>NC_064630.1:317201806-322001806 GCF_023864275.1 Schistocerca cancellata | reverse complement strand
AAGTCAGTACTTCCTCTTTTGTTTTCTTTTTTTTAATAAAAGAAAAAGAAGATCTTTCTTCTGCTACAGAATACAGCTGTTGTCTTCCTCATTTATTTGTAATATCCACATAACCACATCCATTTTCATCATAAAATAATAGTCGTCTCTGTGTTATGACAGTATTGGTATTTATCATTCAGCTAACAGCACTCTGCAGTTATTGAATTTATGTTATCATAACTTGTGGAAGAAGTGGTTGGCAAGATATATTTTTAAAATTCTTTTGAAACATCGGACAAATTGTTTCATGTAATTCTTTCTTTCCTTCACAAATGAGCTTGTTCCACAAATGAATCATCTAGTACTGACTCTCAGCTTCTTTCCCTCTAGTGATTTCCTTCTGTTTATAGGACATCTCATTGGTATTGATTGCGGGATAGGGCAACGTGCACAAGAGACAGTGTTCTTAATTATTTCAGTTCTCTGGTGTAACTAAATGAAGATAAAATAAATGGAAGTGTATGGATTAATACGTTTTATTCTGAAATAATTTGTTTTAATTTTTCTTTGTTAATGCCAGTTTTGACCTATTTGCTCTTTTTGTAACCAATAATGTTCTACTTCCCTCCTCTGCTAATTGTCATTCTATTTTTGAAACAACAGCATCTGCAACTCTGGTAATTTTTTCTCGCTTGAGACTAGGTATTTTTATTCTGAAGACAAAATTGACAGTTTTATGCTGAGACACTTGTACAAAGCAAGGAAACCCACAGTGATGGTGTTACATCTCCACTTAGTTCCTCTCAGACTACATGTAGCTGCTAGAGATGATTGTGCAAGCCAAAATTATGTATTAAATAGTTACTGTTACCCAAATGTTTATGTGAGATATAATAACGATAGCCTCCAGTTTGAATATTACCACAGCTACATTTCTACCCCAGTACTATATAGATGATTATGGTTGTTCATAATAAAAGTTGACAAATTATTCCCCCCCCCCCAGATAATTTTTAATAACCTTTAAATCATAGAAACAGAATTTGCATACGCCCAAGAACTGCAAAAGCAGAAGTGTAAACAGTTTTCAGTTATTCACAAATGCAATTTCTGTAGAACACTGATTACTGCTATAATGAATTAATTGTTTAAGATATAAATACAGCAGCAGGCTAACCACTGAATAACACATCTCAGAACTGTCAGTCATATCAATCTCCATGATGGCTATGTTGTCACAGTTTGTTGGAGGCTCTGAAAAGACTATCTATTTCTCAAAGTATATTGCATTTCAATATTGCTACTATAGTATGTGCCTACTTACAATTCATCATCTACCATACAGCTACATTTGATGGAACATCATCTTACCTAAAAATGTAGCATCTGAATCTAACTGACCATGGCATCGTTTCTTTGACAACTTAATTCAGTTGTGTATTTTAGTGATCACAACTTGGAACTTACGTTCCACATACAGGCCACCACCAGTCTGTAGCCTCTGCTATGTTCCCTGGGCATAATATTTAAGTGCTTCTTCTAGTTCAACTGAAAAATAGGATACTAATGCTAGCGAAGACAAAAAAAATCGACATAGGTAACATTGGCATTCTGTACCTCAGTTGCACTACACAAAGGCGAAAAAAACGACATACCTATATAGGTCAGCTGCAACATGGGGGACACTTTTTTTTACCTTCGATACTAGTAGTCTCGACTGAAAATTATCATAGTGTTACTAGTGATGGTAGAAAAACATACAATAGTAAAATCTGTATTCTGTACTTTGAGTTGATCTATGTAGGACAACCGAAGAATAGGATACTAATGTTAGAGAAGGTGAAAAACTCCGTATACATAAAATTTGTATCCCATACTTCAGCTGACCTATGTAGGTCAAGGGAAGGACAGAACCTTCGTAGTTCAAATAAGGTACGGGGTGCCAGTGTTATATATGTCGCTTTTTCCGTCTTTGCTAGCACTAGTATCCTATTCTTCATTGACTTATATAGGTCAATTGAAGTTCGGGATACAAATTTTTCGTACATCTGTTTTCACCTTCGATAGTACTAGTATCGACTGAAAAATATCATGGTAATACTAGTGCTAGCGAAGACGAAAAAAAGAGAGAACTGTAAAATTGATATTCCATACTGCAATTGACGAACCCTGCTTCAAGTCTTCCATATTCATAGAAATAGATGAATCCACACCTACAAACGAAAACCGAAAAGTAAAAATTGTCCAGAATGAATAACAATTCTTCCAAAATATCTCAAACTCACTAAGAATAAAACCAAGTACCAAATGAACTGGAACAAATAAATGATTTAAATTAATACAAGGGACAAAAGTCGTACACAGTGTCTAGCCCTTTCTCTTAGAAACACATCTATATATTTCAGTTTACAATGATGACACCTCACCACAGAAGATAACTAATTTATTATCCAAGGTTCGAAAATAAAGACATAAATATCTATGAGTAAACTACGATGTCATTGGTCGAAGCTGACGCATTGCATCCTGTTCTTCAGTTGGCCCTATTTTTAAGTATAACGTAACGATCTATCTTGAAATAAGTTAAAGGATCAGGTATTTATTGTTTCAGCAGTAAGAGAACTTTCTAAATAAATAAAGCATGAAAAAAATATGCGACAGTATCAGTTCACAAACAATATCACACGGCCCTTCCGCGCATAGAGGTAGCGCAGAAAGGTAGCGCAGGTGGGTGGGGAGCGAGAACTGCTCACGCGCGGCTGCAGAGGAGCGGGCAAACGAAGTCCACGTTGCCAAAATGTGTTGCTGTAGACAACAGTCAGGCTCGTTTGCCTACGGTACATAGTATTAACGTTCAAATCTATGAGGGGAATAGTAAATTATAAAACCAATTTCGATCAATCGTCACAAGAGAAATATTAATTCACGTCTTGATGAAATTGTGTCCACTGCTCCACAGATTTACTCTGTGTGACGACGGGAGGCGAGAGTAGTTGATACAGCTTTGTGAAAACGTGAAGTACAATTTTTCTCAAAATGACAATTATCCAACGACAAGGTCATTGAAACTGCTTGCAATAATTATCATTTACTGCGATTTGAACTATATCATAAGTGAAAATTTAATCCACAACAAAATTAACTTCAAGCACAAACCGAAATCAAAAAATGGTTCAAATGGCTCTGAGCACTAAGGGACTCAACTTCTGAGGTCATCAGTCCCCTAGAACTTAGAACTACTGAAACCTAACTAACCTAAGGACATCACACACATCCATACCCGAGGCAGGATTCGAACCTGCGACCGTAGCAGTCGTGCGGTTCCAGACTGTAGCACGTAGAACTGCTCGGCCACTCTGGCCGGCAAATCGAAATGGTTATATTTGCTTCACAACTACTTCTACTCCATAGAATTTTTAAAAATGTGTAAGGTGTCTGTGTGTGGATATGTTTGACTACAGTTAAGTGTAATCACTGCACATAAAAAAGAATTGGTGGTAGAAAAGACTAATGTAAAAGACTATCGTAAAAATGATCAGTAAATTGTGACATTTTTCTCTGTTAAAGGGCAGTATGAGTGTAAATTAACTCGTTCGACATCACAGTGAGAGACCGCATTTATAAGCCATTGAACAAGCAAACAGTTAACCATCATCTGCAAATAACCCCAGGGAATGCTGACCGATAACATCGAAAATCAGAAATCACCGATATCTTGACAAGGAACAGTTGATGTCATTTAGGGCCTTATCCAGTTTGTGCCTTGAAAATGACAGGGGTTTACATGTGGAAATATAGGACTTAGACGAATTTATCCAGCAGCACAAACGCGAAGCGAAATGTACTGTGAGGAGGGCTATGCGAGAGGCGTTCAATGAATTCGAAAGTAAAGTTCTATGTACTGACTTGGCAGAAAATCCTAAGAAATTTTGGTCTTATGTCAAAGCGGTAGGTGGATCAAAACAAAATGTTCAGGCACTCTGTGACCAAAATGGTACTGAAACAGAGGATGACAGACTAAAGGCCGAAATACTAAATGTCTTTTTCCAAAGTTGTTTCACAGAGGAAGACTGCACTGTAGTTCCTTCTCTAGATTGTCGCACAGATGACAAAATGGTAGATATCGAAATAGACGACAGAGGGATAGAGAAACAATTAAAATCGCTCAAAAGAAGAAAGGCCTCTGGACCTGATGAGGTACCAGTTCGACTTTACACAGAGTACGCGAAGGAACTTGCTCCCCTTCTTGCAGCGGTGTACCGTAGGTCTCTAGAAGAGCGTAGCGTTCCAAAGGATTGGAAAAGGGCACAGGTCATCCCAGTTTTTAAGAAGGGACGTCGAACAGATGTGCAGAACTATAGACCTATATCTCTAACGTCGATCAGTTGCAGAATTTTGGAACACGTATTGTGTTCGAGTATAATGACTTTTCTGGAGACTAGAAATCTACTCTGTAGGAATCAGCATGGGTTTCGAAAAAGACGGTCATGTGAAACCCAGCTGGCGCTATTCGTCCACGAGACTCAGAGGGCCATAGACACGGGTTCACAGGTAGATGCCGTGTTTCTTGACTTCCGCAAGGCGTTCGATACAGTTCCCCACAGTCATTTAATGAACAAAGTAAGAGCATATGGACTATCAGACCAATTGTGTGACTGGATTGAGGAGTTCCTGGATAACAGGACGCAGCATGTCATTCTCAATGGAGAGAAGTCTTCCGAAGTAAGAGTGATTTCAGGTGTGCCGCAGGGGAGTGTCATAGGACCGTTGCTATTCACAATATACATAAATGACCTTGTGGATGACATCGGAAGTTCACTGAGGCTTTTTGCAGATGATGCTGTGGTGTATCGAGAGGTTGTAACAATGGAAAATTGTATTGAAATGCAGGAGGATCTGCAGCGAATTGACGCATGGTGCAGGGAATGGCAATTGAATCTCAATATAGACAAGTGTAATGTACTGCGAATACACAGAAAGATAGATCCTTTATCATTTAGCTACAAAATAGCAGGTCAGCAACTGGGAGCGGTTAATACCATAAATTATCTGGGAGTACGCATTAGGAGTGATTTAAAATGGAATGATCATATAATGTTGATCGTCGGTAAAGCAGATGCCAGACTGAGATTCATTGGAAGAATCCTAAGGAAATGCAATCCGAAAACAAAGCAAGTAGGTTACAGTACGCTTGTTCGCCCACTGCTTGAATACTGCTCAGCAGTATGGGATCCGTACCAGATAAGGTTGATAGAAGAGAGAGAGAAGATCCAATGGAGAGCAGCGCACTTCATTACAGGATCATTTAGTAATCGCGAAAGCGTTACGGAGATGATAGATAAACTCCAGTGGAAGACTCTGCAGGAGAGATGCTCAGTAGCTCGGTACGGGCTTTTGTCAAAGTTTCGAGAACATACCTTCACCAAAGAGTCAAGCAGTATATTGCTCCCTCCTACGTATATCTCGCGAAGAGACCATGAGGATAAAATCAGAGAGATTAGAGCCCACACAGAGGCATACCGACAACCCTTCTTTCCACGAACAATACGAGACTGGAATAGAAGGGAGAACCGATAGAGGTACTCAAGGTACCCTCCGCCACACACCGTCAGGTGGCTTGCAGAGTATGGATGTAGATAGATGTAGATGTGTTGTAAGAGCGTACAACATGGTGGGAAAAAAGAATTGTTTAAACCATGAGTCTTTAAAACTAAGAAATATTATTACTTTGCTCCAAAGTCTACATCGTAATACCATCATCACTTCTATATGAGTCTGTTTCTGAACAATCTGACAGTAAATTTACGATGATAGGTTCCCTGTCAAATTCTTCTTTCTGAAGATTTTCAGCATGCCGCACAGACTGTGCCCACGCTACAGATGAGGTGTTGTCTATTGGCTCATGCACAAGCGATTCAGTGTATGTTTATTGAACGTTTTGTTTTTTCTACCACATAGTGGCATGGGGCTACACTGACAGTGGCACATAGGTAAACGAAAAACTGTGTGACCCCATTCACGTGCAAGGAAGTCAAGTTCGTACGTTCTGTCACATGACTTGTATAAATTAACTACAAATGTTGATGGTGTTAGGACAGCAACCAGCCACAAATTTACTTTGAGTTCCTTTATTCAAAGGAAAGCGTTACCGGTTTCGAATCGTTGCGATTCATCATCAGACGGTTTACATGATTTCTTTCTGACATTTGGTGTGTTTTTATAGATTAATTGTCCTAAAATATAAATAAAACATAATTACAAAAACGTCACACACAGACGGTTGCGTTGCAGATTTTCGTTGCATGTGACTTACGTGAAACGTCGGTTTCGAGTGATTGTTTCCATAACGTTCATCTAATCGATGTAAATGGATTTCCACTGCATCCTCGTTGTTGCACACGTAATAGTTCTCACTGCACACTTAAGATTTGTCGCTGAGATCATTCCAACCACGCACCACATGTTTTGGTACATACAAAGAGCTTACAAACATATGGGTGTCACAGATGCTATGATATATCGTAACATTTGACGATGATGTCCTATGTTTGGAAAGGATCATATATTATTTACAACACTGTAATGTCTTTTAGATTAGTACAGAGAGATTGAATTTTTTTTTATTTAAATCTGTTATTGCTAATTTAATTATAAAGTTTTTTATATATATTTAGAACCATATAGGTAAAATAGTGTATTATTTTATTACATTTGGCAGCATGAGAATTATAGTAACATATAAATTTTCTACTTGATCTGCAGATAGGTGTATTAATATTATTTGCTTTGGAGGCTGGAAAGTAATTTTTGGAAATTTTTCAGGAAAGGGGTGTTAGCCAACTCTGTTTGTTCGTTAAGGATATAGTCTGGGGTGCTGTTTTTGTGTGTGTGTATTTCTAATTCCTCTAATATATTCATAGTGACTCCTTTTTCTGTTAGATGCAAAATCTTTAAGTTGTCCTCAATGTTTCCCACTGAATGGTTTTCTTCAGCAATATGGGCTTCAAATGCTGATTTGTTCAAGTTACCAAGTCTTAGAGCATCAATATGTTCTTTGTATCTAATTTCAAAACTTCTGCCTGTCTGTCCAATGGAGAATTTTGGGCATGTATCACATTTGAGTTTGTATATTCCTGATTTACGGTAGGGACTCTTGGAGGTGGTTACATCATGAATTACTTTTTGTTGTAATTTATTATTTGTGGAAAAGTTGATTCTGATATTTTTCTTCTTTTTAAATAAGTTTGCTATTTGGTATGAAAGTGGGCCTATGTATGGGAGAGTAGCATATTTAGGTTTGGCTTCAGTGGCACACTGATTTGGCTTGAAGTGACTGCTATGAAGTGGATCTGTGGGTTTTGTCTGCATTTTGTTGTGGAGTTTTTCTATTATTGTGGGTTTATATTCATTATTTTGAGCAACTGTTTTAATTATATTGATTTCATTTTGTTGGTCTGTGTCACTCATTGGTACTTTTTTAATTCGGTGTAGCATCGTTCTGAAATATGCCATTTTTTGTTGGTGGGGGTGGCAAGATGAGTTGCTAATACTGACATCTGTGGTGGTAGGTTTTCTGTAAATACTGAATTGATGTTTATTGTTACTATTGCAAATTTTCAGGTCAAGAAAGTTAATGCTTTTATTAGTTTCATGTTCAACTGTGAATTTAATATTTTTGTGCATTTTGCTAAGATCTGCTGCTAATGTATCTATTTCATTGCTTGTACCATCAAAATCAGTATTGTATCATCAACATATCTTCTGTAGTATATTATTTTGTTTGAGATATGCTGGTTGGCAGAAAAGAATTTTTGTTCTATATGGTTGATGTAAATGTCAGCCAATATCCCAGCTAAGCTACTTCCCATTGCCAAACCATCATGTTGTTGGTACAATTTGTTGTTGAAGCTAAAGTAATTATGCTCTAGAATAAGTGAAAGTATTTCTATGAGTTCACAGATCTCTGCAACACTAATTTTCTTATCTTTAAGCAGATTGTTTCTTATAATGTTAATAGTCTCTTTTACAGGGATGTTCGTGTACAGGTTGACTATGTCTAGTCATGCTAATTTAGCTGTTGGTGGGATGTGGATGTCTTTAATTGAGCTTATGAGTTCATGTGTGTTATGTATGGTGTAGTTATTTTCAAATTTATAGTATTTGGTAATGAGGTCTTTTAATTTATGGCTTATGAAGTATGCAGGGCTGTTTCCTGAGTTAACAATCGGGCGAATGGGACAATTTTCTTTATGAACCTTTGGCTGTGCACGCAG
This sequence comes from Schistocerca cancellata, assembly GCF_023864275.1. Taxonomy (NCBI): domain Eukaryota; kingdom Metazoa; phylum Arthropoda; class Insecta; order Orthoptera; family Acrididae; genus Schistocerca; species Schistocerca cancellata. Next base: position 321,993,551 of record NC_064630.1, on the reverse strand, counting down.
TTTTGGTGCCGAGGGATTCATTGTTATGCAGTTACGTATTTCATATTTGTTCAGTAAAAAGTCACAGTTTTGTAGTAGCTTTCGGAGTTTAGTTTGGAATTTTACTGTAGGATCTGTCTTTATTTCAGTAATATTGTTGCTATGGAAAAATTGCAAGGTTTTCTCTACATATTCTCTTTCATGCATTATGATTAAACAATTTCTTTTGTCAGCTTTTACTATGAGTGCTTTACTTTCAGACAGTTTGCTGTTAATATTTTTCAAATCTTTAAGTTCAGTGTTTTTGCGGGTATTATTTGTTTGAAGTTGTTTCCTTATCAGTTTATTTGTCTTGTATGCAACTGCATTTTTCTCACATGTGTCTAGTTTTGCTGTGTCACAAGCAAGTTTTGTGCAGGCTATGAGGTTTTTAACACTGTGATTATTGAGATTTGTTCCAATATTATGTTTCAGACCTTTATTTAATAAAGTGAGTTCACTGCTGCTAAATTGGATGTCAGTTGTATTAATGACTCTATCAAAAAAAAATGTGTTGGCTTAGCTGTTTGTTATTATCAAACTCTGGATTGTTCATAGATTTTAAGGCTTCAATTTTCTTTTTGTGTTTGGATAGGATAATCTTTTGTTCTTTGTCTACTTTATCGTCTATGTGGTGTAGGATGTGCGAGAATTGTAAAGGTCAGAGGCTGTATCCTAACTGCAGATGCAAGTTGTACATGACATTGTTTAAGTGTTCTTTTTTCTTGTATTGCATTTAATCTCTGTTTTTAGCCATATATTTTCACATTTTTGCTTAGCAAATTTGGCAGCTTTAGTTTTGCAGTTACTTTTGACTTTGACATATTTTGGGACTATTTTAAGTGACATACACTCTTTGTTGAATTTAATGTTAAGAGACGTTTTCATTAGGTTAATTTTATGTTTCTTGAAAGCATGTATATTTCTCATTACCTGGCGAGGTAAGCTTAATGCAATTTTGTCATATGATGACATGAACTCATAAGCTTAATTAAAGACATCCACATCCCACCAACAGCTAAATTAGCATGACTAGACATAGTCAACCTGTACACGAACATCCCTGTAAAAGAGACTATTAACATTATAAGAAACAATCTGCTTAAATATAAGAAAATTAGTGTTGCAGAGATCTGTGAACTCATAGAAATACTTTCACTTATTCTAGAGCATAATTACTTTAGCTTCAACAACAAACTGTACCAACAACATGATGGTTTGGCAATGGGAAGTAGCTTAGCTGGGATATTGGCTGACATTTACATCAACCATATAGAACAAAAATTCTTTTCTGCCAACCAGCATATCTCAAATAAAATAATATACTACAGAAGATATGTTGATGATACAATACTGCTTTTTGATGGTACAAGCAATGAAATAGATACATTAGCAGCAGATCTTAGCAAAATGCACAAAAATATTAAATTCACAGTTGAACATGAAACTAATAAAAGCATTAACTTTCTTGACCTGAAAATTTGCAATAGTAACAATAAACATCAATTCAGTATTTACAGAAAACCTACCACCACAGATGTCAGTATTAGCAACTCATCTTGCCACCCCCACCAACAAAAAATGGCATATTTCAGAACGATGCTACACCGAATTAAAAAAGTACCAATGAGTGACACAGACCAACAAAATGAAATCAATATAATTAAAACAGTTGCTCAAAATAATGAATATAAACCCACAATAATAGAAAAACTCCACAACAAAATGCAGACAAAACCCACAGATCCACTTCACAGCAGTCACTTCAAGCCAAATCAGTGTGCCACTGAAGCCAAACCTAAATATGCTACTCTCCCATACATAGGCCCACTTTCATACCAAATAGCAAACTTATTTAAAAAGAAGAAAAATATCAGAATCAACTTTTCCACAAATAATAAATTACAACAAAAAGTAATCCATGATGTAAACACCTCCAAGAGCCCCTACCGTAAATCAGGAATATACAAACTCAAATGTGATACATGCCCAAAATTCTACATTGGACAGACAGGCAGAAGTTTTGAAATTAGATACAAAGAACATATTGACGCTCTAAGACTTGGTAACTTGGACAAATCAGCATTTGAAGCCCATATTGCTGAAGAAAACCATTCAGTGGGAAACATTGAGGACAACTTAAAGATTTTGCATCTAACAGAAAAAGGAGCCACTATGAATATATTAGAGGAATTAGAAATACACACACACAAAAACAGCACCCCAGACTATATCCTTAACGAACAAACAGAGTTGGCTAACACCCCTTTCCTGAAAAATTTCCAAAAATTACTTTCCAGCCTCCAAAGCAAATAATATTAATACACCTATCTGCAGATCAAGTAGAAAATTTATATGTTACTATAATTCTCATGCTGCCAAATGTAATAAAATAATATACTATTTTACCTATATGGTTCTAAACATATATGAAAACTTTATAATTAAATTAGCAATAACAGATTTAAATAAAAAAAATTCAATCTCTCTGTACTAATCTAAAAGACATTACAGTGTTGTAAAGAATATATGATCCTTTCCAAACATAGGACATCATCGTCAAACGTTACGATATATCATAGCATCTGTGACACCCATATGTTATTAAGCTCTTTGTATGTACCAAAACATGTGGTGCGTGGTTGGAATGATCTCAGCGACAAATCTTAAGTGTACAGTGAGAACTATTACGTGTGCAACAACGAGGATGCAGTGGAAATCCATTTACATCGATTGGATGAACTTTATGGAAACAATCACTCGAAACCGACGTTTCACGTAAGTCACATGCAACGAAAATCTGCAACGCAACCGTCTGTGTGTGACGTTTTTGTAATTATGTTTTATTTATATTTTAGGACAATTAATCTATAAAAACACACCAAATGTCAGAAAGAAATCATGTAAACCGTCTGATGATGAATCGCAACGATTCGAAACCGGTAACGGTTTCCTTTGAATAAAGGAACTCAAAGTAAATTTGTGGCTGGTTGCTGTCCTAACACCATCAACATTTGTCTTCAAAAACAGCCACGGTCTCCAACATGTCATCATATGACAAAATAGCATAAATTAACTAGTTGCAGGAGATCAGCACGAGTCTGGTTTACACTGTGCTTAATATTTTTATTTTTAAGTCAGGAAAAATATTCACTTTTCTGGTGTTTGTACTTGGTGTTTTCTCTGTAATAGTTGAATTATAACTGGCAATGACCGATTTCGAAGCAAGGTGTGACAAGAATTGCGAATCACGTCATAAAGCTGACAGCATTTGTTTCCGAAAGGTAGTCACTACTCTTTATCTTACACGTAAATACAAGTTTATTCTCAGAAACAAAACCAGAAAAAGAGTCAGCTTACAGAATAATTATCCGAGAACCTATTCCTATGAGAACTTTAAAACCGCCAGTATCATCACTCATTTTCAAGAAGACCTTCCTTGAATGATTATAATTGAGCCATGTTTCATTGTATCTCAAATCTTTATATGGGATGCAGTTCGTGCTGCATCTGTGTCACTACTTTGAACTAAAAACGCTCTTCTTAACATATCTGGAACCAATGTCTTTTAAAATTCTTTACATTGACGAAGCGCTTATCATTGAAGCCAATTTTCTCCTGCACAGCTGTAACACGTTTTTGTGATATCAGGCATTCACCATTCACATGGAGCACTTTAAAACACCGTTGCTAAAACCATCCATTTGTGTTACAGGTTCCTTGCGATTTCGATGCTTTCCAGGCGATACGATACCAACGTCTTCTACGGTTCCTAAAGCGCTGACACCATCGTTCACAGTCCTCCTGCCGACACCACATGGTTCTGGAGTCCGTTTTTGTGTCCTCAAAAGTCAACAGTACGAGACCTGCTTTCAAATTCACGTTTGAAAAAGTTATGAACGCGGTAAATAATCCCCCTCGCCTGCTTGTGAATCACTTCACATTTACTACTGTCACTTGAATTTTTTTCTAAAATCGCACTTAAACATTTACAGATACACATTCACAGCTACACTGCTGCAAGGGAAAAAAAGAAAACAAAAAACTGACAGTTGAAATAATTCGGTTGTCGCGAAGTGCGGCAACAGTGCAGCATATAGGAGGGAGATTCTCGCTCTCCAGCTGCAACTCGCTGCTAGCCACTCGGAAAGAGAATGAATGTTATTGGCTACCAGTGGCTAGCGGAAGGGGATGCTCAGAAGTCTGGAAATTGGGCCGCCTTCCTACACGATGCGAACTTTTGTAGTAGCAGAGACGAAACAATGAACACATCTAACATTTGTATCCCATACTTCTACATAGGCCAACTGAAAAAGAGGATACTAGTGCTAGCGAAGACGAAAAGGTCGACATACGTTAAATTTGTATCTCATATTGCAGTTAACGTATACAGATCAGCTGAAGTTTGGGATACAATTCATATGTGTCAACGGCTACGTGGGGTTTCAAATCGTGGGGTTTTCTACAAGGGTGCATCAGGTAGCGAAGCTGTCCCGAGCCACCGGTTCCCTAACGAGATGTTTGCGAACTGAGCCTCCCCCACTGCTTGTCTACCCTAGTCGCTCACCCTCAGTGCAGGTGTTGTAACCGTTTCTCAGACAGTGTCGTCGTCGATAGCTTTCGTTCCGTGCGTTTTTCCATACGACTTCTGTTCTATGCAGTGTACACGATGGAAGTGATAACAACAATGACAGGGAGGCCGTGTCTGATCAAGGATGGTCATCGCTACCGTATTTATAGGAAAAATGAAGAATATTCGAACTGGATGTGCGTCAATTATGAATGGAGTAGGCGCAAAGGCCGTTTAAAAATTGCAAATGGTGAAATCGTTGCTCAAGAGCAACATTCTTGTCCACCTGACAAAACAGATGTGGAGATAAAGAAAAGACTACATAATTGCAGAAAAAGAGTTCGTGAAGAAAAGACAGTGACTGTAGCCCAAATTTTTAAGCAGGAATTTCAAGATTTGAAAGATAAAGGATTAGAATTCGTGGCATATATTCAGAATTATGACAGCTCCAAGACTCAATTGTGTAAAGCGAGAAGAGGAGTTATTGGGACAACCCAGAACCCTGGCTCTAGTTCGGAAATTCACCTTAGCGAAGACCTTTTGAAATTAACGGAAGGTAATGGTTTTTTGCAGATTGATGATGGCTCTGTTCCAGGCAAGAGACTTCTAGTATTTGCTTGCGAAGAAGCAGAGAAAATCCTTTGTGACAATGGAACTGTGCTTATGGATGGGGCATTTGACAATTGTACACAATCCATGTCGACATCGGAAATACAGAAGAGGGAACTAAGATATTTCATATTTTATTTGCTTTGCTGCCAGACAAAAGTCAAAATTCATATGAAAGACTTTTTTCTGGATTTAAATCTAAAAACTGCAGTGCTAGATTTTGAAATGGCTACAATTAAAGCAATGAATTCAGTGTTCCCTGAAACACAATTTTCCGGTTGTAATTTTTACTTTAATCAGTGTCTGTGAAAGAAGATACAGGAACTTTGATTAACGGAAGACTACAGGGATAGGGAGGGAAGTCCGATTGTTTTGTTGCATGTGTGCTGCAGTGGCAGTTCTTCCACTTAATACTGTCGATGGAGCGTGGATTTTAATAATGGAACAAATGCTCAAAGGAGCGAAGATCACAGCATTTACAGACTATATGGTTGATCAGTGGATGGAAAATTCTAATATATCTATTGAAATGTGGAATATTTTTAACCAACGACACAGAACGACGAATGCTGTCGGAGGTTGGCATAAAAAACTGAACTCCTCAATAAATCAGAAACATCCAAATGTGTACTTTCTGATTCAAAAGCTGAAGGAGGAGGCAGTGAATGCTATTTTTGAAATTAAAAAAGGTTCCATTGATCTACCTCTTCAAAAAAGAAAGAAAAGGTATATAGATCTTGAAAAAAGATTAAAAGACATTATGAAAACATATTAAGACTCTGGAGATTTAAAAAGGCGTTTAAAATCTCTAGCCTTTTTACAAAAAATTGAATAAGAAATTACGATTGATAAGAAAAAGAGGTTATCAATTTGCTACTGTAATGTTGAACAACAACAATAGCAACAAAAAATAAACAACAACAATATAAACAAAAACAACAAAAAATAAATAAAAATGAAAAAAACATTTAAACATGCCCATGTACTACATGCATAGTCGGTCCTAAGCCTGGATAAAATGTGAAGGGATATTTCTATTTTCATATCAGTCAGAAAGTTCACGGTTACGACATTTATTTGTAGTCGGAAACACGAGTGTCACCATGGAGGGGGTCTAGAGATTCGAAAAGTTGGATGATAAAAAATTTACCGTGATGTTCTGTGTGACAAATTCTGGGATTTGCTAGGACTTTAAAAATATTGTTGTTTCAAAACGGTATGTGTAAATACAACACACATTTTACCAGCATCAATAATTTCGCAAAGCTAACTTGCCAATTCTGGAGTTTCGTCATATATGTCATACGAAATTAATTATTTGCATTTGGCGGATCTTCTTCACAAAAGTACGCTTTTAACGGTATTTCTAAAGTTCTAATACAAAATCTGCTATTTATTGAATTTCTAACTCAACAAAACTGAAATTTTACTTGGTAAATTTCTTACATAGTATGGTTACTCGTCCTGTGAAGCTTCCAGAATTATTGGTGAGGAAGGCGGAATGAGGACTCAGACAGCTGGTTGCGCAATTTTCTGTCAGAGTCTTTCAAACACTATCATATTTGCCTTTATTGTGCTCCAATAGGAGCATTTTCAGCTGATTATTATGTAGTTCGTTTTATAAAGATGAAATTCCAACTAGATGAACTTTGGTGGAATCATCTATATTAAGCAACGAATTTTATCATCTGTGGACATCAAGAACAACACTCTAGTTATCGAGACTTTATACGCCGCATCTAACCATAGGAAAATGTTCTGTAATTTCCTTCAGATGAACATGCCCATTGTCGCGTAAATCTTTATCTAATTACTAACAGTAAACCCGGTGTTGCCCGGATATTAATTCATCCCAGTTTTATGTCAGTTCATTCCCTTTTCCCCCAACTCTCTTGTCCATTTAGTCCTATCTCGTCTCTCTATCCACCTCCTCCTTCCTCCCATCCATCTCTCTTTCCATGTACTCCATCTGCCCCTCTCTCTCACAACAGTTCCTCCTCCTCTCCATCCTTCTCTCCTTCTCCATCCATCTGCTCACCTCCTCCTCCGCTTTTTGTTATAGTAATTCAAATTCACAAGAACACCCCTAATTTATGTATTTATTATAGTGTTCCATTAGTCATTCACCACCTTCCCTTTTTCTCTGTTTAATGCTGCTCCCTCTCTCTTTTAATCTGCTTCTCTCACTTTTCTGGATGCACCTTCTCCACCCTCCCCGCCCCTGTTCTCCTCTCACCGTATATCTCCTCCTCCGCCTCCGTTACACCATCTCCTCTTTCCCCATCTATGCAAAAATACGTATATCTGCCAACTTTCATCCTGATTGGCGAAACTATGTTGAATTTATTTAAAGGTAGGCCAACCCTCCGCCATCCAGCATACATTGGCTTGTATAAATGCCTTCACCACGAAAACATACATACATTTGCCAACTCCCAAGCTGATCAGTCAAACGGTGTGTAATTCTGTTGTAAGGTACCCTCCGCCATACACCGTATGAAATTTCACGTAGACGGCGAGGTTCCCCTTGTTTTGAAGATCAAATGTACAAAATTCCATCAAGATCGATGCAACACTGTGGCTTTTGTTGAAACCCGTAACTAAAGTACCCTCCACCAAGCACTGAACGAAGTTTCATGTAGACAGTGACCTTCCTCTTGGTTTGGGAAATAGGGATTCATTTTTATACACCCCGCTCGCTCTACGCCGACTTAGTTGCGAAACATAAATAATAGATTCGAACAATAGAAATCATGTAATGATTTCTGTCGTATAAGGGCCAACATAGCTATTAAATAATAGCAACGAGATTACCTATGTGGTGAGAAGGGTGCGAGGGGGCAGCAAGGGGAGCCACAATTTGTTTCGCCGGCGCGGGCCTTTGACAGGTTTAGTGCGCCACTGCTAGTAGGAAACCTCACGGTAGGAAACCCCACGACACCGTGTCAACTGAGGTACTCGATGCTAATGTTGCTTCTGTACGTTTTTTCCCTTTCATTCTTTTTTTGCACTGGTGTCCCCTTCTTCAGTTGAGCTATATGGGCCAACTGAAGAATAGGACACTAGGACTCAAAGAAGCGATATAATAAACATGATGTTCGAAATATGAATGTACATGATGTACACTATGTGATCAAAAGTATCCGGACACCTGGCTGAAACTGACTTACAACTCCATCGGTAATGCTGGAATTCAAATTATGCTGGCCCACCCTTAGCCTTGATGACAGCTTCCACTCTCGCAGGCATACGTTCAGTCAGGTTTCTTGGGGAATGGCAGCCCATTCTTCACGGAATATTGCACTGAGGTGCGATATAGATGTCGGTCGGTGAGGCCTGGCACAAAGTCGGCGTTCCAAAACATCGCAAAGGTGTTCTATAGGATTCAGGTCAGGACTGCGTGCAGGCCAGTCCATTACAGGGATGTTATTGTCGTGTAACCATTCCGCCACAGGCCGTGCATTATAAACAGGGGCTCGATCATGTTGAAAGATGCAATCACCATCCCATTATTGCTTTTCAACAGTGGGAAGCAAAAAGGCGATTAAAACATCAATGTAGCCCGGTGCTCTGATAGTGCCACGCAAAACAACAAGGGGTGCAAGCCCCCTCAATGAAAAACACAAACACACCATAACACCACGGCCTCCGAATTTTACTGTTGGCACTACACACGCTGGCAGACGACGTTCACCGGTCCTTCACCATACTCACACCCTGTCATCCGATCACCACATTGTGTACCGTGATTCGTCGCTCCACACAACGTTTTTCCACTGTTCAGTCGTCCAATGTTTACGCTCCTTACACCAAGCGTGGCGTCGTTTGGCATTTACCGGCGTGATGTGTGGCTTATGAACAGCTACTCGACCATGAAATCGAAGCTTTTATGTGGTGGTCTGGATAGATGTCTGCCTATTACATATTACGACCCTCTTCAACTGTTGGCAGTCTCTGTCAGTCAACAGACGAGGTCGGTCTGCACGCTTTTGTGTTGTACGTGTTCCGTCACATTTCCACTTCACTATCACATCGGAAACAGTGGACCTAGGGATGTTTAGGAGAGTGGAAATCTCGCGTACAGAGGTATACACAAGTGACACCCAATCCCTCGACCACGTTTGAAGTCCGTGAGTTCTGCAAAGCGCCACATTCTGCTCTCTCATGATGTCTAATGACTACTGAGGTCGCTGATATGGAGTACCTAGCAGTAGGTGGCAGCACAACGCACCTAATATGAAAAAAGTATGTTTTTGGGGGTGTCCGGACACTTTTGATCACATAGTGTACGTCTGCCATCTGTTTTCTCTACCCTGCTTTCCTTTGTTTCTCATCATTCGTCTTTGCTGTTAAATCTGTGCAATACATCATCTGTGGTAGCTTCTGACGTATTGGTTGAAGCCGATGGGTTGTATCCCATTCTTCAGTAATCCATAAAAATAACTTACAAGCTTAGTTAAATGTTTTGCATTAATCTTTTCAGTCGATGAGACCACTTCAGTTTTTATGTTTGCTGGTATCCTCTTGAACTCGTTTACAGCATCAGCCAGTCTCAAAGTATCCTCAAGCGAATAGTTTTGCAATCTGGAAAGCTTGTCGCTCATATTAATCACGCTATTTCTGCATTTGTCAACTATGGTTGAGTCGGCGTAAGTTGATCCCTGACTGCTACAGTGGACTGGATGCAGCAGCTATGTGTACCTATCTCAACCAATAATGTAATGTGATTTCGTAAACGTCTCGTTGTCATCGTTACAGTCGCAGCTGCATAGATGGCTAGTGTTTTCGCCAGCAGCCTTTTGCACTTCGCAGTTGAAAGCTGTCAACAGGGCTGCTAGGTGTCAGGGATCGTCTTCATATTATAAAATGAACGATGAGTGCAAAAATACCCAGCACACTCTGTCGTTGTTGCCAACGTAATTGGACAGGAATGCTGTTCCAAGAATAACTTACTAAGGAATAAAATGGCATCATAAAACTCACAATTCCGGTTAGCTGTTCATGCATTTATCCCGAAATTATACAGCTGACCCATAGTGCTGGAATCTTATAGAGCTACAAAGGGGAGTATTTCAGATTTATGCAACACTGTTTTGCTTTCAAGACTGCGATAGAGTCAGCCAAAAAAATCGAGATATTTGCTGGTAACTGAAATATTTGTAATATACGAACCTGGGGATTGGAAACAGCGCGTTCTTTTTTATTTTTGCCTGTAGTCTCTGAGCCGTCTTCATATACGTGCAGTGCTTTAATTACCTCCAAAAAGGCAGCTTTTCCATCATGTGGAGCAAGATACTGTCTGTGAAATCGAGGTACCATATGAAGACACAAGTAACTGTGAGGTAAAAGCAATTTTGCTGTACATACTTGCAGGTTCATTGTGTGCCAAAATGAAATCATTGGGTATTATGCCCAATTTTCCATGGGGTACCTGGTATACGGCAAGATCTTAGTATCTGAAGTATAGGATGGCATATACAGGAATGTGCTTCAATCAGTAGAGTATTGGTTTGTGTAGATTTCATCTGCCTCAAACAGGTGTGTACGCAGCAGAATCTATCTAATTTATCTAATAGTCTGCTCTTTGAATGTTTGTAGAGTAATCATTTGAAACTAGTCTGTATCAAATGAGAGGACAGTACAAGAGTAGCAACACTGATGGATAGGCCCCCAACACGCAGTAGAGACAGATCTAACTATATTAAGCACCTTATCACTAGTTTCAAGTATGGTGCTAATACGCGCCTCCCAGGTACGCGCCTCCCAGGTACGTTAATTGCCTGGTATCATTCCTAGTAACCGAATACGTGACTTCACTTGCAGAAAGTTATCTCCTACATTTATTGGGTTGGGCTGTTTTGCGGGAGGAGACCAGACAGCGAGGTCATCGTTCTCATCGCATTAGGGAAGGACGGGTAAGGAAGCCGGCCGTGCCCTTTCAAAGGAACCATCCTGGCATTTGCCTGGAGCGATTTGGGGAAATCATGATGGCCGGACGCGAGATTGAACCGTCGTCCTCCCGAGTCCAGTGCGCTAACTACTGGGCCACTTCGGCAGGTCCTAAATTTTTTAAACGATTCTTTGGTAAGAGGGTTGTCTGTAAAATAAGGTACCAAGGGACTTGCAGTCCCGATTAACTCTGTTACTGGGAATCCGACAACACTGGCGTGTAACTTGGTTCCTCCTCTCTCATTTCCCTCCCCGGCAAACTGTCTGCGACGCTAGCGATGGAGCTCCCATTCACGTCTGACGCCATGTGCAAATTACACTCTGTGATTCGTTTTTAGTGTACGAAAAACACATTCATTTCTACCTGTGTGAAGCCTATGGAGAAACTGGTGTGAGTGTACAGCACGTGTACAAATGGTTCAGAGAATTCAAAGACAGAGGTACAGGCGTTCATGACGAATAGTGTTCTGGACGGCCATTGGTTTTGGAAGAAAAGGTTGTGAAAGAGGGAGAAGCAATGCTGAAAGATCGAAGGTGACGGTTCGGGAGCTCTGCGAGATGATCCCTGATGTCAACAAGACCAGCATTGACAAAATTTTGAGAGATAATTTAGGATATGCCAAGGTTTGTGCAAGGAGGGTCCAGAGAATGCTTTCGGAAGACCATAAACGGAAAGGTGTGGGACTGGCTCACAAATTTCTTCAGGCCTATGCAAATGATGGCGAGGAATTCTTGGACCCTGTTGTCACTTGGGTCGAGACCTGGATCCACTACACAGCACTGGAAACAAAAAAAACAAAAAATCCCGTCAGTGGAAACATCTAACACTACTGAAGATGCGGAAGTTTAAGCAAACACTGTCTGCTGGCAAAGTGATGGCGAATGTTTTTGGGACAGGAAGGGGTTATTGTTGTGTGAATTCCTGCCTGCCTGTACAACAATCAGTGCGGACCACTCCTGTGAAACGTTGAAGAACATTCGCCGCGCGATGCAAAACAAGAGGAGATGCATGTTGATAAAGGGAGTGCGTTTCCATCAGGACAACGCTCGTCCGCACATCAACCGTGTCACGACCAATTTCATCAACAAATTTGAACAGCATACTGTCACACACCCGCCCTACAGCCCAGACGAATCCCCAAGTGACTTACATCTCTTCCCTGAGCAAACACCTGGGTGGGACTCATTTCACAACCAGAGAGAAACTGAAAGAAGAACTTTTAAGCTGCCTTTGTACTGCAGCAGAAGAGTTCTACAATGCAGGCATACAGAAGGTGGTTCAGCACACGCAGAAATGCATTGATCTCAGTGGCGAATATGTCGAAAAACAGGTAAAAAAATGGTTCAAATGGCTTTGAGCACTATGGGACTTAACATCTGAGGTCATCAGTCCCCTAGAAGTTAGAACTACTTAAACCTAACTAACCTAAGGCTTCACCCTCCATTACCGGTGGTGAACTGGAGCCGAGCTCGCGGCCGCAGACTATATGTACCTGGCGCGCCAACGTCCGAGGGCTTCTCCGCGGTCATTTCCGGTGCGGTTCTCCTCTTGCTACCTGCGACGCTCGTTCGCTGCAGTACGGGAAGCCAGGACCCGTTTACCTTAAGGCTTTCCTCTTTCTTGTTGAAACTGTTCGCGTGTTTTTGTATTTCTACAGCTTCTCTGAACAAGCGCGTGTGATAGTGCTTCTCTACAGCCAGAACTTCCGTGTCGGCGAATTTTATTACGTGGTCGGTCTCATTCAGTGCGTGCTCTGCCACGGCCGATTTCTCCACCTGCCCCAGCCTGCAATGTCTCTTATGCTCTTTGATCCTGGTGTTAATTGATCGTCCAGTCATTCCGACATAAACTTTTCCGCATGTGCATGGCATACGGTATATTCCCGACATTGCAAGTGGGTCTCTTTTCTCCTTCGCCGATCTAAGACACTCTTTGATCTTTCTTGTCGGTTTGAAAATCGTCTTTACGCCATGTTTGCGCAATATACGGCCGATTCTGTCCGTCACTCTGGGAATGTATGGCAGAAAGGCCGTACCCGACATTTCTTTTTCTGGTTCCTTACTTCGCCGAGTGTTTGGCTCTGTTACACTTCTAATGTAATTTGTGGAGTACCCATTGCTCCTCAGAACAGTTTCCAGGTGTTGCATTTCCCGTTTGAGGTGTTGCGGCTCACATATTCGTCCTGCTCTCGTTACGAGCGTACTAATCATGCCTCTTTTCTGGCTCGGGCGGTGGTTTGACAGTTTGTGAAGGTATCGGTCCGTGTGTGTCTGTTTTCGATAGACGCTGTGTCCCAGGTTTTCGCCTTCCCTTGTGACCAGCACATCTAGAAATGGCAGTTTCTTGTCCTTTTCTACTTCCATGGTAAATGTTATGTTGGCATGGAGGCTGTTCAAGTGTCTTAGGAAGTCACCGAGCTGTTCTTCACCATGGCTCCACACCACGAAAGTATCATCGACGTACCTGTACCACACCTTAGGTTTGTAAGTCGCCGAGTCCAGTGCCTGTGCTTCGAATTGTTCCATGAAGAAGTTGGCCACCACTGGACTGAGAGGACTACCCATGGCGACGCCTTCCAGCTGTTCGTAGAAATCGCCATTCCACGTGAAATAGCTCGTGGTGAGACATGCATGGAAGAGCTTTTTGATGTCTTGCGGGAACATGGAGCCGATGTGCTCCAGAGCGTCACTGAGTGGCACTTTCGTAAATAGCGAAACAACATCAAAGCTGACCAGGATGTCGTTTGGTGCAAGTTTCAGCCTCTTCAGCTTCTCAATGAAATGTCCAGAGTCCTTAATGTATGTGTCGGTTTTCCCCATGTGTGGCTGGAGCAGAGAGGCCAAGTGTTTTGCCAGTTTATACGTTGGTGAGCCAGGAGCGCTAACGATCGGTCTCAGTGGAACGTTGTTCTTATGGATCTTGGGTAATCCATACAGCCGAGGTGGTAGGGCTTCCGTGTTGCGCAGGTTTCTCTGTATGTCCGCCGGCAGAGAAGACGCCTTGATTAATCGATTCGTATTCCGAGTGATACGCTGCGTCGTATCTGCGCTTAGTTTTCGGTACGTCGTCGGATCTAATAGGTCTCGGATCTTTTGCTCATAATCTTCGGTCTTCATTACGACGGTCGCATTCCCCTTATCGGCAGGCAGTACCAATATACTCTTGTCGGCGTTGAAATTCTTAATGGCTTGTACCTCTTCATGGAACAATTCGAAGCACAGGCACTGGACTCGGCGACTTGCAAACCTAAGGTGTGGTACATGTACGTCGATGATACTTTCGTGGTGTGGAGCCATGGTGAAGAACAGCTCGGTGACTTCCTAAGACACTTGAACAGCCTCCATGCCAACATAACATTTACCATGGAAGTAGAAAAGGACAAGAAACTGCCATTTCTAGATGTGCTGGTCACAAGGGAAGGCGAAAACCTGGGACACAGCGTCTATCGAAAACAGACACACACGGACCGATACCTTCACAAACTGTCAAACCACCGCCCGAGCCAGAAAAGAGGCATGATTAGTACGCTCGTAACGAGAGCAGGACGAATATGTGAGCCGCAACACCTCAAACGGGAAATGCAACACCTGGAAACTGTTCTGAGGAGCAATGGGTACTCCACAAATTACATTAGAAGTGTAACAGAGCCAAACACTCGGCGAAGTAAGGAACCAGAAAAAGAAATGTCGGGTACGGCCTTTCTGCCATACATTCCCAGAGTGACGGACAGAATCGGCCGTATATTGCGCAAACATGGCGTAAAGACGATTTTCAAACCGACAAGAAAGATCAAAGAGTGTCTTAGATCGGCGAAGGAGAAAAGAGACCCACTTGCAATGTCGGGAATATACCGTATGCCATGCACATGCGGAAAAGTTTATGTCGGAATGACTGGACGATCAATTAACACCAGGATCAAAGAGCATAAGAGACATTGCAGGCTGGGGCAGGTGGAGAAATCGGCCGTGGCAGAGCACGCACTGAATGAGACCGACCACGTAATAAAATTCGCCGACACGGAAGTTCTGGCTGTAGAGAAGCACTATCACACGCGCTTGTTCAGAGAAGCTGTAGAAATACAAAAACACGCGAACAGTTTCAACAAGAAAGAGGAAAGCCTTAAGGTAAACGGGTCCTGGCTTCCCGTACTGCAGCGAACGAGCGTCGCAGGTAGCAAGAGGAGAACCGCACCGGAAATGACCGCGGAGAAGCCCTCGGACGTTGGCGCGCCAGGTACATATAGTCTACGGCCGCGAGCTCGGCTCCAGTTCACCACCGGCAATGGAGGGTGAAGCTTTGACAATGCCAGCCACTCGTGCTGGCGAAACGTCAGAAAAATCATTAGATGAACGTCGGCCGAAGAACCCGAGACAGAAGCCAATAGGCAGTTTGTCAACAAGCGGCCACGAAAGCCTTAACAATTTTGTAACCTAAGGCCTTCACACACATCCATGCCCGAGGCAGGATTCGAACCTGTGACAGTAGCGGTCGCCCGGTTCCAGACTGTAGCGCCTAGAACCGCTAGGCCACTCCGGCCGGCAAACAGGTAAAAGACAGGTTTCCGCACATGTATTATTAGATGCCAGTAAATATGTTTATCATTGCGAAAAATAACTCTCGTATGTCACCGTTCTCAGTAAATATTACTACTAAAGATTTCTATAGCTCCTTCATCAGTCCACTACTAAAGAGCCACTGGCTTACATTAGTTTTCAACGAGGTAAGATAGTTTACAGAATCTTATAATATTTTGTGGGAAGTGAAAAGATGTGTCTTCAGAAAACTTAATGGTACTGACTGAATTAAACTCTTTTCGTCTTGTATATGTAAACTGCATATAAGAGTGGGATGAAAGCGGACCCTTGGGGTATGCCATTATCAGTAGGGGGAGGGGGTGGGGTCTGTGGGTTCTGGATAGCCATACATTCGACTAATATTCGAGAAAGGGTTATGATGTCGTATTACGTCTAACACAGTTATAAAGGTCAGATTCAGTGTCACTGGAGACACATGTCAAGGTCACTCTGGAGTGGAGAGAGAGAGGGGAGGGGAGCTTTAGCCAATCACATGGGGAGCTTTAGCCAAACACATTATGTCGACATAATCATGCTGACTGCCAATGACTGTTGGGCCATGGGCCACTGAATGGCGTCTATGTTAAGCCCTCGCTCATCTTTTGACTAATTCTCATTTTTATATTTCGATAGCGTGAGCGCTACCATTTCTATCATGTTGTTGAGAGGATGAAGGGCCTCCGTTGCTTTCAAGCAGTATGCCCTCCGTTCTAGCGCAGTGCTCTGTAGTGAGAGGATTGGGGTATGAGTATTTCTTATGAATATTTTTTTTAATTATCACTTATGGCATGCTATATTGAGAAACACATATTTTAAAATAATGATGTTACAGCATAGCCTGCATGACATTAGTCGTGGGACCCTCCCTGTTCTCAAGCAATTTACTCTCAATTATTTATCAAAAAATGACAGCTTTCACACTGTACCTGTATGTACACCTTGTAGGTAACATATGTATAGAGGGAACAGACTGTTATTTTACCAACATGCTGAGGTGGCGTGTTAAGTTGCTCATCTAAAATGCATAATGAATGGCTTATGACATGTGTAAATATGCCATCTAAAACGCATAATCAATGGTGTACACTGATGAGCCAAAGAAACTGGTACACTTGCCTTTTATCGTGCAGGGCCCCCGCGAGACAGCAGAAGTGACGCAACACGATGTGACACGGACTGACTAACGTCTGAAGTAGTGCTGGAGGGAACTGACACAATGAAACCTGCAGGGCTGTCCATAAATCCGTAAGAGTACAAGGGGGTGGAGATCTCTTCTGAAGAGCACGTTGCGAGGCATCCCATATATCCTCAATAATGTTCGTGTCTGGGGATTTTGGTGGCCAGCGGAAGTGTTTAAACTCAGAAGAGTTTTTCTAGGCCACTCTGTAGCAATTCTGGACGTGTAGGGTGTCGCATTGTCCTGCTGGAATTGCCGAAGTCCGCCGGAATGCACGCTGGACATGAATGGATTAAGTGATCAGACAGGATGCTTAAGTACCTGTCACCTCTCAGAGTCGTATCTAGACGTATCAGGGGTCCCATATCACTGCAACTGCACACTCCCCACACCATTACAGAGCCTCTACCAGCTTGAACAGTCCCCTTCTGACATGCAGTGTCCATGGATTCATGAGGTTGTCTTGATACCCGTATACGTCCATCCACTGGATACAATCTGAAACGAGACTCGTCCCATCAGGAATCATGTTTCCAGTCATCAACCTTCCAATATCGGTGTTGACTGGTCCATGCGAGGAGTAAAGCTTTGAGTCGTGCAGTCATCAAGGGTACACGATTGGGCTTTCAGCTCCGAGAACCCATATCAATGATGTTTCGTTGAATGGTTATGCGCTGACACTTGTTGAATGCCCAGCACTGATATCTGCAGCATTTTGCGGAAGGGTTACACTTCTGTCACGTTGAACGACTCTTTTCAGTCGTCGTTGGTTTCGTTCTTGCAGAATCTTTTTCTGACCACAGTGATGTTGGAGATGTTTTACCGGATTGCTGATATTCACGGTACACTTATGAAATGGACGTACGGGAAAATCACCATTTCATCGCTACCTTAGATATTCTGGGTCCCATCGCTCGCTTACCGACTATAACACCGCGTTCACATTCATTTAAATCTTGATAACCTGCCATTGTAGCAATCGATCTAACAATTGTGCAAGATACTTGTTGTCTTATATAGGCCTTGCCGACCGCTGCGTCGTATTCTGCTTATTTACAGATGTCTATATTTGACTAAGCGTGCCTATACCAGTTTATTTGGCGCTTCAGTGTATATTCAAACACCTTCACAGTTAAGAACTGGTACATCGCCACTACCTGAATTATGTGCAAATTGCCGGCATATCTTCCTGAGCAGTGTTCTGACTGAAATAACACACACATCAGCATTGCAGGCTCCAACATACTCAAACAAAATGCAAATACGCAAACTGAAATACAAACGTATGCCTGCCTGATGTGAAGACAGCAGATTAGTTTTTAGCCCTCCAAGACAGTGAACAGCAATATCTGTCAGTAAATGTTCACCCATTCACTCATCTCTAATTATTATCATGTATGTATTCCACACACAAATGTACACATCACAGCAATAAATTTCTAGATCATGACATGAAAGTTTATTTGGACTCCCAAGAAATCAAGAAGAATATCATTCAATAGAATGTATACCATCCTCATAATATGATGAACAGATCTGAATTCTAGAAGAATACAAATACACACACAGTGTATTCAATTTAACATGTGTGTTCGAATGTGTGACAATACAAGAAAGTCACAGCAAATATTAATACTTATCAAAAAAAGAGGCTAAAATACATCTTACCTAAAAAATGCTAAGTTAAGCAGGAAAGTGCACTTGCAGATTGACAGTCTGAATATCTTCAATTAGGCCTCTTCTTTATGCAAGCCACAATACACCCTCAAATCAAATGACACAGGTGGTATTGGAGGTTATGTACGATAACAATTCTTCATGAAGTTTGCGCTCAGAACATTGGTACCAAGGCTCTCCAGAAATTTTACAGGCTGTATTTCCAATGATCACTTATTAAATAACTCCATAATATGATAGAAAATGCACAGCAGACACAACATAGCCAAAAGACTAACAAACAACATATTAGAAAGGAAGGAAGGAAGCAGGTATTTTATTTTAGAAAGGAAGGAAAGAAGGTGGTGTCCGGTTTTAGGAAGGATGAATGTGTGCAGTTTTAGGAAGGAAGAGGATTGTTATTACCGTATGTCACTTAAACTGCAGAATGATACGTGTGTACCTCTAAAGACAATGACAGAATCGATAGTATTGGGGCAAGGGGAAAAGAAGAAAACTCTGCATTGTTGCCATATGTATCCAAGATGGCGGCGTGTAGACTTGGCAACAGTGGATGATATAATCCAAGTTGGCTGCAATGATGTCATCCAAGATGGCGTATTTAGGCGGGAAGTTTGAATTTTGGCGAGAAAGTGCCACGTGCCCCATCACTGTACTGCATTATTTAGGATGAATTTGTCAGTGTGCGCTGAAATTATTTAGTTAATTTAGTAGTTGTTTGCGTGTCTCGAGAGCATTATTTAGAAGTAGTTTACAGGTCTGTGGGCTGTGTGACATGGCCCCAAGGACATGAGGGCTAGTGATTTGTATCAGTGTGATAAATGTACTCCATTCTTAAATAAAATGTTCCAAAATAGATAGAGTCCACTCCTTCCTTACTCTATATAGCAGCCCAGCGCAGGCTGAGCCATTTTCGCGCCATTTTCCCCCCTACAGACCACCATCTAGGATTATGTCACAGGAGGGATGACAGCACCATCTGGTGGTAGTTCTATGTACTAGGTCAGATGGAGTCTTTATCTCGTGGTAGAGACACTGCCTGAAAAATAGACTTGTGTGCAGAGTGGTTTTCCCGCCATTTCCCCCCACCATCTTGGATTACATCATGAAACGGACGACAGCATCCTCTGCTGGTGGTACTGTGTACTATGTCCAGACCTTGTGGTGAACACACTGTTTGTCGCCATCTTGGATAGTGGTACTTGTGTCATCACCTGACGCCATGGTAGCGCCCTCTGGTGGTGGCGATATGAACTAAGTCAGTTGGGGTCCGGACCTCGTGGTGAACACACTGGATGCCGCTATCTTAGATTACGTCACAGATGAGAGCGCCCTCTGGTGGTGGCGAATGTGTACTAATGCAGTTGGACTCTGAACCTCATGGCGAACACACATGCATGAAATTGTTTAAATAAAGTCTTATCTCCAAGTCCATTTCCCATGAATCCTTAGGAGGAGGTGGCGGTTGGGCCACTGAGGTTAATATATGTGTGCTTTCTTTCTCTCCATTTTCTTAGATTAGCAGCAAAACCCCAAGTGACCATTGTTTACCGCCAAAATTCAAACTTCTTGCCAAATCATAGGAGGAAGTGGCGGTCGGTTGACTTAGGTTAGTGGAGGGAGCCCAAGTGAGCTATCTTCTCGCGATTTTCTTTGCTTAATAAAGATAACTGTGG
Source organism: Schistocerca cancellata (assembly GCF_023864275.1). Taxonomy (NCBI): domain Eukaryota; kingdom Metazoa; phylum Arthropoda; class Insecta; order Orthoptera; family Acrididae; genus Schistocerca; species Schistocerca cancellata. The sequence continues at coordinate 321,973,300 of NC_064630.1, read as the reverse complement.
TGTGATGCATTAACCTGCTGGAATTTGAGCTTCCCGCCATTTGTCTAGGGGAGAGGGGTGTGGCACTTTCCCGCTAAAATTCAAACTTCCCGCCAAATTCCGCCATCTTGGATGACGTCATGCCCTGTTGCTAAGTCTACACTCTGCCATCTTGCATGACGTCTTCGCTGTCATCTCGGATACATCCGGTAACAATGCAGAGTGTCCTCATGTCCCCCTTGCCCAGATACTGTCGATATCTCGGAAATAAATAAAATTATTGCTCATTTATTCTATTTTGAGTGGGGTACCAAACTTGCAATTTCTATGGAGCTTTAAGCTACATATTCCCACTTCTAAAACTGATTGAATGACTTATTAAAATATACACAGCTTACATGTTTATTGTGAAATGCATTGCCTGCCTCTGCGAAAGTTCGAGCAGCCATGACTTAGCTATGCTTCATCTGTCAAGTTCTTCATGTTTATCTGTTTAGCTGAGGATATACATTTCACTTCTCTGGAAGTCTCAGGAGTGATTGCTGTACTGTGTGGATTGGAGAAGCCCCTGATAGGCTGAAAGGTACAGAAACATGTTGTTTGCAGAGCAACATTTGCGGCTGTGCAATCATAAATTTACGTCAAAGCATCGGAATTGCGTACAAAAATGGTGGTAAGAGGTTCTTACCAAAGATATGGTGTATTGTTTGGGTCCAAAATTCTGACGTACGCACTAACTGTGAGCACTCAATACTCCCTGGTGCAACACAGGCATCATGTGCGCATTCAGGAAAAAACAATATATAGCTAATTAACAATAAATTTTTCCTCTGGCTGTGAAGCGTGGGAGGGAAACTGAGGTAATTGACACTGATCTAGCAATAGAGAGTACCCTATCCAGTCCAGACAAAGACTGTTAGATGTGTGTAACGTTTACTCTGCCACGCTTCACAGCTAGAGGAAAAAAAAAGTATTGTTAGTTAGCTACGTATTGCATGTTTCTCAATACCCACATGATGGCAGTTTTTGTACGCAATTCAGATTCTTTGACTTATATTTCGGATACTTTGCACAGACGCAAATATTGATTTGTAAACAACACGCTTCTGTACCTTTCAACCCATCACAGGCTTATCCAATCCAAGTAAAAAAAAGACCATTCTTGAGGCTTTGAGAGAAGTGAAAGGCATATCCTTGGATAAATAAATAAACATAATGAACTTGAGAGTTGAAGTATAGCTAAGTTATTTTTGCTTGAACTTTTCGTAGAGGCAGGCAATGCATGTTACAAAAAACATGTAAGCTGTGTGTATTTTAATTAGTTATTCAGTAACTTTTAAAAGTGGAAATATTTAGTTTAAAGCTCTATAGAGCTTTAAAGTGAGGTACCTCACATATAACGCAATAAATGATAAATAATTTTATTTATTTTTGATATGTCGACTATGTCACCGTCTTGGAGATGATACATGTCTCTCTGTTAGCGTCTTTGGTCATCTCATGCATGCACTTAAGCAAAACATATTGTACCATAGTTTAAGAGACATATTATAATAACAATCTTCTCCCTTCATAAAACCAGACACTCCCTTCCTCCCCCCCCCCCTCTTAAAATCGAACATCTCCTCTGTTCCTTCCTTCCTAATACGGCTTTTGTTTGTCTTTTGGCTACGTTGTGTTTGTTGTGCAGTTTTTAGTAGATGGTGGAGTTATTTAATAATTGGTTATAGGAAATGCAGTCTACAAACCTTCCAGAGAGCTGCAGGAGCACTTGTACTTCATAAACTACATGTACAGGGATATTGTAGTGCAAAAATTGACTTTATTAGCGCAGCTGATACAAAAGCACATACGATTGATTTGCAGATGAAAACTGAAACGAAAGTCAAAGAAGGTAGTTGTGTAAAGATGCACTGGACATGGTTCTCTGCCGATTATCGATTGTGTCACTCCCACACAGGCCCTATGTCTAAAGTGTGTAGCACCAGGGATACCAGTGTACTTCAATCTGCCCTTATGACGTGCACATGTGCGGACAGCCTGGTGAGGTGGCCTGATGAATAACTCTGATGATGTCTGTGGTCCTGTGGTGTGAAGATCAGGCATGACACAACTGACCAGAGACGCCAGGGTCAAACTTTCTGTTGCAGGAGCACGTGTGGGCATTGCGGAAGTGTTGCATGATATCAGAAGCACCCAAGCACGTTTGATCTGCTCGATGGCTGGTTGGTTGGCGATCCCATAACATTGCAGTTGATATCAGTGTGAGGTGTGGAGTCCCACAACAGTGGCACTGTAGAACCTCTAGTTCATCCTTGATGAACCCTCAATTGTGTGCAGTAGGTTATGCGTGGACAACATGCCAACATGCAACGAAGTACGTTATGGATTAATAATGTGTCCACTATCACTCTACTTAAGTTCATGGGGCCCCATTTATATAGGAGCATTGGTACTACATAAACAACACGTACATACGTGTACACTTTGACAGCGAAAATTGACTTTATCAGCACAACCGATACAAAAGCATATGTGAATCATCAGCGAATGCCAACTGAAACCAAACTCTGCAGTGGCCTCACAGTCGGTCTCGCCAAACATGCTTTTCGTTTGGTTTCCTAAAACCGAACAAGAGAGCGATACAAAAATTGGACATGGCACGGTAAGCATCAAACCCGAGCTACAGGCTGAGTAGGCTGGTGCGCTATCATCTACGCTATGACAACAACTGAAACTAATTGTATCTGGCGGGCTGCTTCAATCTTTGTGCACGTTCTTTTGACTGGCTAACTTCAACGCTAATTAACTCGGAAACGAAGCAACGTATCGAATTTTTTTCGTTACAATTATTTCTCTGCATAACCTATCTTGCAAGATCCTTGCAAGCTTTTCAGACTGTTTCTCACAACTCTGTACATATTTCGTTTGCTGATTAGAGTTGACATAGCTTTCCAGATTGATGTGGTGTTCCTAATTTTTCTAAAGTGCCTAACAGGATGTTTATCTGTACTTTATCATAGGTCTTGAAAATATCTGAGAATAAGGCAACTGTGTACGTATTTACATTCACAGAAACAAATTGATATTGAAGAGAACATTTTAAAGGGATTGTGCTCCTGACTGTTGTAACTTGCATAGGCCTTCAAAATATGTGAGAACAGGACAGCTGTATACTTGTGTTCACAGAAGCAAATTAATACTGTAGACATTAGTATAGAAACATTCTCCATACAATTTCTGCCTCAGCAAAATCCAAATTGAGACAAAGTTAGTAGGAATTGGGATTCTAGCCACCATTCCTAAGGTCTTTTTATTAATTTTTCCCGTGTTTGCCTGGTGCATGTTAATAACGCGAGCTGTCTGTAGGATGTACTCAAAGACAGATATTTCTCAGATTTTAGGATAGAAATTCTAAACTATGGCTTCTAGTCGTGCACCAGTTCTTGTTGCATCCATAATACGTGAGATATTTGAAGCAGAAGTTCTCAAGTGTTCCAAGATGTCATTAGTATAATAGGGTACGAGACTTGATTAAATCCTGGTTTGAATTCCGGCAGCGTTTGATGATTGGTGTCAAATCGTCATTTTGCAAAGTGGATTGTTCACACCTTTTTTAGGTCAAGAATGGCATGTCGCTAATGCTTGCTAGTTCTTCTATCCATTTGTACGATTGTATGCGCCTAGATGTGGGGGCAATATTTCTGAATCAATTGATTGTGCAATGTGCGTTCAGTAAGTAATGAAACACATGTCTTTTTCAGCCAATTTCGGTTGAAAAATGTGAGAATTGTTTTGGGACATCGTGGAATATTTCCACTTCAGCCACTATAGGTTCATGAAGTTCCAATAAGGGGCAGCTCTATACATACTCTTCAAAACCGCATCTTTAATTGAAGTGTGTTCGAAGCAAGTAACTGTTATTGCTTTGGCACTGCAAATATTCATAGGCACTTGCAGAATGTCTACAGAGAACTGTCAGTGAACAAAAGCACTGTAAGTCGTTTGGTGAGGCGTCTGTCATCATGCGAACTTGTCAATCTCCTGCTTCTCAGCTGACCTCACATAGTTGTGACTTCTCAATGTTGAAACACGCGGACACTCCCATTCGAGGTGATCAACGGATCAGAACCAAACATCTCGCTGTTAGACTGGACATCTCTGTTAGTAGTGGTGATACACTGCATGTCACTGGGTTCCAAACTGCCTGACAGAAGACCATAAAGAGCTTCTATCTGTTGGCCCAATGAAGGATGCATTCCACAGTAAGCTGTACATAGATGATAGGGAGATTGTTGATACAGCAGTACGTTGGCTGCGAAGTCGACCAGTAGAGTGGTACCTTGCAGGCACACAGGTCCTTCCAGTAGGGTGTCGTAAGGCCGTCGCATTGAACGGAGATTGTGTTGAAAAACACAGTTTTCCAGCCAAAAGAGTGGGGAATAATATGGTGTATTGGAATCCCAAATAAAACCAACCTGTTTCAAAAAAATGTTTTGAATTACTTATCGAACGCCCTTCGTACTTATGAGTCAAGTATTTGGCTATATTTATGCAGATCTTCTTTTTTCTCATTCCATAAGTGTGATTGTTTATTATTAAACAATGGAATGTATACAGAAGCGTTTCGAGAAAACTTGTGGCTGGTTGGTGTATTTCTTACAGCATAATTTAAGAAAACAAAATGGATAAAATAATGTTATTATAGTCTACCAGTTAAAGAGAATTGTGCATGAATTCAGAAAGTGCAAGCTTTATGTAATGGAAATAATACTTCCTATAGTATTTAATAAATAGCGCAAGGTCATAGCCAGGTTTTTGTCAAAAGTGAGGGGGGGGGGGGGAAGGTGCGATCTGTTAAAAAGGGCCTTAAGAAGACTCATATTTTTCATTTATTCTGAAACCATATTTATTTATTTTTTAATTTTATTTGCATAATTTGCTTTCAGGAAGCCTTCATACAAACAGTATTTGATTCATGAAATTAAGTATGAAGTTTATTATGTATATTCTCAATAGTATATTATACCCAAACACACAATTGCATACATTAGTGGTGACAACCGGAGAACTCATTATCAACACACGTATTGTTAGCTTCCATAACAATTTGTTGCGAAGTGCACGCATTTTAGAACAGCACGACCAAAGTTTTAACTGTGGAAGAAAAAGTCAAAATAATTCCTGAAATCGAGAAGGGAGCTAAAAAGCTTGTTACCGTGTTTGAACAAAATGGACCTAAAATTAAGTGGTTTCTAAAAGTTGAATGGCGCGACATGGATGAAGCGCAGCTTAAGTGGTTTAAGCAACAGAGAAGCATCAATGCACCATTAGTGGACTTCGCCTTATGGTGAAAGCAGAAGAATTTGACAAGAAATTAAACGATGAGGAATTTGTATGCAGCAGTGACTGGGTTGACAGATTCAAGCAACGCCACGGCATTACTTTTGGCAAAGTGAGCGGTGAAGCCAACAGTGTACACGCTGAAACAATCCACCATTGACGTGTGGCCTATAATTCGTGAAGGATATGCAGACTGTGACATGTTTAATGCAGATGAGACTGGCATTTTCTTTGAATTGACATCTGAGAAAACTGTGAAATTCAAGTTGTGGCAAGTTATCTAAAGAACGAATAACAGTTCTGGTTTGTGCTAATGCAGGTGAACTGAGAAGACAAAATTGCTCATGATAGGTAAATTAAAAAATCTTATGTGTTTTAAGATGTAAAAAAATCTGTCAGGGCAGTACAATGCTAATAAAAAATCCTGGATGACCTCCGAAATCATTGGAGCTGAAATACAGTGTTGGGATGGGGAGTTTAGAAGTCAGAAAAGGAAGATACTGGCTCTATTTGACAACTGTACAGCACACCCTGCACTATTTCATCTACATCTACCTTTATACTCTGCAAGCCGGGCGGAGGGCACTTTACGTGCCAATGTCATTACCTAACTTTCCTGTTCCAGTCGCGTATGGTTCGCGGGAAGAACGACTGCCGGAAAGCCTCCTGTCGCTCTCGAATCTCTCTAATTTTACATTCGCGATCTCCTCTCCAGTATAAGTAGGGGGAAGCAATATATTCGATACCTCATCCAGAAACGCACCCTCTCGAAACCTGGACAGCAAGCTACACCGCGATGCAGAGCGCCTCTCTTGCAGAGTCTGCCACTTGAGTTTGCTAAACATCTCCGTAACGATATCACGCTTACCAAATAACCCTGTCACGAAACGCGCCGCTCTTCTTTGGATCTTCTCTATCTCCTCTGTCAACCCGACATGGTACGGATCCCACACTGATGAGCAATACTCAAGTATAGGTCGAACGAGTGTTTTGTAAGCCACCTCCTTTGTTGATGGACTACATTTTCTAAGGACTCTCCCAATGAATCTCAACCTGGCACCTGCCTTACCAACAATTAATTTTATATGATCATTCCACTTCAAATCGTTCCGCACGCATACTCCCAGATATTTTAGAGAAGTAACTGCTAACAGTGTTTGTTCCACTATCATATAATCATACAATAAAGTGAATAAAGGATCCTTCTTTCTATATATTCGCAATACATTACATTTGTCCATGTTAAGGGTCAGTTGCCACTCCCAGTACCAAGTGCCTATCCGCTGCAGATCTTCCTGCATTTCGCTGCAATTTTCTAACGCAGCAACTTCTCTGGATACTACAGCATCATCCGCGAAAAGCAGCATGAAACGTCCGACACTATCTACTAGGTCATTTATATATATTGTGAAAAGCAATGGTTCCATAACACTCCCAGGTGGCACGTCAGAGGTTACTTTAACGTCTGTAGACGTCTCTTCATTGAGAACAACATGCTGTGTTCTGTTGGCTAAAAACTCTTCAATCCAGCCACACAGCTGGTCTGATATGCCGTAGGCTATTACTTTGTATGTGAGGCGACCGTGCGCAACCGCATCGAACGCCTTCCGGAAGTCAAGGAAAATGGCATGTACCTCGGAGCCTGTATCTAATATTTTCTGGGTCTCATGAACAAATAAAGAGAGTTGGGTCTCAGACGAACGCTGTTTCCGGAATCCATGTTGATTCCTACAGAGTAGATTCTGGGTTTCCAAAAACGACATGATACGTGAGCAAAAAACATGTTCTAAAACTCTACGACAGATCGATGTCAGAGATGTAGGTCTATAGTTTTGCGCATCTGCTCGACGACCCTTCTTTAAGACTGGGACTACCTGTGCTCTTTTCCGATCATTTGGAACCTTCCGTTTCTCTAGAGACTTGCAGTACACGGCTGTTAAAAGGGGGGCAAGTTCTTTCGCGTATTCTGTGTAGAATCGAATTGGTATCCCGTCAAGTCCAGTGGACTTTCCTCTGTTGAGTGATTCCAGTTGCTTTTCTAGTCCTTGGGCATTTATTTCGATGTCAGCCATTTTTTCGTTTGTGCGAGGGTTTAGAGAAGGAACTGCAGTGCGGTCTTCCTCTGTGAAACAGCTTTGGTAAAAGGTGTTTAGTATTTCAGCTTTACGCGTGTCATCCTCTGTTTCAATGCCATTATCATCCCAGAGTGTATGGATATGCTGTTTCGAGCCACTTACTGATTTAACGTAAGACCAGAACTTCCTAGGATTTTCTGTCAAATGCGTACATAGAATTTTACTTTAGAATTCACTAAACGCTTCACGCATAGCCCTCCTTACGCTAACTTTGACATCGTTTAGCTTCTGTTTGTCTGAGAGGTTTTGGCTGCGTTTAAACTTGGAGTGAAGCTCTCTTTGCTTTCGCAGTAGTTTCCTAACATTGTTGTTGAACCACGGTGGGTTTTTCCCGTCCCTCACAGTTTTACTCGGCACGTATCTGTTTAAGACGCATTTTACGATTGCCTTGAACTTTTTCCATGAACACTCAACATTGTCAGTGTCGGAACAGAAATTTTCGTTTTGATTTGTTAGGTAGTCTGAAATCTGCCTCCTATTACTCTTGCTAAACAGATAAACCTTCCTCTCTTTTTCCATATTCCTATTAACTTCCATATTCAGGGATGCTGTATCGGCCTTATGATTACTGATTCCCTGTTCTGCGCTTACAAAGTCGAAAAGTTCGGGTGTGTTTGTTATCAGTAGGTCCAAGATGTTATCTCCACGAGTCGGTTCTCTGTTTAATTGCTCGAGGTAATTTTCGGACAGTGCACTCAGCATAACGTCACCCGATGCTCTATCCCTACCACCTATCCTAAACATCTGAGTGTCCCAGTCTATATCTGGTAAATTGAAATCTCCACCTAAGACTATAACATGCTGAGGAAATTTATGTGGAATGTATTCCAGATTTTCTCTCAGTTGATCTGCCACTAATGGTGCTGAGTCGGGAGGTCGGTAAAAGGAGCCAATTATTAATCTAGGTCGGTTGTTGAGTATAACCTCCACCTATAATAATTCATAGGAACTATCCAGTTCTATTTCACTTCAGGATAAACTACTACTAACAGCGACAAACACGCCACCACCGGTTGCATGCAATCTATCCTTTCTAAACACCGTCTGTGCCTTTGTAAAAATTTCGGAAGAATTTATCTCTGGCTTCAGCCAGCTTTCCGTACCTATAGCGATTGCAGCTTCGGTGCCTTCTATCAGCGTTTGAAGTTCCGTTACTTTACCAACGCAGCTTCGACAGTTTACAATTACAATACCGACTGTGCTTGGTCCTGACTTTGTCCCGCACCCTTTGAGGCTGTTGCCCTTTCTGTACTTGCCCGAGGCCATCTAACCTAAAAAACCGCCCAGTCCACGCCACACAACCCCTGCTACCCGTGTAGCCGCCTGCTGTGTGCAGTGGACTCCTAGCCTATCCAGCAGAACCCGAAACCCCACCACCCTATGGCGCAAGGAATCTGCAGCCCACACGGTCGGAGAACCGTCTCAGCCTCTGATTCAGACCCTCCACTCGGCTCTGTACCAAGCTCTCACGGCTGGTCTGGAGAATATCAAGCTTGTTTTTCTTCCTGCAAATACGACAAGCTTATTGCAGCCAATTGACCTAGGGGTAATTAGAAGTCTGAAATGTCAGTATCGTAAGTTCATGTTACTGAAAATGGTACAATGCACCGAGAAAAAGCAGGATTCTTCTATTAAACTGATGGATGCATTACTAAAGCTTCGAGCCAGATCACAGCCAAACAATGAAGAACTTTTTCCGTCATGCAGGACTCACAACTGAAGGAATAAATGCCTCTAAAATGGAAGGCAAGTTCGATGACACTGATGATCTGCCTCTATCTGCATTGCTGCCAGAAATTAACTGTGATGTTCTCAATCAGTGCGACTATGAAACGCATGCAACAATAAGTGATGACATTGTCACAACCAAAGCGCTAATTGAAGATGAAATTGCAAACGAAATGAAGAATCAGGCCCAAGGTAACCAAGAAGTGAGTGAGGGAGATGAAGAAGAAGAGGATAAGAAAGAAATAAGTGCCTAACCCTACTGTGAGTGACACTTTAGAAGCTATTAGAATTGTGCACATATTATATGAACCTAGAGGGTGGAGCAGTGAAATTGCAAAATTTAGAAAGTGTGTATTGGACAAATAGACAGCAACATAAAAAGACTGATAACTTCACCTTTAAGTAAAGATGTTTGGGGAGTACTCGACATACTGGTGTATATACTGTATTCATATAAACTTAAAAGTGAATACTGTATGTAAAATAAAACAAAACTAAATACATTTTACATTTGCCACCACAATTGACTGAATATACAACAACACTCGTTTATAAGAATATGATTTTCAGGGTCCTTTGAGTGCTGTTACAGTCATGTTCCACTGTATTTATTTTGGATTAAAGCTTACGCAGGCATTTTGTTTAGCGAAACTGTAGACCTGTTGGCCAAGTAAGCTGACCTATCTGGAACTCTATTAGATATCATGTTACCTTACACCGACTTATTACATTAAATTAAAATGGGATATTAGATGCCAGTGGGAAGAGAGAAGGAAGACATCATCTTTAAATAAAGGAAAATACTATAGTTGGATACAACACCAGATACCCAGTTTTCTATGGTTCCACAACATGTCTGTACACCGCAGAGCTATCGCTACAATCACGAGGATGAGTTTTAATAACAGCAGTTTTCCTATGCACTTATTGCATCTACAACTAAGAAATTCAAAGACCTGTGAGTGCAACAGCTCAGATGTGTAGGACATTAATCACTTAATCTTCAATCTGCTCGAAGTACGATCAACGATCAACAAAGAGAAAATCTCCTTTCGGATCTCAACAATCTTAGGGGTCCATTCGCTACAAGTACTATTAGTCTTTTATTGAGGAGTGTCACAGGAATGTTTCGAGGTCAGTGAAGGTTTATTTTAGTGAGCAATTTTCAAATGTGACCATGGCATCCTAATCTATGTGCAATTATTTTTTAAAAAAAATCGACAATTCCCATGTTCATAAATTAAATTTGCCTTTGTATACACAACAGTGCAGAAACGATGTTTAGTTGTGTTAATGAACCATGTTCATGTGTAAGTTGAAAATATTGCAATTTTCATTGTTAGTGGCTGAATAGTGCACTTACACTGAATGCCAAACAAACAAATGAACAGCAAACAATTTGGATACACAATTTTTGATGCTAATACGCTCCTCTAAGATGTATAACATACATTGTCGTTCATATGATGTTTATTTACAGATATGTTAGAGCTGTGGTGACTGGCTCACTGTTCCAAGTGTATTACGGATAAAAAATTTCATATCATTCTTGCAGTGAAACTTGAAGACATGATATATTGCCGTGCCGTAATTGAGCCATCTTTATGTACAAATACATAGTTGAAAATGAAGATCATTATCCGTATTGCGATATAAATGTCAATATAAATGTCACTGAACTACGCATACCGTCGAAATCTTGCTCAGACAACATTAAAATTGAACACTATCTGCAAGAGAAATAAATAATTATTCGCCAAATCAAGATAAGTACTGTTACATAACTAACAAAACTATAATTTTTATTTGATTGTTTCTACAACTTAAAACGTTACATCTGAACATAATCGCAGAACATTTGAAGAAGCGTCCATTATCCTAGTATTACAAGAGTGTAAATAGATTATAGACGAAAGGGGTGAAGGGTGTGGGGATGCGCGGCGCTGTTGGCTCAGACGAATTCAAGCAGCCCATTGAAAAGATTTTTTAGAAACGAAGCAGCTATAGAATGTGCTGTCATTAAGTATCCTTTCGCTCTCCACAGACTCCTGCCCATCGTTCTGTATCGGAACTGGTTTTCATAATTGAGTACCACCTAGGTGACCGGAGGAGTCGATATCTTGCCATTTGGGCTACTAAGACAGCATTTTGAGCATATATTTTTAAGAAGTGCAATCATCACTGTTTGGGCGATATTTTCGTTGATCAACGCGATTTTTGGGCAACACAGGCAAATCCAAGAGTATTTTTATTTACAGATTTTAATTTAATGCTATTTTTAATGGTGTTTATCGCTCTGCTGCCTTGTGAAATACTAAAATATTGGAATCCCGAAGTTCTAGCAGTCTCCAGGATAACGACTCCAGTACAAAAAATAACGATTCCAATGATAAAAATAAAGACTCCAATGCCAACATTAATTTACCTTAGGTATGTAATTAGCTTAATACAATAGTGCATACATATTTTTAACTTAGGATAATGCTAGTGGACGAATAAATATCGGTTTTCCTCTTCTTTCTTGCTTAACATTAAATTCAACTGCAATTAAGACTGACTTTTTTTAGCAAATCAACAACTAAGCTCAGGTAAGGACATCAATGTACAGTAGATGGTCTTGCTAAAATATGGATGGGTGATAGTTGATAGTGCTGTCAACATATCGATAGTTTAAATCTATCGACGGTTTTGTTTACTATTGAAAACGCATACAACTTTTTTGTTGTATGATTGAAAATCAAAGTATCTTTAAATTTCAGTACGTGGCAGCTAGGTCGCATGTAATTTAACGTAGGCTACATTCACGAACGGTGTCCAGCTCAAAAAGTGATTCCAAAGTATATCAAAGTGAACATCGAGAACAACAGTATCAGTGCAAAACTAGCAAAGGACACAAGTGAAAAAGAAGTCAACGCTACTATCCGACGAGGGGCTCAGGCCTGAAACTAGTAATAGTATAATAAAAGCATTCCAAGATATCTTTTGGTTGGCTGCAAAATTTGTCATAGTGTAATTTATGAAAACAGCTGCGGTATTGTCAAAGCAATATGGATAAAATAATAAGCAAGGAATATTTCTGCTTTGGGCCATTGTTTTTGGATAATATTATGCCAGTCATAATGCATGTATCTGCGTGATCCATATTACCTTTATTAAAGGAGTTTAATTGGGCCACTAAATTTAATGTTCAAGGTACCAGCTTTTCAATCAGTGATGTTTTCTTGTCTTCCCCTCGAAGAAGTTGCCCAAATATGTCTGACTATTGGGGAACATGAATGTGTAGACTCAGTACACAAGGCTTCTTTGTGACTGGTGATACTAGCAAAATTACGTTGGCAAAGAGGGAGTTGGGATCTGGGATGGACTTTTTTGGTTTTGGGCTATTAGGATGTAATACTTTCATAAATCTGTACTGTGTATTTTGTGGGAGAGGAAATTCGTTCTGTCAATCCTATTCACTCTCCCAGTGGTTTGCTGTTACTGCAGCATCTTATTTGCGGTTTACACATTCTTCAGCTCCCTCAGTGAATGTTCACGGTAGCTGATGATTTGTTAACATCCTGCTGTTTAAGGTAGGTTGGACAAGTTTTATTACACGATGCATGATTTTCTTTGCAATGTGAACAACAGACTGTTTGGTTTGGTCTCCATGTTGCCTCATGATTTCCTTCACATACATTGCAATGAACCTCTGACTGGCACTAATTATTTAGGTGACATTATTGTAAGCAGTGGAAGCATTATCACATTAGCTGAGTGTGTGGTGTAACTGTACATTGCATACCATGACTTGTAACATAGTCTGGCAGGAAGTAAGATGAGGACGTGACAATCCATAGTTGTGCAGCGACGTTGGTCATTGTACCAGAGCGTTGTTTACGTTTCATGATCCATCATGCATGAATAACAGGGACTGCAGATAGTATAACTTCTTTCAGTTCTATTTCCCACAGATAAGTGACTACATTTCTTATAATTCCCTGGAAGTGGGTCCTGGGGCTTGGTATAGGTGCTACAATCTATTTGTGTCTTAGGTGGTTTTTCTTCCACAAATTTAATGTCTGTCTTCTGCTATATCTTTGTCAGCAGGTGAGGTAGGACGACCACCCATGGGTCATATATTGGAGGACCTGCTGCAGGATGGGGCTACAGCACGCGGCGGCGGCGGCGACATGTGCAGCCATAGTGGGGAAACCGTCCAATGTATGTTGCTGTGCAGTATGAAAGTGGGAGCAGGGGACCTACCATTGGTCGAAGTCAGGGCGAGAGCGAGACAGAGGAAGTTGTCAGCTTCAGAACGTTGCACTGTGGGTTTAAACCGACTGGTATTATTGTAAGCACATACAAACAGCGTCCAGCGTTGTAAGCATGGAGCCGTTCACTCTGGGAGGTTTGATAAGATAACCAAGGGCTGTAGTGAGAGAGAACTTTGTCCCAAAAAAGGCAGACACTGTTGCCAATCCCTTCTTTTCGATCTGTGGGTATTTGTGTTGTACAGGATCAATGTCTTGGCTGCAATAGCAATTGGCTGTTTGGAGCCATCCTCATTCCTATTTGCCACAACTGCTTCGGTGCCATAGGCAGATTCAGCGACCGCACACAACCAATTGACAGCTGGGGGGGGGGGGGGGGGGGAGGCATGAGACAAGGGACGGATTCCAGCATGTTCTTTAATTGGTTAGAAGTCCAGTCACAAGCAGGGGTTCAGCTTCAGGGCACTCCTTTCTTACACAAATGATTGAGGGTTTGTGAAACGTGAACTTCTAGGAGTAACTTGGAGTAACAGTTGACTTAGCCCAAAAACACAAGTGGTTCAGTTACGTTCTTTGGGCAGTGAAGAGAATCAATGGTGGTGACACTCTGATCACTAGGCATAATACCATCTTTGATGAGCCAGTGCCCCAAACTCTTCTTCCAGTTGAATTAATTGACACTTCTCCAAATGATAACTCAGACCTGTGCCCTGCAGGTTGGCAAAGAGTGTGCAGAGATTTTACAGATGTTTCCAAAGGGAGGGTCCCATAAGAATGAGATCATCCAGACCACACGGGCTGGAATGTACTGCACCAGTTGTTCTAGATATCTTTGGAAAATTGCTGGAGCGTATCGACGACAAAGTTGTTCTGAGGTTCCTCATCTAAAGACAACTGACGGTAATCACCAGTAGGATCGATCATTGAGTGGTGTTCCCCACCAGCAGGTTTGTTAAGAAGGTGTTCTCTCTGGGCTATAGGATAAGTTTCAAACACCGACTGAACGTTGATGTTAGGGTTGAAATCACTACATTATCGAAGAGAACCATTGGACTTCTTGAGTATGATGAGAGGGGTGGCCCATGCGCTAGATTTCACAGGTTCAGGAACTCCAGCAGTTTGGAGATGATCCAGCTCCTGCTTCACTGCAGTATGTAAGGCCGATGGAATGGGCCGGATACGGTAAAAACGAGGTATGGCGTCCAGTAGAAGCTAATGTGTGCCTGAAAACACATGGTGAATCTCAAATCCGGCTTAAATAGCGACGCAAACGCCGAGCAAAGGAAAAGGGCTGCAGTGGATACAACTTTGACTTCATCGGAGACAGAAAACCCAAACAGTGTAAGGATATCAAGGTCAAAGATGTTAACAGACGATCGACAACGAACAGTGCTATTATTATTATTATTCTCGAGTCAGAAACATACAGACATACAGTAGCCACACACATCACTAAATACCTATGTATATATAAAGATGCAAATTGCGTTTACATTACATGTGCCCCGTACTTTGCAACCTCCAATGCGCTTGTGGTGGCTTGCGGGAGATTAGTCCTTGTGCAGGATGTAGGAAACAAACGGCACTGAAGCATGTGGCTTGTACAGTAGTTTGTCCTTGTCCACAATCACAGGACGTTTCTTCTGTTATGAAGCCCCATCTCTTCAGGTTGTCTCTGGATCGTCCAAATCCTGATGTACATCTAGATCTACATTTATACTCCGCAGGCCACCCAACGGTGTGTGGCGGAGGGCACCTTACGTGCCACTGTCATTACCTCCCTTTTCTGTTCCAGTCGTGTATGGTTCGCTGGAAGAACGACTGTCGGAAAGCCTCCGTGCGCTCTCGGATCACTCTAATTTTACATTCGTGATCTCCTCAGGAGGTATAAGTGGGGGAAGCAATATACTCGATACCTCATCCAGAAACGCACCCTCTCGAAACCTGGACAGCAAGCTACACCGTGATGCAGAGCGCCTCTCTTGCAGAGTCTGCCACTTGAGTTTGCTAAACATCTCCGTAACGATATCACGCTTACCAAATAACCCTGTCCCGAAACGCGCCGCTCTTCTTTGGATATTCTCTATCTCCTCCGTCAACCCGATCTGGAACGGATCCCACACTGATGAGCAATACTGAAGTATAGGTCGAATGAGTGTTTTGTAAGCCACCTCCTTTGTTGATGGACTACATTTTCTAAGGACTCTCCCAATGAATCTAAACCTGGTATCTGCCTTACCAACAATTAATTTTATATGATCATTCCACTTCACTCGTTCCGCATGCATACTCCCAGATGTTTTACAGAAGTAACTGCTAACAGTGTTTGTTCCACTATCATATAATCATACAATAAAGTGAATAAAGGATCCTTCTTCCTATATATTCGCAATACATTACATTTGTCTATGTCAAGGGTCAGTTGCCACTCCCAGTACCAAGTGCCTATCCGCTGCAGATCTTCCTGCATTTCGCTGCAATTTTCTAACGCAGCAACTTCTCTGGATACTACAGCATCATCCGCGAAAAGCAGCATGAAACGTCCGACACTATCTACTAGGTCATTTATATATACTGTGAAAAGCAATGGTTCCATAACACTCCCATGTGGCACGTCAGAGGTTACTTTAACGTCTGTAGACGTCTCTTCATTGAGAACAACATGCTGTGTTCTGTTGGCTAAAAACTCTTCAATCCAGCCACACAGCTGGTCTGATATGAAGTAGGCTATTACTTTGTGTATCAGGCGACAGTGCACAACCGCATCGAACGCCTTCCGGAAGTCAAGGAAGATCGCTATTTCCGGAATCCATGTTGATTCCTACAGAGTAGATTCTGGGTTTCCAAAAACGACATGATACGTGAGCAAAAAACATGTTCTAAAACTCTACAACAGATCGATGTCAGAGATATAGGTCTATAGTTTTGCGCATCTGCTCGACGACCCTTGTTTAAGACTGGGACTACCTGTGCTATTTTCCAATCATTTGGAACCTTCCGTTTCTCTAGAGACTTGCGGTACACGGCTGTTAAAAGGGGGGCAAGTTCTTTCGCATATTCTGTGTAGAATCGAATTGGTATCCCGTCAAGTCCAGTGGACTTTCCTCTGTTGAGTGATTCCAGTTGCTTTTCTAGTCCTTGGGCATTTATTTCGATGTCAGCCATTTTTTCGTTTGTGCGAGGATTTAGAGAAGGAACTGCAGTGCGGTCTTCCTCTGTGAAACAGCTTTGGAAAAAGGTGTTTAGTATTTCAGCTTTACGCGTGTCATCCTCTGTTTCAATGCCATCATCATCCCAGAGTGTCTGGATATGCTGTTTCGAGCCACTTACTGATTTAACGTAAGACCAGAACTTCCTAGGATTTTCTGTCAAATGGGTACATTTGAAGCTCTCTTTGCTTTCGCAGTAGCTTCCTATCTTTGTTGTTGAACCACGGTGGGTTTTTCCCGTCCCTCACAGTTTTACTCGGTACGTACCTGTCTAAAACGCATTGTGCGATTGAATTGAACTTTTTCCATAAACACTCAACATTGTCAGTGTCGGAACAGAAATTTTCGTTTTGATTTGTTAGGTAGTCTGAAATCTTCCTCCTATTGCGAGGTACCGAGGCAAGCAGTGTATTTAACACTAAATTCTTCTAGAATCTCCATATGTAAATGATGCTCTAAGTCCCCCCTATTCTAACTCCGACTTTTGCTGTTGCACATGGATTAAAAAATATACGCGAACTGACTGTAATCAACCCTGCAAGTGGAGTAGAAAAGAGTTTGGCACCTGCAATAATTTAATTTGATAAATAAGTTAAATAAAGGAATGTTTCATTAACGTAGTGAGAAATGATGGGTTGCTCTACCGATTAATAGAATGAAAGTTCTGTCCAAAATAACAATATGATTTATTAAGACTAAACACAAAATAATAAACAAAAACACATGAAACGTTTATAATACATCAAATTGGCTCAAATTGGATACTCAAACAAACGCTATGAAGGTGAAGTTGTCCCTAAACTAGATTGTGAGGTTTAAGACGAAGTGGTATGTGGAGCCATTTCCTTGCCACTCAAATCTTAAGAGAGACACACAGCTAACCCAACATTAATTGCTGCTACTCAAGACAGAACGAAGTTAGAAAAAGACGAACAGGCACGCTCTGCTGAGCTCTGATTATCACCTAGGAAAATCCCTATCTGCCAGTGCTGCGGACATACATTACCAAACTGTCTTCTTAACTGCCAGAACACGATCTGGCGTACCGGAGGCGATGGCTGGTTGCTTCGACGTCCTCAACCGAAAGGCGAGAGCTGATTACCTAGAGCACCCGTACAGGCCGAACACACAACATTCCCGCCCCCACGACAGTGGCCGTGGTTAAACGTTCCAATCAGCAACTCTAAAACCGGCGGAAAATTCCACTCTATTGCCAGAGCACTACCATTCCACCAATGGAGATTCTTGGCGCCAATTTCTGCGCTGATTTTGCTACGTCACGGAGCTATGCCCTGAGCAAGCCAATCACAGTTACTATTTTGCAGAAAGCGCGGGAATTTTCCCGCCACAACTGCCTGGGTACACAAGTCATTCCCACGCCTCGTTGGTAGCCCGCCAGAAAGTGTTTTCGCTAAGTTTCTGCAAAGTAATGGAACCTCTAGCCCAGCCGCTACTTCAGACCCCTCCGGGCGTGTCTTTTGACAATGTCGGCGTCTGCAAAGCATTCACTCGACTTCCTCACACCCGTCGGCTTAACCCTTTCCAGATCAGCAGAGCCCACCTGTCACCGGACCACCCGGGTGACGAGAGACGCTGCGTGGGAAGTCCGCGTGTGAAGGAATAGCGACTTTTCACTGCATGCAATTAGAGAGGAAAATCGTAAGATAGAAATATGAGAGGGGGCTCATGCCACCTCTCATAGCCCCTACGCCATTTAAGATTGTAATTGGTGAGTGGTTGGCTCACTTAGGAGCAAGGTAGTGAGTCAATCGCCCAAGAACAATCTCGCAAACCGGCTGCACATGCCGCACTCTATAAAGAAAATCACTGCAACTGAAAAATGCAGCTCATAGAGGGAGGATTATTTATGATGTAGCCAACTTCATCTTCTTAATATGGAACACTAACACTCACATCACACATCCATACCCAGGGAGCCCCTTCCAAACACCGATTCACACAGACATTCACTCTCTAAATATGGCCCGGGCATGTGAGCCAAATATGGAGTAATTTATTCTTTACAATCAGAGTTGGAGTGCTCCGCAATTAAATGCCCAAGATGTTACAACAATTTTAATCATTAAACTAACCTGAACTCACTCACACATGATACTATTTAAGTTAACAATCTCTTTGTGAGCTTTCAGAATTTAATTACAACCTCCGATTCATTCTGTCTCCCTGCAGCAAGAATAACCTTTACAAAATGTTCCCTGAACTGATGGTCCATTCACAATGACAGTGGTGGTATCTGCTTCAGTTTATGGGGACTTCAGGCACACTGTTTGCATACACACAACAATAAATACAAAATACAAAAAAAACATGGTGTGGAGAACAATACAGTAATTTCTAATAAGAATTACAGTGTAAAACACAAACACATACAAGGTATAACATACATTACAAAAACAACACTAGAGAAAGAAATTTAAGAAAAACAACAAGGTTCATGGGGCATCAAGTTGTGCGTGCACATTGCACAAAGTTCACGTCTGTGCTGAGAATGAGGCACTAAATCACATTGTTAGAAGTATTCGAAGCACTTCACAAATTCCACAGTACTGACATCACATAGGGCTAAACGTCGGGTGTTGTTGCTACATTGTTGCAATGGCAATAGGGTGTGCTGGAGCATCTGCAGTACTCTGTTGAGATTGCACCAAGACCTACACATATGATCACGGCAGTACGGTAGGAAGACACAGTGATAGGCTCTCCTCACATCGATTAATTGTCTCTGAGGTCTACTTGTTGGGATACATCACTAGTCTAGGTCTCTTCTCTCGCGGGACCGTACTTTACGTTTCCCAATATTGCAGTTCGACGAGGGATGATGGCACGTGGAGTGACTCCACAAGTGTGTGAGGTCATCCATACAGGATCCAACTAGGAGCGACGATTGCTAAAACTGCTCTCTAATAGAGAGGAGAAGTTAGAAATGAGACCATACATTTGTTAGTGTGGCACGATACTGCTTTGTGTATGCAGATCGGCCAATGCTAGTGAGTTGTAAAAACCCAAACAGGTGAGTATATAGTGTCCCTTTCTGTCCTGAGGCACATGAGGCGCAGGTTCTGACACGATATGTGATCTTCTTTGTGTACTCACGACAACGTGGTCTGCCGCAGGGAATCCCTCCAAACGGCTGCTGCGTCCGGAGAGCTAGCAGGCTGTCGCGTGTGGGTCGCGTGTCAGTGTCAATGGCCAGCCTCACTTTCGCTTGTGGCCCGGCGAGGATCCCGCCTAATCCCTCAGGTATACGGCCCGGTGACTGTCAGCTTGCAGGACTGGACGCTCGCCTTCTTGCAGGTAGCCGAAGACCTCTTGTTTTTGCGCTGGCTGGCCTCTGCATTGCCACGATACCTGTCATCTGCACAGTTCTGACAAAAATCTTATGCCTAACTTTTTTCCATGACCTTCTATGTTACAATAAATTTACATAACGACACATTGATGGTCTGTCATTTCAGACACTCTTATTTTACTTTTATAGTTATTAATCTATGGCTATCATTATAACAAAATCTTGGTGTATCAAATTTAGACATGGAAATAATTTATCTTGATATTTGTGTAGGGACCGGTCTCACTACTGTACATGGTGTGTGACGCTACACTGGATGAACAGCTAAATGTGCGGGCCCGCACTAATATTACTATTAATTATAAAGATCGACAGTAGACATGCTCAAGAATTAACTACCATTTGCCAACGATCTACATTCTATGTCTTTTAATTAAATTATGTTGTTATGCAGGTCTAAGTTTTACTGTGCTATAAAGAACATGCAACTATGCTACTTTCGCTCGCCCGTCGTCCCTCCATCTCGGGTCTGTGGTTTGGTGACCTGAAAAATAGCATCTCAACAGGCGAGCGCCAAACACTTGTGGTAGAAAACCGCCACACTATTAAGGATCTAGTT
This sequence comes from Schistocerca cancellata, assembly GCF_023864275.1. Lineage (NCBI taxonomy): Eukaryota > Metazoa > Arthropoda > Insecta > Orthoptera > Acrididae > Schistocerca > Schistocerca cancellata. The sequence continues at coordinate 321,952,724 of NC_064630.1, read as the reverse complement.
ATTGTAAAATCCTAAAGTTTAATTTATCCTAGTATATGGTACTCTCTCTATTTTCTTTTTTTTTTACCTTATACAACACTCTTACATAATTCCTGTTACGCTGAGATGTCTCGCTGCTCGCCGCTATTGACGACAGTGATGTGCGCGCCGTACGACATGGCCTCCGAGTTCTCACTACGCCTCACTGAAACTCCAGAGACTGGGTTAGCCATGGCTATACAAGACAATAAATTTATAGTTGCAACTTCTTTTTCTATGTTATGCAGTATTCGCGATCAAAGCACACCTTTCCAGAGGCAATGTAATATGACCAAGCCAGGACTGGTTCCTGTTGAGGATTCCGTCGCCCACCACACATCAGCTACGCAGTATGTCACGAATTTCCAAGTATAATTCCTTGGTTATTCATCTGTGACAGTCACAAGCAGCACGCTAAATCCCCAACCAGCACATTGGCATGGTAGGCTTTATGCCCGCATTTCTACTGTCTAGGCCCTAGGGCACCATTGGAGTCAAACGCTCACAGGTTCACCCCGACTTGAAAGACAACGATGCTGGCGCATCACTGTCAAAACTATACTGCACATGTTCATCCTCGAAATCACGCAATATACCACAATCTTGCAGTGCACTGACGCGTGCCTGCAAGCATTGGTATGAACGTCTCACGAACTGGTTGTGGCCGCTATGGAGCGTATCACGACTTCTCAGAACGCTTCTAAGAGCACGTTCTTGTATGCGCCCGTTTGTGCGACATCTCCTCACTCATCATTATCCCTCAACATGGACACCAGACAGGAAAGGACTAAAACATTGCATCATGGAAAGATAGTGTCTCCTACTCCACCGACATTGGAAGTCACGAACAGAAAAAAAAAAAAGGATAGCAGCAGTAAATTCTTATGCGAGACAACGCAGCGTGTTAATACTTTAGCAATCCTAATCTATTAATGCAACGATTATCGTTCCCCGAAGAAAGGTTCATATATTTGCCTATTCTACTATGTACACCACTTACACTACTACTATAGCAAGGTTAATGTATTTGCCAAATGGTTCAAATGGTTCTGAGCACTATGGGACTTAACATCTATGGTCATCAGTCCCCTAGAACTTAGAACTACTTAAACCTAACTAACCTAAGGACAGCACACAACACCCAGCCATCACGAGGCAGAGAAAATCCCTGACCCCGCTGGGAATCAAACCCGGGAACCCGGGCGTGGGAAGCGAGAACGCTACCGCACGACCACGAGATGCGGGCTAATGTATTTGCCCATTCTACTATGTACACCACTTACACTACTACTATTCCACGAACTCCTTTATGTGAGAGATGTGGTGGAGTCCTATGGACTTCTTTCCTTTCAGCGTCTCCAATTCATAAGTATTGTGGTGGGCTGCTCTCATTATACGGTACGGGCCGTTGTAAACAGAATAGAATTTTTGGCATTTCATTTTTTGTTTGTTCGAAAGTCGGAAAGACTTCACGAGCACCTTTTGTCCAATTTGGAAGTGTCGTAGACGAGCTCTCCTGTCGGCACGTCTCTTCCTGACCTCTGCTGCAGCCCGTATCCTCTTGAGAGCCAAATCCACTATGGCTTGGTGCTGCGTTCGCGCCCTTGGTGGGAAGTTTACGACCTCGGTTATCAAGTCCTTAGGAATCCGGTTTTTCAGTACTGTAACGGGTGCCAATTTTGTTATCCCATGGGGTGCCTCATTGATCACCTCCTGGAAGTCTTTAAGGAAAACGTCCCATGTCGTGTGCTGTTTGTTACAGTACAACCGGCACAAGTTTCCGAGTTTCTTAATAACCCGTCTGCAGAATTCGAGCTCGGATGGTGTGAAGATATAAAAATGGGATCAATTTTACATCCACGCAACGTCTCCTTCCATGTTTTTGACTTAAACTGTGGCCCGTTATCAGAAATAATTTTACTCACATGACCAACCTGTGGTAGGAAATCCCGGATTAGGGCTCGTGATACAGTTCGTCCTGTCGCCCTCTTCAGTGGCGTAAAGGTAACGTATTTGGACGTTAGTTCAACAAACCCTAATACGTAAGTATATCCTCTTCTTGTTCTTGGCAAAGGTCCCATCAAATCTGTTGCTGCTAATTGTCTTAATTTGGTCGGTACGATTGGGTATAATGGTGCCTGCATGCTCACAGTGGTGTGCTTAGCCTTTTGGCAGTCTTTACACACCGACAGTACCCTCCGTATTCGACGCTCCATGTTTCGAAAGTAACACATGGTCCTTAGCTTGAGATTGCACTTGCGTGGTCCGAAGTGTCCATAACTGAGGTGAGTATGCCATATAACCTTGTTTATTAGGTGTTCAGGGATGCATATCCCCCATTCAGTGACATTGGCATAATTTCGGTGGAAAATTATGCGTTTCCGCAAGAGGTAGAACTGCCTGATGGTGGCGTGTCTTCTGTCTATCCATTTCTGTTTCAATAACACTAGGGCAGGGTCCTTGTCTTTCTCCTTCTTGATGTCCTGCATACTACAGGTAATAAAATTTTCAAAGGCTACTTTCTGCATGTAGAAAAGGCAGTAGTGATTTTCCTCCAGATCTTCTTCCATGTTGTGCTCAAATCCGATCGGTGACCGTGATAAGGCGTCTGCAATAATGTTCTGACTGCCGGGGATATATTCTATCGAAAAGTTGTACTGCTGCAGATATGATGCCCACCTAATGAGCCGCCTGTGATTAAGCTTTGCAGTCATCAAGAACTCGAGTGCCTTGTGGTCTGTGTAGACCCTCGTCTTGCGACCAAACAGAAGGTATCTGAATTTTTCAAACGCCCATACAATAGCCAGCGCCTCTAACTCGGTTACTGAGTAATTCCTCTCACTCTTGGCTAGTGCTCTGCTACCAAACGCAATTGTCTTCCACACCCTGTTTCCTTCATGTACATAGTCTTGGAACACCATGACACCCAGACCTGAGTATGAACTGTCCGTTACTATGCAAAGCTCTTCTGCTAAATTAGGGTGTGATAGGATGGGTGCTTGTAATAATGCGAATTTTAATGCTTTCCATTCGGATTCGGCCGCCTCATCCCATTCCCAAGGAATCTTCTTTCCTGTAAGTTGATGCAACCTAAGACTGCTCTGAGTTTTGACATGTATAAAGCAGTTGTAAAAATTTATGATCCCCAAGAACCCCCTTAACTGCTTCTTTGTCGTAGGAATGGGAAACTTTTCAATCGCTTCGATCTTTTCGGGATTTGGCGCAATGCCCTCACCCGTGATGATATGTCCTAGAAATTTGACAGAGGACGTCTCAAAATTCGATTTTTCGATATTGATAGTCACTCCGTATTCCTTGAATGTCACAAGGAGTTCACCGAGGACCGCATTGTGCTCTCCCCAAGATTTCTCCGCGATCAGCAAATCGTCCACATAGCTGGTGACATGACGTTTCAAATTATTGCTTAGTATGCCGTCCAGCCCCCGAATGAATGCGGCAGACGAAATGTTCAAACCAAATGGGAGACGACGAAACCGGTAACATCTTACAAATGCTAAAAAGGCTGTGTACTGTCTGCAATTTGGATGGAGCTCGATCTGCCAGAAACTCTTTTTTAGATCAACTGATGAGAAGATTGATATTTCATGGAAGTTTTGTAAGAGTTCCTCTAATCGTTCCGGTCTGTCTGTTTCAGGTTCTATTATGGTATTAACTTGTCGCGAGTCCAAGACTAAACGAATACTACCATCTGCCTTCTCGACTACTCTTAACGGGTTATTATAGGCTGAAGCCGTAGGTTCTATTATTCCTTCACTCAGCATTCGCGTAATTTCAGCTGCTACTTTCTGTCGATATGCCAAGGGGATTGGATAGGGTGGCACACGAAACTGGTTGTGCGGACGTACACGAAATTCATATTGGAAGTTCTTTATTGATCCTGTCTTGGGAAGGAAGACCTCCGTATGTTCTACTAGTAATTTATGAAGTTCTTTGCGGTGGTCGCACCTTATATTCTTTATTGCTTCCACTTTTTCTCCTATTTTCTCCTTTATTTCCCCCATTATTCTGACTTCATTCTCATCTGTGTCCGCTCCCCTACCCGCAACGTCGACCTGTTCTTCCTTTCTGTCTTTCAGACACGCATAGTTTATCCGTACACAGTTAGACGGTAGTTGAGCTGGGATCAGCTGGTCGTCGAACTTAATGTGGACGGGATTCCCTTTCCTCAAAACCACTTCACCTCGTCCTAGATCAACTATCGCTTCATGTTCATTTAGGAAGTCCGTTCCTATTATCATGTCGATCGCCAGATTTGGCACGATCCAGAAGTTAGACTCTATTTTGTGTCCTTGGCAGGAGAATTACAGTCTTGTTTGTTGGGTGACCTCCGTACATTTACCCGCTAATGCCCCTTTTATTTTGGTTTTCTTAACCGATAGAACAGGCCAGTCCATTTCCTGAGAGCACCTCTTGTATGCTGTCTCAGATATTGCTGTTATGTAGCTTCCACTATCTATTATCGCATTCACACTCTTTTCAGCTATTGCTACTGTGATAAGAGGCTGCCGATCTTGTCGAGGAGTTGCTTTATGTTCCTCGAGCAGGATTTCTGATAAATCTTCGTAATGTATCATCCGTAGTTTGCCAGGTCCGAGATTACGTGCGAAATTCCGGCGGCCTGTGTTCGCACTAGTCTGGCGTCAATCCCTTGTTAAGCTCCCCCTCCTCTGACGTGCATTAAGATTTGCGGGTCTAGTTTCAATCTCCTGGTTCCACTGTTGTCCTTGGTTTCGCTCTCTCCAATTACGGTCGCTTTGCCGTTCGTTATTCCTCCTATCCCAGATTCCTTGTCTAGATTGACCCTGCTCCCTGACGTTCTGGTTTCCGTGTCTTTGGTTTCCATAACCTTGAATAGCGTAACCTTGACTTCCGTAAACCTGGTTTACTAACTGACCAGTGCGATTGTGCGATCTGTTGTCGTCTTCCCTTCCTGGCCCGTGGTATTTGTTACTTTGCCCCTTCTTCCGGTCCTTTGCGTCTTGTTTATCAAAGACTACTTCGAGTTCGCGCAATAGACTTTTGAATGCTTCTATGTCAGATCCACACTTGCCGACAAGTGTCTGTTGGTACCTAACTGGCAATTTGGAAAAGCAAAATTTAATGATTTCTCCGTTGCTATATGGACTATCTAAAAATTGATTCTCCTTGAGTAACTCATCAAGAAATTTGGTTGCTCTCCTATGCCCGGACACTTCCAGTTCAGGACAAAATATTATTTCCTCTTTAATCCTGTCTTGCGTTTCCTTTGACCAGTAGGTCCGCAGGAATGCACCAACAAATTCCTGATAAGTCCAACACGTCACTGCCACACCCCTCATCTTTTCCGCGGCTTGGCCTTCGATGTGTCCACATATGAATTCTAATTTTGCCTGGGTTGGCCATGATGCCGGTAATGAATTTGTGAACTGCATCACCCAGCTCTTCGGATGCATCGACCCTCCATTTTCTTTGAACTTCTGGAATTTTAGTATCGACAGGAAGTTATTGTGATCAAAATCCTGTCTGATCCTCGCACTGGTGTTATCACTCGTTTCCGATACTTGCACGTCTGCTGAGTGTCCTGCTCTATCTTGCTGGTAACTGTGATGTGCTACCTCTGTATCACAGCGGAAGTGGCACTCAGAATTCACTCTCCTAAGTGGGCTATAATTATTGGAGCTATTACTCGCTGTTTCTGCGTGTGGATTGTTAGTTCCGCACTCGGTCATTGGGCTAGAGCACGGCGGGCTTTTCCTCGGAGACACAATTCTGTGTACTCCATCATGGGTATCCGAACGCGCAGTGCTCGTGTGGCCGTTTTGCTCTAGTTTTGCTATCCGACTCTCTACTTCTTCCATTCGTTTCGTGGTGTTCGCAACCGCGATATTACCTTGAGTTTTTAAGAATGCTATGGATTTTGAGTGGGATTGTGTTGTACGTCGCAAGCGCCCTGCGAGTTTAGAAGTTGCTTCCGCGACTTTCATTGCCCCTATTGCTGCCGTTTTGGCCAGGCCTGCTACTTTTTGTGCAGCCATTGACATTTGTTTTACTTCTCCACATTCTTTCTTTATTGTTAGTAATTCCCCACGAATTTCCCCTATATGCGAAATTATTGCCTCAGTGTCCTTCTTACGCTGTTCGTCAGCTTCTTCCTTCTCCTTCTTACGTTGTTTCTCCTCTTCTTCCTTCTCCCTCTTACGCTGTTCGTCAGCTTCTTCCTTCTCCTTCTTACGTTGTTTCTCCTCTTCTTCCTTCTCCCTCTTACGTTGTTTCTCATCTTCTTCCTTCTCCTTCTTACGTTGTTCGTCAGCTTCTTCTTTCATTGATCGTAGGAAGCTCAGTATTGGTTTAATGTCATCATTTTGATCCTCGTCACACATGGGTGATGTAACTCTGGACACGTGGGCGCTAGAGCTCTGATGTGGCCGAGCTGGCCCCTGTCTGCTCTCGTTCGTTTGATTATAAACTTCTGCTACCGTCTCGACCTGTGTGCCTGTCTCTGTTTCATCCTCTACCTCACTATCATAATCACGGCCGCGACGCTGCTCTATGATCGCGTCCAAATCACCCTCCTCATCAATGAGTCTGTCGTCCTGACCTGCTAAAAATGTGCCCATCTCATCTCTGAACCTATTCCCGTCAGTAAACTGCCCCTTATCCATTATGCTACCCTCTTTTGTTTTAGCTTCGCTCGATAATAGTCGTGCCTTACTTCTCGTTATCATTCATGAAAAACAAAAATATCTAAAATGCACAATAAAATTAACCTACTCCATATATTTTTTACACATAGACATAAAATTTCAACAACTCCTCTCCAACGCTGTAATTATACGCACGATTTGTTGTGGTACAGAAACCGCACACAAACCCGACAAAGTGTGATGTGATACGGACACACCATCAAAGGAACACAAAAACAATGAACAAAAGAATATATACACTGAAAACAAAAACTGTAATCATGCGCCACTTCTTAAAACTAAACGCGGAACTACCAGAAAAAAACTTGGGTATTAATCAATAAAAAAACTTAAGCAAAAAAAATTCTGAATGTCCCTACTACTAATAATACTTGCTTATCAGCGATTCACAGGAAAGATCCGAGGCTAAGGGTCACCATTTTATGCGAGGTGCCGGGGCAAGCAGTATATTTAACACTAAATTCTTCTAGAATCTCTATATGTAAATGATGCTCTAAGTCCCCCCTATTCTAACTCCGATTTTTGCTGTTGCACATGGATTAAAAAATATACGCGAACTGATTGTAATCAACCCTGCAAGTGGAGTAGAAAAGAGTTTGGCACCTGCAATAATTTAATTTGACAAATAAATTAAATGAAGGAAGGTTTCACTAACGTAGTGAGAAATGATGGGTTGCTCTACCGATTAACAGAATGAAAGTTCTGTCCAAAATAACAATATGATTTATTAAGACTAAACACAAAATAATAAACAAAAACACATGAAACGTTTATAATACATCAAATTGGCTCAAATTGGATACTCAAACAAACGCTATGAAGGTGAAGTTGTCCCTAAACTAGATTGTGAGGTTTAAGACGAAGTGGTATGTGGAGCCATTTCCTTGCCACTCAAATCTTAAGAGAGACACACAGCTAACCCAACATTAATTGCTGCTACTCAAGACAGAACGAAGTTAGAAAAAGACGAACAGGCACGCTCTGCTGAGCTCTGATTATCACCTAGGAAAATCCCTATCTGCCAGTGCTGCGGACATACATTACCAAACTGTCTTCTTAACTGCCAGAACACGATCTGGCGTACCAGAGGCGATGGCTGGTTGCTTCGACGTCCTCAACGGAAAGGCGAGAGCCGATTACCTAGAGCACCCGTACAGGCCGAACACACAACATTCCCGCCCCCACGACAGTGGCCGTGGTTAAACGTTCCAATCAGCAACTCTAAAACCGGCGGAAAATTCCACTCTATTGCCAGAGCACTACCATTCCACCAATGGAGATTCTTGGCGCCAATTTCTGCGCTGATTTTGCTACGTCACGGAGCTATGCCCTGAGCAAGCCAATCACAGTTACTATTTTGCAGAAAGCGCGGGAATTTTCCCGCCACAACTGCCTGGGTACACAAGTCATTCCCACGCCTCGTTGGTAGCCCGCCAGAAAGTGTTTTCGCTAAGTTTCTGCAAAGTAATGGAACCTCTAGCCCAGCCGCTACTTCAGACCCCTCCGGGCGTGTCTTTTGACAACGTCGGCGTCTGCAAAGCATTCACTCGACTTCCTCACACCCGTCGGCTTAACCCTTTCCAGATCAGCAGAGCCCACCTGTCACCGGACCACCCGGGTGACGAGAGACGCTGCGTGGGAAGTCCGCGTGTGAAGGAATAGCGACTTTTCACTGCATGCAATTAGAGAGGAAAATCGTAAGATAGAAATATGAGAGGGGGCTCATGCCACCTCTCAGTATTACTCTTGCTAAACAGATAAACCTTCCTCCCTTTTTCCAAATTCCTATTAACTTCCATATTCAGGGATGCTGCAACGGCCTTATGATCACTGTTCCCTGTTCTGCACTTACAAAGTCGAAAAGTTCGGGTCTGTTTGTTATCAGTAGGTCCAAGATGTTATCTCCACCAGTCGGTTCTCTTTTTAATTGCTCGAGGTAATTTTAGGATAGTGCACTCAGTATAACGTTCAAATGGCTCTGAGCACTATGGGACTCAACTGCTGAGGTCATAAGTCCCCTAGAACTTAGAACTACTTAAACCTATCTAACCTAAGGACATCACACACATCCATGCCCGAGGCAGGATTCAAACCTGCGACCGTAGCGGTCGCGCAGTTCCAGACTGTAGCGCCTAGAACCGCTCGGCCACTAAGGCCGGCTCACTATAACGTCACTCGATGCTCTGTCCCTACCACCCATCCTAAACATCTGAGTGTCCCAGTCTATATCTGGTAAATTGAAATCTCCAGCTATTACTATAACATGCTGAGAAAATTTATGTTAAATGTATTCCAAATTTTCTCACAGTTGTTCTGCCACTAATGCTGCTGAGTCGGGAGGTTGGTAAAAGGAACCAATTATTAACATAGCTCGGTTGTTGAGTGTAACCTCCACCCATAATAATTCACAGGATAGCCACTTCTACTTCACTACAGGACAAACTACTACTAACAGCGACAAACACGCCACCACCGGTTGAATGCAATCTATCCTTTTTAAACACCGTCTGTGCCTTTGTAAAAATTTCGGAAGAATTTATCTCTGGCTTCAGCCAGCTTTCTGTACCTATAACGATTTCAGCTTCGGTGCTTTCTATCAACGCTTGAAGTTCCGGTACTTTACCAATGCAGCTTCGACAGTTTAGAATTACAATACCGATTGGTGCTTGGTCCCCGCATGTCCTGACTTTGCTCCGCACCCTTTGAAGCTGTTGGCCTTTCTGTACTTGCCCGAGGCCATCTAACCTAAAAAACCGCCCAGTCCACGCCACACTACCCCTGCTACCCGTTTACCCGCTTGCTGCGTGTAGTTGACTCCTGACCCATCCAGCGGAACCCGAAACCTCACCACCCTATGGCGCAAGTCGAGGAATCTGCAGTCCAAACGGTCACAGGACCGTCTCAGCCTCTGATTCGGACCCTCCACTCGGCTCTGTACCAAAGGTCCGCTGTCAGTCCTGTCGACGATGCTGCAGGTGGTGAGCTCTGCTTTCATCCCGCTAGCGAGACTGGCAGTCTTCACCAAATCAGATAGCCACCGGAAGCCAGAGAGGATTTCCTCCGATCCATAGCGACTTACATCACTGGTGGCGACATGAGCGACCACCTGCAGATGGGTGCACCCTGTACCCTTCATGGCGTCCTGAAGGACCCTCTCCACATCTGGAATGACTCACCCCGGTATGCACACTGAGTGCACATTGGTTTTCTTCCCCTCTCTTGCTGCCATATCCCTAAGGGGCCCCAATACGCGCCTGACGTTGGAGCTCTACCAATAAGCCCACCTTCTGCGACCGCCCGGATCTTGCAGACTGAGGGGCAACCTCTGGAACAGGGCAAACAGCCATGTCCGACCGAAGATCAGTATCAGCCTGAGACAGAGCCTGAAACCGGTTCGTCAGACAAACTGCCTCAATGTGGGCAGTATACCGGGCAGCCACAGTTGTAGTCCGATCGGGGGATGCGTGGGACGAGCTGGCCGTCCCCGACAAACCCCCATCCGGACCTCCACAGTGATGCCCATTGGCAACAGCCTCAAGCTGTGTGACCAAGCCAACACTGCCTGAAGCTGGGAGCGAAGGGATGCCAACTCAGCCTGCATCCGAACACAGCAGTTGCAGTCCCTATCCATGCTAAAAACTGTTGTGCAAAGAATGTCTGAACTAATCTACAGAGAGCGCAAACAATTCGACACAAAAGTTAAACGGTTATTAAAATACAAGATTGCCTAGTAAATGCAGTAATGCTGCTACTTGCGCACTGCTGACACACTGCTCGGCGGCGGAAGGAGACTACGCGATTTTACACTATTCAGGTACTAAAATGCGGTGCTACAACTCTCAAATACTATAATACGCCCGAAATTTATGAATTAAACAATGCAAGTACCAAAAACGCGCAAAGAAATTAAGAATCAAACTAAGTAACAAATAAGCAAGCCAAAAGTATACGACTTGCTGCTGGTAGCTGCTTATCCAACGGCGGCAGGGAGTAATCTGTTTAAAGATTTCCACACCAACCAGCTTTCATTGTGTCCAGCTGGTAGTTATTTAGCTTCTGGTGTTCAAATGGTTCAAATGGCTCTGAGCACTATGGGACTTAACTTCTGCGGTCATCAGTCCCCTAGAACTTAGAACTACTTAAACCTAACTAACCTAAGGACATCACACACATCCATGCCCGAGGCAGGATTCGAACCTGCGACTGTAGCAGTCCCGCGGTTCCGGACTGCGCGCCTAGAACCACTAGACCACCGCGGCCGGCTAGCTTCTGGTGTCCATCTGTGTAAGTGAGGCGTAGACTTCTTCCATAACTCCAGCCTTGCCTTCTCTGGTGAAATGGTGAACTTCTCGAATGTCCTTAGGAAGCTCTTTCGCGTGGTGGATTACGTCCTTGCAGTGGATGGGCACTGTTCTGTTCCAGTTTCAGTCTCTTCTTGTTGGCAGCCACTGCTCTGCGTACCCATGGTGGTGCTATTATGAGCTATGTCACATGTTTTTAGGCCGCCGTGAACAAGAACTGCAGACGAAGTGGGATAGAACTAACACCAAACACTACCAAACGCCGTGAGGGAGGAGACGAAGGGAGCTGGTCATACGCCTGCAACAAATTGATCGAAGATGCCCTTCTTTGCCTCAGGGAGTGCAATACCGCCAATGATCTGAATATTCTGCCTGGGAGTGGGTGGGAAAGTACTGAGGACACGAAGGGAGCAGCCCATGTGATCTGCGACAAGGCTTGACTGGAGGCTGACATGCCATAAAGACTTCAGACAAGGACGAATCACGACGACGCTGCTTATGGCGTGAGAGTGGAGCGTGCAGAGTTGTGTGGACTGCCGAAGTTGTGGCCTCACCGTTAGTCGTTCGTTAGCCACATGTCCGATGTCGAACGAGTGTGCGATGCTCAAAATGTCCTCGAACACGTATTAATTAGTTTCAACGCCATAGTGTGGACCTTCGGATCTTGTGGAAGCTGGATCACATACCAAGGAGTCTGCATACAAAGCCTTGCAGCTTTGATTGGCGAAAGAGGAATCGCATTTTCGGCGGAGACTTTGCATATCAGCGATCCAAGAACGGTATGACTATTCCAGCTGTTTATGATATTGTTGGAACTCGAGCCTGCAGGCTCACTGGGTATCGCTGGGAATAGCTATCAGTCATCAGAACGCAAATCTCCTACAGGGTCTGTCAGAGGGGCCAACTTTCTGAGCAGAAAGAACGTTTTTAGCGAAGCCCAAGACAAAAACAACGATCACTGCAATGAATCATCCGTGACATCAAAGGGCGAGAATTTCCGTTTCAGGCGATTCCAGTATGTGCCTCAGTCCTTAGAGTCATTGAAAGGTGGGAACGACAGAGGACGCATGGAGGCGCCAGCAGCAGGAGGCGCTGAGGCCTGGTGCAACTGGACATCGTGTGCTCTGAGTCTGTCACCCTGAATCTGAAGTGACTTTTGTAACAAACATAGCTGGAGTTGCTGCTGCTGCATTAACTGCCGCTGTTGTTCCAGCAAGAGAGCCACTTGACCGCCCATGCTGCTAAATAACTTCCTTTTTCCTCGTCGCCAATGCTACATCCACAGTAGCCGAATATCGGTGTACACATTGTTGTATGCAGATCGGAGGGATCCGCCAGGCGGGAGAGCCGCCTGCAGAAGAGTAACCCCACCCAGTGGTACGCTAAACGAAACGCGACAGACTACGGACAAGACAACGGATCAGGATAATGACAAACAACCTTACGACAACGAGGCGCTACGCAGAGCTGTCGCCACAACGATGAAAACAAGATCAAGAGCAGCAGAGTGACAAATCCAAGACGCAGGCAGAGAGAATAACCGGGTGACACGCAAGGTAGTTATCCAGCGGTTGAAGTGTGACACAGGTCGATCCATAGGTATCAAGTGCGTGTACTGAACTGACTCACTGTGCGCTGTGCACTATTTAATACCGGCCGCGTGGAACGGTATTCGCCGGCGGACTCACGCGGCGAGACGTGCAAGCGCACCACGGACGAGTTGCCGTTGCGGTGGGGCGTCGTCCTCTCACTATCCATTTAACAGTCTGTCCACCTACCTGGACAGGCTTCAGGTTGTCTGCCCCTCCACTCTGCGATGGTAGATATTGATTTAGCTGCAGAAAGCAGCGTTGATGAAAATTAGGCCACATAACTGCAGCCCATGGGCAGTAGCTGAAAGTTAGTTAAACTATCGAGTGTTAGGAATTCTTTCATGACTTGTTTGAAAAAAGTCTAAAATTTTCTTTCAGTTGGTTTATTGTTTTTAAAACAAGAAAAATGGCTATCGAGTCCGTATTTAATGTTCAGTCATTAATTATGCTATGTTACTCACGGTCTCTGTAACATGCTTACACCCGAAAGCAGCCAGAAGATGTATAGTCCGACCCGATATTTTAAATGTCCTGCACAGTCACTGACTCGCGACTACTTGCGAGTTAACACATTCAGTTGTTCAGTAGGTTTCTTGTAAAGCAATGCTTGCCATAATGTCTCGTAATCTGCCCGAAACACGCCACGCTGGGTTTATGGCCGACGTGAAATGTCCACATGCAGATATCTCCTTAAACCACTCACAAGGCTCACACTTTCGAAAAATACTCAATATTGTAGTCGCTCTTCGTCAACGACACGAGAACCAATCAAACGCGAGAATTTCTTCATCTTGGTACAAACTTGATCAGCGCGGTTTAACTTGTTTACCACAATTAGGCCTTGGAGAGAGACTATCGATTCTTGAATCTGACGCTCAAAGCCATACTCAAACGCGAGGGGGAAATGCTGAATTCCTGTTGGCTAGTACGTTAAACAGCCAATCAGATCATTTCGAGCACTTCTATACTCGCAATGTCAGCCAGTCACATTACAACAAGTAGTTTATACTAGAAATTTCGTAATTCCGGAACTAAATAAAATTTAACGATAACAAGATACGATTCCTTTCCACAAAATAAATTACTAATAAATTTAATGCTCCGCGCTTGTTGTGGCTTACTTTTACAAGCTCGTTCGGACATACGTCACAAATTCCCCTATTGCACTACAAGTTTCTCACGCGCACATTTACACAGTTTTAATAAAATATCACTTCTCAATTTACGTATGTCCACCATCCACTCTCTAAGTATCTCCAAAACACTCACACAACCAGAAAACGATGAAATAATAATTTTCCAAACTACTTTTAATTACGTCCAAAATCTGTGGTAATGAAACTAAAGAAAATTCCAGAAAATTAGATTATATGAAGGTATCCACATGGTTGCAGTTTCAGTTGCTACTACAGATAAATATATTACAATATTTAAATCTGTTTCACCATGTCAGCACAGTTATTATGTGTATTATATCTCAAAAAGTAGTGAAGTTATTGATTCGAAATTTTAGCAAAATGGTTGTGTTTCCATAGACTTTGGTATGCTGAGTATGAAAAAGATCGATTGATGTTTAATAGTATTACTTCAGATTCGTAGAAACATGCATGCAACGTTAAGCAAGTACACCCCTTGAGCCCGCTCAAATAGCCAGTCAGCTGTGTGGGTGTGTGAATCGAAATCTGCTCTCCTCTCAGCTCAATGGCAAGCTACGCTTTCAATGCAAGATGCCAACTCGTAAAATTTACTACCTTATACCCTCTATCAGCTATCAAGGTTCATCTCCTCTGGTGGGCATTCAACCTCTGTGGCACGCAACACTCCACCACTCGCACATAAATGTCAGTTCAAATTCTATTTTCCCAACAATATTATCCTATGTTTATATTCTGAGATAGTATAGAACATTAATTTAGTCAAGGCCATGGGATGCTATTTACCAGTGTTGTCATTAATTTGCTCTACAGACACATAAAACGCTTAATGCATCAATATGTTACCTTTTAGTTTTGTTTTGTTCACAGATTGAATTCGCATTTGACTGAGACTGACCTTGCCTCTGTATGGTACCGCATTCTTTGGAAATATTTGTCCATAGTTGAATCAGCATGCAATTAAAGCTCTAAATTCCCAGTATGAATGAGGGGACTGAGATCTTTCTTCAAAGAATGAGTGTCAGACATACTTCCACTGAAGGATTTCTTGTTAGATACCTCAATTAGTTGTTGTTGCTGTGGTTGTTGTATGGTAATACAGTATTTAGTCTCTTCTCTCTGTGGTCTTCTCTCCACTCCATTATACATTTTGTGGCCACTCTTGTCATATGGTTGTCATCCATACTCATGCTTGGAAGAGCACCATCACTGTCTAACTAACAATCATGTAATTCATCACTGGGGGAGGGAACTCCTTTTTCCCCAAAATGTCCACTTTCCATAATGAGTGGATCATAAGCTACTCGGATTATATTCTCTTCAGATACTGTTACTAGGATTGTACCTGCCTGATTAATGGAAGTCTTGCAAGAGTTTTTCTGGATTTATTGTTAAATGAGCTTGAAAACTCAACTATAGTGATGCTGTTTACCCAATTACTAATCAAAGATAAGACATAACGAATTACTCTACATGATACGAAATTACACACACCGAGTGGATCTTCGTTGAAATGAATTTTTTCAAAGACTTTCAAAAAATAAAAATAACTGCAGCTACAAACATTATAAAAATAAGTGAATTGACTTGTGGTTTGGGAACAGCAATAATAATATGGACTCGATTACCTATATTTGCAAAAGAAATTGCCACTGAACTCTACCACACCTTTATGCTGTCTCCAGTCTTGGAAGTTAATACCTGTGAGAAATTTATTCTTCATTCCGTTTGACAACAAATATATTCTGCACATTGATATTCCCACTTCGATATTCCAATGCTCTGTTCCAGATTAGTAATCTCTATATAAACTCAAACTAGGCAGCTCTATCTTACTCAATATAGTTTAAAAAGTTCATTAAAGAATGGTACCATAAAATTTCTATCGAATTCCATCTGTCCAGTGTTCTCAAAAATGTTAGTAATGTGTAACCGGCTTCTTAACCATCTGGTGTCATTTCTCATACCTCCTACAGTTACAATATAAAGACCGAGTCACACTAGACGTCAATGGAATGGAACATCAGGTTATGTCACTATCAAATGGAGATGTGCTCACACTAGATGAAACCTCAACACAACATCAATTTGCTTGGCCTAGTACCAGATGGTGGAAGAAAGAGAATGAGTTACTATCTGTTCGTATAAAAAGTCAGATTATGGTATCAGAATTAAGGAACTTTATCCATTGTGTTTTTTCTACATAGCCAGTAACATCAACAAACTGTATTTTTATCCTCCAGTAGAACTGACGTTTTCACTCAACAAAGAGTTACTTAATGAAAATGGTTTCATCTATTTGTATTGTAATTCATACACAGTGTAGATGTCAGTTCTTTCCAGTTGTTGCAAAAGCAGAATCGGTTTTCATTTTCATATACTAGGCCTCTCTTCTGGAAGAACATTCAATGGGAAATGAATATACAAGTCGTCAGGGAACATTTGCCACATGTCACGAAAACAAAGTAAAATAATAAAATAAAGTCTAAGAAACCGTAAAAGCACAAAACCCACTATTATTGTGTGAGTGAGTGTGCCGAAAGTAAGTTATCATCCCATGTTAGGAGATATTGACACCATTACCCTGACCGACATCAATGTCAAACTTTTTGCTAGATAAATCTTGAGCTTGTTCTCCAGTTCTGTTCCAACCTGTTCCATTGATGGCCTATATGAACATTGCCACTTGAAATTCATTGCTGAAAGTGTTTCACTTTCAATTCCATCCCATTATATTTGGTCAGGTGTAAGTGGGCCTTAACACATACCTTTTAGTTTTATGGTTGAAAGCAGCTCCATATTTTATTTTTTATATTCATGTCTTTTGTGAATGATTAGACTTCTGCACGAAAAAAATATATCTCTGCTGCTGAGTCATTTTCACTAATTGCTCATGAAGCAAAAAATCATAAGAAGAGTAGGAGTCTCTCACTTTTTCTGTAGCAGCTCTGTAGAACTGATGCAAATCTAGACTCGTGCTAGTATTTGTAGGAAGTTTTGAAGAATATATAGTTCATTCTACTATATTTACATTGCTTACATCATTTAAAGAACCCATCATCAAAATTCATGACATCTTGGGTTGTTGGGTACTCTTCCGGATATCAGCATATTTCGGTAACGAAGCTTGTAACCTTCATCAGGTGCGACCTGAGACTGCTCTTCGAGTCCCCCTCCACCGACGGTTGCAGGCGTTCCCTCTGTGGTCCGCGTCCGATCGCTGCGATCTTTTGAAAAGTTGCCGTTCCGTTTTCGGTCCGCTGCGGTTCTAGATGTTTCCTTTGCGGTCCGCGCCCGTCGTTTTCCGTCTGCTGCGGTACTGGGTGTTTCCTCTGCGGTCTGCGCGCGTCGGACCCGCTCCTGGACGGTCCATCTTTGGTCTGCTGCAACTGGCATTCTATCTGGTGATCGTTTTCCGTATCCATGCCTTCCATTCTACTATTCGTGGAGTGCTGCAGCCATACCAGTTGCTTCTATAACAATTCCAGAGCAGGATCCCAGGCTCTACTTACCTGGTACCCCATGTCGCAGTTCATGAGATTTCAGTCACTTTTATCTCAATCGATTCCCTTATAACACTGTCTCAAAATCTGGATGTCAATGCTAGAATATCGGTTTCCTCAAATTTCATAGCATGATCTAGTTCTAGACAGTGTTTAGCAATGACTGATAAGTCACCCGTCTTAATCGGTTGTGCTTCTGATTTTTGTTTTGCACCCAATATCCACTGTTCTTGTCGTCTGGCCAATGAAGGACGTGCCACATTGACAAGATATGTTGTAAATCCCTGGTTTCTGTGACCCCAGGTCGTCTTTGACATTCCCCACCAGTTGCTGATCTTGCTAGATAGACGGGAAACACATTTGATATTGTGTTTATGGAGGATCCTACTGATTCTGGCAGAAATAGAACCAACATAGGGCAGGTAAACCGAGCGAGGTGGCGCAGTGGTTATATACTGCACTCGCATTCGGGAGGACGATGGTTCAATCCCGCGTCCGGCCATCCTGATTTAGGTTAACTGTGATTTCCCTAAATCGCTGCGGGTAAATGCCGGGATGGTTCCTTTGAAAGGGCATGACCGACTTCCTTCCCCATCCTTCCCTAATCCGATGAGACCGATGACCTCGCTGTCTGGTCCTGGTCTCCTTCCCCAAACAACCCAACCCCCCCCCCCCCCAGACCTCATTAGGGCAGGTACGCCACCTTCTTTGCTTCATCTTGCTCTGCTTCTACAACCTGTGGTGTAGTAGCTGGTTCGAGTGCTCTCTCGATTTGTTTGGTCGTATATCCATTTTTTCAGAACACAATTTTAAGATGCTCCATTTCTGTTGGTAGACTCTCGGAGACATGTCTCCATATGTGGGGAAATGTGTTCACCATGTCTGAAACTCAGAAGACTTCCTACTATGCCTCAAGCAACTACGCATCACATATTGAGATATCATGGTCAGTTTTGATGTGGTATCACTGTTCACGAGGGTACTACTGAAAGACTCAATTTGACAGTGCTCTGTTGGATCTGTTCAGGCATATATAGACACCCACGTGTTTCCTGCCTGGGAACCAAAACTGTAGGTGTAGCTATGGACAGTCCATTATCTCTTGTGGTTGCCAATATGTTTATGGACAGATCTGAGGAGAGAGCATTAGAGACAGCCAGATACAAACCCACATGCTTCTTCAGGTATATGGATGACACCTTAGTGATCTGGCCCCATGAGAAGGGCAGGCTCAATGAGTTTCTTGAACATCTAACTCATGCCACCCAAATACCAAGCTCAGTTCAGAACTGGAGAAGAATGGCCAGCCGCCATTCCTGGATGTACTAGTCATAACGAAAGCAGATGGATCAACTGGCCACAGTGTATATCGAAAACCCACAAACACTGATTTACACTACTGGCCATTAAAATTACTACACCACTAAGAAGACGTGCTACAGACGCGAAATTTAACCGACAGGAAGAAGATGCTGTGATATGCACATGATTAGCTTTTCAGAGCATTCACACAAGGTTGGCGCTGGTGGCGACACCTACAACTTGCTGACATGAGGAAAGTTTCCAACCGATATCTCATACACAAACAGCAGTTGACCGGCGTTGCCTGGTGAAACGTTGTTGTGATGCCTCGTGTAAGGAGGATAAATGGGTACAATCACGTTTCCGACTTTGATAAAGGTCGGATTGTAGCCTATCGCGATTGCTGTTTATCGTTTCGCGACATTGCTGCTCGCTTTGGTCGAGATCCAATGACTGTTAGCAGAATATGGAATCGGTGGGTCCAGGAGGGTAATACTGAACGCCATGCTGGATCCCAACGGCTTCGTATCACCAGCAGTCGAGATGACAGGCATCTTATCCGCATGGCTGTAACGGATCGTGCAGCCACCTCTCGACCCCTGAGTCAACAGATGGGGACGTTTGCAAGACAACAACAATCTGCACGAACAGTTCCACGACCTTTGCAGCAGCATGGACTATCAGCTCGGAGACCATGGCTGCGGTTTACCTTGACGCAGCATCACAGACAGGAACGCCTGCGATGGTGTACTCAACGACGAACGTGGGTGCACGAATGGCAAAACGTCATTTTTTCGGATGAATCCAGGTTCTGTTTACAACATCATGATGGTCGCATCCGTGTTTGGCGACATCGCGGTGAACGCACTGAGGCGTAGCGCCGTATAACGATCCTGATGGTTAAGTGGGAGATGTGTCTCAGAGCTGGATAGTGGCACATGGTGACGCGAGGCTGGACGCGCACGCAGTGTCACGTAGTATCAGCCGATAGAGGGCAATATTGGATAGGAGAACTGTGATTTAGTTTCGATTGCGCCCACTAGAGTGCACTAAAGTATTTGAATGTTTTTCAGAAACTGGTCTAGTATTTTCATAAAGTGTTATTATGTCTTTTGTGTATGTAAAATGCTATAAAAGTGTTTTACAAGTATGAATGATGCGTGAGTGTGGTTTAAGGTTAATATGAGTTGTTTAACGAGTTATGTAGTAGGATTAAGTGTGGGAACATTTCGAAGTATGGATGTGAACAAAGGGGATTTTTGTAGAACAGATTTGTAAAGTAAGTTTATGGTAAAGAGAAAGTTAATTCACGTTTAAATAACAATGTAAATAATTTATGCATAAACAAAACTTCAGCATATTAGATAATTACGTCGGTAAAAAGTGCAATCGTGAGGTTTACTATTTTGCGATTGGTTATGGATGAAAAGCGCGGACTGACGCGGGAGAGTGTTGTTTTGCTATTGGCTGTTGAGTAAACTGACAAATGGTAAAGTAATGTTCTTCGCGCGCCTTTCTCTGCTGATAGAGAAGACTTAGAGTATTCTAGGGAGGAGTCAAAGCCGAGCCATGAAACAGATCGGACGTGTGTAGTAGTAGTTCCGATGGAAACGACAAGTTGCCGGATCTAGCAGTGTTTCATACATCAAAAGTGTTGGAAAGTGACAGCATAATTATTCCGATGTGTGTGTGTAGAAATTTCGGAATTTTTAAGTGAATTTTGTGACGAGAAAAGACATATATTCCGCGTGGCGTATTGAGCAGGTCGGTGGCTAAAAACTGACTGCATTTGGTACCGACAGACATAATATTTGGCGAGTATTATCAATCAAAAACAATCAGTATTTTTGTAGCTATTACGTTTTCGGGAAATGCAACACCACAAACTTGCTAACGTGAGTGAAAGGGATTGTGAGTGACTGTGTTAAGACTAGCAAGGGATTGGCAGTGATACTTGTTCACATAAGTTTCAGACTATATTAATTGAGGACAAAATTTCCAACCTTTCATTTCATGTTTCTCCCGAAACGTAGATTAGTGACTTTAATTGCAGCCTGGTTCACGTTGAAGTACAGTAGGTTTCACTCGGCTTTCCTACTGATGACCTGCGGAGACAATGTTCACAGGTAGGTGCAGGTCCGTCGTAAAGGGACGGAAAGAACCGCGCCGCCGCAGCACATTGGAAGTGCGTATTCGTCATCGCCATACTGGCGTATCACCCAGCGTGATGGTATAGGGTGCCATTGGTTACACATCTCGGTCACCTCTTGTTCACATTGACGGCACTTTGAACAGTGGACGTTACATTTCAGATGTGTTACGACCCGTGGCTCTACCCTTCATTCGATCCCTGCGAAACCCTACATTTCAGCAGGATAATGCACGACTGCATATTGCAGATCCTGTACAGGCCTTTCTGGATACAGAAAATGTTCGACTGCTGCCCTGGTCAGCACATTCTCCAGATCACTCACCATTTGAAAACGTCTGGTCAATGGTGGCCGAGCAACTGGCTCGTCACAATACGCCAGTCACTACTCTTGATGAACTGTGGTATTTTGTTGAAGCTGCATGGGCAGCTGTACCTGTACACGCCATCCAAGCTCTGTTTGACTCAATGCCCAGGCGTATCAAGGCCGTTATTACGGCCAGAGGTGGTTGACTGGGTACTGATTTCTCACGATCTATACAGCCAAATTACGTGCAAATGTAATCACATGTCAGTTCTAGTATAATATATTTGTCCAATGAATACCCGTTTATCATCTGCATTTCTTCTTGGTGTAGCAATTTTAATGGCCAGTAGTGTATATCTGCAGGCAAGCAACTGTCACCACCTTGCACAGAAGAATGTGGCATTTAAGACTTAGGTTCACAGAGCACATGCCTTGTCAGACGAAGAAAGTCTACTGACAGCAATGGAGCATCTTAAAACAATGTTCTGCAAAAATGGATACACGACCAAACAAATCGAAAGGGCACTCCAACCAGCCACTACACCACAGGTTCCAGAAGCAGAGCAAGATGAAGCAAAGAAGGTGGCGTATCTGCCCTATGTTGGTTCTATTTCTGACAGAATCAGGAAGATCCTCCATATACACAATATCGAGTGTGTTTTCTGTCCATCTAGCAAGATCAGTGGATTGGTGGGGAGTGTCAAAGAAGACCTGGGGTTATGGAAACCAGGGATTTAAAATACACCTTGTCAATGTCCTACATTGGCTAGACTACACGAACAGTAGATATTGGGTGCAAAGAAAATGAGAAGCACACATGATTAAGACAGGTGACGAAGTCAGCCATTTCTGGACACTGGAACTAGATCATGCTATGAATTATGAGGAAACCATGATTCTAGCACAGACACCCAGATTTTGAGACAGTGTTATACGGAATCGACTGGGATAAAAGTGACTGACAATCTCATGTACCGCGACATGGGGTACCAGGTATGTAGAGCCTGGGATCCTGCTCTGGAATTGTTAAAGGAGCAACTGGAACGACTGCAGCATTCCACGAATAGTAGAATGGAAGGCATGGATACGGAAAACGATCACCAGACAGAGTGCCAGTTGTAGCAGACCGAAGATGGAACGTCCAGGATCGAATCCGACGGGCGCGGACCGCAGCGGACCCAAAACGTAACGGTAACGCTCCAGGTAAACGCCTGGTACTTCAGACAGAATTCCAAACGCACCAGACCAAAGGTGGAACATTCAGAAACCGGTCTAGTTGGCGCGGACTACAGAGGGAAGACCCAGAACCGCAGCGGACGGAAAACGATGGGCACGGACTACAGAGGGAACATCCAAAACCGCAGCGGACCGAAAAAGGAATGAAAACGTTTCAGAAGATCGCAGCGATCAGGCACAGACTGCAGAGGGAACGCCTGCAACTGCTGTAGAGAGGGAAAGTCACAGCCATAAATACTGGATTAGGTCCCATTCCGAGCTGTGTGTCCACTCAGAGTGGGAGTCCTGTATTTGGTGCTGTCCTTTGGTCCGAGCTGTCTTTGTTTGTGCTGCCTGGTGTGGCACGTCGGAGATGGCACTCTGCCGCGAAGGCGTTTCAATCGCTTGATGCTCATTCAGGAACATACAATCGAGCAAAATTGTCAGTGTTTTGCGGGACTGTTCATAATGATCGTCGAAATTCCTGGCAAGGAGGGAACAAAGCGCGAGACTGACCTAAAGTGTCGCACTTACACCAGCACCCAAACATCACACTGGAGAGCTCCAACTCTGCATCCCCGAGTTTTTGGAATTTTCCGAACCAAGGTCTGCGGCGCTGCCCAGTAAGACGCATTCATGTCGATCAGGGTCAGCACTGCACTTGAAACCTTTTGGTGTTAACCAAGGTGTTTCTGACACTACCTGCATAGTGTCGGTGGACTTTTCCAGTGCCAGAAGTCTAAGGTAATAGATTTTGCTTACACTCCAACCCCAGCCCCCTGTGGCAGCCCTCTGGGCTCCCATAGCCTAATCACCACAGGGTATACAAAACAACACGCAAGGAGGGCAAAACAAGTGAGTGGCTTCCCAGCCAATCCAAACGGAATGGAACAGAGATGGATGTGGCTCTGGCAATGCCTCTTCCAGACACAGAAGTTATCCACATGGATTATTCTGTCTCCATCTCACTCAAATTTGCGGCCATTCCACAAGACGCTTCTGATGCCCCCCCTCCCCCCCCCCCTTCAGGGCTGGCACAGAAAAACATAGTAGCCATATACAGGTGCGACATAGTCAGATTCCAGCTATACAACCCGCTGGACTTTGACATCATAAGATCCCTTAGAAGCTGCGAAATCCAGTACCATACCTACGACATAGATCCCAAAAAGATCGTAAAAGTCATCATCAAAAAGCTTCCGTCTATTGTGGAGGAAGCTGACATCAAACAGGAGATCGTTGAACCAGGATATAACGTCCAACTAGTAGTTAGCATGAAGAACCACGATCCAGACGGCCACAAACTCCACAACTTCAAAAAATGGTTCAAATGGCTCTGAGCACTATGAGACTTAACATCTATGGTCATCAGTCCCATAGAACTTAGAACTACTTAAACCTAACAAACCTAAGGACATCACACAACACCCAGTCATCACGAGGCAGAGAAAATCCCTGACCCCGCCGGGAATCGAACCCAGGAACCCGGGCGCGGGAAGCGAGAACGCTACCGCACGACCACGAGCTGCGGACGCTCCACAACTTCATAGACAACATCGTCCGAAGTGAGAACTTCGATGATGTTTACAAAGTAGCGAACTTAGTTTACCATGAGGTTCACATTGAAGCCTACAAATGACGTGACGGCCCAACAAACTGTTACAGGTGCGAGATGTTTAATCTCAGCTCTTGCAACTGCTACGCCAAGTCCCGTTGCGTAAAACCATTTCACCAACCTCTGTATGAAAACAGAAAAACAGTATCCCATGTGTGCTAACTACAAGGGGAAGCAGTCCTCCAATTTCAGCAAATGTCCTGCTTGGATAGAAATGGCAAACGCCATGAGATCTAGGAGCAATGCGAGAGTGGTAGCTGCATCAAACGCAGCATCCACTCTGAACACTCAAATTATCCCAGACTAAGTGGAGCAACAGCAGGGAAACCTGCTGCTACCTCCACTATCACAGCACCCATCACCACCACCACCACTACGGAAATCATACAACAGGCCTCTGAGCGGCCTCAGACAGCCTGGAATCTACCACTGAGCGACACTCCAGCTCACAAGGAAGAGCGGCAATGCTCTCCTAGATTCACGATATTGCTCGCCTTCTGAGCCACTTCAACCTATCTAAAATCATTTCCACATTCAAATCAACAATGGAGCAACTCATATCTGCTCCAGACAACCTCTCCAAGATCATGATCACTGCTTCCACAGTCATGTCCTTCTTCAATGGCCTGTAACCATACAGACACCTTAATCACATTAAGCTGGAATGCCAATGGCATCCATCATGCAATAGAAAATTTCTTAGATGATAATTGGGTGGATGTTGCACTTATAAGTGAGACACACCTCAAAACTCACCACAACTTTCGTTTAAGGAGCTACTGTTGCTATAGATCGTCCTAAGGGTGGGACACTAGTATTAGTTAAGAATAGGATACCTCACAGATAAATAGTCATTCCTCAGCTAAATAGGATAGAAGCAACTGGTGTAGAGCTGGAACTAAATAAAACCGTGGTCATACTGGAGGCAGCCTACCGTCCTCCTGGCAGAGCTGTTCCTACACCAGACCTAAAACTACTATAGACTTCGGGAGGAGGGTCATCATTGGTGGAGACTTGAACTCCAAACATAGGGTGTGGGGTTGTCAAGACACCACTGCCAGTGGTAGGAACGTCCACAATCTCACTGAGCAGCTGAATGACGTCATGGTAGTAGCCCCAGATGAGCCTACACACTACCACACAAAATGAAGCCTTCAGATCAGACATCCTGGACATCTTCATTGTAAAGAACTATCCATGGGTTTTAAACACTGTGGTACATAATGACCTAGACTCAGACCACAACCCTGTGACCCTAGAACTAGCTGGCGCCAGTCATGAGGGCCCAAGAAGGACCTATCAGACGTACAGAACAAACTGAGAAATGTACCCTGATCTGGTAGGACTATACACGGAAAAATTCCTAGCCCTGAGAAACAGGGGACAATCAGAAGACAAGGTTGACCACTTCACCAACATCTTAAATGTCTGCTACGAAAATTCCACCCCACCTGAACAGGAAGCAAGATCTTCCTGACGAAATTCACGAGCTCCTACGTGCGAAAAGGCGCTTTTGTAGACACTGGCAGGCTTACAAGGATCCCTCTGATGGGAAGATTGCCAATAGCCTTGCTCAGGAACTCAGGGTCCACCTAGCTGAGCATAGAAGAGCCTGCTGGCAACAAACGTTCCAAGCCACCCAGAACAGCCCACAGAAGTTCTAGAGAATCATTGAGGCACGAAGGGAACCTGCCATGCCCATAAAGCCACTGCACAGGGAAAACAGCCTGGAATACGACCCCATGGATAAGGCTGAGACCATGGCAAACTCCCTAGAACTTCTATTGAGAGAGAACAACATGCTGATGACCAAGAAGAAATCGTGGAAAGGACCATACCAAGGTTACTGAGATGAGCCACACAGACCTTGTTCCAACCTGTTACTGCCCTAACAGTCAATTCAACTATCCAAATCCTCTGGCTGTGATGGAGTCATGCCACTGCAACTCAAAGACCTTCCACCCTCAGCTATACATTACCTCACTTCCATCTACAATCCCTGTCGAGCAAAACCACTTCCCCATCCAGTGGAAAATCGCAAAGGATATCACCATTCCCAAACCCAACAAAAATCCCTTATTAACTCAAAACCACAGCCCTACATCACTCCTAAGCTTCTTAGGTAAAATCTTGGAATGCTTAATTCTTACTTTACTCCATACCTTCCTCACCGACAAGCAGATTATCATCCCAGATCAATTCGTATTTCGTGCTGGGCATGGAACTACAACCCAGGCCATCTGGAAGGTTGAGCAGGTCTGTAAGGCCAGGGCAGAGGGACACAGCATGGGTGCAGTATTTTTGGACGTCGAAGAGGCTTTTGACCGTGTCTGGGATGGTGGCATACTATTCAAGCTCCACCAGTATGAATGTCACCTCCACATCATTAAGATGATAGCTTCATTCTTAGTAAATAGGAACTTCTATGTTAGGTTAGACAAAAGTGACAGTAGCATTAAGCAAATAGAGACAACAGTCGCACAAGCCTCAGTATTGGGGCCCATACTCTATAGTATCTACTCTAACGATGCTCCATAGAGGGACAATACTCATTTTGCTCTCTACACAGATGGCACTGCCGTCTACGCTAGCCACCCAAGCCCAAAATACACCGTCACGCGACTCCAATGGCGCCTTGAGGAACTTACACAATGTTGCAACATTTGTAAGATAAAAATTAACTCCGATAAATGCAATGCAGTTGTGTTCACTGCCAGAAGGAGACCTCCCAATCGCCAACTCTCTGTAGATGGGCGGGACCTCCTCCCTCGTGTAACAGGGTGAACTATTTTGGATTGAAATTCGATCACAAGCTGCTGTGGAAACAGCACATTGCCAACGTATGTAATTGGGGTTCAGCTAGAATTTATCAGTTTTGTCCTTTGTTCAAGGACAATGGCCTAACCACCAAAGCAAAATTACTAATCTGGAAGATGGTGGTACTTCCAGCTATACTTTATGGATGTGAGCTCTGGGGCATGGCCACAGACACTCACCTTCACAAAGCGCTAGTGCTACAAAATAAAGCTTTAAGGATCATCAGTGACGCACCTTGGTTTGCCCCCAACACACATGTACACAATGATACAAACATGCCAACAATCACCACCATCATTCAGAACAGAATGCAATCATTTTATGATAAAACAGAAAACTCACCATTCCACATCATCTAATCAGTAGGTATCAATCCCCTACACGTAAACTGCCAACACCAAAGAACATAACCATTCGCCATTTCAGAGCATAACACACCACACCACCTGTCGTACTAAACCGAGCACAATTACACACTCACAAAGACACTTACACATACAGGCAAACCCCTCACTTCGCACCCCCAACCGTTCACAGAAGGCATTAGGATAAATTCACTGGACCTTCGGAAACCGTGGAATCAAACTGTCATGCAAACACACACACACGAGGACCAGTCTCAGGTCGCATCTGATGAAGGTTACGAGCTGTGTTACTGCAATATTATGCAAGTACGACGCTGGCATCCGGCAGCACACCTTACAACACAATATGTCACTAGAACGCCGGGAAAGCCTGAAGAGTTACATCAGAATTGATGTTTGTTACGGCACATTAGCAACATCAAGCAGCACAGCAGCAAACAGCACAGTAGCATGCAAAATCGTGAACCGATATTACGTAGTACAGACTATGTTTTCAGAGGCATAGTTTAGATTTCAAATGGTTCCACATTTTGAGAAGGACGCTTACACATACAACTAGAATGTATTAAACTCACCAGACAACAATTTACAGACTACTGGTCTATGAGCTGTTAAAGTCATCTGACTGTGAATCACAATACCCTTTCAAGTATGTTAGAATATTGTCATGTAAAAGGAAATGTCAGAAAATGGTTCCAATTGTATCTCTCAGGAAACAAAGGTTGTAAATAAAAGAGCGTCTTTTATTAAACTATCAGTATTAATTCAATTAGAAAGCAATTATATGTGGTATCCCACAAGATTCCAACTGGTGACTCTTACTTTTTCTTGTGGATATAAATGAATTTTCGTCCTCAACATTACCAGATGCTATATTTTTGTAGCTCATAAAAAAGACATTGTAATAAAGGGCAAAGCAAGACCAGTTAAAAATTTTTCATACACATTAATAAATATTTGTTACTCATTCATTGTCTCTAAACCTTGAAAAGCCATTCATACTATGTATGGTTCAGAACTTGTAAGAGGTTTCCTCCTGCCTTATGTCTGAAATATGATGAGTAGCAGATAGAAGAGGTTGACAGTATTAATTTCTTTGTGACTCGATTACAAATTCAACTGGGAGATGCATGCCAAAGAACTGTTGAGGTATTTAAACAAATATTTATGTAAAGTTCAAATATTATCAGACATAGATAATACAAAAAAACTGGTGTACTGCATTTAATTTTACTCAGTAATATCTTATGGGTTCAGTTTTTGAGATAAGTCAGAAAGTCAAACCTTGTCATACATTTTTCTACATAGGCGTTACAGATTCTTGTTGGATGACATGTTCTACAGCCTTACTCTTCTCCTTTCTATAGATCAATGGAACGAAAGGTACGTATAATACAGTATAATCTAAATCAAATCTAGAGCTCACTCATCAGTCTACAAGATCCAGTTGTGAACATAGATTACAAATATCTGTGGAATGCAAATTCAGATCTGAGGAACAGAACCTTTGTCAGTAAGGGACGTTGCCTCCAAATTCGTTCGACTTAATAGTACTTTTGACTGATAAATGTGCCAACGGCCTTGGCGCAGTGGTAACACCGATTCCCGTCAGATCACCGAAGTTAAGCACTGTCAGGCTGGGCTAGCACTTGGATGGATGAGCATCCAGTCTGCTGGGCGCTGTTGGCCAGTGGGGTGCACTCAGCCCTTGTGAGCAAACTGAGGAGCTACTTGATTGAGAAGTAACGGCTCCGGTCTCGGAATCTGACTTACAGTTGAGAGAGTGGTGTGCTATCCACATGCCCCTCCACATCTGCATCCAGTGACGTCTATTGGCTGAGGATGACACGGCTTCCGGTCGGTACTGTTGGGCCTTCATGGCCTGTTTAAGAGGAGCTTAGCTTAGTTTTATATTTTTGATTGATAAGTATGCAATTATAAATTCATTTTGTAATCTTTGTTGTGCAACTCCTTCATATTGTTTTATAATCTGGATCAAGCTGAACCTGAATACCAGTTTGATTTATTTTTGAACACATCTGGAAGGACTGAAGTCTTGGCAGCTAAATGACACTATTTCACCTATGTCAAAGAATAATTTCTACAGCTTCAGTGGCCATTTTGTGTGGCTTTTTTCACCAAAAGAGTTCAATTAATTTTGAAAGGCAGTTTTCATGTATTTATAGGAAAGTGGCTGTTAATATTTTTCGTTTCTTGAATAAGTCTTTGAAGTTTGTCACAGCATAAATTTACCTTGTATCTACCTTCTTCTTTTCCTGTAAGGTAGCCACTGAGTATCTGAATAACTTTCCCATATTTCAGTCCAGTGAATTTACAGTTAGGTCAAAACATAGTAAACTGTCTGTAACGAGTCGTATATTTCGGATATTAGTGATTCTATGAATCAAAATACTTCACTACTAATTTTTGAGCAGGATTTATTTCTTATGGTTATGCCCTGTAATGTGATAGAAACAACACCCATGAATATGGAAAACATTATTTTATACTGAATTACTAACTTAACACTGTCATTTTTCCTGAATTTTACTGCATATTTGTTGTTTTACAAAATTTATAAGTAAATAATAATCACTACAGTATTTCCTTCCAAGAAAAATTGCAGTGTTTACTATAACTAGCTTTTTTCAATTGTCACTTTTTAATATCACATTGGGTTTTATTTAATAAGCTACAATTTCCTATAGCATTCACTAATCTGTTTTTTTTTTTAATAAGAATTCCAAGCGTTTCATGTGTGGCAGATGTTAACAGTAACAAGATCATAATTTCTAGGATTTTGTGATGTACCAATTTACAATGTAGTGTATGCCTTGTAATTGATTCAACTGTTTGTGAGCTTGCCAAGAGGCTAGAAGAGAAATGAATAGTCACTACGAGCAACTACAGCTCATTAAATGTCAGGTGGTGACCACACACTTTCATGATATATTTCTAAAATTGGTCAACTTGTAAAGGACTTGTCACAGTTCTCTATGTATTTGCATATAGATTATCAAATACATTATTTTTCTGTTGCCTTGTAATAGTGTGCAAATGTTATAGTCCTTTCATCAAAGACCTTATTCATGATTCAATATGTAACGATAAAATTTATAATTTACAGGATTTTCTGTTAAGCGATATACATGAGAAGATATGGTAAAATTCAGTGCGTTTACATGTTTTAAATTATACTCCGTTACTTTGGCGTAAAATACAGTATCAAATGCTCCAGGGCAGTTCGTTCTTTGGG
This sequence comes from Schistocerca cancellata, assembly GCF_023864275.1. Lineage (NCBI taxonomy): Eukaryota > Metazoa > Arthropoda > Insecta > Orthoptera > Acrididae > Schistocerca > Schistocerca cancellata. Next base: position 321,922,426 of record NC_064630.1, on the reverse strand, counting down.
GTCAGAGAAATTTTGTAACATAATTATTTTGTGTATTTTTTCAGTATTATCTGAAACAGGAATTTGATGTAGTACAGATGACACAAACCATAGGTAATCAGGCCCACTTTCTACTACTCTGTTGCAGAGATACGATGTTACTCTGAACTGTCAGTATCTGTGTCATTAGCCCAGCACCAAGGGCGACTGTCAAGTGACCCATACTCCCTTCAACCCCGTGCTCATGAAACTGTAGTCACAGTGATGTGACCAAGCAGTTTCCCTTTCTTCACTTCGCACCTCGTCATAGCATAGTTTAGGGCCAGTTTGGGTGGACTCCTGGATGGATCAGTTCATACAAACCCCCTTTCCCTGCATCCCAGTGAACCCTACTGCACCTCTCCCCTCCTTGCCCTCCTACCCATTCGTCTACATGATGTTTGGGCCTAGGCAGCTGGCGCCCATGGCCAGAGCCATACTGAGGTGATCGCGTGCCCCTGGCAGAATTTCCAAAGCTGTATCCTCCTCTACACCAGAGAAACTATCTTTCTGAAGTTTCTTTCTTCAAACAATAAAGACATTTTGCAATTTGTAAAGTAGGTTCAATTAAAATGAAGCGTTATTGAAGAATGAGCTATATAGACGAAAAATATTGCACCCAACAAATTAAACATATCAGTGCAGTAAATACATTACAAAATCCAAACTTTCTAAAAGAACTGAAAGTAAAACAAAATCTAGGCTTTACTGTTTGTGGCAGCTACTGCACATTGGTTTTATCGTGATATACAATAAAGAACAGATTTTATTTGCTCCTATCGAATTATTAACAGTGTATGAATCATTAATAGAAATTAAAGGAAAAAGGACTATAATTTTGTGTTGAGAACAAATAAGTTTCCAAGAATTGTGCGCTTACTCATATTATAGTTTTACCTCCATTTCTTTGCCTTGAGCGCAACAAACTCATTGATAATTTCATTGAAGTCAAATTTAGCACCCGAAAGATGCAGAGAAAAGATAGCTGAATTTGATACTATGCTTCACTTACACTTGACCACAAATAGTTTTTTATCGTCTTTAATTTGCGTTGTAATTATCGTAAATGTCCCTAACATTATTTCGATGTCCCCATAAGCGTCCTGTAGCCCATAGGTCGAAAGAAATAAATTCAAAATATCCAAATGGCAATCTGTGTTAGTGCTCTTCAGCAGCTCTGTCTACTGGAATTGGAAGCTAGGTATTTCGTTAACTAACTCTGCTGTGTCGATATTTCTGTTATATTTGGCTCCAAAATCTGCTGTACATATCTCAGAATAAGATAGAGAGCTCTCATTGAACGCTTTCTTGCCAGGAAATTAGAGTGAGATGAAGTGATGTTTTATGTCAGATCCATTTCCCATTTCACTTATTATTCAATCAAATATTTTGAAGCATTTTAGCGTAAGTTGCTGCACTCCAGCCCTTAGTTCGTAAAAATATGCAAAAATGGGAAGTCTTATGTTAAATAGCATATCATTTGCTTCAAAATCCAGCGGCCAATCTTTGAGACCTTACAATACTGTAGCGAAGTACGAGCAAAAACTCCATTGTTGAAACGAGTTAGCTGTGTAGGCAGCAGCTGTATGAATTACACATGCAGTTGACACATAACCAAAGTGACACATCTTTGATCTTGCATTCCATCTGCCTCCCCCCCCCCTCCCACACCCTTATTGCCATTCATCAATGGTAAATGTTGCAAACAGCAAACAGGCCAATCTCTCAGTAGTGTTGCATACTCTGGAGCAATATCATTGAAACCTGGGTATTCCTATGGCGCTTTAAAAATTAATGAAGTACACTGTTTACAAAAGGTGCCCTTTAATTTCTTAGCTAGAAATCAACTGGTCAGACGCTTATCAACTAACAGCAATATTAAACACACAACGCAAATTTAAAAAAGAAATTGAGTTCATTTGTGTACATACTTTATTATTAACTACAGTATTTCTTTCTGGGCATCACCAACAAAAATGAGCACCAGCCGCCGCTGCAAAGTATCGGCTTTAATGTTTCTTTAACATCTAATGAAACTTATAATTCGTAAGTTAACAAAATCACAATCTAATCAAAACATAATTGAACAAATTAAAATTCATAATATTTAAAATTAATGATTAAAATTTTTCATATACAAAATAATTTCGGATTAAGCATAATAAATGTTACATACATTGAAAATAAATGTAACAAAAGTGATAATGTGATAACAGTGTAGTTGTATCACTGACAGTTAAGCTATTTAGGCATAAGCTGTGTCAAGGCTCAGTCAGTGTACAGCATTCAGCTTTTAGTTTTACAGTTTTCAATCTACATCTACATCTACATCTATACTCCGCGAGCCACCTTACGGTGTGTGGCGGAGGATACTTATTGTACCACTATCTGATCCCCCCTTCCCTGTTCCATTCACGAATTGTGCGTGGGAAGAACGACTGCTTGTAAGTCTCCGTATTTGCTCTAATTTCTCGGATCTTTTCGTTGTGATCATTACGCGAGATATATGTGGGCGGTAGTAATATGTTGCCCATCTCTTCCCGGAATGTGCTCTCTCGTAATTTCGATAATAAACCTCTCCGTATTGCGTAACGCCTTTCTTGAAGTGTCCGCCACTGGAGCTTGTTCAGCATCTCCGTAACGCTCTCGCGCTGACTAAATGTCCCCATGACGAATCGCGCTGCTTTTCGCTGGATCATGTCTATCTCTTCTATTAATCCAACCTGGTAAGGGTCCCATACTGATGAGCAATACTCAAGAATCGGACGAACAAGCGTTTTGTAAGCTACTTCTTTCGTCGATGAGTCACATTTTCTTAGAATTCTTCCTATGAATCTCAACCTGGCGCCTGCTTTTCCCACTATTTGTTTTATGTGATCATTCCACTTCAGATCGCTCCGGATAGTAACTCCTAAGTATTTTACGGTCGTTACCGCTTCCAATGATTTACCACCTATGGCATAATCGTACTGGAATGGATTTCTGCCCCTATGTATGCGCATTATATTACATTTATCTACGTTTAGGGAAAGCTGCCAGCTGTCGCACCATGCATTAATCCTCTGCAGGTCTTCCTGGAGTACGTACGAGTCTTCTGATGTTGCTACTTTCTTGTAGACAACCGTGTCATCTGCAAATAGCCTCACGGAGCTACCGATGTTGTCAACTAAGTCATTTATGTATATTGTAAACAATAAAGGTCCTATCACGCTTCCTTGCGGTACTCCCGAAATTACCTCTACATCTGCAGATTTTGAACCGTTAAGAATGACATGTTGTGTTCTTTCTTCTAGGAAATCCTGAATCCAATCACAAACCTGGTCCGATATTCCGTAAGCTCGTATTTTTTTCATTAAACGTAAGTGCGGAACCGTATCAAATGCCTTCCTGAAGTCCAGGAATACGGCATCAATCTGCTCGCCAGTGTCTACGGCACTGTGAATTTCTTGGGCAAATAGGGCGAGCTGAGTTTCACATGATCTCTGTTTGCGGAATCCATGTTGGTTATGATGAAGGAGATTTGTATTATCTAAGAACGTCATAATACGAGAACACAAAACATGTTCCATTATTCTACAACAGATTGACGTAAGCGAAATAGGCCTATAATTATTCGCATCTGATTTATGACCCTTCTTGAAAATGGGAACGACCTGCGCTTTCTTCCAGTCGCTAGGTACTTTACGTTCTTCCAGCGATCTACGATAAATTGCTGATAGAAAGGGGGCAAGTTCTTTAGCATAATCACTGTAGAATCTTAAGGGTATCTCGTCTGGTCCGGATGCTTTTCCGCTACTAAGTGATAGCAGTTGTTTTTCAATTCCGATATCGTTTATTTCAATATTTTCCATTTTGGCGTCCGTGCGACGGCTGAAGTCAGGGACCGTGTTACGATTTTCCGCAGTGAAACAGTTTCGGAACACTGAATTCAGTATTTCTGCCTTTCTTCGGTCGTCCTCTGTTTCGGTGCCATCGTGGTCAACGAGTGACTGAATAGGGGATTTAGATCCGCTTACCGATTTTACATATGACCAAAACTTTTTAGGGTTCTTGTTTAGATTGTTTGCCAATGTTTTATGTTCGAATTCGTTGAATGCTTCTCTCATTGCTCTCTTTACGCTCTTTTTCGCTTCGTTCAGCTTTTCCTTATCAGCTATGATTCGACTACTCTTAAACCTATGATGAAGCTTTCTTTGTTTCCGTAGTACCTTTCGTACATGATTGTTATACCACGGTGGATCTTTCCCCTCGCTTTGGACCTTAGTCGGTACGAACTTATCTAAGGCGTACTGGACGATGTTTCTGAATTTTTTCCATTTTTGTTCCACATCCTCTTCCTCAGAAATGAACGTTTGTTGGTGGTCACTCAGATATTCTGCGATTTGTGCCCTATCACTCTTGTTAAGCAAATATATTTTCCTTCCTTTCTTGGCATTTCTTATTACACTTGTAGTCATTGATGCAACCACTGACTTATGATCACTGATACCCTCTTCTACATTCACGGAGTCGAAAAGTTCCGGTCTATTTGTTGCTATGAGGTCTAAAACGTTAGCTTCACGAGTTGGTTCTCTAACTATCTGCTCGAAGTAATTCTCGGACAAGGCAGTCAGGATAATGTCACAAGAGTCTCTGTCCCTGGCTCCAGTTCTGATTGTGTGACTATCCCATTCTATACCTGGTAGATTGAAGTCTCCCCCTATTACAATAGTATGATCACGAAACTTCTTCACGACGTTCTGCAGGTTCTCTCTGAGGCGCTCAACTACTACGGTTGCTGATGCAGGTGGTCTATAGAAGCATCCGACTATCATATCTGACCCACCTTTGATACTTAGCTTAACCCAGATTATTTCACATTCGCATTCGCTAATAACTTCACTGGATATTATTGAATTCTTTACTGCTATAAATACTCCTCCACCATTGGCGTTTATCCTATCCTTGCGGTATATATTCCATTCTGTGTCTAGGATTTCGTTACTGTTCACTTCCGGTTTTAACCAACTTTCCGTTCCTAATACTATATGCGCACTATTTCCTTCAATAAGAGATACTAATTCAGGAACCTTGCCCTGGATACTCCTGCAGTTTACCAATATTACGTTAACTTTTCCTGTTTTTGGTCTCTGAGGACGGACGTTCTTTATCAACGATGATAATGTCCTCTCTGGTAAGCCGTCAGGTATTTTATCGTTTCGCCCAAGGGGGGGTCCCTCTAACCTAAAAAACCCCCGTGTGCACGCCACACGTACTCTGCTACCCTAGTAGCTGCTTCCGGTGTGTAGTGCACGCCTGACCTGTCTAGGGGGGCCCTACAGTTCTCCACCCAATAACGGAGGTCGATGAATTTGCAACCATTATAGTCGCAGAGTCGTCTGAGCCTCTGGTTTAGACCCTCCACACGGCTCCAAACCAGAGGACCGCGATCGACTCTGGGCACTATGCTGCAGATATTAAGCTCAGCTTGCACTCCGCGTGCGATGCTGGTTGTCTTCACCAAATCAGCCAGCCGCCGGAAGGAACCAAGGATGGCCTCAGAACCCAAGCGGCAGGCGTCATTCGTTCCGACATGTGCTACTATCTGCAGCCGGTCACACCCAGTGCGTTCAATAGCTGCCGGAAGGGCCTCCTCCACATTACGGACGAGACCCCCCGGCAAGCACACCGAGTGCACACTGGCATTCTTCCCCGACCTACCCGCTATTTTCCTGAGGGGCTCCATAACCCGCCTAACGTTGGAGCTCCCTATAACTAATAGGCCCGCCCTCTGTGACTGTCGGGACCTTGCCGGAGAATCGGCCACTGGCCCAACAGACGAGGCATCCTGTGGTGGCTCGGAAACGATGTCATCACCACTAGGAAGCACCCCGTACCTGTTGGAAAGGGGTAAGGCAGCTGCCACGCGGCCAGATCCCAACTTCGCCTTTCGGCCAGGCACGCGAGAGCCCACCACTGTCCGCCATTCACCCTGGAGTGATGGCTGACCGGTAAGATGCTCACTGCCGGAAGACGCAGCGACATCAGGGGTTCCATGTGATTCCAAGGCCACCGAAGTAGGCATAGGTCTCACCACAGTTGCCCCAACGCCACTACGAGCCGACGCCTGCGCCTCGAGCTCGATGAGCCTAACAGACAAAGCCTCCACCTGCCCCCGAAGAGTGGCCAATTCTCCTTGCGTCCGCTCACAACAACCACAGTCCCTACACATGACTATGTTTACCCTACCCTATACGGTGACAAATTCCCAAGATAATCTTCTGATGAGCTACTCTGATAATCAAGAAACACTCACTGAAATACGAGACGCGAAAACTACGCTAGGTTTTCCCAGAAAAACTATTTAAAAGCTAAGCGCAGCAAATAAGTACAAAAACGCTTTATACAAACAGTACTGTGCTGCTGCTGGTGCTCTCGCTCTCGCTGTCACAAGACAACTGCTGATTCAAGTGACTAGTGGCTAACGGCCGCGAAACAAACAAATGACGGTTTTAGGGCGCTTTCTGTTCTAAACGATCAAGAAAACACTAAGAAATCTAACACGAAAACTACGTAAAGTTTTATCAAGAACTGTTAGTTACTATGCAGAGCAGATAAACACAAATAGAATCCCTTCCTTAGTGGAAGGTCGTAAACAAAATGCAAAATAAACGCTTTATACAAACAGTACTGTGCTGCTGCTGGTGCTCTCGCTCTCGCTGTCACAAGACATGCTCAGCAGTATAGAGTCTGTCAGAGTGTTGGATGTCTGTGACCAAAATTCATAATAAAACATAAACTGATTAAATTTTTTGGCTCATTTTTGAAAGACAACTAAGAAGTATACGAACATCTGAAGCAAATTAAGAGTAAAAAATAATAACAGTTACCACACTGAAACTTGACAAGAACTAGTCCACCTATGGCAAATAGGAAGACATTTAAACCTCTTTCACAACATTCTTTACCTATTTTTCAATCTTGTATTAGGTGCTAAAAGTCAGAGTAAGCAAAGTAACGCACTGTAAGCGTTGTGGAAAATCGTAATTTTTATGAAGTTTCATTGTGCTAACATTACAGCCAAAATAATAAGTCTGTTACAAACAGTAACTGAAAATACAGAAACTTAGAACTGTTAATGAATTAAGGTAATATGTGCTGCATTAATCTTCAATGAAACAGTTTATTTCCATAAACAAGAGAATAAACTGCTACAAGTGGGTACTGAATCATGGGCGTAGTAACTAACAGTTACAACAGTACAGTTTGCATAGGAGGTGATCAGTGGTGTTCCCAAACATATCTTAATAATGCACGGATTCCAAACTCCAAGGCTACTCACGATGGCCCAAAACGCTATAAACTCTAAGTGCACAAAATGTACCCTGCGCCAAATTCAGTGAGAATGGACGCACACTTTGTGGAACTGTCCAGGTCTTCACACTCCATGACCAGGATCCATGCTAAGTCCAGCAATATGTGTGGCTTTACTGCCAATGACAATTATGCTGCCTTCTCGTCATAATGCTCAAGACACTTGTCTGCTTGCACTGAACTTTTATTTAGGCACTATCACTACAGTTAAATCTGGGTACATTATCCTATCACAACAACAGACCATTTTATTTGTAACTTTTAACAGATACAGGCTAAATTCAATTTAAATACTTTGAACTGAACAAACTGCTGTGTTGATTATAGTAGCAACACCATTATTATTGGATCAAGCATTCTAGTATGTGACTAATTAAAGTGATTGTTTTGGTACAATAATAATAATTTTGTTTGGTGCAATAAAAGAAAATATAATTTACCCCATCAGTGCCAAAATATCACAGTATTAGCTCCTTAAACAAAATGTATAATAATGATAGGAAACATATTACCATCAAAATTCATAACAAAAAAGCAATAAACGCATAAATTATATGTAAATAACACAAGTAAATGTGCATTGACAGCTTCAACATTCACAAAAAAGAATATCAAAGACATCGATGTAGAAATTCTCTCTCCTTCCATGAGGTTTTTCCAAAAACGTCTTTATGGCAACAACGTCCGAAGGTAAATGTTTAAATACAGTTAGCCTTGATTCTGAAATCCTCATCACAGATATTCGAAAGAAACCAATGCTATATTTTTTGAATGTACCTCACAGTATACTGCCATGGTGGGAAACTTACGTGTCTCGACAATACAGACAGTGGTACCATATGAGTAACCACATCGGAGGGGCGGCTATGGAGAGATCATAATGATTTTTGAAGAGTGGCGGTAGCCTTTTCTGTATCAGCTGGGGCCACATCCTGGATGGTTGACTAACTTTCCCATGATATGTCACTACCAAGTAATATGGCTCAATGAAACTTGGACCACACACTGAAAGAACTGCTACAGTATGGTAGAGGAAGTAACTGAAGGAAATACGCAATGAGTCGAACAGAAATGACGCTTTTATTCTATGACAATAACTACATTGAAGTTGCTGCAATTTGTGAAGGTCCCGTGCATATTACAAAATGCGAGACTTGATTCTTAATGGGGTGAATGACTACCATGGACAGCAGCGCATGCTTTGCACTGTGCTCCCATGCTGACCACAAGACAAGTAATGAACTTTTGTGGTAGGGCGTTGCATTCTACAACTGGCGTGGTTGTCGTTGGTGCATGTGGACGAGCTGCAGTCCGTCTCTCCAACTCGTCCCACACGTGCTCGACGAGAGTTAAATTGGGGGAACGGGCAGGTCAGTCCCTTCGCCGAACATTAATTCGTTCCAAGAACCACACCACCTATGCAGTTCCAAGAGTTGGTGCATTGCCATCAAGAAAAATGAAGTCAGAGCCGAAAGCACTCTTGAAAAGACGTACATGGGGAAGGAGCACAGTGTCACAGTAATGTTGAACTGTATTCAAAGATCTGGAGGTCAGCACGCGCATGGAACATCATGCTTCCCAACACCATAGTACCTGCACCATAAATTGATCATGTTAGACAATGTTCCTGCGTGCATTACGCTTTCGACCTCCACCTACGAAGGTTCGTTCGAAATCACAACTCACACTAAATCTGCCCTCATCCGAGAAGAGTGCGCGACCTCATTCCTCGTTGGTCCAGACCCTATTCTCTTGGCATCATAGCAGACGGTACCACCGATGTGCGGGTGTCAACAAAACACAACTTACTGGTCGTCAGTGAAAGAAACCACCTACATTCAGTCGCCATGCAGTGTAAGATCGTGTGCCTACCAACCCTGTTAAATGTGATTGCAACTGCACCCGCTGTTTGATATGCATCCCTAATTGCCTGTTGCACAATGTCGCCGTTACCTGCTGCTGTAGTTGACCATGGTCGAGCACCTCCTCTCCTTCAGGCAGTGGTGCACCGTGCCTCTGGTTTGGAACGTGGAACAATGCTGCGAGCAATACCAAATTCCTGGGCTATACGCGTCACACTTAAGTCTTCCTTCCAGTTTCTCGAAGGTTCTTCACGTGTGAAGTCATCCAAACGTTGTCTCTGGGTCATATTGTAATGGAGAACGCTTGCTATTGCGGGGTCAGCCCCAATTGGCACTTTAGTCACGCTGACCTCCAGCAACGAGACGTCCAACTTCCTGTGCACGATTGGGAGACCACTGGTAACATACTCCCGCACTTGCATTCATTTCCACCTAGTAGCCGACGTATTATGTTACTTTATCTAACTTGTCTTTATGTTTTGTAGAGCAGTATATTTTAGTGGGGAGGAGTTCAAAACCGAGGGAGATAGTTTAAGGGTATGTATGTCTACGGTGATATAATAGCGTTTGTATTATTTTGGTTATAGGCGGTAAGTAAGAATGGCCGAAAATTTTTATTGGAATTTATTGTAAGGTAATAATATAGGGTCCCACTGAATTGTGAGCTTTAGATGTAGTATATGCTTATTATAAGTAATAATGTACGGTCCCACTAGATTGTGCTGTGTTAGATGTATATATACTGTTACATGTCAAAGGAAGGTTTCCACTTAGCATCAGCATAGAAGGACATTTTGTGATTAGATAATAATTATACAAATAATTATATAAATATAATATAGATAATAAATATAATAATAAAGAAGCCATAGAAACCAATGAAGGACTGAGTAAGTCAATAAATGTCAACAAATGTCTACGTAGAACAACAACAAATACAAGCAGCAGAAACGAGATTTTAAGATCAGTGTAAGGACGTACAAGAAAGGACAGAATACGGGATGAATATATTCATACGGAGGTAAACGTCCTTGCCCTGAGTGACGAGAAAACCGTCTACAGTAAAAAATAGGAAAAGTCATACGGATAGGATGGAGGAGAATCGACTACCCAGACTGCCAAGACCCCACGTACTAAGGGGTAGAAGAGACCTCGGTCGACCGAGCAAAAGTTGGAAGGAGCCCACAAAGGGTCAAAGGCCAAATCATTAAAGGAAAACAGAAGAAGAAGAAGAAGAAAGTACAGTAGACTCTAGGAATTACAAGTCTTCTGTAGAACAGCTGCAGATTTCTAAGGATGTAGCCTCTATCTCTTCCCTTCGGTCACAACTCTCCAACACCGAATAGCTTAATACATTTCTATGACTTTCCCTAACTGTCCTTCGTTTTCCTGTATAGATATTTATTTTCCCTCAATAGAGTTTTATACTGGGATTTGCTAGACTGCTATGACAAGCTTGGTTCTCTTCTTCTATTGCTTGCTTCATTTCTTGCGCCAATCTTGGCAACCTATTCTGGTTTCCCTTTTTAATAGCTTCCGCTGGAACTTCTCTAGCTACTTGGTAGATGAAGTGCCGTATTATGTGCCATTCCTCCTCTATATCCTCCACTTTTTTTGCTTGTAATAGCTATTGTGACAGCCTGTTTTGATGAAGCCTCCTGACGCAGTTTATGTCAATTGCCTTTTTCTACTTGTTAGGCTTGTTGCCTTTCTCCATTTTCTCCATACATTTATTCTTAAAACAGCAAAGAAAGGGTCTGAGGAGATGTCACATCCACGGTATATACGTGTTTCAGCAGTGAGAGGTGACATTTCCTGGTTTACAATCATATTAACGACCTCGATCCTCTTGCACCCCATGTGTGCTTTACTTTGTAAAAGGTGTTTGCTATTTTCAACCGATTAAAATTTGCATGAACTCCCTTTCGTTGACGTTTTCATAATGTTACCCAAAGATTCCAACTACATTTGGTTCTGATATATTGTCAAATGTAACATTTAAATAGCTTATAACAAGGTAGTCATTCTTGTTCAGTTTACAAGAAGCAATCAATGCCTTCTCTGCGCGATAACAATGAAGATACTATCGAAGACAGTGTTGCCAAAGCACAGTTACTAAACACAGCCTTCCGAAATGCCTTCACAAAAGAAGACGAAGTAAATATTCCAGAATTCGAATCGAGAGCCGCTGCCAACATGAGTAACGTAGAAGTAAATATCCTCGGAGTAGTGAAGCAACTCAAATCACTTAATAAAAGCAAGTCTTCTGGTCCAGACTGTATACCAATTATGTTCCTTTCGGAGCATACTGATGCATTAGCCCCATACTTAACAATCATATAGACCCGTTCGCTCGAAGAAAGATCCGTACCCAAAGACTGGAAAGTTGCACAGGTCACACCAATATTCAAGAAAGGTAGTAGGAGTAATCCACTAAATTACAGGCTCATATCGTTAACGTCGATATGCAGCAGGATTTTAGAACATATATTGTGTTCGAACATTATGAATTACCTCGAAGGAAACGGTCTATTGACACACAGTCAACATGGGTTTAGAAAACATCGTTCCTTTGAAACACAACTAGCTCTTTATTCACATGCTATTGACAAGGGATTTCAGATCGATTCCGTATTCTAGGATTTCCGGAAGGCTTTTGATACTGTACCACACAAGCGGCTCGTAGTAAAATTGCGTGCTTATGGAATATCGTCTCAGTTATGTGACTGGATTTGCGATTTCCTGTCAGAGAGGTTACAGTTCGTAGTAATTACCGGAAAGTCATCGAGTAAAACAGAAGTGATTTCAGGCGTTCCCCAAGGTAGTGTTATACGCCCTTTGCTGTTCCTTATCTATATAAACGATTTGGGAGACAATCTGAGCAGTCGTCTTCGGTTTTTTGCAGATGACGCTGTCATTTATCGACTCATAAAGTCATAATAACATCAAAACAAACTGCAAAACGATTTAGAAAAAATATCTGAATGGTGCGAAAAGTGGCAGTTGAGCCTAAATAACGAAAAGTGTGGGGTCATCCACATGAGTAATAAACTTCGGTTACACGATAAATCAGTCTAATCTAAAAGTCATAAATTCAACTAATACCTAGGTATTCCAATTACGAACAACTTAAATTGGAAAGAACACATAGAAAATGTTGTGGGGAAGGCTAACCAAAGACTGCGTTTTAATGGCAGGACACTTAGCAAATGTAACAGACCTACTAAGGGGACTGCCTACTCTACGCTTGTCCGTCCTCTTTTAGAATACTGCTGCGTGGTGTGGGATCCTTACCAGGTAGGACTGACGGAGTACATCGAAAAAGTTCAAAGAAAGGCAGCATGTTATCGAGAAATATGGGAGAAAGTGTCACAGAAATGATACAGGATTTGGGCTAGAAATCATTAAAAGAAAAGCCTCTTTCGTTGCGACGGAATCTTCTCACGAAATTCCAATCACCACTTTATCCTCCGAATGCGAAAATATTTAGTTGACACCGACCTACATAGGGAGGAACGATCACCACGATAAAATAAGGGAAATCAGAGCTCGTACTGAAAGATATAGGTGCTCATTCTTTACACGCGCTTTACGAAATTGGAATAATAGAGAATTGTGAAGGTGGTTCGATGAACCCTCTGCCAGGCACTTAAATGTGATTTGCAGAGTATCCATGTAGATGTGGATGTAGATCCAGTGACTCTTCAGAAGATGACACGGGGCTGACAACCAGATTCATTACAAGGTAATAAAAGTGATGGGATAGCGATACACGCATATAAGATGACGGTAGTATCACATACACAAGTTATAAAAGGGAAGTACATTGGCGGAGCTGTCATTTGTACTAAGGTGATTCATGTAGGCAATGAAAGTAGAGTGCTTTGGCTGTCTAGTACAACGTAATGTAATACCTGTCATAATGATTTTCTAAATTGTATGTTATTATAATTGCTATTTGAATTCCCTGTATTTTTACGTACAAACAATTTTTTACTTAACCAATTCTTTTACATACAGGCAATAAATAGAGGGCGTTAGGTATCCGACGTAAACCGAGGCTGACAGTGTGGATTTGTACAGTGGCCTCAGTTGGACTAATGCTTGAACCATGCCTGAGTTACATTGGAATATGTGACTTTAAGGCAGATGACATTATGACTGATACTGACATCCTTTCTCTCCTGGGTTCACGGGAAAAGTTTTCCGACGTGATTATGGCCGCACGACAAGAATTAACAGACTTTGAATGGGGAGTAATAGTTGGAACTAATGGGATATTCCATTTCGGAAATCTATGGGGAATTCAGTACACCGAGATGCACAATGTCAAGAGTATCCTGAGAATACCAAATTTCAGACATTACCTCTCACACAGACAGCGCACTGGCCGACGGTCTTCACTTAACGACCAAGACTCACAGCTTTTGAGTAGAGTTGTCAGTGCTAGCAGACAAGCAAAACTGCGTGAAATGATTGGTTGATTTGGGGGAGGGGACTAAACAGCGAGGTCATTGATCCCATCGGATGAGGGAAGGATGGGGAAGGATATCGGCCGTGCCCTTTCAAAGGAACCATCCCGGCATTTGCCTGAAGCGATTTACGGAAATCGCGAAAAGCTTAAATCAGGATCGCCGGACGCGGGTTTGAACCGCCGCCATCCGGAATGCGCATCTAGTGTGCTAACCACTGCGGCACCTCGCTCGGTACGTGAAATGACCGCAGAAATCAATATGGGACGTACGACGAACACATCCGTTAGGATAGTGAGGCGAAATCTGGCGTTAATGGGCTGTGGCAGCAGCCGACCGATGCGAGTACCTTTGCTAACAATACGACATCGCCTGCAGCGCCTCTCCTCGGCTCACGACCACACCGGTTGGACCCTAGGCGACTGGAAAACCGTGACTTGGTGAGTTCCGATTTCAGTTGGTAACAGCTGATGGTAGGGTTCAAGTGTGTGGCAGACCACACGAAGCCACGGACACAGGCCGTCAACAAGGCAGTGTGCAAGGTGGTGGTGGCTCTATAATGGCGTGGACTGTGTTTACATGGAATGGACTGGGTTCTTTGGTCCAGCTGAACCAAATGAGACCATTTGCAGTCGTTCGTGGACCCAAACGGCAATGAAGTTTTTGTAGATGACATTGCGCCATATCACTGGCCACACTTGTATGCGACTGGTTTGAAGAATATTCTGGACAGCTCGAGTGAATGATTTGGTCACCCAGATTGCCCGACATGAATGACATGGAACATTTACAGAACGTAATCTAGAGGTCATGTCGTGCACAAAATCCTGCACCGGCAACACTTTCGCAATCATTGACGGCTGTAGAGACAGCATGGCTGAGTATTTCTGCAGAGGACTTCCATGGACCTGTTGAGTCCATGCCACTTTTAGTTGTTGCGCTATGTCAGGCAAAAGAAAGTTTGACATGGTATTAGGAGGTATCTCCGACTTTTGTCACCTCAGTATACAAAGCACCAAGCTATGTCGCCAGCTATCTCAACCAGCCGTGTCGGCATGGGCAGTGACCAGTTACCTGCGGCTGTGGCTGCGATTAAGCAGAAAGCCACCACAACGGGTGGATGCTTCGTGGCAGAAGAGCGCCGAGGTGCTCACGATGGCGCACCACTTTCTACACATGATGGTTGTGGATTCGCAGTAACGTGTACAACGTCGATGTGAAGGTACTGTGTGAGCATGTTCCTTCCTTAAGGCAGAGTTTTACGATCAACAGAAATCAATAAATTAACTCATGCCTACTCTGTAAATTTTGGTATTAGACAGAACTCTTCCCTCAAATGACCCCTTTCTAACATTCATGATTCTATTACTATTTACCTGTAATGACCCTCTATATAGCATATGTATACATGTGTCCAAAAGAATAGACATCACATATACAATTAAGACGATGACGACTAATTATCCCTTAAGTGCAGACGCAGACCAAATCTTACGGGAATCATCGAGATGCTTCGAGTAATGAGGCTAATGAAAAGGGGTATTACATCAGTATTGCATAGTATATGTTAAGAATTTGGGTCTGATGGGAGACTTGCTACGGTAATTCGTGCGGCTGTGGTGACCACTGTGTCCAGATGGCGTTGTAGTCGGCTCATCTGCATAGTAAACAGAAGAACCAGGTTCGAATACCAGTCCAGCACAAATTTTCAGGTTGCCACTGTGATACGAATAAATGCCCACTGGCAGGTAACGTCTAATTACTTTGTGTCTTGACTCTGTATTGCGTTCCTCCAAGAGTCACCACTGACCTGGTGCCGACCGAAATGGCCGAGCGGTTCTAGGCGCTACAGTCTGGAACCGCGCGACCGCAACGGTCGCAGATTCGAATCCTGCCTCGGGCATGGCTGTGTGTGATGTCCTTAGGTTAGTTGGGTTTAAGTAATTCTAAGTTCTAGGAGACTGATGACCTCAAAAGTTAAGTCCCATAGTGCTCAAAGCCATTTGAACCATTTTGATTTGAACTATTTGAACTGACCTGGTAATATTTGAACATATCCGTCTAAAAATTCAGAAATTTCTGTTCCATTTCTGGTTTTCTTGTGTATTTATTGAGTGTTGTGTTCTGCTTTTTTTTAACTAATCCAATTTTTGGTGTGAACAGGACATCTTGTATCGACAGTTTTTGTGTATAAATTGGCAGAATTTCTTTCTCAGTTTTGTATGTTAGATGTATACCTCCGTTCGAACAGGCCTCGGAAGGCCCAATGGTACCGACCGACCGCCGTGTCGTCGTCAGCACACAGGCGTCAGTAGATGCGGATATGGAGGGGCATGTGCTCAGCACACCACTGCCCCGGCAGTTGTCAGTCTTCGTGACCGGAGCCGCTACTTCTCACTCAAGTAGCTCCTCAGTTGGCCTCACAAGGGCTGAGTGCAGCCAGATTGCCAACAGCGCTTAGGAGACCTAGAGCATCACTCATCCAAGCCCGACAGCGCTTAGCTCTGGTGATCTGACAGCAACCAGTGTTACCACTGTGGCAAGGCCGTTGGCATGTTAAATGTATAGGTAAACATTATTCGTCAGGCTGCACAATATTTATCATTTAATTAACCAACATGTTATGTTTTCTCAGTAATTTTATTATTCTTAAATGTTTTCGTTTTAAAAATAACATTGTTAATATAATCATCTTTCACTTGTGTTTAATAAAGGATGAAAATGCTGGGAAGTTCCATGTTATTATTTTGAATAAAACACGCCCTGAGCATCTTCTTTCAGGGAGGACAATGAAAGGTCGCTGCTATGGGAAGATTACTTACTAACAGTGTAAATTTAGATTTTTATGTGGTATTTTAATATTGGTATCTGTTGTAACACAAGTCGCATATATATTTGGCATACACGCTCTGAGGGGTAGCTTTCCATGTATCGTAAAGTCACTTATTTGTCGTGCTTACTCTGGCTTCCGTGTTGGTCAAAGATGCCACGTTAACTTTGCTCAGTAAGATTAGCTTAGAGCTGAGTAATAAATGTGACCACTGGTGAAAAGGGATATCTTACGCTCAAGTAAAGGACGTAGCGGGAAGGAGTGGACAAAGATCTGATGACACAGTCTCGTGTGAGTCTCATTAAAGCGCACAGTGGAGAACCATTTTAATGCAACAGACTACATCAAATAAAAATTGTTTTACACTATGTAACACACAATATTTATCTAGAAAGTGGTGCAAAAGAATCCACCGATGTTATTTCTACAAGGTTAAAAGACAACTCTTTAGGGATACATTTAATTTCTGTGAAAAAAAAAGATTGAAGGAAGGAAGCGCTGCCTTTCTCTTGTGCGATTTATTGTGTCTTGGCTGTTGTAAGATGCATAGGTAAACTGCTGGTCCTTACGTTACGTAAATTATCATGAATACAACTTTCATTTTAATTACATAGTGTCTACTGATTTTGTAGTACTCTTTTGATGTCTATATAATGTGTTATTTTCCAGAGGCATGTGTCAGGATATTGTACTCAAATTGTTTGAAGGCGAAACGATTGATTGCTCGTCACATCGTGTCAGTTAAATATTGAATGAACCACAAGTCGAACCTGTAGATTTTTCTTCATGAAGCCCGATTAAACATTTTTTTTACTACTTTTACGTGGAAATAATAACAGTCTTTTTGTGGTTAATGATCCTTCAACCAATGGGGAAGTGCATTAACCGGCAGGGCCTGACACATCGCCAGCGACGGCACGAAAATAACAGGAATAACAGGAACTAAAAATAACTTATATACTTATTGCGAGATGTCTATTACACATCTAATTACATCGCGCCAACGCATTTGAAGCGTGTCTTTCTGGAGACAATCCTTTATTCATGCATTGCATAATTTTAACAAGAAATAAATTGAGCCGTGTGGGGCTCGTGTTCCCGCCATCGTCTATTTTACACCCTGTTTTTAACGTACTTCCACCTCACTTCTTTAATTTAAATTACTATTGTCACTGAGTTGCTGCTTTGTCTGACCGTGAGCGGCGTTAGCAGCGCGTGTCGATACATCCCTCTCGTAGTATCTTTGCTCTACTGCTATTACTTTCCGGTCTTGTCTGTCGTGAGGGCAGTCCGTCGGGAGTTCGGGTTGCGAGATCGGGTCTGCCAGTCAGTCGGAACGCGTCTGGGGCGCAGCACGGACCTGCCAGTCGGGGAGTTGCAACGCGGCACTAGTGCAGTCGCGTTGGAGGAGCAGTGAGGTCTGCGTAGACACGGCTCGCCCGTCCATTGCCGCCACGCATCACTTGAGCCGGGCCATGGGTCTTGGTGGATCGTCGGTCGGTCGTCGTACCGGACGACGCGTTTTGGCTCGTCGATCGTTCGAGTCGGCTGTGTGTGTGTGTGTGTGTGTGTGTGTGTGTGTGTGTGTGTGTGTGTGTGTGTGTGTGTGTGTGTGCTTGCGTTTTTCGACTCCAGATCTGTCTTCGTGTGTGCTTAGTTATTGTTGGGTATCGTTCAGTCTTCGTGCAAGTGTTTGTCAGGTTGTGTCTGTAGTTGGTGCGATTTCCACTGACAACCCGTTTTAAATGTTGTCGGCGTACTGGCTCTGGGAAGTCGGTGTCGTCTCATTCGTCTCATCGGGCGACGTGTAACTGGCTCTCCGAGCGCTTCTGGACCCATTCAATTACCATCTTGTGGAACTTGGGTCGGCCCTTTCCTGGTGCAGGGATGTCGTTTAGCCAGTGGGCGTGTTTCCTCTGCATGGTTGGGTCCGAGCCAGTATTTCCACCGTCGTGTGCCTGGAAGTGAGTGGGAGACGCACCAGCAGTGAAGTCGCGACGGAGCAGCAGTTTTGGACGGGCCAGCTGGCAGTCAGTCGGTCGGTTGCTGCGGACCAGGGAAGTTATCTCCACGCGGTGCAGTCGGCTGGGTCCGCTGCCGGTCCCTGTGCAGTGTCGCAGCGTGTGTGGAACTGTCCGATCGCTACGAGCTTCGTGGCTCACCGACCCAGGACGTCAGAGTTGAGTAGTGATTTCACGTATCCAACCAACGTCCATTCATGTTGTGTGGTTCGTTTCGGTGGTTCGCTGTTGGCGAAATTTTCTGTTGGAATTCTCATGGAATTCTGGTGGCAAGCCAGCCGTTTGTCGGTCGGTCCGTGGCTGTCCCCTGGTTGGGTTCCGACGGATCAAGTATAACTGGGCTCACCACCTGTCTCACCTAAGCGAACGAGGGCAGACCGAAGTCCCTGGAGGCTTCTGGGTGCCACCGGTGGTTAATTATCTGTTGTCAGCTACTTTAAATTTAAGGCTTATGGTTATTTTTTTATTTTCTTAAAAATTTTGCAAAATTAATTTTTAAATTTATCTTTCAAGCTAAAACATTGCAGCCTTCTGCCTTTGAAAGATTATGGTAATATATTTTTAAAATATTGAAACTTAATTGTGGCCTTCAGCCATTTGTATTGCATTTTGCATATGTTTGCTGATTTTTTAAAAAATTATTTTATTGATATCTTAATTGGATTTTTACCTTGTTGATTTGTTAAGATTTCTTGTTTGGAGGCCTTCAACCGTGAAAGAGTTGCATTCGTTAACGGTCCGGCTATGTGCCGCTTTGGTTGTAAAGGTTATTGAATTACAATAAATGACAATTAGGAGAAACCTTTGGCCCTTTACACAATCCTATTACCAGTTCTGCCCAGCGGGTTCAGTGGGCGTATCATAAATATTTCTTTCTTTTTTTATCTGCAGGAAAGTAAAGATATGTTACGTCATTTAGACACTCATGAGCACACTTGGGTCGTGGTCGCTGGCTCGATCGACCTGACATAGCGGATTGATGAAATTAATAGCGATCTCTTACTGAGGTTTCTGAAGCCCACAACTCCTTCAGACACTAATCAGTTTTAATATTACGTTCCTCGATTATTTCCTAAATGCTTTGCCTTGCTGCGTTTTATGTGTTCCGTAAATTAGTGTACTAAGACGTTACTTGGAATTTATTGCTGCGTTCCTTTGTTTGAGTTCACATGCTGTTACTGTGGTCGCTTCTCGGCCTCATGTTTCGTGACTATTCTGGAATTTTGTTACGTTGAAATGTGTGGTGTACCAGTAACTCTCTGAGGGAATTCTTGATACATTTGAGATTTTGCGTACCACGCGGTAACTACTGAGCCTCACATCCTTTGTCTGAGCAGGTAGTGGTTCATGAAGTCTTCATCAGCGCGTCTTTTATGAGATAAGAGTGCTCTGTCATATGCTATCGGAAGTTGTAGGCGTATTTGTGTCATCTTCGAACTGTCTTCGTTTCGTTAATTTTGGAAAATCGAGGCTCCCGTGGCGACTGTGCGTAGAGTGCTACAGCCTCTGAGCGTCATTTTATAATATGCAACTTACTGTACATTATGTATTGTGTATTTCTATCATTAATTAATATAAAATCTACGCGAAAAACAGACTTCGAGAGTGTTGGTTAGAGATTCCCTTATTCCTGAATTCTTTGTCCTGCGATGAACAATGAGAAAGACATGATGAAAAGGTGTGCTTTTTAGTTTAAAGTAGTTCGAATATAAATTTTTCTGCTTGAGATTAATCCAGTAGTATTTCCCTCCTCTTTTGTTTCATATTTTTTTGAATATTTGCTTCGCACTTCATCACGTGCCCCCTATGCCCGCTACTTAGATTCCTTTTCATTATTATCAATAAAACAGACCTCCTAACTGAATATTAAGCTAGTGTGTCCAGACAGTTAGTACAAAATTTGCACTAGAAGATGCGATAGTTTTGGTAACCAAGGAACAGGAGCAATTAAGTCCATTGCACAATTACCGGTTATAAGGCATAGCACGACATCGCTTTTATAGAGCTCTACGACCGGCATGAAGCGCTCTGGGAACAGGATCTCAGATTAAGTACCAGTTGTCTACCAATTCCAGAGGACTGCTAGGATATTTAAAGCATAGTTAGATACAGAACAACAGAGCAGGTAGGTTTGTGGTCTTATGAAATGAGAGACGTTATTCGTTTTAACAATAAATTAATTCAATCGCTTTTAGATATTCATTATAATCAGATGTGTGTTGATTATCAATTTGCTGCGTTTTTTCATACATTATCAGTCCGTCGCATTCGTATATTCGGCATTAGTCACAAATTAAATAATCTTAATCAAATGATTTTCCGCAGACATCAGTCACATGCGCTTCTATAATCAATCATTAGTCAGACTCGCACACATCAATCTAAATCATTTGCAACTATACTACAGTCACTCATAACCTTTTAGTGGTAGCTATATGTCTCATCCAGATTTGTAAATCGGTGCACAGTTAGTTGAGATCTTGATAAAGCAGTTACAATATTGTTCAGAAAATGGCCCCTTTTTTCTGTCGGAACTCAACAAATGCAGCACCAGTCAATTCAAAATTTTTACACATTTCAATTGAGACTTCCGGGCTGAGAGACCATTATGGTTTCCCTGACGTTTCTTCTCCTGCAGCAAGAGATATCTTCAGATGAAAAACGGCAATAGCATCACGAGATCAAGGGGCCATGAATTTTTCGAGTTGTGTGAAAGATACCACCAGTAATCACATACTGTCGAATGAGTATCTCTGAACTATCGTTCTCGGTTAAAAGCAATCAACGTCATTCTGTTGGTCGAAAATCGGCATCTATATTTTATTTAACCTAACACCGTCTTCTTTACTTTTAAGTCTCTATCGCCTCTCCATATACGAGCGGATGACAGTTGGTTGTCTTTGCTAAAACGCTAGCCGCACTGAATTTTGTTTCACGGTTTCTATCTCGGAATGCACCTTCCGCTACGGTCGAATTGTCAGTTGGTCCCAGGCGGCAGTCCGTTTTCTGCTCGGTTAAACCGGTTCCATTTTGTGTTCACAATGTATATTTTCTCAAAACTAAGCGGATTTTTTTATGTGTCCCATGCCGCATATCTTTCACTGTTCTTAAGCATTCCTTTATTCCAGAGATAATCACATATTCGACAAAACGAGACCACTGGTGGTGCCCTCTTACGGCTCTATAAATTTGGGGCCCCTCGAGCCCTTGCTGTAGTTGCCGTTTTGTCTCTGAAGATTTCTCCCACTGTCAGAGACGAAACGTCAGGTAACAGCTTTATACAAGGTGGTTGTAAAGCCAGTACCTGTTTAACTATGAACTTACCGAGGTTTTATTTCCGTTGAATACGTTATTAGGTTGTACTATTTGGTTATTAAGTTACATCTGGTGTACAGTGATGAACCAAAATAGTATGACCACTGCCCACCGCAAGGAAACCTCTGGTGTAGACTTACTCCAGTGAGTTTAAAAAATCCCTGGAAAGTGGCGAACCGTCTTTCTGGCTGGCGCGTTGCATCCGAAACTGAGCCCTAGATCCAACCATGTGATCTTTCAACAGCCTGCTGTAACATCACACTTCAAATACTTCTGATAGTTCCTTTCTCTCATTCCCATTATCCAAATTTCTACGTTGGATAAAATCTGGCTACGGTCGCAGATTCGAATCCTTCCTCGGGCATGGGTGTGTGTGATGTCCTTAGGTTAGTTAGGTTTAAGTAGTTCTAAGTCTAGGGGACTGGTGTTAAGTCTCATAGTGCTTAGAGCCACTTGAACCATTTGATGAAATTTGGCGATCAATAATCGGTAATGACGAACCCTATGACTGAACGATATTCCAGATTATTCATTTTGAAGAAGCATTCAAAGGAAAACAACTTTTAAAAAGTTGTGTCAACAAAGCTTTTATTTAGAACAAATTGAAATTTGGACTTATGCGATGGCGCAACATGTACAGTAGGGTGGTCTTTATTTTTAAAGCTTGACTTTGTTTGTGCTAACCACCCAGCTTGGCTCCATTTTACATGTGACAGTGACATTTTGTTTCCCTGCTCACACTCATTATCAAATATAAGATTACGCAATAACGCAAGTCATGGAAGAGACTAATTTAAATAATTTTTTGTGTACTAGGTCAGACAGTATGCAGTAGAAAATTCGTAATCTTATGGATTGATTCCCACGCAATTTTAAATCTACCAGAGCAATAGAATTCAAGTTGAGAGGTAGCCATGTTTGTTGTTGTTCCGGGAAGTGAGAGGAGCAATGGCCGCATGATCAGCGGCGACGCTGACATCGGCGGAAAATGTGTCATGAAAAGCACCTAAAGTGCATTCTCTGACGTTCTAGAAGCCAGCGAAACCAGAAAAGAAGCCCCAGCTTTCAAGAAGCTCTACCCCTTAGCCCTCGAGAAATGGACGCGACGTCGTCCCGGAAGAGAGTGGCCCTTGTTTGAGGCAGCACTTACAAGGGTTGATCGAGCGCAGATGACGTCGCTGACGGCGGTCGGATCTCAGTGGTGCAAAGGGCTGAACTGGTAATTTATTTGTTGTTGCCAAGTAAAACATGTACAGTGTCGTAGGAAGTGATTTTGGTCGGTGAATAAAAGTTTTATTTCGAATTGCAACAATAATTAGTTTACACGTGTTTAGGTCAGATGCCAATGCACTGGGTCATTGCTCTCCACTGTGCTGGTAAGTAGGAGTATGGTAACTATTCTCCTGCGAATGCTGTCAACGTTAATTATCTGTTGGATGTTGAATCTCTTCTTATTTCCGCGCTTGCTAAGAAAATAACTGGAGAGCAATTCCACCTTATGCAAGACGCCGAATTTATGGTTTTGTTTTACCCAGATATGTTTCAGCACCTTATGCACTATCTTCACTGGACTTTTTTGTCTATTTTCTTTCTCATACGTCTTTCTACATCTGCATCTACATAGATACTCCGAAAGCCACCGTACGGTGCGTGGCAAAGGGTACCCTGTACCACTACTAGTCATTTCATTTCCTGTTCTACTCGCAAATAGAGGGATGGAGGAACGACCGTCTATACGCCTCGGTGGAAACTCTAATTTCTCGTATCTTATCTTCGTGGTTCTTACGCGCAACCTACCGGTAACAAATCTGGCAGCCCGCCTCCGAATTTCTTCGACGTTTTCCTTCAATTCGACCTCGTACCGATCCCAAACACTCGAGCAGTACTCGAGAATACGTCGCAGCAGCGTCCTGTATGCGGTCTCCTTTCCTAAAATTCTCCCAGTAAACCAATATCGACCATTCGCTTCCCTACCACAGTTCTCACATGCTCCTTCCATCTCATATCTCTTTGCAAACGTTATGCCCAGATATTTAAACGACTTGACTGTGTCAAGCAGGACATTAGTAATACTGTATCCGAACATTACAGATTTGTTCTTCCTGCTTATCCTCATTAACTTAGATTTTTCCACCTTTAGAGCCAGCTGCATTCACCACACCAACTAGAAATTTTGTCTAAGGTGTTTTGTATCTTCCTACAGTCACTCAACTTCGCCACCTTACCGTACACCACAGCATCATCAGCAAAGAACCGCAGATTGCTGCCCACCCTGTCCGCCAAATCACTTACGTATGTAGAGAAGAACAGTGGTCCTATCACACTTCCCTGTGGAGTGCCTGACGATAACCTTGCCTCTCATGAACACTCTTCCTCGAGGACAACATACTGGGTTCTGTTACTTTCTATTTGGGGAGCAAAATAACTGACGATGGTCGAAGTAGAGAGGATATAAAATGTAGACTGGCAATGGCAAGGAAAGCGTTTCTGAAGAAGAGAAATTTGTTAACATCGAGTATAGATTTAAGTGTCAGGAAGTCGTTTCTGAAAGTATTTGTATGGGCGATGGATAGTTTGGACAAGAGGAGAATGGAGGCTTTCGAAATGTGGTGCTACAGAAGAATGTTGAAGATTAGATGGGTAGATCACATAACTAATGAGGAGGTATTGAATAGAATTGGGAAGAAGAGGAGTTCGTGGCACAACTTGACTAGAAGAAGGGATCGGTTGGTAGGACATGTTCTGAGGCATCAAGGGATCACCAATTTGGTATTGGAGGGCAGCGTGGAGGGTAAAAATCGTAGAGGGAGACCAAGAGATGAATACACCAAGCAGATTCAGAAGGATGTATATTGCAGTAGGTACTGAGAGATGAAGAAGCTTGCACAGGATAGAGTAGCATGGAGAGCTACATCAAACCAGTCTCAGGACTGAAGACCGCAACAACAACAGAAGTAATAGAACCCAGGAGAATATTTTGCTGAATGACGCGAAGCAGTACGTCAATATCCTGACGTTTAGTGTATAAAGTCCCGCATGGTGGAACATATTGTGACAGGTGTCGTTAAACAGGTGCGTAATGGACACCTTTATTATTTATCCTCAGCTGGTGTCACGAATTCGCAGAGATTACATTGGGAAAACGATTACTCGGAGTTAGCGGCTCTCGTGAAGGCTCCTTGAATTTTGGTGTGATTCACATATCGGTCTGCTTATGAGTGTGACACTTAGTGCACCCGCTTAAAGGGAGGACATATGGCCTCAACAATATAGTCCGTTTTTATCATACGACTTTGGTATTTATTTGCTGCCCAACATCCTCTTTCCTGGCATATCGTTTCATTCGAAACTATCATCAGCAAGAGTGGAAACGTCTGAGGTGACTTTTACAGGCTGCAGCGTCGCTGAACGTGCCGACTTGCCGCACTAAACAGGTGCCTACGTGTCACAGCGTGATTGTACGTACCTGTCGCTCGGCTGACCGCCATTTTTAAGGATTGATTTTCGCAGAGACGTCGTATTTTGTACTTTTCGCCTAACTGGCAGAAATTGATGCAAAACTAGGTCATAGGCGAATAAATTACAAGTGAATTACACATTATTTGGGCTCGGTAGAAAAAGGGGAACAGGTGCCCCTCTGCTGCTACATTAAAAAAATTAGATAAAATCTTATGTATTTCTTGTGTTAAAATATTTTTCAGAACTAACTGAGTAACAAATAACTTTATTACTTTAAATTGACTTAGTCATATTACTGTATTAACTTCAGTAATACAGTTCGTAACACTATTACGTTAAACATTTGTGATAAACTGATGAAGTCCTTTCTCTTTTAAAATTGTTATTGTTTAACAAATTTTCTTCTATTTAATAACGGTCTTCCTAAGTATTTTTTTCTAATTGTTAAAGCTGCTAATTTTGGTATGCAGTTTCTCAGCTCATACGTCGAAATTTTTCCAATGCATCATCACAGCTGGAGCAGTACTTGGACGCAAATTTAATTTATTCATCCGAGGCTGTAAAAAGAAAATAAATAAATGAATAATGTTTATTTGACGCATGGTAATTTACTTGCGATTAAGAGGGGCATTCAATAAGTAATGCAACATTTTTCTGAAAGCAGGTTGGTTTTATTCAGTATTCCAATACACCACATTATTCCTCACTCTTTCGGCTACAAAACATTATTTTTCAACATAATCCCGTTCAGTGTGACGGCCTTACGTCACCTTCCTGGGAGAGCCAGTTTGCCTGCTTGGTACCGCTCTACTGGTCGACGTCGCAGTCAACGTATGGTATATGTCAATAACCTCCTCATCATCCACATACTGCTTCCCGCGGAGTGCATACTCCATTGGACCAAACAGATGGAAGTCGGAAGGTGAGAGATCCTGGCTATTGGATGGATGAGGAAGAACGTCCAATGAAGTTTAGTGAGCCCCTCTCAGGTGTGCATATTTGTGTGAGGCCTTTGTTGTCATGGAGAAGGAGAATTTCGTTTGCATTTTTGAGGCGACGAACACGCTGAAATCGTTTCCTGAATTTTTGAGAATATCACAGCTGTGTGCGGCCGGCCGGCACGAAGGAGATCGGACAGGTTTACGCGACTTTGTTGCGATGATAAGACGCCTCGCCCACCGACTCACCGTGGTTTTGTTCATTGCTAGGTCTCCGTAGACATTCTGTAAGCGCCTATGACTATCTGCGACGCTCTGGTATTGAGCCAAACGGAACTCAATGACAGCTCTCTGCTTGGAGCGCTCTTCCGTTACAGACGCCATTTCGTAGGCTACGTATGGCGTCGCCATCTATCGGAATTTCATGAAACTATAGGAGCTAAGCGCGAATATTTCACGATGTCCCACAGCAAATTTCGTATTTTTTAAACCGAAATTGGCTGAGAGAAAAAAGTGTTGCATTATTTATTGAATGCCCCTCATATTTAATGCGAGTAATGTCCAGCAAGTATGCTGTATCCTATAAACGAACTGAAGATAAAGACATTTTCTTGCTACGACTGCTACTTTTTGTCGAAAGTGAAAGGCGAATGGGGTCCAGGTTCTTTCCCCTCCTATTCCCCCTCCCTCTCATGTGCTTCCTTTCAGTGTCTCTGCACTCCCTCCTGCCTTGTCTTCCCTCTTCATCTCCTGCCCCACCAGTCTCCTGCCTCTTGGTGTACCTGCTGATGCCCCTCCTCTTTTCATCCTGCTCCCTCCCCTGCTGCACCTTGCTCTCCCCTCTTTTTCATCCTCTGTGGCCTCTCCCTTGGCAGGTCCCACCTGGCTGTTTTATTATTCATTGTGTGTGCTTCAAGTGGGTTTTAAGTGTGATGTTCTGGAGTGTTTTTAATACTGTGGCCGACTTTTAACCTGTGCGTGTGCCTTCAGTATCTTCTTTGTGTTTTAAGAATCGCCAGCTGTGTTTTTTTTAACTTTACGTTGTCCCCCAATGAATGTCTCCATGTCAGTGTATTTTTACCTCCATTACCTCCCCTTTCTCTGTTTTATGTCCCCATTTTTTTACCGCCTTATATATAACTTTTTATTCTTGTATTACTTGTCTTGTCACTCGGCTGAAGAGCGGCGGATTGTGCCGCTGACAGCCCTCCCATACCCATGTGGGGCAGGGGAATGAAATCACAATAAAGAAAAAAAAATGATCCAGGTTGGGTTGATAATGAAACGGCTCGCCTCGCCTCACTCTGCCATCCCTCTGCATGTCATGATGTCAGTGATTCGTCACGTCACCCTACCAATGCGGTCTGTGAACTACAGGAAAAGGGGGGAAATGCGTTCGTGGGCACTACAGTAAGAACGGTGAAAGAAACGACTAAAGAACACACTGGAGGCTGTAGAAGGAGAGAAACAGCTGTTGTGGAACAAGCTTAGCAACCAGGAGCTAACCACACTCGAGAGTGCAGTTTATAAAGCTTATGCAGGTGAGCTAGAGATGTTTATTACAGATGTCCAAGACTTTGACAAGCTAAAGAAAGGTTTAAATCTGTGTGAAACAGTTCTGGGTGCGGCGGTAAAACCCTATGAAAACTGCGCTCATAACCATAGGGATGAAGACAAGACGATTCCAGCGGTCTTGGTACTTACTCGTAGCAAAAGAGAAACCCGGAGTACACGTCAAAGCCAACATTCACCAAACGGCGGCTTACAACTGGCGAACAAAACTATATTCTACCAGAGAATTAACTAAAGCAAACGCAACAAGAAACCTGTCACTGACAGAAAAAGTAAAGTTAATAAATACATATTTACTAACAAAATGTTGGTTTTCTTTAAAGCTGTCGAAAGAACTAGGTCGAACTATAGTATCAGCGGTCTCTTGGTTACTGTGGCATGGAGACACATTTTTATTGCACACATCACGTGCACTCTAAAACCAGAAGAAAGAGACGTCGGCCTAATTGATTTCGTGTAGCAGTGCTGTGCTGATCCACTGGGAACCCAAAATCATAGGAAACAGCCAGATTAGTCCGACAGCGATCTTGTTCGACAAATACAGGCCAGAGTCCGAAAAAGCGCCAGTGGACCATGGAACGATTCCGTATATATTCAGCTACAGGCAACAATGTACGAAATAGCTGTACAATAGGAAGCGTTCTGAATCCTATAAAAAAAGATTGCAAAGAAAACAACTAAAGAATTCCGCTGAGTCCAAATTTCAGCAATACCCATGGGACATCGTATGCCAAACTGTCTAAGGTTTCTTTATCATCAGAAATTCACAGCATTTGCTACAAGGTTGTTAACAGGACAATATCGACAACTGAAAAACTGGTAGGTATTCATGTGATCAGAATGAAGATCAGGGTTTAACGTCCTGTCGACATCGAGGTTATTAGAGACGGAGCAAAAGTTGTGATTGTTACAAGCTGCCTAAATGACTCCTAACAAACGCAATGGCTGTCTAGACGACAGTGTGTTGGTCCTTCTACCAGGCTGACCCATTTCAGTCACCGAGGTGTCCGCAGCTCGTGGTCGTGCGGTAGCGTTCTCGCTTCCCACGTCCGGGTTCCCGGGTTCGATTCCCGGCGGGGTCAGGGATTTTCTCTGCCTCGTGATGACTGGGTGTTGTATGATGTCCTTAGGTTAGTTAGGTTTAAGTAGTTCTAAGTTCTAGGGGACTGATGACCATAGATGTTAAGTCCCATAGTGCTCAGAGCCATTTGAACCATTTTTTAGTCACCGAGGTGAAATGTTTTCACTATCCTTACAGATACGGATCTCGCAGGAAGATCCACGGAAAACATCGGATGGATACTTGCAGAATCTGAAGAATGCACTCTCCTCGACGGGGATGAATTATCTGGGCGTCAGTCCAGAACGACTCAACTAAAGGAGTTGTAAAAGACTCTGCCATAGGCCTCTAGGACAATGTCCTGTGGCCCAGTAAGCACCCTTCTCTGCACGTGGCAGGAGGGCCTCCTGCAATTCAGTCCACCTCTGCCAGGGTGCCTCGCTCTGCATGAAAGCAGCGATTAACTCTCTCAGGTTGGGCCGAAATCTCTTCATCTCTTCACCTGCGCCCCTTCCTTGTTCTCTGAATTGAGACAAGTAAGGCGGCCATTTCGCCCAGCTGCAGCCGTTACTGCCCAACAAAACAGTCTACCAAACATACTGAGTCCTGTCACCTCAAATTACTCTGTGCAATTAGACAGCAATTAACTCATTACCCAACCACTGTCAATCCTCTTTCTTAAGCGTCATATTGGTCACAATGACATCCTAATTAGGTACACGTGTCCTAATTGTGTACATCATAATGGTCTGAATAACTAAAGTGAAAGAAAGGCGAATCCAACGGACATTCTGTCTTTCAATCACATCAGTAAGTTGGATGGAAGATACAATATTGGATACAGTGTTTAAACCAGCAAGAAAGTTTCGTGAATGTTGGAACACTGCGAAGGATCTACTGCCACTGTTTGCCACAGCAGCAGTATACAAAACCCCTTACACATGCGGTCAAGTGTGTTTAGGCACTACAAAAAGAATAATTAACTCCCGGCTCAAAGAACACAAGAACAATTGTCATCCGAGCAACACGGATAAATTGATGCAGCTGATGCAGTGGGAGTAGGGAACCATTCAATTTTCTCAGACATGGTTTTAGCATGGTTCAATGTTTACTATGTCACCGAGGTGAAATGTTTTCACTATCCTTACAGATACGGATCTCGCAGGAAGATCCACGGAAAACATCGGATGGATACTTGCAGAATCTGAAGAATGCACTCTCCTCGACGGGGATGAATTATCTGGGCGTCAGTCCAGTAACAAAACAGAAGAAGGATTGAAATTAGGCAATTTATGGATCTTGGGGCCAAATTTATCAACTGTTCCACACTACAAACTTAGCGATTTTAGGCAGCACTCTGGTAGCAGATACATATGACTGTTCGCATTGCTGAGCTTGTTTAAGTTTGAAACTACTAAAGACGTCTCCAGCATTGGGGGACGAAACGTTAGGCACAGAAACGTGCGCTAGATCACGGCCTAATATCCACTGAGCAAAAATTACCAAAGAAATATTTTTGTTTGTTGTTGTTTCTTTGGTTCTTTGTTGATGTTCAGCGTTTTCATCATTACAACCATCTCCTATGTACACATTTTCAGAAAATACACACTGAAATAACAAGATTTATGAAGAACTGAAGAAGTCATGTGATAGAAATGAGTGTGTAGATTCAAGTTTTCCGATAGTGTTAAAATAATTATAATATTAATATACAGATTGTCCCATAAATGTTGCGACTAACTTTGAGAGGTGGTAGAGCTTGTCTTGAGGAATCAATCGAGGATAGGAACTCTGATGCGAAAACAACGGCGCTACAGAGCGTCGAAGATATAAGCGCCGTCATGTGCCTCTAGGCAGCAAACGTGACTTTTTGTGCTGACGGACCTTAGGTGGAACTTCTCACAATGTTGTTTGTTTTCCGTTGATCGCGACTGATTGCCACGGTCGCCAGTGGACAATGTGGAACTAGCTGTTGCCTAGAAACACCCTATCTCCTAGGAATACGATCGTCTGTTGTCTCCGTGGATGAGGTATCGGATATGTGTTCCCACCAGCAGTCCATCCTTCACCTGGAAACGTCTAAAATCGCCAATGTTTTATCTTATACAAGAAAAAAAATAAACTGCACATGGAAAGCGGTGCCCGAAACCGTCATCCACAAAGGCAACAGAGCATTACATTCATAGGAGACAATGCCTGTTTACGCAGCAGCTACCTCCATCTTCTCCACAAATAACACAAATAAATAATAATATTACTTGTAATACTGCTTTCATTTCGCATAACACTTTCACACTATGCGTTTTTCCTTCCATTTCTCTTTTATTATTTGGAAAAACTTGATTCCAAAGCTTCACAGGGTATACATCTAACACCTTATCCTCTTTCTGAGGTCAACATCTCCGCCATAGAGAGGTATGTTGGTTCAGTTTTTCAGGCTAGTAAATGGCAACTGCGGTACACAAAATGAAAACCGAACATCGTCGCTATGGTCCTGATGTCAATTGATAGTGTGTGTAATGTTAAATTACGAAACAATGTTTCTATAGTGTATGTATTATGTGCAGTGATTGGGAGTGATAAATGAACAGTGTAGCATTAGCCTTTTCCATTACTAAATACCTTCTTTGCAAAACAGTATTGTATACTACGGATAAACCGGATGAGACAGCATTATTTTAAAGATACCGGCCTTGTATTCGGGAGGGTGGATGCCATCCCTGCTTTAGATTTTCCGTGGCTTCCCTAAATCACTTCAGGCCAATGTTGGGATGGTTCCTGCCATAATGCCACGGCCGACCACCTATTTCATCCTCGTCGGATTAGAATTCTCAATATGTTACTATCTGTTTATTTGAATTACGTCATTTTTGTTGTCCTTAAATTTTAATACGAAGACGTGTCCAACATCTTTGTAAAAATGATCTATGGATCCACTACTCTACTACTCCTGATCCCAAAAGTGTGCTACTGGATAGTGAAAGAGGTACATCAAATTCTTCACTAGTTCTTCTTGTCGAGTCCTTAATAGGGTGTAAACAGATAGGTGGATCACATCGGCAACTCGTTCATTTCCGTAGTAACAATAGGGTGTCTCACGAAGACAAGGGATGCACAAATAGATTGGAAAATTCTTATAAACAAGAGATGTTTCGTCCTCTGTAGCTGGTTCTGGCAGCCGTTGTGGCCGAGCGGTTATAGGCGCTTCAGTCCGGAACCGCGCTGCTGCTACGGTCGCACGTTCGAATCCTGTCTCGAGCATGGATGTGTCCTTAGGTTAGTTAGGTTTAAGTAGTTCTAAGTCTAGGGGACTGATGACCTCAGATGTTAAGTCCCATAGTTCTCAGAGCCATTTGAAGCATTTTTTTAGCTGGTTCTACATCTGTATCTACAACTACATTCACATCCATAGTCTGCAAACCACTGTGAGGTGCATGGCAGTGACTACGTCCCAACGTATCAGTTATTAGGGCTTCTTCAGTTCCATTTACGTATGAAGCGCAAAAGGATGATTGATTGAATGATTCTATGCATGCTGTAATTAGTCTGATTTTGTCCTCTCGACCCCTACTGAAGCGATACGTAGGGGGTTGTAGTACATTTCTAAAGTCATCATTCAATGCCTGTTCCTGAATATTTGTGAGTAGGGCTTCTTTGGATAGTTTCGAGAGTCTGTCAGTTCAGTTCTTTTAACATCTCTGTGAAACTTTCCCACAGCAAACAAACCTGTGACAATTCGAGCTGCCCTTCTCTGCATATGTTCAGTATACCCTGGCAGTCCTATCTGGTACGGTTCTCAAAACTTGAGTAATATTCTAGTGTCGGTGATACGAGCGATTTGCAAGCAATCTCCTTTGTAGGCTGATTGCATTTTCCCATTATTCTACCAGTAAATCGAAGCCTGCCATCTACTTTACCGACGACAGAGCCTATGTAGTCATTCCATTTCATATACCTAGAAAGTGTTACACTCAGGTATTTCTATGAGTTGGCCGATTCCAACTGTGACCCACTGTTATGATAATCAGAGGTTACTACGTCTTTTCGGTTTCTGAAGCACACAGTTCTACGTTTTCTGAATATTTAAAGCAAGTAACCAATCTTTGCACCATTTTGAAATCTTATCAGAATATGCCTGCATATTTGCGTGATTCTTTTCAGACTGTATTTCATAATAGATAATTGCATCATCAACGAAAAGTCATAGGATACTGTTAATATGTAACATGAACAGCAAGGAACCCAACGGACTTCCCTGGGGTACACCCGAAGTTATTTGTACATCTGTGGATGATTGTCCATCCAGAATGACATGCCCCGTCCTCACCACCAAGAAATCCTCAATCCAGTAACAAAATTCATTTGATGCCCCATAGATTCGTACTTTTTATACTAAACAAAGATGTTGTTCTGAGGCTAACAGTTTTCGGAATTCGAGGAATACTGTATGTACCTGATCCGTGGCTTTCAGTATATCATGTGAGCGAATTGCCTAGTTGAGCTTCACGTGGTCGATGTTTTCGACATCCGTGCTGGTTGGCACGGAGGGAGTCATTCTATGAGAGATATTTCGTTACGTTTGAGCTTAGAATATGGTCTAAGATTCTGCAACAAATGGGTGTCAAGGATATTGAACTGTAGTTCTGTAGATCACTACTGCTACCATTCTTGTGACCTGTGTTTTCTTCCAACTACTGAGCACGGTTTTTTGTTCGAGGCAAAAGTGGCAGATTACATTGAGTTGACAAAAGTCACGGGCCAGTGACATGCACATAAACAGATACGTGAAAAGGTTTGCAACGTGGTTATGGCTCCACGACGGTAGTTAACGGACTTTGGAGCTAGACGCATGAAACATTCCGTATTGGAAATCGTTAGGGAATTCACTATTCGGCGATCCACAATGCCAAGGGCGTGTCAAGAATACCAATTTCAGCAGGCTTTACCTCTCATCACGTACAACACAGCGGCAGACGGCCTTCACTTAACGACGGAGGTAGCGGCTTTTGCGCAGATTTTTCAGTGATAACACAGCCTGAAATAACCGCAGAAATCAGTGTGGGACGTATGACGAACTTATCCGCTAGGATAGCGGGGCGAAATGTTTCATTAATGGACTATGGCAGCAGACGACCGACGCTAGTACATTTACTAACGGCACGATATCGCCTGCAGTTCCTCTTCTGGACTTCAAAATGTTCAAATGTGTGTGAAATCTTATGGGACTTAACTGCTAAGGTCATCAGTCCCTAAGCTTACACACTACTTAACCTAAATTATCCTAAGGACAAACACACACACCCATGCCCGAGGGTAAGAGTTGATGGTAGGGTTCGAGTGTGGCGCAGGCCCCACGAAGCTATGCACCTAAGTTGTGAAGAAGACACTGTGCAAGCGGGTGGTGGTTTCATGATGATATTGACTGTGTTTTCACGGAATTGGCTGTGTCCTCTGGATGTTCATCTACTAGGAGATTGGCTCTGAGCACTATGGGACTCAACATCTTAGGTCATAAGTCCCCTAGAACTTAAAACTACTTAAACCTAACTAACCTAAGGACAGCACATACACCCATGCCCGAGGCAGGATTTGAACCTGCGACCGTAGCAGCCTCGCGGTTCCGGACTGCAGCGCCAGAACCGCACGGCCACCGCGGCCGGCTACTAGGAGACCATTTGCAGCCGTTCATGGACGTCATATTCCCAAACAACGATGGAATTCTTATGGATGATGATGAGCCATGATACTGGGCAGCAGTTGTTCACAGGGTTTGAAGAAGATTCTGGACAATTCGAGTGAATGGTTTGGCCCCCCCAGATCGCCCGACAAGAATCCCATGGAATACTTAAGGGATGTATACGAGAGGTCAGTTAGTGCACAAAATCCTGCACAGGCAACACTTTCGAGATTTTCGACGACTATAGGGGTAACATGGCTCAGTATTTCTGCAGTGGACTTCCAACGACTTGTTGATTCCGTGCAACGCCGAACTGCTGCACTAAGCCGGGAAAAACGAGGTTTGACTCGATATTACGAGGTATCCCACGACTTTAGTCATCTCTGTGTATAGTTGAAAGAGGGAGTAACTCAACTGCAAATTGGATATACGTAGAATCTGATAGGGATTCTATTGGGCCGTGGGTTTTTGTTCAATTCTAACGATTTTAGCTGTTTCTCAACGCCATTGACAGTAATTTCACTCATGTTTTTAGTGGTATGAGAATTAAATTGCTGTTTTGCTATCCAAAATTTCAGTATGTGTTTCGTCCGTGAGTGCCTGGCCACTAACTTTCGTGCCACTATCAGCCTTTACATACGACCATAATTTCTTTAGATTTTGTGGAATCGAGATTTCGATGGAGGGGGTGTGAAAGCTGTCGAAAGCAGCGTGGCAGCACGAGGTCGGTGGGTTGG
Source organism: Schistocerca cancellata (assembly GCF_023864275.1). NCBI lineage: Eukaryota > Metazoa > Arthropoda > Insecta > Orthoptera > Acrididae > Schistocerca > Schistocerca cancellata. The sequence goes on along the minus strand of NC_064630.1, from coordinate 321,887,112 downwards.
TTGGAGGTGGCAGGCCTGCGCGCGAGGTTTTCGGGGCCGGGTCACGGCGTGGCGCTGCCGGCGCGCGCGCGCGCGGCCACAGCCCGCCCGAGTCCGCACGGCGCGTCGCGCACGGCTCGGCACGGCCGTGGCGTCGCATCGCGCCGCATCGCACGCTGACGCTGACGCTGCACGCGGCCGGCGCTGCATCGATTCCAGCAGCCGTGGCCCGGGCGTGCCGCACTGCCGCCCGCAGTGTACCCTCGCCGCCCCTCCTCTTACTGCCACCGACGGCGGCGCGTCTGCTCGCTACAAGGAACGCACTACCGGCCTCGCGCTCACGGCCCAGGGTGTCGGCGCGGGTTCGAGTCCCGCCCGCGTCACGGGAGATGTAGGGGGCGGGGGCGTCGTTGCGTCGTAGCATACTCTGAGTGCTCTACACATTAAATTAATACTCACATGTCTGAGAGAACAGGCATTACCGACGATCGACAGTCGTACGAAATTAGTTGAAAATAAATTCGCCAAGTGCCAACATCTTGCCATCGGTTGTATGAGATATAGATACATTACTTATTAGTGACATAAGAAAATTTTTGCCGGACCGGGATTCGAATCTGGATTTCGACTTAGCGCGAGCAGTCACCTTGACAATTTCGGCTATCCTTGCACTCCTCCCAGACCGACCCAACCTTCCATATGTCACACTGTCTACGTCCTTGTATCACAGTCCCGTTCATCCACGGCTTGGTGCTTGCAACTTTGCTCTGAATTCCTGCACCAGTGAGTATGAGACTCTGAGGAATCGTGACCACTGACATTGTTGTCAGTGATAGGCAGTGCTCGTATATCTATACCTAATAAAGTCGATGCGAGGATATTTACACTCAGCGTACTTATTTAGAGCTAAACAGTCAGAAACAGTCTGAATAACTTGTAAGAGCGGTGCAAGCTAGGTTGTGCTGAGAAATAATTTCTAACAATCGATTCATTGCGTCATTTCCGAGTTGATTAGCATTAGCATAACCAATCAGGCCGTTTGCGAGTAGATTGAAGCTGCCTGTCAGATATAATTAAAGCCAGTTCTCAGAGAGTAGATGATACCGTACGAGACTTCTCAGCCTTTACCTCGCGTTCGATACTTACTACCATCCCATGTCCGATTTTTGTGTGGCTGTTTTGTTCAGTCTTAGGAAACCAAATGAAGAATACGTTTGGCAACACCGCCTCTGGCGGGACGCTTGAATTTTCGCGGCCAACAGTCTGATTGGCTAACTTCAATACTAATTAACTCGGAAACGAGCAAACCTACCGAATTTTTTTCTTAACAGTTATTTCTCAGCACAACGCACCCTGCTACAGCACTACAATCTTTCCAGACTGTTTCTAATCACACCATATATATCTGGTAAACACAAAGAGTAAGTACTACTCCATCAGCGACTGTGTAGCGCTGCTGCATGGTGGTAGTAGTTAGCACAGGTCAGGGCAACGCTGTTGCTGGAGCACTGGTTATTCTTCATGTCCCTGTTCATACATATCCATAAAACAAATATCGCATTAGACCAATTTTGGGTTGCTATATCGAAAGGGCTCTTAAAATTCCACTTTAAAAATAATTTTGCTTGTAATTGGAAACAAATCGATGCTTTCCATTGACACTGCGAATCGTGTGATAGACATGACAAGCCATATTTCTTTTGACAGATTCGTTCTATGCATTACAAAAACGAAATAGGTAATATCTGCCGAAATGCCAGAGAGAAAATGCGCCTGACGACTCTAAGGAGTGACACCCCATATGTATTGGGTGTCCCCGGGGGAATGGTCAATTTTCTGGGATATGACGGAAACGATCATTTGAAGCAAAAAAGGCTTGTGATATGGATTCTAAAATGCATACCTTAAGAGCTATGAGCACTTTTTCATCTTCAGTCCTGTGAAACAAAAAATCTCTTCTCCTACAATCTCTTTGGTTTTGTGTATTTTGGGAGGAGGTAATGTGGACCAAAACAACATTAAAGTGTAAAGTATGCCATTTCAACTACAACTCCAGAAAGGATATCAAAAAACGAAATTTTAGTTGCTATGTGCATGCAGAATAGTAAAACAAAAACGTAATTAAATTTCTGGGTGATTTAAGGATATACGGGCAGCGAATTTGATTACATAGTACTGCCACCTGTGACACCTGTGGCTTCTAACCCAGCTGGCCATCAAGTCGAACTGATTTGCATGACTGATGCCACTATCTCTTTCCTTGCTTCCTCAGCTCTGCACTAGAGTTCATCCATCGTAGTGGCCAGTGAGTGATGGTGTGACAGTATCACTGCAACCCATGATCAGATGTTTTCTGGGGGGAAGGGGTCTGGAGAGGGCCAATAGCCATGCCGCAGTGGTAACGCCGGTCCCCTTCAGATCACCGAAGTTAAGCACTCTCGCGTCGGGCTGGCACTTGGATGGATGACCATCCAGTTTGCTGAGCGCTGTTGGCATCCAGATGCACTCGGCCCTTGCGAGGCAAATTGAGGAGCTACTGGATTGAGAAGCAGCTGGGAGAGCTGTGTGCTGACCTCATGCCCCTCCATATCTGCATCCAGTGGCGCCTGTGGACTGAGGCTGACACGGCGGCCGCTCGGTACCACTGGGCCTTCATGGCCTGTTGGGGCAGAGTTCAGTGTAGATTCATTTAAGAGATCTGGAAATCGTGCCGGCCATCGAGTGAGGTGGTGCAGTGGTGAGCACACTGGACTCGCATTCGGGAGGACGATATTAGGTTTTCCGTGATTTCCACAAATCGCTTAAGACAAATGCCATGATGATTCCTTTGGAAATGGCATGGCTGACTTTCTTCCTCATCCTTCCTACATTCCAGTTTGTGCTCCGTCTCTAATGACCTCCTTCTCGATGGAAATTGATCGCAAATCTACCCTCTCTCCATGTTGGCCACGGAAAGAGCTGAATACGCTCTACGCAGGGATTGGTCAAATCAGCACTGTCAACATGCGGACTTGCATTATCTTGTTGAAAGATAACGTCATGCAGACTTCGAAGGAGGGTATAGCCACCAGCTGTAAGATACCACGTATGTAATGGCCGCTGTTAAGTTTATCAAATATTCGAACCCTAAGTGATCATGTTGTGTATCCAATGGCGACCCGTACCATCAGGTCAGGTGCTGGGCCCAAATGACGACGACATGTGTAGTCTGACAATGATACTTCACCAATGACCTTCCACACACACTTACGTCCATCGTCATGCTGTTTGCGGGCGATGGACTGGTCATGGCAGATGTGATGCCTCTGGCTTGTCCGGTGTTATGGCTGGGTGCACAGCTGCCGGCGTGCCTCCCTTTGCTGTCACGGGACTTCACAACAGCGGGAGCCGCGCTGACAGTCTGAGATGCTCGTGACGCCCTCACACTTTCTGTTTCGATATTTGTCTTGCTACAAACAATCTCATTTCCTGACTCAAGGCACGTCTCGTGGTTGTTCGATGCTGCGACGACGACGTGTCTTCTCGGGCTGGTGTTTTGGCAGATATTCGCAATTTTGTTTTCGTAATGTGTAGAACGAATCTGTCCAAGGAAATACGAATCACCACATCTACCATGCTATTTTCAGTGTCATGGGAAGCATCGGTTTGTTTCCCATTACATACAAAATGATTTATAAGCGTAATTTTAAGTGGCTATTCGACAGAGCAGCCCCAAACTAGTCTAGCGCTACATTATTTTTATCGGTATGTATTAACGGGGACACGAAGAATAACCAGTGCTTCAGGAACAGCGTCGCTCCTGCCTGTGCTTACTACTACCGCCATGCAGCAGCGCTACACAGTCGCTGCTGTAGTACTTGTTGCTCTTCATGCTTACCCGATATATACAGGGTATTTAGAAACTGCCTGAAAACTTGTAAGGGTGTACTAGCGCAGGGTAGGCTGAGAAATAACTGTTAAGAAAAAAATCGGGATGTTGCTCCATTTCCGAGTTAATTAGCATTGAAATTAGTCAACTAGGCCGTTGCCCATGAAAATTCATGCTGCGCGCCAGAGGCGGTGTTGCCAAAGTGTTCTTCGTTTGGTTTCCTGAAACCGAACAAGAGAGCGATACAAAAATCGGACATGGGACGAAGGTAAGGATCGAACCCGAGCCAAAGACTGAGAAGTCATTTACGCTGTCATCTACGCTATGATAACTGGCGTTAGCCGCACTGTCTCAGGCGTCCTGTCACGGTCCACGTGGCTCCCCCTGTCGGAGCTTCGAGTCCAACCTCGGGCATGTGTGTGTGTGTGTGTGTGTGTGTGTGTGTGTGTGTGTGTGTGTGTGTGTGCGTGTGTGTGTGTGTGTGTGTGCGTGTGTGTGTGTGTTGTCCATAGAGCAAGTTAGTTTAAGTTAGATTAAGTAGTGTGTAAGCTTAGGGACCGATGACCTAAGCAGTTTGGTCCCATAAGATCTTACCACAAAAAAAAAAGACTGGCGTTAATTGTATTTTGCGGGTCGCTTGAATTTGTACTCGCAACAGCCTGATTGGCTAAGTTCAGTTCTAATTAACTCGGAAACGGCGCAACGTATCGATTTTTTAACAATTATTTCTCAGCACAACTAGCCTGTAGCACTTTTAAAAGCTTTCCAGACTGTTTCGTACCAGTCTGTATATATTAATTTAGCTCAAAATAAGTTTGCTGAGAGTAAATGTCTTGCCGTCGGCTGTATTAGATATACATAAACGAGTACTACCTGTCAGTGACGACAACATCAATCGTCGCGATTCCTCATAGTGTCACATTCGGGAGGACGACGGTTCAATTCCGCGTCCGGCCATCCTGATTTAGGTTTTCCGTGATTTCCCTAAATCACTCCAGGCAAATGCCGGGATGGTTCCTTTGAAAGGGCACGGCCGACTTCCTTCTCCGTCCTTCCCTAACCCGATGAGACGATGACCTCGCTGTTTGGTCTCTTCCCCCAAACCAACCAACCAACCTCATAGTGTCATTCTCACTGGTGCAGAAATTCTGATGAATGCTGGGAGCTCAAGCAGTGGATGAAAGGGATTATGGTACAAGGATGTAGATAGTGTGACATATGGAAGTTTGGATCGATCTGGGAGGCGTGCACGAATAGCCAAAGTTATCATGGTGACTGCTCGTGATAAGTGGGAAATCCGGATTCGAATCCCCATGGATTCCATTTTCACAACTAACGTGAGCAGCATTATTGGGAAACGATAAACAACAGTCATCGAATTGCAACACATGCTGGCAGACGTTTCTGCTTCTTACATGGGCACAGCACTGTATATCTCAAAAACAACCAACATTCAAATGTAATTTCTGATTGAGAAAGACGCTGCGAATCTTTCTCTATATACTTGGTGCAGTTGTCCTGATCTGAAATGGTTATCATTCTCATATTGAAGCAAACGCAGTGCCAAATAACGATTGCCACATGCTGTTTTCATGACTATTTGTACAAAAATGTCGATGACTACGTAACACGCCCGGGAGTACGAATGGGTGGGGTACTTTAAACTGTTTGTCGTTTCGACCGTGCGCCCTGTCCACACCACGTACCTGGTAATCCCACGGCGGTCGTATTGTTCTGGTCCACACTGCTGCTGGCTTGCCTGGAATTATCTATCGAAATATGCAAGCGAGTTAGGAGAGCCACTCAACGTCAAAACACAACACTGTCTTACGTTTGGTATGAACAACTATATTCCGAGACGATAAAAGAAAAACGCAGGTTGCACTGTTTACATTCTAAGTTGTAAATGTTTATCTCAATTAACAATCTTGATGATTATCTGTCCACAAATCATTCAGATGAGCGTATGCGTAACCGACACGACGCGGGCGATTTTTGATGATGCGGAAGCCGAATGATCGAAAGAAAGTTCTTACGCTCGTCACACATACAGATATCTGGTAATAGTCCTTCTTGACACTAGTAATGATATAACACTGTTCGTAAAGTTAATTTTTCAGTTCCCAGTTCTCACTTGTACGAGCATGCGCGTAACCGTCGCGGCGCGGTTGATTGTTGATAATGCGGAAACGCGATGATCGAACGCACGTCCTCACGCTCGTTACAAAACACTGGCACTTGACTGCACTCTTTTATGGTAACTAATCTCTACTGATTCACATCAGTTCATTCTGGGAGACCGAACACGGCGCGGATGATTGATACAGTACGGTACGAAACGCAACGAGAGGATACACAAATCCGTTATCAGCAGCACTGCTCATTTTTAAATTACTTCTTGACGCACTTTCCTCTGAAACATTTACTTATTTTATCACTTTACTGTAATAGCACTTGTAGCAACACTTCAACTTCCATACTAAAAATGCCTCTCACATGCAGAGCTACGCACTACACAACATAACAGTACCGTGTCCCATGCTCGACTCTCTCCAGACGCGGCTGCCCGCTAAGATACTCCACAACTAAGCCAGCGATATGACAGTACACTTACAACTATTGCCTGTTATCGACATTGATACTGGCAAGATACCGGTCCCGGTAATTCCAAGACTTATGAGAAAATTTAAAGTTGAAGTCAGACACAAAATGACAAAAGAAGTATTTTTTTGTGTGATATAATCACAAATTAACAAATTCGTGATTTTTTTTCCTCTTTACTTGCACTGTCAAACCTTGCTTCTTACCATGATTCGAGGTCAACGGGAAGTACCCTATAGGTTTTGAAGAGTGAGTTTGCGAGTATCGAAATATGTAACGTAAATGGCCGTATGTTTGATCTTATGTTTGATCTTGACTTAGGAGCTAACATTAAAACGCTAATGGACGATACACTTTAATATGTGACATAAATATCAACTTGATAGTCTCTACGTATCTGGGAGAAAGGGGTATTAATGTATCGATGGACAGACAGTCGGACAACAAACGACAAATAAAAATTTTTCATGTGATATAAATAAAAAATAACAGTGTTTCCTTTATCTGTACTGTGAAACCTTGCTTCTTGCGAAGTTCGTGGCTATAGGCCAGCGGGAAGTACCCTATAGGTTTTGATGAGTGAGTTTGCGAGTGTCAAAATGTATGCCGTAAATGGCCGTATCTTTTGAATGCGTTGGGTTAGAGGCTTAAATGTTTTACAATGCGAAGGTACAGTGGATCTTTGTATGTGAAATAAGTTTCAACTTGATACGTCTAGGCGTTTCTGAGTAAAAGTTTTCTTAACAGTCGTACAGACAGACAGACAGATAGACAAAGGTATGAACAGACACAGACAGAGAAACGGACAAGACAGCGATTCTATACGCGTTCTGTTCTTGCAGATAGAGATACTGAATCCTAAAAAAATTTATACAAAATTTTAGAGTATTTAGATGAAATAAATAGAAACACTTTTTTATGTGATAAAAAACGTCACGGGTGGACTATTATTACGTTGAGGGTTCGTGAAGATTTTGACACTAGTGATGTTCGGAGAAGGTGTTAAAATTGCAATGTGATGAATATTATTTTCAGACTGTGCTGAAAATTTCGTCTGTTTACCTTAATAAAAAGCTAACATCTGCTTTGGCAGAACTCCACGCACTGGAAAAAGTCTTCAGCTGGAAAGTCTTGTAACATCCGATAGCTGAATGATTGAATGCGTGCACGTCGCGCGCATGACGATTCACAAATGGCCGTTGGAAGTATTTGAAACGTCCCCTTTTGAACATTTATACAAGACTGTGCTTAAACTGACACACAATATTTTTTTTAGCGCAACGCAATCTGACTTTCAGAAATCCCTACAAAGGAATGGCCCTGACTAACATTAACCTGTACCTTTCACAAATCACTTACCTCACCAAAAATCTTCGTTACTCGAACTACTGCAATACAGCGAGCGCCACTACTGCCAGCTAAATAAAAGATTCAAACTACGGAAGTCACTAACTACTGATAGGGATAGTTAGCAAATGAAAGATTTTAATAGATAACAAACAATGTATTTACCTTAATAGTCATAATATACAGGGTGTCCCAGCTATCTTGTCCACCCAAAATATCTCTGGAACAATAACAGCTATTGGAAAACGACTTTCACCGGTATCAATGTAGGGCTGGGGCCCATGAATGTACATATTTGGAAACATTCTAAAACGAAAGCATATGTGTTTTTTAACACAAACTTACGATTTTTTTAAATGGACCTCATATAATTTTTCTTCAGCAATGCATAGCATGACAAAGTACATACACAATGGCGTTGATTGCATCGCAATATTCCCATTACATCCCGAGATATTGAGACGCGAAGTTGACGCTTGAAACACCCGACATGCGCTGTTAGCGCACGTCCTGAGGCTCAGGCGTGAACCCCATGCTGCCCGTAATCGCGCAGCAGACCGTATTATTCGTTTCGGACCTCTTGATCTCTTGATAAGTATGGAAGTGTGATTACGCATGTCAATCACATCGCGATTACGGGCAGCATGGGGTTCACGCCTGAGCCTCAGGACGTGCGCTAGCAGCGCATGTCGGGTGTTTCAAGCGTCAACTTCGCGTCTCAATATCTCGGTATGTAATGGGAATATTGCGATGCAATCAACGCCATTGTATATGTACTTTGTCATGCTATGGATTGCTGAAGAAAAAATGTAGGAGGTCCATATAAAAAATCGTAAGTTTGTGTTAAAAAACACATATGCTTTCGTTTTAGAATGTTTCCAAATATGTACATTCATGGGCCCCAGCCCTACATTGATACCGGTGAAAGTCGTTTTCCAGTAGCTGTTATTGTTCCAGAGATATTTTGGGTGGACAAGATAGCTGGGACACCCTGTATATAGCAGTTCATAATATCCAGTATAACAAATTTCAAAACTCCGCCATCTCTCTCCCCACATCCACCACTGCTGGCGGCTCACCTCCAACTGCGCAACGCTACGCGCTGTTCACATCCAGCTGCCGCTGCCCAACACTACAATGGCAGACAACAATGCAAACTAGCCACAGACTGCACACAGCACAGCCAGTGATTTTCATACCGAGCGCTACGTAACGTTGCCGATAAGAAAACATAAACAGCCTACTTACATAGCCCTGCAGTCCTTGTAGAAATAATGGTACTGGTGGGTCATCAAAGATGCAGACCCACTGTAGTCCTTGTAGAGATGGCCAGCAGCCACCTGTTGTGACTGTGCAGGTGCACAATCACCATCGAAGAGTCTTGCAGAGAATGTAGCAAGTCCATAAACCACCACTTGTACACTCACGAAGTTTTTGGATTTGTCCTTAGAACCAGCAATGCTGTTATCCAGTCCCTTGCTGAATTATTAACACACGTGCAAACACTATCAGTCCCTACTTCTCACATATTGTCCATATACTATGACCAACAGAAACGTGTGCAGTGAAATGAATGCTTACAAGTTACTTAAATTGATGAACTGGTGTCAATTACAATATTATAACATGAAAATACAATAACAAAGATATAAAATACATCATTAAAGAACATAACAATACAGATAACATTTATAGTAATACAGGCGTTACAAAACAATAGGAATAAACATATACATTAGTGTTACAGGAATTATGACATAAGTAAATACATAAAAGAACAGAATAATTTTTGAAACATCAGCTTTACACATGAGCATTAAAACAAAACAGAATAAATAATGTCTAAACATCTTTACAAAGTAAATAACATATTATTAATGCAAATTATATTTGAGGACAACAGTATTCCTCATCATAGTGAATGTAGCTTAGTATTAGAAGAAGAAAAAGTTCTATGAAACTACACAGAGACAGGAAGAAAACAAATACACAAGGGTACACAAACACATAATGGGATAACACAAAAGGAAAGGACAGGGTTTGTTTTCAGTGTAACATTTGGTACTGCAGTCCAACCCAAAACTTCATTCCATAGATCTTTCGTTTTATTTCAACCTTTGCTTCAGCCAAAAAAATCCTATCCAAGCATGCCTTCTGTATTTTTCTCATATAACTTCTCAGTGCATTTCTTCAAATTCCTCACAACTCATTCTCTTATAGGCTACCCCCTCTTAAGCTAACTTAAATCTACTGAGCTCAGATGCTAAACTAAGGGACGAGGCAATGCAGCAGCACAAAACAATTAACACGAACAGCAATGACAAAAAAATTCAAATTGGCAAAGTAAGCAACAATATTACAACTAATATAAGGCAATGAGCAGCAAACAAGAAAAATAAATCAGTAGTAAACTGGCTTAGCAGAGTAAGACAAAGTCAAATTCAGTAACACTATGCCTGGCAAACAGCAGCAGCAAATGAAAAACGTTACACTAAAGACAACAATGCAGACAAGGGAAATGTATATTCACATCTTAATGTCTATGTAATTAAAGTGGTACACCACAAATTATTCTACAAAAGAAATTACCAAGTACTTGAAAAGAAAATTCCGTATGCTATTCCTGTGAAGGGAAACGTCTTTTTTATGCTCCTTCGCTTTTTTGAATAGATCATAAAATTATTTACTGGATCTGTAGGCATAAAATATTTATATTAGTACATCTATAAAATTTTATTTTAACCAATGCTGCAGGGCAGCTAGAAACTAGATATTAAACAAAATGAGTAAATAAATACATAAAGCAAGCCATATGGCATTTCTCTCAACTAGAAAGACAGTAGTCATAATCAGGTGTATAGACATAAAAATATTTCTCGTCATTTCATTAGGCATTGCAGTAAATATCATAAATTAAGAGCTCCACAGTGTTATCATGTTTTCAAGTTTGAGGGTGTCGTATTTACTATGCTTTCTACAAAGGAATGTCAATAGCGAGGATAATGGCCTCCCTTTTTTTTCTACCTGTGCCTCTGGAAAGGCACACCCTAATGGCTTTTTCTCAAGGCGGCTGGCACACCTGGCTGCTCACAACGCATTACGTCATGGTCACTTACCTTTCTTACCGAAATATTTACGACAGCAGTTTCCGCTACAGTGACAGTCTCATATAAAAATATTTCACAGGTCAAGAATTTGCGTTACAAATGTGTAGAAACAAAATCTTATGAATATAACAGTGTCCAAAAAATTTTCGTCAGCATTGTGATACATTCACGCATTTACATACATTTCATAACTCTTAAAGTGTGATTCTTGGTTTCCAACAACCTTTTTCACAAATCAGCGTTTCTAACCACTACTCATTATTCCTTACCTTATTCGTTGACACTTCTTCAGTATTTCATCATAGCAGATAGTAGCATAATCAAATAACTCATATAGCATCAGCCTATTAATCATAACCATACCTCAGCAGCATAATACACATCGTCGTCATAATAATAACATCATAACACCTCAGTCAAATCTCAAAATCGTCGTAGCTTCCTCCAATAATTTCAAAACCTAAAAAAATTCTCTGCTCATGTCAAAAGTGTCATCTACCTCAAACGTACTTTAAAAATCATGATCCCATACCAAATACATCTTTCAAAGCTCTCATAGTATCACAATGGGTCCGAAAAAATATGAACAGTTCACAAAGTACAGACAAAATGCAATTTCGTAAGTGTGAAGTTACCCAACTGTGTAATTGCGTAAACATGTGTCACTGACGTAGTAAAATAAATGTTTGTCTCTCTCAGTTAAATGATCAGATAGCTGTGTAATTCTGTTTTAGAGGAATATGGTACCGATGTGTAAAGTTGTATAAGCAAATACCATATTGGCTAGGGCTCCTTGTGCTTGCCAAACACATGGTACACAAAGTAAGCGTGTACCCCCCTGAGGATTAATGTAATTATACCCTCAGGTGTTACAGATTACAGCAATGGAATGAAATGTATCATGGAAAACCCTTGTATCATTGTACTTCAAATATCTTAAAAAAATAAATGTTTTAAGTGCGAAATTAATCACTCAAATAAGTGTACTGTAGCGCTAAACTGTGCGTCATGTTGTAAGATAATCTCTATGGAAGTCTCGTAGTTATCGTCCTCCGAAAGCTAAGTTCTGCAGAAGTCAATGTACTTACCTCATGATAAACAAAAGTGAAATGCCTTGCATATAGATATCGTAGTTATTATGCTTATTGGCATGATGAAGAAAGTACTGTACAGTAACATATTGTTGTGCCACGAAAAAGGCTGTCTCATTGTTGCTATACCACAAAAGTTACTACTAAAACATGTTTTACTTTCCAGAAGAATTCAAAAAACTGTACAGATATAAAACAGATACACCGCAAAAGCAACATTGTAAATTGTCACTCATTAGTAACGTCGTGATATAATCATGTAGCTGTCACATAAACTAACCACTGTGTCATCTGGTATCTCTCAGAAAGTACTTTAATTCAGAATGTATTTTCAAGTAAACCAAAATGTTGCATTAAAATCTCATTAGCAGTACTGGTAAATGTTCTAAGTATGTGAGCCTTATAGTCGTTACATAATTGTGCAACTAACAAGCAAGAATGTACACACACAATAACACTGTGTCATCTGTTCACAATAACAATGCATTTGCAATTTCTGTTTAAAAATGTTCCCTAGGTTCTAGGGTGGATAGTTAACATCAAAACATTGTTGCATGTTAGCAGTTTCTCAGTGTGACAAATTGTACTAGTAGCGTGAAGTGAAAAGTTTTATGGCAAAGACTAAGTTAAAAAGCAGATTATCTCTCAATAAACGGTTTTAGATGTGTGATGTGGTGTAAACCTTTACTCTTCCTAGTACGCAGAGTTTCAACTTTAACGCAATTATCATGTGGTATACGTCGGTGAGGAGTGCAAAAATTTTTCTCAAGGTTAGCGTCTATGTTATTTTTCTCTGAGCCAGCAGGTGCAAGTGGCTGCCTGTGGTGTGAGTCATTGTCTGTTTCTTTGTTGGCGCACGTCGTTACTGGGATTAGGAGGCCTAACTTCTACAAATTCGCCTTGCCGAGAGGGCCCAGCTCTGTTAGAATCCGGCCAGTTCTGATGAAATTCAGGTCTGTCGTTATGATTATATCGTCTGTCGTCATGTCGGTAGTTCCTGTACTTTCTTTCTTGTCAGTTAAGTGGTGGAGAATTTCTCCCTGAATTATCACTGCACGGTGGACTGTTGCATCTGAAGTTATTCTGTCTCCCGTGATAATAATAGTTCTGGTTGCCATATTGTCTGTTTCTATGACTGTCTCTGTTATATTCATTACTACGGAAATGCGATCTTTCTCTGTAACTATTACTCTGCCAGTGGTTGTCATACCGGTGGTGTTTGTTTTGGTCACGATTTACTTTGTAAGAATAGGCTTGTCGTGGCCAGTTATTGTTTCTGTCGTCACGAAATTGTGACGGATGTGACCTGTAGTGATTGTTTTCCTGTTTTCGCATCCCGCAACTGTCTGTGTCAATTTCTGATTCTTGTAAGATCCCTGAAAAGCTTCAATGTCGTCTTTGCAACGCCCTGCTAAAATAATGTCGTAAATGTTCAGGCAGTTTGATTAAGCAAATGCGGATGAGTTCTGAGGGGCTGTATGGGTTTGACAGGTACTGATTCTTGTGCAACATGTCTTCAAAATATTTCACAAGACTGGAAAATTCAGATTGTTCGAAATGTTTCATCATTATGATGCTTTGTTTTACTTGGTCTTGTGTAGCTTGAGACCAATATGCTGAGAGGAAGGCATGATAAAAATCTCTTTCACTGTGACAATCGTGAATGACCGATCGCATTCTTACAGCTGGTTCATTCTCCAAGTAGCCACACATAAATTCTAACCTGTGCTCCAATGACCAGTTGGGAGGAAAACAATGAGAGAATTGATGGAGCCACGCTTGTGGATGAATGTCGTTGGCAGAATTCTTAAACGTTTTGAATTTACGTGTAGTAATGAACAGCTTATAGTCAAAATCATCGTGTCGGCGAGTAGCATATCGGTCATTGTTACGTCGTGTCGGCGGTTCCATCTCAAAATTCGGTGCACCTTGCCATTTTCTTTCATAATTTCCGAAATGCCCTGTGTTATTATTTTGTGGCTGTTCCGTATTTCTATGTCCCTCTTCCCGTATTGGGGCGCGAGTGTCCTCTGAAATACGTAATTCTTGTATTACCTGTGTGAGCTGATCTTGTACTTCGCGGATTTCTCTTTGGTGTTGCGTATTAATTTGATTCTGATTTTGTTTGAATTTCCTAATTTGTTCGCACTCTTCTGTGTCATTAAAGACTACCGGTTTTGTGTCATTCAGATTATCATCTACCTTCGTAGATAAATTATTTAGCTGATCCGAAAGTTCAACTACTTTCTCTGATAATGAACTAATTTCCTCCATGTGTCTTTCTGAACCAATTTTCAGAGTATCTACTGTGTCCTTTAAGTTTTCCTGAGTTTTTGCAAGTTGCGTAACCGAATTGGCAGATGCAACTGAGTCAATTTTAGCTTGCAAAGTGTCGTGATTTTCATGAACAATAGTTTGGAGTTCTTTTATGGCTGCTTCGTGATTCTGTAATGCATTTTCATGCCGCGAAAAAATAGGTTGGAAATGCTCACAAATTTGTGTTTTTACGTCATTACAGACTTTCTGACATTTCGATTCAATGTTATGTAACTCAGCAGTTAAATCTTCACGTGTTTGTTCGAGAGTTTGTTCCAATGCGTCTAACTTTTGAAGCGTTTGCTGTGTTTGTCTCTGATTTTGTTCCATTGTGTGTAATTGTTGTTGTGTTTGTCTCTGGTGTTGTTCCATTGTGTCTAACTTTTGAAGCTTTTGTCCCATTTGTTGCATTAATTGTAATAACAATGCATTGGTGTCTGAAACATGTTCCTCAGTGCTTTTCGGCAGTGAATTTGCACCGGCAACATTCACATTTTGACAAGCGGAAAATGTGTCTTGACTGATTTGAGAAAACGGTGAGAACCCAAAACCTGAGTCTACAGTATTTGCAATATTGTGTTCTGTCATTCCCGATTACTGAGGCGAGCTGTTGCCGACCGATCGATCGATAATGCTTCCCTGTTCACTACCTGTTTCACTGTCTACTCCATTATTTGACGCCCGCTCCATTTCCCTATTCACAGTTACCAAATTACTACTTTGAATATTAGTTAATTCATTACATGGTGGCGTTAACACACTGCTTTCGTCTTCACTGTCATTTCTCAGTTTACTTTAGAGCCTAGTGTTACGTTTTTCACACGCCATTATTGTCACAATATTTCACACGACAACACAGAAAAGCACAATTTGAAGAGCAAAAATAAGAGAACACATTATCATAGCACTGAAAAAAATATCTAGTTAATTGCAGCTGCGAAATACTTGGTGCAAATCTACATGTGTGCCACACCTGTTTTACTGTACAACAATGAAAGACTGCAACTACAAAGGAAATTCTCTCTATAATTACGCAATAGCAATAAACAAAATCTACACTAATTACACAAACTACAAGAAAAAATCAGAAGATTCCAGGTTTGAATCCTTGCAGGGTCGCCATATGAAACGTCCCCTTAGAACAATTTATACAAGGCTGTGCTTAAACTGACACACAATATTTTTTTTTTTTTTTAGCGCAACGGAATCTGACTTTCAGAAATCCCTACAAAGGAATGGCCCTGACTAACATTAACCTGTACCTTTCACAAATCACTTACCTCACCAAAAATCTTCGTTACTCGAACTACTGCAATACAGCGAGCGCCACTACTGCTAGCTAAATAAAAGATTCAAACTACGAAAGTCACTAACTACTGATAGGGATAGTTAGCAAATGAAAGATTTCAATAGATAACAAACAATGTATTTACCTTAATAGTCATAATATATATAGCAGTTCATAATATCCAGTATAACAAATTTCAAAACCGCCATCTCTCTCCCCACATCCACCACTGCTGGCGGCTCGCCTCCAACTACACAACGCTACGCGCTGTTCACATACAGCTGCCGCTGCCCAACACTACAATGGCAGACAACAATGCAAACTAGCCACAGACTGCACACAGCACAGCCAGTGATTTTCATACCGAGCGCTACTTAACGTTGCCGATAAGAAAACATAAACAGCCTACTTACAATTTACACTACTGGCCATTAAAATTGCTACATCACGAAGATGACGTGCTACACACGCGAAATTTAACCGACAGGAAGAAGATGCTGCACACGAAAATGATTAGCTTTTGAGAGCATTCACACAAGGTTGGCGCCGGCGGCGACACCTACAACGTGCTGACATGAGGAAAGTTTCCAACCAATTTCTCATACACAAACAGCAGTTGACCGGCGTTGCCTGGTGAAACGTTGTTGTGATGCCTCGTGTAAGGAGGAGAAATGCGTACCATCACGTTTCCGACTTTGATAAAGGTCCGGTTGTAGCCTATCGCGATTGCGGTTTATCGTTTCGCGACATTGCTGCTCGCGTTGGTCGAGATCCAATGACTGTTAGCAGAATATGGAATCGGTGGGTTCAGGAGCGTAATACGGAACGCCGTGCTGGATCCCAACGTCCTCGTATCACTAACAGTCGAGATGACAGGCATCTTATCCGCTAGGCTGTAACGGATCGTACAGCCACGTCTCGATCCCTGAATCAACAGATGGGGACGTTTGCAAGACAACAACCATCTGCACGAACAGTTCGACGACGTTTGCAGCAGCATGGACTATCAGCTCGGAGACCATGATTGGGGTTACCCTTGACGCTGCATCACAGACAGGAGTGCCTGCGATGGTGTACTCAACGACGAACCTGGATGCACGAATGGCAAAACGTCATTTTTTCGGATGAATCCAGGTTCTTTTTACAGCGTCATGATGGTCTCATCCGTGTTTCGCGACATCGCGGTGAACGCACATTGGAAGCGTGTATTCGTCATCGCCATACTGGCGTCTCACCCGGCGTGATGGTATGGGGTACCATTGGTTACACGTCTCGGCCACCTCTTGTTCCCATTGACGATACTTCGAGCAGGGGACGTTACATTTCAGATGTGTAACGACCCGTGGCTCTACCCTTCATTCGATCCCTGCGAAACCCTACATTTCAGTAGGATAATGCACGACGGCATGTTGCAGGTCCTGTACGGGCCTTTCTGGATACAGAAAATGTTCTGCTGCTGCCCTCGCCAGCCCATTCTCCAAATCTCTCACCAACTGAAAACGTCTGGTCAACGGTGGCCGAGCAACTGGGTCGTCACAATACGCCAGTCACTACTCTTGATGAACTGTGGTATCGTGTTGAGGCTGCACACGCCATTCAAGCTCTGTCTGACTCAATGCCGAGGCGTATCAAGGCCGTTATTACGGCCAGAGGTGGTTGTTCTGGGCACTGATCTCTCAGGATCTATGCACCGAAATTGCGTGAAAATGTAATCACATGTCAGTTCTAGTATAATATTTTTTTCCCAATGAATATCCGTTTATCATCGGCATTTCTTCTTGGTGTAGCAATTTTAATGGTCAGTAGTGTAGTTCATCGGCTATAGATCGAGTGCTGGTCCTGGTATTGTCCTCAGTTCGCTGTAAGATGCATATCGACTGACTAGTTAAAAGCGTAATCAGCAAGAGCAGTAGAAACTTTCGGGTGAACACAACGTCACATCATACATAATACTGTTACTGTTTATTCAGAGACAGTGAAACCTCTAGCAGTAAAATGTAAGGTGAAACTATGTTGGAAATCAAATTCCAATGTCAACGTGTTACCTACGAAGCAGACACAATACCTGTGAGCTTTGGCCTAGGGAAAACCAGCTTCAAATGCATCAATGATCCCTAGGGGGGAGATGGTACATCTACAGCATTCGTATCACATACAAAAGTGCTTCTTTCATCTCCTACAAATTTATACCCGCAGTTATTTTACACACTGTATATACTAAACTCCGTCTGAACAGTACTCAGAAGGCCCAATGGTGCCGATTGACCGCCGTGTCATCCTCAGTCGATAGGCGTGCGGATTTGGAGGGGCGCGCTGTTAGCACACTCCTCCTTCCGGCGCTGTCAGCCTACAAGCAGCCCCCCAATTGACCTCACAATTACCAATAGCACTCGGCAGACCCGAACGGTCAGTTATCCAAGAGCTAGCCAATCCCGACAGCGCTCAACTTCGGTGATGTAAGCTCTGTGGACATACAGCCACTTTAAAGAGCACCGACAGCGCTCAACTTCGGTGAGGTAAGCTCTGTGGACATACAGCCACTTTAAAGAGCACCCTGAGCGACTCCGAACGCTATAGATGG
Source organism: Schistocerca cancellata (assembly GCF_023864275.1). Classification (NCBI taxonomy): domain Eukaryota; kingdom Metazoa; phylum Arthropoda; class Insecta; order Orthoptera; family Acrididae; genus Schistocerca; species Schistocerca cancellata. The sequence continues at coordinate 321,868,934 of NC_064630.1, read as the reverse complement.
TGAGGAGTTGGTGCCTTCCAACGCTAACATAAGTCGTGACAGTGGAGTGGAGTCTGTGTGTCAGTCGGTTGTATGGAATCGCTGTAGTAAGATAGGTCGAGGTGAAAACGCGGAATAATGACTGAAACAAACCATCGCGATTGCACTAGCTTATGATCACACCCCGAATGAAGTTCCCTACTTTATTGCTGTTTATACGCAAACTGTCCAGCATGTCTACAAAGAATGCCATAACAATCGCAGCATGTGACATGGCATAAGATCAACAATAAGATGCTAACCGACAGGGTGCCCGATGCGGGTGTCACGCCATGTCACTCGGTTTCATACTCGGAAGGTTCTGCTGCTGTCAGCGATTGCAGATTCATCTCATCCAGCTTCCACGCCAGCATTGCGAAGGGAGCTACATCCAACGGATATTGTGAGTCAGGTATCCCACGAAAGGTCGTTGTTCACAGCTGCACTCAAAGATGCTCATCTTCAGCGGTTCAAAAACACAGAAGCTGGACTTTGACTGGAAATGCGTAGTGTGGTCTGAAGAGCTACGGTTTTGTCTCTTTTCAAATGATACAAAGCGGCGAGTGCACTGTCATCCCAATGAAGTGTTTAAGCCGCAGTGTGTGGACAGCAACACAGACGTGGGTTTGTGATGGTTCGAGGTTGTTTTTCATACGATGATGGGAGTCCCTCTTATTCAGGTTACCGTGAACCAGAACTAGGATGTCTGTTTCGACATTCTCGGGGACTCAGTGTTCCTTGTTCTCCAACATATAAGAATGCTGTGGACACCCGTCAGTCTGCTCATGTTGTAAGGTTGCATGGTCTTCTGACCTTCATTTCTTACATATTCCGTCCTCACAGTCGTATTCTGCAGATCAAGACGCTTCATTCAAACCAAAACTCGATAAGGTAGAGTCAATTTTGTATGAATTCATGTAAGCGATATGCAAATCTAACAGGTAAATCGAAAGTGCGCACTGAGATTGAAAAAGTCGAGGCTGGCGTACACAACATGACGGCCACAGGAATTTTCATTCTAAAGAGGCAACCATCCCATTGGGAGGCCCGTCCCTTCAGAGGGGTGGGTCGGCGCCCACCTACTTCGTCTGGAACGACCGCCCAGAGAGAGGACAGCTTTTACCAGAGTGAAGGGGTAACGATCCCCGTGTTCGACTTAAAAGCAAATTCTGCTACATTGTGTGGGAGTGCCCGGAAGACGCATTTTTGATGGACCGACTATGTAGTTATGGGGTTCTCACATGAGGACAGTATACGCCTAACGGAGGTGCTACATATTTCCACAATGGTCGACTAAAAGGAAACGTCATTCTCCCATTTAAAAGCGCAACGCTGATTGGCAGAATATTTCTGATGCAAAGAGCCAGAGGAGTGAGGGAAGACAGCAAATGATATACTCTTGCAACTTTTCCAGAAAAAGGAGCCACTCCGTTGTCGCTCTTTGAGTGGGAACACGTAATGAGAGCGAGTGCGCTCATACATGTAGGCAAAGAGCGAGGAACAAAGTCTCTCCTCACTACTTCACTGGGAGAGCACCTCTGTCGTTAGCGAATCGGAGTGATACTCTATTTTGAGTTGCTCGCGAATATGTGTTGTTCACTGTGTTGGCCGCCACACTTAATTGTGCGGTGTGAACACGGACAGAGTACTAGTTAAACGCCTGCGAGTGAATATTGAGTGGCATCGTGGTGGACTGGTTATCTGACCGGTGTACCACGCCAATAGTTAGACTAGGTGCGGATAGTAGTCCTTGACTTCATCAAGGCGTAGGGAGATTTTGATTGGCGAAGGTCAATCCAGATAGAAAGAGATAGTTGTGTTATTTGTCAGCAGCGAGCGACGCAGGCAGCAGTCGTTGCAGCTCGCGGTATTGTGCGCTACAACGTATGCGAGCCCCATCTGTCCTCCATAACAGTACACTCCATTACATTTCTCACGCGACAGCCTTGACCGTACCTAGATAAGTTATTCAAGTTGTGTAGGCACGGCTCTCAGCCATTCTGCTGAGTAAATAACATTCTTAAAGAAAAGGGAGAAAAGAGCCTTTCCATACTTTGTAAAAATAATAGCATTCATATTCATAAGCGGCAATCTACTGTTCCGAAAAGAACTTGGAAATTTATTATTTTATAAGAAAAAATTTCACTTGATTTCTCATAATTTTTTTGCAATAAATAATATTTTTCGTTTGTTTAATGTTTTTCTTACACTAACTAGCAATACTCCAGTACCAAAGTATTCCACTAGTTACATAAGAATATAGAATATTTTTGTGTCTTTTTCCTTACAGCTGACGACTCCAGAAGATATTTGTTGCTGAATGTTTTTCAAGCAGTTCTTGCTGGTACATTAGGAGCGTCTGTCTGACTTCTGTAGTAGTGTGAGGTGGAAATTGTTTCTTGCAGGAGCCAAAAGGGTACTTGTTGGTTCAATCCATTGCGCAACTTGACAAAATAAAACCCACACAGTCTCAATGTTCATTGCAGGTCAACAGTGTAACTAAGTAATCCGCTGATTTTTATCTGAACCACGGTTCTGATAATGGTTAACGCTGAAACGCGAGAAAATGGATCAGTAAATGAAAGAAAAATGCTTTCTAATTTTATCACTTTTCTAGTCTTCTCTGCGTTGCAATTCCTTCATCTGTTGTCAGTTGATCAAATTGTAGACTACGTACACTATTCGCCCAAGAGGACACAGTCGTGTTCACATAGTTGCTCTCATAGGTCCCTGGTTTGACGAACACTCAGGCATCCAATTTTATCTCCATTGGACCACTAAATCACTCGATCTTTATCTTACAGAAAATGTCTGGGACTATTTGATACAGCTGGTGAAATGTAACGATAAACATGTCCACAATTTGGTAGTTCAACGGGAATGAATCATCAATGAATGGCTTCAGCTTGGTATGACACACCTGAAAAAGCCTGTGGACTATTGTCTTCGTGGGGGAATTGACACCAAGGTTAAAGTAGGTGTTACGTAGCATTAGCGCTATGTCTCATGATGGCGACAAATTTCTTGTTCGTTGTGCTTATATGTTGCCTGGAAACTAATGGATTCTGCCTATGATTTTCTGCATACGAACAAGTGAAACATACGTACCTGGGGGCAGAAGAGAATCACTGTTAATGTGAGAGGAAGTAAAAAGTTCATTACGTATGACCTATGGCATAGAACTAATTAACGATGTTGTTGAAGACATGAAGATACCAAACAATTGAAAAGGGCTGCACACACAAGACATTAAAATTTTTGTCCATTATGGAGCTGCAGTACTACGGCTGCAATAAATAATGATTTTCAGAAATCTCGCTACCAGTCGCCTTTCGTGATGGTTCAGTTTTTATTTGACGATTACTGGTCTGAAGTCGCCTAGCATAAACTGCCAATGATGGAAGAATTAAAAATACTTCTTCTTCTTTTTTGAGTGCTTCGTCCTCCAAGAACACTGGCGATCAGTAACGTGATTTGTTGTTGGTCATTGCATTTCTGAACAGCGATTCTGCGCTCAGTAAATGCCATTGATTTAAGTTCTCTAACCAGGATAATCTTCTACGTCTTCGACCACGTCTACCATTCTTCCTCTGAAGTATTACTTGCAACAGGTGATATTTGTAGTTACGCATTATATGGCCAAAGTTTTCTTCTCTTGATGCTATTGAAAATATCTAGCTATTTGTTCACACCCAGCAATACTGCCAAATTTTTGACTTCATCTGGCCATGGTATCCTTAATATTTTTCGATAAGTTAGTTTTTCACATGCCTCCCGAATCTTACTTAATACTGCGGTAAGTATCCACGACTCAACTTCATAGAGTAGTGTGCTGAACACCGAGTACTGAAATAGTCGGGCGCGAAGTGTAATACTTACGTCATGACTTGTCAGATCTTCCTTAATTATCTGGAGAAAAAACTTCTGGCCTATTCAGTTCTGCGACGAATTTTTTGAGAGTGTGGCCGTACTGAGCACTAGGATGAAAGCGTGAGAGCTGTTGATTGAATTGGCTTACCAATAATCAAATTTTGTACATTTATTTACATAAAAAAATAAAACTTTAGTAGATTGCTTCTTAGAGCACCTCAACTTTGCATTCAGTTCTTCTATTTCGTTACATGCTTCTGAAAGATGTTGAACTTTCGCGTTGTGTATTTCCTTCTGTATTACGTTCTTCAATTCTCTGTACATTAAGGGATCTTTACTTTTGAAGCATCTTGTGAGATCGATCAGTTGTAGAATTCACCTGTTAACCAAGGCTTGCGTTTCTTACTCTCCTACAGTTTTTCTCGGCTCACTTCATTCACTACAGATTTCTCATGGAGCCGGGTTTCTTCACATTATTTATATCTTTGTTTGACTGTATATTATCTAGATTTCAATACAAAGGCGTTTGAAACTCGTTCCTCAGTACTTGGCGTTTGTGGATCCGAATTCGATTTCTTCATTGCACTCGGTGTAATTGTTTTCATTTTCATAATCGTAACTAATGACGAAGTACCGACTAGAATTGGGAATAAGAGAAATTTGTGCCACAACGTGACTACAAGGAAGGATCGGTTGATAGGACATATTCTGGGGCATCATGGGATCACCAATTTAGTACTGTAGGGAAGCGTGGGGTAGGGGGGGGGGGGTAAAAATCGTAGAGGGAGACCAAGAGATGAATACATTAATGAGATTCAGAAGGGTATAGGTTGCAGTACTTACTCGGAGTTGAAGAGCCTTGCACAGTATAGAGTAGCATGGAGAGAGAGATGCATCAAACCAGTCTTTTGACTGAAGACCACAACAACAACACAGTCACTGTGACCAGCAAAAGGTTGTGATCAGGGTTGATATAGGCGACAGGATACATAAAGTGGAAACCAATGACGGTTAAGTGCCATTTTTTTTAGTTAGACCCGAAAAACCAAGCTAAGTGTCGTTGCCAACTATATGGAAAGCGGCCTAAGCGCTACTGTCATTTATAGTAGAGCATGAAATTCCTGAAAGATAGCATGAGCTGTGTGTGCTGGCCCACTGGTGAGGCTGAAGCGGCTAAATGCCACAAAGCTTTATAAATGTTTGCAGCGTGTGATAGAGACTTTTCCTATATTGGGAAACGTAAGAGGCTGGAAGAATGCCAGAGTGTCAACTACCTACCGATCTTGTAACACTCATGGAGAATGCGAAACCTAGCAATCCATTTGTTGATACTATACTCCAGTCTGAGGACCTTTTCCATTTAAAAAAAACAGCCGATACATATATAAACATAACCAAAATAAATATTTCTAAATGTAGTTTATTCATGAGTAGAAAATTCCACCTGGTGTCGTCAAGACGAGAACAAAGTTTAACAAAATTGAAGACTGAAGTACATGCAAGATTTTCAAGAAAGGGATTACCACTGTCATGATAAAAAAACTTTATCTTGCTATCTCAACACTGTAAAAACAACCCGTCAGCTGAAAAGAAAAAGGATCTGCAACAGAAGCAGCCGTATCTGAAAGCAGCTGATAGAACATTTTTCAAACAATTACTCAATTAAAACTGCTTTGTGCTCTGCAAAATTAAAAGAAGGATTAAAACTAATTTACTCACATGATAGTAAATCTGTAAATTGTATCAGTAAAAAGATTATTATTAAAAAATTTGATAAGTGCTTTAGATTTCTTTCACTGGTACCTACCTTGTTTTTTGCCGATACCTGCTTCACATTTATCACCTTCTGCGTTTTTCAGAATACATTATTTACTTTCACTGATAAAAGTTAGAGAACTTACAAAAATTTGGAACAGTTGTGTGACTCTTACTGTGGGAAATAAACAAAAAATATTGTTGAAGTTTTTTCAGTAATATGTTCTTGTCAAAACAAAAACTGAATAACTCGGACTCATTTTTTTGGCACTTAGCCCGTTATTGATTTCCACTCTACATACGTCTTCACACTTCTTATGGAATTACTGAATCGTTTACTGATGAGGATGTAGTCAATTTCTCGATGTTTGAGACCCATGTGTAGAGACGACCACCTGGTATAGCTGGTCCAGCCAATCACTCTATAACTGCCATCCCAAAACCAAAATTACCCACTATATCAGCACACCGGCCGTGGCATTTCTTGGCATTGAAATCGGCATGTACTGTCGCGATCTCAGTTGGTTTGTTGAAAGACAGGACTATCTAAACTTCGGTGACAAACATTCAGAAGAGTAGGTTTTGCATTGAATAATAAGAAAGTGACACCAACGGGCACAAGTACAAGTTACTTCAGCGCTGGATGTAGTATGAAACCATTTTGCAAAACTTTTTTTATTCTTTTTTTTGTGTGTTCAGTCTCATGGTTGGTTTGATGGGCCCCGCCGCGCATTCCTGTCCTGTGCCAACCTCTTCATTTCAGAGTAGTACTTGCAACCTAAGTCCTCAAATATTTGCTGTATGTGTTCCACTCTGTCTTCCTCTACAGTTTTTACCCTCTACAGCTTACTCTAGTAACAGATGTTAGGATCATCCTGCCCCTTCTTCTTGCCAGCGTTTTCCATCTACTCCTTTCCGATTCTGCGCGTAACCTCCTCATTCATTACCTGATCACTCCACTTGATTTTCAACATTCGTCTGTAGCACCACATCTCAAAAGCTTCAATTCCCTCCTGTTCCGTTTTCCCAGAGTCCATGTTTCACTACCATACAACGCTGTGCTCCAAACATAATTGTCGGAAATGTCTTCTTGAAATTAAGGTCTATGTTTGATACTAGTAGACTTCTCTTGAGCAGGAATGCCATTTCTGACAATGGTAGTCTGCTTTTGAAGTCATCCTTGCTCCATTCATTGTTGGTTACTTTGCTGCATAGGTTGCAGATTTCCTTAACTTCATCTACACTGAGCGTCAAAGAAACTGGTACACCTGCCTAATATCGTGTAGGGCCCTCGCGAGCACGCACAAGTGCCTCAACACGGCGTGACATGGACTCGACTAATGTCTGAAGTAATGCTGGAGGGAACTGAAACCATGAATCCTGCAGGGCTGTCCATAAATCCGTAAGAGTACGAACAGCACGTTGCAAGGCATCACAGATATGTTCAATAATGTTCATGTCTGGGAAGTTTGGTGGTCAGCAGAAGAGTTTAAACTCAAGAGTGTTCCTGGAGCCACTCTGTAGCAATTCTTGATATGTGAGGTGTGGCATTGTCCTGCTGGAATGGATACAGGTGATCAGACAGGATGCTTACGTACGTGTCGCCTGTCAGAGTCGCATCTAGACGTATGAGGGGTTCCATATCACTCCAACTGCACACTCCCCACATCATTACAGAGCCTCCACCAGCTTGAAGAATCCACTACTGACCCCATGGACTCATGAGGTTGTCTCCGTACCCGTACACGTCCACCTGTTAGATAGAATTTGAAACGAGACTCGTCCGACTAAACAACATGTTTCCAGTTATTAACAGTCAAATGTCCGTGTTGACGGGCCCAGGCGAGGCGTAAAGTTTTGTGTCGTGCAGTCATCAACGGTACACGACTCCGAAAGCCCATATCAATGATGCTTCGTTGACTGGTTCGCACGTTGACACTTGTTGATGGACTAGCACTGAAATCTGCAGCAATTTGAAGCAGGGTCGCACTTTTGTCAATCTGAACGATTCTCTTCAGTCATCGTTGGTCCCGTTCTTGCATGATCTTTTTCCAGCCGCAGCAATTTCGGAGATTTGATGTACTGATATTCACGGTACACTCGTGAAATGGTCGTAAGGAAAATCTCCAATTCGTCGCTACCTCGGAGATGCTGTGTCCCATCGCTCGTGGGCCGACTAACACCACGTTCAAACTCACTTAAATCTTGATTACCTGCCATTGTAGAAGCAGTAACCTGTCTAACAACTGCGCCAGGCACTTATTGTCTTATAGAGGCGTTGCCGACCGCAGCGCCGTATTCTGTCTGTTTACATACGTCTGAATTTGAATACGCATACCTATATCGGTTTCTTTGGCGCTTCAGCGTACTTCGTTACCATCAACAGTGACGTTAAGTTCCTCGCTGCTCTCATTTCTGCTACTTATCACTACTTCCGTCTTTCTTCGATTTACTCTCAATCCATATTCCGTACTCGTTAGAATGTTCATTCCATTCAGCAGATCATGTAATTCTTCTTTACTTTCACTGAGGATAGCAATGTCATCAGCGAATGTTATCGTTGATATGCTTTCACCTTGAATTTTAACTCCACTCTTGAATCTTTCTTTTACTTCCTTCATTCCTTCTTAGATGTATAGATTGAGTATTAGGGGCGAAAGTCTACATTCCTGACTTACATCCGTTTTAATCCCAGTACTTCGGTCTTCCACTCTTTATTATACTCTCTTGGCTCTTGTCCATGTTGTATATTATCCGTCTCTCACTATAGCTTATTCCTATTTTCTTCGGAATTTCGAACACCTTGCACCATTTTGCATTGCCGAAAGCCTTTTCTAGGTTGACAAATCCTATGAACGTGCCTTGATTTTTCCTTAGTCTTGCTTCCATTACACTAGTCAACAGCCATTTTGTATCTGGGACGTGATACATCAACTAGCAAGTATTTTGCTGTGTAGAATCCTAATATACCTTTCAAAATGTTCTAGCACGTACCATTTTTGAGTTTCTAAAGGTTTTTTATTTTTCGTATTCAGTATTTCGCTTTTTACTGTTCTTCTATTTTGATGTTTTATTGTTTTTGATTTGCAGAGGAGAACTGGAAGATCTACAGATCGTCAGTGAATTGTTGGCGTGGTAATCCAGTGGTGTGAAAGAGATCCTCAGTGAGTGTTTCCTGTGAAAGGTAGTGCAAACTTTTTGTGTTTCAAACTTACAATAAGAAAAATGGCAACTAGTAAATCTCGTTGTTGTCTAAACCACCCTGGCAACTTTTGTTATGTGTTTGGGAAATTCACTCCAAAAGCCCATAGGAAACCAATCACTGATTTGGTTAAGAAGGCGTATAGATTGTATTTTGATTGTCTTGTTGGTGGTCAAGATAAAAATTTTGCAACTCATATTGCCTGCATAACCTGTACACCAATCTTAAACCGAGTGCTTGAAAGGAAAACGCCGAGCCATGCCACTCGCTGTTCCGATGGTGTGGTGTGAGCCTAAAGACCGTTATTGAGACTGTTACTTCTGTGTTACAAATATTTCGGGATATTCAAGCAAAACTAGACATAAAATAAAGTATCCAAATGTATCTTCAGTGCATTTTCCTGTGCCCCATGAAAGCCACGGAACCAGACACCATGTCAAGTGAATCAGAGAGTACTGAACATGTAGAAGAGTACTGCCCTCAATATCATGACACTTCGCCTCATTTCTTTAATCAAAAGGAATTGAACGATTTGGTTCGCGATCTACGACTCTCGCAAGAGCAAGCTGATTAATTGGGGTCGAGACTGTAACAACGGAATCTTCTAGCTCCAGGGACAAAAATTTCCTGTTTCACGTCCAGAGGTGCTTCCTTCGCTCAGTATTTCGACAGGCAGAATTCAATGTGTGTGTGTAGAGATGACAGTGTTCTGATGAAGCAGCTAGGTGTACGACATAATCCACAGGGGTGGCGACTATTTATTGAATCCAGTAAAACCAGTTTGAAAGCATTTCCATCGGTACCTTTGGCTTAAGCAGTAGACATGAACGAAACTTATGAAGCCATGGATTTTCTTCTAGAGGCAATCAAATATAAGGATCTTGAATGGCAGATTTGCTGTGATTTAAAAGTTGTTGCACTCCTTACAGGTTTACAGGCTGGATTGACGTAATACTGCTGCTTTTTGTGCCTTTGGGACAGCCGTGACACCAAGAACTACAATACAGTCAAAGAATGACCTATAAGGAAGTCATATGTTCCTGGAAATGTAAATGTGAACAATACCCCATTGGTTGAGCCCGATAAAATCATTTTGCCTCCCCTTCACATGAATTTGGGCCTTGTAAAAGCTCTGGATAAAGAAGGTGTGGCCTTCAGTCACTTAAAAGAAAAGTTTCCCAAATTAAGTGAGGCAAAGCTGAAAGAAGGTATATTTGTTGAACCACAAATAAGAAAATTGCTGAAAGATTCATCCTTAAAATACCAGACTCACAGATACCCAATTAGCTGTTTGGTCTTCTTTTAAAGCAATTGTGAAGGGCTTTTTGGGTAACAGAAAAGACAAAAACTATGATACCACTGTGAATGATGTGTTGGACAACTATAATAACATGGAGTATAAAATGCCGCTTAAAATTCACTTTTTACGTTCTCCCCTTGATTTCTTTCCGGAAAATTTGGGAACCGTAAGCGATGAGCATGGTGAACGCTTTCACCAAGGGACACCGTTACCAAGGCCATTGGCACTCTTCGATGATGGGTCAGTACTGCTGGGGGTCTTGTTACGGAGAGTGATGCAACGGCAAACAAAAGAAGAGCTCCGTCGTCGCATTTTTCAAAACCCAATGACGATTAAAAGTGAAAATATCTTCTGAAACAATTTGGACCTTTTATTGGCATCAAGGCCATATATACATACACAATAGTATTGATTTCAAACGTTCTGAATGTGTATTTTTGTTTGACTTAATTGTGTCAATTTTCGCTATTACCATTTTTTATTCTGCTGTGTGTCTAGGAAATGTGGCTTCATAGAAATGGTTCAAATGGCTCTGAGCACTATAGGACTTAACTTCTGAGGTCATCAGTCCACTAGAACTTAGAACTAGTGAAACCTAACGAACCTAAGGACATCACACACATCCATGTCCGAGGCAGGATTCGAACCTGCGACCATAGCGGTCACGCGGTTCCAGACTGTAGCGCCTAGGACCGCTCGGCCACGCTGCTATTCTCCCATGGAGACGATCGTAGGGATGCTGGATGTAGTCATGTGGAACGGCTTGCCATGCCATTTCCACCTGGCGCCTCAGTTGGACCAGCGTTCGTGCTGGACGTGCAGACCGCGTGAGACGACGCTTCATCCAGTCCCAAACATGCTCAATGGGGGACAGATCCGGAGATCTTGCTGGCCAGGGTAGTTGACTTACACCTTCTAGAGCACGTTGGGTAGCACGGGATACATGCGGACGTGCATTGTCCTGTTGGAACAGCAAGTTCCCTTGCCGGTCTAGGAATGGTAGAACGATGGGTTCTATGACGGTTTGGATGTACCGTGCACTATTCAGTGTGCCCTCGACGATCACCAGTGGTGTACGGCCAGTGTAGGAGATCGCTCCCCACACCATGATGCCGGGTGTTGGCCCTGTGTGCCTCGGTCGTATGCAGTCCTGATTGTGGCGCTCACCTGCACGGCGCCAAACACGCATACGACCATCATTGGCACCAAGGCAGAAGCGACTCTCATCGCTGAAGACGACACGTCTCCATTCGTCCCTCCATTCACGCCTGTCGCGACACCACTGGAGGCGGGCTGCACGATGTTGGGGCGTGAGCGGAAGACGGCCTAACGGTGTGCGGGACCGTAGCCCAGCTTCATGGAGACGGTTGCGAATGGTCCTCGCCGATACCCCAGGAGCAACAGTGTCCCTAATTTGCTGGGAAGTGGCGGTGCGGTCCCCTACGGCACTGCGTAGGATCCTACGGTCTTGGCGTGCATCCGTGCGTCGCTGCGGTCCGGTCCCAGGTCGACGGGCACGTGCACCTTCCGCCGACCACTGGCGACAACATCGATGTACTGTGGAGACCTCACGCCCCACGTGTTGAGCAATTCGGCGGTACGTCCACCCGGCCTCCCGCATGCCCACTATACGCCCTCGCTCAAAGTCCGTCAACTGCACATACGGTTCACGTCCACGCTGTCGCGGCATCCTACCAGTGTTAAAGACTGCGATGGAGCTCCGTATGCCACGGCAAACTGGCTGACACTGACGGCGGCGGTGCACAAATGCTGCGCAGCTAGCGCCATTCGACGGCCAACACCGCGGTTCCTGGTGTGTCCGCTGTGCCGCGCGTGTGATCATTGTTTGTAGTACAGTCCTCTCGCAGTGTCCGGAGCAAGTATGGTGGGTCTGACACACCGGTGTCAATGTGTTCTTTTTTCCATTTCCAGGAGTGTATTTGGTGGCTTACATGCGCGCAAGATTCTAGCTGTTTTCATTCTTATAACATTAGCGGACTGCTGTGACAGCTGACGGATACATGCCTCAACATTAGCCACAATATCTTCCGTGGGAACCCTTCTGGGCGTCACTACAAAATTTTCCACCCTTAGCAAGTTCTGAAACTTCATCAACAGTCAAGACTTTGTCTGACAGGTTAATAACTGTCCGAGAATTATCCTCTCTTGTGCCTCCCGACGTGATCTTCTGTAAGCTATCGAACTTACTCTTTTGTGTAACGACTGATATTTCTGCACTTACTTCTAAATGTAAGGTTGTCAATCTTATTCCAGTCGTCATACTGCATGGTATTACAAATGAGAATATGAAGTTGAAATAGCTTACTGTTGGTTTCCGCCAGTGCTCGCCGCGTCTGGTGAATCCTCTCTCGTTACATTGCTGATACCACACGACTGTAAATTCGATGAGGTTGTGCCGAGCGGAACGTCGTCTTCACATGCAGAAATTTCGGAACAGTTGACGTGTCCCTGCAGCGTAACAGGAAGGTGAGCGAACACAGTTGTTGTGACTTCTTCTTGCGCATGCTCTCGAACCGTCGAACCGCTGCTGACATATCCTCCCCGTAGAGGCGTTTGATCATGGAATGAAGGCTTTCACGGCAGGTGGTGTTCTTACTTAACACTTCCGGGCTGCGATGCCGTGCTCCATACATAAGACTCTCCCCTGAAGTTTCGCCTTCGACTGTGGAAGGCATCCTCCAAGGACAATCGGCGAACTGCAACGAGAGCACGAGTGAGCGCCGTATATATGAGCCATCCAGAGGGCGCCGATGTCAATCACGTGAAGTCGGCTGTGCTGTGATCTCTGATATTGCCAACTTTATCAATGGAAATTAATCGATTGTCACGCTGTTGCTGCAATGTTGATATCCATATCTTATGCAGCTTAATGCCTTCATCTTTTCTATTAAAATTATTGCTGTGTTTGGCAATCTCAATGGCTTCTCTGTACATTCGCGCATAACAATGCGACGTCACTAAACTTTATTTCATGAGACGACCGTCGTAGCAAAGTCAGATAAGGGCGCTAATGTCGACGAGTGACATGAGAAACAGTGTACGATGGTAAGACAGTAGAGGAGACGGAATGTTATAGAAAGCTCTGAGCTTGTCTCTACGCGCATAATACGATAAAATATGATCAAAGAGTCGCACGTCACAGATAAAACTGGAAAGTATCCTGTGTGAAAAGAAAATTTTTTACAATGTCTTGGCTCTTTTCAAGACAGTTCTCAAGATACTGTATTCTCCAGTTGGCTGAAAAATTTGGGAATTAATACACGTAAAAATATGAATGCTTTTAGTAAAATGTTGTTTTGAGAAGGGTGGGAAGATTGTGACCCCCATGAGCGCCGCCGCCCCCTGCCCCACCCTTTTCATCCGCGCCGGGCACGTGTGATGTCATCAGTAGCGACGTACAACCTGTAGAATGCGATTGCAGTGCCGTGACGTTGGCTGGCCGTGCGACATTCCCAGCGAGCACGTCTGCGTGTCCATTACACGGCCGCCAGAGGGCAGCAGCTGCTGTAGCGCGCGCTCGACACCACGTCCCAGGATGGCCTTTTGCACCAGACGTAGGTACAGGCAGAGTCACGAACAGCTGCTATTAATGCCAACCTCCACATGTCTCTTTCTTGAATAACTGACTGCTTGTGTTGACATTTCGGATTATTTTATTAATTTTCAATTCGAGATATATTTTTCTTGTATGAACATGTTTGGAACATTCATCAATTTTATACGTTCCCCAGACCGAAAAATACAATTACTTTCACTGTCATTTTTTTAATTGTAGTCATCAGTATCGCTTTTCCGTAATAGGTCAACGATAATATTGGCTACTGATTCTTACCATTTGGTGAAGAAGTAAGGAGACTAAATTACATAATAATTAGTTTTTTTAATGAATCTCTGTATGTTCCCTTTTGTATGTTAACTAGCTGATGACACGATGATCCCTGGGTGTGTATTTATTCCTATCTTCCGCTAGTCTATCACCTCGTTTCCCCTCTCTTCGTCCATCTCCACCTTCCTCCCCCTCTCTGTCCATCTCATCCACCCCGTCCCTTTGTCCAACTCGGCCACCTCCTCTACCCCCAATCTCTCGCCATCTACTTCTGCCCCTCTCTTCGTCCATCTCCTCCTACACCTTTCTTTGCCTCTCTGATCCTCTCCCCTCTCTCTGTTCATATGCTCCTCTTCCCTCTGTCCATCTGCTTCCTCTGTCCATCTGCTCGTTCCCCCTCTGACCATCTACTCCTTCTCCCTCTTTCCACCTCCTCCTGCTCCCTTCTAATTCCATGTACTCTTTGTCTGTCACGTCCTTCCCCTCTCTTCGTCCGCCTCTTCCTCTTTCCTTTCTCTCTCCATCTCGTCCTGTTCCCTTTCTCTGTCGATTTCCTCCTCCCTGTGTCCATTTCCTCTTTCCCCCTTCCTCTGCTCCTCTCTTCCTCCTCTACATCTCCCTCCACCTCCTCCTCTTTCCTTTTTCTTTCCATCTCTCCCCTCTACCTGTCCATTTCTCCTCCCCTTTTTCTGTGCATCTCCTCCTCCCCCCATCTGCATCCATCTTCTCCTTCCCCTTCCCTATTTCCTTCTCTGCCTTCACTTCCCATATCATCACCGCCGCCCTGATAGTGGGCTCGTGGTTCTTGCTTCTCCTGTATTTCTTTGTGGGTTGTGACTAATCTGTGTGCCATATTTCGTTGAAATCGTTCCAGCTGTTTGGGATTATCTCTTTACCCGTGTCTTTGCCCACGCACGCATATGTCATATTTTAAATATTTCACATGTATTTCACAGATATTTAACTCCTACCTCCAGCGAATTTCGCCCTGCAGTTTCATTTTCACTCAGCTCATTGTTTACAACATCGTATCTCCTGAACTATGTGTAGCACAATGATATATTTTTGAGGTTCGTCCAGCGCCATATCATGATACAGTCTGTGAAATGTGTAGTGGATAGAGTTAGTAGTAAAGACGTAATAAATTAAAACATCTTGCTTTATGCGGTAGTTTTACTGCATGAACAGTGAGAATGCAGTAAGCGGTAAACTTTTCTCGTTTCGTCTTCAGCCCGTGTTCTCCCGGTAGCGTTCTCGGTTTCCGAGCACGGGGTCACGGGTTCGGTTCCTGGCGGGATCAGGGATTGTACCCTGCTTCGAGCTGACTGGGTGTTTGTGTTGCCGTTATTATTTCATCATCATTCATGAAAAGTGGCGATATTGGACTGAGAACCGCGCAGTTGAGCGGCCCACAAACCAAACATTATCATGATCTCGTTTCATCATTTTGTGGGCGTTGTTGGCGATTAAAATTTGCGTAAAGGTATGAAATCATTTGTATAGTTTGCTACAAGACTCTAAGTGCTCTCCTTCTCAACTACTGGATCAACAAAGTATGAGTGTTCACGTGTAGTGGGCTACACTGGTTTTTGACTCCGACCTTCACTCCATTGATAAGTAGATGGTTCTTACCCCACACAGAGCGTATTTCCAGCCAGTAGGTGATACGGGTACCAAGTTTGGTGAAAATTACTCCAGTGGTTTAGCAGGTAATATGGAGCATACATACACTGATAAGCCAAAACATTATGACCACTGCCAACCGTGACATTGGATGCCGCATGGCGGCGCTGTGGCCACGTGACGCGGTAACAAAAGCTTGTAAGCGGAGCAGATACGGGCGGGGATCATCCTAGCGAAGATATGGGCTGCAAACGGTTAAATCCATCGAGATAAGCGGCTTTGACAAAGGGCAAATTATTATTACGCAGAACCTGTAAACGAGTAGCTCGAAAACGGCGACGCTGGTCGAATGTTCACGTACTGCTGTCGTGAGTATCTACGGAAAGAGGTAGAAGGACAGTGAAACTAACTCTAGACGCCAATAATAGGGCGCCCGCAACTCTTCACAGAATGTGGGGTTCGGTTAGCTTCTCTGCTCTGTAAAGTAGGACAGATGGTGATCTGTGGCATTTCTGCCGAAAGAGCACACTGCTGGTGCACGCACAAGTGTTTCGGAGCACACCGTGCATCGTACATTGTTGAACATGGAGCTCCGCAGCAGACCATACCTATGTGTTCACATGTTGACCCAACGACATGGTCAATTACGACTGCAGTGGGCGTGTATGGGATTAGACCGTCGATCAATGGAAACGTATTGGTTCGTCAAGTGTAACATTTCTGCAACAATAGTCAATGGTCGTCTCCAATCATCAGTGTCTCGGGGGCATAATCGTACTACAGTAGATTGATAAGCAGTACAGTGACCTCACGCTGATGTTTCACCGATCAAATTCGCCTGATTTAAATCCTATGGAACCCATCTGGGTCGCTGTCAGGCGCTACCACCGCGTACCCAAATCAGCGGGTATATTTTATGCGAATTACATGATGTGTGCGTAAACATCTAATGCCACTTATCTCCACAAACCTATCATCTATATGTAATTAGAGAACACGCTGGGTTGTCACAGATGAAAAATAGCTTGGAGAGGCTTTCTTTTAACTATCCATACTCAGCAGCAAATCATGGAGTCTTTTCGGAAAAGCGATTGCCAATATCTGTAGCACACCAACTGTGCGAGGAGCACGGTACTTCCATCTCTTTTCTGACTCAACACTAGTTCTTCTTTCTAATGAATGCTTACTGAATCATTCCAAAGGTGTTCCACATGTAGCCTACTCTTCAATATCTATGTTAATGACGATAGTGTCCCTGATATTGCCTAGTGTAACGGAAACAAATAGCACGCAACATTTCAAAGAGCAAACACAAGCTTCCACAGTATATGAATCTACATTAAAGTAAGTATCGTTGTGGTGGTACAACTTTCTTGGCCCCTGTTTCCTCTAATAAATGGACTCCAACGAATATGATACCGTACCGTGGTGACCTTGGAAGGTACTGATTCGATAGTAGTTACAGTAGTGAGTCAGTCAGTCTATGTGAATATAGATTAATCAAAGATTATCAAGCAGTTGAATCTAAACAGGAAGGGGTGTACCACAATCGTAACAATGGGAAGATCCGAAATTTGACTCATTAACTAATTGCATTCTGCAGTGAAGATTTACAAACAAACAAGAAAACAAATATTAAGCTCTGAAACTTGGGGGTAAAATAAAAGTTAAAAAACGATATCACAGACTCCAGTGGAAGATTCAGACGAAACCTTCGCTTCTTGCCATATTATGCTGATGCCGGCCGGCATTTTTCTTCCGATCGCCTGAATCATATAGATCATTCACCTCTTGCAAGTAGTAAATGACTTACTCGGATTTCAGAGGCTCTCACTGCTTCTGTAAGTGGGTCAAGGTTTATAAATAGACTTTCGTCAATGTGGCGCAGAAAAAGTCTCCTGTGATGGATACAGACCACACAAGCACTACATGTTGACCAATCTGAGACACAGCCGTCCCTTAAAAAAGAAACTATGTCCTCTTACACGCGAGTTCTCCGGGAACTCTCCAGATGTGTTAGCACGGCATTACCTAGCTGGTCCTAACAGCCAACTGTCTCCCAGGTACGTAACCTTGCGCTCCTGGCGTCCTTAAAACCAAGGAGACACACTATCGGTTACTGATATCTTCGGGAGCACCTACAATTAAGGTCTGAAGGGCGTTTCGTTACAATTAACGAGGCCAAAAATTTTTCTTATACAGAGGAAGTGACGACATGTAATTTGGGACTCAGTCTCGCCTTGGAGACACGTAGAAAATTTGAAGGCATGATATTTCTTTTAATTTGTAGCTTAACTCTGTAACAAAAGAAATGTACAAGCACGCTGTCTTTACAGATTTACACATACTATAGTAGCGCCACGAGAAATCCCATGCCAGAGGGGCGATGGTAAGGTAGGAGAAAACTGCCCCGCGTTCATGCGCAAAACGTGTAGCAAACCCTCGCGACAAATGTTAACCGCAGCTCCCTCTACAATCGTCCATATGGAAAAAGAGAAGACATATTTTTAAAAGTTCGTTAAAAGTTATTCAGATTTCTCGAAAGCATAAACATGTTTTTAAGCTACTAAATCCTCATTAATGATTTATCGTGCTGAAAAGTAATTCCTCCGAATTTTTAATGTGAAATAAAACAAACGTTTTTAACATTATACATTTTTATTCTTCGTGTCTACATATTTCTGTTTTAACATTGTCACCTTGGGAGGAACATATTTCTCTCAATACGAGACCAGTTTGTTGATGCTGTTACTGTAGAATGTTTGAGTTTGTTGACGGAGCCATAACCTCACCTCTGCTTGCACCGCTTTATCACTATCAAAGTGAAGTCCACGACGGTGCTCATTAAGTTTTGGAAACATATGAAAATCGGATATAGCGAAGTCTGGAATGTATAGAGGACAGTGAAACCAAAGCGCTAGATTTTTGCATATGTCGCAGTTCTCGTGTGTGATCTGTCATTCTCATGCCGAAGGAGAGGGTGCTTCATGCATGGAGCAACTCTTCGAAATTATGGTTTCGGAAACTGAATTAGAGAACGCTGTTTCTCACGCACCGACATGGTAACGTTACACATTGCCATGTTAAACGCTACAATTCGGAGCCGTCTTGCAGCAAAGAGCAGCAAATCTTCAAACATGAACAATAAAAATATAAAGTGTTAATAATGTTTATCGTGTTTAAAAAGCTTGACGAGCTCTCACATAAAAAATCGGAAGCATTACTTTCTACCACACACTCATATAATACCTTGGCTTGTTTTTTGTATATTTTTGAAAAAAATTGAATTGTTTCACAACCTGAGAAATCCTCATAAATATTTCACGTATAGCGCTTAGTATGTTTCATACACGAATTAAAAATCAATTTTCAGTAGAGTGAAAGGTGTACAACTTTGCTTCCGCCGTTTGCCGATAGGTGGCGACAACGGTAAATAGCCGTCGAAAGAAACAGATCGCAGACGTCAGGCAGTTAGTTTGGACCTCGGTCAACATAACCTCATTCCAACATTAGTCGTTTGTGTCTCATCATAATGTTCTTCTTCATTGAAAATGTACATTTACGAGCCTAATTTTCGTCATTTGCGGGAGGTGTTACTGTTTTGTTTCAATATGAAGAAAACTGCGGCTGAGTCTTATCGAATGCTATCAATTACGTATGGTAAGGACGCTATTAGCGAAATAACGTGTTTTGAGTGGTTTCAACGCTTCAAGAACGGTGATGTTAACGTCGTAGACCGGCATAGTATGGAAGAGAGAATGTTTTCGAAGATGCAGAATTGGAAACATTTCTGAGTGAAGACTCGAGTCAGACTCAAAAAGAATTGGCACGATTAGTGGGAGTGACACAAGCCATTTCAAAACGTCTCTAGGCTATGGGCATGATTCAGAAAGAAGGAACTTGGGTCCCGTGTGAGCTGAGACCAAGAGACGTTGAACCGCGTTTGTGTGTTTCTGAACAATTGCTTCAGAGGCAAAAACGGAAGGGATTTCTGCATCGCATTGTGACCGAGGACGAGAAATGGGTTCATTACGATAACACTAAACGCAAAAAATCATGGATATATCCCGGCCATGTTTCCACGTCGACGGCCAAACCGAATATTAACGGCTCCAAGATCATGCTCTGCATTTGGTGGGACCAGCTCGGCGTCGTGTAATACGAGATGTTAAAACCAAGTGAAACAATCACAGGTGCTCGTTATCGAACGCAATTAATGCGTTTGAGCAGAGCATTAAAAGACAAACGGCCGCAATACAGCGAAAGGTACGATAAAGTGATTTTACAGCTCGACAACGCTCGACCCCACGTTGCAAAAGAGGTCAAAATGTACTTGGAAACGTTAAAATGGGAAGTCCTACCCCACCCACCGTGTTCTCCAGGCATTGCTCCCTCTGGCTGTCACCTGTTTAGATCCATGGCGTATGGGCTGGATGACCAACACTTCCGATCTCATGAAGAAGTCACAAATTGGATCGATTCGTGGATCGCTTCAAAAATGAACAATTTTTTTGACACAAGATTCGTACGCTGCCAGAACGATGGGCGAAAGCAGTGACCAGCGATGGAAGATACTTTGAATGACACATGTGAAACCAATTTGTTTCATTAAAGCCTCAAATTTTGGGGAAAAACGGCGGAAGCAAAGTTGTACACCTTGTATTTTAAATCCATCAGTACTATTGTTAAGCAAATAATTCACTTGGTACAGACGAGAGAAATTAGACATCTTCTTCGGTCACAGCAAGAGCCAGACAAACAGGTCAAGTTGAGCCGACCAGGCAAGTAATGCCAAGGCTGCCTGTCGATGCAGTGAGTACCGCTGCCAAGACACCAAAGTGTTTACTTCGCGCTGTCGCCAGGCAGGGCAACCAGAGGCGAAAAAGTGTCGACACAGTGGACAGGCAGAGTCGCCAAGGAGCGGATGGCCCGGCTGCTTAAAGCTCGGGGCTAGATTCTGTCGTTACTTGTGAGGAAGAAACCAGTGCCGTATCAGTCCGCCGCTCGTGGTCTCGCGGTAGCGTTCTCGCTTCCCGAGCACGGGGTCCCGGGTTCGATTCCCGGCGGGGTCAGGGATTTTCACCTGCCTCGAGATGACTGGGTGTTTGTGTTGTCCTCATCATTTCATCATCATCCAGGAAAGTGGCGAAATTGGACTGAGCAAAGATTGGGTAATTGTACGGGCGCTGATAACCACGCAGTTGAGCGCCCCACAAAACCAAACATCATCATCATCATCAGTGCCGTATCAAAACAAGGAACGATCAATCCCGAATAACTATTCCTCGTTTTCAGTTAAAGCTATTGGAATCTTCCGACAACCATCTTCGAAGATGGACCTACAACAATCCGCAGTCTTCGTCTCTACTAATCTGAGAGTTTCCAAGGATCTACAAGTCTCCTCCTCTGGACTTAGCCACTGCTAACCATGGCGCTGCTGTTGATGCTGTTCCACTCTGTGGGCTTAGCGCTCTCCAAACGGTGGGCCACTTGGAAGGCCTACTTCAGTTCATGCTGGGTCCGACAATGGAGATCTCTGACTCTCGTCCAGGGTTGTCCAGCCATTCAACAGTCATCAGGTGTTCGGGCAAACTTCTTGTTACCTGCTTCTGCTTGTAAAGAGTCTTCTGTTGTGCGTTACCTCTTCTGTGCAGGGTCTCCAGGGTGGTCATGCAAACCTTGGCCGTACTCGCCCTGGTCTGTTAGCAGTCTCTCGTCGGCGCAGTGTTCTCGCCCTGCTGAGTCAGCGACCTTGCGACCTCGCTGTCACTCACACCACCGCTTACTCTCCTGCTGTCTGCACGTGGCCAAGAGCCGCTCGCTGATCACAGCATCTTCCCCGCTGATCGTGTACTGCTGACGCTGGCGGCCACTGGCTCTCTGAGGCAGCGACTTTACAACTGATGTTCTCTAAAAAGTGAATGATTTTTCAATGCCGTTTCCCTGACGTCTCATCGGGCATCTAGCAGGCACCGACTCACTACACCACTTCTACCTTGCCCTAGGTGGTGGATTGCCGGCATCTTGACCTCTGGGGCGTCTTTCCATGGTTGGCGCGGATCCTCTCGTCGGAGGATAGAGCCCTCCCTCGGGCATGGGTGTGTGTACTGTCCTTAGCATAAGTTAATTTAAGTTAGATTAAGTAGTGTGTAAGTCTAGGGACCGATGCCCTCAGCAGTTTGGTCCCACAGGAACTTACGACAAATTTCCAAATATTCTTGACCTCTATCAACCCTGCTCCACCACCCGTCATAGCGGCCGACAAACCCGATCGTTAAAGCACGGACAGAGGGCACTTTGTGACCCTTCTGATCTTTGCATCAATCAAATTGTCTTAAAAAATTTTGATATAAAGCGACAGCGTGCAGTTATGGTCTTAGCAATGACAGTGAACTGATAGTTTCTTTGGGACAGGATACTCTGTAACTATGACGTGTGGTGTGTTACACAGTTTTTGTATTGTAATTAGATTGTAAATATAGTTAAGCTTTGTACAAATCTATCTTAGTCAGTGGCTGATCCGGTTCCGCTCCACTGTCCATGTTCCCACTTCCAGGCTGCCTGTCGAATGGCATCAATGGAGAAAAACTTGATTTTCAATATTCTTACAATTATTACCTTAATTTAATAATTTAAAAATCAGTTATGATCTACTCATTTAGAATGTTAAACGTTTAACACAGTAGGCCAAGTACTACAGTAAGAAACTGTGTGTATGTTGTGAGGCAGCGTCACTTAAGGCGTGCAAATCCCCCAGATGGAATTCTTCCGGTATTTGAGTCTTCCAACAAATATAACACTGCAGCGCCTATGTTGTTAAGAAGAACTATGTAGTGTTCCTTCGGACATGCATGAATGTTGCTCTCTCTAAATAAATACGTAAATAAACTGAGTGAAGACTTCAACGATGAGCTGGAACGGATGTCAAGCGACGTCCACCTAGACCAAATAGAGAGAACAATAACAAAAAATGAGCAATAGAAAAAAAGCAGTTAAGGTGACCGCTTCTGTAAAGTGGAGAACCCAGGTTCGAGTCGCAGTTCAGCACAAATTTTCACAGTTGTCATTCTCTTATACAGTTGGTTGTTGTTCGTAATCGCAACTGCGAATACATTTCATGTATGGACTTCCAACAAAATTTACACATAACTTCCAACCTCTAAATATTTTTTTCTCGCTGACACCCCCAGAAAAATAATGAAAGGAAAAACGTTTTATCGCTTACTACATTTTCGCTGTTCATGCAGTAAAAATCAGCATAACTATTACGTTTTAATTTATTACTTCTTTCATACTAACTCCACTTGCAAACATATAACAGACAGTATCCATACATACCCCTGAATGTATCTGCAAAATTATATTATTTTATGACACATAGATATGAAGTGATTAAGATGCTTGAAACATTAGCTTTTGCTTAAAACGGAGTACACAACACTGTATTCATCAAGTGTCTCGCGTACATGCCTAACGTCACATACTTAAGACATTAAAACTGTCTTGTAAAATAATCAGAAGCTTGAAGCTGTTTTATACATGGAAGTTCGATTCTTTAAAGAACAGAATTAGAACCCAATTTATTTTGTTTAACAGATCTGAAGATGGATTACGTTGCCCTTAACCCGTAATTTTGAAATAAACAGCGATAGACAGACAGAAAAAAGCCTATTTTGTGTAAACAAGGATCGCAGATAACTTCAAATGGCTCTAGGCACAATGGGACTTAACATCGGAGGTCATCAGTCCACTAGACTTAGAAGTACTTAAACCTAAGGACATCACACATATCCATGTCCGAGGCAGGATTCGAACCTGTGACCGTAGCAGCAGCGCGGTTCCGGACTGAAGCGTCTAGAACCTCTCGGTCACAGCGGCCGGCCGCAGATAGCTCCCTGTGGCAATATGTCCAGTTTTGAAAAAATATCAACCACGTTCACTGTTTGCATGATAAATGGGCTAACGTTGATAGTTCAGACTGGAGCGCTGGCGTTTGCTTACATGTCCACAAGCTGCTTCGACTTCTCCTGGCGTCGGTATAACATAACAGATTCAAAAACTAAGATACATATTTTAGTACAAAAACCCAGAAAGTGAGAAAAAGATTTGGTGCAAATAAAATCACCTTCCTGTTTCCTGCTACAACGTGAATCACGTAGTTCAGAACTCTGAGATAACACACACACACACACACATAGTAAGGCAACCCATCACATGCATGCAAAAGAGTAGATTGCTGCCGATGTGTAGGGTGCATGGAAGGAGTCTGACAGATGGCCATCCCACCGGAGTCCCTTGTACCGAATGTATTGGAAAACTGCCCGAGAGGACCAAATCGCATCACATCGGATTTTTCTCCTTGGGCCCTCCGGTCGCCTTACAGCGCCTGTGACAAAGTCCAGTGGCCAGGGAGGGGATTCCCCTTTCCCCTGACGAAGAACGGTAGGGTGGGGGGTCGGGGGGGGGGGGGGTGGAAGCTAGGACGGAGTCGCGGGCTGACGGACGGCGGCGGGCGGAAGTTTATCTGCGTCCGCCGAGATAGCGCACCTAACGACGAGGCTGCGGGATCGATGCGGCGACAACTCGTCGCGCCCCGACTCGCCATTTGTAGCGCGTTTTGCGAGACGCGCGGCGGCCTGTGGCGGGGGCGGCGGCAGCCGCAGGGGTATTCCCCATAGATGATGCCACTGAGCGGCTAGGGCTGTTCCGATAGGATCAGAGTGTCGATACCCACTCAAAAGACTAGTACCCAACTAATCCCACTCAAATGGGTGCTCCAAAAGTATCGATACCTACTCATATCGACACTTTTGTTTAAGTTTTTATGCAAATGAAGGAATGCTGAGTATATATGATATTTTACTCTACTGCTAGTGTTATGATGTCTAATAAAACACATTAAATTCCTTCATTTTTTTAATTATCATTCAACGAAAGGTCACCTTTTGGAAGCTTTCCCAAAAGTACCAATTAGGAGACAATTTATTTGTATTCTGAGTCATAGCTGCAGCAGCTTTTGAAAATAAACACTCTCTAGGTACAGGTGTTGCAACGACCATAAGATATTGTTCAGCATATTTGTAGCCCCACTGAAAAATGACTGTCATGTTATCCCATTCTAAAAATTTACTGTATATTAGGAATGACGACACTTCCCAGCACTGAATGTTTTGATTTTATTTTCGACATATTTTCTCAAAGAGTCTTGCTACTTCGAAATAAAGACTGACAATTACTTGCACCTGCACTGTGAATGATAGTATATTACTGACTAACATTAACACAGCAACTCATAACCTAAAAAATATGCCTGCACAGATACAAAAATTTTGAATCAGAGGACATCACCAAGAGAACCATTAGCTAATTGGTTCAGACACACCTTCACTTGTTTCATCAAGCTCAGAGACACTGCTGACTTTCTATTGTTTTCTTTCTACAACTGTTCCCTGAGTACTGGTGTGTTTGTATAAATTGGACGTATTTCCACAAAACTTCAGTTTTAAAAATATTGTTGGTACTCGTCACTGACTTTAGTAAAATTTGTCCACACTTTAAACTGCAGCGGACCCATGATACAATAAAAGCTAATAAACTTTTAACAATAAGCGCGCAATGTACGATTGCAAATAGCAATAAACGACATGGCCGACGGACACACGAAGAGGTCCGGCGAACAGAGAGCGCTGTGTGGGTCAGACAGAAGACAACACCATAGAAACAATCAGTTATTATATAGCTGATAGTCGTGTTGCCTTTTCTTAAGAATAAACTCTTAAGCTATGTCTAGGTAACATGTGTTTAACCAGAAGACATTAACGGTTGTGTCAGCATAGATGTCGAAGGAAGCACTGTTCAATCAAAACCAACGCAGAAGTTACTGTCATCTGTGGGAGTTCCAGAACTCCTCACTACTGGCGTACCTTTTATTTCATGGGAGATCTAGCGCTTACAGACGTCCCACCAGAACTATTTGTTGGAGAATCTATGATTATTTTCTCTTCTCCCTCTACGATTGTTCATAAAGTGTTCTCATCCTTAATCATCGATCAGTGACATTCAACTACACCATTATCAACACAGAATTATTCGAGAGCCATCTCCCACCGTTATTCTCCAGTTTTCTCTGTTTACATTTTATTAAACGCAGGTATTATCCTATGCATTCCATTCCCATCTTCAGAGTACTTCGCCTCGATGTATGTGGTTCGTCAGGTCATGGGACACCACTAAAATATAGCGGTCCGTATGTGAAAGATAAGTCTAGAGGTTGAAAATACCGCTTCAGTTGTAAATTTCTTTTATTATCACGACCGGTTTCGGGCTCTCCTAAGCCCATCCTCAGGTGTTGCACTGAAAATAGCAAGAGACGGGAGATAATTTTTAGACGCCGCAACACATATAAAAAACATAAAATTTCATAAAGTTATAAAAAAACTTTTAAAAAACGTTTCGAAACCGCCGGTTGGGCTAGTTTCTGTGGAACCTATGTCAATGTGAAAGTAACACCAGACAGTACTACGGACGACTGCCTGGGTAGAGAAATATACAAATAAAACCAGGACACTTACACCCCCGAGCACCGCAGTGGACGTGTACTAGCCCGACCGTTCACAATTTGAATTAGTGGTTTACATTTAAAATGAAGAAAAAACAACAACAAAATTACATAAAAGATACACGAAATAAGTTACGTGATTTTGCGTAGTGAAGGAGCGTATTGAACACGTCGGTACAGAACTGTGGTAAAACTGAGCGGAAGCTGCGATGTAAGATAAACTTTTCTTTTACATGAGCGGCAAACAAGTTTTAAATTTAGTGGGGATATATAAGTGGCAACGTGGAACGATACACCACAGTCATCAGTTAAAAAAAAAAAAAAAACATGCACATGTGCCACTCGTATTTACAATTTCTCGTTACTGATGAACAGGGAAAGTAGCAAAACTTTACAGTGTATGCTGTCAGAAAGTAATATGGCAATTAATAGCTAGCAGCAAAAACACTAAAAGGACACATAAAAGTGGCGTCAATTTAAAACCTGCTACCAGAGGGCACAGATAATGCCACAGTACTATAACGCGCCTTAGTCACAGGATAAATTGGATAAATGAAACATGAAAACTTTTATTAAGGGAGGTCAATATTACAGCTATGTAAAATGAACTAGGTGGTGGACCTTGCGGACCTCACAATAGGAAACAGGCATATGCCCCAGCAGTCGTCCGTAGTACTGTCTGGTGTCACTTTCGCATTGACATAGGTTCCACAGCACCATGTCCGACCGGCGGTTTCGAAATGCTTTTTAAAAGCTTTTTAAAGCTTTTCTTACGAAATTTTATGTTTTTATATGTGTATCGGCGTGTAAAAATTATCTCCCACCTCTTGCAATTTTCAGTGCGATACCTGAGGATGGGCTTATGAGAGTCCGAAACGGGTCTTGGTAATGAAGGAAATTTACAACTGAAACGGTATTTTCAACCTCTAGTACAATGCTCAGTTGCGGATGTTCGTCCAACAAGATTGTTTGTAGTGAAAGATAAGAGCTTGAGAGAACTAGACACCTCATTATCTCGTTAGCATGCGATTACGGACCATTCACCTCAGGCCAGAACCGAATCTAAACACACATTTCTAGTGTTGGTATGGTGTTATAGAAAATAATTTGGGCCATTGTAGACAAAACAGTGGGAAATTCAAAACCATTTGGCATTCTTTTTATTTGAATCTCTATTCTTCAGGCAGGGTTGATGACTGTGGCAACCTCTTCATCTCAGAGCAACACTTGCAAACTACATCCTCAATTATCTGCTGAATGTATTCCAATCTCTGTCCTCCTCTACAGTTTTACCCTCTGCAGATCCCTCTAGTACCATGGAAGTCGCTCCCTAATGTCTTAACAGATGTCCTATCGTCCTGCCCCTTCTCCTTGTTACTGTTTTCCATGTACTCCTTTCTGATTTTGCGCAGAACCTCCTCACTCCTTACCTGATCAATCCCCCTGATTTTCAACATTCGCCTGTAGCACCGCATCTCAAATGCGCCGATTCTCTTCTGTTCCGGTTGTCCCAACATCCATGTTTCACTCCCATACAATCCTCTGCTCCAAACGTACATTCTCAGAAATTTCTTCCTTAAATTAAGGCCTATGTTTGATACTAGTAGACTTCTAATGGTCAGGAATACCATTTTTGCCAATGCTATTCTGCTTCTAATAATATCTTGCTCACTCCATCCGTCTTGGGTTATTTTGCTGCTTAGGTAGCAGCTTTCTTAACTTCATCTACTTTGTGATAACCAATCCGGATGTTAAGTTTCTCACTACTCTCATTTCTGCTACTTCTCATTACTCTCGCATTTATTAGATTTATTCTTAATACATATTCTGTACTCATGAGACAGTTCATTCCATTCAACAGACCCTGTAATTCTTATTCTCTTTCACAGAGGAAGCAAATGTCATCAGTGAATCTAATCATTGATATCCCTTCACGATGAATTTTAATTCTACTCTTGTACTTTTCTTTAATATTCGTCATTGCTTCTTCGATCTACAGATTGAACAGTAAGGGTGAAAGAGTACATCCGTGAGTTACACACGTTTTAATCCGAGCACTTCGTTCTGGTATTCCACTGTTATTGTTCCCTCTTGACTCCTGTATGTATTGTATATTACCCGTCTCTCTCTATGGTGTGCCCCTTTTTTCTCAGAATTCTTAACATCTTGCACCTTTTGACATTGTCGAACGCTTTTTTCAAATCCACAAATCCTGTTAACGTGTTCTGATTTGTCTTTAGTCATGCTTCCATTATCAACCGCAACGTCAGAATTGCCTCTTTGATGCCTTTACCTTTCCTAAACCCAAACTAATCGTCATATAACAGATCCTCTATTTTATTTTCCATTCTTCCGTATATTATTCCTGTCAGCAACTTTGATGCAAGACCTGGTAAGCTGGTTGTGAGATAATTCTCGCACTTGTCTGCTATTGCAATCTCCGGAATTGTGTGGATCATGTTTTCCGAAAGTCAGATGCTATATCCCCAGACTTATACATTTTACACGCCAATAGTCGTTTTGTTGTCACTTCTCCCAACGGCTTCAGAAATTCTGACGCAATATGGTCTATCCCTTCGGCCATCATCGGTCTTAAGTCTTCCAAAACTCTTTTAAATTCTGATTCTAACACTGGATCCCCTATCTCTTCTGTATCGATTGCTGTTTATTCTTCTGACACGTCATCGGACAATCTTCCCCCTCATAGAATCCTTCAGTGTACCCTTTCTACTTGTGCACTCTCTCATCTGCATTTAACAGTGGAATTCCCACTGCACTCGTAGTTTTAGCACCCTTGCTCTTAATTGCACCAAGGCTTGCTTTGAGTTTTCTATATGCTGAGTCAGTCCTTCCGACAATCATTTCCTTTTTGGCGTCTTCACATTTTTCATGTAGTCATTTCGCCTTAGCTTCTCTGCTGTTCCTAAGTACACTCCTGGAAATGGAAAAAAGAACACATTGACACCGGTGTGTCAGACCCACCATACTTGCTCCGGACACTGCGAGAGGGCTGTACAAGCAATGATCACACGCACGGCACAGCGGACACACCAGGAACCGCGGTGTTGGCCGTCGAATGGCGCTAGCTGCGCAGCATTTGTGCACCGCCGCCGTCAGTGTCAGCCAGTTTGCCGTGGCATACGGAGCTCCATCGCAGTCTTTAACACTGGTAGCATGCCGCGACAGCGTGGACGTGAACCGTATGTGCAGTTGACGGACTTTGAGCGAGGGCGTATAGTGGGCATGCGGGAGGCCGGGTGGACGTACCGCCGAATTGCTCAACACGTGGGGCGTGAGGTCTCCACAGTACATCGATGTTGTCGCCAGTGGTCGGCGGAAGGTGCACGTGCCCGTCGACCTGGGACCGGACCGCAGCGACGCACGGATGCACGCCAAGACCGTAGGATCCTACGCAGTGCCGTAGGGGACCGCACCGCCACTTCCCAGCAAATTAGGGACACTGTTGCTCCTGGGGTATCGGCGAGGACCATTCGCAACCGTCTCCATGAAGCTGGGCTACGGTCCCGCACACCGTTAGGCCGTCTTCCGCTCATGCCCCAACATCGTGCAGCCCGCCTCCAGTGGTGTCGCGACAGGCGTGAATGGAGGGACGAATGGAGACGTGTCGTCTTCAGCGATGAGAGTCGCTTCTTCCTTGGTGCCAATGATGGTCGTATGCGTGTTTGGCGCCGTGCAGGTGAGCGCCACAATCAGGACTGCATACGACCGAGGCACACAGGGCCAACACCCGGCATCATGGTGTGGGGAGCGATCTCCTACACTGGCCGTACACCACTGGTGATCGTCGAGGGGACACTGAATAGTGCACGGTACATCCAAACCGTCATCGAACCCATCGTTCTACCATTCCTAGACCGGCAAGGGAACTTGCTGTTCCAACAGGACAATGCACGTCCGCATGTATCCCGTGCCACCCAACGTGCTCTAGAAGGTGTAAGTCAACTACCCTGGCCAGCAAGATCTCCGGATCTGTCCCCCATTGAGCATGTTTGGGACTGGATGAAGCGTCGTCTCACGCGGTCTGCACGTCCAGCACGAACGCTGGTCCAACTGAGGTACCAGGTGGAAATGGCATGGCAAGCCGTTCCACAGGACTACATCCAGCATCTCTACGATCGTCTCCATGGGAGAATAGCAGCCTGCATTGCTGCGAAAGGTGGATATACACTGTACTAGTGCCGACATTGTGCATGCTCTGTTGCCTGTGTCTATGTGCCTGTGGTTCTGTCAGTGTGATCATGTGATGTATCTGACCCCAGGAATGTGTCAATAAAGTTTCCCCTTCCTGGGACAATGAATTCACGGTGTTCTTATTTCAATTTCCAGGAGTGTAAGCCGGCCGAAGTGGCCGTGCGGTTAAAGGCGCTGCAGTCTGGAATCGCAAGACCGCTACGGTCGCAGGTTCGAATCCTGCCTCGGGCATGGATGTTTGTGATGTCCTTAGGTTAATTAGGTTTAACTAGTTCTAAGTTCTAGGGGACTAATGACCTCAGAAGTTGAGTCCCATAGTGCTCAGAGCCATTTGAACCATTTGAACCAGGAGTGTATTTCACTCCTAATGGACTTGTATTCCTCAGTTTCCCTGAACGTTTTTGTACTTCCTTCTCTCATCGGTCAGTTGGGGTGTTTCAGTTATCAACATATAAAGTCTGAGTTCTTTAGAAAGAAGTCACAAAGGTGAAGGTGATCTTAGTCTAAGCACTAACAGTTAATGAAGGTCAGACAACATCTATATTTTCGTAACTGTGTGAGGGCCAGCAGTAGATCGCCGTATCCTTCTCTGAGCGTAGTGAAGTTTTCTCTCGCGATACAGAATCAGAGTGTCTGCACGCAGAAGAAGCTGTTGGAAACGCGTCAAGCTACAACCATGGCCTTGGGAAAGCCTCACGGCATGAAGTTGACCGCGAAAGGTTTCTGGTAAATGCGTTGTAATCTGTGCACACTTTACAATCTTTGCAACCTTTGCAACTTCAGTAAAACGGAATGTGTACGAATAAGAGTCAGTTCTTCATTGTAGGAGCATTGTAGGAGCGTAGGTAATAACCTACTGAGAGAAATACAGGATTTGTGCTGAACTAAGCACTGTCTCAGTGTGTGTGTGTGTGTGTGTGTGTGTGTGCGTGCGGATAAGTGAGTGGGTGACATAGAAATGGTGAGAGAGGGATAGTAGATGCATTCAAATAAATTTTGTCTGGAACAATAACAACATTTTTATAGAACTAAATCTAAATTTGTTCCAGTTCCCGGTCCAGACCACGTCATTCGAGATACTTTCATTGGCTGTGAAGCAAACACCAGTTAGTAATAATCCTCTCTCAAATATTCTCAACTTGGAACCCCTTTGCCCCGCTCCCAGCTTGCAGAAACCTCGCTGAAAAGAACCGAAAATTCCACAGTGGGCCGCTTTTTTGCGACTTAAGAATGAAAAACATAGGGCAGACCACCATGTAAAATATAAAAATGGCATTATTCAGTAAACAATCGTTAAAGGAGTACAATGCTTCATTTGGCCGCACCTTACGTTCATCACCTAAGAAGAGAATTTTAAGGATAACATTTAAAAAAAACGCCACTACTCACGATTGCAAGAACTCATTTCCTGCAATATTACTGATTCTTCCTTTTACTCAACAGGGCAAGGTGTGTCTCCCACCGTTTCTCGCGGGAGTCCGATATGTTTCAGTGGCAAACTCAACTCGAAGCAACGAGGTAAGCGATCACTGCAAGTGCTTAGTGATGATGATAATAAATGAGTAATCTAACCGGGGCTGGTTCAAAATGGTTCTGAGCGCTATGGGACTTAACATCTATGGTCATCAGTCCCCTAGAACTTAGAACTACTTAAACCGAACTAACCTAAGGACATCACACAACACCCAGCCATCACGAGGCAGAGAAAATCCCTGACCCCGCCGGGAATCGAACCCGGGAACCCAGGCGCGGGAAGCGAGAACGCTACCGCACGACGACGCCGGGGCTGGTACCTCTAATCTAGTTAAGTTTAACTGCTTACACATACTCCTTATGAGAGGCCATTAGTATGGTCCATACAACTGAGGGAATTCTGTCGTAACCATACTTCATCATCTTGACGGGTGATGAAGCTTGGTTAAGGCAGAACTAGGCTATAAACCGAGCAGACATTTCCGGGGCAAGGCCTGAAGACTGACGGTAAGGCGCTCCCATCCATCATAGGGTATTGAGCTATTGCACACGCGGACAATGATCGTCAACAATGATCGTCATGGCGGAAGAAATATCACTTGGTCACCAGACATATACGCCAACGTGATGCCTCTGAGAAGGATCTTGTTTCACATACTCCAGCCGACAGGGAAACTGTGGCATCTGGCTGGTGCCTCACGAACCAGCCACACCACAGATTGGTGCGGGTTGTCGCCGTATCAAGTCGCCTGGTACTCAACAGCGCTCATCTTACCTGCGAGAGATGCTGTAGTACCGGGGCCGACAAGATATACGGCCCTGCAACGAACATGTGGCGTCACACTAGTCGGCTTGTACGCCACATTTCGTGAACGCTCGGCTAAATGCCCACAGGAAAGCAATACTTAATTGAACAGGTACCCACTAAAAGTCTTAACTTGGTTGTGTCCTATGGAGAACTCGCATGCATTTAAACACGCAGTCAAGAATTATTAAACTCGTCTGAAATAGTTACTCGCTCCCCGTCGGAGACGGCTGCTGGCACATACTGTGACGTACGCGCCAAGCCTGTCTTTCTCGTGGGCCTCGTGTAGTATGTGAAGGCGTCATATACATCGGAATAGCCAGCACCAGCTTACTTCTAAGAGCCACGTGATGCTAGACAACTTCCTGGTTCTTCTCCATAGGGGGGCCGTTGTAGGACATCAGCCAACAGCTCGTCAGTTAATGTGAGTTTTATATCAACACTCAACATCGGAAAAATGGTTCGGATGGCTCTGAGCACTATGAGACTTAACTTCTGAGGTCATCAGTCCCCTAGAACTTAGAACTACTTAAATCTAACTAAC
The DNA here is from genome assembly GCF_023864275.1 of Schistocerca cancellata. Lineage (NCBI taxonomy): Eukaryota > Metazoa > Arthropoda > Insecta > Orthoptera > Acrididae > Schistocerca > Schistocerca cancellata. The sequence goes on along the minus strand of NC_064630.1, from coordinate 321,835,727 downwards.
CTAAGTAGATCACACACATCCAAGCCCGAAGCAGGATTCGAACCTGCGACCGTAGCGGTCGCGCGGTTCCAGACTGTAGCGCCTAGAGCCGCTCGGCCACCCCGGTCGGCTCAACATCGGGAGTCCGCAAGTACTCCTACATTCGTCAGAGCACAATACCGCCAGTTAGAGCCGGACATCGCTAGTACAATATTTACCCTACAGGTTTTGCCTATGGCAGTGTTTCGTTACGGTAACCGACAGACTGTGTAGTCGGCCTGTACGTTCAACAACTGTGACTGTATTTTACAGCTGTTGCGCTGTAGTACTTGATGCCACAGCAAAGCAATGACGAGAGAAATATTTGTATCAGCCTATGCGGGAAACACAGCAGTATAGTGCGAGCACAGGGGAGTCAAGACACCGGGCCGCTCTGGAGGTGTACTCGGAGAGCCGAATTTGTTAAGGCGACCTCGCGACAAGCGGGAAATCCGAGTTCGAGTTGCGGTCCGGCACAAATTCACGTTTGTTGTGTAATATTCTACACCTGACGCAGAATGAAAATCGCAATTAACTGTGATTGTACTATGGTGTCCAGACCCAAATGTCATTGTGTGCTCTCTGTGTTGCTAATGAAGTTCTGTGGTTCTTGGCTACATGGAAACGTTTCTCTTCTTGTAGCGTGTATCACCCACAACGGGATACTAAAGTGGCGGTGAGAAAAACGTTTCTTTTTTTTCTGAACACCTCACGTCTCAACGACAACTGCTTTTCTTCCAGAACTTCGTCCCCAGTGTCTTGGGCTCAACCAGGTAGTTCTTCTCTTTCACGTTCCGTGATTTTCTGTCTTCTTCTCCCCGTTTTGTTTCATTTCTGTGATAGCACGTATTCCTTTCTTGTTCTGGTTCACTGCACCCGTCCGCTTCTCTTGCTTCCTGTCGATAATAGACCCTATTTTTTGTTTTTGTTTCTGGTATCGCTTGCCCCTATTGGTATGACTTCTTCCGCAGCAGAACTATCGCTCCTACAGCTTGGCCATTTACGAGGTCAGCAGTTGAACCGTTTGACCTAGTATATTGCTACCTTGGCCCAGCGTTCGGTGTCGACGTCTCCATGTGCTACGGAGTGGGCAACATAGCGTCTGCATCACGCACAGTACTTCCTGCGCACCACCAAGCTCTTTCGACGGCGCCTCACCTCTCTCTACGACCTCTTGCCCAGGATTCATCCCTGCTGCCTCCGCAATTAGACAGTGCCTTGGATTTTCAACACCGTCCTTTAGGGTGTTTGACCACTTTGTCAATATGTAAAATTCTCCGACGTTTCTGCCATTATTGCAAACGGCCTTCCTCGGGTTTTTTGCTTACTACTTAATGAGAAAAAAAATGGCTCTGAGCACTATGGGACTTAACATCTGTGGTCATCAGTCCCCTAGAACTTAGAACTACTTAAACCTAACTAAACTAAGGACATCACACACATCCAAGCCCGAGGCAGGATTCGAACCTGCGACCGTAGCAGTCGCGCGGTTCCGGACTGAGCGCCTTTTTTATTTATTTATTTATTTATTTAATGAACCGCTGCAGGAGCAGGACGACGGGTAGGGCAGGGGTCGACACCCGAAACCTGGCCATCCCGCCGCCACGCCCAAGCAACGTGTTCGAGTTCGAGGATCGAAGGATCAGGAAGAGGATGTAGTGGATTTGTCGATGTTGTTTTATTTATTTCTTTCTTTAATTTTTATAACTTTTTTTTTAATAGATTTATTTTTGTTTCATTACAAAGAAAGATCCTACAACTGCCGTAGCCGAGCGTCCGAGTCGTCTTCTCGTCTGTTGGGAGGGGTTCCTCCCTATTCCGTCCGTAGAGGATCAATATGCTCCAGGATTCGTCTTCATTTTCAGCGTCTCATACCCGGAACGCCCCAGTGAGCAGGAGGATCCGCAAATAATGAACCTAAATAATTTGCGAAACGAGTTCTGTACTTCGGGTGGCGGCTGAAAGCTGCATATGTCGTCATCAATAGGGACCAAAAGTCGAGTGTGCCTTTGGGAGCATCGCAAAATATGTAGTAAACGGTCATGCCTTTTAGCCAGTTAACGGCGTTCGTTCTGGTTGATGGAAAGTATACGCCGTCGGGGCGCAATACTTCATCAGGGGAGATAGATTCCGGCAATCGCCGCAAGAGTAACGCCAGCATGCGCTGCGTCAGTAGCCAGCACTCGCTGGTCGCGGCACACGTCAGACGGTGTGCGTCCGAGTCAGCGACTGAGCATGTCGGACACAAGGGGTCGTCCGTCAGATGTATGGAACGTAGCCTCTGAAGAGTAGCGAACTTCCCATTCACAACCACGTACCACAATGAACGTACCGTCGTAAGTAGAAAAGGCGTATGTACCGCTCGCCACACCGTGTTCCAGGCAACTTCAGGGTGTCTGTGGGTGACCGTATTTACAGGTTGCTGCTGTTGATAGAGGCGATAATAGTCTTTTGTGCTGGGCTTCCGTGTCGTCGGAAGTTCTGACCGTAAGTAGCTGAAGTCAATCAAGAACTCTCTGATGTGGGTGAGTGCCGGTGAAATGTGTCCTACAGAAACCGGGGGATGCAGAGAGTGTGGTGCCACTTCCGCTATCAGGGTGCCCGTCAGAGTGGCGTGGGCAGAGGTCCACATGCGACGCATAGTGTTGAGATAAAGCGATCGTGCACGGTTATATACATGAATTAAACCGATACCGCCCGCCCGCTGCGGCAGCGTCAGGGTGACGTATCGGACTTTAAAAACTAGACCGGTGCTTACGAAATGTCCATATGATGCTTGAAATCTGTCGGCCATCGTAGCCGTCAAGGGAAGGATATGCGCAAAATAGTTCAGTTTTGAGGCAAGATAGGTGTTGACATAACATGTTCTGAGAAGCATATCCAAGCGACGCAGTTTGTTGTCCTGCAGCAGAGCACGTGTCTGGTGTAGGAGCCTAGAACCGCTAGACCACCGCGGCCGGCACTTAATGAGAAAAATTTTAGTTCTTATACGGTAGTGGAAGAAACTGTTTTCCTAATCAGATAAGATATTGAGGAAGAGGAGGAGGAGTGTTAGACGTCATTTGCTTTATTTCTTGCCACTATTGGAAATAGGCGAATGAGAAACGGATGGCAGCTATGGCGTGGCGCTGTTTACTTGCTGCATAGCGCCGGCTGAGACGCGCCAGCAGTCAGTGTACCTAAGAGGCCACTGTGGTCTCCCGCGCACCTGTATGCGTTGCTTAGCGAGAGCTGTTGTCTCGTAATGCTGTTACCTGCAGTCAGCCAAGACGCCGGAATTCTCTATACAGGTTAACGGGTCGCTTGGCTATTTCTGTCGCCTCTCTAATCATCTTCCTCATGGTAAGTGCTGTTCCACAAAAACTGCCAGTACAAGTACGAACGATCGACAGACGTAGGATCGATACGGATATAAAACTTACTCCTACATAGCTGTGGCCAAGACTGCGACATATTTTTCTTCTAACAGCCCACAAATTTGACTATCGTCTGACACGTAATACGGTGAATAAAGTGATGCCAGACAGTCGACATATCTTCTGTCCTTACCGGGGCGAATCGGAGCGTAAAAGCAGTGATTAGATTTGGAGACGTATACCTTCATTACTCCCTAAGCCACATACTGGTTACAGAGAATTCGTTAGTCGCTGTTCTGGTCTATGATTTTGGTTATGTGCTACGTGTCTGACATGCCACCTCAGTACTGCAGACGCTAGAGTCTGGATATATTTTCATCTCGAACAAAGGCTCTTCCACCTTCTTCGCTGCTGAGATTTCCATCTTCATCGATCGTCGAAAACGTTGGTTTTCTTTGTCTGTAACTCTTGACCGGGACCTTTACGGGGTGCTAACATCAAAAGCCGGACGAATCCCGTCTTGTTTTACGAGGTGCTACTCCTCGCCCTGTTCTTTTCTCAGCTTAGTATATGACCGGCTTTGGCGATTTTAACAATAAACCATGATATTATAAGTGTTATTGGTTTTTCTTAAATCATTGTTATTCGACGGGGATTGTGAATTTGACACTATCAATTGTTCTTTAATACACAAAAAATAAAACATTCAGCACACCGAATGAAGAGAAGCAACTAAAATTTTCTGAAATTCGTTAGCAAAGTATTTTCGAAGGCTTATAGTTTCGCCATCAACTCTCTGTACAAGATGTTAAGTTTTTCTCCACAATATACACAAAAAAGCGTTAATACAAAATAATAAAAACTTAAAAGTTAACTTTCTCACTGTTTCAACCAGTTATAATATGCCTTCTTTTCTTTCCTTGCTTTGGGCATTTTTATATAATTATTTTTTAGTTTCAAGATTTTGAAAATGGCTGAAACAGCAACGGTAAATGATAACAACCAAATAATAAATCTTTATCCTGCAACTGTATGGCTTTTATCATTTACCGTGAAGAATTTTTTAGTTTGTCCATTCCAAATTTTTAATTCCTTTATGAACATGTAGCCTTTCCCTCTCTTGTTAGGGACGAGAAATATTATAAACAAATTTACTTGCTCGAGGATGGGAAAATCTTAGTCTAGATTAATAATGTACAGTAGACAATGAGCACATTTAAATTGACGCTTGTGTTTTAGTATTTATCTTTCTTCGCAGTACGCAACTGGATGTAATTAACAATATCTTATAAATATTTACATCACACATACCGCCCTATCTCATAAGATCACACGTAATTACTAGTAATACACAGTCCAGGCACATTAATGTGACCACCGTCTATGTTCGACGTCAACGTGCGAAACCATATACACACACCAGGCGGCAGCACTAGAAAATAGAGTAGTCGTCAGCATTATGCGGAAACGGAGCGATTTATCTGGCGACCAAAGACCACGATCATTGGCTTTCGGGCCAAGGATGGAAGTATTTCCGAAACGGTTAACTTTTGTAAACAATTCGCGTGCCTCCGCCGTTAAAACATACCGCGCATGGCAAAATGGCGCTGTCCAAAGCCGGCGCCCAGGCAACTGTGGTACACCATGTGCCATGGGTGACAGGGAGAATGACATCTTTGGAGCTGTGCACGAGCAAATAGACGTGCAACTGGTGAGCTAGCTGCTGACCGTCAAGATGAACCAAGGGGCTACCAACAGTCTCTCCTCGACAACCGTTCAGCGAACGTTGTTGCGCACAGGCCTCCGCACGAGGTACCTGGTTAATGCAGCCATGCTACCTGCTGCTCATATTCGAAGAAGGCTGAAATTTGTACGCCAGTATCGCAGCTGGACGTCCAAAGAATGCTGACAGCTGTCCTATTCAGATGAATCGTGTGTTATACTCCATCGGACAGATGACCAATGGCGTGTGCGGCCCTGCAACAATCATCGGAAAAGTCCAGGCCAGAGGATCTGGGGAATGTTTTAGTGGCGACGGACACATAAAATTTCACAGATTTTTGAACTCAGGTTATCACGTAATCGTGATTTTTTTAGATTCATAATTGAGACAAGACTTCCACAGACATACTGCATGTTGATCATGTTTACAACCTCGTCATTCTGGAAGATCAGTGCTTCAACGTAAGTATGCATCTATCATTGGGGACCATCTCCATCCCCACATACAGTTTTTTTCCTTGGCGCGATGGCATCTACTACCAAGATAACGTGGTAGTGTACGTGTGTGGTTCGAAGAGTGCCAGGACGAGTTCACCATACTCCCCCAGCCAGCAAACACCCGAATTTAAACCCAATCGAGAATCTGTGGGACCACCTTGATGGGGCTATTTGTGGCATAGAGATACCTAGCCCAGCTGGCCGCTGCACTGGAGTCATCATGGCTCTATATCCCTATCTGTGCCTTTCAGAACCTCATTGGATCTCTTCCTGCACATCCGCAATGCAAAATGTGGTTATTCAGGCTTTTGACAGATGGTCACATTAATGTGACTGCACCGTGTATTTTCCATTCACTAAATTAGCACAAATGGAGGTCGAGTAGACGAATGGATCTCAACTGTTTGAATACAGTGCTAGAACTAACTTTTTCTGTTCATTGTCTCAGCCTTTGGGAAGAGGGAGACAAAAGAAGAGATGTCCAGAAATGAATTATTATTATTATGACCTGTGGCCTACGTAATCGTCGGTTGTATCTTCTCATTGCGAATACTTCCATTTATTAAAAATTACAAATTTTGTTATAACCACGTAGTAGGCGAAAATAAAGAGATACTACACAATGTTCGAACAGTGAGTTGACTATCTTTTAGCTTGTCGCGAAAGAAACAATACTTTGAAACCGGTCTGCTAATAAATTTCATAAAATAATACGTGCTGGGTGAAGTCTCTTCCTCTACAGTACGAACTGGAACTGCTGATATAGTGCAGCCAGCCAGTACATAGAACTCCATCGAGCATGGAACCAGTTTTGTCGGCGTTGACTGCAGTCAGTTGCAACCCTCGTATTGCATTTCACATTTGAGCATTTTTGGGTGAATCAATATTTTCTGTATAGCTATCCAATGGATTAGACCTATTTTCTAAAAGGAAGGTATTTTCCTAGTTAGGCTCTTTTCTATGAAACAAACACTTTTTTAGTATCATCGATTAGCTAATTTCGCCCCTTGGGCATTATCACGGTACATTACATCAGATTTTAGGTTAGCATACTGCATGGTAGCGGGGCGTGACGGTGTAGGTGACCCTAACAGCAGTTCAGTACAAGCACAGTACATTTGGGCACAACTATCGATGAAGCTAAGTTCATATTTAATACGTAAGTGCTTCCCAGTTTCGGATTTGGTACTGCATGAGCATACATAATACATTAGAAAAGGTCTGTGTAACTCTTGAACTGTTCAGTGTCTTAAAATCAAATAGCATCAGATTTTTATCTTACGCTGTAGGAATAAGTAATTTTGTGATGTGATGTGATACCCAACTCTAATGTCTTATCGCTAATAATAAAAATTGTGTTAATTTCACATTCAGAACCACCTACGCAGGAATATGACTTATTTTAATAAATCTATAGCGGCAGTAGGTCTAAGTATAAAAAATATTAGTATTGGCTTTAATTTTGTAGGGTGACGGCGAGTGGGAGAGGGGGGGGGGGAGAGGAGGAAGAGGCGATGATTCCGTTGAAATGCATGATGACGATGTTTGCGGGGCGTTTAACATCGTGGTCATCAGCTCCCGAATGATGATGAGATGATGAGGACGACACAAACACGCAGTCCTCGCGTTGTGGTGGAGGGAAAGGGGCAGGTTCATCAGTCTTCAGGGTGGTATTACGCAACCGGCCACAAATTCCTTCCTGTACGAATCTCCTGATCTCAGAGTAGTACATACAAATAAAGTTCACAGTTGTTTGTTATACTCGTACATTCCAATCTCAGCACTCCCCTACAATTTTTATTTCTTTCCGCTCCCTCTAGTACCGTGGACAGTATTACCTGATGTCTGAGCACGCGTCCTACCACTGTATCCCTTCTTCTAGTCGGTGTTTAGCACATACTGCTGTCCTCGCCAGTTCTACAGATAATATCGTCATTTTTCTTATCATTTCACTTAGTTATCAGCATCCTTCTCTAAAACCACATTCCAAACTCTTATAATCTCTTTTCCAGGCATTATCAATACCGTTGAACTGCTCTTCCAAGTCTTTTGCAACCTCTAACAGAACTGCAATGTCATAGACATATGACAAAGTTTTTATTTCGCTTTCTAAAATTTCTCCTAGTTTTTATTTTCTGCTTTCTCAATGTAAAATTGAAGACCATCGGGGGTAGGCAACAACCCTGTTTCACTTTCTTCTCAACTACTATTTCCCTTTCATATCCTTCAACACTTACAGCTGCAGTCTAGGTTTTATACGAGACGTATATAAATTTTCGCTTCCTATATTTTACCTCTGCTACCTTTAGAATTTAAAATATTCCCAGTTAATATAATCAAAAGGTTTTTCACCAGAAAATCTGTTCCCAAAATGTTTGACGTTTTTGGAGCTATCCTCTAAGGTAAGTCGTCGGTTCAGTATTACCTCGCGTGTGCCTACTTTCTTCCTAACCTAAACTGCTCCACCCCTATTTCAGCCTCCAGTTTTTCCATTCTTCTGTAAACGATTCGCATCAGTATTTTGCAAGCATGACAAAATAAATGAATTGTTCAGTAATACTCACATCTGCCAACATCTGCATCTTTTGATACTTAGTTTATTATGTTCTTCTTGAAGTTTTAGAATATATAATGTGTACCAAGAATTGTAAAAATATTGTCGCACTCATGTGGAGCATTTCATTACTCTGATGCTCGTAGATGACTCTCCACCACCGAGTGAGGTGGCGCAGTGGTTAGCATAGTGGATTCACATTCGGGAAGACGACGGTTCAAATTCCCCTCTGGCTCTCCTGATTTTGGTTTTCTGTGATTTCTCTAAATCACCAAGATGATTCCTTTGACAGGGCATGGCCAACTTCCTTCCCCATCTTTCCCTAATCCGATGGGAGCAATGACTCCGCTGTTTTGTCCCTTCCCCCAAAGCAACCAACCAACCAACACCGTCCACCGACCTCCTATCACGATATTTGCGACCCCGTCGCAAACCTGGCTAAGAAATGTATAAAATATCTAAAACGTGACACTGGATCCTACAGAGCGTAAGTATGCGACGTAAATACCTAGTGATTCGCGCCGACTGGCTGAAGAGTAGAGGCACAGTCTCAGGTCGCCTCTGGTACGCGGCGCTCCTCTATTCGCGCAGCTGCTATGACCAGCGTGTGTGATTTCACACGAACATACTCATTATTAGAATTACAATTTTAACTAAAAAGTTGAAAGAGAGAGGGAGGAGGGGAAGGTAGGGTAAAAAAGGCATGCCATTAGATTCATATGACATAAAGAGCTCGCAGGCTCAAGTAAACATAGCAAACTCTCAACAATCTCACAAAAATGCACGGGAAGCACTTGTGCATGAATACGCCACTGTAACAACAAACCCGAGTGACAAAGCAAAAGCACTTCAAAGAAATATTATCACTGAATAATTTTGTGTTGTTATTGCCACTGTAGAGTGTTGTACCATAGGAAGCAAGGAGAGGATGTTACGTGGTGGTCGGTATCCCCTTTCTACAACACAACTGCACACATGTATTAACAGGGTTCTTTCTTTACCAGATCAGAAAGCTACTTATCTTTAAGGTAGTCGATATGCTGTGGTACAAGCTCTCCTGTAATAATCCACGTTAGCCTCACTGCTGGAGAAGTAAAAGTCCCACTCTAGTAGTCGGTGACGTGAACTGACAGACGCCAACTAGAATATGACTGAGCTGGTAACTGAGGCTGCGAGTGACAGGAACTCTGACTGGGTGTGACTGACTGGGCCCTCCGGTCCGCGGCTGCGATCTAAATACTGGTGATCGAAAGGGTATTGGCCACACTTGCTTGCGCGGCTGTCTTTGGCCTCTCTCCTGATAGGCGCACGATTCAGCGATTATAATCGACCTTCTTGCACTCTCTTTGACGATTGGTGTCGCTGGCGACAGCTTACGCCAGCACATTCCTCCCCCCTGAAATGCCGCACCGTTGTCGTGTAGGGAGGCTTCGAACGACAACAGGGGGGAAGCAGGATGCTGCTCATAGAGATCAGCTGGGAGCTGTGACTGTGGAGGGCGGTGTACTCCCAAAACTACCCCACCATCTGGTTTGCAAGGCAACAGGAATATCCTCCAGAAAACTGCTGCCAGGGCACACATCCAGGCCTGAGGGCGTGTTCTGGGGCGATGACAGCCACGGTGATGGCGGGCCCAAGTCCACTGGGTCGGTGAGCGGGGGCGGCGGGGGCGAGGGCGCATCGTCCATCCGCTCCTCCTGGATAGCCCTGATGGCACTAGCGCGCGGCTGCGAAGGCCGCTTTGTCCCATGAGGACGTGAATCTGGGAGGAGGGAGGGGTGTGGAGAGCAGCAGAATCAGGGGGCAAATGACATGCACGAATTTGGTTCTGGCGGCTACACTGCAAACGATTGGGAAATGCAATCAAATACATAGAAGAGCCAATGCGTCCCTGGATCAAGCCTCTTTCCCAGCGCCCACAGTTGCCATAAACCCTGAAAAGAATGAGATCAGGCGGCGCAAAGCGATACTTGCAGACCACTGGCGGCGCCGTATGCTACGGTGAGTGTAGCAAGTGGAGCAGCGTCCGATGGCAGCGGCCATGCAGACGTTCCACTGGTGATAGTCCACCTCATGAGTGGGAGTAATAGGAGGCGAGAATGAGTTGCACCACCTGTTCCCGTGTGTGGGTGGTGCAAAGCTTTGCCATCTGTTGTTCGAAAGTGCGTACGAAGCGTTCTGCTTCTCCGTTGGACTGGGGGTGAAACAGAGCACTGGTTAGGTGGCGAATGCCGTTTCGTTTACAAAACTGTTCAAAGTTATGTGAAGTGAAATGTGATCCGTTCTCCGACACAAGTATTTCTGGCAAAGCTTCTGTGCAAAATATGAAGGACAATGCTTGAATGGTGCTACGTGATGTGGTAGAAGCCATAGGCGCCGCAAATGAGAACTTGCTAAAAGAGTCTACCGCGATGAGCAAACGAGTGTTACAAAATGGTCCTGGAGAGTCTATGTGCACTCATTGCCATGGCGATTGAATCTTAGGCCAAGCTGGGAATATCTGTGGTGGAGCGGATTGGTTTACCGAGCATGTGCGATACTGTGACCTCATCTGTTCAATGTGGACATCCCTGCCCTGCCAAGTACAGTGCCATTGAGCTAACTGTTTAGTGCAAACTATTCCTCGGTGTCCTTGATGGAGCAATTGCAACATATCCTGTCGCAACACTTTGGGAATAAGCACACGTGATTGTCCATTGTCATTTTGAACTAGAATCACACCTTGTTGAACTGAAAGGCAATGAAGATGAGCAAAGTATCAGCGCACAACTGAGTTGTGGATACCTCTCAATGAACGAGGCCTAGATATGCGAATGTAATGCAACAAAATGTTGAGATGTGGGTCTGCTTCCGTGGCCTGTGCTATTTTTCTGTAGTCCAAGGGAAAATATTCCAGCATCTCCGAGTCCTGCCCATCGATTTGGCAACAAGATGCGACAGACGATTCAAAATCAAAGACTGGGCTCTCCAGTTGCCACCGTGGTGGCGATCTAAATACTGGTGGTAGAGAGAGTCGAGATGGCGCATTGCTTGTGAGTCTGTCTTTGGCCTCTCTCCTGATAGGCGCACTTGATTAAACACCTGTTATCGAGCTTCTTGCACCCTCTTTGCCGACTGGTGCGCTGGCTACAGTTTATGCCAATACATTCCTCCCTACAAAATGCCGCACCATTGTCATGTAAGGAGGCTGCGAACGACGAAGTGGAGGGAGGCAGGATGCTGGATGTAGAAATGAGCTGGGAGCCGTGACCGTGGAGGACAGTGTACTCCCGACTGTACCCCGCCATCTGGCTTGCAAGGCAACAGGAACATCCTCCAGAAAACTGCTGCCGGGGCAGATTCCCAGGCCTGAGGACGTGTCCTGGGTCGATGACAGCGACAGCGACGGTGGGTCCAGGTCCATTGGGTTGGTGAGAGGGAACAGCGGGGGCGAGAAGCATCGTCAATCTGCACCTCCTGGGTTGCACTGGTGGCACCAGCAGGCAGCTGGGAAGGCCACATGGTCCCATGAGCCCATGAATCTGGGAGAAGAAAAGCAACAGAATCACGGGGCAAATGACACGCACGAATCTGGTTCTGGCAGCGGCGATCTAAACACTGGTGGTGAAGAGACCATTGGCGGCACGTTACTTGCGAGTCTGTCTTTGGCCTCTCTATTGATAGACGTGCTTGGTTCAGTGCCTATGATCAATATTATTGCACCCTCTTTGCCAACCAGTTTGCTGGCGACAGCTTACACCTGGCCCGTGACATGAAAGGAAACTGTAAAGGACGCTCTGTGACAGAGAAACTGCAGATATTAAAATACAAAATAGCAGGGGATAAGGGTTATGTGAGGGGGGGGGGGGGGGTGGATCATCAAGCGTGGTTCTAAAGGGTTGTACTGATAAAGCATGCTATATGAAAAAGTACACTAGAAGTGAGTGTTACAAAACACACAGTAACGTAATTAATAAATGAAGGCACACTAAGTGAAGTTCATAATTTTACATTTCGGAACATTTAGAGCAAGTCGTCATTCTCTGCACCTCGTTGAAATCTTATCAAGATCTGACTGAATATTTGTGCAACTTCTTTCAAGTAGTACTTCATTACAGATAACTGCATCACCTGTTAAATTTCTAAGGTTACTATTAATATTGTCTACAAGATCATTAATATGCAATATGAACTGTAAGGCTCCCAACACACTTCCCTGGGCACACTCAAAGGTACTTCTACATCTGACGATGACTGTCCATCCAAGATAACATGCTGTGTCCTCCCTACCAAAATATCCTCAATCCAATCTCAAATTTCACTTAATACTCCATATGACATACTTTTGACAATAAGGGTAGGTGTGCTACGGAGTCAAATGCTTCTCAGAAATTAATAAATACTGCATCTGCCTGGTTGCCTTGATCCAAAGCTTCCAGTACATCTCGTGAAAAAAGTGTGAGTTGGGTTCCAAATGTTCGATGTTTTCGTAATCCATGCTGGTTAGCATTGAGGAGGTCATTCTGTTCAAGATACCTCAGTATGTTTGAGCTCAGAATATATTCTAAGATTCTACAACAAATCGCTGTCAAGGATACTCTACGGTAGTTTTGTGGATCACTTCTACTACCCTTCTTGTAGACTGGTGACCTGTGCCTTTCTCCAAGAACTGGGCATGGTTTTTTGTTCGAGGGATCTACGATAGATTATATTTGGAAGTGGGGCGAACTCAACCGTAAATTCATTATAGAATCTCACAGGGGTTGCATTGGAGCCAGGATCTTTGTTCAGTTTTAAAGATTTCAGCTGTTTCTCAGCACCGCTGACACTAATGCTTATTTCATTCATCTTTTCAGTGATATGAGAATTGGGACAATTCCCCTCGGTTTTCCTTCGTAAAGATACATTTCAAAACGGAGTTAATCAATTCAGTTTTTTCTTTGCTACCCTCAACAGTTTTCTGTCTCAGTCACTAGGGACTGGATACTAACTTTGGTGCCACTACATACGACCAGGATTTCTTTGGGTTCTGTGAAAGATCGCTTGACAGTATTCTGCTACAGTAGTCATTGAAGGCTTCATGCATTGCTCTCTTGATAGCCAAACACATTTCATTCAGCATCTCTCTATCTATACCCTTAAGCTTTGATTTATACCTATTATTCAGTTTCTTTACAGAGACTGTATGCCATGGAGGTTCCCTACCATTATGAAGTTGTCTAATGGGTGCATATCTATCCAGTGATTGTGAACTACTTTTCTAAACTTGAGACAGTGTTCCTCTGCATGCTTCTGCCCTGTGCTAAAAGTTTCAAGTTCCTCATTGAGATATGATACTAATTACATCCTGTAGGGTCCAATGCCATGTTTTACACATTTCAAGTGGCACACTACAAGTTGTTGGATCCGTTGTCACATGTGTGGTTTTTTAAAAAGTTTTAAGACAAATGTCTACAGTAGAGAGCTACTACTTTGAAACCACGTATTTTAAATGGTGATTAAGGGGATGAGACGCATCCTACGTGTTATCACCATAGTTTCCACACCTGGCGGATCCCTACCTCTTTACCTACACCCCTCAACCTCTAAGGAAAATATTCTCTCCTCCCACATTACTTCTTACCCACTGCAGGTCCTACAGATGGTGATTCAAAGTGCAGTGCTGCAGCGCTTTTTACATGGAAGAATCTTTTTAATTTAAAACGAAAACAGTCATATTTTTTCTCTATCATCTTAGTTATATTGTTATGAATGCTCCTGGCTAAAGAGAGGAGTAATGTACCGCTGACAGTCCATCCCCAGCCCATATGAAGACTGCATTAAAACTGTCGAAACCATGGTCAGGATTTAATAAACCTGTATTTTGCAATTGGTTGGCTGATATTTCCAATCCGTTGAAGCTCTTATTGCTGTGCCACATCGGTCGGTGGTCGATATCTTCTACACGAGTGTGCAGGAGCGTACGCGGCCAAGAGCTGAATCGAACATGTCTTACGTAATTAAACTGAAAAGTATTATATTTATTTTTAAAAAAATTGCGATCAGAACCATATTTTGTGAAAATATATATGAAAGTGATGAGTCAACCTCCAAACAAGTGAGGCTGAAACGTTATAAGTTCTGGTGATTTTGGTATGACAAAATGGTGAGGGGGTGAGGGGAGGAGGCAAAAATCGGTTAAATCGCCGACGGGAAGCGAGTAAACGAAACAAGGAGAGAAAGCGGGCAATGTTTGGCGCGCGTGTCGGACACAGTGGGGAGGAATGGCGCAGCAGACACTGGCAGGGGGAGGGGGAGGGGGTGGGGTGTTTTCGCGGGTCCGCATTGCGACTGTTGGCCCGCGCGAAGGCCGGAGCCGCCGCAGCAACCGGCAGCGGCAGCCCGTGTCCGCGGCCGGCCCTCCGCTTCACAGGGACCGCCGGACCACCAGCCGGCGATCGATCTCGCGCGGCCGCGCTACAAGTTACCCGACTCTCGGACCACGCCTGCGTTGGCACCTCTTTTTGTGATAAGCTGCTCTGTGGACCTTCCTGGCGAAGTAGTTCACTGAGTCCGACAGCTACTACAATAACCTGGACCTTTTCGGGTCCCAAGAAGCGAACATACGCACTGTGCGCTTCATCTACATTTACATACATACTCCGCAATCCACCATACGGTGCGTGGCGGAGGGTACCTCGTAGCACAACTAGCATCTTCTCTCCCTGTTCCACTCCCAAACAGAACGAGAGAAAAATGACTGCTTATATGCCTCTGTATAAGCCCTAATCTCTCTTATCTTTGTGGTCTTTCCGCGAAATGTAAGTTGGCGGCAGTAAAACTGTACTGCAGTCAGCCTAAATTTCCTCAGTAGCGATTCACGAAAAGAACGCCTCCTTTCCTCTAGAGACTCCCACCCGAGTTCCTGAAGCATTTCCGTAACACTCGCGTGATGATCAAACCTACCAGTAACAAATCTAGCAACCCGCCTCTGAACTGCTTCTATGTCCTCCTCAATCCGACCTGATAGGGATCAAACGCTCGAGCAGTACTCAAGAATAGGTCGTATTAGCGTTTTATAAGCGGTCTCCTTTACAGATGAACCACATCTTCCCAAAATTCTACCAATGAACCGAGGACGACTATCCGCCTTCCCCACAATTGCTATTACATGCTTGTCCCACTTCATATCGCTCTGCAATGTTACGCCCAAATATTTAACCGACATAGCTGTGTCAAGCGCTACACTACTAATGGAGTATTCAAACATTACAGGATTCTTTTTCCTATTCATCTGCATTAATTTACATTTATCTATATTTAGAGTTAGCTGCCATTCTTTACACCAATCACAAATCCTGTCCAAGTCATCTTGTATCCTCTTATTAATAGCGTGACACTCCCTTCATACAGCCGGCAAGTCGAGGTCTCGTCCTATTATCACAGTACGATCTTCGTTGATATTCATCCTCTGCAAACCATTGCGAAAGTCGCGACACAGGGTATTTCCCATAGCACCACACATAGGTGTTTATTCCTGTTCTCTTCGCATATGAATCCCGAATAGAATAACTGTTTCAGTGACTATGTGCACTCTGTCATTGGTCCAATCTTGTTTCCATGGTTCGTTACGGGACTGTATCTGTTTTTAATTATTTTTTATTTAATGTGACCTCATTGGGGCCATCAGGACGTCTCTTCCATCGGACCAGGGTTTCTCGCGTACATTATAGTTTCCTAAAAAATGACAATTTTAATATGACAAATAGTATTAAAATGTTTTGAGTATCTCAAGTGACATCAATCAATAAAGTTAAAATTGGCAGTATTTCGACCACAGCGGCTGCTGCCACTAACAGTAATGATAATAATATTATCAATAATAATAATAATACAATAATTATGACATAATAACAATAATGATAGTGGCAGGTATAAAAAAATCGTAAGTGTATAAGGTAGATGTTTTCTGATATAGTGAGTTCTGGGAAAAGAGGAAGAGCTGGTTGTAAAGAAGGGTGTACAACCAGTGTGTAGAGGAATATTGGTGGTCTTTATTGTTGTTTTAGGTGATGTGTCATTAACTGCCTCCTGAAGCTGGAGATGTTACTCAGTTCTCTAACACAGAGCGTACCGTATTCCAGAGTCGGGTACCTGCTACTGAGAAGGACTTCGAGAAAATGGCTCAACATTGGCGTGGGACAGAAATGATTTTGCTTGGATGGAAGTAGGCTTTAGCGGGACATCTGGTATCTACCTCCAAGCATCTGCCAATTTAGGTTTTTCAGTGTTCCCGCTATACTCTTCCACGAGTCAAACATAGCTTTCACTATTCGTACTGACCTTCTCTCATTTGCATCACATACTAATTTTATGTGGTATGAGCCACACACACAAGTGAGTAATGTTCGTAGATTAGATGCACGGGTGATCAGTAAGTAACCTGTGCATTCTCCCGGTATCCTACCAATGAACCGAAGGCTGCCACCTGTGCTGCTTACCACTGAGCCAATATGCTGATTCCATTCCATATACCCACAAACTGCTTCACCTGCGTATTTTTATAAGTTAGTTTGATTCCAATCGTATCTCACTGATATTTTAATTACTGGGCACTTCGTATCCAATCTTTGCTCAAATTTGAAATCATATCACTCAGATGTTACTTCATTATACACACCTCCCTCATCTGATATAGCCTGAGAATGCTATTAATATTGTCTACTAGGTCATTAATGTACAAAGAGACAGCAGGCTCCCAACGTATTTCCTTGAGGAATTCCAGAAACTATTTTTATCTCTCTCAATGACTCTCCATCCAAGAACATACGATGCGCCTTCTCTACCCAAAGTATTTCACGTTCAGAATCCATAACAACATCACTAGATTTAAATACGACTGATATAGTATCATTAGAAAGTCATGAAACCCTTTTTCCCTCTTCAGTGACTTTAATATAAGCAATAGGTCTTTAATTTCTGTATTTTTATTGCAGAATATGGTCGCATATGTAATTACAATAATTAGTCTTTTCGTTCCTTTACAGATCTTCAGCTCCATAGCAGTTACAGAGAAAGCCGTCAGTCATATGTGCTACACTCAGCCTCCATGGGTCACTTCTGGCTAATTCTTGCAAAACAATTACATCACCCGTTCCTGTAGACTATTTCCTTTACAAGATGTGGATGATCCGCAAAAGTATTTCATCAAAAGCTGCAGAAAATAGTATTGTGTTCCTGAAAGACCACAAAGAAAAACTTAACTTCATAAAAACGTAAAATAAGTGAAATATGGTTGTATTTTGGTAAAGTGATGCTTGTTAACATTCACGTGCACAACATCATTTTCTACATTTCTTTTCACGAAACGTCTTCGTGATTATTCCGATTTCCATAACATGCCGAAATTGGTAACGTAATTATTTTATAACATTTAGAAACCCTTGTGATTTACCGACCAATCGTAATTTAAGATTTCCCTTTTGGTGTAAGCCAGCTATCCATTTCTAAGATCATGACGGCATTATTGTCATTAATAATCTGGTACCTTACAAAGGAAGCACCTACAGTTAACTGACACAATATCAGCATTTACTACTTCTGAACAGCAAGGATAAATCTACTGGTCCGTAATTAATATGTCTGGTCGACTGCTTCTACGATTAAGGCTCGTAATTCATCGTTGAACTTACGGAGGGACTAGTCAAACCAAAAAAACTGTAACGTGCATGCCGCTCAACCTGTGCTACCCGAGTAGCGGCTTTCTGTGAGATGAGCAGTACGTGCCGGACTCACAGACAGCGACTTCCCTGTTCTGTAGTAAGCAAGAAAAGGCGCTCGAAGGCTTACGGCATAAGAAATCACCCTCAATCAGCCAACGGTCTTGTCGAAGAGGACGAAGGAGCAGACAAAGGTTCAGGGCACTCTCTTGCCCCTGGGGTGAGAAAATGCCCCTAAAGGTGGAAGAATCGGAAATGATGAAGGACATGAGAATGCAGAAGGCAATGGAAACCACTGCTTTAAAGACAAGTAATGTGTGCCCACAGGTCGTGTGGCCTATAATTGAAAAAAAAAACTTATGGTAATCTCTCTATTGGCAGAAGAATCCGGACTACCACCCCTTTCCGATCTCTCGGAGGGGACTGCCAAGAGGGAGCTGACCAAGACAAAAAAAGATTGAATAACCAACGAAAGTATAACGTTCTACAAGTCGGGGCCAGGAATGTCAGAAGCTTGAATGTGGTAAGGAAGCTAGAAAATCTGAAAAGGAAAATGCAGAGACACAGTCTAGTTATAGTAGGCGTCAGTGAAGTGAAACGGAAAGAAGAAAAGGGTTTCTGGTCAGATTACTATAGGGTAATATCAACAGCAGCAGAAAATGGCGTAACCCGGAGTAGGGTTCGTTATGAGTAGGATGGTAGGGCAGAGAGTGAGTTGTTGTGAATAGTTCACTGATACTGTTGTTCTTATCAGAATCGACAACAAACCAACGCCGACAACGATAACTCAGGTGTACAAGCCGACGTCGCAAGCCGAAAATGAAGAGGTAGAGAAATTATATGAGGATATTGAACGGGTAACGCAGTACATAAAGGGAGATGAAAATCTGATAGTCATGGACGACTGGAATGCGGTTGTAGGGAAGCAGTAGATGTAAGTATTGGGGGGAATATGAGCTTGGTATTACAGAGGAGAAAGACTAATCGAGCTCTGCAATAAATTTCAGCAGTAATAGTGAATACCCTGTTCAAGAATCGCAAGAGGAGAACGTAAACTTGGAAAAGGCCTGAAAATACGGGAAGATTTCAGATTGATTGCATCATGGTCAGCAAGGATTCCGAAATCAGATATTGGTTTGTAAGGCGTATCCAGGAGCAGATACAGACTCAGTTCACAATTCAGTAGTGATGGAGAGTGGGCTGAAGTTTAAGATACTAGTCAAGAAAAATGAATGAATAAGTGGGATAAAGAACTCATTAGGAATGAGAAGATAGGCTTCAAGTTCTCTGAGGCTATAGACACTGCGATAAGGAATAGTTCAGTAAGCAGTTGAGTTGAAGACGAACGGACATCTCTAGAAAGGGCAATCACAGGAGTTGCAAAGAAAAGCATAGGCACAAGAAGGTAACTGCGAATAAACGATGAGTAACACAAGAAATACTCCAACTGATCAACGAAAGAAGTAAGTACAAAAATGTTCAGCGAAATTCAGGAATACGGAAATACAAGTCACTTAGGAATGAAAGAAATAAGAAGTGCAGGGAAGCTAAGGTGAAATGGCTGCAGAAAAAACGTAAAGAAATTGAAAAAGAAATGATTGTCGGAAGAATTGACTCAGCATATAGGAATGTCAAAACAAGTTCCGATGATACTAAAAGCAAGGGTGGTAACGTTAAGAGCCCAACGGGAATTCACTGTTAAATGCAGAACAGAGTGGATAGATGGAAAGAGTATATTGAAGGACTCTAAGAGGGTGAAGAGTTGTCTGATGTGATAGGAGAAGAAAGAAGAGTAGATTTAGAAGAGGTAGGGGTTCAGTATTAGAATCAGAATTTAAAAGAGCTTTGGAAGACTTAGAGTCGAATAAGGGTAGGTAATATTCTATGAGCATTTCTAAAAGCATTGGGGGAAATAGCAACAAAGATACTGTTCACATTGGTGTGTAGAATTATGAGTCTGCCGTTATACCATCCGAATTTCGAAAAAGCATCATGCACACAATTTCGAAGACTGCAAGAGCCCCAAGCACAATCAGCTTAACAGCTCATCCATCCAAATTTCTGACAAGAATAATACACAGAAAAATTGAAAAGAAAATTGATGATCTGTTGGATGACGATCAGTTTGACTTCAGAAAACAAAAAGGCACTAGAGAAGCAATTCTGACTTTGCAGTTGGTAATGGAAGCAGCAATGAAAAGAAATCAAGACATAGAATTTATCCTCCTGAAAAAGCCAGACGACAGTGTCAATTGGTCCAAGATGATCGAAATTCTGAGAAAAATAAGGGTAAGCTGTAGGGAAAGGTGGGTAATATATAATGTGTATAGTAACTAAGTAGGAATAATAAGACTGGCAGACGAGGAATGAAGTGCTCGGATTAAAAGGGGCGTAAAACAGGGAAGTAGTCTTTCGCTCCTATTATTCAATCTATAGATTGAAGAAGCAAGCCGCGCGGGATTAGCCGAGTGGTCTCAGGCGATGCAGTCATGGACTGTGCGGCTGGTCCCGGCGGAGGTTCGAGTCCTCCCTCGGGCATGGTGTGTGTGTTTGTCCTTAGGATAATTTAGGTTAAATAGTGTATAAGCTTAGGGACTGATGACCTTAGTAGTTAAGTCCCATAAGATTTCACACACATTTTTGAAGAAGCAATGACGGAATTGAGGTGAAAGGATGTCAATGATAAGACTCGCTGATGGCATTGCTATCCTCAGCGAAAGTAAACAAAAATTACAGGATCTGTTGAACGGAATGAACATTCTAATGCGTACAGGATATGGCTTGAGACTAAATCGAAGAAAAACGAAAAAGAAGTAGCAGAAGTGAGAAACTTAGCATTAAGATCTGTAATCGCAAAGTAGATGAAGTTGAGGAATTCGCTATCTAGGCAACAAAATTACCATGACTTCCGGAGCAAGGAGGACTTAAAAAGCAGACTAGCACAGGCAAAACGGGCATTCCCGGCCTTAATTTGAAGATGAAATTCTGAGAATGTACGTTCCTAGCGCAGCATTGTGTGGTAGTGAAACTTGGACTGTGAGAAAACTGAAACAGAAGGGAATCGAAGCGTTTGAGTTGTGGTGTTACAGAAGAATGCTGAAAATTAGGTGGTCAGACAAGATAAGGAATGAGGAGGTTCTCCGGAGAATCGACGATGAAAAGAATGTATGGAAAACACTGACAAGAAGAGGAGACAGGACGGTAGAATAGGACATGTGTTAAGACATCACGGAATTATGGTACTAGAGGATGCTGTAAAGAATAAAATTGTAGAGGAAGACACAGACTGGAATACAACCAGCAAATAATTGGGGACGTATGTTGCAAGTGTTACTCTGAAATGAAGAGACTGACAAAGGAAAGGAATTCGTGGCGGGCCACATTAAACCAGTCCGAAAATTGATGGCTCAAAAAAATAAAAGTATGCTTGCTGAAATCTCATCCTCTTACCATAGCATGACCATCAAAATTTAACCACGATATTTTTGTTCACTGAAGCGCTCTGTCACTACATTATTCCGCATTCACAAATAATAGCATTATACGTTATCAAGTTCAATAATACAGCGTTATTTCGTTTTGCTCTAAAAGGATGACTGCAGTCTTTTGTAATCAATAGGATTAATTTTCCTCCGATTACGGATGTAATTGTTCATTATCGGTCGTATGCGGTGGTTCCTTTATGTTAATATTTTTCCATGGGCTATCCACGTCTTTTCCACTCGACTACAACCCAGAGAAGCCCAAGTACAATCTTGGTAACAATTCTGTTTTTTACTTTAGTTTATTTGTTGGCTTTCTTGCGACCAAGTCAAAGATACTTCACCGTGTACTAAGTCTGTACCTCGTTTACAGAACACTGATTTGAGATTTTGTAGGTAAAAGAAACTAAAATATTTATAAAACAAGAACAAGTAACACATTACCGCGAAAAATTTTCAGCTCATGCGAGTAACTCCGGTACAGAATCGTAGCTGGAACGGGCCACATTCAGGCTCTGAGCACTATGGGACTTAACTACTGAGGTCATCAGTCCCCTAGAACTTAGAACTACTTAAACCTAACTAACCTAAGGACATCACACACATCCATGCCCGAGGCAGGATTCGAACCTGCGACCGTAGCGGTCACGCAGTTCCAAACTGACGCGCTTAGAACCGCACGGCCACACCGGCCGGCACCACATTCAGAATAGTGCAAAGTAGCATTCAGAGACACCGGAACAACGACGTACACGAAGTTCGCGAGCTGGAGCCGCCGATCTGCGTGAGCGCCTGTTCTTAGGCTAAGGTATCCTTGGTGAGGGCACAGAGTTGCCATGACATACACTATATGGGAGATAATAGAACGAAGGTAAAAGAAGCAAATAAGCTTTCACGTTTCACTTTCAGAGACAGTCGAAATTGTCCTTTTAATGAAGATAGCAGTGTTCAGTTTCTGCACAAGATCTTGAATGTGATACTTTTAACAAAACTTTTCATCTACCTTCAGTCCTAAGAATCTAAAATGGTCGTTATCACCTCGGGACAAAAAAATTTTGTTTTACAAGATTTCCGTGTCAGAAACTGGAAGCACTGTGTTTTCTTTCAGTTAAATGCTGTTCTGTTCTCTGAACGCTATGCGCTGATGTTATCGACGACTTTGCTAGCTAAATCATTTACATTATATTCTCCGTCTTTCACCATTTGGCTGGAGCCATCTGAAAATAGACATGTCTTTAATCATCCGTTATGTTGCAAATTGTAAGTAGTGTATCATCTCTGCGCAAGAGGCTAACTACACTCCTGGAAATGGAAAAAAGAACACATTGACACCGGTGTGTCAGACCCACCATACTTGCTCCGGACACTGCGAGAGGGCTGTACAAGCAATGATCACACGCACGGCACAGCGGACACACCAGGAACCGCGGTGTTGGCCGTCGAATGGCGCTAGCTGCGCAGCATTTGTGCACCGCCGCCGTCAGTGTCAGCCAGTTTGCCGTGGCATACGGAGCTCCATCGCAGTCTTTAACACTGGTAGCATGCCGCGACAGCGTGGACGTGAACCGTATGTGCAGTTGACGGACTTTGAGCGAGGGCGTATAGTGGGCATGCGGGAGGCCGGGTGGACGTACCGCCGAATTGCTCAACACGTGGGGCGTGAGGTCTCCACAGTACATCGATGTTGTCGCCAGTGGTCGGCGGAAGGTGCACGTGCCCGTCGACCTGGGACCGGACCGCAGCGACGCACGGATGCACGCCAAGACCGTAGGATCCTACGCAGTGCCGTAGGGGACCGCACCGCCACTTCCCAGCAAATTAGGGACACTGTTGCTCCTGGGGTATCGGCGAGGACCATTCGCAACCGTCTCCATGAAGCTGGGCTACGGTCCCGCACACCGTTAGGCCGTCTTCCGCTCACGCCCCAACATCGTGCAGCCCGCCTCCAGTGGTGTCGCGACAGGCGTGAATGGAGGGACGAATGGAGACGTGTCGTCTTCAGCGATGAGAGTCGCTTCTGCCTTGGTGCCAATGATGGTCGTATGCGTGTTTGGCGCCGTGCAGGTGAGCGCCAAAATCAGGACTGCATACGACCGAGGCACACAGGGCCAACACCGGGCATCATGGTGTGGGGAGCGATCTCCTACACTGGCCGTACACCACTGGTGATCGTCGAGGGGACACTGAATAGTGCACGGTACATCCAAACCGTCATCGAACCCATCGTTCTACCATTCCTAGACCGGCAAGGGAACTTGCTGTTCCAACAGGACAATGCACGTCCGCATGTATCCCGTGCCACCCAACGTGCTCTAGAAGGTGTAAGTCAACTACCCTGGCCAGCAAGATCTCCGGATCTGTCCCCCATTGAGCATGTTTGGGACTGGATGAAGCGTCGTCACACGCGGTCTGCACGTCCAGCACGAACGCTGGTCCAACTGAGGCGTCAGGTGGAAATGGCATGGCAAGCCGTTCCACAGGACTACATCCAGCATCTCTACGATCGTCTCCATGGGAGAATAGCAGCCTGCATTGCTGCGAAAGGTGGATATACACTGTACTAGTGCCGACATTGTGCATGCTCTGTTGCCTGTGTCTATGTGCCTGTGGTTCTGTCAGTGTGATCATGTGATGTATCTGACCCCAGGAATGTGTCAATAAAGTTTTCCCTTCCTGGGACAATGAATTCACGGTGTTCTTATTTCAATTTCCAGGAGTGTATTTTCACCTGTTCAGGTAAGAGTCCAAAGGAGCCGATGATGTCTCTGAACTCAAGTGGTAGATGTCATTCATGGCGACATGAGTTGAGACTCACCACTCGAGAGTCCCTGTACGCCGGCGGGGGTGGCCGAGCGGTTCTAGGCGCTACAGTCTGGAGCCGCGCGACCGCTACGGTCGCAGGTTCGAATCCTGCCTCTGGAATGGGTGTGTGTGATGTCCTTAGGTTAGTTAGGTTTAAGTACTTCTAAGTTCTAGGGGACTGATGACCTCAGAAGTTAAGTCCCATAGTGCTCAGAGCCATTTGAAGCCAAGTCCCTGTACACCGCCGGAGCTTCCTCCGCTTGTCAGAGGCCCCCTCCCCTCCACTACTCTTCCCGACAAAATATAAAAATAGTAAGTATACATTGGCCTTTATTGCCAAAGTGCCATATTTTTCCCTGGAACGATTTGCGCCTTTGTCTAATCACATGGGGTATTCCGTTGCTCCATCGACTTGCTGCAGAGTCTCGTTGGAGGAGGGGCCTCTTCTTCATATCCGGTACAGAATTATTTGGCGCCCTGTCAGGTTCAGTGGTCTTTCTCTGTCGAGCATCTTCAGTTGTTATCCACTTTACGTCTCCCTTTTTTCTAAACGTTGTTTTTTTCGGGCGAGAGTCCGACAATAGAATGAAAGATCTAGGTTCTTTGACGAATGAATTTCAGAAGATAACATGCAGCATCTCAACTTAAATTTTACCTTCTTTCGTTTAGTGGTCTTCGATTTATTGATTTTGCAGTGGGAAAAAACATTTTGAGGTTTGTTGAGAACTCAGCAGGTACAATCTAGCTTACAAAGGTTTTTAACTCTTCTCGCAAAGCTGCCATTACTTTTCCTTCTTTTATCTACTTTGGTCCCCCAAAATATTTAGAGGCTCTCCTCGAATACTGTACCATAAAGTGCGTTCTGGCGGCTCACTTGGTAAGGATGTTATTCTGAAAAGTAAAGCCCGGCACACTGTCCAGTTTAACAAGAATTTAGTTTCAGTGTACACTCTGATGCAGGGTCAAAGTATCGTTGGAGGTGTCGTACGCTTGGATCTTACTCTTAGCGGTCAAATTTACAAGTGCCAGTTTTCCAGTCTCCACAATCAAATGATCAAAATGGTTCAAATGGCTCTAAGCACTATGAGACGTAACATCTGAGGTCATCAGTCCCCTAGACTTAGAACTACTTAAACCTAACTAACCTAAGGACATCACACATATCCATGCCCGAGGCAGGATTCGAACCTGCGACCGTAGCAGCAGCGGTGTTCCGGACTGTAGCGCCTAGAACCGCTCGGACACAGAGGCCAGCAATCGAATGATCAACGAAATGTTAAAACTAATGGCAGGATTAGTATCAACAGTGGAGAAATCAAATCCACAGAGAGGAAATGAATACAATAGGCACGTGACTCAAGACGTTTGGTTGAGTGGGTCGATATGTGCAGCACATCGTCTGGTTTTTAACGAATAGTCTGGTGTTGAGCTAGACATGGAATGCATCTGGGACATGGCATTAACTTTGTCGCTCGAGGCAACTATTCGTTACAGTGTGATTACTGTGATATAACGTGCATGAAAACGTTTTCCAGAACACCTGGAACAAATTACGCAGATAAGTCTATATTTTCGTCATAGTGCTATTTAATTTATGTTTTGTTATTCTGGACCCTAAGGTTCAATGCCTTGACAAAAAGAAAGCAGCGCCGCTGTTTTAGCGTTGCTGGTTGTTGGCGCATGTCACACAATTCCTCCCCCAACCCTTAAATAATGTTCGAGCGGGCTTCGACTGTATTTGGTAGACATTTAGCGAGATTACAGCAGAAGA
This sequence comes from Schistocerca cancellata, assembly GCF_023864275.1. NCBI lineage: Eukaryota > Metazoa > Arthropoda > Insecta > Orthoptera > Acrididae > Schistocerca > Schistocerca cancellata. The sequence continues at coordinate 321,809,847 of NC_064630.1, read as the reverse complement.
AATCCGCCGTCTTCGCATCCGGTTGTCAATGTGCTGCTGGAGCAGCACCAGCACGACCCGGCTACAGAGCGTGCAACAGCATTTTCACTCCGTCGTCTTGGAGTCATAAAAGATGCGTAATGAACAGGTTTTTATGCGGTATGGAAGTTATGTGATCTAGTGAAGCAAAACATTTTTCTCAGAGCGCCCAGTTATTCAATTACGAGGGGACTTCAGAAAGTAAGTTACGCATTATAATGTCAAGCCAACTAACTTTTACTGTATGTGTGTCTGAATATTGTGGGAGCTCAACATCGAGGTCTTCAGAGCACTTATTACTCAGCAAAACAAACGAATGTGGAGGTAAACTCTAAAGGTGTTGCACACTCATGTACTCGAAGCGACCGCACAGTCACTCCATCTCACATGCGCTAAAATAGTTTAGAAAGAGGGAAAGTAGCTATACATGAAATTAAAACACAGAGAAAACAAAACACAGTGAGCTAAAAGAAAGGCACAGGGAAGTGTGATTCGATGACCACTAACAAAAAACTTGGATAAGCCAATCACCCTGTTCACAAATTAAAAACATCTCGCTAAAATCTTGTTAAAATATTGGAGAATTCACAAAACTTTAAAGCTTGAAGCACATTCGTTTGAACGTTACCTAAAATAGAGGGCAGATCCGTCGTAACAGTGATCTGCACGCCACAAGCACCACACATTGGAGGGTCCTCTCGCCTGAGTAAGAATCCATGCGTCATAGGGCTGTGGCCTGCGCGAAGACGAGTTGGAGGGTCCTCATCCCATCGATGTGGCTGGAAAGAAACACGCCATGGCCGAATTGTGTGCGTTACGACACGGAGCTTGTTGTCAGTCACTTCTAGCCACTCGTCTTCCCGTCGACGCATGACTTTGTTCATCAACAGCGATTTGATAGCGTGCGTGGGGATAGCACACTGAAATACCTAAGGATAATGACACGCCTCCTTCGCTGCTAGATCCACCCTTTCGTTCCCCGCAATATCTATGTGCCCTGGTACCCAGCAGAAAGGCACGTCCTTCCCCAGTCGTTGTAGCTGGAGGAGGGCAACCTGGATACATTGGGTTACTTTATCAGCTGAGTACAAACGTTGAATAAAGTGAAGAGCACTAAGAGAATCGGAACAAACAAGATATTCAGCACTGGAACAACGTCGCATCTGCTGCAGTGCCCGCAAGATCGCATATAACTCTGCATCAAAAATAGAACATTCTGGAGGCATTTGGATCTTGAGGACACGATCCGGGAAAACAACAGAGCAACCAACTGGGTCCACCTGCTTGGACCCATCCGTAAAGACCGGTATGTAGTTGTGGAGCTCACATAAAAAGACAGAAAATATCGAATGGAATACAGAAGCAGGAGTGCAATCTCCACTACACTGCACTAAATCTAAAATGACGCTGTGCCTCCGCAGTAACCAGGGCGGCAGATGATTAAAACCCTGGATTTGGTCCACACCGAGTGACTCCAACGCATACTGCAGTTGGATCCCGAATGGCGTTGTGTCTCATGGAAGATTGGAGAAAAGGCGTTCCATAGACGGACGAGCAACAGTATGGTATGCAGGTGATGTCGGAGCTGCAAGAAACTTACATTCCTGACGCACCATGAGGAGCTGCCGCCGGATGGTGAGTGGCTGTTCCTCAGTATCAGATCGCGTCAATGATCTTCAAATAAGAAGGCCTTGCTGACCCATAAACTGTGCACCCCTATTACAGCCGTGAACGCACAAAAGCCCTCTAAAACCGGAGCAGACATGTTCTGTCCGCTCCCCAAGACCTGATGATGTTCACTGCCTTGGCAGTTCTGGCTTTCATGTCTCTCAGGTGTGGCAACCATGACAATTTTGAGTCAAATATGGGGCCCAGGAACCTCGCTGAGTCTTTAAAATGCAGGATGGCGGCCCTCACATGCAAGTCACGCAAATAAAAATATGACGAGAATTATTAAAATGAACTCACACACACTTATCTTGCAGCCTACTCCTCTAACCTGCGCAACGTAAGCTGCAACTGACGATCGCTGTTGCAGCACTAGACAAAGAACGATAAACAGCAAAACCGGCCATAAAGAAGGAGCACTGTACAGGACTCATTACCGTAGACGTGATACTGTTTATGGCTATGGCAAAGAGGGTAACACTTAAACTAATGCCCTACTCAAAACGATCTGACAGCAAATTACCAACTCGGGTCCTAAAACACCTCTGAGACAGAAAAGACCGTCTGAGGTGGCCACGAAAGCCCCTTGATGCAGTTACAGAATACAGTGTCTCCAAGTAGTATCGTACACCTTATTGATATCGAAGAATATGCCGATACCGTAGTGTTTACACAGGAAAGCCTGCTGAATAGCCGCCGCTAGCAGAGTCAGGTTGTCAACAATGGACCGAAATCTCTGAAATCAAAGCTGAGAGCGGCTAAAAGTTGCCTGGTCTTAACAACCAGACCAGACGACTGTTAACCATTCGCTCAGGGTCTTTCCTACACAGCTCATTAAGGCGATACTCCGATAATTACTGGGACATGTTCAGTTCTTTCCTGGTTAGAGGAAATATATTAAAAGTACGTCTCTCCACAAGCTGGGGAAGTTGCCTGTCTGCGAGATTAAGGCATTCGTGGAGGACTTCCTTTGGCGCCATTGGCAAATGTTGAAGCATGCAGTAATAGATTCGGTCGTGACTGAGTGGGGTATCACGAGTCTCACACAGAACCGATTCCAGCTCGCTCATGGAGAACGGTTAGTTGTAAGTCTCAGATTCGTTGGATCTGAAGTCCAAGTTTCCCCTCGTATAGCCGCACAGTAGCGTTGGAATTGGCAGAAGTTTTAGCAAAATGTTCGGCCAGCGTTTCTCACTATTCTAAACAGCCTGAGTTTGTCTACTGTCAGTCGGCATTTAAAATGTCGAAGAGCCGCACGCTTGTCCCTGATTGCTGGACTTCACTCATCTGCCCATCAAGTACATTTCGCCTCTTAATAATACTGGAAGACATGGTGATGGATAAGTCAGCGGCATCATGGATCACTTGTATGATGTGGTCCACCCATCCTTGGACGCTGCTGTTGTATTCGAACACAACCAAGCTGGCTCAACAGCCTCCAGGTACCCTTGTTAACCATCCATTTTGGTGGCTTCTCTTCAGTCAGCGATCCTTCCAGTAAGTGAGTGAGGAGTGGGAAGTGGTCAGCGGAATGAAGGTCATCAATGACTTTCCACTGAACAGAGTCTGCAAGGGCTGGAGAGCAGAGAGAGAGGTCAATGGCCGACAATGACCCAGTTGTAGCATAGAAATGAGTGGGAGTACCAGTATTTAGGACGCACAGCTCTTGGGATATCATGAGACCCTCCAGAAACCGACCCCAAGGGCAATTGGAGGTCGAGCCCCACAAGATATGGTGAGCATTGAAGTCTCTCAAGGGGAGTTGTTCCAGCAGATCTGTGAGAGCCTACTGCATCAGGAGGAGGAAAACACAGAGAGCAACTGTGATTCTTCGACACATGTGAATTTTAACTGCAACTTCTTGCAGGTCAGTAGCCAGGGGAACAGCAGACAGCATTTAAAAACATAGCAACGCCTTCCTTGGCTCTTTCCCTAGTGAGGTCATCGTTGCGGTAGACTGTATAGCCCAATAGGACAGCTTTAAGATGCGTTCCCTGCAAACAGATACAGACTGGGCATTCCTATGCTAAGAGATGCATTTCTTTCCCATGAGTCCTGAACCAATTAACGTTTCACTGAAGGATGGGAGCCATTTATCAAGTGGTTACACTTTCACCCTGTCTTTCCACCCGGGGGAGGGGGGGGGGGTAGGGTAAAGCCTGGGCTGAGCTCTGGGGCGAGATAATTGCCCCAGTCCGACATCAAGTTCCATTTGCTCCGATGAAGACCTTAGAGACATATCAGAGAGGACAAGTTCGACATAATCGGACAGATGACCTCCTGTGTCTGTTATATGTTGACACTTTGTCTAGCATTTTTGGCCCTGAGTGGGCTTTGGGCCACAACCGTGGTTCTGGTAGTAGCAGCAACACTGGATGGTGGACCAGGTGAACCTTCGGAGGCGCAGGGAGATCTGCAACGGCACCAACCACAGCCTTGTCTGCAGTCTTGAGTGGAAGTGTGAGCTTCGAAATAACTGAGGCAGAACAAGTGCACTGGCAGACGCAGGTACTACCGCTAACACTGGCAACCTCTGTTCGTGTAGCAGCCTCGGTTTTAGGGACTGGCTGGTTAATAACAGACGAGAAGGAGGTAGCGAACGTCGGGGGCTGGATGGCCTTAAAGAGCTTTTTTGGTCTCTCCATATGAGATATGTTTAGTTGTTGTTATTTCCTGTATCAGCTTTTCTACGAGAAAGACACTGCAGACACAGGGTGATCCCCATAGCAGTTGACATACTTCACAGATGGACAGCCAACTGCTTCATGGCCGGTCGTCCAACATTTGTCACACGTGGCTTCTCCCTTACATCCGACAATAGGTTTCCCAAAGCGCTGGCACTAAAAACAGCGCATGGGTTTCGGGAAATAACACTGTACGCTAAGGCGAAGGAAACCAGCCTTAACGTGCTCTTTATAAACGAGTCTGATTTCATTGCCTTCCCGGGGCAATTCAGCTTTCAGTTCTTCTCGGGAAATGTCAACCAGATCTCTGCATGTCACAACACCTTTACTGTAGTTCAAGGTGTTGGGCAGTTCAGTTTCAGTTGCATGATTTCCGTGGCATGGACCTTTTTGAAGAATTTCACTTGTTAGTAACTGGACATTTGGACCAACAGGGTCCTGTTTCGCAAGCGCTTGACGAATTTCAATGTTCCAGCAATGCCCTCCAATCCTTTTTGTATATAAAATGACGAAATTTTTTCGCAATTGACTTATTTCCTTTTAACTATTAGAAACACATTTTGAGAAACACCTTGTGTTCTGTAACAAACGACTGAGTCAGGAGGACTGGTTATCTGAGTCCTCTTATTTGACTGGATGTTCTTACCTACCAGACGCCCACCCATTCCGCTGAGAGGTGGAAGAGAAAACTTCGAAGGATCCATCTCGGTCTCACGAGCAGCTAGGGAAGTAAAAGTCCATCTAGACAGAGCCCCGCATGCCTAGGTAAGCCTTACACAACTTAGGTGCCACGGGTTGCCCAGAAGTTGTTCCACCTCAACAGCTATGCATCTCATCAGCGCGTAGCACACCTTGAGATTGAGGAGTTTTTTTATAAAGGTTTATTCCATCCTCGCGATCCGGATGATCAAGCCAAGATCCGTGTCCGCTGAGACGCACAACGTCCCACCGCCGCGCCGCACGGTGGCCGCTGAGGCATGCCCAGACCTTACGGTGACAGAGGACTGGTGGCGCTTACCAGTCCCCAACTCAGGAATCCCGGGGTTGCCAAGCCCGTACTCGGCAGGCGAACGGTGAGCCCCTGAGCGACTAACTTTTACTGAATGCGGCACTACAACTCAATGTGGCACGAATGCATGACACTATTTTTCAACATAGTCACTAAGTCCGGCAGATATCCGCTCCTTCATCACGGAACCATTCGAGAACCGCTGTTTAAATATCCTCCTTGGTGTAAAATTTCTCACCTTCCATCCAACCCCCAACACCCCCAGATGTTTCTTTTAGCTTTCCGAAAAAGTGGAAATCGCATGTGCAAGACCTGGACTTCCCGATCGCCATCACCCACATCTGTGCAGCCTTGGTCAAATTGCTCGCACCATTTCATTTTCGGCTGGATGCGACGTTGCAATTGGTCCATATACCGATAAAATTTCACGGTGAATCTTCAGGCAATTCAGACGATTCCTGTGTACTCCAAATTTGGGGTACGCTTCTAGTTGCCGCGATATTTCAGTCGCTCACTGTGACGCACATATTTTCCATACTGCAGCAAACTGTGACGAAGCCCGGATACACAACGTGCCACTCTGCTTGGCCAGTGGGCTTATCGTAGGACAGCTTGTATTACCTACTTTCTGAAGGCCGTATGCATTACTGATGGACAATTCGTCATCAGTTGCTCAAATCGATAGGAGGTATAATACTAGCCTAGTCTCCATAGAATACGCACCTATTACTAAGGTCAGACGAAAGTGAAGAGTAGTAGGAAAAAGGAGAACAGTGACTTGCTAAATGTGAGAACTGGGTAGGATACAATAGAGAAAAAGAAACGATGTACAGTTTAGACATAAAAACTGACCGCCGGCCGGCGGCCACAGAGACTAAGTCCGAGTCGCTCACTTAACGTGGCCAATAAAACTGACCGTCCCTGACAACTCTAAGTACGGCCATCTGCACAATCTGGCAACACCGTTAGATGCGGAAGTGTTAGGAGGAAGTGTTGTCTACTTCCGAGATGTTCTCGGATTCTGTGAGCCGGTGGTCTAGTGGTTGCCGGCACGGTAGCTCAGCGTGTTCGGTCAGAGGGCTGTGTGCTCTCTGTAATAAAAAAAACTGAGTCAAGGAACCAACAATCAATCTGAACGACTGTCTTGTGACGTCGGCCCCGACCAAACGCAACGAACTGTATCGAACAAAATGAGTAAAAAAAAATGAAAGTGGTAATCTTCGTGCATTCTAGACTTATGGTCACCTGTTCGCGTCCAACTGTTTTTTTTTACCATATTTCGGTCTACAGTTATGAGTCTGATTGAGCATCGAAGATAATTCGCTTAACATTCTACCCACCAGCAATGACAAGTATTCCAGAAGCAACTCCGCAGGACAGCTAGTGGCTGCGTCGCGATCATAACAGCTCACGCTCGAGCGTTTCCTCGCGCTGCAGCGGCAACCGGCTACTGGCCAGACGCCACCCGCCGCCTGAAATCCGGCGCCGCCCATGTGAACGCGGCGCCACGCTGTCAGTGTATGTATCAACTGTCATTTTCGAATTTGAAGTTCTAGTTATCATCTTGCATTTAAGCACTGGATTTTGCATACTTGAAAATCATGAACTACAGTTAAGCATTGTAAAATTGAGTCGCAAGTGGAAAAAGGTGTAACATCTGCAACGCAACGTTTACTTTTGGTATAACAGAGGGGTGAATGCAGAGGAGGCAGCTAGTGAGATTTGAACTGTGTTTGTAGCGAGTGCTTTTGGGAAAAATACACCAGAAAAAGATATTCGTGTTTCAACAAAGATCGTTCTGGCATGAATGATTTTCCACATTAAGGAAGTCTCGACTACTGATATATGTGATAGATTACCATTTTACTATCATGCGACATTTGCATTCAACAAGCAAAGTTCAGAAGTCTGGTGTGGGAGTATTGCAAGCTCTAATTCTAAACAACAAAAATCAACGGAGTGACTATTATTGAACATCATCAGGTCACTCATCGAGCATTCCTATGCAGTACTGTTACTGGTGACGTGCTATGATGCCTTTATCGTTTACTTCCTAAGAAGAAATGAAAGGCTGAGCCCCACCAAAAGACGTAAACTCGAGGAAAGAATAGTGTGAACATAATATTTTACATCTGATAAATCCAAAAGTGTGTTTTGGGCTACGAATTCTGCCCCCAGGGTGTGTGCAACACAGCTGGAATTTGTTGCCAACAACTGAGACACCTTTCGGTCGCAGTGTAAGAAAATCGAGCAACAAAACTACATCACCTGTGCTACTGCATGATAACGCACTATGTTGATTTGAGAAACAAAACTATCCAGCAGATTGATAGGAAAGTCGTCTCTCAGGCGCCTGTATTGATAGGGAAGTCCTCTCTCAAGCACTTGCCCCTCTCGTCATATATTTGTAAAATTTTACCTTTCCCGCTCTTGATCGATCAGCCGTCAAGGCAATTCATTTCTAGACGGAAATACTCTTAAAACTACTCTGGTTTAATGACATCGTTAGAACCAGTAGGTTTCTACAGGCGTAGAATTTGTAAACAACTTAAGCATTGTCAGATCGTTTTAGATATCGCGAAAGAAAATTCTGCTCATGATTAATTTCTCTTCGATAATTACTGTTGCGTTTTGTAATCTAATGGAAAATGCAATTAAAATATTCACTGTACAAATACAAATTAAATTCAGCTTACTACAGAAACATCTCGACGGCAGTCTATCTTAATAAAGCATTAAGTGTCTGTGAGACGATTGAGCCTATTTTAACACGAATTAGTAGGATATTACCGACTTCTGACTTCGAAAAGATCTGTATTTATTTCATTTCCTGTACCATTCGTAAGTATTATGAAAATGTGACATTTCACAGATAAAATTATGTATTCACAACAACAGAAAATATGTCGGCAGAAAACAAAAGTGGCATTATGAATTTGACAGTACCGTAAGGTTTTCGCTCTGACACTTAGGGTTACTGAAAGTAGCAAGACGAATTTTGCTCGAGCGTTGTCTTACGATTCCCATATTGAGTTTTTATCTGCCTGCTTGTCGCTGTGCTACAAAAGAATTAAAAATGTGGCTTTCAGCGAGTCTCGAAAGGCGAACGAAAGCAGCTTGCACCTGGTAGCTAAGCATGTTACCTGGGAACTGGTTTTTTCCTAAAGTGGGAAGACATCCTTTTGTGGTTGAATTGTTGGCAAATGTCAGTCAGACGTGTACCGTTGGTCTAAGCGTTTCGGTGTGTTGAATTTAAACCAATGATTTTTCTACAGGTTTTTTCTGTCCCAAATAGAGAGTTGAAGTCTCCCATTAGTATTTTCACGTCATCTTGGTGAATTTTGCTCATAGTATTTTCGAGTGTGTTCTAGAATTTTTCGACATTTTCGGTGTTTTTCTTATTTTCGATGTTGGTGGGGACACGTGCATTGATGAGAATATATTTTTTACTGGGGCTCTGAATGAGCATAGTCATAAGTCGCTTGTTGATGGGCCGGCCGCAGTGGCCGAGCAGCTCTAGGCGCTTCAGTCCGGAACAGCGCGACTGCTACGGTCGCAGGTTCGAATCCAGCCTCGGGCATGGATGTGTGTGATGTCCTTAGGTTCGTTAGGTTTAAGTAGTTCTAAGTTCTATTGGACTGAAGACCTCAGAAGTTGAGTCCCATAGTGCTCAGAGCCATTTGAACCATTTGAACAACTATTGTGTGTTGAACAACAAAATGGCTCTGAGCACTATGCGACTTACTTCTGAGGTCATCAGTCGCCTAGAACTAATTAAACCTAACTAACCTAAGGACATCATACACATCCATGCCCGAGGCTGGATTCGACCTTCGACCGTAGCGGTCGCTCGGTACCAGACTGCAGCGCCTAGAACCGCACGGCCACTTCGGCCGGCGAAATTTACCAGAGATCTTCGATATTCTCTTCCGTGCTAGCCTGGACTCCCCGGAATCCGAAAATCCAACTGCCGCCTCTCGACAGTCGGGTTGTGTACCACCTGGGGTAAAGTTGACTTTGCTTGCATAGTTCATGTTTGCTTGTGTTTCATTGGTTTGGCTTGGGTGATACGAGAACCGGACAGGACCAGAGGGTGTTGAAGCCTTTGAAAGCAAATATTTTCAGCCAAGCTCATTGAGCTAACAGATGGTGACCAGAGTAGCGGTGATTTTCACTCAGACGTGTCAGGATTCTGGGTTCAACGGATTGAGTAGCCGTTCAGGATTGTGTTAGCATTTGGTTCACCCCTAGTATTTGATTTCCTCGGTACCACGCATATTGGGGTTTCCCCTATCCGCCACACGCGATTATTATTATAATCGTTATGTCATCAGCAAATACGGTATGGTGTATCTTCCCACCACTGAAATAGATGTGTATTGTTCGATTCAGTATTTCCATCACATAAATGTGGGCTATAATTACGTTACATTGCTGCTAGTAGACATATTTCTCGCTTTTTCTTAGACAGTTGCTACCTGTTACTCCATCATAGGAATTTACGTGCGCAGCATTGTTTCAATACAGACGTTCAAATTATCCGATTTCTGTAATTTCATTTCGATACCAGATCGTTCTAATCGGGTTCAGCCAGGCTGTCTTAATGTGGATATCCGACTACGACTCTCATCATATGATAGACTGGGTAAACCACATTCTTAATCGGACTGTTGATATAGATCACTTATCTATGACAGGGCCTGAATTCTTAAACATTGTGGAAAATAATAATCCAATGTGCTTATTACAAATACGTTATTTAAATATAAATATATGAACTAACGAGATAACAGTTTATTTACAGGAGCAGAGCCCCATCAATCATAGCAGAGCAGTGCGAGATTGGTTTCAGGGCCAAGAGAGGATAAAGCTGTTGCCATTTGTTCCACGATCACCAAACATCAACCAGACAGAGAATATGTGGGCAGAGGTAACAAGGCCATTGCCACGTGGATCTACAAAAGCAAGCGACCTTTGGACAAACATAGAAAATATATGTTGGGGAGTTAACCATCACGCTACACTGTCGACGACTTAATGAAATCAATTCCCCTACGCCTTCGAGAAATCTTACGTAATGATCGTGGGTGGGTTGGTTACTAAAAGTATAAAAAAATGTTCAAATGTGTGTGAAATCTTATGAGACTTAATTGCTAAGGTCATCAGTACCTAAGCTTACACGCTACTTAACCTAAATTATCCTAAGGACAAACACACACACCCATGCCCGAGGGAGGACTCGAACCTCCGCCGGGATCAGCCACGCAGCCCATGACTGCAGCGCCCCAGACCGCTCGGCTAATCCCGCGCGGCTACTAAAAGTATACTCGTCCACAAAACCCATGTGGACAATTATATGATAATCGGTCAAGCTTTGCTTTGTCGCAGCTCTTTAGCATACAAGTCCATTTACTTTCAGTCTGCTCCTTATAATTCTTGCAATGTAAGGTAATTGAAAAAACTCATCAACTCGACACCAACTGAGGAACTGACTGGTGCATGTGTTGTTCAACACACAGTAGTTGTCACCCTCCCTGGAATCAATGACTGTGTGTGTGTGTGTGTGTGTGTGTGTGTGTGTGTTTTCGTGTTCAAGCACAATCTGAGTCAATACTATTAACATTAGAGAGACAACCAACAATAAATATTGCATCAAATATGACTGTGAAGTATTTTAATGCGATGGGAAGTTACAAACTGAATTTTCACCCAACCCACGTCTTGCATATTACGTTAAGTAAGATGTATTAACTCCATAGTATCGTTAGCGGAGACGTGCGCTCTTGTTGTCGAGGCTCGCGACAAGCGCAGCGAACAGCAGTGCCAAATGCCGCCGCGATTTGTTTATGTTGGCTGAGCGTGGACACTGCAGCAGACGCTTCGCCATAAACAGAAAGAAATCACCTTGGCTCTGACTGCAGTGAGCGGATATCACTGCCTGCGTGTTCTTATAGTAACCAATGTGAGACTCTACTCACAGGTACCATGGAGCAATTGCAACGGGTATCATGTCATTAGTCATCAGAATATTCACCAGTGATAAAATGTCCACTCTATTTGAATCCCAAGAAAATAGGAACCTTCTCACAAAGGAATGTGAGGTGATATCAAAATTTATCTAACATACAAAAATTAACTGCAGAGCTTTCATGTATGCAGTAGTAGCACACAAGGAAATATTATGTCTTCTCCTCTTCTCATATTAACGCCCTTGTTTTAGAATGAAGTGAGAAAATAAACACGAAAAACTTAAATTCCTGAGAAGCATATAAGTCATTTCCTCTTCTCATAGCATAACCTTTGTTTTAGTATGAGGTAAAAAAATAAACAGTTTAGGGTTATGAAACATAATATGACACCAGATTCTTATCGTAGGCGCTATTGGAAACGCAAAAAGTAGGGAGCTATCCATTCTTTTGTCCAAAAGTCTATTTCCTTTCATGCATTACTCACGCTAGGAGATTCTTATTTAAGGTCTTATGGGCATCAAGTTCTTCAGCAGAACAAGCCTTATGTTATTGTGCTAATTACGGTATGGAAAAAATGCAACAAGACGAGTTCCCCTGGAGCAGTGAGGATATTTGCATATGTCTGTATTCAGCAGTGACTGCCAGCTGCCACAACACTTCACAGAATCCTTGCGGCAGGCAACACAACTGTGCGCGTACACTTCAGACTTCATTCAGTAAGACGTCAGGAGATGGATGGAAACGTCAAATTAACGTTGCTTTCCGAGTCGTATTCAATCCAGAATGAGGTGTTATTAAGGTAGTTGAACGTTCTAGCAGTTACACTTATATAATTCCCATAAGAGTATTCCGATAGCCAAAAGAACCCGTTAGTGTAAAACCATCTGGAACTGCATTAACATCAAACTGCAAGAACTTGAGACCATACGTGGACTCTTCTCTTCACTAGGTGACCTATTACTGATATTTAGGATTCTCTCCGTCCTAGGCGTAATGAAAATGGAACTTCAGAGGCGCTTTCCGCTATTCTTGACAAACATGAGAAACTTGTAATCACTGCGAGTTACAACTGCGTGATGATAATGGTTCAGGTTGTCAGTAGTTGTGGTGGTGTTATGCTGTCAAACTGCTTACAGCAACGTTAATGGTGGCGCACATAATTCAGCGCTGGCTACCTACTGAAGTAAAGATAGTGTTGTGGCGTCGTCGCTTGTCTTTATTTGGCCTCAGCTTGAGTAATCCGATTTAACGAACATAGTACTACATTCGCGGGCTGCTGATGATACAGCGTGACTACAGAGATCATCGTGCGGGTATTACATTAATTCTGCAATGAATTGCTTAAAAAATATTACCCTCAGCTATGCACCTGGAATGACTCATTACACAGGTACTCTATGTTGCATTTGGTTAAGTGATCAGTTCGCTGCAATCCTGCTTCTACTATTTGTAAATCCTTGTATACTTCAAAGTTTGTTAAAATGGCTCTGAGCGCTATGGGACTTAACGTCTGAGGTCATCAGTCCTCTAGAACTTAGAACTACTTAAACCTAACTAACCTAAGGACATCAGACACATCCATGCCCGAGACTGGAGTCAAACCTGAGACTGTAGCTGTCGCGCGGTTCCAGACTGTAGCGCCTAGAACCGCTCGGCCACCCTGGCTGGCCTACTTGTATACTGACCATTCGTTATTTGACTAAATATGAACTACAATCTAATTCGCATGTATATGACATGGGTTAGCGCCGGCACAAAGGTATGACTAAGGATTGGATGCCGTTGGAGGCCCGTTATTTTGATGACAAGACAAATGTTCGCAAATCACCTCTATTGCCTCAAAAAACAATTGCATCTTAAATATCGAAGGACCGACGTCCACACTGTCACAGCGCGTTGAAATACAGCAACGACTACAGATGCAAATTTGTGACCGACTGAGCTTCGAAGCTAGACCTCCTGCTTACTAGACAGACGTGCTGACCACTGCACTATTATTTTTTTAAAAAGTTTGAGAAGACTTTCAGCACCAGGTAGGCGGAGGCAAAGAGGGCAGGGGTCGAAATTCTGAGGCCTGGCCACAATGCCTCCCCCATACCTGTCACTGAGCAGCTGCATTATTCACATGTATTCCATGTTTGCACTCATATATTCCTTTAAATTGTAGAATAAAATTGAAGTAGTAATTAAGGTCAAATAAATTACAGACTGTCGCCTCCAGTGGCGCGCGTTCCTTGTGGAACATAACTTATAACAGTGAACAGGGTGACGGAAAAATAAATAACAAACATTCATTCAGAAATATATTCAGAATTTATGTTATTATGCACTGGATGCATATGAGGTCTGTAAGGAAGCCATATATTTTTCAACAAGTGGAAGAAGTTTCGGAGCCGGAGGGGTTTTGCCAAATTAGAACAGTTCTGATTTTAGAACCAACGTAAAACAATATTCCAGGAATAAAAAAAAGTGAAAGAATAGTATTCTGCTTCTAATCAATAATACCGTCCACCTCTTTGTAGCCCACATAAAGCAATAGATAAAAAAATTTTAAACCATTCCTTAAATTTGTTATTCTTCTTCAGCTTAAAATGTTCTTCTGCAATATAAAACATGCACTCTTCTGAGTTCTAAGTTTTGTTTGTGTAAAACACAAACTGTCCCAGAAGCCACGAATAACTGTTATTCTTTGCGCACGGGTAACATTTCCAGTCGGGTTGTAAAGCTTCAGTTATCGGTATATGACTTTCTGCGGTTCTGTTGATAGTGCTAATTTCTTCCTAGTCCAGTTCTAAATTCTGATTCTATTTTCACATAAGAAGGTGTGCGCTACAGTTTCTACAAGCCCACATTTGTCGCAGTATGGAGATGGTCTCAATTTGATTTTTCATAATCGTTCCGCTGTGGGTATGGTTTCGTTTACAACGTCGCACCATACGGCACTGACTCTAGTTGGTATAAGTTTACTGTTGATATTCTTCCAGACGTTCCTCCAGATTTTGTAGGTTAATTTACCGGAATTCATTTGTATATACGATGTCTGGTAATATAATCGTAGACGGTTCTAACGTTGGTTTGTGCTGGTGGAAGTCTTATATAGCTCCAATCGCCACAGTACTTTCGGGCGTAATCTAGGCTGGCGTGCAACATTAACAGGAGCGTTCCTATCCCCAGGATCTAACGAGAGGATCAGAAGTTTCGTGATGCTTGTCTTAGTGGGATGTCTTTAATTTCAAGTCCTCTGTTTTGCCTCTGCAAAGTCGCCGTGTGGAAGGATACTTTGAAGATATTTTGATTCCACACATACCAAGAGGCTACAGCTAATATTTTATGTGCAGTGACCTGCAATATCGGTAAGACTGCTGCGACATGATAAATTTTCCTAAGTATGTATGTATTTATAAACTGAACTTCCTGCAGTCAGTCTATCGCAAGACATGGTCCTTCAACAAGGTTGCGATGACATTAAGTTTCCGCTCCCAATTTTTCTTGGCCATGCGCTTGGGATTCGCCCTTAACCACAATTCGAGATGGAGACTCTCTTCAGTTACATCTAACCAGTGCGCACCTATTGCACTATTGTAGGAACCGAGATGCAGTATTTTGGATTTAAAATTTTGTAAATTTGTGGTAAGAACTTATGGGACCAAGTTGCTTAGGTCATCGGTCCCTAAGCTTACACACTACTTAATCTAACTTAAACTATGGACAACACACACACACCCATGCTGGAGGGAGCCCCTCCCTCCCCCCCCCCCCCCGGCTATTATTTCACTCGCTCGCGGCCACACTGTATTCCCGCGAGGGTTCGGACGATGTCGTGCGTCTAGCACTGTAAACTTTAGATGACCCGTCGAGACCCTAATAATTATACAGGATGTTTCAGGAGAAATAGTAAATATTGTAGGAGATGGTAGTATAGACAAATTGCAGAAACAATGACATATAACATGTGTCCAATTTCTGTTGAACATACATATAGTTGGGTTGTAGTGTATCTAGAGGTAGCCCTATATGGAAAAATATTATGAACACCTCACATAAAGAATGTGTTCCACTGCGAAAGACAATCTTATTAGCACTAGAAGCTGCTGTAGAGTAAATTGGGTCTAAACCCAGTACTAACTGGATATACACCTCTACAAAAAGACCATTGATAATGTATAGGCCTATAATATGAACAAAGTCGAACAGAAGGTGGCTGCTAGGGAGTCTGGCAAATTGCAGAGACTGATCTGCTTTCACAAATAGATGGAATTAGCAGGACATCCACTCTTGGGATTGATATTACGCTAGACATGCCCGTCTTACACCTGTGGCTTAAAATGGAGGCAGCGGCAGGGACATAAAGGCTAAAAATTTTAAATAGCTGGATGTAGTTAGAATACACGGAATCCCAAATCAGTATGGCGATGGCTCGGGAAATGCCGACTAACTATACAATAACTTCTAGCTGTTTCAATAAACCTGACCATGTAACAGTTGGAAGCAGGGAGCAGTGGAAGAACGAACCACTACACCGTGCAGGAGACATAATATAGTGGTTTACTGACAGGTCGAAAACAGATGAAAGTACCGGGTCTGGTGTACTGCCTAGAATCTCTTTAGGGAAGATGGCCACAGTATTACATGACATCTTCTATCAGCATGGGCACGGAGGAGAATTAGAGTAGACCCTTTAAAAATCGTAGCATCTACTTTTATTCAGACAGCCAAGCAGCTCTGAAATCTCTATCCGCCCGTACAACTAGATCGAAGTCGTTGCAGGATGCCATGAAGCATTTTCTTTCGGACATGTCCGAAAGAACAGACACCACACATATATCCATATACAGGGTGTTTCAGGAGGAATAGTAGATATTTTAGCAGATGGTAGTACAGACGAATTGCATAAAAAATTCCATATAAATGCGTCCACTTTTTATTGAGGACAGAGATACAGCTGTTAGTACGTAACCCTAACAAACTCAAATCAAAGCCAAATGAGGACGTTCAAAGTTGATTTTCAAACATTCCCCCACCAACTTCAATGCACATTTGGCTTCTCTTGATAACACCACGTGTAGCTCTTCTGGGGTGTCTTTGCGTTCTTTTATGAGGGCTGCACTATTCATAATGCGATCGATCAAATCGGCTCTTGGGTTTACTTTTTCTTTGTAGACTTCGCCTTTAACCATCCCCGCAGGCAAAAATCCAAAGAGAGAACGTCCAGGGACTTGAAGGCCAAGAAAAGCGCCTATATCTAATGATCCATCTTCCAGAAAATGTTAGGTTTGGATAATGTGTCACCTGACGACTAGAATTTGCAGGAGCCCCGTCATGCTGGAGGAACATAGGCATTCCTGTAGCCAAATGAACCTCTTCCAATAACGCTGGAAGTCATTTTCAAGGAAGTGTAGACAACTGGGTCCTGTAAGGACCAACATACGAAACGGAAATGCATTGAACCCAGCTGTATGTACGAAATAAAAATTGGACACAGGTTATATGGCATTTCTTCTGCAATTTGTCTACACTACCACCTCCTACAAAATTAACTATTCCTCCAGAAACATCCTGTATAACTATTTGGGTCTCGGCGGCTCATCTAAAGTTTTCAGTGCTAGACGCACGACATCGTCCGAACCCACACGGGAATAAAGAGTGGGGGCGAGAAGTGGAATAATGGCCAGAGGGCATGGTCTCATAAGTTCTTATCACAAATTTACAAAATTTTAAATCCAAAATACTGCATCTCGGTTCTTACAATAGTGCAATAGTTGCGCACTGGTTAGATGTAACTGAAGAGAGGCTCCATCTGGGATTGTGCTAAAGGGCGAATCCCAAGCGCATGGCCACGAACAATTGGGAGCGGAAACTTAATGTTATCGCAACCCTGTTGAAGGACCATGACATGCGATAGTTAGATTGACTGCAGAAAGTTCAGTTTATAAATACATACATACTTAGCAAAATTTATCATGTCGCAGCAGTCTTACCGATACTGCAGGTCACTGCACATAAAATATTAGCTGTAGCCTCCTGGTATGTGTGGAATCAAAATATCTTCAAAGTATCCTTCCACACGGCAACTTTGCAGAGGCAAAACAGAGGATTTGGAATTAAAGACGTGCCTTTAAACTAATACATCCCACTAAGACAAGCAACACGAAAATTCTGTTCCTTTCGTGAGATCCTGAGGATAGGAACGCTCCTGTTAATGTAGCACGCCAGCCTAGATTACGTCCGAAAGTACTATGGCGATTGTAGCTGTATAAGACTTCCACCAGCACAAACCAAAGCTAGAGCCGTCTTTGATTATATTACCAGACATCGTTTACACAAACCAATTCCGGTAAATTAACCTACAAAATCTGGAGGAACGCCTGGAAAAATATCAACAATAAACTTATACCAACTAGAGTCAGTGCCGTATGGTGCGACGTTGTAAACGAAACCATACCCACAGCGGAACGATTATGAAAAATCAAATTGAGACCATCTCCATACTGCGACAAATGTGGGCTTGTAGAAACTGTAGCGCACACCTTCTTATGTGAAAATAGAATCAGAATTTGGAACTGAACTAGGAAGAAATTAGCACTATCAACAGAACCGCAGAAAGTCATATACCGATAACTGAAGCTTTACAACCCGACTGGAAATGTTACCCGTGCGCAAAGAATAACAGTTATTCGTGGCTTCTGGGACAGTTTGTGTTTCACGTCGTAATAAACAAAACTTAGAACTTAGAAGAGTGCATGTTTTACATTGCAGAAGAACATTTTAAGCTGAAGAAGAATAACAAATATAAGGAATGGTTTAAAATTTATCTATTGCTTTATGTGGGCTACAAAGAGGTGGACAGTTTTAGTGATTAGAAGCAGAATACTATTCTTTCACTTTTTTTTATTCCTGGAATATTGTTTTACGTTGGTTCTAAAATCAGAACTGTTCTAATTTGGCAAAACCCCTCCGGCTCCCCACAAAGTGACGTCTAACGATGGCATTCCAGAGTACGGATCATGGGAGGAGCCAGTTTCTATTGCTCTAATCGAACCCTTAGGTTCAGTTACACGACAGAATGGAAGATATAGGTAGGTATACGGAAACGTGCAAAAGAAACCACTAATTACAGTATAGGCAAGTTTTACAAGTCCATTTCAGTTCACAAGCTTAATCCCTGCAATCAGCTGATGATCATCCGAAGCGCTGCTTTCGATGAACGGCGAGGTATAATTTTGCTGTTGGCTGACACACCTCCCCGCTTGACGATATATACTGCATTTGGGCCTGTTTGCGTACAGATGGTGCGTGACTGCATCGCCTTTTGCGTACAATCCACGATCGGCGACCGTGAAATCAGCGGTCTCTTAATGCGTATGACCACATAATGAAGTGGTTAAAGCGACTGACGCCGTCTGTCTCCATCTAAGTTACAAGGTTTATTTCTGGAATTCGTGCTTACACAATTTTATTTGTTTTGCTGACAACCCTTCAAGTACCGGTCATTTGAAAGCGTATAACCATCCAAGATTATTTTCTGTCCGTTCTTAGTCGATCGTAATATGTTTCCGACATGCCCAACTCAGTGGTACAGCATAGGTGTTGCATTCGATTGACGTGCCCGTTTCTTCAGCAAAAGAAGTACAGCTTTCCAAACCCTGTCATTTCCTAAACTCATGACTTCGCCTATGCTGTTATCCCACTCCATAATCACACTTACTGATACATGTGATATCTTAGTACAATCTGAGTGATTTCAGTTGTGGTGGATAATTTTGTCAGAAAACTTTCTCATGTTTGGGAATCGTGCAACATTACAGTCATCTTTATTTATCTGATCGCTGCACCTAATTAGTTATATTTTTGCAGTTTTCTTCACACGGAATTACTTCACAGATCATTTTGCAATATACGAATAGCACGCGCTTATAGATAATAATACTACATGAGATACATACAAATATGTGGCGCGGGATCTAGCAGAAGTGTCTTTAACTTGCTAATCAAAATATCGCGGGTTCCAACCCAGCCATTGCCAAAATTTTTAATTAAAAACATCACTAAAGGCATAAGAAGTCAACCTTACTCTGCCAACGGCCTTGTCAAAGAGCGCAGAGGAATGGACAAAGGTTCAGGGCACTCTCTTGCTCGTAGTTGATGTCAGTGAAATGAAATGGTAAGAAGATAATGATTTCTGGTCAGACGAATATAGGGTAATATCAGCAGCAGCAGAAATAGTATAACGGGAGTAGGATTCGTTATGTATAGGAAAACAGGGACAGAGTGAGCTACTGTGAACAGTTCAGTGATAGGATTATTCTCGTCAGATTCAACAGCAAACCGACATCGACAACGACAATTCACGTATGTATGGAAATGTCGCAACCGGCAGATGAAGAAATGGTTCAAATGGCTCTAAGCACTATGGGATTTAACATCTGAGGTCATCAGTCCCCTAGATTAAGATCTACTTAAACCTAACTAACCTAAGGACATCACACACATCCATGCCCGAGGCAGGATTCGAATCTTGAACCGTAGCAGAAGCGCGGTTCCGGACTGAAGCGTCTAGAGCCGCTCTGCCACAGCGGCCGGCGCAGATTAAGACACAGAGAAAGTATATGAGGATACTGCTCACGTAATTCAGTATGTAAAAGGAGATTAAAAGCCAATAATCATGGAAGACTGGAACGCGGTTGTAGGAAATTTGTGATAAGATCTTATGGGACCAAACTGCTGAGTTTATCGGTCCTAAGCTTACACACTACTTAATCTAATTTAAACTAACTTACGCTAAGGACAACACACACACCCTTGCCCGAGGCAAGACTCGAACCTCCGACGGGGAGAGCTGCGCGAACCATGACAGGACGCCAAAGACCGCGCGGCTACCACGCGCGTCAGGTGAGGATTAGAAACAACTGCTATGTGAGGACATGGGCTTGGCACGAGTAATGAGGGAAGAGAAAGACCAATTTGGTTCTTCAAATAAATGTCATAGGGTGATAGCTAATTCTTTGTTTCAAGAATCACTAACGGAAGAGGTATATGTGGGAAAGACAGGGAGATACGGGAAGGTACCAGCTGGATTACATCATCATCACACAGAGACTCCAAAATCAGACAGTGGATTGTAAGGCGTAAGCAAGTGCAGACAGAAACTCAGATCACTGTTACCGATGGTAACATGACTCTTTCAAGTGCGCCAAGTAGTACTGCTACTCCTACATCTGTTGATGATACCTCTTCTAGAACAAGCGCTGCGTCTTCTAATTACGCAATACCTATTTCAGTATGAAATCCATCTAGATGTGTCTTACCAGAGTATTTCGTCATCCCAGCAGAACTGAAATGAATGTTTTTAGAATGCAAGAAATAGGGAATCGACTTGGTTACCACGAAAATTATCTTTTAGAGCATCAAATATGTGAAGTGCTAGGTAACTTCCACATGACAGAAATTTTCAATATCATACTGGTTGTAAAGTGCAACATTACTTTCCTCAAGATAGACAACTGGTTTTGAACTGAAATATGTTCCAAGATTCAATAGTAATTAAATGTGGGTGATATGAGGCAGTGTTTCAATAGCAATGGGCCACTCTTTTAAAAAATGAGTGTTGTCTGCGCTCTTTCTTAGTCACTGGAGAAAGTTTTTCCCAACCAGTGAACTGCAATAATCTTTGACCAATAGAGATAAATTCGTCTAAAACCTTTCAGATTCCGTAGCACCTTGTGAACTTTAAGTGATTCATACTTTTTTCTTTTATATCTATCAACTGATCAGAAATGTGACTGTGGCGTAAGTAATACACGGACATTATTTGGAGATTCGACGTTCAACTCTACAGCTGTACTCTGTGAATAACTGTGTGGTGCATGGCAAGGGGAACTTTTCATTGTAACACATATTAAGATTTATTTCGTTTCCATTAACGATTGGAGCATGGGACGAAAAATTGCTCATATGAGTATGTTATTAATCTGATTTTTTGACAGCACCTGATGGAGCTATACATAAGGCTCTTTGAAGATTTCTCAATGAAAGATGAGTGTTGGAATTCTATTAGTTTAAATGGGAAGTGTTACACCATGAAAGACAGTTTCGATATTTATCAAACTTTGCGATGATTTTCATAATAGACGGGTTATTAAGTCGTTTAACCTTCATTCCGTTCGGAATTGATGTCTGTCATCACTTACAGTGTTCAGTGTGAGATAACCCCCCATACCCCTCCGCCCTCCCGTGAGCACTAATACTCTCTGGTATTCGTTGTGTTCAAAATGTTCCGATGTGTGTGAATTCCTAAGGGACCAAACTGCTGAGGTCATCGGTCCCTAGACTTACACACTACTTAAACTAACTTACGCTAACTTGTGCTGAGAACAACATACACACACATGGCAGAGGGAGGACTCGAATCTTCGGCGGGAGAGACAGCGCAATCCGTGATATTGGGCCTCAAACCGCGCGGCCACTCCGCGCGGCTATTCGTTGTGGTATGGACGCAACCAGCTGACGAATGTCGTCTTGCGAGATTTCTGCCATGTGTGAAACTCTTGTCAGTCAGTTCATGAACATTGTTGTCTGGAGGCCGTCTTCCCATCGCATCCCAGGCATGTTCCAGGGATGACTAATCAGGGGACTGGGCAGGCCTGCCAAGGATCTCGTTTGTGGTGTGAACTGCAATATGGGGTCCTGCGTTAAAGTGCTGGAATATGCTATTTGATACACTGGTCGTGAAATGTATGAAAACACGGTTCATCATTGTTGTCAAATAGGGGATGTTAGGGGTATAAGTCCAGATATTGTGATCATTAGTACCGTAATATGTAACTGCTTCAGTGTGCTAGTTGTTTTTTCTCTTCATCTAGCAGTCTTCTTACAAACACAACACATCATTTACTACCTGATGTTCTATGCATAGTTGCAACTTCGCCATGAAGTGGCCTGCGCTTATCAGTATAGTCTATCCGTTTTGTGCTTTGTGTCCGCACTTCAGTACCTGGCTTACTACCCAGCAAAAAATAAACACTAATGGCTTGCTTGTGCCACATGTACTTTGAGGTACCAACCAACCTGAAAACATATTACTAGCAAAAGCTGTAATTATTAGACTGCAAATTAAGTAAGTGCTGACGTAATGTTGTTCAGTACACTGTCCTCAGTAATCAATGGAAATACCTGTGCTCACACCCTTACAACCTGTATTTACAAGGATTCAGTCTTTCTTCAACAATTACCAATAAGTCCCTTTATTATATCCCATAGCTCCCCACACCATGATTCCAGGAGATGGAGAGGCGTGATTCTCGAGAGCTGTTGTTTCCTGTGAACTTTCACGAGGTCATCTACAGGCACGCTGGCATCGATCTGATCTCCACAGACAGAGGCGGTTCTCATTATTGAACATCACAGGATGCCACTCTACGTCTCAGTTGGCACTGGCTCATCATTTCGCATGCCTCTGTCGTCACCGTTATGATGTCAGCGGTACACAGAGCATGGCAACTTCTGATTGACCGAGCTTCCAGTAATCTGTTCCCAGTGGTTTGTGGTGACAATCTGTCTGTAACTTCTGTCCATATTTCAGCTTTTGTTATCTGTCTAATAGTCAGAGGCAAACGAACAGACCTACGACGTATCGCGGTGTAATCCTTCTGGAGGGATTCGTGCCTAATGTTCTTGCCACACAGATGTCTCGAGCCCATCTCGTCACCGTTCGTTCCGTAGTCATGGCACTATGATCAAACGACTGTGTGACCTGTCGGTATGATATTCCCTTTTCCATCATTCCAGTTATGCAACCTTCCTCAAAGTCCGAAAGATGGTGATAGACTGCACTTGCGCGTCCTTTGGGTGTGCTGTGTTACAATCACCAGCTGGAAAGTCCTAGTAACCTGAGACGCTCCCTATATTCATTACGTACTCAAACCGATCTTCATATGTACGTAATGTTACTAAACTCGCAAAAGCATTAAATTTTAATCCGCGTATCCCATAGATATGGAGATACGTATCAGTTCGGTCAACGTGTTCATTAGGTGACACTTTTCATTTTTGGCATTGTATTTTGTTGTAGTATGTATTGTACGCTTCACATATTTTCTCTTTTTTCACAAAATGAAGAAGCCGCACAAGACATTCTTAATCACAACCTTTTATTGTGTACACAACCGCTTTCGGATCACTTACGTGACATTATCTGTTGTAAAAAATAAAATCACTTAACCATCTCAGGTCATCCTCACCCCAGTGTTGTCCTGGAACCACTGAAGTACCACCTCAGATGGTTAAGTGGTTTTACTTTTTACACCAGATGACGGCACTTATGGTGTTCCGAAACCGGTCGTGTACACAATAAAGGACTGTGGACTAAGCAGCAGTTGTGCGGTTTCTTCGTTTTACAAAATGGTTTTATACAGTTGCAGCTGTCCCATAGGAAGAACTCTTTGGGCATATTCTCTACGCAATCCTACCACAGATCAGGAAAAATTTGATAATGTGACGTTTTCTTCTTTGCTTCGTAACTATGACTGCCCCCTTTGCTCTATTACTTAATTTAATGTCACTGCGTTTCCAACTCTACCCTAGCACTAGGGGTGTCTAACAATACCGAAATTATTGATGCTAATATAAGTTATTCTGGATTATTTTATGTCACTTTCTTCTCATTTAAGCTCCGACTCCTGGCGGTGCTATGGTTTCTTCGACGCTTCCCTTCCCCCATCCCATCCCACACCAATGCTACTTTAAATTACACTCGAACCAAACTTGGTTCAAATTTTTCCAAACGTTCCAAAATATTGCTTCCATTTCACCACCTTCCCATCCCAACCCCTTCAATTGGGGATGCTAATTTTTTTGCACCCAATAGCAATGGGCGCTTGTTCGTAATACATATCTGCAGACGAGTTCCAGATCTACATTGGAATACACAAAAACAAACAAACAAGCAAATAAACACACACACACACACACACACACACATACACACACACATAAATACTGAGAGAGAGAGAGAGAGAGAGAGCGAGAGAGACACACGCACGCATGCACGTGTGTTTTTATTTATACGACGTGTGTAAGAAGTGGTTCTATTCTTAGTGAAGGTAAACCTGTTAAAAGCTAGAAAATAAAATCTGATAACATCGTCCAGAAACAACTGCAGGATTTCTTAATGTGGTTACCACTCATTCTTATACATCCTTCAACCTTCCTTCTTAAAGAATCACAAATCATTGCGAAGACACATATCTGTCTTCGGTTTTGGTCACATGCATTGCAAATTGGCTCCTGTAACATGTGCACGATGTCGATCAATGTAAAACACAACAGTGCCTTTAAATTTGGTCATATGAATCCAAGGAATTCAGATCA
Source organism: Schistocerca cancellata (assembly GCF_023864275.1). Classification (NCBI taxonomy): domain Eukaryota; kingdom Metazoa; phylum Arthropoda; class Insecta; order Orthoptera; family Acrididae; genus Schistocerca; species Schistocerca cancellata. The sequence goes on along the minus strand of NC_064630.1, from coordinate 321,785,134 downwards.
GGTGAATGTGGAAGCCATGCTACTACCGTATATCTCCTCGCCCAATCCAGCGCTCTGAATGTTACAGATAGGTACTATCGTACGTGACTCGGAAAATCGGGTGGTGCCCCGTCGAGCATACGCATTCGTCGTGTTTATGCAATGGTAGCATTCCCTAAATCATTTGTGTTGTATCACAGGATGGTTTTTTTGAGAATGCCACGGCCTATCTCCTATGGCATCAAGGTCTATTGCATGCTAAATCGAAATATTATTTCTTTCCTTTCTTCGAATAGTAATACCTCTGCCACGAAAGTGACTGCTGAACTTAACCTGCATCTAGACAACGGAAACGGCACAAACAAATTGACCAACCTCCTGTAAGGTATGTTGCAACGATTATGTACGGAAAGCGATCCAGGAAGGTCGATACTTTTGCACATGCAAATTGAAATTCGATGCAGTAACGATGCTTCTCTGGGGTAATCACAGATGATGGGGTGCAATGCCATCAACGAATCAGGAGCAGGTGGCCAAGCACGTAAAACAGATATTTTCCACAAATAAATAAGCGTTAAAGTTTACTGTCCGACAAGCTTATGTCCGATACAGAAAATAGCAATACGAACACTGGCTTCGAGGATCATTAAATAGAATGCTACTGAAAGAAACACTTAGTATAATGTAATAGGCAATATTTTGCAATTGGCAATGAAAGTTGCCTACCACAAGAACGCCACGGTATGTCTTCGTTGCAAGGAAGCTCACATCGTGCAGTGCGTCGAGATTTCATACGAGTAGTATGACATGCACGTTCAAGAGAACTACTTAACGTACCTTGTGGGCCGTCGCGCAGAGGGTTCTTTGTGTGTGTGTGTGTGTGTGTGTGTGTGTGTGTGTGTGTGTGAGTGTGTGTTTCGATCCGCCGTTGGAAATTCTTGCCGTATCCTGTGATTAAAGTTGGAATATTCTGTCAATGTTCTCCAAATGGTCAAGCTCAACGCACGTACATGCAGATTCGAAAAGGTGTCCGGCAAGGATGTGCATTGTCAACAATTATTTTTAATCTATACATAAAGTAGGCACTTAAAAGAGTCAAAGAACAGTGAGAAATAGGTGTAACAATTTTAGAAAACGTAAAAAGAATAGTTATGCTGAGATATGCTGATGATGTACAGAATGTCCGGGAATTCGCGATACAAACTTCTACAACTTGTGGTGCTCCAAGGAGACGTCGCACACCCGATTTGGAAGAGGCTGTACTGCATCACGTTGAAGAGAACCCGTCAATGAGTATACGAGCAGTTTCTTTGGCTATTAATGAGTGAAAGTGTAAAACAAATAATGTACTGAATCACGCATAATCAGCTACTTGTAAAAATGGTCACGTTACTAACATGTTTTCAAATGGTAGTAGCACGGAAACGGTATGTTTCCGGTCATCGTTCCAATTCGAAATATTTTGTACTCACCCCTCTACTAGTCCAAGAAGGTTGTAATGGGAATTTTCGAGAACACTGTAGATGTTTTAGTTAAGTGTAGAAGACTTTGAAGGCATTTTAAATAAAATGGGTAAAGCTGTGACAAAAGAATACAACACAACAATAAATTAGTCTGAAATGAAGATGATGGTTTGTGACAAAAGAGGGTCAGCAAAGACTGAGGACAAATATGTGCAAGTTTCTGCAACAAGATGTCTCGCTTAAGTATTTAATAAGCAATATCAATAATGGTAGAAGAAGCAAAGAAGAAATAAGGAGCAGAATTACCCAAGCACGAAGTGCCTTCAATTAAAGGATAAAAAATTTATTTCAAAAAGTAACAGAGGAAAACGTTTGTGGAAGTATATGTCTGAAGTATGGTATTGTATGGCAGTGAGACCTAGTCTCTGGGGACTAAGGAAAGGAAGAGACAGAACGAATTCTTTTGGGTTGTGGTATTACAGCAGAATACCGATAATATAAAGGACTGATAATAGCCCTATCACAAATGAGAAAGTCGTTAAAAGAGTGGAACAGAGAGAAGTTTTTGGACCACAGATGTAAAAAGAAATGGAGCTCATATGACTGGTAATCTGCTCAGTCACGAAGTTTGTGTCAATAGGAAAAGAGCCATGAGAAGGTCACGACTGAACCACATAGATCAAATTATGAAATGTCGGATGTAATTCATATACACAAATGAAGACAGAAAGACGTGAAGATGGGAGATATACTGCTAACGATTATTCAGACTGAGGACTGAAAAAGAAGAAAAGTCGTTGTTACCTATTTTAACAAAAATTACGATGTAAGATAAGATATAGCAAGTATCAAGCATGTTACGAACGTAGATAGCACGCTTATGTATAATCTCTGTCATGTTTATGTGCTCACTGTAGGAAAAAAACTATTTTCGTAAATAAAATATGTTTGTGAATGGTTGGTGTAGGCTTATCATAAACTTAAAAAACATGTTTCTTTCTTATACACAGTATGGAAATCCACAATGTATTTGAAATCGTTACAGCAAACACAAAGAGTATGTTAACTGATCTAAAATACATTAAGTTTACCATCCTTTTTTGCTCATTCTTTTTATCTTCTGTTGAATCAAGAGATCTCCAGATTTTTAAAGGATTTATTTCTTCTTCGTGTGCGTAGCGTGGTCTTTCGTCTGCACCGACGGAGGAATAATCTCTGTCGCTGGAGTTTCTGCAATTTCGATTCGGCTCTCCGATGACCGATCGTTCAGCACTAGCACTTTCTTCTGCCCTTTTCTTTTGGCACAGAGCCCCGACGAAATCTCTCAAGAACAGCTCCCAACAAAGTTGAAAGTTTCTCTAACTTCCTTTGGCTGCAGCGAATCTTTTCTACGTACCCAGTCCCGCATCTACGTCCCGATAGCGAATCTTCGTGGTTTCGTTTCCTGTCATAACCAAGTGACAGAACCCGTGTTTTTCCTCTGTTTTTCTATTCATTATCGAACTTTTTTCATTATTTTACCAAAGCCTTCTTTTGTCTTGTTGAATGATTGTAGCAATTACTTGGTACTGAAATATTTATGTGATTTGTATGAACGTTGTTGTTGCAGTTGTTAATTCTTTCAGACCTGAATTTTTTCTAGAGGAACTAAATCTTTTATTTGTGTGGTAATTCTCTTAGGTGATTCTCTTAATGATATTAGATGCACGATTTATACAAAAATATGTACTCATTTTCAAAACATACTTTGTACACTTGGCTTCATTTTGTGAACTGAAATAACTAATTACGAAATAGTCGCTATTGTAGTAATAGTACGATGATCATTCGATAATTAGCATGCAAAATAAAACTAACAGTATTCAATTATGCAGCGGAATACAGCGAGCCAACCACATCCGTGTATTATGATAGTCACGAAGTGTTGCGCAGTGCTGACTCGCTGATATTTTCATAGTGATGCCCAACAGTTGGCAGCACTTGCGCATCATGAAAAGGTTGAGGATTCGTAAGTGGGTACCTCAGGTTGCCATTGAGGAAAAATTGTCCTGCTGCAGCTAAGACACAGTGAAATTTAATGTGCACAATTATAGCCAGAGGGTGTGACATGGTTAAACATGGCTTTACTGGAAATCAATGCATTTAACATTCCACTGCATGTCAAGATAAAAGTATTAACAACTTAATAGGAAATTACTTTGAAAACAATAAAACGTAAGTTACACTAAAGCTGTTACACAGTTTCTGGCGTCCAAATAAAATTTACAGATGTACGTAATAACTTAGAGAAGTAAATACCGTAATGAATCAAAGATTGCAAGATTTTCTGGCGTCCCAGTACAATTGCCAAATATTGGTCTCCTTCGGTGCTTCTGTATCCAGACCCGAGCATATCAGCAGATGTCGATCAATAACACAGGTTTTTTTCAACTAGGACATACACTTGAGAAGAGTACTCCTATCCAATTTAGATGTTGCGCTAGACAGTCATGTTCTGTTGTTTGGATGAATATGTATTTCAATGATTTAACTTAAAATGCACTTGCATGTAGCAGTATTCTTTAGATAGCTTCTAAAAGGACCAACGTAGTTTTTCCACGAGAAAGTGTCAGTGAATCTTACAAGCATTAGCTTTCGAGTTTCATTTAATACGGAAACGGCAAAATACAAAGTCAAACAAATTCAAATGACCAAAGCTATACAAAAAACGTTGGAAGGGCAGTGGAAAGAGAATAAGTGATTCTGCCACATAGTTCCCTCGAAACCTCTTTCTCTCACTGGACGTATTTACCGGTTGTCGTCAAGTTTACGCTTAGGTTAGTGTTGTTTAAAGTCCCGTCGACAACGAGGTCATTAGAGACGGAGCGCAAGCTCGGGTTAGGGAAGGATGGGGAAGGAAATCGGCCGTGCCCTTTCAAAGAAACCATCCCGGCATTTGCCTGAAACGATTTAGGGAAATCACGGAAAACCTAAATCAGGATGGCTGGAGACGGGATTGAACCGTCGTCCTCCCGAATGCGAGTCCAGTGTGCCAACCACTGCGTCACCTCGCTCGGTATGTTTACGCTTAGTATTACCGCTAAACCACTAAACTTAGTTGTTCAGAAAAATAGTCATTCCTTAAAAATAAGGTTAGATCCTTAGTAAAAGGTTCGTGCCACTCTCCTGACTTGCTTAGGAGTTCCGTTTCCTTTTTTTTTTCTGCTGACCACATTAAGTCGCTACGTGCAGCCGCCTGTGTAATGGAGGTGAAAGTAAACTGGAATTACAAGAAATGTATCCGCAGTTGCGAATACGAACAACCATCAGCTCTTTAAGGGAAATACTACAATTAAAATTTGTGTCGGACCAGGACTCGAAACAGGATTTCCCGCTGCACACGAGTGGTCACATTAACCGATTTGGACCGTGCACGATTGACAACCAGACCCAAACTTCCAAATGGCGTCGTTCCTGCGTCACAACCTGTCCTCGTACACACATTAGGTAATTCCCGTACACGCGAAGACATTTTAATTGAAACTAGCTGATTGGTATCGACATATACCGGGTGATCAAAACGTCAGTATAAATTTGAAAACTTAAGAAACCACGGAATAATGTAGATATAGAGGTAAAAATTGACACATGCTTGGAATGACATGGGGTTTTATTAGAACCAAAAAAAAGTTCACATAATGTCCGCCAGATGGCGCTGGACAGCAAAAATCCCACAACTGCAGAATTTGGGCTACCGAAAATCATAGAACTGCCGTGGAAACTCCATTCCACGACGAGACAGTCACGGTATGGGTTGGATTTACCACATCTAGCGTTATCGGGCCTTTTTTCTTCGAGGAAATGCGTGATTCTGGTTTTGTAACTGCTACCGTGACGGGTGAGAGGTACGCCGATATGTTACAGAATCGCATCATCCCCAGCCTCGATGATAAACACCTGCTGGAACGTACGATGTTTATGCAGGATGGCGCTCCACCCCATATTGCTAGACGCGTGAAAGATCTCTTCCGCGCGTCGTTTGGTGATGATCGTGTGCTCTGCCGCCACTTTCGTCATGCTTGGCCTCCCAGGTCCCCAGACCTCAGTCCGTGCGATTATTGGCTTTGGGGTTACCTGAAGTCGCAAGTGTATCGCGATCGACCGACATCTCTAGGGATGCTGAAAGACAACATCCGACGCCAATGCCTCACCATAACTCCGGACATGCTTTACAGTGCTGTTCACAACATTATTCCTCGACTACAGCTATTGTTGAGGAATGATGGTGGACATATTGAGCATTTCCTGTAAAGAACATTATCTTTAATTTGTCTTACTTCTTTATGCTAATTATTGCTATTCTGATCAGATGAAGCGCCATCTGTCGGACATTTTTTGAACTTTTGTATTTTTTTTTATTTATTTATTTATTTTGTTCTAATAAAACCCCATGTCATTCCGAGCATGTGTGTCAATTTGTACCTCTCTATCTACATTATTCCGTGATTTATTCAGTTTTCAAATTTATGCTGACTTTTTGATCACCCGGTAGATGCGATAGTCTAGTTCCTTCGGACATGTATGCAGTTGCAGCTGCGAATACGACATTGTTGTCAATTCCCTATACAGTTAATGGTTGTTCGTATTAGCAACTGCAAATACACTGGTGTCCAAAATTAAAGCAACAAACCGAAATTTTATAAGGTGTGTTTATTTTGCAACAAAACAGTGTGAACAGGTGATAGTAAAGTACGTAGAAACAATGTAAAGAGTACACAACGTAAACAATTGCTATATGCATAATGGCAGAAAAAAAATGTTCTTCGTTTTTCCCAACTTAACGAGTTTGCACACACATTCCGACAACTGTTTATTGTCCTTAGTATGGGATGTGACCATCTCTGGTAGCAACACAGGCCTGACAATGACGGAGCATGCTGTGAATAGTGTCATCAATCTCATGTTGTGGCAATAACGCCTATTCTTCCTGGAGAGCAACTCGCAAGCTTTGAAGAGTGGTTGATGGATGCTGAAGTGATTCTTTCCCCTATGAGACAGAAGAGCTTCTTTCCACAAATCAGCACAAGTTTAGAAAACACTGCTTGTGTAAAACTCAGCTAGCCACTTTTCACATGATATCTTATAAACCATGGATGGAGGGCAATAGGCGGATTCCATGATCCTAGATTTTCGGAAAACATATGAATTGTGTCCTACTGCACACTGTTGATGAAGGTCAGAGCATATAGATTAGGTCCCCAAATGTGTAGGTGGTTCCAGGACTTTTTAAGTAATTCATTGTCCTCGAGTATTCATCAGAGACAAGGGTATCGTCAGGAGTGCCCAGAGAAGTGTCATAGGGCCGATGTTTTTCTCTGTATACACAAACCATGAACCAAGGATCTCACCGTATTTGCGAAGTTTGCGTGCCCCAGTGATACAGGTAGCCGTACTGCAGATGCAACCACATTGGAGGGGTATCTGCTGAGAGGCCAGACAAACGTGTGGTTCCTGAAGGGGGCATCAGCCTTTTCATTAGTTACTGAGGCAACAGTCTGGATGACTGAGTGATCTGGACTTCTAACATCAACCATAACGACCTTGGTACTGCGAACAGCTGAAAGCAAGGGGAAACTACAGCCATAATTTTTCCCAAGGACATGCAGTTAAATGATGATGGCATCCCCTTGGATAAAATATACCAGAGGTAATATAGTCCCCCATTCGGATCTCTGGGTGGGGACTACTCAGAAAGACGTAGTCATCAGGAGAAACAAAACAGGCGTTCTACGGATTGGAGCATGGAATGTCAGATCCCTTAATCGGGCAGGTGGGTTAGCTATTTTGAAAGGGAAATGGACAGGTTAAAGTTAAATATAGTGGGAATTAGTGAAGTTCGGTGGCAGGAGGAAAAGGACTTCAGGTTAGGTGAATACAGAATTATAAATACAAAATCTAATAGGGGTAACGCAGAATTAGGCTTAATGATGAGCTACTGCGAACAGCATAGTGAACGCATTATTGTAGCGAAGACAGACACGAAGCGAACATCCACCACAGTAGTACAACTTTATATATCAACTAGCTCTACATATGAGGAGATTGAGGAAATGTATGATGACATGAAAGAAATTATTCAAATAGCTAAGGGAGCCGAAAACTGTCATGGGGGACTGAAATTCAATAGAAGGAAAAGGAAGAAAAGGAAAAGGAGTAGGTGAATATGGATTGGGGGAAATAAATGAAAGAGGAAGCCGCCTGGTAGAATTTTGCACGGAGCATAATTTAATCATAGCTAATACTTAATTTAAGAACCATGAGAGAAGGATATATATGTGGAAAAGACCTGGAGACACCGGAAGGTTTCAGGTTGATTATATAATGGTTAGACAGAGATTTAGGAACCAGATTTTAGATTCTAAGACATTTCCAGGGCCTGATGTGGACTCTGACCACAATTTATTGGTTATGAAATGCAGATTAAAACGGAAGAAATTGCAAAAAGGCAGGAATTTAAGGAGATGGGACCTGGATCAAGTAAAATAACCAAAGTTTATAGCGGGTTTCATAGGGAGTTTAGAGAACGACTGCCAAGAATAGGGGAAAGGAATATAACAGAAGAAGAATGGGTAGCTTTGAGAGATGAAATACTGAAGGCGGCAGAGCATCAAGTAGGTAAAACGGCGAGGGCTAATAGAAATCCTTGGGTAACACAAGAGATACTGAATTAAATCGATGAGAGGAGAAAATATAAAAATGCAATAAATGAAGCAGCTGAAAGGAAACAGAAACGTCTAAAAAATGAGATTGACAGAAAGAGCAGAATGGCTATGCAGGATTGGCTAGAGAACAAATGTAAGGATGTAGAAGCATATATCACAAGAGATAAGACAGATATTGCCTACAGGAAACTTAAAGAGACCTTTGCAGTAAAGTGAAACACCTGCATGAATATCAATAGCTCAGATTAAAAACCACCCTAATCAAAGAAGGGAAAGCAGGAAGGCATTATGGAAATGAAAGAGGACGTAGAGCAAGAAGAGAAGGGAGATACGATACTACGTGAAGAATTTCACAAAGCAATGAAAGACATAAGCCAAAAAAAGGCCCTGAGAAAAGACAACATTCTAGTATGGTTACTGATAGCCCTTGGAGAGACAGCCATGACAAAACTCTTCCATCTGGCGAGCAAGATGTATGAAACAGGTGAAATACCGTCATACTTAAAGAAGAATATAATAATCCCAATTCCAAAGGAGGCAGGTGATGACAGGTGTGAAAATTACCGAACTGTCAGTTTAATAAGTCACGGCTGCAAAATACTAACAAGAATTCTTTACAGAAGAATGAAAAGACTCGTAGAAGCCGACCTCGGGGAAGATCACTTTGGATTCTGGAGAGATGTAGGAACACATAGGCAATACTGACCTTACAGCTACTCATAAAATATAGGTTAAGAACAGGCAAAGCTACGTTTATAGCATTTGTAGGTTTAGAGAAAGCTTTTGACAATACTGGAATACTCTCTGTCAAATTCTAGAGGTGACAGGGGTAAAATACAGGGAGCGAAAGGCTATTTGCAATTTGTACAGAAACCACATGGCGCTCCAGTCTGGAACCGTGTGACCGCTACGGTCGCAGGTTCGAATCCTGCCTCGGGCATGAATGTGTGTGATGTCCTTAGCTTTGTTAGCTTTAAGTAGTTCTAAGTTCTAGGGGACTGATGACAACAGCAGTTAAGTCCCATAGCGCTCAGAGCCATTTGAACCATTTTTTAGAAATCAGGTGGCAGTCATAAAAGTCGAGGGGCACGAAAGGGAAGCAGTGTTTGAGAAAGGAGTGAGGCAGGGTTGTAGCCTATCGCCGATGTTATTCAAGCTGTATATTGAGCAAGCAGTAAAGGAAACAAAAGAAAAATTTGGAGTGGAAGTAAAGTCCAGGGAGAAGAAATAAAAAATTTGACGTTTGCCGATGACATTGCAATTTCGTCAGAGACGGAAAAGGAGGATATAAGATGAACATCAAGAAAAACAAAACGAGGATAATGGAATTTAGTCGAATTAAATCAGGTGATGCTGAGGGAATTAGATTAGAAAACGAGACACTTAACGTAGTAAATGAGTTCTGTTATTCGGGAAGCAAAATAACTGATGATGGTCGAAGCAGGGACGATATGATATGTCGACTGGCAATGACAAGAAAACAGTTTCTGAAGAAGAGAAGTTTGTCGACGTCGAGTATAGATTTAAGTTTCAGGAAGTCCTTTCTGAAAGTATTTGTATGAAGTTTAGCCTTCTATGGAAGTGAAACGTGGACGATAAACAGTTTACACAAGAAGAGAATAGAAGATTTAGAAATGTGGTGCTAAAGAAGAATGCCGAAGATTAGATGGATTAATCACGTAAGTAATGAGAGGGTACTGAATAAAATTGGGGAGAAGAGAAATTTGTGGTACAACATGACCAGAAGAAGGGATCGGTTGGTAGGATACATTCTGAGGCATCACAGGATCAGCAGTTTAGTACTGGATGGAAGCGTGGAGGGTAAAAATCGTAGAGGGAGAGTAAGAGATGAATACAGTAAGCAGATTCAGAAAGATGTAGGTTGCAGTAGGTACTCGAAGATGAAGTGGCTTGCGCAGGATGGTGAGCTGCATCAAACCAATCTTTGGACTGAAAACCACAACAACATGATACACAAATGAATTGACAGACACGATGAGCAGCAGTTTGGTTATTTGCTGATGACACTGTGGGGTACGGGAAGGTGCTGTCGTTGAGTTTCACGTAGGAGAATACAAAAAGACTTACATGGAATTTCCAGTTGGTGTGTTGAATGTCAGATTGCTCTAAATGTATAAAAATTTAAGTTAAAGCGGATGAGTAGGAAAAACAACCGAGTAACATTCAAAAACAGAATAACAAGTGTGCTGCTTGACACAGTCATATCGATTAAATATCTAGACGTAACTTTGCAAAGCGATATGAAATGGAATGAACACGTTAGTTTGGATTAGGGAAGGCGAATGCTCGACTTCGTTTTATTGGGAGAAATTTGGGAAAGTTTTCCTCATCCGTAAAGCAGACGGCATATAGAAGGCTAGTACGGCCCATTCTTGAGAAGACATCGAAGCAAGTCAGAGGCGTTCTGCTAGATTTGTTACTGGTAGGTTCGATCAAGACTCATGGAGATGTATCGTGAACTCAAATGGGTGTCTCTTGTGGGTAAGCAATGCTCCTTTCACGAGGCACTAGTGTGCAAATTTAGGGAACTGACAATTGACGTCCACTGCAAAACTGTTTTTCTGCGGCCATCACACATTTCGCGTAGGGAGCGCTTAGATGAGAGAAATTAGGGCTCGTACAATGGCAGTAGTTTTCCCTCAATCTATTTCCAAGTGGAACAGGAAAGAGAATGGCTAGTAATGGTAGAATGTACTGTCCGCCATGCACTGTACGGTGGCTTGCGGAGTATGTACGTAGATCTTGATGTAAATGTGGCGTTACATCCGAGAATTCGATAATTCTGGCAGTGCTACACCTCCTCATACTCAACAACTCTAAGGAGGTGTACTGTTCTCCACGCAGAAGGAATTCGTACTAAGTTGCCACCACTGGACATTGATATTGAATTACAGTGTGTAAGTAGTAAGGGACGAGTCCGGAGGCTGGAGGAGACGTTCATCGGATTACGTCTCGAGTCCAAAAAGTATGCAATGTTATTACGATAGTTACAAAGAGAGGACCAGAGGTTACATCTCTTGTACGAGGTGCATTCAAGTTCTAAGGCCTCCGATTTTTTTTTTTATAATTAACTACTCACCCGAAATCGATGAAACTGGCGTTACTTCTCGACGTAATCGCCCTGCAGACGTACACATTTTTCACAACGCTGACGCCATGATTCCATGGCAGCGGCGAAGGCTTCTTTAGGAGTCTGTTTTGACCACTGGAAAATCGCTGAGGCAATAGCAGCACGGCTGGTGAATGTGCGGCCACGGAGAGTGTCTTTCATTGTTGGAAAAAGCCAAAAGTCACTAGGAGCCAGGTCAGGTGAGTAGGAAGCATGAGGAATCACTTCAAAGTTGTTATCACGCAGAAACTGTTGCGTAACGTTAGCTCGATGTGCGGGTGCGTTGTCTTGGTGAAACAGCACACGCGCAGCCCTTCCCGAACGTTTTTGTTGCAGTGCAGGAAGGAATTTGTTCTTCAAAATATTTTCGTAGGATGCACCTGTTACCGTAGTGCCCTTTGGAACGCAATGGGTAAGGATTACGCCCTCTCTGTCCCAGAACATGGACACCATCATTTTTTCAGCACTGGCGGTTACCCGAAATTTTTTTGGTGGCAGTGAATCTGTGTGCTTCCATTGAGCTGACTGGCGCTTTGTTTCTGGATTGAAAAATGGCATCCACGTCTCATCCATTGTCACAACCGACGAAAAGAAAGTCCCATTCATGCTGTCGTTGCGCGTCAACATTACTTGGCAACATGCCACACGGTCAGCCATGTGGTCGTCCATCAGCATTCGTGGCACCCACCTGGATGACACTTTTCGCATTTTCGGGTCGTGTGCACAGAACCCACAGAAATGCCAAATCTGGAGGCAATCTGTCCAACAGTCATTCGGCGATCCCCCAAAACAATTCTCTCCACTTTCTCGATCATGTCGTCAGACCAGCTTGTGCGAGCCCGAGGTTGTTTCGGTTTGTTGTCACACAATGTTCTGCCTTCATTGAACTGTCGCACCCACGAACGCACTTTCAACACATCCATAACTCCATCACCACATGTCTCCTTCAACTGTCGATGAATTTCAATTGGTTTCACACCACGCAAATTCAGAAAACGAATGATTGCACGCTGTTCAAGTAAGGAAAACGTCGCCATTTTAAGTACTTAAAACAGTTCTCATTCTCGCTGCTGGCGGTAAAATTCCATCTGCCGAACGATGCTGCCATCTCTGGGACGTATTGACAATGAACGCGGCCTCATTTTAAAACAATGCGCATGCTTCTATCTCTTTCCAGTTCGGAGAAAAAAAATTGGAGGCCTTAGAACTTGAATGCACCTCGTACGAACCGCTACAAGAACAGTTGCACCAAACGATGAATCTAGTGCCATACGCATTGCAGCGTCAGAAATGGAGTGGCTAGATGAATGCGGAAAATTATGAGAGACATTATTTGGGACGGCAAATACCAGCGTTTTGATGGAACTGAGTAACTCGTTGGAACAAGTGCAAAATAAGCCAACAACAACAGAGCAGCTATGGAGTGGCATACCACGTAATAGACTAACCTTGAACAGGATGTGTTAAATAATACTCGAGCGATAAGGGAATTGACTACGGAACTAAGAAGATAAATGAAAAAACCGTGGGCACAATGTATCAAGATTTAAATATGATACAAACACTACTGAACCTACTGGATGTATCTACTTTAAGCGGAGAACAGCTCGACCTTTATAGCTAACAGTGCACCAGCTACCAACGAAGTGCATTAATATTTGGAAGTAGCATTTACAGTCTACTACGTAAAATCTCGGTCGGGTTAATAGTGGAAAAATGTATTTGACAACTCACTGAAACACGTACATACACCATATACGAACAACAGAAAAACAGTTACAAAATAGGATCAGTCACGCTCACGGTCGATAAGTGCTTGGCGTCTCAGAGATATTTTTGGAACCAAGTTGTTCGCTTATTCACGTGGAAGAGACCTCCAAATGCGTAGCATTTGCTTGACGGCTGTTTCAAAGGGATTTATGCTTGTGCTGGAAGCAATGTTAAAAATGGGTCTCTGGGAAAGTGGTTAATAATTTTTTTTTTCCACTTTTGGAGTCGTCTCTTGTCGTGTATCTCAGTCAAGAATTCTAAGTAAAGTGATGCTTTATGGATATTGCATGAAGGACAAAGGTTATCCCTATTAGGCTGTGGAAGAATTAAGCCGATATCTTTTATCATAGCTGTATAATCCCTACCACGCTCTTACTAAACAGACTGCAGATTAATAGATGAACCACGTTGTTTCCGCTAAATTTGAGTAAGTAAAAGTGAAGAATATGGTATGTATTATGTTAACTTGTGAAATTTTTATTTAGATCCCTTTTGTTCAGAAATGTAAAAAGGTCTCAATCCGGAGAGTGTATTCCTTGAAGAAATGTTGCATCACAAACTCGTATATTGAACTGTCCAGCCTCAGTTCTGCAGAACGAAATCACAGAAGGAGGTGTTCCCATCACACTGAAGGCCAGGTGCTGTGGAGTTTTTGTTGTTATGGTCTTCAGTCCAGAGACTGGTTTGATGCAGCTCTCCATGCTGCCCTATTTGTGCAAGGTTCTTCATCTCTGAGTAACTACTGCAACCTACACCCTTCTGAATCTGCTTAGTGTATTCATCTCTTGGTCTCCCTCTGCGATTTTTACCCTCCACGCTTCCCTCCAGTACTAAATTGGTGATCCTTTGATGCCTCAGAATTTGTCCTACCAACCGATCCCTTCTTCTAGTCAAGTTGTGCCACAAACTCCTCTTCTCCCCAATTCTATTCAATAACTCCTCATTAGTTATGTGATCTACGCATCTAATCCTCAGCATTCTTCTGTAGCACCACATTTCGAAAGCTTCTATTCTCTTCTTGTCTAAACTATTTATCGACCATGTCTCACTTCCATACATGGCTATACTTCATAGAAATACTTTCAGAAACGACTTTCTGAAACTTAAATCTATACTCGATGTTAACAAATTTCTCTTCTTCAGAAACGCTTTCCTTGCCATTGCCTGTCTACATTTTATATCCTCTCTACTTCGACCATCATCAGTTATTTTGCTCCCCAAATAGAAAAACTTCTTTACTACTTTAAGTGTCTCATTTCCTAATCTAATTACCTCAGCATCACCTGATTTAATGCTACTACATCCCATTATCCTCGTTTTGTTTTTGTTGATGTTTATCTTATATCCTCCTTTCAAGACACTGTCCTTTCCGTTCAACTGCTCTTCCAGGTCCTTTGCGGTCTCTAACAGAATTACAATGTCATCGGCAAACCTCAAACTTCTTATTTCTTCTCCATGGATTTTAATTCCTACTACGAGTTTTTCTTTTGTTTCCTTTACTGCTTGCTCAATATACAGATTGAATAACATCGGGGAGAGGCTACAACCCAGTCTCACTCCCTTCCCACCCACTGCTTCCCTTTCATGCCCCTCGACTCTTATAACTGCCATCTGGTTTCTGTACGAATTGTAAATAGCCTTTCGCTCTCTGTATTTGACCCCTGCCACCTTCAGAATTTGGAAGAGAGTATTCCAGTCAACATTGTCAAAAGCTTACTCTAAGTCTACAAAAGCTAGAAAAGTAGGTTTGCCTTTCCTTAATCTATCTTCTAAGATAAGTCGTAGGGTCAGTATTGCCTCATGTGTTCCAAAATTTCTACGGAATCCAAACTGATCTTCCCCGAGGTCGGCTTCTACCAGTATTTCCATTCGTCTGTAAAGAATTCGTGTCAGTATTTTACAGCCGTGACTTATTAAAATGATAGTTCTGTAATTTTCGCACCAGTCAACACCTGCTTTCTTTGGAATTGGAATTATTATATTCTTCCTGATGTCTGATGGTGTATCACCTGTGTCAAACATCTTGCTCACTAGATGGTAGAGTTTTGTCAGGACTGGCTCTCCCAAGGCTATCAGTAGTTCTAATGGAATGTTGTATAGTCCCAGGGCCTTGTGTTGACATAGATCTTTCAGTGCTATGTCAAATTCTTCATGCAGTATCATATCTCTCATTTCATCTTCATCTATGTCCTCTTCCATTTCCGTAATATTACCCTCAAGTTTTTCGCCCTTGTATAGACCTTCTATATACTCCTTCCACCTTTTTGCTTTCTCTTCTTTGCTTAGAACCGGTTTTCCACATAAGCTCTTGATATTCATACGAGTAATTCTCTTTTCTCCAAAGGTCTCTTTAATTTTCCTGAAGGCTGTATCTGTCTTACTCCTAGTAATATATGTCTCTACGTCCTTACATTTGTCCTCCAGCCATTTTGCTGTTTCTATCAATCTCATTTTTGAGACGTTTGTATTCCTTTGCTCCTGTTTCATTTACTGCATTTTTATATTTTCCCAGTTCATCAGTTAAATTCAATACATCTGTTACCCAAGGATTTCTATTATCCCTTGCCTTTTTACCTACTTGAGCCTCTGCTGTTTCACTATTTCATATCTCAAAGCTACCCATTCTTCTTCTACTGTATTTCTTTCCTCCTTTCTTGTCAATTGATTCCTAACGCTCTCTCTGAAATTCTCTACAACCTCTGGTTCTTTAAATTTATCCACGCCCCATCTCCTTAAAATGCCACCTTTTTCTAGTTTCTTAAGTTTTAATCTACGGTTGATAACCAATAAATTATGGTCAGAGTCCACATCTGCCCCTGGATATGTCTTACAATTTAAAACACGGTTCCTAAATTTCTGTCTAACCATTATATAAGCTATCTGAAATCTTCCAGTGTCTCCAGGCCTCTTCCACGTATATAACCTTCTGTCTTGATTCTTAAACCAAGTGTCAGCTATGATTAAGTTATGTTCCGTGGAAAATTCTACCAGGCTGCTTTCATTCCTTACCCGCATTTCATATTCACCTACTGCTTTCCCTTATCTTCCTTTTCCTACCATCGATTCTAGTCCCCTAAGACTGAGCCGTGCTGCGGCTCCCATTGGTGCAGTTTGTAGGTTTCTGTCCTCTGTTGGTGGCCAGAAAGTATCGTTTGGTTGACATGGTTGCGGTTTTTTGCCTTCTTCTCGTGTTGGCTGGAGCCACTTGGTTTCGCAAGCGTTGCCTGTCCGCTAGTGGCAGCAGCGGCGGTTATAGATAGTAGTAACTGTGGCCCTATCTTTGGGGCGACGTCGTTGTTCTTCCGGGTGGCGTCAGTGTGCAGTTCGGTTGGGGATCAGGAGGAGCGAGGTCTGCGCAATGCGCGAACACGCTGGGACCGCTGGTGGCTCACATGGACTGCCGGATCGAAGGCCTGTGTGCACGAGGGTGCCGTGTAAGCCGGATCTTGCAAGCTTAAGTTGAGTTCTTTTGGATTCAAGTAGAGAAACCTCCACCATTGTGAGATCTTGCGATTCTCCAGTGACTTGGGTTTGTGTTGCTGCTTGTAGTGTTGCCGAGGCGAAGAGCAGCGAGTGGAGTGCTTGGGGAAGGAGGATATGATTAGCTTTCCTGGACTTCTAATTACTATTTATTGCGTTCAGTTTTTGAAATTTCAACCAGTGGTATTTTTCCTGCGTCGTGGCCACTAACGCCCCAGTTACCTGCCCTGGGGGTTAGTGTATGTAATGGCAGTGTACGTTTCCACGCCTTGCCGCTGCTGTCTGGTGAGGTGTGTAGTTTTGACAGCTTTCTTATTTGTAGGTTGGTTGGCGATTCTTCTACTCTGGTGGTAGTGATTGCTTTCTCGTTCCAGGCGCTCTAAGCACAGTATTCTGCAGGCAGAGTCCAGACTGCCGGTTCCGGCTTTGATGTATTGACTGCCTATCTCATCGCTCGCGAAAGTGTTTTTTGCTGGACCTACTCAGAAGTCGATTCCTGGTCCACCGTCTGTGACTGTTTGCTGTTTTATTGTATTTTTCTAAATTTTTTATATAATTGACATTCTTAGCGTTACAGCAGGTTTAAATGGTTGTGCTACCAAGTTAATCATCATTTTGTCTCACCTGTTTGGTGATAAGTTGCCTAACTTTTTTAAATTAATTGTTTTGCAGTATGTTTGTTAATATTTTTTATAATTGCCGTTCTTGGCCTTAAAGGCCTTCAGCTGTGACTGTGGTTACTTGCCTTAAAATTCCAAACTGGGATCACATTGGCTTGTTTTTAAAACATTATTTTCTGTGTCTGTATTTTATGCTCATTTGCTAAACTGTAACGCACTGAAAGCGCTATTAATTACACAGTTGTTCATTCTTTCATCAATAACGTGTGATATCTTTATTTATTGCTTAGTCTGGAATTACCGTTTTAAAATAAATCTGCGTAGTTGTGAAAGGGAACCACTAATAACTGATTATGGCCCCATCCACAATCGTAACGGAATCCTACCTTCCTTGACTACCAGGTTTCAGTCGGTAGCAGAGCGTGGTTGCGATTGTAATATTGCCATTTCAGTTACTATTGGTTTGATTTGTTAAAGTCTGTTAGTGTTGTACGATTTCTGCCTTTTGTATTGTGTTCTGCTTTATGTGATCAACTCTGTAATGGCGGTCAGGCTTCCTATTGAGAAAGGACCATCTCACTTACGAGCTGGCGATAAGACGCCAGCCTATTGAGGGTAGTGTTCTGGACTTAGCAGCCCACTTGCGTGCTACTGTTCTTCAGCCAGTTGACGTCACGCCGGATGTTGTGGGTGAGACAAAGGCAGCCATTGTGGTTTTTTTCAAAGCTGTTAGGTGTCTTGAGGGCAACATCGGCTTTTTAGAGGGCACTCAACTTAGTGGCACTCAGTTAGACAGGGTGTGGGCACAGTTGATACATTTAACCAACCGGATATCTGATTTAAGGGAATTAAAGTTAGAGGATCGTGATAAGGAATCAACAGCTGAATTGGGGTCCTTGGTTAATAAATCGCAATTTAAGGTCACATGTTTAGAGCTTGCTGGGAAGAGGACGGGGGAGTAGAATTTGTTGTCTTCAGGGCAGTGGGTTCTGTGAGTGTACTGAGGGGTTAACCGGGCCGTTAGCTACATTGCCTAATCCCCTGGTGCATCTGTTTCGAGACAACACAGAATTAGCTATAGACCGACTCGAGCAAATTAAAGGTTGTTATAGTTGTTGGTTTGCTTTGAGCAACACACTGATGCGTTTGGTGTCTTGCATCAGATAATTTTATCTCTATCGTATCCTTTAACTAGGGGCGAATTGAGGACTCTGGTATCCAGGGCCATGGCAGAGGGGTTTTGCAGCAGTTGAGGGAGCTTGTGATCAGAGAAAGGTTGACCACGGGAGTTCGTAAACAGCTCGAGTGTCGCTAATTTGGCAGATGCAGCAAGATAGGGAGGAGTTGCATCAATACGTGGAAAGAATTAAGACGGCCTGTTTGGCCTTGTTCGTCGACTTGCCAGAATGGGAGTTAGTTTCAGTTGTCCTGAGGGGAATGCGAGCGGCGGATAAGTCACATGTTTTTCGTGGTCGTCCCTCCACTTGTGGAGAACTTCGTGCCGCCGTTGTAGCGGTATCCGCGCTGCCGGTCTCGGACGATAGACACCGTGAAGTTAAAATTCAGCCCGTGGACGTCACCGAGGGGAACTCCGCATTACCAACATCAGCTGAATCTGCTAAAGGGGAATCGCGTCGATGTTTCAGGTGCGGTCAAACAGGGCATTTAGTACGTACTTGCGTTCAGCTGCGGACACCCAGAGTCAATAAACGATGCCTGGCTGAGCAGCGATCCCGGGGGTCGAGCCTTTAAACCCTGATGTGCCCGTGTCGCTGCTCGATCATCACCCCCACTGCCCTGTATTTG
The DNA here is from genome assembly GCF_023864275.1 of Schistocerca cancellata. Classification (NCBI taxonomy): domain Eukaryota; kingdom Metazoa; phylum Arthropoda; class Insecta; order Orthoptera; family Acrididae; genus Schistocerca; species Schistocerca cancellata. The sequence goes on along the minus strand of NC_064630.1, from coordinate 321,766,185 downwards.
TTCTCGAGTAGGTGGCGAACCTATTTGTGCCATTTTGGATTCTGATAGCTCCTTTTCATTGTTGAGCTTGGAATGGTTTCTTGAATTTGGTCATCTTGCGAGACTTAGGCCGGTCCCTTATTCGGTGCAGAGATGTCGGGTTGCGAACGGGCAGGCGTTGTTCCTGCATGGTTGGGACCGAGGCAGTATCTCGGCTGGGGATTTCTCGTGGCCCTTGTCTTTGGCCTTGGTTAAGGAGCTGCCAGTCGATTTGATTTCGGGATGTTATTTTATCCGTAAAACTGGTCTTGTCTTGGATTATTCAGGATACACCTTTTTCTTTAAGTTAGTTTCTCGTCAGAAATTTGGGTTCTGTAAGTGTACTAAACGAAAGGTCCATCGGGATGCGGAATGCTGGCTGTTAATGCTAAGGTTAGTGAGTTTGATCTCACCTATCTTTCTTCCCAGCAGGCCTCTGAACTAAGGGGTTTGTTGGAGAGGTTCCCAGAGGTTCTCTGTGATAGATTCGAGGTTACTAATGTTCTTGACTACCATATTCGTCTGTCTGACCATATTCCCGTCAGGCAGTCCCCATATCGCCTAAGATGAAGATACTGAGGCAAAAGATCTCCAAAATGCTTGAGCAGGGAGTTATTAGGCCTTCTACATCCGCTTGTGCCTCCCCTATATTCCTCGTCCCTAAGGATCAGGTGCGGGACTTTCGGCCTGTTGTTGACTATCGTCGCCTAAATAAGAAGGTTGTCCTCGGTTCCTTTACCTGATCTTCATAACTCTTTTACTTGGTTTTCCGGGCCTAACTGGTTTACTGTGCTCGACCTGAATCAAGCCTATTATCAGATTCCCTTAGCCGAAGAATATAAACACGTTACAGCGTTTTGTACTGATTGGAATTTGTTTGAATTTAATAGGGTCCCCTTTGGTTTGGATACTGGCGCAGCCATCCTTACTCATTTGCTGGATAATATACTTGGAGACTTCAAATCAGTCTGTGTTTACAATTACCTGGACGATTTGGTCATTTATAGTCGTTCGTTTCAAGAGCATTTGGAACATATCCAGCAAGTTTTTGCTATGTTGCAGGGGGCCAGTTTGACTGTTAAACCCAATAATGTGACATTATCCAGGCAGCAGGTATCCTTCTTAGGTCACCTAGTATCAGGCGAGAGTATTCGCATCGATCAGAAGCGGCCTAAGGCCTTGAGAGCCCTTCCGCCGCCCACTGATAGCGAGGGATTGCCAAGTTCATAGGGATAGCGAATTATTTTAGGCGTTTTGTCCCTTATTTAGTTGGCGGCTCCTCTAAATGAAGGGGTGCGTTTTGAGTGGGGACCTGCTCAAGAGGCCGCGTTTGAGCTTATTAATGCGGCTATAGCCAGTCCTCCCGTTCTCGGAGTGCCTGATTTTAAAAAGAAATTTATTGTCCAAACCGACGCATCTAATGCGAGAATTTCGGCAGTCCTCCTCCAGGAGTTCGAAGGTCAAAGGCAGCCATTACCATAGGCGTCTCGTCGGTTAACCAGCGCCGAGCTTAAATATTCTGTTTACGAATGTGAGGCATTGGCCGTCTTGTTCGCGCTGGATAAGTACCGGTTTTATCTTGAAAATAGAGTATTTCAGCTAGAGACCGACAATCAAGCCTTAAGCTAAGGTGCTAGCCAGGCCGTGTGGGCGGTACGCATTTCGTCGTTTCAGTTCGAGGTTAAGCACATTAGAGGCACTGGGAATGCGCTCGCGTACCTCCTCAGCAGTATGTTTACTGAACAACCATCTAATGAGGCGCCCAAGCAGCTGCGGAAGGCGATATTAGTTGTGTTTTGTTAGGCGGTATCCCTCATTTGTTTAGTGACATTGCCGACCATCAGGATCAGGACCCCACTTGGGGACCCGTTAAGGAATGGCCTTCGGCAGGCAAGCATTTGGATGAATATATTATCAGGAAAGGCATTTTGTGTTAAAGGGTAGGACGTACCAAGGAGGTTAAGATCTATCTACCAAGCACCCTAATACGCCCGGTTTTACATTGCTTTCACAATTCGTTGATTGGCGGGCATTTAGGAACCTATAAGACCTTGCAGAAGATTAAGGAGAATCTGACTTGGGCGTCTATTGACCGAGACGTTAGAGAAATGGTTTCTCGTTGTCAACTGTATCGTGTGGTCAAACCGAATAACGCTCTTCAACAGGGGTTTCTTAGTTCTGAGCGTGAATTTCGCCCCACGGAAAAACTCTATATTGATTATGTGAGGCCCTTACCTCGCGCCAAAAGATGCCATCGGTATGTATTAGTTATTATTGACGCGTTTTCGAGGTTTACCTGTCTTCTTCCTAGTCGTAATGTGACTGCTGCCACACCATTGCGCATTTAACTAACGTATTTAGTGTTTTTGGACCCCCTAAGCAGATCGTTAGTGATAATGCGCCGGCCTTTCTTTAGACTCCCTTCAAGGCCTTCCGTTTTCAAAGCAGTGTTAAGAATGTAACTACCACTCCGTATTATCCGCAGGGGTCCTTTGCGGAAAGGGTCAATCGTAACCTTAAATCAGCACTGATTATCTTTCGTCAGAAGTCTCCCAGTTGTGGGATTCTAGTCTCCCTTGGCTTAGCTTTGCCTTCAATACCGCCAGCCATAAGGCTTTGAAGGCTACTCTGGTTTCCTTGATGTTTGCTTATCCTGTTAATTCCCCCCTTTCGAACTTATGGGGGATTCAAGACCTAGTTCCTGCGGAGATCACCCCTCAGGTCGTCAAAGAAAACTGGAATCGTGCGAGGCGCAATTCCTACTATATCTCTCTTTAACCTATCCATTTCCCTTTTTAAATTTTCTAACCTAACTGCCCGATTAAGGGATCCAATATTCCACGCCCTGATCCGTGAACGCCAGTTTTCTTTCTCCTGATAATGACGTCCTCCTGAGTAGTCCCTGCCCGGAAATCCAAATGGGGGACTTTTTTACCTCCGGAATATTTTGCCCAAGAGGATCCCATTGAACCGTGGTTTGTTTTCAAAGAATATTCTTAAGAATTTATTTTATTTACTAGCGATTCATCAAGAACATTAACACATTTAATCACACTATATAAGCATGAAAGTTGTTGCCAGGGAGTAACTGATGAAAGCATAACCAAATTCCTTTTAACAAATGGGAATTTTATTCACTTTAATAGTGCCTAAAAGCATTTTTTAAGGAACAGATTTAAAATTATAATCAGAAAGCACACTCTAAATATTAAAGTTACAATTTATTCAGAGGCAGAAAGAAACAAGTTTTTACTTATGAGCTTTCGGGCAGAGAACCTTGCCGCTCCCTTTTGATACGGCCGTAGTTACGACCGCTCACAACAGCCTCTGAAAGACTACACTGGTGCAAATCTGCAACACACCAGATAACTTTAAACTAAGAGTTTTAACAATTCACACAAGCACACAAACTATGCACCCCCTGTAGGAGGGATGGAAATGGTACAAAACACTAACAATTAAAATATTAACCTTGCCACCGAAGGTGCAACTTGATTTTAACTCCTAAGAAAAGTCTTACGGTAAAAGGGTGGCAACTTTATATACTAAAATGATCATTTAAATAAAAGCCCATGAAATGCAATCTTATATAAAATTCTACAAAGTTGGCCAAACAATAGTTAAGATGCTCTACAGTACATAGATACCGCCTCTCAAGGTCATAGGCAATAATATCAAGGTTTCCAAAAATCAAAACATATTTCAGGTATTAAGCCGTTACAGTCCAAGCAATAAATTGGTTAACACACCAAATCCGACAATCATGACAGAGGCAGCTACTAACGTACGGTAGATTGATAGGGAGATTACCGAACAACCCGAACCGCTGGTTGCTCTAACCCGCCCCTACTGCACAAGGGAAAAACGGACCACCCAATTTATAAACAACCACCTTCTCGCGGGTGGGCAAACGGAAAAGAATGGTGGGACGACCCCAAAGCAAAACGGCTGGTGACCTCACCAAGAAAACAAGTAGAATTTAACAAGAGTAAATCAAACAACATATCACCAATTACTTAACTTCTAATAAACTGCGATTTCTCGAGAAGACCTGGCGCAGCACCCCCAAAGCGCTCTCCCGAACCGTCCGCTGCCAGCCGCTTCAACGAACGCAGGAAGGCGCGGCGATCTCCCGTCTCACGGCGTCGCAGCTCGCACCGGCCAGACTGATGTCGTGGGTTGACTCCTGTTGCTCTCGTGTCGACCGCGAAGTCACTACCCCTCGCTATGCACCGCGGCCCACTGGACTCACGTGGCGACCTTACATGCGCCGACGCTCAAGACGGACAAGTCATCTTGTGTCTCGGTGCGCGACCGACCAACCGATCGATCCAACCGCCAATGACTATTGCCCGAGCAAACTTGAGCAGACTGGCGGCCTAACGCGCAGACTCAGATGCAGGATCTAAGCCCCGACCGGGCGACCACTCACTGAGTTCTCCTATTGGGCGGAGTGGAAAGACTCTCATTTCGCCGGCTTTAAAAGTTGATCCGAACGACAGATATACTAGCACTCCGAACGACAGACAGACACTAAGTGCCTAACAAATGCGGACGAGAGACAGACTACCAAGCTGGGAACGAGAGACTGACCCAGACTGACCGACTGGCGAGCTCATAGCGCCCCTTAAATGCACGTGAACAGGCAACCTTTCCCCTTTCCCACCAGAGGGAGACACCAAAGCTGCGATTGCCACAGCGGCGCCACCGCCAGAAACGGAGGGCGACTGCTTCACACTACGCGCTGCGGCGCGCTCTTCAAAACAGCAATTTTTACCACGGCTCACCCATCATCATTTAACCATACAGTAAAGCTGCATGCTGTCGTTTCCCCATGCTTTCAGCCGTTTGCAGTATCAGCACAGCAAGGCTGTTTTGCTTAATGTTACAAGTCCGGAACAGTCAATCATCCAGACTGTTGCCCCTGCAACTACTGAAAAGGCTGCTGCCCCTCTTCTGGAACCACACGTTTGTCTGGCCTCTCGGCAGATGCCCTTCCAATGTGGTTGCATCTACGGTACGGCTATCTGTATCGCTGAGGCACACAAGCCTCCCCACCAACGGCAAGGTCCATGGTTCATGGAGTAGGAAAGAATATTCAGAATGCACAGCACTCACTCAAAACGGTGACGCTGCGGAATATGACAGTCACCGCCTCTGAAAGCCAGAGTTGGGACACCTTACAGTGGCCGTAACAGCTGATCGGAAAAGAAAACCGAGATGAATGAGGTCACCATTGAGTAACAGTGACGATCAGGCGTGACAACCTGTTACGATTTCCGGGAAGTTCATTTGCCTCGGGCCATCCTGATTTTGGTTTTCCGTGATTTCCCTAGATCGCTTCAGCCAAAGGACGGGATGGTTCCTTTGACAGGACACGGCCAATTTTCTTCTCCATCGTTTCCTAATCCGAGCCTCTGTTCCGTCCCTAACGACTTCGGTGTCGACGGGACGTTAAACACTAATCTCCTCCTCCTTCCTCCGAATGGCAGACTACATGCTTGTCTGTAGATGTCTGCCGCGCTTGGAGCAGCTTTGTGGCAAGAATGCGTATTATTATTACCGAAATTGGCCATTAATAGCGACAAACATCGTTGCATATAGTGGTAGTGCTAGTGATTATTTTCTACTCTGATGTAACTTGTGCTGCACTAAATTGATACACTCTATACTAAGAACTCTTTGTATGAAAGCTTTTTTCCTTCTTTTATTTGTGTCGCGCAAATAATTACACATTTTGAGAGACTGCGATGAACAGTGACAAGTTAAAACTGTGTGCTACTGATGGTGCCATGAGAGACGCCTCAAGGATCGATTCAAGTGCCAATGGTGAGGTGAAGAGAAACTCCAAAGACAGGTTTTAACTTTCAGTCAGTCCACGACGTCTGCTCTGCCACCACAGCTGGCAGCGTTCTCCCTAATACACGACACGTTGGTTAGAATCGCAACCGTGCGCAGAGTTATAACTTTTCGCACATATTAAATTGCACATTTTCTTTTTTATCATATTCAACCCAAAATCTTCAGAGAGAGAGAGAGACAGACAGAGAGATATCGTTTGTTTCACCCAGCTACTGAGATCAGCTTTAAAGTGTGTTCGTGGTATATATTGAAAATAAAAAATAATGAATTTTTTCAATTACAGTATAATTCAACAAACCCATTAAAACTTGACTTCATTGAGTATTCATAAAAGTATTTTATGAGTTCTATGTCCTCTTGCATTGTTGCACGCCTGTATTCGTCGTGGCATACTATTCACAAGTTCATCAAGGCACTGTTCGTCCACATTGTCCCACTCCTCAACGGCAACTCGGCATAGATCCCCCGAGTGATTTTTGGGTCACGTCGTTCATAAACAACCCTTTTCAATCTATCCCAGGCATGTTCGATAGGGTTCATCTCTAGAGAACTGGTTGGTTCAAATGGCTCTGAGCACTATGGTACTTAACATCTGAGGTCATCAGTCCTCTAGAACTTAGAACTACTTAAACCTAACTAACCTAAGGATATCACACACGTCCATGCCCGAGGTAGGATTCGAACCTGCGATCGTAGCGGTCACCCGCTTCCAAACTGAAGCACCTAGAACCGCACGGCCACACTGGCGGGCTCTAGAGCACTAGCTGGCCACTCTAGTCGAGCGATATCGTTATCCTGAAAGAAGTCATTCACAAGATGTGCATGATGGGGGCGCGAATTGTTGTCCGTGAAGACGACTGCCTCGCCAATATGCTGCCGATATGGTTGCACTATCGGTCGGAGGATGGCATTCACATATCGCATAACCGTTACGGCACCTAAACCTAACTAACCTAAGGACAGCACACAACACCCAGCCATCACGAGGCAGAGAACATCCCTGACCCCGCCGGGAATCGAACCCGGGAACCCGGGCGTGGGAAGCGAGAACGCTACCGCACGACCACGAGATGCGGGCTCGGCGCCTTCCATAACCACCAGCGGTGTACGTCGGCCGCGCATAATACCACCCCATTAACATCAGGGGACCTCAACCTTGCTACACCCACTGGACAGTGTGTCTAAGGCGTTCAGCCTGACCGGTTGCCTTCAAACATGTCTCCGACGATTGTCTGGTTGAAGGAATATGCGACACTCATCGGTGAAGAGAACGTGATGCCAGTCCTGAGCGGTTCATTCGACATGCTGTTGGGCCCATCTGTACCGTGCTGCATGGTGTCGTGGTTGCAAAGATGGACCTCGCATGGACGTCGGGAGTGAAGTTGCGTATCATGCAACCTACTGCGCACAGTTTGAGTCGTAACACGACGTCCTGTGGCTGCATGAAAAACATTATTCTACACGGTGGCGTTGCTGTCAGGTTTCCTCCGAGCCAGCCATAACCCATACTTAAGCGGTCATTCACTACAGTAGTAGCCCTTGGGCGGTCTGAGCGAGGCATGTCATCGACAGTTCCTGTCTCTTCTCTGTATCTCCTCCATATCCGAACAACATAGCTTTGGTTCACTCCGACTCACCTGGACACTTCCCTTGTTGAGAGCCCTTCCTGGCACAAAGCAACAATGTAGACGCGATCAAACCGCGGTATTGACCGTCTAGGCATGGTTGAACTACAGACGACACGAGCCGTGTACATCCTTCCTGGTGGAATGACTGGAACTGATTGGCTGTTGGACCCCCCTCCGTCTAATAGGCTCTGCTCATGCATGGTTGTTTACATCTTTGGGCGGGCTGAGTGACATCTCTGGACAGTCAAAGGGACTGTGTCCGTGATACAATATCCACTGTGAACGTCTTTCTTCAGGAGTTCTGGGAACCAGGGTGATGCAAAACTTTTTTGATGTGTATACAATCATTTAAGAGAGATTACTCAGTAGACATTATGAAGGAAGAATCCTTTTATTTTGTTCTTCTGTTTCCTTCGTTATCTCTCATATTATTTCAATACTAGGCCAATCTTCATCTTCGTTGTACTAATGGCGATGTTCAGCTCTTGAACTGTTTCGTCATTTCTCCACTATGGCGTAGTAGTGACTTGGATAAAGCAGTCTTCAGCCCAAAAGTTGCTTTTAACGCCTTTGTGCTTTACTATACTTGGTATAATACTACCTTCCTCTGACCTTTAAATGGTCTCATCTAACCAGTTGTAGGGGGACCTACACTTCAATGTGGATTCTGAACCACGAAGGAACTCACATTTTTGGTATTAACAAACTCTTCCAGAGGCAAAATAATTGAATATTGACTGATAAAAGTCCTAGGAATGGTCGGGGATTAGGGAACCTAAACGTTTAGTGAGTAGTGCGGCACCTGACGAGTAACCCAGCAAGCCACACTCTCAATAAATACCAGCAGTACAAAATTTAAACTTTACCTAAATAAATTCAAAATAAATAGCAGAATATGGTTTGAATACAAAGAATCATTAAAGGCAACATGCTTAGAGGGACATGCGTTTCTTTCTGTGTCATGCTATGTGACCCTGATCATTCCCAACTTAATATTCACTGATCAGCCAGAACATTTTGAACACAGGCCCGCTATCGATATAAACACGTCCAGGCGATAGCAGCGTCACCTGCCAAGGAACGACTGGTAGTCAGACACACCCATGGTGCCTGTAGATCAGTGAGCGTGCTGTGTGTGTGTAGAACGGGGAGGCGTGGTATCTATCTGAATTTGACCGAGGTTCGGCACGAGCATCTCGTAAACTGCGCGACTTGTCGAGTGTTCGAGGAGTGCTGTGGTGAGCATGTTCAACATCTGGCGAAACTAAGGTGAAACCACGTCCAGACGTCGAGGGGTTGGGCGGCCACCCGCCATTACAGATTTCTGTCGTCGTAGGCTGGGCAGACTGGTAAAACATGACAGGCAGCGAACTGTGGCGGAACTAACATCAGACTTTAATGCTGGGCAGAGCGCAAGTGTGTCTGAACACAGTGCACCGAACACTCGTAACTATGGGCTTCCGCAGCCGACAACCCATGCATGTGCCAATGTCAACTCCAAAATGTCGGCAACTATGACTAAAATGCGCACGTGACCATCGGCAGTGGAAGTTGGCGCGGTAGCAGTGGAACAGCTCCTTGGCACTTGTACTGCGGGATGGAGTTAAGCTGGCGGCGGCTCCATTATGCTCTGGGGAACATTTACGTAGGCATCCATTGGTGCAGTGGAGCTCGTACGTGGCTCCATGATGGTCAAGGAGTATCGAACACTGGTTGCAGACCACGTACACCCCTTCAAGACAACGATGTTTCCTGATGGCAGTGGCACTTTTCATCAAGATAATGCGCCGTGTGACAAGGCATGGACTATGATGGAGTGGTTCGAGGAATACAGTGGTGAGGTCCTATTGATGTGCTGTCCCCCTAACCCGCCAGATGTGAACCCGATCGAAAATATCTGGGATGCGATTCAAAGTGTCGTCAGAGCTCATCGCCCCCCTTTACGGAATTTACAGGAATTAGGTGACTTGTGTGTGCAGATGTGTGCCAACTCCCTCCAGCGACCTACCAAGGCCTCATTGCTTCCAGCCGCTGTTATCCGTGCCAAAGGTGAACATACCCGCTATTAGGTAGGTGGTCATAATGTTCTGGCTCGTCAGTGTCCATATAATAGACAGTCGTTCGATTTAACAGATTGATAAAATCTTACTGAATAAAAGTTTGACCGATCGGAAACATCCAAATGAACAATTGGAATCAGTTTCTGTGTGAAACTTGCCAGTTCTTTGCACTTTGCGGCTCTGTATGCTGGGCAACGCGGACCCCACAAGAATTACACTGCCATGAGTATTTCATCTCTGGAGTAAATTTCCAGTTGCCGCACCATTACACTGTGATTCACATGTTATCCCTACCGCAGCACAATCGTGCCTGCAGCAAAACCCGGAACATGTACCCTCTTCCGACAACGCCCCATTTTGTTGCGACCAAATCGTGTGTGACGGATTTACGAAACCCCTATCTGATCACCTGAATCCATTCATGTCCGTCGTGCATTCCGACGGACTTGGGCAATTCCAGCAGGACAGTGCGACACCCCACACGTCCAGGATTGCTACGGAGTGGCTCCAGGAAGACCCTTCTGAGTTTAAACACTTCCGCTGGCCACCAAACTCCCCAGACATGAATATTATTGAGTGTATCTGGGATGCCTAGCAACGTGCTGTTCAGAAGAGATCTCCACCCTCGTACTCTTACGGATTTATGGACAGTCCTGCAGGATTCATGGTGTCAGTTCCCTCCAGCAATACTTCAGACATTATTCGAGTCCATACCACCTTGTCCGAACGGTCCGAACGGATTGGGGGAAGGTGTGGAAGGCAGTCGGCTGTGCCCTTTCAAAGGAACCATCCCGGCTTTTGTCTGAAGCGATTTAGGGAAATCACGGGAAATCCAAATCAGCAGGGCCGTGCACGGATTTGAACCGTCGTCCTCCCGAATGCGAGTCCAGTGTGGTGGTGGTGGTTAGTGTTTAACGTCCCATCGACAACGAGGTCATTAGAGACGGAGCGCAAGCTCGGGTTAGGGAAGGATTGGGAAGGAAATCGGCCGTGCCCTTTCAAAGGAACCATCCCGGCATTTGCCTGAAACGATTTAGGGAAATCACGGAAAACCTAAATCAGGATGGCCGGAGACGGGATTGAACCGTCGTCCTCCCGAATGCGGGTCCAGTGTGCTAACCACTGCGCCACCTCGCTCGGTGCGAGTCCAGTGTGCTAACCACTGCGCCACCTCGCTCGGTGCCTCCGCTTGTTACATTTCCCCAACTGTTTTACTAGAGCAGTGCAAATTACCAACGTGCACTGGCAAGTACGCGACGACTGATTTCACAGGTACATAATTTACGCCAGTTATCGCAGGCCGAGTTGGGCGCTTACTCCGGTGGTACTCTGCTGATGTGTAGGTGCTTTTGAATTCTGTGCGCGGTAGCGGCAGGCCATTACACATAAATTAGATGTTGTTTCACTGCAGTGAGAAATATATTTTCAGAAAGCAACTGCGGAGTTTATTCACGTTAACTGTTTCCACAGAAATACCTTCTGCTGGGCGAAAGAATAGCGCGTTGTGTGTGGTTTCGCAGTGTGGGACGATATTTATAGCATTGCGGCCGCATCTGCAGCGTGCTAGTTGCGTGGTTAGCCGGCGCGTAGCGCCACCGTCGCAGTTCCGCCGGGGACCCAATGCGCCACTCCAAGTGTTTTTAATAACAGTAGTCTGCATGCATAACGGAAGTATAGTAATCTTTTATTAAACCAATTCGATCAACAAACTTTTTCGATTTCTTATAATGAGAGTGATGTATGACTGAATAGGGAATTGGGAGGAAAAACCACGAATAGTTCCGCGTACGAGACTGACATCCTCTCTGAATAGTCCATGATAAATAATTGAGATTTAGTAGACATTCAAAATGTTTATGACTTGGTATTCGTATTAAGCTAAGATTTTTAAATACCGTTATTTCATAAGTAAATCGACAATTACTGTGCAGTAACATGTTTCCGACCTTACTACACACGGTCTGTACGTCAGTATTAAAGAACTCTTAGTTTATATTGTAGGCTACAGAAATTACCAAACGACACCAGGTTGTTTCTTTCTTAACATTTGATCCACTACACTGCAACCTATACCAGTAATGTTTCTTCAAGGAAGAAGTCGAGTTCTTGGGATGTTTTCTCATAAAAGGTGGAACGCGGCCCACGAGTTCTCGTCTAAAAGCGTCCAACAATTTCACGTAATCAGCAAAACCGACCAGGTAAAATATTATAGGTGTTTTCATTCCAGATGCCGACACAACTGCAAATTCGCTGAAAGAACTCCCTACATGGAACACTCCATTCTTCTGGACTAGCGATGGATATTACTGCGAGAGCACCGAGTACCTGAAGAACTAGTAAAATGCGTCACACTGCTCTACCATGACCCGAAGAACCAGATACAATCAGCTGCTGGACTGTCGGGTGATTCTCCTATTTCCGCAGGAGTGTGTCAGGAACCTTCTTTATCGTCTCTCCTCTTTGTCACAGTCTAGGATCCGGTCACAAGAGATGTGCAGAAAGCCGCGCCTAGGGCGGTACTGTATGCTGATTGACGTGCTGTTGACCTCTGAATATAAGATTAACCTGCACTGTCAGGTCAAAACCTGGAACGACCACCTTTCAGATCTACTACTCAACGTAAACAAAACGCAGTATCTCACCACAAATCTAAATGATCCGAATACCATCAGAATCAATGGTGTTGGTATCCCAACAATAAGGAATATTAAGTACGTAGGGTCGACAAATGGCGCTAGTGGAAATCTCAGTGCAGAAGTCTCTAGCTCTCTTAGCAGTCTTGGTTCAGATGGCGTTCTATGACAAGTTTAGTCTATGGCTGGAACATTCCAAACAGGCTCAAGTCGAGAGTATACCGAACTGTAACCCGCTCAGTTGCACTGTATGGTGTCTTCAACAAAAGAAGTGGAACACCGACTTTCTGTCATGGAACATAGACCCTCAGGAGGACTTTTGGATTAAATCCTCACGATCAGGTCACAAATGATGTAGTTACTAAGTTATATGGAATAGCACCAATAGCATACAAGATGAGAGAAAGCCGTTTACGTCGGTACGGGCACGTCATTAGAGCAGACTAAACAGTTTGAGAGTAAACGGTAAACGGCCAGTAGGACGACCTAGTCAGCGATGGTTTGACACGCTGCACGAAAATCTCAAGATTTCAAGCTTGCACCCTGATTAGACAAAAGATAGGATAAAATGGCGATAGACAGCCAAAACAACGGACCCTTTCAGCAAGCGGGACAAACGCTATGGAAGAAGAAGAAGGAGAAGCAAGAGGAATCGAATATACATTCGACAGTTGAGAACTTTCACGGTTGGGAAATCATTTCGGATATATATATATATATATATATATATATATATATATATATATATATATATATATCTCAGAGATTTAAGCAACACCAACTCACGAGTAAAGTTCAGAGGAACCATCTCAGAAAGTTTTGAAATGAAATCGGGAGTAGGACAGCGAGATGGTCAGTCCCCTCTCTCTTCAACTGTGCCCTGGAAAAGGTAATAAGAGAGTGGCGGAAGGAGTTAGATCGAGAGGGGATTCCAAATGGTATCTCTCTGGGACGTAAGTGCAATGGACTAAATGTTGGTTGTCTGGCATTTGCCGATGACCTAGCACTTCTATCATATTCAATAGCGGGCGGGATTAGCCGAGAGGTCTCGGGCGCTGCAGTCGTGGACTGTGCGGTTGGTCCCGGCGAAGGTTCGAGTCCTCCCTCGAACATGGGTGTGTGTGTTCGTCCTTAGGATAATTTAGGTTAAGTAGTGTATAAGCTTAGAGACTGATGACCTTAGCAGTTAAGTCCCATAATATTTCACACACATTTGAACATATTCAATAGAAACTTCAGAGAAACAACTCAACGTTCTCAGACAGTAAGGGGCAAAGGTTGGGATTCATGTATCACTTGAAAAAACGCAGTACATTACGAAAATAGGTGAATATTCTAGTACAATGCATCTAGACTAGGGAGAGATCAAGAAAATCAACAGGTTTAAGTACTTGGGAGAATGGCTGAAACATAATGTATCTGAAGGAACAGCACTATCAACTCGAGTCAACAAGCTAGAGCTAGAATACCAGCTGATCAAGAATACCTATAATAAAAAGTGTCTCTCCCGTAACACTGAACTGAAACACTACGTCCTGAAGCCTTGTATGCTTCAGAATGTTTTATACTCAATAGGAAGGGACTTACTGAAAAGCTCGAAATTCAGGAGAGAAAGATAATGAGAAAGATACTAGGGGACAGTCAAGGAAGGCGACAATAAAAAAGGCGACCCAAAGGAGAGCTCTACGAGTACTGTGAAAAAATCACAGATGTAGTTAGGAAAAGAAGTCTAGCATTTTATAGACACGTTTACAGGATGCATTGTGACAGATTGACCAACCAGCTTCTCTGTTACTGGCAAAAGAGGAAGACCAAGTCACCAAGGTTGATGGAAGTGGAGAAAGATCTTCAGGAATTGGCAATAACAGAAGGACACTTGAAGGATCGGACAATACTTAGGAAGAAGTGTAGACAAAAGAGGTTCCAGGACAGACTATCACGAAAGAAAACTGGTGCCCTTTGGACACAGGAGAGGAAGGAAAAACACAGCCAGAGGATGCGTAACTACTGGGCAAACGTCAAAGCCCAATCCAAACGCAATAGTTGAATGTCGTGGTCCTTTGTTGGCCTATACGAAATAAGAAGAAGAAGAAAGTACTTAATTTTCAAAGATTTCATGTGAATTAACTCAAGCTATTTTTCCGCAATGTCTAAAAAAATATGGGAATAATCTTGAAATTTTGGCAAAATACGGTCCTAAAATATTTCCTGCCGTATTTTGATTCAACAAAGAAGCATAAAAATGTGCTTCAGGCACAAAACGCATTGACGCACACTTACATCTTACATTTGAACTTTAGCCTTTCGTCGTTAGAGGTTTACGAGAATAATTCTTGGCTGGTGGCTGATTCCGTACTACTAGTGTATAATGGTAGAACTTCTTTTGTGATACGTACATCGCCAAATACCATGCATTCTGTAACAGCGCCTCTACCGAGATGAAAATGGACGAAAAGAAACGAATAATTTTTGCATGCCCTCTGCACAAATCGTTTCTTGCAAGGCATATGCGATGTTCTGTGCATCCTTTCGCCGACTGCAGTCGTCTTTGGATCACATCCTTTCACTGACCTAACTAGTCCTGGGATAATTCATTATGTTATAACAGAGGAACTGGGTTGGTGTAGATACGATAAGACATATCCTGATGCATCAAAGTTTGGTAATGGAAGAAAGCACGGTGGGTAGACTACAATAAGCAAGTTCAAGGACATGAAGGTTGCACAGGGAGAGCTACATCAAACCAGGCTTCAAACTGAAGACCACAACAACAAATATTTACACAATTGCTAGGGGGAACATAGGGTGCCAGCCACAAGGTTTCCTGGAATGGCTGGCCCATTTGCAAAGGCCTCGGCCTACTAACTTCCCCGTCTTTGCCGTATCAGAGCTTGTGATAGATAACAACTGGCTATATCGTCGAAGGAACGTTGGGTCTTATCCTTTCTCTTTCCAAATAAGTTTAACAGACTGAGTGCCTTCTTTGTTTCCTTTTCCTTTTCTTCCACTGAAGACAAAAAAGTCACTCGCACCTTAAGCTACAATACTATAGTGACGAGAGTACTGTATCGTTTCAGTAAATGTGTGTTAGGCTACAATTATGTAACTTACTGTTTTGTATAGCTGGCTGGAGAACTGAAACTTTTTTCTCATCGGGGAGGCTGATTACAATGTAGAGCCTCACCGAGCTTAACATGCAGAGTGTTAGTGTGAAACTAGAGGTGAGTAACATCCGTTTGTCTAATACACCATGTAACGCTGGGATTCTCTCCTGCATGTATATTTACGGGAAGTGTATCCGTAATTATGGCTGCTGATGTAATTACTGTTTACTTTTGAACAGCACAAGCGCAGTGAGTTGCTGTCGTTATTTGTGTATCTGTATAGTGTAGCTGAGAAGAGATACGATATTTTCACAGACGTTATATACTGCCTGAGGAGAAAACAATGGCTGTTGTGTACTGAAATTCTTCTGTTGTGTTTCTGTCTCGGATAATATAAATGTAACCATGAATGTCCCCACAGATAGAAATCTAATAGGCTAAAATCCGTGGAACGTGGAGGACACTCCACACAACCTCTATGATCTATCCATCTGGTGGAATACTAGATTCCCAGATATTCCCTGACAGCTAGCACTTTATGAGATGAGGCACCATCTTGCTGAAAGAAGATTGAAAATCTGCCGTCTCCAGACATTAGCCATGGCAGCACGTCTTCGTGGAACAACTGCAGATCTGCGCTTCTGTTAGTGTACCTTGAATGAAGAATGACCCAGAAATACGAGAACCCCATACACCACACCATACCATCACTTTCGATGCGTCATCTACCTTAGATGCGTCCATCTAGTGAGAGTTGGCATCCGACCAGTATCTGTAATAAGGTTCCTTTACGTCTCCGTTCACAAAGAAATTAGCTTCATCAGTAAAAAATACACCGTAGGGTAAACGACGATTTTCGTCTAGACTGCGTAGCACCAATTTTACAAAATGAACTCGACGATTTAGAACATCCTTGGTGAGATGTTCCAACATGTGGATTTTGTAACGGTGCCAAAATTCTCATTACCGATGTGCGACTGACTCCAGCTTCCTGCGAGAGCAGCATTCAGGGTTCTCACTGAACGATGCCAGAACAGCGCTTGATGCTGCTTCGTCCACAGCAGTTTTCAACCGTTCAGCCTTCGTCGTGTCTCAGACAGAGGCAGTTTCACGGAATTTCGGAGGTTTCACCATCCCACTGTTGGTAATGGGTGCTCGGTCTAGATGGTGTTGGCTGAAATCCTCTGCAATAACGTAAGTGCTCCTTTCTCCTGACACCAGAACGATCTCAGTGCTTTCGGCTTGTGCCAACTCCACCAGATTTCACGTCATCTGTAAGTAAGAAACATCACTCATAACTCGAGAACTTAAATGAAACCTACCATTGAAGTTAAAATCTTCTTGCTTGTTAAGCCGTGTCATATTTCTTCAAATATTCGACTTTTCGACCCTTCTGCTGCGGTCTTCTTCAGTATCTGAAGCGCTATCAAAGACCAGTATCGCCTTCTCTTATAAAGGGGAGTTTCCCGCACTTATGGTGGAGAAGAGTTACTGGTTAAAATTCCTCATGCTGCTATTTGTGGGCCCACATCATTGGCTAGAAGCGAAACAGGCAGAGCAAGAGAGGAGAGAATGGCCATCCAAAATATTATTGTCCACACAGGTGGGTTGTTTCTATTGCTTGCACGCCGCGGCCGCGGTGGGGAGTCGCGATGCCGGAAGCCTATAGCTACCCTTCTAATGAAGTTACGTGAGTTCTAGGAAATTTCTACCGCCTCTCGCATTTTTTTCTATAATTGTTGGTTTCCTTAGCCAACACACGTACGATACTGAAATCGATGTCAAGACCATAGTTCTCTTGATGTTCCGCTACCGCCGATTTCATACTATGTTTCAGCCGCATGTAGCGTTCGTGTTCCTTAATACGTTCTTTAACAGTTCTTCCCGTTTCACCTATATACAATTTGCTGCAGCCACACGTTATTTCACAGACGCCCCAGTTTGGAGGCAATCAGGTGCATCCGATTTCCGTTGGAAAAGGCCTTTTTTTTTTTTTTATTTTTGAAAGTGGTCTGAATATCATTCTTCCTTAGACTTCTGCTTATGCCGTCAGAGACCCCAGCTTAACAGAGTGAGAAGGCGGTTCCTCGTCCTTCCTATTAGCATAATTATTATTTCGCTTAAATTTATTGTGTATCGACAAACTGTCATAGCCATTGGCCTTCTTTGACTTCTTTAAAAAATCCAACTCCATCATCGCTGACAGGGATGACACGTGAAGACAGAGTGTTGAACACAGCTTGCTTCAGAGCTGGGTGGTGGTGCGAAGTGGCATCTAAATACCTATTTTTTTTAGCAAATTTTTATACACTTTGTGTCCTGGAGTGATCTCAGATCTACATACCTACATACCTAGAAACGAAAGACCGATCTCACTCTCAACGTCCAAGGTAAAGTTGATTTTGGAGTGAATACTATTTAAGAAATTGTGGAACCCATGAAGCTCTTCTTCGTTGTGTGGCCATGTAACAAATGTGTCATCCACATAGCCGAGCCAAGAGGAATCCTTCAAAAGAGGTCTTCTTAATGACTGTTACTCAAAATGTTCCATAAAAATGCCAGCTGCTACTGGCAACCTCATAACAAGACCGTCAGACTATTCGTAGAATTCACAATCGTATTTAAAACAACTCGATCGAAGACATTAACCAATTAAGTCACAGACATCTGGAGCAACCTTCTCCCTTACGGTTTCCATTGTGTCTCATACTGGGTTGTTAGTAAAACACGATGTCACATCGTCATTTGTTCAAATAGAGAGTGAATATGATTAGTTTAGTAAGCCATCCTTGGAATGAGAGTGAGGATGTCAGAGCTAGCAAGAAATGCAAATTTGTAGGAATATATCAGTATGGATATGGAAAATGCCCCCCCCCCCCCCATGAACCATGGACCTTGCCGTTGGTGGGGAGGCTTGCGTGCCTCAGCGATACAGATAGCCGTACCGTAGGTACAACCACAACGGAGGCCAGACAAACGTGTGGTTCCTGAAGAGGGGCAGCAGCCTTTTCAGTAGTTGCAAGGGCAACAGTCTGGATGATTGACTGATCTGGCCTTGTAACAATAACCAAAACGGCATTGCTGTGCTGGTACTGCGAACGGCTGAAAGCAAGGGGAAACTACGGCCGTAATTTTTCCCGAGGGCATGCAGCTTTACTGTATGATTAAATGATGATGGCGTCCTCTTGGGTAAAATATTCCGGAGGTAAAATAGTCCCCCATTCGGATCTCCGGGCGGGGACTACTCAAGAGGACGTCGTTATCAGGAGAAAGAAAACTGGCGTTCTATGGATCGGAGCGTGGAATGTCAGATCCCTTAATCAGGCAGGCAGGTTAGAAAATTTAAAAAGGGAAATGGATAGGTTAAAGTTAGATATAGTGGGAATTAGTGAAGTTCGGTGGCAGGAGGAACAAGACTTCTGGTCAGGTGACTACAGGGTTATAAACACAAAGTCAAATAGGGGTAATGCAGGAGTAGATTTAATAATGAATAGGAAAATAGGAATGCGGGTAAGCTACTACAAACAGCATAGTGAACGCATTATTGTGGCCAAGATAGATACGAAGCCCACACCTACTACCGTAGTGCAAGTTTATATGCCAACTAGCTCTGCAGATGACGAAGAAATTGAAGAAATGTATGATGAAATAAAAGAAATTATTCAGATAGTGAAGGGAGACGAAAATTTAATAGTCATGGGTGACTGGAATTCGAGTGTAGGAAAAGGGAGAGAAGGAAACGTAGTAGGTGAATATGGATTGGGGCTAAGAAATGAAAGAGGAAGCCGCCTGGTAGAATTTTGCACAGAGCACAACTTAATCATAGCTAACACTTGGTTTAAGAATCATAAAAGAAGGTTGTATACATGGAAAAACCCTGGAGATACTAAAAGGTATCAGATAGATTATATAATGGTAAGACAGAGATTTAGGAACCAGGTTTTAAATTGTAAGACATTTCCAGGGGCAGATGTGGACTCTGACCACAATCTATTGGTTATGAGCTGTAGGTTAAAACTGAAGAAACTGCAAAAAGGTGGGAATTTAAGGAGATGGGACCTGGATAAACTGAAAGAACCAGAGGTTGTACAGAGTTTCAGGAAGAGCATAAGGGAACAATTGACAGGAATGGGGGAAAGAAATACAGTAGAAGAAGAATGGGTAGCTTTGAGGGATGAAGTAGTGAAGGCAGCAGAGGATCAAGTAGGTAAAAAGACGAGGGCTAGTAGAAATCCTTGGGTAACAGAAGAAATATTGAATTTAATTGATGAAAGGAGAAAATATAAAAATGCAGTAAATGAAGCAGGCAAAAAGGAATACAAACGTCTCAAAAACGAGATCGACAGGAAGTGCAAAACGGCTAAGCAGGGATAGCTAGAGGACAAATGTAAGGATGTAGAGGCTTATCTCACTAGGGGTAAGATAGATACTGCCTACAGAAAAATTAAAGAGACCTTTGGAGATAAGAGAACCACTTGTATGAACATCAAGAGCTCAGATGGAAACGCAGTTATAAGCAAAGAAGGGAAGGCAGAAAGGTGGAAGGAGTATATAGAGGGTCTATACAAGGGCGGTGTACTTGAGGACAATATTACGGAAATGGAAGAGGATGTAGATGAAGATGAAATGGGAGATACGATACTGCGTGAAGAGTTTGACAGAGCACTGAAAGACCTGAGTCGAAACAAGGCCCCGGAGTAGACAACATTCCATTGGAACTACTGACGGCCTTGGGAGAGCCAGTCCTGACAAAACTCTACCATCTGGTGAGCAAGATGTATGAAACAGGCGAAATACCCTCAGACTTCAAGAAGAATATAACAATTCCAATCTCAAAGAAAGCAGGTGTTGACAGATGTGAAAATTACCGAACAATCAGTTTAATAAGCCACAGCTGCAAAATACTAACACGAATTCTTTACAGACGAATGGAGAAACTAGTAGAAGCCGACCTCGGGGAAGATCAGTTTGGATTCCGTAGAAATACTGGAACACGTGAGGCAATACTGACCTTACGACTTATCTTAGAAGAAAAATTAAGGAAAGGCAAACCTACGTTTCTAGCATTTGTAGACTTAGGGAAAGCTTTTGACAATGTTGACTGGAATACTCTCTTTCAAATTCTAAAGGTGGCAGGGGTAAAATACACGGAGCGATAGGCTATTTACAATTTGTACAGAAACCAGATGGCAGTTATAAGAGTTGAGGGACATGAAAGGGAAGCAGTGGTTGGGAAGGGAGTAAGACAGGGTTGTAGCCTCTCCCCAATGTTATTCAATCTGTATATTGAGCAAGCAGTAAAGGAAACAAAAGAAAACTTCGGAGTAGGTATTAAAATCCATGGAGAAGAA
Organism: Schistocerca cancellata; assembly: GCF_023864275.1. NCBI lineage: Eukaryota > Metazoa > Arthropoda > Insecta > Orthoptera > Acrididae > Schistocerca > Schistocerca cancellata. The sequence goes on along the minus strand of NC_064630.1, from coordinate 321,745,529 downwards.
ATAAAAACTTTGAGGTTCGCCGATGACATTGTAATTCTGTCAGAGACAGCAAAGGACTTGGAAGAGCAGTTGAACGGAATGGATGGTGTCTTGAAGGGAGGATATAAGATGAACATCAACAAAAGCAAAACGAGGATAATGTAATGTAGTCGAATTAAGTCGGGTGATGTTGAGGGTATTAGATTAGGCTCAAAAATGGTTCAAATGGCTCTGAGCACTATGGGTCTTAATATCTATGGTCATCAGTCCCCTAGAACTTAGAACTACTTAAACCTAACTAACCTAAGGACATCACACAACACCCAGTCATCACGAGGCAGAGAAAATCCCTGACCACGCCGGGAATCGAACCCGGGCGCGGGAAGCGAGAACGCTACCGCACGACCACGAGCTGCGGAATATTAAATTAGGAAATGAGACACTTAAAGTAGTAAAGGAGTTTTGATATTTGGGGAGCAAAATAACTGATGGTGGTCGAAGTAGAGAGGATATAAAATGTAGACTGGCAATGGCAAGGAAAGCGTTTCTGAAGAAGAGGAATTTGTTAACATCGAGTATAGATTTAAGTGTCAGGAAGTCATTTCTGAAAGTATTTGTATGGAGTGTAGCCATGTATGGAAGTGAAACATGGACGGTAAATAGTTTGGACAAGAAGAGAATAGAAGCTTTCGAAATGTGGTGCTACAGAAGAATGCTGAAGATTAGATGGGTAGATCACGTAACTAATGAGGAAGTATTGAATAGGATTGGGGAGAAGAGAAGTTTGTGGCACAACTTGACCAGAAGAAGGGATCGGTTGGTAGGACATGTTCTGAGGCATCAAGGGATCACCAATTTAGTATTGGAGGGCAGCGTGGAGGGTAAAAATCGTAGGGGGAGACCAAGAGATGAATACACTAAGCAGATTCAGAAGGATGTAGGTTGCAGTAGGTATTGGGAGATGAAGAAGCTTGCACAGGATAGAGTAGGAAGGAGAGCTGCATCAAACCAGTCTCAGGACTGAAGACCACAACAACAACAACATGGAAAATGCGTAAAAAATAACCATTCGAAAGTTTCAAAAAGAGGTTAAATGAAATATGTAATTTGGTGTTCACCATGTTATGCTGTGTTCCCCGAAATAAATTTTTCGATCGTTTGTGATGTAATGGCTTTAGGAGTAAGTGAGGTTTGAGAATTAAGGTGTTCTCTTGGAAAAAAACCTTTTGTGCTCTTGCCAAATAACCATTTCCATTGAAAGTAGGAGATACAAATGACAAAAATTTTCTTGATGTAGTCACACAATGACGAGTCTGAGTGCAACTACATCTGTGCAATTTTTTTCCCAAAAGGTAGGAATGACGGTACACGCCAGGTTGTTGCCAGGTTGGCATATGTCATGTGCTATTCATAATTGATTTACAATAATTTCTGTCTCAATTTCATTCTCACCAGTTAATAAAATGGTGAGCACTTTTAATTAACAATGCCAGTGGCTGCCACGAGTAAGCCAGCTAGTTCTAATTAATTCCTCCTCTTCTCTGGAGACTGTTTTGTATCTAATTTTCTCTGTAGTTCTGTTGGGATTGTGATGATCCAGACTGAGCGCAGTGGGTAGTGGGCCGGGCTGATGACTAGATGTTTGAACCAACCCCCTGGTGGACAGTGGCTCCTCTAAGGTGAGGCCATCGAACAGGCCTGGTGCCAGCCAGCGACCCGGCCATAGCCAGTGATGGCATTTGCGTACAACTGGTCTTGAGACTTTGTCTGGGAGTGCTCCAGAGGCCTGATGTGTCGCAAAATGTGGCAGGTCTCAGTGCTACATTCCATGCATCTGAGTGCTGATTGTGATGAGAGATTTCAACTTGGGCGATCAGCGTACCTGAACTACCGTGTGTTTTTTTGCACAAATCGTTAGGGTTACCCACGTTTCTCGACTCCAATTTTTTTTGGGTGATTGTACTTTCATACATGACTTTCCAACAATGTTAATTCCATGTGTAGTTGCTCATTCTTCTGGCAAATTCGGGAAATCACTGGGCGACGACTGGGGATCCCTCTTCCCTTGATTCACGTGTATACTAAGGTCTTGTCTCATTCGCCTAACCCATCCAATCTTTATCGGCTATCCAGGTGTTAGATTATTACGGACCCATGACAGTAGTTGTTAACTTTATTATTCTCTGCATTATTTGTGATCGAATAGAACCTGTAACAATTTGTTATCCAGGTATGTCGCAGGGAAATTTAAAGTAAAGAGGGATTAATGTGGACCACAGTTCCATTTCATAGTTGGTTTTACATCCTGTTTCTTATCTTTTTGGGGTGCAACACTCATGTGTAATGTCACGTGGTGTCACTTATGACCTTTTAGTTACCTGTATGTGAAGTGTTTCTTCCCAAATGCATACGAGTCCATGGGGAGCCGTCTGACTATCAGCCAGTTCAATCAGTGAGGATCATTCAGACATCCACAGTGGTATTTCGAAGGCTCAGCTGTACTCTCACAACTTGATTTATTTAAGTTAACCGATATTGCCTCTGAGGTGTGTACACATCGCCCGTCGCTCTCATTATTGATTATTCTATTAAAATTATTTTAAGGTAGTTTCAATTTAGATAAGTCGTAACACAGTTGGAGAACAAGATAGTATAATTTTACAATTACGGCTTACTTTATTGCAAAAATACTCGACTAGCCTACATCATTATGGACTCTATAACTTAGCTTTTAAAAATAGTGGCAATTTAAACTGAAAGCTTTTTATATGAAGTTTATTTTCAGTTTGTTGTGAAGGCAGCTGTATGTCTCTATTCCGACAAATTTAACTGTACTCCTTTTTCAACAAGGTGCAGTATTTCTAAGTTTTCTTATACGCTATCCCCACTATCGCCGTACTGGACCATGTGAGCAGCATAGTGAACGCATTATCACAGCCAAGATTTGACACGAATTCCGCGACCAACACAGTAGTACAAGTTTATATGCCAACTAGCTCCGTAGAAGATGAAGAGATTAAAGAAATGTGTGATGAGATAAAAGAAATTATTCAGATAGTTAAGGGAGACGTAAATCTAATAGTCATGGAGGACTGGAATTCAATAGCAGGAAAAGGAAGAGAAGGAAAAATAGTACTGGGGGAAAGGAATGAAAGAAAAAGCTACCTGGTAGAATTTTGCACAGAACGTAATTTAATCATACCTAACACTTGGTTTAAGAATTATGAATGAAGGTTGATAGGTGGAAGAGACCTGGAGACACAGGAAGGTTTCAGATTGATTGTATAATGGTAAGACAGAGATTTAGGACCCAGATTTTAAATTGTAAGACATTGCCAGGACCTGATGTGGACTCTGTCCACAATCTATTGGTTATGAACTGTAGATTAAAACTGAAGAAACTGCGAAAAGGAGGGAATTTAGGAAGATGGGACATGGATAAACTGAAAGAACCAGAGTTTGAGAGTTGTCGAGAGTTTGATAGAGAGCATTAGGGAACGATTGACAAGAACAAGGGAAAAGAATGCAGTAGACGAAGAATGGTTGGCTTTGATGAAACACTGATGGCAACAGAGGATCAAGTAGGTGAAAAGACTGGGGCTAGTAGAAATTCCTGGGTAACACAAGAGATATTGACTTTAATTGATGAAAGAAGAAAATATAAAAATGCAGTAAATGAAGCAGGCAAATGGAATACAAACGTCAAAAAAATGAGATCGACAGGAAGTGCAAAATGGCTAAGCAGCAATGGTTAGAGGACAAACGTACGGATTTAGTAGCATACATCACTAGGAGAAAGATAGACGCTGCCTACAGGAAAATTAAAGAGACCTTTGGGAAAAACAGAACCACCTGTATGAATATCAAGAGCTCTGACGGAAAGCCAGTCCTAAGAAACGAAGGAAAAGCAGAAAGGTGGAAGGAGTGTACAAAAGGGGGTGTGTGTAAGAGGAAGACGTGCTTGAGGGCAATATTATGGAAGTGGACTAGGACCTAGATGAAGATGAGACAGGAATACGATACATTGAAGAATTTGACAGAGTAGACGAAAATGAGATAGTAGATACTGTGCTTAAAGAATTTGACAGAATAGTGAAAGGCCTTAATCGAAAGAAGGCCCCGGGAGTAGACAACATTCCGTTAAAACTACTGATAGCCTTGGGAAAGCCAGCCATGACAAAACTCTTCCATCCAGTATGCAAGATCTATAAAACAGGCGAAATACCCTCAGACTTCAAGAAAAATTTAATAATTTCAATTCCAAAGAAAGCAGATGCTGACATTGTGAAAATTACTGAACTAACGGTTTAATAAGTGACGGTTGCAAAATACTAACTCGAATTCCTTACAAAAGAATGAAAAAACTGATAGATGTTGATCTCGAGGAAGATCAGTTTGGGTTCCGAAGAAATGTAGGAACACGCGAGGAAATACTGACCCTCTGACTCATCGTAGAAAATAGGTTATGGAAAGGAAAATCTACATTTATAGCACTTGTAATTTAGAAAAAGGTTTTGACAATGCTAACTGGAATATTCTATTTCAAATTCTGAAGGTGGCATGGATAAAATGCAGGTAGCGAAAGGCTACTTACAGTTTGTACAGAAACCAGATGGCTGTTATAAGAGTCGACGGCCATTGAAAAGAAGCAGTCGTCGAGAAGGGAGTGAGACAGGGTCGTGGCCTCTTCCCAATGTTCTTTAGTCTGTACATTGAGCTAGCAATAAGGGAAAGAAAGGAAAATTTGGATTAGGAATTAAAGTCCAGGAAGAAGAAATAAAAACATTGAGGGCTAACATCGAATATAGACTGAAGTGTTAAGAACTCTTTTCTGAAAGTATTTGTATGGAGTATGTCCGTGTACAGAATTGAGAAACGGACGATAAACAGTTTAGACAAGAAGAGAATAGAAGCTTCTGAAATGTGGTGCTACAGAAGAATGCTGAAGATTAAATGGATAGATCACGTAACTAATGAGGAGGTACTGAATGGTATTGGGAAGAAAAGGAATTCGTGGCACAACCCGACTAGAAGAAAGGATCGTTTGGTAGGACACATTCTGAGACATCAAGGAATCACCAATTTAGTACTGGAGGGAAGATTCGTGGATAAAAATCGTAGGGGGAGACCAAGAGACGAGTTCAGTAAGTAGATTCAAGAGGATGTAGGTTGCAGTAGTTACTCGCAGATGAAGAGGCTTGCATAGAGTAGCACCGAGAGCTGCATCAAACCAGTCCTCGGACTGAAGACAACAACAACAACGTTATAAATCGTAACTTTTAAAAACTAGGAAGATAAATTACGCAAGCATGCAACACTTTTGATCTCATTTGCATACTTGTATATTTTATCTTCATGGTTTTGACAAGTTACGATTTTTAACGAAGATGACTAAAAATTTTATACTTAAGTGCAGATTAGAACCACATTTTTATCTCTCTGGTGTAGCCAGCACTTCATTGAAGTTCTTTCTCATATGAGAATATACCAACACATTAAGGTGACAAGATCGAATCTTACGTTTACAGTACGTATGCTCGATGATTGAACTGAGGGATTTGTGTGAAGAGCCATACTACACTGACGGAAAAAAATCACAACAGCAAAAAATAATTAATGTAGAGTAATGAAATTTTGGGAATACGTTTGTCTAGGTTATATATTTAAATGATCAACATTGCAAGATCGTAGGTTAGTGGAAGCACGAGATAAGCCATCGCAAATGTGAAATGCTGGTACATTAATAACCGGTGTAAGCGCCAGAATGTTAATTGCAAGTATGCAAAGGTGCATTCATTCTCTTGTACAGGTGCGTGATGTCAGTTTGTGGGTTGGAGGCCCTTGCGTGTTGCAGGTCGTTGCTCAATACAAAGACGGTTAATACTGTTTGTGAATAACGCTGAAGTTTTCATCCGATGATTTCTCATATGTTCTCGATTGGAGATGGTTCTGGTGATCGACCAGTCAAAGGCAACCTCTCAACACTCTGTAGAGCATATTGGGTTACAACTGAAGTATATGGGCGAGTGTTATCCAGTTATAAAACACCCCTGGAACGCTGTTCATAATGGCAGCACAACAGTTCGAGTCACCAGGCTGACGCCCAGATTTGCAGACAGGGTGCTTGATGTAACCACGAGAGTGCTCCTGCTGCCATACGAAATCACACTCCGGACCATAGTTTCAGGTGTAGGACCACTGTATCTAGCACGCAGACATGCTGGTTGCAGGCTCAACTAGCATCCTTCTGACCAACACACAGGAATCATTGGTACCGAGGCGGAAACAACTTTCACCAGAAGAAAAAACAGATCTCCACCGAGCCCTCCAATGAGTTTTCCCTTGGCACCACTGAAGTCACAGATGGCGGTGGTCTGGTTTCAGTAGAATGCACGCTACAGGACGTCTGGCTCCGAGCTGTCGTTGAAGTAACCGATTTGTAATTTTTTTTGTCACTGTGATGCCAGCTGCTGCTCAGATTGCTGCTGCAGATGCAGAATAGTGTCCAGAGCCATAGGACGAATAAGATGGTCGTCCCTCTCGGTAGTGCCACGTGGCCGTCTTGAGCCCTGTCTTCTTGCGACTGTACATTCCCCTGACCACCACTGCCGGCAATCTTTCTGCAGCATCACGGAAGGAACATCAGGCTTCTCATAGCCCTATTACACGACCTCGTTCAAACTCAGAGAGGTACTGATAATGACGTCTATGCCGCCTTAAAAGCGTTCTTGACTAATATCAACTCTCTACGTCCAATTGCAAAGGTATCTAACGCTCACTACCATTACAGCGCGTATTTAAAGCAAACCTGATTTGCATCCTCACAGCGGCGCTACTGACACTACTCTTATGCGACTAGCACGAAATGTGAAGAGACATCGTCTTTAAGATGTAGAAACGCGCTTTACCACTTCCGTTTACGTCGCACAACTCCTTCTTGGTAGTGTGACTTTTTTCCGTCAGTTTATTTATCTAATTTCAAGTTACATACTGCTATGACCTAGACTTTTCTGCCATTTTCTTATTTTCTGTGAAACTAATCTAGATGTTTTTGTGCAGAATAAGTTCGCAATTTGATATGAATGAATGAAGAGTGAGTACATATGTTTCACAGAGTTTGTGTGTGTGTGTGGGGGGGTAGGGGGGTAATTGTATTAAAATGCTGTTTTATGTAGACTTTGTAACCTCCCCACAAAAAATAATAAAATGAATATTATTGGGTTAATGATTCTAATTTAAGTGTAAGCTCCCCACAAAATATAATAAAATAAATATTATGGATAGTGATTCTAATTTTTGTGTAACCTCAGAACAAAACTGGTTCCCATTTATAATCTCCGAACAGAAATGCATTCACATTTAATGTACCCACAAAATTCTTTTCTCATTTAATGTAAGCTCGAAACAGAAAAATTCCTAAAAAAAGGAAAAATTCTTACCTCAATAAAAACGGCGAATATATCTGCTCTTACCTAAAATTTTCCCAGCACAGCTCTATGCAATGCTGGCTGATAGATTTGTCATTTATGAGAGGAAGCAACTGATTATTCTTTTCTAACAATACGAATGATCATGGATTGAAGAAATTAGTAAATTCTTTAAATTGAAATGAATTTTTTTAGAAATTACTTTATGTTATGAAGATTATTATTAGGACATTTTTAAAAGATTTACATGGGACTTTACATAACATTACTAGATATGCGCGAGGCTGCTTTTTACCTTATACAATAATACTCCGGCATCGCTGCACTGCGACCGGCCCTGCCAACATGATACACCAGACAGGACTGACAAGCGCAAACAGGCGACTGCTCGCTAGCAAAAACTTACTGCTACTGCTACACAGTTCGTACTGCAGTCAACACTGCTCTTTGGTCTCAGATTCTCTTATAGCTTACATATCGCAGGCAGCACATACCTCTTACATAACCCTCCACTGGAGGGGCAAAAATTTGGCAGCGATGGTGAGTCAATTGGACTTGCCATGAGCAACAAATTTTTCTAAAATCTACTTAATTAACTAAGTTGACAGTCACAGAGTATATTTATATATATAAGTACAGAACATAAAATGAATTAGAGTTCACATGCACTGAGTACAGAACATATCAAGAAATCACAAAGTATATACGCAATTTTTCTTAATTAACTAAGTTTACAGTCACAGAGTATATACATATATATAAGTGCATAACTTGAAATGAAATATAGTGCAAATGCACTGAGTACAGAACATATCAAGCAATGACAAAATGTATACGCAATGAGTACAAAACATATTAACAAATGACATAAAGTGCATACGCACTGTAGTATTTTTTTTAACATTTTACTAGAACTAGGATAGGAAAGAGAAGGATTGCATCACGGTTGTACCACATTAGGTTACACGTAGCTGCACTGAAAGTCCATATCTTTCTACAGAAGCACAACACCAAGTGAGACAATCTGAAGTTCTCTTCCCTGAAGTATTAATCAGTGTAACCAAGACACTGAAATGTCGTATTAATATTCCATGTTATCATTTTGGTAGTACATTAGGTACACCAAACAGTGGAACCATAATAACATCTCCATTGTTCAAGGTGGTGGACACCATGATGTGTCAACACCACACTCATTCACCAACGTAGAATTAGTGCAGAAACCAAATATAGCGCTCCATGATCATAAGGATACACAGGACAAACGTATATTGCAGTAATTTCTGGTAATTAGGTCAGAAGGTGAAGGACATTAAGTCTCATGCTAGTCATCATTGAGAATTACACTAGCCTATCAACCAATTTGACTAATTGTTTGGCACTCATTGTCTAGTTACTGAACATTTCTGTACTATGTATGAAGTATTACAGAATAATGTTCATAAATCACCTGATTACAGTGAACATTAGCACTCATTGGCCAGTTACAAACTATCAGAAGTCATCATTCAAAACAGGAGCTAACGAATGGCATAGTATTAACATAATTCACCTAGTTATAGTAATCATTGGCACTCATTGGCCAGTTACTAAACGTATAGCAAGTATTGAATATTACAAAACATTTTTCATTCAAGTGACATATGACATATTTAAAATGTAACACACTGTAACTATTACTCAAGGTCTGTGGTTAGAAAACATTATTCAGTATTACTCAGAACTCTCTTAAACTGGTAGCATTATTTGGGACTGGTAATACATTTTTTTTGTGCTAGCAATGCATAGCGTTGTGATTGCTGGGGCATGAAAATATTTGCTTTTGACTTATTGCTACAAATGAGGATAGGTAACGTCATTCGTCATGAGTCAGCTGCAGCAAGGTTATGAAATAAGTAAAGTATATGTGATCACATTCATGAATGACACATACAAATGGGTAAAAAAATGCATGTACTAGAACAGGTTTAATGACTAACTGCTTATAGCACATTAATTTTATGAATAGCTCCTCCTAGAAAAAATACAAAATGGATTATTAAGCTGAAAGAAGAAACGTATATTATGCTGAAAAGTAGTGAACTTCGAATTAACAGGTAATGAAATGTGTACTCAATATGTATGTACTCTAGCAGTCCTTTCCAAAACATTCAGTCATTATACCATGCGATATAAGACATACTGTCAAAACGAACTGCAACAAATACTTAAATAACTACATAGCATCTCTTAACTAACAGTAAATATATAAACTTCATCATTATTCTCATCTGCAAAGAACACATCATTATTCATATTACCATAACTTCATTACTATCATCACCTGCGAAGAAAAATTTCATTATTCATATTAGCAGATTCTTCATGTAACTATTCATCACCATTCATTATCATCTGCAAAAAGACACTTCATTATCCATTATTCATATTACCATTTACTTCATATAACTATTCATAGTATAGAGTTTCTTATTTCTAGCATATTTCATCACTAAAACTAAGATGTGTAGTTCTGTCTGGCAGCCTGCATCAATCGCCTCGTATTCTGAAAGAAAAAATTAGTTAAGACTGCTATCATACGATGTGTATAGTATATTCTTGTTAATGCTTGTTAATTCTGATCCATTTACTCTTCATGACGAGGTATTGCATCTTCTTTCGTTCATTCCGAAGGTGAAATTCCCATTTCATAGTAATCCACTGTGGTTTGTTTAATTTATTTCTTTTACACGTTATTACTTTCTGAAAATGATGAACAATGATTAATGTCTTGCACTTAAATCATATACCCATTAAATAAAAACTGGTTTCTAGTGATATAATTAAGCATACAGCATAGCATGGCAGAAAACGTATTATGTCAAAAACATAGACAGTTTTCAAGTGCAAAAAAAAAAAATGTACACAGAGTATCATAATGTAGTAGCAAAAAAATGTAAAATAGTCACGATGTTGAGATATGATGTCATATGAAAATCAGGAAATGGCATTACAGTGTGATAAATCATAAAGTATGTTCATTCAATAAAGGGTTTAATATTGGAGACAAGGTGATTGCCTTTACTTTTTCTGGTTCTCAGAGTTTCGACGTGTACTACATTGGGGTGGGGAATGCTGCGAATTCGATATGGACCTGCATATAGAAGCTCAAATTTATTACATCTATTCTTTCCTCTGTTGGATAGATAGTGTGTACATACTAATATCTTCTGTCCAATGTGAAAGTCACGGCGTGTACAAACCTGTTTTTGCTGTCTTCTCCGGCGCTCTGCGGCACGTTTGATGTTGTTCTGCGCAATGTCAATTATTTCATGGTGTCGTAGTCGACGAGATGTAGGAAAGGATACTAATTCTTTAATTTTGTTAGGTGGTTCAACATTTTTCATTATAACAGTCGGAGTAGTATAGTAGATTCATTTGGTATGGAGTTAATTACATCCTGGAATGACAGTATGTGTGTATCCCAATCAATATGTTTTTTATGGCAGTATATTCTACACAGTTTACTAATTTCTTTCATTAGTCGTTCACAAGGGTTCGAAGAAGCATGGCACCTGGATACATAGATCGGAGAAATGTTTCTAGCTCATAACATACATGTCCATATAGCAGATCGAAATTGTGGTCCATTGTCGGAAATTACTTTCAATACATGTCATACATGGGATAGAAAATGTTTTACAAAACATTTTCTGGCTCCGTAATGTGCGTAACTCAAATGAGTATACCAAATAAATTTGTTAACAAGTTCGTCGGGAATGCATAGTAACCAGTTGTTGCTATCAGGGTGAGAGCGGCGAAACAGAATATTATTGCGTACAATGTAATGGTTTCTAATGGTAATATTATTCCTATCTTGCCATACGTTGTCTTTACTCTGCTCTTGTGCTATGTCTCGTAATGACGACGAAATGAAATTTTCAAATGCAACTTGTTGAATATACATGACGCTGAAATTTGCTTTGCAGAAGTTGGTTGCGATGTCTTGCTGACTGTTGCTGAGAGAACGGGATAGTGCGTCTGCTACAATATTTTGTGTACCGGGAATGTAAACAATTGTAAAATTAAATTCCTGTAAATAAAGTTTCCATCTGCTTAACCTGTCGTGTGTAAATTTTGCGGAAAGTAAAAACTGAATGGCTCTATGATCTGTGTAAACGGTCGTATGCCTTCCGCAAAGAAAATGCCGAAATCTCGTAAATGCCCATACAACACATTATGTTTCAAGTTCTGTAACAGAATAATTGCGTTCAGCAGGTGACAGAATGCGACTCGCAAAGGCGATGTTTTTAATTACTGTAGAATCATCTTCTTCAATTTCCTGAAAAATGTGTACGCCTAAAGCGGTGTTAGAACTGTCGGTGGCAATGGAAAAATTTCTAGTAAGATCTGGATGTGATAAAAGTGGTGCATTCAACAAAGCTTCCTTCACATTCACAAATTCAGAATGTGCTTGGCTATCCCAGGACCAAATAGTGTTTTTACCCGTCAACTGACATAATCTAGGGGTGCCTACAGCAGAGTAATGAATAAATTTACGAAAAAAGTTAATTAAACCCAGAAAGCTGCGTAATTGTTTCTTCGTCGTAGGAACAGTAATGTCACGTAAAGCTTGAAGTTTTTCCGGGTCAGGCGCAATGCCTTCTGCTGAAATTACATGTCCAAGAAATTTTATAGAAGTTTTCCCAAAGTGCGATTTACTGAGATTAACTGTGAGTCCTTGTGCACGAGAAGTTCGTAACAGTTGTTCAAGAATCAGATTGTGTTCAGACCAGTTGGCTTCTGCAATAAGAATGTCGTCTACATACGTTGTGATTCTGTCTTAAGTTCTGTCGGAAGTATAGTATTCAAACCGCGAATAAATGCTGCTGAAGAAATTGTTAAACCGAACGGTAATTTGCAAAACTGGTACCAGTCACCAAAACAGAGAAAAGCTGTGTACTTTCTACAGTTCGGATGGAGCTGAATTTGCCAAAATCCCGATTTCAAATCTAATGTGGAATAAATAGCAGTACCATGAAATTTCTGTAGAAGTTCTTCTAGTGTCTGTGGGCGATCTGTTTCATTAATAATAATGTCATTAATGTGACGCGAATCAAGTACGAGGCGAAGTGAACCATTCTTTTTCTTAACAATATGGAGTGGGTTAATGTACGGACTAACTGCCTGTTCAATAATTCCTTGGTCAAGCATAGCTTGCAATTCCTTCGGCTTCGTCTGAAGTATTATAGTTGTGTACGTACGTATCTGCGAACAATGTGGAATGACAGTCTATGTTACGTGATGCGGAAATGACCTCTGTACGATGGAATGGGATAATGTTTGGCTTTAAATGTGTCGTGCTGTTTAACTTGAAATTCATACATAAAACCGGACATAGTACCAGTGACGTTGTCAAAAACTGGAGCTTGCTGTAAAAGAATTTTGCGTAGTTGCGTGCGTTCGTCGTCTGTATTTTCACTGCTCTGTTTAACTTTATCGGAAATCATCTGCATAACGTCATAGTCGGCTTCGTCTGGAGTATTATAGTTGTGTACGTACGTATCTGCGAACAATGTGGAATGACAGTCTATGTTACGTGATGCGGAAATGACCTCTGTACGATTAATTGTTTGTTCTTCTGCAGATAAAGAGTGCTGAAATTCTAATGCCAATTGTACATTTTCATCTTTTAACATTAAATAGGAATTTTGAAAGTCAATAATTGCGTCGTGTTGTACCAGAAAATTCGTACCTAAAATAACGTCTGTTGTCAATAAGGGAACAATCCAAAAATATGAGTGAAATGTATGACCTGCAATACAAAATGATAAATGTGTCTGTAATTTTACATCTACTCCTTTACCAGATACTGCTCCTTTTACTTTACTTTTGCCTAATGGTAACGTAGGATAGGTATTCCCTTTGTTACATTCGTTGAAATTTTCCTCATGTATAACTGATATAGGTGATCCAGAATCGATTACTGCTGAAAATTTAGATGATCCAATCTTTACTTCAATGACAGGGTGTGAAATGGTTTTTTGAATAACTGGTTTTTCATGCAAAAGTGTGTCTCGGATGTCGTCAAAAGTAATAACATTTTCGTGAACAAGATTCTGCGTATCTGAAGTATTGCTTGCGTTGCTGGAAGATGCAACCTAGTATCTAGTCAAATTCTATCTAACGTGCTATTATTTTCGGGAGGATGCTGTGGCATTTCCACTATTTCTACTGTTCTGTTATTTCTTCCTGACGTATTACGTTCGGGATGATATCTACTGTCTGGTTCATTCATGATAATATGTTGTTGCGGATGATTTTGCAGATGATAAGACCGACTGTTATTAAACGTACGCTGAAAATTGTGCTCATTACTTTTACGTCTGTCATGATAGTCATTGCTATACGGCGCGTTGCGGTACGAGTTAAAATGATGTGTTTTCTGTACGTAGTTATTTCCTTGTTGCGGTGCGTTGCTATTTGGTGGACCCGACGCTATACGCGTAGGCGGCGAAACATTAAAGCTTGGTTGACCTTTCAGACTGCATTGTTGGTTAGGTATGCTAACCGGTTGGTTTTGTTGCTGTTGTGGAGAAAAGCCTCTATTGTTACCAAAATGTGTTTCCAGTTGCTGATAATTTTGTACATACTGATGATTACATTTCTATCTTTCATTAAAATTACGCTGGTAGTTCATGTCATCTCGAGAGAGTCTAATGAAAACTGTCACTTTCAGGTAAAACTCGTCATATCAGGTTTTCTTTACCCATTTCTAATCCTAGATAGGTCGATAGTTGAAGAGCTGTTTTGATAGATATAAAGAATAGTAGAAGAGAAGGCAGCAGTGCAGAAAACTAAAGATGAAACAGCACTACTACGGCTCGGGGCCCTGTGCATGCTACGGCACATATTCATCGAAGTGTAATGAATCCCCTCAGGTCTATTACGCGCTGCAAATAAATCTTAGTTTCTGCGTTACAGGCAATGCCGATGAAAATACAAAAGCAAATTGTCGTATCCAGTCCAAAGCGTGAATCTGTGTTCTGTCATCAATAAGTACCTTAAATTTTTTTACCGATAGAAAGTGTTTGTAATAAAAATTATCGTCTCTGAATGTCTGAACAGGTTCAGGATTGTATGCTAGTCTGTTTTTCTGTGTCTTTTCGGATTCTAAGTCACGTAGTCTCTGTAAATTACCTACGTTATACTGGCTGTGTGAGTCTGACAAATGTTCGCAAAGTGGCGTATGCTGTGATGTGTTAAAGGCTGAAACATTTTTCATCTCTGTTACCTCTTGCTGTAAAATTGACAATTTTCCACGTAATGTATTATTAGACGAACCTATCTCACTGATCGTCTGCCGTAAATTTTCGAATTCGGGTGTTTGATTAAGCGAAACTGGTGACGTATCATCTGATTTGGTGTCATTATTACTTTCGATAACGTCAACACGACTGGCCAATTCATCATATTTTTCAGTCAGTGCTTTTACCTGATCATCGTTTTTAGTATCACAAGCATTAAGGGGATACGGAATCGGATTTTGGGTTAAAAAATCGAATTTTTTTTATTGGCGTATTATATTCTGCCATGTTTCCTCTTTAAAATGACGTATCATACATAGCTCTACTACAATTATAACTATTTTATTTTTATATATTTGTGAGATCGGGTATTGCGCTTTAGTTATACACGTCTCTCGTGGCTGACCATGAACTTTTTGGCAGTACCTTTAAAGTGACATGAATTCAAATATCCCGGTTTCCAGCGACTATTTATACACTAGTTGCCCGAAAATGTTTCTCTCTGGTTTCCTCAAGTTACTCTTTGACTTTGTGGCGGGACTGTTTTGTAAACAGTGTGATATAAGAAAGTAGTTGTTGTTGAGTTATTTCGTATTTAGTGCTTCATTTTTCGCAGTGAAAATGCCTAGAGCTAAAGCAATAGTATTTAAAAAGCGTGTGAACTGGCAAAAGAAAAGAAATGATGATTCATTAGCAAAGCAAAGCAGTTCATCATCATCACTGTTGGAAAATGTGAATCCACTTATTACTGATTTGCCGAACGAACTTACACCAAATGAAAACAGTGCTTCTCATAAAAAACTAAGAGATTTGGAAGAGAAATATAATTTACTTGATAGAGGGAATGAAGTTTTTGAACTCATTGATACGAATATATTGTGTGAAGCTCTTGAAAACAGTTTGTGCTGCAAAAAATGTCATGGAAACGTTTCTCTGAAAGTAGAATCCCATGTTGGCCTGGCTGCCCAGTTTAATTTAATATGCAGTGTTTGTAAATACAGCTGTAAGTTTCCAAGTTCGGTTTCAGTAACTGTAAATAATGGATACAAGAAAACTGAACTTTATAGTGTAAATATTAGGTTAGTTTATGGATTGCGAGCAATTGGTAAGGGCAAAGCAGCTGGTGATATGCTATGTGGTGTTCTAAATCTTCCAAGTGCACCTTCAAAGTTTGAAGCTTACAATTATGTACTAGGATCTGCAGTTGAAGATGTAGCACAGAAGTCAATGCAGGTTGCTGTGGAAGAAGCAGTGGAAGAAAATGACGGCAGTCGTGACCTCACAGTGGCGTTTGATGGCACGTGGCAGAAAAGGGGCCACACCTCCAACAATGGTGTTGTAACAGCAACTAGTGTTGATACTGGCAAGGTTATTGATGTTGCAATAATGTCTAAATACTGTAGGTGCACAGGCAGGCTGAAAAATGAACACAGTGATGACTGTATTGCTAATTATTATGGTAGTAGTGGTGGCATGGAGGTTGCTGGGGTGAAGAAAATTTTTCATCGCTCTTCACAGTGGTATAATGTTCGCTATGTCAAATATCTGGGAGATGGTGACTCTAAAGCATTCAAAGAAGTTTTGGAAAGCAAACCATATGGGAACAGTGTAAATATAAGCAAACTTGAATGTATAGGACATGTGCAGAAGAGAATGGGTGCCAGGCTGAGAAGGTTAAAATCAGTTATGAAAGGGAAAAAACTAGATGATGGGAAAACCTTGGATGGCAGAGGAAGATTGACTGATTCCATAATAGACCACATTCAGAACTGCTATGGCCTTGCAATCAGGCAAAATACAGGCAATCTTGAAGAAATGAGGAGAGCTATATGGGCTTTATATTTCCACACCGCATCCACGGATGAGCATCCACAACATGGTTTGTGCCCCAAAGGTGAAAACAGCTGGTGTAAATACAATAGGGGACCAACAACAGGAGAGAAATACATTCACCACCACAGTCTACCATCAGCCATCATGGCAGAAATAAAGCCCATTTTCAGAGATCTGGCTGACAGAAGTCTTCTGATGAAATGTCTTCACGGAAAAACGCAGAACCCCAACGAGTGCTTGAATAGTGTGATATGGCATCGTCTCCCAAAAACAGTGTTTGTCGGAATTAATAAACTACATTTTGGTGTGTATGATGCTGTGGCAACCTTCAATCTTGGAAATATAACTAAATGCCAGGTCCTTCAAAAGTTGGGTATGTGTGTTGGTTCCCGTACGGTACGTGCTATGTTCTTTTTAGATCAGCACAGACTAAGGCATGCTGATAATATAATCAAGACATTAGTGAAAAAAGCAAGACAGGTGCAGAGGGGTGCCAAAAGAAGACTTGAAGATGATTATGAAGACTGTGAAGGGGGTATTAGCTACGGATCAGGAATGTTTTAATCTTCTTTCTCCGTTTCCCGTAAGTTTACTTTTTACTTCATCTAGGAACATTATCTCAGGTACTGGTCAACCTAGAAGTCTGAAATTTTTATGACGTAGTGACATAGGTCCCTATTACATACTGAAACAACGATTTTTTAATTACTTGATTTACAAAAGACTTAGGGGTGATAGTCTAGTAAAAAGCGATGGAAAAAATTTACTTAAAAATAAATGTACAATATCTCTGTAAGAAAATACTTTGACAATAAACTGTTGTTTCAGTATTGTTGTAACATATGAATGCACATACAGTAAAATTTTTACCTCTCTGTCTCCAGTAGTTTGTGAGAAAATGTTCCCTATAGTAGGCATATATTAACATTGCGGGGATAGGTGATTCCGTATCCCCTTAATTTGTTTTTGTATTTTACGTGTGGTTTCGTTCAATTTTTTAACGTCTGCTTAGATGACATCGGGATCCTGTATTAGTTCTAATTGTTCGAGTCTGTCGGTCACTGTCTGAAAGTCTAATGTGTGTGTGTCTGTTTTTGATTTAAGATCGGAGATTTCATCATGCAATTCGGTGTTCAACTGTTTGATAGTATTAATTTCGTCTGATACTGTAGCAATATTGTTGTCTACGTATGTTTTTGCTTTCGTAAACAATTTACGCTTATCTTCCAGTCTCTGTGCAGTAATTGTTTCCATGACTTGTCGCTTTACTTTATTCTGTTCCTGTATAAATTTACGGTAACGCGTTTCACTGTTTTGTAAGTGCTGATTAAAACGTTCGTCAATTTGGCTGTTCTGTTGGTCAAATTTCGTATCTACTTTCGCGTCCAGTGTGTGTGAAAGTTCTGCTGACATTAATTTAAACTCGTCGCGTAACTGTGTTGCGTTCTCAGAACATTGTTTAGCGACTGCACTAATTTCGTCTCTAAGTATTTTAGTTGTAGCTGCTTGCGTATTCCTTAATTCTTGAGCCACAGATCTAATTTCTTCACTACTATTCCTAGCACAAGCCTTAATTTCCTCACGTAATTGTTCCTTAGTATCATGACATTGCACGGCAACGGCTGTAATCTGTTCACTAAGCTGTTTGGAATTGTTATCTAGTTTTTCATTAAGTTGTTTGAGATTTTCACTAAGTTGTTTGTGATTGTTGTCTTGTTCTTTCTTCGATTGCTTGAAACTTTCATTAAGTTGTTTGAAGTTGTTGTCTTGTCTTTCATTGTTTTCATTAAGTTGTTGTTTCTGGTTGGCGTATTTTTCATTGAGTTGTAGTAATAATGCCATAACTTGATCCCAGCCAAAATTAGCGACTCTATTTTCTATACTGTGTGTTGGTGTATCTGCATTTGTCACGTTTTCTGTAACCATTTGGTCATTCTGTAATTCTTGAAAAGGTTTGCCAATTGAATGTGCACTGTTGGTCACTACCTCGGAATCAAATAAATCTGACGTATTCTGATTACACTGTTCATCTTCGTTAAAAAAATTTATCTGTTCGTTACGTAAATTTTGCAAACCGGGAGTGTCAAACTGGGCAGCGTTCATTGTAATGGAACGTGCCGCGTCATCAATTGTCGTTAAATTAACAGAGGACACAATTGAATTTGTTTGCTCATCATTGGAATTAAAATCATTACTAGTGATCGGTACGCACTGATTGTCTGAAAATAGGGGATTATCACTATTAGACTGAGTGTCGCTAGTATTATCTGTCAAACTATTCGAGTCGGCTATTTCACTCATTGCACATCGCGATGTACTGTTAACAGTTTTTCGCGGCATTTTTCACAAATCAAAATTAAGCACAAAAATGAAACAAAGACGAAGCAAAAAATGGAACAAACCTAATTACAACAAAGAGCAACAAATTGCCGATGATCTGTGAAAGAAAGAGTGACAAATTAGTAAATGCGTTGCGCCAGATGCAAACTACATTTAAGTAAATAAGAGCAGATATATGACTACTTCTCAGAGATTCACAAAGAAATACGATCCTGGCCGGTTGTTGCCAAGTGTAACCTCCCCACGTAAAAATAGTTCAACGCAACCTCTCAACAAAAAATGTTAACATAAATAATATTCACGTTAAGTGAAACCTCCCCACAAAAAAATAATGAAATAATAATTATTATGGATAGCGATTCTAATTTTTGTGTAACCTCAGAACAAAACTGGTTCCCATTAATAATCTCCGTACAGAAATGCACTCACATTTAATGTACCCACAAAATTCTTTTCTCATTTAATGTAAGCTCGAAACAGAAAAATTCCTAAACCTCGTAATAAAAAAATAAATTCAGTAACCTGGTAGAATTTGGACGACAGCAGCGCTGCGTCATGGCCCTGTAAGATCATTTTGAATAAAAAAAGGAAAAATTCTTACCTCAATAAAAACGGCGAATATATCTGCTCTTACCTAAAATTTTTCCGGCACAGCTCTATGCAATGCTGGCCGATAGATTTATCATTTATGAAAGGAAGCAACTGATTTTTCTTTTGTAACAATAGGAATGATCATGGATTGAAGAAATTAGTAAATTCTTTAAATTGAAATGAATTTTTTTTAGAAATTACTTTATGTCACGAAGATTATTATTAGGACATTTTTAAAAGATTTACATGGGACTTTACATAACATTACTAGATATGCGCGAGGCTGCTTTTTACCTTATACAATAATACTCAGGCTCCGGCATCGCTGCACCGCGACCAGCCCAGCCAACATGATACACCAGACAGGACTGACAAGCGCAAACAGGCGACTGCTCGCTAGCAACAACTTACTGCTACTGCTACACAGTTCGTACTGCAGTCAACACTGCTCTTTGGTCTCAGATTCTCTTATAGCTTACATATCGCAGGCAGCACATACCTCTTACAACTTTGAGCTATTACTGTTACTGTATCCGTTTTTATGAGCTATGCACCTGTGGTTCAGGGGTACCGCCTTTTATTAGTAATCAAAACTTCATCGGTCCTGGGTTCGAAACTCCCCACCGTTTAAGTTTTGATTATAATCAGCATTGGCTGCCGAAGACTTCCTGTATAAGCAGAAATCCTCATTCTGCCAAGGGCCTTGTCAAAGAGGGCGGAGGAGCTGACAGAGGTTCAGGGCTCTCTCCTGTCCATGGGATGGGAAACAGCCCCCAAAAGGCGGAAGAATGGCAATAATCAACGGCATGAGGATACAGAGGGCAATGAAAGCCTATGCATTAAAGACATATAACGTATATCCACAGGGCATGTGGCTTGTAATTGAAAAAGTGTTATCACGATCTCTCCATTGGCAAAGGATTCCGGAATAATCCTCCATTCGGATCTCGTCATTGGGGAGCTGACCATGAGAAAAAGATTGAATAATCAGTGAAAGGATAACGTTCTACGAGTCGGGGTGTGAAATATCAGAAGCTTGAATAAGCTAGAAAATCTGAAAAGTGAAATACAGAGGCTCTATATAGATATAGTAGGGGTCAGTGGAGTGAGATGGAAAGAAGACAATGATTTCTGTTCAGATAACTATAGGGTAATATCAACAGCACCAGAAAATGTTATAATGGGTACAGGATTCGTTACGAATAGGAAAGTAGGGCAGAGAGTGAGTTACTGTGAACAGTTCAAGCCGCGCGGCATTACCCGAGCAGTCTAAAGCGCTGCAGTCATGGACTGCGAGGCTGGTCCCGGCGGAGGTTCGAGTCCTCCCTCGGGCATGGGTGTGTGTGTTTGTCCTTAGGATAATTTAGGTTAAGTAGTGTATAAGCTTAGGGACTGATGACCTTAGCAGTTAAGTCCCATAAGATTTCACACACATTTGAACTTTTTTTTTCAACAGTTCAGTAATAGGGTTCTTCTGATCAGAATCGACAGCAAACCAACACTGACACTGATAGCACCGGTATACATGCCGACGTCACAAGCTGAAGATGAAGAGATAGAGAAAGAATATGAGGATATTGGAAAGGTAATGCAGTATGTAAAGGTCACGAAAATCTAATAGTCATGGGGTACTGCAATGAGCCGTAGGGGAAGGAGTAGATGAAAATGTTACCAGAGACTATGGGCTTCAGACAAGGAATGAGAGAGGAGAAAGATTAACTTAGTTCTGCAATAAATTTCAGCTCGTAACAGCGAATACTCTGTTGAAGAATCACAAAAGGAGGAGGTACACTTGGAAAACGCGGCGTGATACGGGAAGATTTCAGTTACATTACATCATGATCAGGCAGAAATTCCGAAATCAGAGACTGTATTGTAAGGCTTACCCAGGAGCAGATATGGACTCAGATCACAAATTAGCAGCGATGAAGAGTAGAATTAAGTTCAAGACATTAGTCAGTAAGGATCAATATGTAAAGAAGTGGGATACGGGAGGACTAAGGAATGATGAGAAAGGCTTGAAGCTCTCTAAGGCTGTAGATAGAGCAATGAGGAATATCTCAGTAGGTAGTACAGTTGAAGAGGAAAGGACATCTCTAAAAAGGGCAATCACGGAAGTTGGAAAGAAAACCCATGTACAAATATGGTAACTGCGAAGAAACCACGGGTAACACAAGAAATACTTCAGCTGATCGATGGAAGAAGGAAGTACAAAAATATTCAGAGAAAGTGAGGAATACAGAAATACAAGTCGCTGAAAAAAATATAAATAGGAAATTCAGGGAAGCTAAGACGAAATGGCTACATGAAAAATGTGAAGAAGTCGAAAACGAAATGAATATCGGAAGTCGGAACGACTGACTAAGCATACAGAAAAGTCAAAACGACCTTCGATGAAATTAAAAGCAAGGGTGGTAACATTGAGAGGTCGTCGGGATTCCACTGTTAAATGCATAGGAGAGAGCGGATAGGTGGAAATGGTACATTCAAGACCTCAATGAGGGGGAAGATTTGTCTGATGTGATAGAAGAAGAAACAGGAGTCGATTTAGAACAGATAGAGGATCAAGTATCAGAATCAGAATTAAGAGAACTTTGGAGGACTTAAGATCAAATAAGGCAGAAAGGATAGATAAAATTCCATTATAATTTCTAAAACCATTGGCGGAAGTGGCAGCAAAACGACTATTGGCGTTGGTGGGTAGAATGTATGGGTCTGGCGACATACCATCTGACTTTCGGAAAAATATCATCCACATAATTCCGAATACTGCAAGAGCTGGCAAGTCCCAGAATTATCACAGAATCAGCTTAACAGCTCATGCATCCAAGTTGCTGACCAGAATAATATACCGAAGAATGGAAAAGAAAGTTGAGGATGTGTTATATGACGATCAGTTTGGTTTCAGGAAAGGTAAAGACACCAGAAAGGCAATTCTGGCGTTGCAGTTGTTAATGGAAGCAAGGCTAAAGAAAAATCAAGCCTGGTTCACAGGCTTTGTCGACCTGGAAAAAGCGTTCGACAGTGAAAAATGGTGCAAAATGTTCGAAACCCTGAGAAAATTAGGGGTAAGCTATAGGGAGAGGCAGGTAATATATAATAGGTAAAAAGGGAAGAGGGAATAATAAGAGTGGAAGACCTAGAACGAAGTGCTCGGATTAAAAAGGGTGTAAGACAGGGATGTAGTCTTCCCCCTACGGTACATTGAAGAAGCAATGATGGAAATAAAAGTAAGTTTCAGGAGTGGAATTAAAATTCAAGATGACAGGATATCAACGATAAGATTCGCTGACAGCATTGCTATCCGGAGTAAAAGTGAAGAAGAATTACATGACCTGCTGAATGGAATGAACAGTCTAATGAGTTCAGAATATAGATTGAGAGTAAATCGAAGAAAAACGAAAGTAATGAGAAGCAGTAGAAATGAAAACAACGAGAAACTTAACATCAGGATTGATGGGCACGAAGTAGATGAAGTTAAGGAATTCTGGTACCTAGGCAGCAAAACAACCAATGACGGACGGAGCAAGGAGGATATCAACAGCAGACTAGCATTGGCAAAATGGGCATTCCTGGCCAAGAGAAGCCTACTAGTATCAAACTAGTATATTAATTTGTGGAAGAAATTTCTGAGAGTGCTTGGAGCACAGCATTGTGATACATGGACTGCGGGAAAACCGGAACAGAAAAGAATCTAAGCATTTGAGATGTGGTGCTACAGACGAATGTTGAAAATTAGGTCGACTGATAAGGGAAGAAATGAGGAGGTTCTGCGCAGAATCGGAGAGGAAAGGAATGTGTGGAAAATACTGACAAGGCGAAGGGACAGGATGATAGGACATCTGTTAATACATCAGGGAATGCCTTCCATGGTACTAGAGGAAGCTGTAGAGGGCAAAAACTGTAGAGGAAGACAGAGATTGAAACACATCCGGCAAGTAATTGAGGATATAGGTTGGAAGTACAACAGTGAGATGAAGAGGTTGGCACAGGAGAGGAATTCGTGGGAGCTAGCATCAAACCAGTCAGAAGACCGATGACTCAAAAACAAAAATTATGAGCTATAGTTCATTTGGCATCAGTTCTTCTAGTTTATCTTCGGCACACAACAGAATTTTCGCCATCTATTGAGAATTGTCCTATTACGACACAGGATAGGAAAGTGTAACAATTAGAAATTTTTTCTAAACTCACTCACATCTCTACAGGCAAAATCCAGTCATTCCAGAGACAGATGAGGAGCAGGAAGAGAGCCAGTATGGTGTAATAGGTTGGGCTGCACCATCTGTCGAGAAAGGATATGCATTCAGGAGGAGAGAAACTATGACAGATAGCCAAAGGAAGGAATACGAGCATAGTTGCTAGGTCTTAAGCTATGCTGCAAAAAACTTTATCTCTTTCACAATAGCACATAGCGAGGAACTGACACGGCAGTTAACAGCCTGTTAAGTGAATACGTCAGGATAAGGAGGATACATGGTCATTATGAACGAAGCCTTGTGGCATAGCCTAACGTTAGCTCCCTTTAAATACGTCAGCCCTCCTGCTCTCATCATAAGTTGATCATTGGGGTTGATGGCATCCACACTAATAGCTCTCGATTCCAAGGTTATGATATTGTAGTGAATCTATGCCCTAGATGCTCCAGCACATTCTGTGACCTAACCAAAGGTGTACTCAAGATGATGGCGTTCGCCTTGTGAACTTCATGCTGTTCATCAACTATGATCTACTGAACGAGAAACTGATTGTTGTTGGTAACACGTCGCATAGTGCTGACGGCACGGAAATTCAATGTGAAAGCCAACAATGGGATCTCTTAAGAGTCTACATGTTCAACACCCAATTCCCTTGGGGTATCGAAACCTACCAAGGGTAGGGAGGAGACCAACCGACCACACGATTACCGCCACCAGGTACGTCGCGGATGGGTTATCAAGGGTCATCGTAGGATTCGGTGTGGGACTTCGGTGCTGGGCAATGGCTGCACCTACCAGCTGGCAACATGCCACAGTTCCAGGGCCGCTGACATCATTTCCTGGGCATGCAGACATTGAGCTGACTCGATGGACATCAGCTAGAATCCAACACGCAGCTGAATGAAAAACAGCAAGGCTGGTGCGGAAAAACGAAGACTTGTAAAGATTCTGAATAGCTGAGCGAATTTGGATAATGTTTTACTAGCGTCGAAGACTCTTCACAGGTTCCCAACAGCTAACGCAGATGTGTCTCCATTCAGCCCTCTCCAAATTGGTGCCAACGTCTCCATCAGATGATGTCCCATCGGAAGAGTTCGACTCCAATGCCTGTAATTCGAAGACAATGGTCTGCATTTACAAAATTCACACCCCGCACCAGTTTCCGCAATGCGGTAAGCACAAAAGACATCTTTCTTTTTGTGGGTGTAAGATGGCCGAGTTTAGGCGTATTGAGGGGCGTGCTATGTGTTATGTATCTTTTGTGAATTCTACAGAACCCTTCATTTATCAGAATTCAGAGGAAGTAAGTCGTATTTTTCTTATTCGATATATATATTGCTTTGTTGGAAGCGCGTATTTTCAGTATAAGTGTAAGTTAGTGGTAAATTGCACAAAAATGGTTGGCACAAACTCAGCTACTACTAGTGATAGTATAACCGCTCTGACGGAGCAAGTGTCACAATTGTTATAGGAAAATTCTCTCAGAAGTTAAGCCATGATGAACTGGTGGTTCATATAGAATCTTTGCGGGCTGCGCCAAAGTCGCAGTCAGGTGCGAGTGAATTTAAGTCGCCAGTAGCGATGCCCTGCTTTTCCGGAGGTCCTCCAGTAGCTAACCTAATGACATTCTTCTCTGGCACAACAACAGGATACGTAATGGTATTCAGTAATGACATTTTGGCTGCAGTCGGAATTAGTAATTACAGATGGCTTATGGGTGAAGCAAAGACATACGTGATGTATCATGAAACACTGAGCAAGCCAAGTATATTTGAACAATTATCGAGGTGTTTGCATCAGAGATGCCGTAAGCAGAATAGTGCTAAGTTTTTCAGAAAAAAAGGTTGAATGAGTCGAGACAGAACGCAAATGAGAATGTGGAAACTTTTTCGCCCAGAATCCATAAAGTAAATGCGCATACATACGAGCTGACAGGGAATCAAGAAGCGGATCGCGTCACTCAGGAAGGCAAAAAACAGAGTTCTCGATGTGTTTTTGCGAGGAATTTCTGCGGTGAGAGCGCCAAGAGTAAGAATGGAAAATCCAGAGGAGTTGGAAACAGCACTACGTGTTACCAGGCATCTGCAGGAAACAGATATTGCTATACGAGTACGCAATGGTAAGCGAGTGTTTGCTTCTGAAAAAAAATGGTAATCTTTCTGGAAGGAAAGAGCATTTGAAGGGGCAACGCAATCAACCATAATGTTACAGATGTGGGTGTTTACGTCATAAGGTAAACGAATGTTGGAACAGAATACATGGTAACGGAATTAAGCATCGGGAAACGTTAAACTTAAATGGGTGTGTTTCTTCCGTTCGGAAACATTCCTAGTGCGTCACACTATTATAGACACTATTGCTGGGACGGACTGTTGTTTGATGGGCTTTGTAAATGGTAAAAAACGTACATTTTTAGTCGATACCAGTGCACTTGTATCTGTGATTAGTCTAGACCTCGTGGGTAGGAGAAAACTAGGGACTCCACGGTATACACTACGTGGAGTCTTATATAATGATTTAGTGTCATGAAGAACAACACAGTTCGTTTTTAGGATTGAAATTATAGAGTTTCGTTAGCACATGAAAGTGTTGTCAACTGCGGAACAAGGGTAGTCCGTGATTCTCGGACGTGATTTCCTGGATAGATATCATGCAAAAATTAATCTTTCACAGTGCACAGTTGAGCTGGTGGGAACTTGTTTCCGATGAGTCCAACAGCGGTAAATGTTCCAATGACACGGTACACTGATTGCTAAGGTATCACCAATTGAACTGGTTACACCTATGATGAAGTACGTGCTGTTAAAGGTAAGATGGTCAGGGTGTCTGTA
This sequence comes from Schistocerca cancellata, assembly GCF_023864275.1. Taxonomy (NCBI): domain Eukaryota; kingdom Metazoa; phylum Arthropoda; class Insecta; order Orthoptera; family Acrididae; genus Schistocerca; species Schistocerca cancellata. Next base: position 321,719,043 of record NC_064630.1, on the reverse strand, counting down.
GACGCCGATGGGGCCTGTTCTGCGCTCATAGGCAGCACACCGCGCCTGGTATACGCGGCGCTCGGGGACCACAGCACAGCTACGACACCTGAGGATGGGCAGTCCGAAACAGGTCGTGTGAAAATAAAGTAACTTAAAATTGAAGTGGTATTTTCAACCTCTGCAATTTATGATTGGTTGGTGGAAGCCAGGCAGATTGGATAAAGGGACAACCAGCTGACAGTGAGTGTCAATTGTTTCGAACACAAATTCAGTTCGAAACACAAGAAGGCGTGCCTTGTAAATTTACGAAGTGCAGACCTCGCGCTGTAATTCTTGAAGTGCTGTGACTGGAAGTATTTTTTACACCAAGCACATGACCACATGTTATCAGTTCATGGAGGGAAAAGAACAACTGATAGACATGTAGCTGAAAGATTTTGATGGAAATCACATCACAGTGATGTAGAACAATATGTAAGAAACCGTAATCCATGAGCACATAGAGCAGACTAGAATCATCATAAAATTCAGTTACAGAATATCAGAAGCTGAAAAATCATTTTCTATGCTAGGACTGTTTGTTTTAGAACCTTTTAATAGAACACAAGTGGGTGATAAACATCTCCTTACGATGTGAGATCATTTTTCCTTATTTTTAACTATGGTAACCATCCCATGTGAAAAGGTGAGTATGATAGAATGGACAATTGTAAACTACTGGTTAGTGAAATTTGACATGTCAGAAACCATTATTACATACCAAGGAACTGACTTTGTGTCCAAACTAATGAAACGGTTATGTAGCTTATTGAAAGTTAAGGAATCATACACCAGTCCGTTCCATCCTCAAACGAATAGACAGAGAAAATGAGTTCACCATACTTTATCCAAAATGTTAAGCCATTATGTAAGTGCACTGCATTCAGACTGCGAGATATATTTAAGTTTTGTCATTAGCACATATCATTCAAAAATTCATACCAGAACTGGCCTTCCGTTGTATGAAGGAATAAAATACTGTCAACTTTTTGATGTAGTCCAACTTAAACTGGGTCCATGTGGCGAACCTCTGAAAAATATTGTGAAGAAATTGAGAGAAACTTGCAAAGGGTAAAGCGTGCTGTAAAGAAGCAAGGACGTATTGAGCAACACATGAGTAAATTGGCGAAATACAGAATAGGACAGTGGTTATTACTAGCGAATTTGTATACAAGGAAGATCAAAACGAAAAAGTTATTAGCGAAATATCATGGACCTTCCCAAGTCATCGAAATAATTTCGCCAGTCAGTGTCAAACTGCAGTTGCCAAATAGAGCTTCTAGAGTCAAACAGTATAGAGATGAGACTGATGCTTTGCCACAGATTCCTCCAACCGTTTTGGGAAAAGAAGAATTACCAAAGAAAAATAAACAAGAGAAAAGTACACTATACACTTAGGTCTAGGAAATGGTATAAATTTAATATAAAATGCATAAATGATATTTGTTAGTTACGTTAACCTTAATTTTCTCAACTTGTCATGGTCTATGTTTATTTACTTGTATAAAGGAGGGAGGGGATTGATGGTACTTCCTTTTCTCTCAGGAATTAAAGCTCTAGTATGACAAATTGAGTTGCAACAGTGAACAAAAATAGTACCACGAATGCTAATACATGAAAAACGAGGTTGGTTAGATGCAAGAGGGAAACTGCTAAGAACTTTGTTTGAAATAGTGTATAATGAAGACACCAAAATTTCAACAGCGTAATTGGTAAATGGATACAGATACAAACTCATAAAGTATTATTAGTTTCTAGATGGGGAAATGTTCATATCATTATGTCTGTAACAGATTTAAAAGATTGTATCGAAGAAAATTTATTATTTGTACAATAAGGGTGAAACAAACGAATAACCAGTCATTTATGTGAAATGTAATTCTTCTTAGGGACAATGGAAGCAACAGAAAATTGGAAATCATCGGATTTACTTCACATTTGCATCTGAAACAGAAATTATCACTGGCTATAAAAACGGTAAACCAGCTATCCTGAAACTAGAGCCACAGGGCGACAGATTGTTAATTAATGAAACTAGTCGTAAAATAGCAGGAAGACAGTTCCACCTTCCAGCTACCATCCCAGGCTCAACAATGATTCACATGTCCCGCGCCATGATGCATTGACCAGAGGACCCACCATACATACTACCTAAAATAAACCCAACTTTTATTAAGGAAACCTTAGATCCCATTTTGCTAAAATTCCTAGCGAAATTATAACTTCAGAAAAAGAACAAATTTCAGTCAATCACATAATGCAACATATGACGCAATACTGCAAGAAAATACAGTTGTTTTCAATGTATCAATGACAAGCATAATCTTGGTTCTAGTGTCAGTTTGCGCAACTTACTTTTGTGTGAAGCGTAAGATATCTCATTCAAATCTGGCAACTATCCATCAATACCTGTGGAATGGATACGAACTAATAACAGCTTTGTTTTTGGAGACGGTCCACCTTCAGTAAAACTTGTAATAGGTAAATGGAACTTGTGAATAGTGTATGCAGGCGGGTCATAATGAGAAAAGCTGACTAATATTCAAGACCTAGGCTGAAAAGCAACTCAGAATGCAGTGATAGGGTAAGTTTTAAAATAAAAGGCAGGTATAGACTAATTAGTAATAAGTGAAAGAAAGGGAGAATTGACATGAATATTTTTAATGAGGATGGCTGTGTTACAACACAGGATAGTAAGAGGATACAAATTTTAAAAAATTATTAAGACTCACGCAAATTACCACAGGCAAAATCAAGTCTTGCTAGAGACAGAGGTAGAAGCAGGAAGCAAGGCAGTACGTCGCAAGTGGGTTGGGTCGCCAACACATTACGACACAGTCGAGTGAAATACAGATTCGGCAAAAAGGAGATTGTGACAGAAAACCAAAGGACGTGAGACAAGCTTATTCGTTACCTCATAAGACAAGGTGTACGAAACTCGTATCTCTGTCAAGAGAGTATATAGTGAGGAACTGACACAGCAATTAACAGCCTATTAAGTGAATATGGCAGAATAAGGAGGATACATGTGGTCATTACAAGCCAAGCGCTGTGTCACAGCCTCCCTTTAAATACCCCAGCACTCCAACTTTTGTCATCTGATATCATTAGGATTGATGGCATTGATACTAATAGCACTCGATTTCATGGTTATGACACTGTAGCGAATCTGTGTCCTGGATGCTCCGGTACAGCGTATGAATTAGCCGAAAATGTACTTAAGATGATGACCCCCACCTAATGAACTTCATGCTGATCGCTACCTACCATCTACTAATGGAGAAACTGACTGTCTTCTGACAACTCCACATTGCAGTGTGTTGCCATCATGGAACTTTGATGTGGAAGCCAGCAACAGGGCCTCTTGGAGTCCACGTTCCTGTTCAAGGGTCAGGCACCCTAGGGTGTTGAAACCTTCCAGGGGTAGGGAGGAGATCAACCAACCAAGCGACTCTACTGACAGCAGGTACAGTGCAGATGTGTCATCAAGAGTCGTCATAGAATTTGTAGTGGTACTGAGGACACTCCAGCAGCCAGTGAAAGAATCATTTAGCGCCGGGCAATGACCATGCTACCCGTTGAGGAGCCAGAGTCGCTGACATCATCTCCTGGGTGTACAGACATTTAGCTCGCTAAACTGATGTGAGATAGAATCCAACACACAGCTGAATGAGCAACAGTCAAGTCTGGTGTGGAAGAACAACGACTTGTAAACACTTGGAATAAATGACTGAACTCTAGTAATGTTTTCAGGCTGAACTCCAGTAATGTTTTACTGGCGTCGAAAATGCTTCACAGGTTCCCAACAGCTACTGATCTTGACTTCATGCAGAGGTGTCTGCGCTCGATCGTACAATAAACCATTTTGTTTTGCACAGGATGACAGACTGCTGTTAATTGTGACCTCAATTGTAGTTGGTTTCCTGATATTTGATATTTCTTTTCCACTGTATTTGTTAATTTTTAAATCCTGGAAGTTTGTGGCATGGTCAGTTTCATGTTCTACGGCTCACAGTAAACAGTGCAGTTTGTTGAGTTCTTTTGCAAAATAATGCATCACTGTTCCACAAAACAAGGTAAGTGAATCATCCATATATCGTTCATACCAATTAATCTTCTTGTTTTGGTGCACTGGCTTTGAAAAAAAGATGTTTCCAAATGATTTATGTAGATGTCAGCTAGCACATCAGCTAGACAGCTGCCCATTGCTAACCTACACTGACCAGCCAGAAAATTATGATCACATAACTAATAGCTGGTATGTCCACCTTTGGCACGGATAACAGCAGTGATGCGTGATAGCATGGAAGCAATGAGGCTTTGGTAGGTCGCTGGAGGGAGTTGGCACCACGTCTGCACACACAAGCCATTCCAGGAAGAGAGACGATGAACCACGTTCAGTCGCATCCCAGATGCATTCGATCGATCGGGTTCATACTTGGCGAGTTAGGGGACAGCACACCAACTGAAACACGCCACTGTATTCCTCGAACCACTCCATCACTCTCCTGGCCTTGTGCCATGGGACATTTTCTTGCTGGAAAATATGATCGGAAATATGATCAGCGCGAAGGGGTGTACGTGCTTTGCAACCAGTGTACGATACTCCTTGACAGTCATGGTGCCTTGCACGAGCTCCACTGGACCGACGGATGCCCCGTAAATGTTCAGCAGAACATAACGGAGCCGCCGCCAGCTTGTCTCCGTCCCGCAGTACAGGGGTCAAGGAGCTGTTCCCCTGGAAGAGGATAGATTTGTGCCCCCCCCCCCCCCCTCCCGTCGGCATGATGAAGAATGTATTGAGATTCATCAGCCCATGCAACGCTCTGCCACTGCACCAACGTCCAGAGCCAATGGTCATGTGCCCATTTCATTTGTAGTTGCTGATGTCGTGGTGTTAACATTGGTACATGCGTGGGTCGACGGCTGCGGAAGCCCACCGTTAGGAGTGTTCAATGCATTGTGTCTTCAGACTCACTTGCACTCTGCCCAGCATTGACGTCTACTGTAATTCCGCCACAGTTCGCCGCCTGTCCTGTTTCACTAGTTCGCCGAGCCTACGACGTCCGGCATCTGTAATGAGAGGTGGCCGCCCAAACCCACGCCGTCTGGATGTTGTTTCACTTGTTTACGCCACGCGTTGAAGAGACTCACCACAGCACTCCTCAAACAACTGGCAAGTCGCGCAGTTTCCGAAATGCTCGCGCAGAGCCTCAGGGCCATCACAATCTGCCCTCGGTCAGACTCAGATAGATCGCGCGCCATGCGCATTCTACATACGGACAGCATGCTCACTGATACTTCATGCACCGTTTGCGTGTCTGACTAACAGTCACTCATCGCCAGGTGATGCTGATATCTTCTGGGCGAGTTTATGTCGATGGTACGTCGTATTGTCATTATGTTCTAGCTGATCAGTGTATCTTCCTGTATATAAAATTTCTTATTAAAGATAAAATAGTTGTGCGATAGCACCGTAGTTAGTATATCCACAGGTACACTGATTTATGAGAAGCCGGGTTATTTATATCCAAACATATCTGATCTCTCAGATTTTCTCGGCATGAATAATTAATAGTTAAACAACCGAGTTATTTTTTTCATGGCCAGAAGTTCACAATTAATTTAAGCAGATTATTTTTATTAATGAGATTGTTTCGTTTACTGGTATATTTGTGTACATAAAGTAACGACATCGGAAAACATGAATCAGGCTATGTTCGGAATGGAAATATCTTTAATGCTTTCGGTGAGCCCATAGCTACCGTCTCTGCAAGAATTATCTTCAGATGTATAAACTTTACAGAGAATCTAATTACGGTTTTTATTAATGTTTTCCCGGGTTCGATTCCCGGCGGGGTCAGGGATTTTCTCTGCCTCGTGATGACTGGGTGTTGTGTGATGTCCTTAGGTTAGTTAGGTTTAAGTAGTTTTAACTTCTAGGGGACTGATGATCATAGCTGTTAAGTCCCATAGCGCTCAGAGCCATTTGAACCATTTTTTTTATTAATGTTGTAGAAAGGACTCTTTTGTGTGTTGACAGTCTCGCGTACCAGGCAGTTTGCATTATTAATTTTAGGTTGCGATAGCAGTTTTGGAACTGAGGGTTATCAGTGGGCGTTCAGATTTTCATTGGACGATAAGAGGAAGTTTCGTTCTTCCAACACTTTTTTTAAGTTTTGTTTGTAGTTTCAATATAAGAGGAAGTTACATTTTTTCAACACTTTTTTTAAAGTTTTGTTTGTAAATTGAGGATTGGATAAAAATTAGTTTCTGTTATTTTGCTTTTCAAAATGGCTCTGAGCACTATGGGACTTAACATCTGAGGTCATTAGTCCCCTAGACTTAGAACTACTTAAACCTAAGGACATCACACACATCCATGCCCAAGGCAGGATTCGAACCTGCGACCGTAGCGGCAGCGTGGTTCCGGACTGAATCGCCTAGAACCGCTCGGCCACAACGGCCGGCATGTTGTTTTTGTTGTGTGCCCTAACTTTTGGATTGGTTCGTCTGGTAGGAGTTTCAACATCAGATACAGAGAACACATGGACGCACTCGTGCAAAAGAACTTAAATAAATGAGCTGCTTGTGCTACTCACATGGCCTAGCATAGCAACACAGAGGACAGAATGGAAGAAATCTTAGAAATTTGCTGAGAAAGAGGTACACATGAATTGTTTGGAACGAAGCTGATTGTATATTGAATGACAAACAGAGCTAAGAAACCAAATGCCCTGCAAAGTTTCATTCACCTTCAGTAATGCTATACTGATGGAGGGAATATACAGTGTGGTCCATTGATCGTGACCGGGCCAACTATCTCACGAAATAAGCATCAAACGAACAAATTACAAAGAACGAAACTCGTCTAACTTGAATGGGGAAACCAGATGGCGATATGGTTGGCCCGCTAGATGGCGCTGCCATAGGTCAAACGGATATCAACTGCGTTTTTTAAAATAGGAACCCCCATTATTATTACATATTCGTGTAGTGCGTAAAGAAATATGAATGTTTTAGTTGGACCACTTTTTTCCCTTTGTAATAGTTGGCGCTGTAATAGTCACAAACGTATAAGTATGTGGTATCACGTAACATTCCACCAGCGCGGACGGTATTTGCTTCGTGATACAATACCCGTGTTAAAATGGACCGTTTACCAATTGCGGAAAAGGTCGATATCGTGTTGATGTATGGCTATTGCGATCAAAATGCCCAACGGGCGAGTGCTATGTATGCTGCTCGGTATCCTGGACGACATCATCCAAGAGTCCGGACCGTTCGCCGGATAGTTACGATATTTAAGGAAACAGGAAGTGTTCAGCCACATCTGAAACGTCAACCACGACCTGCAACAAATGGTGATGCCCAAGTAGGTGTTTCAGATGCTGTCGCGGCTAATCGGCACATCAGTAGCAGACAAATTGCGCGAGAATAGGGAATCTCAAAAACGTCGGTGTTGAGAATGCTACATCAACATCGATTGCACCCGTACCATATTTCTATGCACCAGGAATTGCATGGCGACGACTTTGAACGTCGTGTACAGTTCTGCCACTGGGCACAAGAGAAATTACGGTACGACGACAGATTTTTTGTACGCGTTCTGTTTAGCGACGAAGCGTCATTCACCAACAGCGGTAACGTAAACCGGGCAACGGAAAATCAACAATGGCTGCGACAAGTGGAACATCAGCGACCTTAATGGATGGTGATGCATTATTGGAGGAAGGATAATTGGCCCCCATTTTATCGATGGCAATCTAAATGGTGCAATGTATGCTGATTTCCTACATAATGTTCTACCGATGTTACTACAAGATGTTTCACTGTATGACAGAATGGCGATGTACTTCTAACATGATGGATGTCCGGCACTTAACTCGCGTGCGGTTGAAGCGGTATTGAATAGCATATTTCATAACAGGTGGATTGGCCCGCACGTTCACAGGACCTGACGTCCCCGGATTTCTTTCTGTGGGGAAAGTTGAAGGATATTTGCTATCGTGATCCACCGACAACGCCTAACAACATGCGTCAGCGCATGTGCGAACATTACGGAAGGTGAACTACTCGCTGTTGAGAGGAATGTCGTTACACGTATTTCCAAATGCACTGAGGTAGACGGACATCATTCCGAGCATTTATTGCATTAATGTGGTATTTACAGGTAATCACACTGTAACAGCACGCATTCTCAAAAAATGGCTTTGAGCACTATGAGACTTAAAATCTGAGGTCCTCAGTCCCCTAGAACTTAGAACTACTTAAACCTAACTAACCTAAGGACATCACACACATCCATGCCCGAGGCAGGATCGAACCTCCGACGGTAGCGGTCACGCGGTTCCAAACTGAAGCGCCTAGAACCGCACGGCCTCTCCGGCCGGCACGCATTCTCAGAAATGATAAGTTCGCAAAGGTACATGTATCACATTGGAACAACCGAAATAAAATGTTCAGACATACCTACGTTCTGTATTTTAATTTAAAAAACCTACCTGTTACCAACTGTTCGTCTAAAATTGTGAGCCATATGTTTGTGACTATAACAGCGCCATCTGTCACAAAGCGTAAAAAGTGGTCCAACTAAAACATTCATATTTCTTTACGTACTACACAAATTTGTAATAAAAAATGGGGGTTCCCATTTTAAAAAAACGCAGTTGATATCCGTTTGACCCATAGCAGCGTCATCTAGCGGGCTAGCCATAGCGCCATCTGGTTTTCCCCCTCAAGGTAGACTAGTTTCGTTCTTTGCAGTTTTTTCGTTTTACGCTTATTTCGTGAGATAATTGGCCCGGTCCCGATCAATGTATCACCCTGTACATAGTGGCTCAATTAGCCTAGAGAGTAAAAAAATAATATAAAAAACATTCAGTTTACACTGCCACTATTTTTTAATTTAAACGTATAGTGTTCACTACGATTTATGCTAAGACAAAGTATCTTTGGAACATTATTCATCATAACTATAGAAGTATACCATTACTCCACCATCTTATTCTCTGGTATAATCAATAAAATCACGTGACGTCGGATGTAAAAGTGTGCCCACCATCTTGTCTTTAATCAAGCTCGTGGTAAGCTTGCTCCATATGAGCCCTTTGCAGTAGTGATTAAATAAAAACATTTTCTGAAGTAAGTAAAGTGTAAAGGCCTTCTACATAACGTAGAAGCTTTTCTAAACAAGAAAATATGTATATTCTGTGATATTATACGCCCAGAATGATGTCAGTTTTGAAAAACATATCCTCGCTGCCGTCTTACGTTGGGCTCAGGCCAGAAAGTGGTTACGGCGAAACAAAGGATTCATCATAAAGTGTGGCTGGTTGCTGTTTCCTCATTCGGTAATGTGTTAGACTATTACTTCCAGATATGCTCAATCATTCTCAAATAGATTACAATTTGCAAAACTTTTGGGGAGTAGGATAGAGGTGACAAGAGTTAATAGCTAGTAATATCTGTCCTACTACTTCTAAGGGGTCTAACGATGGTACTCAATTTGGCGATTACAGCCACAGCAGTATTAGCGTTGTAATGGTACTTGAATTATGTAACCATTACGGCAGCTCACCTGAACCTCTCGATACCAGCAATACTCTACTGTGTTTCTGTAAAGTAGTTAATATGTTTCTGAGACAACATTCAGATTTGATTTCATTAATGTAGAGATACTTTGATACATCGATATGTTTATGTTGCAATGATATTATTCTTATGTGTGTTCTTTCTTTTGTTACTATGATCTTTGTCATGCTTGTAACTCTGATTTTTTGGGCGCGTCAAGAAAGTCAAGTGTTGGACGTCATATTGGAAAGACGCATATTTTAGCCAGTTTATAAAATATGAACTTTAACAGTGAGGAAGATGTTTTCAAGTATGTTTTGTATTGTGAAGTGATGTTTTGTGTGTTACGTGATATTGCAACAAAATCAATAAAAAGGAAGTGTAACTTAAATTCGGAGTGCTGATTATTTTTTACATCACCATTGTGCTAACTTTCAAAGGTTTAATCTTCAAGAATGGTTTGTGAAACACATCTATAAAACTTTTGGATATAGCAGAATAAAACCTAGGCCTCTTTGCATCCGAGCTTGGAATCATCACCACCTAGATTTTCGACAATTGAGCCATGATTTTACAACGAGACCAGCGTGGGAAACACGAAAAGATGAGTGCCTTGTTTATTCATTATTACATGAAGTGACTTTATTAACTGTGCTCTAATGACACGTGCCACATAATAACTTTGTTATTGCCCGAGAATTCAGTATTTAGCAGCGTGAGCAACACCACAATCATTATTAAATGTTGACCTTTGTTGTGGTAGGGTTGTTAGAGCGTTCACCTCATTTGATATCTCGCACCGGCGTCGGTCACCTTCACTTGCGTCACCATCACCTTAGACGCTGGCGATTACACGCACAGCTTAAACAACTATCCTAACTCCTGGCAGAAGCAGCGAAAACACTGCAGGCAGTGACGGGTCGTATGCGCACATTCCCACAAACAAGACCGTGCAGTTGTAGTTTACTGCAGCGCGGCAGACCGACTGTCCATAGAGACGGGAGAAAAACAGAATAACACACACAGCGTGACCACTACGTCTGATTATGAAAACAGTACGCCGTAGAAATTTTACACTACATTGCATATGTAACAGTTGCCAATTCAATTCCAAGTGCACACAGATGCACCAGTATACCCCAGGAACCTGGAAATGTAGAGTTGTAAAGAAATCCGCCTCTGACTTTTTCTTTCCAGTCATCGGTGTCCTGACTGGTTTGATGGGCCCCGCCACGAATTCCTCTCTTGTGCCTACCTCTTCATCTCAGAGTAGCATTTGCACCCACAGGGTGACAATTATTGAACTATATGAAATAAAATCGTCATAACTTCTGAACGGTTTGCGTTAGGACGTTCAAACTGCACGGTTGGCTGCGGCACAGGATATGAATTAGTATGCCCTGTATAGTTTGGTTTAGCGACTTAGCCCACTTTCGTCTGGATAGGTTCGTCAATAAGCAAAAGTGGCGAATTTGGGAGACTGAGAATCGGCATTTCGCGATCCTGTAGTCTCCCCACCTTCAACGGTTGACTGCGAGGTGTGCAATGTCCAGTCACAGAATTATCGGGGCGATATTCCTTGATCGCACTGTGACTACAACACGGTACGTGAAGGTTGTGGAAGATGATTTCATCACCGTTATCCAAAGTTACCCTGATTTCGTCAAGATATGCTACACGCAAGGAGCAGCTCGATCCCATCGAAGCAGGCGAGTGTTTGATGTCCTCGAGGAGCTCTTTGCGGACCGCATACTAGCTCTGGGGTACCTAGAGGCCACTGCCATGGGCCTCCGGATCTGAACACTTGCGACTCCTTTTTGTGGGGCTATATTAAACACAAGGTGTACAACAATAACGCCAAAACCGTTGGTGAGCTGAGAAGAGCCATGCAGGAGGTAATAGACAGCATCGATGTTCCGTCACTTCAGCGGGTCATACAGCATTTCGCTATTCGTCTACGCCACATCATCGCCAATGACGGCAGACATATCGAACATGTCATAACTTAAATCCGAATATTCTGTAGTGACTTTTAAATGTTGAATAAAATATATGTACGTCGTAGTTTGTAACTAATTTATGTTTTTTTTTTTTCATATAGCTCAATAATTGTCACCCTATACATTCTCAATTATATGCTGGATGTATTCCAGTCTCTGTCTTCCTTTACTGTTTTCACCCTCTACCATACAGCTCCCTCTAGTGTCATGGAAGTTATTCCCTCATGTCTTAACAGATATCCTATCGTCCTGTCCCTTCCCCGTTTCTGCGCAGAATCTCCTCATTCCTTCCCTTATCGGTCCACCTAATTTTCAACAGTCGTCTGTAGAACCACATCTCAAATGCTTCCATTCTCTTCTGATCGGGTTTGCCCACAGTCCATATTTCACTACCATACAGTGTTGTGTTCCAGACGTACATTCTCAGACATTTCTTTCTAAAATTAAGTCCTATGTTTGATACTAATAGCCTTCTCCTGGAGAGTGCTAGTCTGCTTTTAGGTCCTTTCTGTTCCGTCCGTCGTTGGCTGTTTTGCTTCATCTATTTCGTGACCTTCAATCCTAATGTTAAACTTCCCGCTGTTCTCATTTCTCCTACTCCTCATTACTCAGGTCTTGCTTTGATTTACTATCAATCCGTATTCTGTACTCATCAGACTGTTCATTCCATTCAGCAGATCCTATAATTCTTCTTCTCTGTCACTGAAGATAGCAATGTCATCAGCGAATCTTATCATTGATATCCTTTCACCTTGAATTTTAATTCTTCTCTTCAACCTTTATTTTATTTCCATCATTCTTCATCGAAGAAGCAATTATGGAAGTAAAAGAAAAAATGCAAAAAAATAAAAAAACAGTAGAGATCAAAGACTACATTCCAGCCTCGCACCCTTTTTAATCTGAGCATTTTATTCTTGGTCTCCACCTCTTATTATTCCCTCAAGGTACTTGAAAATTTTGTATATTATCAGTCTCTCCCTAAAGCTTACCCCTATTTTCCTCAGAATTTCGAACACCTTGCACCATCTGACAGTGTCGAATGCTTCATCCAAGTCAAAAATCCCATAACGTGTCTTGATTTTTATTTAGTCTTGGTTCCATTATAGCCTGCAATGTTAGAATTACCTCGTTACTTTTCCTAAAACCAAACTGATCCTCATCTAATACATCCTCAACTTCATTTTCCATTCTTATGTATATTATTCATGTCAGAAACTTGGATGCAAGAGCTGTTAAGCTAATACATCCTCAACTTCATTTTCCATTCTTATGTATATTATTCATGTCAGAAACTTGGATGCAAGAGCTGTTAAGCTGGTTGTGCGACAGTTATGCACTGGCGAGCTCTTGCAGTCTTCGGAATTGTGAGGATGATATTTTTCCGAAAGTCACATTGTATATCGCCAGTCTCATACATTCTACACATCAATGTGAGTAATCGTTTTGTTGCCACTTATCGCAGTGATTTTAGGAATTCTTATGGAATGATCTCCATCCCATTTATTTGATCTTAAGTTTTCCAAAGCTCTTTCAAATTCTGGTTGTAATACTGGATCCACTATTCTATATCGATTCCTGTTTCTTCTTCTGTCACATCAATGTACTCTTTCAACCTATCCGCTCTCTTCTCTGCATTTAAGAGTGGAATTCCCGTTGCACTCTTGATGTCACCACCTTGGCTTTTCATTCCACCGAAGGTTGTTTTGACTTTTCTGTATGCTGAGTCTGTCCTTCCGACAATCATTTCCTTTTCGATTTCCTTACATTTTTCATGCTGCCATTTCGTCTCAACTTCCCTGCACTTCTTATTTTTTCATATCTCAGTGACTTGTATGTATGTATTCTTCAATTTGCTTGAAAATTTTTGTATTTCCTTCTTTCATCAATCAAGTAAAGTATTTCTTCTGTTACCCACGGTTTCTTCGCGGTTACGTTCTTTGTAGCTACGTTCTCCCATCCAACTTCTGTTATTTGGTTAGTTGATTTGGGGGAGGGGACCAAACAGCGAGGTCATCGTTCCCATCAGATTAGGGAAGGGTGAGGAAGGGCCCAAAGCGATTTAGGCAAATGACGGAAAACCTAAATCAGGATGGCCGGACACAGGTTTGAACCGTCGCCTTCCCGAATGCGAGTCCAATGTGCTAACCGCTTTCAACTTCTGTGATTGCCCTTTTTAGATAGATCCATTCCTCTTTAACCGAACTGCCTACTGAGCTATTCTTTATCCCAATATCTATAGCCTCAGAGAAATTCATGCGTATTTCTTCGTTTCTTAGTACTTCCGTATCCCACTTCTTTGCACGTTGATTCTTCCTGACTAGTCTCTTAAACTTCAGCTACTCTTCATCACTACCAAATTGTGATCTGAGTCTATATCTGCAGCTGGATATACCTTACAATCCAATATATGATTTGGGAATCTTTGTCTGACCATGACGTAAACCAACGCAATCTTTCTGTATCTCCTCGGCTTTTCCAAGTATACCGCCTCCTCTTGTGACTCTTGACAAGAGATCCTCTTGTCGGATGTGTGACCACTTGGAAGTACTATTATTCATCCGTCGACTCCCGTTGGTTATACACTGATGAGTCTAAACACTATGACTACCTACTTAAATAGCTTGTTTATCTGTCTTGGAACGAAATACGTCACTGATTCTGAGTATAGGGATCCGATAGTTTGTTGGTAGGTTTGTGGAGGTACACCCTACGTGGCATTAGGTGTCTACGCGCAATTAATGTAAATCGCGTAAACGACGAGTCGCTGATTTGCGTAGGCGGTGATGGCGTCCGACATTGACCCAGGTGGGCCGATTGGATTTACATCAGACGAATTTGTTCGCCGAGACATCAACGTCAGTTAAATATATATTACTCCTGAAAGCACTGTCGCACGGTTCTGGCACCAAGACAAGGACAATTACAAAAATGGTTCAAATGGCTCTGAGCACTATGGGACTTAACAACTCAGGTCATCAGTCCCCTAGACCTTAGAAGTATTTAAAGCTAACTAACCTAATGACATCACACACATCCATGCCGGAGGCAGGATTCGAACCTGCGACGGCAGCGGTCGCGCGATTCCAGACTGAAGCGCCTAGAACCGCTCGGCCACACCGGCCGGCCCGGTAGGACAACTACAGTGCTGAAAGATGACATAGCAGTAGGGAAAGACATCAAGCGTGGAGTGATGCAGGTGGCTCGCAGCTGTCAACGTGTCTTCGATTACTACCACATGTCCCATGCGAAAGCAAGAGAATGTGTCCCGTAGAATAACACTGCTCCCACCATCCTGCGTCCATTGCGCGTTCTGTAGCGCAACTTTACGATAGCACTGGAAAGATTCAGTTAATGAAAGGACTAGGCCACAATTCTCAAACACGATTGACTTTATTACAATATAAGTTTCATTCCTTGGTACCTACTAAAAAAAGAAGAAGAAAAAAAGAAAACAACTGTCCATGGTTTCAATGCCGTCGTGAGCAGATACAAGGCTGCCCACTCAGAGTCCCTTCAACTAATGAACGTCAGGATCACCAACGCTAGTACCAACAGTCTCAGTTCTACGGGTTACCAGGATATAGTGTCGCCCAGCGTGCTTCTAAACACAGTGCATGCGCGACTTACGCCTCCTAACGGCTCCGTGTTCACTCTCTCTTTTCGTGCCTCCTCTCAGGCGCTCGCTATATAGGCGAACTTAGTGCCAGACGGGACCGATAACCGCTAGGTCGATGTGCTCACATCACGTTCCACATTTCGAACAGCCGTTCACCTCGATGACGACGTTTGTGGAGACGACCATCGACCTAATGTAGAAAGAACGTGATTGACTCGAAGGGCATTGATCATCGGTCGAATCCCGATGGTCCCGTGCCTACTGCAAGCGACGAAAGAAGAGGAGACTGTCTGCAGGAAATGTTTCGCGAGATGGTGACACATTACATGAGGATGAGGAAACTCCATCTGCTCTCCGGGCCATGGACCTCACATCAACAGTTCCTGGTTCGCTGCTGGTAACGTCCGCCCAAGGACAAAGCCAAGTTGACGATGCTTAACTCAGCGAAGAGCCTCCTGGCGATTTTGCGGCTAAGACAACGGATGAACGTCATGCGTCGCCTAACGTACGACACCTCCAGCTTGGTGATAGGGCGTCCGAGATGGAGATGGAAAGAATGATATCAGACTCGAGCGATAACCAGATGCCTGCGGCCGGCAAATCGTCGGACGGACATCTTGTCTCAGCCGATCAATATTATGTAAGGTCCGGATGACGGGGACGGTCGGACGGAAGACGTGATGTATACCAGCTTAAACGACTGCAGGATACGTCCTCGTACTATCAAATGACCCAGGTGTATCGTATAGGTACAGTCAATGTCAACGGCATTAGCTCCACGATCAAAACCCAGTTGTTAAAGGACATGATACGGGCGGCGGACGTTTATATTGTGTGTCTTCGAGATCTACGCCTTGATGTTTATGGCCACGCGTCTTACATCAAACTAACTTCCGACGGTGGTGGTGGTGGTGGTTCGGCCATACTACTACGCGATGGCATCGAACCAACGGATATTCAGTATTTGCCATCAGCGAGAGGCATGGCGCTCACCATCGGCGCAGTCCGACTTGTGAATCTGTGTGCCCCGTCTGGTACTGCGAAGCTTCGAGAGCGAACACTCTTTTACTCCAATAAGGTAGCTCCATTGTTTCAAGGCCCTACAGAGCACTCGGTGGTGGGCGGGGACTTCAACAGCTTCTTACGCCATGAGGATCAGATCCCTAACCATTTCTCATGTCCAGCCCTTAATGCTATGGTCAGGGATCTCGCTTTGCCTGATACATGGACAATATTCCACAGTGACCGACTCGGATATATACACTTTACCAGCCACTCGGCCAGCAGGCTGGACAGGATTTATGTGTCCGAGGTCTTCGTACAGCAACTGTCTGTGCTGAGCTGTGGCCCACTGCATTTACCGACGATCAGGCCTTCATCTGCGCCGTGACTCTGTCACGACAATAGACGAGCTGTAGTAGAGGACTTTGGACTCTTAACGTAAACATTCTCTGGGAAGAGACTTGCCGTGTAGCCGCCACTGATACCCGGCACAAATGTGAGCGACGGCGTCATACCTATGATTCCACGTCACGACGGTGGACATACTGCGCCAAACGAGCTCTTCGCCGCACGCTCATGGCGTATGGACGAGACAGGGCGCTTTGGCTTCGATCTACCTCTGAGTTTTACTACACGGTCTTGCGAGAACTAGCGTCGCAACAACCTTCGCCAGAGCGCCAAATGGCCGTCCACCGGACACAGGCACAGCTTCTGCAAATGGCAGGTGTGGTTCTTCGTCTCATCCAAGGAGCACCTTCCACAGTCCTGGTCAATGACTACCGCTCGCCACCGTTCACTATTAAGCGCTCAGTGCGACAAGGATGTCCTCTGTCGGTCTTTCTCTTCGCCGTCGCCCTCGAGCCTACACTTCGTAGTCTACGATAGCGTTTGGAGGGCATTCGCCTTCACAATGTGCATTTTAAATGTTGTGCCTATGCGGACGATATTTTCTTGGTGAGGTCAGCAGAAGACATATGTACAGCGATCGAGTGGCTCCAGCATAACGGAGGAGTGGCCAGGAGCCGTATCAACCTGCGAAAGTCGCAATACATGGATGTGGGCAGAGATTGCAGATGAGTATGCCAGTGCCCATTACGAAGTCCCGGTGATGAAGTGTTTGGGAGTGACCTTCCATGGGAAAGTGCAACGTACAGCAGCAGATACGTATCGCAGACTACTTAATGTGATCCGCACGCAAGTTCGTCTCCCTAACTTTCGAAGACTTGACTTGATCATGCGGGTACATTTTGTCAACTTCTACTTCGCTCCGAAACTTAATCATTACACACACGTTCTCCCAATGGCCGCTAAGGTAGATGCCAAGTTCCAGGCGGCCTTAGGTCATTTCGTCAGCCAGGGTAGGGCGTTGAAGAACCGTTACGAGACATTAACGTTGCCCACACATGCAGGCGGTATTGGAATGATAAACGTACACAACAGAGTGAGCGCTCTCTTCCTGCGGACGATGCATCGCCTACGTATTTCGGACAATGACACCATCCCTGGTACACTGATTCAGGAGGTGGTGCCTCAATCCCTTCGGCAGCCGATTCCTGTTGGACATATCACGCCAGTACTGTGTCACATTCGCACCTATTTGGTCGACATGAGTCATCTGTTGGATGTCTTTCCTAGAACCAAAGATTTCTACCGCTACGCCGCGCGGGGTTAGCCGAGCGATCTAGGGCGCTACAGTCATGGGCTGTGCGGCTGGTCCCGGCGGAGGTTCGAGTCCTCCCTCGGGCATGGGTGTGTGTGTTTGTCCTTAGGATAATTTAAGTTAAGTATTGTGCAACCTTAGGGACTGATGACCTTAGTAGTAAAGTCCCATAAGATTTCACACACATTTGAACATTTTTTTCTTCTACCACTACTTTCAACGGACGCTGCCTGCTAATGAGGTTGAACGCCGACATCCGTCGGTTGGCTGGAGGCGGGTGTGGAGTAACAGACACACTCCTTTCCTTCGCAACACGATCAGGGCGCTGTGGTATGTGATACGACTGAAAAATTCCCCAAACGATAACTTTCACACATGATCCATCTTGCCGAGGATCCTCTCCGCCCCAGATACGCCGCTGTCGACAACAACATGCACCGTTTCGTTTGTGGTACGGCTACCGACTGCTGGCTCCTCACATGGCGCATGTTGGCATTGTTTCTGCGACGGACGCCTCAGTCCGTAGAGCCCACCGAACTGATCCATCCCGACGTCACTTACTTCCCTGCTACCTGTCTTAACGCCACGGTGTGGGTTAAGGGTATGGCGCGGTCATACTTTTTTAGTGAGAACGTTGCGGGGTTGTTAGATTTTTGTCGTTATTTAACGAGCAACTTTACGAATTACTTTGGGTCGTTGTTTTACGCGTCCTCCAGACCATTGGGGTGCACCAGGTGTGAGAAGAGACTGAGACATTACACATGATGGACTGATGAGAGAATCAACTGTAATTATAGGGTGTTTCACCTTCTCTGAACAAGAAGACGACCGGGACATTCCACCGACTGGCTGCTGTGGACACCACCGAAAGAATATAAAAAAATGTGATAGAAAAAAAGAATTACAAATAAAAACATAACAACAAAACGAAAAACAAGTAAAATATAATGAAGTATTGTACCCCTTCCTTTATCCTTTTTTTTTAATAAAACGTCCAGAGACGTATTTCATTTTTGTTCGTGGGTGGAGCCTGAAGTGGTGGCAAACAACCGTCCTAGTTCGCTTTAGGAAGGAAAAAAAAGAAAAAAATGGAGGTAATGTGCTTGCCTATCCAGGTGCAAGTTGCTTTCGTTCGCCTTTCGAGACTCGCTGAAAGCCAGATTTTTATTCATTTGTAGCAGAGCCACAAGCAGGCTGATAGAAACTCAATAAGGGAATCGTAAGACAACGCTCGAGCAAAATTATTCTTGCTATTTTCAGTACCCCTTAGTGTGAGAGCGAAAACCTTACAGTACTGCAAAATTCATAACGCCACTTTTGTTTTCTGCTGACATATATTTTGTTGTTGTGAATACATAATTTTATCTGTGAACTGCCAAATTTTCATAATACTTGAGTATGTTACAGGAGATGAAGTAAATACAGACCTTTTCAATGTCTGAAGTCGGTAATATCCTACCAATTCGTGTTCAAATAGGCACAATCACCTTCCAGACACTCATTGCTTTATTAAGATAGATTGCCGTCGTGATGTTTCTATAGTAAGTTGAATTTAATTTGTATTAGTACAGTGAACATTTTAATTGGGTATTCCATTAGTTTACGGAACACAACAGTAATCAACAGTTATCATCAAAGAGAAATGACAGTATATTCTTACACAATATCTAAAACAATCTGACTATACTAGAGTACTTTACAAATTCTACGCCTGCAGAAACCTACTGGTTCTAACGATGTCATTAAACGAGTGTAGTCTGAAGGGCATTATGGTTAGAAATGAACTGCCTTGATGGTTGATCGGTCAAGAGCGGGAAACGTATAATTTTACGAGTATACGATCAAAGGGACAAGTGCCTGAGAGATGACATCCCCATCAAAACAAGTGCCTGATAGATGACTTCCCTCTCAATTTCCTGGGTTGTTTTGTTTGCCAAATCCACAGAGCGCGTTATCACGTAGTAGCACACGTGATGTAGGTTTGCCTGTCGATTTTCTTACACTGCGACCGAAAGGTGTCTCAATTGCTGGCAACAAATTGCAGCTGTGATGGACACACCCTTGGGGAAGAATTCGTAGCACGAAACACGCTTTTGGAGCTATCAGATGGAAAATAAAATGTTCACACTAGTCTTTGCTCGAGTTTACGTCTTTTGGTAGGGTTCAACTTTTCATTTCATCTTAGGAAGTTAACGATAAAGGCATCATAACTCGTCACTAGTAACACTATTACATTGGAATGCTCCATGAGCGACTTGAGGACGTTCAAGCAAAACTGCAATGGTAGTCACTCCGTTGATTTTTGTTGTTTCGAATTAGAGCATGCAGTGGTCCTACACCGGACTTCTGAACGTTGCCTGTTGAGTGAAAATATCGCATGATGGTTAGACGGTGATCCATCACTTATATCAGTAGTCGAGACTTCTTTAATGTGGAAAATCATTCACGTCAGAACGGTCTTTGCTGAAACAAGAATATCTTTTTCTGGCGTATTTTTGACAAAAACTCTCGCTCCGCACACAGTTCAAATTTTTCGAGCTGCCTCCTCTGCATTTACCCCTGTATTATAGAAAAAGTAAATATTGTGTTGCAGATGTTACATCTTTTTCCACTTGCGACCCAATTTTACAACGTTTCCCCGTAGATTATAAGTTTCAAGTATGCAAAATCAGCGCTTAACTGCAAGATAATAACTAAAACTTCAGATTCGAAAGTGACAGTTGATACATACACTGAAAGCGTCTCGCCGCGTTCACCTGGCCGGCGCCGGATTTCAGGCGGCGGATGGCGTGTGGCCGGTGGTCGGTAGCCGCTGCAGTGCGAGGAAACGCTCGAGTGTAAGCTGTTCTGATGGCGACGCAGCCACGAGCTGTCCTGCGGAACTGTTTCTGGAAGTATTTGTTATTACTGGTGGGTAGAATGTGAAGCGAATTATCTGACTCATAACTTTAGACGAGGACCGTAATGTGGTAAAAAAGGAATATGGTAGGACGCGAATACGCAACTGTAAATTTAGAACGTTCAAAGATTGTCACTAGACCACAGGATCACTCAACACGACAACATCTCGGAAGTAGACAACGCGTCCTCCTGACACTTCCGCATCTTACGGTGTTGCCAGATTGTGCAGATGGTTGGACTTAACGTTGTTAGGGGATCTCGGTTTTATTGGTCACCTTAAGTGAACGAATCGGACTTAGTCTCTGTGGCGGCCGGCTGGCGATCAGTTTTTATGTCTTAGACTTCTCTTCTTTACATGGGAAGTACGTGCTTCTGACGATCATTCTTATTGTTTCAGCGAAGTTGATTAGCCTGACACCGTTCTCATTGCTTGTTTCATGGCTCCTATCAGGGCCAATTGTTGGGTGATACTCCTTTTCTCTTCCCAATGTGGTATTGAAATCTCCTGTTACCAATATACAGAAAAATAGAAAAGAAAATTGAGGATGTGTTAGATGACGATCAGTTTGCTTCAGGAAAGGTAAAGGCACAAGAGAGGCAATTCTGACGTTGCGGCTGATAATGGAAGCAAGACTAAAGAAATACCAAGATACATTCATAGGATTTGTCGAGCTGGAAAAAGTGTTCGACAGTCTAAAATGGTGCAAGATGTCCAAAATTCTGAGTAAAATATGAGTAAGCTAAAGGGAGAGACGTGTAACGTATAATGTGTATAAGAGACAAGAGGGAATAATAAGAGAGATCGACCAAGAATGGTGTGCTCGGATTAAAATGGAGTAAGACAGGGATGTAGTCTTTCCCCCGTACCGTTCAAAGTGTACATCGAAGAAGCAATGATGGAAATAAATGAAAGGTGCAGGAGTGGGATTAAAATTCAAGGTCAAAGGATACCAGTGATACCATTTGCTGATGACATTGCTATCCTGAGTGAAAGTGAAGAAGCATTACATGATCTGCTGTATGGAATGAACAGTCTAATGAGTACAGAATATGGATTAAGAGTAAACCGGAGATAGACGAAAGTAATGAGAAGCAGTAGAAATGAGAACAACGAGAAACATAACATCCGCATTGATGGTCACGAAGTAGATGAAGTTATGGAATTCTGCTACCTAGGCAGCAAATCAACTAATGACGGACGGAGCAAGGAGGACATCAAAAGCAGACTAGCATGGCAAGTAGGGCATTCCTGGCCAAGAGGAGCCTACTAGTATCAAACACAGGTCTTAATGTGCGTTTGGAGTGGAGCACTGTATGGTAGTGAAACATGGGAAAACCGGAACAGAAACGAATTCTAGCATTTGCCATGTGGTGCTATAGACGAATGTAGAAAATCAGGAGGTTCTGCGCAGAAGCGGAGAGGAAAAGAATATGTGGAAAAAACTGGCAGGGAGAAGGGACAGGATGATAGGACATCTGTTAAGACATTTGGGAATGACAAAAAATAAAAGCACCTACAGCCGTTCTTACGATTTTATTTTATTTTGTCGCTACCAGTTTCAACGCTTCATTGCGTCATCTTCAGGTTGTTTTGATGCGGTACAGGTTGATACGATCCCCATGCATAACCCATCAGTTGCCAGCATTACTGGATATGCAGATAATCTGAAACTTAACGTGTCAGCACTCCAACCATCAACTGGCAACTCCAGCAATGCTGGCAACTGATGGGTTATGCATGAGGATCGCATCAACCTATACCGCATCAAAACAGTCTGAAGATGGCGCAATGAAGCGTTGAAACTGGTAGCGACAAAATAAAATCATAAGGACGGCTGTAGGTGTTTTTATTTTTTGTCACGATAGTAAACGGCCGTCGTCCCAGAGACCTCCTGCTAAAAGGATGGACATACGAAAATCAGGAAATGGTTTCCGTGGTACTAGAGGGATATGTAGAAGGCACAAACTGTAGAGAAGGACAGAGACTGGAATACGTCCAGCAAATAATTGAGGACGTAAGTTGCAAGTGCTTACTGAAAAAATACAGCTCTAATTCAGAACCAGAGCATGTTTGAGGAAGAGGAAGGTTGCCTCTATGGTCCTGCTATTGCCGGCAAGTGATAATCGAAGCGATCGCTGAGTCAAAAATCTACAGATACCAGAAATTGAATGCTGGCCCCTATTTTGATTGGACCAGAGGTGGGATTCTTCCTACTCATTGATCAGGGGGCCTGACGGTGGCGTAATGTATCGCTGAAACTGTATGCTCAAATAAAATATCAAATGGAAATTTAGACGGCTGAAGGTGTTTTGATAAGACATTCACACGAAAAGTCGTCTAGTAGTTTCGGAGAACCGCGTTCAAACAGCAAACGGAGAGACACGACAGTTTCACAGATTTGTTATTAGTATATACAGAAGATAGATGATCTACAGATGATGTAGAGGGAGTATTTGGTAAAGATACCAAGGGACTGTGTGGCGACATAGCTAATTTTGAATGATATTTGTTCCAATGCTTTTCACTTTACTCACATCTTTGCTAGCTCATATATTTTTTAGTACAGTATAAAGTTTGGCGGTCCATTGCTTTTATTGTGTTGTGATAAGAATTTGCTGTTGACAAGTTAATTTTCATTTTTACGTAGGCAATAATTTTAATTCAGCAAAAATCTTTGTAATGCCTTTGATAAATGTAGTGTTTAAAAAGAATCAACTATACGAACAAGGAGAGTCGAGTGCATTATAGATAGAGTGTGGAACAGAGGGAGTGACCGTAGCCGCTATTGTTCTAAAGTATTTCATCAGAAACTGTACACTGACATTAATAACTGTATCGTGTGTCAGAAATGTTATAGTCGTGCATGTACGAATTTCGATCTGTATACCTGTAGTACCACTTGTTTGCGACCAACCTACACTGATAAGCCAAAACATTATGACCACTGCTCACCGCGACGTGGATGCCGCCGGTGGCGTTGCGGGCACATGACGCGGTAATAAAAGTATGTAAGCGGAGCAGGTAGCGACGGGGATCACACTAGCTAAGATATAGGCTGAAAATCGGGAAATCCATTGAGGTAAGCGTCTTTGACAAAGGACAGATTAATATTACACTGAGCCTTGAATGAGTATCTCGAAGACGGTGAAGATGATGGAATGTTCATGTGCTAGTGTCGTGAGCATCCACGGAAAGAGGCAGAAGGGCAGTGAAACTACCACTATGCGCTAAATGGTTGGACCTTCACAACTCTTCACAGAACGTGGAGTTCAGAAGCTTGTCTGCTCTGTAAAATACGACAGATGCTTATCGATGACGTCTCTGCCGGAAGAGCACAATGCTGGTGGACGCAGAAATGTTTCGAAGCACACCGCTCATCATAAATTGTTGAACATGGAGCTCCGCCGCAAGATTATCCCTATGTGTTCACATGTTAACCGAAAGACATCGTAAATTGCGACTGCAGTAGGCACGGGACCATCGGGATTCGACCGATGATCAATGCCCTTCGAGTGTCGACTGTATCTCAAGAGGAAATCACTCACATTATTCAATCGTAATTACACGGTAGTTCAAGTGAATTTAGAAGGATAGTTCTGTGCCATCTAGGAAGTAACCCGTTGGTCACACAGTTGCAAAACATATTTTGCGTTGGTGTCAAGTTCCAGTTATACTACCAAGAAGGATACCAGCTGATGTGTTCTGTGAGTGTCCTCGGAAGTGACTCTAGCTTCGTTTCAAAGTTGTGGGTGGCAAGGGCCGGAAAATCCTCATTATATATCGATGAGTCTAATTCGCATTTCTATAACTAGATTTAGGGGCTAGAGTGTGATTACTTGTAATACATCGAAGCACTGAGTGCAAAGGAAACGACATAAATTAATAACTGCGACAATTATTTGCGATTTACTGTCTTAATCGGACCGCAACACTGAAAGTATATGCACCAGACTCGATTCACGAATTTTGGATCTTCTCCAGTGGTTGAGTTGGCAACGTATCTTTGCCATTCAATTTGGAATACAATTTTTCCTATGGCCTATAATTTATCGAAGAAACCATTATATTCCGTCAGTTGGTAGTCTCTTGATATCCTAATTATTGTTATGGCCTTTTCTCCTGGTCATGATGTCCTGAAAGTAGAGATTCCTCTTCGCCCTTGTAGCCCCTAGCCTCACAGGTTGTCCGTAAATACATTGATGAGGATGATGATGTATATAAAAATGCATAAAATGATTTTCATCTTCCTTCTGTTTATTTTCTCCATTTGCCTTTCTTTGCGTGCTTTCAGATTTTTCATTGTTTCCATCCATATTGTCTTAGTTGCTGTCCCTTGCATGTAAACTACTGTTGCTTCCAGAGAGTTCTGTGTTTGATTTCCCAGAGTTATAAAGATGTAAATCCCGTTCAGTTGATTTTGAACTGCTTTTATGAATTACTTGTTTAATGTGTTTAATTGTTGAAATGTAATCGTTATAAATGCTTTCTTTGTTATTACAATTCTTGTATTCACTTGTACTAGGCATCTGTTATCGTTAAATAAAGACCACATTCGACTTAGTTGAAGAACTCGACGTGATTAACCTTTAGTACTCGATGTTTTCCCGTCTGCGTTGATCTCATTAGTATTTTTCCTCATTGCCGTCCATTCTGTGGTCTTTTCGATCGCCGATGTCTGTGTGTGCGATGTTGGCATTTTTTAGATCAATTTGGACTTATGACCGTAGAATTTCAGTCGTCGTTTGCGGAAGTCGGTTTGGATGGTGGAATATTTTTCTATTAGTGTGTGATTTTAGACTATATCCTTCATGTGTGAGTTTTGGCCCAAGGACTTTTCGGATGATTTTTCTTTCTTCTTTCTACTTTCTTGATATTCTGGAGGTCCCCTTTGTAAATGAAGTTTAGGGTTTCACTGACATAGAGTGTTTCAGGTTTGGTAACAGTCGCGTAGTATCGAATTTTGGTTTCCACGCTCATACATTTCTTTTTGTAGATGACCGCGATTTTTCCATATGCTTCCCGCATTTTGAGTTCGCGTGTTTTTTGTGCTAATCTTTCTGTACCTGTGGGTGCAATGATTTCGGTTAAGTATTTAAAGTAGTTGACCTTGTTTATTGTGACATATTTTGCGATAAAATTTTGTGTTTTGATGTATTTTGTGGCCATGAATTCGGTTTTTGGGAAATAAATTTGTAGTCCAACTTCCTTGTCATATTCTTTGAGGACTTGGATCTGATGAATTGCTGTTTGTTCATCTCCGGAAAGGATCGCAAAATTACATTGATGGCAAGCCAAATGTTCGAAAATCACATGTATTGCCCCAAAAACAAATGAATCTTAAATATCGATGGATAGACGTCCACAGCAACGGCGGGAGATGAAAATTTGTGCCTAACTGGTGTTTGAACCTGGACCTCCTGCTTAGTAGGCAGACGCGCTGACCGTTGCACTTTTGGGACACAACGGCCAACCTCCCTGCAGGACCTATCTACACATGCTCCTCGTCAGACGCAAATTCCCATCTTTGCCACATACCACGTACGCGGTACCCCCCCCCCCCCCCCCCTTTATTCCACTGTTCGCAGCCACACTGTATTCCCGCAAAGGTTCGGACGACGGCGTGCGTCTGGGACTGAGAACTTCGATGGTCCGTCGAGATCTGAATAATTATACATAATGTTTCAGGAGGAATAGTAAATATTGTACGAGGTGGTACTTAGACAATTTGCAGAAAAAATGCCATATAACATATGTCCAATTTCTATTGAGTACATACAGCTGGGTTCAATGCATTTTCGCTTCGTTTGTTGGTCATTACAGGACCCTGTTGTTTACACTTCCTTGAAAATGAGCTTCCAGCATTATTGGAAAAGGTTCCTTTGACTACAAGAATGCGTAAGTTCCACCAGCATGACGGGGCTCCTGCACATTCTAGTCGTCAGGTGACACCTCACCCAAACCTAACATTTCCCGGAAGATGGACTGGTAGAATGGGCAATTTTCTTGACCACCAAGGTCCCCAGACCTAATCCCGTTGGATTTTTGGCTGTGGGGATGGTTGAAAGGCGAAATCTACAAAGAAAAAGTAAACCCAAGAGCCGATTTGATCGTCCCGATTATAAATAGTGCAGCCCTTATAAAAGAACGCAAAGACGATCTCAGAAGAGCTACATGTGGTGTTATCAAGAGAAGTCAAAAGTACTTTGAAGTAGGTGGGGGAATTTTTGAAATCCGACTTTGAACGTCCTCATTTGCCTTTGCTCTGAGTTTGTTAGCGTTACGTACTAACATCTGTATTTCTGTACTCAATAAAAATTGGGCACATTTATATGGAATTTTTTATGCAATTCGTCCATACTACCACCTGCTAAAATATCTACTATTCATCCTGAAACACCCTGTATATGCATATATGTGTGGTGTCTGTTCTTTCGGACTCACACAGCCCGCATCTCGTGGTCGTGCGGTAGCGTTCTCGCTTCCCACGTCCGGGTTCCCGGGTTCGATTCCCGGCGGGGTCAGGGATTTTCTCTGCCTCGTGATGGCTGGGTGTTGTGTGCTGTCCTTAGGTTAGTTAGGTTTAAGTAGTTCTAAGTTCTAGGGGACTTATGACTACAGCAGTTGAGTCCCATAGTGCTCAGAGCCATTTTTGAACTCACACACAAACATACACACACAGATATTTCTATCTTGCGTGCTATTTCGAAAATGTTTGTCAATTCAGTGATTGTGACGGATTGCAGCTGCATTAAGCTACTCATTTCACTAGATATAATCGTAATTTTTTTGACAATTTTATGTAATAAGTGACAGTGGTTTGGAAAATTTACGTTTGCGAGACGTTTACTTTATGCGTTAATTACCGTGTCTCTCATCGTTTACTTTGTGGGAAACCTGCTTCTTTCTGCACTAGTCTATACCTCAGCAATGAGTGAAAGCTCACATTCTTGACACCTCACTGGATGTGCTACTGCAACTGTAGTGAACGATTCAAATCCCGCTGGAAAAGTATATTTCAATTCAGATGATTTTGCTCCTCCTCTACTGTCACTGACAACGATCACAGTGAAATTAAGTATAGGAATCCTACGAAATCCTTAAGTTCATACTGCGGTGCTGTGCAGATGAAAAAGGTAGTTTTTCACAAGTATCAGATGACAGATGGAGTTTGTCAGATTCCACTAATTATGACTGCATTATTAATTGTTGGTTCACAGGCGCTTTTCAGCCGATTATTGTAACTGTTGTTTGAATGTTTGAACTGGAAGAATAGAAACATCAGATTTTCGCCATATGGAATATTCGAAGTCACCTCAAGTCTTCGCGTTTCGAGCAACGGCAGAGTATCCGTCAGCAAAGCTGACAACAAGAAGCCAGGTCATGCTGTCTTCTGCCGGGCGTGCTAATGACAGTGATCTCAATAACAATATTGTATAGCAAAGATACGTTGCCAACTCGACCACTGGAGAAAATCCATAATAGTGAATCGAGTCTAGTGCATACGCTTTCACTACCGTGTCATTACAATTGAATAATGTGAGTGAATTTCTATTGAGACGTGATGTATTGAAATCAGTTAGTGCTTTTGAGTCCATGAATGTAGTTCGACATGGGTAATGCAACTACTCTCATCTCTTACCTGTCGTAGTGGCTATTGTGCCAATAAGTAAGACACAGCTGCCGCACCTCTTCGCTAGCTCCGAGGTAATGTGCTTCCCTATCAGCTGCAAGCTGCTTTCGTTCGCCTTTCGAGACTTGCTGAAAGCCAGATTTTTATTCTTTTGTAGCAGAGCTACAAGCAAGCTGATAGAAACTCAGTAAGGGAATCGTAATACAATGTTCGAGCACAATTCGTCTTGCTATTGTCAGTACCTCTTTGTGTCAGAGCAAAAACCTTATGGTATTGCAAAATTCATAATGCCACTTTTGTTTCCTGCCGACATATTTTTTGTTATTGTGAATACATAACTTTATCTGTAAACTGCCACATTGTCTTAGTACTTGAGTATGATACAGGACATGAAGTAAATACAGACCTTGTCTATGTCTAATGTCGGTAATATTCTACTAATTCGCGTTAAAATAGGCACAATCGTCTTCCAGACACTCAGTGCTTTATTAATATGGACTGCTGGCGTGATGGGCCTGTAGTAAGTTCAATTTAATTTGTATTAGTACAGTGAACATTTTAATTGCGTATTCCATTAGTTTATTGAACACAACAGTAATTTTCGAAGAGAAATTAATCATCAACAGTGTATTCTTACACAATGTCTAAAACAATCTGACTATACTAGAGTAGTTTACAAATTCTACGCCTGCAGAAACCTACTGGTTCTAACGATGTCATTAAACGAGTGTAGTCTGAAGAGTATTTCTGTCTAAAAATGAATTGCCTTGATGGTTGATTGGTCACGAACGGGAAAGGTAAAATTTTACGAGTATACGATCAAAGGATGACATCCATATCAGTACAAGTGCCTGAGAGATGACTTTCCTGGATTGTTTTATTTGTCAACTCAACAGAGCGCGTTATCATGCAGTAGCACACGTGATGTAGTTTTGTCGGTAGATTTTCTTACACCGAGACCGAAAGGTGTCTCAATTGTTGGCAACAAATTCCAGCTGTGATAAACATATCGTTGGGGAAGAATTCGTAGCACAACACACACTTTTGGAGCTATCAGATGGAAAGTAATATGTTGACCTAGTCTTTGCTCGAGTTTACGTCTTTTGGTAGGACTCAGCTTTTCATTTCTTCTTAGGAAGTTAACGATAAAAGCATCATAACTCGTCGCCAGTGCCAGTATTGCATTGGAATGCTCCATGAGCGACTTGAGGACGTTCAAGCAAAACTGCAATGATAGTCACTCCGTTGATTTTTGTTGTTTCGAATTAGAGCATGCAGTACTGCTGCACTGGACTTCTGAACCTTGCCTGTTGAATGCAAATGTCGCATGATGTAATCCATCACGTATATCAGTAGTCGAGTCTTTCTTAATGTGGAAAATCATTCATGTCAGAACGGTCTTTGCTGAAACAGGACTATTTATTTCTGGCGTATTTTTGCCAAAAGCACTCGGTCCGTACAAAGTTCAAATCTTTCGAGCTACCTTCTCTGCATTCATCTCTCGATTATACCAAAAGTAAAAGTGATGCAGGTGTTACATCTTTTTCCACTTGCGGCGCAATTTTACAACACTTGACCGTAGATCATAATTTCAAGTATGCAAAATCCAATGCTTAACTGCAAGATTAATAACTAGCACTCCAAATTCGAAAATGACAGTTGATACATACACTGACAGCATCTCGCCGCGTTCACCTGGCCGGCGGCGGATGGCGTGTGGCCGGTGGCCGGTAGCCGCTGCAGCGCGAGGAAACGCTCGAGTGTAAGCTGTTATGATGGCGACGCAGCCACGAGCTGTCCTGCGGAACTGTTTCTGGAAGTATTTGTTATTACTGGTGGGTAGAATGTGAAGCGAATTATCTGACTCATAACTTTAGACGAGGGCCGAAATGTGATACAAAAGAAATACGGTTTGACGCGAGCACAAGACTATAAATTTAGAATGCACGACGATTACCACTAGACCAGGGGCTCATAAAACACGATAACTTCTCGGAAGTAGACGACACTTCCTCCTGACACTTCCGCATCTTACAGTGTTGCTAGATTGTGCAGATGGCTGGACTCAGCGTTGTCACGGCACCAAAAAAACATGAAAGGAGCTCCAGAAGCAGGGAAGTTCTGGTCAAAGTAGAAATAAAAAGCCATTCGTCACTAATACAAGAGCCCATAACAGGAAAGCGTTGTGCCAAAGCCATAAAACTTGGATTGGGGAGCACTGGAAGAACATCATTTGGTCGGATGAGTCTTACTTCACCACTGTTTCCAGTTTCTGGCCGAGTTTAAGTCCATGAGTGAAACATGGCGGGAGTTGGGTGATGATTTGTGGTATTCCATGGGCCTCGTGGTTATTCTGCAAGGTCGCATTCCTACCAAGCACTATGTGAGCATTATGACTGAGCAGGCGCATCCCGTGGTACGATGTTTATTCCCCAAAGGTGACACTGTGTTCCAAGAGGGTACGGTCCCTCTTCACACAGCTCGCATCGTCCAGTACCCTTTTGTGAGCACGAAGATGAATTGTCGTATGTTCTCTGGCCACCACGGTCACCATATCTCAATAGTATTGAGCCTGTATGTTCTACTTTGGAGAGAACGGTGCATGATCGCCGTCTACTTTCAGCATCGTTACCTGAATTTGCCACTGTTTTGCAGGAATAATGGTCAACTATTTTCCTGCACCGTATTTGCTGTATTGTCAACCCTCTGTACAAGAAATTCCACTGTTAAATGCAGAGGAGAGAGGTGGAAAGAGTACATTGAAGACCTCTGTGAGGGGGAAGATTTGTCTGGTGTGATACAAGAAGAAACAGGAGTCGATTTAGAAGAGATAGGAATCCAGTATTAGAATTTAGGAGAGCTTTGGAGGACTTAAGGTCAAATAAGGCAGCACGGATAGGTAACATTCCATCAGAATTTCTAAAATCACTGGAGGAAGTGGCAACAAAACGACTATTCACGTTGGAGGGTAGAATGTATGAGTCTGGCGACATACCATCTTACTTTTGGAAAAATATCATCCATACAATTCCGAATACTGCAAGAACTGGCAAGTCCGAGAATTATCACACAATCAGCTTAACAGCTCATGCATCCAAGTTGCTGAGTAGAATAATATACAGGGTGTCCACAATGAGACTCCAACATTTGAACTCATAAAATCTGAGAGGAAACACAATTTATTGACGAATAAATACGGGGAAATCATACAGCAGCTCATCAAGTTTTCATACACAGGTGGACGGTTCAGTACACTTGAACATGGGCGCCACGGGTAGCGCGAAGAATATCAAGTCTATAATCGATTTCGTGCGAAGAATATCAAGTCTATAATCGATTTCGTGCCATGTGTTGCGGAGCATCTGTTCAGCGACAGAGTTGATGACAATCCTTATGCGCTGTTTCAAGTCTTGCAGGTCCTTTACTGGTGTAGCGTATACCCGGTCTTTCACATAACCCCACAAGAAAAAATCGAGGGGGGTATGTCGGGCGAACGTGGCGGCCAAGGAATTGGACCTCCACGGCCTACCCTTCGTTGCGGGAATGTGTCATTTAAAATTTTTCGGACATCAGCCTCCAGTGGGGTGGTGCACCGTCCTGTTGAAACATCACAGTTGGCTGCAGGTCTGTTATCTGTGGCGCGGCAAATTGTTCCAACATGTCCAGGTAGATGGCTCCATCCACAGTCGGCTCCTGAAAGAAAAATGGCCCAACAAAGCGATTTATCATCAAACCACACCACACATTAACTTTCGAACTGTCGCGCATGTGTTCCCTAGGTGCATGTGGATTTTCGGACCCCCAGATGCGCACATTGTGACGACTGACAGCCCCTGACACGTGAAAGATTGCCTCGTCAGTAAACATCACGCGTGATAAAAATGTCTCGTCCGCGGCAATGCGATCTAACATGACACATGCAAATTCTTCTCGTTTTGGACGATCATCAGGCTTGATTTCTTGCACAACCTGCACTTTATATGCGTACAAACGTAATCGCTGATGAAGCACTAGGGGTAAGCTATAGGGAGAGACGGGTAATATATAATATGTACAAGAGACAAGAGGGAATAATGAGAGCGGACGACCAAGAACGACGTGCTCGGATTAAAAAAGGAGTACTACAAGGGTGTAGTCCTTCCCCCGTACCGTTCAAAGTGTACATCGAAGAAGCAGTGATGGAAATAAAAGAAAGGTTCAGGAGTGGAATTAAAATTCAAGGTCAAAGGATAGCAATGATACGATTCGCTGATAACATTGCTATCCTGAGTGAAAGTGAAGAAGAATTGCATGATATGCTGAATGGAATGAACAACTAATGTGTGCGCACTATGGATTGAGAATAAATCGAAGAAAGACGGAAGTAAAGAGAAGTAGCAGAAATGAGAACAGCGAGGAACAATATCAGGATTGATGGTCATGAGTCGCGCGGGATTAGCCGAGCGATCTAAGGCGCTGCAGTCATGGACTGTGCGGCTGGTCCCGGCCGAGGTTCGAGTCCTCCCTCGGGCATGGGTGTGTGTGTTTGTCCTTAGGATAATTTAGGTTAAGTAGTGTGTAAGCTTAGGGACTGATGACCTTAGCAGTTAAGTCGCATAAGATTTCACACACATTTGAACATTTCATGGTCATGAAGTAGATGAAGTTAAGTAGCAAAATAACCATTGATGGACGGGGAAAGGATACCAAAAAGCACTGGCAAAAAGGGCATTCCTGTCCAAGACAAGTCTACTAGCATCAAACATAGCCCTTAATTTGAGGAAGAAATTCTGAGAATGTACGTTTGGAGCACAGCATTCTATGGTAGTGAAACATGGACTGTGGAAAAACTGGAACGGAAGAGAATCAAAGCATATGAGATGTGGTGCTACAGACGAATGTTGAAAATTAGGTGGACTGATAAGGTAAGTAATGAGGAGGTTCTGTGCAGAATCGGAGCGGAAAGGAGTATGTGGAAAACACTGACAGGGAGAAGGTTCAAATGGTTCCAATGGTTCAAATGACTCTGAGCATTATGGGACTTAACATCTGAGGTCGTCAGTTCCCTAGAACTTAGAACAACTTAAACCTAACTAACCTAAGGACATCACATACATCCATGCCCGAGGCAGGATTCGAACCTGCGACCGTAGCGGTCGCGCGGTTCCAGACTGAAGTGCCTAGAACCGCTCGGCCACATCGGCCGGCGCAGGGAGAAGGGACAGGAGCATAGGACATCTGTTAAGACATCAGGGAATGATTTCCATGGTACTAGAGGGAGCTGTAGAGGGAAAAAACTGTAGAAAAAGATAGGTATTGGAATACATCCACAAACAATTGAGGACGTATGTTGAAAGTGCTACTCTAAGACGAAGAGGTTGTCACAGGAGAGGAATTCGTGGCGAGCCGCATCAAACCATTCAGAGTACTGATGCCCCCCCCCCCCCCACCAGCCAAAAAAAAACAAAATCCTGATTCGAGAATTTTTCTTTGGCCCGTTTGTAGAAAACAACATAAACTCAGAATTATGGCGTTCAAATTAAATAAGTAGAAAACACTAGTTGTTACAAGAGTAGTTGGGGAAGGAACAGTCATATCGCTTTAGTCTATGCCGTCGTCGTCGTCGTCGTCGTCGTCGTCGTCTTCTTCTTCTTCTTCTTCTTCTTCTTCTTCTTCCCAACGGTAAGAATGTTGTAAGAAAACAAAAAAACAAAAAACAAAAACAAAAAAACTTCAAGCTGCCGATGACGTAAACTGACAGTTCTGTAAGAGAAGATATCGTTTCGAACAAGAGAATACGAGGACTGTATGGAAACGTGCAGTTTAATCATAGAGAATACATGGCACAGCATGCTACGTATGTTCCCACATTAAGCTGGGACTATCATGTAGCTTCTGAACAGTGCTGTTCGTTTACGCGAAGACCGAAAATTTATTTATATATGTTTGCCGCACTCTTAATCATATGGTTCATTTGCAACTGCAAAGGGGAACTACTGTTGCCGCTACAGACACAAAAAGAAATAGATCACAGAAGTAAAGGACTCTGTTCTTCGAAAAGTGCCACAATGGTTTCATTATACTTATGCAACGAGCAAAATGAGTAACATATGTTTAAAAATGACGAGGCACAGTGCAATGAAGGCTTGAAATGGAAGAGCTAATTTCTGCGGTAACTATAACAAATATTATTAGCCATCTAACTTCTTCGTGAGTGTCATTCGGCAAACTCTTCCTCTTTATTGTAACGAATATTTTATACGAATTGCGATCAAAAGCCTTCAAAATTGTCATCCTGTTCATTCTCCTTTGTTCCTTTAGGACTCACCGCTCATTTAAAAGAAGGCACTGCAAGATTAAAGTACGTTTGATATGATGTAAGTTTATTATTAAGTAAGTAGATTATTCCAGTGAGAGAGTGTCAACATAGGAGGATGAAATCCATTTTCTAATGTTAACTTGGTTCAGTTGTACATTTATTTAACTCTGATATTTGCCATGTGGTACCCATATTGTAATGTAGAGGACACTTTTACACTTGCAGTACCAAACATGGCGGTGACAGAAGCATAAATTGTAGCCGATGTGAAAGAGATAACAGTCAGAATTTGAGAATTTTGGAATACTTAAGATTAAATAAGGCACAAGAAGTAGACAGAATTCCATAAGAAATTCTAGGTTCATTGGGGGAAGCTGACAACCAAACGACTATTGTGTTGGTGTATAGAATGTATGAGACTGGTGACGCACCATCAGACTTTCGGAAAATATTCACACAGTTCCGAAGATATCAAGAGCTGAAACTGCGAGAAATATCTCTCAATCATCTTCACAGTTGATGCATCCAAGTTGCTGACAAGATTGACATACAGAAGCATACCAGTGCTGACGTTGCACTTGATAATGGAAGCAAGGCTGAAGAACAGTCATGATGCACTCATAGGATCTTACAACCTGGGAAAACGTTCGACAGTTTAAAATGGTGCAAGATGTTCGAAATTTTGAGAAAGATAGAGGTAAGGGAAAGACGGATAATGTACGAGTACAATATGCACAAGAACCAAGGAGGACCAGTAAGACTGGAAGATCAAGAACGAACTGCTCAGATTAAAACGGGTGTACGACGGGGATGCAGTCTTTGCGCCTATTGTTCAACCTGTGCATCGAAGAAGCAATGACGGAAATAAAACAAAGGTTCAAGACCGGAATTCAAGGTAAAAGGATATCAATGATTATATTCGCTGATGACATTGCTAACCTCGGTGAAATTGAAGAAGGATTACATGATCTTCTGAATGGAATGAATAGTCTAATGAGTACAGATTATGGAATCAGAGGAAATCGAAGAAAGAGTAAAGTAATGAGAAGTGGCAGAAATGAGAACAGCGAGAAACTGAGGCTCAAAATTGGAGATCACGAAGTAGGCGAAGTTAAAGAATTCTGTTACCTTGGAAGCAAAATTAGCCACGACGGTCGAAGCAAGAAGGACATACAAAGCAAACTAGCACATACGAAAAGGGCATTCCTGGCCAATAGAAGTCTGCTAGTATCAAACATAGGCCTTAATTTGAGGAAAAACTTTCTGAGAAAGTACATTTGTAGCACAGCATTGTATAGTAGTGAAACATGTGCTATGGGCGAACGGGAACAAAAGAGAATCGAAGCATTTGAGTTGTGACACTACAGAAAAATGTTGAAAATTAAATGGTCTGATAAGCTAAGGAATGAGCATGTTTCTGTAGAATCGGTGAAGAAAAGAAAGTATGGAAAACATTGATAAGATAATAGGACAGGACGATAGGACATGCGTTAAGACATCAGGGAATAACTTCCATGGTACCAGAGGGAACTGTAGAACGTAAAAACTTCAGAGGAAGACAGAGACTGGAATACCTACAACAAATAATTGAGCAGGTAGATTGTAAGTCCTTTTCTGAGATGAAGAGGTTGTCACAGGAGAGGAATTGGTGGAATTACGATCACTTACTACCCCTTGGGTCCGCCATGGTACGTGGTCAATCGAGTAAGTGTAGACTAGTGTGCTCGTATGGTGTTATAGTTGTCAGCACATCCAGATATTGCGTTGTTCTGAGAAAGGCGGTCTTATGAATCTGCTCTAAAAGACAGAAAATAATGTAGGTACACAAAAGCAAATCAGCACATCATCTCCTTGATGAGCAGACTGAGTGAAGCAATGCAGCCTTTCTAAAAAAATTTCATTCACCTACTTCCAATTTGAAACTTAAAAAACACTACTCCCTTTTACAGTAACATTCTGAAGACAGTGCAGCAACACTGAACACTGTACTAAAACGCAACAACCTGCACCGCTCGGCTAATCCCGCGCGGCTATTGCTATTCTGATCAGATGAAGCGCCATCTGTCGGACATTTTTTTAACTTTTTGTGTTTTTTTGGTTCTAATAAAACCCCATGTCATTCCAAGCATGTGTGTCAAATTGTACCTCTCTATCTACATTATTCCGTGATTTACTCAGTTTTCAAATTTATACTGACTTTTTGATCACCCGGTATATGCTTCCAAGTAACACTGACTGTTATGTGGTTTCTTAAAGCATCAGGATGATTACGTCGCTTTACCTAGCGATGTTTAATCTCCTCTAAAGATGGTGGGCAGATGCGCTAGTACATTTCAGCATTATTTAGGAGTAGAAAAAGCTTCGGTATCCACTTGAAAATACACGTTCATGTTGCCTGTGACAAGTGGCAGTTTCAGTTTGAGTGGAACTGAGTCGATGCTACTGTTCTGATGCTGTGCTGTGGTAGCCATCCCACGGCACACGCCGCGGCTGGAACTGGCTGGCAGCGCTCCCATGCCCTCTATGTCGCAAGCAAAACACGTAGCTTTGGGCGCTGTGGGAAGCTGCGGCTGCAAAACACTCAATGCAGCGACTCCTTGTTTGTGTTAAACTTCACGAACTATCACTACAATCACCACCACCACCATTACTACTACTACTACTTCTATCAACGGATTGCATTTATGCTTGAGCCATAACTGATGAGGCATTTCTAACTACATTACTTCCATCTTTTTGACGATCCCGCAGAATCAGCAGATGACGACGCTGTATTGGCGTCAGTTGATTTCAGGAACGACTTTGTCTAGGATGGCACTTTCGCGGCCTACAACTTCGGATGCACATTGTTCAGCTGTCGATTTAATTTTTAATGGACGTTGTGCCGTTGATGCTGTTTCAGATGGCTGAGAGCACTAGCTCTAACTTCCTGGCCAGGAATTACATACATAACCACATCCAGAATAAAAGATTCGACATAAGATGTGTTGCACTGCTAGCAGAGAAGCTTACACTGACGACTAATAATTTGTAATTTTCGTACATCCATCCTCACCTTCAGATGTATAGTGGGATCAGAAATGATGAGTATATGAGAAGTAATTATGACACAGTCAGTCGTGTCTCTGCATTTGTTTATTTGAATGCGGTCGGTATCGGTGGTCATGAGACCCTCCTATTGGCAAATAGTGATCCTGTAACCAGCTGTACTCAGTGCTATGAAATGGAATAAAAATAGGCGTCTGCAGACGTGCTCATACGTGATGTGACCAGTACAACAAATCAACCAGCTGCTAGAAGGATATACTTCCTGCTAATTGTTGGCTGACGTATAGGTCACATCACGCATCTGCGGACGCCGATTTATATTCTATTTCATGATATTGTGCACAGTTAGTTATAGGACCACTATGTGCCAAATTGAGAGGCCAGATGGCGCTGGAGTAGGGCATCGAAACCGGTCGCATTTACATAAACAGGTATAGGCACACGGCTGAGGGTGTTATCGTTAAAACCATGTAGGTCAGCCGACCTTTCTCGATATGAAAGGACAATAAACTACACAATACGTGAATGACAAGCAAAACTAAAACCCGTTGGACATAGTTATTCCTAGTTTCCATTGAATCATCGAACGCCAGGAACATAGGTGCTGACGACGCTGATGTAAGAACCAGTGGCGTTAATGTTTTCGACAGAACATTTTTCCACTCTGCTATGCACTTCAACATGTTGCTCTACTATTTCTGCATTATCTCAAACTGCCTCCGAATTTACGTTGTTGTCCCTGCTGAAACATCGTCTGCCTCTTTCACAATACAATCAACGTTGCGTCCACAAGCACTAATGACAATCAAGGATTTGAGTTATTTTTCGGCACTTTTGTGTCGTAATATCACACTAACTAGACAGTTCACTGTTGCCAATCGCGTCTCGTGCGGAAATACAAATTTGACGCTAAGTCGATGGCTGAAAATGCCGTAAAGAGTGGATGTTACGACAGCGAGTAATGAAAACCCCAATCACTACTGGAGAACCAAAGCACAACACACAATCAGAGTTCCAAATTAAAATGCCAACTCCAAAAAAGGCAGGCAACAACTGTGTTTCAGATCCGGCGTTACGAAAGCTTCACTGACGACATACAAACTGACGAGATGTTCAATGGGCCAGGTACCTCTTTCCCATAAATGGCCAACGGCCATCCCCACGTGTTGCCTTGCCCACGACGCATGGAGTCGACGGTGGAACTACGTCTCACACAAATACACTACTGGCCATTAAAATTGCTACACCACGAAGATGACGTGCTACAGACGCGAAAATTAACCGACAGGACGAAGAAGCTGTGATATGCAAATGATTAGCTTTTCAGAGCATTCACACAAGGTTGGCGCCGGTGGCGACACCTACAACGTGTTGACATGAGGAAACTTTCCAACCCATTTCTCATACACAAACAGCAGTTGACCGGTGTTGCCTGGTGAAACGTTGTTGTGACGCCTCGTGTCAGGAGGAGAGATGCGTACCATCACGTTTCCTACTTTAATAAAGGTCGGATAGTTGCCTATCGCGATTGCGGTTTATCGTTTCGCGACATTGCTGCTCGCGTTGGTCGAGATCCAATGACTGTTAGCAGAATACGGAATCGGTGGGTTCAGGAGGGTAATACGGAACGCCGTACTGGATCCCAACGGCCTCGTATCACTAGCAGTCGAGATGACAGGTATCTTATCCGCATGGCTGTAACGGATCGTGCAGCAACGTCTCGACCCCTGAGTCAACAGATGGGGACGTTTGCAAGACAACAACCATCTGCACGAACAGTTCGACGACGTTTGCAGCAGCATGGACTATCAGCTCGGAGACCATGACTGGGGTTACCCTTGACGCTGAATCACAGACAGGAGCACCTGCGATGGTGTACTCAACGACGAACCTGGATGCACGAATGGCAAAACGTCATTTTTTCGGATGAATCCAGGTTCTGTTTACAGCATCATGGTGGTCGCATCCGTGTTTCGCGACATCGCGGTGAACGCACATTGGAAGCGTGTATTCGTCATTGCCATACTGGCGTATCACCCGGCGTGATGGAAAGGGATGCCATTCGTTACACGTCTCGGTCACCTCTTGTTCGCAATGACGGCACTTTGAACAGTGGGCGTTACATTTCAGATGTGTCACGAGCCGTAGCTCTACCCTTCATTCGATCCCTGCGGAACCCTGCATTTCAGCAGGATAATGCACGACCGCATGTTGCAGGTCCTGTACGGGCCTTTCTGGATACAGAAAATATTCGAATGCTGCCCTGGCCAGCACTTTCTCCAGATCTATCACCAATTGAAAACGTCTGGTCAATGGTGGCCGAGCAACTGGCTCATCACAATACGCCAGTCACTACGCTTGATGAACTGTGGTATCGTGTTGAAGCTGCATGGGTAGCTGTACCTGTACACGCCATCCAAGCTCTCTTTGACTTAATGCCCAGGCTTATCAAGGCCGCTATTACGGCCAGAGGTGGTTGTTCTGGGTACTGATTTCTCAGGATCTATACATCCAAATTGCGTGAAAATGTAATCACATGTCAGTTCTAGTATAATATATTTGTCCAATGAATACCCATTTATCATCTGCAGTTCTTCTTGGTGTAGCAATTTTAATGGCCAGTAGTGTAATATCTTCTCCACTGTTCGATTCTGTCTTCGTATGGCGATAGTAACGGGATGTTAAGGAATTACAGAACATAATCACAGGTTGTCGCAGATGAATTTGCGGTGTAGATGAACGAAATTAAAATTCAGAAATTTAAAGAGACGGCTTCGCGGCTTAGTTTTTGTACCTTACTTCTTACCTTAGGTTCTCTGAAAATATTTGTGTAGGTAAGTATTTCTCACATCTGATAATAATCATGTTGCTGAACTGCCTATGCTAACAAGGATTACAAATCTTCGACTCTGGTATAAGGAGTACAAGTTGAAGAACATGTCTCATCTCATCTGATAAAAATTACTGTGTAGACAGTCATCAATAGAAAAAATACATCTGTGCATTAGTGTGTGAGGGTGTGTGTGTAGTACTAGCAGTTGGAATGTTACATTTGAAAGTGAATAATTATTTGAGAAACTCAAAGAAGAAAAGAAAAAAAAGAAAAAAGACAAAAAGATGATTTTTGCAGATGATATGGTAATATGGGGTGATAAAGAGGTAGATGTACAGTTACAGCTTGATGCGTGGAAGGAAATAATGAAAAGGTGTGGATTAAAAATAAATAAAGATAAGAGTGAATTAATGGTATTTGGAAGAGAGAAAGGAATCAACGGAAATATTACCTTGAATGGAGAACCCCTGAAAGTGGTAGAAAGTTTCACTTATTTAGGGAGTGAAATATCTAGGGATGGAAGAATAACTAACGAAATTAATAGGAGGTTACAGAAGGGAGGCAATTTCTACCAAACAATAAAACATCTGATTTGGAATAAAGAAGTTTCAGAAAGAGCAAAACTCCTTATGTACAAGAATTATTACATCCCTATTGTCACCTATGGTGGAGAAACATGGACAATGACAGAAAGGGACTGGAGCAGACTGCAAGCAGGGGAAATGAAATTTCTCAGAGCAGTTAAGGGAAAAACAAGAATGGACAGAGTAAGGAATGTAGAGATTAGAAAGGACCTCAAACAAGAAAGTATGAGAGAAGAAATTGAAAGAAAGA
Source organism: Schistocerca cancellata (assembly GCF_023864275.1). NCBI lineage: Eukaryota > Metazoa > Arthropoda > Insecta > Orthoptera > Acrididae > Schistocerca > Schistocerca cancellata. The sequence goes on along the minus strand of NC_064630.1, from coordinate 321,677,626 downwards.
AATTAAGATGGTATGGGCATGTTAAGAGGATGCAAGGGCAGAGACTCCCCAAAATCATGGAAGAACTAAAGATGGATGGGAAAAGACCTAGAGGGCGCCCAAGAACACCGTGAAAAATGGGAGTGAGAATATCTGTTGAAAGGAGAGGTGTGACCTGGCAGCAAGTGGAGGAAGAAAAGTGGTGGGAGGACCGAGCCAAATGGAGAGGACTCGTCAGCACCCAGACCCGGCAGTAGCTGGAGCGGGATTCGGATATAGATAGAACTCCACTTACAAAGCAAAGCTTCTCTCGGAAAACACACACACACACACACACACACACACACACACACACACACACACACAGCTACCGACAGTGCAGTTGAGACCTCAGTACTGTTTCGTGGCAGTGTAAGTTCTCTTCAAAGCACCTTTTAGTTCCGTGCAAATACTCACAATCCAGTCCGAAGCTTAAAGCTTCATCTTCAGGTGCCAACAAATAATTATGGAAACATTTATGCTGAAGAAGATGAAACTTTAAGCTTAGAAACCGGTTGTGGAATAAATTGAGAAAATTAATTTATTCTTAAATAAGCCTCTCAGAACGTTTGGCTTAGATGAAAAATTTATATTATGATGGTAACTACATGCAATCCCCTTCTTCTTGTTGCGCTGGCGGTACATACATTACAAATGTTCCTTGAGCTCGGAGTTGTCAAGATTCTCTCGCATTGTCCACTTCAATAAGTCATAAACAAGTCTGGCAGTGCCCCATCGACGATCAGTGTCTCAATGCTGGTGGTTGACCATCAGAGGATTAAGATAGTAGCAGATATTTTAAATAAAATGTGCGAATAACGAGGTGCTGGTGCTGGTGAGCAAGATGTATGAAACAGGCGAAATACCCTCAGACTTCAAGAATAATATAATAATTCCAATCCCAAAGGAAGCAGGTGTTGACAGATGTGAAAATTACCGAACAATCAGTTTAATAAGCCACAACTGCAAAATACTAACACGAATTCTTTACAGACGAATGGAAAAACTAGTAGAAGACGACCTCGGGGAAGATCAGTTTGGATTCCGTAGAAATACTGGAACACGTGAGGCAATACTGACCTTACGACTTATCTTAGAAGAAAGATTAAGGAAAGGCAAACCTACGTTTCTAGCATTTGTAGACTTAGAGAAAGCTTTTGACAATGTTGACTGGAATACTCTCTTTCAAATTCTAAATCTGGCAGGGGTAAAATACAGGGAGCGAAAGGCTATTTACAATTTGTACAGAAACCAGATGGCAGTTATAAGAGTCGAGGGACATGAAAGGGAAGCAGTGGTTGGGAAGGGAGTGAGACAGGGTTGTAGCCTCTCCCCGATGTTATTCAATCTGTATATTGAGCAAGCAGTAAAGGAAACAAAAGAAAAATTCGGAGTAGGTATTAGAATCCATGGAGAAGAAATAAAAACCTTGAGGTTTGCCGATGACATTGTAATTCTGTCAGAGACAGCAAAGGACCTGGAAGAGCAGTTGAACCGAAAGGACAGTGTCTTGAAAGGAGGATATAAGATGAACATCAACAAAAGCAAAACGAGGATAATGGAATGTAGTCGAATTAAGTCGGGTGATGCTGAGGGAATTAGATTAGGAAATGAGACACTTAAAGTAGTAAAGGAGTTTTGCTATTTGGGGAGCAAAATAACTGATGATGGTCGAAGTAGAGAGGATATAAAATGTAGACTGGCAATGGCAAGGAAAGCGTTTCTGAAGAAGAGAAATTTGTTAACATCGAGTATAGATTTAAGTGTCAGGAAGTCATTTCTGAAAGTATTTGTATGGAGTGTAGCCATGTATGGAAGTGAAACATGGACGGTAAATAGTTTGGACAAGAAAAGAATAGAAGCTTTCGAAATGTGGTGCTACAGAAGAATGCTGAAGATTAGATGGGTAGATCACATAACTAATGAGGAAGTATTGAATAGGATTGGGGAGAAGAGAAGTTTGTGGCACAACTTGACCAGAAGAAGGGATCGGTTGGTAGGACATGTTCTGAGGCATCAAGGGATCACCAATTTAATATTGGAGGGCAGCGTGGAGGGTAAAAATCGTAGGGGGAGACCAAGAGATGAATACACTAAGCAGATTCAGAAGGATGTAGGTTGCAGTAGGTACTGGGAGATGAAGAAGCTTGCACAGGATAGAGTAGCATGGAGAGCTGCATCAAACCAGTCTCAGGACTGAAGACCACAACAACAACAACATCGGTAATGAATAACATCAGATGGACAATAAAGTAAGTTACTGTGAGAACAGCCCTACTTGAACATTTTTTCTGCACCCTACAAGGGCATCATCATTAATTTGTTTTATGCCACTGGCAGTGGGTAATGTATTTTTCTGCACATTACGGATGCTCTGATTGGTTTTACAGATTGCTTACTTCCGCCAGTTTATCAACGAAACTCATCTGCCCATAAGTTAGTTAGATTTCGCTTGTTTGTTTAAGCAAATACCCCAAGTGGTTTCCTCCAGTTCCCACGTATCATACAATTGGCGATAAAAAAGTTTCCGTTAGAAAGCTGTATAGTCCAGAATCGGTACGCCAGACAGACGAAATCGCCGTGAGCATTAAGGCACTCATCCCCCGACGCATCAGGATGAAGATACCCGTTTGGAAAACATCGTCCTGCTGCCTGGAGAAGTCCGTAACTGCTCCTCCGAGCGTAATCGTCTACCCCTCAAAGCGTTTTTTTAAAGAGCCGAAGACGTGATAACTCTTGGAGAGAAATCGGACTATAGGGCGGGTGTGCCCCATACATATTCTCCATTCTCCAATGGATGTCTACCGGTGTTTGTCCTTCGGCATTATCAGCACGCTGGTCCTGTTTGGACGCATTTGGTAATAACATCGCCACGGTTTACGTTTCCACATTTACCGCATGCACGTCGCAAATTCGCAAATACCACACTGATCGCTTGCTGACGGTGTTTATACACCAGCATCGGGGTCGCGCTACGTTGCATATACATTGCAGCAACGTCGTCAAACTAAAACTTTCTGATCGTTCCTTATATACAGAGGGACGATTATTGAACTATCCAAAAAATAACATAAATTAGTTACAAATTACAATCTGCACACACTTCGTTCAACATGTAAGCGTCACTACAGATATTCGGATTTAGGTTGTAGCATGTTCTATATGAATGCCGTCATTGGCATTCTGCGTGACCCGCTGAAGTGTCGGGACATCGATGCTCCTTTCCTATCCGTTATTGAAGCTGTCAGTTTCTCCAAAAGGAGTACATTATTCAGCAAAAAAAATCTTTGATCATTTGCCCAACAACATAATGTGTCTGGTAGGTAGCAGATCAAGTTTTAAATCTACCTTAAAATCATTTCTTTTGGACAACTCCTTCTACTCTATGGACGAGTATCTGTTTCAAAAATGGTATAAAAAATTGTATCTCTAAATGTATTGGCATGTGTAGAACTAAAAATTTCAGTAATATTATTATTAGCACTATTCATGTGTGTATATATGTCTTGTAATCTGACTTGTTCCACATCATACTGATAAAATAACCGGGAAAATGATCTACAGAACATGACATAACTAAAACTAAACTAAAACTAAAAATGGCTCTTTTCAGCTCACCAACGGTTTTGGTGTCATTGCTGTACACGTTTTCTTTAATATAGCCCCACAAAAAGGAGCCGTATATGTTCAAACCCGGAAAATATGGCGGCCAATCAGGGGCCATGCCAGTGGTCTCTGAATACCCCAAAGCCAGAATGCGGTCCCCAAAGTGCTCTTCCAGGACATGAGCACTCTCCTGCTTCCATGAGCCCGAGCTCCGTCTTGCATGAACCACATATTGTCGAAATCAGGGTCACTTTGGATAAAGAGGATGAAACCATCTTCCAAAACCTTCACATATCGTTTGGTAGTCACCGCACCTTCAAGTTATATCACACCGATTATTCCGTGATTGGACACTGCACACCACACAGTCGCCCGTTGAGGGTGAAGAGACTTCTCTATTGCGAAATGCGGCTTCTGAGTCCCCCAAATACACCAGTTTTACTTATTGACGAACCCATCCAAATGAACGTGGGCTTCGTCGCTAAACCGAGCCATACTGCCCATACTAATTCCGATCATGCCCCGCGGCCAATCGTGTAGTTTGAACGTCCTAACACAAATCGTTTAGAAGTTATGACGATTTTGTTTCATACAATTCATCAAGTGTCACTCTGTACCTTCTCGTTCGGAACAGATCGTCTGTACCCAGTGTCGTCCCAGGTAACGCGATACAGATAGTGTACTCGTATTCACTGTAAGATGTAAGCTTTTACGGCCGGAAACTGTCACAGATGTTAAAATATTACTGGTTATTATGTCGTGGTCGGATGAATTTCTTGCTGATATCCAACGTTTCCGTCCCATGTACGGTAGACATCTTCAGTGGGGCAGCTGTTTTTTTTTCCTTTTTTTTCTAAGGTCTAATGCACACTGGCTGGCTACTAATTGAAGTACCACACAGAAGAGTGACGTCACATGTTTGGTTTGGAAACCTAGAGCTCTGTTGGCCATTGTCAGTTGCCGTCATCCATTATTGTTGTCACCGCACCGGAATCCAGATACCATTCAGTTCCACACGATCCTCCTTCCGATTAAAATTATTGCTGTGTTCAGTGTTAAACTTGAGTTTCTTCCAGCGTATAAAATGTTCAAACAGCTTACGGGAATGCAGCAGAGTGACGTCTTCGACAACCACCGATATTTCGACAGCTACACAAAAGAGAGGGCACACTGCACACACTGCACACACTGCAAGTAAATTTAAAACCTCGGTATGCAGGGCATCTACCAAAAGACAAAACACACACACACACACACACACACACCGCCAACACTACCGTTTCCACACAGCCAAAGATGGCCAACTTCAAAGTTACTGATTGAGAATATTAACTTCCAACGGATGAGGTAGCATTAACTCTGTCCCTCTTTCGATGAGCAGGGAGAGAGGAGCTTAAATTTTGCCTGGAATCCTCAGTCTCATGATACTGATTTTCATGCCTACTCTCAAACATGTACTATAACATCACACCAGTCGTCGATAAAGTTTATGTACACAAGAGGCATACAATACTCCTCTCGAAGCATTTTGGATCTTTTTATTCACTTAAGCGCACTCTGTCATATTTTTAATATTGTTCACTTGAAATTCATGCACTTTCTATAGTAGCTACCTCATTCCATTTGAGATTTTCCTTCCTTTTTCTATCTTCATACCAGCAACATCCTTTGCTGTTTGTATAAATACCTTTGTTAAATATTTCTCCCTGTAGTGACACATTTTATTGCCTTAAGTGGAAAACAGTGGTTTTCTACACACAGTGTTCGCAGATACTGATTTTCAGGCAGATAGTAATCCCCGTTAATAGATTCGTCTTTTAATTAAGATGGTTGCTGATCGTTATTTCCCCTTCAAAAAGTATCCTTCTCAGTTTCTTACAAGAACTATTTGGCAGGAAGCCCCTGTCAGTGTTCAGCAAGTTAAGGAAATCTTGTCCTCTGTCGATCAATTGAATTCCAAGGGAAAAGGGTTTATGCTTATCGCCACTAAGAAGCCTGCACCGCTATTCAGTCTCTCCTCCACCAAGTGCAAGTGTTCTGCCTGTTTATGCGACGGACTACGCTGACTGAAACCCGTTCGCAGGATCCTTTTCAATGGAGCACTTCTACCAGTTTCGATATACCGGGTGGTTATAATTAAACTTTCCGTATTTAACGCGTTGTAACACGGAAACTAATTACCGTACGAAGACCAATCTTGGTAGTATTAAAGTCAAGGACATGGGAAAGAGAAATTATGCAAAATCAGTTCAGCTGAAACTCATTTTTAATGTGCTGCTACTGTACATCACACCATTACATACCGGTATCATTACTGCTACAAAAGGGGTCCAATATGGTGCCCGTCAGTGTCCAAGAGAGTCTAATGATTCAAATGGTTCTCAGCACTATGGGACTTAACATCTGAGGTCATCAGTCCCCTCGAACTTAGAACTACTTAAACCTAACTGACCTAAGGACATCACACGCATCCATGCCCGAGGCAGGATTCGAACCTGCGACCGTAGTGGTCGCGCGGTTCCAGACTGAAGAGCCTAGAACCGCTCGGCCACAACGGTCGGCAAGAGAGTCTGAAAGTGCAGGATTGTATTTGTAAGAGGTCCATGATTAAAGAATTTGTTGCTAGCGCAGTCGAGCAGATGTAACTTCGATGGATTGCTCACGCGCTGCCTGCGACATGTAAGCTATAAGAGAATCTGAGACCAAAGAGCAGTGTTGACTGCAGTAGGAACTGTGTAGCAGTATGTAGTAGCTTGCAGTCTGGTGTATCGTGTTGGCTGGGCTGGTCGTGGTGGAGCGATGGCGGGGCCTGAGCGTTGTAGCATAAGGTAAAAGCAGCCTCGCGCGTATGTAGTATTATTATATCAGGTCCAATGTAAATATTTTAAAAAATCTCTTAATAATAATCTTTCTCATAAAAAGTAACTTTTGACAATCATTCATTTCAATTTACAGAATTTACTAATTTCTCCAATCCTTGGTCATCCCGATTATTGAAAAGAAAAATCTGTTGTCTCCTTTTATAAATGACAAATCTTCGGCCAGCATTGCACAGGGCTGTGCCAGAATAATTTCTTATAGGAGCAGATATATATGCGTTATCCGGCGACCTTATTGATGTAAGAATTTTCAATTTTTTCAGAATGATCTTTCAGGGCCGTGACGCAGCACTGCTGGCGTCCAAAATTTACCAGTTTAAATTCACAGTCATTATTGAAAGGTTATAAGTGAGCGACAATTTTATTGAGAGGTTAGTCACATTGTATTATTGGTAGGTCACGGAATTTATCTGTTGGTAGGTTACGCTAAATGTCAATGTTATGGTTATATTTTTTACTGTTGGGAAGTTTTGGAGTGTATCTGTTGAAAGGTTACGCTGAATGTGAATGAAATAAATAATTATATATATATATATATATATATATATATATATATATATATATATATATATTACTGTTGGGAGGTTACAGAACTTTTTGTGGGGAGGTTACACATTCTGCACAACAGACTGAAACATGCTGGCTATCTCTCTTGATATACTGCGCTTCAGATTAGCACATTTGTGAATCTTAGCCTGGTAAACCCTGTCCTTCAGGTAGCCCCACAATCAGAAATCACAGGGAGTGAGATCAGGTGACCGTGTCGGCCAAACATTTGGAACCAATCGGCTGACAATTCGATCGTTTCCAAATGTGTTTCGGAGAAGCAGGTGAACTTCACGAGCGATGTGTGGTGGGGCCCCATCTTGGATGAAAACTGTTGAGTTTAATGCGTGTCTCTCCTATAGGGCGGATATGACATATATAGCAGTCACGCTGGCCAATCATACTGCATGTGTTCGGTCCTTGAGCACCAGGCTGTCAAAAAAAAAGGCCAGTAATGAACGTAGCCATGAAGCCACACCATAGGAGGTGGCACTTCCACCATACAGAGGAACTTCATACAGAGAGGAGGTGAAGATCCCCACACTCGGCAATACTGTGTGTCCACCTCACCCGTTAGACAAAAGTGAGCTTCGTCTGTCTCTAGTATGGTTCTGGGCCAGCCCTCATCAACTTCAGTCCTTGGGAGAAAGTGGAGAGCGAAGTCAACACGTCGTTGTGCGTCACGTGGTGTAAGCTGCTGTACGTTAAGGATCTTGTAAGGATAATATTTGAGAGCGGTTCGAAGCACCTTCCGTACAGTGGACCACGGGATGTTCAGCTGTCGTGACACAGCACGCGCACTGCCCGACGATCGGGAATTGCGGACAGCGTTCTCTGCCATAGCAACAGCGATTTCGTCTTCCACCTATGGTGCAACCGGTCGTCGGCCTCTTCCCGGAGCGACACCCAGTTCTCCTATTGATCGAACTTCTTCATCTCGCACCGAACAGCAAGTAAAGAAAGAGGACCCTTCCGTAATCCATTCAGCCGGTAATATTCTCGAAGTGCGGCTGCAGCATTACTTTTGTTTTGATAACAGAGCTTCACCAATAATGCCCAGCTACTTCTTTCCACTTCATCAAGTGCACTGCGACTGGTCATGTGTGTGAGCCTATCAATGACGATGACTGTTTATGGCACCTGGTGGCCATAGTTGTAACTGGACTGTGGCGCTGTGACTCACGGAAATCATTCATGCACCCCATACTATGGACATCAATGCTACCAAGTCTGATACTCGTACGGTAATTAGTTTCCGTGTTATAACGTGTTAAATAGGGAAAGATTAATTATAACCACCCGGTATGTTAGATGGACGCCAATTACTTTTCTATAGTCTCCTGGCGAGTAGAGTAGCAGACATTCAACCGCGAATGATGAACGTATCAGAGGTAAGTAATAGACTGCTGCTGGTCTCCGAAAAATGGTGTGGGAAGACATAGAATGTCGACCGGAATCTTGCGGAGAATGCCCGCGTTCACGTTCCCATTCAGTTCAGCACCGAGCCCATCGAACCACTGTTACATCCAAATGCCCCACAAATCTGAATACTGCACGATTCGATCATTGTGGCAAATGGAGAACCACAATGAGACACCTTTCGTAATCTGTCTGGTCATGACGTGGATGCATCAGAATCATACAAATCAGTCAGGCCAATGAGTCGTTATGCATAAAGAAATAAAACAAAATGTATATTATTTTGTTTTTCTTTTTAAGTCAGTTGAAAACAGAAAAGTCACAGTACGCAAAGCACAAGTCTTTTAACTAGCCTACTTGTGGAAGAGGTGTTAGTTCAGGTGGGACAAGAACGTTTAAAGCAACAAAGAAAAAGGTCAATAGAAAGTAAAGCGCATTGATTTACCTTGCCCTACCACCAGAAGACTGGATAGGGTGTAGCAGTAATTACCGAATTCTATCTATCACTTGACCCTTGTCCTGCAGTTACGCAGGGTCAGCCATCGTTAATCGTATTTGGCACATTAATGGCTAAGGGGTGGCCGGATGCCCTTCCTGCCGCCTCCCCATACCCCCTGGGACGGAATTAGTGTACCCCAACTGTCTGTGTCGAGTGTAATCCATGGAATTGTGCGAATGTGTTCAGATGTCTGCGAGCCGTGTAATTGAGGCGGAACATGGGGACCAGCCCGGTATTCACCTAGTGGGATGTGAAAAACCGCCTAAAAACTACATCCAGGCTGGCCGGCACATCGGCCCTCGTCGTTAATCCGGCGGGCGGATTCGATCCGGGGCCGGCGCGCCTACCCGAGTCCAGGAAGGAGCGCGTTAGCGTGTAGCAGTAATTACCGAACAAGGATCAGAAATTTTCAGTGCAGGCTTACAGGAAACTGGCTACAGTAACGTCTGCAATATGAGAGATGCCTATGCTAAATTTAATGTATTTGTTGACTTATTTTAGCAGTATTTTACAGCTTCTTTCCCAAGAAAACAATAAAGAGTTGCGCTAATAAGAGAACAAAACTACCATGAATTTTAGAGAATCAAAATGTCGTGCTAAAGAAAAACGAAATAACGTGGAATAGGATACTAAAAGATGTCAGACTGGTTTCGTATTGCAAGAAATACTCTGCTACCTTACAAAAATCATTAAAAATGAAAAAGGGAACTTCGTATAATGCCTGGAATTACCAATTCATATTTTTTTTTTTAAATCGCGTCTTCCCCGTTCAGTGGGGCTGGAATCTCAATGACTAGAGTAGAACAGTCATTGGTGATGTGTCCCCCTTCGAAATGAGCCCCGATGATGAGCGAAGGAGTTACCGGAGGCACCCCAGGCAGTGGCGGGACTGCCACCCGCCATACGGCCGATGACTGATGGTCTGGGGCGCCATTTCATTTCATAGCAGTTGTCTTCCGCTGCCCCCGTGCAGCGCAGCGGTACGTCGACGATATTCTACGGCCCGTTTTGTTGCCAATCATGACAAGCCACCAGGGCTTAAATTTTAGCACGATAATACCCGCAAGCATACGACGAGAGTTTCTACTGCTTGTCTTCGTGCTTGCCAAACTCTACCTCGGCCAGCAAGGTCGCCGGACCTCCCCTCAAATGAGAACGTGTCGAGCATTATGGGTAGGGCCCTCCAACTAGCTCGGGATTTTGACGATCTGACCCGCCGCACGATATCCCTCAGGAGGATATCCAGCAACTCTATCAGTCAGTGCCCAGCTGAATAACTGCTTGATAAAGGCCAGAGGTGGACCAGTATGCTACTTACTCGCTCGATTTGTGAAGCTGTTTCTCTTGAAGCAATTATGTAATTTTCAAGAAATTGCAAATCATTTCAATTTTTTTTTATTCCGGTCTTTGATCACAATATCAATTCTTTAGACGATGACCGGTTTCAGTCCGTAATGACCATCCTCAGATCTTTTTTACACCGTAAGTAGCCAGTTGCAATAATGACTGTGTGGACGTTGTGGCCTATTCTACACCTTATCTTATATCTATGTGACGAAGCTGTGTTGATTATATTTATATGTTTTGACGATGCCATTATGGCCTTTTCACTTTAGGACATGGTGTAAAAAAGGATGGTTATTACGGACTGAAACTGGTCATCGTCTAAAGAATTGATATTGTGATCAAAGACTGGAATAAAAAACATTTGACAGTATTGTATCACTGTTTATATACGCGACTATGTCGCAGTTGGTGCAAATCATTTGTTTGTACACGTATGGCACATCTAGCGATTTCCGTCCCGCTCGGATAATTCCTTCGGGGAGCGTCCTTTTTTCTTCTTGTTCTTCTTGTAGTATATTTGACATAATGGTTCAAATGGCTCTGAGCAATATGGGACTTAATAGCTGAGGTCATCAGTCCCCTAGAACTTAGAATTACTTAAAACTAACTAACCTAAGGACATCACACACATCCATGCCCGAGGCAGGATTCGAACCTGCGATCGTAGCGGTCGCGCGTTTCCAGACTGAAGCGCCTAGAACCGCTTGGCCACCACGGCCGGCATTTGACATAAAAGTATCACCCCCAAGAGACGTAATACTACAAACCACTAGAACTGGTCTTGATAACGGACTCAGTTTTCGGTGATGTAATGGAGCATCCAACAGCAACGTCCGGAACCAGTTTACCAGACGCTGTGGCGTGTGACTCTGCACCGAGCTCACTCTAACTGACACGTCCGTACTTCTTTGTCAGGCAGCACGTCAAGGAAGACTGTGAACCTATGACAGAAATTGTTGTGTATAAATTAACAAAGTTGCACAAATTAATATCACAAAGGCTTGTTGAACTTATTCAGAATATTAGTATTACTTCAGTACTTTTCTGAAGTTCTTTTGATTACTGTTACAACTCTCGTTTCAAGTACTCAAAGTACATATTGAATAGCTTATTAAAACTCTGATTTTCAGTGTGTACTGACTCCCTCTCGTGCAGCTGTTTTAATTATTTCTGGGGCAGAAGACTGCTGAAGATACACCAACGCGAACAAATTTATACAGTTAGCAACAGGTTACGTGAAGGAAAAGTGGCTCGTAGGATAATACATACTTAAAACACATGTTTTATTAACGGGTATTTCAGTGAAACAAACAAAATTAATTGATTTCCTGGTACATCTTAGGAGGCTTGGTGTGCTTGGAAGCTTACTCCATGTTGTCCTCTTTTTGTAGTTGCGTTGGCGATATGTATGAGTCAGATTTTCACTGAGCTCTGAGTTTTCAGCGTCGGTAAAAATGAAAAGTTCTTTCGTCGAGGAGGCAGCAGATGTCATTGTCCACTTCCTTGAAGTAACAAACGCGTCAGGTAGTGACCTGCCGTCCGCTCGGCGTCTCAGCACTGCTGGACAACCGTCAGGGCATGAAGATGCATGCAGACATCTTGGACAAATGTGTGACGAAAGATAGACTATCATGTAAGTTCTTGTGGAGGGTTCAAGAAATTGCTACAAACAGTCGCCTTTCCTGATGGTAGAATTTTAGTTCTCCAAATGGACTACCAACGTGGTGAGGAGGTTTCTGAACCTTAGTGAGCCATAGAGTTATGCTGACTGGAGCTTTATGTAGATGTATGCTCTTAATAAGGTCAGCCATGCCAGACTCGTCGGTAGGTGAGAAAGCAGACAAAGACCAGTCCCTTCAGACGCTTCCTTCTTGTGAGTATGTGTGCAGCAACCACATGGTTCCTTAGCCTAGTCTGGCATTGCTCCCATTTACCTGTGTCAGTCTTCTGCTTCCTTAATATACGAATGTTTCCTTTCCTATCGGCCTCTCTTGACCACTCGCTTTTTCGACCCCGGCAGTAGTAGGTTGCGAGGTCCGAGGGTGTCTTTCGTCTTCACCCTAAAAGGACAACAGCTTCGGGCAGAGGAGCCTTCAAGGAGGGAATCCCATCGAAATTCGTAATGACAAAGTGCAGCAGCTTAGTTATTAGTGTACAGAGGGACCAGTTTATATATCGGCTGACACAAATTTGGGAGCGTAGCCATAATGAAATAAGCAGTTTCAAAACTGCGAGAAGAAGGCGACGGGAGATCACCTCGTACTTATTCCCAAGGAAAGTCTTTACCACGACTGAGAAACGTAAAGCCAAGACCCCCAGCCGCCAACAGCCCTTCATAGGCCGGAAAGTGCTAACAATATTCGAGCTAGTCGTGAAAAGTACAGCATCTTTCAAACTGGAGAGATTCACAATGAAATCAGAGAGATAGAAATATCCAACGGTAACATCCTTGAAATAAGTGAGATGCACTGGCCGAATTCAGGAAAATGTAGCGTTAATGGTTATCAAGTATATTAGGCACACAACAATGATCACACTATTTCTGTTGAATAGGTTTCATAAAGAAGTCACCCTCATTCTGCCAAAGGCCTTGTTAAAGAGGGCGAGGGAGTGGACAGATGTCAGAGCACTCTCTTGCCCTTTGGGTGGGAAACTGCCCCTAAAGGAGGAAGAATATGCAATGATCAACGGCATGAGGATGGAGAAGATAATGGAAACCACTGCATTAAAGACACGTAATGTGTGTCTGCAGAACATGTGGCCTCTAACTGAAAAAAGTGTCATCATGATCTCCTCATTTGCAAAAGATTCCGGAATAGTCTCCCATTCGGGACTTCCAATGGGGAGATGACCATAAGAAAAAGATAGCGTAACCAGCGAGAGGCTAACGTTTAATCAGTAGAGCCGTGTAGTGTCAGAAGCTTGAACGTGATGGGGAAGCTAGGAAATCTGAAAAGGGAAATGCAAAGGCTCAATCTAGATGTAGTGGGTTGTCAGTGAAGTGAAATGGAAATACGACAAGGATTCCTGGTAAGATTAGGGTAATATCAACAGCAGCAGAAAATGGTACAACGGGAGTGGGATTCGTTATGAGTAGGAAGGTAGGGCAGAGAGTGAGTTAATGTCAACAGTTCAATGATAAGGTTGTTCTCATCAGAATCGACAACAAACCGACAATGGAAAACACGTCGCAAGATGAAGATGACGAGACAGGGAAAGTATATGAGGTATTGAACGGGTAATTCAGTATGTAAAGGGAGACGAAAATCTAATAGTCATGGAGGGCAGCCTGCATTGCTGCGAAAGGTGGATATACACTGTACTAGTGCCGACATTGTGCATGCTCTGTTGCCTGTGTCTATGTGCCTGTGGTTCTGTCAGTGTGATCATGTGATGTATCTGACCCCAGGAATGTGTCAATAAAGTTTCCCCTTCCTGGGACAATGAATTCACGGTGTTCTTATTTCAATTTCCAGGAGTGTAGTAATCTATCACAGGCACAAAGGAATGCACTGAGGGACATCAACGCAGATGAAAATATTATCGTGCTTTTTGCAGATAAAGGCAACGCTACTGTCGTAATGAAGAGTAAAGATTATCATGAAAAAATCATGGACATTTTGGATACCAACAATTACAAACAACTTCAGAAGGATCCGACATCGAGGATTTTAAAAATGACCAATCAATTGATGAAAGCGTCTTCCCTCTCTTCAGTAGACAAGAAGCAACTCTTTAAATCAGAAGCTTACTCGCCCAGACTCTATGGGTTACCCAAGGTACATAAACCGCTGGTACCTTTGAGACCTACAGTCAGCGCAATAGGGTCTCCCACCCGTGAATTAGCTGGACACCTGGCCTCGCTGTTGAAACCTCATGTTGGTGGAACTGACAGTCATGTTAAAAATTCATATCACTTCATCGATATTATTAAGGAAATTAGTGTGGGCCCTAATGATATCCTGGTCAGTTTTGATGTGGTGTCGTTGTTTACCCTGATCCCGGTGAATGAAGCGATCACATGCATAGCGGACATTTTTCCTAGTGATATTTTGGCAATATTCAGACATTGCCTTACAACAACTTATTTTCAGTATAATAATGTTTTTTATGAACAGATTGACGGGGTGGCTATGGGAAGCCCTCTTAGTCCAGCTGTGGCTAACTTGTTCATGGAGAACTTTGAACAACGGGCGCTGCAAACAGCTAGAAAAAGACCAGCCAGATGCTATCGTTATGTAGACGATACATTTGTTATGTGGACTCATGGGAAAGAGGAACTGGATGCCTTCCTGTTAAAGCTGAATGGTATTAATCCAAGAATTCAATTCACTATGGAAAAGGAAATCGATGGTCACCTGAACTTCTTAGATGTGACTGTAATCAAACGAGAGGACGTATCATTGGGTCATAAGGTTTTCAGAAAAGACACACACACTGATCGTTATCTGCAGAAAGATTCTAACCACCACCCAAGAGATAAAAGAGGGATGATTAAAACATTAATAGACAGGGCGCACAAAATATGTGAACCAGCTCACTTAGATGATGAGATTGAACACCTTAGAGCGACCTTAAAGAAGAATGGGTATTCCAACAGAGAGATAGATTGTGCACTATGCCCTAGACTGACAACCAGGACGGACGTGGATCGACACCAACCCAAGGGGAAAGTGTTCATACCATTCATCAGTAAGGTCACTGATCGCATTGGAAAAATGTTAAGCAAGTACGGTGTGGAAACTATTTTCAGACCCACCACGAAAATAAAAGAATGTTTAAAGTCCGCAAAAGATAAACGATATCCTCTAGCTACACCAGGTGTCTATAAAATTCCGTGCAGTTGTGGAAAGGTGTATATAGGCACAACAAAAAGAAGCGTCAACACCCGTCTGGGTGAACATAAAAGGAACTGCCGCCTCGGGCATATTGATGAATCGGCTGTAGCGGAACATGTGTTTCAGGAAGGTAATCATGAAATAAAGTTTAGTGAGATGACCGTAATAGCAAAGACGTCGCATTATTATGCGCGAATGTACAGAGAAGCCATTGAGATTGTCAAACACTGCAATAATTTTAATAGAAAAGATGAAGGCATTAAGCTGGATAAGATATGGATGTCAACATTGTAGCAACAGCTTGCCAATCGATTAATTTCCATTGAGAAAGTTGGCAATATCAGAGATCATAGCACAGCCGACGTCACGTGATTGACAGCGGCGCCCTCTGGATGGCTTATAAAGGGCTATTACAAATTATTGAAGCGATTTCATAAATTCACTGTAGCTCCATTCATTGACATATGGTCACGACACAGTACAGATACGTAGAAAAACTCATGAAGTTTTGTTCGGCTGAAGCCGCACTTCAGGTTTCTGCCGCCAGAGCGCTCGAGAGCGCAGTGAGACAAATTGTGACAGGAGCCGAGAAAGCGTATGTTGTGCTTGAAATGCACTCACATCAGTCAGTCATAACAGTGCAACGACACTTCAGGACGAAGTTCAACAACGATCCATCAACTGCTAACTCCATTCGGCGATGGTATGCGCAGTTTAAAGCTTCTGGATGCCTCTGTAAGGGGAAATCAACGGGTCGGCCTGCAGTGAGCGAAGAAACGGTTGAACGCGTGCGGGCAAGTTTCACCCGTAGTCCGCGGAAGTCGACGAATAAAGCAGGCAGGGAGCTAAACGTACCACAGCCGACGGTTTGGAAAATCTTACGGAAAAGACTAAAGCAGAAGCCTTACCGTTTACAATTGCAACAAGCCCTGACACCCGATGACAGTCAAACGCTTTGAATTTTCGGCGCGGTTGCAACAGCTCATGGAAGAGGATGCGTTCAGTGCGAAACTTGTTTTCAGTGATGAAGCAGCATTTTTTCTTAATGGTGAAGTGAACAGACACAATGTGCGAATCTGGGCGGTAGAGAATCCTCACGCATTCGTGCAGCAAATTCGCAGTTCACCAAAAGTTAACGTGTTTTGTGCAATCTCACGGTTTAAAGTTTACGGCCCCTTTTTCTTCTGCGAAAAAAAAAAACGTTACAGGACACGTGTATCTGGACATGCTGGAAAATTGGCTCATGCCACAACCGGAGACCGACAGCGCCGACTTCATGTTTCAACAGGATGGTGCTCCACCGCACTTCCATCATGATCTTCGGCATTTCTTAAACAGGAGATTGGAAAACCGATGGATCGGTCGTGGTGGAGATCATGATCGGCAATTCATGTCATGGCCTCCACGCTCTCCGGACTTAACCCCATGCGATTTCTTTCTGTGGGGTTATGTGAAAGATTCGTGTTTAAACCTCCTCTACCAAGAAAGGTGCCAGAACTGCGAGCTCGCATCAACGATGCTTTCGAACTCATTGATGGGGACATGCTGCGCCGAGTGTGGGAGGAACTTGATTATCGGCTTGATGTCTGCCGAATCACTAAAGGGGCACATATCGAACATTTGTGAATGCCTAAAAAACTTTTTGAGTTTTTGTATGTGTGTGCAAAGCATTGTGAAAATATCTCAAATAATAAAGATATTTTAGAGCTGTGAAATCGCTTCAATCATTTGTAATAACCCTGTATATCCGGCGCTCACTCGTCCTCTCGTTGCAGTTCGCCGATTGTCCTCGGAGGATGCCTTCCGCAGTCGAAGGTGAAACGTCAGGGGAGAGTCTTATGTATGGACCACGGCATCTCAGCCCGGAAGTGTTAGGTTATGGTTATTAATAGTTAAATGATATCTGGAAAGTGATTTGCTAACAGAAACTTTGGGAAATTAGTCGCTGTAGAACTCTGCAGTCAACTGTAAGTTTCGTGTGCCACAAAAGTTGGCTGGGTCGCTACGTAGTTAATTAAAATTGGGAAAATTTTATATAAGAACTGAATTAATCACTAAAATGGTGAGCATAATTAAAGTGTTAATATTAACAAAACGATGGAATGAACATATGGGAATAATTTAATCACAAACGATAAATTGAATAATTAAGAGCAAGCAGAAGCTTAAGCCTCAACATAGAAATAAGATAATCAGAAGAAAAGTCTGCAAATATTAGGCCTGTCTGTTGAGCTTCAGAAACTGCCGGTGGGATGTATTAAAAATAATGTTACAAAAGGGGAAGGGTTTGTCTGAGAAACAGCCAGCACAGTTCAACATAGTCTATCAAAATTCACAAAATAATTCTAAACTATGGTCTGTCGTAGCCTCTTATTTCATTAATTAACACACTTATATTATTATTATATTGAGTGCTGAGGTACAGTGTGGTGGGAAATGAAATCATAGGCGCGCATGGAAAAAGTTCACACAGCCAGACGCGATTCACACGCACGAGAATAGAGGTAATGCCCATCACAATTTGTCAAAGGCTCAAGGGTTCATTCTTATCGCTGTGATTCAGTTACCGTACTGTGAATGAGAACGCTATGGAACACTTTCCGACATAGAAATTTACCTCCATCACCTTGCACATGAAACTAAGGTGCGCTGGCGTGAAACACACGCAAATGCCGTGAATATTCATTAACAAAACAAACTTACTAAGACTCGTGAAACTTAAAGAGCACATATGTAAATCATATAGACACAAACAGCAACAAAATGTCAGTCGGAATTAAAATGAAGTACTGGAACACACTCGGTGGAATCACCACAGAATCTTAAAACTGAAACGAAATAAAAAGTAGAAGAAATAAAACACATACACACGAGAAAACTTCACATATAAATACCAATTAACAGAGAAGTCAGGCAACTGAATTTTAAACCTGTGCTGGAGTAACAAACTTCCTACACCATGTGTTCTGGTTACACAAAGCAAGGACAGGAAAAACTCACTAGATACAGAAAATATACTCGTGACTACACTCTGAAAAAATAAGGATTCGCCTACTGAAATTTAAAATTGACTAACAAATCAAACGTGCACATCAGGACAGCTACACACTATCGCACATTAACACACGCAACACCGACAAGTTGCTCTTAAGACTTCCATCTTCACTCACCTAAGGCCAGTCCCGATTGACGAGAGAACACTACTACTCCTGCAAGGAACTTCCCCCAGGTAGCCGGAAGAGACCAGAGATTTCCTTTCCGCCACCAACTTAACTACTGTCGAGCGACTAGCGAAAGAGTGCACATATCTTTTCCTTGACTGAGAAAGCTACGTTGGCTACACTGTTGCTACCAATGCAGACAACCAGATACTGTACTTCTATATAAGATAAATTCAACATACACACTACACACTCGTTCAAACACATGATAAAGACAGAAATGAAATTTGGGAGCACAAAATGTAGGTAATGTGCATAGGATTGGATGCTTACTGGAATAATTGATACCTTAATGTAACTGTGTACCACTGAATGGGGAAAAACAAGAAGTACAAAACTAAATTAGAAATAACTGAGCGTGACAGCACGAAATACAAGTTAAATAGTGTGAAACCAATCTAACAGAGACGTTTCAGCTTCTTACATTCAAGTGTAAGTGGGGGTGACTGACATGGCCAGTTACTGTCACTTCTTTCAACGACATATTACACCTATTTTGTCTACTGTGTCAGCTTGTAATCCGGTGACTTAAGCTTTTACTAGTTTTACGCCGGCCGTTGTGGCCGAGCGGTTCTAGGCGCTTCAGTTTGGAAGCGCGTGACCGCTACGGTCGCCGGTTCGAATTCTGCCTCGGGCAAGGATGTGTGTGATGTCCTTAGGTTAGTTAGATTTAAGTAGTTCTAAGTTCTAGGGGGACTGATGACCTCATATGTTAAGTCCCATAGTGCTCAGAGCCATTTGAACCATTTTTGAACTCGTTTTACGTAAAAGCTACTTCTCTGTTCATCAAGCTATCAGTGTATGTTTATGCCTTGGGACGAGTCTCCACTGGTTGCTTTGCAAAGGAGTGTGGTGAGCAGCGTATTGCGCTTGCCCTAAGTAATATCGGGGCCGTTCATCCGGAACACATTGCCGGATGCGTGGTTGTTTCATATAAAGCAGCTTGAACTCCTTTTAGGTAGACCTGAATTGTTTGTTGCATTTTACTCAAGCGTATCGTAAAGATATTTATGGCCTGCCTGCTTTGAAGACTGTTTTTCTATCATGTTATGTTTGTCATAAAGCACTACTGTTTGCATCATTTTTGAGTTTTGTGCGTAAAGAGAGTGTTTTACCAGTTATCGGTAATTGTTTTTAAATTGTTTCATACAACCAGAAAGTTTCGTCTTAATCCTTTCGTGGGCAAAATTATTGAGCAATTTTTTTTAATGAATGGAGAGCAGATAGTAGTTAACAGATTGGTATATTTATCATACAGAATATCAAATTTGCTCCAACTGTGGAAGTGAGGTCACACAACAAGGTGGGAAGTATTCTTCCCACTGCCCTTCCTTGGAGCTAAATGACAAAAACAACTTTTTCAATATATGTCATATTTATTTGATAAATTTACTTCTCTTGTTACAATGATTGTTCACAATTACTTGCCATGAAATTTTCTGAAACATAGGTCTATGCAAAGTGGTATTTGACAATACGTACAAACACAGCGAGTGCTCTTTTCCGCAGCTTTGGTACTACAATGACGGCACGTCCAGTAGGTTTCTCCTAAAATGGGTTGATGCTCCCCTACAGCCACATGGCGAAAATCTTCAGGTACTTTACCCCTTTTTTTCCAGAGAGACAAGTTTTTGTCCACGCCTTTTTTTGGGATGAGAAGCCAGCGATCAATTGTCTGGCTAGATGGATCCTGTATGTGAGCTGATCAGGCTGTCCACTTTCTCTTTTACTTATTTTCCACAGCATAAAACTGTTCACTGCAGCAACGTCCACCAGGAAATAAAATATTCTGTGCCACCATTTTACAGAACGTCTGCCAATAGCATACCTTTCTCGTAACTGATCAAACTTATCGACACCACCAATTATTTTGTTGTATTCTGCCACAACTTCAGGAAAAGAAATCTCTGTACTTGTACCATCCTTGTTTTTCCTTTTCACTGTGGCTGTTTCTCATGGGTCATGAATTGAGGACAGGAAAGTGACTGGACGGTTATCCATCCATTTTACTGCAGAAATGGCTCCTTCTGTTTCAAACTGGAATTCTCCTCGTTCCAATTTTACATTTTCCTTCATAAATTTGGGTAAATCAAAAGTATTTACCTTATACTATAGCTTTGAGGAAAAAATCACAAAATGTCACACAAACAGCACTGAAAGGCTCCTCTATAGAGCAACACTCAGCTACACAATGCCTCTGCGCGAAGGTACAGCAAAAACGGCGAGAACTTCCGATTGGAAGTAGTATCCTATACTGTTCACTAGGTGGTAGCACCGTACAGAGATGGGAACTGTGAATCCCACGGGACTAGGAGCGAGTTCACTGTAGTGGGAAGCGTGTTTCCCACGGCTCACGAAAGCGTTAATAGGTCAAGGTTCTATTTACCTAATTAGTACAGTTACTTTGCCTGAGAATGTTAATAAAAATCTTAATAGGAATGATGTCCAATAGTTATTTTGCCCGGTCCTTCCACTCTCCAGCAACGTTACGTCGGTAGTTCGTACCACATGTCTACTTCACTGCTTTCTTCGAGAGCTGCGAGCTCTGCTTGTTTCTCAACACGGCTATCACAATTGACAGCTACGATCAAGATGGTTTCTTGGTCATTTACTGTCTTGCATTTAGCCTGCGCCCTTTTACACAGCTGTCCCGTTTGAACTTTTTGGGGGCACTCTAACATAAAATAACTGCCCAGTACTCCAGTATCCGTTGCCTGAGTAGCCACTCCCCTTGAGTAGTTGAATATTCATCTGTTTAGTAGCATCCGACACACCTTACGATGCAAGTCGCGGATTTCGCAGGTTACACTGTCGTCGGAGTTCCTGGTTCGCAACCCCACTACGGTTCTGGGCCGCTGAGGATCGTTTGAACGTCGCTGCACATGGTCAGTTTCGCCTTCACCTTGCAAGCGGGACCAGAAATCAGACAGAATTTCTACAGATCGGAACCGACAAACATAGTTAGCATCGTTGACTGCACCCTGTAGTCTTCATGAAGTACGGAAGAACTTGTTACACATCTGAAATGGCTTCCACCAGTATGCTCGCCGAATACACTCCTGATTTCATCCCCTCCTTGCCCGCCATGTCCCGAGGGACTTCTGCGCTAGAGATAGCAACATTGTATCGATGTGAATGAAATACAGTTAATTAACTACGTAGTTTGGACTTAAATAGTCGCAGCACCGCTGTGGAGACACTATGCAATGGAATACTATTTCCGCTGACAGTACACGTTGTGATATACCTACCTTACCTCCGAGCAAATGGACTCGCCCGTCCCACGTCACCGGCGTGCGTACAACTGAGGGAAATCCAGTCACTTGTGAGCGAGCAGTCTAACGTAACGGTGTTACTATGTTTTCTAAACAGGATCAACGGAGTTGGATCAAGATTGAATGTGCCAGAGGTCGTACAGCACGACAGTGTCATCAAGGTCTTCAAGAGGCGTGCGGGGAATCGGCATTGCCGTAAAGAACAGAGGCACGTTGGGTAAAAGCCTTCAACGAAGGTCGGCAAACTGTGGCATGCATCAGGCAGGTCATCCTAGCGTCTCTGAAGAAGACGTGCATGCTGTTACCGCGTTAGTGGACCGTGATCGACGCCATACGATTCGTGGGTTCGCCCACGAAACCGGATTAGCACATACGACTGTGCTTCGCACCATGAATGAACGCCTGAACAACTGAAAAATTGCATCACCATGGATTCCGCATGACTTGACGGAAATGCAGAAATGGATGCGTTACGACGCTGCTCAGACGCACTTGGAGCGCTATGAGCGCGAAGAAGAGGCTTTCTTACGCCATATCGTAACACTGGATGGGACATGTGCCAAATCGTACGAGCCAAAACTGAATCGTCAATCCAACGAATGGCGTCATTATGGGTCGCCGCGAAAGTGCTTCAGAGCCCCAGTATGGTGAAAGTTATTGTGATTCTCGTGTAAGACTGTTATGGTGTTATCCTAAAGCATTACGTTCCTCCACGGCAGACCGTCAATGCACAGTATTACCGTTCGTTTTTGGAGCATCACCTGCGAACATCTTTGCGAAAGAAGCGGAGACACTTTCTGCGCAACCCACCCATCATTCTGCACGACAATGCGCAGGCGCATACAGCGCACGCTTTGGCTGCTCTGTTCGGTCGACGGGACCGGGAAGTACTGTACCATCCACCATACTCCCCGGACTTGAGTCCTTGTGTCTTTGATTTGAATCCGAAGATGAAGGAACCACCTCATGCCATCGCTTCGAAACTGTTCCAGAGATGCGACAGGCAGTAGACCGCTCTATTCGCACAATCAACAGAACAGGCTCTGCTAACGGTATACTACGCCTTCCACAACGCTGGCAGCGGGTTCTACACAACGCTGATCACTACTCTGAAGGACAGTAACAGGTGCAAACATGTAACTCTTTTGTATCGGTTATGAATAAAGAGTTGCCACTATTTAAGTTCCAACCGTCGTATATTTCATACATATCGGTAAATACACTCCTGGAAATTGAAATAAGAACACCGTGAATTCATTGTCCCAGGAAGGGGAAACTTTATTGACACATTCCTGGGGTCAGATACATCACATGATCACACTGACAGAACCACAGGCACATTGACACAGGCAACAGAGCATGCACAATGTCGGCACTAGTACAGTGTATATCCACCTTTCGCAGCAATGCAGGCTGCTATTCTCCCATGGAGACGATCGTAGAGATGCTTGATGTAGTCCTGTGGAACGGCTTGCCATGCCATTTCCACCTGGCGCCTCAGTTGGACCAGCGTTCGTGCTGGACGTGCAGACCGCGTGAGACGACGCTTCATCCAGTCCCAAACATGCTCAATGGGGGACAGATCCGGAGATCTTGCTGGCCAGGGTAGTTGACTTACACCTTCTAGAGCACGTTGGGTGGCACGGGATACATGCGGACGTGCATTGTCCTGTTGGAACAGCAAGTTCCCTTGCCGGTCTAGGAATGGTAGAACGATGGGTTCGATGACGGTTTGGATGTACCGTGCACTATTCAGTGTCCCCTCGACGATCACCAGTGGTGTACGGCCAGTGTAGGAGATCGCTCCCCACACCATGATGCCGGGTGTTGGCCCTGTGTGCCTCGGTCGTATGCAGTCCTGATTGTGGCGCTCACCTGCACGGCGCCAAACACGCATACGACCATCATTGGCACCAAGGCAGAAGCGACTCTCATCGCTGAAGACGACACGTCTGCATTCGTCCCTCCATTCACGCCTGTCGCGACACCACTGGAGGCGGGCTGCACGATGTTGGGGCGTGAGCGGAAGACGGCCTAACGGTGTGCGGGACCGTAGCCCAGCTTCATGGAGACGGTTGCGAATGGTCCTCGCCGATACCCCAGGAGCAACAGTGTCCCTAATTTGCTGGGAAGTGGCGGTGCGGTCCCCTACGGCACTGCGTAGGATCCTACGGTCTTGGCGTGCATCCGTGCGTCGCTGCGGTCCGGTCCCAGGTCGACGGGCACGTGCACCTTCCGCCGACCACTGGCGACAACATCGATGTACTGTGGAGACCTCACGCCTCACGTGTTGAGCAATTCGGCGGTACGTCCACCCGGCCTCCCGCATGCCCACTATACGCTCTCGCTCAAAGTCCGTCAACTGCACATACGGTTCACGTCCACGCTGTCGCGGCATGCTACCAGTGTTAAAGACTGCGATGGAGCTCCGTATGCCACGGCAAACTGGCTGACACTGACGGCGGCGGTGCACAAATGCTGCGCAGCTAGCGCCATTCGACGGCCAACACCGCGGTTCCTGGTGTGTCCGCTGTGCCGTGCGTGTGATCATTGCTTGTACAGCCCTCTCGCAGTGTCCGGACCAAGTATGGTGGGTCTGACACACCGGTGTCAATGTGTTCTTTTTTCCATTTCCAGGAGTGTATTTATGCTTCGATATGATACTGACGGTTTATGGGCGATATCGATACATTCCCCGATATGTCGAGATTTAATATAGTTGTTTATGTACTTTTATTAGGTACTGAGTTAAAGAAAACATTGTTTTTTTTCACACATTCTGACAAATAAGCTTAACAAAACAAAGAGTAGTGTGTGAAAAAGACTAGCAAATACTAGTGGAAATTCGAAGCAAGAGCACAAAAATAAGAGAAATTCTCAAAGGAGAAATTTTGAAAATTTCGCTGCATGTGAGGGCGCTTTGGAACTCCACATTCTACATGATCGAATGATTTTTGGTTTCGTCAAATACTGTCAGCAGCATTCGTGTTTCTAGGCCTTAGTCTTCGCCCGTGACCACTGCTATGTAGCTGTAACTGCTCAAGAGCTTATAACTTTTTCTAATTAGAGCCTGTGAGTGGAGAAACGTATGTCGTAGTAAGTAGTAAATTGTTTCCTGCAGTCAATAACTGTATAACTTCTAAAAGGAAGTCTGACGGCCAACTTTACATCTGCTCTTTAGACGGGATGTAACAGGCGGTTTAAGGTCAGAAAGAGGACAGATTTGCTCGCTGTGGCCATGTTTTGCCTCCCACTGCTTGGGTTCCAGCTTATCGTGGGCAGCTCTAAAGTAGATTAAAAAACTCGTTGCAGCGCTATCAGGAAACTAATAGGCAATTTACAAAGCTGGCGATAACAGCACTGAGAAAAATGGAACAGGTTTTATGTCAAAATGATTTCTTGAATGGACTGCCTCAAACATGTTAGAGGTAAGGATTGTGTATCTATAATGGAAATCACAATATATGCACAAAAATGTGATACTCGGACACTCACAACAAAGCGAAATACTCCCACGGTAGAATAACAGATTTTTCTCAGTCTTAAAAGCGTCTTAGGAACATCTTCAGTAGTTTGAGAGCGAGGCTATTATTGAATTAATGATTTTTTTATTATATAAATTAACTCATCTTTCGAATGTCACTCTTTTGAGGCATCTTTGAATTAAGAAAGTAAGTAAAAATTAAAAAAAATGTTAGCATTGATTCCTTCTCAATACTAGTTGCAATTTAAAAGAACTCCTTCCTGACTGAATCCATATTACTGTGGGTTCAGTATAAATGACAACTTCTACAAATTTTCTTTATTCTGAAAGCAACGTAAATATTATTTATTATCTATAAAAGTTAAAGTTACCTGACATGATAATTCAGTACAGGAGGCGATCTATAAATTTGTACGGTAGTCTTCTCGTGAAAACCAATTTATATACCAAGATCGCTATATTAACACAATTACCGGATTGCAAGTTTCGGCAATATGTATTGCCATCTTCATATCTTTAAAAATAAATATGGCCATGTTACAGAATTACTCTGCCGCAGCCAACAGGCAATTATACCATGAAGAGGCCAGATGGGACATGTACCTATCTCTATTGTTCGTGCCATTCGTTCTCCATGTTGTACACAGATTATGTGACAGCACATCTGGCATGTCATTGCAATACCTCGACTTTGCTATAGTATATTTTTATTTAGTTTACTCCTTAGAGATATTCATTATAATATTTTGACGTTTCTTGTATCCGTTCATACAAGCAGAATTTTATGAGATTATTTTACAGCATATTGTATAGTTCTAATGTGATAGAAAGTTTTAAGCACTATATAACGTAACTGCCACTGCCCGGTTTTATGGCTATGTAATTTTTGTCATTGAGCTGTCATGTATGTCCTAATACATTTTTTGTATGACTGTAAGGCTGTAACCTCGACATATTTCTTTTTATAGATCTATATATGGCAATATTTGTTGCCGAAACTAGTGATCCAGTAACTGTTAACACAACGATCTTGGCAAATAAATTGGTTTTCACAACAAGACTGCAGTACATAAAAATTAAAGTAATCTCTTGAAAATACTTCTGTAACTCTCAACAATCTTCAACGCAACAAATTAAAATAACTTATTTCTTCCCGAAATATGATTTTTTAAGTAAGATGTTAATCTTTCTGGATATCTAAAATGCGGTGTATCGAAAATATTGGTTCCTCATTTATATTATTACCTTTCGATTTCGCTTTGGTTGTTTCTTGAAAAGTCGATGTACCAATACTTAAAAAAAATTGCCTTATTAACAGAACCTTCCGTCGGTTCTTGGTAGAACAACATTATAATAAATGAAAAGCACCAGTTTGCTTTTGTTCTACAATTGTAGAACAAAAGCAAACTGGTGCTTTTCATTTATTAAAAATTAGCCTTGTTTATTGTTTGTTTGAGCTGTAGACCACCAACGAACACATCCTCTGTAACCGACCATAACTTGCAAACAACGCCCGATACAGAGAAGACGACCCCAGCTGGCTGAGGATCATATTCAGCGACAGAGAGTGCCGGAAACCAGTCTGTGAAACGGGTAAGACCTATCGACCAGCTCCCCAGAAAGCACTTCGCAGCTGCCCGCTGCCTGTCACATCTTGAATCGACCTCTCACTCGACGAAAGGGGGTGGCTCATCCTCTGTGTGGCCAGTATCTGGAATGGCTACAGCAACGGACCTATCAGAGACACACTGGAAGTTCGCTACACCTCCGTATTAGGCCCCATGAAGTGATGTCCGTTGATAGAAACCTCAAGCTGCTTGACCGAAGCCAGCACGGTCTGAAGCTATAAGCAAAGCGAAACCAACTCGGTTCACGGCCCATTGTTGTAGATTCAAAAAAAAAAAAAAATGGTTTAAATGGCTCTGAGCGCTATGGGACTTAACTGCTGAGGTCATCAGTCCCCTAGAACTTAGAACTACTTAAACCTAACTAACCTAAGGACATCACACACACCCATGCCCGAAACAGGATTCGAACCTGCGACCGTAGCGGTCACGCGGTTCCAGACTGTAGCGCCTAGAACCGCACGGCCACACTGGCCGGCGATGTGGATTCACAGTCGCTATCCACACTTAACGCTTGTACTGAAACTTCTTAGGATCGAAACGGATGTTACATTTTGGAACGTCTATCAAATAACCTGTGCTGGTATAGTGAGATTACGAACTACACAAAACGCAAAAGACGCGAGCTGATTCTCTGCGTGCTCTGCTCTGCGTGGTTGCTGCTGGTTTTAAGCTCTAAGCATTTACGCTAAACTATCACTACTGTTGAACGATCAGTTAAAAAAACTGCACAAAATGCAAGAACAAAACAGCTCTCATTGTACATCTGCGTGTTTTACTCAGCTAACTGATCAGGCTGCTTTATATTATACACTAGTAGAACAATAGTCACAAAAAGACCGAAATGAATGTCAGATAATAGAGATAAATAACGAAAGTGACAAACGCAGTAATTGTAGAAGGCTCATTTCTCTTACAAAATATATTTCATAATTTTTGATAATCAAACTGTAGGAGAGGAGATTATTGCTAAAGAAGAAATAATCAGGGATGAACACATTAATCAGTCGCGTATCAATTTTATTTTAATGCAGATCTAGCTAGATTTCAGCTATAGTGTGTTTAGTACCGAGTCAGACAGACCTGGAAAACCTGTATAAGCAAATGTTCTTAAAACGACCGCAGACTGTCCACATCTCAATTGTATGAATTGAGCTCCGGACAATTTAAGGTCGTTTTAACAACGCGTGTTTGTACAAGCTTTCTAGGTCCAATGACTCGCTACTAAACACGCTATTGCTGAAATCTAAATGGTTTACAATAAAATACAGATTGATATGCAATTGGCTGCTGTGTTCATACCTGAGTTTAAAAATTTCACAGTCGCTGAGTACAACGATTCTCAAAGGGTCCAACCAAAAAAATAAATATTTTTTGGAACAAACACTAAAACAACGATGCGTAACTAACTTACCACAATCTTGTAGAAGAACGAAGAGGGTTCAATTTAAAAAAAAATTCACAGAGATTTCAAAGGTTTTAAGAAATCTTTTGACAGTATCATTACAGAAAATACATTTGTCTAAATACACTCGGAAAGTACTCTTTACAGTTTATACCACGAATTAAAAATAAGTAACGGACACCAACTGAAAAAATCTGCAATGAATTAACCAAGGCAATGAATCACGACAAAAAGAATTTTGAAAAGGAACCCTCACAAACTATTGTAATGGTGGAGCCTGACATATGCAATAAACTGTCTAAAACTGTAGGAAAGGAAATAGAAAATTAAACATTTCCGACACATTTGCCAACTAGACTCATTAGGAGGTCACCTGAATGGGTTACTTTATGTTAGATGAGTAATCCGTTCTTTTTTAGATTAAACTGGAGGCATTAAATCTCTCTGGAGAAATAGTAAGATGCCATTCTAAAAGATTTCTCTCGTCACTGCTGCTTCGTCTAGACTATTGACGAATACTCCCGACTGATATAAGAAGTTGCACCATCAGCAGCCGCGAAATACATTTTGCCGATATGAAAAAATAACGCGCTACAGGCACTGAATCTGGCAGCAGAGGAAGAAATCTGCGACGAGGAAACAAGAAGAGGAAAGAGTGGAAGCATATCTGGGATGTTAGAGCGACGGGCGGATGCAGGCCCGTCCAACGTCGCCGGAAGCTTGCGCTGCGATAACTCGCAAGAGATCGATGTCTCGGTGAATAATACAGGGCAGCGGGCGCTATCATGAGCTGTTCGTGAATAAGTTAGGCGGCGCGCTCGCTCGCCGCAGTAAATATTAGCCTTACAGGTGATCGCCCTGCAGGGCTCCTCGCCATACTCGTTACTCCGGGGAATGACGCCGCCGGGGCCCGCGTCCGCCCCACGTGTGGACCAGCATCCAGCGGAGAGCTAAATGACGCTCAGAATGCGCAACACCTGACGAATGGACGATATGATCCCCGACATTTATACAGTGAAACCACCATCTCCACTGCGTCCAACGACAACATTATTAGGTGTAGAAAGAAGCTTTATAAAAACACGGGATAGGTATTTTAAGCAACGGGCGGAAAAAAGAGGCTTCTTTTTGCCACCATTTATGCCACACATTCTAAGAAAACAATAATATGCTAATATTGTTTACAGTCATCCCAAAGGTCGCTTTCCTGAGTGTTAATTACTACAGGGTGACAATTATTGAAACATATTAAATAAAGTCGTCATAACTTATGAACGGTTTACGTCAGGACGTTCAAGCTGCACGGTTGGCCACGGGGCACGATGGAAATAAGTAAGGACATTGTTGTTTGGTTTACCGACGAAGCCTACTTTCATTTGGATTGACGACAATAATTTAAAAAAATGGCGGATTTGGGTGACTGAGGATCCGCATTTCGCGATCGAATAGTCTCTTCACCTTCAACGAGTGACTGTGTGATATGCAATGTTCAGTCACGGAAAGATCGGTGCGATATTCCGTGATGGCACGGGGGCTACCGAACGGTACGTGAAGGTTTTGGAAGATAATTTCATCCCTATTATTCAAAGTGACCCAGATTTCGACAAGATGTGGTTCATGCAAGATGGATCTCAACCCAATCGAAGCGGAAGAGTATTTGGTGTCCTCGCGAAGCACGTTGGGGACCGCATTCTGCCTCTGGGGTGCCTAGAGGCCGCTGGCATGGCCCTCAATTGGCCGCCATATTCTCCGCATCTGAACACATGCGACTTCTTTTCGTAGGGCTACATTAAAGACAAGGTGTATAGCGCTAACCCCAAAGTCATTGCTGAGTTGAAAACAACCATTCCGAAGATCATCGACAGCATCGATGTTCCGACACTTGAGCGAGTTATGCAGAATTTCGCTATTCGTGTGCGCCATATCATCGCCAATAATTGCAAGCAAATCTAACATGTCATAACCTGAATCTGAATATCTGTAATGACATTTACATGTTGAATAAAGTGTGTGCACGCCGTAGTTTGTAACTAGTTTACGCTTTTTTTCATGAAGTTCAATAATTGTCACCCTGTATTTTAAAACACCCAGTACAAATACAGGCGGACTGTCTGTCTGAGTTTTGTAGTCTGTCGTTATCAGGCTGTGACTGTCGTATAGATGGGTCGGCTCTAGCATGATGTGAACGACAGAAAAACGGGTGACGACTGCAGGCATGATCAGGTCAGCAGACATCGATTACTGCCTTTCTGGTTTGGTGGGTCGGCTTGGAGCAGACTTACACCACTAGCACAGAAAACTCACAGTGACTAATCACTTGGACCTATGATGGAAACCGTCAGCAACCTTTAAACACACATTGCGATGCGTCACATCGGATCTAGCAGCCGAGTCTCGCACTGTGGAAGGAACTGTCTCTAACGTTCTTTAAATTCACTCTGGGTATGTTCTTCTACATCTACATCTACATCTACATCAAGATTTACGTACATACTACACAGACCGCAGTACGGTGGTAGCACTTCTAATCATTTTCTCTCTTGTTCCACTCGCAAGTAGATCTAGGGAGAAACGATTTTCTATTTGCCTCTGTACGAGCCCTAATTTCTTGCATCTTGTCTTTGTGATCCTTACGCGAAAAGGACGCTGGCGGCAGTAGAATCGTTCTGCAGTCAGCCTCAGATGCTGGTTCCCTAAATTTGCGCAGTATTGCATTGCGGAAGGAACATTGTCTTCCATTCAGAGATTCCTGTTTGAGACACGATGCATCTCTGTAATACTTCGGTACAGATCGACCTTTTGGGTAACAAATGTAGCAGCCAGCCTCGGAATTACTTCGATGTCATCCTTTAGTCCGCCCTGGTGGGGATCCCAAACACTCTAACAGCACTCAAGAATGGGTAGCACTAGCGTTCTATACGCTGTCTCCTTTAAGAAGGATGTGCGCGAAATAAATACTATTATACGATGTTGTACCAGCAATAAAACTAAATTTCAAATTAATTACACGTCCCTCAATAAATACTGATATCGTCATTAGACAGCTTACACATATGTCAGGTTTTTACACATAATTGTTTGTCAATAAAAGAAATTACTGGATGTATCGCTATGAGCCATAACATCTTATTGGGTAATCATAAAAGTGGTATAAACTAGAACAGCATGTGGAGGGAAATTTTCCAAACCAGTAGCATTCCCAATAAAACGAAGTCGAGCATTCGCCTTCCCTATTACCAGCCTCACGTGCTCATTCCGTTTCATACCGCTTTGCAACGTTACGCCTGGATATTAGATCGAAGTGACTGTGTCGTGCTGCACCCTATTACTGCTGTGTTCGAACATTACAGGACTGTTTTTACTACTCATCCGCAATAACTATGTTTGGAGCAAGCTGCCATTGATCACTCCAGCTGGAATACTTCTGTAGTCGCTCAGCGACGGCACCTTCCCGTACACTGCAGCGTCATCAGCAGACAGCCACAAATTGCTGCTCACCCTGTCCATAAGGTCATTTATGTATATGGAGAATAAAACATCTGATTGGGCAATGTAAACATTCTTCACAGAAATGTAACTCTTACATCTGCCTGAACGGTTCTGTGTTGTCATGCATGCCTTCCTGAAAATAACTACGCCCTAAAATAATTACTATCAACATATATTAACAGTTCTGACTCTAGTACTAGCATTACCAGTTCAATCATGTAACAGAGAAATGTGTATTTCCTAGTTAAATTAATAAAAAAAAAACGCCGCGTCACTGTTACTGGCACTGCTACTGTTTCTGCCAATAATCATCTCTAGTTGTTTGTCTGAGCTGCTAAACTTGTCGACCGTATCGTATACTACGGGAACATTCACTTGTTTCTAAGAATGGCTTAGAACACTATAAAGATGGTGACGTCTAGATGGCGTACGTCATAAGCCAAGATAGTATCCTTTGCAGACAACAGGTATGATGAAGTCCTTGGCTGTTCATTCGAGTTCAGATTTTCAAAGTTTTAAGAGTGACAGGAATCGGAAAGTGGCACTCCGTAATGTGAAGAACATCTGTCCACAATGGAGATGGAAGAGGAATACGTCACTTTCACTAAGTACCTTCTGTGTACTGTTGCTCCATAAAAATACTATCGAGAGCTCAGACGCAAAGCCAGTATTAGACAGCAAAGGAATATACGAGTACGGAACTGTTGTACGAGGGAAATTATTTTCAAGACAATACTAGAAAAAGGGAAGAAGAAATAAATTATAAAATGGGATAAAATAGGACATATGACGCAGTGACAAAAAATTGACGGAATATTGAAATATATCAGTCGAAATTAACTAAAACTATATTGCCGGACAATCACCATGTCGCAACCACATGTTTTGTCGCACTACAAGGGGTACATCTGTCTTTCCCCGTTTACTTTGCCTTTAGCAACAAGGGGACCGATTAGTTTGTCGCCTATGGTACCACACCTAACGTTAACAGACCAAGGACGCTGACGAGTAACCACACGCATCCATTGTGGGTGCTCCATGCTCCAATAATGTGTGCTGTGCCGATTAACTTCACCGTGGTTCGTAAATATTGACTTCTCGGAGAATATTACCTGAGAAAAGAATTGCGTGTCTCTTCGTATCTGCATGAGTGCCCAGTTGTAAAACCACATTAGATTCTGGAAATCATTCACATTAAGTTCTTGATGCAAGAAGATATAAGGATGGTATTTGTGACGGTGTAGGATCGCTGAAACGTACGTGCATGAGGATTAAGAGCCACCACTCTGATGCTGTAATTTCATTATTGATGTTCCCTTTTACAGTTGCTCTACGAGTTCGTTTTTTAGGTGTCACACTTTGGTTGGTTGGTTGGTTTGGGGAAGGAGACCAGACAGCGTGGTTATCGGTCTCATCGGAGTAGGGAAGGATGGGGAAGGAAGGCGGCCGTGCCCTTTCAGAGGAACCATCCCGGCATTTGCCTGGAGTGATTTAGGGAAATCACGGAAAACCTAAATCAGGATGGCCGGACGCGGGATTGAACCGTCGTCCTCCCGAATGCGAGTCCAGTGTCTAACCACTGCGCCACCCCGCTCGGTGTCACACTTTCTTCGGTAGTAAACTGTTATGTAACACGATAAATAGCTGCATGGGATCGTGTCTATCAGCATTCAACTTTCTTGCAGCTTCGCCATAAATTAAAATTATTTCGATCTTCTCTGCAACAGATGCAACATCCATTACGCCAGCTGTGCCAGTCAGGCTCCAGAGATGAGTTGTACCGACATGTTCGGTATTCGTGGTTATAAGCCCCGGAGAAGCAGTGGGGTGTACCGCATGGCGGGTTGCTGAGCGATGGGGCGAGCGTGCGATTGTTTACACGGTATGTGTGTATCCTTGGCAGGTGCACATGTGATTATCAAAATTAGGAACTTTATGGTTAGGTCTTATGGGAGCAAACTGCTGAGGTCATCGGTCCCTAAGACTACACAATACTTAATCTAAGTGAAACTGACTTACGCTGTGGACAACACCCATACCCATGCCCAAGGGAAGACTAGAACTTCCGACGGCGACGGGGGAGGGGGGGGGGGTAGTTCAGGTACTCTGATGGCGGGGTTCGAGGACGGCCTTCGAAATCAAGTATTCCGATGGTTTGGGGATTCACCACAATCAACCCTGTACGGAACAGGTTCCATACAGGTAGCTTATTTGCCAGAAATGTGTCTAGCCATACTATTTGTAAAGTACAAACACATTTGCAACACTCAGTTAACGTCTGAACATCAATATCAACCGTTGGATCACAAAAGCTTACATTTTAATTGTAAATGAAAAGTAGAATGAGATGCATCGTCTCTTAATCACAAAAACAGGCACACTTGCTATTTGCCGGTTATGGAAATGGGAAACAATGGTTTAAGTAAACCGCACGTATTTCTTGGCGTAGAATCCAGATATGCAATAAAAATTCCCATTTGGCAATACAAAGTTGACCTCGGCCACGCAGGACAAGTGATTAGGAGGTGACCAGTTCCAGCACAGAGAGATGTCCCTTTTCCTAGTATCAACTCTTCACCTAGGACATTAATGCTTGTACCACGCTTCGTTTTAAAGTATTTAGCTGTCTCAAATTAAGAAAGAATCGCCCAGTATGTGTAAGTGTTACCCTTTTACCCTTGTTTCATTTTTGTTGATGTTCATCTCATTACTTCTTTTCAAGAACTATCCATTAGTCAACTATTTCAGTAATTTCTTGTTGTTGGGTTGCAGTTCGAATAGCGTTTTGATACAATTCTCCAGCTAGTCTATTCTCCTTGGTCTCCCTCCACAATTTTCTAGCCTGCACACTTTCCTCCGTTAAGCAGCTGACGATTCTTAAGATGTGTCCCATCCACCGTTGTGTTCTTTTAATTAAATTGTCCGATAAATGTCTTTTTCCTCAATACGATGCAATACCTCTAGATAAAGTTTTCGATCTATCCATCTAATCTTCAACATTCTTCTGTAGCACCACATTTCAAAACCTCTGTTCTGCTCTTGTCTGAACTGTTAATCGTCCAAGTTTCACTTCCGTAGGGGGAGGCTCCAGAGACAAATATCTTCAGAAAGGACTTCCTAACATCTAAATTTATGTTCTCTATTAACAAATTTCTCCTTTTGAGAAATGCTATTGCCAGTCTGCGTTTTGTAACCTCTCTACTAATGCCATCGTCAATTACTTTGCTGCCAAAATAGCAAAATTAATTTATGTCTTTTAATGTCCCTGATTTAATTTGACTACATCCCGTTATCCTTGTTTAACTTTCGTTGATGTTCATCTTATATCACCTTTTCAAGACATCAGTCATTCCGTTTAACTGCCCCTCCAAGTCTTTTTCCGTGTCTAGGAGAATTAAAAGGTCATCGACAGACCATGACGTTTTTATTTTTCACCCTGATTATTAATTCTCTTTCTAATTTTATTGTTGATCCCCCCCCCCCCCCCCTTTGCTCATCCTACAGAGGGAATAACACTGGCGATAGGCTACAACTCTAACTCCCTCCCTCCTCAGCTACTGCTTCCCTTTCATTTCCTCGACCTTTCGATTGCAATCCGATTTCTGTACAAGTTGTAAATGACAATTCATTCCCTGCATCTTGCCTATGTCATCATTTAAGACTGATTATGCCTTTCAGCGTTCAGTCTGGAGCATAGCCCCCCTTATACAGTTCCCCCATGATCCCCGATTCAGTGCTAACATTTTTCCTTTGCTTAGTATTGGTTAGCCACGTGAGATCTTGCCTATGTTTCCTTCAGAATTTCTGAGAGTGTATTACATATGATATAATTAAACGCTTTCTCTAAATCTATAAATGCTATAAACATTGATTTGACATTCTTCCGTCTATCTTCAGAAATAAATCGTTGATTCAGTATTAAATTGCATATTTTTACTTTCCTCCAGAACCCAAACTAATCTACCCCGATGTCGCCTTCCATTTGTTTTTCCATCTACTGTAAATAACTCGAGTCCTTATTTTGCAACCATCACTTATTAAACTGATACTTTGGTAATATTCGCACCTGTCAGCACCTTCCTCCTTTAGAATAATAATTATTATATTTATTTTGACGTTAGAGGGTATTTCGCCAGTCCTGTATATCATTTTCAAGGTTGGCAATGTCAAGGATGTTAACAATTCTGAAATTATGTTCTGTACTTCAGAGGCCTTGTTTCGACTCAGATCTTCCAGTACTGTGTCGAATTCTTCTCGCAATATCATATCTCCCACATCATCTTCATTTATTTCCTCTTCCATTTCTATAACATTGTCTCCAAGTCCATTTCTCCTGTATAGTTCTTCTACATATTAATTTGAACTTCAGTATTTCCTTCTTTGCTTAGTATTGGTTAGCCACGTGAGATCTTGATGTTCATACAGCTTCTGAGCAACATGGCAGGAAGATGTGTATGGTTGTGTGCCCCTCCTCCGCCTTTTAATCTTTTCTAAGTCGTGTAACCGCAATTATCCTGTACACAGCCGCGATAACACTGAGAGAGCTTGGTGCGCCAGCTACACGATACTCGGTAGGTGTCTCCAATTTCAGCTGCTTACGTGTGTAATGTAGGATGCGGGCAAGGTCGCGTGGTGGCAACACTCTAGTCTTATATTAAAGAGGTGGTGTTTCAAAACCCCATTCGGCTCTCCAGATATAGGTTACTCGTGGTTTCACTACAGTGTGAATGTCGGGATGCTTTTTCTGAAAAAGCTTGGCCTGTGCTCCGTCTCTAATCATCTCGTCGCCGACGTGACGTTAAACTCTAATCTGTCTTCACCCTTCTTTGGAATAAAGAAATTATGTAAAAGGAAGAAAATTTTGGCCTACAGTCTCGCAAGTTCCTTAAATTAGCGGCAGTTAGATCCTGAGGAGTAAGCAGTTTTTTATTTTTTATATATTTATTCTTTTATTTTTTACTTACAATAATTTTAGTCAAGAGAATGCATCCATAGGAGAAAATACTAAATACTTCTTTCTTGAGTGCTTTTGGTGGGAACTGGCAATGGCTGGCTACTGTATCGGTTTGAGCTAAAGATCACATGTTTGCTATCGTTCCTCTGTTCGTTCTTGATATACAGATAAGAATGCGTTTTTGTTAGGATCGAAAGTAACATATGCAGCTCAGAGTTTGAATGGCTGTAACCAATCAGTCACTGCAGTTCATTTTATTGGTTTTACTCTTACGTCTGTATGGTACTGCTTCTTTGTCCATACGGTAGCAGTTGTCTTTCATGTGGTGGGTATCTCACAATACGTTGATGGACAAACGAACTTCTGGTAAGAGTGCTCACCGAGGCGGTGGTTTATTTAAAAGTTCCTGTTGCCGGACAGTAACAACAAAGAAGGCAGCAAAAGAATTTGAAATAATGGGAATATGACCATACAATCTTAATGTTTATCTGTTGGAAGACTGCTCATTTTCTTGTAACGGCGAGAGATGCAACTGCTGTTCAGAGCATCGATTACAATAAATCGACTGGAGATAGCGGCGCAGAGAAAGAAATCCAGCCAGGAACGTCAACTGGAGAGCTAGAATTCAGTGCCGCAAGTACAAGCGTGCACATGCGATTCTGACACGTCCACTGTTAAAACTGTTGTCAGTCGAGATTAGAGAGAAGAGAACCTAACAATTGGAGGTGAGGAATACAGTTGTACAGAACCTAAATGATAAAAAGGAGATTGAAAGAAGATCGATCTTCTAAAACAGAAGAATCATGTTTCTGGAAAAAGTAAATTGCTCATAGCCCCTCAGAGAACTGACTCCAGAAAACATGCATTAGACCAGGCTGCAGATGTGATTCTGATAATGGCTGGGTAGGATGTGAGAAATTTAAAGAATTATGGCATGCTGATAACACGCATTATGAAGGTGTAGGACGTTATCTCTGTGAACACTGCTGAAAAAATTCAGGTGCGAACTCGTGTGCGACTGAATGCATACCCTTAACCACCCATGTGGGTAACAATGCTCAGTTAATGCTTTTGTACTCTCGCTCTTATTGCGTCTGTTTAAATAGGAAAAATGCATTTATTTTGGTAATAATGAACATCGAGAAACTCAAATGACGGAATGGAGTATAAATAGATTAAAATTGTGATTGGGTAGATATTTGTAGTTTTTATTAAATTGCGTACTCTTACCCGAACTTCCCTTAGGCTCAGAGGAATAAGAACTACTAGAATACTTTCATTATTCTAACATGTTATAGCCTATTGCGATTAATGTTATTTGTTTCATATAGAATGTTGTACATGAATGTGACATATGTCTTCTTGTGCAGAGGAAAGTATGTATGGTGTATAAATCAGGAAGTTGAAGTTTTTGGGAGAGAAATGGTTGATCTGCTTAGTTCCCGTTGCACGCTTCTCGGGTAAACCATTCTGACAAACTATTTGTGTTCTAGCATTTTTATTAATTCATAGAAGGATTAATAATCCTAAAAGGAAATTTTCTGCATATTTCAGTGGAATACCGAATTATTCATGATGTTAATCTTTTATGAGTTCCCTGAGTTGAACTTTGACCTCTCGCACAACATAGTTTGAATAGGATAAGGTAAATACATTCATAAATTTACAGTGTAACATAGGTAGTTTAGAAAATTTAGCATGACAAGAGCCAGTAGAGTCCGTTTTAGAAAGTGATCCTATAATTTATAATGTGCTCATGTGCAGCAGCCATATTTTGGAATACTTATGCCTTGTTCAGTTTCCTAAACGGACTGCGAATACAAGTCCGTTTGTGTTTTCTGCCAGTCTCTATTATCTCCAGCTGACACGCTCTGTGGTGGATACTTGCACGCAATTTATGACTTTGGGCACCCTTGCATCGACCACCATTTTTACTTTCATTTTCGAAGGGATGCAATTCCTTAAATACAGTGAGAGTTTTGCGTAAATTGTACTTTCCAAATGGTCTTCAGTATCAAAAAACTAGTGTCTTACAAATCACCCAAACTTTATTAAAACGTAAGATCATTTGGAATAACTGCGCCACTAAGTACCTCAGTCTGTCAGGATGGATAGAAGAAACAACACCGGAAGGCAGTTCTAGGCGCTACAGTCTGGAACTATGCGACCTACTACCACTACGGTCGCAGGTTCGAATGCTGCCTCGGGCGTGGATGTGTGTGATGTCCTTAGGTTAGTTAGGTTTAAGTAGTTCTAAGTTCAAGGGGACTGATGACCTCAGACGTTAAGTCCCATATGCTCAGGGCCATTTGAACCATTTTTGTTGGGTTCCATATTCCGGGTTACGTAGCTGACTTAGTTACGTGAGTACAAGAGCTAAATGGTTCAAATTGCCTTTTAGCGGAATATTAATATTCTGGGAACCTGACGCGTCGTCTGGCTGAGAGGCTTTGGCACCAAACTGAATATCCTGTCTCTTCGTGAACCGACACGGACTTAAGTAATTCTTATCGAAACAGATGGAAAACTTTGGACTTTGGACCAATCAGGACAAGCGCGAGTCGCACAAGCATAATTATATACATCTCCTAGCCCAGGCCGTCAAGGCGCACGGGATGCCTACCGTTCCTCGTGTCATCCTCTCCCTTGCTGCGTCATGAGGAGGGGGGGGGGGGCGCATGATGTCAGCATACCGCTCTCCGAGTCGCTTTTAAAACTTTGCCAACCGTGGAGCCGCTATCATTCGGTCAAGTATCTCCTCAGTTGGTATCACGAGGCTGACTGTACTCCGTACCAGTCATCCCAGCAAGCAAAAATCCTTCAGAGTACGGGTAATCGAACCAGGGTCCTCTGCTTGGCAGCCTTCTATGCTGATCAATCAGCTACCCTTATTTTCCCAAACGATTTCCCGTTTATCGTGAGCTGTCGTCTTACCATTTATTTTTATCAGTCTTGGTACTATCATGAAACTTCAGTATGCCATAGTCAATCATTACGTAATATGAGCTGCAAATGTAAGCAAAAGATTAATTATGATAACAGAATAATATTAAATGAGAAAAGAAAAAAAAACAGTGAACATAATCGGCAGACCAATATCAAACTCTCATTTTATGTATCAACAATTTTTATTTAGTTTTTTATATTTTATTAATTTTTAATTTTTTTATTTATTTTCTATTTTTGATATATTTTTTGTTTTTATATAGACTCTAAAAGGAGAAGGACAACGAAATCAGATTATATTCTATATCGCAAACCTAGCTTTCCGTGTAGAGAAAAAATCCAATTTGACTGCAAGGATTATGTACTCTCATGTGCATGTATACCACATCTATACACATTGTAAAATATAAATGTACCAACAATGAGGCAAAACACAAAACAAAACGAGCAGGGAAACTAGGAGAGAAAAGTCCGAAGCAAAACAGTTGGGAACATACATAACAAAGAAAACACCTGTCATCAGAAAAATGAAATTAACCGACACCTTGACGACGACGAAAAACAAGATTCAAGATAAGACGAAGAGGTCTCGATATTGAGGCAGTCGCAAACATGTCCAATAAGCCGTGATCATATACCGCCTGAAGGCAATGTGATCTTCCCCCTCGCCTTCTACAAAATAATGAACGACGGGCCCCAACAATCACATTACGGTATTGGTTTTCGACCGAGCAAAGAAGTAAGAATCTGGGCGCAATAAGATGTACGTAGTGTATACAATCTCAGAAGATCGAGTAAGGAAGGCCAATTGTGTCCTAATACAATAACAGTTTGCCATACAACCTCCAGAAGTAAAACGATGTCGAATCGTATCTGTAGACGTACAATAACTACACAAATCCATATCGTTGAGCCCAATACGGAAAAGTCGCTCGTTCGTTGGAATCAAGTTATTTACTACCTCATAGCACGAGGCCGCTATGCACTTTGGCAGAATCGGAAGACTGATATTGAACAAATCTGTCGATTCTCTGTCAACGAGATTCGGGTAAGGGGCTCCTTCCCAAGAGTCTTTAGGAATTTCATGATGAGGACGGGTCTCCATAAAATGACATCCCATAAATAGCTGACCGCAAGCTAGGAGTAACAAATGTGTTTTAATTTATGCGACCAACATGAATAGGGATTCAAGACTAGCAGGATGGACAGAGAAATAAACGAGACGTGAATGTGTGAGTTTCTTGAGTTACCGTCAAAGCAGTACGTTTCACATATAGCATCTGCGTCTTCCTTCGACTATCAGCTAGGCCCATCCCCGCAAAGGAACGAGGCTTCGTCACTATCTCATACCGTAAGCGAAAGATATGCCGTTTCCATTACGATACGTCCATGATTTGTCGTGAGAAAATGAATGTAAGCACGCCGGCGACGGGTCTGACGCCGGAGCAAATGATATAAGGAAGACAGTTCTTCCATCACCAATGAATGTGGCTTGCATCGCATTTTGCCTTTATACGCCTAACACCCGCATTTAGCAAAGCGGAGTGATCCACAGGTTGGAATATTAATATTCATAAGTTTTCCGAAAGTCTTACGCTTTGACAGAAAAAGAAAGCTTGCCTGAGCCTCGGTTTTGCCAGTTGTGTCCACCCCTCAAAGATGGAAGAGCAGTGGACCGTAGAGTACGTTCCCACACGGCTCGATCACGTCATCGAGAGAGGAGTCAGCTAGGTGGGCGATGTTTAACATACAAGGAGTGCGAAACAATTTGACTGGTTGCCGTTCAAGACTGAGACTTGTAGTCACAGTGCAGTGATACGGAAAGGAAGCTGGGATGACTTTAACATTAACAATACTATCGTGCAGGCAGTCTGATAAGTAAAATCTATCTAATCTGCTATCCGAAGTCGCAGTACAGTAGGTAAGTTTAACTAACATCGGGTATTTACAAATACAGATTTCTTTCAGGCGTAAGAAGCGGGATAATTCATATAATTCAGGAGAGAAATTAAAATTTGGAGACTGATCTGCAGGCCGAAACACATCCAACAGAAGACCCGGAGGACTCTTATGTAACAAATAAACGATTTACTCTTTATGTAAACGCAAGCGATGCACTGTGCGACCAGTGCCAGATGGGACATATAAAAGAACCAAGGTAAGATTAAAAAGTTGCCAACCCATGCCCCTGTCAGAACCCAACATTTCCACCTCAGCAATAAGGATGCCTTCGCGAAAGAATAAGGCAGTCCCCGTAGAATATTCAGGTGCTCCCTTAAAGATCATATTAAAACCAGGCAAGGAGAAATGCCTAAATAACACCTCATGCAACAATAGTAAGTCCGCACATGAAACATAAATGAACTGGTTCAGCGAAGCCAATCGCAATTCGGATTCCACAGGATTAACATTAAAGGAAAGGAACGTGTAGGCTTGAGTCACTGATCACAGCCATACAGGGATGTACGGAATGTACCGAGCAGAATTACGTAGACAGCTGAGCGTAAAGTTCCACAGCGGAGTCCACAGATGAGTCAGACATCGGGGGACCAGAACCCCCGCCATCGGAATCTTTTTTCTTAGATTTCTTAGGTGCCACTGCACTGCCAGGTTGTATACGCTGTTTCTGTCAGCCAAGTGGCATGGCGGCCTTTGCAGACGAAGGTGTGGGAGGACACTAGGTACAGCTTCTTGGCCCTCCCCCCCCCCTCCCCCGATCAAGGGACATGTAACACAGCTCCAGCATTCTGTGGAACCACCAATGCAACTAGTGATACTTTGTCGCTAACATTATTCTCCTCTGGAATTGCTGTAGGCAGCAAATTCAGGAAACCGTAGGCGGCTGAAGACGAAGGAACAGGAGGACGTTACCACGTCTCAGACTGTAACGGGGGACACAATGGTGAAGGGAGGGGGGAGGGGAGGAGGGGAGAGGGTGAACTCCGCTCCCTCTCCACACACAGGCATCGTACCATCGAGAGGAGGAGTGACAAAATCGATGCGGACGAGTTTGGGACAGAAGAAGGCACAGTCAAATCCACACCCTCACCATCGTCAGTGCGACATCACTTGTTTGTCAGTGTTGCAGGTTCTGTCATGGGGCAATAGGATTCTGACCACGTCGTGTCGGAAATTCATTTACACGATTGTCAGAACTGTCTTTTCGTTCGTTATAATCCGAAACAGCAGTAGTAGGTTGGACTTCGGTAGTGGAAGGAATTAGATAAGCAACCGTAATTTCCGACGCTGCACTAATGACAGCTTTAATGCAAACATCCTCCGTGGACAATTAGAGAGAACGTATCCACTTTCATTACATAGGAAGCAGGTTCCATCTTGACAAGTGTACATGACACGCTCTCTGTAACCATACACTTGTAATTATGATGGAATGCATTTCCACGGAAAGAATTCCGCAATAACACTGTAATATGTGTCGAGTAGACCAACGTTCACGACGGACGTTTTTGATGTTAATACGGAGACCGACAATCCTGTTGGCTCTTTTCTGTAGTTTTCATAGACGTGCAAGAAAATGCAAAGGCAGAGATGCCGGTATACTGGTGTATTTCTGTATTTCAGTGCCCTCTACTCATCTGAATAGTGATTTCAGGTTATCAGCATGGTAAACGTAGACCTTCGCCCTGCTAAAACAAGATTCAAACGTATGGGTCCTTCGTTATAAGTAACAGTGCCAACTTAAAATTCTTGCATGTAAAGATTCAAGGAACAAAAGGGGGCAAGGGAATGAAACGCTAAATACTTCCTAGTTTACGCAACACAAATGTAATTTTCATTTCTTTCTTTCATATCTATATTTTTATTAAGCTGAAGTACACCGTGAAATAGCTGCAATTCCCATGAAAATAGACCTCTCATACAACGTGTAGTAGGCAACAAGGCAGCATGACATGTAATTTGATATCCTGAATAAATGATAAAAATATTCCCTAAATTACTTACGGCGAATGTTAATGCAATTTTTAAGGGGCAGTCAGTATCATTTACTACCTCATCCAATTGAAAAGAATGAAAGATTAAGTTATAACATGTTTTCGGAGAGCCCGTTCGAGGTGGAAGCGCGAACTGGGTTTAGGGTAAGAATAGGGAAGGGAATCGTCTTTGTCCTTTTCACAGGAACTGTCGTGACACTTTCGTTCATCTGTTTAGGGAAAGCAAGAGAAAACTAAATATGGATGATGGTGCAAGCCGTCGCTTGCTTTAATCATAAATATAGGTCTGAGTGATGCTATATGTTATTATCTTTACATAAAGGGAAGTATTATCTTCTCAGTACCCTTAAAACCGTGAGCTACACCCTTGATTTTTATGTGTGAAGTTAGCGAATTTACTCATTGCACTTGTGTTGCCTATGTCTGCAGTTACTTTCAGAACTCAGATTAATAATCAAACTAAATAATTTAATAAGATAGAACCGTGAATTGCTGGTGTACGCATGTATCACCTTAATAAAATAAAAGCAGCGAATAGTTAAGGGAGTATGAATAAGTACAGTGGCGTATTTGAGTTTAAAAAAAGTAACGATAAGTTTTTATTAATCCTTTTATAATTAAAATGAGCAGATAACTCTTACAAAAAGTGAAAAACACAAAACAGATAAAGGATGGTACTTGATTGGCAAAGCATTTATTGGGGTGGAAGCTATACAAATTCTCCTCGGAATTAATCCCTTTTACAACGCAATCTGACTTTGTTTACGTGAATCCACTGTGGGGCCCAATTCTGTTCAAGTGGAATCAACTATGACCAAGTACACCACAAACTATGGTTCACGGAGAACAGGGAGCTCTGAATATCATTTAACAGGCCGACGCCTGCGCAGCTATAATTTTCCCTTTCACGTTCATATAGGCAGCAGCAGAAATCGGCGCGCTGTAGGCGAGGAGCGGCGCGCTGCGGCAGCTATAATATCCTGACGCATTCACAAAAATTTGCAAACTATGCAGATTGGATTTCTGATCCTTAGAAAGCGGGAAACTTCCCTACCAGATCCCCGACATGCTGGCAGGTTTCAGTGTGAGGTGCGCCCGTTCGCTGCCCAAACCAATTTGACTCCCAGGCACGACGGTGCGTGCTGGAATCGTGAAACGTCAGACGGCTGACTCAAGATGAATATGTTTACCCTTGGGACACACGATACGTCTGAGTTGATATGAAGTTTCTCTGTCGATACAGTTGGAAATTGCCACTGACTCTTAGTCCACCACAAGTTACATATCAAAAGTCTCACCCATTAGGGAAGTACCTGAAGTTCTCCACAGGGGAGGACCAGATAATGAAGACAGCAAGGAACCACAACCACTTTCCACCAAGCCTAATTAGCAAAAACAAAACCGTCTCCACATTGTGCAAACAAACAGAACTATTCTCTACTCATTGA
Source organism: Schistocerca cancellata (assembly GCF_023864275.1). NCBI lineage: Eukaryota > Metazoa > Arthropoda > Insecta > Orthoptera > Acrididae > Schistocerca > Schistocerca cancellata. Next base: position 321,632,674 of record NC_064630.1, on the reverse strand, counting down.
ATCTTCCATTTTCACTGTTCTGTTGGCCTGATAGCTATCCATACACAGCACCAGGGTTCCCGCTCCAGGGGAGCAAGCCTCTGCTTTGCATATCCTCAGAGGAGCTAATCAGCGACTCAAAATCCCTCTAGTCTGCAAAAAGATTTTAGACTAGTGAGGCGTCGTTGTCACAGTGAGTACGGCCATGTTTCGACAAAAAACGTCTACCTAGACAGGACCACAGTCCCTCATTTAAGGAGAGATCTAATCTTGCCAGGCCGACTATTTTCAATTTCTGAAGGAAGGCTTTGGAGCCTCCCAGGCATTCACGTCCATGATATAGAGGTTTTTGCCGCTCGGTAAAAGAACCTGGCGACTTCTTGCCATCAGGGGAGTTACAGTCTTACCTCCTCTAAACGCATGCACCAGCCGCTTTCTCCACATCGTCCCAGCTTTTAATATGAGAATGCTCCGAGTTTTTGACCTACCCACCATTTGCACAAAATCTGAGATTACAGCTGTCTCTCTTCAATGACTCCCTCCACCCATTTTCCGCCAACTGGCCGCCTTTGTAACGGGCTTTCACCTGGGCCAGGTAAAATGTTTTGCGAGCCTGCGCCCTCCTGCTCTGACCCCAAATGGAAAAATGGAGTGCCACAGCCCATAGTCCCTCTGCAGCTACAATCCACAGAGGACTGCTTCCCAGAATCGCTCGCACAGCCAGGCCGCTGGACTCAGCATTTATGGCCCACAATCCATCTCTGTCCCTGCTCTCTGTCACCTCCAATAGGGCCCCTCGGATACAAGTTCTCTACAGGCTACACATGAACACGTATCAACGCTCTGCCCACAGTTTCCTCATCTAAAAAAGTCACAAACCACACATACCAAATGTAGTACTGGGGAACACCGAGATCATGACCTAAAACAGCGATCAGAACAACCACCCTGCCGAATGCGAATTCACTGCCTTACCACTGCAGCTCTTCATTTCGCTATTGCTCATCCTCTAGTGGTTGAGCTATCAACGAGATATTGATCACTAACCACCTCTTCTGTTGTAGCTCACAGAGGGCATTTCCTGCTTGCTAGAGTTTACACACCATAGAAATCTGTCAGACGGAAAAACCAACATTGGATGGTTTGCTCCTTTGCTGCAACTCTGCAGCTCGAATGCGTAAGACGCTTCCGCTGTTAGACAGTGGTGCCAAAAGCCAGATTCCGATGTAGCACCCAATACTACTGCCTCAGGAAGTTTGGTGTTCTGAAAACTGATACACACGAGTATAACGCTTTGCAACATGCTGAACAGTATTGGCGGTATGTCTTTTGACGTGGAATGTCCTCTGCATGAGGTGCTGATTTCAAATATCTCGTATAGTGAGTCAAAAATGTTAAATGATGGTGAAGGCTGTTCTAATTGATCATTTACGAAAAAATAATCTGGAAAATTTTCTCTGACACAAAATGTAATCTACAGTCAAGTTATTCTTGGAATGTAATTCTACCGGAATTTCTCAAAAAATAAAAATAAATATTTCACGCTACTTCAGAGGGCCCTCACGAAAAAGAGTGATTGTAGTACAATTAAACTTCGTGGAAACATTTGTAAGGACATGCGAGTGAGAAATAACGAAGCACATTTTAAGTTCCACATGAGAGGGTAACATTTGTTAATTGCCTACCACGTTTACGTTCCAGGTTAGAAACGTTGCTCAGTGTGACAACTATCTGCATCCACGGCAACCATAAACTGTAATAGAGATAACTTTACGGCTACCCGAAACATCTTAAGTAGGATATTGGACCATGGAATGATCAGCTGTTGCGACACAGCTCGTGTCCTGCTTGAAAATCGTACATTGCGTCCAGAATTCTCAGCCATGCCAACAGTAACTTCAAAAATTAGTGGCGCAACTGACCGTCGGCCTCTCCCAGGAGTAATTCCCAAATCATCAATTAATTCACAAATCGTCAGTTAAATCGAACTTCCGAATTCCGGCACGGAAAAGGACCTCTCGGGTATTCTTTAATGCGTCGATACTCTTGAACAGCAGCTGCATTGCTACCGTTTTTTTTGAAAAAAACATCGTTACGAGTAAATACCTTCTTACCTGGTCCAGACCCCTGATGACTATCTACGACTATAATACACTCGGATGCTTGTGTTTCAATTCTGTGTTGCCAACGGCAAGTCGTTCAAATGGTTCAAATGGCTCTGAGCACTATGGGACTTAACATCTGTGGTCATCAGTCCCCTAGAACTTAGAACTAGCTAAACCTAACTGACCTAAGGACATCACACATATTCATGCCCGAGGCAGGATTCGAACCTGCGACCGTAGCGGTCACGCGGTTCCGGACTGAAGCGCCTAGAACCGCACGGCCACACCGGCCGGCCGGCAAGTCGTGAAATTAACACAAGTAACAACGTAAATTCTGCAGTGCACAGTCTGAACATCATTAGGTACTCATACGGAAATAGTTTTCTGGCTACTCTTTCTCAAGTAGCGATAGTTTAATTATAGCAACCCTGTATCAGGCGATCGATACATAATTGCTGATAGTAACTGTGGAGACCGTCTGGAAGAGTAGTTCATTAAAATTTTACAATGAGTTAACATTTTAGTTTTATATCGTAGAAAGGCGAAAATATGCAAAGTTTTAATTAGATACTACACAAGGCTAGTCATCGTCGTTTGCTATTGTGTCGAACAGTAAAATGGAAACTGAGGAAGCGTTGAGGGCTGCTGTAATTCTGCTTCCCTCTGAAATTTCACGTATTGCTGCGGAGAAGATTTATCGTATGGATGCAGGAAATTAATTTGACGTTCAGAGGATTGTAACGCTTTCCTACACAGGAGCATGACGTTGACGCAACGATGGACAGAACAATTCAAGATAATTGCGGCTTTGTCCTCACGGACTGATTGAAATCCCTGAAATTAGGTCTCTTTCATTTTGACTGAGTGATTTTTCTGCTTTTCCGCTGTCCATAAACTGAACGAACCACCATAAATTTTTAATTCTGCTCGATGTGAGCAGAATTATTACGAAAACCATCAATCCACTTCCCGCCCTGCATAAATGAGGTTTCGGCGAGCTGTAGATTTACGCCCTGACTTTTCAAGTGAAGCTCATTGTGAACAGTAACCATAGCAGTTGGATTGAAAAAGTTGAAGTTTTCGTTTACTATTATTTATTGTGAATGTCTCTGAGCACTATGGGACTTAACATCTATGGTCATCAGTCCCCTAGAACTTAGAACTACTTAAACCTAACTAACCTAAGGACAGCACACAACACCCAGCCATCACGAGGCAGAGAAAATCCCTGACCCCGTCGGGAATCGAACCCGGGAACCCGGGCGTGGGAAGCGAGAACGCTACCGCACCACCACGAGATGCGATATTATTTATTGTACAGGGTGATTCAGCTGCCCTACATATAAGTTTTATACAACCCGTAACACATTCAAATAACACGCACATGATTTTCATATTCTCTCGCTACCTAAGTGCAAATTATTTGTTCTACAGAAAAAAATTTTTTGTGGGAAATTTAATGCAGATGAATTTTGTGCAGGGATACGTTTTCGCAAGAGGCCGTAGTCTTCGAACTAATCAGGAAAAATGTGCAAAAGTGACTTTCTTGAATAACTCGAAAACCATGGCCTCCAATGAAAATCTAGGCTCTCAGTCCGGAACCGCTCGACTGCTACGGTCGTAGGTTCGAATCCTGCCTCGGGCATGGATGTGTGTGATGTCCTTAGGTTAGTTAGGTTTAAGTAGTTCTAACTTCTAGGGGACTGATGACCACAGATGTTAAGTCCCATAGTGCTCAGAGCCATTTGAACCATTTGAATCCAATGAAAACGTATCCCAGCATAAAATTTAACTACATTAAATTTCCTACAAAAAGGCTCTGATTATATTTTCTGTAGGGCTAACAGTTTGCTCTTAGTGAGTGAGGGAATATGAAAATCTTGCATGTGGCTTTTGAAGGGTTTGTGGGTTGCATAAAACCCATAGATAACGGCTTCTGGTTCATACTGTAGAAAGTTTCAGTAATGTACTTATTAGAATTAATGTGACTTCTCAGAGAAAAGCTAATGTGCTTCCTGGCAACTTCAAACTGCATACCGGACCTAGATTCGAATGTGGAACCTTGCTTTTTGCGGGCTTTGCTCTTACCAGCTGAGCTTCCCAGGCACGGCTCATGACAGCTTCAGTTCTGCCAGTGCCTCTACACCACTTTCGAACCTTCACAGAAGATTGTCTGCGCAGCTTGTAGGACTAGCAATCCTAGCAATCATGGGTGAATACAAACTTCCTAGTCTGTAGTTAAGCCATTTTTCCACAATTTCTTACAGGAGTGCTAGATTCTTCACGCATGAAAGAGAGCTTTGAAGCTTGAAAAGCAGGAGGGAAATGCTGGTAGAACTGAAGGTGTGAGGGCAGGACTTGAGGCATCGTTGGGTATCTTTACTTCCTGTGAAAGCTAAGTTCCTTGGCTTATGTCGCGGTCCAGCACACAGTTTTAATCTATTGGTAAGTAACAAAATAGCGCGCATTCCGCCGCATAGTGAGAGATTCAAGATTTAAAGCATCTGCAATGGGAAAGAAAGCGTAGCGCAATAATGTATGACTTTTTTGTGGAATTACACAAGCATTTGTGGTCTTCTTTCGCATCTGGGAATTTTTTCAGAAGAAGGATGTAACTGTTGAATGTAAAATGAAAGAGATATCTTTTTGAATGGAATTCTTCAAAATTGTCGAGGCTATGGTGTCCACCTAGAAGAAAACATGGCTACTTGTAAGGATTTTTATAATCACATAATTGATTTCGTTTTGAATACTGTAAACAGAAAATATATATTGTTAAACACATTTTTATTATTACTGAAATGAACTAGCCGCTTCTCAAAATAAGCAGTAAGTCACTCTGTCGTATAATTTTCTGTTGAAGAATGTAACTTTTTTTAAATAATGCATGTGATGGAAAATTAAAAAAATAAAATTAAATTAAACACACAGGAACTTTAAATAGTTTTTTTAGTGTCACGCACTTTGATAGTATTAATTTCTTTTTTGTGTGCTGTAAACTGAAAGAAATTAAACAAATACTTTTGTACCTATACTCGTTCATAATAAGAATAAACCTCATGTAACATTGCATTATGTATTCTTCCGCGTTTGCTGGAACCTCATAGGATTTCGTTTCACGTGGAGCAGAAGACAATCTGTCTCGAGTACAGTCAAGTACGATAATGAGGATACGTTTTACGCTGTGCGTTGCACGTCCATCGACTCAGCGATAATACGGGACTACAGCTTTACCGGCGCATTTGACCAGGAAAGAACTGGCCAGCCATCTGGTCCAACTAACCTGCAGTGATGTGAACAGTTGTAGTAAAGACGTAAAAAGAGACGAGGAGAGAACAATATAGCCTTGAATGTCATTTAATTTTTGAACAGAAGGAAATAATGGTAAAACTCGGGCGATACGCTTCTTAGATGACCTTAAGGAAAACATGCACTCGGTCTCAGCTAACATAGTACTGTAAATATAAAGGGAAGTGATGAAATTTCCTGACCTTAAACAAGGGTAATTTTTATTCATGAACTATATGCGGCGTAAAAGTGCACTGCTGGGATTTCACGATGTACTTGAATATTGAAGCCACTGAAGGTATTACATTCAGTTGTCTGGTAATCTCTGAACTTCTTCCACATCGGACTCCGAGGAAAGAGGTACATTTCATTACAGATCCGCTGGAAACGAGGCAATCAACAGTAGAATCTCAAACCACCAAAGGATCCACATTTCCTCCTCCTCCTCCTCCTCCTCTTTTGTGACGTGCTATTTGGCATTTCGCCATCGTTCGGCAGTGACGTGTCACAAAGCTTCGTGCAGTATTTCCAGTAAGTTGGGCAGTTTATATATTTTGTTCTTCCTCGCGACAAATTCCTTTACTTGGCTCCAGATCAATTCTATTGGGTTCAGATAGTAGTGATACGGTGACAATTGTAAAAATGCAATGTTTGTACAGTATGAAAATTGTTTTCCGTGTTTCTATGACGAACTCGTGTGAGATCATATCTGTCCTGTAAAACAGTGGGCATATTCAAACAAAGAGTATTTGATTTTTCACTTTTCTCCAAAAAATTTAGTTGTATAATGTTTTCTTAACATCAAAATCAGTAACAATCTTTTATAATATATAGATATAATACGTACATTTTCAATGAAAACCAGAGTTCTGCGAGTGATATGTATGAGACGCCCGCTAAAACCGCTGGGCGGAACAGGTGATTAGGACTGTGGAAAGGGCCAAATAAGGTTGGGGTCAGTTTCACCTTCAAATTGTAATTTATTGTAATTTAATAACACATTTACAAACAAAGCGGCATATAGCCGAACCTTTACAACTACGAGATTCGAAATGCAATTCTTTCACGCTTGAAGGCCTCCAAACAAGAAATCTTACAAAATCAACAAGATAAAAATGCAGTTAAAATAGCTAACAAAATAATATATATATATATATATATATATATATATATATATATATATATATATATATATATATATGACAACTAGGCTGAAAGCCTCAAGGAAAGGGAGGATAGATAAACCTAAACAAGATGTAATATAAACGGCTGAAGGCCCACAATAAAATTTTCAATATTTTAAAATAAATTACCATAACCTTTCAAAGGCAGAAGGGCGCAATGTTTAAGCTTGAAAGGTAATTTTAAGAATAAGGTTCCAAGGACGAAGGCCCACAATTAATTTTCCAAAATTAAAAAAAAATATAACCATAAGCCTTAAGTTTTAAGTAGCTGAAACCGCCCTAAAAGAAAACACAACGGCAATAACCTTTCAGCAAATTCGACTTGCCGGAATTCAAACTTACTTACATAAAACACAGCAAAACCAAAAACTTTTCTTTTATCATTGGCTATGATAAATTTAAACAGACAATTAAACACAGGTGAGAAAAACAGTAAAGGCAACAGCATTCAGAAACCTCCAGGTGGGGTTGGTCTGCCCTTGTTCACTTAGATGAGACAGTTGGTGAGCCCAACTACACTTGATTCATCAGAACCTAACCAAGGGACAGCCACGGACCGACCGACAAACGACTTGTTTGCCACCAATCGACTGATGACCACAGCAGTTAAGTCCCATAGCGCTCAGAGCCATTTGAGCCACCAGTCGCTACATGAGAATTCAAACACAAAATGTTACAGCCATGATTATGCACAATCAAATATGTATATGTATTAAGCTGTCAAAACTACACACCGTGTTGGACAGCGACAGCAGGTGAGAAAAGGACAATATCTGAAATTACGTTAGTGGCCAGGGCAGGTAACCGGAATGCTAACGGCCACAAGGCAGAAAATTCCGCTGGTGCACTTGAATTGTAGTCAACTAATATAGTTAATTCCACCGCATGACGGCTAAATTTCAGCAATACCAACACTCGATGTTGATCACAGGAAAACCACCCCAACAGCGAACCACTGAAACGAACCACACAACACGAATGGACGTGGCTTGGGTACTTGAAACCACTACTCAACTTTGTAGTCCTGGATCGGTGAACCACGAAGCTCGTAGCGATCGGACAAATCCATACAAACTCCGACACTGCGCAGGGACCGCCAGCGGACCCAGCCGACTGCACCGCGCGGAGATAACTTCCCTGGTCCGCAGGAACTGACCGACTGCCCGCAGAATGCCCAAAACATCTAAAATAGTCGTCAACGCCAACCACACACACAACCTAACAAACACATGCATGAAGATCTGAACGATACCCAACAGTAACTAAACACACACGAAGACAAATCTGGAGTCGATGCATATACACACACACACACACACACACACACACACACACACACAGGCGACTCATGAACAATCGGTGAGCCAAAACGCGTCTTCCGGTAGGACGACCGATCGACGATCCACCAAGACCGTGGCCTGGCTGAAGTGATGCATGGCGCCAATGGTCGGGCGAGCCATGTCGACGCAGACCTCACGACTCCAACCCGACTGCACCAGTGCTTCATTGCAACTCCCCGACTGGTAGGTCCGGACTGCGCTCCAGACGCGCTCCATCTGCAGGCAGCCCGAACTCGCGACCTGCACTCCTTACGACAGACCGAGACTGGGAAGTAATAGCAGTCGAGCAAAGATACCACGAGAGGGGATATATCGATACACGCTGCTAGCGCCGCTCACGGTCAGGCTAAGCAGCAACTCAGTTAGAGTAGTTCAAAAATGGTTCAAATGGCTCTGAGCACTATGGGACTCAACTGCTATGGTCATAAGTCCCCTAGAACTTAGAACTACTTAAACCTAACTAACCTAAGGACATCACACACATCCATGCCCGAGGCAGGATTCCAACCTGCGACCGTAACGGTCGTGCGGTTCCAGACTGTAGCGCCTTTAACCGCTTTTTTTTTTTTTTTTAATGTCTCGGCATTTGCTTGGAGCGATTTGTTGAAATCGCGGCAAAACCAAATCTGGAAGCCCAAACGGGAATTCGAACCGTCGTTTTCCTGAATGCGAGTCCAATGGTAACCACTGCATCCTCGCTCGGGGTAAGATGCCATCGCCGTCGGGGCAGTCATCAAGTGTGAAGGGATACACAGGTAGAACGCAGTACTGTTCAAGTAGCGTCATGTGTGCCCTCGATTACTATCACAGTGCGCATGGAAACACAGGTGAATGTCTCACCTAGCATAATACTGTCACCACCGGCTTGTGTCCGTGGCGCTGTGAATGCTTCGGCAACCGCTCGCCTGGATGATGGCGTATAGGGACACGATATTCGATCAAGTGTATTAACGAACACGACTCTTACGGCGATCTATTGATATGTGATGCAGTCTCGATGACCTCTTCTCCACTGGTGTGGTAATTAACGATGTCACCGGGTCAACATGGCATCACAAATCGGCCGTCTCCTGTATCGCCTCATGTTCAACAGTTTCCTCTGAACAGTGTGCTGAGAGATGGACGTCCGATACCTAATCGCCTACAAGTGGGTTTACTGTCCTTAGACAAATTTCCATTTACGCTGAAGACAGCAGAATACCAACAGCCGAACAACTTCGCCGTTTGTTGCCAGGCGCCGAGCTTCAAAAGCTCTTATGTAAATGGATTTTCCCATCTGCGGCGATTATCGTCGTTATAGTGATCTCCAGTTGTCCCTGCTCCCCTTATATATTTACCTTACCACGCAACGCGACTGCTGTGTTGGCTGGCAATATTCAATTTCGTGGTGGACAGTAGTAATAATTTCACGTGACATCATAGTAGCAATCTACGCCAAATTTATGATGATGTCTTCGATGATGTTAATAACAGTTGTTTAGGAAAGTCTTGTATAATTTGTACAGGAAAAAAAATGGAAATGAGCGTTTGGCGTCATTGGCCAGGAGGCCCCTTCGGGGAAGGCCCGGCCGCCTTGGTGCAGGTCTTATCACATTCGACGCCACATTAGGCGACCTGTGCGCCGGATGGGGATGAAATGATGATAAAAGACAGCACAACACCCAGTCCCTGAGCGGAGAAAATCCCCGACCCAGCCGGGATTCGAACCCGGGCCCGTAGGACGGCAATCCATCACGCTGACCACTTTTTTTTTTTTTTTTTACAATAACAAACATAAACTGCTTCTAGCATTTTTTTTAAAATATATAAGACGATGGCTTTATAAAATAAAATTTTCTGGGAAACGTAAATAAGTGGATTTTTTAACATAATAGTGAAAAAAAAAATAAAAAATATATCCTACTTCTGTCAGTACAAACAATAACGGTCTACATTCCTCTTTTAGGCGCGTACATCGCTAATCCCGTCACACCTCGCGTTGGTGTCGGGTACGTCTTCACGTGTGTTTGTACCGAGCGAGGTGGCGCAGTGGTTAGCACACTGGACTCGCATTCGGGAGGACGACGGTTCAATCCCGTCTCCGGCCATCCTGATTTAGGTTTTCCGTGATTTCCCTAAATCGCTTCAGGCAAATGCCGGGATGGTTCCTTTGAAAGGGCACGGCCGATTTCCTTCCCCATCCTTCTCTCACCCGAGCTTGCGCTCCGTCTCTAATGACCTTGTTGTCGACGGGACGTTAAACTCTAATCTCCTCCTCCTCCTCCCGTGTGTTTGTGGATCCTCTCCACTGTCCTGGTCCTTTCTTGTTCTGATACTTATAGACAATAATTACATTCTCCTACCAGGGACACCCCAACTGGGTGGGGGATCAAGCAAGGCACTCCCTAAGAAATTTGCGTAATATGTTAGATATCTCGGAAGTCTCATAAGCTGTGAGTGATGTTCCTGTAGTAAGGCCCAAAAGTCGAGCACATTCTTACTGCCGTCTCGGAAAAGATAACGCACAGTCAAACCTCGAATCCAAGTCACTGCGTTTGTCTTCGTTCGGGGATAATATGTCCTATCTGGGAGAAGTAGTGTGCGTGGTTCTATTGTTTGCGGCCCCACCCGAAGGAGGAAGGCGATCATTTTTTTGACCAAACACCAGACGTCCGCCGAAGGACCGCATCTCAGGCGATGCTCCTCAGTGTCTATAACATTGCACTGCGGACACAGTGGCTCGTCCGCCATATGAATTGTATGCAACCTGGAACGAGTCACGTATTTCTCATTTACCACCTGATACCACAATGCGCGCGTTCCCGTATCGAGGTGTGGGTGGTGCACAGTACGCCATACCACTGACCACGTAACTGTTGGTTGGCGGCGCTCTACGGCATTATTCGGCCGTCGTCGAGTGAAGATGTGATATATATCGCGTGCCGTTGCCGTCCTGGTAGTCGGTAGTTCCATATGTACATAACTGTGTTCCACAAAGAAGGTTCGCATATGGGCAAGCGATGGTGAGATGTGAGCCACCGCTACCGGAGCCGAAAGAGAAGGTGGAGCGAGTTCGTCTATCAAGCTGCCCGTCAGACTTGTCTGGTGTCGTGTCCACATCTTTATCATTGTGGTTACATAAATAGCCACTGCTCGGTCGCGTACGTGGACTAGTCCAAGACCTCCACGACTACGAGGAAGGGTGAGGGTTTCGTATCCTACCTTAAAAAGCAGACCTGTGCTCACAAAAAATCCTAGTGCCGCCAGGATTCGGCGGGCCAACACCACCGGCATAGGAAGAACTTGTGCCAGGTGGGGGATGCGAGAGGCTAGATAAGTGTTGGCAAAGGTGACCCGTTGTATCATATCCAGTGCCCTTAACCTGTGACTTCGGACACTCGCACGAATTGTTTGCAGAAGATGTCTGTAACTCAGTGCCACCGTGCGTCGAACGTCTGTAGTGAAGATAATTCCTAGGCATTTCATCTTGTTGATCGGCTGTAATGGTGCTACGCTTCCTGTCGGGAGTCCTCTCCCGATGTTCATCGCTCCCGACTTTGCCATGTTCCGGCGACTTCCCGTAGCCATACAATACAAATTAATCCAATGCAAGGCCGCTCCTGCCTCGTCGCCTGACCGTGCTAAAAACACTAGGTCATCTGCGTATCTTCGGCATATAAACTTGTTGTGCCTTATCGTCATTCCTTGGAGTCGATTCCGGAGCCCGCAAAGCAGCGGCTCGACAGCGATGGCATACAATATCGTTGACAGCGGGCACCCTTGTCTGACCGATCGTGAGATGGTGATGGGCCCCACCAAGCGTCCATTGATGAGCACTTTGGATGCGGCTCCGTGGAGTAGTCTCATGACGACGGTGACAAAACTTTCCGGAAACTTCATTTTCGTCATCACGTCCGTGAGATAAGCATGACTCAGCCTGTCAAATGCGCGATCGAAGTCTATCGATACCAATACACCCCGGAGACGACATGTTGAAGCCAGTGTGAGAACATCGCAGTAGTCGCTGAGTGCCGTTTGTATATTGCTCGCTCCTCCAAGCTGGGTTTGGTCGAGTGAAATCATTTGTCGTATTACGCGTTTAAAGCGTGCTGCAAGTATCCTGGCGTAGATCTTGTAGTCGCAATTAAGAAGGGTCAGTGGCCGGTAGGCCTGTATCCCTGTGCCGCCAGATGGTTTGTGGATGGGGATGATCATTCCTTCCACGAAGGAGGGTGGAAGAGGCACGTTGGGAGACATCAATTCGCAGTACATGGCAGTCCATCGTGGAATCATGAGATCTTTAAATGTACGATAGAACTCTAACGGAAACCCGTCGGGCCCCGGCGATTAGTGCGATGCTCTCTTATCAATCGCTTCCATTACGTCGTCAACTGTGATTTCACCTGTTAACTCCAGGTTGGCCGACTCGTCGAGACACGCGGAGAGCGTTCGTCGGACCTCATGAAAGGCTGCCTGATCGTGTTCCGCTTCTTCATAGCGATGACCGTAGTGTTCCACGAAAGCGTTGGCAATGTCTTTTTGCGTTGTCATGCGGCGACCATCTGGCAGTACGACCGTCTGTATTAAGGTTCTGCGGCTACGTTGTTTTTCTCTGATAACGTGATACATCGACGGGAATTCTCCACGGACTCGTTCAAAGGCCCTTGCCTTGCGACACCCTCCAGTCGGCGGCGCGTTATGGAAATTATTTGGGCCTGTGCTCGTTTTATACCGGCACGACGCTCCTGTGAAGGTGCTTGTACAGATAGTTCGCGGAGCATCGTGAAATAAAATTCCGTCGTGTACCGCCTCCACATCATCTGCTCTCTTCCGTATGCAATTAACGCTCGGTGCAATGCAGGCTTAACGCATTCCAGCCACCACTGCAACGTCGTCGGATATGTCGGGAGGCGTCGTTCACACACATGCCAAGTGTCTTCGACTAAGCGTCTCCACTCAGGTTCCCTAAGGTGTGCTGTATTCAGTTTCCAAACACTGCGACTCCTCCACACCTGTTGACGACTCAGGGAGACCGTGCATATATATGCTATGTGATCTGAAAAGGCGACAGGCCACAATTCCGCATCGAGGATCGCAGGTTCGAGACGACGTGTTACGTAAATGCGATCGAGACGACTTGCAGAGTGACTCGTGACGTAGGTGTATCCACGTCTGTCGCCATGTATCTTCTCCCATGTATCAATGAGATTCATGTCCAGTATGAGTTGCCGCAGCTCAGGGCATGAAGTATAACGTGGGTGTTGATCTTTTGGTGCGAGCACGCAGTTGAAGTCGGAAGACATGTTCATAACGGCCTAAGAATAGTGTTGCAATCTCCTCTGCGTAAAATCTGGGTCGGTCGCGCCGCCTGTCTGACCCCGACGGTGCGTAAATGTTAACGACCCGTACTCCCATCACTGTGAGCGCCTGTCCTCGCGCTGACGGCAGGTACACCACGTCCTCGGCTACTATGCCGCTACGTAGAAGTATCGCTGTTCCGCTGCCGCCGTCGGTAGTAGGTGTAATGTACGTATCGTACTCATAGAGGTCGGGGAAGCTCTCAACACATACTTCCTGCAGCAGAACGATGTCGACGTCTGACGCATGCAACATGTCTCGTAATAATTGCAATTTGACAGACGTTCTGACCGTATTAATATTAATAGAGGCTGTTCGATATGCCTGCCGCTGTTCCTCAGTGCGTGAAGCGCACATGAACGCTTATGTTAATTTGTGTGCTGCTGCCCGATGACATGCTGTCTGTGCGTCAGTCTGCATCTTCTGTGCGGTTAACATCCGGTGGACGCAGCACTCGCCATTGCGGGTGCGTCGTCGGTGTGGGGGTCAGTATCGGATTCGTCGGCCCAGTTCCTGTGCTGGAGGTCCAGCTCCCGTCGTGTCTCTCCGGCCGGGCTGACCGAAGGCGGTGGCGTTGCTGCGGTGGGTGGAGGGACTCCTTCCGTCAGCTTTCCGTCCGGTGTGTCCGTATTCAACCCCTGCGTAGCATGATTCGCGTCGTACTGCTGTGTGGGAGGTAGATCCTCCCGTTGCGCATCCGGATGCACTGTATCGACGTTACACCCAAGTCCGTCTGACGTGGACTGCAGTAAGCAGGTATCCGACGGCGCTAGCCGTCGTTTCTTGTGGCGCTTCGGTGATCGTTGTTTGCGCGTGTGCGCCTCCGTATCCGAGTGCGGAAGTGACTCCCGGTGCTCAGGGACGAAAGCAGCTGTCGGCACAACAGAAGGATCAATTTCCATTTCTCCTACCGATCCTTTCCGCTCGGTTAAGTGCGTCGTCGGCGCCGGAGCGGCAGAGGTGTGTGTCGTTTCGTCACTGGAGTAGAGATGGGCAAAACTGTTCTTTTCAGAGATCGGATCAGAACTGTTCACTCCCTGAAATGAATTAGCTCTTTTTCATGACTCACCACTCATTTACAATAGAAAATAAATGGAAGGCACGTTGCCCTTTAAACTTGGTTTATTCCAGTACTATACCTGTATTTTAATCTTATTTGATCCTATTTTGAAGTAACACAGATAATGAGTAAGAATTTTGTATTGTTTATTGAAATTTCCACGATATGACAAAGTTTTTGATTATTGATTTATTTTGCACTATCGTGGTTTTTTGGGTGATCGGAAAATGTTGTAACTTGAGATTTACATTAACAATATATTTGGCTATAATGTATTAAAATTTCATTAACCTCATACATCACATGCCATGTATTTTTAAAGTGAACGTTTCCTTCCGAAGACGCCTAAAATCGCAAAATCCGTACCAGAATAAGAAAAAAAAATATAAATTTGACTGTAAGACGAAAGTGCTGCATATAGCCTTACGCAGAATAAAACAAGGAAAATATTGGTGTATCACATTTTGCGATACGTTTATCGGTTCGCTCGTAATTAAAGCGTAAATTCGAGTGTCCATAATAAAAATCCTATAGTAAGAGGAGTCGTCAGGAACCTAATCTGATCAGTTTAAACAAATAAAAATAAAATAAAAATAAATGATGTATACATAACAAAATAATGTAATATACATAGCGGTATTACTACGAAGAACAATATCCAGTAGAGACGAACTCCGATGCAGAAGCACTGAGTCGAGCAGGTCGAGCCGCGAGCTGTATTACTGCGTGAGCTAAGACCGCAGAGACCAGAGTGACACCTGAGTTGCTTTGCTCAACACACACACCTCTGCCGCTCCGGCGCCGTCTCTGTGCGTCATCTGCCGCGTGCAGTGTTCGAGAAGTGCTGCGGTGAGGGTATTCAAGACGTGGCGAAACCAATGTGAAACCACGTCCAGACTTCGTGTGAAACCATGTACAGAAGTCGTGGGGTTGCGCAGACAACCCTTAATACAGATGTCGGATGTAATAAGCTGAACAGACTGCTGAAAGAGGAGAGGCGGCGAACTGTGGCGGGAGTAACATCAAACTTTAACATCAAACTTTAATGCCGGGCAGAGCATAATTGTGTCTGAACACATAGTGCACCGAACACTCCTAGCAATGGACCCCCGCAGCCGATGACCCTTGCGTGTACCAATGCTAACACCATGACATCGAAACTACGATTGAATTGGGCACTTGACCATCGGCACTGACGTAGGCGCAGTGGCACGGGCTGGTGAATCCTGATACTTTCTTCATCATGCCGGTGGGAGGACGCGAATCCGTCGTCTTCCAGTGGAACAGCTCGTTGAGACCTGTTCTGCGGGACGGAGATAAGTTGGCGGCGGCTCCATCATGCTGTGGGGAGCATTCACGTAGCCATTCGTGGGTACAATGGAGCTCGTGCAAGGCACCATGCCGCCCAAGGTGTATCGTACACTGGTTGCAGTCCACATACACTGCTCAGTGACGATTATGTTTCTCGCTGTGGCTGTTGTGGCCGTGTGTTTCTAGGCGCTTCAGTTCGGAACGGCCCTGCTGCTACGGTCGCAGGTTCGAATACTGCCACGGGCATGGATGTGCGTGATTTCCTTAGTTTCACTACTGGCCATTAAAATTGCTACACCAAGAAGAAATGCAGATGATAAACGAGTATTCATTGGACAAATATATTATACTAGAACTGACATGTGATTACATTTTCACGCAATTTGGGTGCATAGATCCTGAGAAATAGCTACCCAGAACAACCACCTCTGGCCGTAATAACTGCCTTGCTGCTCCTGGGCATTGAGTCAAACAGAGCTTAGATGGCGTGTTCAGGTACAGCTGCCTATGCAGCCTCAACACGATACCACAGTTCATCAAGAGTAGTGACTGGCGTATTGTGATGAACCAGTTGCTAGGCCACCAGCGACCAGAGGTTTTCAGTTGGTGAGAGATCTGGAGAATGTGCTGGTCAGGGCAACTGTCGAACATTTTCTGTATCCAGAAAGGCCCGTACAGGACCTGCAACATGCGGTCGTGCATTACCCAGCTGAAATGTAGGGTTTCGCAGGGAACGAAAGAAGGGTAGCGCCACGGGTCGTAACACATCTGAAATGTAACGTCCACTGTTCAAAGTGCCGTCAGTGCGAACAAGAGGTGACCGAGACGTGTAACCAATGGCACCCCATACCATCACACCGGGTGATACGCCAGTATGGCGATGACCAATACACGCTTCCAATGTGCGTTCACCGCGATGTCGCCAAACACGAATGCGACCATCATGATGCTGTAAACAGAACCTGGATTCATCCGAAAAAGTGACGTTTTGACATTCGTGCACCCAGGTTCGTCGTTGAGCACACCATCGCAGGCGCTCCTGTCTGTGATGCAGCGTCAAGGGTAACCGCAGCCATGGTCTCCGAGCTGATAGTCCATGCTGCTGCAAACGTCGTCGGATTGTTCGTGCAGATGGTTGTTGTCTTGCAAAAGTCCCCATCTGTTGACTCAGGTATCGAGACATGGCTGCACGATCCGTTACAGCCATGCGGATAAGATGCCTGTCATCTCGACTGCTAGTGATACGAGGCCGTTGGGATCCAGCAGGGCGTTCCGTATTACCCTCCTGAACTCAGCGATTCCATATCTGCTAACAGTCATTGGATCTCGACAAACGCGAGCGGCAGTGCCGCGATGCGATAAACCGCAATCGTGATAGGCTACAATCCGACCTTTATCAAAGTCGGAAACGTGATGGTACGCATTTCTCCTCCTTACACGAGGCATCACAACAACGTTTCACCAGGCAACGCCGGTCAACTGCTGTTTGTGTATCAGAAATCGGTTGGAAACATTCCTCATGTGTGAATGCTATGAAAAGCTAATCATTTGCATATCACAGCATCTTCTTCCTGTCGGTTAAATTTCGCGTCTCTAGCACGTCATCATCGTGGTGTAGCAATTTTAATGGCCAGTGGTGTAGTTAGTTTTAAGTAGTTCTAAGTCTAGGGGACTGATGACCTCAGATGTTAATTCCCATAGTGCTTAGAGCCATTTGAACCATAGTTTCGACGTCAGTGGCGTTCTTAAACAAGATAACGCACCTTGTCACAAGGCCAAGAATATGGTGGAGTGGTTCGAGGAACACATTGGCGAGTTCTAGTTGTGCTGGCCTCCCGACTCGCCAGTTCTGAACCCGATCGAACACATCTGAGATGTGACTGAACGTGGAGTCAGAGCTCATCGCCCTTCTACCCGTAATTTACGGGAGTTAGGTGACTTGTGTGCAGATGTAGCGCCAGCTCCCTCCAGTGATCTACCAAGGCCTCACTGCTTTCATGACACGATGCATCGCCGCTGTCATCCGTGCCAAAGGTGGACATACCGGCCATTTAGTAGGTGGTCATGTTCTTGTCCATCAGTGTATGTATCTACGGGCCACAATGTAAGTTAGTATTGAATGATCTGTGACGCATCTTCATTTCATTATGATCTTTGATTTGTTTATTTTACTGGTTCGTGTTCTGTGAAAGATTAAGTGAAAAATGTATATTTATAACGAACCGCAGGGTATTGTGCACTGGAACAGATTGTAAGTAACTCTGTCACCGCTTAGAATTTATAATCTAAGTGCCATATCACTTTAACAAGTATCTGTATATGTTTTTGTAGCAAAATGAAACAACAACAAACAACTGGCTACAACAAATTTGCTGGCTATATGTAGCTAGCAAATAGGCAACATCACTTTAACAAGTATCTGTATATGTTTTTGTAGCAAAATGAAACAACAACAAACAACTGGCTACAACAAATTTGCTGGCTATATGTAGCTAGCAAATAGGCAACATAATATCATTGTCCCAATAGAAGATGTGAGTTTAAACTCTCGAAACGCGTCATGAGAAGAAATAAAAAGAGTGACCGACGCAGATAATTGTTTTATTTAAACTTTTGTTGGAGGAGGGCTGCTCAACGGATTGAAGATTTTCTGATTTTTACAGGAATATATCTGTAGCGGAAACTGTAAATAATGGCGAGACCAAACGTGTTGAAACATAATAAAGATGTCGTGAAAAGCAAATGGGTGATATCTGAAGAAAGGAAGTAGAGTATGCGACAGCAGCAGTCCCCCTTAAATTGCATCCGACATCTCTGCGGAGAGGACTAATTTCAATGCTGCCGTGGAAGAGCACGCGGCGGGTAATTTCTTCTGTCCACAGCGCGCCGCTACGCGTTGTGTGCCAACTGCGGCGTCCGACCGTAGTAATGGAGTTAGCCGGCGGCGGCGTGGCGGACGGCAGCTAGACCAATTTGTTAATGGCGCATCTTGAGCGGCGCTGGCTGCAGCATCCACAGCAATCTTCCTGCCGGACTTTTGGAAAGGGTCAAGCACCACTACTGACGCGGCAGCCCGCAATTCATGTGTCGTTTATTGTGCACCTCACTGATATGTGACCGCGTGTTTGCATATCGCGATTACCGTATTTCATTCCGCTACGTATGCAAACACATAGCTTTGTCATATTTATTATATCTGTAGTGGTAGGTTATTGCAGGGAATAATTTTCGTTAGTATCCAGACATTAATATAATTTGCTCTGCGACGCAGGTTAACAGCATCGGACTAGTCTTTTCTTTTCGTTGCTAAAGCGTCAAACATAAATATTTTTGAAACTTCCTGGGTGATTGAAACTGTGTACCCGACCGAGACTCGAACTCGGGACCTTTGCTTTTCGCGGGCAAGTGCTCTACCATCTTTTTTTAAAAATTTTTCTTTGTTTTTTTCTTTTTACCCCTTTATTTTTTTCTACCACCTTCTTTTAATTTTTTTTTTAAATTGAGCCGGCCATGTTTCCATCGTACAACCTTTCGGTTTCTAGCCGGATACTTTACTGCCTTTATTTATTTATTTTTTTAATAAGAGTTGAGTGGTCAGTTCTGAGCAGGTGGAGACAAGACGGGCAGGGATCGAAACCCGAGGTCCTGCCCGCGATGCCTCCCCCATCCCTCCCCTGACTCACTCCCTCAAGTAGTTTTTTTTAACCGAGTACAGGGCAAACAAACAAAATATCTTTATTGCTACAAGCTTAAATACAACAGAAATGCCGTCCTTCCGGCGGAAATAACGCGAGACATTACACTCGAACAAGGCGAGGCAAGATTGTTTGTTAAAAAGTTGTCGAAAAAAATAATAACAATAATACCGATGTAAGCTAAGAGGTGTGAAGCAATAGACAGTAGAGTCCACTGTGGGTTACGACATAGAAAGTAGGGCGGAGAGTCTCAGATGTCAGGAAGAGGGGGGGGGGGGAGGGGGAGGCGGGAGTGTTGTCGGCGTGTGGCACCATCCGCTAAGCGGGGCTGACGTAAAGGTCGCGTGTAGGTAATTGGCGAAGAAGTCGCGGTGGCGCGATAGGTATTCGACTTCACTGTAGACGGTTTGTAAATACTGCCAGGAGTCAAGGCGTGATTTGTCGCCATCATTATTCATGTAGGTGATCGTCCACGCCTTGACCCATACAATCGCACGATTTTCGGTGGCGAGGAAATAAGTATTTTGAGGAGGGATAAAAGTCCAGGGGTCAATCGAGTCAGGCGGAACGCGGAGGTAACAGGCAACGAATTGTCTGCCAAGTTTTCAGACGTCACTGTTGACAGCACAAATTAGTTGGTGGACATCGTCATCCATGAGGTGGCAAATGGAACAAAGCGGAGAGTCCGTTAGTCCGATGGCGAAGACTTTGATTTGTGGCGAATTTTCCACTTGCGACTTGGTACCATATTACCCGGACGATGGAGGGAAGGGAAGGCTGGTGGATATGACGCAAAACCGTGGGCCACCGCTTGGATGGATGTCTGAGTTCGATGTTGTTGCTGGACATGTAACGAAGCAGTGGGGTGTAAAAATCTTTAGGTCCAGGAGAACGCTTGTTCGGTAAGCGTGTGTGAGCATAACTGAAGTTGACGATGAAATCAGAAATGTGCGTCAGATAGTGCTTGATGTGTCCGACTGGTACTGGTGGCGTTATGGTCTTGGGCATAAGAATTTCCAGCAAGCCGCGTATAAGGGAGGTGCCCCCGTCCCACTGCTTGTGCACGGTGGACATGTACAAGGACGCCGCTCGGAGTCGCACATTGACAAAGTCGAGGCCTCCCGCTAGCGAGGGAAGGGTGAGCGTTTCGTAGCGGACCTTAAAGAGCGTACCGGCCGTAAGAAAGTATCCGAAGACAGCCTGGATGCTGGGTCCAATGGTTGATGGCAGCGGGAGTACCCGTGCGATGTGGACCATTCTGGACGCCACATGTTTATTGAGGTATTTGACACCTTGTAAAGAATCGAGTTGGCGGAGGAGATTTTGCCGCACCGCCGTGCGGATAATTTGGAGTACACGCCGAAAATTGATGGCAGCGGAGTGGCGCACGATGGAGGTTAAAATGATACCATGGTCTCGTAGTGTCCGTACACAGGGAAGAGGTGCTAAGTGGTCGTGTGAGAGGCCGCGTCCAATGAACATCGCAGTGGATTTAGCCACATTCATGTTACTGCCCGCTGCAGTTCCGTACGTTGATCTCAAATCAAGCACCGTTTGTGTTTCATTCCGGGAGTGAACCAAGAGGAATAGGTCGTCCCCATACGCACGATACTGAAATCGGTGCTGTCGCAAAGTGAGACCAGAATGGTGGCCCTTCAGACTCCCGATGAGTGGCTCCAGGTTTATGGCATAGAGTAGGGTCGAAAGTGGGCAACCTTGCCTTACGGAACGCCGGATCGTCACTGGTCCCGCCAGACGGCCATTGACCTGAACCAGCGATTCGGCGGTGCCGTACAGACGCCGGATGACATCGATAAAGGCGGGTAGAAAACCCATTCGGCTCATCACTGAGAACAGAAAACGATGCCGCACCTTGTCGAATGCGCTGTCAAAATCAATGACAACCACCACGGCGTGGAGTCTGCACGCCGCAGCCAGTGCAATTAAATCACGACATTCTCCTGTGGCCGTTTCTATATTAACTGAACCATCCGGAGTTGTCTGTTCCGGGGTTAGAATGCTAGGCAGGATCTTGCGGCATCGCATCGCCAGGAGTCGAGTAAAAATTTTATAGTCTGCATTAAGCAGAGTCAGGGGACGGTAATGTGCTGTCGTCTCTCCCACTGTCGGTTTGTGGATGGGTGTAATAAGTCCCTACACAAAGGACGGCGGTACGGCGTTCCCCATCGTCATCAGTTCATGAAACATCGTCGTCCACCGTGACGCCATTAGTGCGATGAATGCGCGACAAAATTCAATCGATAATCCGTAGACACCATGTGACTTATTCAGAGCACCTTTGTTGATTGCATCGTGCACTTCTTCAGGCGTTCTCCATCAGCTTCGTAGCTGGCGAGGGTGCGAGTTACATGTTGTAACACAGACTCCTCAGCGTTGTTGTTGGTAGTATCCTCCTGGTACACTGTGTGGCAATGGTCTACAAAGGCATTGACGATTTCGGCCTGGCAGGTGACTTGCTGGGCGTGACAGGTGTAGATCACAGTGATGAGTCGTTGTTGTCGGTGCTTCCTATCGGAGGCGATATGATGCATGGTGGGATGTTCTTGTTCCGCCGAATCTTGAGTCGGGCCCGCACCATCTCCCCATGCAGTCTAAGGCGTGTCAACGTTACAATTTGTGCCTCAACCCTGCTGCGTTCCCTCTGGGTGTCAGGCGTGGGTGGCTGGGCGTCCAGGTCGCAGAGAACGGCGTAGAAATAGTCGGTAGTGTGCCGGCGCCATGCAGCTACTTCCTTGCCATACTGTATCAAGGTAGGTCCCATGGCAGGTTTGGCACATTCCAGCCACCAAGTCAGGGTCGTGCAGTACTTAAGTAAGCAACATTCACAGGTGGCCCATGTATCGGTAACACGTTGAAGACATTTTGGGAACTTGAAGATGGGAGGTGTTTAGCTTCCACGGTGCACGACTGCGCCAGACCACTTGCTGGGGGAGGAGAATGTTGCAGATGTAGGCACAGTGTTCCGAAAAGGCCAAGGGTTAAAGTTCTGCACCTTGGACAGCAGGTGTGAGTTCCCGAGAGACGTAAATGCTATCAGGGTGGCTCGCGGAGTGACTCGCCTGGTAAGTATGTCCAAGTGCGTCGCCGTGCCGAACTTCCCAAATGTCGCGGAGCAAGAGTTCACGGACAAGACAGCGTCTGCGGGTGGAGCCTGACGGAGTGTAAATGTTGACAATACGCGTCCCCATGACGGTGACGGTCATGCCTCTGGCGGTTGGAAGGTATATGATACAGGGTGTTTCAAAAATGACCGGCATATTTGAAACGGCAATAAAAACTAAACGAGCAGCGATAGAAATACACCGTTTGTTGCAATATGCTTGGGACAACAGTACATTTTCAGGCGGACAAACTTTCGAAATTACAGAAGTTACAATTTTCAACAACAGATGGCGCTGCAAGCGATGTGAACGATATAGAAGACAACGCAGTCTGTGGGTGCGCCATTCTGTACGTCGTCTTTCTGCTGTAAGCGTGTGCTGTTCACAACGTGCACGTGTGCTGTAGACAACATGGTTTATTCCTTAGAACAGAGGATTTTTCTGGTGTTGGAATTCCACCGCCTAGAACACAGTGTTGTTGCAACAAGACGAAGTTTTCAACGGAGGTTTAATGTAACCAAAGGACCGAAAAGCGATACAATAAAGGATCTGTTTGAAAAATTTCAACGGACTGGGAACGTGACGGATGAACGTGCTGGAAAGGTAGGACGACCGCATACGGCAACCACAGAGGGCAATGCGCAGCTAGTGCAGCAGGTGATCCAACAGCGGCTTCGGGTTTCCGTTCGCCGTGTTGCAGCTGCGGTCCAAATGACGCCAACGTCCACGTATCGTCTCATGCGCCAGAGTTTACACCTCTATCCATATAAAATTCAAATGCGGCAACCCCTCAGCGCTGCTACCATTGCTGCACGAGAGACATTCGCTAACAATATAGTGCACAGGATTGATGACGGCGATATGCATGTGGGCAGCATTTGGTTTACTGACGAAGCTTATTTTTACCTGGACGGCTTCGTCAATAAACAGAACTGGCGCATATGAGGAACCGAAAAGCCCCATGTTGCAGTCCCATCGTCCCTGCATCCTCAAAAAGTACTGGTCTGGGCCGCCATTTCTTCCAAAGGAATCATTGGCCCATTTTTCAGATACTAAACGATTACTGCATCACGCTATCTGGACATTCTTCGTAAATTTGTGGCGGTACAAACTGCCTTAGACGACACTGCGAACACCTCGTGGTTTATGCAAGATGGTGCCCGGCCAGATCGCACGGCCGACGTCTTTAATTTCCTGAATGAATATTTCGATGATCGTGTGATTGCTTTGGGCTATCCGAAACATACAGGAGGCGGTGTGGATTGGCCTCCCTATTCGCCAGACATGAACCCCTGTGACTTCTTTCTGTGGGGACACTTGAAAGACCAGGTGTACCGCCAGAATCCAGAAACAATTGAACAGCTGAAGCAGTACATCTCATCTGCATGTGAAGCCATTCCGCCAGACACGTTGTCAAAGGTTTCGGGTAATTTCATTCAGAGACTACGCCATATTACTGCTACGCATGGTGGATATGTGGAAAATATCGTACTATAGAGTTTCCCAGATCGCAGCGCCATCTGTTGTTGAAAATTGTAACTACAGAAATTTCGAAAGTTTGTCTGCCTGAAAATGTACTGTTGTCCCAAGCATATTGCAACAAACGGTGTATTTCTATCGCTGCTCGTTTAGTTTTTATTGCCGTTTCAAATATACCGGTCATTTTTGAAACACCCTGTACCAGCCACTGAAATGCCTTCTCGGGCGTAGATGGCTACCCCGCGTCCCACTTTGTCACCAGGAGAAGGATAAGTGTTATATCCCGCGACGTCTGGAAGTGTGGCGAAGTATACTTGCTGTAGTGGTGCGATGTGACGTCCGATGCCTATGTCATCTCTCGCAGCAGTTAAAGTTTCATGGGGGAGCTAATGGTATTAGTGTTGATCGTCGCTACTCGGTAGTTTTGGAGCCATACCCCACCGTGGAGGGCAACTCCATCAGCGGAGGGTGAAGAGGGTCCAGGCAACGGCGAGTCATACCGTACGCCACCAGACGGCGTTATCGGCGGCGTAACTAGGTTTTCGTCTGGGGTAACTCTGTCCCCAGCGTGGGGTCAGGGTCTTCGCCGACTTCGTCACTCCACGCCATTGAAGGCGCTGTCATTGTTCTTACTTTCCACTTCGTTCGTAGGAGTGGAGGACGTCTTGGCGGCAGTCGCAATGGTTGAGTCCATGGTTTCAGGTGCACCTGGGCGAGCCAGCAGAGTAGGCACCTGCATAGCCACAGCCGGCATTCGTGTCGTCGTGCAGATTCTTCGAGGCATCGTCGGCCTGGAAGGCCTCTGGAACCTCAAGGGGAGGTGATCCGTCTTGTTCCGAGACCGTACGGCGCCTCCTCTTGCGCCTTTTAGGTGAACGTTGTTTGCGTGTCCGTTCCTCTGTGTCGGAAGACGGAAGGGAGTCGCGGCGCTCTGGGAGGAAGGCCGTCACGGGAACGATAACTGAAGGGGATTCCATATCATCAGCCGGGTTGGTAGAGGCGCCGGAGTAGCGTCAGGTTGTGAACGCGGCGCATCTACCTCGGCAGTGTCCGTAGAAGCAGGAAGGGTCATCGGCACACGGTCCGACGGGCGGCGGTTAAAACCGCCGTCGGAGTCGGAGTCGCCACGGTAGCGGCTGGCAATTGGGTGATTCATCGCTGAAAACACTCAGACCTGAGGTGTCCTTCTTTGCCGCGCCCGGAGCAGGTCTTGGGTTGGTCGTCGTATATGACGACCGCGCGGCACCCGCTAATTTGCAGGTAAGATGACACGTGAGGATGGAGATCGATGGTGATCTGTTGGTTGATTGTTTTGGGGAAGGAGACCAGACAGCGAGGTCATCGGTCTCATCGGATTAGGGAAGGACGGGGAAGGAAGTTGGCCGTGCCCTTTGAAAGTAACCATCCCGGCATTTGCCTGGAGCGATTTAGGGAAATCAGGGAAAACCTAAATCAGGATGGCCGGACGCGGGATTGAACCGTCGTCCTCCCGAATGCGAGTGCAGTGTCTAACCACTGCGCCACCTCGCTCGGTCGATGGTGATCTGTCGTACACCCGCCACAAGCGCGTACGGACGTGTCTCGCGCGCGCTCCCGCAACTACGGTCTTTTTGTCGGTTCTATCGGGAACAATCACGCCAGTGAACGAAAAAACAGTGATCAGTGATGGATAATAGTGAAGTGAAGCAGTCCTACAAAATTTTCTCGTGTTTAGACTAGAGAAATAGTGCATTAGTGACTTCGCGGGCACATTTACAGCAATTCGGACCTCATCAAAGGTATTTCACTACAACTAACATCCAAAAACACTACTAATACGATTAGGAACGCTTGACATTACTAACATTACTAACCGCAGTGCTGTGAAAGTGTTAAAAACAATATGAAAGGAAAGTTACCGTGTGACGAATCATCAAAGTAACGTACGGTAGGATTTTTCTCCGTAATTAGACGTTAAATATCCACCAAACTCACGATAACATGTTAGAGCAGTGAAGGGTAGCTTCCAAAAGTGTCCCGAATAAAAAACTGATAATAACGGACTTAGACTAAAAACGAAGACTAACATATGGTTGCAAATCTCGCAGAAAAGACTAGCTTAATATGAAGAAAACCAGTGTGAACAATACCCATACAGTGAAGGGAAACGATCATAATTCTGAATTATAGACATATTACAGGTAAAAGTCATAAAAAAGTCATAAACTGTCGATAGTGAAGAAAATTGATTACGAGTAACGTAAAGCGATACGCCGAGCGACGGAACGCAAAGTCCCGAGAGTAGGTCGCAGTGCGCCAGCTGACACGCACTACGCGTGTTTCGCAAGTAGGCCAAACTGCGCTGGCCACAGCAAACCGGTGTTGCTAAGCACGACTCGTGTTTCCGCGCCCAACCGCGGGAGTCAGCAGCTTACGCGAGCTCACAGTCCCCACCTGGTCCCGCGAACCACGTGGCCGGCTGACGTGCGGAGCTGACCGCGGCGCTCGGTGTCGATCGGACATCGCCGGCGAAGCCACCCAGCCCACATTCGGCCTCGCTCTGTGACGTATCGCTTTTGGGACTTACGTATCCCAATGTGGTGCCACACACGCAACACCTACCAAATAACGGTCACTCTTTAAGAACAATAACACAGATCCGCAATCCTGGATCGAGCACGCCAACTAAGTGGTGCCAACACCACACCCAAGTCCACGAAAGGGACGCTTAGTAGAGCGCAGAGCAGCACCAGTTGCAAAGTATCGCCTATAGGCATGGCTTCTGGTGTCCACGAATATGCCGTCATGTCACCGAGCCAGAAGATCGCTGCAATTGACGAGCTATTAAATGACATTGGGGCGGAATTAAAGGCCAAACACGTATCGAGTAGCGTACTGAATACGATAAGGAATAAAATATTCCCTTTGGCTTTCCAACTCACGTCAGCAGAAGCAAAGGTCGAGCTGCTGCAAGAGCAGAACAAAGATCTACTGCGCGAACTTCAGCACTCAGCTGACCCAGTTAAGGACCTTAGAATTGAGTCTCTCACAGAACAGGTCAACAAACTCGAGGAAGACAATACAAAACTCGCTGAAATAAACCAAGAGCTCAGGAACCAAATTAGGGATCTGACAGGAAAGGTTACTAAACAGGCACAGCAACAGGCCACGACACTAACATACGCTGCGGCACTCTCCACCGCACCCAAAGAACATAAACGCATTGAGGTGGCAAAAGCCAAGCAGGCAACCACTCTCTTCATAAAGTCTACCAACAACCAAGACACGAAAACAATAAAACAAACGTTGACAAAAAACATCAACCCAAGACGAGACAACCTACACATTAAGTCAATAAGAAACACGAAGACAGCTGTGATTGTCGAAGCAGCAACACAGGAGGACTGTAGGAAAATAATAGAAAAGACGAAAGAAATTGAGAATATCGCGTGTGAGGGGCCCAGAAAGCGGCAACCTTTGGTGATAGTCTATCGAGTGACAGACACTATCTCGGATAGAGAATTTCTTGAGTGTTTATACGACCAAAATCTTAGTGATGATTTCACAAAAGACGAATTCGACAAAGACGTGAAAATCAGATTCCGCACAGGGCCCAAAGGAAAGGGATACAACCACCAAGTGTTGGAAGTCACACCAAGAATTTATTGGTACCTCACCAAAAAAGGAAGGGTGTACATAGACTTCCAATCCCTATCTGTCAAAGACTTTACGTCAGTGAGCCAGTGTTACAACTGTTGTGACCTTGGCCATACAACCAAAGCCTGCGCAGACACAGGTACTACCTGTTCAAGGTGTGGCAAAAAGGGCCACAAACGCGCGGACTGTCGAGCATCAGAGCCCATCGATTGCATCCCGTGCAGGAACAGAAACCGAATTTGCAATAAGAGCAGGGGTGGCGTCTGCCAGACCTACAAACAGCTGCTTGATAGACTAATTGACAGTACTGACTATGGCAACTGAACACCCCCCTGAGTCAAACAACATGCTCCATAAATCAACCCCTGTAAAAATAAGATCATACAAGTCACCATCCACCAGGCACAGAAACCATCTACGTGCAATACTCTGGCGTAAGAGGCAAAAACTATTACCTGACGACTACCCCAACAATGGTCACATTCCAGGCTTGATACACAATACAAACCTGGAGGACAGCCATCACGCAATCAATGAATACATAGACGACCTAACACTCACAGGACAAATGTCACCAGAAGCCGCCAAACTAATCAAAAGACAAATAATGTACTGGATGACATTCCAGACGACCCTTATGAACAGGATAGACGAACTCGAAGACGAACTACTGAGAATAGACATGATAACCCCAAATCCTGATACCGACAGACCAGAAAACCATACCACACATGACCAACCAAAGCAACTGCACAAAACAGCGTTGCTAACCACTCAAGACCACCCATCCACTCCAGCACAACGACGCACATACGACACTACAAAATGCGAAGGACGCATCAAACCAATCAAATTCATACAAGGTGAGACCTTGAACCCAACGGTGCTAAACACAACCGTAACGCAAGCAAGCACAACTGGAATCCAAACGGAAAACATGGACAAATCAGACACCTCAGACTGTAATCAAATCAAACGCAAAATAACTCTCTCTGACTCACTGACAGAGGAAGAAGACGACGTCTATTATTGCCCTTACGCCAGAGATTGCAGTGTTCATAACAATGATATTCGAAACCGTAATACCGACCTTGAACAGGCCACAGCGCCGGCAGACACCACGAATGCCACACAAAAAGCCGCAGCAACAACCGCAACAAAAGTTTGCGGAGGGTCTGGCAACAGAGGCGACAGTGGGCATAACATACCAAAAGCTGTTATGTCTGTCACAGGTAGCGCAGACGAGCAGTCAAGTGGGAACCAAATCACGTCAAATCAATGCAGAATGGAGGCACAAACAACCAACACATCTGATACACATCAAGACTGCACAAACGAAACACACACAAAAAACAAACGAATCATCGCAGCCTTTAGGAAACTAAAACCGCATAGAAAACCCAAACAGCCTAAGAGAGTCCCGAAAGTGAAAGCGTGTGACGACCAATCTTGGCAATCGCAGGCTGCCTCAAAACCTAGTGATACGAAAGTGCATACCCCTGATGATACCAACACCTTCGCAACCCCCCAACCAACAGCCTCAATGCCGACGCCCAAGGAAACCCCCACAACAACCAACGAGGAAGCCAATCCAGCGCCCCCGGCAGAGGTGCACAACAACGCCACTACACCATCACGACACGTCACGGCTGCAGAGACGCCAACACACGCCATCGACACCGATAGTTTTAGTTACGACAAGCTAGATATAAATGTAAAATTAAGTAGGCTAGAAAAAAGAGACATCTTAGAGACGGCACAGCGGATGCTCATCCGCACCCTACACCCGTGCGGCCAATCTGTTTGTTTCCGTACATCAGAGCAAACCGATAGAGTGATTCTCAAAACGGAGAATATTCCAACAGATCCAGACAGCCTACTAGACCTGCTCATGCAAGTGTGCGCCCGCAGGGAGGAACCATTCGATATGGACAAGCTTTACAAGGATCACGTAAGGGCTCATGGGAGAACATACTTCGATTACAGTCAAACTGGCAGCAAGTGCTACGCCACAGTTAAACACCCAAACTGCTAATAGCACAGCTTAATGCTATGCGGAGTATACTTGTAAATTCGGAGCTCCCACGGGTCCTACGTGAACTAAAAAGTGACATTCTGTGCATACAGGAGCCCTACACGAGACAAGGGCATATCGCCAACTTTCCTCCAAGTGCGGTGACGGTTGCGGAGGGGACAGGCTGCATGGCATCTGTCATAATCCTAAACAAAGAAATACATCCAGTCAAAATTACAGAACTCTGTTCCGAGCACCTAGTTACAGTTGAAGTCACACACAAGGGGGATACTTGGATCATCGCGTCGCTTTACTCCCAATTCTGTCATTGCATCAAACCATACGCAGACCTCATCAGAGATGTTGCGCAATACGCTGGCAACAAAAAACTTCTCATCTGTGCAGACATAAATGCCAGATCAACCCTGTGGCATTCAGACAGAACTGACGACAGAGGTAGAATTATAAATGACATCATCCAAGAAAACAGACTACACGTACTCAACAAGGAAGGACATCACCCGACTCACATCGGACACAAAGGTCATTCATCAAACATACACATCACCCTCGTTAATAACGCCGCCATCAACCACGTACGAGACTGGACCGTACATGACCAGATCACTGCTAGCGACCACAACATTATCACACTAACCTTAAGTGGCACACCTAACGTCAACACAGAAACACTACCAAAAAGACTATTATTTGACAAAACAGACTGGGACAGGGTCAGACAAAAAATACATGAGCACATACCGCAAGACATCACCGGCAGTGTTGATTACAGAGCACACATGCTGACAGATATCATCACACACACACAGAACACCTGCATACCCACACAAAGAATGACAAAACACCAAAATATTCCCTGGACTACACAATTAACACGACTCAAACAAGACTCAAAACGTAAACGTAAACTTTACCAACGAGCAATTTCAGATAGAGAAAGACAATTACGACTACACGAATACCGGCTTGCCAAGGATAAATATAAACTTGAGCTGAATAAGACCAGGAAAGACCATTGGAACAGCCATGTAGCAGCACAAACACAACTAAACATTTGGGGGGAGCCATACAAAATCGTGACAGAGAAAATTAAGAGCCCACTGGTTCTGGGAACGCTGCGACAGGAGGATGGTGAGATGACTAAGGGCTGGAGACGCACAGCGGAGTTCCTGCTGAGCAAACTCCTGCCCGACGACATCGCAGACACAGACACACCAGAACATGCAGCGGTGAGACGCGAAGTAGACACAGTATACACCACACCAACCGTCACCTGTCCATTTGCGCAGGAAGAAGTGGCGACAGCGATCTCAGAACTCAAAAACAAAAAGGCGCCTGGACCGGATGGTATCCACTCTGAGGTACTGAAACAAATTGCACCGCAGATCATCCCGTTTCTCACAACGTTGTTAAACGATGCATTAAGGCTGGGCCGTGTGCCTGCAGTGTGGAAGACCTCGAAGGCGGTTATCATCAAAAAGGCTCCAGACAAAGACACATCAGACCCCAAGTCATACAGACCAATTTGCCTTATCAATACACTCGGTAAAGTACAAGAAAAACTACTCTGCAAAAGACTACAAGCACATTGAACACTACGGGGACTGACACCACACCAATATGGCTTCAGGGAAGGGAAATCTATAGACGACGCAATTAACAGAGCACTCCAAATAGTACACGACACACCCTCCAAATACACACTTGCAATTATGATAGACATCTCAGGTGCCTTCGACAACCTCTGGTGGCCGGCCTTGTTCAAGAGGCTCAGACACCTGCAGGTACCGGAGTCTCTGTATAATAGTTTCATGGACTACTGCAGAGACAGAACGGTCGTTTGGCAAATGGACAACCAGAAAGTGATTAAACGAATTACAAAAGGCTGTCCACAAGGGTCGATCTGCGGCCCCATCTTCTGGGACATAGTTATAGAACCGCTCCTACTGTTACTAGAGGAGCACATCTTGACAGATGGAGCTGTCGCTTATGCTGATGATCTACTCGTCGTAGTTTCAGCAAATAACCGTGCCCAGCTAGAAGAAAGAGCCAATGGAACACTTAGGACAATAACCCAATGGTGCACAGATAATAAATTAAAGATAGCAGGAAACAAAACAACTTATACATTGCTAAAGGGTATCCTGCGCAGGAACCCAATAGTCAAAATCGGGGACACTAACATAAAAAGACTAGCAGTCACACGCTATCTAGGAGTATACATTGATGAACGATTGAACTTCCACGAACACATGCGAATATGCACAAACAAAGCAGAAAAGATACTACACAAACTGGCTAGGCTAAATTCGGAACAATTCAGACTACCCCTGTCAGTGACACGAACATACCATTGCGCTCTCTTCGAGTCAGTACTATGCTTTGCTGCCAGTACGTGGGCCCACAGGTTAAATCTCTCAACCAACAGAACCATTTTACGTCGAGGCCAAAGAAGTGTTCTACTTCGACTAACAGGGGCATTTAACACAACATCAAATGACGCACTATGTGTCGTCATGGGAATTTTCCCCATAGATATCACCATCAGGTACCGCGCAGCAATGTACTGGCTTAGGATGGGGAGAATAGACCAGGTTCGGCAGATCACTGGTGTACCGATTGAAACAACACGCCAACTCAGAGCATGGCGAGTGGATACCTGGCAGAGCGAGTGGGCCAACAGCGATAAGGGCCGCCGTGTATACAACTTCTTCCCTGACATCCGGGAAAGACTAAAACTAAAACATATTGATCCCAGCCGCGGTATGGTACATTTCATCACAGGACATGGCCCTTATCCCACGCACCTGTACCGCGTGAGTCTGCAGCAGACTAATAGATGCACATGCGGGGAAGAAGGTTCCCCTGAACATACTGTCTTCTTCTGCGGACAACGCACGAACATAAGACACACAGTACACATAAATCGCCTGAACACACAGAACGAACTACATGCCATAATTCGCGACCCGGAAAGGTGGACTGAACTCAACAAACTAACGGACGAAATCTCGAAGATCCAACAAATAGAATACTTGCGCAACAGACCCTACCGAAGGCAAGTCGGTCCAAACAGACGTCACGATGCCCAGGGGGACACAGATATGATTAGCACCACGAGTGATGAAGAAGAAACAGATACAGACCAGGACACCAACACAGATATTGAAGCGTCCAGCGCGGATGATCCATAGTGTCAACCAAGTTAAATTCAAAGAATAGAGTGGAACAACCGACAAGAGGTGCACAAATCACACACAATCCTAAAAACAGATTGCACCTTATATATAAACAGTTAACAGCATCTCCATGTTCAATAAGAACTTAAAGCTAGGTACCTCTTCAAGGGACCTACGCCTTCCGTTAAGAGGCAGCGCACAGTCTGTATGGAAGGATCTTAATTGTGGTCCCTCTCTTTTGAGCCCAACCCGACGGATACCTATGGTAGATCGGGGAAAACCACCGCTCAGGCTGTGTTGCTGGCGGGGCCGGAAGGTGCTAACTGCCACACCACGTATCATTGTAAGTCTCATTGGCTCAGTGTGAACTGTTTGTACAACTAACCTACACAGCCTATACCTCAACCTCCACTATACTAAAAACTTCTCATGTGAAGCTTAAAGTTGGGCACCTCTTCAAGGGACCCACGCCCCCCTGGTAAGAGGCGGCGCACGTCCTGGATGGAAGGATCTTAATTGTGGTTCCTCTCTTTTGAGCCCAACCCGACGGATACCTATGGTAGATCGGGGAAAACCACCGTTCAGGTCTTGTTGTCGGCGGGGCCGGGAGGTGCTTGCGCCTGGTGTACTCTACTAGGAGCCTTGTAGGCTCAACACAAACCGTTAGCGTCATTACCTTATTACTTTTACTACGAGTACCCTTTCATTAGCAACTTTGAGCCAAGCACAAAATCAGTTACCTCTCTATTGTATATCGTAAATAGTTTAGTAGGCTGGACATGGAGGTCTTAGTCTTAGTTTCTAGCTTTAACGTACCCTAATCTCTTCTAGTTAAGGTAGTTTTTAGGATAGTGGATGTTAAAGGCATGGTGAGCAACGGCCAGCGTCTTGAGGTTCATTCCAAGACCCGGGCCGCCGCCCACAACCAGGTGACGGGCAATATTATACCTATAACTTCTTTATTCAGTTCTCTTCCTTCCTTCTTTCTAAATATTTAATTTCGTTTTGTTTATTAATATCGTACTTGATTTTGTATTAGTTATACGTTTTTCTAATGCTGCACACAAAAAAAAAAGATATCAAATGGATCTAAACAGAGCCCGCCTCCACGTGGCGGGACACGGGCAACGGTGTGAGTGGGGACGGGAGCCAGTGTGGTGTTACTTTCAGTCACTGCGGACCCCGGACCCAGTCACAGCGGCTAAGTGGCAATATACGACCCACCATAAGAAATTAGACGGTGGGTCATAAAATATAAGCAGCTAGTGAAAAAAAAAGTGTCGTACACCGTTAAGAACGGGGTACGTTTGCAATTCAAAAATGTTTCAAATGGCTCTGAGCACTATGGACCTTAACATCTATGTCCTTCAGTCCCCTAGAACTTAGAACTACTTAAACCTAACTAACCTAAGGACATCAAACAACACCCAGTCATCACGAGGCAGAGAAAACCCCTGACCCCGCCGGGAATCGAATCGGGGAACCCGGGCGCGGGAAGCGAGAACGCTACCGCACGACCACGAGCTGCGGACACGTTTGCAATTGCGCCCAGCGTTCGGCAGTGTGGCCATGTACAGTGTCATAGGGGCGGAAAGCCGCGATAACGTCTTCCGTCGGGAGCTCGAACGGGAGTTCGAAATTTCATGTAGTGCGCATTCCCAAGCCTGCAAGGTCCAAAGTGACCCCACGGACATTTCCGTCGCGTGGCAAAAGCGTAGTCCGTGTTTGGTGTCACGAAGTATTCTTTCGCACATCGCGTCATGACGGGTTTGACGTACACCGTACTGCTTAATATGGACAAATGGATGCCCAAGATGTCGGAAGCTGGGATCTTAGCAATCTCCCATAGGAAGCCTTCCACTGCCAAGGCTTTGGTCGTGTGTAGTCGTTGCAGAAGCTGAATCGTAGTGTTGATTTTCTAAAACAGTTGGTCATGGTTCTACTACAAGTAAGCGACACATAAGTGACGGCCGCTGAAATGTAAACAACAGCGAGCGCGCACGCTCCGCAGGCGGAAACAACAGCACGGCTGCGAAAGCAGGAGTTTCCATCTGAGATACCCAAGCACGACTGACGAACCGTCCTCACAGCTTCAATTCTGCCAGTAAGTTGTATTAGAAGGTCGACTGAAATGTAAGAATGGGCGAATCAAAGATAGTGGCTATGAAAATAACAACAGAAAACAACAGAAATACATACTTCTCAGGCATGAAATAAGTGTTTATATTGTCTTGCTTTCAGTTAAGAAAGCTGCAAATAAATGCATATTCGAAAGTATTTCTTCGTGAATAAGTTGTAGCATTCGTCATTGAATCAATGTGATTGAGCTGGTTTTTGATGTGTTTCATGATAATTCATGTCTCTTGGTATCTTGTTAACGCATGGAACGCCGAAGTATATCAACTATTTGGTTAATTAAGTTGAAAATAACGAAAAAAATCATCCTTACTATGCATGTAACTGCTTTTTTTACTGCTTGGAGCGTTAGTGTCGTTCCAACTGTCATTCGGTAACAACCTTCGCACCAGAGAGTGTTGTGACTGTTTGTATTAGACTGTGGCTATGGCGTCAACCAGAGATAAATTTTTCTTTTACTCGACGCTTGAAATACTTTTCGACTTCAACGTCATTTAAAATTATTTTATATAACCTTTTCACTGCTTGCATACCATTCCTTGCTTCCTTTTACCTAAACTTTTAATGTTTAGCAAGCTTGTAAACTTGGTTGAAGGTAACTTTTTCCATATTAATATTTCAGAAATACATTGTATTTGATTCCTTCATATTTGATAACTATATATGTTCCTTTTGATTTCTTAATCGTTTGAATCTTCCAGTTAAACATGGTAAAACTATCAAATCAAAATCTTCACAAAACATAGCTCATTTTTCGCACTCTACCAATAAAAAACCTTTTTCCATAGTTCCAATTAAGAAATGTGTTGCCGTTGTGGTCAATGTTACATAGTCTTCCGTACGTTATCAGAGAGATAGTGTTTTCATACAAGATAAAACATGAAGACAGAACATTACAAAGGTTAAATTAAAAAGTTTTTCATGTCTTTTCTTGTTTCTATAATTACAATTGCAGTAATACTGGGCTCATGAGACGAGAACAAAACGGCGCTATCTTTTCGCGGTCGCTGGCCGTTGACTAAATGTTTCGCTCTGATTGGCGCGGCCATTCGCTCTCATTTCCACTCGTTAAAAACGAATCTTAAAAAAATAAAACTTTGTGTTTAATTCACGAACCACGATGAGTAATAACTTTTTAATTATTAATTTCTTAAATATTTGTTGGTTATTTATTATTTCTTAAATATTTATTTCTGAAATATTTTCCTCACGTGGCTCAGGCCACCCAGATAGTGTGATTGAAAAGTCAGTCACACTCTACACTCCAAGTAAGTTGCAGTGAGATATTCATAATTCTTAGAAAATTGGAGCTAAAGTGCAAAGACATCGTCTGCGAAAGCCAGGTAGAAGTAATAAAATTAGAAGGTCCAGAATGACAAGTTAAGTGCGAGGACAGAAGATTCAAACGATACGACACAATAATTATGGCCAGATGGAAGGATTTCCCGTAGCAGCAAAGTAAAGAGGGGTAAGTCTCCACTACGGGTAAGACAGCGCAACCCCTTTATCTCAGTTTTAATAAAACAGCAGTGAGCTGCTCGGTTGGGCACCAAAGGACTTCTGTGGCTGATTTTTCATTGCATTAATTTAGTTATTGTCCTGGCACTAACTGCTGTACAGCAGGAACAGTCTTACCCTATTTTCATTTAAAATTTATAGTTGCGAAAATAAGCTACTGCTTAGGCGATAGTGAACTTGCGATGTTTAATTTTACAGCATTACGTGTGTCGACGTATTGCCACTCTTGTTGTATGTTAATAAATCGCCACTCCTACAAAGCGTATTCCTGTGAGGACAAAAGACGCCGTCGCTTAATATAGAGCAAGTCTATGGGTTGAAAGTGAGTAAAACAGCGCACTGCCTAATATTTTTTTAATTTTTTTATAAAGCGGGGTCTGTTTATGAACGTGACGAATGGATACCATATATCTATTCTAGGCTGAGAAGAGACTCTTCTCACCATTTCCGTGCCTGTTAAAGGAAAAATGAATGGAAAGTATGCACTCTAGAAATGTCAGACGTTGTAAATAAAGGCTGAAAAAACGGGAGGCCTAAATCATAAGTAGCGAGGGAGTCTGGAATAAGTTAAGCCGCTCTTAGAAATTATCCAAAACAAATATGAGGGCATTTAAAGTCTGATTTAATCTCTGTATTTTTTTCCATTTTGTATGTCGAAGTAGGCTTATAATTAATACTCCGACCTATATATTTTTCATGGTTTTGAATGAACATCAAGAGGAACAATTAATGATAAGCAGGAACTAGAACTCTAGGATGACTGAAAATGTTTGACGGATATTACGCTCCAGAGAAAAAAATTTAAAGAGTAAGAATTATCCGAATGAGACAGTAATCTGTAGATGTGATGTATATGTACGGACAAATGTATGAATACAATTCCAGAAAAATTGGATGATTTATTGAAGAGAAAGAGCTTCACAAATTGAGCAAGTCAGTAACGCGTTGGTCCACCTCTGACCCTTATGCAGACAGTTTTTCGAATTGGCATTGATTGGCAGATTTGTTGGATATCCTCCTGAGGGATACCGTGCCAAATTCTGTCACACTGGCGCGTTGGGCCAACAATATCTCGAGCTGGTTGGAGGACCCTGCCCATAATGCTCCAAACGTTCTCAGTGGGGAAGAGATCCGGCGACCTCGTCGGCCAAGATAGAGTTTCGAAAGCACGAAGACAATCAGTAGAAACTCTCGCCTTGATTGTCTTACTGAAATATAACCGCAGAATGGCTTGTTATGAAGGGCAAAAAAACGGGTCGTGAAATATCACCGATATATCGCTGTGCTGTAAGGGGTCCTGCTATGATATCCAATCTCATCCCAGATCGATCACTCCTGGTTGTTGGGTTGTATTGCGGCAACAGTCACGTTGGCATCCCACCAGTGTCTGGCGCGTCTCCAGATACATCTTCGATGGTCATCGGAGCTCAGTTCGAAGCCAGACTCGTCACTGAATATAATTTTACTCCAGTCAATGAGATTCCAGGCCGAATGTGACCGACACCACTGCAAACTGGCTTGCTAGTGTAGAGAGGTCAATGGTAGGTGGCGCAAGGAACGCAGTGAGCTCCACCCGCCTTCTGTGAGTCGACTGTTAGTGATCATAGAGTCACTGAAGCACTCGTTGTACGTCAGATCGACGACAATGACGGATCCAGGGCTCTGAGTGCCTCTCTGACAACTGCTCGGCAGTCACGTTTTGACTTCCCTCTAGATCGCCCGCTTCCTTCTTGAGGTCATATTTCATCTGTTCCTACCAACGTCTTCCAATAGTGGCATCGTTCCAATTCAAATACCGATAGATCCACCGATTACTCCTTGAGCCCAACTTCAAGTCCTCCCGCAAATGCTATCTGCGTATGTTGTTCACGTCCTTGTCTCCGAAGGATAGTTACGGTCCAACCGAATATATGGAATGAAACTCGCAAAGACTTTATACCCTGGTATCAACACGTTCGCTGTATACGATCGTTGTCAGCTGCGTGGTGAAACTGAGCTACAGCGTCACACATTCATCCTCTGGCCACCAAAGTTTACAATTTTCCATTTTCGATCGATACCTCTATGACTTTCAGTTTTGCAAACAATTTACGTAACTTCCTCGTGGTGTATCGTTTTCTTTTGCCTTGGAGTCTGTTATGGTGTGACAAGAAAGAGAGGAGTAATATACTAAAAGGTTGGCAAGTACGCTAAGATTCGCAGAGGGGACTGCACAGACGAAACTTTAGGCTTCGGACCCCGTAGAGAATTAGTCTTGGATGTGCGATTGACCTCAACAGGACTATTTATTTTATTTATTTATTTCATTAACATTACATGGTAACCCACCACCTTGAAATGTAAGGTGGATCGGATGCTTCTGAATCTAATAGCAAAGACTTCTCACTTTACAATCTTATTGGTATACAGTTGTGAATGTATTTTTTTTGTAATATGAAGAACATAATATATAAAGATTTATCTGAGGTTACAACAAATTGAATGATTAACAATTGTAAAAATGGTTCCATATAATTTGTTACTATCTAGTTGATAAGAATATAATTTATATTATGCAAAAGTCAAAGAAAAATAAAAAAATGAAAATGTCTTAAGTAGCATGTTGGTTAATAATGGCCTATTTCTACCTATTTCAGATGAGAAGGTCTCCGTATAACCTCGAGGTATTCTCATCTGAAATGGTTTGTGCTAATATATGTTTACACAGATTATACAGATTAAATGCTGATTGAGCACTTCATACACGCAGTACATGAATTTTAGCTTTACATGAGAAATACACTTATGTTTGTAACTTGTTAGTAGAATTAGAATATAATTCATTGCTACTTAATGCATTATTCCTTAAATAACTTAATACATTTCTCATATATAAAATTCATTGATTGTAGCTTTGAATACAGAAGAGAATATACTTCTGTCTGCACACGATAAGACGAGCAATACATTACTGCTTGTCTGCAGTATACTTTAAACACTATGCAGGATGTCATTGGGGAGGAGGAGCCTCGGAATTAAAGTTCTTTGAGCCTTTTCCTCCCAAGCGGCATATTACTATAGTCTTAGTATGTGGTGCTGGTGATTATTTGTTTTATGATTGTTGTGTTGTTTGTGACTGTGTTTTGGAATGCAGTGTCATGTATTTTTGGTTTTGGTCCCTTACATGCTGATCCCTTCTGAGTCATGTTCATTTAGTGTTCCTTCCTCGGTTTCGGAATCTGTGGTCGTGTTTGTGTCCTCCCATGTGGTTTGTTGTGTTGTTTGGCGCGCGGGATTAGCCCAGCTGTCTGGGGCGCTGCAGTCATGGACTGTGCGGCTGGTCCCGGCGGAGGTTGGAGTCCTCCATCAGGCATGGGTGTGTGTGTTTGTCTTTAGGATAATTTAGATTAAGTCGTGTGTAAGCTTAGGGAGTGATGTCCTTAGCAGTTACGTCCCATAAGATTTCACACACATTTGAACATTTTTTGTTGTGTTGTTTGTGCTTGTCCACGCCTTCTTCCATATAGGTACTGGTGCTTGTATTCTTCGTGCAGAGTGTTCAATACAATATCGGCTACGCCATTTATTGTGTTCCAGTCATCGGGATTACGTATTATTCTGGCGATGTCATTGTCGTTCTGTATAGGTCTCACTTATGCTAGTGTGTTTCACGGCAGTGTGACATGTTCTGGTGTCCCAGTTTCTCCGCTTACACATACTTCATCGTTAGTTAGTTCCATACGGTTTAAATACACCGGATACGGCCCGTGGCCTGTCAGGAAATGGACCATCCCACGGCTTGGGTCGACATGTTTCAGTAGTAGTCGTTCTTGTACATCAGGAAAGAGTGTACTCGGCGACCCTTGTCGGATGCATCCCGCTCTTTCTGCCATGTTTGAATCAGCCATTGTTTCATTTGTGTTTTGTTCATA
Organism: Schistocerca cancellata; assembly: GCF_023864275.1. Lineage (NCBI taxonomy): Eukaryota > Metazoa > Arthropoda > Insecta > Orthoptera > Acrididae > Schistocerca > Schistocerca cancellata. Next base: position 321,592,359 of record NC_064630.1, on the reverse strand, counting down.
AAGTTGGTTCCCATAATTTCGGTGACTTTATCGAGCCTGTCCCTTTTAAGCCATTAAAGTGGAGCTCTATAACGTATTTTTGTGTCTATAGGACTTCTCATGGTCTCCGTAGACGCTCACGACATTAGCACGCGAAAAGTAAACCAACTTCATCGCTTCCGATTTGAGCCGGCCCTGGTCCCCGAGCGGTTCTAGGCGCTTCAGTCTGGACCCGCGCGACCGCTACGGTCGCAGGTTCGAATCCTGCCTCGGGCATGGATGTGTGTGATATCCTTAGGTTAGTTAGGTTTAAGTAGTTTTACGTTCTAGGGGATTGATGACCTCAGATGTTAAGTCCCATAGCGCTCAGAACCATTTGAACCATCTTTGAGCTTCCGAGATGCTTGCTCCCAGGCGCTGCCATAACAGTCCGCTCTATGTCAAAATTGGTAACTTCAGTGGATTTCCCCATTTGCAGCACGTGTCATCGCTAGAATGACTGCGCGTTCGTCTCTGCTCGGTTGCATTCTTTTCTCAACGCATTAGGTGTCCGCAAGGAAATCAGGCCACATTCAGTCACGTGCTATGCAATGGTAATAACTTGTGCGAATTGTATAGGGGTTTAACGGTCAGTTGAACTTCTTTCTTTAAAAGTCTTTCTCCTATTTCTCGAAAATCTTCTTCAGTTGCTTCTGTGCTCACTAAATACTGGGTTATGAGTACAGATGTAGTGTGATACCATTCCAGCACATACGCTGTTGTTTCTGTGTGCAACACTATTATGTAAAATAAAGCAGGAAACAGTGACGTAATGTGTTGATGGTATTTCCCCAAATATGGTGAGCAAAAATCCTCGTTTATTCACTGTTACAAATTACCAAATACAAATATACTAATTTTGTTCTTACTAGGCTTTACACTTCACATACTTATAATCTCATTGGAGACAAGCAAATTCATCAACTATCCACGTACTGGCTTTTAAGGCACGTATAATATATTTTAACTTAACAGTGCTTAGTTGTACTATTATTCACTCCCGTTATCGAAGACAGTAGACATTGTTTTAGATAACATTATTGGGAAACAGCGATCTGTTACATAAAATTAGTAAAAAAACAGTTTAGATTGGACTGTCACTTATTAAAAATATGTCCGGTTTCGGCCCATCTTTGTGACTGAATTCAGCGCAGCTGTCCCAAGTGTCATCATCGTCAGCTGGATGGTGCATTATCTGAAGATGGCCTAGTACTGGACTCCGAAACTGGTCATATTTTTAATAAACGACTGTGCTATCGACACTTTTTTTACTAATTTTAGAAGACGGTAGAATCTAGTTCCAAAAGGGGAGCGCCTACAAAAATCTCAAGTCTAAATCATTGGCAAAAGTTCAAAGACATAAAGCGGAAACAAATGGAAATCAACCATAAGTGCAGAAACATATCGGTTTCAAGAAGCCAAAGTCCCAGAACCTCTCGCTTACCCGTATTAACTGAGTACCAGTTTCACTTATCGCCAAAGTGTTTTACAATCACAAAATGTGATGGTTTGTCAAAAGTTGGAATCTGTACAACTCACACATTTTTCTTATATCAGAAACTGTACTGACTGGAAATACACTGTTTTGAAAAGGTATATGACGGTAATTCACCATGTAAACCAACACGAATCCCGGGTACTCTGACACAGGCGAAAAGCCACGTCGTGATCAGTGTGACCACTTGTCCAGGGTGTAGATTCACAATCACATTCTAAACGCAGCAATAAAAATAGGATTAAATCGTTCACTTTAAGAAGCAAGTGACTATTTTACAACTGTCATTCCACTAAACGTTAAGCAACTGGAAATAGCACCAACATAGAATTATAAAACGTATAAAAAACAAACGGACATATTGTGTTAAAGGAATTTGTTCCAACCAAAGTTGTTCCAACCTAATAAGTAATGTCCTTACTGATATACGCAATGCATCACTGGCACAGGGAATTTTCCCAGGCAGATTAAAAATTGCAATTTTTAAAACTCTTTATAAGAAAGATGACAAGATAAACTTAAACAGTTATCATCTAGTTTGCTTCGTTCCATCTTCTTTCCAAAATATTTGATAAAGTATTGTACTCAGGAGTAGTCTCACGCTTATGAGAAACAGTTTACTTAGTAAATCACAGTTTCGATTCCTGAAGGATTGCTCGACTGATAATGCTGTTTATGTAACCACTCATCAAACAGCAGGAGCCTTAAGTAATAAAGTATCGCCAGCGGAATTTATTCTGATCTTTCCAAGGGATCTGGTTGGAGAGATTATGCCAGTTTCTCAGAAAAATTCAAATTTTATGTAAAAGGTCGAGCGGAATACTTCAAAAAATGCTGGAGGGACAGGAAACCTTAATGACGGGAGAATCACAAAGTGATTCCCACAAGGTTCAATTTTGGGACTGCTCTTATGACTTTACAATTAACATTCAACAAGCAGAATTCGTATTTTTGCAGACGATGCTAGTGTCATAATGAATCTCATTAGGGAGAAATAAACAGAAGAGATGGTAAATGATATTTTCCAAAGAAATATAAAATGTTTCCCAAAAAAGGGACTCACCTAAATTTTGAAAGAAAACTATCTCTTTTTATTTAAGTCTGTCTAACAAATGGAGTCATACTAAAATTGATGTAGCTCGTGATCAAGAGTTAGTAAATTGGGTGGACTTGTCTAAATTTTTGGGTGTACATACTGATAAAACTTGGTCTGGTAGAAGCATATTAGTGAATTCTCAAACAATTAAGCTCAGCTATATTTGCTCTTTGTATAATCTTTGAAACAAAAGAATCAACTCTCCCGACATATTTTGCATATTTACACTCAATAACGTGTTATGAAATAATTTTCTGGGGTAACACATCACTTAGAAAGAAAGTATTGATTGCCAAAAGCGACCAGTAACAATAATATGTAATGTTCACCACAGGCGTCAAGTAGCTAGACATTGTAACTGCACTATCACAATACATATGTTCGCTAGTGAAATTCGTCATAATTAATTTGTCACAATTTGAGAAGAAGAATGTCGGTGGCTTAGAAAGGAGTTCAACATGTAGCAACAAAAAGTTTTGATCATTTGCCCAATAACCAAAGTGCCTGACAGACAGGAAAACAAATTTTAAATCTAAAAGTGTGGTTGCATGAGTAGGACTAAAATAATAATGTTTTTATTAATGTTAACACTAATCTTACATATCTTTTAAACTGACTTGTTCCACATCGTTTCGATAAAATATTCGTTCAAATGACCTATGGAACATGTAACTAACTAACTAACTAACAACTTGATGATAAGGATAGAGCACGATAGGGGACGTTCAATAGAGGAAACGTTTCCAGAAACGGTGGGTCGGGAATGCATTGCTGTGAAGTTATGACCACTAAAGACAGCCAATCAGCGACGAGCACGCGGAAGTTTGTCCGGCAGTCGAGCGTGTTTAGATATGCTTGGCAGTGTGATTTTTCTTAGAATATATCTTCATTCATGCTCTCTGTACATTAGCAAAAAGTAATGGATTGGGTCTTCAAATTTCATAATCAATACCATTGCAACATAGAGTATCACACGACGACTAACTTATTGCAATGTTGTCTTAAAATATGTGACTTAGCGTACTTTCAGCATAGTTGACTTACGAGTGTTAGTCAAGTTTTGCACAGTAAACGTCACCCAAAAGAACCACCTAATGTAATGTACAGGCAGGAATTCAAAGTTTGCCTAGCTGAAACCGTTATCGTCGTCTGCGCTCTTTAGCACAACAGGGAAAATCTGGGGCAAGTTAGTTTAAATGCACAGATTAGTTGTAATTTTATGGCTATAGCACTATTCGGCCTTTGATAATTTCGAATATTTTGCTCGATCGACGCTCCCTACCCTCCTCTGACTGTATTATAAAATTGTTTTTCTGCACCCTGCGAGCCAGTCACCGCTCATAAAAACTGACTGTTACAATTAACAAGTGTCAGTTTGTAACTGTTTACAGTAAGACTATATATGAAACCTATTTACTCCAGTGAGTGAGCATTATGACGCTGATCAAGATGATACTACACATAGCAAAATTATTGTAATATTTTACGCAAAATTAATTAATTAACATAAGCATCTCACAAAGAGGGTGAGTTAAAGGAATAGAAAGAAACATAAATTTTATAACTAGAGTAAATTCGATAAAAGGATAAGTTTTTGTTTTAACTTTCAAATGGTTGAGTTGTGGAATTATATTTCTTCAAAGTGCTTAGTATAATTAGACAACGTTCATTAATGTAATTGCTGTTAGATGTAATTATATTGTAACTAACAGCTGGATAGTGTTATTTTAATCATATAATGTTGTGTATGATGAGACAGAAGAAACTGGAAGCATGTATAATATGGTAGTATCGAAGAATGTTAAAACTTGGTGGCACATGTAAAGTACGAAATGAATAAGTACTAAAACTAACAGATGAGTAAAGAAGTCTACTAAAGACCTATGACAGAATTAAGGAGACGTTAGTGAGACATCTGCTGCGGCATCAAGGAATAGTTAACTTGGCAATGTCGAGAGTTGCAAGCTGACGTCTTCCGGTGTACATGACTCGAACGACCTCCAAACACTGCTTACATTTTCTATAATAATTTCCGCATCGAATTTAAGTTGTTGTGATTACGGTATTCTTCCGCATAGCGTGCCCCAAGTATTCAGAAATTTCTTTTTTTCTTACTGCACGTATTTGTTTAGCCTACAGTCTGTTTCAGTGTATAGAACACATTGTGTCACAAACGAAAGCTGTGCTTGTCTAACTAATCATGGCGGGCAGTGCCAGATCAATACGCGTTTAAAACCTTCCTAGTATAGTGCCTGACAGGGAGGACCAGCAACATGAACAATAATTACTAATCTCTGTGATGAGTTAATCACATTTTGTATTTGCACTTCATCAACTGAAACGTGCTTCCACATACATCTTTCTGTCTGACTAAGTTCTCGACATGATAACAAAATGAATTACTAACGCAAGAGATAACGCAAGATCGTGCGACCCTTCAGAGGAAAACACACAGTGCAAGCATCTCTCAAGCATCGCATACTTTTATATAAGTTCGTAGGCTTCCAAGGCTGTTATTATTTTGGATAAAATAGTTTTTGGTATGGGGATGCATCATTGTAACTACCAAAACAGCTAAATTTACGACATTTAGATCGACTTGCTGCGGGCCTCTTCAGGACGGTTCACTGAAAAAAAAGTACATTTCACTAGGGTTGATCGCCAAAAATTTAACAAATTATGGATTACTGGGCGGAGGGATAGTATGGGGGAGTTAGCGTTAGTTTATGGGGATATTAGCTATCACTTGGTCGTACAAGTGCGTTAATCTTTTGACTGCATATTTCATTTATTGGTTTATCCTCAAACGTTGAAAGTAAACGTACAGGAGATTTAAAATGTGATGGTCACCTTACTCACGTATCAAGCGGTCTCACTAGAATCATCGAGCTCGTTAGAGACTTTATCCGTGCACGGGATGAAAATTCGGAGAGGGCCGCAACAACTGCTGGAGGAGTAAAGCTGTGAATAAAGCTACGCGCTCGTAGCACATCAGTCCCCTGGACAGTCTGAGCAGATTCCAAACGCACTGAGAATTTTATTATTATGCTTCACACTAACCTGTTTCTGCTGTTGCCATGAATTGCCCACTGGGAGAAAGCGCAAGCGGAATTTGTTAATGAACTGAAACGTAAGCAATAACACTTGCCTGGGAGAGACTTGGCAACACCTGGGAGGGGGAAGGGGGAGGGGGGGGGGAAATTACCAGACAAAGCTACGTTGAGCTGCGACGAAGAAATCATCACTGAATTTCATAAAATTGGCTCGAAAATTACTAGTTATGATTAATACACCGCCAAAATAACAACCCCCAGACGGGAGGTGTATAACACTTGGCCACCTACCATTGGTTTCAAGGCTGACACAGTGCGCGATCACCTAACTTCTTTTCCCCAATTAAATTACAGAAAAATAATCAAACGTGCTAGATGTTGCAACTATTCCCTAACATATACAAGTAGATTCTTTCGCCTTGTTACACATTGTGTTACGTGTTTCCAAAAGTAGCAGGACTGGCATTTGCCATGCCGGACGAGCAACGAGCGCCATGGTGAAGCGCTGGGAAACCACTCGCCGTTGAAAAAAAGTGGTGAGGAGTACCTGACGTAACGACAGTGGCCAACTACCATGCTCTAAAGTTCGACCCCAATGTCTATCTTTATCTCTGTCCTCCCTTGCAACCCTTTCGTAAACAGTTCTGTCAATTCCATTCGTATTGCTATGCTTCTAGTTTTAAAAATCTCTCCTGCAACATAATTATCTCCAGTCGACTTTGTTTCCTTCATATGTCGAATGACCTTACCCATCTTATTTAGCACTAATACCGGACTCTCATAACTTTTATTAATACCTATTATTGATTCCTCTCCTGCACTATACGAAACTTTAAAGAAATATTGGAAAACATTGACAATGTTTCTCTGTTATTAATTGTTATGCTATCTGCCATCTTAACTGGTAAAATGTGACGTAATTCAAATAAGTTTCTATTTTGTTTTCTTCATATTTTTGTTGTTTTCAATTGATTTTTCGAAGTTTCATTCATCTTATAGCATAATCTCAAAGACATTTTGATTAATTCAATGTATTCTGTGATGTTATTATCCATATTTCCTTGAAAGTCTTTCATACTCTTTAACTGCTGCATCATTTCATTTAAGATTTTATATTCCTTTGTGTTGCTCGTACACGAAATTTTTTTCCGTCTGCTTAAATAACTTTGCTAAATTATAGTTCCTATCATTAACGTCTGTGTGATCTTAATATTAAAAAAACACTTATCTTGTTACTGAATTTAATCTAACAGATAACCATATTCTTAGATAAATTCTTATTATTTATATTTGTGACTTTCTGCTTGGTGCGTCTGTTTCTTTCTAGCTTTTGCTTCCTACTTTAATCTGCGACTTACGACTCAGTAATCACTTGAAACTCGAACGTGATTTAAGACTGTCAGATGCTCTCTATTGTCTCTATTATTTGTTAACATGCAGACAATTTAATTTTTAGCTTCTTTTGATTCTTGCCAAGCCATTTATATTTGTTTTCTTCTGAAAGTATGTACTATGGACAAGCATGTTATTGTTCTCGTGAAATTCTACTAACTTATAGAATCTGGTATCATTACCGGCTTTCTCTCTGAAGGACTGTCCTACATTCAAATTTGAAATCTTGTCGTGAGATTAAATTTAACTTACCAGCACTGTCACTCTCTGTAGATAACTTATCCGTCATAAATCTCGCATTAAAATACCTCGTAGTAAACATGAAGATTGAGACGAGGCTTATAATATAAACTGATGTTAAGATTGTCGTTTGTGCTAAGGTGACGAAGAGCTGTCGTATCACTTTTGCTGCCGTATCACTCGTGTAGATGTTGAAGCTGTTCTCAGGCTGTCAGCTGGTAAAGTCTAAAAATCGCTGAAATTCTACTACCTCTGTAAATCTAGTGACCCTGCTTTCAGGAGAGTACCTCATTTTCCATGGAATTTATTGCCAGTGAGAAATATTTACTCTTGTGTGGACAAAAATCTGCACGTTCGATTACGTCAGGAATGAAAGTGAGAACACCCTGTTGCTGAGCAAAGGTAAACAGCTGCATTAAAGGCAAGGGGGATATGCTAATATTTACGTTTAGATATATACAAAGGAAAAGCAGTTATATTACAATTATTGCTGTTAAAATGTAGCATTCAAACTTGTGTGAAAATATGCCTATGTGGAGCTGCTAGAAGCCTGTCACAAAAAAGGAAAAGAGAGATGGGTGGGAAGTTATCGAAACATTTACCGCTCATTTATTACGTCGCTACTTTAAGCCGTATGTATGGGTCTCCACATACAAAGGGTCGCAATTGTAATTCCACTCGGAGTTATTTGCAGAGAGGTGCGGAGACGACTTAAGAGAGCTCAAATGTCTGCAGTTGTAAGCCTCTTCCATCTGTTCCTCCGTAGTATATTTTTACGGTAAGTGTTTCGCAGTGTTCTGTACAACAGGTGTTCTGAACATGAGTTGGAACTGGTGCGAGATACACAGTCTTTGACTTTACATAGACAAATTTTTAACTACCATGGTAATAATTAGGCTTATATCTGTTGGATATATTTTCCCCTTAATGTTGTTGTTGTTGTTGTTGTTGTGGTCTTCAGTCCTGAGACTGGTTTGATGCAGCTCTCCATGCTACTCAATCCTGTGCAAGTTTCTTCATCTCCCAGTCCCTACTGCAACCTACATCCTTCTGAATTTGCTTAGTGTATTCATCTCTTGGTCTCCCTCTACGATTTTTACCCTCCACACTGCCTTCCAATACTAAATTGGTGAGCCCTTGATGCCTCAACACATGTCCTACCAACCGAGCCCTTCTTCTAGTCAAGTTGTGCCACAAACTTCTCTTCTCCCCAATCCTATTCAATACGTCCTCATTAGTTATGTGATCTACCCATCTAATCTTCAGCATTCTTCTGTAGCACCACATTTCAAAAGCTTCTATTCTCTTCTATTCCAAACTATTAATCGTCCATGTTTCACTTCCATACATGGCTGCACTCCATACAAATACTTTCAGAAATGACTTCCTGACACTTAAATCTATACTCGAGGTTAACAAATTTCTCTTCTTCAGAAACGCTTTCCTTGCCACTGCCAGTCTACATTTTATATCCTCTCTACTTCGACCATGATCAGTTATTTTTCTCCCCAAACAGCGAAATTCCTTTACTACTTTAAGTGTCTCATTTCCTAATCTAATTCCCTCAGCATCACCCGACTTAATTCGACTACATTCCATTATCCTCGTTTTGCTTTTGTTGATGTTTATCTTATACCCTTCTTTCAAGACACTATCCATTCCATTCAACTGCTCTTCCAAGTCCTTTGCTGTCTCTGACAGAATTACAATGTCATCGGCGAATCTCAAAGTTTTTATTTCTTCTCCATGGATTTTAATGCCTACTCCGAATTTTTCTTTTGTTTCCTTCACTGCTTGCTCAATATACAGATGGAATAACATCGGGGAGAGACTACAACCCTGTCTCACTCCCTTCCCAACCACTGCTTCCCTTTCATGTCCCTCGACACTTATAACTGCCATCTAGTTTCTGTACAAATTGTAAATAGCCTTTCGCTCCCTGTATTTTACACCTGCCACCTTCAGAATTTGAAAGAGCGTATTCCAGTCAACATTTTCAAAAGCTTTCTCCAAGTCTACAAATGCTAGAAACGTAGGTTTGCCTTTTCTTAATCTAGCTTTTAAGATAAGTCGTAGGGTCAGTATTACCTCACGTGTTCCAACATTTCTACGGAATCCAAACTGATCTTCCCCTAGGTCGGCTTCTACTAGTTTTTCCATTCGTCTGTAAAGAATTCGCGTTAGTATTTTGCAGCCGTGACTTATTAAACTGATAGTTCGGTAATTTTCACATTTGTCAACACCTGCTTTCTTTGGGGTTAGAATTATTATATTCTTCTTGAAGTCTGAGGGTATTTCGCCTGTTTCGTACATCTTGCTCACCAGATGGTAGAGTTTCGTCAGGACTGGCTCTCCCAAGGCTGTCAGAAGTTCTAATGGAATGTTGTCTACTCCCGGGGCCTTGTTTCGACTCAGGTCTTTCAGTGCTCTGTCAAACTCTTCATGCAGTATTATATCTCCCATTTCATCTTCATCTACATCCTCTTCCATTTCCATAATATTGTCCTCAAGTACACCGCCCTTGTATAGACCCTCTATATACTCCTTCCACCTCTCTGCTTTCCCTTCTTTGCTTAGAACTGGGTTTCCATCTGAGCTCTTGATATTCATGCAAGCGGTTCTCTTTTCTCCAGAGGTCTCTTTAATTTTCCTGTAGGCTGTATCTATCTTACCCCTAGTGAGATAAGCCTCTACATCCTTACATTTGTCCTCTAGCCATGCCTGCTTAGCCATTTTGCACTTCCTGTCCATCTCATTTTTGAGACGTTTGTATTCCTTTTTGCTTGCTTCATTTACTGCATTTTTATATTTTCTCCTTTCATCAATTAAATTTAGTATTTCTTCTGTCACCCAAGGATTTCTACTAGCCCTCGTCTTTTTACCTACATGATCCTCTGCTGCCTTCACTGCTTCATCCCTCAAAGCTACCCATTCTTCTTCTACTGTATTTCCTTCCCCCATTCCTGTCAATTGTTCCCTTATGCTCTCCCTGAAACTCTGTACAACCTCTGGTTTATTCAGTTTATCCAGGTCCCATCTCCTTACATTCCCACCTTTTTTGCAGTTTCTTCAATTTAAATCTACAGGTCATAACCAATAGATTGTGGTCAGAATCCACATCTGCCCCTGGAAATGTCTTACAATTTAAAACCTCGATCCTAAATCTCTGTCTTACCATTATGTAATCCATCTGAAACCTGTCAGTATCTCCAGGCTTCTTTCATGTATACAACCCCCTTAATGTAAAGTAACAATTTAAACTCATTCCAATTTGAATACATGGCTCTCGGGTTCGCCACAGGATAACGTGTATTTCCTTTAGGCAGCAGTAAACAGCAGCAACAAATTGAGGATGTCAATCTGATGCGTACGTGCATTTAGCAGATCCACAGGGAGTAGCATAAAAAACTCATAATTCCAGTTTCTTTGAGATTCGGCTTCCGATGTTTGAAGGACAATATTGCTGCTGCGGGGCCGTCTAAAAGTGAAATGTGGCATAGAAGGATGGAAGAATGTGAGATTAGCATCTTTTTACGGTCGATGATGTCATTAAACACAGAGGAGAGTTGAAGTAAAACTTACTGTCGACTCTGTTGTTACTATAGTTCGAGTATTGACAACCGGACAAGATTAATGGAAAATCGGTAATATTCCTGTTGAAGGAACATTTCTGAGTGGCTTGGCGAAACCATCAACAACCTAGATCTTGGCTGGACTGAGATTTGAGCTGCGCACCAGGTGACTTAACTCATCTAACTTGTTAGGTCAAAACTCTAACTGACATGTTTAATTTTTAATTTATTGTTTTATTTACTTTGGCAAGATTATGGCCATTAGGTCCTTCCATAAGGAGCTCTACATATTTTATACTACATATGCCACTATAAGCATGTTGTAAATTACATCTAATATAAAATACAATATATATAAACTGCAATAGCGAAGAAAAAAAGGAATTTGCATTCTTTCACGAGATGTGCAACAATAAATGCAAATTACAATATGGTAGAAGAGTATTCGAAAGATTTTAGGTTATATCCTTTGCTTGGAAGGTAGAATACTGTTTTATGGTTTTAATGAAAATTTCACTAGATTTTTTTTTCTATGTTAACCGCATTTACACATCTAAATCATGGCTGATGACGTTCGCCAGGCATTCGCCGTACCCACACCCTGTCATCGGATCGCCACGTTGTGTACCGTGATTCGTTCTTCCACACAACGTTTTTCCACTGTTCAATCGTCCAATGTTCACTCTCCTTACATTAAGCGAGATGTCGTTTGGCATTTACTGGCGTGATGTGTGGCTTACGAGCAGCCGCTAGACCATGAAATCCACGTTTTCTCGCCTCCAGCCTAGGTGTCATAGTACTTGCAGTGGCTCCTGATGCAGTTTGAAATCCCTGTGCGATGGCCTGGATAGATGTCTGCCTACCCTCTTTATGTGTCGGCGGTCTCTGTCAGTCGACAGACGAGGTCGGCCTGTACACTTTTGTGCTGTACGTGTTTCTTCAAGTTTCTACTTCACTATCAGATCGGAAAGAGTGGACCTAGAGATGTTTAGGAGTGTGGAAACCTCGCGTACAAACATATGACACAAGTGACACCCAATCACCTGACTACGTTCGAAGTCCGTGAGTTCCGCAGAACGCCCCATTCGGCTCTCTCACGATGTCTAATGACTACTGAGGTTGCTGATATGGAGTACCTGGCAGTAGGTGGCTGCACAATGCACCTAATATAAAAAAAACGTTAGTTTTTTGGGGCGTCCGGATACTTTTGATCACATAGTGTATTTTCCGTTGCACAATAAAAGGAAGCAAGGTAACGTCATTAGACTAAATGGCAAGATCGACAAGGGGAGGATTTGCAAAGGAAATAAGCCGCGTCCTTTGCAAACCAACTATCACACATCTGGCTTAAGCGATGTCTGGAAATCACGAATGGGGATGTCAAGAGTTTAACAAGAGGAGTGGTGCTAGTATTATAGTACGTATAATTATATAAAATTGTTCGTTAAAATACTAATAATGTAGAAAAATGGTATGTAAACTGTAAACAGCATAAAATGGTAAAATTATATAGTCGAACGAGGGGAACTGTGAAAGGGCAAAGTCAGCACTGCGGAGGGGAGGAGGGAGGGGGAAGGGGGGAGGGAGGGAGGGATGGTGGGAGGCATGCTACGTATTTAAAAATGGAGGCTCTTATACCGAAACTACAAAAAATCAGTTATGTAAAAACTTTCTGTCAAAATACTAGAATGGATTCATAAAACGGTAAAAGGGGATAAAATAGGAGATTATGAAAGTGGAAGTAAAGTAGCGAAAACTGAATTAATATCTTAAGATTTTCAAAGCGTGAAACTTAGAAAGTATAAAATCATATGGCGTTCCTTTGAAAGTATAAAAAAAAAACTTTACAAATTTCTTTTCGCTAAAATATTAAAAGTATAAGTCAAGAACAACTGATATATAAATAGTGAAACAGATAAAAATCGGAAAATTACAGAAGTGGATTTATGTAGAGAACCTAGAACTGAATCAAGTGTCATTAAAAACTGTTAATTTTTAGAAACATTGAAAATGGGAAACCGTTAAAAATGTAAAACAATAAATTATTAACGTGAAACGACGCGCAGCAACTGAAGTTACAGGTACAGGGCGTGACGGTTATGATTAATTGCATTTGCTTCTGGTTGGTGGCGTTGTGCGGTGCGCAGTTTTGCAGTCTGCACGCCGGCTTGCTGATAGAGCTGTGGGCGAGCCGATTCGCTGCCGCTGTCTCTTCTCGGTGAGTGGAGCAGTTGATCATACGCTTGCTTTTGTAAGGAGGACGACTGGAAGAGTTCAACAATTTCTAAGACTTGCACTGTTAATAAAATAATTCTGCTGATTTAATGTGTTGCCAGGCTCTTGCACACGATAGGTACAAATCTCAGCTTCTTCCAAGATCGTTAGGAGCTGTCCCTTAGGTTCATTGTGCAGTACTTCGAAATACTTATCAATAATTCCAAAAGCATGCTTCGATATTTGAAGATACTCACCAAATTCTGTTTTATTACTGCAAATTGCAGTGTGCTGAAATCTTTGGGGTCATAACCAGACAAGACAGACTAATCGGTTGTTACAAACTATAACACAGCATCAACTTTCTTTCACCTTTCTGTTGTAGCGTAAATACACTCCTGGAAATTGAAATAAGAACACCGTGAATTCATTGTCCCAGGAAAGGGAAACTTTATTGACACATTCCTGGGGTCAGATACATCACATGATCACACTGACAGAACCACAGGCACATAGACACAGGCAACAGAGCATGCACAATGTCGGCACTAGTACAGTGTATATCCACCTTTCGCAGCAATGCAGGCTGCTATTCTCCCATGGAGACGATCGTAGAGATGCTGGATGTAGTCCTGTGGAACGGCTTGCCATGCCATTTCCACCTGGCGCCTCAGTTGGACCAGCGTTCGTGCAGGACGTGCAGACCGCGTGAGACGACGCTTCATCCAGTCCCAAACATGCTCAATGGGGGACAGATCCGGAGATCTTGGTGGCCAGGGTAGTGACTTACACCTTCTAGAGCACGTTGGGTGGCACGGGATACATGCGGACGTGCATTGTCCTGTTGGAATAGCAAGTTCCCTTGCCGGTCTAGGAATGGTAGAACGATGGGTTCGATGACGGTTTGGATGTACCGTGCACTATTCAGTGTCCCCTCGACGATCACCAGTGGTGTACGGCCAGTGTAGGAGATCGCTCCCCACACCATGATGCCGGGTGTTGGCCCTGTGTGCCTCGGTCGTATGCAGTCCTGATTGTGGCGCTCACCTGCACGGCGCCAAACACGCATACGACCATCATTGGCACCAAGGCAGAAGCGACTCTCATCGCTGAAGACGACACGTCTCCATTCGTCCCTCCATTCACGCCTGTCGCGACACCACTGGAGGCGGGCTGCACGATGTTGGGGCGTGAGCGGAAGACGGCCTAACGGTGTGCGGGACCGTAGCCCAGCTTCATGGAGACGGTTGCGAATGGTCCTCGCCGATACCCCAGGAGCAACAGTGTCCCTAATTTGCTGGGAAGTGGCGGTGCGGTCCCCTACGGCACTGCGTAGGATCCTACGGTCTTGGCGTGCATCCGTGCGTCGCTGCGGTCCGGTCCCAGGTCGACGGGCACATGCACCTTCCGCCGACCACTGGCGACAACATCGATGTACTGTGGAGACCTCACGCCCCACGTGTTGAGCAATTCGGCGGTACGTCCACCCGGCCTCCCGCATGCCCACTATACGCCCTCGCTCAGAGTCCGTCAACTGCACTTACGGTTCACGTCCACGCTGTCGCGGCATGCTACCAGTGTTAAAGACTGCGATGGAGCTCCGTATGCCACGGCAAACTGGCTGACACTGACGGCGGCGGTGCACAAATGCTGCGCAGCTAGCGCCATTCGACGGCCAAAACCGCGGTTCCTGGTGTGTCCGCTGTGCAGTGCGTGTGATCATTGCTTGTACAGCCCTCTCGCAGTGTCCGGAGCAAGTATGGTGGGTCTGACACACCGGTGTCAATGTGTTCTTTTTTCCATTTCCAGGAGTGTAAGTCTACGAGCAAGAGTAAAGACAGATTACAAGCAGTCTTCTGGCCTCCACAAAGTTGTTGGGTTGTTTCAGATGTGGTAAGGTAGATAGTATGTGTTGATTCAATACAGTCAAAATCGTTACCTAGTGTGCGCTTTTGCTTAAAGAATAGCATAATAATAGCATAATAATTTCGTTGCGAGTCATGCACTTGTCCTTTGTGCATATTCAGTGGGTGTTACTGGCCAGCTCGCAATATCGGGGGGGGGGGGGGGGGTCGTTTTACCCATCTTTTGAAAATATTGTAATATAGTCATGAACTTCATATATTAAAATTCTGAAAAACATTTATATTGTTTGGATTATTTGTTATACCAGATTCCGTAATTATTTTGAATATTTCACTGAAACTTCTCCAAACAATGTAAGACTTAGTAGTAAATGTGACTTTTTGCAACGTATGTCGTACGAATATTTTAAAATTCAGGACCTGTCTTACACATCTATATATCTTTAGGAATATGTTGGGAATAAAAGACAATGACATTTGCCGAAATCTGAGTTTGTCAAAAATTTTTTGTGGTTGTTTACACGTTACGCAGAATGCGATGATATTGCTAAGATTATGCTAGTGATATTTTCAGGTTCTGAACAGTACTCATACGTGCATCAGCACCTATTTAAAAACGATGTTGATAATAACAGTTAAGAACAGTAACGAAATTTGTTTTTATTTGTGTTTGACATAAAGTACCCCCGCCCACCCCCTCTCCGTTGGTAATATACGTTATGGAAAATTCGTTGGTATTGCTAGAGTTAATGAAAAATGTTAGTTAGATGCTGTTCAACTACAACGCAGCAGATCACTTTCGACCTAATGAATGCCAAGCCCCAGAGAACATTGTTACATAATTTTGGCGTGGTGTTCGTATTGTTACGGCATAACGCACACAGAAAATTCCCGCTGGAATGAATTCGCCATCTGCCACCGTATAAAGCGTAAAGCAAGTATTCGTGTAAACAGAGCAATCGCTACGGCGCATGAATAATTGACAAAGTTTGTGCATGGGAATTACGCCAGCGGGTGATATCATGTAGTTCGCCGACTGTGTATATATTGCCACTGCATTTGCAGAAGTTTTGATTTCCATTCTTAGTTCATTTACGTCAACATCAAATGAAAGATCATCACGGAAAGTAACGAGTGCAAGCGTATACAGACATTGACTTCGATTACTGAAACGTCGTCTTATGTCGGCCAGTGATGAACAAAGAGTTCATTCCATACAAGTTGATGCCATTCATAAACATGGCGTATAGTCAAAAGAGCCTTAAAAACAGGAAAGATAGTGCTGTTTCACTGTAGCCCATTTAATTACAGACCTCTGCTTTTGAGTTATGGCACTATGCTAGCAACTTCACACAAATATTTACGTTCTACCGAAAAATAGGTTGCCGCTGTACGTTACGAGAAGCGAGCGAGGTGGCTCAGTGGTTAGCACACTTGACTTGGAGTTTCGATGAGGATGGTTCAAACCCCTGTCCAGCCACTCAGATTTACGTTGTCAGTAATCTCCTTAAATCGCCCCAGGTGAATTCTTCTATTGTAGCTTTGGAAAGGACACGAGCGATTTCCTTCCCCACCCTGTCTTAAACCGGCAAACGCCGAGCCGAGCGGACGAGACAGCGACCGTAGCGGCAGCGGTTGTCTGATACA
The DNA here is from genome assembly GCF_023864275.1 of Schistocerca cancellata. Lineage (NCBI taxonomy): Eukaryota > Metazoa > Arthropoda > Insecta > Orthoptera > Acrididae > Schistocerca > Schistocerca cancellata. The sequence goes on along the minus strand of NC_064630.1, from coordinate 321,575,767 downwards.
CAGTAATTTAGTTTAGTTTCTGTGTTTTTCCCACTTGCTTCTGCAAAGAAGTGAACTATATCAATGTATTTTACTGTGTAGACCAACGGTTAGAAAACTACTGTTTTTGCATATTCATACGTACTGTTGGTGCATATTCATATGTAAGGCGGCTTCTTAGTGTAATTTTTCCGCCGAAAGTTCCATGTCACGCCACTAAGTTTACATTTTGTGCATGTACACTTCATAAAGTTTAGATCAATGCGTTCTTGTTTGCATAATTATCTCGTGCAGTAGCGTTTGGATAAGCAAAGTTTCTAGTAACAGGTAAATGTAGATACATCCACTTCAGTAGAGGAATTTGTTTTTGCTTAAAAGTTCACCGTCTCAGGGTATAGTGAGAAATCTGCAGAGCCGTTTTTAATGTTTCTTTATTCTCCTCGTTATATTTTGTGTACATTATAATTAAACAATTGGAAGCTGCTTGGCATCTTGTAATAGCCAAGTGGCGTCTCGTTTTCTTAGTGTGTTCACTGGCGCCACTACGTTTGCTCGCCTTGTCTGTCCGTAAGTGGCAGCAGCAGCAGCGCTTATCGATAGCGCGTACTGTTGTACCATCTTTGGAGCGGCCTCTAGTATTCTCGGGCCGTCGTGTGTGGAGAGAGGGGAATTGGGACGGAGCAGCAGTGAGGTCACGACAGCCAGTACTTGCCCGACCGCTGGCGACACACATGCACTGTCCGACGGAATGATGTGGTCGTGAGAGTGCACGGCCACGTCAGGGACTCGGTTCAGCGAGTTTCAGTTGAATGGACCGTGATATTCAGGTAGTGCAACTTTCACTTATGTGTGTGTGTCCAGCCGTCGAAGTGACCTCATGGGAATAAGTTGTCACATCTTTCCCATGCCTGACTAGAGTGGAGACGACCATTGGTTGGTCGCTCGGTCGGACGTCGCAGCGGACGAAAAAAATGGCTCTGAGCACTATGGGACTTAACTTCTAAGGTCATCAGTCCCCTAGAACATAGAACTGCTTAAACCGAACTAACTTAAGAACATCACACACATCCATGCCCGAGGCAGGATTCGAACCTGTGACCGTAGCAGTCGCGCGGTTCCAGACTGTAGCGCCTAGAACCGCTCGGCCACTCTTGCCGGCCGGAGCGGACGACGTGCATTTGGTCTTCCGACCGCGTCTGGCTTCTCTGTGTTTGTGCTGACTTATAATTCGTTTGTGTTGCTTCTCAGTGACTGGTTTTAGTATTGTGAGTTGTTTGTGGAATTGTTTTCCCGGATCAGTTTATATCTTGTGGTTTTGAATAAGCAGTTATTTTAATGCTGTCTGCGTACTGGATTTGGTGGAGAGTGGCGAACGGACATCAGTTCGGTTGGGGCACAGCAGCGAGCAGGTCTGTGCATTGAATTTAGTATTATTCTTGTTAGTGAAGTGCAACTAGCGGTATTTTCTGCCTTGTGGCCGCCAACGCCCCAGTTACCTACCCTGTAGGTTAGCGTACTTTTCCGGCAGTGTCCCTTTCCTGGTCGTGTTGATACTGTCCGACACGGCGTTTAGTTCGACAGCCTCTTGTGTTGTACTGTTCATATTTTTTGGGAGGTCTACCTTGGTTCTAGTGTTTCCTTCAGCCTTGTGTATTTTCTGAAGACGTGTGCTGTCTGTCTCTTCGCCCTTGCCTAAAAATATTCCATCGTTGTACCGGTGATCGGACGTTAGGCGGATTGGTTAGTCGGTCGGTCGGCGCTTAAGCTGCCCCTAATTTGAGTTGCCATCCTGTTACGTGAGTACAACTCTTGGCTGCCTCTCTCACCTTACCTTACGTTTGAGTTACCTTCCCAGGCCGACCCTTGGAACACTTGCTGGAAACCGCTTGTCCTGATTCCTTAGATTGTGATGTTTGTTTTAAGGATATTTGTAATTTTCTAATTATTGTTGGTGCGGCTTTCAGCCGAGAAACAATTTCACTTCTTTCCTAAGTAGGCCTTCAGCCATGTTACAATAAGTTTTTTTTAAAAAAGCAAACTTGTTTTAAAAGCATAGTATTTGTTGAAATGTGTGCAATTTGAAATTGTTATTCTGACTTCTAATTCAGGACTTCAGCCGTTTGTTGTTTGAGGTTATTGTTGGTGGCCTTCCGCCCTAAAATTGTGGAATTTTTTGTAATGAGGCCTTCAGCCGTCATACAGTCAATTGCGATTTTTTTAAGAGATTGTTTTAAGACTTGAATTTATTTAAATAAAGTTTACGTATTTGTTGTGCAACCGAGAAAAACTGATTACGACCCCGTCCACAATTGTAACCTTATCCTGCCTCATCCTGAGAAACCAGCTCTCAATAATGTGTTTCATAGGCACGGAAAAAACAAATGTCCAGAGGCTGAATTTGTCCAATTGTTCCAGGTAGTGTGAATTCCAACGTAACGCACTATTTAGGATGGATAGTTTGCTCTAATGGAGTACGAGTTTTATACGCAAGTTTATAAACAAGTTATTCTAACCAATTATTAGCCAAACGCAGCCCTCAAACCAAAGTTGCTGTTCTCTTACGCCCTTTTCCCACTCTTGCTTGCTGTGACGTAAATATTCCCTACTGCCCCTGCAAGATCACGCACACGAGAAAGAATCGTAGAGGGCAGAGCATCTCCAACTTCTCGCAGTACAATAAATAACTTTCCAGCCGATTAAGCATCCGAATTAACAGTCGGTATAATAGGGTACTAATGCCTTAAGGCATTGATATTAGTTGAGGTTGATACAGTTCTCCTCATACATATAATTTACACGGTTCTTTCCATATGCATTTCCTATTCATATCCCGATTGATTGGATTTGAAAGCACATTCCTTACTGAACGATGGGATAAGCTTGTTTATCTCATCTACAAATTTTGGGGCCGTTTCCAAAATTTGCTGTGCATCCTCAAGTTGACGCTTTGCTTGAAATTTCGTTAACTTACGTCTTTCAGTTCTGTAACTCTGTTTGAAACTATGCAACCATCAACTGCTTCTCATGAAACCACTGTAATCTATGTCACGCTCAGTTTGGTCAGTCAGTAGGTAAGTATTATGCGCATCTTGTAAATTGTGCCGAGCGTCCTTGAAAAGCGCAAACACCAGTTTTTGTAAGTGCTCTTTGTCCTTCGAGTTTACGTAGTATTTCTTATGCACTGCACTGTTATATTACTGTAGACTTATTCGAAATCTGTTCATTATTGTTTTTCTTTTACTGCTCTGCAAATGATCTTCGAAGTACGTAATTATGTTTAGTGCCTGATCCTTGGACAACGAATGGCTCCCTGTCCGACAACGACGTGGCTCGATACCTGTTTCAACAACACTTTCACTTGTTAAGCACGTATCGTTATCATCGTACTCCTCATGTACAGGTTGACAACTACTGAAATATATGAAAAAAAACGTAAATTAGTTAAAAGGTAGGGCGTTCACAAACTTTATTCAACAAGTAAATGTCACTTCAGATATTCGGACATTTTCGATAAGCCTGCCATCATTGGCGATGTTGTGACGCAGACGAATAGCGAAATTCTACATGATGTGTCGGAACATCGATGCTATCCTCCTGAATGGATGTTGTGTGCTCAGCAATGGTTTTGGGATTATTGCTGTACACATTGTCTTTAATATAGCCCCACAAAAAGCAGTGGCATGTGTTCAGATCCGGAGAATATGGGGACCAATCGAGCCCATGTCAGTGGCCTCTGAGTACCCCAGAGCCAGAATGCGGTCCCCAAAGTGCTCCTCCAGGACATCAGGCACTCTCTTGCTTCGATGGGGTCGATCTCAGTCTTGCACGAACCACACATTGTCGAAATCAGGGTCACTTTGGATAATGAGTATGAAATAATCTTCCTAAACCTTCACGTACCGTTCCGTAGTCACCGTGCCACCAAGGAATATAGCATCGTTCATTCTGTGACTGGAGATTGCACACCACAGAGTCACCCACTGAGGGTGAAGAGACTTCTCGATCGTCAAATTCTGATTCTTAGTACCTCAAATGCGCCAATTTTGCTTGATGAAGAACCTGTCTAAATGAAAGTGGGCTTCGTCGCTAAACCAAACCATACTCGTTTCCATCATGCACAGCGGCCAACCGTGCAGTTTGAACGTCCTAAAGCAAACCGTTCAGAAGTTCATATAATTCAATAATTGTCACCCTGTACATTGTCCGCCCACTCGAACTTATACGACACATCACACATTACACTGACTCATCTTACAGAAAGATTAATGTTTCATCTGCCACTTTTTGCTCACTCTGCAAAATTCCTTGGGTTCCATTCTGACAAATTAGCAACTTTGGCAACTGTTGTCGTGAATATAACCCAATGTTTTCTTTGTTTATTGTTGCCATTACTCTGCTTTGTATCAACTCCACCAACATTGTAACACTGTTGTGAGTTACTCGTCTAGTATGCAGCTCAGCTACGCTCTGTAGCCTCGTGCTATGCTCATCATTGGATACTTCCAGTCCCAACCCCCCGCTGCCATCAGCAGCCAATATTGTAGTTGCATGATAGGAAATATGTGGGGTGTCAAATGACGTAACATCATGGGCCTTTTGAGATCTCACACTCAAGGCGTTCCTTGTCGATAATGCCTTGGTATTCTGGTGTTGAATTAGTACAATGATGTGTACTTCTGTTTTGGTAAGTTCCTTCCTTTGTAATCAATCTATGTAATCTCTTCTATATTTTCAGCATATCATTCAGGTTTTGGGTACGAGTCACTTTTCTTATTATCGTTTCTGCACTATTATTTTCTGTTTCCGTCTCTCTGATTTTCATGTCATGTGCAAGTTATTTGGGTTGCTAGCTAAACCTTCAAGTCATGGATTACGACTGCTTGTAATGATATAATATTTTTATTATAGGTAATTTTTTATTTTATGTTTTGATGGGAACCTTTGACATACTGCTATTACGGCAGCGAAAGTTTTTAGCCGGTGAACTGTCACGTGGCTACTGAGTGATCGTGGTCGTTCGCTCTACACGTTGGCGTTCGTTGAGTGCCTCTTACATCTACTTCTTAGCAATTATGACATTACGTAAAATTCCTCTTCATTGTTTTTACCTTTCTCGTAGGTTTTGCGGGAGTGTTATCCACCATATCTTACTATGTTTAGTACAATAGTCTTTTTTGCGCATCATCTATTGTACGGGTCTTCCCATAACATATTACGTATACCATGACTTGACGATGGTGCGTACATTCTTCATTGTGTTTTCATCTTAGATTGGGGATTATTTATTTACTACAGGATTTTTTTCCACTTATATATAGATTTGCACCTGAAGATGCAGCTGAAAGTGCTGTTAAACCGCTAATGCCAAAGGATAAAAGGATTTTACAGCCGCAGCGGTTTTATTTCTCAACACCGTTCCATTTGGTTGATCCCTGCCTCCTAGAGAACTTGTAACCTCCCCCTCACTTATCGACCTTAATGACAGTAAAAAATTAAACCGCGTGTACCTAATGGAAATTTGGGAAAAGCAATCGTCACCGAAGTTAATTTGTCGGTAAAGAGGGAGGAAAGGGTTACATCTAAATGAAAGGAAAAATGCTAATGAAACTGGTGGAAATTAATTTTGAAAAGGGGTAAAGTTAATAAAGAAAGTAAATGTACGGCCGTTACATTAACAATCAACTAGCGGTAATTAGATATTTGAGATTTGGGGGAAATTACGGTCGCCAGTCCTAAGGACAATTACTATAGTAACTGAAAAAAAGGTTATTACACATATAATTAGCACTAGAAGCGTGGCAACTGAAGGTTGATACGTGCAGTGTGAAAACTGAAGGTTTGTCAGAAGTAATAAATTTCGCTACACTCTGACTTAATTTAGCAAAAGAATTAATAAAACAGGAAAATCGAAAGTTAATTTAGTGACTGAAGTTAATAGTGAGCTTTCTTTCTGAAGCACATCGACATTCAGTAAAATACGGTTAGTCTTGGACTACCTCAACAATCATTTCAAAAGCTACTTGAATCTACGCAATTTAGAAATAAGAGATTTAACTTTGAACTTGAATTAAATGATTCTGAACAATTAACAATAGTAAAATTTAGTACGTACCAAGCTGAGCTGCAGTCACAGGTAAGCTAAAATATGGTAACAAAACTCGCACTCTTGATTTGTGCTTGTGTAATCTGAATATTGTAGCCAGCTATGAATACTTTGACTGAACTTTGAAATTAAAGCAGTGAAATAGAATTAGCTATATTACTTTAATGCTGGCGTTTGAATTTCAACGACACTCGGGTTCATTTCGGAAAAGGAAGGGACCCTGCTTGGTAATGCAACTGGGACAATGAGCAACAAAGGTTCATGCTACGTTGCTGTAATTTTGTGATTTGAACAGTTTTAAAAGCTGAGGTCTGCAATACAGTTCTAAAACTTTACGTGCGTCCAGTCTTCCTTGTTGGTTGATTGAAGGTTTGAAGCCGTCGATCGAGAAGGTGGCGACAGTCACTCATTGTCGGCCGTCGCTGTTGCAGAAGCTGGATGTTGGCGCGCCTCCTTCTCGACGCGGTCACCAGGCGAAACGGGCTCTTGATGTGCGCCAGATAATGCTTCCCGTCCGCGACACCATGTCAGAAACTATCATCGCAAGTCGAGCGCAATTACATGCTGCCAAACCCCGAAAGCGCGGCAACTCGCGGGAGCTTCACACAACACACCTCTCCACTCGCTACTCCAGCCAGACCCCCCCTGCTCTGCCCGCGCTCCACGTGGCAGAGTTAACACTACCAAAGATCCTACACACTTTGATTCTTCACACGACATATCGATGTAATCGTTCGATAGCAGTTTTCCCTAGGCAAGACCCAGCGCAAAAATACAAATAATATTTACGAAACAAACCAATTATACATCGACATAAATGCATAAATATATATATACAAATAGTAAAACAATTACAATATACAAAGACACAGAAATGTTATATATTCAGGTAACAAAAATAAGGAAAAAAATTATAGTACAATAGATGGAAATAGGAGGATATGCATTTCCGGCGTTACAAACTTCAGAGAAATATTTAACAACAAAGAAGATTGCTGTGGCGCTCAACTTACCATTCCCCATATAAAAAGAAGTAAGGTAAATTCTGCGTTCTAGTTCCTTTCCTGAAGGCAAGCTGCGAGTGTGGCAAGTAGTGTGAAGTAAGTTGTTTTACCACGAATTACATACATGAAAATAATGAATGTTTCGATGCTAGCCTTTATTATGACGCCTGTAGTTGTATACAATTTGATGCATACGGTACAACGACGCTAAAGCCGAACGCAATGAGAGGGAACGCCAATTAGATCAGGTAATTGTCACCACTGGAGTGTGGAGTGAATTAGCGACGAGGTGGAGTGGCGAGGCTGAGTAGGAAGACGCTAGTATTACAGGTAAGGGGGTTATCAAGAGTCCATATCATTTATAAACCGCACTGCGGCAGTATGAGTCCACACTGCGCAAGAAAGAGGTTGATCAAGTCAAAGGCAAAGGATCGTGGCGTGACGGAGCCTCAGACCTGCTCTGCACTCGAACGATCCAAGCATGTCAGTTCCGTGCGTTTCGACGTTCACTTTTATCGAAGTTTGAATGATCGCTACAGAAATGGGCTAGACATCGGCCAAAGCAACTTCATCTAGTGCAATTGTTAGAACACATTCAGAGAGTCGTAAGTTTGCTGACTTCGTGAAGAACCAGCTAAGGAGGCAGACGTTTGCTAGAAGTCAGCTATGATATTGTGTGTGGTTGGCAAGATGCAGGTCAGTATCGCTGCACGGTATAGTGGTTGTTACTTTACTGCCAACAACGAGGGACAATGGTGTCTTCATCAATATCTGACATACTTAGACCAATTGAGCTTGATTTATTATCAGGTGTCGTGCATGCTAACATCAGGCTAACAGAATAAACACCTAGTTCCAATAACATATTTGCAATGTATGATTTTGCTCAGTATACGACGTTCTTATTATTTTGAACAACAATTTATTTGCTAATTTTAACATTGTGTTGTGATGCTGCAGTAAACAGAAATAACTCGCTTTCTTGAGCAGCAGTGTAGAATGATTTAGTGACGAGAAAGAAGCGGTTTCCACCTACAGAACACAGCGAGACTGTCCGCGTTGTGTGTAGGCAGCGAGAGTGCATCCAGCTCGACCATTTCGAACTATGGGGACTCAGCAACATTTAGGAACAAAGCTCAGATATTTCCTTTATCAAATATTGTTAGAATCCACATTTTGCATATTAAATGCTAAGGGAAGCCTGTCATTATAGCTTTGGTACTGCAGTGAAACTATGCAGTAAACGTTTATATAAGGAAACAAATGACGATTATTATTCTGCCGACTATGTACGAACAGTTCTGAAGTTATACGAAGTGTATTGAAGATTTCTTTCTGCTACGCAGTAATCTCTTCATTTGGCGCTAGGATGCTATCTATATCTGCTCCCTGTGCTGCCAATGATCTCGATTTTCCTTGCATTTTGAAGTTATATATATCAAATTGTGTTATTGTGAATTATTTTGCCGTGTTTCGCAACAAATGCACCATTACAGCATCACAGAATTTATTTAAAGTTGATTAGCTACCAGCATTTTCCATTTATAGCTACATAGGCAAGATGTTCGCATATCCCATCGAATCCAGTGTGCTACGAGAACTGCTTCAATGAACTACGTCACTAAGAGTAAGACACAGAACAGGTAAGGAGGAGTCCAAGCGTTGATCAAGGAAAGGAATAACTTAAATTTTGCAGTCTCGATTGTGAAGGAACGACCACTTGTACTTTACACCGCCTGTAGCACTTCCTGCAGACTTGTTTCTAGATTGAAAAATATCTGTAGATGTTCAGTACCACAGGAAATCTTGCAAGCAAAATAGCCTCATTGACGTTCCTATATTCCCCAAAAGTGTTTCACACAGTGCCGCACTGAATAGTCCGAGCTTACAGAATAGTTTGTCAGATATGTACATGGTTCCATGACTTTTTAAATAATAGAACCCAGTACATTCTTCTGGACGGTGATTGTTCATCAGAGATAAAGTTATCGTGGGGGAAATTTGATAGGGTCGATATTGTGTTCTGAGTGAATAAACGATTTGACAGGCATGGTGAGCAGCAATCAGCGAATGCGTGTTGACAACGCTGTAATGCACAGGGATGTGCTGCCTTCGAATGATTGCAGGGGGATTCAAGACGACTCGGATGGAAATTCTATTTGGTGCGATAAATGGCAGCGTACTCTAAATGTGGGGAAATGTAACTTAATACAGAACAGTAGGAAAACAGTCCCGTAATTTTCGAATACAGCATTAGTAGTGTACTGCTTGTCACAGTCCCGTCGATGAAATACCTAAGTGTAACGGTGTGAAGTGACACGAGCCAGCGGCTATGTATCCCAAGAAAGACACCTGTTTTACTCAAGGTTTGGACACAAGGGAGCGTCCACACATGTGACTCGACTGCCAAGCACGATATTAGCTAGAGTAATGGCATGAACTCGCCAGTAACTTCAGCAGATTGCAGATCTGCTTCGGTTCTGAAAGGTAAGCAACTAGCGTAACGTAGGTACAGCCGAAACCACTCATGGAGAAAACTTGTGAGGACTTGTGTTTAATATAATAATTTCGGCCTTCAGTCTTTATTAAGTACAACAGTATTGGCTATATAGTTAGACTTTGTTAAGTGAATTCATCGTCAGGATCTGTTGAACTGTGTGTCCCAGTGTGAGTACAAAATCAACGAAATGTATTGCAGGCAGGTAACAAACATGTTCGCCAACTGTAATTGAGCTACAAATGAAAATCGATACAGTAGTTACTTGTGCAGAGAACGTGCACTGTATTGATGTTCAATCTGTGACTCATTTGTTTTACGGCTGGAAAACATATTTGCAACCTGTCTGCCATACATTTCGTTGATTTTGTATTTATCTACAGGCTGGGTCGTCCTGAAACATCCCCTTAATAAAAATTAATGAACTGACTGTACTGATAAACCTCTTACGTTATTTGATTTTCAAACAGCTGAGCAGAACTGAACGTACTCAGACATTTCTCTCTTTACTTATTCTGATCAACACTAAACTGACACACAATATTTTTAGCACAACGCAATCTGACTTTCAATAATCCCTACAAAAGAATGGCCCTGACTAACAATAACCTATACCTTTCATGAATCACTTACCTCACAAAAATCTTCGTTACTCTAACTACTGCAATACAGCGAGCACCAATACCGCCAGCTAAATAAAAGGTTCTAACTACTGAATGCACTAACTGCTGATAGGCATAGTTAGCAAACGAAAGATTTTGATAGAGAACAAATGATGTATTTACCTTAATAATATTCAAAAGTTATCATATATCATATATATATATATATATATATATATATATATATATATATATCAGTTCATGATATACAGTATTACAAATTTACTCTTTCTGATGGACACGCGTCGAGATCGTCCGCTCTCAAAATTCCGCCATCTCTCTCCCCACATCCACCACTGCTGACGACTCACCTCCAACCGCGCAACGCTACGCGCTGTTCACATCCAACTGCCCAACACTACAGTAGCAAAAATTCCAACAATGCAAACCAACCACAGACTGCGCACAGCACAGTCAGTGATTTTCATACGGAGCGCTACGTGGCGTTACCAACATAGAAACCTAAACAGCCTACTTACAATACAGTGCAATAGATCTTGACACAGACTTCACTTAACAAAGTTTAATTATGTATCCAGTATTGTTGTGCTATGGCTTAAGGCCGAAATCAGTACAGAGGCGTGCAGCTAAATTTTTTACCGGTAGGCTCGACCAACATGCGGGAATTACGGAAATGCTCAGTGAAATCAAATTGGAGTGTCAGGAGATATTCTGTTGAGAAAGTTTAGAGAACCGGAATATCCAATAACACAAAACAATCCTACAGACACGGGTGTAAGGACAAATCAGAGCTAGTACATAAGCATAAACACACGTATTCTTCCCTCGTTCTATTTGTGAGTGAAACAGGAAAAGGATGGACAAGGTACACAACACCATGCACCGTAGGATGGTTTGGGAGTATGTCTGTAGATTAGGGTGGTGCTTAATTTCTCGAATTTCGTATTTCTTCATGCACGCACTCTAGTTTTATTCTTTTTTTCTTAAGAAGAATTTTAAAATCTATTTTGTTGAAACTGAATACGAGGGACCCATGCCTCAGTGGCCGAGAAGTTCCGTCATGTCTCTACGTGTTGTTTATTACTGCTTTTGCGTGTGCTTGACTGCTGTCATTAGGTTAGTCATATGGGCGGTTACAAAAAAATCTAGTGATTTGAACACCCTGCCCCCCATTTTTGTTACTTTTGGCGTGTTTTGAAAATATGCCAAACGTCAGCACAATTAATTAATATTAATCCACAGTGCACAGAACTTAAATATTTAAATAAGACGTATATACTGAAATAAGAGTGTATATTTTCTATTGGAATAAATAATTCAAATCAACCTATTTATATATGTTTTGCAAATATGTTTAAGTATATTTAAACGGGAGAAATTTAAGTACTTATGCGTAACAGAACATACCAAATGTGTAAATGCATAATACCTCAATAATAGTTTTAGCATAATTTTCCTTTGAGTGTCTTTCCTTTCTATAATCTGAGTTCTGTCTTTGAAGACCTTGCATATGTCGTAAAATTAATTCTTTTTGTTCACCAGCTTTTAATAGTCCACTGAAATGTTACATTAACTTCACTCCTCTTTCCACCGTATCATATGCCATCTTAAGATCTTCCGTAACCTTCTTGTCACTAAGGCAGAAAATGCTTGAATCCCAAGAAAAATTTATTTTTTATTTAAGAAATCTGAATCCATGCTTAACTTCTGCAACACGTCTAAACTCTTTACTGAAGTGAACTCATCACTTCGCTGCAGAGTGGAACTTTCATTCTGGAAATATTCCGCAGGCTGTGTCTAAGGCAACTCACCGCAATATCCTTTCTTTTAGGAGAGCTACTCCCTCATGTTTCACAGGAGATCTTCTGTGAAGTTTGGAAGGTAGGGGATGAGGTACTAACTGAAGTAAAACTGTGAGGACGGGTCGTGAGTCGTGCTCGTGTAAACTAGTTTGATGAGCACTTGCTCGCGAAAGGCAGAAGCCCCGAGTTCGAATCTCAGTCCGGCACACAGTTTTAATCTGTCAAAAAGTTTCATATCAGCACATACTCCGCTCCAGAGTTAAAAATTCATTCTGGAATATGACAGATATTAAGCGCAACCCGCAAATAGTAATAAAGAATACGTAGAGACATGACGCAACTTCACGGCCACTGCGGCATGTGTTCCTTGTCTTCAGTTTCAACAAAGTATGTCTGAAAATTCTTCCTAAAACAAAAGGGAAAACAGGGGGGAGGGGCGGTGCGGGAAGAAACACGAAAGGACAATAATGTAAATTTAGTTGTAGGATAAGGATTAATACTACTTCCAGATCCTTTGGAGTCTCCGTGAGTTAGTGTGTTCGGTTCTCTGGAGTTCTGGCTCGATCTGTTGTGATACGAGACCGAAACGAAGTAACGTGTCTACGAGGCAGGTCTGGAGCCGCAAAATACAACGCACGTACGAAGCTACGTACCCGCGCAGAAGCGGAGAACGGGATAGGACGCGGAACGCGGCAATGCAAAGGGGCGGGAATAGGAGCGCGTATCCGCCAGCCCCTGAATGGCGGCAGACCCGCGTGCCACTGCGGCTGCGGCGGCTGCTGCGGCGTGCGTGACCGGCTTACGGCGGCGCGGCGGGCAGGGCGCAGGTGGCTTGCGCAATGCGGAGAGCGGCGCGTGGCGCGGCACGGCGCGGGCCGGGCTATCCATTATGCAGCGCCATCATCGCTAATGAGCGGCCGGCGCGGCGAGGCGTCTTGCGGCGCGGCGCCCGCACTCGAACGGCCGGTGGACGCGGGCTCGCCTCCCCGAAAGATCCGCCCGTTGGCTCAATAATGCACGCTAACCCTCGCAAAGACTGTGTTTGCTCTACAGACTGCAATTAATAATATAGATCAAGAAGTCAGCCCCAGACTAAGAATACAGACCCCTGCAGCCCCCGCATAGGAGTTCACGGGTTAAAGAGGTGTGGCAAGGACGACGAAGAAGGCAGTACAACTTTACAGGCGCAGCACCAAGTTCACTTCTTCCTACGATCGCTGACTTTAGTCACTACTATGATATTTAACCCTGCTCATTCATGACGCTACTACTATAGCACTAATATAACAACATTAGGAATTGTAGAAAATATTCTTTTAACTCTGTCGATCACTGGTCGATTTTGGCCGGTGTCACTTATCTTCAAATCTTTTCTCATAGTTACCGATTAACCAGTCATATAACGCTGCTAGCAAACCCGTCAATGCTTTGCAATTGCTAAATATGTATGGAAATTCGTTGGACAAAATGCTAGAAAAAACGAAACGGTACATTTTCATAGCACACCACTTACTTCTCACAGCCAGTCTTGACAGAAAAAGTATACATTGTTTAAAAAAAAAAAACAAATATACAGCAGATGTCCCTCTGAATGTTTCTTAGTGTATTATGTAAAAATTTGAAGTAAATCTGTCAAGAACTTTTAAAGGCTTTCGGTAACATTTCTCATTATATATTACAAAGAAATTTATATACTATATATGTTAAAAACATATAGCCTATGTATGTCGAAACGTTAGAGTATCGTGTAAAAATTATATTAATATGTATTTATACATGTAAAAAATGTAGTCTATGTCTATCTGAACGTTCATTAGAGTATCATGTAAAGATCTGAACTAAAAAGAAAAACTTTCCAGTGTGTTTCATAACAAAGTTTCCTGTTTGTATATTACATATATTTATATATGTAAGAAAATATAGCCTATGTCCATCAGAATATTCATCAGTAAATCGAGAAAAATCTGATGTCAATTGAAGAAGTTTCCCAGATATTTGGTAACAACTTTTCCCCTTTACACAATATACTATTAGAGTACAGCGTAACCATTTGAAGAAATCTGTTAATATCATTCACGAGTTTTGCAAACAACACATCTCTGTTACAAGACGTATATTTGTATATTACATACATTAAAAAGGACGTAGCCTTTGTGCATCCAAATGTTTGTCAGAGTATTGCCTAAAAATTAGAAATATACCAATCAAGAACTTTGCGAGATTTTTGCTAACAACGTTTCTCTCTTATATATATATTGCAAATATGTACCATATGTCCGTCTCTACATTTATTAGAGTATCGAGTAAAATGTGAAGGAAATTGGTCAAGAATTTTGCCATTTATATAGTGTATATATAATTATATACCATATACAGTATGTTATAAAAATGTGTAGCCTATGCCTGTCAGAATCGTTACTAGGGTATTGTATAAAAATTTAAAGTTAATCGGTCAAAAGTTTTTCGGGAGTTTTGATAACAACGTTAAACTATGACTTGTCCTCATCTTTAAGTATGCATTTCATCTATGTATATTAATGTACTGTATATATTTGAAAATGTAGTCTACATCTGTTCAAACCTTCACTGAAGTATCGTGTATAAATCTGAAACAAGTCTGTCAAGAACTTTCCGAGGTATTTGATAAAAACCTTTCCCATTTATATAGTGTGTATGTATTTATGTTTCATATTTATTTAAAAAAATGTGGTCATGGTTATCCGAACATTTATCAGAGTATTGTGTAAAAATCTGAAGTAAATCCTTCGAGTACATTTAGAGATTTTTTTGCAACTATATTAAACTACGACTTGTCTTTATTTAGTAATACTGGCTTTGTGCCTGCTGCTTTGCTCTCGTTTGCGTACTAATTACATCAAGAATCATTTTATTAGAATATATTAGCTCTACTGCAAATTTAATGTATTAATGAGCCATTTATTTTGCTTTGTAATTCTGACATTTAATTTGTCATGGTGACTGTTAAATAGCTTTCTTTAATTTAGTTCACAAATTGTAACATGTTCTAAACTTTTTACTCGAATTAAGGTTTCTAAAGCATGGTCTCTTCAGAATATACTTCTGACCAAAAAGCGAGTCTGGTAGCTAGAGTTTCGTTAATCATGTGTATTGCATTATTGTGGTAATATTCCCATAGAAATCTACGTCCCCTAACGGATATTTCTTTATACTTAACCGAGAAGTGAAACAATAATTGTGATGGATTTTTTTTAATGTAACGAAATATTTTCTTAAAATTTTCATCCCCTATTTCACCGCCTTGATGGCTGAATTTCCACAAACCGTCTGAAACACCTATTTTTTAAATTTCAAATCGAGAAGCCAAATCAAAAATTTTAAGAAATCTAGCTTTAAAACTGCTTTAATAATGAGATATTCTCATAAAATATTGCATCCCTTATTTCATCCCTAAGGGGTAAAATTTCCAAAAACATTGAAATACGTGTATTTTTAGTTCTAACTGAGAAGTCAGAGACCAATTTTCATAGATGTAGCTTTAAAAATACTTTAGTAGTTCTTTAATAATGATGTATTTAAAAAAAATTCACCCACTATTTCAACCCCATAGGGATTAAGTTTACAAAACTTGTGGGACACGTATTTCTTCATTTCTGACTGGGAAACCAAACACCAATTTTCGTAGGTCTCCCTTAAAAATCGTGTTGATAGCGGCATATTTTCAAAAAACCTATTCCCCTATTTTACAACCTTAGGAAAAAAATTTCAAAAAAATCCCTCCTTAAACGAAGCCTACAGCATAAGATTAACACCTTCTCTAAATTTCAAGGTTCTATATCCTTAGTGGTTTGGCCTAGGCGATAATGAGTGAGTGAGTGAGTGAGTGAGTGAGTCAGTTGGAAGACTGACTTTTGGTATACAGACGGAGGCAAAAATATGCTAACATTAAATGGGCGTTTTTTTCCTCTTTTTACTGGTTGAACCGTGGCATCTCGATATTTAGTTGATGAACGAAGGAAGATGGCTGCCTGCATGGAGGTCTTTCACTTCCCAAGCATTCTACAAGAAAAATATAATGCCTGGACTGGATTGGATGCACCATCGCCCTGACAATTGGTAGAAACTACGAGAAGTTTGTAAGGACGGGATCGTTCATGACGATTGCAGTGGAAACAGCGGTATAAAGACTTCTGTTCGAAATGAAGAGAATATCATCTTCGTCCAGATAGCGCTGGAAACCAGCCCAATCACGTCCTCACGCAGAATTTGTCTAGAGAATAACATTTATCGAAGGTCAGTGGTTAGAATTTTGCGCCTGATTTACGAAAGAAGCGATACCACCTGCAGATTGCAGCATGATTTACGAATGAAGCCATACCACATGCAGATTGTGCAACAGAGCACAAACGCGGACAAACAAGTACGTGTGAGTGCTGCAAAAAGTATCTTGGAAATGGTGCACATGAAGCCTGACATTCTTAATGTTTTCTGCTGAACTAACAATCCACATTGGCGGTCGCGCAAACAATCATAGCTGTGTCATCTTGTACACCGAGGAACTTCTGGAAGATCGAGAGCACATGCTGGATTCTCCCTAGGCGAACGTCTGGTGAGCAGTGAGAAAATTTGTAGTGATTGGGCCCTTCTTTTTTTGAAGAATAGACCGTCATGGGAGAGAATTACCTTGCCATGTTCAGCAAGTTCATGGAGGAGGACGCATCCCTTGCCATTCCCCATCGAGGATACAGCGTCCCTGCCCATTACAGTCAGATGGTTAGGGATTATCTGAACGAGACATTCGGTATACGTTGAATTGGTAGATTTGGTCCTTTTCCATGGCCAGCATGTTCACTCTCGACCTGATGCCATGCGATTTTTGGTTGTGGGGCATAGTCAAAGATCGTGCCTGTGTCAGCAAACGTAGCAACCTGGGCGACCTGAAACACCGCGTCACTGAGGTCATCGCTTCTATCCCTGCCCGAATGGCCCAGTGGGCCTTATAATCAACAATGGACAGACTATGTAAGTGTAATGAGTGGGGTGGTTGCCAGAGTGAAACCCTGAAACCAAATCCTGCCTTGTAATTTGACGTGATTAAACACCCATTTAGTGTTAACATCTTTTTGCCTCACACTCTATAGAGGGATAGAGTAGTTTTGCTGTCATATCACAATGAAACTGCTAGTGTTCCGTTGAAATTAGTTACTCTGCAACTACGAGAAATAATCTGAAGATGGGAGACACTGCCTCAAACCAATCTATTTGATCTCGTAAAAAACAGTGATCGAGAAACAGTTAAATTTTTACAAATAAGGATCGTTGATAACTCCCTGCCGACAAGCACAACAAATTTTGATAGCAAATTGCAGTTTAATTATAGTGAAACTATATTTACTATTTTACATCTACATTCTGCAAATCACTGTGAAGTTCATAGCAGAATGTACTTCACATTGTACCAGTCATCATGGCTGCTTCTGTTCCGTTCATCTCCGGAGCCCACAAATAATGATTGCTTAAATGCTTCTATCGGAGATGTAATTAGTTTAATATTGTCTTTACGACTCCTATGAGGGTAATACTTAGGGGGTTGTAGTGTATTTCTACTTTGCTCAATTAAACCTTTTTCGTGAATCTTCGTCACGAGGCTCTTGCCGGTTGACTTGCGCCCGTCTTCATTGTGTGCAAGTTCTTTTTAGCATCTCCTTGACGCTCTCCAACGGGTCAAGTGAACTTAGGAAAATGCTGCTCTTCTTTGTTCACGTTCAGTATCCTTTGTTATTTGGTACAGGTCGCACACAATTAAGGAACATACTAAGATAGTTTACCCTAGTGCTTTATAAGCCATTTCCTTTACTGTGGACTGCGTTTTTCTAGTATCCTAACAATGAAGAAAAAAGTATTGTCGTAGAAATTTCTCCATTAAAATTACGAGGAAGTATACAAAACAATCAAGTACTGTTTATTATGCGTAACAGTTTAATAAGTAGATATCATTATAAAATTTGTAGGTCATTTTGGAATATTCGGTGTGCTGAATTTACTACACAGAGTTCTAATAGCAGACATAGCTCTTACCCGACTGGGCGTCGAGTGGTGTGGAGCCATACTTTTGACAATTTCGGTTGATGAGAGTAATGGAGGACGTGGTGGCCATAATAACAGTCGAACACTCTCTGTATCAAGGTTGCGCAGGGAGCCACGGAAAACAGGTCACGAATGCCTCGGAAAGAGGGCACTGCCATCGGTTTTTACTGCAGTCCAAATCACAGGCTATGCGAACCAGAGGTGTTCGTACTGTGTACGCAATGGCTCACGGTAACCTCACGTTAGGTGCTAGGCTCGCATGACAGTAACGAATACAATCTGGTAACGTCCCTTCTGCTCGGTGTCCCACACGATCATGATGTTGTATGGAGAAACGAAACTAATCTGAAAAAGATGATGAAGTGTCAGTCTTGTGTCAAGAATTTTCGTTGGGTGTTCCACAATTGGCGCACCGGTCTCTGCTACTGTGTCCAAAGAAGCCGGCCATAGACGCCATGCTAAAAGCCCTCGATCCTTCAGAGGTCGTCGAAAAGTCTGTCTTGATACATGTCTTGCTACAGACAAGCCCATTTCCTTATTGTTGTGGCTGTACGATCCTGCAAGGCAGAACGAACAGTTTGTTTTTCCTCTATGGCGCTACTCTCGTGTGATTGTTATCGCACATTTATTCATATTCTCACAGTTTTAACAAGCTTACAACCTGTGCTCTATTCAACAATTTCTCTTCAAATTCACACATAAGGCAAACAGGTAGCCAATTACTAAAGCTGAACCATGATAACTATTCAGAAATAAGCAAACTTTCAATATTGCTCAAAAAACTAAACTGGACGATTACTTCCTCTGGAACCTAAAGAGATCTACAGAAATTAAAATTTACTTAAATCACCGAAAGTGGCAAAAGAACACAAGAGTGTGCTATCAGTTGAAACACAACAAGGATAACAGTAAGTTGTACGGAGCTCTTCAGACTTTCCGTAACTCACAGATAAACATTCGAAATGGCTTATTATAGCATCCATTAGTGAAAATAGAATGCAAGAAACATTTGGAACGTGCTTCTTGAGTTTCTCCCGGCGTATTTGATAATCAAAATATCCACGGGTGTACTGCCGGTCTACAGTGTCCAACGGGCCCTTTGGACACTGTAGACCGGCAGGACATCCGTGGATATTTTGATTAACATTTGGAACAGTTCCTTCCCTTTTTGTGTAGCTGGATTAGGTTCGAGGCACGGTGCCCCCACATGCAGTATGTATGTCATCAACCTTCGAGTCCCTTTTTGTGACAGAATACAGTACCGCATAGTGTACCTGAAACAAGCCATTGTTAGAAACAAGCACTACAAATTTTCACTGATGCTTATGCTCTGCACAATATGTTATGGACTAAGAAATAAGCAAACATGCACTCTACACGTTTTAATGAAATGTGTATAACATCACACTAAGAAGGCGGATACAGCGAAATAGTTTAAATCAGGCAAATGCCTCTGTAATAAAGCGTGTACACGAAATTGCTGAAACTTTGTAACTGATACAGCATATAGAATATGTACGAACAGTTTCGTGGACAAATAACAGTACACCATAAGCATGGAATATCATGAAACGACGGCGCAACTATCAGTACGCAGTACTACACAGTACTACACAGCCCCGTCACACAATTTTTCTGCGTGCGTCTTATTCACATTCCATAAGAACACAGTACGTTCGCGCCAAGAGCACTCAATGACAGTCCTCCGAGCAACAGACCACGATGCTTCCGCTTATGCGTAGCCAAGTAAACACACCGTCTATCCGTGTCGGACGTCCCTTCACTGTCAGCCCCAATTTCGTGCTTACTCGCAGTACTCATTCAGTCTCGCCATCGCTCTCCTCTCCCCGCGCTGTATTCGCGCAGATAAACCGTTCTCTCTGTCAGCGTCGATAGGGATTGTGTCAACCCTACAATACAGTTCGCACGTTGCCAGCCTAGGCCAGAGTACGAACACGGCACACACTTGAGATCCTGCAAGCGGTTGGGTATGATGCTCGTCAACTCATCGTTTCCGTATTCGCGTGACAGTCTTCCGTTCCAAAGCAAGCGAGCAGCGCGTCGCGGAACGGTAAATTGCCGTCTTGGTAAGCCACGAATCCCGACATTTGTTGGCAGTCGTTTATCCTACAGTCAACCGATATTCAAAGCAACATCTGAATGAGAAAACTGCTGCGTGATTTTTTTTTCATACAGGAAATGTAAGTGGTTTTATTCCCTTCCACAGCTGCACTAAAATGATGATTAATTTCGTAGTCAAATATGTAATACACTTATTGATAATTTTTTGTTTGTTGCTTGCTGCCTTCAAGGTGCTGCAATTCTGAAAGACCAGCATGCCTGTATTTATAAAGGAGTATAAAAATGGGACAAGCATTGTATGTTGCGCAATGTAGCAAACTAATTTTTCAAGGGGAACCAACATCATGAATGCAAAATATTGGCGCTGTGGATCGTTTCAGTTTGAGAATGGCATCATAAGTGGCTCTTCATATTTCGTTTGGTGGTCACAATTGGTAACGAAATCCATTAGCAGTCAGTGTAATGTGGATGCAAGCACGTCGACAACGATTTCCATTCCTGTGTTATGTCTTGTAGAATGATTTTGAGGCCTGTTCAACATACTAAGCGTTCTTCACGCGCCGTCCGTTCGTACTCTTCACACTAATGACTAATGGCTTGCGTAGCTTATTAGGCTACCAAAAAGAGTACGAAGTCGATTTGAAGCCACCATTCGAAAGCTTTGGAGCTCCACAGCAACCGAATTTTGAATTAACTTTCCCTCTAGCAAAGTGGCTGGTTTGCCGTCCTGCACAACGTACGACACGTTGTTTGTGTCTTTTTCATACACGTCGTAAACGATATACGGGCATTATTTTTCCATGCTTTTTGTACATACGAAGATCAGTGAAAGGTAAAAAGTAAATCTGAAAACCTAAATAAAGCCTTGTCACTAATTATCTATCCTTAGTGCCGCTACAGGCTTGTGTCTATAAATCCATACCAATGCGGTAAAAATTTGGGAGAGAGATTCGAAAGTTACTGTACTGATGATTTTAATAGGGAAATGCTTTTGTTGATGACGACATTACAGTGCGGAGTCAAATAGATGTGCCATACTATTTTTAGACAGGTTTTCTCAGACTCGGTAGCTACATGCCTGTGTAATCGTGCTCTTTGTATCGAACCTAAGCATTATAAATATTGAAGTGTTTATGTGCCATACTACGCTAAGATCTCTCTTCTTTCCTCTCAGTAGAACGTCTAGCGGGTATTCCGTTTTTGCAGTAATACCAGTTTATTACATTGGTAGAGCGCACAGTCCAGAGGGGCCATACAGACACAGCTTATATAGCTAGAGCTCCACACTCGTCATATAATTAATAGAAATCTGATGTGCGGACGGATTAAGCAAACCAGTCCGCAGCAAAGTTTCCAGTACCAGAGTTAGAAGCAAAGAGGAAACATATTCACAGCGAAGATGGAAAACTGTTGTAACGAGAATGTATGGACGGCATTCGCAATAAACAGAACACTAACTGTACCACAAATAGCGGAAGAATCAGTCAAAACTGTTAAAGAATGTATGAACAGTTGTGCGGAGTGCCTTAAGGAGAAAGAACTACATAAATATGACGGGTAGGAACGAAGATACCAGATTTCGATTTATTGGAAAATCTTAACTAAGTGTAATACACACACGAGAGCGATTGCTAACGAAACCGTTTTTCCAACAATTCTTCAATCAAGACTGTCTGACGCCCTAAATGAGGAGTTACGCGTTTCGTCATTGGCTCATCGTGAGAGTGTCATAGAATTCGTCATGACAGGAAGCGGGAGATGCTACAAGAAAGGTCATGTGTGACGTGGAGAGACCAACTCATAAAAATAAGAAAGAGACTGAAAAAAATATATTACTTCCTCCAAGATACACTTCACGTGGTGTCTTATTCTATATAACAGTAACATGAAAGGCGTATTTCATGACCTTATCTTCTAAGGCACTACACTGCGTTATGACCCACTCGTGCTTGTGATTCTATAAGCTTGCGCCTTGATATCGTCCATGGCTCCCAGGAACATTCCACATCAGTTTCAGTTTTGACAAGTCCACGCGTCATGTGCAGCCAAGTTCGTTATAAATACATGATTGGCTTGCAGATAGGATCAAAGTCACTTCACGGCTTACTTCGTTTCCCAATCGTATGTGTTTTATGTCAAGTTTATAGTTCCACTTCAGGTTGATAGGCTCCTTTCGCGGCCGGCCGAAGTGGCCGTGCGGTTAAAGGCGCTGCAGTCTGGAACCGCAAGACCGCTACGGTCGCAGGTTCGAATCCTGCCTCGGGCATGGATGTTTGTGATGTCCTTAGGTTAGTTAGGTTTAACTAGTTCTAAGTTCTAGGGGACTAATGACCTCAGCAGTTGAGTCCCATAGTGCTCAGAGCCATTTGAACCATTTAGCTCCTTTCGCGGTACGAACAACAAGTCCCTTTCGTTCATCGCGATGGCTCTAATTGCATGGTTATTCAGGAGAACGCGGAGGTGGAATATGCGAATGTTAGGGTGCTTAACCTGCCGCCCGAAGTTGATGACAGTTTCCTCAAGATTGCCCTGCTTCCGTTTGGGGCTATACGGGATACACAGCGGGAACGCTGGTCCGCTCAAGTTTATAACGGAGTTCGATCCGTGGACATGGTGGTCGAACGGAACATTCCCTATGATTTGTAAGTGTGTGGATACACTGTGTGATCAAACGTATCCGGACACCTGGCTGAAAAGACTTAAAATGTCGTGGTGCCCTCCATCGGTAATGCTGGAATTCAATATGGTGTTGGCCCAACCTTAGCCTCGATGACAGCTTCCACTCAATCAGGTGCTGGAAGGTTTATTGGGGAATGGCAGCCCATTATTCACGTAGTGCTGCACTCAGTAGAGGTATCGATGTCGGTCGGTGAGGCCTGGCATGAAGTCGGCGTTCCAAAACATTCCAAAGGTGTTCTATAGGATTCAGACTCTGTGCAGGCCAGTCCATTACAGACATGTTATTGTTGTGTAACCACTCCGCCAAAGGCCGTGCATTATGAGCAGGTGCTCGATCGTGTTGAAAGATGCAATCGCCATCCCCGAATTGCTCTTCAACAGTGGAGAGGAAGAAGGTGCTTAAAACATCAATGTTGGCCGGTGCTGTCATAGTGCCACGCTAAACAACGAGGGGAGCAAGCTCCCTCAATGAAAAACACGACCACACCGTAACGCCACCGCCTCCGAATTTTACTGTTGAAACTACACACGCTGGCAGATGACGTTCACCGGGCATTCGCCATACCCACACACTGCCATCGGATCGCCACATTGTGTACCGTTATTGGCCATTCCACACAAAGTTTCTCCACTGTTCAATCGTCCAATTTTTACGCTCCTTACGCTAATCGAGACGTCGTCTGGCATTTACCGGCGTGATGTGTGGCTTATGAGCAGCCGATCGACCATGGAATTCAAGTTTTCTCATCTCCCGCCTAACTGTCACAGTACTTGCAGTGGATCCTGATGCAGTTTGGAATTTCTGTGTGATAGTCTGGATAGATATCTGCCTATTACACATTACGACCCTCTTCAACTGTCGGCGGTCTCTGTCAGTCAACAGACGAGATCGGCCTGTACGCTCTTGTGCTGTGCGTGCCCCTTCCCGTTTACACTTCACTGTCACAACGGAAAGAGTGGACCTAGGGATGTTTAGGAGTGTGGAAATCACTCGTACAGACGTATGACACAAGTGACACCCAATCACCTGACCACATTCGAAGTCTCACGATGTCTAATGACTACTGAGGTTGCTGGTTTGGAGTAGCTGGCAGTAGGTGGCAGCACAATGCACCTCATATGAAAAACGTATGTTTTTGGGGGTGTCTGTATATTTTTGATCACATAGTGTAATTTATACGGGACAAAAAGGGGCCTGTTTTATATGTAATGAGAATGGACGCCTCGGTACAAATTTCCTTCGTCGTATCACACTCTTAAAATCCACTTATGAACAACTTAAAAGTAAAACTGTAGCTGATTTGGGGCAAGGCGAGTCATTGTGTGATAGTCCGAGTGCATTTTCGCCATTAGCCTCGCTTGGGGACTTCGCCACTGTAGCTTTCGCGCCGCCACTTCACTTCAAAACAAGTGTAGATGGACGCAAGATGGTTAGTAGTCAGGCGATTTCTCTTCGCTTTTCCGCTCTTCTGAAGAGATTCCGGTGGAGCAGGCATCTACCCTCCCAGAGTTTAGACCGTATGATATGTCGGGTGCTGTTCAAGTTTCGACAACGTCCAGCACTTCCTCCAACCGCCTCTTCGGATTTACATGAGGATACATCTCATGTGAGTAGTACCTCCGTACTATATCTATGAACTTCCCAGACATTCCTGCGTCTGCAATGTATTCCTACCCTTCTTCTGTGCCCCCGTATGAGGAAAGCAGGCAACAATCGGCTGCTGGTCAGAACCAGATCGGCCCTAGAATGCCAGCGGTACATTTGGTGATGCTAAAAGACGTACCGTCAGTTTCCGTTTCCGCACGGCCCACCTGTGGAAGAGTGGGATATACCCTCTGTACCTAATACTGGATTTCCACAGGACAGCCCCCCCCCCTTTCCCACGTTGCCCCGCGCGGCAGGCGCCTTCCTGCAGCGTCGCGACTATCTACGTTTTCAACTTGAGCGCGCAGCATCGAGGGAAGAAGAAAAGAAAAAAAGAAAAAAATAGCGGAAGAGGATGGAAGAAAGGGGTCCACCTCTTTACATTCAGATTCATCCGTTGAAACTGCTACGGACTGTTAACCGTCATTTGCAAGTACTCAACTGTATAGTTTTGGTAATCAATAGATGCAGGCCTGTACCGTTGTTACCTTGAATGTGAACAGAACTAGTTCCAAGCTTAGACTGGCATCGCTGCGACAATTTATTTACGGTTAACATTCAGACGTTATATTTTTGCAAGAAGTGTTATTTGAAAATTTTTCCATTCCCGGCTTTTCTACTTTCTTTAATATGGCCTCTGGACTATCTAATGGCACTGCGTTATTTTATACAGAGGGAATGCTACTTCCTGATTTCGAGGTTCTTGACAACGGCCGAGGAATAGACTGCGCTTTTTGTGACCTTGTGTGTATCGTGTATTGAAACGGGGACGTAGAAAGACGAAGAGGCCTCGTCCGCCGTAGCCCACAGTGGTCTACAACATTTTATGGTGTACGTGTACGTACAGTGTATGTGCAGCAATCGCCGACATGGTGTAATTGAAGCGGAATAAGGGGACCAGCCCGCATTCGCCAAATCAGATGGAAAACCTCCTTCTTTATGCCTCTTCAGAATCTCCACAGGTCGTGCGCGTTTTTTATAAAGAGGATATAGTTTATTTATTTCGTAAAACTCCGCAGAAACTTCTGTCAGGCTGAGATTTTAACTGTGTTTTGCATCCTGTGGATCAGACCCTTATTTTTAATTTCAGTAAGGAACTAGACGATTCTTCGAAGATACGAGATGCCTGGACCTGTCAATAACCCACCCTCGTCAGGTATACGCATTTTGCATTTACTTCCAGCAGATTTTATTATTCTAAATCTTTACGTGGACAGCTGTTAGCGATAGACGTGATACCAACTTGTTTCATTGATTGCTGTGCCATAAGTGTAACTTTAAATCTCTACCGCAACCAGTAAAACTGTATCGCCTCCACTGGGAGCTGAACACCTCCACCTTAAAGGATCCTTCCCTCGTCAACTTTATGATGGTGCCATACAAGCTCCCTTATGGATTATCGCTGTCCGCCATGTTAAGGGGAAACGTCTTCAGTTAAAGAGGAACGATTCAGGATGCCATCAAAATCCCGCGTCTTCCTACAGGATACCACCTTGTACGGCTGCGGACGCGTCACGAACGAGCGTCTATCACGTCCCCTACTCACACCGATGGTCACTTACTGACATCCAACATGACATTTCCACAGCGATATATGATTACTTTACTGCCCTTCATGATGACCCCGATATTGTTACGATTGTCCCTGATGGATTTACTCCTCTCTTCGGTTGCGTGGTTACTCCTGCATTAAATGCTGATTTCTAAGTGACTTTACTTGCGATGTTATTTATCGCCGTATTGTTGATTCATCATCACAAAAATCTCCTAGATTCGACGGTATTCCTAAGGAATCTTATGAACATTTTTGGCCTCTTACAGGTGATTATGTCACTGGTAAATGAAGTGATTCTGGGGGAGTTTGATTCCTGACCTCTTCAATATGGTAAAATCAAATTGACAAATTCCGGCCGATACGCGCTTAACTTCGATTACAAAACAGTGACCGGACGGTTCATAACCGTTTGTCGAACTGCTGGAGAAAATTCATGCTGTCCACCAAAACTGTGTGCCTGGGCGCACTATTCTGAATTCTGTAGTCGAATGCCTCAACGTTGTCTCGGTGCCTGCATCTACTTATGCCTGTTTAAACGGGTCAGTCACGGTTTCTTGATGCAGGTGCTCAAGGCGACCAGTCTGTCATACTGCATATCAGGTATTATCCCATCTTTTCACAGGTATTCACGCAACTGTCGTTGTGAATGGACAACTTACTTGCCAGATCACCATCAGACGGGGCATACGGCACGGGAGACCCCTCCCCATGCCGCTTTTTGTCTTGTGCTTAGAACCTCTGCTTCGTCAAATTGCTGATCAATTAAGTGGCTGGAAGGTATTAGGAGAAACCTTCTCGGTACGAGCGTACGTGGATGATGTTATGGTATTGCTAAGTTATGTTCATTATATATTCTTGCTCAACGACATATTGGATTCCTGTTGTTCTTTCTCTGGAGACGGCATTAATGAACGGAAATGTACGCTATAACCACTGCACGATTTTTAGCAGATTCTATTTTCATGGGCAACGGTTGTTGCTCACCAAAAATCGATGGAATTAGTGTGGATTGTTGTCCGATGAAAATAGCGGAAGGTGACGAATCGAATTCAAGGGGCAATTCGTGAACACGAACGCCATTTCCTTAGTCTTCTTCACATAGTGCAGATCTTAGATACCTAAATTTTCAGCATTGTCTACTATATTGCACAAATATTCCCACTCATCGCAATGATGACGTGCAAATTGATGCAAAGGTCCCGTCATTTCCTTTGGAACAGTCGTATTTTTCGACTTCTGTATGAAGTGGTTGAAAAGCCCCGTCCCCTTGGAGGGTCGGGACTTCCTAAGATCAAAGCGAAGTCTTCAGTATTGTTTATACCGTACCGTTCAAATGGCTCTGAGCACTATGGGACTCAACATCTGTGATCATCAGTCCCCTAGAACTTAGAACTACTTAAACCTAACTAACCTAAGGATATCACACACATCCATGCCCGAGGCAGGATTCGAACCTGCGACCGTACTATACCGTACCGTTTTAACATTTAACGTTTAAAACTTTACCGTGTGTACTGTTTTAACATGTACTCGAGCTACTCATTCTACTTCATCTCGCTTATTTACGTGCCTCCAAACCGGGCAGTCTGACTCCGCGTGCCAATGTTGGCTGGATAACTCTAAAATGCGGGACCTACGTGAATTTTATATTACAATACGTTTTCTGGGAGCTGACATTTCATCAATGACATACCTTATCACCAGACCCTTGCTTTCTCGTTGGGGAGTACAATTATCCCCCTCCCCAGTTGAAATGACCGCACCATTTGTATCCTGGAAAACAGTGTGGTTTCACGTTAGTCTTCGACGGAAGTGGCTTCATCGTGGTATAGCGTCATTCTCAATCTGATCCCGACCAACAGCTCCTCCATCGCGTTGGTCTTAGTCCGACTGGTCTTTGCGACACATGTAATCAACCTGATACATTACCACACAGGTTTGTCTCTTGTGGACGAGAACACTGGCACTGGATTCGACGACGACGGGCTTTCCTTACCCGATCAGCTGATGCTTCTTTCTCTGTTGAACGTCTGTGTCCAGACTTTTCCGTTTTCCCTCGGACGAAGGCTAATTAGAACGTATGGCTTCTTGGACACTACGCCCACTATGTAATCGGGGTGTTACAACAATTCCGACCCGCTTGTTTTTCGTCAATGTATGGTGAATGATCGTTGGAAGTGACAGAGGCTTCTAGGTTAGCTTTCTTTATTTGCAAATACACTACTGGCCATTAAAATTGCTACACCACGAAGATGACGAGCTACAAACGCGAAATTTAACCGACAGGAAGAAGATGCTGTGATATACAAATGATTAGCTTTTCAGAGCATTCACACAAGGTTGGCACCGGTGGCGACACCTACTACGTGCTGACTTGACCAAATTTTCCAATCGATTTCTCATACACAAACAGCAGTTAACCGCCGTTGCCTGGTGAAACGTTGCTGTGATGCCTCGTGTAAGGTCGAGAAATGCGTACCATCACGTTTCCGACTTTGATAAAGGTCGGATTGTAGCCTATCGCGATTGCGGTTTATCGTATTGCGACATTGCTGCTCGCGTTGGTCGAGATCCAATGACTGTTAGCAGAATATGGAATCGGTGGGTTCAAGAGGGTAATACGGAACGCCATGCTGGATCTCAATGGCCTCGTATCACTAGCAGTCGAGATGATAGGCATCTTATCCGCATGGCTGTAACGGATCGTGCAGCCACGTCTTGATCCCTGAGTCAACAGATGGGGACGTTTGCAAGACAACAACCATTCGCACGAACAGTTCGACGACGTTTGCAACAGCATGGACTATCACCTCGGTGACCATGGCTGTGGTTACATTTGACGCTGCATCACAGACAGAAGCGCCTGCGATGGTGTACGCAACGACGAACCTGGGTGCACGAATGGCAAAACGTCATTTTTTCGGACGAATCGAGGTTCTGTTTAGCCTACAGCATCATGATGGTCGCATCCGTGTTTGGCGACATCGCGGTGAATGCACATTGAAAGCGTGTATTCGTCATCACCATACTGGCGTATCACCCTGTGTGATGGTATGGGGTGTCATTGGTTACACGTCTCAGTCGCCTCTTGTTCGCATTGACGGCACATTGAACAGTGGAAGTTACGTTTCAGATTTGTTACAACCCGTGGCTCTACCCTTCATTCGATCACTGCGAAACCCTACATTTCAGCAGGATAATGCACGACCGAGTGTTGCAGGTCCTGTACGGGCCTTTCTGGGTTGTTTGTTTGGGTTGTTTTTTTGGGGGAGGAGATCATACAGCGAGGTCATCGGTCTCATCGCATTAGGTAAGGACGAGGAAGGAAATCGGCTGTGCCCTTTCAAAGGAACCATCCCGGCATTTGCCTGGAGCGATTCAGGGAAATCACGGAAAACCCAAATCAGGATGGCCGGACGCGGGATTGAACCGTCGTCCTCCCGAATGCGAGTCCAGTTGAAAGGGTACAGTACCGCCCGACATTGAAAATAGGTACAACATTCTTCGTTATTCTTGTCAGTACAACATATTTTTTGTAAAAATAACTCAATTTCAATTAATACATCGAAGCCGGATACCAGTGTGGGAAAGAATGACAATTTATTTATTTACTTGATCACATGTGCACTCCCACAAAATAAATCCCTACATCCAGTTTGGTGAGATCTGTGAAATGAATGAATGTATGGTCGTCTGCTAACCGCAGATAGTGAATGTGAATATATGATCATCTTTGAGACGATCTTTTGGCCACCTTTTGTGGAACCAAAGAGATGAAACTTACCGGAGCTTTGAGCGCCTGAAATGTGGCTGACCAATACGGTAGCATGGTCTTCCCCCACCTCGACAGAGGTGCAAGATGACCTGAAGAACGGCCATGTTTCAGCACTCTGCCACTGAATCTAGTGTTGGTAAGACCTCTCTTAGGCGTGCTCCGTAAGGACAAAAGAGTGGAGACATGGTACGCATGTGAAATACTTAAGAGTAGTTTAGAATAATAATTTCTCTATTTCAGGAACTTTTGTGGGGAGAATTAAATGTCAGACAGGTAATATTAATGGGATCGTAGTAATCTTCGGAAGTGACCAACGGTCACAACGAACCACGTGTAGCAATAAGTTGATATACTTCCGAGTGCTTAAGTTAAGCTGAATTACTAGCGTGTGTACTATAAGTTGGAAATATTTAAGAAATGGCGTGTGCAGGACTTGAAATTAGAGACGAGTACTTCCACGTGGTGAGTACTGTGTGAGTCTCAATCTGTGTATGAGACAAAGGATAAAGAGAAGTACTCGTCCATGGTATCAGTTGAGGACTCGCGTGTGTGATGAATATGTTCTTAATATTACTTTGCGTGTTATGTTTCCATGTGACGCTTGATGCAAACTATAATACTCTGAGAGAGAAGCAAGGTGAGTCAGCCGTCTATCCAGCAACGCCACTTGGCTTGCATTGCACAGGAAGACGTGCATGTAATGTCCAGAGTTCGTAGTAGGAAAGAAAAGTTACGAAGTGGGGCAGTGTCGTGTGGAACTGGGATGAATACTAATTGAAGTGGGAAAGCTGAAAGTGATGTGATTATAATGTTGTGACTATTCCTTATGTTGTATTCCATGTTGCAGTGTGGTGTATGTCATGTAATTTAAGTATGTGTGGTTTGCATGGGAGAGTAGCAAGGTAGTTTCAGAGGTAGTGGGTTATGCATGTTCCTTTTGTACCACTCGGTCTGGAGGAAAGTTTCGTGATGATGGTTGTGAGAGTCGAAGTGTGAGATATAGCAAAAGATCCACCATCCTATCCAGAAAGTGCACTGTAGCGTTAAAGAATTACGAGACCATAAGATAGAGAATCACCAATGTAAAGCCATGCCCTCTGGGCGGAATTTCTCATGTGTTATTGTTGTAGGTTATAGAATTTGTGTGTTTAGGTTATAGAATTTATCGGAATAAATAAGATAGTGAAAAGAAAAAGATTGGTGGTCTTTTCCTTCAAATTGCATGTTGCCATGATATCCAGAATTTATAATGTGTGCCACGTGTGGCACGTGCGATAGCCACGTGTTGATCAAAGCCGTTAAATAAAAAAGAAAATGTGGTATTGCCAGTGCGTAGTGAACAGCCAGAGTTGTGTAAATTACTAATAGTCAGATGTGCGTTTCAGTTGCGTAATATCCAAGCAGGAGAATAACTTTTAACTTTAATTGTGAGTACTAGAGTTCATGTTACTTGATAAATAAAAAATGAATCCACTCACTTGGCAGACCACTCATCTTGCAGGCCTGACTGCTTGATGCCACAGTATGAACAAGGCATGTGGGTGCCTCTCACAGTGTGTTAGCCACTGCGCCACCTCGCTGGGTGCCTTTCTGTATCCTTTCTGGATACAGAAAATGTTAGACTGCTGCCCTGGCCAGCACATTCCTCAGATCTCTCACCAATTGAAAACGTCTGGTCAATGGTGGCCGAGCAACTGGCTCGTCACAATACGCCAGTCACTACTCTTGATGAACTGTGGTATCATGTTGAAGCTGCATGGGCAGCTGTACCTGTACACGCCATCCAAGCTCTGTTTAACTCAATGCCCAGGCATATGAAGGCCGTTATTGCAGCCAGAGGTGGGTGTTCTAGGTACTGATTTCTCAGGATCTATGCACCCAAATTGCGTGAAAACGTAATCACATGTCAGTTCTAGTATAATATATGTGTCCAATGAATACCGGTTTATCATCTGCATTTCTTCTTGGTGTAGCAATTTCAATGGCCAGTAGTGTATGTTGCACCTCGTTTTTAACGGTCAAAAATTGAGTAGTTTTTTTCTGGGACCTTCTCTCACTGTGGTCTTCCTAGAGAAAGAATTTGTTTCCTTTTGAGTGCTGGTATAGTGGAACTTTAGTCTATCAAATTTTCTTTTCATAATACAAATAACAACAAAACTAAAGACAAATTTTAAAAATATCAAAAAATAATAAGATAAAAACGTCAAAAAAATCACCCTAGCGTTGGGGTGCCTAGGAAACCTACTGTCTCGGATTGTTAGACAGCAAGTAAAGAAAATCGTATAAATGAATTTTTATTACTGTAAGATAAATGACAACACTTAACTTTGGGAATTTACAATGATGTGTCGTAAGCAATGGGCGACAGAAAAAGTAAGAAATCTCATGAGTATAGACAATTGATAATACAAGTTAAATTACACAGTTCCTACGTCGTTGTTGTAGAGCTCGTAGAACGGCCAGTCTTCAACCTGGCCACGGCCAGGCAGCGCGGCGCTTATGTCCTCTTCGTTTAGAGGCCGCTGCTGTCTTGTTGTCGTCCTCGAGAGGGGTCGGCGTACTATTGGCTGACTTCTTCACAGCCCTCTCTGTTCTTTCCTCGGGAGGCCTTGAGTTCGACCCTTATTCACCTGTGTCCATTCTCGTGGGGGGAAAAATACAAAAAGTCGGTAGAACACTTGCCCGTGAAAAGCCAAGGTCTCACGTTCGAGTCTCGGTCCGGAAAAAAACCTGTCTCTGGATTACGGGGTCCCAGGTCGGTGATTTTTTCCGCACGCGGGCTGGGTGTTTGTTTTATCATCATTTCATCATCATTCGGGAAGGTGTCGAGACTGGACAGTGCAGAGGTTGGGAATTTGTACGGGAGCTGATAACTGCGCAGTTGAGCACCCCAAAAACCAGATATCATCATCATCATCAACATCTTTGAAACGTACCGCTACTACTAACGAAACCTTTTCAGTGCGATAAAAATATGTATAAATTTTTAAATAACGAAACACTGAGAATGCAACGTCAGTAGATAAGTATTTTTTTAAAGAAACCCTTTAATTGTGAAGCAGTCCGCCTAATTACGTAACGTAAATCCGCAGCGTTACAATTAGCTGAATGACACATAGCAGACAGAACCCGTTGCAAATAACGCCCAGTCACTCGCTAGAAGAGTTGTGTTACCTACCTGGTTGCTAATTTACACTCAGCCCATGCTGGCTGGAAGTCAATGGTAAGACTCGTCGTATGAAAGTATTACTCTTGCAGTCTTATTATTGTGTAGGATTTTTCGAATATTTAGAACATTTCTGTTTCTTTTAGATCTGATGATGGTTAATAAACGAAAACCCGATAGCAAGTAATCAAATCGACAATTGAGATTCTACACTACTAACCACCATGTATTTTAAACCATAGTCACATGTTACGTAGAGAATATGTCACAATTTACATCAAATTTATTATTTTTAGTATCTGACGGTAGGAATTTAGTTGCTGTGTTAATACATTTATAACTGATGCGGGTACTTTTATTTGGTTATTTACGGGTCAGCGTTATAACGATTATCATTTGATGATGGATAAACGTAAATATCAGATAATCTGTAGCTAGGCGTCTGTTACCATTTTTGAGATAGACGGTTAAGCGTACTGAATCACAATCACTTGCATGCCACCTTTCATTACTTTGCATTACCATTTTATGTGAATCTGACTGGCAAAGCATTTCATAAGTGTGGATTCATAGAATTTCATCCTGACCGATTTCACAGTCATCGGAACTTATGCTTCGCCCTTATTATACAGGGTGATTCAAAAAGAATACCACAACTTTAGGAATTTACAACTCTGCAACGACAAAAGGCAGAGCTAAGCACTATCTGTCGGCGAATTAAGGGAGCTATAAAGTTTCATTTAGTTGTACATTTGTTCGCTTGAGGCGCTGTTGACTAGGCGTCAGCGTCAGTTGATGCTAAGATGGCGACTGCTCAACAGAAAGCTTTTTGTGTTATTGAGTACGGCAGAAGTGAATCGACGACAGTTGTTCAGCATGCATTTCGAACGACGTATGGTGTTAAACCTCCTGATAGGTGGTGTATTAAACGTTGGTATAAACAGTCAACTACCCGAGGCGATGGATCGGCCGCCAGGCAGCCCGTGACAGAGCACTTCATCACTGGCCTCCAAGAAGCCCTGATCTTACCCCCTGCGATTTTTTCTTATGGGGGTATGTTAAGGATATGGTGTTTCGGCCACCTCTCCCAGCCACCATTGATGATTTGAAACGAGAAATAACAGCAGCTATCCAAACTGTTACGCCTGATATGCTACAGAGAGTGTGGAACGAGTTGGAGTATCGGGTTGATACTGCTCGAGTGTCTGGAGGGGGCCATATTGAACATCTCTGAACTTGTTTTTGAGTGAAAAAAAACCTTTTTAAATACTCTTTGTAATGATGTATAACAGAAGGTTATATTATGTTTCTTTCATTAAATACATATTTTTAAAGTTGTGGTATTCTTTTTGAATCACCCTGTACTTTGATCGTTATTTCTAAACACCTATTTCTGAGGAAGTGATGTGTTGCTTGATTCTTTAAGAATTTTAACAGTAAACCGCTACGCCGGCCGGAGTTGCCGTGCGGTTCTAGGCTCTACAGTCTGGAACCGCGTGACCGCTACGGTCGCAGGTTCGGATCCTGCCTCGGGCATGGATGTGTGTGTTGTCCTTAGGTTAGTTAGGTTTAAGAAGTTCTAAGTTATAGGGGACTTATGACCTCAGCAGTTGAGTCCCATAGTGCTCAGTCATTTGAGCCAGTAAACCGCTACGTTATGTAAAATGCCTGTATTAAAAGCAACTCCTGGCTAAACGCCAATTTCTGCTTTGGGTCTCGTCTATTAATCGTTCTTGGCGAGGGTTCCAGACCGCTATAGGCAGATCGATGGATTTAAAAGCTGCCTACTAACAAGCAGACTGACTTTCAGATTCCTGGGCGAAAATTTTATGATTAAAATATTAATCTACTATTCATTCTCTGCTCTTGGTCCAGGTTAATGACTAGTATTTTGCATTTATTTACATTTTTCTTATAAGGTCCATTTTGGGGCCTTTGTGTAAATGTTGTGGCTCATGCTTTTCAACCACTTATGAAATCTCAACCTGGTAAGTTACTGTCTCTAATTACATCTATTCTCCGAAAGCCAATGTACGATGTGTGGCAGAGAGTATTTCTGGTACCGTAACATTTTCCCCCTTTTCCGTTAAATTTCTGAATGGTGCGCCGTCGTTGACTGCTTATAAGTTTCCATACGAGTTCCACACAACCTGATTTTCCTGTTATGTTCATTTCGAGAAATACATGTGGAAAGAAGCAACATGGTGCCTGGCTGTTCTTAGAATGTACTCTATCGTAATTTTAACAGTAAATCTGTCAGTGATTGCTCAGGGCCTCGCTTTCATCCTCTCCTTTGACTGAATGGTCAACTACACGTCGCTCTCGCCTTGGTAAACGAATCAGTTATGAAACGCTCATGGTAGGTCGGCCACTCTGTAGAAAGGTTTCGCTAGTTGGTTCAGAAATCGTTTATACGAAGGGCATTTAAGCAATGTAAAACATTTTTTTTTAAAGCAGACGATGTTCTACAATAAATTGTTACGATCAGACTCGTAACACGCAAGCAATGCCGCGCAGTTGGTCCTTCGTTGCTCTTTGCGGTCTTCTGACGGGCAGCAAGGATCCCAACGGGCACATACCTTTGAGTACCCCAACTGGGGGGGGGGGGGCTATTGTGTCAGCATTACCAACAGAGACGTCCAGTTGTGCAGCGCGGTATTTGAATGTGATCCGTCTGAACTCAAGAAAGGGTGTTCTCCAAATAACTGAAGAAACTACATTATCACTTTCTACTCGCCGACTAGAGCTGTGTCGAAACAAGACACTTGGAGAAAACATTAAAAACCTAAACGAAAAGGTAATTACTGGTTTACAGATATCTCACCGGACGTGGAAGACATTGAATAGGCTGTGAACTGGAGTAACACGCTGCAAACTTGAAACGCGCGCTTACATTACTGGAGAGAGAATTATGAATGTGGAGAACTTCAAGACGCAGAAAACCCCTTGACCAGGTGACTCCTGAGTACGACAAGGGTGAAAGAACGGTCGCTCAAAATTACAGACCGGTATCCTTAACATCGGTATGCTGCGGAGTTTTAAAACATATTCTGAGTGCGAATATAATAAATTGCGTAGAGACAGAAAAGCTTATGTTCACGAATGAGCACATTTTTTTGAAAGCATCGCTCGCGTGAAACTCAGCTTGCCCTTTTCTCACATGATATACTGTGAACTGTGGATGACGGTCAACAGACTGATTCCATAATTTAGATTTTCAAAAAGGATTTGACGTGGTACCTCAATACAGACTGTCAACGAAGATACTAGCATACGGAATAGGTTCCCAGATATGTGAGTGGCTCTAAGACTTATTAAGTAACAGAACCCAGTGTTCATCAGAGACAATGACATCGTCAGGAGTGCCCCAGGGAAGTGTGATAGAACCGCTACTGTTCTCTATATACGAAAATGATCCGACGGACAGGGTGAACAGTAATTTGCTGATGACGCTGTTATATACGGGAAAGATCGTCGTTGAGTGACCGTAGAAAGTTTCATGATCATTGACGGAAATAAAAGAAATTCATTCTACACTTCCTGGATCGTTGTTTTAGTCCGCGACCATATCGCAATTTCTGAATGTAGATAATATTCAGTATACACTGTACACTTGCTGTAGATGCGATGTAAATGTGTAAATAACTGTTTTTAATGTCTTGGAGATAATAATAGTAATAATAATGATACAAATAATCAAAGGGCCATATAAATCAAATCATAAAGATTCAATGCGGAGGTATAGCTACGGTATACTTCCTCTTGGCCAGTAATACTGTCAGACGTACGCAATACAACGCAAGAATGCCACAGAATTATAAGTAGTATCAAGGGGAAAGGGCTGCTTTACGACGGTATTTAATTCGTGCAGTTTTATCAGCTCAAATCTCGGCCTTCGATGTGCACACATGGAAGTTAACGGCGAGTGTTTTTTGGTCAGCTGTGGCTGATTATCCCCGTAGCGGTTTCAGAGCGATCCGGCGCAGACCATTAGCTCGCGTTCAAATCGTTAAACGAGAAAAATGGGCCGAAATCGTGCCAGAAATTTTTATGCTCCCAGTTCCCTGACGGCTTTATGGCTATTGATTGGTACCTGCGCATAATACCTTCCAGCGTCGGAAAGTAATAACAGCGGTTCGCAGTTGAAAGAGAATTAAAATTTAGTAAGGCCGTAAATCATGAGGTGTTAATTACAGGAAAACTGAGCGCTCGTTGTGAGGGCGATCCTCTTGCCGGTCCTCGAGCTTCCGTAATCTCGCTGCGTCTGTAGCTCCGATCTGCTCAGGCCGCCTGTTGCGCCACCAGAGTGTGCTGGCGCTGCTACGCCACCCTGCTGCTGTTGACGCCTGCTGTGTAAGCTATGGCCCATAGTCCATTGAGTGCTGCGAATTGCAGGGTACGCCGTCCCACGAAAAGACGCAAATTAATTTTTTGTGTACTAAAATAACAGAGACGCTCGTCTTTAAAATGACGTATATATATTGCATTTAGCCTAACTATAATTTTAGTTTATTTCCTAAAATTATGGCGACGTAGCTTTATTGCGACAAATTGTCAGAAAAAATCTGTTATTCATATTTATATAATATTTCATATTAGAAGCATAAAGCTTCATCTTCAGTTGCACCTCTTAGCGTAGAATTATCGTGGGTATGACATTACAAAATGAAAGCTTCAGTTGTGAAAAGTGGTGTCCTCATATAATTATAGGAATACAGGGTGGTCCATTGATCGTGACCGGACTAAGTGACTCATGAAATAAGCGTCAAACGAAAAAACTACAAAGAACGAAACTTGTCTAGCTTGAAGAGGGAAACCATCTGGCGCTATGGTTGGCTCGCTAGATGGCGCTGCCATAGGTCAAACGGATATCAACTGCGTTTATTAAAATACGAACCCCCATTTTTTATTACATATTCGTGTAGTACGTAAAGAAACATGAATCTTTTACTTGGACCACTTTTTTCGCTTTGTGATAGATGGCGCTGTAATAGTCACAAACGTATAAGTACGTGGTATCACGTAACATTCCGCCAGTGCGGACAGTATTTGCTTCCTGATACATTACCCGTGTTAAAATGGACCGTTTACCAATTGCGGAAAAGGTCGATATCGTGTTGATGTATGGCTATTGTGATCAAAATGCCCAACGGGCGTGTGCTATGTATGCTCCTCGGTATCTTGGATGACATCATCCAAGTGTCCGGACCGTTCGCCGGAGAGTTCCTTTATTTAAGGAAACAGGAAGTGTTCAGCCACATGTGAAACGTCATCCACGACCTGCAACAAATGATGATGCTCAAATAGGTGTTTTACTTGCTGTCGCGGCTAATCTGCACATCACTAGCAGACAAATTGCGTGAGAATAAGGAATCTCAAAAACTTCGGTGCTGAGAATGCTACATCAACATCAATTGCACTCGTACCATATTTCTATGCACCAGGAATTGCATGGCGACGACTTTGAACGTCGTGTACAGTTCTGCCACTGGGCACAAGAGAAATTACGGGACGATGACACATTTTTTGCACGCGTTCTATTTAGCGACGAAGCAAAAAATGGTTCAAATGGCTCTGAGCACTACGGGACTTAACATCTATGGTCATCAGTCCCCTAGAACTTAGAACTACTTAAACCCAAGTAACCTAAGGACAGCACACAACACCCAGCCATCACGAGGCAGAGAAAATCCCTGACCCCGCCGGGAATCGAACCCGGGAACCCGGGGGTGGGAAGCGAGAACGCTACCGCACGACCACGAGATGCGGGCAGCGACGAAGCGTCATATACCAACAGCGGTAACGTAAACCGGCATAATATGCACTATTGGGCAACGGAAAATCCACGATGGCTGAGACAAGTGGAACATCAGCGACCTTCGCGGGTTAATGTACGGTGCGGCAATTTGGGAGGAAGGATAATTGGCCCCCAGTTTATCGATGGCTATCTAAATGGTGTTAATATTCTCCCGATGTTACTACAAGATGTGTCACTCCATGACAGAATGGCGATGTACTTCCAACATGACGGATGACCGGCAGATAGCTCGCGAGCGGTTTAAGCGGTATTGAATACCATATTTCATGACAAGTGGATTGGTCGTCGAAGCACCATACCATGGCCCGCACGTTCTCCGGATCTGACGTCCCCGGATTTCTTTCTGTGGGGAGAGTTGAATGGTATTTGCTATCGTGATCCGCCGACAACGCCTGACAACATGCGTCAGCGCGTTCTCAATGCATGTGCGAACATTACGGAAGGCGAACTACTCGCTGTTGAGAGGAATGTCGTTACACGTATTGCCAAATGCATTGAGGTTGACGGATATCATTTTGAGCATTTATTGCATTAATGTGGCATTTACAGGTAATCACGCTGTAACAGCATTCGTTTTCAGAAAGGATAAGTTCACAAAGGTACATGTATCACATTGGAACAACCGAAATAAAATGTTCAAACGTACATACGTTCTGTATTTTAATTTAAAAAACCTACCTGTTACCAACTGTTCGTCTAAAATTGTGAGCCATATGTTTGTGACTATTACAGCGCCATCTATCACAAAGCGAAAAAAGTGGTCCAACTAAAATATTCATATTTCTTTACGTACTGCACGAATATGTAATAAAAATGGGGGTGCGTACTTTAAAAAACGCAGTTGATATCCGTTTGACCTATGGCAGCGCCATCTAGCGGGCCAACCATAGCGCCATCTGGATTCCCCTTCAAGCTAGCCAAGTTTCGTTCTTTGTAGTTTTTTCGTTTGACGCTTATTTCGTGATATATTTGGCCCGGTCACGATCAATGGACCACCCTATGTAAATATGTGTCGGTCATGAGGTGGGAGATGGCGGAGGGGTCACACACAAGTGAAACAACCGCATAGGACTGGAACAAAAACACTAAGAACGGGGGATGGTTTTGGATAGAAACGAACTTAGTACTCATGTACATACACTGAGTTGACAACAATCACGGGATAGTAATATGTACATATACAGATGGCGGTAATTTAGCGTACACAAGACATAAAAAGGCAGTGCATTGGCACAGCTACCATTTGTATTTAAATGATTCATTTGAACAAGTTTTCCACGTCGTTACGACCTCACGACTGCAATCAACAGATTCCGAACGCGGAATGGTAGTTCGAGGTAGACGCATCGGACATTCCATTCCAGAAATCGTTAGAGAATTCGATTTTCCGGGATCCACAGTGTCAAGAGTGTGCAGAGAAAATCAAATTTCAGGCATTACCTTTCACCACACACAACGCAGTAACCGAATGCCTTCACTTAACAACCGAGAGCAGCAGCGCTTGCGTAGAGTTGTCAGCGTTAACAGACAAGCAACACTGCGTGAAACAATCGCAGAAATCGATGTCGGATGTACAACGAACGTGTCCGTCAGGACAATACCGCGAAATCTGGCGTTAATGGGCCAGTGCAGCAGACGACCGATGCGAATGCCTTTGCTGACAGCACGACATCGCTTACGATCGCTTCCTGGGTTCGTGACCATATTGGTTGAACCGTAGATGACTGGAAAACCGTTGCCCGGTCAAATGAGTCCCGATTTTAAAAAATGGCTCTGAGCACTATGGGACTCAACTACTGAGGTCATCAGTCCCCTAGAACTTTGAACTACTTAAACCTAACTAACCTAACGACATCACACACATCCACGCCCGAGGCAGAATTCGAACCTGCGACCGTAGTGGTCACGCGGTTCCAGACTGTAGCACCTAAAACCGCTCGCCCATAACGGCCGTCCAGTCCCGATTTCAGTTATCAAAAGCTGTTGATAACGTTCGAGTCTGGCATAGACCCCACGAAGCCATGGACCCAACAAGGGGCTGTACAACTCGGTGATGGCTCCATAATGGTGTAGGCCGTGTTCACATGGAATGGACTACATCATCTGGTCCAATTGAACCGATCATTGACTGGAAATGGTCATTTTCGGCTACTTGTGACCATTTTCAGCCA
This sequence comes from Schistocerca cancellata, assembly GCF_023864275.1. Taxonomy (NCBI): domain Eukaryota; kingdom Metazoa; phylum Arthropoda; class Insecta; order Orthoptera; family Acrididae; genus Schistocerca; species Schistocerca cancellata. Next base: position 321,534,802 of record NC_064630.1, on the reverse strand, counting down.
TTCATCGACTTCATGTCCAACGATGGAATTTTTATGGACGACAATGTGTTATTTCCCCGGGCGTCAGTTTTTCGCGATTTGTTTGAAGAATATTCTGGACAACTGGAGCGAATGACTTGATCATCGTCATCACCCTGTATGAACCCATGGAATATTTATGGGACGTAATCGAGAGATTAGTTCGTGCAAAAAATTCCGCACCGGCAACATTTTCGGAATTATGGCTAGCTATGGTAGCATGGTTCAATATTTCTGTAAGGGACAACTAACGACTTGCTGCACTACGCCGGGCAAAAGGATGTCCGACAAGATATTAGGAAGTAAAACAAGTAACTGAATTCAGGAGTAGGACCAGCACCCACAGTGCCCACCAGGAAAGCACAACACGGAAGTTACTAGTGCACGCGGCCCAGAAGGGAGATATCGTCGGTGGCGGAAGCGACTGAGGTAGATACGAAACAGGTGGGGAACCAAAGTAGACAGCCACAAAAGAGCGGGAAACGGGGACTGACTGGTCCGCCCGTTTACATTTGTATGGGTCAGAAGATAGATACAAATTAGAATAAATAACACACAGACATAAGTAATTGGCGAAAATGCCAGAAGCAAACGTGACCGAAGTGATCAAATTAAAAAGATATACTATAAAATTACAACTGAAACAGAGGGTACGGCTGATACATAAAATATATCTAAAAATTCAGCAGTAAGACAGCTAGAGGTAAGGTATGGCAGGAGAATGAAGCAAACTGTTAGAATCGGTACTCATGTATAGACCCGTCTTAAAGAACGAAAAAATCTTCGTATAAAAGCATAATTAGAATTAAAATGATACACACAACAGGAATAACAATGTACATATATAAGACATTCACACAGCATCAGACGTAATAAGAACAAACGAGAAGAAGAAGTGGATGTTCGTTTAATCAAATATTTCATATTTTTCAATTTCAGATCTATGGAACACATGCCAGTATGGTAATACAGGCAATTGTTTCCGTTTCAGATGGCGAATCTCAAGAATAACGTTATTTGTTTGTTGTTGCTTTGTTGTTAAGTCGAGGCAGGCATGGCGCGATTCAGTAATATAATTTTTGACCCTTGCTTTACCAAGGGAGATATACTGACCACCCTAGGTTGATTCTTACGCTGTAATAATTTGATTTGAAGAACTACATTTCTGTGGTTTCATAACATTGCCCTAAAACGCTTGTAATTGTATTCACAATGGTATCTGAGCCACTGTATTGCTTTTATACTTATTAATGAGGGTGATATATTGGTACCGTTGTGGGACTACCCCATTTGGTTCCGAATGCTATTTTATTATTTGTCAAAAATAATGGTTTTTACGAAATATTTATCTCATTCATCTTCGTTATTTAATTTTTCCATTGTCACATTTTATCATACATACGTTTCTAACACAAATAGCTTCAGTTCGGAACCGCACTGCTGCTACGGTCGCAGGTTCGAATACTGACTCGGGCATCGATGTGTGTGATGTCCTTAGGTTAGTTAGGTTTAAGTAGTTATAAGTTTAGGGGACTGATGACCTCAGATGTTAAGCCCCATAGTGCTCAGAGCCATTTGAGCCTAACATATATAACATTTACTGTTTTCTGTTGTTTCAGGTTACTGTTGTTGAGCTGAAATTGCGTGAGTCCAGATTTCAACTGCAATTGAGGATGCCCATAGAACTATCTAGAGAGAAAATATTGGAAATTCTAGACAATGAGGGGGATATTGAAAATGATTAAATAAATATATGGAACTGTCGAGAAAGACCGTATTACAGCAATAGATCAAGTTGAAGGTGAAATGTCAGAATATAATACACATTCAAATGAGCTATTAGAGGAAGAAGATGTAAATAGTGGAAATGTTTCTGTTTGTAGGACTGAGCTAGAATTTTCCAGAGAACCATCAAAAGTTGGACCATACCATTATGAACATAACACCTGGCCTAATGGATGATGGGAAAACATCCAGAACAACAGCAGAGTAATCTTTGTTATTTCACCAGAAATGGTGTGCATTATTGTTGAGGAAACGAAAAGACAAACAAAAAGTGTAATTTTTATGTGGAATGCAGCTCATTCTCACAGAAAAGAAATTGGGGAGGTGGGGGGATGTAAGAACAGATGAAGTATCGATACAATAGCCCCATACTTAACATTCATATACACTCCTGGAAATGGAAAAAAGAACACATTGACACCGGTGTGTCAGACCCACCATACTTGCTCCGGACACTGCGAGAGGGCTGTACAAGCAATGATCACACGCACGGCACAGCGGACACACCAGGAACCGCGGTGTTGGCCGTCGAATGGCGCTAGCTGCGCAGCATTTGTGCACCGCCGCCGTCAGTGTCAGCCAGTTTGCCGTGGCATACGGAGCTCCATCGCAGTCTTTAACACTGGTAGCATGCCGCGACAGCGTGGACGTGAACCGTATGTGCAGTTGACGGACTTTGAGCGAGGGCGTATAGTGGGCATGCGGGAGGCCGGGTGGACGTACCGCCGAATTGCTCAACACGTGGGGCGTGAGGTCTCCACAGTACATCGATGTTGTCGCCAGTGGTCGGCGGAAGGTGCACGTGCCCGTCGACCTGGGACCGGACCGCAGCGACGCACGGATGCACGCCAAGACCGTAGGATCCTACGCAGTGCCGTAGGGGACCGCACCGCCACTTCCCAGCAAATTAGGGACACTGTTGCTCCTGGGGTATCGGCGAGGACCATTCGCAACCGTCTCCATGAAGCTGGGCTACGGTCCCGCACACCGTTAGGCCGTCTTCCGCTCACGCCCCAACATCGTGCAGCCCACCTCCAGTGGTGTCGCGACAGGCGTGAATGGAGGGACGAATGGAGACGTGTCGTCTTCAGCGATGAGAGTCGCTTCTGCCTTGGTGCCAATGATGGTCGTATGCGTGTTTGGCGCCGTGCAGGTGAGCGCCACAATCAGGACTGCATACGACCGAGGCACACAGGGCCAACACCCGGCATCATGGTGTGGGGAGCGATCTCCTACACTGGCCGTACACCACTGGTGATCGTCGAGGGGACACTGAATAGTGCACGGTACATCCAAACCGTCATCGAACCCATCTACCGTCATCTACCATTCCTAGACCGGCAAGGGAACTTGCTGTTCCAACAGGACAATGCACGTCCGCATGTATCCCGTGCCACCCAACGTGCTCTAGAAGGTGTAAGTCAACTACCCTGGCCAGCAAGATCTCCGGATCTGTCCCCCATTGAGCATGTTTGGGACTGGATGAAGCGTCGTCTCACGCGGTCTGCACGTCCAGCACGAACGCTGGTCCAACTGAGGCGCCAGGTGGAAATGGCATGGCAAGCCGTTCCACAGGACTACATCCAGCATCTCTACGATCGTCTCCATGGGAGAATAGCAGCCTGCATTGCTGCGAAAGGTGGATATACACTGTACTAGTGCCGACATTGTGCATGCTCTGTTGCCTGTGTCTATGTGCCTGTGGTTCTGTCAGTGTGATGATGTGATGTATCTGACCCCAGGAATGTGTCAATAAAGTTTCCCCTTCCTGGGACAATGAATTCACGGTGTTCTTATTCCAATTTCCAGGAGTGTACAAACGTCCTCTCTAAGAAAGATCCGTACCCAAAGACTGGAAAGTTGCACAGCTCACACCAATATTCAAGAAAGGTGGTAGGAGTAATTCACTAAGTTACAGGCCCATATCATTAACGTCGATATGCAGCAGGATTTTGGAACATATATTGTGTTCGAGCATTATGAATTACCTCAAAGAAAACGGACTATTACACACAGTCACTACGGATATAGGAAACACGTTCTTGTAAAATACAAATAGCCCTTTACTCGCAATAAGTGTTGAGTGCTATTGACAAGGAATTTCAAACTGATTTCGTATTTCTGGATTTTCGGAAGAGTTTTTGACACGGTACCACACAAGCGGCTTGTAGTGAAGTTGCGTGCTTGTGGAATATCGTCTCGGTTATGTGACTGGATTCGTGATTTCCTGTCAGAGAGGTCATAGTTTGTAGCAGTTGACGGAAAGTAATCGAGGAAAACAGAAGTGATTTCTGGCGTTCCCCAAGATAGTGCTATAGGCCCTTTGCTGTTCCTTATCTATATAAACGATTTGGGAGACAATATTAGCAGCCATATTAGGTTGTTTGCAGATAACGCTGTCGTTTATCGATTAGTAAAGTCATCAGAAGATCAAAACAAATTGCAAACGATTTGGAAGAGATATCTGTGTGGTGCAAAAATTGGCAATTGATCCTTAATAACGAAAAGTCTGTGGTCATTTACATGAGTGCAAAATTGAATTCGTTAAACTGCGGTTAGACGATAAATCAGTCTAATCTAAAGGCCCTAAATTCGACTAAATACTTAGGAATTACAACTACTAACAATCTAAATTAGAAAGAACACATAGAAAATGTCGTGGGGAAGGCTACCCAAAGACTGCGTTTTATTGGCCGAACACTTAGAAAATGTAACACATCTACTAAAGAGACTGCTTACATTACGCTTGTCCGTCCTCTTTTAGAATACTGCTGCGTAGTGTGGGATCCTTACCAGATAGGATTGACGGCTATATCGAAAAAGTTCAAACAAGGGAAGCACGTTTTGTAGTATAGCGAAACAGGGGGGGGGGGGGGGGTTGAGTGACACTGAACTGATGTAGGATCTGGATGGACATCATTTAAACATTTAAACAAAGGCGTCTTTCGTTGCGGCAGAATCTTCTCACGAAATTTTAATCACCAATTTTCTCCTTCGAAAACGAAAATATTTGGTTGTCGCCGATCTACATAGGGAGAAACGATCACTATAATAAAATAAGGGGTATCAGAGCCCACACAGGAAGATATAGGTGTTCGTTTTTTCCGCGCGCTATACGAAACTGGAATTATAGAGAATTGTGAAAGTGATTCGATGAACACTCTGGCAAGCACTTAAATGTGATTCTCAGAATATCCATGTAGATGAAGTTCAAACTGCATGGCGGCTTGTCAAACTCATGGATATCGCACAGGTGTTTTAGATCGGTGGGGAAGTAATGTAGCTTTTCGGCAGCCGTTCTTTTCTGCTGGCATGTCAAGAAACAAATTTTTGTACATACTGAAATTCTTGCGATTGATAATACAGATACAAGATCACAAAGAGTTGAAGAAATCAAGGACAAGCTAAAAGCCATCAAATTAATGTTTGACATATTTCATAACTTTTGTCCTCATGAATACATTACTGCTGATGATGAACAACATACCGAGGAAGCTGCCGCTTTCAGGGCTTACATTAAGAGTAAGCCTATCACGGATCGCCCGGCTAGCCGTGCGGTCTAACGCGCTGCTTTCCGAGCGAGAAGGCGTGCCGGTCCACGGCATCAATCCGCCCGGCGGACTAGTGTCGAGGTCCGGTGTGCCAGCCAGACTGTGGATGGTTTTCCATCTGCCTTGGCGAATGCGGGCTGGTTCCTCTCATTCCGCCTCAGTTACACTATGTCGGCGATTACTGCGCAAACACTGTCTCCACGTAAGCGTGCGCCGTAATTACTCTGACACGCAAACATTTGGGGTCATACTCGACTGGTAAGAGATGTTCCCGTGGGGGTCCACTGGGGGCCGAACCGCACAATACCATAACCTTTATAGAATCATTTCCGAATAGAGATTGTGGCGTGACAACTGGTAAGGTTTCAACAGTTTTCCCTTGACTGCTGAATTGCTTAAAAGAACATGACAGTGTTTGGAAGCTTGCGCTCCAATAATGAAGAAATTACGATAGAATTTTTTCTCGACCAAAAAAAGTTCATTCTCCAATGTTTGGATCCACAAATGACTTTAGTTTCCTGTATTTCAAAAAGAGGCAAGTTGTTAATCTCTACTCAGCATCATGAGAGGCATCTGAGTGGTGAAGAATCTGAATACGAACCAGAAATCATACTCTATTAGAACAAAACCGAAGGTGTCATAAGCCATGACGATAAAACGACAAAATAAATCTATGTTACAGGAACCAGGCGGTGGCCATTAAGACATGTCATCGAGATGGTAGATATCGCATCACTGAATGCATGTATCTATAGACACGAAAGTTCTCCTGAGTAGCAATGGAATAACCGGAACTGACGGAAAGTCTTCATGATTGAGTTGGCACTTGGGCTCAGCAAAGGCACCATGGGAAGAGAGCTAGAAATGTTAACGGTCTTCATAAGGATGTATAAGCGACAATAAAAGTATGTGGTGCTGAAATAACGACAACAATGATCCAACCCCAGTGTTCCAAGTTCCCAACACTGCAGCGATTTCAAGAGCAGAACAAAGATTGGAAAAGGGGTTTCTGTTGCAAAAACCTATTTGTAACATACACAGACAAGAAACTGTTATTATGAACTGCATGTTGTGCAAAAATATACGTTAACGGCTAGTTACAAGTGTTACTTGTAAGTTTGAGGACAAGTACTAATTACTGCAATGACAGTCAAAATGTATACTTCTTGAAACTTCCTGGCAGATTAAAACTGTGTGCCCGACCGAGACTCGAACTCGGGACCTTTGCCTTTCGCGGGCAAGTGCTCTACTATCTGAGCTACCGAAGCACGACTCACGGCCGGTTCTCACAGCTTTACTTTTGCCAGTATCTCGTCTCCAGGAGTGCTAGTCCTGCAAGGTTCGCAGGAGAGCTTCTGTAAAGTTTGGAAGGTAGGAGACGAGATACTGGCAGAAGTAAAGCTGTGAGGACCGGGCGTGGGTCCTGCTTCGGTAGCTCAGATGGTAGAGCACTTGCTCGCGAAAGGCAAAGGTCCCGAGTTCGAGTCTCGGTCGGGTACACAGTTTTAATCCGCCAGGAAGTTTCATATCGGCGCACACTCCGCTGCAGAGTGAAAATCTCATTCTGTATACTTCTTAATTGTACAGGTGCCCAACCTTTTCTGTCATGAATCATACAAAACTTTTTGTACTTTCTATTTCTGTACTTTGCATCTACGTTCAGTTTAAGTACTTTTACTCATTTGGAAAACTGTATACCAACACTAAATAATGCGATTAATTAGAAATAACATAATCTAAAAGCAATATTGCACTAAATCATTAAATTTTATAGGGGTAGTCAAAATTCTGATAATGCAGACAATGTTATAGAAGTAAAGAGTTTATGTGGGACCCATCAGTCCCAGCATCTAGTCACAATGTAGCATCATGAATTGGAGGACCAGAATTATATTCCAAATCACATTCTTAGCACTGTGACTGATTATGTGGACGACCATTCGTTTCTTCAACTATTCACTATCACAGGGTATATAACATCTATGACTGCTTTTGGTAGCCGTTTGTTTTGTGGGGCGCTAATTTGCGCGGTCATCAGCGCCCGTACAAAGTCCCAATTTTTACACAGTCCCGTTTTTACACACCCCTATCTAGCCACTGTCACGAATGAAGATGATGATGATGAAATGATGAGGACAACACAAACACCCAGTCCCTGGGCAGAGAAAATATTCAATCCGGCTGGGAATCGAACTTAGGACCCCACGATCCAGTGGCAGCCACGCTAGCCACTAGACCACGAACTGTAGACTTCTGTAGCTCTGACTATGAAAATGAACATTCTCAGATGTTTTTGTGTCTATCGTACATACATCAAAAAAAGTTTTGTATCACCTCGGTTCCGAGAGTTCCGGAACCTATACAGAAAATTGGAATAGAGATCAACATATACATCATTTCTGCCCTTTTTATTGCTCATGAAAACCATTGCATGTTGTACCACCATATAGCGAGACCCTCAGAGTGGTGGTCCACATTACTGTACACACCGGTACCTCTAATACCCAGTATCACGTCCTCTTGCATGCCTGTATTCGTCACGGCATACTTTCACAAGTTCATCAAGTTGAAAACTAAGCATGTTTCATCTGCTTTGCTAACTCTTCTTAGAGACAAAGTGTTTCCCTTAGCTTTCCAAATAAATAGCCTTGAAGCAAAACTGTCTTGCCTAAACGATGAAAATAGGTGATTAAGACTTGAACTACAGAGAGCATCGAATCCAGTCAAAGACTTACGAATGCAAACATTGCAAGGGAAGGCAGAGAAATTAGATGAAGAAAATAACGAACTCAGTGTAGCGGATCAAGACTTGCAGCAACAAATTCGAGAATTAACTAATAAAGTCACACAATAAGCTCAAACACATGCACGGACACTCACATATGCTGCCGCCTTAACAATAGAGCCCAAAACCAAAGAGGCTCGAAGAACTGAACAGGCTAAAACAAAAAAGGCCACAACCCCATATAGGGTGGAGCATTGATACTGACCAAATATCTCACGAAATAAGCATCAAACGAAAAAACTACGAAGAACGAAACTCGTCTCGTTTGAAGGGGAAAACCAGATGGTGCTGTGGTTGGCCCGCTAGATGGCGCTGCCATAGGTCAAACGGATATCAACTGCGTTTTTTTAAATAGGAACCCCCATTTTTATTACATATTCGTGTAGTACGTAAAGAAATATGAATCTTTTAGTTGGACCACTTTTTTCGTTTTGTGATAGATGGCGCTGTAATAGTCACAAACACATGGCTCACAATTTTAGACGAACAGTTGGTAACAGGTAGGTTTTTTAAATTAAAATACAGAACGTATGTGCGTTTGAACATTTTATTTCGGTTGTTCCAATGTGATACATGTACCTTCGTGAACTTATCATTTCTGAGAACGCATGCTGTTACAGCGTGATTACCTGTAAATGCCACATTAATGCAATAAACGCTCAAAATGATGTCCGTCAACCTCAATGCATTTGGCAATACGTGTAACGACATTCTTCTCAACAGCGAGTAGTTCGCCTTCCGTAATGATCGCACATGCATTGAGAACGCGCTGACGCATGTTGTCAGGCGTTGTCGGTGGATCACGATAGCAAATATCCTTCAACTTTCCCCACAGAAAGAGACCCGGCGACGTCAGATCCGGTGAACGTGCGGGCCATGGTATGGTGCTTCGACGACCAATCCACTTGTCATGAAATATGGTATTCAATACCGCTTCAACCGCACGCGAGCTATGTGCCGGATATCCATCACATTGGGAAGTACATCGCACACTGTTATGCAGTGAAACACCTTGTAGTAACATTAGTAGAACACTACATAGGAAATCAGCATGCAATGCACCATTTAGATTGCCATCGATAAATTGGTGGCCAATTATCGTTCCACCCATAATTCCGCACCATACATTAACCCGCCAAGGTCGCCGATGTTCCACTTGTCGCAGCCATCGTGGATTTTCCGTTCTCAATAGTGCATATTATGCCGGTTTACGTTAGCGCCAGCAGCTAAAACACCTACTTGGCATCATCATTTGTTGCAGGTCATTGTTGACGTTTCACATCTGGCTGAACAGTTCGTGTTTCCTTAAATAACGTAACTATCCGGCGAACGGTCCGGACACTTGACCGATGTCGTCCAGGATACCGAGCAGCATACATAGCACACGCTCGTTGGGCATTTTGATCACAACAGCCATACATCAACACGATATCGACCTTTTCCGCAATTGGTAAACGGCCCATTTTAACACGGGTAATGTATAACAAAGCAAATACCATCCGCACTGTCGGAATTTTACGGGCAACCATAGCGCCATCTTGTTTGCCTCTTCAAGGTAAACAAGTTTCGTTTTTTGTAGTTTTTTCGTTTGACTCTTATTTCGTGAGATATTTGGCCCGGTCACGATCAATGGACATCCTTGTATATCAAATCGACAGGAATCGAGACGCCAAAGCTGTTCGACAGACAATCACAAAGAACATAAATCCCAGGAAAAAGAATATACATATTATCACGTAGAAGAAGGTGTAATCTGATCAACGAACGAACACTAACTTCACTTAACGAAGGTTTATTCAGCACTTGCACATACAAGAGCGCGGAGCGAACTGCCTCCGGCCAGAACACATATAGTATATACACAGCTACATAACATTCTAGTACAATGATTCGTGACATTGTGGATACTTCTAGAATGTACTCGAACCGAATATAGAAATTAAAATTGTACAGTCCAGGTGCGGTTTAAACTCACGACCTTCCATGCAACAGTTCAGTATCATAACCACTACAGCACTGTGCTCCTCAGCTTCTACTGGGACTTTGCTCCCTCCTTAAGGGAATAGCGTCTCGGTGTTACGTCGCCCTAGTCCGGGAATGAGTCCTGATGACTGATTCTCACCCTGGCGGTGATCTTCTTAGAACTTCTTTTGCCGCTACGCTCTTCGTCACCTTTCCGCTAGTTGCCTGTCGCTGGACCTTTGAATTTACCCTGGGTTGCAGGATCCTTACAGGGCTTCATTCGAAGTACGTGGAGCGTATCTCTGATCTTTCGTCGTCTTGTGTCGTGGTTGAAATCTTCAACTTCATAAGCAACATCAGAAAATTTTCTTACAACCTTATAAGGTCCAAAGTAGCGCCTGAGGAGCTTGTGAGAGAGACCAACCTTCCGAACAGGAGTGAAGATCCAGACGAGGTCGCCAGGCTGGTAGACAACAGGGCGGTGGCTCGCGTCATACCTTCGGCGATCGTTTTCTTGAGCCTGCAGCGTGCGGAGTCGAGCTAACTGCCAAGCTTCCTCAGCTCTGGTTAACACCTGGCCGATGTAGTCGTCGTCCATGTCATCAGGATGTAACGGAAACACAGTGTCCATTGTTGTAGTCGCCTCACGCCCATGCACAAGGAAAAATGGCGTTAATCTTGTGGTGTCTTGATTTGCGGTGTTGTAGGCAAACATTACGAAAGGTAGCACCTTATCCCAGTTACTCTGCTCAACATGGACAAACACTGATAGCATGTCGGCCAAGGTCTTATTAAGGGGTTCAGGAAGCCAGTTAGTTTGCGGATGGTAGGCAATCGTCACGTGATGAGTAATGTTGCACCGACGGTTTATCTCTGTCACAAGATACGATTGAAAAACTTTCCCTCGATCAGTAATTAACGACCTTGGGGCACCGTGTTTTAATGCAATGTCTTCCACGATGAATTTGGCTACCTTGGATGCTTCGGCTGTTTTCATGGCTTTTGTAATGTCATAGCGTGACAGATAATCAGTGCAAACAATAATCCATCTATTGCCGCTAGCAGACGTTGGAAATTGTCCGAGGAGGTCAATCCCAACAAGCTGGAATGGCGTTTCGGCTGGTGGAATTGGTATGAGTCAGCCGGGTGGTTACTGAGGAAATGACTTTCTCCTCTGACACTCTCAACAGTGTGACACATAGTGACGGACACTCCTAAATAAAACTGGCCAGAAAAATCTCTTGCGGATTCTATCGTATGTCTTGATAAATCCTAAATGTGCGATCTCAGGTGTGTCACGGAATTTCTGTAGAACATCTAAGCGCATGTGTTTAGGAATCACTGGTAGCCATCTGTTTCCAAACTGATCCAAGTTTTTCTTGCAAAGTAATCTATTAACTACTTTAAATTGTCCTTTCACATCCTCTGACCGATTTAAGGTATGCATCATTTGAGATATCTTGGCGGCCTTCTTCTGCTCAGCAGAGATATCCTGGAGTGCAGCGAGACAGTCACTATCTTCATCAAATTTTGATGGTCTTGCACAGGGTTTCTTGAGAGACAGTAGCATCTTGGTGTTTTCTTCTACTTTTGTACACCATGGTAATGTCATACTCTTGAAGACGTAGTGCCCACCTGGCGAGTCATCCTTAAGACCTGTCAACCAACAAAGGGAATCATGGTCTGTAACAACTATGAATGGCCGTCCATAGAGATACTGTCGAAATTTGTGTATGGGCCAGATCAAAGCAAGACAGTCCCTTTCTGTAGTTGAGCAGTTTCTCTCTGCTTTTGTAATTGTCCTAGAAGCATAGGCTATAACCTTCTCTTTTCCATCTGAAATTTGCACCAGAACAGAACCAATCCCATACCCGATGGCATCTGTGTGTAGTTCTGCAGGTGCTCTCTCATCATACAGGCCAAGTACAGGGTCAGTCGTCAGAGCTTTTCGCAACACATCGAAAGAATCTTGTTGAGCAGCACCCCAGATAAATTTAGCATCAGCTTTTAACAACTCTTGGAGTGGCCTGGCTTTGATACAAAAATCTTTGATAAAACGACGGTAATAAGAACAGAATCCGAGGAAGCTTCTCACATCTCTAATACTTTTAGGAATAGGAAATTCCGTTATAGGTCTCACCTTTTCTGGGTCTGGCCGCACACCCTCGTTTGACACAAGGTGGCCAAGTATTTTGATTTCTCTTGCTTCAAAGAGACACTTTCTTGGATTAAGTTAGTTCATCACATGTCTCTGACAGCACTATGATGTCATCTAAATAACAAAGTCACATCATCCACTGCAGGTGCCTTAGAAGATTATCCATCACCCCTTGAAAAGTTGCTGGTGCATTACACAAACGAAACGGCATTACCTTAAACTCATACAGGCCCTCAGGGGTGATGAATGCAGTTTTCTCCCTTCGATTTGCCAGTATCTCGAGTACATGTCCATGGCTGAGAAAAACTTAGCCCCCTTCAGACAATCTAGTGTATCATCAATTCGTGGAAGAGGGTAAACGTTCTTTTTAGTCACCTAATTATGCTTCTGTAATCAACAAAAAAGCGCCAACTGCCATCCTTATTCCTGACGAGGACCACTGGTGACGACCATGGGCTCTGCGAAGGCTGAATGATGTCATTAATCATCATTTTCTCTACCTCGTCGCGAATTATTCGACGTTCCGTTGCTGACACACGGTATGCTCTCTGGCGTATTGGTTGACGGTCTCCAGTGCCAATCCGGTGCTTCACCGTCGATTTGTCTAATTTGCTCTTCAGCTGTGGATTGAAGCATTCAGAGAACTCTTGAGGAATGGGAGGTAGCTTCTTCTATTGTTCCTTAGTGAGATCTGGTGATAGTCGAGCTAGATCTTGTCTCGTAGTGGTACCGCTAATTTCGCCCACAGACTCGGCATGGGAGGTTTCTATGATGCTCAGCTGTTCTGCAATTAACGGCTCAGCATTTACTATGCACATGCGCCTTGGAAGAATCTGCGGTTCTCGAAGACAGTTAACTATAGACATTTCACCGAATCCGTTCTTAAACGAGACGACAGAGGCTGGGATGACCAAATTATTCTTCAGTGGTGTGCTTCTCTTACATTCCACTATAAGATCCATGGGTTGATGCATGGCATGACACGTGATAGTTACCTTTCTAGCGCTGACTGCAGGAATGATCAGTTCATCCAGCAAACATAGTCTCCACACTCTCGGATGCGCATCTTCCTGTCCACAGTATGTCATTTCGTCTACCATAATATTCGAGCGACTACTGTAAGTAGGCTGTCTATGTTTTCTTATTGGCAAAGTTACGTAGCGCTCTATATGAAAATCACTGGCTGTGCTGTGTGCAGTCTGTGGCTAGTTTGCATTGTTGTCTGCCATTGTAGTGTTGGGCAGCGGCAGCTGGATGTGAACAGCGCGTAGCGTTGCGCAGTTGGAGGTGAGCCGCCAGCAGTGGTGGATGTGGGGAGAGAAATGGCGGAGGTTTGATATTTGTAAAAATGGATGTCATGAACTGCTGTATACATTATGACTGTTAAGGCAAATACATTGTTTGTTCTCTATTAAAATCTTTCATTTGCTAACTATGTCTACTAGTAGTTAGTGCCTTCCGTAGTTTGAATCTTTTATTTAGCTGGCAATAGTGGCGCTCGCTGTATTGCAGTAGTTCGAGTAACGAAGATTTTTGTGAGGTAAGTGATTTGTGAAAGGTATAGGTTAAAGTTAGTCAGGGCCATTCTTTTGCAGGGATTTTTGAAAGTCAGATTGCGTTGCGCTAAAAAAATATTGTGTCAGTTTAACCACAGTCGTGTACAATTGTTCTAAGGGGACGTTTCATAGGGGGCTATGTAAGTAGGCTGTTTATGTTTTCTTATTGGCAAAGTTACGTAGCGCTCTATATGAAAATCACTGGCTGTGCTGTGTGCAGTCTGTGGCTAGTTTGCATTGTTGTCTGCCATTGTAGTGTTGGGCAGCGGCAGCTGGATGTGAACAGCGCGTAGCGTTGCGCACTTGGAGGTGAGCCACCAGCAGTGGTGGATGTGGGGAGAGAAATGGCGGAGGTTTGATATTTGTAAAAATGGATGTCATGAACTGCTGTATATATTATGACTGTTAAGGTAAATACATTGTTTGTTCTCTATTGAAATCTTTCATTTGCTAACTATGCCTACTAGTAGTTAGTGCCTTCCGTAGTTTGAATCTTTTATTTAGCTGGCAATAGTGGCGCTCGCTGTATTGCAGTAGTTCGAGTAACGAAGATTTTTGTGAGGTAAGTGATTTGTGAAAGGTATAGGTTAAAGTTAGTCAGGGCCATTCTTTTGCAGGGATTTTTGAAAGTCAGATTGCGTTGCGCTAAAAAAATATTGTCAGTTTAACCACAGTCGTGTACAATTGTTCTAAGGGGACGTTTCACCACAATCTATAATTGCCTGAGAAGCTTTCAAAAAGTCCCATCTGAGAATGACGTCATGACTACACTTTTGTAAGACGCTGAATTCTAAGGGGTAAGGCCACTTATACTGACACGAATGGTACATCTTCCTTGGTTATCCTTGGTCCTCCAGACGTCAGTCTTTCTTGGTGCCCAAACTGGTTCCTCATGCGGCATTGTAGGAACGTAACTCGGCCTAGGTCTCGACAGATACGTAGACCCTGAATCAATACACACTGAAACAATCAGGCCACACACCAATACAAAACTCAGAACTACCGGAGCCAGACATATAAAAGTAGGCCCAATCAGCGGCCAACACCAAGCCACAATCCATATAGTACCACCTCAGAAACCACAACAGAAACCAGCACCAACAACAAGCCAGCTACACCTAATTCTACATCTAAGTCTACGTGATTACTCTGCTATTCACAATAAAGTGCCTGGCAGAGGGTTCAATGAACCACCTTCAAGCTGTCTCTCTACCGCTCCACTCTCGAAAGGCACGTGGAAAAAACGAGCACTTAAATTTTTCTGTGCGAGCCCTGATTTCTCTTATTTTATCGAGATGATCATTTCTCCCTATGTAGGTGGGTGCCAACAGAATGTTTTCGCAATCGGAGGAGAAAACTGGTGATTGAAATTTCATGAGAAGATCCCGTCGCAACGGAAAACGCCTTTGTTTTAATGATTGTCACTCCAATTCACGTATCATGTTTGTGAGACTATCTCACCTGTTTCGCGATAATACAAAACGAGTAGCCCTTCTTTGTACTTTTTCGATGACATCCGTCAGTCCCACGTGATGCGGATCCCACATGCACAGCAATACTCCAGAATAGGGCGGACAACGTGGTGTAAGCAGTCTCTTTAGTAGACCTGTTGCACCTTCTAAGTGTTCTGCGAATGAATAGTAGTCTTTGGTTTGCTCTACCCACAATATTATCTATGTGATCGTGCCAATTTAGGTTATTTGTAATTGTAATCCCTAAGTATTTAGTTGAATTTACAGCCTTCAGATTTGTGTGACTTATCGCATAATCGAAATTTAGCTAATTTACTTTAGTACTCATGTGAATAACTTCACACTTTTCCTTATTCAGGATCAATTGACACTTTTCGCACCATACAGATATCTTATATAAATCATTTTGCAAGTCATTTTGATCATCTGATGACTTTACAAGACGGTAAATGACAGCATCATCTGCAAAAAATCTAAGACGGCTACTCAGATTGCCTCCTATGTCGTTAATATAGACCAGGAACAATGTTGTTGTTGTTGTGGTCTTCAGTCTTGAGACTGGTTTGATGCAGCTCTCCATGCTACCCTATCCTGTGCAAGCTTCTTCATCTCCCAGTACCTACTGCAGCCTACATCCTTCTGAATCTGCTTAGTGTATTCATCTCTTGGTCTCCCTCTACGATTTTTACCCTCCACGCTGCCCTCCAACACTAAATTGGTGATCCCTCGATGTCTCAGAACATGTCCCACCAACCGATCCCTTCTTTTTGTCAAGTTGTGCCACATACTCCTCTTCTCCCCAATTCTATCCAATACTTCATCATTAGTTATGTGATCCACCCATCTAATCTACAGCATTCTTCTGTAGCACCACATTTCGAAAGCTTCTATTCTCTTCTTGTCCAAACTATTTATCGTCCATGTTTCACTTCCATACATGGCTACACTCCATACAAATACTCTCAGAAACCACTTTCAGGAACAATAGAGGGCCCTATAACACTTCCGTGGGCAACGCCGGATATTACTTCTGTTTTACTCGACGACTTTCCGTCTAGTACTACGAACTGTGACCTTTCTGACAGGAAATCACGAAACCAGTCGCACAACTGAGGCGATACTCCGTAGGCACGCAGTTTGGTTAGAAATCGCTTGTGAGGAACGGTATCGAAAGCCTTCTGGAAACCTAAAAATATGAAATCAATTTGACATCCCCTGTCGATAGCACTTATTACTTCATTTCATGAGCATAAAGAGCTAGTTGTGTTTCATAAGAACGATATTTTCTGAAACCATGCTGACTATGTGTCAATAAATCGTTTTCTTCGAGGTACTTCATAATGTTCGAATACAGTGTATGTTCCAGAACCCTACTGCAAATCGACGTTAGTGATATAGGCCTGTAATTCAGCGGATTACTCCTACTTCCCTTTTTGGGTACTGGTGTGACTTGAGCAATTTTCCAGTCTTTAGGTACGGATCTTTCTGTGAGCGAGTGGTTGTGTATAATTGCTAAATATGGAGCTATTTTATCAGCATACTCTGAGAGGGACCTGACTTGTATACAATTTGGACCGGAGGCCTTGCCTTTATTAAGTGATTTAAGCTGCTTCGTTACTCCGAGGATATCTACCTCTATGTTTCTCATCATGGCAGTTGTTCTTCATTGGAATTCAGGAATATTTACTTCGTCTTCTTTAGTGAGGGAGTTTCGTAAAACCGTGTTTAATAACTCTGCTTTAGTTGCACTGTCATCAGTGACTTCACCGTTGTTATCGCGCAGTGAAGGTATTGATTGTGTCTTGCCACTAGTTTGCTTTATGTATGACCAGAATCTCTTTGGGTTTTCTGCCAGATTTCGAGACAGAATTTCGTTGTGGTACTTATTAAAAGCATCTCGCATTGAAGTACGCGCCATATTTCGAACTTTTGTAAAACTTTGCCAATTATGATAATTTAGAATTTAAATTACTTTTAAAAGGCTAGAGAAAAAAGATACTGCAGGCAGCGCAGCGGATGCTACTTAGATTGTGCCAACCAAAGAGAGATTCTTTCTGTTTTCCAGTAACTGAGCAGACAGACAGAATCATCCTATGGACAGAAAATATTTCTACATCAGCAGAGCCGCTGCTCGACATGCTCCAGGTCTGCCTGCGCAAGTGAGAATCATTCGGCTTGGACAAAGCATATGTAGATCATGTAAGAGCACACAGACGAACGTACTTCGGTTACTTACAGACAGGCAGTAAATATTTTGGACACGTAAAACACCCACAACACATGGACAAAAATGAATATCTTACAACATAATACAAAAAACAGTACGACAGTCAGAGCGGAAATCCCTAAAATAGCACAACACTTCCAGGCAGACATCATGTGCTTACAAGAACCTTATAGTAGAAATGGGCGACTATTATGTCTACCAAAACATGCTTCCACAATAACAGGTAGCAATGACTGTAAGGCTGCAATAGTAATTTTAAATAGAACTTATAACATAATTAAGGTAACACAGTTATACAATCAACACTTAGTTACCTTAGAGATAACTAATGGGAACGTCACATGGGTTATTGCATCCATGTACGCCCAATACAGCCATCAAATACAGCCGTACGCAGTCTACATCAGAAACCTCGTAATGTATGCCAGAGGCTGACATTAACTCCAGTTCGACCCTCTGAAACTCAGACAGAACAGATGACAGAGGACGCATAATCACCGACCTAATACATTAAACACAACTGGATATAATGAACACGGAAGAACTTATACAAACATATGCAGGGTTCGATGATACGAGCAGTAATATCGACTTAACGCTAGCAGATGCAGCAGTGGCATGCGTAACAAACTGGACTGTACACTACAACATAACCAGCAATGATCACAATGTCATAACATACACACTAACTCACACTCAGAACACAACGACCAGATCACACACCAGACATTTATTGTTGCACAAAGCAGACTGGAACAAAATAACGGTAATTATCCAACAACACGATCTAGAAAACATCAATGGAGGTATCGATTACAGAGCACATAAGTTAACACAGGTAATACAACATGTACAAAACACATCAATACCGACAGCAAAAACACAAAACGCTAACCAGTACCATGGACCAACGAACTCACGAGATTCAAACAAGATGCCAGATGCAAACGAAAATTATATCAAAGGGCGCTAGCAGATAGGGACAGACGCATAAGACTTGAAGCATATAGGCATGCACAAGAGTTATACAGACAGACCCTATACAACACGCGTAGACAACAATGGGACCTATTTATAGCAACACAAACAGAGCAAAATGTTTGGGGGGAACCACACAAAATACTAACAGAGAAGATGGAAACCCCACTGTTCTGGGAACGCTAAGTCAGGATGACGCCATGATGACTAGGGGATGGAGGAATACAGTGGAATTTCTGCTGTATAAACTGCTCCCTGACGAGACAAACAGAGCAAAATATATTGGGGGAGGGGGGGGGGGAGGGAACCATACAAATTGCTGATAGAGAAGATAGAAACCCCACTGTTCTGGGAACGCTAAGTCAGGATGACGTCTTGATGACGAGGGGATGGAGGAATACTGTGGAGTTTCTGCTGTATAAACTGCTCCCTGACGACGTTATCGATACAGACACACAATATCATACAAGAGAAAACCTAAACACACTATACAAAACTACAACTGTCACCTGTCCTTTTGCGCAAGAAGAAGTTGCGCTAGCAATCTCAAAGCTCAAAAACAAAAAGGCACCTGGACCAGATGGTATCCGTTCGTAAACACTGAAAACACTAACACTGCAGATCACCCCGTTCCTGACAACATTACTGAACGATGCCGTACGGCTGGTCAAGGTACCTACTGCATGGAAAACTTCAAAAGCAGTCATTATTATGAAATCAGCGGACAGGGATCCTTCAGATCCAAAGACTTACAGGCCAATATCCTTAATAAACACCCTAGCAAAGATTCAGGAGAAGCTACTGTGTAAGCACCTGCAAACACACAGTGCTCTCAGGTGTATGAGCCAACACCAATTCGGCTTCAGAACTGGCAGATCAATAGATGATGCCATCAATCAGGCCCTACACATAGTTAATACTACAAAACAGAAATACGCCATGGCAATAATGATTGACATTTCCGGAGCATTAGATAATCTCTGGTGGCCCGCACTGTTTCAGAGATTAAGACAACTTGAGGTACCGCAGTTACTGTACAACAGTTTCCTAGACTGCTGTAAAGACTGAGTAGTCGAATGGCAGATGGACAGTCGGAAAGTAATTAAAAGAATTAGCAAAGGATGTCCTCAAGGGTCGATCTACGGCTCCATCTTCTGGGACATAACAATCGAACCCCTCGTACATCTTCTAGATAGGGGTGACAGGTCAGACGGAAGTGTTGCCTACGCAGATGACCTATTAGTTGTAGTCAGTGCAAACAACAGAGCCCAGTTAGAAGAGAAAGCCAGTGGAATTCTAGAAACAATTACACAATGGTGTCACAACAATAAACTCAGCATAGCCGAAAACAAAACAATACACACATTACTGAAAGGATCACTCCAAAGGAATCCTTCGCTTAAAATTTGGGACGCAAACATCAAACGAGCACACATTACGCGCTATCTTGGGGTACACATAGATGAAAAATTGAATTTCCACCAACACATAAGGCTAACAACAGACAAAGCAGGAAAAATACTACAGAAACTGGTGAAGCTAAATTCAAAATAGTAAAGATTAACTCTATCAGTCATACGGACATACCACCGTGCGCTCTTCGAATCAGTAGTCAGCTTCGCAGCTAGCTCGTGGGCACTTACATTGAAAGTGGTCACCAACAAAGCAGACGAGGGCAGAGAAGTGTCCTACTTAGGCTATTTGGAGCCTTCGGCTTCACCTCAGCGGATGCACTGTGTGTTGTGCTCGGAATATGTCCCATAGATATCACGATCAAATACAGAGCTGCAAGGTACTGGTTAAAGATGGGAAGACTAGGTAAGGTACACACAATAACTGGTGTGTCTATAGAGACGATACGTCACCTTAAAAGTTGGCGTTTGGATACATGGAATTGTGAGTGGGATGTAAGTGATAAGGGACGTAGACTGCACGACTTCGTCCTTGACATAAGGGAGCGGTTGAGAATGAAACATATCGATCCCAGCCGCGGTATGGTAAATTTCTTAACCGGACGCGTGCCTTATCCCACGCACTTAATCCACGTGAGTCTGAGGCAGACACCTAAATGCACATGCGGGGAAGAAGGTTCCCCAGAACACACCGTCTTTTTCTGGGGACGATACGCGAACAACAGACATATACTACACTTAGACTACACAGATACAAACATAGATATATACACAGCAAAAAGAGACGAAAAACAATGGCACAATTAAACGTATTGACAAACAGTATTTCAAAAACAACACATGAAGAGTACATGCGGACACGATATAACAGACATGCCTGTATACAACGTAACAACAATCAGAGGGTGGACAGCGATACCCACAGCGATAGCGAAAACAGTGACGATGAGGAGGAACAGGAGGAGAAAGCCGTGATGTGACAGTAAATATGCATAAGGTGCTGGCGCTCTAGCCAAGAGGTCACCAAATGCTGCACACGGATGGCCATCTGAAGTTAATACATAAGATTAGTAATAAATAGGATAAGCAATACTATTTCTCTACTAAGAGCCATGTGTGTGTGTGTGTGTGTGTGTGTGTGTGTGTGTGTGTGTGTGTGTGTGTGTGTGCGTGCGTGTGTTTCAGGTGTGTATGACTGGCGGTCAGCACCTCGAAGAAACCATTCCGAGGTATTCACAGTCAGTCACATTCGGTGATGATACTAACAAATCTATCCTATCATCTTTTTATTCTTCTTAAAAACCAACAAAATTTTATTTATATTTCAAACTTAAATTATTGTTATTTTGAAAAGTATTATTCCTTGTAAATGTTGTAGATAATACTAAAGAAAAGAAAACTGTAAAAAGATTAAAAACGAAAATTGTAAGATGTACGACCTGTTTTAAAACATCAGGTAACAGGTCTATAATTTGGCAATAAATAAATAAATAAATAAATCCCCTCAACGGCGATTCGGCGTAGATCTCTCAGAGTGGTTGGTGGGTCATGTCGTCCATAAAAAGCCCTTTTTAATCTATCCCAGGCATGTACGATAGGGTTCATGTCTGGACAACATGCTGGCCACTCTAGTCGAACGATGTCGTTATCCTGAAAGAAGTCATTCACAAGATGTGCACAATGGGGATGCGAATTGTCCTCAATGAAGACGAATAACTTATCATTATGTTGCCGATATGGTTGCACTATCGATCGGAGGATGGGAATCACGTATCGTACAGCCGTTACGGCACCTTCCATGACCGCCAGCGGTGTACGTCGGCCCCCACATAATGTCACCCCAAAACAGCAGGCAATCTCCACCTTGCTGCACTCGCTGGACAATGTGTCTAAGGCGTTCAGCCTGACCGGTTGCCTCCAAACACGTCTCCGACGATTGTGTGGTATATATGCGACACTCAACGGTGAAGAGAACGTGATGCCAATCATGAGCGGTCCATTCGGTATGTTGTTGGGCCCATTTGTACCGCGCTGCATGGTGTCGTGGTTGCAAAGATGGATTTCGTCATAGACGTCGGGAAGAAGTTGAGTACCATGCAGCCTATTACGCACAGTTTGTGTCGTAACACGACGCCCTGTGGCTGCACGAAAATCTTTATTCAACATGGTGGCGTTGCTGTGAGGGTACCTCCGAGCCATAATCCGTAGGTAGCGGTCATCCACTGTAGTAATAGCCCTTGGGTTGCCTGAGCGAGGCATGTCATCGACAGTTCCTGTCTCTCTGTACCATCTCAATGTCCGAACAACATCGCTTTGGTTCACTCCGAGACGCCTGGACACTTCCCTTGTTTGGAGACGTTCCTGGCAAAAAGCAACAGTGCGGACGCGATAGAACTACGGTATTGACCGTCTAGGCATGGCTGAACTACAGACAACACGAGCCGTGTACCTCCTTCCTGGTGAAAACTAGAACTAATCGGCTGTCGGACCCCCTCCGTCTAATAGGCGCTGCTCATGCATGGTTGTTTACATCGTTGGGAGGGTTTAGTGACGTCTCTGAACAGTCAAAGGAACTGTGTCATTTATACAATATCCATAGTCAACGTCTATCTTCAGGAGTTCTGGAAACCAGTTGATGCAAAACATTTTTTGATGTGTGTACTTATAACAATTGTATGATCCTTTTAGACCAATCCATACACAGCTTCAAGATCTGTAGACAGACAATAATATATTTCTTAGTTTTGCGGATATGATGCTATTTCCACATACAACAGAGAAAATATTATTAGCTGTTACGTGCTCTGGAAAATGTATGATTCGTCCTATGTCACCGATAGACAATGAGGAATGCTGAGAGGATGTAGATGGATTAGTAGAGGCAATCTAGACGTGTGACGAAAACTGCTAAAAGAAGCAGAGATGAAGGGTGCCTAGAGACTGAGAAAATTCTTCCTAAAGGCTGAAGACTTAATTACACTGTTGTTTAAATTTGAACGCAAATGTGTTTCTTACCATGTAAAGAACTTTTTCAAGTGAACTAATATAAAGAGCCAAAATTTTCGGTGTTAGTACAGCATATCAATTAAGACATTTTGTCATAGGGTTGCTTAATACACTCCTGGAAATTGAAATAAGAATACCGTGAATTCATTGTCCCAGGAAGGGGAAACTTTATTGACACATTCCTGGGGTCAGATACATCACATGATCACACTGACAGAACCACAGGCACATAGACACAGGCAACAGAGCATGCACAATGTCGGCACTAGTACAGTGTATATCCACCTTTCGCAGCAATGCAGGCTGCTATTCTCCCATGGAGACGATCGTAGAGATGCTGGATGTAGTCCTGTGGAACGGCTTGCCATGCCATTTCCACCTGGCGCCTCAGTTGGACCAGCGTTCGTGCTGGACGTGCAGACCGCGTGAGACGACGCTTCATCCAGTCCCAAACATGCTCAATGGGGGACAGATCCGGAGATCTTGCTCGCCAGGGTAGTTGACTTACACCTTCTAGAGCACGTTGGGTGGCACGGGATACATGCGGACGTGCATTGTCCTGTTGGAACAGCAAGTTCCCTTGCCGGTTAGGAATGGTAGAACGATGGATTCGATGACGGTTTGGATGTACCGTGCACTATTCAGTGTCCCCTCGACGATCACCAGTGGTGTACGGCCAGTGTAGAGATCGCTCCCCACACCATGATGCCGGATGTTGGCCCTGTGTGCCTCGGTCGTATGCAGTCCTGATTGTGGCGCTCACCTGCACGGCGCCAAACACGCATACGACCATCATTGGCACCAAGGCAGAAGCGACTCTCATCGCTGAAGACGACACGTCTCCATTCGTCCCTCCATTCACGCCTGTCGCGACACCACTGGAGGCGGGCTGCACGATGTTGGGGCGTGAGCGGAAGACGGCCTAACGGTGTGCGGGACCGTAGCCCAGCTTCATGGAGACGGTTGCGAATGGTCCTCGCCGATACCCCAGGAGCAACAGTGTCCCTAATTTGCTGGGAAGTGGCGGTGCGGTCCCCTACGGCACTGCGTAGGATCCTACGGTCTTGGCGTGCATCCGTGCGTCGCTGCGGTCCGGTCCCAGGTCGACGGGCACGTGCACCTTCCGCCGACCACTGGCGACAACATCAATGTACTGTGGAGACCTCACGCCCCACGTGTTGAGCAATTCGGCGGTACGTCCACCCGGCCTCCCGCGTGCCCACTATACGCCCTCGCTCAAAGTCCGTCAACTGCACATACGGTTCACGTCCACGCTGTCGCGGCATGCTACCAGTGTTAAAGACTGCGATGGAGCTCCGTATACCACGGCAAACTGGCTGACACTGAAGGCGGCGGTACACAAATGCTGCGCAGCTAGCGCCATTCGACGGCCAACACCGCGGTTCCTGGTGTGTCCGCTGTGCCGTGCGTGTGATCATTGCTTGTACAGCCCTCTCGCAGTGTCCGGAGCAAGTATGGTGGGTCTGACACACCGGTGTCAATGTGTTCTTTTTTCCATTTCCAGGAGTGTATATCAAAAAATTAAAAATTGTTACTGGTAGAAGTTTGTCTAATAGCTATGGAAAGTTACTATCTGAAGAATAATCACCAATGAAATTATACCAATTTGACAAAAGGTTACAAACACACATCCCACACTATTAAAAAATTATTATAGCGTATACGGTGTGAGAATAAGTTCCTTCAGTTTAACATGATGAGTATAGGAGTGCCTGGTGCCCTTAAATGCTATTTTGAACAACGTATCATTTGATGTCTGAACGCAATGATTATCCATTACAATTGTCTATACAACTGTAGCTTTCAATAATTTCGCTACATCAGCTTGAAACTAATTGAAAACGGCGAAGAAACGTGTATAAATTATTTCAAATCGAAAAGTGTGTGTTATGGCTCCTAATTCTATGAGAAAACTGAAGGAATGCATGCCTTGTCATCTTTTAAAAAAAATTATAACAAAAAAGAAAGCCTCGTGAATGATCAGTTACTAGTGTATAGTGTAATACCCATGTTTAGCGTTTCCTTTTCCAATATGAGAGACAAATGAGCTTGAAAAGCTTTCTTACTGAAATGAGTCTGTTTTTCTTAGACGACAGTTTTTCCTCTTATAACTGCCCTGTAACTAATACATAACCAAAGTTTAAAAGGCTATTTGTATAAGAATAATTAATCTCCACTAATGATATGTAGTGTATCAGTTCTATTGATTGTCAGTAGATAATGATTGTAGTTTACATTTTTGTATAGATTTTCATGGTTCATTTACATGAGAGACCACTCGAAAAGGGGGTGGGGGAAGCACCCCCTCTGGGAAAGTACCCAGAAAGCTGTACTAGGTCATCTGGACTTTTTTTGTGGGGACGCCAATGAGCGCTATTCACTGAAGACATGATACAGATACAATCTCCTACAGTGTAGGAACACCAGCAGAGTCTTTTTTACAACTTGAAAGTGGAAAGAGGAGAAATGCAGTTTTCTGGTGTGGTCCAGAGGGTGCTTTTGAGAACAAAACTTAGAAAACATGGCTTTCTTCAAAGTAACACTGCCCGCAGGAGATAGAATCGAAATGTGGTATGTCAAGCCATCTTTGAGGATGTGGAACGCCGCCGGACCCAGACTTTGCAAAAGCCAAATGTTTAACACAACATAAGGGCCACCAACACTGACTAACGTAAATAAATTAGAGGTTAAAAAGAAAACACAGTTGTGCTGTTGATGACCCGCCTCATTAGCCATGTAAAGAGACAGAGACATCAAAACACGGCTTTCCAGCACCGGATGCTAGTCAACAACTTGCTGATTAAACGAGGGGTACGGTTTTTTTTAAGGAATTTTTTTACTGGTCAGCGCTCGGAATATCTGTAGCTCAGCCAATCAAAATGACATAAAGATTGAAGAATGGGGAAACTCAGGTGTTCCTTCTTGGGAGCAAACAGAAGAAAATCAGTTCTTCTCCAGCAGACTTCTCCGTCAGGGCTCTTTTCCTCATCTTGCCCACTGAGTGCCTCTACAGAGAGCGCCTCTTTGAGCCGCGGAGCTGAGGGACGTACAAATATTTCGGGCTGAGTTGAACTTAGCTACTGATACGTAGCTGATGTGAAACCAATGACCGATTTTGCAGCAGCCACTTTAGCCTCTACCTGCTGATTAACATGATAAGATTTAGCTGCTTCAGGGAGATGTACGATAGATTTACTGAGCTTCAGTAATTTTCAAGCTTCACTCTCAAGTGGCTTGCAGGCACTATGCTTGTAGCTATTGCCACAGCCGGTAACGCATACCCTTCTATGGCACTATCTGCCTTTTAATAATAACATCTCAGCAATCATGGTCCGACTTCACAATGCTGTTTTTTGATACTGAGACGCAGTTATTAAAATCAGGTCACAAATTCTTAACCCAGATTTGCCTAGATTGTAGTTTGAGACTGTTAATGTTTGTCACATGATCTACTACACACTTTAGTACAATGAAATAGTGATATTTATTTAATTTTGTAGCGAAGAACTCCATATTCATCATTTTCGTGGAGCTACACATGTCCCTCTCCTTAACTATTCCGTGGAGAAGATCTCATTTCTTGTCTTGTCAATCTACCTAATTTTCAACATCATTCTATAGCACCACATTTAAATTATTTAGATTCTCTTCTTTTCTGGTTTTCCCACAGCCCGTGAATCAGTTTTATACTATGCTGTGCTCCAAACATATATTCCCAGAAATTAGATTCTTAAATTAAGCATAATGTTTGGTACTGGTAGACTTTTTTGGCCAGGACTGTCCTCTTTGTCTGTGATAGCCTGCTTTTTATGTCTTTTTGTGTCACCCATCATGGATATCTTTGCCTCCAGTGTAGCAGAATGCCTTCATTTACATCGTGCACCTCAATTTTGATAAGTTTCTTAATAATCTCATTTCTGCTACTCCTTATTACTTTCATCTTTCTTTACTTCACTATCAATCCCTAATGTGTCATCAGTTCGTTCAGTTCAGGAAGCCCTACAATAGTTCCTCACTTTCACTGGGGATAACAACGCTATCAGCGAATCATAACATTGATATCCTTTTAGCCTCAAATTTTATCCGTCTCCTGAACCTTTCTTTTATTTCCTTGCATTTTATCTTTGTATAAAATGAACAGAAGGAGCGAAAGACTACATGCCTGTCTAACACACTTTCTAATCCCGACACTTATTCTTGGTCTTTTATTTTCCCTCTTTGTTCTTGCCCATATTGTATACCAGCCGTCTTTCCATATAACGATCACCTATTTTACTGTCAATTTCCAACATCAAGCACCATGTTACATAGTCAGACGCTTTATGTAGATCGACAAATCCTATGAATCTGTCTTTATTTTTCTTCAGTCTTGCTTTCGTTATCAAGCGCAACGTCAGAACTGCCTCTCAGGTTTTACCTTTTCTAAAAAAAAGAATGGTTGAAATAGCTCTAAGCACTATGGGACTTAACATCTGAGGTCATCAGTCCCCTAGACTTAGAACTACTTAAACCTGACTAACCTAAGGACAGCACACACATCCATGCCGCAGGCAGGATTCGAACCTGCGACCGTAGTAGCAGTGCGATCGTCATCTAACAGATCCTTAATTTTCTTTTCCGTTCTTCTGTACGATATTCTAGTCAGCATCTTTGATGAATGAGCAGTTAAGCCATTATTGCGCTTGTTTCGTACAGCTGGAATAGAAATACACTACTGGCCATTAAAATTACTATACCAAGAAGAAATGCAGATGATAAACGGGTATTCATTGGACAAATATGTTATAGTAGATCTGACATGTGATTACATTTTCACGCAATTTGGGTGCATAGATCCTGAGAAATCAGTACCCAGAACAACCACCTCTGGCCGTAATAACGGCCTTGATACGCCAAGGCATTGAGTCAAACAGAGCTTGGATGGCGTGTACAGGTACAGCTGCCCATGCAGGTTCAACACGATACCACAGTTCATTAAGAGTAGTGACTGGTGTATTGTGACGAGCCAGTTGCTCGGCCACCATCGACCAGACGTTTTCAATTGGTGAGAGATCTTGAGAATGTGCTGGTCAGGGCAACTGTCGAACATTTTCTGTATCCAGAAAGGCCCGTACAGGACCTGCAACATGCGGTCGTGCATTATCCTGCTGAAATGTAGGGTTTCGCAGGGATCGAATGAAGGGTAGAGCCACGGGTCGTAACACATATGAAATGTAGCGTCCACTGTTCAAAGTGCCGTCAGTGCGAACAAGAGGTGACCGAGACGTGTAACCAATGGCACCCCATTACCATCACGCGGGTGATACGGCAGTATGGCGATGGCGAATACACACTTCCGATGTCAGTTCACCGCGATGTCGCCAAACACGGATGCCACCATCATGATGCTGTAAACAGAACCTGGATTCATCCGAATAATTGACGTTTTGCCATTCATTGACCCAGCTTCATCGTTAAGTACACCATGCAGGCGCTCCAGTCTGTGATACAGCGTCAAGGATAACCGCAGCCATGGTCTCCGAGCTGATAGTCCATGCTGCTGCAAACGTCGTCGAACTGTTCGTACAGATGGTTGTTGTCTCGCAAACGTTTCAATCTGTTGACTCAGGGATCAAGACGTGGTTGCACGATCAGTTACAGTCATGCGAGTAACAGGCCTGCCGTCTCGACTGCTAGTGATACGAGGCCGTTGAAATCCAGCACGGCGTTCCGTATTACCCTCCTGAACCCACCGATCCCCTATTCTGCTAACAGTCATTGGAGCTCGACCAACGCGAGCAGCAATGTCGCAATACGATAAACCGCAATCGCGATACGCTACAATCCGACCTTTATCAAAGTCGGAAACGTGATGGTACGCATTTCTCCTCCTTACACGACGCATCACAACAACGTTTCACCAGGCAACGCCGGTCAACTGCTGTTTGTGTGTGAGAAATCGGTTGGAAACTTTCCTCGTGTCAGCACGTTGTAGGTATCGCCACCGGTGGCAACTTTGTGTGAATGCTCTGAAAAGCTAATCATTTGCATATCACAGCATCTTCTTCCTGTCGGTTAAATTTCGCATCTTCGTGGTGTTTCAATTTTAATGGCCAGTAGTGTATCTAAATAACACGATGGCTGGTGGAGGATACTTCTAGTATCACTAACTGATCCCTCCTTTCCCTGTTCCTCTCGCGAATGGTGCATTGGAAGAATGATCCCCGGTAAGTCCCTATATCAACTCTGATTTCTCAGATTTTCTCGTCGTGATCATTTCGCGAGACGTGTGTGGTGAGAAGTAATATATTGTCGGACCCTTCCTGGCAAGTACTCTTTATAAATTTCAGTCCTAAATCTCTCTTGCAGCGTCTGCCACTGGAGTTTGTTGAGAATCTCTGTTGCGCTGTCGCGTGGACCAAGCTATCCCGTGACGAATCTCGACTCTCACGGTTGGATCTTTATCTCCTCTTTCAGCCCACATGGCAAGGGTCGCAGATGGACGAACAATACTCAAGGATCGATCGAACAAGTGCCTTGTAAGCCACATCATTCGTGGATGAGATACGTTTCCTTAGTATTCTTCCTCTGAATCTTGGTCTGGCGTATGCTTTTCCTACTGTTTGTTTTATGTGGTCATTCTACTTAAGGACGCACTGAATAGTTACTACTAGATATTTTACAGTAGATACTGTTTCCAGTCATCTATGATCAGCAGCGTAGTTGTACAGCAATGGATTTCTTTTCCTATGTAGGCGGAATTGTTACATTTATTTACCCTCAGGGTCAACTGGCAAAGGATGTATCATTCACCAATGTTCTGTAGGACATTCTGGAAAACAATATTTTCTCAGGTTACCTTCCATTCAGAAGGCTGTCGCACTCACCGACCGTCATATTGACTTGTAAATAATAGATTTCAGCTATCAGTAGACCTTTTTAAATTTTATTGCCAGATCTAGATTTCAGCTAGAAACTAGCCATTCATGCATTGATAAAAATAACAGTGTATTGAGAATGACTAGTTTTTAGCTGAAATATAGATCTACCAATAAAATTTAAAAATACGACTGATAGCTGAAATCTGTTATTTACAAGACAATATTTTCTGATGGCGTTGCTGCTTTCTTACAGGCAACTGCGTCATTTACGAATAGTCTTAAGAGGTCCCGAAGCTCTTTACTAATTCATTTATACACATTGTAAACAGGAGTAATGCAGGAGTAGGTTTAATAATGAATAAAAAAATAGGAGTGCGGGTTAGCTACTACAAACAGCATAGTGAACGCATTATTGTGGCCAAGATAGACACAAAGCCCATGCCTACTACAGTAGTACAAGTTTATATGCCAACTACGTCTGCAGATGATGAAGAAATAGATGAAATGTATGACGAGATAAAAGAAATTATTCAGGTAGTGAAAGGAGACGAAAATTTAATAGTCATGGGTGACTGGAATTCGTCAGTAGGAAAAGGGAGAGAAGGAAACATAGTAGGTGAATATGGATTGGGGGGAAGGAATGAAAGAGGAAGCCGCCTTGTAGAATTTTGCACAGAGCATAACTTAATCATAGCCAACACTTGGTTCAAGAATCATAAAAGAAGGTTGTATACGTGGAAGAATCCTGGAGATACTAGTAGGTATCAGATAGATTATATAATGGTAAGACAGAGATTTAGGAACCAGGTTTTAAATTGTAAGACATTTCCTGGGGCAGATGTGGATTCTGACCACAATCTATTGGTTATGAACTGCAGATTGAAACTGAAGAAACTGCAAAAAGGTGGGAATTTAAGGAGATGGGACCTGGATAAACTGAAAAAACCAGAGGTTGTAGAGAGTTTCAGGGAGAGCATAAGGGAACAATTGACAGGAATGGGGGAAAGAAATACAGTAGAAGAAGAATGGGTAGCTCTGAGAGATGAAGTAGTGAAGGCAGCAGAGGATCAAGTAGGTAAAAAGACGAGGGCTAATAGAAATACTTGGGTAACAGAAGAAATATTGAATTTAATTGATGAAAGGAGAAAATACAAAAATGCAGTAAATGAAGCAGGCAAAAAGGAATACAGACGTCTCAAAAATGAAATCGACAGGAAGTGCAAAATGGCTAAGCAGGGATGGCTAGAGGACAAATGTAAGGATGTAGAGGCTTGTCTCACTAGGGGTAAGATAGATACTGCCTACAGGAAAATTAAAGAGACCTTTGGAGAGAAGAGAACCACTTGTATGAATATCAAGAGCTCAGATGGCAACCCAGTTCTAAGCAAAGAAGGGAAAGCAGAAAGGTGGAAGGAGTATATAGAGGGTTTATACAAGGGCGATGTACTTGAGGACAATATTATGGAAATGGAAGAGGATGTAGATGAAGACGAAATGGGAGATAAGATACTGCGTGAAGAGTTTGACAGAGCACTGAAAGACCTGAGTCGAAACAAGGCCCCGGGAGTAGACAACATTCCATTTGAACTACTGATGGCCTCGGGAGAGCCAGTCATGACAAAACTCTACCATCTGGTGAGCACGATGTATGAGACAGGCGAAATACCCTCAGACTTCAAGAAGAATATAATAATTCCAATCCCAAAGAAAGCAGGTGTTGACAGATGCGAAAATTACCGAACTATCAGTTTAATAAGCCACAGCTGCAAAATACTAACGCGAATTCTTTACAGACGAATGGAAAAACTGGTAGAAGCCGACCTCGGGGAAGATCAGTTCGGATTCCGTAGAAATGTTGGAACACGTGAGGCAATACTGACCTTACGACTTATCTTGGAAGAAAGATTAAGAAAAGGCAAACCTACGTTTCTAGCATTTGTAGACTTAGAGAAAGCTTTTGACAATGTTAACTGGAATACTCTCTTTCAAATTCTGAAGGTGGCAGGGGTAAAATACAGGGAGCGAAAGGCTATTTACAGTTTGTACAGAAACCAGATGGCAGTTATAAGAGTCGAGGGGCATGAAAGGGAAGCAGTGGTTGGGAAAGGAGTAAGACAGGGTTGTAGCCTCTCCCCGATGTTATTCAATCTGTATATTGAGCAAGCAGTAAAGGAAACAAAAGAAAAATTCGGAGTAGGTATTAAAATTCATGGAGAAGAAGTAAAAACTTTGAGGTTCGCCGATGACATTGTAATTCTGTCAGAGACAGCAAAGGACTTGGAAGAGCAGTTGAACGGAATGGACAGTGTCTTGAAAGGAGGATATAAGATGAACATCAACAAAAGCAAAACGAGGATAATGGAATGTAGTCGAATTAAGTCGGGTGATGCTGAGGGAATTAGATTAGGAAATGAGACACTTAAAGTAGTAAAGGAGTTTTGCTATTTAGGGAGTAAAATAACCGATGATGGTCGAAGTAGAGAGGATATAAAATGTAGACTGGCAATGGCAAGGAAAGCGTTTCTCAAGAAGAGGAATTTGTTAACATCGAGTATAGATTTAAGTGTCAGGAAGTCGTTTCTGAAAGTATTTGTATGGAGTGTAGCCATGTATGGAAGTGAAACATGGACGATAACTAGTTTGGACAAGAAGAGAATAGAAGCTTTCGAAATGTGGTGCTACAGAAGAATGCTGAAGATCAGGTGGGTAGATCACGTAACTAATGAGGAGGTGTTGAATAGGATTGGGGAGAAGAGAAGTTTGTGGCAGAACTTGACTAGAAGAAGGGATCGGTTGGTAGGACATGTTTTGAGGCATCAAGGGATCACAAATTTAGCATTGGAGGGCAGTGTGGAGGGTAAAAATCGTAGAGGGAGACCAAGAGATGAATACACTAAGCAGATTCAGAAGGATGTAGGTTGCAGTAGATACTGGGAGATGAAGAAGCTTGCACAGGATAGAGTAGCATGGAGAGCTGCATCAAACCAGTCTCAGGACTGAAGACCACAACAACAACAACATTGTAAACAGTAACGGTTCTATCACACTTCCTTGAAGTACTCGGGAAGTTACCTTTGCATTTGTCGATTATGTTCCGTTAGAAGCGACGTGTTGATTTGTATCTGCAATGAAGTCTTGAATGCAGTCGAAAATTCGGTCCGATAATTGATAAGCTCGTATTTTTTCAGTAAATGCTATAGTGAATCACCCTTCTCTAACATTTCCTCTTTTTTATTATTAGAGATAACCGATACCATGTATGCTATCGTCTCTTGCATAGGTTGAAATTATCTGAGCTGTTGCAGTAAAGGAATTCATATGATTTTGTATACGACGTATTATATTTCAGGATTAATTGTATAAAAAAGACATTAATATGTTACAATCGATATGTAATAACACTTAAAATTATTCTCCTTTTTAAAATATTTGAAATTACGAAATTTCTGGTATACTTAACCCTTTGTTTCCTGACATAAGAAAAAATGTACTTTTTAACATTTTCTTTGCAGAATTTATACTATTGTGGCCTCAAATGACGGTAGGATTTTTTGTAAAATTTTATTTTATTTTTCACAACTTTTTTCTCTCCTGATACTCACAAGTACCGTCAGACTCCATGAACAGAATCACAACATGCGCAGAAAAATGCTCCAATTTTTATAAGTTGTACTTTATTCCACATATATATTAAATATTTTAACATTAGAAAATTAATTAACAGAAATATGATATTTCTGAATTTTTTTAAAATTTCACATAGATTTATTCTAGAGCAACTTCACAATACATAGTAACTTAGCTATACATTTTTGACAGTATATACGTATCACATATTTAGTGATACCTCATGAAATTGTAGGAAACAGTTCTTTTTCTCATTGCAGCACAAATACACTTTACATGTACCACATTGTGAATGTGCTCTAGACTGGATTTTATTTTTCGCACAAATTTCGCATCGTCCTCTTTTACAACTGAACACTACAAAATGGTTTCCTCTGTTGGCAAGACGTACATCCTTCGGAACAGAAAAGTTATCCTTCCTTCTCTTTGGGAGAGTTATTTCATCTTTAACAGAGTTTCTCTTTTTGAGATTTGGCACTTGCTGTTCATTCATTAGCCCTAGTGCCACAGCACACCTGAATTCCAGCAGTGGCAGTGCCCCATGTAGATCACTGAAAATGACGTAAGCATTGACAAAAGCAATTTCTATTGCTCCCCAGAAGAGACGATGCCACCATTTCTTTGATCGCTTGTCAAGACCATAATTTGAACGTAATCTGTCTGCATGATCCACACCACCCATGTTTTTATTGTAATCACATACAATAACTGGACATGGTATAGTCATATTAGTTCCATCTTTCTGTTTTCTTGTCACTACGCTCTGTTCAGTGCCATGGAAGTTTGACGCAAAATACACTACTTTATTTTCCTTCCATTGAAATACTGTTAGGTCTAAAGATGACTCTCTGTGATTTGATTTAGACATTTTTCTTTAGGTAAATTGCCTGGCAAACCTTTCCTGTTTGTTCTAATTGCTCCACAGGCAAATGTATTTACCGATTTATATGTGAGAAAAAGTGGACAGAACAACTAGTGAAGGTAACGCATTGTTGCTACAATAAAGTGTTCACACAACCTGACGGTACTAATAAGTCCGCCTTATATTTTCCACTTTATCTCATTCACATGTAACGTAATGCTTCAAACTATTATAAAAAAACAAAGAAGATAAGTACGTGCAATGGAAAACTCAACGGAAGTTTCAATAAATTGCGCACAAATTCAGGGAACACCATGGAAACAAGCACATGCAATCTTCTGTTTTCACAGCAGCGCGCGAAAAACAATTTCAAGCTCTGACCGCCAGAGAGGTCTATGTATTGCACAATAACATCTATGAAACAGTAGAGCAGAGTTACTGTTACGTACCGACAGGCTCTCAGATCACGAAACTGCACCACGAAAAAATAATGAGAGTCAAAACTTACTGGTACTTTTAAGTACCGTCAGGCAAAAAAAGGGTTAAAATTCATATTATTAATTGTACAATCTAAGTCTAGTTATTAAATTTATTTCTGGATTTATTTATAAAATAAAGATATAACTCGGGAAGATTCTTCTTTGGTAAAGTACGTTTGTAAACTCTTTTGCTTTCTCAACTCTTTGGAATAATGTGAGTACCACAGAATGTAAGTAGTGGTGGGCATGCCTCTGATGTGTGTATGCCTAGGGCCTTCCATCGGGTAGACAGTTCGCCGGGTGCAAGTCTTTCGATTTGACACCACTTCGGCGACTTGCGCGTCGATGGAGATGAAATGGTGATGATTATGACAACACAACACCCAGTCCCTGAGCAGAGAAAAATCTCCGACCCAGCCGGGAATCGAACCCGGGCCCTTGGACAGACTGTCGGGCTGACCACGCAGCTATCGGGGGCGGACATGCCTCTGATGGAAGTAGACGTTTTTTGAGTTTGTCACCAAGTACATCATTATTGGCTTTTTTTGAATGTGGAAAATGTAAAAAGGGTGTGATGTTGAAAGGTGTGATAAAGAATAAAATTGAAGAATAAGACAGGTAAATCTTCACCAGTTATTTTGTCATAAAAAACCGATAAAATCAAAATTTCAGCTGCAAGAATGTACCACTAGACAAGACTGAGCCATCGACAAAAACAACGAGATAATGAAGATTATTTTGTATATCTTAGGCCTCTAGAAGCTTTCAAAATTTGTGCAAAGAGTGAGAATGTTAATAGTGATATGTGGGAGGGTAAGATTACAACGCCAGTGAACACCGGTGTCAAATGCCTTTCTGAAGCCAACGGGAACGGCATCAACCTGAGCGCTGTTTTTTTACATCGGTACGGTTCCCATAAAGGGACAGGGTGAGCTGATTTCGCAAAGTCCTTGGTCGCAGAATCCACGTTGATTTTGATTCTCCACAAATTCAGTAATTCGCAAGTGGACTGTGTAATGGTTCTTTATTTACGTGACCATTACGGCACTCCAACCCCAGTTCTCGCTACCAGTAATATCGTACTACTTTTCTGCGAAGATACGGACATATTTTTGTGACAATATTCGCATTTGATTTTATTAATGTATAGGTACTCCGATGTATCGATATATTATAGTGATATGGATTTTGTGTGTATTAATTACTGTGAGACTGTCATAATCTTTGACTTATTTGTAACCATTTTGGCGCGAATGCTCACAGAGCAATCTTTGTTTCACTTTGCAGAAGTTAAGTTGTTATTTCGCTTTGTAAAAGAACAGTAAGGCTTGTGTTTGGTTAAAGTGGAAATTAAACATATGAAGATTGATACAAAAGTGTTTTCTTGATGGTGTGACAATTAAGAGGAAGTATATGTGAATTTACAACAAGTTTAATAAAAATGTGGATCGTGAACACCAAGTCAAAAATTATTTCTACCATACCATTGTTCTGATCTGGGATTGTTTGATCATTAAGAATTTCCTGAAAAACACATTTTTTAGGTCTTCAAATATTGCTAAAATACAGATCTGTACCTTATAGCAGTCAAAGTGGAATCGCCCTAGAATCGACAAGATGAGCCATAACAACTTCGACGAAATCTACGGGGGAATACATTCAAGATAAGTGCCAAAATTAATGACCTTTTTACAGTGACTTCATTATTTCCATTCTGACAATACCATCAACAGTCAATAACTTTATTGCATAAATAGTTCTCGGTTTACTTGCAGCGTCAAATTTGGATAAAACCCCGAGCTTTCGATGACTACCTTCGTCATCTTCGTCAGGGGTAAAACTGACTGTCGTGGACCTTTTTTTTCCTAAGCTTTTTTTTTCCTAAGCTGGCAGCAGCTTAGTATGCCGCTCATCAGCCTACAGACTTTGTTAGAAAGATGAAGAGAATAAATAATAAAAACAGGCGATAAAATCGGAGACTTAAAGAGTAACATGGCGAAAAAAAAAATCGTGGAACTTAAAACAAAGAACAGAGGGATGATGACGCTAATAAAATACACTCTTGGAAATGGAAAAAAGAACACATTGACACCGGTGTGTCAGACCCACCATACTTGCTCCGGACACTGCGAGAGGGCTGTACAAGCAATGATCACACGCACGGCACAGCGGACACACCAGGAACCGCGGTGTTGGCCGTCGAATGGCGATAGCTGCGCAGCATTTGTGCACCGCCGCCGTCAGTGTCAGCCAGTTTGCCGTGGCATACGGAGCTCCATCGCAGTCTTTAACACTGGTAGCATGCCGCGACAGCGTGGACGTGAACCGTATGTGCAGTGGACGGACTTTGAGCGAGGGCGTATAGTGGGCATGCGGGAGGCCGGGTGGACGTACCGCCGAATTGCTCAACACGTGGGGCGTGAGGTCTCCACAGTACAGCGATGTTGTCGCCAGTGGTCGGCGGAAGGTGCACGTGCCCGTCGACCTGGGACCGGACCGCAGCGACGCACGGATGCACGCCAAGACCGTAGGATCCTACGCAGTGCCGTAGGGGACCGCACCGCCACTTCCCAGCAAATTAGGGACACTGTTGCTCCTGGGGTATCGAGGTGGCGCAGTGGTTAGCACACTGGACTCGCATTCGGGAGGACGACAGTTCAATCCCGTCTCCAGCCATCCTGATTTAGGTTTCCCGTGATTTCCCTAAATCGTTTCAGGCAAATGCCGGGATGGTTCCTTTGAAAGGGCACGGCCGATTTCCTTCCCAATCCTTCCCTAACCCGAGCTTGCGCTCCGTCTCTAATGACCCCGTTGTCGACGGGACGTTAAACAGGCCGGCCGCGGTGGTCTAGCGGTTCTGGCGCTGCAGTCCGGAACCGCGCGACTGCTACGGTCGCGGGTTCGAATCCTGCCTCGGGCATGGGTGTGTGTGATGTCCTTAGGTTAGTTAGGTTTAAGTAGTTCTAAGTTCTAGGGGACTTATGACCTAAGATGTTGAGTGCCATAGTGCTCAGAGTCATTTGAACCATTTTTTGACGTTAAACACTACCCACCACCACCACCACCACCTGGGGTATCGGCGAGGACCATTCGCAACCGTCTCCATGAAGCTGGGCTACGGTCCCGCACACCGTTAGGCCGTCTTCCGCTCACGCCCCAACATCGTGCAGCCCGCCTCCAGTGGTGTCGCGACAGGCGTGAATGGAGGGACGAATGGAGACGTGTCGTCTTCAGCGATGAGAGTCGCTTCTGCCTTGGTGCCAAAGATGGTCGTATGCGTGTTTGGCGCCGTGCAGGTGAGCGCCACAATCAGGACTGCATACGACCGAGGCACGCAGGGCCAACACCCGGCATCATGGTGTGGGGAGCGATCTCCTACACTGGCCGTACACCACTGGTGATCGTCGAGGGGACACTGAATAGTGCACGGTACATCCAAACCGTCATCGAACCCATCGTTCTACCATTCCTAGACCGGCAAGGGAACTTGCTGTTCCAACAGGACAATGCACGTCCGCATGTATCCCGTGCCACCCAACGTGCTCTAGAAGGTGTAAGTCAACTACCCTGACCAGCAAGATCTCCGGATCTGTCCCCCATTGAGCATGTTTGGGACTGGATGAAGCGTCGTCTCACGCGGTCTGCACGTCCAGCACGAACGTTGGTCCAACTGAGGCGCCAGGTGGAAATGGCATGGCAAGCCGTTCCACAGGACTACATCCAGCATCTCTACGATCGTCTCCATGGGCGAATAGCAGCCTGCATTGCTGCGAAAGGTGGATATACACTGTACTAGTGCCGACATTGTGCATGCTCTGTTGCCTGTGTCTATGTGCCTGTGGTTCTGTGAGTGTGATCATGTGATGTATCTGACCCCAGGAATGTGTCAATAAAGTTTCCCCTTCCTGGGACAATGAATTCACGGTGTTCTTATTTCAATTTCCAGGAGTGTACATACGAAGCAGACAGGTAAAACAATAGACAGACAATTAAAAAACACGGCGACAGTCTGGTTTCTGTTCGCTAAAGACATAAAATTCACACCTAGCGACAGCATGGTTTCTGTTCGCAACACGAGAAAGACGAACAACACTGAACAGTCACTGGAACACTGCACTAAAAAGTTGGCAAATGTGACATACCACAGCCGAGAGCAGCTGGGGGGAAACTGGACAGATGATGGGAAAAAAAGGGGGGAAAGGAGAGTAAAAGTGAAGGGGGGGAGCCGGGAAAGGAGCTGATGGAGGATGAGGACCCATAAGAGCGGTGGGGGGCGATGGCCAGACATGACAGGGAGTGGGGTAGGCAGAGGAGGGGAATACAAGAGGACTCGGGGGGGGGGGAGAAGGGAGGTAGGGAAAGGTTTAGTGGGGAAAAAACAGGACAGAAGGGGGGAAGAGGGAGCCCAGGGAAAGGACAGAGGAAAGGAGGGGGAGTGAGGATCAGAGTTGAAAGGAGGGATAAATGGAGGGAGAGAGGGCATCATCCAGGAGGGGGAGTTGATGGAAGCCACCTTGGGAAAGGAGATGTAGGGTGTAGAGATGGAGGGTAAGGGGGACATAACAGTGAAGACGTAGCAGGGGACGGGGATAGGAGAGGAGAGGAGCAACCAGGGGGTGAGGGGGTTCAAGACGGCGGGAGGCGTAGAGGATGCGGATATGTTCGAGGAATAGGAGCAGATAGGGGAAAGGAATGAGATCATAGAGGATCCGCGTGGGGGATGGGAGGCGTATACGGAAGGCGAGGCGGAGTGCATGACGCTCAAGGATCTGGAGGGACTTATAGAATTTGGGGGGGGGGCAGATATCCAGGCAGGACTGACATAACAGAGGATGGGTCAGATTAAGGATTTGTAGGTGTGGAGGATGGTAGAGGGGTGCAACCCCCATGTCCGGCCAGAGAGGAGTTTGAGGAGTCGGAGGCGGTTGTGGGCCTTGGATTGGATGGAGCGGAGATGAGGGATCCAGGTGAGTTGACGGTCAATGGTGAGGCCAATGTAGGTGAGGGTGGGGGTGAGGCGGACAGGACGGGCGCAGACAGTAAGGGAGAAATCCAGGAGCCGAAAGGAGCGAGTGGTACGACCTACGATGATTGCCTGGGTCTTGGAAGGGTTGAGTTTCAGGAGCCACTGGTTACACCATGCAGCAAAAAGGTCAAGGTGATTCTGGAGAAGGCGTTGGGACCGTTGGAGGGTAGGAGCGAGGGCGAGGAATGCGGTGTCATCAGCATATTGCAAGAGGTGTACTGGAGGGGGGGGGGTTGGGGCATATCTGCCGTGTACAGGAGGTAGAGGAGAGGGGAGAGGACAGAGCCCTGGGGCACACCTGCAGAGTGGTAGAAGGAGTGGGAATTGGCATTATGGATGGTAACATAGGAGGGGCGGTGGGAGAGGAAGGAGGCCACCAGATGGATGTAGTTGATAGGAAGGGCGCAGGTTTGGAGTTTAAACAGGAGACCGGGATGCCAGACACGGTCGTAGGCCTTTTAGAGGTCAAGGGAGACAAAAATGGCGGAGCGAGGGGAGTTAAGCTGGAGGGAGAGGAGATGAGTGAGGCGGAGGAGTTGGTCATCAGCAGAGAAGGAAGGTCGAAAGCCACATTGGGTGTTTGGGAGGAGGTGGTTTTGGCAAAGGTGGTGATGGATGCGCCGGGAAAGGATTGATTCCAAGAGCTTGCTGAACACAGATGTGAGACAGATAGGACGATAGGAAGAGGCATCAGATGGAGGCTTGTTGGGTTTGGAGAACATCAGGATACGGGAGGTTTTCCACAGCTCGGGATAGAAGCCAGTGGCAAGGATGACATTGTAGAGGGTGGCAAGGATTGAAAGGAAGGAGGGAGGGCAGTGTTTGAGGTGGCGGTAGGTAACACAGTCGTGGCCGGGAGCAGTGTTGCGTTTAGTGCGGAGTGTGAGGCTGATGTCCTGTGTAGTGATGGGAGTGTTAAGTTCAGATGGTGGTGTGTGGCCCAAGTACTGGAAGCTAGGAGCAAGGGGAGGAACAGAGGTATTCGTACGGTCCATGACATCAGGGAAGAGGGAATAATTAAAGTGGGGATCACTTGGGATGGAAAAAACATCGGAGGTGAGAGGCAAAGTGGTTAGCCTTACTGAGGTTGTCAGGAAAGGGACGGTCATTAAGGAGGAGAGGGTACTGGGAGGTGGGGCGGTTCCCAGTAAGGCGGTGGAAAGCAGACCAATACTTGGAAGAGTTTATGGGGAACACGGTGTTGAGTTGTGTACATGTCTGGCGCCAGGCACGGCGTTTCTTCGCAGTAAGCAGGTTGCGGATGTGTCGTTGTAATTGCCGGTGGCGGGTAAGTGTATCCCGGTCGGTCACGAGTGCGGAGAAAAGAGCGGTAGAGGCGGCGGGACTCTCGAAGAAGGACGGCCTGTGGAGGCAGGGTGGGGCGGTGAGGGTGGATGGCTTTGGTGGGGATATGTGTGGCGACGGCGTCAGACAAGGTCTGGTGCAGGAGATGTCATCAGGAGATTGGAGGGTAAGGTCGTGGCCGTCAAACTGTCGTGGACCGGTGAGGCTTCCGCTTTTATAAGCAATGGACGGCTTTTCATTGGCTGGATGACGTCACGGTGAAAACGGCGCGTACGGAGGCGGCGGCCTCTATGTCCATAGATTTTGTTTGCGCGCTTTATGCAGCGCTGCTTGCAGCGCCATCCATCGCAACAGACGGAGAACTGCGAGGAATGTATGAAGTCGCCCTCTGTGCTCTTTCTTTACCAACTGCACGCTTCCATGCATTGCTGAGTGCATATCTGGAGTCTCTGTTGAAATTATTTTCACAAAGTCTAATTTCAACTGCTTCCCTGTTGACAGAGTCCCAATACTTTGAAGCGTGAGCCAGTATTCTTGTTTCATCAAATAAAATCTTATGTTTATTTAACAAACTGTGCTCAGCCACCGCTGATTTTTTCTAGAAACCTGTATTTCACGTGACGCTGATGTTCCACACAGCGATGGGCAACAGTTCTTATAGACTGGCCCACATAATTTTTGCCACACTCGCAAGGAATGCTGTAAATTCCCGGTACTCTCAGACCGTGACTATCTTTCACGGGTCGCTACATTTCCTTAATCTTCCTGGGTGGCCGGAAGACTGGTCTGATTCCCTACCGGCTCAGGACTCTGCCGATGTTGCTGGTCGTTGCACCGCAGAATGGTTGCCGCGCGATGTGTTGGTCCTCTCGATCTGTTCGAACAACGTCCTTCCTAGGTTTCTTCGCCAGAGTAGATCTGATATCACGATCAGAGTATCCATTTTTTCTGAATACCGTCGTCAGATGGTTAATCTCGGAGCCGAGATGATCCTTGTCCGAAATAGTCCTTGCTCTGTGCACCAAGGCATTTTTTGTTGCCCGATAAAGCGAACATATGCTGCGTGAGCAACATTATTAATCTGATTCCTAAACTACTTTGCAAGTGGTGGTGTTGTTCGAACTGTCACATGAGCTGCGGGTAACAATTCCACACCAATGCGTCCGGTGTGCTCTTTCGAGTGGATGACTATCACTGTCTGGTGAGAGTGTGCAGAGTATCAGTATAAACGGTGTAGCAACGCAAGTGCCGGGCGACGTTCAGTACTGATTGAATCATACTGGAGGTGCCTGTGTCTCGGTGACGTGACGCCACCGTGTAGGG
This sequence comes from Schistocerca cancellata, assembly GCF_023864275.1. NCBI lineage: Eukaryota > Metazoa > Arthropoda > Insecta > Orthoptera > Acrididae > Schistocerca > Schistocerca cancellata. Next base: position 321,492,389 of record NC_064630.1, on the reverse strand, counting down.
CGGCTGTCAGCGGTGCCCGCGGGCAAGCAGCCAGCAGGCCGGCTCGTTGGCATGCGGCCCGCGGAGGCAGAGTGTGGCCGGGGCTCGGATTGCCAGCAGCTGTGATTAGGCACGCACGTCCGCCGCCATTGTCGACAGCGCCGGGGACGGCGCACCATTTCCGGCGCAGCCGGGGTTTAAGCGCTGTCTCGCGCCGCCCCGCGTCCGTGACTCGCCTCTAGAGGATACCTGGCGTCCAGAGGCAAGAAGCCGATAGCGGCTATTCACTCTAAAACAAGCACCCAATCTGTGTCCGGCATCCAAAGTAATGAGGAAAGCACAGCGTCGTAAACTGGTGTCAATTCGATAAAAGCAACAGACTGGGACGAAGAAACGGAGGAAATGAAGTACAGGTAAAGTGATTAAGAGGAAGAAAGATAAAACGCCACAGTTCCGCCTTCGACCGTAATTATTTTTTATTTTCCACTAATGATTAGTTTTGGCTGTTATGCCATTCACAAGTGTTCGTGCAGATGGAAGTTGTCTTGCATACGTCCCCATCTGTTGACTCAGGGACCGAGACGTGGCTGCACGATCCGTTACAGCCATGAGGATAAGATGCCTGTCATCTCGACTGCTAGTGATACGAGGCCGTTGGGATCCAGTACGGCGTTCCGTATTAACCTCCTGAACCCACCGATACCATATTCTACTAACAGATCTCGACCAACACGAGCAGCGATGTCGCGATACGATAAACCGCAATCGCGATAGGCTACAATCCGACCTTTATCAAAGTCAGAAACGTGATGGTACGCACTTCTCCTCCTTACACGTGGCATCACAACAACGTTTCACCAGGCAATGCCAGTCAACTGGTGTTTGTGTATGAGAAATCGGTTGGAAACTTTCCTCATATCAGACGTCTCCACCGGCGCCAACCTTGTGTGAATGCTCTGAAAAGCTAATCATTTGCATATCACAGCATGTTCTTCCTGTCGGTTAAATTTCGCGTCTGTAGCACGCCATCTTCATGGTGCAGCAAATTTAACGGGCAGTAGTGTATTGAAAGTATCTTAGACAAGGCAGAGACATTTATTTATTTATTTACTCTTTATAAATACAGCGTATTATCTGAGATGGTTCAAATGCTGCAAATGGCTCTGAGCACTATGGGACTTAACATCTGAGGTTATCAGTCCCCTAGAACTTAGAACTACTTAAACCTAACTAAGGACATCACACACATCCATGCCCGAGGCAGGATTCGAACCTGCGACCGTAGTGGTCGCGCGGTTCCAGACTGAAGCGCCTAGAACCGCACGGCCACACCGGCCGGCCGTATTATCTAACAAGCTAAAGTAAGTGATACAAATCACATTTCCTTGCATAGTAATAAATTATATATTAACTATTTATTTCTGTTACTTAATCTAAAAAAATGAAATTACAGCCATTTCTACTACTAAAAACGGCAAGAAACTCAACAACTACTACTACTACAAGCACTACAGAATTTGTTTTCCGTTTATTCATTTATTTTGGTGCATTTAATTTGTAGATGGTTGTTTTCGCTACTGGTTCGTCATTCGTACTATTCTGGTCAACGGTCTTTGTCTGCTGTGATTCCTTGGGCGTCAAGCAGCACGTCAGGAGCGTTTCTACTATAGCGAGTAATGCCACCCATACTGCTACGTCTTAAAGTCCACACTGCCATGATCACTTTCACCAATGCTATGTAGATTCTTGGGACAGTATTTTATGCGGTGGTAACCGACCTCAGTTATATTCTCTCCATCTGCAGAGTACGTTGTCTACCCTGGATGGCAGCATGCTGACTTATCGTTGAATGCCTCGTTAAGTCTTCCTTGACTTCCCTAGATACTGCGGCTGCAGTATCATTCAAGGTGCGCCAGGTCGACTCTCTCCTTAGTGCTGCTTTGCGATCCCAACATCCTTAATACCTGATATCCATTGCCCGCTCTATCTTCATAGAGCGTGCAATCCCACAATGTTTGTTCTGTTGTGCCCACGCCGCTATCGTTCATCTTTCTCCTGATTTTTTATTGATAAGGTAAAGACAAGTTACAGACGGCTTACTTTTGTTTGTTAGAAGCACATCGACTAAGCGTTGGAAGGCCCCACACTGGGAACAGAGAGCGTTAGCGCAGGGAAAGTTGAGATGTTCTTTACACTCTTAGGGTTTGCAGATAAGCAAGAGGAATCTGATGCGGTGTAATGTGAAAATGAGAGTATGTGAGCAGGATAAGCAGGAGAGTAGGGTGTGGACTGGGCAATGGGGTGAAAGGGGAAGGAGCAGCCACGACCGAGTTTGGGACAGTAAGCCCTGATGTTCAATAGGGTAGGGTGGGAGTGTTACAGCTGATTCGAAGGATAAATATCGGGACGGATTTCATTGTTTGAGAGGGGGAGTCGGTTGAAGTTTCGTTTGGGTAGGGTATAGAGTGTGTGTTGGTGGAGGGACGATGGAATTTGTTAAGGCTCGCAGCTAACCAGGATAAGTGATCAGAAAAAAATGGTTCAAATGGCTCTAAGCACTATGGCACTTAACATCTATGGTCATCAGTCCCCTAGAACTCCTGAAACCTAACTAACCTAAGGACATCACACAACACCCAGTCATCACGAGGCAGAGAAAATCCCTGACCCCGCCGGGAATCGAATCCGGGACCCCGGGCGCGGGAAGAGAGAACGCTACCGCACGACCAAGTGATCAGAGGAGAAATAGATGGGTTGTGGGATTCTCTTTTGGGGATAGTGCAGCATATACGGAGGAGCTCAGTAAGGGTGGGAGAGGCAGAAACTTGATGAAATGGTAGAAAATCCATGGTAAACGGATGCGAAAAGCAAGGTGGAGTGCATGGCGCTTAAGAATTCCGAAGGAGACATAGAACTTGGGAGGAGCGGCGTCCAGGAACCATCTACGTAAGAGATGATAGATGAGGAGTACAACTGAGGGTTACAATCCAGGTAACAGTGATGGATACGGAAGTTGCGGACAGTTCGTTCTATATTTCCTGTGTTTTAGAGGGTTTTCTCTTCAGGACCAATCATTATACCAAAATGAAAACTAGCGAACATGGAAGTGGTGGAATCATAGGGACTTCTGGAGTATTAGGAACAGGAAGGCAGTGACATCTGCACTGGAAGGAGGTGGACTGGAAGGGGCTGGTAGTGTAGAGGACAGGTGGGAATAGCAGCATCAGGATAGACAAATGCTTCAAATGGCTCTGAGCACTATGGGACTTAACTTCTCAGGTCATCAGTCCCCTAGAACTTAGAACTACTTAAACCTAACTAACCTAAGGACATCACACACATCCACGCCCGAGGCAGGATTCGAACCTGCGACGTAGCGGTCGCGCGGTTCCAAACTGTAGCGCCCAGAACCGCCCGGCCACTCCGGCCGGCATCAGGGTAGAAGGTACGGGAATTGGTATTGTTAATAGGGACAAATGATGGACGACTGGATAGAAAGGAAACAATAAGATGGATAGCTTTAACTGAAAGTGCATATGTCAAGAGTTTTAAGGGGAGACCAGAATGCCATACGCACTCATTAAAATTAACTCTGCTGATGACAGGTATAAATCAAAACAGAAGAGTACAAAAATGTTCCGTGAAATTCAGGAATACAGAAACACAAGTCACTTAGGAATGAAATAATTAGGATATCCAGGAAAGCTTAGGCGAAATGGTTGCGTGAAAAATGTGAAGAAATCGAAAAAGAAATTATCGTCAGAAAGACTGACTGAGCATATGAAATAATCAAAACAACCTCTGGCAAAATTCAAATCAACGGCGGTAACATTATGAGTGCGATGGAAATTCCACTGTTAAATGTAGAGGAGAGAGCGGATAGGTGGAAAGAGTCGCCTGGAGGCATCTATGAGGAGAGCACTTGTCTAATGACGTGATAGGAAATGTTCAAATGTGTGTGAATTCCTAAGGGACCAAACTGCTGAGGTCATCGGTCCCTAGACTTACACACTACTTAAACTAACGTAAACTAACTTATGCTAAGAACAACACACACGCCCATGCCCCAGGGAGGACTCGAGTCTCCGGCGTTAGCGTCCGCGCAATCCGTGACATGGCGCCGAATACCTCGCGGCCACTCCGCGCGACACGTGATAGAACAAGAAACAGGAGTCGATATAGGAGACCCAATATTAGGATCAGAATTCAAAAGTGTTTTGGAAGGCAAAATGGATGATAACATTCCATCAGAATTTCTAAGATCAATGAGGGAAGTGGCAACAAGACGACTATTCACGTTGGTGTGTAGAACGTACGAGACTGGCGATACAGCATCAGAATACCTGAGGAAAATAGACAAAAATTTGTCGATCTTAAAATGGTGCAAGTTGTTCGAAATTCTGAGAAAAATAGGGGTAAGCTATGTGGAAAACCGTGTAATGTACAACACGCACAAGAGCCAAGAGGGAGCAAAGAGACTGGAAGACCAATAACAAAGTGTTCGGATTGAAAACGATGTAAGAGAGGGATGTAGTCTTTCGCCCAAACTGTTCAGTCTATACACCGAAAAGCAATAACGGAACTAAAAGAAGGGCTCAAGTGTGGGATTAAAATTCATGGTGAGAGGATATGAATGACAAGATTCGCTGATGACATTGTTAACCTCAGTGAAAGTGAGGAAGAATTATAGGACCTGTTGAATGGAATGAACAGTATAATCATTACAAAATGTGATTTGCTAGTAAATCGATGAAACAAGATTGTAGTGAGAAGTAGCAGAAATGAGGACAGCAAGAAACTTAACTTCGGAATTTATGATTGCGAAGTAGATGATGTTAAAAAATTCTGTTATCTAGGTAGCAAAATAGCCCATGTCTGACAGAGCAAGGAGGACATAAAAAGTGAACTAGCACTGGGGAAAACAGCATTCCTATGAAAGCTAGTAGCAAATATATCCGAGGAAGAAATTTGTGAAGAATATAATTGGGGCACAGCATAGTATGGTAATGAAACATGGACTGTGTGAAAACCGGAACAGAAGGGAATGGAGGCACTTCAGATGTGATGCTACAGAAGAAGTTAGTGAACTGATAAGGTGAGGAATAAGGAGTTTCTCCGCAGACTCGGCGAGGAAAGGAAGCTATGGACAAAACTAACAGTAAGAAGGGACAGGATGGTAGCACATCAGGGAATAGCTTCCATGGTACAAGAGGGAGCTGCAGAGGCTAAAAAACTGTAGAGGAAGACAGAAATTCAAGTACATCCAGCAAATTATTGAGGACGTAAGTTGCAATTACTGTCGAGATGAAGTGTGGCTCAGGAGAGGAATTCATGGCGGGCTGCATTAAACCAATTTGATGAATGAGACTGGAGTAGCATTGTCTTCAAAATGGCCAGCGAAGAGACGTCTGGAGGCGCCGTCGCCCGCCATACGATCCACAACGAGGAGATCTGGGGTACCATTTCATTTCTCAGCAGAACTCCTTTGGTTGTCACGCACGGCCCCCTTACAGCTCAGCGGTACGTCGACGATGTTCGAAGCCCCATTTTGTACCGTTCATGGCAAGGCATGCTGGGCTTATATTTCAGCTAGATAACGTCCACCCGCATACGGCGAGAGATTCTACTGCTTGTCTTCGTGCTTGCCAAACCCTATCATGGCTGGCAAGGTTGCCGAGTCTTTCCTCAACTGAGATCGTTTGCGACTTTGTGGGCAAGTCCCTCCAACCAGCCCGGGATTTTGGTGATCTAACTCGTTAATTGGACAAAATTTGGTACGAAGTCACTCAGCAAAACATCCAACAACTCTGTCAATCAATGCTAAGCCGAACATCTGCTTGCATAAGCGCCGGAGACGGACCAACTTCCTCAATTTTTTTCCTTGAATAAATCATTTAATTTCTCTGAAATTGTAATCATTTGCTGTCCTGCACATGTAGATCACATCTGCCAATTTCCATTCCTTTCGATAATTCCTTCGTCGTGCTTCGCCTTTTCTTGTCTTCGTTTATTAACGGAAGCCATCACATTTTGTCAGTGACGATTTGAAAGTTTTTTTACGAAATTCAGCTAAGCTACACTGACAGGAAACTAAAGATACGACTAGAAAGGAATATTGAATTTAGAGTGATTAGCTGCGTAGCACTCTGTGTAGTAGGGACTCATTGTAAGCTTCAACAACAATCTCAATCTTTGTATTAAAAACTAGTTCAAGCTCGTTAACATTAATAGTAATGATAGCACCCACATACTCGAAAAAAAATGCAGACAGTTCGTAATAATAGAGGCACTATTCCACATAGTGGAAAATGTAGGTCTTGGGAAATATTTCTTCTTAGCCACGGAGAGATGTTACCCATTTCTCTCGTGATGTAGAAACTGAGAGTCATTGTAACTGGACTACGTCAGGTAAAGAAGCGTGAAATCGTACTGTATGAGCAAATGAAAATACCACTTATGCCTTGACCTCCTCCCCTATTTCATTTCCGCGTAAATCTGTTTTTGTGTCTATAAGGCATCGCAAATTTGCTTGTAGTCTCATTTGAGAACTTATTTTGACTGCAGGCCACTGTGACCGAGCACTCCTGGCGCTTAAATTCCGGAACCGACCTGCTGCTGCGGTCGCAGGTTCGAATCCTGCCTCGGGCATGGATGTGTGTGATGTCCTTAGGTTAGTTAGGTTTAAGTAGTTCTAAGTCTAGGGGACTGATGACCTGAGAAGTTAAGTTCCATAGTGCTTACAGCCATTTGAACCATTTGAACCTGATTTTGACTAGGTTTAACACTAAAATGATCAGGAAGTTCGTAAATTAAAGGTGTTACTATGATGCTTAACTGTTCAGTGAACTATTAACTGCTACAACGCAGTGATTCAGTTCTGTTTCAGTATCACTTTAAATTTGATTCGTTCTGATTACTAATTATTTCTGTTGTTTAACTGTAATTTGTGTTAAGCTGTACTCCATGGTCGGGTTCCCGTAGCTCATATCATGCTTAGCGACCATTCAAGTTTTCAGTTATGTTTTACACCAAAGTCTTGGTGCGTAAATAGTAAGATCGGCCATACATAAGTCATTCAGTTCAATTACTTTGTTGCTCTGAGAAAGCTGAAAGCAAATTCAAACTGTAAACTCTGTCAAGAAATACCTTATTGTTCCCTGAAACAATTATAAACTACGGAATGATGAACAATATTATTACAAACTGAGTGAACGGTGCACACACAGTTCACATCTGAAACCTGCTGGCATATTCGTCCACGATTTGACAGTAAGTATGCTGAAGGTATTCTTACGGTAAGAACAGTACATTCCCTGTTTTGATGTGAATTTGATATTATGCCAGAACAATGGCCCGCTGCCGTCTGTGAATAATATCCTTAGTCGTGCCCACATTCGAATTTGGCGAGAGTTATTGGATCGTTCTCACGGAAATATGACTCATATTCCTCCGCGATATACGGCTTAAAATGAAATGTGACTTTGCTGTAGCGCTAGAAATAAATTTCTCATCGGGGGAACCTTGGTGGTTCTCCTTTAGATAGAAATAAAAATGATTTTCTTTAGCGATCATAACAAAAAATGCTGTTTCATTCATAATTAATCGCTTACCTGACATTTGCTTCTTACTCACTATTACAATTTTATACTGTATGGAAAAAAGAATGAAAACTGTCTACTGTGCCAAAATTAGTTTCTCTGAATGTTTTCAAACGTCATTCACTTTAGATTATTTGTGCATGTTATCATCTTCCAGATGAAACTTAGCATAACGGTAGTGAAAGATGCAGCGACTCAGTGTTTAAAATATGTAGAATTTAAAAAGGTTTTTGGTCGAAAATATTTTTGTTTTATTTTATAACTGGCTTCGAACTATATGATAATTTTCAGATGTATCTGTCTTCGAGATCTAGTGTATGAAACATAAAAAACTTGTAACCAGGCTAGGCACTGTCAAAATATGTAAACAAATAGTGAGACTTTGAAAAAGAAATACGAATGATTCGTACTGTAGGCAGGCTGATGGTAAACCTGCACAACGGGTATTTTAAATACATCAATGTCACATCCTCCCCATTGCCGTGCCTAAGAATGCCAGTCAATCTTACCCACAACGTTCTTTCACAATTTCACCACCCACATTCACAACGTACCCTAAGAGTCAACTGTCATCAGTACAGTCACAAATCAGCCTAGCGGTTCCGAATATTACCCATTGTTTTCTATTATTTTTTCATAAATCTCTTTCCAGCTCCCATTCCCATCTACACTCCACCTCTAGGGCTGAAGTGTTATCGGGACTGTCACTGATCAGCACAACAACAACGAAAGCAATTGATTCCACATTAATGTCGGTAGTTTTGGATTATTTCCACATTTGCCCTCATCTCGTCACACAACCGCATCCCTAGGGATGCTAGTGGTGTTCTATCTCCTAGAATTTTCTATCTCCTAGTAAGCCATATGCGTACTACAGTTGAGTGAAATGTCACCAGGTCACCAGGTATTCCACTGATTGTACGTCAAATACGTACCAGCTTTGTCTGAAATTGCTCCAGACTCTCCTCAACCATACTGGTATGCACGCACACACACACGCACACACACACACACACACACACACACACACACACACACATGATCAGCAGCCGAGCGTGCGGTGATTCTAAACTTCTGAATGGACTGAAACTATGTGCCATACCGGGACTCGAACAAGAGACCTTTGCCTTGCGCAGGAAAGTGCTCTATCGACATGGCTATCCAAGAATGACTCAGAACTTCGCTTTCGCCTGCGGTTCAAGAAAATTAGATTTACAGTTTTCTTTTCTATGCACATCTAGGTCCTTAGAGTCGGAAATCTGATCAGAATCAAATCATGTATTGATGCTAGATGTCCATCGAGTTCACCAGTCAATGTGCAGTTACGTCACCTTTTATTTACGAGTGGTGCCTGCTGCCTGAGCGACAAACGGGAGTCACGAAAGGTGGCTCACACTTTTGAGTACTCACACAAGAATGGCAATAAATTCAAGACATTCAACGTTGGTGCCCCTGGACAAGCATTATGTTTTAAACATAATTTAAGTCAATGTATCGTATTTCGTTTCTAGTTTAAGCGCCCGTGTACACCTTTGATGAACCTCTTTCTTGAAACCTCCTGGCAGTTTAATACTGTGTGCTGGACCAGGATTCGAACCGGGACCTTTGCTTTTAGCGGCCAAGTGCTCTACCAGCTGAGTTATCCACGTATGTCTCCTCTTCCGCCAGGACCTCTTTCCTACCTTCCAAAGGAGAGAGGTTCGGACGGAAGTCCAGCTGGGATGGCGGGTTGTGAGCCAGGCTTGAGATAGCTCACGTGGTAGAGCACTTGGCTGCGGAAGTCAAAGGTCCCAGCTTCGAGTCCCTCTCCGGCACCCAGTTGTAATATACCATGAGGTAACAACGAACAGGACCATAATTGAAGTACAAAGGTTAAAAATCAAGAAACGAAGTACTGGACACAGACTTCAATGAAATTAAAATACATCACTTGTACAGGGACAACAGCGTTGTGTTTCTTGAACTGACTAGCGTTCTTATATGGCACTTAAAGGTCTGAGTCACCTTCTGTGGCTATCACTTTTTGCTCAGGCAGCAAGCATACAGGTACGGCTCGTAAATAAACGGTGACGTAATTGACATGTAAACTCCATTGAAACCTAGCATCATTTCATTTTAATATGAGTTGGATCTCATCGACTCTACATTTCTACATGTCCTTGGACAATTAAACTGGAACTTTCCTTCTTTTTTTGAACAGCTTCTTCACAGATATTGATGGTAATCATACGCCTTTTAGCTCAGTGACTGAAATCGTTGATCCAATTCGTTTACTCACACATGGAATGTAGAAATAAAGTAGACGGTGGTTGTGCATTCTTCAGATCAAAAAAGGAATCCTGTTAAATAAAAATTCATTGCAAGCACAATGTTCTGACGTTACGTGAGAAAACCTGAACAACGAAATTACTCTCATTTACAAGCAGTTACTCTCTAGTTTACCACGATGGGTAACTGTAGTCATTCTCCTTTATACAATGCAAAACTGTTATCCATTATAGATGTGGAACACTGCTAAGGTGATGAACAAAGGATGCCAGAAATCATTAAAATCATCGCCTTTCATGATTCTAGAACTTTTATTTTCTCTTTAAAGGTTTCCGGTCAACTGTCAAGTCATCATCAGATGGTACAGTTCTTAACAGTCGTTCATAGAATTATGGGGTCAAAGTGTAGCTGTGAGGAGACAGAACGATAGATCAAATAAGCACTAAATATGGCGAGGTTTCTGAAGTTATTTATATCATAAAATCATCAAGTCGATCTGACGGCACAGTTACTTAATTTTATAGTGTTACTCCTGACACACAAATCACTCTGGAAAATATTTTTATGTATTCCAACTAGTTTATAGTGTTACTCCTGACGCACAAATCACTCTGGAAAATATTTTTATGTACTCCAACTATGTTAATTACTCAGCATTATTCACACTATGTTGCAAGTAGCAATTTCCACATGCTTTACAGGGTATATGTATCAGAGGGTGTAACTTAAGCTAAGTTCAAACAGTTTTGCATAGTAGTAGAGATTTTATTAGGTTATTACTCGAATTTTAGAAACTTCTACATCGATTTTGAATGACAGTAAGTATTTTTAAATAGGTTCATTCACTATTACAAAATTAACAAAGTGTTTAAAACAATGGTTCGGAATGGCATTTCTTCTCTATTTCTTTGTGATCCTTGATAGTACTAGCAAGCCAGAAGTGAATACCAGCGAAATATTAAATTCTGAGTGGACTGTGTATCACGATAGTGTTGAGGTCTTCAGTCAAAAGACTGTTTTGATGCAGCCTCTTCCTCTTTTCATTACTACTGCAAGCAATCCATTTGAACCAGCCATCTGTAGTCGAGCGCTGATCTCCCGCCGTGGTGTCTAAGGTTGTATCTTATCTATCAATCCCTTCTTTTAGTCAAGGCGTTCCATAAAGTTCTTTTCTTCTCTATTGATTAATTTATTTTTTATTAATTATGATATATAGCCATCTAATTTTCAGAATTCATCTCTAGCATCAAATCTCCAAAACTTTTATTCTCCTCTTCTCTGAACTGGTGACCGTCCATGTTGCACTTCCGCAGAAAGCTAAGCTCCAGACAAATGCAGACAGAAAAGACTTTCTAACACTTGCATTTACACTGATGAGCCAAAACATTATGACCACCTGCTTCATAGCTTGTTTGTCCGTCTTTGGAACGAAATACTTCACTAATTCTGCGTATCAGGTATCCGACTGTTTTTTGACATGTTTTTAAATGTTTGTAGCATTAGATATCTAAGCAAAGGTCATGTGATTCCCATAAATTGCGTGCCGCTGTTTTGCGTACGCGGTGTTGGCGCCAGGTAGCAATCCAGATGGTTTCCATAGGATTTACATCAGGCGAATTTTGTCGCCAAGACATCAACGTGAGTTCACTATAACGCTCTTCAAACCACTGTAGCACGGTTTTGTGGCCCAGAGACACAGGCAATTATACTGCTGAAAGATGACATCGACGTCGCAGAAGACATCAAGCATGAAGGAACGCAGATGGTTTGCAGCTGTCAGCGTGTCCTCGTTTAGTACGACAGGTCCCATGCAAGAGGTAGAATATCTCCCGTAGCATAATACTGCTCCCACCAGCCTGCGTCCGTGGCACGCTACACGTTTCGAGCCGCCGTTCACCTCGATGACGGCGTTTGTGGAGACGCCCATCGACAAAGTGTAGCAAACATACGATTTACCCGAAGAGCCCACATCTTTCCATTGACCAACGATGGAGCTCCAATGGTCCCGCGCCCATTGTAATGGTAATTGTCGATGTCTCTGGGTCAACATGTAAACGCGTAGGGGTGATGAGCTGCGGAGTTCCATGTTTAACAATGTACCGTGAACGGTGTGTCCCGAAACACAAGTGCGTGCACAGGTATTGTGCTCATTCCGCAAAGATGCCACGGATCACCATCTATCTTACTTTATAGAGCAGACAATCCTCAGAACCCCATGGTCTGTGAAGAGTTGTGGACGTTCAACCATTTACCGGCCGATGATAATTCCACTGTTGTTTTACCTGTTTCCGTAGATGCTCACGACACTAGCACGTGAACATTCGACCAGCTTCGCCGTTTTCGATATAGTCGTTCACAGGCTCTGGGTAATAATAATCTGGTCTTTGGAAAAGTCACTTATCTCAATGTATATCCCCATTTGCAGCCCATATTTTTCGCTAGGGTGATCTCCTGTTCGTGTCTTCTCAGCTTGCATATTTTTGTTACAACGTCACATGCCCGCAACGCTACCAGGCGACATCCAATGTCGCGGTGGGAAGTTGTCATAATGTTTTGGCTTATCAGTGTATAATCGAAGTTAGCAAAATTATCATTTTCAGAAATGCTTTTTTTGCAGTACCAGTCTGTATTTTACATCCTCTTATACAGGGTTATTACAAATGATTGAAGCGATTTCACAGCTCTACAATAACTTTATTATTTGAGATATTTTCACAATGCTTTGCACACACATACAAAAACTCAAAAAGTTTTTTTTTCATTCACAAATGTTCGATATGTGCCCCTTCAGTGATTCGGCAGACATCAAGCCGATAATCAAGTTCCTCCCACACTCAGCGCAGCATGTCCCCATCAATGAGTTCGAAAGCATCGTTGATGCGAGCTCGCAGTTCTGGCACGTTTCTTGGTAGAGGAGGTTTAAACACTTCACCATTAAGAAAAAATGTTGCTTCATCACTGAAAACAAGTTTCGCACTGAAAGCATCCTCTTCCATGAGCTGTTGCAACCGCGTCGAAAATTCAAAGCGTTTGACTTTGTCATCGGGTGACAGGGCTTGTAGCAATTGTAAACGGTAAGGCTTCTGCTTTAGCCTTTTCTGTAAGATTTTCCAAACCGTTGGCTGTGGTACGTTTAGCTCCCTGCTTGCTTTTTAGTAAACTTCCGCGGGCTACGCGTGAAACTTGCCCGCACGCGTTCAACCGTTTCTTCGCTCACTGCAGGCCGACCCGTTGATTTCCCCTTACAGAGGTATCCAGAAGCTTTAAACTGCGCATACCATCGCCGAATGGAGTTAGCAGTTGGTGGATCTTGTTGAACTTCGTCCTGAAGTGTCGTTGCACTGTTATGACTGACTGATGTGAGTGCATTTCAAGCACGACATACGCTTTCACGGCTCCTGACGCCATTTTGTCTCACTGCGCTCTCGAGCGCTCTGGCGACAGAAACCTGAAGTGCGGCTTCAGCCGAACAAAACTTCATGAGTTTTTCTACGTATCTGTAGTGTGTCGTGACCATATGTCAATGAATGGAGCTACATTGAATTTATGAAATCGCTTCAATCATTTGTAATAGCCCTGTACTTCAGCCTTCATCGGCTATTTTGCTGCTCAAACAGCAAAACTCATCTATTACTATTAGTGTCCCATATCCTAATCTAGTTTCTCAGCGTAGTTTGATCTGACTACATTCCATTCCATTAGCTTTGCTGATACTGATCTCATAAACTCTTTTCGAAAAATTATCCACTGCATTGAATTGCTCTTGCAAGTTCTTTGCGGTCTCTGACAGAATAATGAACTTTGATTTTCTTTCAAATTCCTGCTTTTTTTAATTGCTTGCTCGGTGTGGAAATCAAATGAGGTCAGTGAAGAGCCATAGCTCTGAATACTCCCTCAATTAGTACACTTAATTCCTTCTCTAAATTTCTCCTTCGTTTCCTCTTACAACTGCACAGTACCTCATTTTGTGTAACACGGGGAATAAGCGACAATCCTGTCGCACAGTATTCTCTGTTACTGTCTCCTTTTGATATCTTTCACCCCTTATAAGTGCAGTTTGGTTCTGTACGAATTCTGGGAAACCTTTTGTTGCCTATAATACGTCCACATTGTCAAGAGCTTTTTCGAAATCTGCAGATACTAGAAACGAACATTTCCATATTCTCAACCTAAAGATAAGTCATTAGGTCAATATTGGCCCACGTTTTCCTACATTGCTCCAGAACGCAAAGTGATCGTCCCTGAAGTCAGTTATCACCAGTGTTTCTATTCTTCTGTAGGTAATTCATGTCAGTATTTTGCGACCATGAAGTATTAAACTGATGTTTCGGTAATATCCATTCCTCTCAGCGTTTGCCTTCTTTGGAATCTAAATTATTACATTCCTCTTTAACTCTGATATATCTTGAATAAAAGGGGGAATACAGTGAGGCAAAACAAGCCATGGTATAGCTTCTAGTACCGTATCGTATCTCCTTTTGTCAGCGCAGTGTAGCAGCTGGACGTGGCATGGACTCAACGAGTCGTTGCACGTCCCCTGCAGAAATGCTGAGCCGTGCTGCCTCTCCAGCCGTTCATAAATGCGAAAGTGTTCCCGGTGCAGGAATCTGTGCAAAAACTGATGTCTATATTATACTACATAAAAGTTCGTTTGGGATTCACGCTGTAGTCCATTAACGCCAGATGTCGCGGCACTGTCTTGACGGACACGTTCCACAGTGGTTTCTGCGGTTAATTCACGCAGTGTTGCCTGTCTGTTAGCAGTGAGAACCCTATGCAAACGTCGCTGCTCACGGTCGTTGAGTGAAGGTCGTGGGCCACTGAGTTGTCCGTGGTGAGAGGTAATGCCTCAAACCTGGTATTCTCTGAAGAATCTTGACACTGTGTATCTCGGAATATTGAATTTCGGAATGGAATGGCTCATGCATCTAGCTTCAACTACCGTCCCGCGTTCAGAATCTGTTGATTACCATCGTGAGATCTAATGACGTGGGAAACTTCTTCAAATGAACCACTTGAGTATAAATGGTAGCTCTGGCAATTCACTGCCCTTTTATATTTTGTGTACGCGATACTACCGTCATCTGTATACGTACATATCGCTGTCTCACTACTTTTGTCACCTCAGTGTACTTTTGACATGTTGTGTCCTCCCAAGCATCACAGTAATTCTGAGGTCTTTGATTAGTAATCAAACGGCACTCGGTCCCAGACTCGAACCTGCCATCGCTTAAGTTATGAATAATTCCGGTACCCTGATTCTGCCAAAGCCGTTGTCAAAGAGGGCGAAGGATGAGACGGAGCTCCAGGTACTGCTCCCCCTTGTGGTGGCAAACTACCCCTAAAGGCAGAAGTTTCATCAGTTATCAACTGCATGAGGATGCAGAAGACAGTTGAAACAGTGCATTAAGACACATAATGTGTATCCACAGGACGTGTGGCTTATAACTGAAGGAGTGTCATAATGATCTCTCCAGTGGCAAAAGATTCCGGAATTGTTCCCCCATTCGGATCTCCGGGAGAGGACGCCAAAGGGGATGTCACCACGAGAAGAAGACTGAATAACCAGCGCAAGGTCCCGTCAAATATCAGAAGTCTGAACGTGGTAGGGAAGCTAGCAAATCCAAGAGAGGAACTACAAAGGCTCAATCTCGATATAGTGGAGGTCAGTGAAGTGAAATGGTAAGAAGAGAAGGATTTATGGTCAGAATATTATAGGATAATATCAACAGCAGCAGAAAATGGTATAACCGGAGTTCAATAAGTTATGATTAGGAAGGTAGGGGAGATAGTGTGTTATTTGGAACAGTTTAGAGATAGGGTTGTTCTCATCAGAATCGACAGCAAACCAACATTGACGACCATAGTTCAGGTACACATACCACGCCGCAAGCTGAAGACGAAGACATAGAGAAAGTATATAAGGATACTGCACACGTAATTCAGTACGTTAAGGGACATGAAAGTATAATAGTGACGGGGGACCAGAATGTGGTTTTAGGGGAAGAAGTTGAAGAAAGGGTTCCACATCTGCATCTACGTAGATATTCCGCAAGCACCGTACGATGTGTATCGGATGGTAGCCTGTACCACTACTAGTCATTTCCTTTCCTGTTACACTCGCAAACAGGGCGAGGGAAAAATGACTGTGCATGTGCCTCGGTATGAGCCCTACTTACTCGTACCTTGTTTTCGTGGTCCTTACGAGCATTCTATGCTGGCGGCAGTAGAATCGTTCGGCAGTCAGCTTCAAATGCCGATTCTCTAAATTTTCTCATTAGTGTTTCTCGAAAAGAACATCGCCTTCCGCCAAGGATTCCCATTGGAGTTCCCGAAGCATCACTACAACACTTACGTGTTGTTCGGGCTTACCATAACAAATCTAACAGTCCTCCTCTGAATTGCTTCGACGTCTTCCTTCAATACGACCTGACACAGATCCCAAACACTCGAGCAGTACTCAAGAATAGATCGCACAGGCGTCCCTTATGCCGTCTCCTTTACATGTGAACGACTCTCCTAAAATTCTCCCAATAAACCGAGGTCGGCCATTCGTCTTCCGTACCGCAGTTGTCTCATGCTCGTTCCATTTCATAACTCTTTGCAACGTTACTCCCATATATTTAAATGACTTGACTTTATCAAGCAGGACACTACTAGTACTGTATCCAAGCATTACAGGTTTGTTCCTCCTACTCATCCGCATTAACCTACATTTCTCTACATTTAGACCCGGGTGCCAATTATCACACCAACTAGAAATTTTGTCCAAGCGATCTTGTATTCCTACAGTCACTCAACTTAAACACCTTATCGTACACCATAGTATCATCAACAAACAACAGTAGGCGGCTGTCCACCCTGTCCGCCAAATCATTTTTGTATACAGAGAACAACGACGGTCCTGTCACACTTCCCTGGAGCACTCCTGACAATACCCTTGTCTCTTATGAACACTCGCCGTTGAGGACAATGTAATGGGTTATACACTCCTGGAAATGGAAAAAAGAACACATTGACACCGGTGTGTCAGACCCACCATACTTGCTCCGGACACTGCGAGAGGGCTGTACAAGCAATGATCACACGCACGGCACAGCGGACACACCAGGAACCGCGGTGTTGGCCGTCGAATGGCGCTAGCTGCGCAGCATTTGTGCACCGCCGCCGTCAGTGTCAGCCAGTTTGCCGTGGCATACGGAGCTCCATCGCAGTCTTTAACACTGGTAGCATGCCGCGACAGCGTGGACGTGAACCGTATGTGCAGTTGACGGACTTTGAGCGAGGGCGTATAGTGGGCATGTGGGAGGCCGGGTGGACGTACCGCCGAATTGCTCAACACGTGGGGCGTGAGGTCTCCACAGTACATCGATGTTGTCGCCAGTGGTCGGCGGAAGGTGCACGTGCCCGTCGACCTGGGTCCGGACCGCAGCGACGCACGGATGCACGCCAAGACCGTAGGATCCTACGCAGTGCCGTAGGGGACCGCACCGCCACTTCCCAGCAAATTAGGGACACTGTTGCTCCTGGGGTATCGGCGAGGACCATTCGCAACCGTCTCCATGAAGCTGGGCTACGGTCCCGCACACCGTTAGGCCGTCTTCCGCTCACGCCCCAACATCGTGCAGCCCGCCTCCAGTGGTGTCGCGACAGGCGTGAATGGAGGGACGAATGGAGACGTGTCGTCTTCAGCGATGAGAGTCGCTTCTGCCTTGGTGCCAATGATGGTCGTATGCGTGTTTGGCGCCGTGCAGGTGAGCGCCACAATCAGGACTGCATACGACCGAGGCACACAGGGCCAACACCCGGCATCATGTTGTGGGGAGCGATCTCCTACACTGGCCGTACACCACTGGTGATCGTCGAGGGGACACTGAATAGTGCACGGTACATCCAAACCGTCATCGAACCCATCGTTCTACCATTCCTAGACCGGCAAGGGAACTTGCTGTTCCAACAGGACAATGCACGTCCGCATGTATCCCGTGCCACCCAACGTGCTCTAGAAGGTGTAAGTCAACTACCCTGGCCAGCAAGATCTCCGGATCTGTCCCCCATTGAGCATGTTTGGGACTGGATGAAGCGTCGTCTCACGCGGCCTGCACGTCCAGCACGAACGCTGGTCCAACTGAGGCGCCAGGTGGAAATGGCATGGCAAGCCGTTCCACAGGACTACATCCAGCATCTCTACGATCGTCTCCATGGGAGAATAGCAGCCTGCATTGCTGCGAAAGGTGGATATACACTGTACTAGTGCCGACATTGTGCATGCTCTGTTGCCTGTGTCTATGTGCCTGTGGTTCTGTCAGTGTGATCATGTGATGTATCTGACCCCAGGAATGTGTCAATAAAGTTTCCCCTTCCTGGGACAATGAATTCACGGTGTTCTTATTTCAATTTCCAGGAGTGTATTACTTAAGAAGTCCTCGAGCCACTCTATATCTGTGAACTTATTCCATTGCTCGCACCTTCGTTAACACCTACAATGGAAGGGCAAGCTGAGTTTCACACGAGCGATGTTTTCTAAAAGCATGCTGCTTCTTCGTGGACATATGCTTCTCAGTCTCAAGAAAGTTTAATTTATTCGGCTGAGAATATGTTCAAGGCTTCTGCAGCAAACGGAAGTTAGGGATATTGGTCTGTAATTTTGCGGATTCGTTCTTTTACCCCACTAACATGCTGGAGTCAACTGCAGATTGTTTTCAGACACCTGCGACTTCGTGGTGGGCGAGAGACTCATGATAAATGCAGGCTAGGTAAGGGCACAATGCCGTAGAGTCCTCTTCGTAAAATCCGGACCTGGTGATGTACTTTCTTTCAAATCTTTCAGTTGTTTCTCTACACCAGGGATTCTTATTTCTATGCCATCAATACGGGAGTCAGCCCGATGGTTAAATGACGATATGTTTGCATGATTGTCCTGTGTTAACTATTTCTTGAACATGAAATTTAAAACTTCGGCTTTTGCTGTGTTCAACTGCCACATCAGACTGGTCAGCAAGAGACAGAATAGAAATCTTAGACCCGCTTAGCGATTTTATATTAGACCAGAATTTTCTCAGGTTCTCTGCCAGATCTTTTGCTAAGCTGTGGCGGTGACCAAGTTGTTGAATACTTCACGCATAGATCTTTCCACAGACGCCTGAATCTCTACTAACATCCGCTTGTCGTCATTTGTGCGTTCTCTTTTGAAGCGAGAGTGCAACAGCCTCTGCTTCCACAACATTTTCCGAATTTCGTTATCACTCCATGGTGGATCTTTTCCAATCTTTTTTCCACATATTACGCACATAACTCTCCAGACCGTGATTTACAATCTGCTTAAACTTGACCCATAATTATTCTACATCCATCTTACTGGAAATAACTGATGTCAGTTCACTGTCTAAGTGAGATACTGACAACTGCTTATCTGCTGTCTCTAACAGAAACACTCTCCTAGCCTTGTTGATTGATGTATTAACTTTCGTAATCATGATTCCTATAATGACAACATGATCGCGAATCCCCGTTTCTATTCTGACATTGTCGATAAGGTCCGGTCTATTTGTAGTTACAAGGCCTAAGATATTTCCAATGTGTGTGGGCTGACGAACTAGCTGCTCAAGACAGTTTTCAGGAAAAGTGTTCAAAAGTATTTCGCATGACTGTCTGCACCCCCCGCAATGAATTCATAGACATCCCAGTTCATACTCGGTAGGTTAAAGTCATCTCCAACTAGTATCGCAAGACCTGAGTATTTACGCGCTACTGTTAGCAGACCTTCTTTGAATGACTCTAGAACTGTCACAGTGTATCCCATAAAAATATACAGCAATTAAATGGTTTGACCTACTGTCATACGCGTGCTGACAACTTCACTGTCACACTCAGTTTCGACCTTAATAGAGACAATATGTTTGTTGATTGTAATTAGCATTTCCCCTCCTATGGCTTCTAATTTGTCTTTTCGATATACATTCCACTACTCGCTAAATATCTGAGAGCTTTCCACCTCGGGTTTCAGCCAGCCCGCGGTCCCAAGAATAATTTGAGCGCGAGAACTTTCTTGGAGGGCAGTAAATTCGAGAACTTTATTACGAATACTTCGACAGTTTACTCATAAAACTGTGACACTCGAAGTGTCTTTATTCTGAACTCCGTCTGACTTCCCTTGCTGCCTATCGACTGGCGAGTGTTCATCAGGGCGCCTCAAACTATTGTCTAACCTAAAAAACCCTCCTGTGCTCTCCACAAGTACTCTGCTACCCGAGTTACTGCTTCGTTTGTGTAGTGCACCCCTGAATTACCTCACACGATAGGGTAGTTCTAGAAATCTGCAGCCAAGACCGTCACTGGGTCGACGAAGCATTTGGTTGAGACACTCCAAACGGCTCCATACCAAAGGACCCCAATCAACTTTGGGAACAATGCTGCAAATTTAGAGCTCTGCATGCATCCCACGCACCAGGAGCAGTCTTCACCACCTCCCCCAGCCGCCTGTATAAACTGAGGATGGCCTCAGAACCCATGCGACAGGCGTCGGCTAGCCGCTGTGACCGAGCGGTTCTAGGCGCTGCTACGGTCGCAGGTTCGAATCCTGCCTCGGACATGGATGTGTGTGATGTCCTTAGGTTAGTTAGGTTTAAGTAGTGCTAAGTCTATGGGACTGATGACCTCAGATGTTAAGTCCCATAGTGCTTAGAACCATTTGAGACATTTTTTTGACAGGCGTCGTTGGCGCCGAAGTGAGCCAGAATTTGCAGACGACTGCACGCTTAATAGCCGCAGGCAAGGACCCCTCCACATCTTGGATGAGGTCCCGCAGCAGACATAATGAGTGCATATTGGCATTCTTTCCAGCTCTGTAATCTATCTGCTTAAGGGGGTTCACAATGCTCCTAACATTGGAGCTCCTAACTAGCAAACGCCTCATCCAATGTGCCTGCTCGAACCCTGCTGCACAAGCTGCCACATGCCCTCTCACTGGGTAGCCAGTCGGCCAGTCTCCACTAGAGATGGGCAAAACTGTTCCTTTGAGAGATCGGATCAGAACTAGTCACTCACTGGAATGAACTAGCTCGTTTTCATGACTCAGCGCTCACCATTCATTCACAAAAATAGGTAAAAGGAAGGTACATGCCTTTTAGTTCAGGTCACTAAACCTATATTTTTATCTGATTTGGTCTTATTTTGAAATAACATATAAAGAGGAGTAATAATTTTATGTTATGTCCCTAGAAAATTTCAGATAAAGTTTTAAATTTCATCTGCAGAAAAAATTATGAAAACTACAACAAAATCCTAAATATTTTTTATCAAGTAGAAATTTTAAGAATGAAGACTGATTGTTGTTATATTTTGACACTTTTATTGGAAAAAATATAAAAATTGTAAGAACTGTAATTGAAGTGTATCTGCAGTAGTCGTTTACAATCAGTATTACCATGTTTGTTCCCATAAAGGAAGAATTAATCAGTATTGTCGTTTATAGATAAAATTTGACCCATGTTAGTCAACATAAGTCTCTTTCTCTTCTTAGTGCGCATTAGTTTTGCTTTTGAAAATATTCCTTCAATGCCACTGATGTTGCTGTGATACATAATACTTTTAGAACTAATTGATAAAGCGCTGGGAACAGCAGTTTTCTTGTTGCCCACCAGTTTAAGGGGATTAGTGTTTCTACTAAATATTTGTCCAGTTCGACAATTGCCGTACTTTCTGGGTCGTGACATGCTTGAAGTTGACTAACGGTTTCATTGAACTCCTCCCAGACTGAGAATGTCTCATGTGTTACAGTGGTAACTGGTTAAGAAATGATCTCTGTGTTTTGTTGTTGAAAAACCAAAGCTTTTAATTCTGAAATAGCCTTAATGTAGCAGTCCTGAAATGTTTTGTCGTCTGAAAATCCTTGCCTCTGAATCAGGGGTCCAGTGAAGTTGCCTGTCTAATCAGTTCGTTACTGGAGATAACCCTAAAGCACCCTGATAACCTTTTAAGCAAGTTATCAACCAATGACTATTTCTTAAGGATATTCTTTACTTTTGTCTTTAAAAGATTTTAGTTGCAGTTCTGTTAATCTTGGCAAGATTTTCATTTTTAAAAGCTAGATTGTTTTCTCTGAGGACACTTCTTTGGTTACCTCACTGAGAACGTACAAAATCTGTAAAGCCATTGCATTGTCTCCCAGTCTGTACCTTTTAAGTTTAAGGTGGTCGATTTTCTACATAAAATAGAGAGGCAAGGAATTATGGGATCTTTATTAAAGTAAATCTTTGCAGCATTTTGTAATAGAGTTCCGTCTGGTTGTTTCAGTTTCAGTCGGTCCTCATTTAAATTTTATTGCATTTCAGCAAGCTTGCTTAAAGCAAAGAGTGTCTCCTTAAGAAACATAACAACACATTTGACCTTGTCAACGGTTTTCTGTAAGGACTTCTGAATTGCGTGCTCACAGTGAGGTTTAAAGGATATGCAAAGCGTGGGATATGTGGAAGTTTCAGAAACATGGCAGTTAATTTCATATTTGATGCATTTTCTGTTATTATGGAAGTGATTTTAAAATTGATATTGTATTTGGTACAGCAGACTTTGCCTAGTATGAGATGTTTTCTGCAGTGTGTCTGTCTTCCTATTGTGAGCACTCTAAAAGGATGACTTTAGTTCACTCTTCTCATCTAAGAAATGTGGAGAGAGTGCGTAGAAACTAATGTTATTTACGCTTTTCCACGCATAAGGGGAAAGGTGACTGCCTTTGCAGTGGTCAAATCACTATTAATTTTATGAAATAACTCAAAACGTAAATTGAGCATTAAAGAGTTTGACATCGTTTTTCGACTTGATTAATTATAATTTGGGTAAAACATATATTAAATTCTGTCTCTTCAACGATACCGAAATAATGGTGTTCTCTGCAAATCATTTTTAGAAGCTGTACATATAATGCCATACTTTTATTTAATGTGAGCGGCTTTGTAATATAAAAAATTACTTATTGGTTGTTGTACTTAAAAAGCAGTTGAGGGGGAGGGCACCACAAAAGGAAATAAATCAGGGCTTGGACTACAACCTGACGATATTCATGAGTTGGATACAGCTTGAGACTCAATTCCTTCAACCGAGGTGGAAGCAGATATCAGAGAGGGCGTTCACAAGAAATGATTTCTCGAATTTCTACATCGGTTGATAGCGATTTTGATCGGCTTCCTAACCGACATCGTCCCAGAGGTAACGTAGGATGCTTTGATATTATATATCTCTTTACGTTTGATAATGAGCCAGACGCCATGGCAATTATCTGCTGACAGTAGCGGCGTTTTCCTTTTTCTTCCATTTTGGTAAAATGGTATCG
Source organism: Schistocerca cancellata (assembly GCF_023864275.1). Taxonomy (NCBI): domain Eukaryota; kingdom Metazoa; phylum Arthropoda; class Insecta; order Orthoptera; family Acrididae; genus Schistocerca; species Schistocerca cancellata. Next base: position 321,469,217 of record NC_064630.1, on the reverse strand, counting down.
AACATCGCTCGTAATTCTTCTAGGCGAAGGTAGTGTGAATAACATATTGTTGTGCAGCACTGAAAAATACACTGATAAAATAAAAGTATTTACTATTGACATAGCCGTTTTAAATAGTAAAAGCTTAAAGCGAGAACAAATATACATGCAGCACATTCTATAATCAGAAGTTACAGAGTAGGATGTAGAACGTTGTGATCTGCGAAACCTAGACCCACAATCGTGAAGTTTGTGTCATATACAAAAAGGTCTAACAGAGTCACGGTCATTAAGGAACTCGTGAAAACAAGCCTGATAATATGCGAGAATATAAATGCTGGAAGACACAATTTTTGAATAATATGATATCGGAATTTGGGTCACATAGCGTGTGAACAAGAGATGACAGAATAATGGTGCAAATGAAGGCTGGAAAGAAGCAGTACAAGTAGAGTCTAAATCCAGTGCCCTAGGAGCTACGAACGTTTCTACTCATGCAGCCACTGGTTCTACAAGTGTGTCTATTGTCACTGTAGAACATAGTCGGCCATCACTTTCAACTCATTTCGACGAACACCGCCATGTATTTCATAATGTCGACACTCATGTCTTTCTTCCAACGAACGTGGGCACCTGGCTCAAGCCAAGCACGCTCTCCACTTCCCTAAAGATTGACGCCGCTGTTCAAAGACGCCACAGAAATAACAGATGAGTAGGTGGAGTAGTGGCATACAAACGTTTTGACTTACTACCGACCATGCTACTCACATCTGTTACTAATGAAGACACACAAGTCAGATATATGTTCGTAAATGTCAAGTCTCTTAATGAAAATTTGCCTAATGTGCATCCTCTACAGACCTCCGAAATATGAACTGGGCATATGTCCATATTTAGGTCTTTGCTTAAAATAATCGTTCCTGACATATCTCTGAATATCGACCATTTCTCCTGAGACAACAATTACACATGGACTATCATGTACGTCAAAATAATTGTGTGTTGTACATACCATCGTATTTAGTATCCTATCGACCTAAAGTAATTAAAACCTATGTAAAGGCTACCAACACGCCACCAACAACAACAATAGTTGCAACAGACATAGAAGAAGACATAATAGTACACCTAGCAAGAACACTTACACAGCAGGGAAACAGAAGAGCAGCAACACAAGACGACGACTAAAACAAATCAAATAAGGATACAAAGAATACAGAGCTGAACTTGGATGGAGAAATGCTCAGTCAAGTAAGCGAGTTGCAAACTGTATCACTGTGCCAAGAGGGCAGATAATACAGTGACGCCTCTAGTTGACATGTGGTCTCCTCTGTCCGATCTCATCTGAGAGAGCAGCGGGGATCAGTGAGCTAACTTGCAATCTGATCCGTAAAAGTGATGGCGAGTAGTGAGCTAGTGAGTTACCTTGCAATCTGATTTATGAGAATGGTGGGGAGCAGTGAGCTAGTGAGACTTTCTGATCAGTGAGAGTGGTGGAGAGCCTGAGCTGTTTTGAGGGATGTGATGTCTGGATCGCTTTGCAATACGCTCCAACCACACGGTGGCTGAAGACAGCAGCTTTTGCAATCATTGGCAACAAGTTCCGAGAGTGATGCTAAGTTAAAGAATAAGAAGTAACAAGTCATTCAAAAGTGTGTAGAATTTATTGAACTACTGAAATTTGAGATTTCTTTTAAAATCAAGAGTGGAAACATGATTCTGGAAGCGTTTTTTGTGTTAATGTTGCGTACTGAAGCCGTTCTCTCTCGTTTATCTCTGTAGCTGTGCGGTTAACGAGGTGGAATATCACTCAAAGGCGCCCAAGTTTGATACCCGGTTAGATTGAAGATTTTTTTCCACTTGGAGACTGAGTGTTGTGTTGTGCCTACTTTCATACCGCCCTAATTAGTATTACTACTGATATAACTGAATGGATACTGCCCAAAAGCCAATAAATTGTAAAGAAGAAAACGCAGGTTTCTTTATTTTTTGTTTTCATGGGTGAGAAAAGCTTCATGTACTAAAAAGGTATACAAATCCACATGTGCACATGGTCGATAACATATTTTTTGTGGGTTGGGAGAAGTTTTCTTATGGACGTGGGGTGGGGTGCCGCTTCAGTAGTTTAGTGCGGAATTTGCAACCTACTCATTACAGCCACCAGAGATCCATTTCGAAATCAGATGAGGTACCATTCATTTTTTCTGTATCATCCAGCATCCATTCTTTATAAAGATATGGCTCTTTGAATCAATTCAGAAGTGGACTGCATATCTCTAGTCTCCACCTTGGCCCTCTGCCTCGAGCTACTAACCTGCTGTGAGGGGGATTCCACCACGTCGAGTGCACTAGGAGGTCCCTCTGAAGCAGAAACCATGGGCAAAACAAGTGATACTTGAGGCGTCCCAGGCAACGCGCCAGTTTCTCCGCCACCCTTGCACCCTAAGGCAGTAGCCTAAAGGTGACTGGCCATAGCCAAAAGCGCATAGAGCTGTACACGAGCTGTGGCCAGCTCCTTCTGCATCTGTACACAGCATTCACACACCCTAAAAATCCTAGCAAGGCAACTGAAGAAATAAATTATAAAAGCAGACAGAATAACAGATATCCATCTTGCTACCCTCCTGATTTGTCACCAACAGACACTGATGCGTCAGTGAACAATGTAGCTGCTTGTGCAGTGAGCAACTACACAGCTAGAGAGTGAATGACTTTACACTTACAAAACGCGAGATTAAAAGTTTTCAACAGAGAAACACGCACGAAATTTAATAAATATGTTACGAGGAAAACACAAAAACGATAAACACTTGATGCTCTGTAGACATATATCAGCCGAGAACTGGAGCCTGACTGACTGGCGTGCTAAATGAACGGACGGTTGCTTTCAAAACAAAATAAATGAGCAACTACTACGCTAAAGAGTGAATGAATTTACACTGACAAAAACGGGAGATTAAATCTCTTAAACAAAACAAAAAAGCACGTACGATATCTAATACATGTAGTATGAGGAAAACACAGAAAAACATAAACGCTTAAAATGTTCAAATGTGTGTGAATTCCTAAGGGACCAAACTGCTGAGGTCATCGGTCCCTAGACTTACACACTACTTACACTAACTTAAACTAACAACAATACAAACACCCAAGCCCGAGGGAGTTCTCGAACCTCCGGTGGGAGGGCCGCGAAATCCCTGACATGGTGCCTCGAACCACGCGGCCACTCCACGCGGCATAAACACTTAACTTGTCACCCAGTAAAAGTATAACAGCCGAGCGCTAGAGCCTGACTCATGTTTGTGGGAAAATATGGCCTTGATACTAGGAATGAGAGAGGAGAAAGATTAACTAACTTCTGCAATAGATTTCATTTCAAGAATCACAAGAGGAGGAGGTATACTTGGAAAAGGCCGGAAGATACGGGAAGATTTCAGTTAGATTACATCATGGTCAGCAGACAATCTCATGTCAGATACTGGATTGTAAGGCGTATCCAGGAGCAGATATAAACTCAGATTACAATTTAGTTGTGATTGAGAGTACGCTGAAGTTTAACAGATTAGTCAGGCAGAATCAATATGCAAAGAAGGAATAAGGAATAGCTCAGTAAGCAGTTCAGTTGAAGAGAAATGGACACAGTAGTTGGAAAGAAAAACAAACGTGCAAAGAAGGTAACTGCAAAGAAACCATGGGTAACAGAGGAAATACTTCAGCTGATCGGTGAAAGAAGGAAATACAAACATATTCAGAGAAATTCAGGAATAGGAACACAGATAACTTAAAAATGACATAAATAGGAAGTTCAGGGAAGCTAAGTTGAAATGGCTGCATGAAAGATGTGAAGAAATCGAAGAAGGGATGATGGTCGAAAGGACTGATTCAGAATTAAGAAGAGTAAAAACAACCTTCAGTGAAATTAAAAGCAAGGGTGGTTACGTTAAGAGTGCAGTGGGAATTGCTCTGTTAAACGCAGGGGAGATTGTGGGTAGGTGGAAAGAGTACATTGAAGGTGTCTATGAGGCGGAAGATTTGTCTTATATGATAGGAGAAGAAAAATGAGGCGATATAGAAGAGATAGGGCACCCAGTATTAGAATCAGATTTTAAAAGAGCTTTGGAATACTTAAGATAAAAAAAGACAGAAAGGACAAGTAACATTCCATCAGAAGTCCTAAAATCATTGGGGGAAACGGCAAAAAAACGTCTGTCCACGTCGATGTGTAGAATGACTGGCGATTTACCACCTGTCTTTCGAAGAAATATCATTCACACATTTCTGAAAACTGAAAGAGCTGACAAGCACGAGAAATGTCGTTCAGTCAGATACATCCATGTTACTGACAATAATAACATACAGAAGAGTGGAGAAGAAAACTGAGGAGTTTGGCTTTAGGAAAGGTAAAGGCGCCAGAGAGGCAGTTCTGATGTTGCGGCTAATAATGGGAGACGAAACAAAAATTGAGACTCTTTCATAGAATTTGACAATGTAAAATGGTGCAAGATGTTCGAAATTCTGAGGGACATAGGGGTGAGCTGTAGGGAGATAGGTTAGTATACCGAGTGGTTATAAATAAACTTTCCCTATTTATCACGGAATAACACGGAAACTAATTACTGTACGAGGACGAAACTTGGTAGCATTAATGTCAAGCAAATGGGGAAGAGAAATAACGCAGAATCAATTCAAGCGAAACAATTTTAATGTGCTGCTACGGTGGCACATACCATTACATTCGCGTACCATTACTGCTACAAAAGTGGTTCAATATGGCTCCCAGTAGTGTCTAGAATAGTCTGAAAGCGAAGGATTGCATCATGCATAGCAGAACGAAGCATGTCCATAGGTATGCAGGCTACCTCTCTTGTTATGCCGCGCTTCATACTGTGTCAATACATGTGTGAATGTTCTCCATGTAAGCTCTGTCTTTCAGGCAGCCCCACAACCAGAAATCGCAGGGAGTGAGATCAAGTGATAGCACCGGCCAAGCATTTGGAAACAATCGGCTGATAATTCGAACGTTTCCAAATGTGTTTCGGAGAATCCGGTGAACTTCACCAGAGATGTGCGGTGGGGTCCCATCTTGCATGAAAACTGTTGAGTTGAAAACGTCTCTTTCCTGTTGGGCGGGTATGATTTGCTGGTGAAGCATATCGCAGTAACGCTAGCCAGTCGCACTGCACTTCTTTGGTCTCTGAGCGCCAACCTCTTCAGAATAGAACGGGCCAATGATGAACGTATCCGTGAAGCCACAGAACACGGTGACACGTTCACCATACAGAGGAACTTCATGTACAGTGACTGGAGGTGAAGATCCTCACATTCAGCAATTCTGTGTGTTCACGTCACCCGTCATGAGCTTCATCTGTCAGTAGGACGGTCTAGGGTCAGCCCTCGTCAACTACAGTCCTTGCGAGAAAGTGGAGAACGAAATCAACACGTCGTTGTGCGTCCCGTGGTGCAAGCTGCTGTACGATATGGATCTTGTACGGATACCATTTGAGAACGGTTCGAAGCACATTCCGCACAGTGGACCACGGGATGTTCAACTGTCGTAACACAGCACGCGTACTGCCTGACGATCAGGAATTGCGAGCAGCGTTGTCTGCCATAGCAGCAGCTATTTCATCAACGACCTGAGGTGCAACCGGTCGTCGGCCTCTTTCCGGAGCGACGCCCAGTTCTCCAGTTGATTCGAACTTCTTCACCATGCTCCGCACAGCAGGTGGAGAAAGAGGACCCTTCCGTAATCCTTTCAGCCGGCGATATTATCGAAGTGCAGCTGCAGCATTACTGTTGTTTTGATAATAAAGCTTCGCCAGTAATGGGCTGCTCCTTTTGTCCAATCTCATACTGACGCTTCAATAAGTGCACTGCGACTGGTCATGTGTGTGAGACTATCAGTGACGATCACGGCACCTGGTGGCCATAGTTGGAACTGGACTGTGGCACTGTGACGCACGGAAATCATGCACCCCGTACTCTGGACATTAAGGCTACCAAGTTTGACACTTGTACCGTAATTAGTTTCCGTGTTATAGCTTGTTAAATAGAGAAAGTTTAATTATAACCACACTGTACTACATGTACAAGTCAAGAGGGACTAATAAGAGCGCAAGGCCAAGAAAGAAGTGCTCGGAATAAAAATAATATAAGACAGGGACGTAGTCATTCGCTCATCCTCCGGGCTTCCCCTCCCCCTTCCTCCCTCCCCCTCTCTCCTTTGCCCATGGCATCTCTGCTCTCCCCTCTCCCATCTCCCCTTCCTCCTCCTCCACCTCCTCTCTTGGCAGGTCCCCGGACTCGTACACGCTGAGTGAACATTCGCGCGCCGGAGATCATCGCCATCAGTGTATCGTGTGTGCCGTCATGTTTAGTGTTCAGTTTCGCCGTCACACTCCATTGTTCACCAGTGCCATTGTCTTCTTCAGTGTTTGTGCGTCGTGTCAACAGTTTGTAGTGTGGATTGTCATCGAGTGTGAACGGCTTCTTGTGTTTTTATGTTCATGAGTCTACTGTTTTTTCCCGCCGTTTTTCTAAGTGATGTCTCTTCTCTGTTTATTTCCTTGTACTCTCTTCGGCTGAAGAGCGGCGTATTGTGCTGCTGCCAGCCTACCTGCTTGCTCAGGTGTCAAAATAACAATAAAGTAAAAAAAAAAATCATTCGCTCCAACCGCTCAATGCATACATCGAAGAAGCAATCACGGAAATAAAAGAACGGTTGAAGAGTGGAATTAAAATTCAGCGTGAACGGATATCCTTCATAAGATTCGCTAATGACACTGCTTCCCCAGTAAAACTGAAGGAGAATTACTGGACATTTTGAATGGAATGAACAGTCTCATGAGTAGCGAATGTGGTTTGCGAATAAATCGAAGAAACACGATAGTAGTGAGAAGTAGCAGAAACGAAATCAGCGAGAGTCTTAACTCCAGAATTGTTGGGCATGAAGGAGATGAAGCTAAGAAATTCTGCTACCTAAGCATCAAAACAACTTATGTCAGTCATAGCAAGGACGTAAAAAGCAGACTAGCGCTGGCTAAAACGGCATTCCTGACAAAGAGAATTAGTAAGAAACATAGGACGTAATTTGAGGAAGAAATTTTGTAAGAATATAAGTTTCCAATACAGCATTGTATGGTAATGATACATGGGCTGTGGGAAAACCAGAACAGAAGAGAATGGAAGCATTTGAGACGTAATGCTACAGAAGAAGTTATATGGACTGATAAGGTGACGAAAGAGCGGTTCTCCGCAGAACCGGCGAGAAAAGGAATATATCTAAAACACTTAACAACAAGAAGGGACAGGATGATATGACCTATTAAGATATCAAGGAATAAATTCCATGGTACTAGAGGGAGCTGTAGAGTGTAAAAACTATAGAGAAAGAGAGAGATTGGAATACATCTAACAAATAAATGAGGACGTGGGCTGCAAGTGCTGCTCTGAGATAAAGAGTGTGACACAGGAGAGGAATTCGTGGCGATCCGCGACAAATACAGGTGCTTCAGTGAAATGTCAAATTCTTCTCGCAGTATCATATTTCCCATCTCATCTTCATCTAGATGGTGGTTACAAGTTACAATTAAACTTTTGCTTTTTCAGCCAGTGAAGAGGGAAAACTGTTTACCGGGGGTACCCCACTCTATAGAGATGATGTTGAGAGTGTGCACTGTAGGATCTGCATTCTTAGTAGTGTTAGTGTCATGACTTGGCGTTAGGGGCCAGTGATATGGCGAGGCAGGGCTGAAACACAAGCATTAATGTGAATCAAAATTGCAAACGATCGGTACTGGTCTGGGCAAGGACAGCAGGGCTATTTTATCGACACGACAGCTACAGTGCTGTTGTTATTCGCGAGTAGCAACGCATTAAGAGAAGAGAGAGGGCTTCTTTCCGCACCGGGGTTGAAGAACATGATTTTTGAAGTTCGAATTAACAGGTGATTTGGGAATTGCTCCTGGCTGAGGCAGATGGCCAATTGCGCCACATATTGTTGAAGTAGTTCTGTTGGCGTGGCTGAGAATGTAGGACGCAATGTGCGATCTTCAAGCAGTGCACGAGCTGTCATCAGAACTGAACATTTCAGAAGAGTTCTGCGAACACTTGTGATATGATATCCATAAAAACTGCACATGAGTTGGTCGTAACAGATGCTACTGTCTCATGTGGAAATTAAAATATGTTTCATTAAATGGTTCATTCTTTATTTGTCTTCCGCATGTTCTTACAGAGCTTTACACAATATTTCACTGTCCTAAGATCACTCGTTTCTCACGGGTGCCCTCTAAACTGTATTTGATAAAATTGCGAGGTATCAGCTACGCAGGACGCCAATCTGCCACATGACGCAGATTGAGAAAACAAGTTTCTCAGAAAAAGCTCTCCAAGAAGCCACATGTCACTGAACAATGGAGTTACAAGCATCATCTGGTAGCACATAGTCTATACTGGGTCGAAGTTCCCAACCCAACCCGAGTTGTTCGTCCGGGGTTGTGATACAAATCTTAGCTCAGTGAAGGTCCTACTTAAAAACAGATATCAAAGAAACTAAAAATAACTGACAACGAGAGATAGCATTACTGTTTTTCTACTTTAATCATACTGAGGACAAAGAGTATTTTTTTGTAATAATGTTTTTAAAATGCTAGATGATGTTAACTAGTTGTGGTCCAGCAGTAACACTTTCAGAAAATAAAATTTTATAATGTACTATATGAAAATTTCTGCAATTGATGCAACTGTCTATTTATCATTGATCTCAAATATTACACTCAATGTAATTCTCTAATACTTAGTGAAAGTACACTGGTGTTCAAAATTAAAGCAACAAACCGCTACTTCCCCGCCCTATGTCCAATTCACAATGTAATCATACAAACTGTCAACAGATATCCATACGATCGTGTTCTGCTCGGAAGAGGGCATTCCGGTTCAAAGGACAACAACGCCAGCGATGACGTTAGGGCACCTATCAAATGGGATAGTATTTTCTGTGTAGTCCCACATCCACAGTCGCTGTGTACACAGTCATATCCATAATGTTTGGTATTGGATACGCATCATTTGTGGTTTGGGCGTTTGAGTAACGATAGTCACAGCAAAATCGATGTTTTCTGGTACTGTCAACTGATTTTTTGGGTACAAGGACAACATTTTCCCACCAAGGGCCATCGCTGTACTCGATAATACCCTCACGGAATTACTGATCTATAAATTCGTCTATTAGTTGCTGTAGGTGTTCATTATGTAAGGTTTCCTAAGACTGGTGTATCATCAACTGTTAATATGCGATGTTGTGTGATAGGTGTTGCTGGTAGTTACCATCAAAACTGAATAAGTCTGAGTATTCTAACAACAAATCTTTCATGACTTCTCGTTCTCTATCTTTCAAGTGACGAACCTTGTCACATAATACAGATACATTGACGGTTTGTTTGATGCAGTGATCACAGCCTGACCCTTCGAAAACCTCATCTTCGAGTTTCTCTAAACTCATTATAAGCAATCCTTTCGGGAGGTTCGCTTCATCTGTCTCGAAGTTATACAAGGTTACCTGAATTATCGGTTCCCCATTAACGTTGGCTATACGCGCAACGCTTCTTCATGTAAAATAATGCATCTCATATAATGCTTCATTCTTCTGCAGTGCTTCAGCCACACGTAATCGCTGCTGTGCCACATCAGCATCTACAGATACCCAAACCAACCTCTCTGTACCAGCAGGTACTTGGTCATACGTAATCATCTTTCATGTACATACACGCAGTACAGATGGCGACACCTTAGCAATCGGTGTACATTGCAACACTGAAACATTTACTGTTGTTGGACCCATTGGAAACAAGTTCTTGCCAAGTTCAACCGTGCGCTGCGGAAGATTAAATTCTGCATGATGCCTATCTAGGAAGTCCAAGAACAGCAGAATACTGTTGTCCCATAGTTAGCAACACTTCCAGACACTCACGGAAATCTAAAAACGAGCTACGTTGCCCCCGATGATACCAAGTCATTGTTTCCTACGCCATGTAATTTATACCTTGGAGTCCCTAATCTTCTCCTAAGCACGAGGTCTAGACTAATAATAGGTGCATGTACACCAGTATCAATTACAAATTTACTTTTGTTACCATTTAAGGAATAAAACACAAAGATGCAGTAAATGAAGCAGGCAAAAAGGAATACAAACGTCTCGATGAGATCGACAGGAAGTGCAAAATAGCTAAGCAGGCATTGCTAGAGGACAAATGTAAGGATGTAGATGCGTATATCGCTAGAGGTAAGATAGATACTGCCACAGGAAAATTAAAGAGACCTTTGGAGAAAAGAGAAGCACTTGTATGACTATCAAGAGCTCAGATGGAAACCCAGTTCTAAGCAAAGAAGGGAAAGCAGAAAGGTGGAAGGAGTATATAGAGGGTCTATACAAGGGCGATGTACTTGAGGACAATATTATGGAAATGGAAGAGGTAGATGAAGATGAAATGGGAGATATGATACGGCGTGAAGAGTTTGACAGAGCACTGAAAGATCTAAATCGAAACAAGGCCCCTGGAGTAGACAACAATCCATTAGAACTACTGATAGCCTTGGGAGAGCCAGCCTTGACAAAACTCTATCATCTGGTGAGCAAGATGTATGAGACAGGCGAGATACCCTCAGACTTCAAGAAGAATATAATAATTCCAATCCCAAAGAAAGTAGGTGATGACAGATGTAAAAATTACCGAACTATCAGTTTAATAAGTTACGGCTGCAAACTACTAACAAGAATTTTTTACAGACGCATGGAAAAACTGGTAGAAGCTGACCTCGGGGAAGATCAGTTTGTATTCCGTAGAAATGTTGGTACACGTGAGGCAATACTGACCCTACGACTTATCTTAGAAGAAAGATTAAGGAAAGGCAAACCTACGTTTCTAGCATTTGTAGACTTAGAGGAAGCTTTTGACAATGTTGGCTGGAATACCCTCTTTCAAATTCTGAAGGTGACAGGGGTAAAACACAGGGAGCGAAAGGCTATTTACAATTTTTACAGAAATCAGATGGTAATTATAAGAGTCGAGGGGCATGAAAGGGAGGCAGTGGTTGGGAAGGGATGAGGCAGGGTTGTAGCCTATCGCCGATGTTATTCAATCTGTATATTGACCAAGAGTAAAGGAAACAAAAGAAGAATTCGGAGTAGGAATTAAAATCCGTGGAGAAGAAATAAAAAGTCTGAGGTTCGCCGGTGACATTGTAATTCTATCAGACACAGCAAAGGACCTGGGAGAGCAGCTGAACGGAATGGACAGTGTCTTGAAAGGAGGATATAAGATGAACATCAACAAAAGCAAAACGAGGATAATGGAATGTAGTCGAATTAAATCGGGTGATGCTGAGGGAATTAGATTAGGAAATGAGACGCTTAAAGTAGTAAATGAGTTTTGCAATTTGGGGAGCAAAATAACTGATGATGGTCGAAGTAGAGAGGATTTAAAATGTAGACTGGCAGTGGCAAGGAAAGCGTGTCTGAAGAAGAGAAATTTTTTAACATCGAGTATAGATTTAAGTGTCAGAAAGTCGTTTCTGAAAGTATCTGTATGGAATGTAGCCATGTATGGAAGTGAAACGTGGACGATAAATAGTTTAGACGAGAAGAGAATAGAAGCTTTCGAAATGTGGTGCTACAGAAGAACGTTGAAGATTAGATATGTAGATCACATAACTAATGAGGAGGTATTGAACAGAATTAGGAAGAAGAGATATTTGTGGCACAACTTGACTAGAAGAAGGGATCGCTTGGTAGGACATATTCTAACACCAAAAGGTATCACCAATTTAGTATTGGAGGACAGCGTGGAATGGTAAAAATCGTAGTGTGAGACCAAGAGATGAATACACTAAACAGATTCGGAAGGATGTAGGTTGCAGTAGGTACTGGGAGATGAAGAAGCTTGCACAGGATAGAGTAGCGTGGAGAGCTGCATCAAGCCCGTCTCTGGACAGCCGGCCGGTGTGGCCAAGCGGTTAAAGGCGCTACAGTCTGGAACCGCGTGACCGCTACGGTCGCAGGTTGGAATCCTGCCTCGGGCATGGATGTGTGTGATGTCCTTAGGTTAGTTAGGTTTAAGTAGTTCTAAGTTCTTGGGGACTGATGACCTTAGAAGTTGAGTCCCATAGTGCTCAGAGCCATTTGAACCATCTCTGGACTGAAGACCACTACAACAACAACCATTTAAAAAGCTTATCAAACAATAGTCCTTCTCTACCTTAGTGTCTGCAGCACTCTGACCTACAACTACTGTTGTTGGTCCAGTTTCCATCCATTCTCATTACAATTGTTTTGGCACCTACTGATTTTCTGAAAGGGGAACCAAAGTGCGCACCGGAGCAGGAAATGGTCAGATCCACATTCTGCTCCCTTTTAGATTCTGCAGTCCTCCACTTCTGTACGATTTAGTACAGGGTCTTAAGACTGCATTTTCCACACATTTCTAGTAGCTTCTCTCCATTATCATTCATAATATCCTCTCCAGATTTACTTACGTCGTAGATACCATTCTGATTACCCAGTCGTCCATAACAATCTCCGAAAACATCCAGCTCCTTCCTATTCCTAATCCCATCTGGGAGGTCTGTCACATCATTAAGGAAATTATTCTTCTCAGAGTCAGTAGCATTATTTGTGGGTGCATATGCTGCAATGATAGCTACACCGCATCCTTTTAGTTTCGTACCCACACGCATCAGTTATTTTTTTACATAGTCCCATTTCTTAATGCAGCTTTTCTACTTTTTATATACAGCAACGGACATCCTCTTCTTTGCCCAACACTGTTAGTTCAGTTCACTGTAAATATGAGTATAAGTGTCTATTTCCTCTACATCTTTACCTTTCTTTTTATTTGTTTCCGTTATTTCTATTAGGTCTACATTGTTCCAATGGATTTCTTTCAGTACTTCTATTTTCTTAGTTGCGGTGCCCTGGACGTCCCACGTACCAAAATTCAGATATCGTTTTCGTTGGATAGTTTGATTCCGTTTAATTCCGATCTGGTTCCGAGGCTGTACTCTTGGATTTTTTGCAAACTGGAGTTTTCCGAGTGATGGGGAGCAGGTCCAACGCGTCAACATCCAACCCGAAGGAGCATGTAATTTTTAATCAAGGTTTTCTTTCATTCTACAGATTGTCCTTCTGGACTTAAGGGCTCTGTCCACCCTGCATTTTAACCAGAATGCTGCCGGATCCTTTGTACAAAGTTCGACCCTCTCCACGTCGCCGCCGATGGAGATAGAATTGGAAAATGAGACACCCTCCGGCCTCTAAACCTAATACCACCGACGTCGAAAAACCAATAGTTGGCCAAGGGAGACCAATAAAGAGAAAACAGAAGAAGCCTGCCACATGTAAATGGAAGTAATGTAAGACGTCCAAGGGAACAAGTGGTTGCTACTCACAGATCCAAGAAGGGAGCCCCCTATGGAGGGTTGCACTTTGTCTGGAATCTTGCCAAATGACAAGTCTGATATGGGTGAATCTACTAGAAGCATTGCTACTGCAGGCATAGCTCAATATATAGCGCCGAGACACAGAAACCGACCCACCAACGTTAAGGTGGTAGTCCCATCTGGAACATATATGATGAATGTTTTAGGTGACCAATTTCCACCTGGCAATATTATACCTTTGAAACAAACGTTGGCGATCAGTTATTCTCTGTACAGTGAAAATGTTAAGAGCTGACCAATCACACAACCAGTGGCTCTCCATATTGTAGAAAGTATTGTTTGGTATATCAATGCAGGATGCCACAAGAACGTTACTGAAATTTCATTGTACCTACATGAAACTTATCGGCAATGCATTAAGAATAATGGAGGCACTTAAAGAAGGAAGACACGAACGGCAGCCAAGTATTATTAACAAATTCTGAATGAAAAACGGTTTTACATTGAATATACTGGGGCGTAAGGAGTCCATGACGGTGTTGGGAGCTCCGTATCGAGAAGTAACCTTGCAGAGGTTCCTCTATTGAAGAAAAGAAGTATCGTTGACTTGTTGCGAAGCCATGAGGTGCCGCAAAGGCTAGAGAGAAGTATTCGTATTGTTGAGTGAACCAGCGTTGTTATTGGTGCCATATCATGATAAACAAAGTATACTACATTGAAGTGATCAATCATGGGATAGTGATATGCGCATATACTGAAGGCGTAGTATCGCGTACACAAGGTATGAAAGGGCAATGCCTTGGCGGAGCAGTTATTCGTACTTAGGTGATTCATGTGAAAAGGTGCCTGACGTGATTAAAGCCGCAGAAAGGGGAGTAAGAGTTTGAATGCGGAATGGTAGTTGAGCTAGGCGCATGGACATTCCGTTTCGGGAATGGTTAGGGAATTCAATATTCCGAGATCCACAGTATCAATAGTGTACCGACAATACCAAATTTCCGGCATTACCTGTCACTACGGACAACGCAGTGGCCGACGACCTTCACTTAACGACCAAGAGTAGCGGCGTTCGCGTGGAGTTATCAGTGCTAACAGACAAACAACATTGCGTGAATTAACCGCAGAAATCAACGTGGAACGTACAACGAACGTGTCCATTAGGACAGTGCGGCGAATTTGGCGTTAATGGGCTATGGCAGCAGACGACGGAAGCAAGTGTCTTTGCTAACAGCACGACATCGCTTGCAGCACAATTTTACAATGCTGCTGTCAATAGTAGTGCCTGCTGTTTTGGGACTGAATGTAAAAAACACCAGCTGACACGCAATGATTCCTCCGCTCCCAGCAACCAGCATGAGAAATGCCAATTTACCCGAATATTACATATAAAATCGTTGCGTGAACGGATTCTGGGGTAAAGGTACAATAGACTGTCGCGGAGAGAACTAGGTGTACTTTCGAGAGAAGTTATGAAACGAAACGTTCGATGCTCTTTAGAATGAATTGCATGTTTTAATAGAATGTGCTTAAGTATTTTTTTCTGAATATAAACCCCTTTGCAAACTCCAAGTTAAAAATGTCTTACTGTGAGCTACAGATATTTTTACGGCGCAATAATTATGCTCATCCAACGAACGAACCAAGAATAATCCTTTGTTCACAAACGGAAAGTACTAAAGCATCGTTTAGTTAAATTATTTTCCTTTTCTTACCAGGAGAACACGCCAATTGCCATCATTCGATTTCCCAGGAATTCCGCTCACTGGAAGGACTCAAAATAAGCGAACACGTGTCTCTTCTTATTCGTAGACATTCGACTGTTTCTGAAAAATCTACGGTCAAAGTTTTCGAGGTACTTTAAATGGATTTTATCGGGTTATGTTCACAGATGAAATGGTGGCTCAATGGTTACCGTCGCACAGGAATGTTTCTTATCAAATTAGAGGATACAAGTGCATTTTATTAACTGTAGAATTGCAACTGTATTTCGCAATAGGTTTTAAATATGTGAATATGGTACGTTGAGGGGTTACAAACTTCTTAAATTCTCGTATTTTGATATTTCACTCTTATATGAATTCTTATATTTTATTCAGATGTTCATTCTTGAGGAAGATTTGGCGTATTTCCTTGGATGACATCGATATTAGAAACTTTTCGAAACACAGATATTCCGAACACGGCGAGCATTGCACGAAGACAGGTTTGCCACAGCGATATTTCTTCGAATGTATCTCAGTCGGGAAACAAACGTCGTTAAAATTGGTGAAAATTTCACGCATTGGCTAGAATTTCGCGGCAAACCATGCATAACGCAACACTTTTCCGAAAACTGGCATTTGCAATTCATTATGAGTCGAGATGCACTACAGGAATTTCAAATAATTTTCTCTTTTTGTTTTTGTAACCCATTCATGTGAGATTCAATTAACATACGAATAATGACAATTTTATATCAGTATATACTGGAAAACATTGTTGTAGTAATCTTCTACACACTTGGCCATATTCAGGGTGAAAATTACTGAAAAAAACGTAACTTAGTTACGAAATACGCGTGCACACACTTTATTCAACTTGTAAACGTCACTACAGATTTAGGTTATGACATGTTCCATATGCCTGCCATAATTGGCAGAGGAATAGCGAAATTCTGCATGATGTCGGAACATCGGTGCTATCGATGACCTGAATGGCTGTTTTCAGCTCAGCGATGGTTTTAATGTTATTGCTGTACCCCACAAAAAGGAGTCGCATGTATTCAGATCCGGAGAATATGGCGGCCAATCAAGGCCAATGCCACTGGCTTTTGGGTATCCCAGAGCCAGAATCCGGTCCCCAAAGTGCTCCTCCAGGACATCAAACACTCTCCTGCTTCGATGGTGGTCGAGTTCCGTCTTGCATGAACCACATTTTGTCCAAATCAGGGTCACTTTAAATAATGGGGATGAAATCATCTTCAAAACCTTCACGTACAGTTTGGTGAAAACCGTGCCATCAATGAATATCATCCGATTATTCCGTGACTAGACATCGTACACCACACAGTCACCCGTTGAGGCTGAGGAGACGTCTCGATCGCGGAATGCAGATTCTCAGTCCCCACAATGCGCCAATTTTGCTTATTGACGAACCCATCCAAATGAAAGTGGGCTTCTCGCTAAACGATATCCACATCAAATTCCTGTTCGTCAATTCTGTGGACGGTTGTGTTGGCGAAACACAACCGCTGTTCCATGGCCCGAGGGAATAATGACTGATTTTACATGGGAAGAGATGCAGATCTTCGAAACAATTTGTCGCTGTGTCTCCCGGTTGATTCCCATCTGTTATGCAGCTCGTATGAACGATTTCCTGGGGCTGGTTTGAAACACAGCTCGTGTCTTCTCGATGTTTTCGAGCGTTTTCACCCTTTCTGGACGACCGACATTGCCAACACCGTCGTCACGAATACTAACCGTTCTCTCAAACATACGAATCAAATTTTTTATTGTTCGCACACGTGGAACGGTTGTCTTCAGTTTGAACTCGCTCGTTATCTTCCTTTGAGCCGCAGTTTGGCTGTTGTTTCTCTCAAAAAAAGGCCTTCACAAGCGCTCTACGCCCAGGCGTGACGTTTTCACGTGCAAATGGCTGGCAACAACAAGGCTCGTGCGCAGCGCATACTAATTCACATCAGACCCCGCGGCCAACAGCTCAGTTTGAACGTCATAACGCAAACGGTTCAGAAGTTACGACGGTTCGATTTCATATAGTTCAATAATTTTCACCCCGTAAATGAAAAATAAAAATAAAAGTAATAATCGGGTTTCAAACATGGGGTGCAAAGTGATACCTACGGATACCGCGCAGTAGAAGCCACATAAACTACCTGGAAAATACGTCCTAAACTTTGACCGTCGTTTTTTCAGAAACAATAATGTCGACGGAGCCGAGACACGTGTTCGGTCATTTTGACCTCCCTTCACTGAGTGAAGTTTCTGGGAAATAGGATTATGGTACTTCATGTGTTTTCCTCGTTAGTGTTTTAATGGGGTCCGTGACCACGTAGTAATAACTGAATTGATAATATTTAGGTTCGAATCCTGCCTCGGGCATGGATGTGTGTGATGTCTTTAGGTTAGTTAGGTTTAAGTAGTTCTAAGTTCTAGGGGACTGATGACCTCGGATGTTAAATCCCATAGTACTCAGAGCCATTTTATTTTTGATAATATTTAGATAAGTAGGAAGAAGACTGTACAAACGGTAACTACCGATTACTGTTAGTATGGCAGCTGACGATCCAGAGACGATCATTTGCATGTGCTGTCCCTTGCATCAGGTAGGGGACAGTCTGTTAAGTGAGAGGGTGCATTCAGAAACGAGAGTTGGCTCTTCCTAAACAAGGAGGGGAAACGTCTCGGCGTGCTTAAGAAACCATCCGAGCATTAGTCTAAAATTGTTTAGAGAAACCACAGATAATTTATATTGCAATGGTTCAACTGAACGCTACACCACTGCTAGAGCAATTTCATATGTTTAATCGGAACGTCTATCTGCTGTTTGGAAGCTCTCATTGTTCACTGTATGACGAGTGCTTCAGCTTCCACAAGCTCGCAAGTAATTTCATTGCATCGACTCGGCCAATCGTTCTGCCTTGATGATTCACGACGAATCCCGTCCGCAGCTTTCAGCTGGGCAGCCATTTCACGGCAGCACCGCAGTGGCGAGTGGAGGCGCGTCGTTTTGGGATGTGGTGGACCGCCGCAAACGGCACTGCCTGAGTGGCTTATTATTTGCAGCTAATTACTTGCCATGCAGCGGGCGCAACGCGCAATTAAGCTACAAAACAGGTTTGCGGCTCGGCCAAAACGGACCGCTTGTCTCTCATTTAGCTGTCGCCCATTTGCACATGAGGATCATGAAGCAAATATCAAACTACAGTCAGAACCACTTCGTTTCCGATTACATTCTCCTGTGCCTTCACGTCACGAATTGGCACTTTCTACAGTGACAGAAAGGTGAATTCACTGTAACTTGAGGAACCAAACACAGCTAAGTTAAACAATTAGGACATCACTGGAAAGACCCTCGTACATGTTAAAATATTCACCAGCTTTGATTCTATACGGAACCTTGTGTACAGCGACTGTATATTATTTTTTTAGCAACACAACAGTCAGTCACAATCCTATTGTATTTTTTTATTTTTCTTTCACATGCAGAGTTCAGCTATCAATATCCATCCTGAGTGGTAAAATATAAGGACATTACAGAATCAGAACTGATTCACATAAAACAATAAGTAAAACACCATGCCATGCAATAGAAGCGATCCATTTTAATCAACATACCATTTAAGTTATAATCCAATAAACTCCAAGCCACACGTGTTACCATACGACTTTACACTGAGGTGGCAAAGTCATGGTACAAGGATACGCACATATACAGATGGCGGTAGCATCGCGTGCACAACTATAAAAGTTTTTTTGGTTGGCGACTCCATGGAGTTTTGTGTGCACCACAACCAAATAGTGGATAGAATTGGAAGGAAAATCAGCATTGGCCGTATTTTGTTGTTTTATTGTCAGCAAAATCGATTTTCAGTGATTTAGTGAGCATCCTCAGTGGTGTAATATACAATTAAAATTGGTAGGCACTGGTGTCAAGCTATATGTGATCGCTCTAAGCTTGTGGTTATAGCTTGATACCAGTGCCTACCAATTTTAATTGTATATTACGCCATTGAGGATGGTCACTAAGTGACTGAAAATCGATTTTCCTGACAATAAAACAACAAAATACGGCCAATGCTGATTTTCCTTCCAATTCTATAAAAGGTCTTTTTTTTATATAAAAAATATTTTCAAGGTTGCTGCACACAGCTATGTTTAAAGTTGCTACAATAAAAGGGCATTGGCAGAGCCATCATTCGTGCTCAGGTGACTCATGTGAAAACGTTTCCGACGTGATTATGGTCGCACAACGGGGAATAACAGACTCTGAATGCGGAATGGTAGTAGAAGCTAGACGCATGGAACATTCTATTTCGGAAATCGTTAGGGAATTCAATATTCCGAGATCATCATTGTCAAAAATGTGTCGAGAACTGCCAATTTCAGGCATTACCTTTCACCATGGACAATGCAGTGGACGACGACCTTCACTTAATGAACGAGAGCAGCGGCTTTTGAGTAGAGTTGGCAGTGCTAACAGACAGTCAACATTGCGTGAAACAGCCGCAGAAAGCAATGTGAGGCAGAGTGGCGAAATTTGGTGTTAATGGGCTATGGCAACAAATGACTGACGCGAGTGCCTTTGCTAGCAGCAGGCCTTATCCAGCAACGCCTCTCCTGGGATCGTGACCGTATCGATTGAACCCTAGACGACTGAAAAACCGTTCCCTCACCAGATATTCCAGATTTTAGTTGGCTCGAGTGTCGTGTAGAACCAACGAAGTCATGGACCCAGTTTGTCAACGAGGCACTCTGCAAGCTGGTGGTGGCTCCGTAATGGTGGGCGATGTATTTACATGGAATGGACTGGCTCCTCTGGTCCACCTGAACCGATCATTGGCTGGAGAAGGCTATGTTCGGCTACTTGGGACCATTTGTTGTCATTTATGGACTGCATGTTCCCAAACAATGATGGAATTTTTAAGGATGACGATGCGATATGTCACCGAGCCACAGTTGTTCGCGATTGGTTTGAAGAACATTCTAAACAATTCGAGCGATTGATTTAGCCGCCCGGATCACCCAATACGAATACCATCGAGCATTTGTGAGACATCGCACAGCATCTTGTACCGGCAACCCTTTAGCAGTTAAGGACGGTTACAGAGGGAGCATGGTTCAATATTTCTGCAGGGGGCTTGCAAGGACTTGGTGAGTTCAGGTTACGTCGAGTTGCTGCACTATGCCGAGCGAAAGCAGGTCCGACGCGATATTACGAGGTATCCAGTGACTTTTGTCACCTCAGTGTATTGGGAGTACAGGCAGAAGGACACTGAGGTAGTTGTTTACAACAAATACAGCAGCCTCAGATTGCGTCATGTGGGGTAGGAAACGCCCTTTGTATTCCAAAAACTAACTAATCCAGTTCCTTTCCGATATAGTAGTTTAAAACCCATTTTTTACTGAATAAAATCAGCGTATCAGCTTTAAAATGTGGGACAGATAGGTAGAAGACTTGAGATCGGGTTGGTCAGCATGTAGCTTTAAGCGAGATACAATTGCAACTTCTTATTTCACTGTTCACTTAGTTGAGAATGGACATACCCTCTCATGGGGTCGGGTGTCTTATGATTGTACAGGGCAGATTCACTTGAGAAGATGGAAATATATTGCCGTCATCTGGTGTTCATCTGTTCAGTGAGCAAGTACTGGTGAAGAGCATCCGGTTTGGGGAGCTCTCTCTCTCTCTCTCTCTCTTTTGAATAACCGGTTCCAAGAGTGTAAATGGCGTGGATCATCTTCTCATTGCTGTAATACGCCAACTTTGGGTTAAGAAAGACAATACATAGGAACTGTAGAAAAATGTATCTACTTGGGATCGCGGACAGCTGCACAATAGCTCTCATTAACGAAGTGCCAAAGTCAAGGACATTTTTCTTATCGTCAGCAAACAAGTAGCCAGCTGCGTGTCCACAAATCCACTTCGCGGAGTTCGTCTTCGCTTGTGGGAAGTATGCCGAGTGTGGAAAGAGGAGCAGGTGAGGACGTATCTGATGAGGAGTTGTACTGGTAATTAGGGCCAGTATCTGTCGCACCAAGAACTAGACACCTCCCACCGATCCACACGCCCGGCGGTGCTCGTTCGTGTCCAAAACATCATGGGTGACACATAACAGAGTGTCCGCAAGATAAATCCCGTGAAGGCGTGACTGGCATATTTGCTTCCCATTGACTGTAAGGTACCATACAGACTGGACGTCAATATCAAGATATGGAGCGCTTGACTACACACCAGTCGACGTAGGGATGCTTCCCAACAACCACATTCGGTGACCTGTGCTGCTGAAGAAAGCCCATTGGTAGTATTGCAGTGTTGACATAGCCCAGTTCGAGGAAAAATAGGCGGAAGTAACAGAAAGGTGGTGGGACGTCCGAAAGCTGAATAGATGCTGAGAGAGTTTGCAGTGCGAAGGCCTCCAGCAACAAGCTGGTAACCCACGTAGGACAACGGTGCCGCAGTGCCATGTGAGAGCTGACGAAAAGGGGCTATCGCTCTGGCGGGGACATGGTACAGCCCTAAACCACCCCTGCACCGTGGGAGGGTGAGAGCCTAGTACCTTACCTTGAACAGCAATCCTTGGCAAACAGCTGCCAACACGCGTGCGGGCCATAGACAGCGACGAAGTGTATGCGCCAAATAGATATTTGCGTGTTGTGTCCACAGCAGATGACTGAGGGCTCGTAAATTGATCTAGGGACACAGCTCGTAGTTGGGACAGTAGGCTCCGGCAGTTGAGGGCAATCGTGCGCTGCAGACCATTTGCGAAATCGAATCTTACGCATCAGATAATATCAGCTACACGCAATCGAGCCTCTCTGTCTGCAGGAAGCCCCGCACCTACGGCCATAGCGCTCGACTTTCGGAAGTTAAGGCAGCTACCTGAAGCCTTGCCAGTGACCCCCTGACCTCAGCACCGCTACGAAGAAAGATTACGAGATCGTCAGTGTAAGCAGTCCAGATGAATATATGGCCACTGACTGACATCCCAGGCCGCAGAGCAACGGTTCCTTGGCGAAAGCATACAATGGTGGAGAGCCTTAACGCACGAAACGGTGGATCAAGATGGAGGAGTGAGACGGCCGTTGTAGAACACACGGGACGTAGCTCCACGAAGGAGACGCATTACGACATCAACGGTAGTATCAGGGCATCTTATGTTTGCGGCGGAGCACCTTCCAGGCAATCGTGATCGACCGGATCGAATGCGTGGCTGAAGTGAAGAGCTGCCAAAAGTCCAGGCACAAGACGAACGTGAGGAAGTGGGATTATTTCCTCACAGCGACAGTGTGGATGTTTTTGGCATCTCCCAAATAAGTTTGATCAGCGGAAACCACGTAACGGGCAGCCTGTTCAGCCTTCTGGGCAGCCAGCAGCTGGGCATAGACCTTTGGATTGCTCTTGAGCAACGTCAGGAGGCGGTAATCGCATATCTGTGAGATAACCCGAGGCTTGTGAATGGGAATGACGAGACTATCGAGAAAACCGTCTGGGATCTGCACCAGAGGCCTCATAAGGCGCTGAGAAATTTCTGTCCACAGCGGTGACATTGGGGGCCGAAATCTCCGATAAAACTCCAATGGGAGGCCCTCAGAGCCAGGAGACTTGTTGTAGAACCTGCCTGGACAGCATCATGGACTTCGTCCTGAGTGACGTCAGCAAGGAGATCCATCATTTCCTTAACAGGAACCGGGCCAAAGAAGAGTCGAGAGGCCGCCGTAATGTTGGCAGGGTGGTGACGTTGTGCAGAGTACAGAATAACATAAGGTGCATGGAAGGCAGACCCTATATCGCGCCACCGCTCACCCGTCTTAAGTACATTAATCATTCTGCTATCACATGATACATAGATGGATGCTCCTGCGCTAACCTCCTTCAAGGTGACGATGAGAGAGGGATGTGAGCTGTACCTTGACAAGATTCATCATCGCCTAGCGTTCTGGCGAGTACAGCATCATAGTACATTCCCAGAGAATGGTGAAGTAGAAATCCTGGGTTCGTCGCCGCCATGCCGCGACCTCCCTTCTATAACCAGTAAAGGCCTTGCGGGGGGCAGGCTTTGCACAAAGCACCCACCACGACAGACAGACTGACTTAGACGTCGGCGTCGACGACAATCTGTCCACGTGATCTCGATGAGCTGCCAGCTGTCAGTGTTCAGTTTCTACGGCCCCTGGCGCACAACACCATTTGGCGGTAGAGATTGATGGCATAGATATATGGATCATAATCAGAGAACGCAACAGGCCAGACTTCAGCAGCCTACATGACACTGACAATATCGCGTGAGATATAAAAACGATCAAGGCGCCTGGAAGAGTCGCTAGCGAAACGCATAAGTCCCGGATGATCTTCATGAACATGCTCCAAAGAATCCACATTGTTGAGAGAGTAGCTGCTAGCGCCGCGCACAGTGATTGACGCGGCAGTCGATGTTTGGGCTCCTAGGTGGAGTTGAAATCGCCTCCCATGATCAATGCATCCTACCGACCCAGAGAGAGAGGCGTGACTATCTTGGAGAAGGGAGTGGAACCTTCACAGGGGCGATCCGAACCAGATGACGCATAGACATTTGTGATCCTGAAGCCACTAAACAAGAGAGCCATACCTCTGACATCAGGGAGATAGGCAGCTGTATCAGAGAGGGTACCGTCGCGTAGGACGATCGAAATTCCACTATCAGTAGGGGAAACATGAGAGACATGTGCTGCAGAACCGTGGAAGCACAAAAATCTCCAACACGCACCTCGTGAAGGAGGTCAACGGAAACGTCCACAGCATACAGCATGTCTTGGAATAAAGTCAATTCGTGGCTTTCGCAAATGGTATCGATAATGACTGTGGCTCAGCCATAAGTCTGTCAAGCTGCCATCGCTAGGAGAACAGGCGATTCAAATAAGGAAAAAGCACAGGAAGTTCCGTTTTAGGCCCCTGTGGAAGGACCTATCACTTTTGACGGGGAGGAAGCCGACCCCACCAAATCGGGTCCACCGTTCTACACACCTCCAGAACGTCCATCCTCAGCATCGACGTCGTCTGCCTAGGAGACAGTGGTCTCGCTAGGCCGGTTCAGTTCTACAGTATCAGATGTGCGCCCACAGTTATCTTCAGACACAGAAAGGGAGGCAACCGCATCAGCTCACGAGGGGGAAGGCTAGTGTTCGTAGATGGACCCTGACTGGAGACGGAGGCACGGACAGACTTCGCGTCGTCAGGTGCCAGGGCGTCTGAGGACAGCGCATCATCAGTAGGAGGGTCATCATCCTGTGCATACATCCAATGGAGGCAGTCATCAGAAGCGGTACGACAGTGTATCTTCCGTTTCCTCGGCGACCGTTGCTTCCCAACATGTTGTTCTGTGTCGGATGGCGGATGGCTGTCGTCCGACATGTGGCCAGATGTCAGAAAAGCGCAGTTCAACAACCATAGGGTCGTAACGGACAGCTTGCTTCTGCTGACAGCCATTGTGCCCCGCGGCAGTGCAGGAGAGACAGGAAAAACGTCCACCGTGTTGTTGAGAGGAGTCGACTGACCCAGCGCAACGGGCAGTCTCGCCGCGGACGCACAAGATAGAGGTAACGTAATGGGGAATGCATGGGGAGCTACGTGTCCAATTGACGTCTGAACCAGTCTGCGTCGGAGACATTCCGAACGGACGATCCTGGCGTGCCTGGCCACTTACTGAACAAGTGCGTGGCTGGTCATCATCATTACGACAGCCCTGGAGCTCGCAGTTATCAAGTAGGAAGGCACGTGTTTCCCATGTTCAGTTTTTATCTGACAGATACCATTGAGGACACGGTATGTTTCGAACGTCTTCGACGTTTGAGCAACCTGACCGACGACGCTCCCGTAA
This sequence comes from Schistocerca cancellata, assembly GCF_023864275.1. NCBI lineage: Eukaryota > Metazoa > Arthropoda > Insecta > Orthoptera > Acrididae > Schistocerca > Schistocerca cancellata. The sequence goes on along the minus strand of NC_064630.1, from coordinate 321,444,232 downwards.
GGTTGAAAGGCGGCCACCGCAACATCCGACGCCACCTAAAACGGGAGTTCGAAAACCCTCAGCCAGACTCTACATGGACGTCACAGTATCGCAACTTGGGATCGTTAGTATGGCGCTCCACAACGTCGGCGCACAGCTCTTCATTCACCAGCTCTAAGTTCACCGTGATACTAAGAATCGGAAAATGAATTCTGAGAAAACATTGTTGCGGGAGACGCATTTCGTCCCGTATAAACCGTTCTACTTTATACGCTTTTGGTCGCCATTGATCCAAAGGAAACTTTAATTTACTCGTAGCTGGGCGCTGGGAAAATGCCTTGATAATTGGTGAATTCGGACACGAAGAGAAGCCGCTACGAGGAGGTAAAGAAACTCACGCACGCACAACAAGTATTGCTCGCCTCACCACTGCTGGAAGCAATCTGCGATCGTCGACCATCTCCTGCTTGAGAGCAGGCCACGTCACGATCCACAAGAGAATTAATATTTAGTTTTTCTTTTTTAAATTTCAATTCCCCATACGGGGCGGGCCGGCAGCAGCATAGGCGCTACTCTTTAGCCAAGAGACAGTAAGTACATAACAGGAAGACATTTAAAACAACATAGCCGGCCGGAGTGGCCGTGCGGTTCTGGGCGCTACAGTCTGGCGCCGAGCGACCGCTACGGTCGCGGGTTCGAATCCTGCCTAGGGCATGGATGTGTGTGATGTCCTTAGGTTAGTTAGGTTTAATTAGTTCTAAGTTCTAGGCGACTGATGACCTCAGAACTTAAGTAGCATAGTGCTCAGAGCCATTTGAACCTTTTGATTTTCTAAAACAACATAAAGGGGAAAATGGGACGGAAATAGGTATAAAAAGGGGAAACATTATGGAAGAGAGAGTACAAAATGGGGTGATTGTAAAGATGGAGATAAAAGTTTAAAAAGGTATATTACACAAAAAAAATCACAACTGTAACGATTAAAAGAACACAAAGCGAAGTACAGCCAGATGATAAAGTCAAGCACACGATTAAACTCACAGCACTTGACTTGACTGTAGATTGGCCCCGAGAACAATACTGAAGTAGCACATTTACCTTATAATTGGGAGGCGGCGGTAGGACTTATGTAGGCGGCGAAAACTTAACTATAGTAATTGTACATGAAATCTGTATCATTTAAATTGAATAAATGATTTTATAGTTCTATTTCTAGTGTAAAGTTGCTGCATTAAGTTTTTCTAAAAGCGGTGCTGATATTCAAGAAAATAAAAGCGGGTTAAAAGCTGTGAGCTGTCTGGGGAAGTTAACCTTGCATTAGTCAGCAACTGTTTCACCAGGTATCCAGTCTAGCTTACTAAATTCCCAACCAGACTAACATTAATTATAATATTTTTATAGTCATCTTACGACAACGGTGATATATATATAAAAAGAGAATTTAAATAAAAAGAAATAAATCATTTACAATTGGACATTTATTTTAACATTGATCATTGTTCCGTTAAACTTTCAGCATATTAAACTTGATTCATAACTAAACTGGTGCCTTATTCAGGATTGTGAAAATGTGAGTTTGTAATCTTACGGAACACATCAAATATGGAGCTAAGATTGGGAGACTGCATACAACACTGCATTCATAAAATAACACGCGAAGAACGTTGAAACATATGCAAGAGGAAATTTACCACAACCAACCGATTCAGTTTTCACCCAAAGAAGTTACTTTCGTAGCGCAATCCTGTCCGTCACGAAATTACCACACACTGGTACACTAAATTCATACTAACTCTCTATGAAATTGTAAGTAGGCTGTTTAGGTTCTTATATTGGGTCTGCATTTTTGATGGCCCACCAGTACCATTATTTCTACAAGGACTACAGTGGGTCTGCAACTTTGATGGCCCACCGATACCGTTATTTCTACAAGGACTGCAGTGGGTCTGCACCTCTGGTGGCCCACGAATACCATAATCTCTAACAAGATTACAGTGGTCTGCTCTGTAATGACCTACCTACCAATATTCTTCAAAACTTCGACTGACTCTGCTGTGGGTTTGCTCTGTTGTGGCCCATTACCTGTCTGCATGTCAAGATTCAGCACTGTCTTTCCGTTGGAAGGACAACACTACTTCTTCAAGACTGCATGGAAATCCACTACTTCCATGTGCATTTTCTTTTACTGCTCAGACTTTGAGAAAAAAAGTGAAATTTTACTGTGATGAATGATCAGGATTGTCTTTATGGACTGTGAGAAAATTTTACCTTTGACCAACATTTTATCAATAAGTGTGTTCATTTGATTTCTTTGTTATTGTAATTATGAAAAATTTTTTCAAATCTGTATTGGCCACTACCCAAAATAATTTGTAAATTTTTTTGTGGGGAGCATGGGGGCTATGTAAGTAGGTTGTTTAGGTTCTTATATTGGTAACGCCACCGCCACGTAGCGCCTTGTATGAGAATCACTGGCAGTGCTGCGTTCAGTCTGTGGTTGGCTTGCATTGTTTTTGGCTATTGTAGTGTTGGGCAGTTGGCTGTTAACAGCGCGTAGCGTTCTGCAGTTGATGTGAGCCGCCAGCAGTGGTGGATGTGGGGAGAGAGATGGCGGAATTTTGAGAGCGGGCGATCTGGACGTGTGTCCATCAGAGACAGTACACTTGTAAGACTAGATGTCATGAACTGCTTTATATATTATGACTTTTGAACACTATTAAGGTAAATACATTGTTTGTTGTCTATCAAAATCTTTCATTTGCTAACTATGCCTATCAGTAGTTAGTGCCTTCAGTAGTTTGAATCTTTTATTTAGCTGGCAATAGTGACGCTCGCTGTAATGCAGTAGTTCGAGTAACGAAGATTTTTGTGAGGTAAGTGATTCGTGAAAGGTATAGGTTAATGTTAAACAGGGCCATTCTTTTGTAGGGATTATTGAAAGTCAATTTGCGTTGCGCTAAAAATATTGTATGTCAGTTTAGTGTAGATCAGAATAGGTAAAGAGAGTAATGTCTGAGAACGTTCAGTTTTGCTCAGCTGTTTGAATAGCAAATAACGTAAGAGGTTTATCAGCACAGTAATTCATTAATTTTTCTAAGGGGACGTTTCATATGTCGACCCTTAGCCGAGGTTACCTCACTGGAATCTTCTGATTTTTTCTTGTAGTTTGTGTAATTAGTGTAGGTATTGTTTATAGCTAGCACATAATTATAGAGAGAATTTCCTTTGTCGTTGTAGTTTTTCATTGTTGTACAGTAAAACAGTTGTGGCATGCATGTAGATTTGCACCAAGTATTCCGGAGCTGCGATTGCAATTAAGTAGGTATTATTTTCAATGCTATGTTAATGTGTTTTCTTATTTTGGTCTTCAAATTGTGCTTTTCTGTGTTATCGTGTGAAATACGTGATAATTAAGGCGTGTGAAAAACGTAACACTAGGCTCCAAAGTAAACTGAGAAATAATAGTGACGACGATCGTATCTTATCAGCACCACTGTGTAGTGAATCAACAGACATTCAAGGTAGTAATTTGGTAATTGTGCATAGGGAAATGGAGCGGGCGGCAAATAATGGTGTAGACAGTGAAAGAATTAGTGAACAGGGAAGCATTATCGATCGATCGGTCGCCAACAGCTCGCCTCAGGATTCCGAAATAACAGGACGCAATCTTGCAAATACTGTAGGTTCAGGTTTTGCGGCCTCGCCGTTTTCTCAAATAAGTCATGACACATTTTCTGCTTTTCAAAATGCGAATATTGCCGGTTCAAATGCACTGCCGAATAGCACTGAGGAACATGTTTCAGACACCAGTGCATTGTTATTACAATTAATGCAACAAATGGGACAAAAGCTTCAAAATTTAGACACAATGGAACAACACCAGAGACAAACACAGCAACAGTTAGACGCAATGGAACAAAATCTTCACACCACGCTTGAACGAACACGTGAAGATTTAACTACTGAGTTACATAAAATCGAATCGAAATGTCAAAAAGTCTGTAATGACGTAAAAACACAAATTAGTGAGCATTTCCAACCTATTTTTTCGCGGCATGAAAATACATTACAGAATCACGAAGCAGCCCTAAAAGAGCTGCAAACTATTGTTCATGAAAATCAGGAGACCTTGAAAGCTAAAATTGACTCAGTTGCATCTACCGATTCGGTTAAGCAACTTGCAAAAACTAAGGAAAACTTAAAGGACACAGTAGATACGATTTCAACACAAATGGACACTCTGAAACTTGGTTCAGAAAAACACACTGAGGAAATAAGTACATTATCGGAGAAAGTAGCCGAACTTTCGGATCAGTTGGGATCTACAAAGGTAGATGATGATCTGAATGACACAAGACCTGTAGCCATCACTGACACAGAAGAGTATGAACAAATTTAGAAATTCAAACGAAATCTGAATCAAATTCATACGCAACACAAAAGAGAAATCTGGGAAGTACAGGATCAGTTGGCACAAGTAATACAAAAATTACATATTTCAGAGGACACTCGCGCTCCAACACGGGAAGAGGGACTTAGAAATACGGAAAAGCCGCAATATAATAACACAGGTCATTTCGAAATTATGAAAGAAATTGGCAAGGTGCACCGAATTTTGAGATGGAACCGCCGACACGACGTAACAATGACCGATATGCGACTCGCCGACACGATGATTTTGACTGTAAGCTGTTCATTACTACACGTAAATTCAAAACATTTAAGAATTCTGGCAACGACATTCCTCCACAAGCGTGGCTCCATCAATTCTCTCATTGTTTTCCTCCCAACTGGTCATTAGAGCACAGATTAGAATTTATGTGTGGCTACTTAGAGAATGAACCAGCTGAAAGTATGCGATCGGTCATTCACCATTGTCACAGTGAAAGAGAATTTTATCATGCCTTCCTCTCAGCATTTTGGTCTCAAGCTACACAAGACCGAGTAAAACATAGCATCATAATGATGAAACATTCCCAACAATCTGAATTATCCAGTCTTGTGAAATATTTTGAAGACATCTTGCACAAGAATCAGTACCTGTCAAACCCTTATAGCCTCTCAGAACTCATCCGCATTTGCTTAATCAAATTGCCTGAACATTTATGACATATTATTTTGGCAGGACGTTGCAAAGACGACATTGAAGCTTTTCAGGGACTGTTACAAGAACTGGAAATTGACACTGACAAGCGCGGAACGCGAAAACAGGAGCACAACAATTAAGGTCACATCCGTCACAATTCCGCAATGACAGAAATAATAACTGGACACGACAAGGCTATTCTTACAACATAAATCGTGACCAAAACAGACACCACCCGTATGACAACCGTTGGCAGAATAATAGTTTCTGAGAAATATCGCACTTCCATAGTAATGAATATGACAGAGATAACCATAGAAACAGACAATATGGGAACCAAAACAATTATTATCAAGGGAGACAGAACAACTTCAGATGCAACAGTTCAGCGTGCAGTTACGATTGAGGGAGAAACTCTCCACCACGTGACCGACAAGAAAGAAATTATGGAATCTACCGATATGACGACAGACGATATAATCGTAACGACAGACCTGAATTGCATGAGAACTGGAGGGATTCAAAGAGGGCAGGGCCCTCTCGACAAGGTGAATTTCTAGTAGTCAGGTCTCCTAATCTCAATAACAACATGCACCAACAAAGACACAGATAATGACTTGCACCGCAGGCAGCCATGTGCGCTGGCTGGCTCAGAGGAAAATAACATAGACGCTAACCTTGTGAAAAATTTTAGCATTCCTTACCGACATATACCGCATGATAATTGCGTTCAAGTTGAAATTCTGCGTACTAGAAAGAGTAAAGGATTGCACCACATTTCACATGTAAAACCGTTTATTGAAAGATAAACTGCTTTTTAACTTACTCTTTGCCATAAAATTTTTCACTTCACACTACTAGTACAATTTGTCACACAGAGAAACTGTTAACATGCAACAATGTTTTGAGTTTAACTATCCAGTCTAGAACCTAGGGAACATATTTAGACAGTAATTACGAATGCATTGTTATAGTGAACAGACGACACAGTGTTATTGTGTGTGTACATTCTTTCTTGTTAGTTGCATGATTACGTAACGACTATAAGGGTTACATACTTAGAACATATACCAGTACTGCTAATGAGATTTTAATGCAACATTTGGGTTTACTTGAAAATACATTCTGGATTTAAAGTACTTTCTGAGGGATACCAGATGACACAGTAGTTACTTTATTTGACAGCCACACGATTATATCACGACGCTAATAAAGAGTGACACAATTTATATTATTGCTTTTGCGCTGTATCTGCTTTATATCTGCACAGTTTTTCTGAATTCTTCTGGAAAGTAAAACATGTTTTAGTAGTAACTTTGTGGTATAGCTACAATGAGACAGCCTTTTTTGTAGCACAACAATACGTTACAGTGTAGTACTTTCTTGATCACGGTAAGGTACGTAATAACTACGTTATCTATACGCAAAGCATTTCACTTTTGTTTACGATGAGGTAAGTACATTGACTTCAGCAGAACTTTGCTTACAGAGGACGATAACTACGACACTTCCACAGGATTATCTTACAGCAAGACGCACATTTAGCGCTACAGGACAAGCATTTGAGTGATTAATTTTGTACTTAAACCATTTATTTTTAAAGATTTTTGAATTACAAAGAAAGTTTTCCATGATACATTTCATTCCATTGCTGTAATCTGTAACATTTGAGGGTATAATTACATTAATCCTCAGGGGAGTACACGCTTACTTTGTGTACCATATGTTTGGCAAGCACAAGAAGCCCTAGCTAATATGGTATTTGCTTATACAACTTTACACATCGGTACCATATTTCTCTAACACAGAATTACTCAGCTATCTGATTATTTAACAGAGAAACAAAGTTTTTTACTACGTCAGTGACACAAGTTTAAGCAATTAAACAGTTGGATAACTTCACACTTATGAGATTGTATTTTGTCTGTACTTTGTGAACTGTTTATATTTTTTTCGGAACCATTGTGATACTATGAGAGCTTTGAATTTTGTATTTGGTATGGGATCATGATTTATAAAGTACGTTTGAGGTAGATGACACTACTGAAATGAGCAGAGAATTTTCTTTAGGTTTTGAAATTATTGGAGGAAGCTACAACGTTTTTGAGATTTGACTGAGGTGTCATGATGTTATTATTACGATGACAATGTGTATTGTGCTGTTGAGGTATGTTTATGATCAATAAGCTGATGCTACATAAGGAATTTGATTATGCTACGTATTTATTATGATGAAATATTGAAGAAGTGTCTACGAATATGTATCTGTGTAATAAGGTAAGGAATAATGAGTAGCGGTTAGGGACTCTGATTTGTGAAAAAGGATGTTGGAAACCAAGAATCGTACTTTAAGAGTTATGCAATCTGTGTAAATGCATGAATGTATCACAGTGCCGGCGAAAATTTTTTGGAATCTGTTATATTTATAGGATTTTGTTTCTACACATTTGTAACGCAAATTTTCGACCTGTGAAATTTATTTATATGAGACTGTCACTGCAGTCGTAAATATTTCGGTAAGAAAGTTAAGTAACCTTCACATAATGCGTCATCGGCTCCCAGCTATGACACCTGCCTGGAGAAAAAGCCATTAGGTGGAGAAAAAAAAGAGGCCATTAACCTCGCTATTGACATTTCTTTGTAGAAAGCATTGCAGATACGACACGCTCATTACTTGGAAACATATCGTACTTTGTGCTACTTACTGAAATGCTTATGAATTGATGGGAAATATTCTTACATCTGCACACCTGATTATGACGAGTGTCTTTCTACGAGAGTTGAGAGAATTTCTACTAACTTACGAAATGCCACAAGACTATTGAATGATATTCTTATGCTTCACTTTACATAGTCGCTTATTTCATTTGATATCTGGTTTCCAGCGGTGTTGCAGCATTGGTTTTATAAAATAAAATTAAATGCATTTGCTAATGTGAACACTTTCTGTCAACAGATCTGTTAAACAATAATTTTATGATCCACATTCTTCAAAAAAAGTAGCACTTGGGAGATCAATAAGAAGGGACTAATAACAGTAACTGCGTACATAATTTTCTTTTCATGTACTTGGTAATTTTTTGTAGAATAAGTTTTTGTGGTGCACCACTTTAATTACATAGACATTAAGATGTGATTAGACATTTCCCTTATCTGCATTGTTGTGTTTAGTGTACTATTTTTTCTGCTTTCAGCTTTGTCATGTTTAGATATAAGTTATTGCACTTGCTGCTGCTGTTTGCCAGGCATAGGGCTACTAAATTTCACTTTGTATTACTCTGTTAAGCCAGTTTTACTACTGATTTATTTTTCTTGTTGCTGCACATTGGCTCATACTAGTTGTAATGTTGCATTTACTTTGCTAATTTAGATTTATTGCTGGTTTTGTTTGCCAATTTGTATTTTTTCATTGCTGTTTGTATTAATTGTTTTGTGCTGCTCTATTGCCTCATTCCTTAGTTCATGCATTTGAGCCCAGTAGATTTAAGTTAGCTTAAGAGAGGGTAGGCTATGTAAGAGAATGAGTTATGATGAATTGGAAGAAATGCATTGAGAAGTTATACAAAACAAGTTTGTAAAAGAAAAGGTACTATACAATGAAGAATAACTATTTTAATAGAGGATGAATAGAATGCAGAAAGCAGGCTTAGATAGGACTTTTTGGGAATAATGGTGAACGAAGGGAAATCTCCATGCCAAATTCTGCAGTAAAACAAACCCTGTCCTTTCCTTTTGTGTTATTCCTCTATGTGTTTGTGTACCCTTGTGTATTTGTGTACTTCCGGTCTTTATGTGTTTAGTTCATAAGATTTATGTTGTAAAATTTTTCTAGTACTAAGCTACATTCACTATGATGAGGAATACTGTTATCCTCAAATATAGTTTGCATTAATAATATGTGATTTTCTTTGTAAAGATGTTTATAGACATTATTAATTATGTTCTGTTGCAATGCTCATTTGTGAAATTAATGTTTCAAAAACTATTCTCATTATTTTATATGTTTACTTATGTCATAATTCCTGTAACACTGATGTATATGTTTATTTATATTGTTTTGTAAAGCCTGTATTACTACAAATGTTATCTGTATTATTGTGTTCTTTAATGATGTATTTTGTACCTTTGTTATTGTATTCTTATGTTATGAAATTGTAATTGACACCAGTTCATCAAATTAAGTAATTTGTAAGTTACATTTCACTGCACAGATTTCTGTTGCTCATAGTATATGGACAATATGTGAGAAGTAGGGACTGATAGTGTTTGCACGTGTGTTAATAATTCAGCAAGGGACTGGTTAACAGCATTGCTGGTTCTAAGGACAATTAAAAAAAGACCTTTCTGAGTGCTCAAGTGGTGGTTTATGGACTTGCTATATTGTCCGCAAGACTCTTCGATGATGATTGTGCACCGGCACAGTCGCAACAGATGGCTGCTGGCCGTCTCTACAAGGACTACCGTGGGTCTGCATCTTTGATGGCCCACTAATACCATTATTTCTACAAGGACTACAGTGGGTCTGCAACTTTGATGGCCCACCGATACCGTTATTTCTACAAGGACTGCAGTGGGTCTGCACCTCTGTTGGCCCACGAATACCATAATCTCTAACAAGATTACAGTGGTCTGCTCTGTGATGACCTACCAACCAATATTCTTCAAAACTTCGACTGACTCTGCTGTGGGTTTGCTCTGTTGTGGCCCATTACCTGTCTGCATGTCAAGATTCAGCACTGTCTTTCCGTTGGAAGGACAACACTACTTCTTCAAGACTGCATGGAAATCCACTACTTCCATGTGCATTTTCTTTTACTGCTCAGACTTTGAGAAAAAAAGTGAAATTTTACTGTGATGAATGATCAGGATTGTCTTTATGGACTGTGAGAAAATTTTACCTTTGACCAACATTGTATCAATAAGTGTGTTCATTTGATTTCTTTGTTATTGTAATTATGAAAAATTTTTTCAAATCTGTATTGGCCACTACCCAAAACAATTCGTAAATTTTTTTGTTTGGAGCATGGGGGCTATGTAAGTAGGTTGTTTAGGTTCTTATATTGGTAACGCCACCGCCACGTAGCGCTTTGTATGAGAATCACTGGCAGTGCTGCGTTCAGTCTGTGGCTGGCTTGCATTGTTGTTGGCTATTGTAGTGTTGGGCAGTTGGCTGTTAACAGCGCGTAGCGTTGTGCAGTTGATGTGAGCCGCCAGCAGTGGTGGATGTGGGGAGAGAGATGGCGGAATTTTGAGAGCGGGCGATCTGGACGTGTGTCCATCAGAGACAGTACACTTGTAAGACTAGATGTCATGAACTGCTTTATATATTATGACTTTTGAACACTATTAAGGTAAATACATTGTTTGTTGTCTATCAAAATCTTTCATTTGCTAACTATGCCTATCAGTAGTTAGCGCCTTCAGTATTTTGAATCTTTTATTTAGCTGGCAGTAGTGACGCTCGCTGTATTGCAGTAGTTCGAGTAACGAAGATTTTTGTGAGGTAAGTGATTCGTGAAAGGTATAGGTTAATGTTAGTCAGGGCCATTCTTTTGTAGGGATTATTGAAAATCAGATTGCGTTGCGCTAAAAATATTGTGTGTCAGTTTAGTGTAGATCAGGATAAGTAAAGAGAGTAATGTCTGAGAACGTTCAGTTTTGCTCAGCTGTTTGAATAGCAAATAACGTAAGAGGTTTATCAGCACAGAAATTCATTAATTTTTTTAACGGGACGTTTCAAAATCTTCCCAAGAAGAATAGCTGAGGGCTACATTTGATGATTACGCCACATGCTTCACGTGGTCAACTTGGTTTACACAAAGAGTGTAACTCCACAATAATTTTGATAATTAAAATAAATTACATCGGAACGCAATTTACAAAAGAAAAACCTCAAACTGGTTACTATCGTCTTACTATTAACCTGATGGGTCAAACAATTGTATAAGCACGTGGTACTGGTCTCACAAAGTACACCCCACGTGTGTTGAACATAAAGAAAAGTTGCTATATTGAAAAATATAGCACATTCGCATTTAAGATTGATGATCTTAGTTAGAGTTATGGATCACCAACTCGTGGTTCCACTTTACTCACAAAGTAGTGACAAAGTAACTACTGGAAGATATTCTGAACTTCACACTCGAATTACACTGCGTTGCAATTTAAGATAAAATAAGATATTTTAGATCTAAACCTGAAATAAAGGTGATTAAATTTTCAGTTAGGCTGAACTTAAGTAATCCATTGTCCTACGGACTTAGCAGAGACGTGTTTAGCTGGGGATCTTACCACTTCAGACGCTCGCCGTGGGCAGACTGTTGTGGGCCCCTACCAAGGGTGCTTCACAGATACAGACGGAAGTGACCAGAGAGAGACAGCTTCCTATACCAACATGACATGGGATGGACAGGACCATACTAAGAATAGAAACCTCTTTGCTTTTAGGAAAACTAGCTACCTGTTCCGACGTTGGTCCTACTGTTCTCTAGAAGACAGGCTTGTTTGCTACCATCAAGCATGCAACTAGAAATACATTTGCTCATTCATCCTTTCACACAGAAGGGAAGTGGGATGACAGTATCTTATCATATACAGTATATAAAAGAAAGTGGATGTAGGTTCCGTATGAGACTGTGCGACATGAATTACATATAAACAGTGTTTTAAAGTGTAGTAGTGTGACAGATCGTTCTTGTTTGTGTGTAAAAGTAACACGTTCCACTGCTCAGTCTCCTCCCAGATTGTCAGAAACACCACAGTAAATTTAGCAGTAGAATATATGCCGTAAATGACAACAGTTTTAAGAAATTAACATGAAAGGAATCCAACAGAGACCTTTCACTAGTTATGAACTGTCTACTAGGAATCTGCAGAATTTTACAGTAGTTCAAAAGAAAAACACCTTTGCATACTGCACATTATGTTTTTACTTAATTTGTACACACAGACGCGTTTCGCCTTAGTTACGAGACATCTTCAGTGAGTGTCCTGAAATTTTACACGATTTTTTCGTTTGAACATATAGGTTACCGTTTGCACATTTAGGTTACAGATTTAAAACAGTTCATTGAATTTTTTTTAATAAAATGGAAAAGTAAACTGGTTGAAAGTTCGGAGTTTTCCTAGAGATCACTGTTTTCGAAGTATAGCATTGTAATTGCTATTTTATTTGTCTGGAGTGTCATTTCTTTCTGTAAGTGCTGTGACCACAAGAAAAATTACAAACTTTCAACCAGTTTCTCACATGAGAGGAAGCTGTTTGGCTTACAGATAATGAGTGACATGTGAGTACTTTTCCATTTTATTACAAAAAACTTCAGTGAACTGTTTTCAATCTATAACCTATATGAAAACCAAAAAATCGTGTAGTATTTTAGGAAACTCACTGAAGATGCCTTGTAACTAAGGTGAATCGCCTCTAGGAGCACAAGTAAAATAAGAAGAAAACTTACTGTGTGGCGTGCAAAAGGTGTTTTCATTTTGAACTACTATAATTTATACAGTTGTTGCGAAAATGGCCACCGCAAGAAACTTGTTCCAGAATATTAATAAGAATATACTTTTCCTATGTAAGACACAGCCAGTGCTAAATTAAGTATTACACTTTACAGTACAATCCGTCAGCGGCTGTCCTGTGTTAACGAGACAGAGTGTATTAACATATGAACAAAAGTGTAAATCATCCTACAAGAAAATAATAACCAGTTTCCAACATATTAATTAAAAAAAAGAAAACATCGTGATAGCTTGTTTAACAGATTAAAAAACTCGCTGATAACCAACCAGTCATCGTTCTTACTAGTAATCACTGTGTCTATAGAAATATACATCGACAAGACGATGGAAGTGAGCGAGTCGAATGGAAAAAAAAAAACCAGATCAGAAAAACGAAAGAGAGTAGATGTAGAAACTTTGTATAAATTTCTAGGGCGAATGTATGATTTATTTAATAACTTGCTTTCAATTTCGGTATGGATAAAACAAACGCTAAAATTCACACTAAATTACCCTTCATTGGACAACTTGATTTTAAAGATAATTCCCTCATTTCGAACCTCCGAAGCAGTGGAGTGTATGTGAAATTGAGTCAACACCTGGAAGTAGAAACCGGAATAAAAAATGATGTTGAACTCTGCATTAACATATCGCCACAATACATTACTAATTTCAGTTAATATTAGACCAAATTCCAGTGAAATATTTCTGAGCCTTTTCAAGAAGGCAATAACAAACGCCTATTTAAAATTCCCCTCTGTATGTAAAGAATGACAGTACTGGAAAAACTCTTACGTTATTTGATTTTCAAACAGCTGAGCAAAACTGAACGTACTGAGACAGTTCTCTCTTTACTTATTCTGATAATCACTAAATTGACACACAATATTTTTAGCGCAACGCAATCTGACTTTCAATAACCCCTAAAAAAGAATGGCCCTGACTAACAATAACCTGTACCTCACAAAAACCTTCGCTACTCGAACTACTGCATTAGAGCGAGCGCCAATACTGGCAGCTAAAAGATTCTAACTACTGAAGGCACTAACTACTGATAGGCATACTTAGCAAATGAAAAATTTTGATAGAGAACAAACAATGTATTTACCTTAATAGTGTTGAAAAGTCATAATACAGGGTCGTCCATTGATAGTGACTGGGCCAAATACCTCACGAAATAAGCATCAAACGAAAAAACTACAAAGAACGAAACTCGTCTAGCATGAAGGGGGCAACTAGATGGCGCTATGGTCGGCCCTATAGATGGCGCTGCCATTGGTCAAACGCATATCGACTGCGTTTTTCTAAACAGGAACCCCCATTTTTTATTACATATTCGTGTAGTACGTAAAGAAATATGAATGTTTTAGTTGGACCACTTTTTTCGCTTTGTGATAGATGGCGGTTATTTCGTGAGATATTTGGCCCGGTCATGATCAATGGACCACCCTACATCCACAACTGCTGGCCGCTCGCCTCCAACTGCCCAACATTACACAAACGAATATTCCTACAATGAGACCTACCAACACAGACTGCTCACAGCGCAGTCAGCAATTTTCATACAGAGCACTACGTGGCGTTACCAATATAAAAACCTAAACAGCCTTCTTACACTATCATTGATATAATAGGTCAATTAGAATAGGTATCACTGGACGAACTACAACAACGTAGTGCCAGATATAAAATATCATAAAGAGACAAAAAAATTTTTAAGATTTTGGATCACACAGCCGGCCTCGGTGGCCGTCCGGTTCTAGGCGCTTCAGTCCGGAACCGCGAGACTGCTACGGTCGCAGGTTCGAATCCTGCCTCGGGCATGGATGTGTGTGATGTCCTTAGGTTAGTTAGTTTTAAGTAGTTCAAAGTTCTAGGGGACTGATTACCTCAGATGTTAAATCCCATAGTGCTCAAAGCCATTTGAACCATTTTTTGGATCACACAACAGGTTAATGTTGATGCGGATACCTTTTAAATAACATAATTTAATATCTAATGACTGTCCTTGACTCGGGATCAATCAGAAACATCTTGACAAATAGGACGCACCACGATATTACACCTACTCGTTCGCTCGAAACAGAGCTTTTAATGCTTGGTGGTTTAATTAGTGTCTAAAGCGGCATTTACATTTGAATTTTTTCTCCGGAAATGCATTGTTTATGTACTGACAGTAATCACTACAATTTTATGGCATGGATATGTATATGACATTTCCAGAAATGCTAAAATTGTGATAAATGTACGACCCACTTAGGAACGTTTACATCTGATAGTTTTCGCATGGCACATAGAAAAGCGTTTTGTGTTGCAGATCTTTCATTCTGCTTGCCATATTGAAAGCATTGAAACGCAAAATAGCGGTCTGTTAATTATTCTAAATATATCAGAAAAGAAGAAAAAACGTTTTGTGTGGGTTCCAGTGTGGATTTTGAGATGTGAAAATTGCTGTGCCTACAGTTAATTAATGTCTCAGTTCCGTGTCGAGGACTCACCTCAGCTTTTGAATTTTTTAAGAATAATGCCAGCTGATTTTGAAAAGCTTGCTTGTAAAATTGGCCCACTTACATCAGAGTAAGATACCAAAGTTAGAAAAACTAATAGCGTAACAGAACGACCTGCCTTGGTATTAGCTCAGCCTCCTTGTTTATCTCCGGTATGACTCACGGGAATTTCCTTTTTGTCATGAATATTCGGAAGAGAGACTTCTTGTTTTGGACGAAACTTATCTGCCAGGAACATCATACTGAACATCTTCTTCGTCCAGTGGGTGTATAGGTTTTTACGAGAGTAATTTGTTAAACAGTTTCCCTCTTCGTCTTGGGGTTACATTTTCTTTCGATGCGGGTGTTAAGTCAGAATGATTATTCACTTCTTCAGTGCGTTTCGATGTACCTCGATTGTCAGATGGGGTCTTCAATTGTGGCCTCCCCCCCCACAGCAGTATCATAGTCAGAATATAATAAAATAAATAAAGTATAACTTGTAACAACTGCCATTATTGTTTTCATTTTTGTTACAGACACCGTCTACATCAGAAGACTGGTGAAACATTGACAACAAATTCGAGTAGAAGTGAACATCTCCAAATTTTTAGGTGTTATTGACGGCGAACACGCTCTTATCCAAGCTTCAAAGACAGTGACAGTTGTTAATTTGACTATAAGGGACAGTATAGCGTTGCTTTAGAGACAACTGATGATGCTGCCTACAAATTTTTCATCATCACATTTGGCAGCAATGGAAGAGCATCAGATGGAGAGTTTTCAGAGTCGATGGTTCCTATGGCTCTAAGCACTATGGGACTTAACATCTGAGGTCATCAGTCCCGTAGACTTAAACCTAACTAACCTAAGTATATCACACACATCCATTCCCGAGGCAGGATTCGAACCTGAGACCGAAGCAACAGCGCGGTTCCGGACTGAAGCGCCTAGAACCACTCTGCCACAGCGGCCGGCCTTTCAGAGTCAGTAGAGTTCCAGATTTCATTGAAATTGCAGCAATAGATCTCGAAAAGATATCTCTCTCAGGATCAATACTGCGTTGTGCCACATGCTTTTGTAACTGACGTTGCTTTTCCTTTACAACTTCATATTATGAAACCATACTTATTTAACAGTCAATGTTCCATGAGAATTCGTAACTACAGAGCCTCTGCAGAACGGGGAATAGTGCAAAACGTTTGTGGTATTTTGTCGAGAGTATTTGGAGTGTTAAAATAGCCTCTTCTCATTGCTCCTGAAAGTGTGGAGTCTGTAGTTTCGGTCCTTTGCAGTTTACATAAATGGCTATTGCATGAAAAATATTCTGCAAATGTATACGCTACTGTAAGCACGTTCGACCGAGAACATGCAGAACCTGGCGACGTAATACATGGAAGTTAGCGAAATGGGGCCCTGCCAGCGTGCCACCACTGTCAGAGCAACACAGCAGGAACTGCTCAAAAAATGCTAAAGAAGTACGCGAAGAGTGTACTGAATATTTTTGAATATTTTGTTAGTAGCTGAGGGGAAGTTTCTTGGCATTACAAATTAATGCAAACAGCTAAACTGGAATGTAACGTCAGATAGTTTACCATGGTACATACAAATTTCTTCTCGAACATAAATTTTTAAGCAATCTGTTTTGTCACCCGCGTTTATTCGAAATTTATTGTTCACTGCCAGAAAAGTGGACGAGCAGCCAACTTCATTGATATCTGTCGAACGAGCTTGAACTTTCAAATAAACAGTGTTTACATCTATGGGTATGGATAAGTCGACACTTATAGCTGGCGGTAGAATATGTATCTCGGTGGAGTTTAGGCCTAAGTTAGTATTTGGTTTACCCTGGGTATTTCATTTTCCCAGTATCATTCTTATCTGGGAGGCTTTATCCTGTTCGCTAACTGGGGAGACGCCCGATGAACAACCCCACAGGCCTTGTCATTGAAAATGTAT
The DNA here is from genome assembly GCF_023864275.1 of Schistocerca cancellata. Classification (NCBI taxonomy): domain Eukaryota; kingdom Metazoa; phylum Arthropoda; class Insecta; order Orthoptera; family Acrididae; genus Schistocerca; species Schistocerca cancellata. Next base: position 321,427,225 of record NC_064630.1, on the reverse strand, counting down.
TAAATTTATAAAAAAAATATGATTCTGTCATTTAATAGCGCTAATCAAGTGCTGTCAGACTTCGTTTGTTTCAATCACAAACGGTGTTCAAAAGTTATTAGTTTTGTAAGTACAATGGCACGACTACACATCTTAGCGCCTCTAATTAGTAAGTTATTCTCCCTACAGAGTGAATCTTCAAGTGCACTTACAAACCTCGTTTTGGTACTCTATATCTTGTATCTTAACTCGTTCGGTGTTTACTATTGTAGCAGACCTGAAATAGGTCGCGGATCATTCTAGTTCCCGCCATTACATTCTCCATGCCCTGCTGCAGACTTCAAACGGTCGCTCTCACGGGAAAATCCACTAGAAGTGCCCCTTAAGTGCACTTTGCTCATATAAGCCATGTTATAGGCTGAGAGCATCAACAACCACGCTGCTTACCGCTGTAAAGTTCGTATAGGTTATGCAAACTCTATTTGAACGATGCCAACATTATCAAAGTACTCTCAGTATTAAAAGAAACTGCAGTGGCTAATGGGTATGACAATCAGATATTTGAGACATTGTACAAAAAAGGAATTAAAACGTGGGAAAGAAATGAAAAAAATTAAAATAAATTAGAAGAAAGCAAGGACCCTGAACATGACTTATATAGGTATAATACGCTGATGGAAAAAGAATCGTAACACCATGAAGGAGTTGTGCGACATAAATGAAAGTTGTTAGGCGTGTTTGTATATCTCAAAGACGCCATTATCACCACCTCACTGAGTTTGAACGAGGCCATATAACATGGGTACGAGATACTGGATTTTCCTTCTGTGATACTTCAGAAATACTTGGCAGGAATGCGGCCACTGTACATGACTGTCATCAGTGGAGGTCACTAGAATTTACGGTCGCAGGAACACCGGGCTCCGGACTGCCACGTGGCACTACCTAGAGGGAAGACCATCGTGTTCGGCGTGCGGCTCTGGCGCATCGCACTGCATTTGCAGCATCAGTCTGAGCAGCAGTTGGCATCTCAGTGACACAACGACCTATAACAAACCTGTTACTTAAAGGTTTGCGACTTCATAGGTGTCAAGCGAGAGCTCATTGGATGGCAAGGTGGAGGTGTGTTGTGTTTTATGATGAAAGATGGTTCTGCCTCGGTGCCAGTGACGGTCGTGTGTTGGTCAGGTCTGCAACCAACCTGCCCGTGTGCTAGACACTCTGAACTTACACCTGGAGTTATCGTCTGGGATGCGATTTCGTATTACAGCAGGAGCGCTCTCAGGGTTGTCCCAAATACAAATTTGTACTTCAGTCTGGTGGTTCGATCTGTTGTGCTGTCATTGATTGACAGTATTCCAGTGGCGCTTTCCAAGACGATAGCGCTTGCTCACATACCGCTGTTGTAACCCAACATGCTCTACAGAGTTTCGACATGTTGCCTTGGCCCGCTCGATCACCAGAACTGTCTCCAATCGAGCACAAAGGGGACTGATTGGAAGACAACGTCAGCATCACCCACACGCAGCATTAACCGTCCCTGTATTGATTGGCCAAGTGCAGTAGGTATGGAACTCTATCCCACAAAATCACATCTGGCACATGTACAACGCGTTTGCATGCTTTCGTTCAACATTCTGACTGTTGAACCGGTTATCAATGTTTCAGAATTTCACATTTGTAATGGCTTACCTCGCTCTTACATTAATCTTTGCTCTTGAAATGTTCATCACGTAAATGTGTTACCTACACCAACGTGTTGCCGAAATTTCATTGCTCTACATCAGGGCTTAACCACTGGCCGGTTTTGAGCACGAGTACTCGCGTCTGCTCAGGCACGTGCTCGCGAGCGGGTGCAAGGTAGCGGAGTAGGGAGGGAGGGGAGGGAGGGGAAATGCGCGCGCACGTATGAATAGGACCGCAGCGTGCCTATTGAATTCGCGCCGACTGTGTAACGTTAAAAGTACTACGATCAGCTCTAACAGTCACTTCGCTGGTTAAGAATCACAACCCCCATTGGGAGGAATTGTATCTGTTTACAGAAAAAGATGGTGTTGCAAAATGTTTAGTATGTCACAAAACGCTGAATTCTTTTAGGAAATTTAATTTGCAGCGACGTTATATGTCGTACCACGCGAAAGACTACGGAAGTGGAAAATGTGATGGACCAGATCGTGCACAGGAAGTTATTAAACTTAAAAGGAAGCTATCCGAAGAAGATCTGGATGACAAAAAAAAAAGCAACTGAGCCAGCTCTCAGAGTGAGCTACAAAATTGCTTTGTTTTTAGCAAAATCCCTGCGCCTCTTCACTGATGGCGATTTAATAAAAGATGTTTGGTAGTTGCAGCGGAACATTTGTGTCCATCTCAAGTTGAACAGTTTCGGATTGTGCCATTATCTGACATGACCATTATGAGTTGCGTACAGTTGCAGAGCCAGCTTGCAAATATCTATAAAGATTTTATGGCGTATTCTCTAGCTCTGGACGAAAGTGTTGATATCACTGGAACAGCGCAGCTTTCCATATTTATTAGAGGTGTTAATAGAGATCTTCAGGTGAGGAAGGAGCTCCTCGATGTAGTAGCCATGAAGGACACTACAACTGGAGGTGATATTTTAAGTAGTGTTGAAGAAAGTGTTGAAAATATAGGATTGTCGTCCAATTCTTTAGTTTCAGTGTCTACAGACGGTGCACCAGCGATGACAGGGAAAAAATTAGGTTTCGTTGCGCTGTTGAAGGAGAAAATGCAAAAACTGACCGTGCCGAATGAAATAAGGGGCGTTCACTATGTGATCCACCAGGAAAACTTATGTGCAAAGGGTATAACTCAAAAAATGTGATGAGTGTTGTTGTTCGTACAACCAATTATATAAGGAAGCATGGGTACAACACAGACAATTTAAAAGCTTTCTTGAGGATGTAGAAAGCCAGTATGGTAGCCTGCCTTATTTCAGCGAGGTCCGCTGGCTTAGTCATCATCATCATCATCATCATTTAAGACTGATTATGCCTTTCAGCGTTCAGTCTGGAGCATAGCCCCCCTTATACAGTTCCTCCATGATACCCTATTCAGTGATAACACTGGTGCCTCTTCTGATGTTAAACCTATTACTTCAAAATCATTCTTAACCGAATCCAGGTACCTTCTCCTCGGTCTGCCCCGACTCCTCCTACCCTCTACTGCTGAATCCATAAGTCTCTTGGGTAACCTTGCTTCTCCCATGCGTGTAACATGACCCCACCATCTAAGCCTGTTCGCCCTGACTGCTACATCTATAGAGTTCATTCCCAGTTTTTCTTTGATTTCCTCATTGTGGACACCCTCCTGCCATTGTTCCCATCTACTAGTACCTGCAATCATCCTAGCTACTTTCATATCCGTAACCTCAACCTTGTTGATAAGGTAACCTGAATCCACCCAGCTTTCGCTCCCATACAACAAAGTTGGTCGAAAGATTGAACGGTGCACAGACAGCTTAATCTTGGTACTGACTTCCTTCTTGCAGAAGAGAGTAGATCGTAGCTGAGCGCTCACTGCATTAGCTTTGCTACACCTCGCTTCCAGTTCTTTCACTATGTTGCCATCCTGTGAGAATATGCATTCTAAGTACTTGAAACCGTCCACCTGTTCTAACTTTGTTCCTCCTATTTGGCACTCAATCCGTTTATATTTCTTTCCCACTGACATTACTTACGTTTTGGAGATGCTAATCTTCATACCATAGTCCTTACATTTCTGATCTAGCTCTGAAATATTACTTTGCAAACTTTCAATCGAATCTGCCATCACAACTAAGTCATCCGCATATGCAAGACTGCTTATTTTGTGTTCACATATCTTAATCTCACCCAGCCAGTCTATTGTTTTCAACATATGATCCATAAATAATATGAACAACAGTGGAGACAGGTTGCAGCCTTGTCTTACCCCTGAAACTACTCTGAACCATGAACTCAATTTACCGTCAACTCTAACTGCTGCCTGACTATCCATGTAAAGATCTTTAATTGCTTGCAAAAGTTTGCCTCCTATTCCATAATCTTGTAGAACAGACAATAACTTCCTCCTAGGAGCCCGGTCATATGCCTTTTCTAGATCTACAATATAAAGCATAGATACAATTCCCTGTTCCACTCATAACACTTCTCCATTATTTGCCGTAAGCTAATGATCTGGTCCTGACAACCTCTAAGAGGCCTAAACCCACACTGATTTTCATCCAATTGGTCCTCAACTAATACTCGCACTTTCCTTTCAACAATACCTGAGAAGATTTTACCCACAACGCTGATTAAAGAGACAACTCTGTAGTTGTTACAATCTTTTCTGTTTCCATGTTTAAAGATTGGTGTGATTACTGCTTTTGTCCAGTCTGATGGAACCTGTCCCGACTCCCAGGCCATTTCAATTATCCTGTGTAGCCATTTAAGACCTGACATTCCACTGTATTTGATGAGTTCCGACTTAATTTCGTCCACCCCAGCCGCTTTATGGCACTGCAATCTATTGACCATTTTTTCCACATCCTCAAATGTGATCCTATTTCCATCATCATTCCTATCCCATTCTACCTCGAAATCTGAATCATTACTGATCGCATTTTCACCTACATTGAGCAACTATTCAAAATACTCCCTCCATCTGCCCAAGGCATCTACAGGATTCACCAGCAGTTTTCCTGACCTGTCCAAAATACTTGTCATTTCCTTCTTACCTCCCTTTCGAAGACTGCTAATTACACTCCAGAATGGTTTTCCAGCAGCTTGACCCATAGTCTCCAACCTGTTTCCAAAGTCTTCCCACGATTTCTTCTTGGATGCTGCAATTATCTGTTTGGCTTTGTTTCTTTCTTCACCATAACTTTCTCTGTCTACCTGGGTTCTGGTATGTAGCTATTTTTGATACGCCTTCTTTTTCCTTTTACAGGCTGCCTTGACTGTATCATTCCACCAAGCTGTTTGCTTCATCCTACTTTTACACACTACTGTTCCAAGACATTCTTTAGCCACTTCTAGTACTGTGTCCCTGTACCTTGTCCATTCCTTTTCCAGTGACTGTAATTGTCTACATTCATCTAACTGGTACCTTTCTGAGACCGCTGTTATGTACTTGTGCCTGATTTCCTTATCCTGAAGTTTCTCCACTCTTATCCTCCTACATATGGACCTGACCTCCTGCACTTTCGGCCTCACAATCCCAATTTCACTGCAGATTAAATAATGATCAGTGTCATCAAAGAATCCCCTGAATACACGTGTGTCCCTCACAGCCTTCCTGAATTCCTGATCTGTTATTATATAGTCAATGACAGATCTGGTTCCCTTCCTTCACAAGTATAGCGGTGAATGTTCTTATGTTTAAAAAAGGAGTTTGTGATTACTAAGCCGATACTGGCACAGACATCCAAGAGTTGTTTCCCGTTCCTGTTGGCCTCCATATCCTCTCCAAATTTACCCATAACCTTTTCATACCCTTCTGTTCGATTTCCAATCCTGGCGTTAAAATCACCCATGAGCAGAACACTGTCCTTCTTCTTTACTCTAGCAACTACATCACTGAGTGCCTCATAAGAACTATCCATCTTATCTTGATCTGTCCCTTCACAATGCGAATATACTGACACAATCCTAATTTTCTTGCTAGACACTGTCAAATCTATCCACATCAGTCGTTCGTTTACATACCTTATTGCGACTACGCTGGGTTCCATTTCTTTCCTGATGTAAAGCCCTACACCCCATTGTGCTATTCCTGCTTTGACTCCTGACTGGTAGACCTTGTATTTTCCCACTTCCTCTTCTTTCTCACCCCTTACCCGAATGTCACTAACAGCTAAAACGTCCAGCCCCATCTCACTTGCAGCCTCTGCCAGCTCTACCTTCTTCCCAGAGTAGCCCCCATTGATATTAATAGCTCCCCATCTCATTACCATTTGTTTGCCAAGTCGTATCTTAGGAGTGCCTGGTTTGTCAGTTAGAGGTGGGACTCCGTCACCTCCAAAGGTCCGAGGCATTTTGCTCTGATTGTTGCCAGCATCATATTTAAAGTAACAGGGAAGCAGGTTGCTAGCCTTACTTGCCCCGAGTCCCATTGGGTTTTACCCCTAACGGCTGAGGGACTAACCGGTGGATTTGGTAGTCTTTGCCGTATGAGCACAAAGGTGACCACGACTCAGAATATATCCGAGATGCCCGGCCTTGTTCCAAAGTAACTGGTATCCCGACTGTCGGGATCACTTACTTGGCCACTCATACGTTGCCCGTGGTTCATGAACTAGGACATGACTACAGGAACCCACACCATGGCTTAGTCGTGGCGAATTATTAAATCGAATTTTTGCCTATTAGATGAGATAAATATGTTCATGGAAATAAATAACATGTGTGTTCCTGAATTGAAAGAGTTTTCATGGAAATGTGATCTCGCGTTCTTAGCAGATTTAACTAGCCATCTGAATGGTTTGAACATTTCACTACAAGGTAAAGATCTGCTAATTACTCATTTCATAGATATAATACGAGCTTTTAAAATAAAATTGACATTTTGGGCGAGTCAGCTGGAAACAGGAAATCTAGCTCATTTTCCTAATTATCATCCATGCAAGATGTTCATAAAGACTGTGAACGTTATTCACATAGTTTAGTTGCGCTTAAGGAAGAATTTGATCAACGATTTCAAGATCTGACAGCACTAGACAGTGATTCTGATCTGTTCTCCTCTCCATATTCAGCGAATATTGAAGAGATTCGTCCTGAGCTGCCACTAGAAATTATTGACCTGCAGTGTGACAGAGAATACAGAGACAAATTTCAGAACAAGAAAAACATTTTGGAATTTTACAGACACTTCCCTCAGGATAGATTTCCTCATTTACACAAACTTGCGGCTACAATAATATCAATGATCGGTTCCATGTATGTTTGTGAATAACTGTTCTCTGTAATGAAATGTAACAAAACGCGCCTGAGAAACGCATTGTCTGATCGAAATTTAAACTGCACGCTGCGCCTACGATGCACAAGAAAAATTACTCCGAACATAGACGCAATTGTAAAGGGCAAAAAGTACAAGATAACAGAGAATACCACACTTCAGTGACACCTTTTATTGTGTAACAATTCACAAATTAATACGAATGTAGAGGCATACACTAAGCTAATAAAATTATGTGGCACGTGTACATTCTCCTTTATTGTTTCATTTGTCACAGTAATAATTTGTGAGTAATATCCCTGCAGGTGGCCGCGGATTTACATTGACTGGCGGCAGCTGTTGTGTGCCTCACATGACTCTCCCCACTCTCCGCTCTGGTCCGGTAATGGGGGTAGCGTGCTCGCGCTGCTCCGTGCTCGCGCCTTGCTACTCACAGCTTGCTCCGCGAGCACGTATGTTGTGAAGCCCTGCTCTACATTAATTATTTTTTGGTTGGTTGGTTGGTTGGTTGGTTTGGGGAAGGAGACCAGACAGCGTGGTCATCGGTCTCATCGGATTAGGGAAGGAAGTCGGCCGTGCCCTTTCAGAGGAACCATCCCGGCATTTGCCTGGAGTGATTAAGGGAAATCACGGAAAACCTAAATCAGGATGGCCGGACGCGGGATTAATTTTTTTTTTTTTTTTGGTGTTGTGATTCTTTTTCCGTCAGTGTATATAAGACTGCAAAATATTCTGTAAATACTGATGCAAGATTAGCTTTTAACACCGCTGGTAGACTGAGGAACAGCTTAATACAAAATATAAAGAAAAAAGGATTATTTTATAAGCTCTACAATCTATGCGCTAAGCAGTATGTTTTCGAGTAATATGATTCAAAGAAAGCCCTGAAATCACGAAAGATGCAAAATCTACCTTCTGTAAACACCTGCTGTAAAAGATGAGTTTAAAATATCGCTTTAGACTGCATGTTTAATGTCTTTCTATAGAACTGTCATGCCGTTGTTACATGTTTTATGAACTATTGGCTTGTGCATCTTTATATTTTTATCGCTTATTACATAAGATTTCTTGTTTAATTCTTTATTATCATCCCGACGTCATTGTTTATTACTTTCCTGTCGTCTTCAACATGAACCACAGTATCGTCGTTCATCACCACTCTCCAGCCCACCTTAGCAGTAGCGGCGTAGCATACGAAGCTAAACTCTTCTCTGGCTTCCGCACGGTACTGAAAGGCAACGGTATGTCACCCAGTCAGCGGATGCAGAGCTTGGACAAAAGTATCGGAACACCGTCAGAAATGCGTGCTTGAGCATAAATGCGCATGCTGGCCAAGCCTGCAAGTCGCGCCATTGTGTTTGACCATAACGACACATGTGCAATGTCCTAAATATGTTGCCAGTGTCAGTCGTGGTCAAAACTGTGTTCTGTGTAATTGTGAGTGCATTAAGTCGGAGCTAACTGAAATCGAGCGTGGGCAAATTGCTAGTGGTCGTATGTTAGATGCTTGGCTAACCAAGATAGCGTTTGGTGCTGGGGTTGTGTTTGGTGTTTGAAGAGGCACAGTATCTAAGATTTATTCCGCATACAGGAAAAGCGGAAAAATATCATCTGATATCTTACAATGATGATGAAAATGCGTGTAGAGTGATCGCGACGGACGGTCGTTGAAAAGGACTGTGGCAAAAATAAGAGGACTTAAGCTGCAGGTATTATTGTAGAAACGAATGCCACACTCGCGAAACCTGTCAGCTCCAAAATAACACGAAGGGGACTCCATGAGCAGAGAACTGCAGATGGACCTAAACCACCCATCACTGATTCAATTGCCCGTAACAGTAAAACGTGTTGCCGGTGCCATAAAGCCTGGAGTACGGAGCAACGGGAGAAAGTGATTTGGTCGGATGAGTTGTTTCACACTGTTTCCAATTTCTGGCCGGGTTTACATCGCAAGAGTGAAACTGAAATGAGTAGGGATGCTGGTATCTGGCAGTGGTATAGGACTGAGTCCAGACTGAGGGGAAAACTGACAATTTTATTACATCATAAACAGGTTACATAAAGCTCGCACTGGTAAATCGAGCACATTTGATAAATTCATATAAATACCGCCGGCCGTGGTGGCCATGCGGTTCTAGGCGCTACAGTCTGGAACCGAGCGACCGCTACGGTCGCAGGTTCGAATCCTGCCTCGGGCATGGATGTGTGTGATGTCCTTAGGTTAGTTAGGTTTAATTAGTTCTAAGTTCTAGACGACTGATGGCCTCAGAAGTTAAGTCGCATAGTGCTCAGAGACATTTGAGCCGTATAATTACCGAATTTTGAAGGCACCGAAAGTAGTGTAAAGACGCTTTTAAACAATTACATCCACAATGCTATTAAGGCGCCAACCAATAAGCTCTATGTTTACAAAAAGGTGCCGCTGATCAATAACATGGTATATAATTTAAAAGTACCATCAAATAAATTCAACATTAAAGGGATGAAAATCATTTAAAGGTGTGTGCGAGCATTACATAAAAAATATTTAAAGCACCAATAATAAGACAGATTAAACAAATTAAGCAATGTAACATCAAAAAATTAACCTTAACTAGAAGCTGGTATTTACATTCGACATCGGTTGCAACACACAGACGCAGTTGTTTTACAAAGGAAGAATGATAACAGTGAAGTTTTGAGTTATCATCCTTCTGACTGGTTTGATGCGACCCGCCACGAATGGCTCTCCTGTGTCAACTTTTTCATCTCGGAGTAGCAATTGCAACCTAATTCTTCAATTATTTCCTGGATATAATCCACTCCTTGTCTTCCTCTACAGTTTTTACTCTCTACAGCTCCTCTAGTAACGTGGAAGTTGTTGTGTGGTGTCTTAATAGATGCCCTGTCATCCTGTCCCTCCTTGTCAGCGTTTTCCACATATTCCTTTCTTACCTTATTGGCCCAAATAATCACAATAGCATCTTAAAAATATTACATTTCATCAAAGATAATGAATTAGTTCGAATATTTCCCAGCAAACACAACAAAATAAATTTAGAAAATATGTTACTAGGCGGCCTTGTGGCCGAATAGCACAAGTGCCAGCTCACGTGGTTAATCACCAAGCAATCTACGACAAAATGCCGTCCAGCCGGCGTGATACTTACAGAGGTAATCAGATCACCCAAAGCACACTTATGTTATCACAAGTTACTCACTAATCAGTTTATGACAAAATGCCGTGCAGGCAAAGTGATTAAATCAAATCCACCAAAGGACACCCACGCTACCCCTGCCACTGCCATTCACTGGCCTTTAGCGCAAATCGGTTATTACGCAGAACAGCAGACAGAAGCTCGCCTTTAACTTGCATTGTATGACGGTTAACAACAGCCTTGCGTCTTCACAACAGGTACACCTCGACTATCCATTAGGTAGCCACCTCCAAACAGGAAAGCCTGTCGCCTCTTAAAATCAACAGACTCCACTGACTTGGGCATCCGTTACATGCTCCCGCTGCTAGGGAACTGGCTACCATTGTAATGCGCAAGCCCCTCTATTCTCCTTAGCGCTTGCGCGGCGCCTCAACCTGACCATCCTTAAGTCACATATTCTCGCTGAATCCCAAAGAAAGTCCAAGTCAAAGCATTACCGTGTGCTTACCCTAAATATATCATGAGGAAGGTAACAGAAAATTGGAGGGGTCCGTTGACGATATGGACAGCCATGTCGTGGTATTCCAAGGGGACTCCACTGTGAGCGTACAAGCTATGGAGGGAGATTAGAGCAGCATTTTCTGACGCAGAGCACGTCGCTGGCGGTTGCTACAGGGCCGTGGCGAGTGGCTGGCGATAGCGCGGCCTTGGAAAAACCCGAGTGAAAGATTGGCAGGGGATCGCATGGCCTTATTTGCGCGCTTGGAGGAATTTATATGCCAGAGAAAAATTAATAAAAGCAGAACTAAGAGTGATACGGAGGTGCGAGTTGGCACTCATTGACAGAAAAATATGTAAAGCTAAATTGTCTAGACGCACCACAAAATTACATAATAGTTTAAAAGTTATTGTTGCCTTAAAAACCATAAATTTCTGGGAGTTCAGAAGCTAATATCTCGGCAATGCTTTGGCCGATTAATATGAATAAAGTGTCTACGGATGCTGCTAGCAGAGCTGCATAGAGCAGTCATAATCGATTTAGCAGAATATGTACCAGTTTTGAATGCGAGGTCGGAATATGGTATTCGACTGAGAGAACCTGTGTTTTTGGTAATAAATTTAAATAGACGAAACTAGCGGCAGCATTCTAAAGTATAAAGAGGCAGGTGAGTAATTAAGTATGTATTTTTATTTGTGTATTTATGTTTAGTAGCAAAAATCTGGGAAAACCAAAATCACACCACAAGAACATTATTTGTGAAAAAACGGTAGCACATACTAAAAATTGGACTTCAAACTGCTATTGCCCGGAAAATTTCTACGTTTTTCAAAGTATCATATGTGTTTTTGTGTTTAGTTTTAGAATATTCGTAATTTTTTTGTCAAAGATATTTTTGAGTTAGGCGGTCGTTTCGAGGGTGTATAGGGCGGCCATCTCTGGACAGTTGAGTCTGAGCGACGCTAAGAGCCGGACGTTCCGCCCATCTGCAGGTAGCATTGGGTTGGTAGCCTCGATCGGAGACAAGTATGTATGTAGCGACGTACGAAGCGATCAAGTTGAGTGCAATATAGTTGTTTAAGACAGCAGGCAACTGTGTATTTTGTGAACTGTGAATAGGCTGTCGAGTGCCGTGATCGCGACATATGTACACTCCTGGAAATGGAAAAAAGAACACATTGACACCGGTGTGTCAGACCCACCATACTTGCTCCGGACACTGCGAGAGGGCTGTACAAGCAATGATCACACGCACGGCACAGCGGACACACCAGGAACCGCGGTGTTGGCCGTCGAATGGCGCTAGCTGCGCAGCATTTGTGCACCACCGCCATCAGTGTCAGCCAGTTTGCCGTGGCATACGGAGCTCCATCGCAGTCTTTAACACTGGTAGCATGCCGCGACAGCGTGGACGTGAACCGTATGTGCAGTTGACGGACTTTGAGCGAGGGCGTATAGTGGGCATGCGGGAGGCCGGGTGGACGTACCGCCGAATTGCTCAACACGTGGGGCGTGAGGTCTCCACAGTACATCGATGTTGTCGCCAGTGGTCGGCGAAAGGTGCACGTGCCCGTCGACCTGGGACCGGACCGCAGCGACGCACGGTTGCACGCCAAGACCGTAGGATCCTACGCAGTGCCGTAGGGGACCGCACCGCCACTTCCCAGCAAATTAGGGACACTGTTGCTCCTGGAGTATCGGCGAGGACCATTCGCAACCGTCTCCATGAAGCTGGGCTACGGTCCCGCACACCGTTAGGCCGTCTTCCGGTCACGCCCCAACATCGTGCAGCCCGCCTCCAGTGGTGTCGCGACAGGCGTGAATGGAGGGACGAATGGAGACGTGTCGTCTTCAGCGATGAGAGTCGCTTCTGCCTTGGTGCCAATGATGGTCGTATGCGTGTTTGGCGCCGTGCAGGTGAGCGCCACAATCAGGACTGCATACGACCGAGGCACACAGGGCCAACACCCGGCATCATGGTGTGGGGAGCGATCTCCTACACTGGCCGTACACCACTGGTGATCGTCGAGGGGACACTGAATAGTGCACGGCACATCCAAACCGTCATCGAACCCATCGTTCTACCATTCCTAGACCGGCAAGGGAACTTGCTGTTCCAACAGGACAATGCACGTCCGCATGTATCCCGTGCCACCCAACGTGCTCTAGAAGGTGTAAGTCAACTACCCTGGCCAGCAAGATCTCCGGATCTGTCCCCCATTGAGCATGTTTGGGACTGGATGAAGCGTCGTCTCACGCTGTCTGTACGTCCAGCACGAACGCTGGTCCAACTGAGGCGCCAGGTGGAAATGGCATGGCAAGCCGTTCCACAGGACTACATCCAGCATCTCTACGATCGTCTCCATGGGAGAATAGCAGCCTGCATTGCTGCGAAAGGTGGATATACACTGTACTAGTGCCGATATTGTGCATGCTCTGTTGCCTGTGTCTGTGTGCCTGTGGTTCTGTCAGTGTGATCATGTGATGTATCTGACCCCAGGAATGTGTCAATAAAGTTTCCCCTTCCTGGGACAATGAATTCACGGTGTTCTTATTTCAATTTTTAGGAGTGTATCTAGGAGTATGCGTATGGAACGATTTGAAGTGGAATGATCATATAAAACTAATTGTTGGTAAAGCGGGTGCCAAGTTGAGATTCATTGTGAGAGTCCTTAGAAAATGTAGTCCATCAACAAAGGAGGTGGCTTACAAAACACTCGTTCGACCTATACTTGAGTATTGCTCATCAGTGTGGGATCCGTACCAGATCGGGTTGACGGAGGAGATAGAGAAGATCCAAAGAAGAGCGGCGCGTTTCGTCACAGGGTTATTTGGTAACCGTGATAGCGTTACGGAAATGTTTAACAAACTCAAGTGGCAGACTCTGCAAGAGAGGCGCTCTGCATCGCGGTGTAGCTTGCTGTCCAGGTTTCGAGAGGGTGTGTTTCTGGATGAGGTATCGAATATATTGCTTCCCCCTACTTATACCTCCCGAGGAGATCACGAATGTAAAATTATAGAGATTCGAGCGCGCACGGAGGCTTTCCGGCAGTCGTTCCTCCCGCGAGCCATACGCGAGTGAAACAGGAAAGGGAGGTAATGACAGTGGCACGTAAAGTGCCCTCCACCACACACCGTTGGGTGGCTTGCTGAGTATAAATGTAGATGTAGATGTAGAAGAAAAACAAAACCGCACGGCATCATGTCTGGCGACCTTGGAGGCCAAGAATGCAGTGCAGTGTCTCAGGGTGTCATGCGCCCTTTCAAGCGTTGAAGCAGAGTGTCATTAAGAAACGTTATCAGTGGCGGATTTACGTATAGGCGCAGAAGGCACGGGCCTAAGGGCGGCACCTCAAGGGAGGCGGCATTTTATGCTCTGTACTCATTTTAACCTTTTAGGTTTTAAAAATAACTGCGCTTACAAACGACAAAAATTTTTAATATTGCTAAGCTATTTGCTACTTTAAATAAGCCTTAAGAAAGAAATTCGGGAATACAAGCTTGGAAATATACATAGTTTACTTGGTGACTGAATGGAAATTTAACAGTCGGTGTCTGTCTGGTATCATCTTCATGATTGTTCAAAATATTTTGAAGTAAGCTATCAGGGCGGCAATCTAGAATACAATGTTTGAAACGTTATTATTCCGAGAATGTTGTCGGTTTCTACTTAACCCTACCATATTTTCCCCAAGAAAACACCGGGACCACTGGAAAGCTGTGATAAAATAATCAGCAGTTTCTTAAATACTGTAACATGTATGTAAAACCCGACTCTACTTAAATTTCTTGTAGAAATTACGGGGAAGTACCAAGTCAACCGTCCATTACTGTAATTAATGAATGCTCTGTGGTCTTCAATAGCTGAGCTTTGATTTACGACACCCCTTTAGCAAAACATGTTAATACTGGAAACGTTTTACATTTTTAAACACATGTTTATACGAAAAGAACATAAGCAGAATATCTAATAATGTGTGAAATACACTTCACAACAATCTAAAAATTTTATTTATTTGTTTACTTAATTACTTTTTTGGCGAAAAATGAGGAAGAAACCAACTTTCTTTTGTCTCATTTATTGTGCTGCATCCTGCACGATGTCAGTGTTCCCACACTGTGCAATCGAATAATACGTGGCATTGAAAATTTTATATTAAACGCCTTAACTAAGCTGTCTGTTTTTCTTCGAGGAAAACCCGCTAAAATCTTATAAGAATAAGTGGGATAAGAGACGATCCAGCACAGATCACAGAAAGAAATTACAAAAATTATTTGCTTTTTAAATTAGAAAGACAGTGTCAAGAATATTCAGAACATATTTGTGTCCCAGCTAAAATTCCAGCGACACAGGATACAGAGCCAAAAAAGGGACTGTCCCGTTTTCTTTACGAGATGGATTCCAGCTGACAGGTGTGTTTCTACTGTTCACTGACAACAAAGAAACAGGCGACAATGAAATTAAATAATCCTGCATTGTCGTTCTTTCATAGCACAGTTCGTCGAGTAATCCGAATTGGTCAGTTCATCGCTCTGTGTTTAAAGGAAAAATCTTAGTGCTCGTGTGCGATGTTTAAAGTAAAAAGCTTTGCGCTCATGTACTGTGTAGTACGATTGGAACTTGATACAGTCTTTCTTTCCTTTTACAATTTTTTTTCTTTTTTTTTGACTGTTGGTTGACAATTTTGTAAGTGACTTAACATGAATAACAGTGAAAAAAGCATACTAAAATGTAGACTTTCACGGCCGGAAATGTCATGTCCATTATAATTATCCGGGCTGTTATGCCCTGGTCGGTTGGCGAATTCTGTGTCAATTCCCAACGTTTCGTCCCCGTCTGCGGAGGACATCTTCAAGGGGGTCTGTAGCTTGATGGAAGGTCCGACACACCCACTGGCTCGCTACTGACTGCCGCTAAATTCCGTGTCCGTGCGCTCCCTCGCCGAGGCGTGACGTCACGTGTTTTGGAAACGTCAGTGCAATTGGCCGCTGTCCGCTGCCGTCGATCGCCGTTGCCATCACCCAGTGATGGACGGGTGGTACACATCTCATTCAACACCGGCATCTATATACCGTTTAATTTCACACCCTCCTCCTTTCGATTGAAATTATTAGGGTGTTTGGCGATTTCGATTGCCTCCCTGTAGAGACTTGCGTCTCCTCGAAACGAATATGGTGGTTACCTGGCTGGAAAGCTTGCTCCGCAACAGCTGATAGTTCCGTTTCTCCTCTTCTACAATTGCTGTTGTGCTCTTCCAAACGTTTTGAAACTGTTCTTTTAGTGGCACCCACATAAACATCTCCACAGCTGCATGGGATCCTATACACTCCAGCTTTTTCCAATGGTTTGCGAGCGTCCTTGGCAGGCTTAAGGTATTCCTGTATCTTCCTGGTGGGCTTGTAAATTACGGTAATATTCCGCTTCGTCAAGATCCTCCCTATTCTTTCCGTTACATTTTTAACAAACAGCAGGAAAACCTCAGTTTTTGCAGTAGCCTGTACGTCACTATGGTTTCTGCGTGGCTGTCTCAACTCAGGTTTTATTTTGGCGGACGAATATACGTTCTTCATTAGTGCATTGCGGAGATGTTCCATCTCAGAGTCGAGCAACTCAGGTTCACAAATATTTCTAGCTCTGTACGCTAACGTCTTGATAACACCCCGCTTCTGTTATGGGTGGTGTCAAGACGCAAACTTTGCTGACTGGTGAGTTCGTTTATTTAATCATGTTAGTTTTAAAAATTTATATCATAGTGTGATTTTTATTATAACTTGGAGCACATTCATTGGATTTACAAACTACGTATTACCAGTTTATTTTACAATTGTCGATGGCAGAACGCGGAACTAAACCTCGTTTACGTGCAGGCGTGACCGCAGGCGCCCGACAGTGCTAGACAATACCCGAATGACCCAGGCCGGTCGGCGCTGTACAGTCAAGTCATACTGATACTGTAGTATATTACAACTGATGCGTATTCTTGGCGTCTGCTGAATTCAATAGTTATCGCCGAAATATACCTTATCGGAGAGTACGCTCAGATGAAAAAGTGTCAATAAATAACGTAGTTCAGTTCTGTCGATAAATACTTAAAAGCTTTGCTAATACAATTGGAAAGAGCTATGGTAAGAGAAATAGCTGCAGTACAAAACTGTTCAGCCATTACATGGATTAAAGGTATTGTGTACACTTATTGTGCAGCATCTAGCTACACAGACACTATTGCTTTACACGTTAACTGGTAGATTATATAAAAAAAATGTATTTTTCCACTCTAGCCTGTAAAATTATGTAATAGCAAATCCTGTTCTGTGTTTGTTCATCTGTATTTAGTTATTAGTTCGTGCACCGAAATATCTATTTCATTTTCATTTCTTACGCTTTTCTATAGATTCACGAATTAATACAGAAAGTGATTTTTTATCTGCTACGCATTCAAGTTATTAGATCGTAAAACGACTGTTTAATTTCAATTTAGAACGCTCTCTGTAAAAGTACGTATTAATTTTTAATGTATGCCACGTTTGCTTCAATTTGTAGATCGTAAGACAAATTTTACTTTTGTAAAACCGTTAAAAGTGAATGTATAACAAAAATCCGCTGTCTCCTTCACTGTCTGCTGAATTTTTAGGCCTTAAAACAAAAATTATTTTCCTTGTGTTCGTTTCTGTTGTCTTTCGAAAGAAGAATGTGTTAACACAATACAGTTTTAAGTTTGTTTTATCCTCTGCTGTACACCAAGTACAGTTCAGGAACCATATTACATTTTGATTGAGCGCAACTAGACCGCTGACGCGTCCTTCAGATCAATGAATAACAGAGTACGGAAACAGCTCCCACCCAAACCGGCAATTGTGAAGTGATCGGGTAATAGTTATTATTTAAAACATGTTTTTTGGGGGGATGGTGGGCGCATGTAATATGGTGTGCCTAGGAGTGCAAAATTTTAAATTCGCCACTGGTTGTTGTGCCAGTATTGTTGAACTCCATCCTGTTCGTAGTCGAAGTCATCGGAGTCCTCTGAAGTTGTGAAAAATCCAGATCTGCAGCATTTCAATATAGCGCTCCAGTTAATGTATTTCCCTCAAAAAACAAGAGATCGTACATTTTTTCTGGAGAAATGGCACAAAAAACGTTCACTTTCGTGTTCAATAATATCATGAGGATTCTGGTGTCCCCGTACGCTTCATCACTAAAAATTAACAGTGGTAAAAATGTATCATTTTCCATGTCCTCCAGCAGCCCATTGCTGAAATCAAACCGTTCCATTTTATCGTCAATCCGAAGAGGTAGCACAACTTGTAGTTTGTATGATTTATAGACCATACTAATTACGAGACAGTCGTATCGTAGTGTCGCGGAATAGTAAAGAGTTGGAAATGTGGAATATTGTCAAAGTTTCGATGCCTATGCCGAGAGCCTGAGGCAGTAGGTTAGCAAGAGGATTGCACATGTATCGGAATGTGTCGTCACGCAGGGGCAGTGGCCTGGTTACACACAACAGGCGAGAGAGAATTGCTTAGCACGCGGGTTTGCGATAGACGGAGACTTTCGTAGAGTGCAAGACAGAGGTATAGCGTCAGCTGTACTGCATCTCACAACTTCGCGTAAGTCTGTTGTAACAACATGTAACTCTGTCGCAAGAATACCTAAGGGGCGAGTACGACAGATGAATCAGCAGTATAAGTGAAACGAATGCGTTCATTACAAACGAACATGACGTCAAGACGTCGCTCGAGCTTCCTTTAAATACGCCAGCCTTGACAGCAACAAGGCACTCGCACTCGCAGTTAGACTTGCAGTTACACTTTACTGAGTCGCTGTGTAGCGCTCAGCTCGGTGATCGACATGTTAATCTTTATCAAGGAGATGTTGCAGTAAGGGCGGCCCATCCAGCAGCAGACATGAGGGGACAGTACCAGCTCTGGTCCTCTCTGCTACCGCTGTCAATCATCAACCCAGGATTAGCAGACATCGCGGCAGACTCGCTCGCCGCCAATGCTCACTACATCAGTGAGCCGTCGTCGAGATCGTGCGGGGCCTAGGCCCTGTGCATCCACCGTCACAACTGGGTGAGCCGACGACGCTGGGGGACTGCAGCCTGTTCCGCCTGTCCACCGCGGACGAGCCACCAGGAGGAGCAGGGATGAAGACGGGGTGGGATAGAGTACACTCCGCACTACGAGAACGCCTCTCGTTCCGACAGCGTCGGGACTCCAACCCGGAGCCTCCTAAGCGTGCCGAGCCGGCTGGCCAGCCGGATGCCGCCAGCCACGCGCGGCCGAAGTAAGGGCATTCCTCCGCTACGTCACAGCACGCGGCGCTCTGCTAGCAAGACTGGTGTGGCCCGGATCTGGTGTCATCGCTACGAGTCAGCAAGGACTCGGAAAGGTCGTTGATATCACCAATACACATTGTACTTGGCTGGAATAAAGGTGTTATGAATTAATAATGTTTCTTTGGCGTTTCTGACGCGTTCACAGTCATTTCCTAGCATCCTGACAACTGGAGAGGTCACCGCTCGGCCATCCAGTCCACCGTAGGTAACCGGGACCACTGGGGCATCTACAGATTTGGTGTCAGAAGTCTTCGCGTCCAGCGCCTACAGTATGAAGCATCGTCAGATCTTTGCTTGCACGCTGAGTAGACTTTCATGGACTGAAACATTTGCTGAAATCCATCCACTATATCATCAGAGGTGTGAGGTCAACCTGGGCTCTTACCTTCGCTCAAGCATCCTGTCTCTTCAAATTAGCGATACTAATGTCGAATATTTTTGCATACAGGTGGATCAGTGCCAAAAAGCCAACTAAAAGCAAGGTGGATCGAAATCAGTGACTCAGTCTTTGGCAAACTGCAGCACACAAAACGCCTTCCATTGAGCGGACGACATCTTACTTCTGTGTGCAAACTGAGAAGACGGATTGACTGACAAATGACGATTTTCTGAAAGTCTAAGCTGGATCGAAATTACTGACTCAATCTTTGGCAAACTGCAGCACACAAAACGCCTTCCGTTAAATGGACGCCATCTTACTTCTGACTGTGTGCTAACTGAGAAGGTGGATTTACTGACAAATGATGATTTTCTGAAAGTCTAAGCTATGCCCATTCAAACAATACGCATTTCCTTGCCAGGACGTCGCATATTTCGCAATTATTACCGTCCAAACTCAGATGACTCTTTTTGAAACACTCTGTACTTACGGAATCATTCTTAAGTAATTTACACTACTGGCCATTAAAATTGCTACACCACGAAGATGACGTGCTACAGACGTGAAATTTAACCGACAGGAAGACGATGCTGTGATATGCAAATGATCAGCTTTTCAGAGCATTTACACAAGGTGGCGACACCTACAGCGTGCTGAAATGAGGAAAGTTTCCAACCGATTTCTCATACACAAACAGTAGTTGACCGGCGTTGCCTGGTGAAACATCGTTGTGATGCCACGTGTAAGGAGGAGAAATACGTACCACCACGTTTGCGAATTTGATAAATGTCGGATTGTAGCCTATCGCGATTGCGGTTTATTGTATCGCGACATTGCTGCTCGCTTTGGTCGAGATCCAACGACTGTTAGCAGAATATGGAATCGGTGGGTTCAGGAAAGTAATACGGAACGCCGTGCTGGATCCCAACGGCCTCGTATCACTAGCAGTCGAGATGACAGGCATCTTATTTGCATGGCTGTAACGGATAATGCAGCCACGTCTCGATCCCTGAGTCAACAGATGGAGACGTTTGCGAGACAACAACCATCTGCACGAACAGTCCGACGACGTTTGCAGCAGCATGGACTATCAGCTCGGAGACCATGGCTACGACGAACCTGGGTGCACGAATGGCAAGAAGTCATTTTTGCGGATGAATCCAGGTTCTGTTTACAGTATCATGATGGTTGCATCCGTGTTTGGCGACATCGTGGTGAACGCACATTGGAAGCGTGTATTCGTCATCGCCATACTGGCGTATCACCCGGCGTGATGGTATGGGGTGCCATTGGTTACACGTCTCGGTCACCTCTTGTGCGCATTTACGGCACTTTGAACAGTGGACGTTATATTTCAGATGTGTTACGACCCGTGGTTCTACACTTCATTCGATCCTTGCGAAACCATACATTTCAGTAGGATAATGCACGACCGTGTGTTGCAGGTCCTGTGAGGGCCTTTCTGGATACAGAAAATGTTCGACTGCTGCCCTGGCCAGCACATTCTCCATATCTCTCACCAATTGAAAACGTCTGGTCAATGGTGGCCGAGCAACTGGCTCGTCACAATCGGCCAGGCACAACTCTTGATGAACTGTGGTATCGAGTTGAAGCTGCATGGGCAGCTGTACCTGTACACGCTATCCAAGCTCTGTTTGACTCAATGCCCAGGCGTATCAAGGCCGTTATTACGGCCAGAGGTGGTTGTTCTCGGTACTGATTTCTCAGGATCTATGCAACCAAATTGCGTGAAAATATAATCACATGTCAGTTATAGTATAATATATTTGTCCAATGAATACCCGTTTATCATCTGCATTATTCTTGGTGTAGCAATTTCAATGGCCAATAGTGTAGTTAGGCTGTTTTTAGTTCGTTAAGGAACTCCCTTCATACAAGTACTGGCATACTGTTCCTTATTGGCTCTGAGCACTATGGGACTTAACATCCGTGGTTATCAGTCACCAAGAAGTTAGAATTACTTAAACTTAACCAACCTAAGGATATCACACACATCCATGCCCGAGGAAGGATTGGAACCCGCGACCATAGCGGTCGCGCGGTTCCAGACTGTAGCGCCTAGAACCGCTCGGCCACTCCGGCCGGCTGTTCCTTATTAGTCGAAGTCGATTTAATCACTAAACATTGGGTATAGCAGTATTCACTATAGCTGGTGTTCGCCTAATAGCCGAGTTAGCTCACGGACGGTACATTCCACCAACGGCAGTGGCAGCGGCTGTGTCTTGCCTGTGAGTGCCTGACAGCTCGTCGCGCCGCCTCCTCAGTGGCCCCGCCCCCTGTCGGGGTGGCGCTTCCGCGTCAGCAGCGCCTGTCAGCCGGCTGTGGGAGCGCGGGCGCCCAACCCAATACAGAATATACAGGCTCAGCTGTCGATTCTGACAGAGGACACCGATATTGATTCACCCACTGATGATGTTCTTTTTCGACTGGAACCGAAAATATTCGTTATGGCAGTCGTGTGGCATGCGGAAGTAGATAGTTTATAATTAGTCGCTGCTGGGATGCTGAAGCGTTTATTAGATCTACAGCATTCTGAAGGGAAATATACATTACACGGTGCACAAATAAAAAAGGAAAAACTGTTCAGCACCAGTACCGTTACAGCTTAACAGCTTATAGTACGTGGATTGGATGCATTATTTATAATACAGCACGATCAGATACTTTTCATGTCGACCACCGGCATAGAATACGTCTCGACGTGATTCACAAACGTTAGGAGGGGAAAATAAATTTGTCAAGTGAACTATAGTTATAAAATCTTATTTAAAAGCATCACGAAAGGAACCAAATATTAACTATAAGTAATTTCCAAAATAATTCCAGTAGTACAAAATTATCAAAAATTAAATTTTATCACCAACTGCGACATGGTCGCGTATACAAACAGTGATCCAATACTGTCAAATGTTTTTTATTCCAGTCTTTGATCACAATATGAATTCTTTAGACGATGACCGGTTTCAGTCCGCAGTGACCATCCTCAGATCTACAATATACAAATATATACACCTAGTGAGCAGTGTGTCTTTCAACGTAATACAGCAATACGTATCACAATATACTATCGCACAACCAGGGAGACGTACAGAAAATACGGTAAAACGTATCTTTTTTGCACCATGTCCTAAAGTGATAAGGCCATAAACATGTAAATATAATCATCATAGCATCGTCATATAGATCTAAAATAAGGTGTAGAATGGACCGCATTGTCCACACAGTCATAATTGCAACTGGCTACTGAAGTGCAGTAGCTACCAGAAATCTGTTTGCCTTCATCATCCATAGATGTCGCTACTGTCGGCTTGGATTTAGCCATCATTTACGAAAAAAACATAATGTGACTAAAACACATTATGTAAAATACATGTAGCAAACTTTTAAAATTGATAGCTATCATAGTAACTAAATTGTGATACATTAAAAGACGAATACAGTTACCCATATAAAATTATTAAAAGAAAGTATATGAACAGAATAGGACCGATCCTTTTTATGGTGAATTTACGGTCAACAATTAATATACGTACTACATTGCCTGTAGCAACCTATAAATGGCCTATGAAAGGTAATTATTTATTGAATGTTAATATGTTGTTTAAAAGTTTCGTGTGGGAGATATATCACGTTATATGCAAAGCCCTCTAGTGGTTAAGTTCTTAAGATCGGTGCACGCCTAAATTAAATCCTGGCGGCCGACCCAACAGAGGGCGCTGATCATTGATCTGTCCTTTTTTCAGCTGTCAGATCGATATTTTATCTTTCATAGACAATTTATATGTTGCTACAGGCAATGTAATACGTATATTAATTGTTGACCGTAAATTCACCATAAAAACGATCGGTCCTATTCTATTTATATACTTCCTTTTAATAATTTTATATGGGTAACTGTATTCGTCTTTTAATGTATCACAATTTAGTTACTATGATAGCTATCAATTTTAAAAGTTTGCTACATGTATTTTACATAATGTGTTTTAGTCACATTATGTTTTTTTCGTAAATGATGGCTAAATCCAAGCCGACAGTAGCGACATCTATGGATGATGAAGGCAAACAGATTTCTGGTAGCTACTGTACTTCAGTAGCCAGTTGCAATTATGACTGTGTGGACGATGCGGCCCATTCTACACCTTATTTTAGATCTATATGGCGATGCTATGATGATTATATTTACATGTTTATGGCCTTATCATGGTGTAAAAAAGGTACGTTTTACCGTATTTTCTGTACATCTCCCTGGTTGTGCGACAGTATATTGTGATACGTATTGCTGTATTATGTTGAAAGACATACTGCTCACTAGGTGTATATATTTG
The DNA here is from genome assembly GCF_023864275.1 of Schistocerca cancellata. Lineage (NCBI taxonomy): Eukaryota > Metazoa > Arthropoda > Insecta > Orthoptera > Acrididae > Schistocerca > Schistocerca cancellata. Next base: position 321,403,610 of record NC_064630.1, on the reverse strand, counting down.
TATATTGTTGATCTGAGGATGGTCATTACGGACTGAAACCGGTCATCGTCTAAAGAATTCATACTGTGATCAAAAACTGGAATAAAAAACATTAAATTTTATCATCTGAAACGGTTTTAAAAGCTTGCACTTTCAGCACAATCCTCCTTTCGTTTCAGACTGAATGGTACACGGTTTACTGTTTTAAAGTGAGGAACTTCTGCTTTCCTAGCATTTCATTGCCAGCTAACTGCAGTAACGATTTAAGTAATAAATAAGCAAGGAAGGTATATGGTGAAGTCAGAAATTAACATTCAGTGACGCACTTATTCTGTGCTTCCTGAATAACGCTATAGCGTCTGTACAACCAGAATACGATTTCAGAAAGGTGAAATTACCTTACAACACTAACCCACCCTCAAAACGATATCTGTCAGTTTCAATAAATGCAGTTCGTCACAAACGATATCAATGCACTTTAACTAAAGGACAAAAAGACTTACATAATAAACTAAACTCTAAATAAACTCTAATATAGAAAATGTTGTTGTTGTTGTGGTCTTCAGTCCTGAGACTGGTTTGATGTAACTCTCCATGCTACTCTATCCTGTGCAAGCTTCTTCATCTCCCAGTACCTACTGCAACCTACATCCTTCCGAATCTGCTTAGTGTATTCATCTCTTGGTCTCCCTCTACGTTTTTTATCCTCCACGCTGCCCTCCAATACTAAATTGGTGATCCCTTGATGCCTCAGAACATGTCCTACCAACCGATCCCTTCTTCTAGTCAAGTTGTGCCACAAACTCCTCTTCTCCCCAATTCTATTCAATAACTCCTCATTAGTTATGTGATATACCGATCTAATCTTCAACATTCTTCTGTAGCACCACATTTCGAAAGCTTCTATTCTCTTCTTGTCCAAACTATTTATCGTCCACGTTTCACTTCCATACATGGCTACACTCGGTACAAATACTTTCAGAAACGACTTCCTGACACTTAAATCTATACTCGATGTTAACAAATTCCTCTTCTTCCGAAACGCTTTCCTCGCCATTGCCAGTCTACATTTTACATCTTCTCTACTTCGACCATCATCAGTTAGTTTGCTCCCCAAATAGCAAAACTCCTTTACTACTTTAAGTGTCTCATTTCCTAATCTAATTCCCTCAGCATCACCCGACTTAATTCGACTACATTCCATTATCCTCGTTTTGCGTATGTTGATGTTCATCTTATATCCTTTTAAGACACTGTCGATTCTGTTCAACTGCTCTTCCAAGTCCTTTGCTTTTTCTGACAGAATTACAATGTCAATGGCGAACCTCAAAGTTTTTATTCCTTCTCCATAGATTTTAATACCTACTCCGAATTTTTCTTTTGTATCCTTTACTGCATGCTCAATATACAGATTGATTAACATCGGGGAGAGGTTACAACCCTGTGTCACTCCCTTCCCAACCACTGCTTCCCTTTCATGTCCCTCGACTCTTATAACTGCCAACTGGTTTCTGTACAAATTGTAAATAGTCTTTCGCTCCCTGTATTTTAACCCTGCCACCTTTAGAATTTGAAAGAGAGTATTCCAGTCAACATTGTCAAAAGCTTGCTCTAAGTCTACAAATGCTAGAAATGTAGGTTTGTCTTTCCTTAATCTTTCTTCTAAGGTGAGTCGTAAGGTCAGTATTGCCTCACGTGTTCCAATATTTCTACGGAATCCAAACTGATCTTGCCCGAGGTCCGCTTCTACCAGTTTTTCCATTCGATCTAGAAAATAACAAAGCTATAAATAAAAAAATTACATATTTTACTTTCTCAGATTTTGTTTTTCATTAAACTTCCAATCATCTCATGACACATAAAATAGCGGCATTCCGACCTTTACCTTAAGGAATTCATCACATTTCCTTAACTAAAGAAGCTTCCGAAAAAGAACATCGTGCATCCCGTGCATTTCTTACAGCGATGATTATAATTCGGATTTTGTCAACAACGCCAACAACAAAAATACTGAAATAAAATTGGAGCCTCCTTTCCACACTAACCGTCCTATCACACTGACAAATATAGACAAAGATAAAGATGAAGCCAGTTATCATAGATTTCCGTACCTCGGCAAGATTTCCTATAGTATCGGTTCTATTAAAAAAAGGCGTAACTCCTGCGCTTTATAATCCTAATTTGGAAGGAAACATGTATAGAAATAGGGAGGCCACCATAATTCACAAATTTTCTACTACCGATATATATAGTACCGGCGAATTCGCTGTGACAACTACCCGATGCAATAAGCAGGACAGACACGTGGGAGTTTCAAGATTAGATTCAGAGAGCGTTTAAATTTCACAAATTCCAGATCAGCTTTATTTAGCTACTTACGAGACCAAAACCATAGCATCTTTAATTTGTCAAATTACTTAAAAAATTTCCATCACCAGATAAAAGGTCATACTTTAAATGAATTGGAAGAGACTGAGATTTTGCGAAACGGGAAATGTCATACAAAACGTATATAAAATTGCCAAACGGAGTTGAAACAGTGTAATATACCCCCAAGTTTGATTGTATACAGCGTAACTAACAGATCTTTTCCATATTTCAGTAGTCACTATTGCACTTTTTAAGAATGTTTCTCTGTTGTAAGGACGGATCCCAAAATTCTTATCCAGATTGTTTACAGTTTTAAGGGCCGTCTGCCTCTTCCCCGTAAGCCACACCGGCTGTCCACCTGTCAATCACACGCCCGGTGTAAGTAGGCTGTTAAGGTTTTTATGTTGGTAACGCCACGTAGCGCTCTATATGAAAATCACTGACTGTGCTGTGTGAAAGCAGTGGTTGATTTGCATTGTTGGAATTTGCTATTGTAGTGTTGGGCAGTTGGCTGTTAACAGCGCGTAGCGTAGCGCAGTTGGAGGTGAGCCGCCAGCAGTGATGGATGTGGGGGGAGAGATGGCGGAGTTTTGAGAGCGGATGATCTGGACGTGTGTCCATCAGAGACAGTATATTTGTAAGACTGGATGTCATGGATTGATATATATATCATGACTTTTGAACACTATTAAGGTAAATACATTGTTTGTTCCCTATCAAAATCTTTCATTTGCTAAGAATGCCTATCAGTAGTTAGTGCCTTCAGTAGTTAGAATCTTTTATTTAGCTGGCAGTATTCGCGCTCGCTGATTTGCAGTAGTTCTAATAAAGAAGATTTTTGTGAGCTAAGTGATTCATAAAAGGTATAGATTATTGCTAGTCAGGGCCATTCTTTTGTAGGGATTTTTGAAAGTCAGATTGCGTTGCGCTAAAAATATGGTGTGTCGGTTTAAGCACAGTCATTTATAATTTTTCTAAGGGGACGTTTCATAACCAGTGTTCTTCTATCAGCTGTCCGTGACGCATCTTACGGACATGCATCAGATCCGTTCCAGTAACTCTGGTTTTATTTTTCTTGACCGTTTCTTATTCATTATAATTTTGTTGTATGGTACTCTTCTTGGTGCTTTTCACCATGTCCAGTCTTTTTATAGCAACTACTGTCGATGTTCATCTTCTAGTTACTTATCGTACATTACGTTATACTTTCCTCTTCCTAGATTCTTGCCATTTCTAAAAATTTTTATAATTTCTAAAGCCCTCGTGCGTTATTGTTTTTTATTTAGATGTATACCTGAAGATGCAATCCTAACGTGAAATCGGTAGTCCTGCTGTCTTACAACAGCCATTTATGGTTTATTTTCCAAGAATGTAGTAAGAATTCTTTGCTAAAGCAAAATTTTTCTTCGGAAACAGTATCTGTAAAAATACAATAGCTTGACCAAATGGCAAAAAAATTCATTGCAAATTATTATTTTGCATTTTAAGAAAAAATTTAAAATTTTATTGAAAGTTAAATTTTGTGAATCTTAAACGTTTCAATATCTTTTAGAACGAGTATGGACCCCGACATGGCTCTGGATCCCAACCGTCGACTCGACATCAACGAATCTGAACACAATCAAAGCATAGTCCGGGACGTGGCTCAGTTTCTTCCATCTCTTAACAAGACAAGGCAGCGAATTTCCAAAAGTACACAGCTCGTGGTCGTGCGGTAGCGTTCTCGCTTCCCGCGCCTGGGTTGCCGGGTTTGATTCCCGGTGGGGTCAGGGATTTTCTCTGCCTCGTGATGACTGGGTGTTGTGTGATGTCCTTAGGTTAGTTAGGTTGAAGTAGTTCTAAGTTCTAGGGGACTGATGACCATAGGTGTTAAGTCCCATAGTGCTCAGAGCCATTTGAACCATTTTTTGAATTTCCAAAAGAAATCTTGTTGATACCATATAAAAATAATGTTAGCAATCACCGGAAACATTTTTCGATGCAAGCTGTTGATGTGACTTTTACGTTAATGACTTACCAAATAAACCCGTTTATGCTAATAATGTACTAAATCGAACAAACGATAGCTCTGCTAAAATTAATCTGGGAGTTTGCCTTTGTCTGTAAATTAACCCGCTTGCTCAGAGCCAATTAATTCCACCCAATAACATGTTTATGTTACAGTTCGTTCAATTGAGCCATGCACTAGCTAAACTCAAGTGACGCATTAACAGTTCACTTCGAAGATACAAGACAGTGTAGCCACAGTACCTTAATCACTGTTGCGGCCTATTGAAGTATATTGCAAAAGCAGCGATAAAGTAAACTCTACATTATAGGTGGCAGGTCAGACCAATAACGTACAGTGAATATAGCTTCAGTCAACGTCCACTGTTCTAAGCGCAATTATTCCATCGCAATTTACAACAGAGAAAAGCAGACTTCCGTCCTGCCCGCCACACCAATGTATGGGTTCTATGTAGCAACCATTTGAATGGTAGAAATACTCCCCCCCCCCTCCGCTCCACCTTTCACGCACGTGTTTGAAGTAGGAAGAAATTCTCAAATACGGTCAACATGTCATTTGTGACTACCCATCTTCTATGTCACTTGGTTATGGCATGAAGGCAGAGTAAAATGTGGACTTTGCCACTTTCCGAATGCGTTCGCTATAAATTACATAAATCTCGTGAACTACATGCTTAAGATGATACTACATTCAGGAATACCATTTTTGACTGAGGATGATATTTTCAGTTTCGAGTACAATTTCACTGTATTGTTAATGCAACATTTCTCGGCGTGCATAGGGAGTAATTACAGATATTTTGTATGAATCTTGAAGGAAATTCATTGCTCTACGACACTGGTTATTACGCATTCTGTAAAAAAGTGGGCTAATAAAGTTACTACTGACGTATCTAACTTTTTGCGATTTCTTGATTTTTGCAGATCTTCACAGCCTTGTATCTCAGTAGCTGATCCAAATTTCTGAACACGTTATGTATGAAGCTTGCTCGAAATGTAACGCTCTTTAAAATTAACATTGGCATATTTTTGCCTAAAATGCACTGGAAGCATGTTACTAAGAAAAAACTGAAAAAAGTGACATTCTTCAAGATGGAGGATAACGCACATGCAGGAGAAGGTCTAACACTTGGACTTTTCACAAGAGGTATAACACATACAATATACCTGAAAATCAAAACTACTCCATCATTTGCAATCCAAAATGCTATCTCTACTTAGATAGTAAGTCAGCAGGCATTTTTGTAATAAGCAGGTTTTAATGTGGACCACTGTTTCATGTCATTAGATGCTGACCCTGTTTGTTATCCTCCGTGAGGTGCGACACTAATGTCTCATATTTGCTAGGGCCGCGCCTGTCGTGTTAGTTATGCGTTGTGCTACATATTTTTTTGTTAAATGCATATTCGTCCATGGGGAACGATCTGAATGTCGGCCAGTGTTCAATCGATGCCTATCATTCTTACATCCACAGGGGTATTTCGAAAGCTCAGCTGTACCCTCACAGTAGAATATCTCCGACTTTCCACCTCTTTCACCTCTGTCAATGTATGTTATTGGGCAAAATGCCGAGATGGAAGGTGGTTCGGAATTTACGTTAAATTGTAGATCCCCATATGTCTTAATTGCTGAGAGTTTGAAGGCCAGAAGTAGGCAATGGAACAGCGCCTTTAGTAAGACCTTGCCTAGTGATTCCAAAAAATGGTTCAAATGGCTCTGAGCACTATGGGACTTAACTTCTAAGGTCATTAGTCCCCTAGAACTTAGAACTACTTAAACCTAACTAACCTATGGACATCACACACATCCATGCCCGAGGCAGGATTCGAACCTGCGACCGTAGCGGCCGCGCGGTTCCAAACTGTAGTGCCTTTAACGGCCCTAGTGATTCCAGTCTAAGTTAGGCAAATCAATGGGCACATGAGGCTGATAATTTAAACACCAATCAGCAAAGCAATTTTATTGGCTAGCACTGAAAAGAAACTACGTGTCGTTTACACTCGATAGCTCAGTGGTCAGCGCGGAGGAATGCTGTGCAAAGTGGTCCGGGTTCAATTCCCGGTTGATTCGGAAATTTTCTCTTCATCATCATATCATTCCCATCGACGCGCAAGTCGCCGAAGTGGCGTCAGCTGAAAAGACTTACACCAGGCGACCTGTCTACCCGACGGGAGGCCCTCAACACACGACATTTCATTTCAGTGCTTACGTGATGGACTATGGACCCAGCGATATGTGGTTCCATCCTAGGGCAATAGTACGTTGTTTTCTTTGCTTCTTTCATCTCTCGCAATATTTGTTAATGTAAAAAAAGGCGAAGTGCACTGTTATCATAAGATCACGTTAAACTGTTGGTCACCAATTGAACGGTTAAGTCTTTTCGAAGGTGTGAGTTGGCAATGCCTCCAAGAGGACCACATTTAGTAAATCACTGTAGTGTTCAAACCGATCTTCGTGTTGACGACAGCTTCATATTTACTTTTCTAACACTTAAGGAATTCATCACTACAAAAGTATTTGTGATTTGGCTCTAATTAAACGATATCGTTGAAAGCGTGCATTTTGTTAATCAAGAGATCAAGTAATGAGGGCCATACCATCATCGCACCACTCACGACGTTTTGGAGGGTGTATTATCACCTGTGTGCGTACACCAAGTCATAGTCGGAGTTATGTCTCTTCTGGTGAGCACACATCCTGTGCAGCTACTTGCTGTCGAATGGTTATTCACAGAAACTCTGTTGCTTCCTCATCGATTTGCTAGCAAAATCTGCTTCTACTCTTGGATACGAAAGACGTAACAAAATAGCAGTAGTAGACAAATATTTCCTGTGCAAAACTTTTATTGCAGTTTCTGCTTTCGGCGGATGTTATCATGTTGTCATGTGAATGGTATGTTATGTTATTAACATAAAATGTTATCATAATCGTTTCTTTCGTAATTACTGCATAGTATCGCAAAAATACTCTCTAGTTTCGTGGGCAAAAACGTACAGCGTTTCCTTTTAACTTCCTGTTGAGTCTGTTCTTTTGCTTCCACAGACACACACATTCTAACTGACCGGCAGGTGCGCTCTAATCTTTAGTTATGAAAATTTGCACATTTTTAAACAAAACTTTCACAACAGTAGAGGCAGTGGCAGCCAGTTATTACTATACATATGTAAGTAATACTACTTATAAATCATGTTCACTTTGAAAGTTATTCTTGAGAATCTTGCAGTTGAAAACACCATGGTGGCAGGTGCTCCACCCACACCTTCCTTCCCTCCGTCACCAAGAGATGGCATATACATTAACTCCCATACAGAGAGCCTACTCAAAAGAGTTCTTGGATATTTTAAGATGGCATAAGGAATTCTAACAAGAATGGAAATACAGTAGACAAACAGATAGGCTATGTTCCCTCTAAACGGAAAATAAATGCGAGTGGCACAAATACAAAATGAAGATGGACGAAAACTCTAAGGAAAGGTTTATTTTGTCACCTTTCATTCCTCATCAAAAATTCCATGTTTCCAGATGTCCGCAAAGTGTTTGACTCAATGCTCCCTGCAGAATGTTAACGATGGTCTCAACATACTAATTAACTTATCAAATATGTGAGTAGTTCAAGGACTTCCTAAGTAACAGAACCAAGTACGTTCTCCTTCTCCTCGAGGGTGAGTGTTGATTGGTGACAACGTTGTCGTCAGGAGGACCCCAGTGAAGTATGATAGGACCACTCCTGTTCACTGTGTACATAAACAATCTGTCGGAAAGGGTGAGCAGCAACTTGTGACTGTTTGCTGATGACGCTGTAGTATGTGGGAAAGCATCGTAGTTGAGTGACTGCGGGAAGATACAGGATGACTTAGAATTTCCATTTAGCGCAATGAATTGCAGCTTGCTCTAAATGTAAAAAAAAACTTAAGTTAACGCAGGTGAGTAGGTTCAAAATCCCATGGTGTACGAATATATTATTAGTGATATGGTATTTGACATAATCGTGTCGATTGAAAATCTTGGCATAACGCTGCATAGTTATATATAATAGAACGAACAGATAAGGTCAGCTGAAGGGAGCGCGAATGGTCGATTTCGGTTTACTGGGAGAGTTTTGCCGGCCGCTGTGGCCAAGCGGTTCTAGGCGCTTCAGCCCGGAACCACGCTGCTTCTACGGTCGCAGGTTGGAATACTGCCTCAGGCATGGATGCGTGTGTTGTCCTTAGGTTAGTTAGGTTTAAGTAGTTCTAAGTTCTAGGGGACTGATGACCTCACATGTTAAGTCCCATTGTGTTTAGAACCATTTGAACCATTTGGGAGAGTTTTATGAAAGTACTTCTACTAAAGAGATTGCGTGTAGAACAATTGTGCGACCATTCCTTGATAAATGCTCGAGTGTTTGGTATCCCCACCAGGTTGGATTAAAAGAAGACGTCGAAGCAGTTCAGAGGCGTAGTACTGGGTTTGTAACCGGTAGGTTCGATCAACATGCGAGTATGACGGAGACGCTCCGTGAACTCAGGTGGAAATAACTGGATGGAAGACAACGCTTTTTCCGAGAAACTATTGAGAAAGTTTAGGAAACACGCATTTACAGCTGACTGCAGAACAATTCTACTGCCGCCAATGTACATTTCGCTGAAGTACCACGAAGACAAGGTAAGAGAAATTAGGGCACGCAAGGAGGAAACCTGAAGGTCGTTTTTCCGTCATTCCATTTGTGAGTGAAACTTGATGGGATATGATTATTAGTTGTATAGGGTGACGTAAGCCATACGCAATACGGTGGCATCCGGGGAATGTATTTAGATTTAGATGGTAAGGCGTTTATTTAAGACTAATTCCAGAAAGCTGGGAGTAACGAATCGGCGTTTCTCTTTGAGGATATTTGGGGAGAAATTCCGGATGCCTCTTTCAGTAAACGACTAAGGTAACTCGCAATCTCTGACCGGAAGAGTGAGTGTATGATCAGATGAATAAAGTTTCTGAAATTACTTTTTAGCTGTACCTAAAATATTGAGTTTACAATATTTGTGACTAATCAGTTTTGACGTCTAGCAGTAAGACGTGGACTTTTAATGGGAAAACCTTTCTGCAATTGGTGGTTACATTACATTCACTGGAGAAATACCTGCTGAGACATACGAGAAGTGTCAGACAAACAAGTTTATCAGGAGCAGACTAAGCTGGGAGGCCGTCTTTGCCCGCAATCAAAATGATACGTAGCCAAGAGATCAGATGGCTGGTCTACGTCTACATCTACACAGATACTCCGCAAGCTACCATATGGTGCGCGGCGGAGGGTACCCTGTACCACTACTAGTCATTTCCTCTCCTGTTCTATTAGCAAACAGAGTCAGGGAAAAACGACTGTCTCTATGACTCCGTACGAGTCCTAATCTCTCGCATCTTATCTTCGTGGTCCTTAGGTGCAATGTGTGTTGGTGGCAGTAGAATCGTTCGGCAGTCAGCTTCCAATGTCGATTCTTTAAATGTTCTCAACAGTGTTTCTCGAAAAGAACATCGCCTTCCCTCAAAGAATTCACATTTGAGTTCCCGAAGCAGCTCCGTAATACTTACGTGTTGTCCAAACACACCGGTAACTAATCTAGCACTCACCTCTAAATTCCTTCGATGTCTTCCTTCATCATATCTGCTACGGATCCCAAAGAATCGAGGTGTCCTGAAGAATAGGTCACATCAGCGTCCCATATGCGGTCTCCTTTGCAGGTGAACCACTCCTTCCTAAAGTTCTCTCAATAAACCGAAGTCGACCTTTCACCTTCCCTACCACAGTTCTCACATGCTCTTTCCATTTCATATCGATTAGCAGCGTTATACCCAGATATTTAAACGACTTTATTGTATCAAGCAGTAGATTACTAATAATATATCTGAACATTAAAGGTTTGATCTTCCTACTCATCTGGATGAACTTACATTTTTCTACATTTAGGACTAGCTGCGATTCATCAGACGGACTGGAAAGTTTGCCTAAGTTGTCTTGTATCTCCCTACAGTCACTCAACTTCGACGCCTTACCGTACACCACGACATCATGAGCAAACAACAGCAGATTGCTGTCCACACAGTCCGCCAAATCCTTTAAATGTATAGAGAACAACAGCAGTCCTATCACACTTCCCTGGGCACTCCTGATGATACCCCTGTCTCTGATGAATACTCGCAGTCGAGGAGGGCATACTGGATTTTATTATTTAAGAAGTCTTCGAGCCACTTATATATCTCTGAACTTATTCTATATACTCGTTCCATCGTTAACAGCCTGCAATGGGGCACCGTGTCAAATTCTTTCCGGAAATCTAGAAGTATGGAATCTGCCTGTTGCTCTTTATCCAAAGTTCTCAGTGTATCTTGTGAGAAAAGGACAAGCTGAGTTTCCCACGAACGATGCTTTCTAAAACCTTGCTGATTCATGGACATAAGCTTCTCAGTCCCAAGAAAGTTTATTATATTCGAACTGAGAATACGTTCAAGATATCTGCAGCAAACAGAAGTTAAGGAAATTGGTCTGTCATTTAGTGCGTCCGTTCTTTAACCTTTCTTATATAATGGAGTCACCTGCGCCTTTTTACAGTCACCTGGGACTTTGCGCTAGGTAAGGAGTCAATGCCGTAGAATACTCTTTGTAAAATCGTACTGGAATTCCATCCGGATCTGGTGATTTTTTTCCTTGCAAATCTACACTCCTGGAAATGGAAAAAAGAACACATTGACACCGGTGTGTCAGACCCACCATACTTACTCCGGACACTGCGAGAGGGCTGTACAAGCAATGATCACACGCACGGCACAGCGGACACACCAGGAACCGCGGTGTTGGCCGTCGAATGGCGCTAGCTGCGCAGCATTTGTGCACCGCCGCCGTCAGTGTCAGCCAGTTTGCCGTGGCATACGGAGCTCCATCGCAGTCTTTAACACTGGTAGCATGCCGCGACAGCGTGGACGTGAACCGTATGTGCAGTTGACGGACTTTGAGCGAGGGCGTATAGTGGGCATGCGGGAGGCCGGGTGGACGTACCGCCGAATTGCTCAACACGTGGGGCGTGAGGTCTCCACAGTACATCGATGTTGTCGCCAGTGGTCGGCGGAAGGTGCACGTGCCCGTCGACCTGGGACCGGACCGCAGCGACGCACGGATGCACGCCAAGACCGTAGGATCCTACTCAGTGCCGTAGGGGACCGCACCGCCACTTCCCAGCAAATTAGGGACACTGTTGCTCCTGGGGTATCGGCGAGGACCATTCGCAACCGTCTCCATGAAGCTGGGCTACGGTCCCGCACACCGTTAGGCCGTCTTCCGCTCACGCCCCAACATCGTGCAGCCCGCCTCCAGTGGTGTCGCGACAGGCGTGAATGGAGGGACGAATGGAGACGTGTCGTCTTCAGCAATGAGAGTCGCTTCTGCCTTGGTGCCAATGATGGTCGTATGCGTGTTTGGCGCCGTGCAGGTGAGCGCCACAATCAGGACTGCATACGACCGAGGCACACAGGGCCAACACCCGGCATCATGGTGTGGGGAGCGATCTCCTACACTGGCCGTACACCACTGGTGATCGTCGAGGGGACACTGAATAGTGCACGGTACATCCAAACCGTCATCGAACCCATCGTTCTACCATTCCTAGACCGGCAAGGGAACTTGCTGTTCCAACAGGACAATGCACGTCCGCATGTATCCCGTGCCACCCAACGTGCTCTAGAAGGTGTAAGTCAACTACCCTGGCCAGCAAGATCTCCGGATCTGTCCCCCATTGAGCATGTTTGGGACTGGATGAAGCGTCGTCTCACGCGGTCTGCACGTCCAGCACGAACGCTGGTCCAAGTGAGGCGCCAGGTGGAAATGGCATGGCAAGCCGTTCCACAGGACTACATCCAGCATCTCTACGATCTTCTCCATGGGAGAATAGCAGCCTGCATTGCTGCGAAAGGTGGATATACACTGTACTAGTGCCGACATTGTGCATGCTCTGTTGCCTGTGTCTATGTGCCTGTGGTTCTGTCAGTGTGATCATGTGATGTATCTGACCCCAGGAATGTGTCAATAAAGTTTCCCCTTCCTGGGACAATGAATTCACGGTGTTCTTATTTCAATTTCCAGGAGTGTATTAGTTGCCTCTCTTCGTCAGGTATGCTTATTTCTATATCCATCCGATGGCTAAATGACGGCATGTTTTTACAGTTCTCCTGCGTGAACGATTTCTTGAAAGTGAAATGTAAAACTTCGGCTTTCGTTTTGCTATCTTCAACTGCAACACCAGACTGGCCATCAAGGGACGGAATGGAAGTGTTAGACCCGCTTAGCGATTTTACATAAGATCAAACCAGATGGGGCCATCGAAGTTTTAATCACTGGATTTCAGAAGGTAATAAAATATCAAGACGGTTTTATGAAGTGTATGTGTGTGGCTAAGGACTTTAATACCTATAAGATTCCAGAATAGACTTTTATCTAGTGTTACAGACAAAGGGCTGGTCGTATCGAGTAATGATACTGAATGCATATACAGACATGAGGACCAAATGGGGGACAACATAAGACCAGTCGATCAGTTTACGATCTGATACAGAAAGGGCATGACTTCAGCTATGCAATAGCTGGTTTACTTATCGCTTAGAGTACAACGGGGAAATGTAACATGACAATTTTATGAAAGAAATGAAGTGATACTGATATAGTAAGTGGTAAGATTTTCTGAGTATCTCCCGATCGACTTATAATTACATAACACTTAGGAACACAGTAAACTGTAATACGTAGATCATCTAATTTAATGTAATCTGGGCTGGCGCCTACCTACCGGCCGCCAACCACACAGCAGTGTATCGCGGGTTGTCGCCCATCTAAGGTACCATAAACACGACCACAGGACATTTCGCCCCCAGCAGCCGCTACAGATCAAAGTTCTCCACGCCATCATCGAGACATCCCAGTGACATATTGAAGTAATGTAAGTTTATAAACAAAAAAGGAGAAAAAGTAATGTAATGGTACGTGACAGAAATATAAAGTCAACTGAAATATTACGTAAAATTAAATGAAACGTAGTAGAGTAATCAACAAGTTAGAAAGGTCACAGGACTTAGTGTCCGATGCCCTGTCCAAGCATTAATAAAGAGAAAATCACCCCTTCACCCTTTACACCTAGGAAGTCCAACCATGACATGGTAATACTTCCGTGAAACCACAAAAAAAGGACCTTACGTTACATGGTGATGCTACGACTACCGTATGTAGCACTACTTTCGTCGACACTAGCTCGCCTCCGCGGGTCACTTGCCACTGTTACGATGTCCTGTTATTCTTCCGCGACACGACTTCATAGGATGCGTCCCAGTCGTTCGACAGTCAGTCAACATCAGGACTTCACCGTTACGGTTCCCTGGGCTTAACGCCGGCAGCGCAAGCTGTCCCACAATCAGAATACCACTCGCCGAGAACACAGTAGTACCCGCCGGTCGGAGGATACGGCCTCACATACCGCCAAGTCATCGTTAGTGCATCAAACACGGATTATATCCACGTATGAACGTTTCACCCTCTCCACCTATCTGCTCTCTCCACTGACGGTCAAATAAGGCAGAAGGAATAGATGACATTCCATCAGAATTTGTAAAATCGTTGGGGGAAGTGGCAACAAAACGACTATTCACGTTGGTGTGTAGAACATGTGAGTCTGGCGATATACCATCTGACTTTCGGAAAAGCATCATCCATACAATTCCGAAGACGGCAAGAGCTGACAAGTGCGAGAATTATCGCACAATCAGCTTAACAGTTCATGCATCGAAGCTGCTTACAAGAATAATATACAGAAGAATGGAAAAGAAAATTGAGAATGCGCTAGGTAACGATCAGTTTGGCTTTAGGAAAAGTGAAGGGACGAGAGAGGCAATTCTGACGTTACGGCTAATAATGGAAGCAAGGCTAAAGAAAAATCAAGACACTTTCATAGGATTTGTCGACCTGCAAAAAGCGTTCGACAATATAAAATAGTGCAAGCTGTTCGAGATTCTGAAAAAAGTAGGGGTAAGCTATAGGGAGAGACGGGTCATATACAATATGTACAACAACCAAGAGGGAATAATAAGAGTGGCCAAGAGAAGTCTACTAATATCAAATACCGGCCTTAATTTGAGGAAGAAATTTCTGAGGATGTACGTCTGGAGTACAGCAGTGTATGGTAGTGAAACATGGACTGTGGGAAAACCGCAACAGAAGAGAATCGAAGCGTTTGAGATGTGGCGCTATAGACGAATGTTGAAAATTAGGTGGACTGTTAGGGTAAGGAATGAGGAGGTTATACGCAGAATCGGAGAGGAAAGGAATATGTGGAAAACACTGATAAGGAGAAGGGACAGGATGATAGGACATCTGCTAAGACAAGAGGGAATGACTTCCATGGTACTAGAGGGAGCTGTAGAGGGCAAAAACTGTAGAGGAAGACAGAGGTTGGAATACGTCAAGCAAATAATTGAGGACGTAGGTTGCAAGTGCTACTCTGAGATGAAGAGGTTAGCACAGGAAAGGAATTCGTGGCGGGCAGCATCAAACCAGTCAGTACACTGACAACCAAAAGAGAAAAAAAAAGAACGTTTCCTGGATTCGTCAGTACTACACCTTCTAGAACAGAGATTGTACTTTGAGGCGAAGGAAAATGGAAAATTTGTAAACTTGTGGCAAGGTCTTATGGGACCAAACTGCTGAGGTCATCGGTCCCTAAACTTACACCCTACTTAATCTAACTTGAACTAACTTACGCTAAGGGCAACACCCACGTGCGAGGGAGGACTCGAACCTCCGACAGGGGGTGCCGCGTGGACTGTGACAAGGCGCCCTAGACTGCTCGGCTACCCCGCGCGGCTGAGGCATAGGACCCCGAGTGTGGTAATACAGTGCTGTGCATGGTGTCAAAATCTTGTCAGATCAGAAGGATCTTTTAGCTGTATTACCTCGGAAACTGATTTCTGTTCAACTTGCTTCAGATGTTGTGTTAATGAAGTTCCACTGTTCTTTGATTACCCCGCCACATCTATTCATTAGTAGCTTTCACCACCCGATACGAGGACTTAACAGAGGCGACGAGGATATTTATTTCTGGGATTTCGTCCCCACTGACTGTATGGTCAATTGGGTAGCCTTCCTCTCTGCGCTTGGGTGCGCCCCATGCGGTATTCTTCGGGTTCCACCCCATAGTCGCACTTCGAACAGCTATTGTTGCTTCTGTGGTTTCTTGACTAGTGTGTAGATTGCTTACGTTCTTAGGCATTGCGTGTGATTAGTTTCACCAACGGTTGCTTCTAAGTTGCTAACAGCCACTGCATATCTCCTACTTTCCAGTTCTTTTTCTGTTGGAGACAGTGCTTTGTGTGAATTATACGTTACTTGCTACTTGTTCTTCGGTCAGTGTACCAAATTTTCGGATGCATGTGCACAATTCTTGCTATTCCACGTTCAATAATTTCATATCATCTTTTTTGCTTCTCTTGCCTTGTTTCTGCAGAAGACTTCATTTTGATGCCGACTGTGTGGGGTTTCGTAAAATTAAATCCCTCTGCTGTTTCTACACTCCTGGAAATTGAAATAAGAACACCGTCAATTCATTGTCCCAGGAAGGGGAAACTTTATTGACACATTCCTGGGGTCAGATACATCACATGATCACACTGACAGAACCACAGGCACATAGACACAGGCAACAGAGCATGCACAATGTCGGCACTAGTACAGTGTATATCCACCTTTCGCAGCAATGCAGGCTGCTATTCTCCCATGGAGACGATCGTAGAGATGCTGAATGTAGTCCTGTGGAACGACTTGCCATGCCATTTCCACCTGGCGCCTCACTTGGACCAGCGTTCGTGCTGGACGTGCAGACCGCGTGAGACGACGCTTCATCCAGTCCCAAACATGCTCAATGGAGGACAGATCCGGAGATCTTGCTGGCCAGGGTAGTTGACTTACACCTTCTAGAGCACGTTGGGTGGCACGGGATACATGCGAACGTGCATTGTCCTGTTGGAACAGCAAGTTCCCTTGCCGGTCTAGGAATGGTAGAACGATGGGTTCGATGACGGTTTGGATGTACCGTGCACTATTCAGTGTCCCCTCGACGATCACCAGTGGTGTACGGCCAGTGTAGGAGATCGCTCCCACACCATGATGCCGGGTGTTGGCCCTGTGTGCCTCGGTCGTATGCAGTCCTGATTGTGGCGCTCACCTGCACGGCGCCAAACACGCATACGACCATCATTGGCACCAAGGCAGAAGCGACTCTCATCGCTGAAGACGACACGTCTCCATTCGTCCCTCCATTCACGCCTGTCGCGACACCACTGGAGGCGGGCTGCACGATGTTGGGGCGTGAGCGGAAGACGGCCTAACGGTGTGCGGGACCGTAGCCCAGCTTCATGGAGACGGTTGCGAATGGTCCTCGCCGATACCCCAGGAGCAACAGTGTCCCTAATTTGCTGGGAAGTGGCGGTGCGGTCCCCTACGGCACTGCGTAGGATCCTACGGTCTTGGCGTGCATCCGTGCGTCGCTGCGGTCCGGTCCCAGGTCGACGGGCACGTGCACCTTCCGCCGACCACTGGCGACAACATCGATGTACTGTGGAGACCTCACGCCCCACGTGTTGAGCAATTCGGCGGTACGTCCACCCGGCCTCCCGCATGCCCACTATACGCCCTCGCTCAAAGTCCGTCAACTGCACATACGGTTCACGTCCACGCTGTCGCGGCATACTACCAGTGTTAAAGACTGCGATGGAGCTCCGTATGCCACGGCAAACTGGCTGACACTGACGGCGGCGGTGCACAAATGCTGCGCAGCTAGCGCCATTCGACGGCCAACACCGCGGTTCCTGGTGTGTCCGCTGTGCCGTGCGTGTGATCATTGCTTGTACAGCCCTCTCGCAGTGTCCGGAGCAAGTATGGTGGGTCTGACACACTGGTGTCAATGTGTTCTTTTTCCATTTCCAGGAGTGTATTTCTTTCATTTGTACCTGTTGGGAAGTATTTTAGGCGATTCAGTACTCTAGGCTGTATCTACATTTTCTGCATTGTTTGCGCTACATAGATTCCGTGTATTTATTTTTGCTATTTCTTTTGTGTTTTTGCAGGTGTAAAGGTCTAATGACAAGACACTGTTCAAATGAGAAATTTAGTCACTGGCATCCGCTGAAAGTTCGGTGATAGCTGACTTATGTGGTGCATTTGAGTGGACAGATAACCTGCTCAGATTTTCAATAGATAAAGTGAAGTTCTCAGACATTACTTCTATAAGAATTCTCCAGCTACGTCCGAAGTATCAAAGATATTGTGAGAAAGGCAGACAGAGATACTGCATGTGGCGATATTATAGTCTTTTAAAAGTTTTTGTGTCTGAACTTCTGGACATGATTTTATGAGACTTTGATGTGACTGATGTCAGGATCTTATGACTATTTCTCATCAACAGAGGTATGTTTGAGCCGAGGTGACAAGGTAGTACTCATAGACTTGATGTCACTGCAGACTTACAGGCCGTGCTTGTTTACCCAAGTGTCGCCTTGCGCGTCGAGCGAGCAGGTCGTCGTTAACTTTCGCCTGTGCCGCAGCGCTGCTTGTGGAAGCTACTCAGTCTTTTTGGTTTAACGACCGGAGTCACATCGTAGTTACGTAGCGGAGTTCCTTGTCGTTTTCCTCTTGGCGGCGGTGTTTTCTGCCCGCGCCATGGTGTCTGTCGAGTCTCCTAAATCTGTTCCTCGTCGAGCTACTGTTCGTTTCAGTTTTGACAAGAGTCCTCGTCGTGTTCAACCTGGCTCCTTAGGAAGTAACGATTGTTTGGCTAATGTTATCCGTGTTACACCTGATCAAGTAGTTACTGCTTACCTTGATTCTGATTTGTATGTATTCTTTGTGTAGTTTTATGATCCCGTTCAAGTAGAACGGCTTCTCTATCGGGTTGGTTCTAAAGTTCTAAAGTGTTGTTTACACATCGCGATAGTTCCGTTAGTCAAGTCGTCCTTGAAAATGCGGCACTCGAGTATACTCTGGTTAGAATTTATAACCTTCCTCCTGAAGTGGACGATTCATTTCTTAAAACAGCGTTGCTTCCGTTTGGAGTCATACGGAATATCCGATGGAAACGCTGGTCAGCAAAACATCGCTTCCAGTATTATAATGGTATCTGGATTGTGGACATGTGCGTTAAAAAGAATATTCCTTTCCACTTAACTGTTTGTGGTTACCGAATCCATTTTACGTATACAGGTAAAGAAGGAACTTGTTTTCTCTGTAAAGAAAGCGGTCATCTCAGATCTGATTGCCCGCGCCCTACTACTGTTCTGACGTCGTCTTATCAAAAACGTCTTCCTTTAACGTTATCAGACAGTATCTTCGCAGTCAGCTGTCAGTCAGTCTCCAGCTTTAAGCGGTTTAGGGGCAACATTACCCCCTACTCCTCGCGAATTTCCACCGTTACCGATGCGTACTCTGTCCACGAGGGGACGACGGCTCCTGCAGCGCACGTCAAACGCCGGCGGACTGAGGACGCGACAGATTTCGAGGACGGCCACTCCAGTCTCGTTCTTCCGACACAGCGTTGACAGAAGGTGCACCTTCTGGCGGTAATGAGTTGTCTATTGATGTTAATTGTGATTCCAGTATTACCAGAGAGGATGTAACTGCTTCTGTTGATGTTGAAATGTGCGTTCAATCTGCGTCCCCCACTTCACCCGTCGACGTGACTTTTCCCATGGGTTCCGTTGTGTGTGTCCCCCCACTTCACCCGTCGACGTGACGATTCCCGTGGGTTCCGTTGTTCCCGAAGAGACGTCGCCTGCTGGCGAGTCTTTTCAGTGTTCTAGTGCAATACCACCAATCCCCCACGCTGAGACGGTCGAGCAACAGGATTCTACGGGTTCTCTTCCTGATGTTCAGGAGATGCCACTAGACACCGGCATAGCATTACCTGCCTCTTCTGTACCAGATGTTGCTGTTGGTCGTTCTGAGTTGTGCTCCACGATTTCCGATAACTGCGGTGACGATGGATCCTCTATCAAATCGCTGCTTGAGGTGCCGCCAACCCCTCCACATCAAGAGTGTATGTTTTTACGGAGTGGTGTGAAACAGCGGTTTCAACCTGCACGTGCCGCGGTGCATCGTAAAAAGAAAAACGAGGATTCCCCAGCGTCAGGTGGGGACGACTAGCACTATACAGGGCTATTACAAATGACTGAAGCGATTTCATAAATTCACTGTAGCTCCATTCATTGACATATGGTCATGACACACTACAGATACGTAGAAAAACTCATAAAGTTTTATTCGGCTGAAGCCGCACTTCAGGTTTCTGCCGCCAGAGCGCTCGAGAGCGCAGTGAGACAAAATGGCGACAGAAGCCGAGAAAGCGTATGTTATGCTTGACATACACTCACGTCAGTCAGTCATAACAGTGCAATGACACTTTAGGACGAAGTTCAACAAAGATCCACCAACTGCTAACTCAATTCGGCGATGGTAAGCGCAGTTTAAAGCTTCTGGATGCCTCTGTAAGGGGAAATCAACGGGTCGGCCTGCAGTGAGCGAAGAAACGGTTGAACGCGTGCGGGCAAGTTTCACGCGTAGCCCGCGGAAGTCGACGAATAAAGCAAGCAGGGAGCTAAACGTACCACAGCCGACGGTTTGGAAAATCTTAAGGAAAAGACTAAAGCAGAAGCCTTACCGTTTACAATTGCTACAGGCCCTGACACCCAATGACAAAGTCAAACGCTTTGAATTTTCGGCGCGGTTGCAACAGCTCATGGAAGTGGATGCGTTCAGTGCGAAACTTGTTTTCAGTGATGAAGCAACATTTTTTCTTAATGGTGAAGTGAGCAGACACAATGTGCGAATCTGGGCGGTAGAGAATCCTCACGCATTCGTGCAGCAAATTCGCAATTCACCAAAAGTTAACGTGTTTTGTGCAATCTCACGGTTTAAAGTTTACGGCCCCTTTTTCTTCCGCGAAAAAAACGTTACAGGACACGTGTATCTGGACATGCTGGAAAATTGGCTCATGCCACAACTGGAGACCGACAGCGCCGACTTCATCTTTCAACAGGATGGTGCTCCACCGCACCTCCATCATGATGTTCGGCATTTCTTAAACAGGAGATCGGAAAACCGATGGATCGGTCGTGGTGGAGATCATGATCAGCAACTCATGTCATGGCCTCCACGCTCTCCCGACTTAACCCCATGCGAGTTCTTTCTGTGGTGTTATGTAAAAGATTCAGTGTTTAAACCTCCTCTACCAAGAAACGTGCCAGAACTGTGAGCTCGCATCAACGATGCTTTCGAACTCATTGATAGGTACATGCTACGCCGAGTGTGGGAGGAACTTGATTATCGGCTTGATGGCTGCCGAATCACTAAAGGGGCACATATCGAACATTTGTGAATGCCTAAAAAAACTTTTTGAGTTTTTGTATGTGTGTGCAAAGCATTGTGAAAATATCTCAAATAATAAAGTTATTGTGGAGCTGTGAAATCGCTTCAATCATTTGTAATAACCCTGTATATTTTTTTTCCTCGTCTCCGGACGTTGGGGAGAGACGGACGTGATAGTGCTTTTTCCTTAATGTTGTTTTATTGACCTTACCTGTGTTGACGGATGCAGGCGTATACATTTCTAACCCTCAATGTTAATAGGATACGTTTCCAATTACGGCTTGCTGCGTTACGCCAGTTTATTTACGATCCCCTAGCTGATATCGTGTGTTAACAAAAGGTATTACTTGATATGTTTTGTCTTCCTGGACATTCTATGTTTTTCAATGTCGCGCCTGAAAATTTTACCGGTATGGCTTTGCTTTACCGAGATGGAATCCCGCTGACGGACTTCGAAACGCTAGATGATGGTCGCGGTATAGGCTCTAGTTTTTATGATCTCACCTTAATTTTTCTTCACGCTCCTTCTGGATCCGGTCGTTAATCCGATCGCGCGCGGTTTTATAAGGAAGAAGTTGTTTATTTACTCCGACGGGACCCGCGCAAGGTTTTGTTAAGGGGCCATTTTAACTGCATCTTACGCCGTGTAGATCAGACCCCCAATTATACATTTTGTCGTGAACTTAATGATGTGGTGACGTCCTTGCATCTCCAGGATGCTTGGGTTTGCAGATATCCTACATTGGTGCGGTTTACGTTTTTTACAGCTACTTGAAGTAGCCGATTGGACCGCTTTTATTTATCTGCCCCCATATGCAGTCAGCTTCTATCGACTGATGTAATTCCTGCCAGTTTCACTGATCACTGTGCTGTTTCAGTGACTTTTAACCATGTCCCGCAGCGGGTCCATCTTTCACGCCCTTTATGGAAGCTAAACACTCTACATCTCTCGGACCCCTCTCTGGAAAGCATCATCGCAGACGTATGGCGGCGGACAACCCAGTCTCAGACGCGTTATTCCTCACTTCTAGAATGGTGGGTTACCTTTGCTAAACCCCAGATTCGAAATATACTCAAGCATTTTAGCGCTGAAATAAGGTGCACTAGGGAATTTTATTATGCAGTCCTTCGCGATCTTTACGATAATGCTCGTGATGCCCCCTTGTGGGTCGTCGACGTCCACCGTGTGAAGGCAAAACTTCTCCAACTCGAACGTAGGCAAATGGATGGTGTCCGACTGCGTTCCCAGCCTCGTTAAATCATACAGGATGAGTTGACCTCTCTCTATCATCTTCTCCAGCTTCACAAGCGATCTCAAAGAACGTGTCTTTCTACCATTCGTTCTCTAGATGGGCGTGAATGGTCCTCCCAATCTGATATCATGCGTGAACTTTACCAGTACTATTCCGAGCTTTATGCTGAAGTAGATTCAGACGGCCCACCGTCTGTTGATTTCACCTCCCTCCTTGATCGTGTTGTTACGCCAGCTCTCCAGGAAGAGTTTTTCTCTGTATTCCATCGCGATGATATACTTGATATTGTAGCTGGTTCTCCTTCCCACAAATCAACTGTCCCCGATGGCCTTCCCAAAGAATTTTATATTCGATTTTGGCTCCTAGCAGGAGATACGATGACTTCCATGGTGAATGAAGTGTTTCACCGAGGCCTTCTCCCACCCAGCTTTAAGGTTGCTAAAATTGTCCTGGTCCCCAAAAAGCCGTGACGTTTGCGTGTGGATCGGGTCCACCCGACAACCCTCTTCAACTAGTGGCGCGAGCCGACTATCGCTATTGTTGACTACCGTCATCGCGAGCCATCAGAGTTGTCTTCAAGGTCGTACTCTCCTGTCTCCCATTGCTGAATGTCGTGATTTAATTTCGATTGCTTCCACCATTCCCGTGCCAAGCGCTTTGCTTTTCATTGATTTTCACCAACCGTTAGACCGCGTCAGTCATGGATTCCTTATGCGAGTATTGACGACTGTTGGTTTTAACGATGCTGCACGACGGCTGTTTAGCTCTCTAATCTCTGGTATTCGGGTGTCCATTGACGTAAATGGCCGTCTTACTTCCCCCATCGCGGTGTGTCAGGGCATCCTTCAAGGGAGTCCATTATCTATGTCGCTCTACGCGCTGTTTCTGGAGCCATTATTGCGAACTATAGCTGCTCGTTTGAGTAGCTGGTCGCCGCTGAGAGAAAGGTTTACCGTTCGTGCATATGCTGATGACGTTATGGTTCTTCTCCGTACCCATGATGATATATCACTGCTGGAGGAAGTTTTGGACGCCTTTTGTCGTCTTACGGGTGCGCGGATTAATGACCAGGAATGTCGTTTACTCAGTTTGTGAGGATTTTACGCTGTTGAAATTCCATGGGCTTTGAAGCTCACCCAATATTGATGGTTGGTTGTTATAATTGACAGTTGTCCGCTAAAGATGGCTACGACAAACTGGAAGTCTGTCACGTATAGGATTCAGGGTGCAATCATTGAACACGGGCGTCGCTCCCTCTCACTTCTTCATAAGGTTCGGGCCATGGAAACGTCTGTGTTAAGGAAGGCTTATTTTATTGCACAAATTTTCCACTTCCTGCGATGATGTCCCGCAAGTTGCAAAGTTTAACTGGCAGGTTTATTTGGCGCCACTCTGTATTTCGCGTGCGTTATGAGGTCATGGCGCGGACCCGTTTGCAGGGAGGTTTGGGTCTCCCTGACATTCGGGTTAAGGCTTCTGCCTTATTCATCCGTCGCACCGTTTTAACGTGTCAACGCCCCCCCCCCCCCCCAGTCACTTACAGCTTGCCTTTATGACTGTATCCGACCGACGAGTTTAACACCTCCAGTAGATATTGGTAGGATTAGTTATAAATTACGGCACGTTAAGGAATTTTTTCTTGAGGTCAGTTATTTAGGAGTAAATATCCTTTCCCAAGCGAGTATCTCCCTAAAAATGCTCTTAAGCCAGTTCCTCATAGCATTCCGTGGAAGCCCTGACGCCAGAAACGAATTGGAAGATTGTTTGGTCTAACATCAGCCTCCCGATTTTCCCGATGGAAGTGGCGTCCTCGTGGTACCATGCTGTTCATGATATTGTACCTACCAACGTGCGACTTTTTCGTATTGGCCTCAATGTAACGGATCGCTGCAATAGTTACCATGAAACTGATACATTATCTCATCGGTTGATTTCCTGCGGTCATGACCATTGGAGATGGCTTCGCCGACAACTGGCTTTTCTCCTCAGGACGTCGGAGGCGGCTATCTCGGGGAGATTCTCGTGCGTCCCGATTCAACTTTCTTTCCTCGATCGAAGAACAATACCATCATGTGGCTTGTTGGTCATTATGTCCACTACGTGATGGTGAGTGGATATGACGCAGATCCGTGTGCCTTTTCCCAATATATGGCCACCGCACATTGGACGTGGCTCCGTTATCGTGAATTTTTTTCTGGTATGTTGTATCTTGTTTTCCATCGGCAAGGCGCTGGATGAGTTGCCATGCGCCTCCCCCCCTTTTTTCTTTAATTTTTATTTTTTATTTTTGTGGACAATTCTATGGATTTAGATGTTCCACCATGCAGAAGTGAAGGAAGAAAGAATGTGTGGGCACGTTAAAATTGTCACCCCATTCCTTCCTATACGTTTTTCTGATTTCACCCTTTTGTTTTTGTCGAAGTGACTTCTTTTGTTTTATTTTGATTGATTGCCTTCATTAAGTACTTTGGAAAAAAAGAGTGAATATTTTCGTTTTTTGAAGGAATACACTGCCATTTGAGCGTATATTTTGTTGTGTTTCCTGTGCCGGGGAAAAAATTAAAATTGGTCGCGGTATTGTACTGTGGGGTGAGCGAGCAGCGAAGGGAAGAAAAAAATCGAAATGCTAGTGGTTTACGTCTCGCCACATCTATTTTTTTTCTAACATTCGCGTTATAGGTTCTGACGCATTAATATTATTATTAAGAACAAAAATAGAGCTTCTGCCACGTAAAAAAAAAGTTGCTGCAGTGGATAGAGTTTTGATTTAGCATGCAGGAGGTCGATGGTTCGATCCTGCTTTGAGGCATATGTTTTTATTTGGAAAATATAGTGCAGGTGGTACACTATCTGGCATCTTAATCGTCAACAACGATTGCAGTGGGTCCTCTAGAAAACATAAAAAACACTGAAACCAACTTCTTCGTTTACACTGAAACCAGCCTCTTTCAAAACAATTAATTTACACTGAGCCAGGGGCGAAATTTGTTGGAACATTGCTTCTTCTGTATATACGTATGGAGTGCAGTGTATAGATTTAAAATTTTCTAGTTTTTCTATTTCCCGCTTGTTGTGTGAGAAGAAACCTGTCGTCAAGTTTAACTTCTAATATATTCTCAACTGTCAAGGCCGATCCGGCGCCTGAACAGTCACTGAATCGGTTATGGGGCAGCTGATACAGCAGTTGCTCCACACCGTCACTCATTTGTTTCAACGTGCAGCTGCAGTCTCACTTCAATTTCTGGATGTATCGTCGCAGCTTCTGTCTCAAATATGGCTCTTACAAGCTGTGGAGTTTGCCAACGCATTTTCTCTTCTAACTCGGGCCGATTCCCTCTACGTAAAGACGATTTATTCTCGCCAGTGGTCGAGCACTTCTGATCTGGTACTTATAGTACCATATAACGAAGTAGATGACGTTACTTTACTTAAGCCCAAGAAACGTAATCTAAATCGTTTCATAAGTCTTTATATTTGCTTATACATTTCATACGCTTCCTTTAATACTTATACACTGCCGGAAAATGATCGCATCACCAAGAAGGAGTTGTGCGACAAAGACGAAAGTTGATAGACGTGTTTTCAAATCTGAAAGATGATGTCTGTTTAAATTTCACGCTAGTCGCATAAGAGTAGCGCTAGTAACGCCACTATTAGGATTCAAATCTGGTTTGCTTTAAACACGCGCTTTAACGGTCGTGAGCTTTTGTTACCTCAGAGATTGGACGTAGTGAGCTGATATTAGTAGAGAATGACATTATCAACATCTGACTGAGTTTTAACGAGGGCGGGTAATAGGGCTACGAGAACCTGGAATGCTGCTTCTGCTATGATACAGAAAGACTTGGCAGGAACGTAGCCACTGAACATGACTACTGGCGGCGAAGTGTCCGGACAGCAACGTGACACTATCGAGAGTATAGATAGTGTTCGGCGTATGGTTTTGGAGCATTGTACTGCATCTGCAGAACCAGTCTGGGCAACAGTTGGCACCACAGTGACGCAACGAACTGCTACAAATCGCTTACTTCGAGGATACCTGCGAGTCAGATGCCCTGTATCGTGCATTCCACTGGCCCCAAATCACCGCCATTTGAAACTTTAGCGGTGTCAAGCGACAGCTCATTTGAGGGAAGGGTGGACATATGCTATGCTTTTGATGAAAGCTGGTTCTGCCTCGATGCCGGTGATGCCCACATGTTGGTTAGGAGGAGCCCATCTGCGGGCCTGCAACCAACCTGTCTGCAGGTAGACACACTTTACCTTCGCCTGAGTTATGGTCTGGAGTGCGATTTCGTACGACAGCAGGAGCACTCTCGTGTTTATCCCAACCGCCCTGACTGCAAATTTGTACGTCGGTCTGCTGATTCGACTTGCTGTGCTGCGAATCATGAAAACAGCACTTTTGGTGGTGTTTTTCAACATGATACCGCTCGTTCACATTCCGCTGATGTAGCCCAACATACTCTCCAGAGTGTTGACTTATTGCCTTGGCCTGCTCGATCACCAGCTCTGTTTCCAATAGAACACATTTGGGACATCATCCACAAACAGCACTAAAGGTTCCTGTATAGACCGATCAAGTGATACAGGCATGGAACTCCAGCCTTCAAACTGACGTCCGACACCTGTAGAACACAATGCATGCACGTTTGCATGCTTAAACATTCTTGCGGCTACACCTGTTATTAATGTACCAGCATTTCATATCTGCAGTGGTTTATCTCGGACTTATATTAATTTTTGATCTTTCAAAATTAATCACTTAAGTATGGTACCTAGACAAATATATTCTCGCAATTTCATTCCTCTATATTAAGTATTCTTTGTTTTGCGATTTTTTCTGTTAGTGTATATTCATTTTTTTCAGATTCGTGAATTTGTGGAATGGCTTATACCACCGGTGTTCAAAAATTCTCTCCGCAGTGCCATATGATTGTTAGCCGCTCGTTCCATATGATTGTTCGGCTGCCTGGGTTACTTACCTTCAAGTGGACTCTCCCAACATTCCACTTTCAACATTAAATGTGAAAATTTGTAAGTAAAAATGAATATTCAATAAATTAATAACTTGTATTTCACTGAGTTTCATTTCTGTATATTCACTGCGGCATACGGCACGTGCGGCTAACGATCATACGGCATTGCGGAGAGACTTTTTGAACACCGCGTACTTCTTCCACTGCTACGACCTTGTGTCAGTCACTCCCTTCATTCCCTAAGAGGCGAGGCTATTTTCCTGGTGGTCTCTGTACTTTTTCCATCAACCTGTCCCACCTGCTGGCAAGAGTTTCCCACCCACTTCTATCTAGGTCTGTTCTGCCGTTTCTTGATCCCACAGTATGATTTTACTGAGCGCTCTGTTCCAAACGTCAATTTTTAATTTTTCTTCTTTAACTCTAGGACTCAATTTAGGAAGACTAAATTTCAACCATATGAAGAATGTCCTCCTCGTCTGGGCTTCTACTTTCTTTCTTGTGTAATATTTCTTGACAAATACCAAAATTACGTCACTTCTTACACATTTCAATGCACTTGAGCATAGTGGAGTACTGGGTTATACAATGCAGCCATAATCGACAGGAGTGTGCTTCCTTTCCCCGTCTGGCCATTTTGATCCAGTAAGTCAATTGATGAGACTGACTAGACGGTTCCGTCTATGCTGACTGAATCTGTTACATACTCATCAAAGGTATTTATCTGGCACTAATAACCACTCTGTCGGCGGTTTATTCAACTGTGATCTTTCTTCCTTTCTCCTACTACATCCTCAATTGTTCCGATGAATGATTCTTCCTAGTATTCAACGTAATTTAAACATTTTTCTTCAGTATAATATAGAATCTCTTAAACTCTGTTACGAGTGACGCGCGCTACTAATGAATAGTTCTGAGATAGTCGAAGAACAGTGGAACTTGATTAACACAGCACTCAAGGAAGGACAACAGAAAGCAGCTTCCGAATTAATGCAACTAAAATATCGTCTCTATTCAACAAGAATTTGATGCCGTTCATAATATTGCAGCGCCCACACGTGGGATAGCTTCTACACCTCAAAATACTCTTTCTGTCCTACTAGGAGCAGCACTGACGCAACCAGGAAACGTTCATACATGGACGTATTCTGGCTCGGGGGTTTGAAAGCGTTATGTGAGGCCGTTGGCTCTGATTGGTGAATGGAAACCTGATTGTGGCACCACTGGTATCGCCGACGTTAAGCCCAGATAACTCTAATGATGTCCGCCCCTGGTAGCTAAGTGGTCAGCGCGACAGAATGTCATACCTCACGGCCCGGGTTCGATTCCCGGCTGGGTCGGAGATTTTGTCCGCTCAGGGACTGAGTGTTGTGTCGTCCTTACCATCATCATGTTCATCCACATCGACACGCGAGTCACCGAAGTGGCGCGAGTCCACAGCTCGTGGTCTCGCGGTCGCGTTCTCGCTTCCCGATCACGGGGTCCCGGGTTCGATTCCCGGCGGGGTCAGGGACTTTCACCTGCTTCGAGATGACTCGTTGTTTGTGTTATCCTCATCATTTCATCATCATTCATGCAAGTGGCAAGACTGGACTGAGAAAAGGTTGGGAATTTGTATGGGCGCTGATAACCGCGCAGTTGAGTGCCCCACAATACAGACATCATCATCATCACTGAAGTGGCGTCAACTGTAAAGACTTGCACCAGGCGAACGGTCTACCCGACGGAGGACCCTAGCCACACGGCATTTCTGTTTACTTTGATGATGTACTCCCCATGACGATTGACTGGCGAGCGGGTGGATGGCCCTCTATAAAGTCGTTCGATGGAAGAATACCTGGAAACCGTAATAACAGTGTGTGACTCCAGGAGGCGACCTAGTGCCGATGAAAGCAGTGCTGCTAATGGCAGGCGTAGCGCCATCAGGCATCGTAGCGACTGCTAGGGGTTTAGTGTCCCGCGGTTGTGTTCCTGATGCCTTGGAAGGGCGCCAACCCCTCGTAAACCGGTGTGTGTTTGCCGCCTGGGCCGCAGCCATAGGTTAGAGCGTCGCTCTCTCCTATGGAGGAGGTGGTGGAGCAGTCTCGCTGGAGTCAGCGGACCGCGAGGAGTAGCCGCACGGTTTGATGCGCCATGTCACGGATTGCTCGGCCCGTCCCACCGGAGGTTCGCGTCCTCCCTCTGGCATGGGTGTGTGTGCTGTTCTTAGTCAGATTAAGTAGTGTGTAAGTCTAGGGGCCGATGACCTCAGCAGTTTGGTCCCTTAGGAATTCACACACATTTGGACTCAGCGGCTTAGACGTAGATGACAGCAGAGGTTGCTGCAGCCCGTCTTCTCTAAGGGAGAGATGGTAGCACCAGCATGGACAAGATGCGCCTTGCGAAGTGGGGAGGATGGTGGAATAAGGAGTGGGTGATGGTGGTGAAAGAGACCTGAACACAGAAACAGGGCCGCCGGCCGGCAGCACGGAGGCAGACGCGAAGAGAGAGAGGGCTGTCCCGGTGAGTGTACCTGGAAAATAAAAATCATGCAAGTGCAAGGGGGCTTTATTAAAAAGAAAAGACTAAAATTTGCATGGGGGCTGAATGAAAAAGAAAAGACTAATATTAATGAATAAATGCAATAATTTTACTAGCTGTGTGACCAGTTACGAAGTCTCGTAACCGGTTGGCCCTGACTATTATTAGCACGCAATCGGACTGCATAAAATAAAAATAAAGAATGACAAGGAATTTCCATTAACACAATTGATTAATTAAGTCCCCTGCAACTATAAAAGCTACGTAACAACAAAGCACAAGTGTAACTGTTCTGTGTGTGGTAGTGTGACTCAACGTATATGTATCTGGTTCGGTTCTTTCTCAACACGACTGAATTTTTTTAAACACCATTTACAGTGAACTAATTAAAAACCAGAAATACTATAATTGCACATAGAAGCCAGAATTACAAGTCTAATAAATGAACACGAGCCAGATGCTTTGTTAACTGTACCTGTGAGCAAGAGGGATTGTTATTAAAGAAAACTGTAATACCTTTTTACCTCATTTTATATTGACGAAAATATTCCATCATAAATCAAAAGCCCATCTCCTTTCTCAAATATATTCTGACAATTGCATCTTCTTCCATCTATACATTACACCAACCGAACAGTACAACATTTCAGTCAACACTCAGATCGTCTCTCTCGCTCAACAGAACAACGACAGCTCTCGACATCCTCTGAACTACTACTGCCAGTGGAGGCGGCGGAATAATAACCTTTGGCGCAATTTCTGGCGCTGTGACTCAGTGTAGCCACCTTTCACAAGGCCGTCTTCGCGAAACGGTGACCGAGGCGACGAAGGCTGCATGACATGACACGACAAAGCTTGCGGCTAAACATCCAAGCCCGGAGGAAAGGAGCTCTGGGGAAAGTCGAACGTGTCCCGTGGAGGATGACCTGAAGACAGGAGGTAAGGAGGCAAAGATTCTGCTGGAGTAGAAGGCCCTGGAGGTCACAGAAGACAGAATGAAATGTTAAAAATTTTATTTTTTTATGAATCTGTGAACTTAAATAATAAACTCAGGGAACCAAGAGGCCGTCACCAGGGATGGGTGGCTCAAGGTGGCATCCAGGAATGGCATGATGCATGACCTAATTGTTCAAATCTATTTTCGGAGAAAACGTTTTGGGTGATGTGCCTATTGGAGAAGAAAACAAGCGCATGAGGTGAGTGTGACCCTCACCTGGGAGCGAAGAGACCCAGGAAGAGAAAAAGGGCTGCAAGGATGTGGGCTATGTGTCGAAGACAAGTAGAAAACAAAGTGTAGCCGAGGGTGGAGGGCAAATCGTCAGGTGACAAGCTGTGGTCAGGGGAGTCAGAAGCGGGTTGAGTGACGACACCATCGGACGGAGGGGAAGAGTACACGAAGGGAAGAGATGCTGAGGGCACAGGAAGCGAGCGCCACTGAGGCTGTTGCCGAACTGGGCTGTCAGAGGGACCCTTTGTCATTTTATTGACGCTTGTGCCAGTTTCGCAGCCTCCTATACTAAGGTAAGGAGGGCGCGAAACAGAAGGGCTCAAAATGCGTAACTAACCTTCGATGCTTCGGATCACGCTCAGATTCCTTCGAATGGGGTTCAAAGATTCCTAGACGTTGAACCCTGTACACAAGAGCCAAAAATGCGGGCCCAAGTGTCCATAGAGAAGGGATGAAACGTCCGGGCGAATCAGCAGTATCAAAGGGTGTCAAGAACTTTGTCCTGTTGCTCATCACACTGCGAACTGTCTCTTCGACCGCTAAATGTGTGGGAATCAACACCCTAGGGAAAGGGGTGGTTCCACTGACACACTCCATGCCATCCCCTGAGGCCTTTTCGTGTTGATTCTGAGCGGCAGTTCTCTCTGGCGCTCATAAGAAAATCGAGTGATTTCAACGCTGGGCGCTGCGGCTCTGAAATCCATTGCAAAGGCGTCAAAAGAAGGGGTGAAATGTGGGTGAAATGGAAATGAGCGTATGGCGGGCTGGGGCGTTCAGGCAAGTTCGGCCGCCGAGGGCAAGTACTTACTGCAGTCGACGCCACATTGGGCGACTTGCGCGTCGGACATAGGGATGAAATGATGATGAGGACAACACAACATCCAGTCCCTGAGGGAAAAAAATCTCTTGCCCCACCCGGGAATCGAATCCGGGCCCCTTGGCGTGGCATTCCGCCATGCTGACCACTTTTTTCCGCCTTATCATTTTTAAAATCTCATTTTGTTCGTTATTGTTCGTTGCATTTTTTCGGGGGGACGTCCTATGACACCCCTGAAGTTCGTCGTTGATTCATTTACTCAGTTTTTTTTTAATTACAGAGAGCAGCTAACCCTCCGACCGAACACACTGAGCTACTATAACTACTCAGCTAACGGTAGCGGACGAAATGTGGGTAAGAGGCGGGGATGACACGTCCACGATGGCGCAGGGCAGATTTGCGGTGCTACTTGGTGCCAGTGTGACATCGTTAACTTACAGTATATGTCCCGTGAACTTCTGATGTGTGGCCTTTTTTTCGCATGTGTCGACACACTGCTGTTTGAAGCACCGCCGAGCCCAATGGTGACGTAGCAGGCCGCCATGCATTTGCACCGTTACAGAGGAAGATTGTAGACACCTTCGAGCCAAATTTAAAACTTCTGCGTCGCACATGCAGACAATTACGGGATTATGAAACAGTGAAGCATTAATTGCGTTGCGAGACGTATTTCTTCGAGTCTAAATCACGTCTGTCGGGCCTACACTTACATAGTTCGTTTGGAGGGAGTGGAGAGAGGGAGTGGACACAATCTCTTAGGAAGGCGCCATGCGAATTTTTAATCTGCTTTTCTAAATAGCCATATTTCGTGTTCATTATTAGTGGATTTAGACGCTACGGTACTCAGTCCCGCAGTATCCGTCGTTAAGCTCTCTTTTTTCTCAGGATTATTTATTGGTAAGAGGTCAAGTATGTCCTCCCAACCATTTGCACATACAGTAGTCTTTTGACCTAATTGTTCAAAACGAATTTCGGAGAATGCATTTCGATATTTTATGGCTACCACAAATTTTAAACGCGTATTTTCGCCAACACATTGTCTGACTGATTAAAGTCACTACCATCTATAATTGTATGAGTCGGTAATGTTTGTAAATATGGTCTCAAACAAGAAATCTGTACTATTAGATTCTCTGCCCTGTCTAAGAGTCGAATGTCTACAACCCGTAGCAGTAGCTTACAACACGACCAAGAAGTGTAGCCGATTAGCATTTCACAACTATAGCACGTACACAGGGCTTCCCCGTAGGACCGGTAACGCACCCTACCTTAATCACATAGATTTTAAATATCCACAGCGTTCTATATTTTCCAGACCCACATCACTTTTAACATCATAACGATTTCATACTTGACACATACAGACGTACACATTGTTTAAGTAAACTTATAGAGGATGTCCCATGATGAATGGTCAGTATTCAAGAATATGGCAGGGACGATCATTGAAGCAAAGAAGTCTAGTACGCAAGGGCTCTAAAATGAGATATGTACACTTCTTCATCATGGATACTGTGAAACAAAATGTCTTCCACTGAAAGCTCTTTCCTTTCCATAATTTGAGAGGAGGTAAAATGGACCAAAACAAAAAGTATTGTGTAGTAAAGATGCACTTTTAAATGGATCTTAAGATCTTTGAGCGCTCGTTCACGAGAAGAGATGTATTTCACAGTGACGAGGCTGAGCAAGTGGTCAAATGTCTTAAGGTATGCACTCCACAGCCCGTATTTACCAGACTTTTTGCTATGAATGATCGTTCCTGTTGTATCCCTGAATATTGACCTTTCCTCCTTGGGCACACATTATTACTACCGTAGTGTCCACAAAAATGTTTTATTTATTTGTTTGTCCTTGATATAAGATGCTACTGATTATGGGATACATGCACAAGTAGTGACCTGACAATTAAATGTTTTAAATGTAATTCATGGTGTACGGCAAGATCTCTTTTAACAAATTTGTTGATGCTTTTGGTAATGTTGCCATAGCTAGACATACTAAAGAGAGAATACAGAACTTTGTATGCAGTATCTACGAATCATACAGCACGTTTGCACTCAAAACCCTTGTGTGGAAAACTGAAGTAATGGCCTGTGAAGTAGTTTCTGAAGATCACTTTAAAAAATGGATGAATTTATGTATGTGAATAAGAATGTGACGTTAGCAGCTGCACTGGAGCACCATACTACATTTAGCGAGCTTAGTTCACGCATTTTCATGTCCTAGTATCCGAAATTTGTAACGCTCCTGGTCTCACTGTAAATTAAGAATGTGTTTATACACAGTTTAACAGCAATGGTAGTTCACTCAGAAGTGACGAAGATGTTACAATATATTTAAAATTATTCAAGCTCAGGAAGCGAAACATTAACATGTTTCAGGATCGATGCTCTCGACGATTATTGATCGTGGTCATTCTATTATTTTCTGGACAAATTTGTATTTTAATTAATTTGAGAATATCTTGTGGAACAGGTGTCTTGCGAATTAAATCTAGCATCTAATGTTAATAACTCTTGTGTTTATTCACATTTTATTAAACGTATAACATTTTAAACACATCGTTTCACTGTGCTTGTTCAGCCACAGATTTACGCTTGCTAGTCATACTGCATCTATATTCCATGTTATCCAATGAACAACAGCTCACAGTGGTTGTTAAGCTCCACCTATCTCCCAGTATAATCTTTCATCCAAACTCCTGACAGGAAGTAAGTACAGAGACATATTTTATCTAGGAGGAAAATACAGTAAAATATGTATTAAAGTAGCAAAAGTAATAATTCTAATTATTACAAAAATTTAAAATGATCAAAGTAAATTTTTAAAAGTGAAATAACGTTTATGTTTGGGTTACCTACGTCGTCCCCATTGTCCATCGTTTTTCATCCAAAGCTGTGTATTTGAAGAGAGCCAATATGTATTAAAACCCACGGCTGCTTTACTAGCGCTGTGTAGCTTAAACTAGGCGATGGGTTACCATACTACTGGTTCCAAGCCTGCTGAGCAACATTTCGGATTACCATTCGTCGTCAGACCGTCATTCCCAGGCCTCAGACTCTGCACACCCTGAAAACATGTCTGAGCCGTGCTCTCTCCCAACTATGGGTTTTCGTGAACTTCGTTGTATATCTGTGTCTGGTTTCCCGCCCTTGTCACGGTTACGTCGTGGTTTTTCTTCCTTCTACATGTGGCAGCAGTGATCTGTATCGATATTTGAGCCGTGTATCATCTTTGGTTTGGTGCATATTGTTTCCAGCAAGGGGGTCTGGAGTGAGTCGGTCGGTTTTTGCGGACGAGGGAAGTTGTCCGCGCGGTGCAGTCGGCTGGGGCCGCTGGCAGTCCCTGCGCAGTGTCGGAGCGTGCGTGGAGCTGTCCGCTCGCTATGAACTACGTGGTTCGCCGACTCACGACGTCAAAGTTGAGTAGTGGTTTCAACTACCCAAGCTACGTCTATTCATGTTATAGTGGTTCCCTTTGGTGGTTTGCTGTTGGGGAGGTTTTCTGGTGAGCAACACCTAGTGTTTCTATTACTGAGGTTTAGCCGCCATGCGGTGCGATTAACTATTTTGGTCGACTACGATCTGATTGCACAGTGGAATTTTCTGTCTTGTGGCCGTTAGCGTTCTGGTTACCTGCCCTGGACACTGGCGTAAATTCAGGCAGTGTTCTTTGAGCGAGTTAACTATTACCGTGTTTCAAATTCAAGTGTACCAGCGGAACTTTCTGCCTAGTGGCCGTTAGTGTTCCGGTTACCTGCCCGGCCACTAACGTAATTTCAGGCCAATAACGATTTCAGTGGTATGGGTGGACCCCAGGGTTTTGGATCGTCATTCACCATTTATTGCACACAAAATGTTTTATTCATAAAAAAATTCTGAATGAAAGCAAGCAGTGAACTTTACATGAAAATATAGAGGCTTTCGCCGCGCGGGATTAGCCGTGCGGCCTGAAGGCGCTGCAGTCATGAACTGTGCGGCTCGTCCCGGCGGAGGTTCGAGTCCTCCCTCGGGGATAGGTGTGTTTGTTTGTCCTTAGGATACTTTAGGTTAAGTAGTGTGTAAGCTTAGGGACTGATGACCTTAGCAGTTAAGTCCCATAAGATTTCGCACACATACGAACATATGAATATATAGAGATTTTCTACGCTCCCCAAAGGGCGGCAGTCACACTAATAATAGTTTGCGCATAGAAAGAACAAGATGAAGCCAATAAGGGACAATAAATTATCCAAGAAAATGAAGGAATCATGACCCCTGCTTATTAAAATAATTTTATACACCATGTAATAACCGTTATTAGAGGGGATAACAGATCCCCATACCCTTAGTGAATACCACGTGCGAAATTATTCATGCCAACCAACATTTTTAGGGATACATTAACATATGAACCTTTGTTTCGTTTAGAAACATAAAAAACGGTATAAAAGTGTGCCCATGGCAATATAACCGGAAGATATAGCAATATACAAAATTAAATCCCTTTTCTTTAACATAGAGTTTAGTGACCGCTTGAAGATCACAAGATATTAAGGCAATCACTCCAAAATTGGGCCAGAAATTTAAACGGGTAGCATAAAACAAATATAATTTATCTCCTATACGAATTCCGTTGATTCCGATAACACAGTCGTACTCAACGCTGGACACAGTTAACGCCTCGCCAGCGCGGTCGCTCGACAGCCGCTGGAGTGCCAAACAGTGTACAGGTAGACTACGGATCACAAGCCCAACCAGGCTCGAAAACTCAGGCTCGCGCGTAGCAGTACAAGGCCCACGAGCAAACAGGTTTAGCGTAGATATTTGGAGCACAGAACATGCATTAGTAAATATTAAACTACGGAAACCCTCAGCCTCGTGCACACCAAATAAAATTAACACAGCTGAACGCAGAACACCCCAAGGAACCAGTATGCGGTCTCACAGTTTCAACTAAATGTACAAGAATTAAATTACAAACACATAGAATGCTAAAGCCAAATCAAGTGCACAATAAATATAAATCTAAGAACGCTCCGGTTGAAACCCCACCAAAATTGCCAGACATCTAGTTCGCCAAATATCCAATTATAAATCTGTGCTACAGTAGTCGCTTAACTAGCGCAGGAGCAACACCCAAAACTCCACATAAAGTAACAAGGCTGTCGAATAAGATCTCTGCTCGACAATACGTAGTGCTGCCTGGAACAGACCAAAAGCCAATATTGGGAGAGGCTGAAACATCAAATACCCACAATTATGACAGATTTTCACGGTAACAATGCCAGTGAAACAACTCAAACCCTAGAGCGGATAACTTGAATTACTATTTAGCACCATTCTGAACTTAATGGATATTAATTCTCCAATTGGCAGATAAGGGAACCAGGTGCACGTAGCGAAAGCCGTCAACGGCCCCCAAGCGCCTAGGCTCTCCGGCTAGTCCCTAACACCGCAGACGCCAGCGAAATCGACGACTACTTCGCGTGACCCTTGCTAGGCTCCTCCTGCCCTCACCTCCCTGCAGCGACCCTTTTTTATCGGCCAGAGCGCGCCGTCTCGTGCTCCAGTCACAACAGACGACCAAAAATCAAAACAGAGGGCAAGGATCGATATCCAGGGAGCCGCCACGGCTCAACGACGTAATATGAGAAATGGGCAAAGGTGCGGAAAATGATATTAACAAATACCAATTAATATGCGGAATGATAAAACAACCCATCACAAAATATCGAAGGAAATAAAACTAAAATTTCATAAGACTATGGCTACACCTGCATTACTACAAGGAAGCGAGTCATAAAAGTAAACTAAAAGTATCAGAAACGAGATTTCTCAGGAAAATGAGAGGTGTTACTAGAGAAGATTGTAGAAGAACTGATGATATTAGGAACCAGCTATATATTTATAACATTACTGAAGAGATTCAAGAAAACAAAGTACTGTGGATACATCACCTACAGAGAATGACTGCAGGGAGAACTCCATTCGAGATATGCTGTACCAATTAAGAGGAAGAAGGACCCGCAGAGGGAGACCCAGGAGTTGGCGGCATGTGAAAAGTAAAGACGGAAAAGGCACAGTTGTCTAAGCCTTGAAGCGCAGAAGAAGAAAATGAAATTGTCATTTGAAAATCATTTTCATTCTATACTTCATTAAGAAACGGTGAGTAATGCTATTTTGTATTTTTGGGTGAAATTGTAGCACACGTATATCTGTCATTTACACAATCCATTTTGCAGAAATCAATATAAATAATTTTCTTTGCGTTCAAAAAAGATAAAATAAACTTCTCGATGCCAAGCCACGATATAAAATGGAGAGACCAGTACCCATAGAAAGAATCGCCGGGACTTTAAACATATCAAAAATTTCATACGAAGCTGTCGACAAGTAAGTATACTGTCAGCTCTAATCTCTGGGTAACTCAAAAGCTTCCATGTCCATATCGGAGATATGAAGAGACTGAACCGCTTCATCTTAATGTCCTTAAAATCTGAAGAAACTATAAAACACATTAGATCTACTGGAATATATGTCTACTGGGAGGCGACTGACACGAAGAATAATTTCTTACAAAATATCTACCGCAGAAGTACATTTTGTCGAAGATCAAATTTGGTAGTAAAAATATATTGCAACAGAACGTATGGATGCGCAACAAACCTTGTCCTCATTGCGAAGATGGTCTAGAGGTAATTGATCACCACACTCGGTTGTAATCTCATCTCGAGCCTCTCGTTCCACCTCTGCCCTATCACGCACAAATGCTTATTTTTGGCGAGCACTATAACGCTCAAAGCCCCAGCGGTTTTAGTTAAGGGAATCGCGAAAATGAATGAGAGTACTGTTCGGAAGTGGCAGCTCAATAAAGGCCACTTGGTAGAGAATGGAAAACCGTCTCAACAGATTGCCCATTATCCTATTAAATAATCAGAAAAAACACATTTGTCATCAGTAAAGGGTACCAGTAATTTTATGAACAAGGAACTAAATGAAATTACTTTATATGAACGACAGAAATAGTGGAAAACTGCCAAACAGCTGCTTGTGATCATATGCATAAATTTACTA
Organism: Schistocerca cancellata; assembly: GCF_023864275.1. Lineage (NCBI taxonomy): Eukaryota > Metazoa > Arthropoda > Insecta > Orthoptera > Acrididae > Schistocerca > Schistocerca cancellata. Next base: position 321,364,985 of record NC_064630.1, on the reverse strand, counting down.
ATATTTTCTTTCATATCAGAAAGAATAGATGAAACGAGAGAAAAATATAGAGATTAAAAATTTTACGAAGCATTCTGTACTTGGAGAAAAGCAACGATCAGTATAAATATCGGTGTAAATATAGAAATCACTTCCTGAACCGCATAAGTGGTTGTAGAGGACTGCGTTTGAATCAGACACGTAGCTTTAATTTATTGTATCTCTGGACTCAAGTCATGGTACGATTTTGCCCTTTTTCCTATAACTTTCATAATCTGGTGCGTATCTGAGGCACGATGTCTCAGATATAAGCATGTGTTCCCACTCACAACAATCAGTCACTGTACCGTTGCTGTGCAAAACAAGGTCACAATACCGTATCTGCAATCATCAGTCATTCAGACAAGGAAAGGTAGCTCTGATTTAGTGCACCATTCTAATGAATGCACATTGTCTGGAAACCTTGCATACCGTCTATAATGGGACTGGTAGAACCAGATAATGGTCAAGTGACACAACCACACGCTACTACGCAACACCACGTTATGTTACGGAACCGCCTGCTCATCTTGCTTAGTGAATATCGTATATATCCAGCAAGAGATATTTTACTCAGAGTTTGACCTTAAACAGGACTCATGTCCATTATAATTATCCGGGCTGTTATGCCGTGGTCGGTTGATGAATGCTGTGGTGATTCCCAACGTTTCGTCTCCGACTGCTGGACACATCTTCACGGGGGTCCGTTGCTTGATGGAAGGTCCAACACACACACTGGCTCGCTACTGACTGCCGCTAAATTCCGTGTCCGCGCGCCCCCGCGCCGCGGCGTGACGTCACGTGTTTTGAAAACGTCAGTGCAATTGGCCGCTGTCGGTCGCCGTCGATCGCCGTTGCCATCACCCAGTAGTGGACGAGTGGCACACATCTTCTTTAACACCGGCATCCATATACCGTTTAATATGACGCCCTCCTCCTTTCTGTTGAAATTATTTGGGTGTTTAGCGATTTCGATCGCCTCCCTGTAGAGCCTTTCGTTAATATCCGCTCGTGGCCGCTAGTACTTGCGTCTCCTCGAAACGAATATTGTGGTTCCCTGGCTGGAAAGCATGCTCCGCAACAGCTGATCGTTCCGTTTCTCCTCTTCTACAATTCCTGCCGATATTTTAGAGTTGTTTAAGTGTTGTTTGACGACCACATACTTCAAGTGGAATGAACAGTTTTATGAGCAAACGGATGGCGTGGCTATGGGAAGCCCCCTAAGTCCCGTAATTGCAAACTTCTTTATGGAGAAATTCGAAGAACAGGCCTTAGGTACTGCCAGCAAGAAACCAAATGTATGGTTCCGATACGTGGATGACACGTTTGTGTTGTGGAGACATGGTAGGGAGGAACTAAGCCGGTTCCACGAACATCTGAACAGTATAAACTCAAGAATTCAGTTTACAATGGAGGAGGAGGTAGACGGCAAACTACATTTCCCCAATGTGCTTGTGTTTAGAAACGAAAATGGTAGTTTGGTCCACTCAGTGTACCGCAAACACACGCACACGGACCGTTATTTGCACCGGGATTCGAACCACCACCCACAACAGAAGCGGGGTGTTATCAAGACGTTAGCGGACAGAGCTAGAAATATTTGTGAACCTGAGTTGCTCGACGCTGAGATGGAACATCTCCACAATGCACTAACGAAGAACGGATATTCGTCCGCCGAAATAAAACGTGCGTTGAGGCAGCCACGCAGAAATCATACTGACGTACAGGCTACTGCAAAATCTAAGGTTTTCCTGCCGTTTGTTAAAAATGTAACGGAAAGAATAGGGAGGATCTTGACGAAGCGGAATATTACCGTAATTTACAAGCCCACCAGGATGATACAGGAATACCTTAGGCCTGCCAAGGACGCTCGCAAACCATTGGAAAAATCTGGAGTGTATAGGATCCCATGCAGCTGTGGTGATGTTTATGTGGCTACCACTAAAAGAACTGTTTCTAAACGTTTGGAAGAGCACAAGGGAAATTGTAGAAGAGGAGAAACGGAACGATCAGCTTTGCGGAGCATGATTTCCAGCCAGGGAACCACAATATTCGTTTCGAGGAGACGCAAGTACTAGCGGCCACGAGCGGATATTACGAAAGGCTCTACAGGGAGGCGATCGAAATCGCTAAACACCCAAATAATTTCAACAGAAAGGAGGAGAGCGACAAATTAAACGGTATATGGATGCCGGTGTTAAAGAAGATGTGTACCACTCGTCCACTACTGGGTGATGGCAACGGCGATCGACGGCGACCGACAGCGGCCAATTGCACTGACGTTTTCAAAACACGTGACGTCACGCCGCGGCAGCGGCAGTCAGTAGCGAGCCATTGTGTGTGTTGGACCTTCCATCAAGCTACGGACCCCCTTGAAGATGTCTCCCGCAGTCGGAGACGAAACGTTGGGAATCACCACAGCATTCATCAACCGACCACGGCATAACAGCCCGGATAATTATAATGGACATGATATTTTCGGCCGTGAAAGTTTACATTTTAGTATTAAACAGGACTGTTCTGTATTCGGAAGCTGCTGTTCGTTATTTTTATTCATTCAAACATTAATTTTATTCAGTCCAAATTGAGAACTGGTTGACCCAAAATTCCATTGCCACGTAGTTCCGGCGGTTACAATTTAGTGATATACCTTCATTTTTTCAGTATGTCTTGATCATGGATTTAATGCAGATAGATGATCCGTTATTGGTGCAACTATCAACAATTTAGTATTGCTGGAAATTATTCTCCCCTTTCCCCTAACCCCCCCCCCCCCCCCCGCAAGCAGTAGCGCAAAATTCGTTGTCCTTGAGACATTACTGATAGTTATTCTGATAGACTCACAAACAATAGAAAACATTTCTCGACACACTAGCTGGACTGATTGTTTGACATTTTCCTATGTGAGACAACGCTTGTGTTACTAGACGCCTAGATGGCCGCTGTGGCCGAGTGGTTCTAGGCGCTTCAGTCCGGAACCATGCAGCTGCTACGGTCGCAAGTTCGAATCCTGCCTCGGGCATGGATGTGTGTGATGTCCTTAGGTTAGATAGGTTTAAGTAGTTCTAAGTCTAGGGGACTGATGACCTCAGATCTCATGTCACATAGTGCTTGGAGCCGTTTAAATTAGACGCCAATTCCCGGTTCATGGTTCACGTTCCTGTTGCAGGTTGCCTATCTAACAGTTTCAGGAACAACAAAAAATTGACTTTCAGTATTTCTCGCAATTATTGAACAGTTTAAAAATGTAAAATGTTGTCATGAGCTACACATTAAGAGCTATAATTTTATGTGAAAGGTTTAGCACAATGAAATAAGTTTTACAGTAAGAAACTGTTTATATGTTTTGAGGCAGCAACACTTGCGGGGTGCGAATTCTCGGGATTATATTTATCCTGTATTTGAGAACAAAACGCTTTACAACTTTCAACACACTTTTCGCACACTTTCAAACTATTACGAAACTTTTTCTCGATGACTCAACTTACAAAATGATGAAACAAAAGAAAGTTTTCTCACTTACTACATTTTCGCTGTTCATGCAGTAAACGTCAGCAACAGGCACGACGTTTTAATTTTTCTTTACTACTAAACCTATTCGCGAGATGTTTTACGGGCAGTATCCTAATTTACCACTGTGTGTACCTGCAAAATCATATACGGAGGTGACAAATGTCTCTGGATAGCGATATTCACACAAGGTATAACAGGCAGTGCACTGGCGGAGCTATTATTTACACACAGGTGATTCATGCGAAAAGGTTTCCTACTTGATTTTAGGCGCACGACGGGAATGAAGAGACTTTGAACGTCAAATGGTAGTTGGAGCTAGAAGCAAGAGATATTCCATTTCCGAGATCCATAGTGTTAAGAGCGCGCCGACGATACCAAATTTCACGCAGTACCTCTCACCACGGACAACGCACTGGCCGACGTCCTTCATTTAACGACCGAGAGCAGTGGTGTTTGCGTAGAACTGTCTGTGCTGACAGCAAGCAGCACTGCGTGAAATAACCGCAGGACAGTGCAGCAAATTTGGCGTCAAAAGGCCACTGCAGCAGACGACGGATGCGATTGCCTCTGTTGACATCACGATAACGCCTGCAGCGCCTCTTCTGGGCTCGTGATCATATTGGTTGGACCCTAGACGACTGGAAACCGTGACCTGGTCAGATGAGTCCCGATTTCAGTTGGTAAGAGCTGATAGTAGGATGCCATGGAGTCAGTTTAACAAGGTATGGTGCTAGCTGTTGGTGGCTCCATAACGGTGTAGGCTGTATTTACATGCAATGGACTGGGTCCTCTGGTCCAACTGAACTGATCACTGTCTATGTTCGGCTACTTGGAGACCATTTTCAGTCTTCATATTCCAAAGCAACGATGGATTTTTTATGGATTACAACGCCCCTGTCACCGGGCCACAATTGTTCACCATTCTTTGAAGAACATTCTGGACAATTTGAGCGAATGATTTGGCCTCCCAGATCTCCCGACATGAACCACATCAGATATTTATGGGACATAATCTAGAGGTCAGTTCGCGCGTAGCATCCTGAACCGGGAACACTTGCACAATTATAAAGAGCTATAGAGACTTAGAGAAAGCTTTTGACAATGTTGACTGGAATACTTTCTTTCAAATTCTGAAGGTGGCAGGGGTAAAATACAGGGAGCGAAAGGCTATTTGCATTTTGTACAGAAACCAGATGGCAGTTATAAGAATCGAGGGACATGAAAGGGAAGCAGTGGTTGGGAAGGTAGTGAGACAGGGTTGTAGCCTCTCCCCGATGCTATTCAATCTGTATATGGAGCAAGCAGTAAAGGAAACAAAAGAAAAGTTCGGAGTAGGTATTAAAATTTATGGAGCAGGAATAAAAACTTTGAGGTTCGCCGATGACATTGTAATTCTGTCAGAGATAGCAAAGGACTTGGAAGAGCATTTGAACGGAATGGACAGTGTTTTGAAAGGAGGGTATAAGATGAACATCAACAAAAGCAAAACGAGGATGATGGAATAGTCGAATTAAGTCGGGTGATGCTGAGGGTATTAGATTAGGAAATGAGACACTTAAAGAAGTAAAGGAGTTTTGTTATTTGGGGAGCAAAATAACTGATGATGGTCGAAGTAGAGAGGATATAAAATGTTGACTGGCAATGGCAAGGAAAGCTTTTCCGAAGAAGAGAAATTTGTTAAAATCGAGTATTGATTTAAGTGTCAGGAAGTCGTTTCTGAAAATATTTGTATGGAGTGTAGCCATGTATGGAAGTGAAACATGGACTATAAATAGTTTAGACAAGAAGAGAATAAAAGCTTTCAAAATGTGGTGCTACAGAAGAATGCTGAAGATTAGATGGGTAGATCACATAACTAATGAGGAGGTATTGAATAGAATTGGGGAGAAGAGGAGTTTGCGGCACAACATGACTAGAAGAAGGGATCGCTTGGTAGGACATGTTTGAGGCATCAAGGGATCACGAATTTAGTACTGGATGGCAGGGTGGAGTGTAAAAATCGTAGAGGGAGACCAAGAGATGAATACACTAAGCAGATTCAGAAGGATGTATGCTGCAGTAGGTACTGGGAGATGAAGAAGCTTGCACAGGATAGAGTAGCATGGAGAGCTGCATCAAACCAGTCTCTGGACTGAAGACCACAACAACAACAAAGAGACAGTTTGGCTCATTATGTCTGCAGGAGTCTTCCAACGACTTGTTGAGTCCATGCCATGTCACGTTTCTGCGCTAGGCAAGGCAAAAGAAGGTATCTCGCGACTTTTGTCACCTCAATGTATAGCTGTGTGACAAATAGTTCAGAAGACATGATGTTATAGACATTAAGATGCGTGAAAAACTAGTTTGTGCTCATAACAAAGCGCAAATTACCCTGACTATATGCATCCAATGTTTGACAATTGGAGCACTTAGCGATTTTAAACCTACTTTAAACCTAGTTGCAAATCTTTTCTAAACTTTCTCATTTATATGCTTAACGTCAGATATTTGAATTATTAACTCATTTGTAAAACGGTCAGAAATCTGAAATTGTTATATATGGGAGTTCGATTCCTTAAAGAATAAGGGTTTACTGCTATCTTAAGGTTCCTTGCTACCGCAGAATATTTGATTCATTGCTGGAGCTCTAATTACACTCCAGTTACATCCGTTGCTTCAAGAAAAGATACAAATGGTGCACAATGTTAAGGGGGTAAAAAGCAGGTATCGGTTTCAAACAGTTATAACGACAGAAAGAATGTCTGGGTTGTGTGCGTGTAAGAAGTTACAAAAAAGCGTTGGACATTGTGTACACTGTCTGGCACTGCTAAACACTGCACGAAGAGTCAGTGTACCTCAATGACGCAAAAAAACTGTGAACAAATTAGAGATTATAGAAATGACTGAAAAGTTTGTTAGTTTGAGTCGACATCGTAGGTTAAAAAGGCGATCCTGCCGGGGTTTCTAAATTTGTAATCGTATAATGTGCTGTCAGAAATTATGTAATGTGGTCACAAGGTTTTTTTATTACTTGAAATCTTTTGACGGCAGATCGCGTGTTGAAAAAAAAAAAAAGGAAATGAATACGGTGCCACTGATACATGATGATGTTTGGATGTTTGGTTTGTGGGGCGCTCAACTGCGCGGTTATCAGCGCCCGTACAAATTCCCAATCTGTGCTCAGTCCAATCTCGCCACTTTCACGAATGATGATGAAATGATGAGGACAACGCAAACACCCAATCATCTCGAGGCAGTGAAAATCCCTTATCCCGCCGGGAAACGAACCCGGGATCCCGTGCCATCGATAGAGCTACCGTTGCGGCGTTGAATGAGGAAAGTTAATTTAGTCATAAAATAAAATTGGGAAAGTTTAATATGAGATGGGGTGGATTTAACCAAATTATGTTTCCTTTCTCTCATCTTGTATTGGGTCTTGGGTTTTCCATGCCTTACTGTTACTACCGTGCTGGCAGCTTTTGGAAATGTTTTATTACTTCGTATGGTCAAGACACAGTGTTGGCATACCTGTGTGACAAAATCTCCTTCTTGTACTGAACTGCAAACGACTGCAGATGAGGAGTCAGAGCAGGACAAAAAGAAAGAAAGAAAAGATCACTTAAGAGATATGGAGGTAGCAGGTAGTGGAGAGGAAACTACCGCACGAGAATAGCAGGCAACATTCTCAGTGGAACGTGTAGATGTGAGCGACCCAGATTTTTCCCTTAGTTTAGAGAATGGAAAAACAAATCACGAGAAACAGAAACTGTGAAGACGTGATTGAGAACGTAGTAACGCCACAAAATGTGAACGCGATCGTGTCTTTTGAAATTTCCGATGCTGAAGATAAGGCCATATCAAATTTTATCGCACCTACTGATGCTCAATCGAGTCAACCCAGAACATCATCGGCAGAACGATTTGGAGAAAAGAATAAGACTCATGTATTACTCGACGTTATAGCAAAAATTAGTGAGGATACATGAAAAGAGAGGCAGGGGGCGCTGCCGCTCGAAGTTGAGACACAACTGATGAAACAAACGCCAATAACGGAGGAACAGGTTAAACATGTAGAACATGGACAAGGGGAGCAAGAGAGCCGTATGGATAGCGTAGAAAAGCGAATAAATAAGGTAGAGGAGCTAGTTAATGAGACTGAAAATCGGTCGCGTGGTCTATATCTACATATATACTCCGCTAACCACCAAGCGGTGTGTGGCGGAGGGCACTATTCGCGCCAAAGTCATATTTCCCCCCTGTGTTCCACTCTAGCATCGCGCGAGGGAAAAACGACTATCTGAACGCCTCAGTACGAGCTCTAACTTCCCTTATCGTAGAATGGTGATCATTACGCGATATGAAAGCTGGTGGGAATAATATATGTTCTACATCCTCGGCGAAGGTCGGATTTTGGAATTTAGTGAGGAGCCCCTTCCGTTTAGCGCGTCGTCCATCTGCAAGCGTGTCCCACTTCAAACTTTGTGTGAGATTTGTGACGCTCTCGCGATGCTAAATGTGCCAGTCATGAATCTTGCCACTCTTCTTTGGACCTTCTCAATCTCTTGAATCAAACCCAACTGGTAAGGGTCCCATACAGACGAACAACACTCTACGACTGGACGAACTAAAGTATTGTAAGCAATTTCCTTTGTTGAAGGATTGCATCGCTTCAGGATTCTACCAATAAACCGAAACCTAGAGTTCGCCTTACACGTTACTTGTATAATCTAATCGTTCCGTTTGAAATCATTTCGAATAGTCACACACAGATACTTGACGGATGTTAGCGCTTCCAAAGACTGGGCATTTATTTTGTACTCGTACATTAATGGGGATTTTATTTTTGTTATACGTAGTAGGTTATACTTACTAATATTTAGAGATAACTGCCGGTCATTACACCACGCATTAATTTTCTGAAAATCCTCATTGATTTGTTCACAACTTTCGTGTGGTACTACTTTCCTGTAGACTACAGCAGCATCGGCAAACAGTCTAATGCAGCTGTCAATACCATCAACCAGATCGTTTATGTAAATTGTAAAAAGCAGTGGACCTATTACGCTGCCCTGGTGCAGACCTGATGTTACGCTTGTTTCTGTTGAAGCCTCCCCATTCAGCACGACATCCGAGTAATGCTCTCTGTGTGTTAGAAAACTTTCTATCCAACCGCATATGTCATGAGATAGACCGTAAGCGTGCAATTTTTGGAGCAAGCGACAGTGCGGAACTGAGTCGAACGCCTTTCGAAAGCCGAGGAATATGGCATCAACCTGGCAGCCGGTATCTAGACCCAGTTGTATATCATGAACAAAGAGGGCCAGCTGTGTCTCGCATGACCGCTGTTTCCTAAACCCGTGCTGCTTTCTGCAGATGAGCTTCTCAGAGTCTTGAAAGGTCATTATGTCTGAACACAAAGTACGTTCCACGAATTTACAACAAATCGCAGTCAGTGAAATTGGCCGGTAATTATGTGTATCCGATTTTCTACCCTTTTCATAGATTGTTATGGCCTGGGCGTTCTTCCAGTCCCGTGGAACTTTCCGCGGTTCCAATGAACTCCAATAGATGATGGATAAGAATGGTGCTATATTTGTAGCATAGTCAACATAAAATCTTACGGAGATACCGTCTGAGACAGATGACTTCCTGGCGTTTAAGGGTCTTAACTGTTTTACAATACCAGATACACTAAACACTGTGTCAGCTATCTTTGGGTTTGTTCAATAATTGAAAGGGGCAACGGTGCTTGCAGTTATCTACCGTAAATGAGTTTTTGAAAGCTAGGTAACAGAACAGCTTACTGTCAGGAAGCACGAGATGGTAGTGCAGAAAGTAAGAGATGCGCCTGAAGGATTGGACAGAACATGTCCAGTGCCAGCAACAGTGTCTGCGACGTACAATCGATTATCGCATGCATTTAAACAGAGACAAGAAGGGATAAATCGCCGACAGCGCCGAAGGAGTCTGACTTTGGCTAGCGATTATGGAAATTTCGAGACGAAGGTCACATAAATGTTAGGCTGCCGAGAAGACGCCAATGGCGCACGTAATTCTGCGCGGTTTTCGCAAAACTATGCGCATGAAATATAAGCCGTGAATATAAATTTTATCACGCCTCATGCGAGCGTTGGGCAGTTGGAAACCAGTTTCAGGAGCACAATGAGTATTGGGAAGTTACTCCAGAGGTTGAAGCCGTTACTATTACCCATCAGGCAATTAGCAGTGATGAACTGATCTCAGATGGCACCACGACAACCGGAGTTCGTGATTCAGCGGAAATAACAGCTGCGCAGGAGGAGTCTCTGGCTGTTCGTGCTGACCACACTGTACATGTTAAACCAAAATTGAGAGAGGAATATGAGTGACAGTTATTTACAATAAATAATCGTGATTTATGTGTTAATATGACTGTAGAGGAACAGTATGAACCAGATTCAAAACCTGCGATGTATATTGCTGAAAATAAAGTATTAATAAGGAGAAAGTAGTGAATGAAGTTTCAGTGAGGAGCGAGCTCACAACTGCTATGGTTCCTTGGGGCGAGAAAGTTTATTGTTCTTTGAATGCTGTCCCAACAAGCATTAAGACTTTCAGACATGTCATGTCTTTTCAGAATATTAAAATGTGCCTATTTATTATGCCAGATGAGAGTGGGAGATCGCCTGCTTCACATTATGTTGATGCTAGGAGATGTGGAACTCTTGGATGTCTGGAAATTATTGAATCTGCAAGGCTAGGTTTTCAACAGGTAGTTTCAATTCATATGGTAAAACAGGTGAAAGATTTGTAGTGAAGCTGAGGAAAAGTGAGATTTAAGTGTTAGTTATATATTGGATCCAGTGCAAGTCTCAGTGTCAGAAATCTTGAAGGAACCATGCTTCCTGTGGGTCATGTTTTTTATAAGAAGTATTTAGGATTCTTTTTGTGTATCTGGATAACTGAACAGCGTCAGTGTGTCTTCTGTGTCGGAAGCCTCTGTGAGTGTATCTTTCAAGTCTTAGTATTTTCTCATCTGTTTCGAGCATGTACAGGTGAAAATGAAGTTAGAGTTATTTTATATTAAGGATCACAGATATAATGGGGAGTGATAATGCATAATTAATTTGATGAGGGATGTGCTTGGCACATGATACACTTTTCTTACATTTATCTACATTATTCAATGGAGTTATTTTCCATACGCCTTATGCAGCCTTTTCCTTGTATATCATGTTTGGCTTGAATGGGAACAGTACCTCCCTCATCTGCTTTTGATGTTTATTTTGATGTAGTACTATTGAAGGTGTCTGAATATTGTATGAGGTAGTGAACTGAGCAGGACAGTGAAAGGAATGTGCCAACCAGAAAACCACCGGAAGGCAGTAAGAAGTGAATCAAAACGTTTTAGTGAAGTTGCCCAGGTTGTCAAATAAGCAGAAGGCATTGTGACACAAGTTCTCCTTGTACAATGGACCATTACAGATTGACAAGATTGTGCATGCAAATGCGGACGTAGAAGAAGGAATTAAATCAAGGAAATCATACTGAGTAAAGTATTTCGGAGAAACATAGTACAAAAAACAAAATTTTAAAATGGATAATATTTGTATCTGGCACTTAAAACTACAGTATTTCTGTTCTTGAAAGATTCTTTTTTGTTATGTTTGTGACTCTAGAACTCCTCGTGACAAGTAAGATGAAACAGTATACTGTATTTTGTTAGCTCACTGAAGGATGGATTTTTGTTTTGGTGTATTTGCTACCACGTGTATCTTTATGGTTTTCTGGTACATTTGTTGCTTCTGTTCGTGTCAACTAGTATAGTATGACGTTTTAATTAAGGTTATATCTTCCTTGTAGATTGGTAAGGTTGGAAGGTGAATCAAAGGTCAAAAGAAGCAAAGTAGAGCGGACTACTTAAGATACGTTTATTTTTGGCAGATATGGTGCCAAATGGATATTTACTGAAGAGCTTCATGAGAGAAGTGAAGATCTGCAGCATTCTGTTGTTCTGTGGAAGTAGTCTGGTAGAGAGGTGAAATTTATTTCAAACAGTCCATTGTGATTTTGGTGAAGTTTTCTTTTAATACTGCATAAGATTCCAGATTTTCTTTGTTTGTGATGTTATCAGGTGCGAGGCGAGTTATTGATAAGTTGCTGTTGGCTGTGAGATTTTGGACTCTATCATTTGATGGAATGTGAGAGTATTATGGAGTCTATCAGTGTCCACATCAAATTCAAATGGTTCAAATGACTCTGAGCACTATGGTACTTAACTTCTGAGGTCATCAGTCACCTAGAACTTAAAACTACTTAAACCTAACTAACTTAACGACATCACACACATCCATGCCAGAGGCAAGATTCGAACCTGCGACCGTAACGGTCGCGCGGTTCCAGACTGTAGCGCCTAGAACCGCTCGGCCACTCCGGCCGGCTGTCCACATCGGATGCACATTTGGATGCCAGGTTATGCAAATTATGCAAAGACTATAAGTTTTTTAATATTTTTGTTTTTGAGCTCAGAATGTCTGGGAATATTTGATTCACAAGCAATGCTCATGCCCTATATAGAGATGCCGAAAAACACAAGATAATTTGGAAACCAATAAAAGAAAGACGCTCAATTGCCAGCAGCTTGACCTCAGTTGAAACAAAATGATGGTTTTCTTTAACTAATCGTGATGTTTCTTGCTCTGTAAGTAGTTTTGTTTGGACAACCACCACGCCACTGAATACCCAGTCTTAACAGGGAAAGGATAATATTAAGGAGTATGTGGACTGAGGCACAAACAATTTTTTGAGAGGAAATACCACCAACTGACGGTGGAACTATTAAAAGAAAGGTAATATGAGTGAGTATGGAACTATTAACAGTATCCATTGTGTATCTGCGAAAGCTACGAAACATGTGCTTTCGCAGTAATTTCTTTAACAAATGAATTAACTGTTTGACATCACTCCAAACTGGACTACCGTGACACCACTGTCTGGCACAACAGGGGATGTTGAAGGTGAGAAAGGAGTGTGTATAGAAAGAGGAATGGGAAGAACAAAAGATCACAGAGTAGAAGAAAGTGAGGAAAGGCGATGTAGAAGGAGATCAAGTAGGGATAATGAAAACAAAGAATACAGAAGGAAGCAATGTGTGCGATTCGACTAGGGTTTTGATGTAGAGTGGATTCTGGTTTTCTTTTGTTTTTAGTGTACTCATTATGTTTCTGCTTGGGTTCATATGCCTTAAAGTATGTCATTGTGGGGCATTACACATGGAGGAAGTGGTTCGGTAACACAGCGTCTGAGCTATTAACATTTTATTTTTGATTGACTGGCGAAAGTGTGTTTGTAATTCAAACGCAATTTTTTTACTACTATACAAATAATTGGATTACAGTCCTGATTTTAGAGCCCATCAGGCCATTTGTCCCATCACTATTGTGTCAAATATGCTGTCTGCTAATGCAGTGTACATACACAGATGAATGACATGAATTAGTGCCAGGAATGTTGTTTTATCTTTTAAAAGTTATATATAAATATGTGTGTTGATAGTCAAGCTATTACGATTAATAGTTCTCATTGTAATTTCGTTCACTTTCGCTCACTAGAGAGATTTATATTTGATGTAGAAGATATAAACATTGTTCGTCATTATGATTAAAAGTTTTGTGCAGACGCCTGGACATCGACACAAGCACTGATAAATCCTAGAGGTCGGAGCTTCTGAGAGAGAAAACGCAAAGTTGAGGTGAGCGCTCACTGCTGTCAACAGATGGGACACTCCAACAGCAGGGCGCACTGTCACAGAGGGGTCAAGTGCCGTTACTAGCTGTCCACATAGAGGGAAATCGGCCACGCCAAGAAATGGACAATAAGCACTATCACATTTCCTCAAAAGTCCTTATCCACCCAGATGCCGCGCTGCCTGGATTAGGAGCAGACACACAAAAGAGAAGTGCTCTTTCATTGACGATTTCTTCGGGTGGACGAGCACATGGCACCCTGTTCACTGCAGCCAGTAATATGACATCAAAGGTGGAGAGTCCTCTCATCAGAGAGTCGATGAGCCACACTGGTGGCGACGGTAACCGTTGCACACGTTCTGAGATATATGCCACTGGAATCAAGGTCTTTTGTTTTGAGTCCAAGTGACAAACAGCAGACAAATTAACCTGTCTCACTGCAAATAAATGCAATGTGGATTACAGCCACCACGAGCGTCACTTTAGCGTCCTTTTCTGTTCTACCAACGTCTTGTACAGCCTGAAGAATCTGATACATTTGTACCACTCATAATTTTCCTCGTCTTGAGAATCATGAACTTCTGACAGCTGAAAAAACAATCATCGAAGCAGTTCTCTTGTACCAATGCCTTTGTAGACTCTACAGCAACTAGTAGAGTTGTACCTTACATGATATGTTTTCTTCTTAAGTATCACGAACTCCTAATCACTGACATAACAGTCATTAAAGCCGTTATTGTTTCGATCACGATGCTGCCAACTCCATCTTGTTGTTGTAAATGAAGACTCTTGGTTACTAGGCCTCTAGAATGAGCTTGCCATGGACATCAAATTTGGTGCCGATCTCCTGACGCCAGTAAATGGGATACAACAAGACGTCAACAGAATACCATAGATGTTAAAAGGAACCACTTCATCTCCACGTGTTTGTGCTTGTGATTTATATTTGTGTGTCGAATTTCGATTGATCAATCCTCGGAGTACATTTGATAGTATGTAGAGTGTAAAGAAGCGTCGAAGTTGGTTTTTGTCTTTTCAGCTGGACAGACAAAAAAACGTAATGTAGGAACATGACTCACGTATTTATGCGTGTCTTTTCTTGCTGCTGTTCTTAAACTTGCTGTGTAAATCTCGGGACAGGTCTAATTACAGTTTACGTTAATTAGTAGTATAACATTGCTTAAATTTCAACCAAATTTTTACGATGATACTCATAAAAAACTTTGTGAGTTTTTTCTGTTCATTTTCTTTGTTTCCTGTAGCATACTGGATTCCAGTGTTCACAAAAAAAGATATCTTGAAAATCAAATCCAACAGATGTGCATTTCTGCACAATTACTTTACTTTATCCAAATGTTCTGTACAGTGTTCAGTAATGATGTATGACTATGTTTCCTGCTTAACGTTCATTTTGATGAGTGAATTTTTAAGAACCTTATCTTCGCCTTGCCTGTGTTTGTTTGCTTTGTTTATAACAATTGAGGTTAAAAAGCAGTGTGTTGTATCTCAGGTATGTGTCAACTATTTTGTCCCAGTTTATAATCTTTTTATGAGTTCCTATGAGAAGAATTTCTGATAGTACATTTAATGTTAAGCACGGAATGATTTTATTTTCTAAAGTTTTAGTGAGGATGTGCCTGTTTGTGAAATAAGTCGAAGCGTACAATTAGCACACGAATGGGATCTATTTTGAATTGTAAGAGCAAAAATGAGACTATGTAGAAGTCACTGAAGCCATCATGAGGACACACGAAAGAGTGATTATGGGATACAGTTATTCAGAACTGTAAGTTGTTGTTGAGTGGCAGTGAACTAAAATAACAACTTTTGTAAAGTTTCTTGAAAAGAATGAATGATTGTTGATGGTGTTGTGGCCGATTGAATGGAATTTAGTTAAGTGAGTAATGCCTTGCCAAGGACCACTGTTCCAGTTTCCCAACTATCCCATTCTCTTGCGACAAGGCGGTCTCATAATAAAAAAATAAAAAATAAAAGCATCGTAAGTCCCACCACGGTCTTGTAAGTAACATCATCTGTACAATTTTTTTTACCCTTGTGTCGGAAATGATGAAATGCACCAGTCAAATGTTAAGACGAAACGTTTCATATTTCTCTTTTATCACGCCAATTTATAGATATCTGTGTAATGCTGTCAAGGGTAATGATGATAATTGTGAAGATCGACCTGGTAACTCCCATAATGTCACTGCGCATAACAATTTAGTTGCATGTTCTCCGTTTAATGAGTTGCACGTCTCCAAAGACGAAGTGAGTGAGCCCAGTACCAGGTGATGTGGGGAGATAACAGACGTGTCCCAAGGAATGGACCAAATTCTAGACGAAGGCCGCGCGGGCACTGATTGCTGGCCACCAGGGGGAATCTGTGGCAAAGCTGTTCTGCGCATGGTGGCACCACGAGGCTGCATCTATCTTCAAGTTTTTAGCATTGCGAACTGTATGGTTAAGACCACTTTTTAAAAGAAAATTTAAGAATAATTTAGCGCAATAGGCCATCGAAAAATAAACTGTTTTACGAGCTACTGCCTTGTTAAAACAACATCTCAGTGGTGTCTTTCTTGCTTAAAGTCGTTCTGAGAAAGGTGAAGTTTTGCTGGGTCAAAGATAGCAAGTTCGTGTTTTTCATGTGGGAAGCTGAGTGGAGGTTAATGTTTTTTTTTCATGTTTGGGGGAGGACGCAAATCCACTCGAACAAAAAAATTCTCTCTCTTCCTACCTGGGAAAACACCTCATTAGATAGCTTACGAAATGTCGACTAGATAAGAAGTTCAAGTACCGTTTCATAAAAATTCATTCGGTACATATCGAATGGTGGAAGAAGGTTGGTGCAGAATTTTCAAGAGAAACTCTGTGGTAGAGAGCTATCTCAGAAGGTAGTAGGTGTTCGAGGAGAGGCACGGGGTGGTGGGGTGGAACGCTTGGACAAGTGGTGCGGAACTGTATTCGAGGGTCAGCTCGTTACTTTATGGTAGAAGAGACGTTGCTGCCAGTAAACTACGGCAGACGCAGGTCTTGTCGTTCTGAGTCTTCATTCTGGTCAGGATAATTTGCTGCAAGGGGTAGCACAGAAAGAGAATGATTAGTTTTTCACTTACTTTCTTTTAAACTTCATTTACATACCGCGACTTGATGTTATGTCTTGCAGTAGAGCGTTCACCCATGAGTGGGTGGGCTTAGATCTTAACATGTGAAATCAATACCTCGTTTTTTCGTATGATTGAAGCGATTTTGAGCATCCAATAGCGATTATGCACCTGAGGGGGAGGACGTGTTGAGAAGGTCATCACTATTACGTTATTCATTCCTTGCGGACCTGTGTAATAGATTTAAGATGCAGTTAAATTGTCAAAATATTCACTGCTTCTATTTGCGTACCTTGTTTTCTATTTGTAAATCACAGTACTGTGTGTCTCCTGTTGGTGTGTGTGCTCACAAAGGGTACAATGAAATGGAAAAAAAAATGAACTGGGTTTAGTAAGGAATAATATTATCAGTTTGATAGAAAGACAACGTTCGCCAGTTATGAATACTACATGATTTTGTAAGAACCATCACCCAGAACTTATTTACGAATGCCTTCCCCTTTCTTAGTAAGGGATTTGTTGTGTGACAAATTTGATTATGTATTTGAGTTTATGGGGAGTAATCTGTCTCTCCATCTACGTCTATAACTTTATGATTAATCTGCAATTCACAATTGAGTGCCTGGTTCGCCGTCTTTGGTCGCTTTCCTCAGACCATCATCTATATGATTCGTAATTACAGTCCGTAGGCTCATAACTGATTAAAATTTGCTTGTGAAAAAGAGTGCCTAAAGATTTCTGGAAACATTAAAACATGCAATCATCCTGACATCCCATGTCGATAGCACACATTACTTCGTGAGAATAAAGAGCTTATTGTATCATAAGAACGATATTTACTGAACCCGTGTTGCCTGTTTATGAATAAACCGTATTATTAGAGCCATTTCATGTTGTTCGAACACAGTATATACTCCACAATCCTTTTCTAAATCGACGTTAGTAAGATGGATCTTAATTCTGAGGATTACTGCTTTTTCCTTTCTTGAGTATTGGTTTGATGGGTGCAACATTCCACTCTAGGTACAGATCTTTCTTCGGATGGGCGGTTGTATGTGATTGCTAAGAATAACCTCAAAGGAACCTAACCGCTAAACACTCAGGAGGCGAGACCTTGACTTTAGTGATTTAAACTGCTTCGCTATACTGTGGATATTAACGTCAAAGCTATTCATGTTGGCAGTTGTTCTTGGTTAAAATCCTGGAATATTTACTTTGTCTTATTTGGTTAGGGAATTTAGCAAAATCGTGTTTAGTAACTGTGCATTAATGGCTCTGTCATCAGTAACATTACTATTACTATTGCACATGAAGATAATGATTCAGTCATGCCGCTGGTGTCTTTAGGTACAACCAGATTTTTTTTTGGTTTTCTGCTAGATTTCGAGGCAGAGTTACAATGTGGAAGCTATTAAAAGTGTCTAGCATTGAAGTTCGCGACAATTTAGAGCTTTCGTACAACTTTGCGATCTTGAGGATCTTGCGTTCTTTTAAACTTGGCATGATTTTTTCGTTTCTTCTGGGACAGTGTTCTGACCTGTTTTGTTTGCCAGGACGGATCAGTACCACCAATTTTTAATTTATTTTGTAAATATCTCTCAGTTTTCGTCGATACTATTTCTCAGAATTTCAGCCACATGTGGTCTACACTTCAATAATCAGATTGGAAGGAGTGGAAATTGTGTCAAGCGAACTTTTATCTGCTGTTTTAAAAAGATGTATTTTGTCTTTATTTTTTGTTGGTTTGGATGCTCAGTATTCAGTCTTGTACAACAAAATTGTGGTCACTAATCTCTGTATCCGTCATGATGCTCCCTATTTCCTCAGGATTGTTTGTTGGTAAGAGGTCAAGTACATTTTCGCAACCATTTAACTTCGAGTGGGCTCCTAAACTAACTAATCTAAATAGCATTCAGCAATATTTCAGACAATTTTTTATGCCTACCACCGACTTTAAACATATATATTCCCCAACATATCGAAGTTAGATTTAAGTCACTACCAACTATAATTCCATGAGTTGAAATGAGAGTCAAATTTTCTTTTAACTCTTTAGCAACACTATCATCTGAGACGGGTTGACGGTAAAATGAATCAATTATTTATTTATTCCCATTGTGAAGTATAGCCTCTACTCAAGCTAACTTATAGCAACTATCGAATTCAGTTACACGACAAAAACTATTTCTGACAACAATAAACACTCCACCACTAACTGCATTCAGTATTTTCTTTCTGAAACAGTTATGTCTTTTTAAAAAAATTCGGTTCAGTTTATCTCCAGCTTTAGCCAGCTTTCCATACCTGTAACGATTTGAGTATCAATGCTTTCTATCAGCGCTTGGAGCTCAGATTTTTTCCCAACGCAGCTACGGAATTTACCACTTCAGTACCAATTGTTGCTAGGTCTACCCTCATCCTTTGTTTACCCTGCTCCCTTTTAGACTGACTCCCTTTCTGTAATTTCTCGAGATCCACTAACATATAAAACCGCCCAGTCCCCTCCATACAACCACCGCTACGGGTGTAACCGCTTCCTGTGTGTTCTGGATCCTGACCTACTAACCGGAACTCTCGGTCGGGTAAGCTGGAACGCTTTACATAAACGACTGAACGACGGAAAAGTTTGTTAGCTCGAGTTGGCGTCTTTCACCGTTCCTTGTAGCGACATTTATCTGTATAACTTCTATGACTTCCCTTCCCAGATTTTCTCATTTTCCCTCAACTGAATTGCGTACAGGGGTAGTTATTATTGCAAGATCTACAGCCTTAGAGAACTTCAAATGCTCATGACCGTTCTTCAGTAGTTCAGTTTCTGACATATTTTCATACTGATACTCCCAGGCGATTCTCTTAAACGTAAGCGTGCTCTTTATCATTAGAAACATAGGATATACATCTGTTTTTGGCCCTGGGTATGACTTAGAATCTAATTTCGAAATGCCTTGGAATCTAATTTAGAAATTTTCGTGCCACAATGATGTAAACCAGCTGCAGACCTCCATGTCAACAGGGTGATTCAAGTGAACCTCCTCCTCCTTCCCCCACCACAACGTTTAAATTGCTCACGATTATTAGGTGATAGTCTTCTTTTACATACTAAATTACTCGTTTTGATTATCCGTTGGTTATGCTGAGAAAATCGTAGCACCGAATCATTTATAGTAACTCATCCTCTTCTGTACCTTTCTATTCCTTACAGAGCTACTTTCATTATACCATTTTCTGCTGCTACTGAAATACTGACGTTAACCTCTATTCGTGTGGCCAGAATTCCTTATGTTCTTTCTATTCCGCTTCTCTGACTCTCATTATATACTGTATAGCTCGAGCTTTCGCATTTCTCTTTTTAAATTTTCTGGCATGATAGCCAAATTCAGATTTCTGATATTTCATAGACTTATCCCTTCGTCGTTTATTTTATCCTTTTGTTATGATTAACTCCCCTTTGGCAGTCCCCTCCTGGAGGCCCGAAAGGGGAACTACTCCAGAATTTTTTGCCAATAGAGAGATCATCATGAAAGTAACAATTCAAGCCACATGTCCTCAGGTTACCCGTTAAGTGTCTTTAAAACAATAGTTTCCATTCCCTTCTGTGTTACGGATCTTTCTTCTTTTAGGGGAATCTCCCAACTCAAGAGCATGAATGTATCCTGAACCTTTTTCGACTCATCTGTGTTCTATCACAAGCCCATTGGCGGACGGAAGTGACCCCTTATACCGGTAACCTACAGACGCCGTTGCCAATCGTTTTATTCCAAATTTAAACAATGGCTGGGATCGAATCGGGGACGCAGGACACTTTACCGTGATTTAAATAACGAAAAACTGCACCAGTTACGTATTTTTTCATGTTTAGCACAACGATTTCAGAGAATTTATTCTTATTTTCAAGTGCATTCGTTTACATAAATAGTTTTCGTTAGGTTTGCTTGTTTGATTTTCTGCATCTCGTGCACTATTGTCTTCTTGAGGTCATATGGCAATCTGAAAAGCGGAGAATATAAATCGTTCAATGTTTCTACATGTGCTGGTGTTAAAAATGGTATATTGCTCTGTCTACTTAAAAGTATTGTGCCTGCTTCATTAGAAAGGATGTCATACACATGCAAATCATCTCTTGGACTGTTGTCTTTGTGATTAAAATATGTTACTGCAATATTATAACAGCATGGTTTCACAAAAAGTTTGTATACACTAAAAGATGTTACATTTTTTTTGGAGTACATTGTTTACATAAAGTTGTCAGTTATAAAATTAATTTAACCCTGATTGATTATTAAATTATCGGTTGTGTTTATGTTCTGTTTTGTTGTAGGTGTTAAGTAGACTCTATGAGGAAATGGTTATATTTATGAAATTAATAGTTATTATATAAAGGAGAAACGTTTGAAGAAATTAATTCATCCGTTATCTAGTTTCTTATGAATAATTTTTTCCACTTGCATTTTGGGATATACGAAAATTTCCAGCTTTTCCCTTAAATCCATGGTATGTGACCTTGGAGTAATGGATTATTTAATATTTTCTAATATGTTTTCAAATGTGTGTCCAGTGCTCTGTACGAATGTTTCTGTTGCTGATTTTGCGAAATGGTTATGTGGATAACAGTTGATGCGTCCAACGTATCTAATTTGAAACTTCCAGACAGTATGCCCTATGTCGTAGTTTCAGCATGTTTAACATGTTATTTTGTATATTCCTGAGCCAGGGAATTCGTCTGTTTCATTGTTTAAGGTGTGAAATAATTTCTGTTGCCGTTTGCTTTTTTTATTTTATTTTTATTTTTTTTTGAGAAATGTTACCTACGTAAGATATGCTGACCCTATACATGATTATATTAATTGTTCTTTTAAAGAAATCTCTAAGGGAACATCTTTTTTTTTGCTTTTTGTTTCTGTATTTTGTCTATCATTGGACTAGGGAAGCCATTAGCCACTGCAGTTTACTTATTTATGTCTAATTTTTTCTCCTTCTACACTCAGTTCAAGGGAAGTTTGCTCTGCGTGCCACCGTTTTGTATCCAAATTTCTTGCGTACACCAGCATGACATACATACGAATCATGTCACCCGATGTATACCAGAAGGCTGCGTACAAAACATTACACATAGAGCAAACAAAAATTCCGCTTAACTGAAAGTACAGGGAGAAAGAATACACATCATTAAGCAAACTGCAATGGCTGCAGTGGCTAATGACTTCAGCTCAGTGACGCACAAAATGCAGAAACAAGTAGCGAAAGAGAAAGATATTCCTAGAGTGAAAGTAACTTTCCCCAGAATGACAAACTACAACAGAAATTATTGCACACCTTAAACAATAAAACGTAAATTAACAGATTCTGGAATATAGAAAATCTCTCTCAAGCTACTATATAGTATGGACTGCCAGGAACGTCCAAAGTAGAGTACACTGAACAAATCTACCGTTACACACACAACCAGTAGAAACACACTTACTGGACACCTATTTGGAAACATAGAAGAAGGTCTGAACACACTCCAACAGTTCCAAAGATCACATGCAATGGAGTTAATGCCAGAAGTGGAAGTTTTTCTACACAATAAAAACAAGGGAAATAAATTCTTCATGACAAACTAGATAGTGAATCAGTTAATTTTTCAAAAGTCGTCTTGTATATGATAATTATAGTAATTTCCATAAATCTGTTCATTTCCTCATGGAATCTTCTCTATATCTGAGAGAAAATAAAAACATAATCCATAATTTAGAGGTCAATGATGTTAAATATTTACAGTTGTCAACTTTATGTGAATAATGTAACTCACAAAAAATGTGACGCTTCTGACTGTATGAAAACTCATTATGAAAACATTCTGTTATAATATCTCTGTACCATGCTTTGACTGAAGAAAAAAGTGTAAGTGATGGCTTGCGTGTATGTGATATTCTGTCTAATAGGGGAGACATAAAAACTTGTAAGCAGACTGAAAGAAAAACGCTATTTCTAAGATAAGTGTATAAAAAATATCCCCAATTTATTTTGCCTGATTTTACGATCGCAGTGCAACATCAAAAAGACAACAGTGCAAGAAGGTTAACACATCACAAAAATACTTACTTAAGCAAATGTACTTGCTAATGAGAATAAATTAGCGAAACGCATTGTGCTAAGTATGAAAATATACATAATGGTCCAGTTTCTTACTACCTAAATCATGAATTACACAGTTACAGGCTTTCGAAAAACATTAATTATGACGAATGAAATTAAGCTGATTTGATTACCAATCAACACGCTACCTTTAGGCCACCTAACTAGTAATTTAACATGAAATAGACAACTCAGAAATCATGGTAGCTAAACGAAGTATTATTTTGAACCGGACAGCAACAACAAGTATAATACAGTCAAGGCAACGGTTTATTCATGAAGATGTAAATGTGCTACCCAAGATGAAGCGGGGTGAAAGCTCAAGAATAAAGCTATTAAAAAAGTGCTTGTTTGCTGTATTTCCTCAAGCATTTCAAGTTCTCTTTAATGCAAATGCTTCGGTATGGTCACGTTTCGTTTAAATTGATTGTGGCCATAATTGTAGAAAATATTTCTATTATAGGTCTGGAAATAACACTGTTTATAGAAACTATAATAAGATACAAAGGAACTGTTCAAAATACGTTTCACGCAGCTTAAGAAATGGTACAGTTGAGTTTTTACTCTAAAAAAATCTACTTTTCTATATTTTTTGACTACAAGAAACTTCTGTTGGCAGAAATTTCCGATGGTTGAAGTACTGAAAGTATTGAAGGTAAAAGCTAACCTTCATTCTCAGTTCAGTTCAGCAGAGCGCACTGTGATTGCAGTCACGAACGCGACAGTGTGGCTTATGAACATTGTTCGAATGCCTCTAAGTGTTATTTCATGCTTATACTGTGCGTGCATGGATAATTTATAACAAAAAGTGTTGCCGGAACTACAGCGAACACTTAACAGCTGCCGTGAAACGCAAAACACTGAAGAGGCAACTGGGAGCCCTGAGCTGACCTAGAAGGCACGCAATCGTCAACAATTGATTTATTTAGGTTCTACAGACCCGTCCATCATCATTCTGAAGGATGAAGGTGGGCAAGGAATGAAGCTTAATCAATAGCGTCAGGTTTTCTTCAACGACGACTGAGGAATTTGTCTGACACCTGATAAACGCCGTAGTAGAGCGTGAAGGCGAACAGGTACCAATGTACGCGTCAGCATTCAGTTTCATGGATTCTAGGAGGAGTGTCAATCGTGTTTTGCATCATTCGTGGATGACAGACAATTTTCATTGTTTTTTTAAAGTTCTAGTCCCCTGTTTTCAAACGCCCAAGACGAATTCCTTTCTTGTGTCATTTTAGAATAGCAATTAGACTCAATGTCCTCAATTATTTGTTAAATGTATTCCATTCTAGGTCTTCTTCCGCTGTTTTCGCTCTAGTACCGTTGGAATTATTTGCTGATGTCGTAACAAACGTATTGTCATCCAATAATTTTATCTTGGAACTCTTCCATTTGGTCCGTGTTTGCATATGTGTATAGAATCAGCTAGATACCATCCAACGAACGTGCGTACACGAATAACTAAGTAACAGCTCAGTACACACCAAATAACTGGATTCCACAACACTGCCGCAACCCCAAATGTACATTGTTGACATACTAAGTTCACCTTTTAGTATTTTGTTTACTAACAGCCACTTACACACACACACACCAAATAACTGGATTCCACAACACTGCCGCAGCCCTAAGTGTACATTGTTGACATACCAAGTTCACCGTTTAGTATTTTGTTTACTAACAGCCGCTTACACAGTTGCAGATGACATGATGTTCGCTGAGTACAACGGAAAAAAAGCACAGAAAATATGTCACAAACAGCGACAATAATTCTCAAAAACATGCTGTAACATACAATAAATAAGGTAGTATGAAAATATCCATAGAAAACTATATTTCAAAAAACCAATAGTAAAAATGTAATAATGTGCCACTGTGTTTGCATAACTATGCTATTTTCTGCATGTTGTATATTAAAACAACCCACTGATGATCGTGATATCTGTCGCTGAAACTAGTTTCGGAAAATAAAGAAATAAACGAATAACAAGGTGTTTTGCATCAAGACGGATTCAATTTCTGATATTGTTGTCTCTTCTTGTCAGCGTTTCCCATACATGTCTTTGTTCACTGATTCTGCTAGAACCTCCTTATTCCTTATTTATCAGTCTACCTAATTTTCATCATCCTACTATAACACAGCATCTCGAAGTCTTCGATTTTTATCACTGGTAATTTGACGGCTTTGCAAGGTCCTGCAGCCTCTTGTCCAACGCTATAGACAACACAAAGGAGATTGGTTTGTTAACCATGATGATAATGCGTGAACATTACGCCCCCAACTTGTGAATAGCTTGTTGTGGGGGCTGGAATCAACTGAATGGATTGGCCTGCGGTAACCCTTATGACACATTACATGAACCCTGAAAAGCCGCTGTAAAAGAATAGAACCGTCGTGCGCATCAACCAGTCGACCAGCACGTGGATAGTATGCGGAAGCAGATCCAAGCATGTTACAGCGTACAGAGTGGATAAGCACCTGTAATGAATGCTACCTAGCAGCAGTTTGTGATTTCGCGTATGATCAGGGACAGCCTTTCTTTTAGTTTTTGTACTGCTGTTGTTCCAGAGTACTAATTATTTGGGTTTTAAACTTCCGCGTGTTCATTTATATGAAGGTACTGCATAAATTTTTCGATAGGTATACTTGGCGCTGGCGCACAAGTACCTGAAGATGGATAGCTTATGAACAGGCAACGTAAATAATTTTCGTCCTGCAAAGTATCTGCCTTACATGTTTTAGCTGTCTCACTGTCAATTCTACATTTTGCTACGCTTTCTACGTTTCGAGCTTGGAAGAAGTAGTAGTGGTATACCAGTAACTACTTTTAGTATAGAGAATGTTTGGAACTATTTTTGAAATATTTATTCCATGCTGGCCGGAGTGGCCGAGCGGTTCTAGGCGCTACAGTCTGGAACCGCGAGACCGCTACGTTCGCAGTTTCGAATCCTGCCTCGGGCATGGATGTTTGTGATGTCCTTAGGTTAGTTAGGTTTAAGTAGTTCTAAGTTATAGGGGACTGATGACCTCAGATGTTAAGTCGCATAGTGCTCAGAGCCATTTGAACCATTTATTCCATGATATTCAGTATTAATGAATTTTTCGTCGCATTCCTCCGAGTATTGCCTAGGAGGCAGCGCTGGTTCTCAACACCCCCTTAAATCTGTTTTATGACAGTTCTCTTCAATGCCGATACTTGGGTCGTGACGCCCTCTTAGAGAACCAGTGGTCTCTAAGACATGTCAGACGCTATCGTACATTTGATGCAATTGGTTATTGTACAGAACAGTGGACAAACGATAGGTGGACGCCATTGAATATAGTCATTTGAACAAACTCCTGCGTACTGGCGATTGTATGGCCACCGACCGCTCCTACAGGTAACCTCAAGTGCCATATTTCAGCACGGCAATGGCCGATACGATGTTGCAGGAAATGTCCAATTCTCTTCGAATAATAGTGGTTACAGCTCATTACCTGACCTACTTGTTTGCTTCAGATGTATGTCTACGAATGTTTGGGATAGGGGTGCCTGGTAACTTGTTCGTCTCGTTCATCTAAGAATCAGTGTGTCAAGTTTTGTTAATTAAGATACATATCGGATGGAGATATCTTGTCAAACTACTGTTATGTGTGGTTGTGCTCTTAGGATGAAATGGATGGAACCGACTGAATGAATTTAGTTAACAATAAAATATTCATAAAGTTATTGATAAGATCAAGAAAGAGCACTCTACGTACACAGATCTGACTTGATCAAGCGGTTGCAAATATCGGCTTCATAAATGGAATGCTTCCAAAATAACAACTTAAACAACAGCAACAAATTAACAATAAAATACTCAGATTACATGAAATTTAAATTAATTTGGCATCATAATTAAAACAAGAGCGGCGTAACACAATAAACCAGCGCAAGGGAGCTTCCAAACTATATTGAGTCTAAAGACGAAGTGTTTACCATAAGTATTATAACAATTACGCACTTCCGTTTTAAAGGTCCATGAGTTTTCTGCCGTTTGAAACTGCCATAAACGTGCATCTTGGTACTCGAATTTGAGTCCACACCCTCACATATAAGGCATGAGACAATACCGCAACTAAATTGAAACAGTCAGTATTAGAAACTCATTGTGCACACGACCACAATAACACCTCCTTTAATCAAAACACACACACACATATTAAAGATATCTAGCAACCCTAGGTAACATCTAGCAAACAAATAACATAAATCGGCAAGAGCTCTGTCTCCTTTATTGCCTACACTACGCTCTTCCGTTGTCTGCTGGAGTATTGCTGCGTGGTATGTGATCCTTGCAAGATAAGAATGACGGAGGACATCGAAAAAGTCAACTAAAGGCAGCTCCTTTTATATTAGCGCGAAATAGGGGAGAGAGTATCACGGATATGATAAGCGTGTTGAAGTGCCAATACTTAATGCAAACGCGTTTTTCGGTAACCCAAGATCTTTTCATGAAATATCAATAATCAGCTTTCTCCTTTGAATGCGAAAAATATTTTTTGATGCCAACGTCCTTAGGGAGAAATGACCATCATCGTAAAATATGAGAAATGGTGGCAGAATGGAAATTTGTGTGTTACTTTTCCCGCGCGCTGTTTGAGAGTGGAATGACGGAGAAATAGTGAAAAAGTTCTTTTATGAATCCTCAGCCATGCTCTTAAGTGTGAATTGTAGAGTAGTCAAGTAAATGTAGGTGTAGATTAACCTAGAATGGATAATAAGGAATCTGCAGTTCTCTTTCGGTGCTGAATTATTTATTTGTCATTGTGCGGAACTCCAATATCGAGTCACCTACACTGGAACTGAAACACCGCTGATGCAATTTGCGCAAACGTAAGCGAAACACAGGTAGATTACTTTTTTAATGCGATACGTTTGCCATTTGTTTTCTATGGCAAAATGTCTGCTACTGCTGAGGACAGTCGGTAGCGTAGAGATTCCGTGATGCCGCAGCATTCAGGACGGATCTGTCGGAAGCCATAAAGTACGTGGGCAAGCAACAAGTTGTTCATATGTTCTACCGAGAGATTCTCTTCACTTTCTGCATGACGTCCACGAAATTCTATAACCGCTCGGCGACAGGCGATGTAATAGGACGAACACTAATGGATTAGGTACGCTACTTTTATTTCAACGTGTTCAGTAGTCTTTTTACCCATACAACACTGTTTGCCTCACACTATAACAGTTACAGAAACACAGTATATGTATTCCTTGTTAATTTCAAAAAATGGTTCAAATGGCTCTGAGCACTATGGGACTTAACTTCTGAGGTCATCAATCCCCTAGAACTTAGAACTACTTAAACCTAACTAACCTAAGGACTTCACACACATCCATGCCCGAGGCAGGATTCGAACCTGCGACCGTAGCGGTCGCGCGGTTCCAGACTGTACGTCCTAGACTTGTTAATTTCAACTTAAAACCTGTAAACTGAGTTTTTCGCGAATAGGTTGCTCCACAGCCGAGACAATACTGGCGCCGAAGATATACGGACCGGAACGGCAATACACTTTTTCCTTCGTGTGCATACAGCAACTACATTGTGCTAAGTGTTGCAACCCTGGGTGGTCGTCCGTTGGCATTTACTGCTGAGGTTTCTTGTTTATTTAGTGTATGTTTATTTAGTGTTTGTTTGCCCAATCAAGTATATCCAAAAAGCAGAAGGTTACCTGCGAGGTATTCTTTAGGCAATTGTTTTGCTATAGAATACTAATGATGTCTGTATCTAGTATATGAGTGTTTTTTCGGCAGTTTAAGTGTATTAAACAAGCTGGTAGGTTGCTAGTGAGCTCATCTTCAGGCATCTGTAATGAACAGTAATGATAAATATCATATCGAGTAACAATGCGGACATTGTGAATCACACAACATGAATTCGTGTGAAGTATTCGCTACATCAGCATCAGAGGGCTAAAAACGTGACTGTTTAGATCGGCGCAGGAGCTCATCACAGTGCAGCACACAGTGGCCTTATGGGTCTCAGGAGTGCGGCACCGAATATTCTTCAGTTTGTTGCTCCCTCTTGATGAATGAACCAATCATTACTCCAAAATGACTACCATTAGCAGCACTACGTCCACAGTGAAGCACTTTGCTGCAGTAGTGTGACGCACTGCCAACACCTTCCTTGCGCTCATGCTCTATCCATTGGTAACTACATAACGTATTTTCATGGGCCGCTTATCTTTTAGAGCCACTCTATAATTACTTTTTATGCAGATCCGGATACATTCACCTTGTTACTTATTACGTAATAATTCTCTTTTACAAATCATTTATACCGACGTAATTAATACCAGAACATTACAAGTTCTTCAGTTTTTAAGAATACCTGCACTTGTTTCCGTCAGTCAGTGGCCAAAACGATTCTGCTATTCTCCATGCTTGTGCAAGTCCTGTAATGTCATCTAACTGCTCGAGAATTCCGAAGATAGAACTATCGGACAATCAGACCAACTTAACAGCTCGTGCATCCAAGTTTCTGACAAGGATAATATACACAAGAGGAGAAAACAAAATTGACGATCTGCCAGGGGACGATAAGTATCGTTTTGTAAAGGTAAAGGAACCAGAGACGTAGTTACGAGGTTGCGCTTCATAATGAAAGAAAGGCTGAATAAAAATCTAGACACGGTCACTGAACATGGTGACCTATAAAAAGTGTTCGACAATGTAAAATCGTGTAAGGTGTCCGAAATTTCGAGAAAAATGGGAATAAGTTACACGGAAAGACAGGTACTATACAACACGTACAAGAACCAAGAGGGAACAACAGAAGTGGAAGACCAAGAATGAAGCGCTCGGATTAAAAAGGGTTGAAACAGACATAAAGTCTATTACCCTACTTTTTAATCGATATATGGAGGAAGAAACGACGGAAATAAAAGAAAGGTACAAAAGTGAGATTAAAATTCAGGGTGAAGGTATCAGTGAAAAGATTCGCTGACACTGTTGTCTTCAGTGAAAGTGAAGACGAATTACTGGATACCTGAATGAAGTGAACGGTCTAAAGACTACAGGATGTGGACTGAGAGTAAACCGAAAACAGACGAAAGTAATGAGACGTAGCAGAAATGATAACAACGAGAAGATTAACATCGAAATTGGTGGTTACGACATAAACGGTGTTAAGGAATTGTGCTTTCTTGGAAGCAAAGCTACCCACGACGGACAAATCGAGTAGAACATAAACAGCTGAGTAGCACAAACAAAGAGAGCTTTCCTGGCCAAGAGAAGTTTACTGGTATCTGAGAAATCAATTTCTAAGAATATACGTTTGAAGCACAACATTGTTGGTAGTGAATCATAAACTACAAGGAAAATATTCACAAAGATTATAAAAATTTAGTTAAATTCGATAACTCTAACATTATGCGTGGTGTCTGTTTGTTCTATATCGTGTCTCCCTACCACTTTCGCGCAACGACGCTCTGAGGGTGTTTTTTAGGGAATTGAATAGTTTGAACCTGGGACCTGTTGCTGGTAAGGAGACGCCAGACTACACATGACATGTAGAATTCAGAAGAGTTCAGTGAGACTAGCGATGATATAACCAAATACTTAATGATTTCAGCGTCAGCTCCACTGCACTCCCTGTAAAAGAATCTTAATACTAACTAAATTTAGTGGAAGGGGTTCAAGGCTTTTCTATTTTTAGTTAGCTGGTAAAATAACGTCAAAAAAGCAGTTAAGTTTACCATTGGAAAATTTGTTCTACTCACAAAACATTGTTTATAAATTGCACTATTGATAAAAGGAAATGTTTTAATACAGGATGGTAAAAACCAACTGCGTTCAACAAAAATTTGAACGAATATTCCCTGAGTGGGTTTCCAAGTTCTACAATGGATCGAAGGATGACCTATGCCATATCACATCTATAATCTAGGCTTAAATTAAGTTTCACAAGAGAGAAAACTATCAAAATGGTCTACAGTGACCCTCAATTATCTTTAATTACTCATCAACTTGCCGTAAATTACAGTGGCTGATGTGGCTTCTCAATAACTATATAACAGAAAAATCATCGCGTTTCAGATTTTTACTTCAAGTGGCAAATGTGAACACCATGAGCTTTAATTGACGATCGACACTAGTATTACGCAAAAAGGGGGTGTAACAGATGAGACTTCTGCAGTTCTGAGTGAAGCTTTATGCGCTGTTATGCGGCATCGCGTGCGTTCATTACCTTGTCGGTGTTCGTCAGGGGGCGGCAGACAGCACAGCTCCGCTCACCTCGCCGTCTCGGAAGCAACTCTCTCCTAATTTCTCCTTACTACATTTTACCGAAGTTGGTTTAAAAAAACTACCTGGCTGTGTTTTCATCTGACCAATCAGGGTCTCAATGTTAACCTTAAACTCCGCCTACAAAAATTCTGTCAATCCAATGAGAAACGTTATACTTTTCGTGGTGGGGCAAGGTTTTTAAAGTTTGCAACATAACAGAGACGCGAAAAAGTCTCCCGCTAAAACTTTGCAGCTGGTGTGGTCCTTTTAGCGTTATCGTAAGATCTATACTGTTCTTCTGGAGGGCTCTAGCTTTTAACATGGGCTGGGGGGTGGTCCTGACGTAACAGAGACGCGAAAAGTCTCACGCTAAGGCTCTAGCTTTTAACATGGGCTGGGGGGGTGGTCCTAACGGTTAGCTGGCGACGTGGGTGTCCGTCCCTTATCGTAGAGCCTTCTAACTTAACACGGTTCTGCTCTCGGCTTCTGTTCTCGTTTCTCCCCTCGGAACTGCGTCTGTCTCACGGTGGGAAGGTATGACATGCATTTAGGCATTCTTGTGTTAGTCTGTGGTATTCCATTTGCTCAGTCGTTACTCGTATTACTTTGGTTAATTTAATGTCACGATTTATTCGGAGCTATGTGACATACTACTGGATTTGCTTATCATGTCACGTTTTTCATGGAAGGTGTTGGATTTGCCTGACACCTTACATAACTGCTCAAAAATTATTTTTGTTAAATTCCATGAGGTATCTTGTACTATGGAAAAGTACTCAAAAACCTTTGCTAATTTAATTTTTTGTTGTTAAACGCCGACTGTGATGTAAATAAGAGAGGAAAGGAATCGTTTCAAACTAATGTTTAGTTTTCATCCTTAACAGAAATTTCACCACATAAAAAATCCTTTCTACATTTTCTTATATAATCTAGAAAAACGTATGCTTGATGACAACTAAAATTTGACATCTGAATAAGACAGGAAACCGAAACCGCTATAAATGTGACCTACCGTTTATGTGTGCTGATTTGAATTGGAAATACATTTCTTTAAGGATATCTCATCAGACATGCTTCCTAGGCTGACATAAACTCAAGAGAGCTCAATAGTCAGTGATTAATTATGCAGTAGCAACGAATGATTCTGACATTATAACATGTAGCTTCAAGGATTATCGACTATCTCTGTAGCACCGCGTCGTGCTATTCCATTTCAAAGAAATAATAAATGGAATCAGAGCGTTCCTACTTTTAATGAGGTGGTAGAAAAAGAAAGAAAAGAAGAAAACGCAAAGTCTGAGACTAGCTACTGGTTTACTCAAGCTCTATCGTCGAAACACAGACAGCTGCGGGCTATGTAAGAGTATCATAATTTGCAGCTAGGTGTCAAACTTTTACGGAGATAAATCTGAACAGTAATAAGGTTGAGGCAAAGTTCTTCATCTCATGTTCTTAATTATGAAACACCGAATGTGGAAATAGAACTTGAAAATAAGCGGGCTTCAGGTTGCGCCCTAACTTAATTAGCTCTGAGATCGAAGATAACATTGCTTGGCTCACCATTACCTGGCAAGGCTGGATGGCATTTTTGTTTCTTTTTGCATCTCTTATGCCGTATTCGTCTTTTTGAAGCTATCTTTCAATCGGAAAATCAGAAAAAACAAATTATTGGATGTTATTTATATGCTAATGTTAGAAATAGTATTTTTATCTGTTTACTTACAGTACCGTACCCCCTCCATTAGGAAGAATACTACACACATGCAAACCATCACTCGTATGGTATGTTTTTCTAATCTCAAAGAGTTTGTATACATTCAGAGGTGTTGGTATTAGGGTCCACGTCATTGGCTATTTGCAAATTTATGTGGAAAAGTTAGCTGTTTGAAATGTCTCTCTTGTTGCGTAAATAGATTTAGTTCCCTATTTAACCACATTGCTTCCGGTTTTCGCTTCACAATTCTTGTACTGCGACTCTGCATCCCAGTTTAACGTTAATGTAGTTTGGAATCGGGTCTAAATACCGACACATTTTTGTTGAATTTTATGTATGCAGTCGTTCTGAGTACTTTAATATTTATGTTTTTGAATTTGTATTTTACGTTAATTACATAGCCAGGTACAAATAACTTCATTTCATTCATCGTAACTGTGATTCTGGAAAGACTAAACCTGTGCCATTCATGATTTAAATAATGAAACACAAAATCAATTACGTCTGTTTTCATGCTTATCACGATGCGTTTCGAGAATTCACTCATTGTCAAGTGCATTTGTTTACGTAAGTATTCTGTGTGACTTTTGCTTGTGTGATTTTCTACCTCTCTTCCACTACAGTCGTCTTACTGCGGTTATACTGCAATCGGAAAATCGGATGAAATGAATCTAAGGATGTTTTTTGTGTGCTATTATTAGAAATAGTATTTTTGGTTATTTACATTACGGAGAATATGCAAATAATGTAATTCCCAGGAAATGTAAGACCTGTGACTATCCAAACTATCTGTGAAACAATATTCATAATACCTCTGTAACATGTATTGATTTCAAAAATACACTGTGTGAATGACAGTTCGAGTGTGTGTGGCACTTGCGTAATGGAAAAGGCAATGTACCTGTAACTAAAGAGACAAAAGTACTATTTCTAACATTAGCATGTATATTAGCCACTCGCGATAATCTGACCCTGACTGTGTTCGATCTGAACGTGCGATAACCACTCACAGACGGCAGGTGGGAGCAATAGCACACTAGCAGTGAAGAGTATATGAAGTGTGTCGGAGGGGGGGGGGGGGGGGGGGAACAGTGCAGCCGTTGTCGTACCGCGAAAACGGAGCGATTTATGTGACTTTCAAATTGGCATGGTCACTGGCTTTCAAGCCAAGGGTGGAAGCATTACCGAAACGCCTGATAACTTCTGGCGTGCCACCGTGGTTAAAGTGTACCATGGATGGCAAAATGGCGCTATCCAAAACCAGCGCCGAGGCAAAGGCGGTCTACCACGGGCCATAACGGATAGGGGTGAACGACGGCTGCGGAGACCTTTATGAGCGAATAGATGTGAAACTATTGCGCAACTGAACGCGCAGATGAACGAAAGGACTGCCAATTCTGTTTGCTCAGCGATCGTTCAGCGAACTTTGCTGCGTATGGGCCTCTGCACCAGGCACCTGGTTCGATGGCACCTACCAGCAGGACAATTCAACGGCTCACACAGCTTTCAGTGTACGTGCGTGGTTCGAAGAAAATGGTTCAAATGGCTCTGAGCACTATGCGACTTAACTTCTGAGGTCATCAGTCGGCTACAACTTATAACTAATTAAACCTAACTAGCCTAAGGACATCACACACATCCATGCCCGGGGCAGGATTCGAACCTGCGACCGTAGCGGTCGCTCGGTTCCAGACTGTAGCGCCTAGAACAGCACGGCCACTCCGGCCAGGGTGGTTCGAAGAGCACCAGGATAAGTTTGCCATACTGCCCTGGCCACCAAATTCCCTGTATTTAAACCCAATCGAGAATCTGTGGGATTACCTCGATCGGATTGTTCGCGCCATGGGTCCTCCGCACGCATGCCAACATCACAAAAAATACTTATGTGAACAAATGCGCTTGACAATGAAAGCAAATTCTCGTAGCTCGTCGGGTAATCATGAAAAAATACGTAACTGTCGCAGTGTTCTATTATTTAACTTAAGAAAAAAAAGTGCTTTCTCAAAATCTATACGTTTTTTAAAGCAGTCTAAAACCAACAAGGTAAGGATTCGCCAAATCTGATGTTGGTGACTAGCTGAACTGGGTCTGGTTGCTTAGTATCGCACTAAATCCAATGTAGATGCATAAATATCGGCATTAAGTTGCGCTGCGTGTCAGACGGAGTACGCCTTTCTAATCGTGCATGTAATTTGCGGTGTGTGTTATAATAGCAAATTTTGTAACTGTGGGTTTCAATTATTCACAAGCCAATTTCAAATCCACTTTCATTTGCACAACAACATGCCGTAGCGCTATTTATGCTACATGTGTGAATCTGAAGGTGGCTACTAAGTTGTCAGAGGCATAAAAATAAAAAGTTACTTTTGCTATCAAACGATGAAGCGATTTAACGATTCAGCACAATTAAGGTACTACCAAAATAGAAGCCAGTTTATTTTTCTACTCCACAGATTTTTGTTGTCAATGTTTAAACAACACTCTTCCCTGTACTCCACTGTTATATTACTAGTGACCTCATTGTGGTCATTAGCGGTTAATTTACGGTTATGTTGTTGTCTCTTTTTTTAACATACACCAGTGTCTTGTGACAAAACAGTTTTATTGTAAACGAATAAAGGACACTAAATCTTTGTCGTATGAAAATGAAAATTCAGAAAACGTAGAATAAATATTTCGTTGTAATTATAAACCTTTTCACAGGTTACTTAGTCACAAGTACTTATAGTTTAACAAATATGAGGAGGTATATATTTATAGTTATACTATTAAAGCATTTCAGCTTTCAGGAAGTATCTTTGTGCTGTTACTGATTCTCATTCTTCACTGGTGGAATAATGAACTCCGATTGGCAACAACGGATACTCGCACAGCTCATGCCATGTGAGACAATTATTACAATTTTATTTGGGATTCTCCCTTATTACTTTCTTAACAAGATTACAGAAGTTCTTGTTTCTAAAGCAAAGTCCAGTTCTGTTTTGTTGTCAACTTTGATGTTCTCCAGGGCTACTGAAAAGAAAGACAGGCTCTTACAGAGTCTGACTTTCCACCTCTCAGTGTTGTGCTGAAAAGTTCTATACCTGCCAGTGTCGTCTTACAATTTGTGGCTGACGGCCGCCACTGATAATGCATGAAATGAACCATATTTTCGATGGGGCCTTCTAAAAAATGGTTCAAATGGCTCTGAGCACTGTGGGACTTAACTTCTGAGGTCATCAGTCCCCTAGAACTTAGAACTACTTAAACCTAACTAACCTAAGGACATCACACACATCCATGCCCGAGGCAGGATTCGAACCTGCGACCGTAGCGGTCGCGCGGTTTCAGACTGTAGCTCCTAGAACCGCTCGGCCACCCCAGCCGGCCACGGGGCCTTCTGTAAGAACACAAAACATGTCGTCTGTAAGATGAGTTCGTACTGTTAGTATAGGCTATACGTCTTGAGCTGACTGCAATCTAATTAAAAAGAATTACGCCAGACTCGTTTCGCTTTTATTTACAAAGCATCTTCTGTGGTTATTCTATAAATTGGAAACATACGTTTGGACATTTTTTGGACTGATTTAGGTTAAAAACAGCGTTTTCCTTATAAAGTTGGTTGCAAGCTACTTATGGTGTTTCTTTACATAATCTGCTCCTTCCCTTCTTGCTAGCAGTGGTTGGTGTCAACAGGCTTCGTATCTCATGTGCACTTGGCAGTTTTTTTGACATTCTGCGTTATTTCCTGCGCTTCACTATTTACAACTGACTTTTTTAACTGTTTTTCATTATTCACTGCCATGGTGTTTATGCCTGTTCGTTTGTTTTTGTTCACGTTGTGAGTGTTGCCAACCTATGAAACGATTTTGTGTATGTGCGTGTGCGTGTGTGTGTGTGTGTGTGTGTGTGTGTGTGTGTGTGTGTGAGAGAGAGAGAGAGAGAGAGAGAGAGTGTGTGTGAGAGAGAGAGAGATAGTGAAATTGTCTTGTATGTAGGTGAGAGTAGTGTTTTTTGGGAGGAAATGGTAGTGGTAAATGGAGCCTGTGGTTATATGTGTACTTATAATGTTATGTTAAGTGGCCAATCAGTTTAAAGAGTGTGTGGTTTTCCAAGTTAATCTGATCATTTACGATTTGTTTCTGTTCTATTATGTTTTTTTTGGATGTGGTAGTTTTCTTGTAAGATGAGGAGGTGTTTTTTGTTGTTCTTTATCCTTATGATTTCCGTGGATGTGTCTCTGGTTGTAATTTTATGTGTAAGTATTCTGTAAAAGTTGAATGATTTGTCCTATACTTCCATACTCTTAAATGTCCTTTGTATCTGGTGTCAAATGTCCTCCTAGTTTGACCTATGTATCTTCCATCACATGTATTGCATTTCAGTTAGTATATTCCTGATTTCTGATATAGATCAGATTTTCCTATTGTTTTTGGGAAGTATTTCTGAATTGAGTTGTTGGTTTTGTGTGTTATTTTTATGCCTCGTTTTTTTTCAAAATATTGGATATTCTGTGTGTATATTTGTGGTTGTATGTCATCGTGTACCATATTTTCATACTCCTTAGTTTTGCCTATATTTTTTCTTCCCACGACAATGGTGTGTATGAACGATGCTTCTTTACCCTCTGTTTCGACCAAGATTTTTGGGAGATTCCTCTTGGTTGAAAAGCAAATGCTGGAACTAACAATCCTTCAAATTTGTTACAAACTGGGAATCCCTCTGGTTCATTTCCACTTGCTATGCTATAAGCCTTGTGCATTAAATGTTTACAATGCTCTTGTATTGTGTTCTATAATTTTCTGAAACAAGGGACTGAGATCTGCTTTGTACTGCTCAAACACAACTGAATCCCATCTATAATTTCATCAGTAGGCCTCCTTAGAGCTTAGTAGTCACCTTATGTGGCTCCCATGTGAAGGAACCGGTTTGATTTCCGGTACTATCAAGGATTTTTTTGTTGGTGGCGACTCTAGTGTCTAGGACGTACGACCGGGAGAGCGGTGTGCTGACTACATCTCTTCGAAACCGCATCCGCATGACATGGCGGCCGGTAGATATCCCATGGGCTTTCACGAACTGGACGAGGAGCTCATTTATACCTGCACTGTCGCACAATGGCTGCACCCAAAATTCATCATACAGTATATGCACGAACTGACAAAGTGTCCAAGGTCGTCACTGAATCTTCAACATGGAATAAACTTATCTAAGATTGTTTTTATTGCCGTTGTTATATTTTGATAAACTTTGATACCATTAATTGCACGTAAAATGGCTAGAAAAAAAGTTGTTTCTGGATAGGGGAAAGTAGCGCCAATGGAGCAAGGTGATTAATATACAAACTCTTAGAAATGATGTGCAATACTTTCGTGAAACCTATCTGCCACCTCACAAGTGTGGGGGAAAGACGCCTCAAGTGTCGGTCATTCTCAGGAGCCCAGAACGAAGCGCTTCCACGACTGGTATCATCTGATTAGCTCGTGCACAGAATGTTTGTTTCAGCTAACTTCCTGCCACGCTACTTTAGCTTTTAATGCAGTTTTATGTTAACTGCCGCTTTGAACAAGTAATTAATCTTTCCAGATGACTTGCTTAGACACTGACTCCCTTTGCCTATATGTCTTGAATTTAGGAAGTACTTTTTACATTAAATGGGACACACACAATTTAAGTGCAGGGCTGTGACTGGTTAGCTTAGTGTTTGACGTACTCTGGTATTTTTATAGGTGCAAGGCCTACTGGGCCGTTGACTCCCACTCCAGGGCGATCAACGGTTTTTCTGGAGCCAGGCTTTCGCTAGTAGAATTTTATCACGGCACGTAAAAACAGCTATTCTGGCTCTACAAATCTTTTGTCAGCGTGTAAATGTCTGCCCACTACTTCCAACTTTTGCATCAGCACTCACAGC
Source organism: Schistocerca cancellata (assembly GCF_023864275.1). NCBI lineage: Eukaryota > Metazoa > Arthropoda > Insecta > Orthoptera > Acrididae > Schistocerca > Schistocerca cancellata. Next base: position 321,326,673 of record NC_064630.1, on the reverse strand, counting down.
ATTTTTTTTTTCTGTAACCACAGCATCTAACATTAAACTTGCCGTCTCCTTAGATATGTGTTCCGTTCCATTACACCACTGCAATATGGCTGAAAAGTACAGAGCTCTGCAATGTAAAAAATCTCAGACTGGCCATCCTGTATTAGCGCAGGAATTGTCAAGCGTTAAAACAAAAAAGCAAATAAATCATGAATCTTAGCTCTCTCTGCGTGTTTGGCCAAAGAATCAAAGCAACAAATAAAGACATAAATAAATGATATGTACGTGTGGTCGATTTAAACAATACAGATATCGGTCAGTGCACAGTAACCTCTTTCTCAGACGGACATTGATGTTTGGAGAAAAGGGGTTTGGCGGCAGTAGCTGGTGGTTATGGTGAACAATTTGTTATGAGTGATGTAGCTGTAACGGTCCTGTCAGTGACTGCTACCACGAAAATTACACATAAACAGCATGCCCAAGATTCATCAGGTCATCCCACAGAAAATAGTCCAAAAGTGTGAGATTCGACAGTGTTGGTCAAAGACAGCTCCCATCTATTTAGAACTAAAGAGATTTGGCGCTTCACCGAGTTGCGACCACACGACCTGTTGAAACTATAATGATACTATGTCCAACAGGGTGGATCAAAAATTCAGAACAATTATTTTAATGCTTACAAAGTACACATAGTTAAGCGTGGCAGTACGTACGATACGCAAAAATCTCCACCATCCGCAAAATTCGTTGCATAACAGCACCAAAACAGGCATTTCCAACAGCAGTTCCACTTTGAAAAATGATGTTTTGGTCATAACAGACAGTGTGCTAAGCGTTGTCTGTGTTGGTTTCGTAATCGAACAAGTTGTCTATACTCATTAAAGGAAAAAGGAATGTAGCATCAACAATGATTAACGAACGGATCAAAATGAACACTAATATATTAACGTTAAATTTGTTTGCATTTCGTATGAATTTCATTTTGGAAAGATGGCTGCCTATAAATTACTTTGCAGGCATAGGAAACACTAATACGTATCGAAATTGCAATATAATACACCAAACATTTAACAAAACTGAAATGATGTTAATCAATCTGCCGCGAAGCAGTATGGGCTTTCTGTTTCTGTTTCTGTTTCTGTCTCTTGGTTCGTTATTAAATTGTGTTTTCTTTCTTTTAAAGGGTGTCTGAATTAATTCAGCAGCGAAACATTAAAGGTGGAACAGATAAACGACTTTTTAAGTTGTGTCGTGTATAAAACAATTTTAATTTAGTTTTTATGCAAAAAAGGCTCGCGCGGGGCATTCGCTTTGCTATGGCAGAGCGCGGAAAAGGGCAATGCGAGGCAGCGGAGGGAAAACTCCGACGGACTGCTGAAGTCACAGAGCTATAAATTTACATCGCTGTGACCTGTCACCATGTGCAATAACAAATAACAGAACGTCAACAACTGATGACAGTGTAGAGTTTTCCAAAGTATTTAAATACAACAACAGGTATTGAAAAGTAGGAAATGGGAAAAAGCGAAATGGTTCTCTATAAGAACGTATGTGAATAATGTTTGAGTAGTAAGGCAATATCCAGATTTTAGTTATGATCCAAAGTGGATAAAGAAATTGCGGTACATAATATGTAGGAACTGAGTTTGTTCAGTTTTAGTGGTTTCAGCTAATAGTGAGCGGCTTTTATGAGTGTTTTATTTATCGAAGTCGATGCAAAGTCTTTCAGGGAATTTATGTCCTTTATCTGCATACAATATTATGTGGAACCACAGCTCTTATTAAACAGTGGATTATAGTAGTATTTCATCGTATCGTCTCTAATTCTGAATTTCTTACTACTTTTATTAGTGAACTGCATATATTGGTCTACTGGAATTGATTTCAAAGAAGAAAAATAAAATGTTAATCAAAAAGTGTATATTAATTTTAGTTCCCATATCTAATTCTACAAGAACTGAGAACTGCAAGACTGTATTCGCTAGCTCATAAGATTTTTTTCTCGCCATATGGGTAAGTGATACCTAAAGGGGCACAATCTTCCTATGTCGTACTTCACGATCGCTGTGATATACAACTTTACCTTGTAACTGAACATACCGATCAGTTCATATTTCTCCTTTGCTGAGATTAGGTGACTAAATCCATGGTTGAGTCCTTCCTCTCGCAGGATAACAAAAAAAAAAAAAATGATTCAAATAGCTCTGAGCACTATGGGACTTAACATCTGAGGTCATTAGTCCCCTAGACTTAGAACTACTCAAAACTAAATAACCTAAGGACATCGCACACATCCATACCAGAGGCATGGTTCGAACCTGCGACCGTAGCAGTCGCGCGGCTCCGGACTGAAGCCCAGGTTAACAGAACAGGTCTTTCGATCTTCCGGTGCTCTGTTCTAGGACATAGATAATTTTTGTTTGTGTGCCGCTGACGTTTAGACTTTGCTGTTTGTCAGTAATTCAGAGGACAATATTCTTCTGTTTTGTCGTCATCATGTACGGTCAAAAAGAGTAAGATTCACGTATGCATGTGTGAGCATGTTCGTGTACGTACTCCCCTGTCAGTGTGCAGTGTGTACAGTTCACGAACTGGGTTCAACTTCCGCCATTAGACGTGCAATCCTTTTTGTTACATCGTCAGCATCTTCTGTGTCTACCCAACACTTCACGCTTGTACTACATGCTCTGTAGAAGATACGAGTACAGTCAATCAGTCAATGTTAATGTAGCTAAAGTATGGGACGTTTGGTTCGCTGTCGTATTCGTCCGTTTCTGTATAAAATTGTATCGAAGACACACATAAAGGAATCACCGTATAATCTGTGGTTTTCCATTTTCTTCCTTCTTATTTTTGTGGAAGACATGCGTTTGATTCTATTCTGCTTTCTTTGAGGTCGATAAATACATCTTTAAACGTTGGAAAAGCCTTACACTGACTCCGAAGGCGCTGTTTAAACCATCAGGGCGGTGCCTTTAGTGTGCTTGATGTAGCTTGCTGTGGGCAGGTCAGTAGTGTAATCCGGCGGTAAAATGACCCAAAACAAAACCAACATAGAGACTATATGCATACGTCAGTGGGAACAGTTAGAATGATGACAAGAGGAATAAAAATGAATTACTTACAAAAATATACCCACTCAAATCTACATACAGGATAGCATAAAATATATTGAAGGAAAATAAGGCGTACACGAATCATAGAGACTCCATACTACACACATCAATACTGCAAATCATTGTTGCTAGGAATGACTTGCAAAACTGTAAGAACGCTCTCTATATATCATATAGATGCTGGAAATACGATAACAGGCGTTCAGCCCCTGCATAGCACCTAATAAAGTTTGGGAATGAATCATGAAACATGGAATAACACGCACCTGCACTTCAGAAAAACGAAAACACAACTCAAACACAATATGACAGAAATATTATCGCGGAATATGGTTAAAATACAGACACCAAAGAAGCACAGTAAACGCACGTTTTAAAAAAGACGCTAGTGAGAAAGTATAGTGAACGTATTAAAACGTGCACGTAAATGTCCATAAGACGACGACTAGGATAGTACACGGTAGCTAAATACCCTTCCATCGCGATGCAGGCGTGATGAAAGTTCCTCACAAAATCGTAAATCCAATCGAAAAATAATAAAACACTGAGCAACTTGTGGGCCAAAAAGCTTATTTATAGCTTAGCAGAAGACTAACGCATTCGTATACGCATACACTCTGAAGCGCCAAAAGAACTTGCATAGGCATGCGTACTAAAATACAGAGATATTTAAACAGGCAGAATACGACGCTGCAGTCGGCAACACCGTTATATGACAACAAGTGTCTGGCGCGGCTGTTAGATCGGTTACTGCTGCTACAAAGCTTTATGCCTCGCCTGGACACCGACAATGGACTGTTGATGACTGGAAGCATGTTACTTGGTCGGCCGAGTTTCGTTTCAAATTGTATCTAGCGGACGGACGTATACGAGTATGGAAACAGCTTCATGAATCCATGGACCCTGCATGTCAGCAGGACACTATTCAAGCTGGTGGAGGCTCTGTAATGGTGTGGGGCATGTGCACTTGGAGTGATATGGAACCTCTGATACGTCTAGATGCGGCTCTAACAGATGACACGTAAGTAAACATCCATTCATGTCCATTGTACATTCCGATGGACTTGAACAATTCCAGCAGAACAATGCGACACTTCACACTTTCAGAATTGCTGCAGAGTGGCCCCAGGAACACTAATCTGAGTTTAAACACTTCCGCTGCCCACCAAATTCCCCAGTCGTGAACATTATTAAGCATTCTGGGATGTCTTGCAATGTGCACCTCGTAATCTTACGGATTTATGGACAGCCATGCAGGATTCATGGTGTCACTTCCCTCCAGCACTACTTCAGACATTAATCGAGTCTATGCCGAATAGTGTTGCGGCACTTCTGCGTTCTCCTACACGATATTAGACAGATGTACCAATTTCTTTGGCTCTTCAGTGTAGTAAGCAGCAGACTATGTGTTACAGACAACTGAAGATGTATATTCGCACGGACAGACCGCGTATATTAGGAAAATACTAGTATAGGGAACGACACCCGGTATATCAAAGGGTGAAAGATAAAATTTTTAGTTATGAAGCAAAGCTTTAATGAGTGACTTTAATTAGAAGACTCTCATATCATAAGCGTTTAATACCAATTTCAAGAAGTTCACATTCTCACAAAAAGTCACCCAGATTGTGTTATTGTTTGGAAAGCATTGTTTAATCTAGGTGGTTAAGCTACCTGTTGACCATCCTACTACATTATGACTTACCTTTTCAAAAACCTGTCTCTTGAGATAAAATTCTTCCAAGTCTGTCGACTGAGAACACGACGTTATGTAATCTACACTCAACAATTGTTCTTTGGAATGAAGCTTTAAAGCGTTACTATAAAAACTGTGTGGTGATAATCGCGGCGAATAAATTCGCCTCTATTCCGTATATGTTTCGTCTTAATGCTACAGCACAGACTGACATACAGAGCAACGTTTCTTGCCAGTCTACCTACAGTTAGCCGCAGGCCGAGTATTCACACGCACAGCCGTAAAATGTTTTCTAATAGTGCTTTTAAGATCAATACAAAGGAAGTAACTGTTTACCAAGCGATTTTGAGGAAGGAATACGGAAAAATTGTATTGTCTGACATGACAATTTGATAATTAATTTTTTTCATGAATAAGCTATTAAGATGATTTGAAGTCAAGTAACCCATCAGACTTATTTCATCCAGTTGGAATGAATACAACATTTTTCCACTCAGGCTGTAACATGTAATAAGATATCTCCTTGGTAACGTCATACGCTTTAGTAGCTTAGACTTATATAACTATTTTCAAGTGTCTGCCTAAAGTAACAATAAGAACCGTAAATAACAAGATGAAAATCTATTATATCCGTTTTGTTGTAACGCCTGAATTTTGTCAGAAAGAGCACAATTCTAGTTTTACTACAGGCGTTAAAACTCATACTTCGCTGCTACAATATGATGTGTTCTAGGCGGGGTAGCACACACTCAGTAACGGACTATTTTAGGTCGTAGTCAAATAGCACTTACATTCATTCTGCACAAAAATACAAAACAGCATTTACTTTGTGTGTAGACTGAACTTAATCAAAAATTATTGACTGATAAATAATAAATATTGTTTATTTTCTGCTCGTGAAAGCGCCTGGAAAATTATTAGATCCACAGAATTAGTTGTGGTGACAGAAGTCGCTGAACACTTTACAAGGGGGATAATTAGCCTTAGTTCAGTCCGTATTCAGGAAGAGCGACGAAGTCGAGGTCTATTAAGCTGTATAACGATAACAACTATTGAGCATAGGTGACAGTCTAAGTTCCACTCCAAAATACCAGTCTTTAAAACCGACTCAATGGGGTTCCAAGCCAGAGGAGGCGAAGTTTCTTGGACGACAGCTGGCTGCTCGTAGTGGCTGCGATGTAGTATCCTCCCGATCGGGCTGCTGCCGGTAGCGCATGGTATAGATCCTGGTGGTCGCTCTGCTTTGGAAAGGATTGCGGTAGCTCAGTAGACTGAACTCGTGGAGAGAGGCTAGGTACCGTCGTAAATTCACGCCCTGCAGAGTGATATCTACTCGATACTTGGATGGCACGTGGTTCCTGGAGGCAAAGTAGTGTTTCCGATTGTGGCGCTTTTGTTCAGGATGCATGCGTCGCTGGCCTTGAGTTTGGCATCTCTCGTGGCGAGCTAGCACATCATGTTTTTGTGGTGATATCGGACGTTCCACTTCAGAAAATTCTGGCGTGTTTTGCTCACAATCAAACCTGATATGGTTGATACACCCAGCCGGCCATACTGTTGGCATCTGGATCTGCCAGGGGAGTGTCTCCTGCAGAGCTGGTGCAATTTGCAGTCCATACCTATAATGCTCGTAGCTGAGTTCACAGATGAAGCCCTTAGTTACAAAGGCCTTCCCCCCCCCCCCCCCCACACACACACACCACCACCACCACCACCACCACCACCAAGGGGAAAGATGCTGGAGCCATCTTGATGTCAAATGTTCCTGTGCCCTTGCTTCATGAGAGAATAGATGGCAGTGCTATCTCGAAGGCTGAAGTCTCAACATGGACAGGTCTCCCAAATGGATGAGGCACCTAGGACTAACTGTTGCTCTCCATTGGTGTGGTTGCCCTTGGAGGCTGAGTCTCTTTCCTTGAAACTGCAGATGCAAGAGTGTGCAGAAGCTTCTGGATATTGATATGGACAGCCCAAGGATTTCTGCAAGAACTGAAGATGGCTTGGATGAGACCTGTAAAGAGGGGATCTGGAAAGGAAAATAGTGTCTTCGTCTTGGACAGGCTGATCGGCCTTACCGATGGGTCTATGCTCCTGAGCAGACTACATTTTGTGTGTAATCTCAAAGCGGAGCAACCATGCAGCCTGGGATGTCTGACAGCTGGCCAGTGTGTGTTGCTTCACGAAATAGCTGTGGCGAACCTGTGGGAAGCGGGATGACTCTACGACGGACCATGTGGCTGAGGGATCATGTTGTGCAGACCAAACAGATGTAGCTCAGGGCGTAGTCGACAGGCCGGTTCAAAAATGGTTCAAACGGCTCTGAGCACTATGGGACTTAACATCTGTGGTCATCAGTCCCCTAGAACTTAGAACTACTTAAACCTAACTAACCTAAGGACATCACACACATCCATGCCCGAGGCAGGATTCGAACCTGCGATCGTAGCATCCCCTCGGTTCCGGACTGAGCGCCTACAACCGCTAGACCACCGCGGCCGGCGACAGGCCGGCTGGAGTGGCTGAGCGGTTCTCGGCGATACAGTCTGAAGCCGCGCGACCGCTACGGTCGCAGGTTCGAATCCTGCCTCGGGCATGGATGTGTGTGATCTACATCTACATGATTACTCTGCAATTCACATTTAAGTGCTCTGATTTATCTTACTTTATTTTGATGATCACTCCTACCTATGTAGGTTGGGCTCAACAAAATATTTTCGCATTCTGAAGAGAAAGATGGTGACTGAAATTTCGTAAATAGATCTCGCCGCGACGAAAAACGTCCTTGCTTTAATGACTTCCATCCCAACTCGCGTATCATATCTGCTACACTCTCTCCCCTGTTACGTGATAATACAAAACGAGCTGCCCTTTTTTGCACCCTTTCGATGTCCTCCGTCAATCCCACCTGGTAAGGATCCCACACTGCGCAGCAATATTCTAACATAGGACGAACGAGTGTAGTGTAAGCTGTCTCTTTAGTGACTTGTTGCATCTTCTAAGTGTCCTGCCAATGAAACGCAACCTTTGGCTCGCCTTCCCCACAATATTATCTATGTGGTCTTTCCAACTGAAATTGTTCGTAATTTTAACACCCAAGTACTTAGTTGAATTGACAGCCTTGAGAATTGTACTATTTATCGAGTAATCGAATTCCAACGGATTTGTTTTGGAACTCATGTGGATCACCTCACACTTTTCGTTATTTAGCGTCAACTGCCACCTGCCACACCATACAGCAATCTTTTCTAAATCGCTTTGCAACTGATACTGGTCTTCGGATGACCTTACTAGACGGTAAATTACAGCATCATCTGCGAACAACCTAAGAGAACTGCTCAGATTGTCACCCAGGTCATTTATATAGATCAGGAACAGCAGAGGTCCCAGGACGCTTCCCTGGGGAACACCTGATATCACTTCAGTTTTACTCGATGATTTGCCGTCTATTACTACGAGCTGCGACCTTCCTGACAGGAAATCACGAATCGAGTCGCACAACTGAGACGATACCCCATTGGCCCGCAGCTTGATCAGAAGTAGATTGTGAGGAAGGGTGTCAAAAGCTTTCCGGAAATCTAGAAATACGGAATCAACCTGAGATCCCCTGTCAATAGCGGCCATTACTTCGTGCAAATAAAGAGCTAGCTGCGTTGCACAAGAACGATGTTTTCTGAAACCATGCTGATTACATATCAATAGATCGTTCCCTTCGAGGTGATACATAATGTCTGAATACAGTATATACTCCAAAACCCTACTGCAAACGGACGTCAATGATGTAGGTCTGTAGTTCGATGGATTACTACAACTACCCATCTTAAACACTGGTGCGACCTGCGCAATTTTCCAATCTGTAGGTACAGATCTATTGGTGAGCGAGCGGTTGTATATGATTGATAAGTAGGGAGCTATTGTATCAGCGTAATCTGAAAGGAACCTAATCGGTATACAATCTGGACCTGAAGACTTGCCCGTATGAAGCGATTTGAGTTGCTTCGCAACCCCTAAGGTATCTACTTCTAAGAAACTCATGCTAGCAGCTGTTCGTGTTTCAAATTCTGGAATATTCCATTCGTCTTCCCTGGTGAAGGAATTTCGGAAAACTGCGTTCAATAACTCCGCCTTAGCGGCACAGTCGTCGGTAACAGTACCCTCGGCACTGCGGAGCTAAGGTATTGACTGCGTCTTGCCGCTTTTGTACTTTACATACGACCAGAATTTCTTCGGATTTTCTACCAAATTTCGAGGCAATGTTTCGTTGTGGAACCTATTAAAGGCATCTCGCATTGAAATCCGTGCCAAATTTCGCGCGTCTGTAAATTTTAGCCAATCTTCGGGATTTCACGTTCTTCTGAACATCGCATGCTTTTCCCGTTGCTTCTGCAACAGCGTTCGGACCTGTTTTGTGTACCATGGGGGATCAGTTCCATCTCTTACCAGTCTATGAGGTATGAATCTCTCAATTGCTGTTGCTACTATATCTTTGAATTTGAGCGACATCTCGTCTACATTTGCATAGTCAGTTCGGAAGGAATGGAGATTGTCTCTTAGGAAGGCTTCTAGTGACACTTTATCCGCTTTTTTAAATAAAATTATTTAGCGTTTGTTTCTGATGGATTTGGAAGAAACGGTGTTGAGCCTAGCTACAACGACCTTGTGATAACTAATCCCTGTGTCAGTCATGATGCTCTCTATTAGCTCTGGATTGTTTGTGGTTAAGAGATCAAGTGTGTTTTCGCAACCATTTACAATTCGCGTGGGTTCGTGGACTAACTGCTCGAAATAATTTTCGGAGAAAGCATTTAGGACAATCTTAGGTTAGTTAGGTTTAAGTAGTTCTAAGTTATAGGGGACTGATGACCTCAGTAGTTAAGTCCCATAGTGCTCAGAGCCATTTGAACCATAGTCAACAATGGACTGCATGTTGCTGAATCTTCTTTCTGAAAGAAGTGGAATAATATCATTTAGTGAAAAGGGGAAAATGCATCTGGTTGAAGAAGATGAGTTCCTCAGAAGTGCCTGTAGCTTTGAAAGCAGAAACTGATTACTCCAAACACCACCAAAGTCCGCACATGTCCCTTGTGCAGAGGCCTGGAGTCTAGTCTTGGAGATGATCTTTCCTAGCGAGTCTAACTGCAGTCTGCAGCTGGACCAGAGATCTTCTTTGGTTTGCGTACCAGACCTGGAGCCTGCAAAGTGATGTTCATAGAATGGCGAGCCACCACCAACGCTAATTCGGGCACAATGTCCTTGGCCCTTCTGGTGGGGGAGCGGGAGAGCTGAGTACTATGCTCAAAGAATCTGCCACCATGTCAGTAGACTTACAGAGTGCAAGAACTGGTACTGAAACTGGAGAATCACCACGTGAATGGGTAGCAATGATACTACTTACCATAGAAACTGACAGGCTGCCAGGGGCGTCAGCGGATAATGATGAAATGCTACCAGACCTCCATTGCGTGTGAGGACATGGTGCATGTGCGTGCATAACGTGCAGGAAACGTGACGGAAAAAGTATCAGTCATCAGAAGAAAGAATCTGTCCAGGAAAGGACTGAGTGCTTAAAGTGGCGCCTAAGAAAAGTTCCATAATTTGAAGGATGTATCGCGAGAATGCCTAGTGGTGAACGTTCCAAAATGTGTTGTACCCAGAGGGTGTCTGGTTACGCAAAAGCTCCTTAAAGTGAATGGTAGTCATCGTGTTGCGTTCAGAGGGTGTGTAATGGCCATTTGGTGGCTGAAACTCTGTGAGCTTCCAGAGCATTCACTATGGATAAGGAGCGTCACGACTGACATAATGGAAAGTGAAGCATGCGGTTGGGCACTAAGAATCTGAAGAAGGCAGGAATGGCAGAGTGTCCTGTTGTGTCATGGAAGACAAAGTGCAATTTTTATTGTGGACTGTGAGGACTGGCAGGAAGTCTTGCTGCATCATGGAAGACGACTTGGAATTCTTGTTGTGCGTATAAACACTGAAGCCTGGCGGGGAATCCTTTTATTTTGTGGAAGACGATGTGGATTTTTTATTGTTCGTATGAGCACTGAGAACTGGCAGAGAATCCTGTTATGTCACAGAAGATGCTATGTAATGTTCATTATGCGTATGAACAATGAGGACTCGCAAGAAGTCCAACTGCGTCGTAGAAGACTCCTTGGAAAATGTAATGTGTGCATGGTTTCAAAATTTGTCGCACAAAGCATTTATCTGCTGAGGCCGTGAAGTGTTGCCGAACCATGTGATGAAGGTATACCATGGCTCCATCACGAAACAGAATTCTTGAAACATATCAGGCAGGGTCGTCCTCATCCAGGCCAACGTCTGCAGAAAAAACATCCTGCTGCTGGCTGAATAATTTCGCTGGAAAGCTGGGTATAGTACAGCGCCCGGGAGTTCTTTTGCAGATTCCATTTAAAGTTAAACTGCGTTATCCTGTTACGAGATGAAATAGGTTGGACCTTGCTCCTGGCAGTGCTTGGAATCTGTTTGAATTCTTTAATTGTGAGCCCAATTTTGAGATACGGAGGCGTGTCAAGATCCATAACTTTTCTGTAAGATTTTGGAATTCAGATTTAGTAATATTACCATTTAATTTTTTAATTATTCTTAAAAAGACAAATGTAATATGTTCAATAAAATCCATTTTCCTCTTATTTGATCGAACTACTGTATTTTTAAGGATACTGTGTCCAAAATAAATTTTGGCTCTAGCAAAGAGTTATTAATGCATTACGAGTTTGAAAAATACAAATTAATGTACTGTGATATTCTTGGAAACTCATTTCATCATCATCTCCTTCCAAAAATCAGGTGTTGTAATCACGTCTCCTGGTCTCTATCATCCATCCATCCATACATCTCCTACAAGGTCTACCTAGTTCTCTCTTTCCAGTTAGCCAATTATTCATTATATTCCAGAATGAGACTTTCACTCTGCAGCGGAGTGTGCGCTGATATGAAACTTCCTGGCAGATTAAAACTGTGTGCCCGACCGAGACTCGAACTCGGGACCTTTGCCTTTCGCGGGCAAGTGCTCTACCAACTGAGCTACCGAAGCACGACTCACGCCCGGTACTCACAGCTTTACTTCTGCCAGTACCTCGTCTCCTACCTTCCAAACTTTACAGAAGCTCTCCTGCGAACCTTGCAGAACTAGCACTCCTGAAAGAAAGGATATTGCGGAGACATGGCTTAGCCACAGCCTGGGGGATGTTTCCAGAATGAGATTTTCACTCTGCAGCGGAGTGTGCGCTGATATGAAACTTCCTGGCAGATTAAAACTGTGTGCCCGACCGAGACTCGAACTCGGGACCTTTGCCTTTCGCGGGCAAGTGCTCTACCAACTGAGCTACCGAAGCACGACTCACGCCCGGTACTCACAGCTTTACTTCTGCCAGTACCTCGTCTCCTACCTTCCAAACTTTACAGAAGCTCTCCTGCGAACCTTGCAGAACTAGCACTCCTGAAAGAAAGGATATTGCGGAGACATGGCTTAGCCACAGCCTGGGGGATGTTTCCAGAATGAGATTTTCACTCTGCAGCGGAGTGTGCGCTGATATGAAACTTCCTGGCAGATTAAAACTGCGAGCTTCTGTAAAGTTTGGAAGGTAGGAGACGAGGTACTGGCAGAAGTAAAGCTGTGAGTACCGGGCGTGAGTCGTGCTTCGGTAGCTCAGTTGGTAGAGCACTTGCCCGCGAAAGGCAAAGGTCCCGAGTTCGAGTCTCGGTCGGGCACACAGTTTTAATCTGCCAGGAAGTTTCTTATTCATTATATTGTTTGGCAATCTGTTTTCTGTCATTCTATCAACAAGATCTTCCAATACACTCTATTCTCCTTGTTAAATGACAAAATTTTTAAATCTGGTCTTATTGATTCAGCCCTTACTTTATCCATTTCATTACAGCCTCTTCTCTCTCATGAAATTCGTCTCTACTGTTTGTAGAATTTTTTTTTTTTTACTCTTCATGATTCGGAACCTTGTACAACAGTACGTAAATTCATAACTTCATAGATTTCATTTGTGTTTCTTTTCTTGTTTTTCTTCGCAAAGTTCTTCCAATTGTTCCCCAGAAAGCTTGATATTTGTTAACCTTATTCTTCATGTTTTTGCCGTAGTTGACACTGATATCACATCATAAATAACTGAAATGGGATGCTTGTTCTAAATTTTCTCATTTATTATCGTTTTTCGTGTTTTCATTTAAAGTGCCTACTGTATATAATATTGGTATCTTTATAATTCTTGCATTCTACTATCCTAATGTTAACAATGGTCAGTTTTGTTATATTTATTTACTTGTTTTTGCAGCTCTTCATCACATATTTCAGAATCTTCATATTTTCCTTTTTCAGATGCATACACTCCCACGACACATAAACGCCCTCTATCAATTCTGAATCTAGCAATTACTGTTCTTTCACTTATGTAGTCACAATAACCTTTCTTTTCAATTTTGCATCTATAAGAATGCCTACTGCATTCGCTGCTTGTTTCCTTTGTTTGACTCCACTGTAAACTAATGTGTAATTATTTAAATCCTTTGTTTCTCTCAATTTCTTCTTTTTTCTGTTATTGCAGCAATGTTTACACTGATGTGCCAAAACACTATTACACCTATTTAATAGTTTGGTTGTCCGTCTTCGGAGCGAAATACATCACTGATTCTGCGCATCAGGGATATGGGTTTATTGGTAGGTTTGAGGAGGTATGTGCCCTTAGAGGTCCATGTACAGGACATGTAACTCGCGTAAATAACGGGCCGCTGATTTGCGTATCTGGTGACGGCTCACGATAGCGGCCCAGATTGGTTCCAAGGGATTTACATCAGGCGAATTTTGTCCCCTAGACTCAACGTGAGTTCACTGCAACGCTCTTCAAACCACTGTAGCACAGTTCTGGCTCCGAGAGACGGACGATTATACTGCTGAAAGGTGACATCGCCGTCGGAGAGGTCATCAAGCATGAAGGGATGCGGGTGATTCGTAGCTGTCAGCGTGTCTTCGATTATCTCACAGGTCCCGTGCAAGCGCAAGAGAATGTCTCCCATAGCATAATACTGCTCCCGCCAGCCATCGTCCGTGGCACTCTACACGTTTCGAACCGCCGTTCTGCTCGATGACGGCGTTTGTGGGGAAGATCATCGACCTAGTGTAGCAAAAATGTGATGTATCCGAAGAGCCGATCGACGATAGAGTCCCGATGTCCTGTACCCACTACAAACGTAACTAATGATGTCGTTGGACTAAGATGTGATCAAATAGGGGTGGTCTGCTGTGGAGCTCCAACAATGTACGATGCACGGAGTGCTCCGAAACACTTACGCGTGCACCGGTATTGTTCTCTTTCGGTAGAGATGCGACAGATCACGATGGGCTCCGCTTTACAGAAAAACCAAGCGTCAGAAACCCACGTTCTGTGGAGAGTCGTGGATAGCCAACCATTTAGCAACTAGTGATAGTTTCACTGACCTTCTACTCCTTTTCGTACTGCTCACGGCAGCAGCACGTGAACATTCGACTATCTTCGTCGCTATGCGTAATATTAACCTGCCCTTTGTCAAGGCCACTCAACTCGATGGATTTCCCCATTTTCAGCCCATATCTTCGTTAGTATGATCTCCCATCCCTGTCTGCTCATCACACAACCCGCACCCTTGGAGGAACAGGTTTTCAATCAGAGTACCTTTTCATAGTTCGAATGCTGGCAAGGGATTAAGAGATATACCTCCACTTTTCTTCTCTCTTAATTTAACCGCAGCAGAGAGGGTTGCTGCTCTTCGAGTCATTTTTAGGAGTGTGTGGTTCCACGTTGCCTCGTCAAACATTGTAGTCTTCGCCGTAACATTGACAAGGGCCCCTCAGAAGACACTATCACCTGGGCCAAGAGAACCAAGGTTTTTTTAAAGAGGTGTTAACTTCTGCCCACTCATCCTTCCTCAGCTGGGTTTGGGATCGGCTATGGTGGAGTTGTTCTTTGAAAATAGACATGTGATATAAGTACTACCTGTGTGTAAATTGGCCCAGCCTACCACGCAATTCCTCCCAGTTGTGTCAATGCATTTTCTGGCAGGTGGGTTAGTTTTATGCTTGGAGCATCATTCTGGTAGCAGCGTGCGATTCCCTAGATCATTATTCATACAGGTTGTCAATACTGAGTGATATTTTCTGTTTCAGTATGGAAGCTAGGAATGTACATGATACCGCTCAATTGAGCAAGGAGGAGCTAGTCCATGAACTGTAAAAGGAATACTGGTGGATTAATTCAGCAGTTAACAGCTGCCGTGGATGGATCGATTTTAAGCCCTTCATCGGATCCTGTGGAAGCAAGTTCAGCTATTGTTGCCACACGTGTGCTGTTGCTGAATTTCAGGTTCGAATGAAGATGTTCATGAAAGCAGCTCCATTCCATAATCAGATTAGGCGTATGAAAGCATGTTTGGAACATTACCGAAATACCTTGATTAGGTTTGTAAGGGTGGCAGTCATCGGTGTGTTTAAATCTATAATGGTAGAGCTGCCGAATCAAATTAAGGATTTTGGGAGTTAATGAGGTAGATACTGAAGGGGGGCGGGGAGAATTCTAGAGGTAGCAGAATGATATTGACATGTAACTCATTTAAGAATATTGTTTTCAAAAGTCGCCTACTCCTTGGAGAACTTGAACCTGGAACAAGCAGACTTGGAATTGGGGGCAGACACACAATCAATAAAGCTAGTGCCTTTGACGGTAGCATTGCAGAATAAAGGTGGAGTGTTGAGTATCTCTGATCACCATTTGTCACATGTAATCGCAATTAGATTCAACGACCGCTAATCAGGGTTCTAGTTATACCTCTTTAAATATGAATTAGGTAGAACAGCTAATTACACCTAGGGCATTGTATGAGATACCTCATGACAATTATGGTAGGCAAGGAGGGTGGAATGAAGTAATAGAGGAGTATGTTAACAGGATAAAAGGGGGTTGGAGGTATTGTGTTTGGGATACAAAGAATTGCAAGTGATGTAGCAAATTCTAAGTGGGTTAAGATTGGAGGATAAATAACATGCCGTTTTTGGGGAGGTACCCAATGACTTTCAATCTTTGGATCTATTTGCAAGAAATATTCAAACCTCAGCTTTTGTAGATATCAAAAGGAAAGTCTGTTCACGGCTGTCAGCAAGAAATCTGCCTGAGTCTTCTGGAGTGATATTCAGATCAAGTAAATGCTTTAATTAGTATGAATTGTCGGAAAGGAGCCAAAGGTCAGGAACAGTTACAGCTGGCCGAGCGATGTAACATTAGTAAAAGGAAGCATAGAAGCTGTGTATTTGTAAAGAATATTGCAATTAACAACATGCACATTGCGAAGAAGACTTCAGTGAATATATCATTAATGGCCATTCTTGGAGATGTAAGGTCGTATCGAATTTATCAACACCTTTCATTCCGGGTGCAGATTACACTGATACTTAATTTGGTAGATAACAATTTTTCTTTAAACTTCGCCAGAAGCCTAAGGTTATCTTTTGTTAGCACAAGGAGATTAGGCTAGGCAGTGGCATCGAAATACGTAGGATGGAAATGGGAAGTAGCGGTAATTCGGAGGGAAATGTGAATTCCAATGAAACTGCTGTGTAACATTTGGTTCCTGGGTATGGCAGAAAAATTAGGGACCTTTGTCAGACGTTCTCTGATGTGTTATCCACCGGATTGCATTGGTGGAATATCACACAGTATTCAGTGATAACATTCCCGTGCAGAAACCATCTTACCACCTTATAACCTCCTGCATGAAGGAGCTTCAGGCTATTATTGTAAAAAATGGGGTGTTACTCTAAACAGCAAGTCGTTTACTTGATTTTCTATGTAAATGAGTGTAGAAGTTTCTGTATACGTCCTGTAAAAGCGAACGGATGAAGCCTACGTGCAGGTCTCGTCTTCCCTCAGTGATGGAAAAAAATCCGTCTATTATCTTCCAGGCCCGTCATAGTGAAACCCACTATGTATTTGTCATCTGGTGTCAAAATATCACGCTAGTAAGTAAGTTCTAGCAATTGTGTGCAACAATAGATTTCTGACTGTGAGCAAAACGGTAATTTAAAATGTATTACGACTCTTAGGGTTTCGAGAACGGGGACTGTGCTTGAGGGCAACAATGCCAGTTAAATTGTTAAATAAGATCTTATTTTACATGGCCATGAGCAAGAATTTATACACTGAATGCACTGTATCGGGAACGTTTCAATGAAAGTTAAACTCTTTGGTATCAAAGTTCAACAAATCGAAGTTAAAACGATAGCTGAGGAATAAGTTGAGTATGAATATGATGAACTTGGGTCTCCAATTGTCCAGAAATATGCAGAGCTCAACACTTAACTTGCACTTAAATCACATCTGCGTCAGTCTACAGATTTTCATGTTTTGGAGACAGATGGCATTGACTGCTCACCTCATTGATGTTCATCGTCACTCGGAATTACTTACACATTTATCAACTAAAGAGTACTAACAACATTTCTGAGCGTGTTGTGAACTACAGAAAAAATGGTCCCTCATGAAGAAATGCGTACGATAATGTCAGAAAAACCCAGTTCCGTTAGCAGTTTCCCAAGTTCGTGAAGCCTCCAAGTACCCACTTTCTTGCTAGCAAAGTAAATCATCTGTGTGCGATGACTAATAACAATCTGATACCGCTATCTCTGTTTTCTACTGTATCAACCGGAGACCAAGAAATGTCAAAGGTAATATCAACGAGGAATAGTACATATTTACCAAAACTTCCTATTTCATATAATGGAGGAGTCGTCTAGCAAAAAATGTGATTCTTCCCAACGTCCACAAAGAAGAGTTATCAAGGCTAACTGTTGGCTATTGGAGGACAGATTGTGTATGCTTTAGTTAAATTGAAGAGGTTTATCTTCTTCGTTTAGTTCAAATTCACTCATTTCCAGATTTTCCCTTGTGTAATATTATGGACCGTAACGCCATTTGCTAATTATTACGTCCCTATTGTAGCGGAAGTCTCATGTTGCACGTCATGTCAATCTGGCTGCACTATAGGGCGATATAATTCGGGGCATCAGTGTATTCGTGTCACTTACGTCACTGCTAACAACTCTACAAGGAGCCGATAACATCGTACCGTACGTGAAGGAGTATACTGATAATTAATTTACCCAGTATTACATGACAACGCAACACTTAAGCGAAATGGCACAGTATTTCCCAGAGTGGCATCCTTTAACCCATTATACTCACTGCTATCATAAACTACCTGTTGGTAGGATACAGCGACAGCCGTAACTAATGCAGCATAAGTCGTGATCGGGGCTCGAAACAGCGTGCTTATCTACAAGCTGTCCTCCAACTGTAGACCATTAAATAAATAAAATCAGTCTACAGAATCCGGTGTCCGAGAGTTCACTGATCATCGACCCGACGACGCAACTACTTCAGTATCAATGACCATGTTCACTGCGAAATTCAGCCTTTAGAACTGAGTGAATGATTTGAGAACAGGTCAGCAGGTTGTGGAAAGTGTACGACCTAACGGTTTCTTCCATCCTATAGCCTAAATGTACGGTATAGAGGTGTCTTCATCAGATTTCCTCAAAGGAATAATCATTTACCGACTGACGAACTGTCGAGTGCATAGCCTTGTGAACAGTTACATATCGACTCCTGGTTCACATTCACATATAAATAATTAATACGTAGTTCAGAGGAATATAAAGATAATCTGAAGAGCAAATGAAAGTAGATCACTTTGTTTCCAGGAAGCAGTAAGGTACGGGAAAAATAGTAATCATGCATTTATTGGAGAAAAGACTAATTCCGTAGGATATCTTCATTAGTTCTAGAGAGGAAGAATGAGAAATTCAAAGTGATGATGAGACCATAAATAAATGAGAAATCAGAAATCAAACGTAGAAACAGAAGTGGAAAATCGTTAAACAAAAGCTGAAATCAAAAAGCGTGAAGTGCAGTATGTATTGCGGAATATAGTGATGATTTTATTTTGCATGGTGAAGAAGAAATAAGGAATAAATAAAAAAAATAAAGAAAAGTAAGTTTCACAGGTTACCTACTAACAAATAGTATTCGCAAAACAGATAAGTGTTATGAACAGGCAGCTTACCAGACGAGACAAGTGACTGAGAGCAGCAGAAAGGAAGATGATGAGTCGTTAAACATTAAAACAGGTCGAAACACTAAAATATTTGGAAAAATCTGGAAAGTAGAAGACAAGATGACA
The DNA here is from genome assembly GCF_023864275.1 of Schistocerca cancellata. Classification (NCBI taxonomy): domain Eukaryota; kingdom Metazoa; phylum Arthropoda; class Insecta; order Orthoptera; family Acrididae; genus Schistocerca; species Schistocerca cancellata. The sequence goes on along the minus strand of NC_064630.1, from coordinate 321,307,647 downwards.
TAAAAGGAAACTGATGCAGGAGATGGTAAGTTTTTCCAACGTAAGACATTTACCGGTATGAAATGTTGATACACAACTCAGGAAGAAATTTCAGTCCATGGAAATTTAATGTAAACTGCCGAGAAAATGGAGAAGCGGAAAATGGAGCATTGGAGAACTTAGGGGTATCAAAAGTTAAGTACATCATTAAAGTATAAAACGTATACCGAGATGTTTCATGGAAAAGCCACCTTCAATATCTTTCCTCTCTCAGACATTGTGCGATGTTCTACATCAGTTATGTAAGTTGTGTAAAAACGAACCACACATCAAATAATCAGAAACACTTTAGGAAACGACAAAAAACCTAGACAGAGTTAGAAACACCACTTAAGAAATTTCAATAATTGTTTTCTTTTGGGAAATATATGAAGATAAAACCTGCCCGGATGGCTGTGCGCTTTAAAGTGCCGCTTTCGGAACGGGAAGCCGCGAGGGATAGCCGTGCGGTCTTGGGCGTCTTGTCACACCCTTCGGAGGTTCAAGTCCTCCCTTTGGCATGGGTCTGTGTGTTGTCCTTAGCGCAAGTTAGTTTAAGTTAGATTAAGTAGTGCGTAAGCCTAGGGACCGATGACCTCAGCAGTTTTGTCCTATAGTTCATACCACAAATTTCCAAATTTCCTGAACGGGGAGATGCATTGGCCGGATTAACTCGAGGGCCGGTGTGCCGATCTCTCTGGATGTGGTTTTTTGATGGTTTCCCACAAAGCATTAGGTATCGGGCCGGTACCCAAATCCCATATCAGTTACACGGTTCGCAAACATTTACAAAACTTGGGTTTAGTTGCCACTCGAATGACATGCACTCAGACAGTTAGGGTGCATATATTTTGTCCCACGCGGGGCAGGGGGGGGGGGGGGGGGTAACGGTAATCGCATGACGACAGAAAAGGCATCCGGCCACCCCTTAAATTAAACACGCCAAATCACTAAAGAGCCCTGCGGACCCTGCACCGATGCGGGACAAAGTAGCAAGGAAAAAAAGGAAAACGCGAAGATATACTTTTCCTCGTGGAAACGTATTTGCTAAAATTTAATACTGTTCAGTCACTCTTTAAGACAGATTATTTTTAGTAGGATAGACATTATTATCATTATTATCCAGTTTACGATGGTGACATGAACCGATTGTCAGCTTGTCAACCTCTACATTATAGTAGACAGATTCCTAGTTTCACAGAAAACTAATCGAACCATCTGTAATGATCCATCTTCAAATACTTGTCCTGATTCTTTCACGTACAATGATGCGGCGAACTGTAACAAACAAATCAAATAACGAAGTTTTTGATTCAAGACAGCACCCTACAACTACGTTAGTCATTTGAAACTAATTTAAAAATGAAGATATTTTGGATCACGTACTTCCCATTCCCTTTTTTCTTCTCTTTCCTTTCTTATCATCTGTTACTTAAATTTTTCTTGATCACAAGTTTTCATTACATACACTAGGACAATATGAAGGCATCAAACTGAATTTTTGCAAGGTTGCTTTTATTTTGCCACAAAACAGTGTAAACAGGCGATAGTAAACTAGAAACAATATAAAGGATACAGAACGTGAAGAACTGTATCATGCGTAACGGTAGACAAAAATGTTATTTGTTTTTTCCAACATTACGGATTTGCACACAACTTCCGACAGTTGGTTAATGTGCTTCTGGCAGCAATACAGGCCTAATAACGACCGGGCATGCTGTGAATGATGTCAAGACAGAACTAAGAGACTGGAAGAATTCTTATTCATAGCAAGACGCTCCCTATTACAGGACGAAAATTGTCTAATAACTTTTCAAAAGCGGACATATTACTTCCGAACAATGTTGTGTCACGTCTTCTCGCCAAATAATTAAAGTTGCAGTGCTCTTTACGGTCCTCAATTTGTGTACTCTGTGTCGCATAACTCTTCACTTTGGTAAAGCTACAATCGTATTAACTTCATATTATTAATAAGAGACTCTATTCATCTAACTTCGGCTCATAAATAATCAAATGGCTCTAAGCACTATGGGACTTAACATCTGAGGTCATCAGTCCCCCAGACTTAGAACTATTTAAACCTAACTAACCTAAGGACATCACACACATCCATGCCCGAGGCAGGATTTCAACCTGCGACCGTAGCAGCAGCGCGGTTCCGGATTGAAGCGCCTAGAAACGCCCGGCCACAGCGGCCCCATAAAGAATCCCTTTTTTCGCTTTGTGATAGGTGGCGCTGCAATAATCACAAACATATGGCTAACAATTTTAGACGAACAGTTGGTAACAGGTAGGTTTTTTAAATTAAAATACAGAACGTAGGTACGTTTGAACATTTTATTTCGGTTGTTCCAATGAGATACACGTACCTTTGTGAACTTACCATTTCTGAGAACGCATGCTGTTACAGCGTGATTACCTGTAAATACCACATTAATGCAATAAATGCTCAAAATGATGTCCGTCAACCTCAATGCATTTGGCAATACGTGTAACGACATTCTTCTCAACAGCGAGTAGTTCGCCTTCCGTAATGTTCGCACATGCATTGACAATGCGCTGTCACATGTTGTCAGGCGTTGTCGGTGGATCACGACAGCAAATATCCTTCAAATGTCCCCACAGAAAGAAACCCGGGGCCGTCAGATCCGGTGAACCTGCGGGCCATGTTATGGCGTTTCGACGACCAATCCACCTGTCATGAAATGTGCTATTCAATACCGCTTCAACCGCACGCGAGCTATGTGCCGGACATCCATCATGTTGGAAGTACGTCGCCATTCTGTCATGCAGTGAAACATCTTGTAGTAACATAGGTAGAACATTACGTAGGAAATCAGCATACATTGCATCATTTAGATTGCCATCGATAAAATGGGAGCCACTTATCCTTACTCCTATAATGCCGCACTATACATTAACCCGCCAAGGTCGCTGATGTTCCACTTGTCGGAGCCATCGTGGTTTTTCCGTTGCCAAATAGTGCATATTATGGCGGTTTACGTTACCGCTGTTGGTGAATGACGCTTCGTCACCAAATAGAACGCGTGCAAAAAATCTGTTATCGTCCCGTAAACCTCTTGTGTCCAGTGGCAGAACTGTACACGACGTTCAAAGTCGTCGCCATGCAATTCCTGTTGCATAGAAATATGGTACGGGTGCAATAGATTTTGATGTAGCATTCTCAACACCGACGTTTTTGAGATTCCCGATTCTCGCGCAATTTGTCTGCTATTGATGTGCGGATTAGCCGCGACAGCAGGTAAAACACCCACTTGGGCATTATCATTTGTTGCAGGACGTGGTTGACGTTTCACACGTGGCTGAACACTTCCTGTTTACTTAAATAATATAATTATCCGGCGTAGGGTTCGGACACTTGGATGATGTCGTCCAGGATACCGAGCAGCATACACAGCACACGCCCGTTGGGCATTTTGATCACAATAGCCATACATCAACACGATATCACCTTTTCCGCAATTGGTAAACGGTCCATTTTAGCACGGGTAATGTATTACGAAGCAAATACCGTCTGCATTGGCGGAATTTTACGTGACACCACGTACTTATACGTTTGTGGCTATTACAGCGCCACAAAGCAAAAAAAGTGGTCCAACTAAAATATTTATATTTCTTTACGTGCTACAGGAATATGTGATAAAAATGGGGGTTCCTATTTTAAAAAATGCAGTTGATATCCGTTTGACCTCTGGCAGTGCCATCTAGCGGGCCAGTCATAGCGCCATGTGATTTCCCCCTTCAAGCTCAACAAGTTTCGTTCTTTGTAGTTTTTTCGTTTGATGCTTATTTCGTGAGATATTTGGCCCGGTCATTATCAATGGACCACCCTGTACATTCATCTAGGCTACGCATAATTATACTCTCTAGGTTACTGTGTAGTCAATGACGGAAGGGTGAAAGTTTTATGTAAAGTTTGGAATTGTATGGTGAAACTGTGTTAAACTAAATTTGTCGCTAACAGTCTGAAAATTGTCTGACTTCTAAGTTTCGATTACAGATTCAGAAATACAACCATCAAAAAAGGTTTTGCATCTCCTCGGTTCCGAGAGTTCCGGAACCTGTACAGAAATTTGAAATAGAGATCAACATAAACATCATTTCCGCCCTTTTATTATTCATTGAATGTTATCATGTTGTACCACCATACAGCGACACTTTCACAGGTGGTGTTCCAGACTGCTGTAAACACCGGTACCTCTAATACCCAGTAGCACGTCCTTTTGCATTGATGCATGGCTGTTTTCGTCGTGGCATACTATCCACAAGTTCATCAAGGCACTGTTGGTCCAGATCTTCCCACTCCTCAACGGCGATTCGGCGTAGATCCCTCGGAGTGGCTGGAGGGTCACGTCGTCCGTAAACAGCCCATTTCAATCAATCCCAGGCTTGTTCTATAGGGTTCATGTTTGGAGGACATGCTGGCCACTCTAGTCGAGCGTTGTCGTTATCCTGATGGAAGTCATTCACAAGATGTGCACGATGGGAGTGCGAATTGCCTTCCATGAAGATGAATGCCTCGCCAATATGATGCCGATATGGTTGCACTTTCGGTCGGAGGATGGGATTCACGTATCGTACAGCCGTTTCGGCGCCTTCCATGATCACCAGTGGCGTACATCGGCCCCACATAATGCCACCCCAAAACAGCAGGGAACCTCCACTTTGTTGCACTCGCTGGACAGTGTGTCTAAGGTGTTCAGCCTGACCGGGTTGCATCGAAACCTCCGACGATTGTCTGGTTGAAGGCATATGCGACACTCATCGGTGAAGAGAACGTGATGCCAATCCTGAGCGGTCCATTCGGCATGTTGTCGGGCTCATCTGTATCGCGCTGCAAGGTGTCGTGGTTGCAAAGATTTACCTCGCCATGGACGTCGGGAGTGAAGTTGCGCATCATGCAGCCTATTTCGCACAGTTTGAGTCGTAACACGACGTCCTGTGGCTGCACGAAAAGCATTATTCAACATGGTGGCGTTGCTGTCAGGGTTGCTCCTAGCCCTAATCCGTATGTAGCGGTTATCCACTGCAGCAATAGCGCTTGGGCGGCCTGAGCGAGGGATGTCATGGACAGTTCCTGTCTCTCTGTATCTTCTCCATGTCCGAACAACATCGCTTTGGTTCACTCAGAGACACCTGGACACTTCCGTTGTTGAGAGCCCTTCTTGGGATAAAGTAACAATGCGGACGTGATCGAACCGCGGTATTGACCGTCTAGACATGGTTGAACTTCAGACAACAGGAGCCGTGTACCTTCTTCCTGGTGGAATGACTGGAACTGATCGGCCGTCGGACCCCCCCTCCCCCCGCCTCACCCGTCTAATGGCGCTGCTCATGCATGGTTGTTTACATCTTTGGGCGGGTTTAGTGACATCTCTGAACAGTCAAAGGGACTGTGTCTGTGATACAATATCCATAGTCAGCCCCTATCTTCAGGGGTTCTGGGAAATAGGGTGATTCAAAAAGTTTTATGGTGTGTGTAGAATCGGCGTAGCTGCTCCGCCTTTGAAAATGAACTTATTTACGCAAAATATTTTTTCCGAATGTGATTTTAATTCATCTGAAATGCGTATGACTTTCTGTAAAGGGTTGCATAGGAGAATGGTTCACAACAATACACCGGATGACTGATTGTTGCGTAATATAAACGAGCGTTATTACCAAAACGATCTCTTGAATTTACTAGAGATTTCACTACCTGAACACTGTTCCTAATATTCTATCAAAGGTGTTCATTTAGGTCCTACAGCAAATTCTTACCTTGTAAAAGATAACTTGACTCTGCTCTAGCTACATGACGGTCTGAAGTAAGTCACTGCGCATCAGTTTGCTTCTTATTAATTTTTTCTTTCAAGTTGACGTTTTAGAAAATTAATTTTTTATTCTCTTTTGAAAGTTATTAATTATTGTTCAAGCAAAAGTGCATGGCGTGTCAGTGAAAACATTACCGAACATGTTTCTTTGAACAGTGGGGAAAAGCTTTGTGAAATATTTATATAGGACGAAACGAAGTCCTCTGAATTTCTTTTCATGGCCCAGTAGTGAACTCCAGCTAATACAAACAATCAGCATTCTCTCTCTTCGTGTTGTCATACGCGATAGTGTCTGCTTCTACAAAATGCTTCTATTACAAAAATTTGGTTTCTTGAAATACCTAAAACAATATTATTTTACTAATCTAAATAGGGGAGGGCTAATTAGAATACTGAAGACATGATTGATAGTTTCCCATGACTGCCAACATGTAACTATTTTTGGACACAAAATCCTTGCACAGCAATAATAAACTCATGCTTGCAGCTAACTTACCCAGAATACGTTACCTTTTTCTGAAGTGCTGTCCCTTTATCCAATCATTTGAAACCATACCTCATCCTCAGGTTACACACCATGGAACACCCCAAATACCAATCTGTGTGCGGCACCTCCGTTATCCACACCGCTCATTGTACAAAGCCGGGACTCGACTGTTACCTACTAGCTTGCCCGCCCTTTTCCTAGTAATGCAATCTCTGGAAACCAGCGACAGTGTATCGCTCATGTGTTCAGCATGCAAATTTGAAGTGACAATTTACCGAATAAACAGAAAATTTTCATTATATTTCCATTCAAAGATGGACCAAGTGGAAATATGCCAAACTAACTGTGATTTACTGTTGTTAGTGTATAAACGTTTCAGGCACTTTTTGTTGCAATTAAACAATCGTTGTCCTACTCCATCTATTTCTGAGTCGGGAAAAAATTCCCTTTTATGTCAGCCTCATAACACCAATCCGAGCTGTACGCTGAAGGCTGCACCATTTTCGGACACACTATCTTGAATATACGACTGCGCCTACAGATAATCTTCTCAAGCAGCATTACAAAGTGTAGTGGATGGTAGCTGTGGTAACACCGTCATTTCCTCATTTCCGTCTTGCATCGCGTATGCTGCTTTGCAAGAACGACTGTCAACAACCATCCGAACGAGCCCAAATTTCCCTCGGTTCTCGGTCGAGGTGTCAAGTCACGGGATACGTTTCACATGAGGGAATATGTCGCCTGATTCTTCTTGGGAGGTACCACGACTTCGGAATACGTGGCCTATTTGTAAACGGTCCGTAACGCACTACGTCCTTGACGTAAGGTCTGCCACAGGTGTTCGTTCAGTATCTCCATAATGTTGTTGTGCCTACTAAACGAACGCGCGACGTAGAGTGATGATCTCTGTATCGCCCGTCCCTCCGCTATGAATGTCGCCAGGTAAGCGTTCTAGACTGGCGAGCAGTGCTCATGAATTGGTGGAACAAGTGTCTACTTTCGTCGATGACTCACATTTGCTTAGGATTCTTCCAGTGAGGTCAGTTTTCCCTACAATTTCCTTAATGCATTTATTCCACTTTAAGTCACTTCGGACAAGTCTCAGCGTGATACGACGATCCTCTGCGTTCTTCCTGCATTTCGCTACAGTCTTCTGGCGTTGCAACCTTCTCAACAACTTCGTCCTCACGAACCTTCTGACATACGCTAGATCATATACAGGGTGTAAACGACAGTTATTTACAACTTATCACTGTGGTGTAGAGGAAGTCGAAACAAAGGATTCAATACGGAAAGCTTGTGGTCCATAACGTCGAGGAACTACCACACACAGTCCAACAAAAACCAGCTAAGCTACAGAGTATGCGCGCTGCGCGAGATTTCCAGTATTACCTCGCTCTCTGTGCGCAAAGTATTGGTTGTAGACAAAAAATAACAGAACCTTTATAAAGGAAATTTAATTTACTGTAATCTTGTACCATGCATTTTCGCTAGAGGACACGGTTTTCAAGTAACTGAAGAAAAACCCCCTCCCACCTCCCTCACATGATCTGGATTATTAGTACGTTTTCCATTTTACTCCCTACTACTTTAGTAAAAAATTTACGACTCCGCGAATTATTTCCCGTAGTTGACCAAATTTGATCTTCGCTGACTTGACTCTTACGCCAAAGGCATATTCAGCTATCTAACTAACATCGTTATACCCGGGCCACTGAAACATGTCACTTCAAGGTCACTCCCCAAGCGCCGTAGAGTTGGTAGTATAACTAACAAACAAGCGAGGAACGGGACGCGCCGCGTCTACTGAACCAATAACAGGACCGAACAAAAGCCGGTTCCGGCGTCGACGCTACCACTGCCGGCTTCCGTGTAAATATTGTATGTTAGAGCGCGAACGCCTGCTGTTGTGTTGTGTTACCGCCTCGACTACAGTTTTTGTTTGTTAAAAAATGTCACCAAAACGATGTCGTACACCAAGCGACAATCCGTTTCGCCGTGGAGTGCCATTAAATAGTCAGGCCATGGAATTACTACGGAGGACGCGTGAGTTTTACGAGCAAGAAAAAGAATTTATTTCTGTTCATGGGCATGCGTCGATTCCTCCCGATAAAGTTTTACAGCATACCTCGAAAACTTTAGGACTCACTGAAAGAACAGTTATAAGGAAAGGTGTGCTACTTCAAGACTTACGAGACAGTGAAATAAACTGTGTGGAAGAAAGACCCTGTAGAATAAAACAGTGTGTTTTTAAGTACTCCAGGCAAGAAAAAGAAGCAGCCTCGTCCTATTACAGATATTGATTCCTTCCAATCCGATGCAATTCATCGTCACAAATACGGATACTGTAAAAGAAGAGAATACTCCACAATAGCGAAGTTGCTAATTTCTTTAAAAGAAAGTGAACTTTTCTCAGGGGGGAAAACGTCACTTAAGATGATATTAAAAATTATGGGCTTCCGTTTTAAAAAGTTAGATGGACGAAAACTGTTACTAGAAAAAGCTCATGTCGTTTCAGCTCGTTCCATTTTCTTACACAAAATTGTAGGAAAGGACATACACACAGTCATATGGTTAGACGAAACCTGGGTCAACGCTGGAGAATCAGTTGAGAAATGCTGGACAGATGATACTCCGAATAGCAGCGGTCATCAGGCAACAGGAAGAGGATCACGATTAATTGTGGCCCATGCAGCATCTTCAAACGGCTTTGTGCCTGAAGGACTTCTAGTTTTTCGATCGAAAGAAACCGGTGACTATTATGAGGATATGGACCACCCACGGTTTCTACAGTGGTTTAAAAACTTGTTGCTCCAGTGTAGTGTTCCGACCGTTTTTGTGATGGACAATGCACCGTACCATTCCGTGATTTTAGATAAAGCTCCCACCACTAGTGACCGTAAAGAAACTGTGGTGCAGCACCTTACCATTCCGTAATTTTAGATAAAGCTCCTACCACTAGTGACCGTAAAGAAACTATGGTGCAGCACCCTACCATTCCGTAATTTTAGATACAGCTCCCACCACTAGTGACCGTAAAGAAAATATGGTGCAGCACCCTACCATTCCGTAATTTTAGATACAGCTCCCACCACTAGTGACCGTAAAGAAACTATGGTGCAGTGGTTGCAGGCGAGAGACACTGCTGCGGACATGAGCATGACAAAACTGCTGTTATACTCGCTCGTGAAACAAGCCTGTGACGCCTAAATACGTTGTAGATGAAATTGCAAGCGAACAGAGTCACTTGGTAATTAGGCTACCGCCTTATCACTGTCATTTTAATCGAATTGAGTTTGTTTGGAATGAAGTCAAGGCGTACATTAGAAGTAACAACAAGACTTTTACTATAACAGAAGTGGAAAGACTGCTACGTGAAGGTCTTGCTACGGTAGACGCTGCCTCACAGAGGAAAAAAGTAGACCATGTAGCTAAACTGATAAGAGAAGCACAGACTGTAGATGGCATTATAAATGAAAGCGAGCAGTTAATGATTTCTCTTAATGATGATGATGACGAAGACAACGGTTTTGGCGCCGATTCCGATGACAGTGAAGGAGAACTGGGTGGAATTGCGCCATTGACATCGTAAATTGGTGAGTGTAAATGTATACAGGATTAATTCTTTTTCTCTCTGCAATCGGGTAGGCTATGTATGTTTTGCTTTATTTCTTTCTATGAGTGTGGATAGCGTGTTATTTGGTATGCTTAGATTTGCATTATTATACGACGTTTTACATGCAGCTATTACTGTAACAATTTGGACGACTTTTCGTAGATATTGTTATTAACTTCAGGTGCTTTTATTTCCCGGTTTAATATACTATCAAACACTTGGTCTCCGTCGTCGTTCTCTCCATTGTTAAAAAAACGTACTTTGTTGCACTTACGTATAAACGTTAATTGTAGCTTACATTTACAAAACTACTTCGGAGTTGTGGGCGTGTGCGGTGGCAGCTACTGCAACCTCGCAATCGCAGTGTAACCAACCACACGCGAGCTGTCAAGTGACATGTTTTACTGGCCCGGGTATAATTTAAACTATTCCGTGAGGGTATTGAAAGACGAAAAAAACTTTTGTAAACATTATGTATAAAATACGTTTTCAATTCGATCTCAACATGCTTCCTACCCGTACAGTAGTTTCGTAGTAAGAAGGTCAGACAAATAAAACGATTTGATCGTTAATTTTATGCTGTTAATTTTCACAAAATTGTGAAGTACAATTCACGCAATCTTCAGTTTTACAATTTATAAATGCATGACCAACCCCCTGGTGCTTCCGAAATTGCTTTTACACCTAGTGGTTAGGTCCATTGAGATCCACCTCATAGTGGCTCCTAATACACTCTCAACGCTAGTCTGATATTCTAAGTCCATATTTTGTGCAACAAGAGACAGTGGGGAAATGTTTTTAATGCCTTCCGGATGCTAAGAAATATGGTATCAACTTGAGACTCGTTATCTACGACCATCTGGATCTCAAGTATTAAAAGATCGAGCTGAGATGTCAATATCGTTCATTTCTAAAAAAGAAGAATTTTCATTCCACTAAAATTTTACCCCACTAAAAGGCTATAATATTCAAACATAGGACTTGTTCCATAATTTACAATAGTTTCACGTCAGCGATACAGATGTTTTTAACTTTGTGCATTTGTCCTTCAATCCTTCTTGACGACGGAAATGATCTGCGACGTTCTGCAATCGCTTGGAACTTGCGTTGCTACATCGACTTTCGAAAAACTGCTGCTAGAAGAAGAGCAAGCTATTTCACACCATGTATATTGAACCTTATAGGTATATCATTTGCTCCAAACGATTTTCTCTCTTAAGCGATTTTAGTTCTATTTTCTATTCCGCGTTCGCGTAACTGAACGCAGGTCATAACGGCGTTAGTGGAGTGATTCAAATGAGGAACCTTATTATGACCTACAGAACCAGAAACATTTAGGAAGAGCAAATTCAGTATTTCGACCACTTGTCTGTCATCCTCGTTCTGGCTGTCAGTATGATCGCTGAGAGACTGAACAGATGATTCTCATCCGCTTTCTTCCTCATATAATACTAAAACGTTTTGTCAGACAGGTCGGCAAATTTTGCTTTCCGATTCATTGAATGCTTTTTGCATAGCTCTCCTTATACTAATTTTGACTTATATTCAAGTTTTACTTGAAAAAAAAGTTTGACTAAGCTTAAATCAGTGATAAAAACTTCTTTTGCTTTCGTACCACGTTTCTAATATTGTTACCTCACCACAACGGGTCCACCCCACCCTTCACATGGGCATGCAAGAAATATACTAAACAACGTTTTTGAATTTTACACATTGAAGCTCGACTTAATTGCCTCCAGACGACAGTGTCTCGTATTTACTGGTTTTCTAAATTTATCGAACTGAATTTTGTGAGGACAAAGATGCTATCGTGATACACTCTCATACGAGCTATTATGTCATCTTACCATACGTGCGTCGCATCGCTGAATCCAGGTCTGATGTCAGATGTAAGTGACAAAAAGTCCAAACATTGAAGTATTACTCTGAAACAGGTGACGCTAAAGTCCTGTATGCCAGTTCCATTAAAAGATGCGCCGTCTCTGGTCAGAGTTCTTCCACTCGCCTTCGCTATTCCTGATTTCAGGCGTCACACGGATTTTTTTTCTAATTAGTCTTTACTAACACCTAAACAGCAATACGTCGCACTTAGTATTTTTTATTTTCTGGTTTCTCCCTTCGGATGAACAAGAGCGTCATAAGAATATACACTGTAAAAGATAAAAACTGAAATAATACGGAAAACTTACACTGGTGTTACATAAAGTACATATTCTACTTCCATTATGTTGACTTATGTTCAAACTTGGCTGATAGCACTAAAGACTGCTTTTAAAGTTGGCTAACAGCTCTAAAGATTAAATTGGCTATACTGTAATACACAAACTTACGTTTAAATTACAGTAGCACATGATGACTCTGACAGAGCCAACGATTAAATTGACTATACAACAGTACTTATAACGTCCACGGTATAGTGTATCCGAAAATATATATATATATTTTTGGTTCATCAGTCTTCTAATAGGTTTGGTGCGACCAGCCGCGAATTCCCCTCCTGTGCCAACGTTTTCATCTCAGAGTAGCACTTGCAACCTACGTCTTCAATTATTTGCTGTTTGTATTCCAGCCTCTGTCTTCCTCTACAGTTTATACCCTATACAGCTCCCTCTAGTACCATGGAAGTCATTCCCTCATGTCTTAACAGATGTCCTATCGTCCTGTCCTTTTTCCTTATCAGTGTTTCCCACATGTTCCTTTCCTCTTCGATTCTGCGCAGAACCTCCTCATTCCTTACCTTATAAGTCCACCTAATTTGCAACATTCGTCTCTAGCACCACATCTCAAATGCTTCGATTCTCTTCCGTTCCGATCTTCCTACAGTCCATGTTTCACTACTATACAATGCTGTACTCCAGACGTTCATCCTCAGAAATTTCTTCCTCAAATTATGACCTTTGTTTGATACAAGTGGACTTCTCTCGGTCAGGAATGCCCTCTTTGCCAGTGCTAGTCTGCTTCTGATGTCCTTCTTGCTCCGTCCGCCACTGGTTATTTTACTGCCTAGGTATCAGAATTCCTTAACTTCATCTACTTCGTGACCATCAATCCTGATGTTAAGTTTCTCGCTGTTCTCATTTCTGCTGCTTCTCATTACTTTCGTCTTTCATCGATTTTCTCTCCATATTCTGTACTCATTAGAGTGTACATTCCATTCAGCAGATCCATGTAATTCTTCTTCACTTTCACTCGGGATAGCAATGTCATTAGCGAATCGTATCATTAACATCCTTTCACCTTGAATATTAATTCCACACCTGAACCTTTCTTTTATTTCCATCTTTGCTTCTTCGATGTACAGATTGAACAGTATGAGCGAAGACTATTTTCCTGTCTTACACCATTTTTAACCCGAGGACTTCGTTTTTGGTCGGCTACTCTTATTATTCCCTCTTGGCTCTTGTACATAATGTATATTACCCGTCTCTCCTTGTAGCTTACCCCTATTTTTCTCAGAACTCTGAACATCTTGCACCATTTTACATTGTCGAACGCTTTTTCCAGGTCGACAAATCCTATGAACGTGTCTTGATTTTTCTTTAGTCTTGCTTCCATTATCAACCGCAACGTCAGAATTGCCTCTCTAGTGCCTTTACCTTTGCTAAGGCCAAACTGATCATCATCTAGTACATCCTCAATTACCTTTTCCATTCTTCTGTACAATATTCTTGTCAGCATCTTCGATGCATGAGCTGTAGAATGATTGTGCCACAATTCTCGCACTTGTCAGCTCTTCCAGTCTTTGGAATTGGGTGGACGACGTTTTACCGAAAGTCAGATGGTATGTCGACAGACTTATATTCTACACACCAACGTGGGCAGTCGTTCTGTTGCCACTTCCTCCAAAGATTTTAGAAATTGTAATGGAATGTTATCTATCCCTTCTGCCTCATTTGATCTTAAGTCCTCCAAAGCTGTTTTAAATTCTGATGCTAATACTGGAGCACCTATATCTTGTAAATCGACTCCTGTTTCTTCTTCTATCACATAAGACAAATCTTCCCCCTCATAGGGGCTTTCAATGTATTCTCTCACCCTACCCTCTGAATTTAGAAATGGAATCCCCCTTGCATCCTAACGTTACCACCCACGCTTTTAATGTCACCGAAGGTTGTTTTGACTTTTTTGTATGCTGAGTCTTTCCTTCCCACGGTCATTTCTTTTTCAATTTCTTCACATTTTTCATGCAGCCATTTCCTCTTAGCTTCCCTGCACTTCCTATTTATTTCATTCCTTAGCGACTTGTATTTCTGTGTTCCTGAGTTTACCGGAACATTTTTGTACTTAAACCGATTAACTGAAGTATGTCTTCTGTTACCCATGGTTTCTTCACAGTTACCTTCCTTGTACCTATGATTTTTTTTAACTTCTGTGATGGCCCTTTTTAGAGATGTCCATTCCTCTTCTACTGTACTGCCTACTGAGCTACTTCTTATTGCTCCTTAGAGAAATTCAAGCATATCTATTCCTCAGTATTTCCGTATCCTGCTTATTTGCGTATTGATTTTTCCTGACTAATGCCTTAAACTTCAGCCTACTCTTCTTCACCACTGTATTGTGATCTGAATCTATTTCTGCTCCCGGGTACACCTTACAATCCAGTATCTGATTTCGGAATTTCTGTCTGACAAAGACGTAATCTCAATGAAATCTTCCCGTATCCCTGGCCGTTTTCCAAGTATACCTCCTCTTGTGATTCTTGACAGAGTATTCGCTATTACTACCTGAAATTTACTACAGAACTTAATTAGTTATTCTCCTCTCTCATTCCTTGTCCCAAGCCCATATTCTCCTGTAACCTTTTCTTCTAATCCTTCCTCTACAATTACATTCCAGTCCCCCATGACTATTAGATTTTCATCTCCCTTTACATACTGTGTTACCCTTTGAATATCCTCAAGTACTTTCTCTACCTCTTTAACTTCAGCTTGCGACGTCGGCATGAATACCTGAACCATCGTTGTCGTTGTTGGTTTGCTGTCGATTCTGATAAGAACAACCCTATCATTGAACTGTTTACAGTAACACTTTCTCTAGCCTACCTTCCTATTCATAACGAATTCCACTCCCTTTATACCATTTTATGCTGCTGTTGATATTACCCCATACTCATCTGACCATAAATCCTTGTCTTCCTTCCATTTCACTTCACTGCCCTCTACTATATCTAGATTGAGCCTTTGCATTTCCCTTTTCAGATTTTCTAGTTCCCCTCCCACGTTCAAGCTTCCGACATTCCACGTCTCGAGTCGTAGAACGTTATCCTTTCGTTGATTATTCAATCTTTTTCTCTTTGTCACCTCGCCCTTAGCAGTCCCCTCCCGGAGATCCGAATGGGGATCTATTTCGGAATCTTTTGCCGATGGAGAGATCATCATGACACTTTCTCAATTACAGGCCACATATCGAGTGGATACACATTATGTGTCTGTAATGCAAAGGTTTCCACTGCCTTCTGCATCGTCATGGCGTTGATCATTGGTGATCCTTCCACCTTTAGGGGCAGTTTCCCACCACTAGGACAAGAGAGTGTCCTCAACCTTTGTCCTCTCCTCCGCCCTCTTTGACGAGGCCGTTAGTAGAATGAGCCCGACTTCTTATGTAGGAAGTCTTCGGCTGCCAATGCTGATTATTAATAAAAATTTAACCAGTGGCGGGATTCGAACCAGGGTCCGAGGACGTTTTGATTACTAATCAAAGACGCTACCCCTAGAAAACTACAGAAAAGAAATTTACGTTTTAATTACTTCTTCTATGGGCGTGTGTGTAGATTGTCATATCTGTACACATACGCTTAGCTTTCAAAAACTAAAAGTGCAGTCAGTTTAATCTTTGACGCTGTCAATGTCATCATTTACTACTGTACTTTAAACGTACTTTAAACGTAAATTTAATTTCTATAGTACAGGTAGTTTAATATTTAGAGATGTCAGCCAACTTAAAACGCAATCTTTAGTGCTGTCAGCAACTTTAAACTAAGTCACCGTAAAGGAAATAGAATGTGTAATTTACCTAATGTCAATATAAGTTTTCCGTATTATCTCAAATTCTACCTTTTACTGTGTACATTCTTATGATTCTCTAGTTCATTTGAAAAGTGAAATCGGTAAATTAAAAACACTTTCTGTGACCTGTGTCTGTTTTCAAAAACTTATCTCCTACAATACTTGCTATTCCTTCTGAAATACCCTGCGAATATTGTAAATAGTTTCTGCCTAGTGACATTCCAGTGAAGTACTCCCGAAGGTACTTTCACATCCGACGATTATTCGCCGTTAGGAACAATATATTGAGCTCAATCTTTTCATATCGTTTTGCAACTCTACTCCTAGTTATTCAATCTACGTCAGACGTAATCAGCCTTTTTTACCTACCGCCCACCTTCGTATCTCTGTTACCAGTGAAATTTTCTAACCGCCCACTGGTTCAACAGTAATGGTAATTTATAAAATATGGAGGTGACTCTACTTTATTAAACTCAAAAAGCATAGTTACGGCAAGTTACACCACATAATAATTGTGGTGTCACCGCCAGACGCCACACTTGCTAGGTGGTAGCCTTTAAATCGGCCGCGGTCCGTTAGTATACGTCGGACCCGCGTGTCGCCACTATCAGTGATTGCAGACCGAGCGCCGCCACACGGCAGGTCTAGAGAGACTTCCTAGCACTCGCCCCAGTGGTACAACCGACTTTGCTAGCGATGGTTCAGTGACAAAATACTCTCTCATTTGCCGAGACGATAGTTAGCATAGCCTTCAGCTACGTCATTTGCTACGACGCAGCAAGGCGCCATTACCAGTTACTATTGATGCCGTAAAACATGTACCGTCAAGAGCGACGTTCACCATTTATGGATTAAAGTTAATTATTCCACCAGCTACGTCAGTTTTTTCTACAGTCTAATTTCCTTGTCCTGTTCCAGACCTCACGCCATCCTGCGTGAGCTAAAACGCGTGCCTTTCGGCTTCCTCTCAAAAACCGTTGTTGGCTCTCCTGCCAACTCACAACAATAATAATTATTTACCAAATACTTTATGTCAAATTTATTTGAAAACCTACTGAAATTGATTTCTAAAACGCCTAACGCCTACCGCCCACTATGATAACTGGAACGTCCACTAGTGGGCGGTGGGGACCAGGTTCAGTACCTCTGATTTACATGACAGGTTTTAGATGTTTATCGGCATTGTTGTCACAAAAGAGCAATATTAAGTGAAAGAAGCTAGTATTCAGTACAAATGATGAAAATACTGTCTAAATCGTTCTGCTTTCCATTACGATCATAAAGTGGCGATACTTTGCTGTACACAACATATTCTGCGAATAACATGACGTCTTTGTGACGGGAAATGTATTGGAAACTTACGTTTAACGGAGGCTCAGCTGCAGAGGATTTGGCGCAGAGGTCCTCAAATCTATGGCCACGGGCACTGTGGTGACAGAGGATTATTTTAATTAGGCTCCTATGGACATATATTCGACGGAAAAACCAGGAAAATTTTCAGTGAAATGTCATGGCAAGTTCGGCATAAAGGACGTCTAAAAGTATGCCTCTGCAGATATATCAGACTAAAGATATGGTGAAAATGGTATTTAGTTTATTTATTTTGAAAGGTGAACTACTGAAAATGTTACAGTTGACAAAATGAACAATAGGTGAGGAAATCTGAAAGATTTTAGGCGGACACAGAGTCGATGGATCTGCCAGTGTATGAGCTGTTGCTAATAACTACTGATGGGGAACTGTCATTCTTTGATAATAACAGTGGATTCATTTCTGTCTATAGGAGACGGCGTCATGAAAAGAGTTACAGAAGCAGTAAACTTGATTCGACAAATCACTTCGCTACATCACCTTTTTCAGGATCCCCAAGAAAATCTCGAATTCTGCAAGATACGTAGCTTAAGCTCCATAGTCGTAATATAGTACAGGGAAGCATATTCATTTATACCGGCAGCGTAGAAAGTACCTGTTGTTGTGACAACTGTGCAGGAGTTACGGATGGCAACTGTCAGAGCGAGCTTCCGTCATTTCCATTCGACCTTATTTGAGTGTGAACATTCGTGGATTGTTATCTTGTCCTAACAAGCTCTTGCTTTTTTATATCAGGACCATTCTCTCTATTGTGCCGTCTGTGAATATTCACAGACAAGCTACGTTGCTCTGAAGCCGCTGTTTAGTGACACATAAAATGGAATTCTGTGACGAAAAAATATTAATGAAAATGATAAATCAAGTTGTTCTTCTGTTGTAATTGAAAGATAATTCTTCAGAATTCAAATGATGAACACTGCAAATAATCTTGCTATAGCATAATGTGAATATGGCCTACGTATTTGAGAGAATGAGGGGCTGATACAAAATGTTTACCTCATTCCGGATATTGGATATGTTACAAATTCTCAGTACAGACAACATTCTTGCAAAATTTATAACTGACCGCGGAAGTAACAGTTATCTGGGTACAAAAAATTAAATTTTTGCTCTCCTGATGGACTGTTTCTGGCGGAAGTGTTAAGATTTTATCACAAATATAACAGAACAATCGAAAGTATGATTTTGAAACTGCACAGGAAATACAATCTGATAATTTACATAAGAATTAAACAAAAAAATTTTATTTCAAGAAAATTCTTCTGAGTGTGTGCACAAATCATACGTAATAATGTTACCAAGGTTTCAGCTACTACTGCAAGCCGCCTTCATCCTTATCACTACTTGTTTTTTTTTTCCTGAAGTGGCTGGGTGTCCTCATACTTTGGTTACGTGAAAGAAACAGTGGAAAGAGATACCATTAGCTTATTTCTGGGATATTTGACCTTAATTTTTATTATTTGGCACTGGCGAATCCGATGTAACCTGTCATCGTGCCATGGTGCTGCTTACGTAGTGGCCGATGGCTCCTCAGATCTGTCAGAGCATCCTGTTTCCTGCTGTGTGATGTTGATGTCGCAAAGTGGGGCAAATTACAAGCAAGGTTGGCCCGTCGGCCAGCAATAACTGGCAACCAATGTGGCGAGGGTCTGAAGTCCTGCTGCTGTTCATGTTGGATCTTTCCTGATTTTTTGCCTAAGGGTAAGTACGGACCGGCAGGTATGGCTATCATCCCCTAGCGGGAGAATTGGGAAAGTAATTACCAAGGGGTGACCCCAGGGCTCTGTTCTGGGGCTCCTTTTCTGGGACATCCATATGGAACCATTGCTAGACGGACTACAGCAAAGTGAAGAAGTGCTAGAGGTGACAGCCTACGCAAATGACCTCCTCCTGCTGGTCGGCCGTCGCAGCCGAGAGGACATCAAACCAAAGATCGAAAGGGCTATAGAGAAACTGCACCAATGGTGCCTAAATACAAAGATGAAAATATCTCCGAGTAAATCAGCTTATCAGGAATCCCACAGTTAGAATCGATGGCTCACCAGTTCTTCGGCGACGGGAGACGCGATACCTGGGGGTCATAATTGACGAGACATGGAACTTCGGAAGACACATAGAAACCGTAACCCAGAGAGTTCTCCAACTACTAAACAATCTCATCTCCATTGGACATAAAAGATTTCATCTCCCTCCTCATCTTATAAAACTTTATCATAATAGTATTCTAACCTCAGTAGTGGGTTACGGCTCGGGAGTCCGGGCGCACAGGCTCACGCGAGTCGTGCCCTCCATAAAAGTGAGAAGAGTCCAAAGAAGCATGATTTTGAGATCGGTAGGGGCTTACAGGACATCACCAGTGGGAGCTCTGTTAGTCATAATGGGCCTCTGCCCGCTAGACATCAAGATACGCGAACAAGCGGCATGGTATTGGGCCAAAAAAGGGAACAGGGAGAAAATAATAGAGATCATGGGTGTGAGGGTAGAGGATAAGAGAGAAATACGAAACAGAGGGGAGGAACTTTGGCAGAGGGTTTGGGAGGAAGAAGAAACGGGGAGAAGAACCTTCCAGTTCTTACCTGACGTAAAAGAGCGTGGGGGCATGACATACTTTGAACCTACACGAGGACTCATTCATTTTCTCACTGGTCATGGACCCTATCCGACATATCTATGTGGGTTTGGGAAAAGGGCAACCCCCGAGTGTGACTATGGCGCGGCGGAGGGAACTCCCAACCATGTGGTTTTCGAGTGCCCTCTCTTCAATGATGTCGCGACAACACTCCGAGACAAACTTCCGAACAACGACACATACCATCTATTTAGACAAGAAGACACTTTTCATACTTTGAATGCTCTGGCACATGAGGTGTGACGAAAAGTGTTAACAGAATACCTGAGGACCAAGAATAGGCACCAATTCATAGACCAACCGATTAAGACCTGATCCCATTCCCATACCGCCTGTGCGTGGAATGGCCGACTTCCATCAGTTGGAAACCGCCACGTACGGGATTAGGGGGGGGGGGGTGGTCAATTACACCGATTGTGACTAAAAGCACCGATGATGACGTCGGTTAAGTTAGTATTTAGTAGGACTTAGATTAGAACACTAATATAGGAAACTGCAGCGAATACTAACCTTGGCCGGCCCAGTGCCAGGGGCATGCTCCTCGGGGTTAGCTCGTGGAGCCTGGCTGTTCTAAGTAGGTTTGTATTTTATTGGCACACCTGTGACGCTGCAGTTAGTGGTCATTTCTAGGTTAGATAATTAAATAAACTAGGTTAAACTAAACTGCCCATTGTTTGTAGAAAACTAACCATACTGTAGTAGCTTTAAACTGTAGCTCACTAACATAATAAGTAATATCAAGCTGCATTATAACTCAATTTTATGTAACAATTAATGGCCCACTAATCATGTTAGGAGGTGGGTTAATATGTATAATTTAGTATTGTTGTGGTAATAAAGAATAATTTAAAAAAAAAGAAGGGTAAGTGGCTGCCTCTCTAGAAAATGGGTTTGTTTATATTGTATGGTCCAGCTGTAGATGGTTTTAAATGAATGAAATTGTATCAACAATCATTTGGTTAATTTATCTTTTCGACAATTCACAATTATGACAAAAAGGCTTATCTTTCAATGATATCTCATAAAGGCATTCTGTGGCAACATTTTGATAAGGCAACCTGTGCAAGCGCAAATCTGTTAATCTGACCCAGAGGTTGGTGGAAATATAGAAAAAAAAATCATGCAAGCACTAAGTGATCGATGTGAAATGAGTTAGTAAAGAATAGCACTGCTGGAGGCACCACAGAATTGTGGAAGATAGTGCCTCGCACCTGTTGTGGGATTTGAAAGCAAAATTTTCATGACTTGCGATATAAATCTTTAGAGTGAAATTCTAAGATGTAACTGATTTGAATTTCCCTATTCTGACGCCGAAGCAGCTCAGTCTCACCGTAGTGTAGCTGTGGGTGGCAGAATTGCTGTGACCTCATTGCGTGATAGTGCACATAGTCCTTTCTTCTAAGTTGGCGACGTTAGTTGAGGGTCTGCGGAGTAGCTCCTTGAGACGACAACGAGGCGAGAAGCGTCAGATGAATTGTCTAGTTACTGTGCGACGGCGACCATCAAGGAAGCCCCTTTACAAGATAGCTCTTATTGGGTTGTCTCTAATTTTTGCGAGCTCCGACTACTGAAAAGGCTTCTCTGAGAACACAGACCTCCTTCCGTAGAGTACGTTTAAGCTGTTTAACGACTGAAATTTTTCTGATAGTTTCCTTGCTCTTCCTGCATCATTCTTCAGCTAATAAGGGGGCATCCTTCCACTATTACCATACTCTCTGTCACTGTGGGGAAAAATTCAATGTGAACCAACTCGTCCCTCTTATATTACTAAACAATGTTTTTGTGTAAGAGCTGCGCATTCAGCGGCATCCCACTATTTTCAAAGACTTCGGGACCTTCCTGGTACTACCTTCCAGTGTGCATCTCAAAAGTCGTGCCAGCTTGCGGCAGAGAACAGCGCTTTCTGCTAAGGTTCCCCCTCACTCCATCTCGTAATACGTTTTCGCAAGTGGTCGTTGCAGGAACCTTCCTTGTTGCGAAATTCGGTCGGCGGCGCCGCAGAGCGTCAGAGAATCCCTGCCGACTCTTAGCCATTGTGTGTGGCTCTTCTCAATGTGACTCGCTATTTCTGGCGGATAACCTGGCAGACACATTTCTCAAATTTACATTGTGGCTGTTCAGGAAATGTTTCAGCTCGAATATCAGCTCGTCGCAACTGTGGAAATGCCTTGTATGCAACTCTTTCTTCATTCGAGGAAAGAAGAAGAAGAAGAACAAGAAGAAGAAGAAGAAAAAAGGCCACATTCAGTATCACCTTACCCAACTTTCGGCCTCAGTGATAAACCAACTGTTTGTAGCTGCGGATTAGGCGGCTAGGTACATTTGGATCTGCCTTACATACGTGCATCATTTCCTTGCTATTTCGGTTGTTTTGGCTCCCCTAGCTGCGTGCTAGGATATATTGACACGGAGATTTTAATCCGTTGCAAGACTGTAGTTTGTACTTGCAAATAAACAAAAAAATTACGTTACTTTATATTTTTAAGTTTACAATTAAAACTTAATTACTACTCATCGTGTTGCTAATTGTGCCCAGATATTATACCTGTACCCAGATACAAATTTATCTTTAAAAACTTTTATGGCACCTCCACAGGTCATATACACTCCTGGAAATGGAAAAAAAAACACATTGACACCGGTGTGTCAGACCCACCATACTTGCTCCGGACACTGCGAGAGGGCTGTACAAGCAATGATCACACGCACGGCACAGCGGACACACCAGGAACCGCGGTGTTGGCCGTCGAATGGCGCTAGCTGCGCAGCATTTGTGCACCGCCGCCGTCAGTGTCAGCCAGTTTGCCGTGGCATACGGAGCTCCATCGCAGTCTTTAACACTGGTAGCATGCCGCGACAGCGTGGACGTGAACCGTATTTGCAGTTGACGGACTTTGAGCGAGGGCGTATAGTGGGCATGCGGGAGGCCGGGTGGACGTACCGCCGAATTGCTCAACACGTGGGGCGTGAGGTCTCCACAGTACATCGATGTTGTCGCCAGTGGTCGGCGGAAGGTGCACGTGCCCGTCGACCTGGGACCGGACCGCAGCGACGCACGGATGCACGCCAAGACCGTAGGATCCTACGCAGTGCCGTAGGGGACCGCACCGCCACTTCCCAGCAAATTAGGGACACTGTTGCTCCTGGGGTATCGGCGAGGACCATTCGCAACCGTCTCCATGAAGCTGGGCTACGGTCCCGCACACCGTTAGGCCGTCTTCCGCTCACGCCCCAACATCGTGCAACCCGCCTCCAGTGGTGTCGCGACAGGCGTGAATGGAGGGACGAATGGAGACGTGTCGTCTTCAGCGATGAGAGTCGCTTCTGCCTTGGTGCCAATGATGGTCGTATGCGTGTTTGGCGCCGTGCAGGTGAGCGCCACAATCAGGACTGCATACGACCGAGGCACACAGGGCCAACACCCGGCATCATGGTGTGGGGAGCGATCTCCTACACTGGCCGTACACCACTGGTGATCGTCGAGGGGACACTGAATAGTGCACGGTACATCCAAACCGTCATCGAACCCATCGTTCTACCATTCCTAGACCGGCAAGGGAACTTGCTGTTCCAACAGGACAATGCACGTCCGCATGTATCCCGTGCCACCCACTGTGCTCTAGAAGGTGTAAGTCAACTACCCTGGCCAGCAAGATCTCCGGATCTGTCCCCCATTGAGCATGTTTGGGACTGGATGAAGCGTCGTCTCACGCGGTCTGCACGTCCAGCACGAACGCTGGTCCAACTGAGGCGCCAGGTGGAAATGGAATGGCAAGCCGTTCCACAGGACTACATCCAGCATCTCTACGATCATCTCCATGGGAGAATAGCAGCCTGCATTGCTGCGAAAGGTGGATATACACTGTACTAGTGCCGACATTGTGCATGCTCTGTTGCCTGTGTCTATGTGCCTGTGGTTCTGTCAGTGTGATCATGTGATGTATCTGACCCCAGGAATGTGTCAATAAAGTTTCCCCTTCCTGGGACAATGAATTCACGGTGTTCTTATTTCAATTTCCAGGAGTGTATATGTCACAAAATGGCTAACCCGGTCCATGGTTCATAGAGCGTGGTCCAAGATGCAAGTCGTTTGTTTAAGAGCTTCCAGGGACAGCAACAAATTTATTGTTAGTATTTTATAATTACTGACTGAATTAGAAATTTCAAATACTGTTATAATCTAAAGAGCTATAATCTTATATAATAAGTTTAACACACTAAGAAGTGTATTACAGTTGGAAGCAGTGTATAATGATACATGTTATCCAAATACAAGACTTGAAGGTCACAATTCACAATTCATTTAAAATCATTGCTATTTAAACTCTATTCCTGTCAATTGATAAAATAGTTAATGCTTGCTGTTATTAACGCTAATAATTACCAAGAATAAGCTGTCTATTTTTATATTAATTCCTTCCTTCCATAGGGACTGTTTTGCTTCTTGTTTTCTCTGTAGTTTAGTTGAGTACGTGATGAACCAAGTTGGGTGCAGTGGCCCAGGCCAGTGACTAGGTGTTCAGGCCAACCCCACTGAGGGTTGTGGCCCGTCTTTCAGAGGAAGGAGCGAAGGGTTGAAATGGGCTGAACACTCAGGGCAGGTAGTGACCAGCGATGCAGCCATTGTCAGTATTGGCGCCTGCGAGTCCCACTGCTACAATTTTTCGCATAATGTGCCCTATGTCATATGAGATCCAGGGCTACATTAATAGTAATCGTATAATATTGGCTGATGAACACCTGCACACATGAAGGGACTCAGTTTTTACAAACAGTGCCAAAACAAATTTCAAATTAAGCTTATTTTGAACCGACGAGTCTACCTTCGAGAACACAGGGGCAGAGTAAGTCAATGACATATAAAGTTCTCGGCATTCCGTTAAAGGTGGCAAACCTGCATTGTGGACAGGGATTCTTTGCTCTTTCCTATGCGACGGGCTGACTTTTCGGCTCTGGTTTTCGTGGCACGAATAACATCTGGCCTAAAAAGTTATACGAGGGGCTCGTCATTGGCTACTCTAAAAATAGCGAAATAGGAGAAGTCAGGATTGCAGTTGCCGAGAAATGTGGGCATGAAGAGGAACTTTTTGGCTGAAGTAAAAGATTTTGCTGAGGAGGGTGAGAATAACTCAGAATTATTTAAGATTCGCATGTATCGGTGAACAACTGGTTATTTGTTGCAAAATTTTAACTAGGGGGGAGAGGGGAGATAATTGTCTTGTTAGCACAACTATTATCGACCAACATTTTGCACAGCGTTTATCTTTGGCGAACGGGACTTGGGCGAACATTTAGAGTGGCGAAATAATGTGTCGGAGGAGGAGGCACTTTGGCTCGGGACACGTTAGAGATGATTTCTTCTGGGGTCGTGAGGAAAGCACTTGGTCTACAGACTTCACCTGAAGATCCAATAGCCGCGCGGAACTAGCCGAGCGGTCTGGGGCGCTGCAGTCACAAACTGTGCGGCTGATCCCGGCGGAGGTTCGAGTCCTCCCTTGGGCATGGGTGTGTGTATTTGTCCTTAAGATAATTTAGGTTAAGTAGTGTGTAAGCTTAGGGACCGATGACCTTAGCAGTTAAGTCCCATAAGATTTCACACACATTTGAACATTTTTTTGAAGATCCAATAAAGCGCTCATGTGACGCAGTCCGAGGCTCGCTATGCTTTGCACGACTGAGAGCTGAACACGGTGAGAAATCGTAGGTTTGGGGCCCAAATTATGAGAATTACTATGTACTCGTGTTTGTAGGTGGATTGTTAGGGTTAACCGCGTTCTGCGGACCCAGTACTTTGTGCGAGTGTCTGAAGGCTCATTCATGACTCAATCAGAATTGTTAGTTGCATGTGTAGTTTTCTTTCTTTTGGTGAATTCAAGGAATCCCATCATTCACGTTTAAGTTACGTCTTGTCTCATTCACCTAAACTATCCAGTCCTTCTGGGACATTAAAGGCTTAGATTAGTACTGTCCGATGTCAACAATTGTTAATTTTCTAATTCTCTGCCTTTCTTATGATTGAACAGACCCTACAATAATATATTACTCATGTATGGCTGCAGGAAGCATTGTGAGATATAGCAATTAATGTGGATCACTTTTTCGTTTCACATGTAGATGATCATCCAGTTTGTTATCTCATCCGATGTACAACATCTGTGTCTGTTATTTGCTAGAGTCTCTCTTGTCCTATTAGCTATCCACTGTGCAACACCTTTTACACTAAATGCATGTAAGCCCATGGGGAGCGATGTGATTATCAGCTTGCAGAAACAGTGCGGATCTTTCTGACATCCAGAATATGTCTTCGACCGTAAATCACGATGCCGAAGCTTCCCGGACTAGTAGTGGCGTTCAGAAAGTAATGCAACACATTTTATTCCGAAAGTAGGTTGGTTTCATTCAGGATTCTAATACATCATATTATTCATCACTCTTATAGCTACAAAACCCTATTTTTTAACATAATATATGTTCAAATTGGCGGGTTTACGCCACCGTATTGGGAATGTCTGTACGCCGGCATGGAACCACTTTACTGGTCGATGTTGAGGCCAACGTCATGCTTCATCAGTAACCTTCCTGCCATCCATGTAGTGCGTCCTGCTGGGTGCATCATTCACTGGGTAAAGCGGATGGAAGTCACAAGGTGTGAGATCCTGGCTGTAGGGTGGACATAAAAGAACAGTCCAATGCAGTTCTATGAGCATCTTCTGGATGCGCAGACTTGTATGAGGCCTGGTGTGGTCATGGAGAAGGAGAAGTTGGTCTGCATTTCTATGGCGACGAACACTCTGAAGTCATTTCTTCTTGCGGCCAGCCGGCACGTGGGAAGTCGGACGGGTTTGCGCTACTTTGCGATGATGGCAGACGTCTCACCCCAGGACTCAACTTGCTTTTGTTTACTGATATATCTACGTAGACATTCTGTAAGCGCCTATGAATATGCGATGCTCTGGTTTTCCACCAAGAGGAACTCAAAGACAGTTCACTGCTTGGAACACATCTCCGTTACAAACGCCCCTTTGAAGGCTGCGTGCAGGTCCGCTCCATATCGGACATTCATGAATCTGTAGGGGCAGAAGTGGGAATATTCCACGATATATACCAATTAGATTCCTTTCAGAGCATGTTGATGCAATAGCTCCATACAACTTCTCGCTCGACGGAAGATCCGTACCAAAAGACTGGAAAGCTGCACAGGTCACACCATTATTCAAGAAAGGTAGTAGGAGTAATCCACTAAATTACAGGCCCATATCATTAACGTCGATATGCAATAGGGTTCTGGAATATGTATTGCGCTCGAACATTATGAATTACCTCGAAGAGAACGGTCTCTTCTGCTGCGGTCGCAAGTTCGAATCCTGCCTCGGGCATGGATGTGTGTGATGTCCTTAGGTCAGTTAGGTTTAAGAAGTTATAAGTCAAGGGGACTCATGACCTCAGATGTTAAGTCCCATAGTGCTTACAGCCATTTGAACCAGAATGGTCTCTTGACACACAGTCAGCTCGTATTTAGAAAACATCGTTCTTCTGAAACATAACTAGCTCTTTGCACACACACGAAGTGTTGATTGCTATTGATAAGGGATTTGAAATTGATTCCGGATTTCTAAATGTCAAGAAGGCATTTGACACTGTACCACACAAGCGGTTTGTAGTCAAATTGCGTGCTTATGGAATATCGTTTCAGTTATGTAACTGGATTCATAATTTACGTCAGAGAGGTCACAGTTCTTAGTAACTGACGAAACTTATCGAGTAAAACAGAAATCATTTCTGGCGTTCCGCGAGGTAGTGTTATAAGCCGTCTGTTGTTCCTTATCTATATAAACGATTCAGGAGACAATCTGAGCAGCCGTCTAAGGTTGTTTGCAGATGTTTCTGTCGTTTATCGTCTAGTGAAGTCATCAGAAGCTCAACAAAATTTAAAACGATTTAGAAAAGATATCTGTATGGTGCGAAAATTGGTCGTTGACCCTAAATAACGGTCGCAGGTTCGAATCCTGCCTCGGGAATTGATGTGTGTGATGTCCTTAGGTTAGTTAGGTTTAAGTAGTTCGAAGTTCTATGGGACTGATGACCTCAGATGTTAAGTCTCATAGTGCTCAGAGCCATTTGCACCAACCCTAAATAACGAAAAATGTGAGGTCATCCACATGAGTGCTAAAAGGAATCCCTTAAACTTCGGTTCACGATAAATCAGTCTGATCTAAAGGCCGTAGATTCAACTAAATACCTAGGAATTACAATTACGAACAATTTCATTTAGAAAGAACACATAAAAAATGTTTTGGGGAAGGCAAACCAAATATGCGTTTTATTGGCAGAACAGTTAAAAAATGAAACAGATCTACTAAAGAGACTGTCTACACTACACTTGTCCGCCCCCGTTTGGAATACTGCTGCGCGTTTTAGGATTCTTACTAGATAGAATTAAAGGAGTACATTGAGAAAATTCGAAGAAGGGCAACCCGATTTGTATTATCGCGAAGTGGGGAGAGAATGTCACGGACACAATACAGGATTTGAGAGGGACACCACTAAAAGAAAGGCGTTTTTCGTTGCGACGGCATATTCCCGCGAAGTTTCAAGCACTAACTTTCTCCTCCGAATGCGAAAATACTTTGTTGACGCCGACATGCATAGGGAAAAACGATCATCATAATACAACAAGGGGAATCAGAGCTCTCACGGAAATATATAAGTGTTAGTTTTTTCCGCGCGCTGTTCGAGAGTGGAATAATAGCTAATTTTTGTGAAGGTGGTTCGACAAATGCTCTGCCAGGCACTTAAGTGTGATTTGCAGGGTAGATGTAAATGCAGATGTAGGTGTAGATGTCCCACAACAAATTCCGTGTTGTTTCAACCGAAATAGGCAGAGAAATAAAATGTGTTCCATTTCTTATTGAACGCCTCTGGTAAATTCATTCAATGTTAGAGAATAAGATGTCTTAACATTACTTTCAACAATCTTTACACATAATTTCAAACCTTTACGAAACTTTTTCTCGCAGATCTCTCCAGAAAATGATAGAGGAAAAAGTTTATCGCTTACTACATTTTCTCTGTTGATGCAATCAGATTCAGCATCAGGCATAAAGTTTCGATTTACTACTTCTGTACTACTACTTCTATTAGAAACATGTTTTGTAGACAATATGCATATGTATCACTGAATGTATCTGCAAAATTATGTCACTGTTCGACACATTGTGTAGTGCCTCGAGAATTTCGGGGTAAATTTTTGAGTCCCTCGTACTTCCACCGTCTCGAGCACGCGTTATTTTAGAGATGAGTGTGCTAGAGTAGAGCTGTGTCTACTGCAGCACAATTATGTGAGCGCAGGATGGACGTGTATTGGACGGATGATCGTCGCGGGTAGGTACTCGCCTAGCCCGCCTAAGGAGTTACACGTCCAGCTCAAGGAATGGACGCGGCGTACTCCGTGCGACGTCAAACATTATTGTGTGAACATTTGAGTATTGCTGAAAGAAGAGAAGAGACAATTTCTTATTCATTCACTTACTTTCGTAAGGTCCGGACAGTTGTCTTGTTAAACTTGGAGAGATTTGTAGACTGTATTTATGGAAAAATGAATGTGATAGTCTCTGACGGACCGGAAGGTGTCGAGCTTGCGAAAAATGTTTTAGTTGTATGAAAACCGTTATCTGTGACGAAAATACAGCGAGATTGAGGAAAAAGAATTCTTGAGCGTACGGAGTTATTTTAAAAGTGTAAAAAAATTCCTCCAAAAAGTAGCATTTTATCTTCGGAGAAGAAGTTGTGCAGAACATCGCAAGCGGCTATGAGGAAAGAAGACCGGCGAAGCAACTCCAAGTAAGTTCGATAGCCGAGGGGGAGTGTGAGTCTTGCACACTAGTACCACACTGACACCCTTAGTCACCGGAAACCGCCAGAATAGTTCAGGGGATATGACGTGATAAACGTTAACGTGCGTGAAAAACTATCTATTTCTTAAAGATGCCCAAATTACCCTAACTGTATTCATGAGACCACTTAGCGACTTCCAGCAAACTTTAAACGTAATTTAAAACCTTTACTAAACACTTTCTTGCTTACACGCTTAACGTTAAATACTCCTCCGAATAAAACGTTCAAAGCCGCACCATCAGCCGGCAAAGTGATGGCGACGATCTTCTGAGACGCTGAGGGGGTTGTTCTGTTTGATGTACTATGGAAAACTGAGGAAACAACTTCAGCGAGGTCGTCGCCACAGAAAAGCAATGCAAAGCGTCACGTAAGTTTGCGCACCCGAGAACATCTCACAAAACTTCACTCGACTGTTCTTCCACATTCGTCCTACGGCGCGAATCTCCTACCTTCCGACTTCACTATGTTCGGCCCAATGAAGAATGCATTCCGAGAGAAGCAGTACCTGTATAATGGGGACTGATGCAGCAAGACGCCGATTCCGATATCGACTAGTAGAGTTGTCCCGTGCCGGCATACTGGGCTCCTAGTAGTGTGGCGTAAAGTCGTCACACTGAACGGAGATTATGTTGAAAAAGTGGCATTTGTAGCTAGAAGAATAGGAACAATACGGTGTATGAAATCGTGAAAAGAACTTCGAGAAAAAAATGTGTTATTGAATGTCCGTCGTATTTAACACGTTAACTCATTTGTAAAGTCATCAGACTGTTTCATACGTGAGTGTTCGATAGTTTAATGAAAGGAGTGGTTGGGTTACTGATATTTTAGAACGTGCGTTTAGATACTTAACCTACAAGCTGTATCCGCCAGAGGAGCGCCACGCTCTCTGCAACAGAGACGACGCTGGCCGTGGACGGTGGGCGCCACGAGCGCCCCGTGCGACAGGCGACCTTGGCAGGTGTGGCCCGCCCCACGACAGGGGCGGTGGTGCAGGGCGCGAATCTGTCTGGTTGGTGGCGCGCCGCAACAGGTGCCGGCGCGATGCGGCTCACGTCCGGCGCACTCGGCCGGCCGTGACGCGGCGCGCCTGCCAACAGCCGCCGCCTGCCCTGCTCTGCCATCACCCGTCAATACCGACGGCCGAGACACTTCCTACACAACTCCGTGGAAAAACCGACCACACCGAAAGTGTCACTGCTCAGGTCACCTCCACCATTTCCTTCCTTAGCACAACTTTCTTTGCCATGTTAATGTGTTGTTGTTGTTGTGGTCTTCAGTCCTGAGACTGGTTTGATGCAGCTCTCCATGCACCTCTATCCTGTGCAAGCTTCTTCATTTCCCAGTACTTACTGCAACCTACATCCTTCTGAATCTGCTTAGTGTATTCATCTCTTGGTCTCCCTCTACGATTTTTACCCTCCACGCTGCCCTCCAATGCTAAATTTGTGATCCCTTGATGCCTCAGAACATGTCCTTCCAACCGGTCCCTTCTTCTTGTCAAGTTGTGCCCCAAACTCCTCTTCTCCTCAATTCTATTCAGTACATCCTCATTAGTTATGTGACCTACCCATCTAATCTTCGGCATTCTTTTGTAGCACCACATTTCGAAAGCTTCTATTCCCTTCTTGTCCAAACTATTTATCGTCCATGTTTCACTTACATACATGGCTACACTCCGTACAAATACTTTCAGAAACGACTTCCTGACACTTAAATCTATATTCGATGTTAACAAATTTCTCTTCTTCAGAAACGCTTTCCTCGCCATTGCCAGTCTACATTTTATATCCTCTCTACTTCGAAATCATCAGTTATTTTGCTCCCCAAATAGCAAAACTCATCTACTATATTAACTGTCTCATTTCCTAATCTAATTTCATCAGCATCGCCCGACATAATTCGACTAGATTCCATTATCCTCGTTTTGCTTTTGTTGATGTTCATCTTATATCCTCCTTTCAAGACACTTTCCATTCCATTCAACTGCTCTTCCAAGTCCTTTGCTGTCTCTGACACGATTACAATGTCATCGGTGAACCTCAAACTTTTTATTTCTTCTCCATGGATTTTAATACCTACTCTAAATTTTTCTTTTGTTTCCTTTACTGCTTGCTCAATATACAGATTGAATAACATCGGGGAGAGACTACAACCCTGTCTCACTCCCTTCCCAACCACTGCTTCCCTTTCATGTCCCTCGACTCTTATATCTGCCATCTGGTTTCTGTACAAATTGTAAATAGCCTTTCGCTCAGTGGTCTGTCAAACTCTTCACGCAGTATCGTATCTCCCATTTCATCTTCATCTACATCCTGTTCCATTTCCATAATATTGTCCTCAAGTAC
Source organism: Schistocerca cancellata (assembly GCF_023864275.1). Lineage (NCBI taxonomy): Eukaryota > Metazoa > Arthropoda > Insecta > Orthoptera > Acrididae > Schistocerca > Schistocerca cancellata. Next base: position 321,275,448 of record NC_064630.1, on the reverse strand, counting down.
ATCGCCCTTGTATGGACCCTCTATATACTCCTTCCACCTTTCTGCTTTCCCTTCTTTGCTTAGAACTGGGTTTCCATCTGAGCTCTTGATATTCATACAGGTGGCTCTCTTTTCTCCAAAGGTCTCTTTAATTTTCCTGTAGGCAGTATCTATCTTACCCCTAGTGAGATACGCCTCTACATCCTTACATTTGTCCTCTAGCCATCCCTGCTTAGCCATTTTGCACTTCCTGTCGATGTCATTTTTGAAACGTTTGTATTCCTTTTTGCCTGCTTCATTTACTGCATTTTTATGTTTGCTTCTTTCATCAATTAAATTCAATATTTCTTCTGTTACTCAAGGATTTCTACTAGCCCTCGTCTTTTTACTTACTTGATCCTCTGTTGCGTGCACTACTTTATCCCTCAGAGCTACCCATTCTTCTTCTACTGTATTTCTTTCCCCCATTCGTGTCAATTGTTCCATTATGCTCTCCCTGAAACTCTGTACAGCCTCGGGTTTAGTCAGTTTATCTAGGTCCCATCTCCTTAAATTCTCACCTTTTTGCAGTTTCTTCGGTTTTAATCTATATTTCATAACGAACAGATTGTGGTCAGAGTTCACATCTGCACCTGGAAATGTCTTACAACTTAAAACCTGGTTCCTAAATCTCTGTATTACCATTATATAATCTATCTGATACCTTCTAGTATCTCCATGATTCTTCCATGTATAGTTAATGTGTATACTGTCGCAAATCTAGTGTTGGCCATTAAATCTGGAGCAACAGGAAGGATAGCAAATTATGAAATTTTATATATTGTACCTATACGGTGTAGTGCGAAGAATACATGATGAGATTCTTGAGTAGTTTATGGATATAGAAGGTACGAAATTGTCTGCCTTTGCAGCTGAACGGTCTGCGTGTCTGACTATGCAGTGGATGCGGGTTCCATTCCCGGTAGGGTACTTGGTACTTCCACGGTGCTTGGTCGGAGGACTGGAACTTGGAGCACTGAGCCTCGTGACGCCAGCTGAGGATCTGCTTGAGCGAGAAGTAAAACTCCAACGTCTGGAAAGTTGATAACGGCCGGGAAGCTGTGGAGGGTGGTCGATAACGAACAATCTGACATGGCCAACAGAGGAGCCTTAGCTTTAGAATGGGAAACTAAGTACACAGTGCTGCCACCTCTGCCACCAACAATGAGTCCAATCCCGCCGGGGGTCAAATTGACGGATGCGAGTATTTCAGACCAAGCTGTTTCAGCTCCATGCCAGAAATCATCAGCCGTAGTAGCTGGCGAGTGGTTGTGGACCAGTTACTCGGCAGCTGGACAACGTACTCACCAGGGTGTCAGTGGAACACTCTCTGCATCGAGACAGGCCGGGATAGCAGAGGCAATGTCAGGCATTATCTTGCTGAAAGATAAAGTTGCAGAGACTTCGATGATAAGGCACAACCAAGGTCTTAACACTTCAGACATGTTATGGTTGCTATCCTACGTATCAGTTATGTGCACCAAGGATGATCGTCTTGTGTACCCAGTGCCCACTGCATACCACCACGCAAGGGGCTGTATTCCCATAACAATGACGACTGCAATCCGTTAGTTCTGCTCAGAGCCTGCAAACACCGATATGTTCATGCTGCATCGTGACGCTGTGGGCAGAAATAGGATTCTCCTACGAAGACGGTGCGGTGCCGCTGTAAGGTCCAGTTCTGTCACTGGGGCATCACTGTCAGCGCGCCTCGCTCTGCTGCAGCTTCAGGGCAGTGTGCAATAATGGTCGCCGGCCTGACGCACTGTGATTCTCCAGGCATCGTCGCATTAACCGTGAGGATACTTGTGTTCCTGCAAACAAGCCCCTTCCTGATGGAAGTTACGTGACGTGGCTGTGCGGAACATCATGGTTGAGCGAACAGTACATCTGTACATTACGGCCATAGAAGTTTTGCATGGCGTTGAGTAAGATCATCTTGAATCCATGGATTACATATTCGCTAGATAGTCGTGGGATCCCGACACATGCTGCCATTAATATCATGCTTAGATTTATCATTTTGTGCTTTACTGGAAGCTGAGACAACAGCCGATATATACTTTAAAATGTCAAGTAAACCGGCAGCTGTAATTTCCTAAATTTCCAATAAACTGGAGGTGGAATTATAGCTGTCGGTGTTCTTGACAATTTTAACAGTAATATGGTACGGTAAATCACAGTCTTATTGACCACGATACTATCGCTGTTGAATTCAGACACGTGCTGGTGGACATTTCTCCATTTTACACGAAACATAACACGATGTTCTCTCCAAATGTGTTCATTTGGTTTTCCAAAATCGAACAAGAGAGCTATACAAAAATTGGACATGGGACGGCAGTATGGATCGAACCCAAGCCAAAGGCTGATCAGTCTCGTCTGCTATCATATATGCTATTAGAAAAACTGACGCTAATTGTATCTGGCAAGCTGCTTGAATTCACGCGCAATGGCGTGATTGGCTAACCTCAATGCTAATTAAATCAGAAACGGTACGACGTATTGAATTTTTTTCTTAACATTCATTTCTCAGCACAAGTTACCCTTCAGCACACTTTAAAGCTTCTCAGACTGTTTCTGACCGTCCTACATAACATGTGTGTGTGTGTGTGTGTGTGTGTGTGTGTGTGTGTGTGTGTGTGTGCGAGCTTAATAAAGCTGTCGCCATTTCTCGCTTCCTATTATCGATTGCTCCTTGCCCATCCGTCTCCAAATGGGAGATCTCAACTTTGCATAGCTTTATCTATGCTCTTGCTGGTCTGCTTCTTTCTCTTCATCCAGGGGTATCCACTCCCATACTCCTTTCGGCTATCTTGTGCCATCGAGTCTTTCAATACGCCCACACTCGAATAGCCTTCTACTTTTAATTCTGTCGAAAATAATCTTTTCAACTTCCATTTTCACCTTCTTCCTCATTTCTTATGTGACCTAATCTTGATACTCCTCTTATTTTCCTGTAGTGGTCCATTTCCGTTTCAAGAAATCTCCGTCTATCGCTTTTAATAATTACGAAAAGGCCATCTTTACACAACCGGTGTATTCAGTGTAAAAATCTTTCACTGCTGATACGTATGTCTTAAAGACACCATTCTATAACATGCTCTCCAACAACTTGCTTAGTGAGACCATATCGTACGATTTACGTGGATCCACGAATACCAAATGGGTATTCTGATCTCAGTCTATTCTTTTCTCTTTCAAATTTCGTAGAGCAAATGTTTCGTTAATACAGGAGCGCCCAAGTGGAAACCCGTTTCGCTTTTCTGTCTTCACTATCTGTTCCTCTATCCGCTTCTTTAGGAGTCTGCCGTACATTTTATTCGTTGAAGGCGTGAAACTAATCCCTTTGCAATTCTTACGTTCTGTCCGGCCATCCTTTTTATGTATGGAAGTGATATAAGTGTTTTTCGATTCATGAGGAATTTGATCACCTTTTAAACGCTTATCAAAGGCCATTGCCATTATCCCTGAAAGAACTGTGGGTGTAGCTTTTATAAGCTCAATACTTATGTTGTCTGGTCCCAGAGTTTTACTAGCCTTCATTTATTTCAGCGCACATACTACTTTATCGTGGCTCATTGCTAGTACCTTCTTAGACACCTCACTTTTCTGCTACAATATTCTACAGCTTTTATGTTCGACCCTATCTTCTCTCAACAATTCCTGATAATAATTCACCAAATAATTCACGCATACTGTATTGATACCAGCCAATCTCTATTCTGCGTCCCCATCGCTTTGAGTGTTTTCCATGATTTATTGGCTCATGTATTGGCTCTACAAATACTTCTTCATTACATATTTTTTGACAACACTCCTCTTTTATTTCATTTATCTTTTGGGATCCGTGGAAGACAGAAGGGGTCGAGGAAAGCCACGAACAAGGTAGAAGGGATATGGAGGCGATGGGTCTGAGAAAACAAAGTGGACCACGAAATCCAGGAACAGAAATGATTGATGGAGGAATGTAAAGAATGCGTATGGTCTTTCAGGACAATGCGACTGTTAAGAAGAAGAAGAAGAAGAAGAAGAAGAAGAAGAATCTTCTGGGCAGCGCTGTCTCTCTTTCTGTATTATGTGCTAAGATCCTCATCCAATTTGGTACTGACCTATTTCTGTTATGCTTCTTTTTTCCCTCCTCTTTCATTAGGAAAAAGATGACATTGGACAGTCCGAAAGTGTGATTAACATGTTCGAGACGGCTGTTGAGCTAATTCTTTATTATATTACCAGCTTTATACACTGATTTATTAGGACACTTACTGAGTTCAGTTTTATTCTCGTTGCAGAAAAGTAGGAAATCTGCATCTACCATCTACAAATGTAGTATATTTACAAGCTTTTGAAAGTAAGTCCACTAAAACAAAAATTAACTACTCCCATAAAAGAACGCAGTGCTCTCCTTGGAGCTCTGTAGGTAGTGTAAAATTTGCACCAGGTGGTAACGTGTCCCTTCACTGGTGTCATAAGTCATGCCAGTCCGTTACACACTGAAGCGCCAAAGAAACTGGTATAGGGATGCATATTAAAATACAGAAATATGTAAACAGGATGCAGTAGGTAACGCCCATATAAGACAAAAAGTGTCTGGCGCCGTTGTTAGATCGGTTACTGCTGCTACAATGGCAGGCTATCAAGATTTAAATGAGTTGGAACGTTGTGTTACAGCCGGCGCACGAGCGATGGGATACAGAATCTCCGAGGTAGCGATGAAATGGGGATTTTCCCGTACGACATTTCAAGAGTGTACCGTCAATATCAGGAATACAGTAAGACATCAGATCTCCGACATCGCTGCAAGAACAGGACCAATGACGACTGAAGAGAATGGTTCAACGTGACAAAAGTGCAACTCTTCTCAAATTGCGGCAGATTTCATCTGAGGTCAAGCTGCGCCGCAGCACGGAGCGTCATTCGCTCTGCGAACGTCGAGGAGTGCGGACGCATAGCTCTGGGTGTCTCGCTGGGCGTTGGCTTGCTACGTTCACTTGTGTTAACGTGCCACAGCAATGCCTCTGCGACGTGGTTACCGACGTCGCTGGCGGCGCAGCGTTCCTGTGTATCGCAGTTTGAAATATTCAACGCAACATCATCGATATAGGCTTTCGGAGCCGAAGGCCCATTCGTGTATCCTTGATGACTGCACGACACAAAGCTTTACGCCTCGCTTGATGATTGGAAACATGTTGCTTGGTCGGACGAGTCTCGTTTCATATTGTATCGAGCGGATGGACGTGAATTGGTATGGAGACAACCTCATGAATCCATGCACTCTACATGTCATCAGGGTACTGTTCATGTTGGTGGAGGCCCTGTAATGGTGTGGAGCGTGTGAAGTTGAAGTGATATAGGACCCTTGATACATCTAGATGCGACTCTGACAGGTGACACGTACGTAAGCATCATGTCTGATCACCTGCATGCATTCATGTCCATTGTGCATTCCGACGGACTTATGCAATTCCAACAGGGCAATGTCACACTCCACACGTCCAGAATAGCTACAGAGTGGCTCCAGGAACACTCTTCTGAGTTTAAACACTTCCGTTGGCCACATAACTCCCCCAGATATGAAAATTATTGAGCATATCTGGGATACCTTGCAACGTGCTCTTCAGAAGAGATCTCCACCCCCTCGTACTCTTACGAATGTATGGACTGCCCAGCAGGATTCATGCTGTCAGTTCTCTCCAGCACTACTTCAGACATTAGTCGAGTCCATGCCACATCATGTTTCGGCACTTCTGCGTGCTCGCAGGGGCCCTACACGATATCAGGCAGGTGTACCGGTTTCTTTGGCTCTTCAGTGTACGAAATCAGCACAATTATATGGGTCACCTCGAGATCTGAAAGACTGATATAAGGTAGCTATCGTCGTTCTACATGTGATTCATCACATCCTGAATGAAACTGCCGTATTTACTGGCGTAGCAGACGTGTCTACGTGGTGAGCAACTCTCAGGCATGTAACAGTTGTACTGAATATGTCCTAACCAACAGTGACCGGAGACGAGTGACACAGGTTGTCATTGACAATCGGTTTGTTTCGCGAAACTAATTGCTGCTCTCAATGATTGCAAATATGTGTCATCCAGTTTCCAAACTGTCACTGCGGAGGGAACGGCAGGTAATAGACATAAGCAATCGAATACCTCGCAAAAGAGCGCAGAGTACATAAAGTTGCAAGTCTCCAATTTGCATAACAACACAGAAACAATGGGTGACTGCTGATGTTAGTGATGGCTAACAAGTCACAATTTGCCTCTCTTCGAACGATGGAAGGCGTCAAATGCACCGTCGGCCTAGATTGGTGGCCCGTTGTGGTGATGCTCACTACAAGACAAGAATTGTGCCCAGGCAGCCAAGACAATAGAATTTTATTACTTGCGCCGAGAGTAAAAAAAAAAAAAAAAAAAAGTTTGATTCTGGGTTGCAACTGAAATGGTTTCGGAATGTAGGAAACTAAAAGGTCGACCTCATCGTTCGAAAATTTGCCACGAACACAATAACAGTTCTTGAATGACAAGCTGAGCACATAGTCCGTTACTATATAGAAACACTTTCTGTATGTCAGGTAGGTTTCACTGATGTGCACTGCTCTCTGACGAATAAGCTCGTGGAACATCTGATGTGGAGTGCTGACATCGAGTGGAACTCGCATTCACTGTCGAGCTGCTGGACAGCGTTCTTATAAGGCAGCCTGGCGGATGAATACTGGGAAGTATCACGTGGCTCCCAGAAGCAGCTAGTGGCGGCAACAGCAGCAGGTGCTGCAGCGGTTGGCGCAGGTAGGATGAGCTATGGTTGAGTTAGAGGCGTCTTGACTGGGGAAGGGGGGGGGGGGGGATGGATCCCAGTACTCTATTGTGTGGTGTGGTTGGATCGTGAGGTCCCAGCCAGATGCCACCACAATAAGATGTATAACCCGCTGTGTGTACTGACCAAGTGTTACCATTTCTTCTACATCTTCACGTTGAATATGCTGCAGACACTTCGTCTTCCTCGACGACAACGCAAGTATTCACAGAGCTACACGCATACATTGCTGGTTTGGTGATCACTCAGACACTATGACGCACCTCGAATAACCCACTAAATTACCCGATCATAATATCACAAAAAATGACAGAGTGTTTGAAACAGTTTGGTAGTTTTACGGATCGTCAATAAGTAGCTTCAGTTGGATGTGATATGCCTGAGGAAACCTCGTCGAATTGAGACCGTTATCGAGGCTAGTGACGGTTATACGGAGTATTGCCGTAATTTATACTGGGGGTCACTAACATCTTGACCGATGTGATTATTAACGTTACACACAAATTATAATGTAAACTGTCATACTTATTTACCGCCAACCCTACCTCTAGGGATACCATATCATAATGACTGTTATCAATCACCTACCCGCATGGCAACACAAAAATCTATGGATGATATCAATATTCATCATTTTCGATAATTTTAACATGTCATCCCTTAAAAAACGCACTCCAACTTCGATAATTTTTACTTGTCGTCCCCTTGAAATACACAGGCCACCTGTAAGGGCACTGGTAGTGTTTTATCACAATACTTTCCCACGCCATGGAATAGACAACAAGGTCGTCTGCATAGTTATAGGACAAGTCAGATCCTAGAGGATGACTGGAGAAAACGGTTGAACAACACTTGTCATTAAGTACCTCCTCCAAAAATTTATCAACTAACAAGAAATTCTTTTCCAAAACAGTAAAAACGTACAAGCGCCCATGTTTTCTTGTCTATTCTAAAAAAAAGAAAAAAATATTGAAGATCACATTTAAGAAAAATTATTGAACTCCAAATATCAAATGTCAAGAAATATAGATATACCAGGTGATCAAAAAGTCAGTATAAATTTGAAATCTGAAGAAATCACGGAATAATGTAGATAGAGAGGTACAAATTGACACACATGCTTGGAATGACATGGGGTTTTATTAGAACCAAAAAAATACAAACGTCCAAAACATGTCCGACCGATGGCGCTTCATCTGATCAGAATAGCAATAATTAGCATAACAAAGTAAAACAAAGCAAGGATGATGTTCTTTACAAGAAATGCTCAATATGTCCACCATCATTCCTCAACAATAGCGTAGTCGAGGAATAATGTTGTGAACAGTACTGTAAAGCATGTCCGGAGTTATGGTGAGGCATTGGCGCCGGATGTTGTCTTTCAGCATCCCTAGAGATGTCGGTCGATCACCATACACTTCCGACTTCAGGTAACCCCAAAGCCAATAATCGCACGGACTGAGGTCTGGGGACCTGGGAGGCCAAGCATGACGAAAGTGGCGCCTGAGCACACGATCATCACCAAACGACGGGCGCAAGAGATCTTTCACGCGTCTAGCAATATGGGGTGGAGCGCCAGCCTGCATAAACATCGTAGGTTCCAGCAGGTGTTTATCAGCCAGGCTGGGGATGATGCGATTCTGTAACATATCGGCGTACCTCTCACCCGTCACTGTAGCAGTTTTGCTGTCCAGCGCCATCTGTCGGACATTTTGTGAACTTTTTTTGGTTCTAATAAAACCCCATGTCATTCCAAGCATGTGTGTCAATTTGTACCCCTCTACCTACATTATTCCGTGGTTTATTAAGTTTTCAAATTTATACTGACTTTTTGATCACCCTGTACTTCACAACATTTAAGGGATTACAAAAGATCAGACATATTAAATATTAACGAATTACAATCGACCAGCCCGACGTCAGATCGCAGCACAAGCCCCCCTAATGATACAACAGGCGCCATTCGCCGCCAACAAGGCAAACGAGAATTAAATTGGCAGCCAAAACATGTGCAACAAACATCTCTGAAACAGTGAAAGGGTAAAACAAAACTGAAGCTTTTGGCCATACTCTGAAAGATATTTCATTCAGAGCGAGGATAAACACAGACGTAGTCAAGAATTAAATGTAAAACCAGTATTCCAGTATCATATGAAATATTCCACTTAATCCACTGAAGAGTAAGGAGGTAGATATACTACTGACTGCAAGAACCCAGTCACTGCTACTGAGTAAAGTGGATCCCCTCTCTTAAGTTCGGCACAGTGGCAAGATGAAACTTAAATTGAGCATAGGCCACAAAGCCTTAAAACTAAAATCACAAGAAAATATCTGTCAGAACTTTTACTTAAAATCGGGCTAAAATAAGAAAAGAAAAGACTCTAAACAGACAAGCCAATTTCCGTACGGGTGGAAATTGATCATATACCAGCGGCTCCTTCAAATAATCATCAATTAAATGTAAAATGCCGGAGCGCGGCACAAATAAAGTCGAAAACCAAGCAGAGGGCCAGCGCCAAGCTGATTCAAACGGCAAGCAACCTAGGGAAGTTTCTGTCGAACATTACAAAAGACGCTGACCCATAAAGAGAAGGAGGCAGGACGTGGGTCAGTCCTCGACCTGAAAACCAAGAAAACATTTACCCGGTGTCCGGAATAATTCCACGATAAAGGCATTCCGAGCGACTAGAGCAGCCGAATCGCACTAACTTCTGCAAGAGGAACTCCGAAAACAGGCGAACTAGCGCAGCCAGGACGGTGGTAGCATCACTAAGTGCGGCGTGTCAACAATCCAGCCGCCCTGTACAGTAAACGCCGGCTCACAGCGCCAACACCAGAAATTCCGTGCGCCAGCTACTCTGGCCACTTGCTCCCAAGAAGCACGTACGCTCCGCTGGACACCACTACCACTCCCCGCCAGCTTTGGCCATGTCCTCCTCCTCGCTAACTTCACTTCTTCCTTCTTACCACAGACTAAAGACCCTCGAACCGGCAAAGGAAGCGCTCAACTCTCTGGGCGCGAGCTGTCGACCTCGCAGGACGGTCCACACCACACAGAACTGATACTAACTGAAATTGCTCGAGGGGCTCCAGAATTACGCTTATCTGAAATCAGATTTCAATATGCACTGTCAAAAGGTACTGTTCTATTGTTATCCCACAGACCATTTTTCTGTAATAAGTCATCTCTTAAGAAGTTTTTTAGTGCAAGTCCGTGTCTGAAAGACAGGAGGATATTTTTCATTTATTGTTTATGTTCTTTTGATGTTGTACTCTTTTCTGCTAACCATAATGGCGAGATAGAAAAAGTAACATGACATATTAACAAATCAGTGGAAATGAATAAAAGTGCGGGAGCATGTTCCCAGAGCCTTCCTAGTCGTGCACATGAAGCTGGGCGCCACACGGTGTTAGTTCAGCGTGAATACAGCGTCAAATGGAGATAGCCCCAAAACAATAGGCAGTTGAAGAAACGGAAAAGGACAGTGTGTGCCGTCAGTGAGCAGTTAGGGTTCATTATGCTGGTGTTCTTCACTACAGTATGGCACAGACACAACGTTTAGATGACTTTACGTCGAGAAGAACCATCGGGAAACTGGAAGGAGGACGATGTATGGCAGGTGTAACCCAGGAGTTTGGTATTGCTCACAGCATTGTCTCACATGCGTGGGGAGCATTCCGAACCACAGGCAGTTTCCCGAATGAGAGGAAGTGGTCGGTTGAGGTCAACTACAGCAGCAGATGACCGTTACATTATGCAACAACCAATAAGGGACCTGCGTTAATCAGTGGGTACAGTAGCAACCACATTTAACAGCACTGCAAGGCGCACAATATCACGCACCACAGTGACACAGAGACTGCGTGAGGATGGTCTGTGTGTTCGACGACCACTACGTTGTGTTCCATTAGCACCCGCTCGCCAGCAACACCGTTTCCGTGCCAAGAGCGTTGGGAGTGAACCAACGAGGAGTATGGTCTCGTGCTCTTCCTGGATGACAGCAGATTCAGCCACAGTAGTGACTCTGGACTTACCCTCATATGGGACACGTAATGCTCCCAGGAACATTATCAAACATTTTCATTTTGGTGGTCCAGGTGTTAGGGCGTGCAGGGTTTTTACGTTTCGTGGGCGTACTGACTTTCAGATCTTTGAATATGGTACACTAAGCGATCAACGTTATTGTGACTTTGCACTCCTTCCTCATGTGCATTTTTTCAGGTGCTCATTCTGCTCTGAATCCGTTTTCATGGATGAGAATGCGCGATCGCATCAAACAGTGCCGGTGGCGGAGCTATTGTAGCGAGACGATACTGGGTTAATGGAGTGGCCTGCTGCTCCCCCGACTTAAATCGCATCGAGTATGGGTGGGATGCGTTGTGGAGAAGTATTGCAGCACGTTCACGTGCATCAACGATCATCCAGCAGTTGTTAACGGCGCTGGTGGATTAATGCAACGCCTTGCTACCAGAACTCCTTACCAATCTTGTGGCAAGCATGGAAGCAAGTTGCAGAGCATGCAGAACAAGCGGTGACTTCCGTCTCTGAATAAATGTCACTATGTCACGTATGTTCGTCTCATTGCATACTCCGTTCAGCTAGAACGCAGTTAGGGAGTGAGCTTGCTGCGTGCTAAAGCAGCAAGAACTGGCGGCAGTCCGCCACCCTTTGAAGACACAGTTCACCACCTTCTGCCGTCATAAGGTTGCTGGCTTGTGGTGTAACGGCGGTGGAAAAACTGGCATCAGGAGCCGTTCTTTTTGGCCATTGGCTCCGCTGTTGAGGGCTCTTCCAGTGTTCTCGACATGGAGAACCGCTATCTCACAGTGACCGGCAGGTTGTAAACCCTTCGTGGCGGAGATTGAACGTCAGACGTCAGGACTAGCGGCGGGCTATTGCTCATTCTCTCTGTGAGTGAACAAGTTGTCCTCCTTCAACTGCGTCCGGATAGGGCGCACGGTGAGAGGGCATTTGTAGTTACTGGAGACTCCAACGTTCTGTGAATTACGGAACCCCTTAGGAGCAATAGCGTCCAGGGTTGCAAAGAAGCAGAATATGCTCTAAGGAAGTCTGCCGGAGGACCTCAGTCGACGGCTTGTCAACTGCTGTCGAGGGTGCAGAGTGCAGTCATCTACAAGCTGTGGCTCTTGTCGACACCAATTGCCGCTATAGCTGGGGTTCTGTGACCATGCTCACTCCTAAAGGCGGCTGGTAAAATTGATGAAGAATGATGGCCTTTCTCGTAGAGATGACCCAGGTTTGGGCCGAGTGCAGGGGTCAACCAGACGCTCCGTTGATTCTGTGATGCACTCGGCTGCAGGCTGGAACTACGTACGTGTGATAGGTGTGGAGAATTTGTAGGGATCACCTAGACAAGTTAGGGGTGCACCGCACAGAGGAAACAGTTGTTCAAGTAGAAGAGTAGGTCCGACATGTGGAGAGCACATGCATACATTCCTGGTTTGACAAATGCACAGACATCCTAACACATCTTAAATGGCAACTCTTTGAAACAGTGGGTGCAATGGAGCCTTCAACATGCCTGCATTTTGGTAGATCTAGGGATCATCAATAACTAGCTTCAATTTAATATGAAGCACTAGAAGAAACTGGCAGACTCTCTAGCTCGTGCCTACTGAGAAAGTTAACAAGGCTACAGGCGGTCATACACGGTATTAGCTCAATTTCCACTGGAAGTGATTATAACACCGTACAAAAACTATAATCTAAACTGCCCCCCTACTTACGCCCGACATATCAAGGAATAAAATGTCGTAATGATCGTCACCATCCGCACAGCGATACAAAAATCTACAGATGATACTAATATTCACCGTTTCCTTTAGGCTAGGTCATACTTCGCGGTTTTTCGATGAGCACTCAGTCGAGACACCTCGAGTATCGTTTTAATAGTAAATTGCCGAAGCACTGTGTACTGGGAGGAGCCGTTCCATATGTGGAACAGGTGCTTCTGGATGACATGAAAAACACAGTGTCCAGCCAACTGCAGGTGGCAGCTCATGTCGGTACTAACGACGTGTGTCGCTTTGGATCATGAAATCAGCGGAAGGAATCATTCGCCAGTTCCAAAGGGTTACCAGAAATGCAGCTACCACAGTCAACGTGCGTATCGAGCTTAAAGGGTTCAGGAACAACGGCCAAGTATTTCCTTATAAACCACACATTTCTGTAGTAGGTGGTAAGCGACACTTACAGTGGTGTGTAGAGCAACGGTATTGGACCATGGATGATTGGAAACGATTGATCTGTGACGATCAGAAGGAAAGGTTTGGGTTTGACGAAAGCCTGAAAAGCGCTACCTTCCATCATACGTGTTGACAACAGTGAAGGGCGGAGGAGGGGCTGCTGCGGTATGGTGGTTCAAAATGGTTCAGATGGCTCTGAGCACTATGGGACTTAACATCTGTGGTCATCAGTCCCCTAGAACTTAGAACTACTTAAACATAACTAACCTAAGGACATTACACACATCCATGCCCGAGGCAGGATTCGAACCTGCGATCGTAACGGTGGTATGGTGGTTTTTTTCGTGAGTAGAGTGTGGTCCCAGAATTGAGCAGGAGAAAACACTATGAAATGATATGAGTACATTCACAAAATTGTGTACTGCGTTATGTAAAGGAACGGTATCCGCATAAGAATGCACTTTTGTCCTAAACTAGCGTCTGTGAGAAATGATTTGTGAACAATAGCATTTCTGGAATGGACCCGATCGCTCAGAGTCCCGCGACGGGTCAGAGTGTCCATTTAGCTCCAGATTCCAGTGTACGACATCAGTCTTCCCTAATTTCAGCTCTTGAGCAAGAACGGGTTACAACACCTCCACAGGCATTCAGGCACATCATTGAGTATCCCCACTGGGGTTCAAACTGTCATAAAGGCGAAAGGTGGACACATCCCACGTTAATATGCACTAATAGTTCTCCAGATACTTTTGATTAACTGAAAGTAATCATCGGATATTTTTATTGGCCACCCAATTCCGCTGTAACTGTTGCAGTCATTCAAGGAAAGCCTATGCTCAATAATGCGGGAGTACCCTGTTCGTTGGAGGCGACTTTAACCCATCGAGTGTGTAGGACGTTTGTGGATTCGTTTCAGGCGGTACACGCAGTCTTGTGAAGTGTTTCTGAAGTGTCGTGTACAAATGCAAGAACCCAAACGCAGTGGAAATATTTTACTTTTTGTTTTTCAAGTACAAACAGGCCTGGCCATATCGACAGTGTCAGTATAGCGGCAGAAATAGACGATCACGATGTCATCATATCCAAATAGGGTACTGAAGTTAATAAATCCATCAAGGGCGCAAGGAGAATTTTTATGGCGAGAAGTGCAGATAAGGAGTTGAGAGCATCTTACTTAGGCACTTAATGGACGTCATTTAGATCCAATATGATGATCGTTCAGGAGTTATGGGCAAGGTTTAAACTGTTTGTAAATCGTCCTCTAGCGAACTATATACCGATTAAGTGGATTACGAATGGAGAAGACGCACCATTGTTTAATAATGAAACTCGAAAAATGCTCAGAACAGAAAATCTCGGTTCAGGAGTGAACGTGAAAATACTGACAGGCAAAAGTTAGTAGAAATTCGTGCGTCTCCAAACGGTTCATTGTACGAAGTGTACAAATGCACCGTCATACGTTAGCGGATGATCTTCCCGAAAATCACATAAAACTCTGGTGCAACGTAAAATCGCTGAGTGGGTCAAAAGCTTGTATCCAGTGTCTCGTACATCAATTTGATGTATCAAAAGAAGACAGGAAAAGGAAGCGTGAAGACTTAAATTTTGCGTTTAAAAATTCATTCACGCAGTAGGATCGTACAAATATATCATCGTTTGACTATCGCAAAAAACTGCCGTACGAAAGACACAGACACAATCGTTCTTGGCGTTGAAAAGCAACCGAACGAGTTGACAACTAATGAGCCACCAGGTCCGGATGAAATCCCAATACTCTTCGGCATTGGCTTGCATTTATTTAGCTTGCATTTATCGCGAATATCTCACCCAGTAGAAAGTCCCAAAGGACTGAAAAAAGCGCAGATGACTCCTGTAGATATGAACAGTAAAAGAAAGGACCCTTAAAATTAAAGACCAATATCCTTAACGTCAGTTTTTTCAGGTTTCTTGAGTAATTCCAAGTTAAAATATAAAAAAGTTTCCTTGCGACAGAAAAGCTTTTCTCCACAAAGTAGAAAGCATTTAGGAAGCACCGCTCGTACGAAACTCAGCTGCCCCTTTATCGCAAGATATTCGGCGAAACGTGATCGAAGAGCAACAGGCATTTGCGTCTACTGCTATGTTCTTCAAGTCACTATACAGTGTGTGGCGAAGGGCATTTTATATACCGCTGCCAGTTTTTCGGTTTTCTGTTCCAGTCGCAAATGTTCCGCGGGAAGAACGATAGTTCTTTGGCAGATTTCACATTCCTGGACATCTCAAAAACGTTTGACACAGTGTCACACTGTTACCTGTTAAACAAGATCGCAGCATACAGAATAGGCGCTCAGTTATGTATCTCGAGGATTTTTAAGTAATAGAACCCAGTACATTGTCCTTATGTGTGATACGACCGTTTTTGTTCTCAATATACATAAAGGATCTGACGGGCAATCTGCGATTGTTTGCTGATGACGCTGTAATGTGCACGAAAGAGTCGTTTTTAAGTAACTTAGGGGGTATACAGGATCACCTTGATAGAATTTCCATATTTGATGGATGGTAGCTTGCTCTAAATGTATGAAAATGTAACTTAATGTAGATGAATAGGAAAAACAATCTTGTAATGGTCGAATACAGTATTAGTGGTGTGCGGCCTTATTAAATACCTAGGCATAACGGTGCAAAGCTTCATGAAATGAAACAATCACGTGGGGTAGGATGAAGGCAATACGAACTGTCGCCTTCGGTTTGTTGGAAGAATTCTAGGTATGTGTAGCTCATCTATAAAGAACACCCTGTGCGAACACTTGTGGGATCCATTCTTGAATACAGATCGAGCGTTTGGGATCCCCACCAGGTTGCTTTAAAGGAAAGTATCGAAGCAGTTCAGAGGCATGTTGCTAGATTTTTTTCCCCGTATGATCGATTAATAAGCGAGTATTACTTAAACGGGGGGGGGGGGGGGATGTATTCTTTCCGAGAAACATTGACAAAGTTTAGAGAATTGCCACTTGTGACAGACAAACAATGGTACTGACACAACATACATATCACGTAAGGAGCGCGAAGACAGAAATCTCAGTTCGTACGAAAGTCATTTTCCCTCGTTACATTTTCGGGTGGAAGAGGGAAGGAAACTAATGACAGTGGTAAAGGTACCCTCCGCTGCACATTGACGCTGATATTATCAATAAAAGGACATGTATTACAGTGATCGGACAGACTAATTTTCTAATTGTGACTGGAAATAACCTTGGTGTTGGTAACTTCTTCTGACTCTAGAGGCATGAGCCTGATGTTTGTGCTGAGTATAGGCTACGGGTACAGATGAGGACGTTGGGAGAAAGCGATGCTCAATTGAGTCCCTCTAGGGCTGACGCAGGGCACAGGCCAGTGACTCTTTCCGGCCATCAGACGAAAGGCGAGTTGCGCTGGCTGGGCGCTGTGCATTGCAACACGGAACCACGAAACAGCTTTCGATGAGGGGTGCGAGTCTGGGAGGAGCTGGGAAAGCGAGGGAACAACCTTTCGTCCAGCTCATAATCTTTCATACGGATTCTGTAGTTAGGCTAGCTATTTTAACAGAAGGCACCAATTGACCTATGACGTCAGATGGGTGCAAAGCATGGCGCACAGTTCTTGAAAAAAGAAAGGAAATACAAGACTTCATTGGCGCTCAAGATTTTACTTGTCTTGGAGAGAGATTTGTTTAACGAGCGATTGGCTCTCGTAACTCTTAGCAACAAGGCAGTCTTAGTACGAACGCGAAAGTATGGTTGATCGCGGGGCTCCATACGGAACACTCGGTCGCAGGACTTGATGGAGAAAGGACTAGGTCGTAGCGCTTCAGAAAGTACACTGCAAATTTTCTGCACGGCTTCTGTTCGTTCATGAACGGCGCGGATTTCGCTTCCAGCTGCAGGCTGCGCCACCAGATCAGCGCAAGTGCTGTTCTTGTTCACAGCCAGTCACGTCGACGCTGCTCGGCTCACATGCTGACGAAAACTATGGTGTGCATAAACGCACCATCAGCTGCTTAGGGAAGTCATGTGAAGAGAACGTCATCAGCCGGTTAGGTTTCGAGTTTTAGGTCTATTAGCGCACGCTAAGATCTTTGGCGCTTTTATAACTTCTTCTAGCAGACAGTCAGCCACTGTAATCAATGTATAAGCGACACACTTATTTGGTAGAGTTTCTTGGACAATCGAGCAGCTAAATTACAAACTTCTCCAACAACTCAAATAGTTCAAATGGCTCTGAGCACTATGGGACTTAACATCTAAGGTTATCAATCCCCTAGAACTTAGAACTACTTAAACCTAACTAACTTAAGGACATCGCATACATCCATCCCCGAGGAAGGATTCGAACACGCGACCGTAGTGGTTGCGCGGTTCCAGACTGAAGTGCCTAGAACCACTCGGCCACATCGGCTCTCCAACAACTTTGCCATTCAGTAGCTTCTGGAAAGCTTGTATAGGTTCGTTATTGTAAGGTTATACGTCGAAATTCGTATGTATTTTTAATTTATATTCTGTTGACTTTTTGCTTTTAATAAACGAAAAAGTCAATTTCCATTTGATTTTTACTTGAGTAATAGGCATTCCCTTATCATCCGTAATGGGTTTTTAATTGTAGATCTGTGATTCCCCCCTTAAGTTTCAATGTTAGGGCTGTCACCTTCACTGCGTTTTAATTCCGCTGTACACATCAACACCAGCATTGAATCTTAAGGTTGTATGTGAACTATGACTAGGTCTGATTCAGTTAACTGCAGCCACACACATTGTCGGGGTTTCTCAAGGTGGCCTTTGGAACAGGTATGTTGGTATAAATGTATCAAGTTTGGTTGAACTATCTCTCTGTGTTCAAAAACTGTACAGGTGTGTCACACTTTTCCCTCCTATAACCCTCCTGAAGGCTTAGCACTGCTAAGTGTGTCATAGTACCACATCATTTTTACAAATAGTAAACCGTCTGTGTCACAAGTATTGTTGAAACTATTACAAGAATTCCAGACTTACTGGACTACTTTCTACTGACTACCACGTCCCTAATGGTTCAATGCCATCAGAATTGTCAACATTCACCCCAACTACCGTGAAATTCATCGACTGGACACGAATATAGTTCAGTTTCTATGAGTCTCACACTCGTACAACTCCATCCCACCACCAACGGCGTTAAAGATGTCTTACCACAATACTATACTTTTCCAGATTATAAGAAGAGTGTATGCCAAGTACGGTTGAAATGGCTTCAGGCGCTCCACACTTAACAATACGATTGTATGTTAGGATCCTCGTGGGGTGTTAGGAATATTGTACTCCAATGGTTATTGTTCCCTGGTTCTAACTCAGGGGGCGGACAGAAATATGGAAACACCAAAACACACCGCATTATTATGCCTAATAGGGTGTAGGAAAACCATTGGCATTAAAACAGCTTCCAGTCGACTCAGAATAGACAGATACAGGCCCTGTATGATTTTCAAGGGAATCATTAAACATTCTTTCTGCAAAATAGTGCCAAGTTCAGGTAACGTTGATGGAGGTGGATAGTGATGACACATCCGTCTTTCCAATGTAACCCACAAACGCTCAATAATATTGAGATCCAGTGACTGTAGTGATCAGGGGAGATGCTAACGTTCATCCTCGTGCTCACAAAACCAGTCATTGGCGATGCAAGCTGTGTGAACTGGGGCAGTGACGTCTTCGAACACAGCATCACACGGGGAAGAAACTTTGCACCGTGGCATGGACCTGATCAACCAAAACAGTCACATAACCCTTGGCAGCAATGCGACCTTGCAGGTTACCCATGGGGTCCATAGAATACCACGATATGGCTGCCCAAATCGTCACCGAACTCCCGCCATGTTTCACTCTTGGCGGCTAGCAGTTTGCGTCGTAGGCTTGAGATGGCGAACGCCAGACGTAAACTCGACCAGAAGTTGGAAACAGCGTGAAGCAAGACTCATCCGACCAAATGACGTTCTTCCATTCCTCCAGACTCCAGGTTTTGTGGCTCCGGCGCCACGTACTCCTGTTACCAGGCGTTTGCATCACTTATGTATGGTTCTGGAATTCCAGCTCGCCCTGCATTTCCGATATTATGGATCTCCTATCGTGTTGTTTTGGTGCCGACAGAGTTCACTAGCGCCACATTCAGTTGTACAGTGACTTTTGCAGTTGCCGTCCTCTTATTTTCGTCACGAATCTCTTCAAAGACCGTTTGCTGCCGTCACTCAACTCACACTTTCGTTCACTTTGTGATTTAGTCGATGATGCTATTCCGCTTTCCGTGGATGTGGTATAAAACTTCGATGCGTTGCCTCTTCAAGCGTCAAACACTTCGGCTACCTCTGTTACGGAAGAACCCACCAAACGAACACCAACAATTTACTCTCGCACGGATTCACTTAGCTGCGTCATAATGCACTCAGAACTACACAGAACACTGTTCTGACCACGAGTGATACTTTGTAATGCCCACGCCTATATTTTATTCTAAATAATATTCAAGACAGCATTGTGTGTTGAATGTGACTGAACTCTGATCCTATTCTCTTAATACTAATAAGCAGGATTATCTTTTTATCTCTGGGATTCACAGTCATGTAGAACATTATAAAAGACATCATACTTACGCCAGTAACTGTAACACTTTCTTTATTTCACATATGGATATGTGTGCTCGCACTATGTAACAGCGTCACCAATGTATTTAATAGTAATGACAACGACATATAAATGTGTCAGCTCATTTTAGGCTGACATGGCCTAAAAGCGATAACATGTAAGTAACATGCTTACGCAATTGCATTTTGCATTCTGTGTAATCGTCCGAATATCAAGATACACAACGAGTTTGTTAAATAATTTAAAAGCATTCTGTATTTTTCAGCTTCACTTGATAATGGCCTAAGGCCGAAATAACATCGTGAAATAAAGAAAGTGTTACAGACACTGGAGTAAATATGATGCCTTTTATAATAAATAGGACTTTATCCTTAATAAAATAATAAATAATTATTCTCAACGACATAAATTAATATTTTGTAAAAAATTATATCTCAGACAATATCCATGTAAAACATAATGAAAATCTCAATCTTTCGTTACCTATGATTTTTGTAGTAAAATCCTCCCTGTTAGAACTGTTGTACTCATAGGATGTGATTGATGTCTCGTAACACAGAGGTCTGTAAAAAAACTGTAGTCTATTGCTAACCATATTTGAAAATTAAGTTTATGTGTTATTGAAATGAATCTTCTTTTTTTGGAGTTTTATGTCATTGTAATTCTCGCCCTATATAAGTTTTCTACTCAGCTACAAAAGAGCGCAGCTATTACCACTATTAATCTACAGCGCAGTTTATTAGTAAATGGAGTAAAACACAGCCTGAAGCAGAATCGATAAGTTATTGTTTTATGTTAGCCGCCATCCTAGTGAAATATTGCAGCGACAGTTTTAAGTTGATTTTCTATATAGACACAAATGTTCCTGGCCATAATTTCGATAATACGAGTAATTGTGTATTCGTGGCCGAGGACTCAGTCTGAGACAATAAATTCCAGTTCGACTGTGAATACGATGAAGTTCTATGAATGCAAACAGCATCTTAAATATAAATTCTTATCTGCTGATGTATGAAACCCGGTTATTTTGTAACAACTTTTATGAAATATTTTGACAGGCAAATACGTTAGTGTTCTGTAGGTGTGGTATTGTGTGACAAAACTTTTCATTTTGCTTAAAGGTAACTGTTACCACCTCGAATAACAGTAGCGTTATTCGACTGCATCTATCAAGGAGTCGTTTAAACAACAGCACTGAAATTACTAAAAGTCATTACTCTTGTTTAATTCAGACTACTTATCATACATTTAGCTTGTTCGCTGGTTACAAATGATTACTTTTGTGAATCAACTTAGTGATATTTACAATGCTTGACAGACAACATTGCTACACGTTCCCAGGTGGAGATTTCTTTAACAAAATAACGATCATTATCTGGGAAAAGCAGCGATTAAATAAAAATATATGTTACATTAATAATAAGTAACTTGTTTTATTGTAATCCTACTTAAATTGTACAACACAACGGACGCAATTACACGACACGTCACAACTTGCGGAGTACTGAGGCCATTCCACAGTTGCCGTTCGTGGACAAACGCAACAGCCCCAACCCACATGCTTGGCTAGCGTCTGAATTTACTTTCAATCATGCATTTCTCGTGGTATTTCCGTATTTTTGTCCACCCTCTATATATTGCTATGTCACAATAACATGACCTTTTCCTGTGTCGAAACTTCAACCATTTGTAAATCTATCCTTCCTGAAGAACATTTTCACCGATAAGCAATATAAGGCTGCAAGTGGCTGGTAGGTTCTAATGCTGCGTGTGTTTATCGCATATTTGTTTTGAGAGGCTACTTTCAAAAGTGTCCCGTGCAACTTTCCCACATACGAACGCCAAGTTCGGCGCTACCACGTTGTACACATGCACAGTACGAGCAGCAATGTCCATTCGAGCAGCACCCTTGGGAGAAGTTCGGTTGTTTCCAGAATCCAAAATGCGGACACCGATCATTGGTTGTGTGCCTCTATAGTCCGACACTGTCGTGCACGTAGCCTAGGCTGCTGTCAAAGGAAGGAAGAAGGCACAAGTTTGAATTGGGCAAGAACGGAGAAAAAAATATCCTTTGAGCTTCCAAAGGAACCATTCTGTAATTTGCATTAAACGATGTAGAGAAACGAAGGAAAACGTAAATTTGGATGGACCCATCTGGAATTTTCTGCTATGAAAGAATGTTGAAAAAATGGAAACCGAAGGCACTAAATCAAGAGGAGTTAACGATAAGTGTTAAAAGAGATTTGTGGTAAACGCTTACCAGAAGTTATTAGAGGATAAAGTGATGACTGCTGCGGCTTCCGGGAATAGCTGACTGAGCAAAGAAATTAGAGGTAGACCGGATATATGCTTTCAGCTAAAAGAGAGCAGTAGTTGCAGAACAGATAATAGAGGCTATTGAGTTTAATAGTGACGCAAAGTTCAAATAACTATCACAAGATAAAAAAAGATGGACGACGGCACCAATCTCGCCTGAAAATGGATGAATAAAACATGTAATGTTATTATGTTCCCACTTAAATGCTCATTACATAGATGTATTTCTGGAGCCAGATCAGAAAACTCGACCGTCTAATACAGTAGTATTTTTATGAGTCTGTCGAACGTAGCGTTTCATCCGTTATTAATGTGTGAGGATCTCATTGATAATTTATCAGCACTCAGCTACCTACCTTGCCAATAATGCCGGAAGTACGCCACTCAGCTGAGAATCAGTTCCAGATAACCCTCTTTGTGTTCCATCGTCCAAGTACTTTCGTACAAGAATGAAGGCAAAAATACATTGCTATTAGTTCAGCAGCCACATGAAGCAACTTTATATATGTAATGAATTGAGAATGTGGTGTGAGAATCGGCATCGGAGACTCCATACAGCAAGTTTCTAGAATTATTGGTCTCTTACAGCAACAAACGCTATTTTTATGTAGTTTCGTAATCGTAAGTTCACTTCGTTCTGTGAGTTTAAAACGAAGGTAGATACCATTTCCCAATATTTTCCGCAAAAACATCCTTTACCTATCGCATTTATTCAAAAAAATTGATTAACTTTGTAAATAATATGTTAAGAATCTTTTTCTTATAGACTGCGACCAGTTGGATTATGACACCAGGACGAGTAAGATACGTGCAAGATGAATATATGTGTGATTATGCTTTGTATGTAAGGCAAGTTTGTGTCTAGAGGAAAAGAAGGAATACACAGCAAGAGTGGCTGGAGTAGCAGACTGATGCCGCAGAGGGCTCTTTGTGCTGCAGTCAACGTGTGACGTGTAGACGCCGGCAAGTTTGACGGGCCCCAGCAGTACTAAAGAACTTCCGTTTAATTAACCAAGCGTATCAATAATTTCATTTAGAATCATCCTGAAATTTCGCATTTTCATGGAAGTTGTCGTCGTAGCTGTAAAATCTAACACAACGGTCGAACTAACGACGACGGTCAGCGTTTGTTGTACCCCTCCACTCCTTCCAGCCTCCCCCCTCCAGTCCTCCCCCCTCCCCCCTCTCCCTCTGCGCCAAAGAGCAGTCTCAACTTCACCTGTTACGTCGCGGATCACTCTGGAACTGAATTCAAGAGCAAACTCCAGCCTTAGTGCTCTCTTGCCGCGACTCCTCAGAATAAAGCCAACAGTACTATTGAAAGCACAGACATTGTCCGTAGATAGATCATAAAGACAACGACGCAGAAAAATATATGCTTTTGCAACAAAGGCCTTAGACCATCAAAGAATTAAAGAGTATAAAAATTGCTTTCATTGCTCTTTTTAAACGGAGGAATATTGATCATTAAATTCAACTGTTTGGGAACCATGTGTACTCGTCTCGGTAATAACATAGCTGTCATTATAGAAATAAAGAAGAGTGAATGAGAACTTTCATCGTATTTATGCCTCAGTTTTGATATTAATGAAATTCAGTATCAACTTCAGCAAAAACTAGCCATCGCTCACATTGTTATCGAACGTTAATATGCGTAAGGAGTTTCTTATACAGCATCTTACAATATAGAGTAGGAACAACTATGGAATCGGCATGGCATATTGCGCATGTCGCGAACATCAAACGGAAATTGCTAACGATGTTTGCTTACGTTCTGAGCTACGACTGAAGCATTAGTATTATGCTTTTCTGCGCTTTTTAGAGATTTTTTAAATAGTAACGGTAATGATGGATAGTTTCGGCAGCTACGATTGCAAATTGAAATGCGTTAGAAAAGCGAAGTTTCTTTTCATGGGTAAGTGCGTACCACAAAGGCCTAATCCCTGTTATCATACCAGAAAGAACCGCTTTAAGTGTTAAAAATACTGAGACACAGAGCGATAAAGATTGATTTAGCAGGTGCAATTTATGTGACTCTAACGCCGTATGTTTATGAGCTAAGTGCTAGATACTTTCGGTAGAGTGCAGATAATGAATCTCTTGAACATGTACCCATTTAAAGCAACTTTCTCGTGCAGATAAGACTGACAAGCCATAGTAATTACCCCATCAAACCATTGTGCACATTTGAAAGCAATTAAAACAGAAAACAACACTGTTAGTATCTGTGTTATGAAGAATAACTTAGTTCCAGAAAAATGAGCGACGGCTAAACGTCAGACAGGGGAAAGCAAAAAGGAAATATTTCGCCCCTAAAACACTTCAATCTGTGATAAACTGACGGTTTGTTGCATGTTGTAACTCTAAATTTCACTTTTGTGTACTACTAAGACATTTCTCAACTTAATTCATTAAGACAGAGACTTGACAGTGGAATAAAGTGTAACACAATTTAATAAAAGTAGCGGAAGTAATCCAATCTTCTCCTGAAAAAAGTAGCGATATTCGCAAAGAAGCAAAATGCCCTCTCGTTTCTCTCCGAAGCTTTAAACCAATTTCATTTCATATATCGAGTGCAAATTGTTAAGATGACTATGAAACAATTTAAAGAAATCCACGATGCTTCTGAACAGTATGCAGCTTGGCTAACAATGTAAAGGCGCTGAAAATCTGAACTCACGGGTAAACCCTTAACCCGACCACAGTCATGTGAATGTTTGGGGAAAAATGTGTTGGGGACAAAAGTTCTGTTCAGTACATCTGAATGCCAACCACATATATACCCACTTTATGACTTAGACACATAACAGTACAATTAGGTACCAAATATCCGTTATGTGATGTGCTTGAAGTATATCTAGTGACCTGTGCAGTCAACTTTATGAAGTACGAATCATATGTTTTCCATTTAATGTTATATCGCGGTAATTATTTGCTTCTTTGCGAAAGCAAAATGATAATAAAGCATGTAGTAAAATTTTGTAGCTCAAAATAATAATCATTTTTTAGAAATACCGTATAATTACCTGTTTGAAGTTAAAGGTCTGATAAAGTTAAAGTTATACCAGATGATTTAATAGCAGGACGGGAGAAAGTATTATGGTAACCAACAGATTTTTCACATTTACGTCGTTGATCTTGAGGAATTGGTGCGATAAAGTACTGTACCTGACTGGTCTGTGAAGAAGTCCAAGATGACGTGATAAGCCAGCCGATTCGGATGGAAGGTGGACTTAATTAATCGTACGCGAAGTAGAGACCTTCATTCTGGTAAATCGTTGCCATTTTTTCTGCTATTGCTGTAATCACATTATAAATATGACGTATACTCAACCGATGCAAATTAAAATCAGACAGTATGATAGAAATATTAATCTATTTGTAGATTGTAACATCTGTTAGTTGATGCTACTAAATGAAGTTTAAAACTTTGATCCAGAACAAAACAACGGTGTTTCTTCGCTAATTAACTGATTTAAGTTGTTTAAATACTGCACTGCAATGAGGCACTGTAAATTAATGGTTTATTATTTACGTAATCTAACTTTCTATGCTGCACGTAAACTACCGTTTAGCTTTGGTTATACTATTTTATTTGTTACGTGTATGAAACAAGTGAGCAGGTGCTGATAGGTGTGTGCCAGTAACCGTGAGCAACTGTTCATTACAGCCTTCATTGAAATGAGATACGGTAGGCGTTTTAATCTATAGTTCTCAAATACAGCGTTAAATACTACGTGATTTTAAAAATTAAATCAAGATTATATAATGGAAACAGACACGTGTCATAATGTTCTCTCAACCTAATCTTGATGCGGGAATAGCGCTGCCTCATAGGCTACATTGTCCGCAGCTCGTGGTCTTGCGGTAGCGTTCTCGCTTCCTGCGCACGTGGTCCCGGGTTCGATTCACGGCGGGGCTAGGGATTTTCTCTGCCACGTGATGACTGGGTCTTGTGTGTCCTTCATCCTCATTTCATCATCATCGTTGACTCGCAAGTCGCCGCAGTGGTGTCAATCAAAAAGAACTTTAGATACGCCGCCCGAACTTCCCCGCACGGGGTCTCCCGGCAAACAATCCAATACGATCATCATCATAGGCTACACTTCCCACGCATTCATTACGTTTATACACTTCCCTAGAAATTGACATACTCTCTTCGGACGCAGCACGTAAGTTCTGCTACAAGTTTGATGGGTTACTCCTATAACGGTGTTCTATCAGATATGAGGATTGTTCACGAGGAAGCGAAACCTATCATTTTAAAAATAAAAATATTCTAGACCGTCAGACCAGTCTGCTATACTCTTCCAGCTGACATGTTACTAGAGTCGCTAGCAGATCTGATGCTCTCGAATTGATCTAAATTCCTTCAGTGTGGTATTTTGCACCATTGCGATAAATGACGTATGTCTTGAAACGTCCCCTTTTGAACATTTATACAAAAGGTATCAGATAGATTATATAATGGTAAGACAGAGATTTAGGAACCAGGTTCTAAATTGTAAGACATTTCCAGGGGCAGATGTGGACTCTGACCATAATCTATTGGTTATGACCTGTAGATTAAAACTGAAGAAACTGCAAAAAGGTGGGAATTTAAGGAGATGGGACCTGGATAAACTGAAAGAACCAGAGGTTGTACAGAGTTTCAGGGAGAGCATAAGGCAACAATTGACAGGAATGGGGGAAAGAAATACAGTAGAAGAAGAATGGGTAGCTTTGAGGGATGAAGTAGTGAAGGCAGCAGAGGACCAAGTAGGTAAAAAGACGAGGGCTGGTAGAAATTCTTGGGTAACAGAAGAAATATTGAATTTAATTGATGAAAGGAGAAAGTATAAAAACGCAGTAAATGAAGCAGGCAAAAAGGAATACAAACGTCTCAAAAATGAGATCGACAGGAAGTGCAAAATGGCTAAGCAGGGATGGCTAGAGGACAAATGTAAGGATGTAGAGGCTTACCTCACTAGGGGGAAGACAGATACGGCCTACAGGAAAATTAAAGAGACTTTTGTAGATAAGAGAACCACTTGTATAAACATCAAGAGCTCAGATGGAAACCCAGTTCTAAGCAAAGAAGGGAAAGCAGAAAGGTGGAAGGAGTATATAGAGGGTCTATACAAGGGCGATGTACTTGAGGACAATATTATGGAAATGGAAGAGGATGTAGATGAAGATGAAATGGGAGATACGATACTGCGTGAAGAGTTTGACAGAGCACTGAAAGACCTAAGTCGAAACAAGGCCCCCGGAGTAGACAACATTCCATTGGAACTACTGACGGCCTTGGGAGAGCCAGTCCTGACAAAACTCTACCATCTGGTGAGCAAGATGTATGAAACAGGTGAAATACCCTCAGACTGCAAGAAGAATATAATAATTCCAATCCCAAAGAAAGCAGGTGTTGACAGATGTGAAAATTACCGAACAATCAGTTTAATAAGCCACAGTTGCAAAATACTAACACGAATTCTTTACAGACGAATGGAAAAACTAGTAGAAGTCGATCTCGGGGAAGATCAGTTTGGATTCCGTAGAAATACTGGAACACGTGAGGCAATACTGACCTTACGACTTATCTTAGAAGAAAGATTTAGGAAAGACAAACCTACGTTTCTAGCATTTGTAGACTTTGAGAAAGCTTTTGACAATGTTGACTGGAATACTCTCTTTCAAATTCTAAAGGTGGCAGGGGTAAAATACAGGGAGCGAAAGGCTATTTACAATTTGTACAGAAACCAGATGGCAGTTATAAGAGTCGAGGGACATGAAAGGGAAGCAGTGGTTGGGAAGGGAGTAAGACAGGGTTGTAGCCTCTCCCCGATGTTATTCAATCTGTATATTGAGCAAGCAGTAAAGGAAACAAAAGAAAATTTCGGAGTAGGTATTAAAATCCATGGAGAAGAAATAAAAACTTTGAGGTTCGCCGATGACATTGTAATTCTGTCAGAGACAGCAAAGGACTTGGAAGAACAGTTGAATGGAATGGACAGTGTCTTGAAAGGAGGATATAAGATGAACATCAACAAAAGCAAAACAAGGATAATGGAATGTAGTCGAATTAAGTCGGGTGATGCTGAGGGAATTAGATTAGGAAATGAGACACTTAAAGTAGTAAAGGAGTTTTGCTATTTGGGGAGCAAAATAACTGATGATGGTCGAAGTAGAGAGGATATAAAATGTAGACTGGGAATGGCAAGGAAAGCGTTTCTGAAGAAGAGAAATTTGTTAACATCGAGTATAGATATAAGTGTCAGGAAGTCATTTCTGAAAGTATTTGTATGGAGTGTAGCCATGTATGGAAGTGAAACATGGACGGTAAATAGTTTGGACAAGAAGAGAATAGAAGCTTTCGAAATGTGGTGCTACAGAAGAATGCTGAAGATTAGATGGGTAGATCACATAACTAATGAGGAAGTATTGAATAGGATTGGGGAGAAGAGAAGTTTGTGGCACAACTTGACCAGAAGAAGGGATCGGTTGGTAGGACATGTTCTGAGGCATCAAGGGATCACCAATTTAGTATTGGAGGGCAGAGTGGAGGGTAAAAATCGTAGGGGGAGACCAAGAGATGAATACACTAAGCAGATTCAGAAGGATGTAGGTTGCAGTAGGTGCTGGGAGATAAAGAAGCTTGCACAGGATAGAGTAGCATGGAGAGCTGCATCAAACCAGTCTCAGGACTGAAGACCACAACAACAACAATACACGACTGTGCTTAAACTGACACACAATGTTTTTAGCGCAACGCAATCTGACTATCAAAGATCCCTGCAAAAGAATGGCCCTGAGTAACATTAAACTATACCTTTCAGAAATCACTTACCTCACAAAAATCTTCATTACTCGAACTACTGCAATACAGCGAGCGCCACTACTGCCAGCTAAATAAAAGATTCAAACTACGGAAGGCACTAACTACTGGTAGGGATAGTTAGCAAATGAAAGATATTAATAGAGAACAAACAATGTATTTACCTTAATATTCATAATATATATAGCAGTTCATAATATCCAGTATAACAAATTTCAAAACTCCGCCATCTCTCTCCCCACATCCACCACTGCTGGCGGCTCACCTCCAACTGCGCAACGCTACGCGCTGTTCACCTCCAGCTGCCGCTGCCCAACACTACAATGGCAGACAACAATGCAAACTAGCCACAGACTGCACGCAGCACAGCCAGTGATTTTCATATACAGCGCTACGTGGCGGCGGCGTTACCAATATAAGAACCTAAACAGCCTACTTACATAGCCCCCATGCTCCCCACAAAAAATTTTACAAAATATTTTTGGGCAGTGGCCAATAATGATTTGATAAAATTTTTCATAATTACAATAACAAAGATATCAAATGCACACACTTATTTATACAATGTTGGTCAAAAGCTAAAATTTTCTCACAGTCCATAAAGACAGTCCAGATTGTTCATCACAGTAACATTTCAGTGGTTTTTTTTTTCAAAGTCTGAGCAGTAAAAGACAATGCACACAGAAGTAGTGGATTTCCATGCAGTCTTGAAGAAGTAGTGTTGTCCTTCCAACTGAAAGACAGTGCTGACTCCTGATATGCTGACAGGTAATGGGCCACAACAGAGCAAACCCACAGCAGAGTCATTCGACGTTTTGAAGAAGATTGGTAGGTAGGTCATCACAGAGTAGACCCACTGTAGTCCTGGTAGAGATTGTGGTATTGGTGGGCCACCAGAGGTGCAGACCCACTGCAGTCCTGGTAGAGATTGTGGTATTGGTTGGACATCAGAGATGCAGACCCACTGTAGTCCTTGTAGAAATAATGGTATTGGTGAGTCAGCAAAGGTGTAGACCCACTGTACTCCTTGTAGAAATAATGGTATTGGTGGGCCATCAAGGATGCAGACCCACTGTAGTCCTTGTAGAGACGGCCAGCAGCCATCTGTTGCAACTGTGCAGGTGCACAATCACCATTGAAGAGTCTTGCGGATAATAGAGCAAGTCCATAACCACCACTTGTGCACTCACAAAGTTTTTGGAATTGTCCTTAGAACCAGTAATGCTGTTATCCAGTCCCTTGCTGAATTATTAACACACGTGCAAACACTAACAGTCACAACTTCTCACATTTTGTGCATTACCGTGACCAACAGAAATGTGTGCAGTGAAATGAATGCTTACAAGTTACTTAATTTGATGAACATATTATAACATGAGAATACAATTACAAAGGTACAAAATACATCATTAAAAACATAACAATACAGATAACATTTGTAGTACAGGCTTTACAACAGAATAGAAATAAACATATACTTCAGTGTTACAGGAATTATGACATAAGTGAATACATAAAAGATCAGAATAATGATTGAAACATCCACTTCACACATGAGCATTAAAACAAAACAGAATAAATAATGTCTATGCATCTTTACAAGGTAAATAACATATTATTAATGCCAATTATATTTGAGGAGAACAGTATTCCTCATCATAGTGAATGTAGCTTAATATTAGAAGAAAACATTCTATGAAACTACACAGTGACAGGAAGAAAACAAATACACAAGGGTACACAAACACATAGTGGGATTACACAAAAGGAAAGGACAGGGTTTGTTTCATTGCAGTATTTTGCAAACAAAACTTTCTTTGCTTCTTGGAGATCTCCCTTCATTCATCATTATTCCGAAAAAGTCCTATCTATACCTCCTTCCTGTATTCTATTCATATTTCTTTCAAAATAATTGTTTCTCATTGTACAATACTCATTTTGGCCCAAATCTTTTTCATATAACTTCGCAATGCATTCTTTACCTATTCTCCATAGTCAGTTTCTTATATAGTCTACCCCTCTTAAGCTAACTTAAATCTACTGAGCTCAGATGCTAAACTAAGGGACGAGGCAATGCAGCAGCACAAAACAATTAACACAAACATCAAGGACAAAAATTTTCAAATTGGCAAAGTAAGCAACAATATTACAACTAATATAAGGCAATCAGCAGCAAATAAGAAAAATGAAACAGTAGTAAAACTAGCTTAGAAGAGTAACAAAAAGTCAAATTCCGTAACACAATGCCTGGCAAACAGCAGCAGCAACTTATATCTAAACATGAACTAGCTCAAGCAAAAAAAAAACATTACACTAAAGACAACAACGCAGACAAGGGAAATGCTTATTCACATCTTAATGTCTATGTAATTAAAGTGGTGCACCACAACAACTTATTGTAAAAAAAAATATTACCATGTACTTGAAAAGAAAATTATGTGTCCAGTTACTGTTACTAGTCCCTTCTTATTGTTCTTTCCTTTCCAAGTGCTCCTTTTTTTAAGAATGTGGATTACAAAATCATTATTTAATAGATCTGTTGACAGAAAGTGTTCACATTAGCAAATGCATTTTATTTTATAAAAGCAATGCTGCAACACAGCTGGAAACCAGATATCAAATGAAATAAGCAACTATGTACAAAGTAAAGCATAAGAACATCATTCAGTAGTCATGAGGCATTTCATAAGTTAGTAGAAAAATCTCTCAACTAGAGAGACAGTAGTATTAATCAGGTGTATAGACATAAAAATATTTCTCGTCATTTCATTGGGCATTTCAGTAAATATCATGAATTAAGAGCTCCACAGTGTAATCATATGTTTTCAAGTTCGACCATGTCGTTTTTGCGATGCTTTCTACAAAGGAATGTCAATAGCGAGGATAATGGCCTCCCCTTTTCTTTTTTACCTGTGCCTCTGAGAGGCACTAATGGCTTTTTTCCAGGCGACGCACAGCTGGGTGCCCACGACGCATTACGTGCAGGTGGTCACTTAACTTTCTTACGGAAATATTTACGACAGCAGTTTCTGCTACAGTGGTAGTCTCATATAAAAAATTTCACAGGTCAAGAATTAGCTTTACAAATGTGTAGAAACAAAATATTATGAATATAACAGTGTCCAAAAAATTTTCGCCGGCATTGTGATACATTCACACATTTACACACATTTCATAATTCTTAAAGTACGATTCTTGGTTTCCAACATCCTTTTTCACAAGTCAAGAGTCCCTACCCACTATTCATTAGTCCTTACCTTATTACACATATACATATTCGTCGACATTCTTCAATATTTTATCATTATAAATATGTAGCATAATCAAATAACTCATATAGCCTCAGCCTATTAATCATAAACATACCTCAGCAGCATAATACACATCGTCGTTGTAATAATAACATCATAACACCTCAGTCAAATCTCAAAAACGTCGTAGCTTTCTGCAATAATTTCAAAACCTAAAGAAAATTCTCTGCTCATTTCAATAGTGTCATCTACCTCAAACGTACTTTAAAAATCATGATCCCATACCAAATACATCATTCAAAGCTCTCATAGTATCACAATGGGTCCGAAAAAATATGAACAGTTCACAAAGTACAGACAAAATACAATTTTGTAAGTGTGAAGTTACCCAACTGTGTAATTGCGTAAACATGTGTCACTGATGTAGTAAAAAAGTTTGTTAAATGATCAGATAGCTGTGTAATTATGTGTTAGAGAAATATGGTACCGATGTGTAAAGTTGTATAAGCAAATACCATATTAGCTAGGGCTCCTTGTGCTTGCCAAACACATGGTACACAAAGTAGGCGTGTACCCCCCCTGAGGATTAATGTAATTATACCCTCAGGCGTTACAGATTACAGCAATGGAATGAAATGTATCACGGAAAACTTTCTTTGTAATTCAAAAATCGTGTATAAATGTTCAAAAGGGGACGTTTCATAATCTTGCAAATAATCCACGCGCCAACTCCTCTCGAAAAATGACACGAACTGTAGGTTCACTTTGCTGTGATATTAAAAAGTTGTATCGGTACAAAATGTTAGGGGTAAGATTAGTTTTTAAGATGCCGATGCTTACTGTTTCATTAGAGACTGAGGACAAGCTAGGTCATGTGAATGATGGAGATGTAAACTGGTTGGTAACTTTCCACAGAACCGTCCAGTCATGAATCGATTTACGGAGACCACGGAAAATCTAAATTGAGTGATAGGGCAAGAATTTGAATATCACTCTTCCTAGATGCTAGTACAGTGCCTTAACTACTGCATCAGCGCGCTTGGTACCTTTAGACAAGTATTTGCTCTTTCACGCCACGTCAATCGCACGTGCAGAAATTTGTCAACTGTTTTGGCTTTACCAGAAGAGGTTAGAGGTTTACAGTTCCTGGTGATTTCGTTTCACTAACACGTTGTTCATTGTTGGATTTTGTACCTGAAATATGATGATAAATTTTACCAAGCGGTTGACCGAACGAGTGGGGAACGATAATGTAGTCCTTATAAGGTACAAACGGTACACGGTAGTAAATAGCACTCGAGACCTTATCCAGACACACTCAAGACGCGCTTGAGTGACACATGGTATCCAGACTACGTTTCTTTTGATCGTGCCTTTTCGTTAATTATAAACTAACACGTTATCTCTGTTTTGTCACGCCGTTTTTCACTGAGTCAGCATGCCGAACTCCAGAAAATTGTGACAGATAGTATTCCTCTCCGTTGAGTATGATAAAAAAGCTGCTACGGAGGTACCTACATGGCACAGGAACAAGTAATCGTAACTAATTTTTGTAAGGAAGGTAAGTGAGAGCTCGGATAAAGGAGAGTAAGTACACAGGGCCAAAAATTTATTGAAGGTTTCTTTCCATAAAGGTACTAAATTGCAGGGATGGTGTTTAATACATTTCACAGTTTCTTTGGGATTACGATCGTATGATTTAGCGGGCCGTAGTACACTTGAATTTTCGTCAAACGAGAGATGTATGCCTGCAGCCCTGACAACGCTGCTGTTGTCAGCTTGGAAGACACGAATGTCCACAGCACATGGTGCTTAAGTCAATATCTGTACCTGAGCAACTGTCATGATGTGAGAAGTCTGACAAAATAATCAGCTGGCTGATCTGTTGTCTTCCTTTGTTTCTCACTGATGTAATGAAATCTAGCTTACTTCATTTTGTTTCTATACACGTTCTTTACTTTCGCTGGCACGTCTTTCCTTCTTAGTAACATGTTTTTCTTTTCTTATGCATTTTTCTTCCATTTGTTCTTTATTGCGTGTCGACGTTAGGAGTACAGATTCCCATGTTTTGCAAGAAAGCTTATCCAAAATTTTTATTTTAGACAGCAGAATTATATTTTCAGGCGAGATAATCTCACGTGGTGTGCATTGAATGTCATCTCTTGTGGGGGCTCTCATTGTAGACTTGTTATCTCACGGTCGGAGCTGCAGGGTTTTATCCCAAAACACCTACGGGGGTTTGCCTCATTTCCCCATTTTCTGACAAATGCGCCATTGTTGATTTTTGGGACCAACTGGAACAATTATTTACATTTGAAACTGAAGCTTAAATGCAATAGTGTCAAAGAGTAATTCGTTGATTCTTCTCTTCAGTCCCTACATCATGCAACTTAAAAGTAAAATATCAAAAACTTTATTCGTAAATAGTGAGAAACAGACTTACGTTATTTTCTAGTCTCTGGAGCAACCTTCTGGTACGGAATTACACTCGACACTCTTATTAAGCATGTGAAATTGAAAACTCGTATCCCTGCAGTTAGCTTACCTGTGTCATAATGGAAAATATTGTGCAACTGCTCTCATAGAAAAAGAAGAAAAGACGCTTCTCAGTTCCTGAGCTGCTACTAACTACAGAGAATTGCGGTAATAAAATGCGATCTCTTAAATACATGCAATGCAATCTTTGGTCTCATAAAATTTATCTCCCATAAAAAATTTCGTCATAATGATATAGGATAGTCAGTTACTCTCGAGACAAAATTTTTTCTCAGGAAACTGTATTAAAAATTCATCTAAAAAAATTCTTGTAACTATTCCATTTACAAAATTTCACCACTGAAGGCTTAGCAAGCAGTAAGAAAATGACAATTACGTAATATCGACACTGGAGGAATACAAACGTGTAACTCGACGTGAAAAATTTATTCTAACACAATAATATTCACTTTATAATAATAATGTCTTCCATCAAATCAATACAATAATTCCCAAGAGCACCAAATTAACCAGTCTTCCTGTACAAGCTCAGTGTCACGCCACGCACGCTACAACTCCCTATCTTCTCTCCTAGCAATATATCTTAACACCAGTTTATCTTCACAGAGCAAAGACGACCTAACTAGTCTCCGAGCAGCGCAGCGACTCTGACGAAGCTAACCGCATATAACTGAACGGTACAAATATTACATACGTGTCCTAAGACATCCAAAACAAGAAAATTACCTACAAAATTATAAACAGAAACTTTTCAACTGTGACACTTGTCTCCGGTCGCTGTTGGTTATGATCTGTTTACGCCCACTGCTCTTACGCCATTTTGCGTAGCTGCGAATGGTAGACGGGATGGACTGACCTCTTTGATACACTAACAGGTTAGACAACTTCATTCACGAAGCTATCATGGTGACGTACATACACTGTAGCTCCTTTCTGTCGTTCTACAACATCTCCGTGTCGACTAATCTTAGTGCGCTTACTCCTTTCAACAGGCTGACACATATCAGTTCTCTACCAAGAGTTGGGCCAGCGGTGGAGGGTCATGTGGTCGCCTGGTACCAGTCCTACACACGTACACCGCTACAAAGAGACCATTGAGCCCTGTAGATAGGGTGCATAATACTGTGTCCGACGAGCTTACAACACCTACGCAGCATTCGTATAAATACGAGGAGCGTCTAATAAGTAATGAAGCACATTTTTTTCCTGAAAGAAGGTTACTTTTATTTAGGATTCTAATACACCATACTACTCCCCTGTTTTTCAACATAATCTCCGTTCAGTGCGACGATGTTACGCCACCTTACTTGGAGGGCTTGTATGCCAGCATGCTGCCACTCTGCTGGTCAACGACTCTATTAGACAACGTCACAGCCAACTTCTTGCTGCATCAATAATCTCGCCGTCATTCACTTCCTGCTTCCTGCGGAGGAGTGTATCCTTCAATGGGCCAAACAGATGGAAGTCTAAAGATGCACGATCCGGGGTGTAGGGTGGATGAGGAAGAACAGTTCAGCCGTGAGCTTCTCCCGGGTGCGCAGGCTTGCCTGAAGTCTCTCGTTGTCATGGAGAAGAAGACGTTCGTTTGAATTTTTGCAGCGAGGAACATGCTGTAGTCGTTTTCCTCAGTTTCCTGAAGGTAACTCAAAATACTTCAAAACTGATTTTTGTTCAAAGAGGAAGAACAACAGTCAGGGTAATCCCTGTCCGCCCCAGTAGCTGAGTGGTCAGCGTGACGGATTGCCGTCCTCCGGGCCCGGGTTCGATTCCCGGCTGGGTCGGAGATTTTCTCCGCTCAGGGACTGGGTGTTGTGTTGTGTTCATCATCATTTCATCCCCATCCGGCGTGCAGGTCGCCCAATGTGGCGCCGAATGTAATAAGACCTGCGCCAAGGCGGCCGGACCTGCCCCGCGAGGGGCCTCCCGGCCAATGACGCCAAACGCTCATCATCATCATCATCATCAGGGTAATCCCTTCAGAGTCCGACTCTGAACTTTCCCTTCGGGTGAGAGGTAGTGTGACGTTTTGTTTCGGGTTCGCAGTGATGAACCCGTGTTTCATCGCCTGCAACGATGTTCGAGAAAAAATTGTCACGATTAGCCTTGTAAAGTGCAAGCAAAAAATTGTCACGATTAGTCTAGTAAAGTGCAAGCAATTCTGCACTATTCCTTGCATTTTATGATCTCTTGTTAGGCTGCTAGGAACCCAGTGGACACACATCTTTGAGTATCCCAATAGGCAGACGAGAGTGTTAGCACTACCAACAGAGAAGTCCAGTTGCGCAGCGAAGTGTTTGATTGTATTCCATCGATCACCTCGAATGAGGGTGTCCACACGTTTCAACATTGCTGGAATCACCGGCCGGCACGTGGGAGATCGGACAGGTTTGCACGACCTTGTTGCGATGATGACAGAAGCTTCGCCCAACAATTCACCGTGCTCTTGTTCCTTACCAGGTCTTCGTAGACATTCTGCAAGCGCCTATAAGTACCTGCGACGCTCTGCTTTGCCGCCAAAAGAAACTCAGTGACAGCTCTCTGCTTTAAACGCACCTCATCTACAGGCGCCATTTTGAGGGCGACATATAGCGCCGCTACCTGTAGGTACTTCATGAATCCATAGGAGATGAAGTGGGAATATTTCTCACTGTATCGCAGAACATAACCACTAAATACGTTTCTCTGGTTTATCACTGCACCGAAACAGTAGTCGTTCATGCAGCTCGTTTAGTGGACAGTTCTACTTCGGAACTTTATTTTATTCGCTATTACTTATAAGATGAATTTCATTAACATCTGCCATACACAGTGAAGCAGCTGTAACTTACATCGCGCTAACTGTTTGCTTCAATAATCGCAAACATGCCACTGCACCTAAACGTTTTACATCCATTACTTACAGGGGGCCACGTAATCGTCATCACCGATTTAGTGCAAGTTTATGGCGCACGTGAAGCTTGACCAGAAATGAAAGTGACAGAAGCACGAGCTCCAGATGGCCAAATGTTTATAAAAATTTGCATTTTTAGGGCGGGTCAGGTGAGGCATTAGCCATTCACGTTAGCGTTGTTTCCAGGCAGTGGTTCGCTGGAAAGAACCGCAGTCCGAGAGTAATGAGGTACAGTCGCTATGCGGAAATATTTTTATTTTAAATTGTTAAGTTACACTGCAAATAATCCGAAAAACTGGTCAATATATTGTATTTTCGAGTATTAATCTTTAATCTCTAGCTGTAAAGGGCAATGTCCTGGCTGACTGATTGACTCACTGACTCATCATAGCCCAGCCCAAACCGCTAAGGACACAAACTTGAAATTTGGAGAAGGTGTGGATTTTATACTGTAGGCGTCGTTTAAGAAGGGATTTTTCGTAATTACAACCCTAAGGTGGTGAAATAGGAGATGATAGGGTTTTTTTTAAAAAAAAGTCTCTGGTAAGGCGGTTTGAAGCTAGACCTGCGAAAATTGGTATTTGGTTTCTCAGTCAGAAATAAAGAAATGTGTGTTTCAGCATTTTTGGAAATTTAACCCTATGGGGGTGAAATATGGGTGAAATCTGTTTTGAAAACAAATAATTGCTAAAGATCTATTAAAGGATTTTAAGGCTACATTTACGATAGTTTGTATTTGACTTCTCGGTTAGAAATTAAAAAAAAAAAATGTGTTTCAGTGTTCCTGGAAGTTCAGCTCCTAACGGAGTGCAATAGCGGACGAAAATTTTTCGTTGTATTAGCAAAATGTAAAGATAAATGTGTGAAAACTGGTACTTCGCTTCACGGTTAGATATAAAGAAATATGTGTTAGGGGATGGAAGTTGCTATAAAGATATCTCCAATTTGTGAATAATAATTCGATTACATAAAAAAAGTCTGCCGGCTATACAGCCTACGCGAGCAAGCTAAATACGTTTTTCATAAAAGGGATGAAAAGGTAAAGCAAAGGAAAATTTTTGCAAATAAATTTTCAGGCAGGGATTGTAAGACTTACATAAAAACGTAGTGTATGAAACTACATTTATTATATTATAGTTGATGATCTGCATTTGATGGGTTGATATTCATCGTAAAAACAGAGAAAGCAGTAATTTTTCGGTATTTTGCACGCTGTTGCAAACGCCGCATTTTAACGATTACTTCGTTGTTTGAAGTCGTGATCCCAACGTGGTTCAGGGGGAAATGGGGGTTCACATGCTTTAAGTGGGGATCCACGAAAATTTTTAACCACCTTACTTGTTTGGAGTACCTAGTGTATTTTAAGAAGGTCAGCGACTGCTAATTGTAAAAACAAGCATATTCGATATTCAGTACAAAGCATGTAGAGACTTGAAAAGTGCCGCGCGCGCGCCCTCTCGTTCGGAATGCTTGCTTAGACCTCCAAAGTGACGAAACACGACTTGTGCTGTGCTTGCAAACTTCACTAATATAAATACGAATGCCAAGGACAAAACGTTACTCCTTTGTTTCCGGACTTTTGAGAATAAAAGTGTGAGTGAATCGATGTCAGTGTTTGCCAGTGCCGAAAAAAGTAAGTAACTGCCCATTTGTCAGCGATATACTAAATTTACAATAAATTAATCATTAATTGAAAACCGACTATTTAATCTCGTGGCTGGTAAAGCTTCGACGATTAAACAATGGGTCTTAGCAGTTTATTACTTTTAATAATTAAAAACAGTTTTTCCGCTGGCATTTTGGTTTTCTCATTGCCATAATTCTATTCTATTCTGTTAAAATAGCCATATCCTGTTAAAATCACCTGATGATTACTCAAACAAACATTTTTTTCTTTACGGGTTACAACTGATACGAAAAATGGTTGAATCTAAGAAGAAATGTCGACAATACAGTGTTGATGATTTGAAACTTGGTTTTCTTCCATCAAAGGCAAACATTGCCTATATATCTTTTATGCAACAAAGTTTTGAACAATGACTCTATGAAACCACTGAAGCTCGAAGATCATCTAAGAAGGTGTCATCCTCGTGAAAATAGCTGAAGATTTGAAATACTTTCAAACATTGAAGGAAAAATATGAAAAGAGACCCACCGTGGACAGTATGTTCACTTCAACATCTCAAGGTAACGATGATGGCTTGCGGATATCTTGCAATATCTCATTTCTTATAGCGAAGCCTGGAAAACCGCATACCATCGGAGAACACTTAATTTTACCCGCTATTGAATAGGTTTTAAAAACTGTACTTCACAAACCTCTATTTGACGTACTCAAAAGAATTCCTTTAAGTAACAACACTGTACAAAGACGTATTGATGAAATGAGCTGTGATATTAAAAGCTTCTTGTGTATCATCTGCAGACCACTCATTTTTCTATAGAACTGGACTAGTCAACTTTACCTGATATTGAAGCATTATTATTGGCATTTGTTCGATTTGTTATGGAGGAAGAAATCCATGAAGAGCTCCTATTCGCGAAAACTTTGAAAACGGACAGTAAAGGCGAATCAATATTTAATGTCCTTAGTGAATTTTTAAGGAAAAATCCATTCCATTTAAAAGCATTATTTCGGTGGCAACAGATGGAGTTCCTGCGATATCGTAGGTTTATAAGCCATCTTAAACCACCGACAACATCTTGTAGCGAAACATTTTAGTGATAAATTGTACAAATCGCTTGAATTTGTGATTAACGCATTTAACAAAATAAGAAACAATGCGTTGAATACCCGTTTATTTGCATTATTGTGCGATGAAAATGATGAAGATTACCAACGATTGCTCTTACATACTGAAATAGACTGGTTGTCAAAAGGTGCATGTTTATCAAAATTTTACTCACTTTTTAAATTTCTGGAAACTACAGATCCAGACTTAAAAGAAAATCTGATAAAATTTAAAGCAGACATTGCGTACGTGACAGATTTTTCAACAAATTTACTGACGTTAACTTGCAGTTACAAGGGGACAGCCTAAATTTAACAAAAACAAAGGGTGTAATGTCGGCTTTTCTTGGTAAATTGAAATTTGTGAAGCAAAATATTAGTCAGCGCGAATTCTCCCAGTTTCCAAACTTGTCACAGGCAGAACGTCTTGATGAGGATCTTCAGTATGCTCAACATTTAATTACCCTGCATGATGACTTCAAAAATAGATTTGAAGATATTCTAACGATGGAAATACCACCATGTATCATAAAAACATTTGATGAAACGGAAGTGGTGAATGTGGTATTACAAAAGGAGCTACTGGAGCTTAGGACCAATGGGGAGCTGAAGGTGAAATTTAAAAAAGGCTATCAGACATTTTGCCTGCAAGTAGAAATACCCGAAAAATATCCTGGACTATGGGAAATTGCGAGAAAATTTTTGATAGCGTTCCCCTCGTCATATCTTGTCGAAAAAAATTTTAGTGTCGTTACCAATGTATTAAAAAAGAAAAAGAGCAGATTGAACATCACAGAATGGGGAGATTTGAGGTTAATTCTTACAAAACTGAAGCCAAATATTGATAATTTGCTGTCAGTTCATCAAGTACATCGTCCCATTACAGTTATGAGTATTTTTTTAAATTATTTATCTGATTGTAGATGTTTTGTCGATTGTTGATTAGTACGTTATCAATGTTTATTTTTAATCATATTAAGTATATAATTATAAGTATTATTTTAATAAATAGGACACAAGAGAATGTGCTAGTTTTCTTTTTAGTTTTACCACTCCGAATTTAGGGTTGGGACTCGACCGTGACATTTTTTAGGAGTTTTGGAAATTTGGTAGAACTGTAGCAGCTGGGGTCTACCGAAAACAATGATACTTTGAAAGTAATCTACGAGAAAAAATGTTTGGGAACCTCTCTTTTAAAGTCTCTACAGACAAACATTCTCACAGCATTCTCTTAAAATTCAACGATACTCGGTCGAGAGCTATCAAACGAATAAGATCCGTAGCGAATCTACCGTTGGCCAAAACTGCCGATGGGCTTATTTTACCAGCGTCGGGAATCTGTTGTTAGTGGTCAGTTGCCGAGGTCTGTTCAAAGGTCAAAATAAAACTAATGGAAAGCGAATTCCTGTACGCATTACTTACAATCCCCGTGAATGCTGTAAGTGCAATTCCTTTTTTAAAATTTGTTTGAAAACCGAAATATTCCTCACCATGCCTTTCATGAAAAATTTAATAAACACAAGATATTTGGCACTGTCTCGGCTTATTGTCAAAGTGAAGTAAAAATGAAAACGAAGAATTTCTCCTTAGGGACTAGACCCCACTACCCTCGGATTACCGTTTTATACTCTTTCCGCTGCGCATGCCATGCCCAGAAATGCCGTTAACACAAGTGGTCCATTTGTTATTCAGGTGACTGCGCAAAAAGTGCGGAAACGTGTAAAGGTAGTAGATAGCAAGGAAAGTCAAACACATAGATATGAAATTTAAACATGGTGCTATTTTCGGAGAAGTGCACGTACTTCAAATGTATCAAGTGCCACAACTGTTGAAAAGGCCGAATTGTTACATTCTGAGACGTATGATTCCGATCGCGTGCAAATCCGAAGTCTTAGTGCTCTCGGACTGGTCAACTTCGTGAGCTGTTACTTTTCTAAACAGTCAACTGCTCGTAGTTGTGAATTTTTGAGCCAAGTCAACTGCGCACGGAGGAAAACGCATGTTAAGCAGGCACTACAGGCCAACATAAAATGAAATCTACATCCTACTATTGATGAAAATGGCCACACATGGGTAACTGCTTTGTGTATAGCTATTTATAAATCAGACACAATTATTGACGGTTGTAACTTTGTTTTACACTTAAACATAGACGTTTCATGCAAAACACTATGAACCTAGTTTGAAGTTTTCGGTAATGCTGGCAAACTCAACCTTCTCGCCCGATAAATACATTTTTTAATGCTAGCAACATCTTGGCTGGGAATATCGAGTCCATTGGAGGCATCTATTCTGCGAATTAATTTTAAAGGTCTATCACAGAATATGTTATTGGAATTTATTTGTCTGTTTAAGTTATCACTGGCTTCAAGACCGTGACTGACTTCATTAGTAAACAGAATGTGAGTTTAAGAATCGTTCAAACAACAGCACGACACTCGGAGAAAGTGACTAATGATAACACTGTAAACAGCATTTAAGTGCAAAAGTTTCGAAGTAGCAAATAAAACACTCTCGTGCAGTTGACGTACCTCATCTTGTGCAGTTGACCTGTTTTCTGTGGTAATGCTGAAACTGCTCGCGCGCAGTGGGGCAAACAGTAAACTTTTCATTAGCAGTCGGTAACCATCCCTTTGAGACACATTCCAGACTAAAGGGGACGAGGTATTTGAAGGAAGAGGAAGTGCAGGAGGCCTTCTCTCTCTCCGTTATCAAGAAGAGACAAGTATATGAGAAATAAAGGAGAGCCAAGAAAGCTGATCAGCGACTGCTGCTGCCAAGAAGTGCGGTTCTACAAATGCAAATCTGTTAGCTAACACTGGTGCAGCCGAGGTTCTGGCTGCTGCGGCCATATTTTCTGCTGGAGTTGGAACGCTTCCCAATGCTTTTATCGGCTATGAGAGCCTTGCTAACTTACCGTCTAACGAGATTTTGGTGGCCGCTCATTGCTCCGGGAAATTGCAGTTTGTGGAGCTTTTGAAGCACCATTTACGTTCCTACCGGGGTACAGAAGCTATGCAGTCAAAGACACCAGCTATACATCAGTCGGTAGAAAGTCTGATTCCTCTGAGCTACCTACAAAACGGTTCCAGCTTTTCTAGAACTTTCTGACAGTAGTGTGTCTATCTTCGTTACTTTTTAACTTATGCATGATGATTTAAAAACCTCCAGAGCTACGTAGATGACGCTGAGACAAGTAATGTAACATGACATGATGGGTCGTAAATGTCGAGAAACACCTCAAAAGTGAACGACAAATTAATAGTCCCCTGGAGCAACGTTGCATAGTACTTTTTGACCAAGATGAGTTATACCGATAGTAAGAAAACAAAAAATAAATCCAAATAAATGATCAAAGAATGTGAGAGAAAATCTGTGGAATGGTGGAAAACCGTACACAACTGCAAAAGGTGGTAACATCACCTACAGATAAAGCAAGTGTAAAACTTACACGCTTCAGTGTTTATGCCAGTAGACTGAAAGCTAAGTGTAAAGTATTTTTACATTAAAAACGTCACTTCCACTTCTAAATACTGTTTACTGTAAACATATTAAATCTTCCGAGGTTGAGCCGGCCGTCGTGGCCGAGCGCTTCTAGGCGCTTCAGTCTGGAACCGCGCGACCGCTACGGTCGCAGGTTCGAGTCCTGTCTCACGTATGGATGTGTGTGATGGCCTTAGGTTAGTTCTAGTGGACTGATGACCTCAGATGTTAAATTCCATAGTGCTCAGAGCCATTTGAACCATTTTTTTCTTCCGAGGTTGACATGCATATGAAGATAAATTTGCATGATTCTAGAAGTCGTATATTGTATTTACAACCAGACTGCTATGAAACGTATGACAGTGTATATCTAGTACCAGACAAACAGCTGGCCTGACGTGGAACATTATTATTATAAGATACAAATATGGTTGTTATTATTTCAATGGCCGCTGTGGCCGAGCGGTTCTAGACACTTCAGTCCGGAACCGCGCTGCTGCTACGGTCGCAGGTTCGAATCCTGCCTCGGGCATGGATGTGTGTGATGTCCTTAGGTTAGTTAGGTTTACGTTGTTCTACGTCTATCGGGCTGATGACCTCAGATGTTAAGTCCCATAGTGCTTAGAGC
Organism: Schistocerca cancellata; assembly: GCF_023864275.1. Lineage (NCBI taxonomy): Eukaryota > Metazoa > Arthropoda > Insecta > Orthoptera > Acrididae > Schistocerca > Schistocerca cancellata. Next base: position 321,231,169 of record NC_064630.1, on the reverse strand, counting down.
CATTTGAACCATTTGTTATTATTTCAGGATCGTGAATGTAATTCGAAGAAATGTTTCAAAGAGGGGTGTGCAAAACACACCATTAAACAAAAAGAGACCTTCTATGATGAGTTCTACGGATTTGATAACAATGCACAATCGCAATTACTTCTTAAGTGCGTACACATTACTGAATCAGCAAAACGATTAGACAACAATACAAATTTGCCATCATGAAGGAACTACACTTACAGGTATTTCATTACGCTTGACAACAAAGACACATCAATCGTCATGAAAATACTCTGTGACGCATTTTCTGTCATACCGCGAAGGCTGCAGGTACTGCAAGATAAAATCAAAGCCACTGTCCAGATTCCCACTTATTTACGTGGGAAACATGCCAATCGACCATATTCTATGCCAGAAAACGTAATATTGAGAGTTTCCCTAAATAAATGAGTGATCGTAGTCGTGCACAAGCAGACCCTAAATAATTATCCACAGAACTGAGCTTATGAAAAATTTTTGGGCTGTTTCAGCAAAAATAGCCGCATGTTAATTCAAGTAAACACCTATAAGAAGGTATTTTCAGAGCAGAGTACAATCGCAGATTTGGTCTGTCTTGAGCACACACTTGTAAATACTGTGATGTGCTGTATATTAAAATGATTGCAGCTAATAATGACGTAAATATGAGTTTAATTCACGACCAGAATGAGCTTCATCATCGCAATGCTGATGCAACGCTGAAAACCGATCTTATAATAGCATAGGTAAATAAAGTTGTTTTTGCAGTATGCACAGATCTACAGCAAATCTTGTCATGCCCCACATTAAAACATTCTAGCAACTTTCAGTCACAACTTTGCCGTTAACTGTCTTGGAACAAGAGAGGCAAAAGGGGATCAGTTGAAGTTGCTTCTTGCTTGTTTAAATATGTAATATACATTTACAAGCCATTAGAGCGTGACCAACAACGTCAACTTATTGTTTGGTCTGACTATGTGTCGGTCAAAATAAAGCCTGGAAATTGTTAGCAGTATACAGGTACTTACTACATATAGGATATCTTTCTCAGATTGAACAAAAATTTCTTGTCTCATGACATAGCTTTTAACCCTGCAACAGAGATTTCGCTCGAATAAAAAGAAAAGAAAAAAATAAATGTGATGATTCAATCTGAGTGGAAGTAGGTTATAGCAGATGCTTGTGACAAATAGCCTTCCGTCATCGAAGAGAAGGCTCAAGCAGACTTTGTCGGTTTTTCATAGATAGACGTATTCATCAAGCGAGATCCTGAACTAAAAATTACCGAACTCATATGGCTAAAATATATGCCTGATAACCCAGACGGAGTGTTTGTGAGGTAAAGCCACAATGTGCTGCAATCTTGGCATCGTTACACGCTTCTAAAGAAGAAGAGAGGGCACCAATCGCATCATGTGTTTAAAATACCATTATATAAGGCGATAATTCCTCTTTCACCAGAAGAAAAGGATTTAGTCTCTATGTTGCACTACTTAAAGCTATATTATCATAATTTCACTGGTTATTGTCTTAGTGTACAGTATTACAACCTTTGTCTATAAGACTGATTACATTTTAAGGACAATGTGATTAAAATTTTTGTTACTGCTGATTCTGTTGATGCTTGTTATCAACTGATTCTTCGGTTTCACAATGTATTCCTCTACTGTGTTACTAAAACTCTAGTATGAATAAAATATCTATAAAAATGCTAGTAAGTGATATACAACATTTTATATCATTGTGTGGTATAAAACACTATTGCAGGGAAAGTAAGTGTTTTTCCTTGCAGCAAAATAAATGTGAGCCAGTGTACGAAGCCAGCAGTTCTACAATACGTAGTTCACGACTCTGGCTTCTTATTATCAGAGTACTTACACTGAACATGTTTTTCGTCAGTACTGAAAAGTGGCAAAAAGTGATATGTAACATAGTTCCCAGAAGCCACTCAAATGTTGAACAGGTGACGTCACATGATGACGTACCGCGCCGAACGAGCAGCGGTTGAGCGTATCGGTCTGTTGCAGCCCTGGGCCCCACATGCACGACTTTAGCGCGGGAAGCTGAGGGTTCAAGTCTTGCATCTGGCAAGCAGAATGTTTTTCATTGTGTGTTACATTGAGGTAAGATTCATTATTTTACCGTTCTCACAGTCTCCGCTGGTTTATTGTAAATCATAGTACGACGAAAACCTATCGTACTGCATCACAAGTAACTGCGTGTAAGCTTCCGAATTGCATAGTTACCAGTAAATGATCTACGTTTTCATTATTGAATAACGTGTTGAATAATGTCTGAAAAAAAGGAGGACAAAAGGAAAGAAACACGAAATAAGAACGGCTTTTACAGGGTGTTTAAAAAATGACCGGTATATTTGAAACGGCAATAAAAACTAAACGAGCAGCGATAGAAATACACCGTTTGTTGCAATATGCTTGGGACAACAGTACATTTTCAGGCAGACAAACTTTCGAAATTACAGTAGTTACAATTTTCAACAACAGATGGCGCTGCCGTCTGGGAAACTCTATAGTACGATATTTTCCACATATCCACCATGCGTAGCAATAATATGGCGTAGTCTCTGAATGAAATTACCCGAAACCTTTGACAACGTGTCTGGCGGAATGGCTTCACATGCAGATGAGATTTTCAATTGTTTCTGGATTCTGGCGGTACACCTGGTCTTTCAAGTGTCCCCACAGAAAGAAGTCACAGGGGTTCATGTCTGGCGAATAGGGAGGCCAATCCACGCTGCCTCCTGTATGTTTCGGATAGCCCAAAGCAATCACACGATCATCGAAATATTCATTCAGGAAATTAAAGACGTCGGCCGTGCGATGTGGCTGGGCACCATCTTGCATAAACCACGAGGTGTTCGCAGTGTGTCTAAGGCAGTTTTTACCGCCACAAATTCACGAAGAATGTCCAGATAGCGTGATGCAGTAATCGTTTCTGATCTGAAAAATGGGCCAATGATTCCTTTGGAAGAAATGGCGGCCCAGACCAGTACTTTTTGAGGATGCAGGGACGATGGGACTGCAACATGGGGCTTTTCGGTTCCCCATATGCGCCAGTTCTGTTTATTGACGAAGCCGTCCAGGTAAAAATAAGCTTCGTCAGTAAATCAAATGCTGCCCACATGCATATCACCGTCATCAATCCTGTGCACTATATCGTTAGCGAATGTCTCTCGCGCAGCAATGGTAGCGACGCTGAGGGGTTGCCGCGTTTGAATTTTGTATGGATAGAGGTGTAAACTCTGGCGCATGAGACGATACGTGGACGTTGGCGTCATTTGGACCGCAGCTGTAACACGGCGAACTGAAACCCGAGGCCGCTGTTGGATCACCTGCTGCACTAGCTGCGCGTTGCCCTCTGTGGTTGCCGTACGTGGTCGCCCTACCTTTCCAGCACGTTCATCCGTCACGTTCCCAGTCCGTTGAAATTTTTCAAACAGATCCTTTATTGTATCGCTTTTCGGTCCTTTGGTTACACTAAACCTCCGTTGAAAACTTCGTCTTGTTGCAACAACACTGTGTTCTAGGCGGTGGAATTCCAACACCAGAAAAATCCTCTGTTCTAAGGAATAAACCATGTTGTCTACAGCACACTTGCACGTTGTGAACAGCACACGCTTACAGCAGAAAGACGACGTACAGAATGGCGCACCCACAGACTGCGTTGTCTTCTACACTCCTGGAAATGGAAAAAAGAACACATTGACACCGGTGTGTCAGACCCACCATACTTGCTCCGGACACTGCGAGAGGGCTGTACAAGCAATGATCACACGCACGGCACAGCGGACACACCAGGAACCGCGGTGTTGGCCGTCGAATGGCGCTAGCTGCGCAGCATTTGTGCACCGCCGCCGTCAGTGTCAGCCAGTTTGCCGTGGTATACGGAGCTCCATCGCAGTCTTTAACACTGGTAGCATGCCGCGACAGCATGGACGTGAACCGTATGTGCAGTTGACGGACTTTGAGCGAGGGCGTATAGTGGGCATGCGGGAGGCCGGGTGGACGTACCGCCGAATTGCTCAACACGTGGGGCGTGAGGTCTCCACAGTACATCGATGTTGTCGCCAGTGGTCGGCGGAAGGTGCACGTGCGCGCCGACCTGGGACCGGACCGCAGCGACGCACGGATGCACGCCAAGACCGTAGGATCCTACGCAGTGCCGTAGGGGACCGCACCTCCACTTCCCAGCAAATTAGGGACGCTGTTGCTCCAGGGGTATCGGCGAGGACCATTCGCAACCGTCTCCATGAGGCTGGGCTACGGTCCCGCACACCGTTAGGCCGTCTTCCACTCACGCCCCAACATCGTGCAGCCCGCCTCCAGTGGTGTCGCGACAGGCGTGAATGGAGGGACGAATGGAGACGTGTCGTCTTCAGCGATGAGAGTTGCTTCTGCCTTGGTGCCAATGATGGTCGTATGCGTGTTTGGCGCCGTGCAGGTGAGCGCCACAATCAGGACTGCATACGACCGAGGCACACAGGGCCAACACCCGGCATCATGGTGAGGGGAGCGATCTCCTACACTGGCCGTACACCACTGGTGATCGTCGAGGGGACACTGAATAGTGCACGGTACATCCAAACCGTCATCGAACCCATCGTTCTACCATTCCTAGACCGGCAAGGGAACTTGCTGTTCCAACAGGACAATGCACGTCCGCATGTATCCCGTGGCACCCAACGTGCTCTAGAAGGTGTAAGTCAACTACCCTGGCCAGCAAGATCTCCGGATCTGTCCCCCATTGAGCATGTTTGGGACTGGATGAAGCGTCGTCTCACGCGGTCTGCACGTCCAGCACGAACGCTGGTCCAACTGAGGCGCCAGGTGGAAATGGCATGGCAAGCCGTTCCACAGGACTACATCCAGCATCTCTACGATCGTCTCCATGGGAGAATAGCAGCCTGCATTGCTGCGAAAGGTGGATATACACTGTACTAGTGCCGACATTGTGCATGCTCTGTTGCCTGTGTCTATGTGCCTGTAGTTCTGTCAGTGTGATCATGTGATGTATCTGACCCCAGGAATGTGTCAATAAAGTTTCCCCTTCCTGGGACAATGAATTCACGGTGTTCTTATTTCAATTTCCAGGAGTGTATATCTTTCACATCACCTCCAGCGCCATCTGTTGTTGAAAATTGTAACTACTGTAATTTCGAAAGTTTGTCCGCCTGAAAATGTACTGTTGTCCCAAGCATATTGCAAAAAACGGTGTATTTCTATCGCTGCTCGTTTAGTTTTTATTGCCGTTTCAAATATACCGGTCATTTTTGAAACACCCTGTACTTGGTTACAGCGATACAATAATTCTGAAATTCCTACATTTACAAAGCATCATATTTACAAAATGTGATAGGAATGTGGGCTGTTTGCTCGAATGCAAGTATTGCATCGCTCAGTCAGTCCTTCAAACCCAAGTCCACATGCTCAACAATTCTCATCAAATTTCGTGGTATTTCCGGACGTTTGTGATCCCGTGTGTATTGCATTAAATTACTTATCTCAACGTCATCTACATCACTTCAGGGCTTGTTAAAGATTAATGAGAATCACCCTGCATGTAACACATAAGATTTAGATAGCACTGAGGTGCGGGCATAAATGTGCATCCTTCCCCTCTCAGCTCGGAATTTGACTACTTAAGGAGAAAAGACTAGAAAATCAAATCAGATGTCCATCTTCAAGCAGGGTACGTGAATTTATGTTATCATCCAACGAATATTGTCGTGTTTATGAACTAGATTCAAACAGATAATGAAATTACGAAATGTGTTCGTAGAGGAAACTACAGATCGCAACATTGTAGTTCAGCCTTTTGTTACATGAGAAAGGTATTAGGACGACAGCAAAACCTAACTCTGCTGAAAGGGGTGACTTACATGTGTCAACATAAAAGATGGGAAGAATCATATTAAAGGAAACAATAAAAAGAAAATAATCAAATTATCAATAGAGTTGTTAAATCAGTAGAAGTCTTCACAGATGTTACAGATGAGTCACTATGATATCGTATAAGTCTCTCCTGAAATAGGTGGGATGGTAGGTGGTGAGGTATGACCCGGTACTGTTAACAGTGCGAAACAGAATGAGTATAACATCTGTAAGAAGAATATTCAACCCAATAAGAGTGGACTTCGATCTTTTGAGGCTCACGTTTAAACCTCCGGAGCCCAACTAGAATGGGTGACGGTGTGTGGGTTAACGCTTATTCTGGTGAACTGTCAGAGGGCCAGAGTACGTAAAATCATAAGCGCTGGTATTGCTGGGGTTGAGCCGAGGTTAGCTGGGCCAGCTGCAGTAGCCGGAGAGCCATGTGGCCGTCGGAACTGAGCAGCGACAGGAAATGGATCGCTGGAGAAGACAACAGCACTAACAAGGGAACCTCCCCATCGCACCCCCTTCAGATTTAGTTATAAATTGGCACAGTGGATAGGCCTTGAAAAACTGAACACAGATCAGTCGAGAAAACAGGAAGAAGTTGTGTGGAACTATGAGAAAATAATCAAAATATACAAACTGAGTAGTCCATGCGCAAGATAGGCAACATCAATTATAGTGTGACCTCAGGAGCGCGGTGGTCCCGTGGTTAGCGTGAGCAGCTGCGGAAGGAGAGGTCCTTCGTTCAAGTCTTCCCTCAAGTGAAAAATTTAACTTTTTATTTTCAGTTTATGTGACAAACTCTTATGTTTTCATCACTTCTTTGGGAGTGATTATCACATCCACAAGAAAACCTAAATCGGGTAAGGTAGAAGAATCTTTTTTCCCATTCGCCAAGTGTACAAGCTAGGTGGGTCGACAACATATTCCTGTCATGTGACGCACATGCTGTCATGTGACGCACATGCCGTCTTATAGAATATATCAGACGTGTTTTCCTGTGTAGGAATCGGTTGACCTATGACCTTGCGATCAAATGTTTTCGGTTCCCATTGGAGAGGCACGTCCTTTCGTGTAGTAATCGCACGGTTTTGCAGTGCGGTCGCAAAACACAGACACTTAACTTATTACAGTGAACAGAGAGGTCAATGAACGAACGGACGGATCATAACTTTGCGAAAATAAAGAAAGTAAACTTTTCACTCGAGGGAAGACTTCAACCAAGGTCCTCTCCTTCCGCAGCTGCTCACGCTAACCACGGGACCACGGCGCTCCTGAGCTCACATTCTCCTTGATGTTGCCTGTCTTGCGCATGGACTACTCAGTTTGTATGTTTTGCTTATTTTTTCATAGTTCCACACAACTTCTTCCTGTTTTCTCGATTGACCTGTGTTCAGTTTTTCAAGGCCTATCCACTGTGCCAATTTATAACTAAATCTGAGGGGGGGTGCGATGGGGAGGTTCCCTTGTAAGCATGGGACTGTGGCAAAATGGCCAACAATGTCTGCTTAGTAATACTCTGAAAATAAGTAGTAATCCACGGATTAATAGTTTCTCAATTCCAAGCACATCAAGGTAATCATGCAACTGAGGCGCATTTAATGAGACATTAATATCAGTTGTATTATAGAAACTAAGAAGTTACGGTGGTGCGGCAAATAAAGAATATTGTAGGAATCATTATGAATTAAAAACATTTTAAAGCCAAGATCGCATAAATAATTATTTCTTTAAAGAAACCGGTTTAGACAGACTTTGCTGTCACCTTCAAGTCTTAAGAAATCCTTTTGTTATGAAACATGTCCATTTTAAGTTGGACCTCACACCAAGTTGTCATCTGGATAACAACAGCACATTATAAAAGGTTTGTCATAACTAAACTGAGCGAAGTGGCGCAGTGGTTAGCACACTGGACGCGCATTCTGGAGGACAGAGGTTGAAACTCGCGTCCGGCCATCCTGATTTTGGTTTTCCGTGACTTCCCTAAATCGCTTCAGGCAAATGCTGGGATGGTTCCTTTGCAAGGGTATGGCCGACTTCCTTCCCCGTCCTTACCTCGTCCGATGGGACCGATAACCTCGCTATTTGGTCCCCTCCTCCTAATCAGCCAATCGTAACTAAAATATTTAAAACATAAAGTACCTTGTGCAAATCCCACGTCCATATATATAAATACTCTTCACAGATACTTTTACGTCACAAAACACAGAACATAATAGCACATCTGTTTACGTAAGCTTGACGTATTCAAAACAATGAAAAGCCACCTTAAACAGTACGAGCAGTATGTATATGGACATGGACACTTGCACAAGGTGCTTTATGTTTTTCAATGCTTTAGTTGCGACAGAACTTCTATTATGTGCTGTTTTTTATCGGCATGATAACTTGATGTGAGGTCCCACTTAAAATGAAGGCAGTTCATAACAAAAAGATTTTTGAAGACCTGAAGATGACAGAAAAGTCATGTTGGCTTTAAAATTGTCTTAGAAAGAAAAACAGATCGCTTCTTCTGTTTTCTCACAATGAGAAAATTCAGTCATCATAAATTAATATCTGTGTAATGCTTCAGGCGATCTTCAGAACCATTGTATTGGATAACAGCTGACAACACTAGCTATCACCACATCTTCACATGTTAAGAATTATGTATGTTTTGTGTCTTTTAATTATGCATATATACCAAAAAATCGTATCCCCCTCAGGAAATGAACGCATACTTTGTATGTTTCCCTATGTATCCTCATGTCATTTGTGTAGTTTGAAAACTGATTTCTTCTTTAATTAATTAAATATTAATGTGATCTATAACAAAGACATTCGTCATTTGAAACTGGTAATATGTGCACAGAACCTAAAACCACCAATAAATAGTGCAGAAAACATCAGATACACGCGCTCAGGTAGGTGCTCTGTTTCTTGAGTTTCGGAAGGCGTTTGATACAATTACGCACAGCCGATTTATGAAAATATACGAGCGTATGGAGTATCAGATGAACTGTGTGACTGGATTGAAGGGTTTCAAGCGAACAGAACACAGCATATCAATCTCCTACGGAGGGAAGTCTTCAGGCATGTCCTAAGGAAGTGTTATAGGACATTTACTTTGCACGGTATTTATAAATGGTGCAGCAGATAACGTCGCAAGTTCCATGACGCTTTTCGCAGATTATGCTGTTGTATACAAAGAAATCGCAACGTTAGAAAATTGCAGCAAAATTCAAAAATACCTGCAGTGGATCGGCGCTTGAGCAGGAGTGGTAATTGACCATCGACATAAAAAATTAATGTATTGTGAATAAATAGAAAGCTCCTTCATGGTATGATTACACGATTACAGTACAGTCACTGGAAGCAGCTGCTCCCATAAAACTCACTGATGAAAAAAAAAGAGCATCACGAAGAAGGGTTGTGCGACATACACGAAAGCTGGTAGGCGTGTTTCTACATCTTAAAGGTGACATATTTTCAGATCTCGCACCAATCGCATAAAAGAGGCGCTAGTAGCACCAGTACGAGGATGCAGATCTGGTTTGCTTCAAATACCCGCTGTAACAGTCGAGAGCGTTAGTTACTTTCGAGATTGGACGCGGTGAGCTGATGTCTGTCAAGAATGCCTTTAAGGCGACAAAGACGATGGTATCGACATCTGACTTTAAAAAAAAGAACGAGGTCGTGTAATAATGCTATGAGAAGCTGGATGTTTCTTCTGCGATATTACAGAAAGACTTGGCATGAATGAAGCCGCTGTACATGATTCCTGGCAGCGGTGATCACGAGAATGTACTGTTGCAAGAAAACCGGGCTCCAGACCGCCACGTGTCGCCACCGAGAAGGAAGACCATCGTGTTTGGCGTATGCCTCTGGCGCATCTACTATATCTGCAGCAGCTATCTGAGATCTGAGCAGCCGCTGACACCTCAATGATGCAACGGACTTTTAAAATTTGGTTACTTCAGAGACAGCTCCGAACCAGACGCCCTGTAGCGTGCATTCCACTGACCCCAAACCACCCCTATTTGCGACTTCAGTGCTGACTGAGAGCCTACTGGAGGGCATAGTTCAGATTTGTGTGTTTTGTGATGAAAGCTGGTTTTGCGTCGGTGCCAGTGATGGCCGTGTGTTGGTTAGGAGGCCAATGAGGGCCTGCAACCAACCTGCCTCTATGCTAGACACACTGGACCTACACCTAGAGTCGTGGTCTGGGGTGTGATTTCGTATGACAGCAGGAGCTCTCTCGTGATTATCCCACACATCCTAACTGAAAAATTATACGTCAGTCTGGTAATCCGTCCCGTCGTGCCACCATTTATGGACAGCATTCCAGGGAGTGTTTTCAAACACGATAGCGCTCGCCCACGCACCAGTCTTATGACCCAACATGCACTGCAGAGTGTCGACAGGTTGCCTTGGCCTGTTTGAACAGTGGATGGGAGGTCATCGGACAACTTCAGCGTCGTCTACAAAAGCCTTAAACATCCCAATGTTGACCGACCAAGTGGAACAGGCATGGAAGTCCATCTCACAAACTGGCATCCGGCACCTGTACAACACAATTCATACACATTTGTGCACGCTTGCATTAATGTTTCAGCATTTCACATTTGGAATGTCTTACCTCGCAATTACATTAACCTGTGATCTTGATATATTAATCACTTAAATATGACACCTAGGCACACGTCTTCCCAAAATTATATTACTCTTCATTAAATATTGTTTGGTGTTGCGATTTTTCTGTCAGTATATTTAGTAATACACGTGCAAAGCGATTTAAAGTGGAATAACCAGATAAAATTAATCATGGGTAAGCCAGACTGAGATTTATTGGAAGAATCCTCAGAAAATGTAGTACATCAGTGAAGCAAATCGCTTACAGAGCACACGTTCAATCAATACTAGAATATATCTCAACAGTCTGGTATCAGTACCAGATATGGTTAAGAGAGGAAATAGAGAAGATAGTGGCCGGAAGATGTATGGGACAGATCTTGCATGTAAGTATATTACAAGGATATGAGCCATGACGTAAGGGGTTGGGGGCAGGGGTTGTGTAGGGATGGACGAATATATTGTGTAAGTTCTGTGGACGGCCGAATACTACTGTCGGAGGTGTGAGAAGGACTCAGAATCTCGGCTATATGGTGGGCATCAACTTTCCTTTTCGTTACATTCCACCATGGATTTTCCATTGTTTGATCTTATACTGAATTTTATTTGTATGTGAGTTGGCGATTATTTTGTGAATAGTTTAGTGGAATTGTGTTTGGTATTTCGCAAACCATTGATGTTTAGTTAGTATTTTGGATATGTGCTACTACTTAAATATGCAATCATAACTCCAATCGATAATTATTGTTGTTTTGTTTCATTCTTATATGGATATTTGTGTCCACCATTTTAATTATTTAAGTGTTTTTACTAATCGAATAATTCATCAGATCATCCAATTAATTCAAAAGAATCCAACCCATATACCATTTTACTAATAATATTTCATTTACTTTAACTTGTATTTTACTTAATTTTGCATAGCTTGCGAGAACTTATACGAGTACACTGAAGAGCCAAAGAAACTGATATACCCGCCTAATATCGTGTTGGGCCCCCGCAAACATGCAGAAGTGCCGGAACACGACTTGGTATGGACTCTACTAATGTCTGAAGAAGTGCTGCAGGGAATTGAAAACATGAAACCTGCAGGGCTGTCCATAAATCCGTAAGAGTACGAGGAGGCGTATATCTCTTCTGAACATCACGTTGCAAGGCATCCGAGATATGCTGGTCATATCTGGAGAGTCTGACGGCCATCGGAAGTATTTAAACTCAGAAGAGTGTTCCTGGAGCCACTCTGTAGCAATTCTTGACATGTGGGGTGTCGCATTGTCCTGTTGGAATTGGCCATGAACGGATGCACATGAACGGATGCAGGTAATCAGACAGGATGCTTACGTACGTGTCACCTCTCAGAGTCGTATCTAGACGTATCAGGGGTCCGATATCACTCCAAGTGCACACGCCCCACACCATAACAGATCTTACACCAGCTTGAACAGTCCCCTGCTGACATGCAGAACCCATGGATTCATGCGGTTGTCTCCATACCCGTACAAGTGCATCCGCTCGATACAATTTGAAACGAGATTCGTCCGACGAGGCAACGTGTTTCCAGTCATCAAAAGACCAACGCTGGTGATGACGGGCCCTGACGAGGCCTAAAGCTTTGTATCGTGGGGTCATCAAGGGTATACGAGTGAGCCTTCGGCTCCGAAAGCCCATATCGATGACGTTTGTTGATGCTCCAGCATTGAAATCTGCAGCAATTTGCGGAAGGGTACCACTCTGTCACACTGAACGATTTTCTTCAGTCGTTATTTGCGGGATCTTTTCCAGCCGCAGTGATGTCGGAGATTTGATGTTATACCGGATTCCTGATATTCACGGTACACTCGTGAGATAGTCTTACGGGAAAATCCACACTTAATCGCTACCATGGAGATGCTGTGTCCCATCCCTCGCGCGTTGACTATAGCATCACATTCAAATTCACTTAAATCTTTATAGCCTGCCATTGCAGCAGCAGTAACCGATCTAACAACTGCGCCAGACACTTGTTTTCTTGTATAGGCGTTGCCGACCGCAGCGCCGTATTCTGCCTGTTTACATATGTGTATTTGAATACGCATGCCTATACCAGTTTCCTTGGCGGTTCAGTGTATAATTTTTAGAGTGTAGGATCACGAGAGTGGACAATTTTCTAGTGATTTTAGCTACTAGACATGAAAGTAGACAGTGAACGGCTCGACTCAAAGACGGAATTGAGCTAATGTTCTAAATAGAGTCGTTAATTTGCACTTTCTCCCTTTCTCTCTCTGTCTGCACTCGCGAGCGCTTTTGTGTGTGTGTGTGTTTTTTATGTATGATCAAATCCGAATATCGTAATTAGTTTTCTCATCCTAGTAATCATTTGGTGACACGAGATTATGGAACACACCTGTACAGACACAGATGTATGACGTTGGTGAGATGATACTGAAAACGGAGCCCCAGAAAGCGCAAATAATACTAATTCCCCTCAAAAGTTTGAGCCCTGCAGATCGAAAGACAAGATGGATAAAGAGCTGACAAACCAGGCAAATCAGGCAGCAGAAATCATCATAATACAAAGAAAGAGGTACCGAACATAGTAAGAAACGATTAGGAATTTGCAGGAACCCAGAACAGAAGTACAAAGAAAAAATGAAGCATAATATATATATATATATATATATATATATATATATATATATATATATATATATATATATGTTTTTCAGTAAAAGAAAACGCAGAATCTGAAGGACATCTCTAGGTTGCAGTGGAACTTTTCATGGGAATTTGCCTGCCACCTAACAACTGCGAAAATGAGGCAAAATAGTACAAAAATATAAGAAGGCAGAAAAAGAAGAAGAGTTTAACGCGCCGTCGACTACGACAATATAAGGGACGAACCATAATCTCTGAACGCGTAAGGATGGTTTTAATGCTTTTCAAAGGAGCCACTTTACTATTTAGATTAAGAAGTTTGGTAAAATTGTGAAAATTGTAACCTGGATGTAGGACGGTGTTTCGAACTTCACTTCTCCCGAATGTAACCCAAATAATATCTCTCGATTTACAGCTAAGAGAAGACGTGAATATGACCTCTCTCTTTACACAGCTACAGCAATACTCCAGAGACTGATGGAATAAAAATCAATGTTCTTCTGGCATTCAACGACGGAGTAGTGCCAAGTCTTGCACAGTTACACAGTAATATCTACTGAAATCACAGAAGGTCTCCATGTGGAATGAGAAGGCACATTAGCCCGTTCCCACGCCCCTCCTGCAATCTGGATCATGGGGTTTCTATTCGTTACAGAACTCTCATGCACTTCTAGAAGTTACTTCCCGTGATTCCACTAAGCCTTTATATTATTAGCTCTTAATGTAATCTACCTATAACAAATATTGAGCGGATAATCATCAGTTATCCCGGATATAATAAGTTTCTTTGGTAATCTATAACGTCCAGTACGTCTGGCGTGACACACCTGGAAACTGACTACCCCATTTACTTGTACATCAAAAAAGATAACTTTATAGTCTTTCACCCACCTCCCTGGCTAAATTTCTGCGGACGCCCTTCAGTGTAAGGAAGAATCTAAAATCAAAGGAGAACAGCGGAGGTCGTCATACCGAAAAGAGAGTGGATAGGGAATCGACAGTAGCTAAGAAGATGCTTCTTAATTAGTAAAGCGAAAAATTTCCTGGATTCTACTTTTTGTGTACTGGAGGTATGCTCACACTGCTGCGTGTGCGAATGTGCTTTTATATTGCCGCAGAAATATCTCGGTTGACAAGTTTATTACGCACTTCTTAGATGTTGGTACGAAATTTGACTCTCTGTTTCTTCTGCAAGCAGTAATAAAGGAACGGCAATTTCTAACGGTTGTAATGTCTGCAACACGAGAAGAAATCAAAATTCTAATATCCTCTACATCAGCACGTCTTTCTCTCCTTCTTCTTATTTTGCATAAAGTAATTTGACACTGAGTGAATAGAAGTGCGGAACGGATGAAGTAGAAAGTACTTTCGAGGAAGCGGTGATGTGCTACGCTAAAATGTACGATAAATTAGCGGAGGAGATTGAAGAGATCACTAAAACCCAAATATTTAAAAAGTCAGTTGAAGAGTACCTCAAAGCATACTTCTTAAATAATTCATATTACGCAGTCAAGCATTATTTAGGCAACACATTGTTGGTAATGATAAAAGTTGATGTTTTTAGAGAACAGACAACTGTACGTTTGCAGCAAACCGTCATATTTTAATGAATCTTAATGTAAAATACTAACTCTAACGTCTAGTCTTTTTCTTGAGGTCAACATCTCATTTACGGCGTAGATGTCCTCAGATTTCTGAATCGTGTCAGGGGGTCAACATGAAGAACTTGATAGTATAGCGAAAGCACCGCCATGACCCCAGTGCCAGACGACAGCGAGTGTGTTTGTGTGTGTGTGTGTGTGTGTGTGTGTGTGTGTAGTAGAGCAGAGTGTAGTGTGTGTGCAGTGCAAGCAGTGGCCGGTGATGTGATACAAATGAATAGTGCAAAAGTATATTTTCATAGACTAATAATTAGGTCTTCATATATAAGTCAATTTTTATATTGTTTTCTTTTTTAATGAAGATGACATGTCTGATATCATGTTAACAATCTACGAATGAATGAATAACTATTAACTAAGTAAGAAACGCAATAATATCACAACATTTTTCCGCATCAGGATTTTATATTTTTAACGTCTTCATAGTATACTGCAGCTGTCAGGTGACAAAAATGAAAAGGTATCCTGGTGAGTGTGAATGAAAGAATATAACAGCTGTTGCTTAAGCGGGAGATTATTGAAATTATCACCTGGGTCGAAAGTACCGTAACAACAATATCGTATATGTATACGTTCCATTAATTTTTCTTATTATTTAAGAAAATTGAATTCTCTTCTCGTCTGCATTGTCTATCGTCCTTGTTTCACTTCAGTACAAGGCCGTATTCTGGACACAGACTTCAGGAATAGATTTCCTAACATAAATTTATATTCGATGCTAACAAATGATTCCTTTTATGAAATTCTGGATTTTAGATCATATTCACACCCTCCATTGTCAGACATTTTTCTACCGTTTGCCTAGAAAAATCTACTAATTTTAGCGTCTAATCACCTGATGTAATACCGTCAGCTATCGGTAATTCTACTCAGAACTGTCCCTGTTTTAACTGTGAGGGTATGCATCTTATAACTTCATTTCAAACACTGACATTCCTGTTCAGCTGATTTTCTGAGTTCCTTACTGTCCCTGACAGGATTACGATGTCATCCGCAAGCCTTACAGATTTTTATTTTTCTGCTTGAATTTTAGTTACTCTTCTAAATTTTTCCTTGGTTTCCATAGCTGCTGGCTCTATGTACAGACTAAATATCGATGTGATATACTGTAAATCTGTTTAATCTTTTGCCTCGTTTTCAAGTCCTACTTTCATAACTCCATTTGGTTTCTCTACATTTTTCCCTCAGCTTTATGCCCGATAAATTCGGAACTTTCGTGAGTGTATTCCAATCAACATTGTGAAAAGATTTTTTTCTAAGCCTACAGAGCTGTAAATGCGGATTTATTTTTCTTTAATCTATCTTCTAAGGAAAGTTGTAGGGTCAGTATTTCTAATACTGTGTCAAATTTTAACGTAGCACCATCGATTATTTTATTTCATTATTGTTTTTCAAAAAAATGTATTTTTTGAGCTACTAAAGACATGGAAGTAGATAAAATTCTGGATATGCCATCATGCTTGTGTGATAAATTTATATAACGTGGTCGGAAATGAAGCTCTAACGAAGAGCAGCATATATGAATAACTTTCCGCGTCACAAAGCCATTATTATTATTATTTTGAGCTTTTCCTCAGTACAGAGGCTTATCTCCAACATAATAATTTACTTGGAAATTATAATACAAACAATAAACGTTCTTAAACTATACTCTCAAAATATTTCTCCAGGTGTTTCGATCTTGTGTGTCCTCTTCCTCTGCGCCCATTCTCCTCATTGTGTGCTGTACATTTTGGAGCCAGTTGGTCACAGGACGTCCTCTTCTTCTTTTCCCCTCGGGTTCCCACTCCAGTATCAATTTTGGTATTCTGGCTTCCTCCATTCGTCGTACATGCCCGTACCACTGTAATTTCTTCCTATCCATTACGTCATATATTCTTTCTTTTATTTCCATTCTCCTTATTACTTCGGTGTTCCTTATCTTTTCTTTCCTGGAGATTCTTGCCGATCTTCTCCAAAAGTCCATCTCTAGAGCTTGTAATTTTTTAATGTGCTTCATGTTAATTGTCCAGGTCTCCGTTCCATACAGAACCACACTCTCTAATATGGATTTGTATATTAATTTTTTAGTTCTGCTCATTACATTCCTGCTCCATAAGACTGAGTTAAGCATCCCAATGACCCTCCGTCCGCTACTAATTCTTTTATTGATTTCTGACTCTGATTTTCCCTCGATTTCTAAAATGGATCCCAAATAACAGAAAGTGTTTATCTTTTTAATTTTCTTTCCTTCAATGTATAGCTCATCTGAATCATTAGTCAAGTATTCTGTTTTTTGGTAATTAATCTTAAAACCCCAAGTTTTGTATGCTACTGCTAGTTAATTGCATCCTCTCCATCTTGTGCTACGACTACTTGATCATCAGCAAATAATAAATGATGTAGGTAAACTCCATCTCTTATTTCTAATCCCATACTATTACATTTACGAGACCATGTTCTAAGGCTAATATCTATATAGATTTTAAATAATGATGGTGACATGGGACAGCCCTGTAAAAGGCCTTTGCTTGTTCTAAATTTCTGTGAAAGTTTATTACCAACTTTCACTTGGCAAATGTTATCTTTATACATCTGTTGCATTATTTTAATCAAGGAAGGGTTTATGTTTGCCATATGTAGTGCTCTCCAAAGTAATTTTCTTGGAACAGTATCATACGCTTTTTCTAGATCTATGAAAATTAATCCTATACTTTTTGATTTTTCCCTATGTTTCTCCAAAATCTGTCGTAATGTGAAAATATGGTCTACACATGATCTCCCAGCCGTGAATCCACATTGTTCTTCTTGGGTTCTAAAATTTTTTTCCAGTTTGTTTTTAATTACTTTCGCAAAAATTCTCATTAATGTGTTTGTAACACAAATTCCTCGATAGTTTGAACAAATTTTGCGATCCCCTGTCTTAAATATTGTATTAATGTAACCTAGCTTCATCTCGTTGGGTATTGAATCTCCATGTATCATTTTGTTGAAGAGCTGTGTTGTCAGTTTCACAATTTTGTCACCACCATATTTCAGACACTCCAGATTGATATTGCCTGGTCCCGGTGATTTACCATTCTTTCCTGTTCTCAACGCCTGAAGTACTTCACTTTCTAAAATCTGGATCTCATCATCTTCATGTCCTTTATCTTCCCCTGTTCCTTCTTCTAGATATTCTTCTCTGTCCTCATTTAATAATTTTTGGAAATACTCTTCCCATTCCTTTTGTGTTATCAGTTGGAGATTAGTTTTGCTTTTTGTATCCTGTCGAAGTCCTTTCAATACTGACCATGCTTCTTTTGCTCTCCCAAATCCTAATTTGCTATTCACCTTGGCACATGTTCTTTCCCATGCTTCATTTTTTGCCATCCTTATTTTTTTCATCACTTCATTCTTCTTTTCCTTGTATATTGACCTTGTTTCTTCTGATTTATCATTCAACCACTGAAGGAACGCATTACGTTTTTCTATAACGAGGACCTCTAGTTCCTCTGACCACCACTCTGCTGCACGGTTGTGGTTGCTATCTTTTTTACCCAACACCTCTGTTGCTATGATTTTCACATTAGATTTTATATAGTCATATATTTCCTCTGTGCTTCCTTCAAATGATTCAACCAGTTTCTTTTCCATCCTGGCCGCAAAGAGTGTTCTGATACTTTCGTCTTGTAGGCTGTCAATATTAAAAGGTAAATTTTCATCTTTCTCAGTCTGGTTCGTTTTATTTATGTTACTTGTATCACTCCTTGCATTCTTCCATGGCCAGAAAGACTTCATTTTAACTAGATAGTGGTCTGATCCACACTGGGCTCCTCTATAAGATCTGACGTCTACTGCCTTGAAACTACTTGTTTGCCTAATGATAATATAATCTATTATAGAACGAAGTTCTTTGGTGTTCTGTTGCCAAGTATATTTATGAATGTCCTTATGTTTGAAAAATGTGTTGGTAATTTTCAGATCAAATTGTTCACAAATTGCAATCAACCGTTCCCCATTGTCATTATATTCGTCCTCTCCATGTTTTCCTACTATTCTACAAGATTCTCTAATTCCTACCCTTCCATTCAGATCTCCCATGATAATCAGTTCCTTTCTTCTTGGGATTTTTTCAATAGTCTCCCTGAGGGCGTCCCAAAATGTATCTTTCTCCTTATCTTTTGTGTCGTTCGTGGATGCATATACGCCAATAATCACAACTTCCCTAGCAAATAATGTCATTTCAACAGTTATAATACGTTGATTGATTAATGTCGAATTTGTGATTCTTTCTTTCCAAGATTTCTTTATCATAATGGAGACTCCTGCTTTGGCTCTTACTGCTTTTGATACCCCACTCCAGATGTGTACATAATTATCCAGTTCTTCTTCTCCTTGGCCTTTCTTCTTTGTTTCAGAGAGTACGACAACATCCATGTTGAACATGTCAAATTCTGCAGAGAGTAAATCTATTTTAGTGGAAATACCTTGCACATTCCAGTATCCAAAAAATAATTTTCCGTTTCTCATTGCCAGTTCGTCGTCCAAAGTTCCAATTTTTCCGAGGCATATTATTAGGTTTTTTAGCATTTTTATGTTTTTATATGAGTGAGGAGCTGGCCCACTGCACAACCCCCAACCTGGAGGACCAGGTAATTTTTACTCAAGGTTTTCTTCCTTTAGCCTTTGATAAGCCAATATCATACTACAAGGCAGCAGTTGCTAGTTTTGGTCCACCCCGGGTATTTTATTTCCCCGGTACCCACCATATCTGGTGAGCATTCCCCTATCCGCCACCTGGGGAGGCGCCCGATGGGAGACCAGCAAATTCCACACGGGCACAAAGCCATACATGAGTAAATATTTAACTGACACATGAAGGTAAATTGCTATTAGCAGACAGGAATGGCACGTTGTCTGCTTCGTCATTTTTCAGAAGGATAAGCGTCGTAATTCCGAGAGAACTTAAGGGACCAGATCCCTGCTGTTGAGTCGTGGCACTTCAGAGAAAGGCCCTCCTCGAACGAAAATGGTATCCGAATGCTGCATAAATTCAACGGAAGACAGCTTATCCCTCCTTGACGTGATAAATAAATTAAGGGCCCATCTAGAAGAAGCCCTTCTCATGATGTTCCAGAAGAGCCGCGCCGCTCTGCAAGAGTATGCGAGCTGCAAAGTTCATAGCCGTCAGATCTTGCACGCGCCATTAGCCCTCAGGAGCCGTGCCCGCAGTCCATAAATAACCAAGTTGCCTATCTGGCAGGCGCTACGCGCTCCGGGCACACTTATCTGGCCCTGGTCGTGCGCGACAGACCGCGGTTCGCGACGCATAGAGCTGGTTGTAGTCCTGGCAGCATTTGGGAAGATATGTCACCGATGAAATTTCATCGGCGGGTAACATTCTAGCTTTTTTGTGAAATATGTATTTGACATTTTTCATTAAAGTTTTGAATCCATATAGGAAGATCGGATTGCCATTTCTTGCTAGTTGTTTAGTCGTTCAAATGTGAGAAAATTAAAAAAAATTGTTCTCCCTTGACAATGTAATATAGAACACTACAAACAAAAATTATTACTGTTTCGTATTCAAAAGTCCCTGAAATTTGAATTTTGCCCCTAAATTGCTACAGGTACAATGAATTCTCACTAGATATCTCCTCGGATTTCTTCTTGAACCAGTTTTTAAACTGGCTGTGAGTTGATTGATAAGATTATTTGTTCTGAGCATACTTCCTTTTTCCATTTCAATGAGTTTGCGGTTTTGCGATGGGAGACCTGAAAGAGAACGGTATCTATATAAGGTTTTGTTTCAAACATGAGAAAATAACTGCAGAAATAATACATTGAAGCAAGGTGTTAGGGACAAAACTTTACGTGAGCAGAGACTTGCAACGGTTCTCATAAACCAGAAATTTTTGACAGAAACCAAAGGAACTGCCGGAATTAGGACTGCGAGAGCCGGAGATGCATAGTGCGTAGGTAGCACGCTCAGTAAAGCAATTAGCCGCATGAGAGAAAGGTTCCGATTCGATCCCCAGTCCGGCACACAGTTGTAGACTACCAGGAAGTTCCAGACAACTCTGATCACAGTGCACTCCACGACAGAGTGGAAGTTCATTCTGTAAATTTGACAGATGTTCTCCATCCCAGACGTAACTTAGTGTCAAGGACGTAGCGAAACGGGGAGGGGGGTGGGGGAGGCAGGGCGTCCCGAACCCCCTCCCTTCACCTAAATGCAATTACACAAATCTAGCTTCAGTGTAATGCAATTGAAAGTAATATAGGGCGATCAAGAAAGTTTCTATTTGAGAGCGTAGCGTGAACTAGTGCTGCGTTATTACCAAATGAGTGCATACAGGACCAGCGTGCTGTTATTCTTTTCTTGGCTGCCGAAGGACAAACACCGGTAGACATTCACAGGAGAATGAAGAATGTGTGTGGGGCAGCATGACTGTCGAAAAGCACCGTTGTGAAATGGTGCGACAAGGGGTGCTGCTGCTTCATGATAACGCACGTCCCCATATTGCGAATGTCGTAAAGCAGAGGTTACGTCAACTCAAGTGGGAAACGCCCGAGCACTCACCCTATAGTCCTCATCTCTCCCCATGTGATGTCACGCTTTGGTCCCTCAGAAAAGGTCTTGAAGGGTCGAAGATCCCTGTCAGATGAATACGTGCAGTAGGCAGTTGCGGGCTTCATCACGCAGCAGGTCACACTGTTTTACCGAAGGGATATCGTCCACCTGGATTGCCTCTATGCCCACGGCGATATTGGCTGAGTGACATATCAATTCACGGCTGTATGGCCTGCGAACAGAAACTTTTTGATCGCGCCTTACATTTTCATTTTCAATCATTACAGGAAAAAGGGATAAGCACTATCGACGAACAAAAGGTTATCGATAGATTTGACAGATTTAAACTATCGAAATATTGATTTGCACTATCGGCTACTGCTTGCCCCTACTTTAACCAAAACCAACTACTGTACATTGTTGGCCTTACCTGAGTTCATTAGTTCAGTTCTCACTTTGCAATATCCCGCCGTGTGTGAGACTGTGAAACCTATTAGAATAATGGACCTACCCAGACTCCGTCACACTCCCCTTTAGACTCCATGTTAGGTGCTAATTACGCAATGGAATTGCTGTCTTGAAATGTCCTAACATAGTATCATAAGGAGAGAAATTGC
The DNA here is from genome assembly GCF_023864275.1 of Schistocerca cancellata. NCBI lineage: Eukaryota > Metazoa > Arthropoda > Insecta > Orthoptera > Acrididae > Schistocerca > Schistocerca cancellata. The sequence continues at coordinate 321,209,205 of NC_064630.1, read as the reverse complement.
AATAGTCCTACTCTTTAACTATCCGTTCATTCAATTTAATAAGTCAGTGAATTAAAGGGAACTACGTGTTCCTTCAAATAAAAATGCAAATGAAACATAAACCGATTATTTATTATATTAGCCAATTAGAAAATATTTGCATCAAGAGTCCACCAAAAATAAAGTTAACTGCTGATCACAACTAACAAGATAGGCAAGCGGAGGGATGGCTACCATATACTAGCTGCAAATTAAATCATTAACCCAACACAATACAACGATTAATTTAGAAACTCCAGACGTCGAATGAATACCACAACGAACGATACTAAGGCATGTATCGGGTTTATCGGAGCTGTGGCAGCGGTATGCTTCCTATGTAACATTAAACCCCACCTAGAGAACCGTGCTGCTGTATGTATACCCTTACTAATCTGCTGTGACGGTAAAGCAGAGGACCGTGGTCATAATGGAGAGTCAGAATCTCGCTCGTCAGGACTTGAATACTTCCAAGCGCCACGACGTCTCGAACCACCGACTTGTCTTCATCCAATAGCAAACCGTGAGTGCCTCCTTTTCTTCCTTCAGCTGCAGACGAGACAGCTCCCGCCAATCTGGCTGCAAACACCAATTAGGAAAAATGTTACTGTTGACCGCCAATAGCGTGTCAATGCCATGTTTAACAAATCCCCATCCCGGAATGTCATCAATCAGGGCATATCTCCCTCGCTAGTTTGTCCTAGAAATTCCTGTCTGAGATCAGCCGGCGACGGACGAATCAGAGCGTAGTTTAACACTCATGAATTTCCCGAAGCCAAATACCTTTCCAAAACTTGTATTTTTCCGCCAAAAATTGTGGTTCCCAGTAAGCACTTGAAACTATTGCCCTCAGCCATATCCAGAGCGAACCGTGTTATAGACCACTAGCCCCGACTTAGTGAAAAGGATCAGTAGGTTCAGTAAGCTTACATCGGTGGCCAACAGACACGCGCCAGCCAGCACAAAGTTCTGAGTATCCGGGTGCATTCAAAGCAGTGTACGAGCTGTGCATTTCTCACATGTTCACAGACTATTGCCCCTGTTACCGTTGACAGCTGAAATTTTATAAAATACATTTCTCTGTAATAACCCAAGTTTAAGTTGATGCAACTAAAGTGTTCTGCCTGTCGCCAGTAGTGACAAGGGGCAGATAAATTTGTTGCAAATGAAAGGAGGCAAGCCAGACAGGTTGTAATCTTCCCACTTAATTTAAGATAAGTGCTGCGATTTATTATTTTTGGGCTGTGTACTGTTCTGATAATTTCTAATTACGCATAAGTTTCTAATAATAAAGACGAAAATCCGGTTTTGATTCGTCCACTAGCATTATGATAAGTGAAAAATATGTGCGCACTATTATACTAGCCTAATTACCTATCCGTAGTAGATTAATGTTAGCACTGGAGTCGTTATTTGGAGACTGGTAGAACTTAGAGTTCACAAGGAAGCGGAGTGGTGACAATTATTGCAAATAACATTAAATTAAAATAAGTGCATAAAAATATACTGAGATTTGCCTGTGCCGCCCAGAAATCTCTTTGATCAACAAAAATATCGCCCAAATGGCGGTAATAGCATATCCTAAAAAAAAAATTGTTGGCGTTATGAGCCCGAAACTGGTCAAGCAGATGGTTCTCACTGATGAAAACGGGTTTCGGTACGGAACGATGGGGAGGGGTTTGTGGAGAGCAGAAGGGGTATGTGATGATAAGACACTCTACAGTTCCTTCGTAGTTTTTCAGCAGATTACTTGAATTCGGCAGAGCCGACAGGGCCCTGCTCCCCCCCCCCCCCCTTCGCTATTCGTCCAAAATATATACTTACGATCATGTAACTCAATAATAACTGGAGCCACGAATCCCATTCACAATAATTAAATATTACAATACACGCATTCATGTGTATCAAATGACAAAATATGCACACTCGAAGGAGAAACATACAGTATAAGACTTCCATCTTTTGTTTTGTTGCATTTTATTTTCTTTGAAAACAATGTACAACAAACGCTTTTTCCACATTTTCAACGGATAGGGGTAGCTCTGTGTCTTAAGGAGCGAGCAATCCCAGGATTCGGGAGGCGAGATGGTTCGTATCCATCCGTCGGCAACCGTGAGTATCATTTCCTGTGATTTATCATTTTCAATTTAGTCAAATGCCGAGATTGGTCCCTTACCATAGGCCAGAGCGAATTCCTTCCTCCCTGCCGTTCCTGTCACTTCACAGTTTCCTTAAGTTAAGAAGCAGCCTGTCTGAAAAGAGCAGCTCCGAAGCCGAGTCTGACATCTCTTTGAAGACACCTGACATTAAAAACCATATTTACATTGGAAGGTGACTAGAGATCGCCATTTTGAATTGTGTTTCTGTGAATAAAAATGGCCCACTTGTTGAACGGCGCTATGTCATGTCTTCAAGTTTTCACTACAAGAACTATGTTCTGTTGCGAAATGTCTTCTTCATAATATCCTTGGAACAGTGAGTCTAACCGTCACAAATCTAGCGTATTTGTATCTAAACGTCATATAACCGGCAACGTATGTTGTACATCTTAGAGGAGTTTATTAACATCAATGACTTTATAACGATATTATCATGGATAAGTACACATTCATTTATGAGGTCGCATACATTAGACGTTGAGTTGAAATTAATGCGTGAATCAATGTTAAGATCTCAAAACTGTACCTCGTAGTATCTGTGCATTCTGTTTTGTTTTACGAATAAATTTCATTGCTGTAGTTGACTACTGAAATAGTAATTTAAAAAAAATGTTCTTTGTCACTTAAGGAAATTGAAGAATTTGTATGAAATCAAAGACACTTTACTTAAATTTTAGACTAAATTGAGGAAGTAGGGATGCTTTGATGTGCTAAGGAAATTCTGAATTTATTTCAGGTAAGTTGTAAATTTTTGAATCTGTAAGTTTTCTTGTAGATTTATGAGATATTTTTCTTACCAGATCTGACCATTTTCATGTCCTGTTCTGTTTTGATAGGCTGGTGGTTCTGCAAATGTTGAACGGCTGGATCCATATTTCCGTGATTTTTTGTGTTCTTCATACCTTATTTAAAAAGTCCTATCTGCCTGTTCTATGTGTAGAGCACCACAGCTGTTACACTAGAGTTGGTAAATGCCACGTTTTTGGTACACGTCAGTTTTATCTTCCTGTTTTGGACGTTTCTGTATGGAGTTGTTGCTTTAGTATGCCGTTTTTACTGATTGTTTCTTGAGGATATTCTGAATTCTGTATGTGAGTTTGTTCCGCACGTGAGTGCATACCAGCTCGTCTGTTGAGTTTCTTCGTGGTTATCTTGTTGTGTAGTGGGGGTGATGTTAATGTGTGTGTTTGTGGTGGGTATTGCGGGTATCTGTATTTGTGTGGCGTTTTTATTTTTTATTTTCTGGTATCCTGAATTTTCTGGTTCAGTTTTGTTACCAGGGATTCTTTGTATCCATTATTTTTTGCTATCTGAATAATTATGTTCAAATCCTTATTATACACTCCTGGAAATGGAAAAAAGAACACATTGACACCGGTGTGTCAGACCCACCATACGTGAACCGTATGTGCAGTTGACGGACTTTGAGCGAGGGCGTATAGTGGGCATGCGGGAGGCCGGGTGGACGTACCGCCGAATTGCTCAACACGTGGGGCGTGAGGTCTCCACAGTACATCGATGTTGTCGCCAGTATCGGCGGAAGGTGCACGTGCCCGTCGACCTGGGACCGGACCGCAGCGACGCACGGATGCACGCCAAGACCGTAGGGTCCTACGCAGTGCCGTAGGGGACCGCACCGCCACTTCCCAGCAAATTAGGGACACTGTTGCTCCAGGGGTATCGGCGGGGACCATTCGCAACCGTCTCCATGAAGCTGGGCTACGGTGCTGCACACCGTTAGGCCGTCTTCCGCTCACGCCCCAACATCGTGCAGCCCACCTCCAGTGGTGTCGCGACAGGCGTGAATGGAGGGACGAATGGAGCCGTGTCGTCTTCAGCGATGAGAGTCGCTTCTGCCTTGGTGCCAATGATGGTCGTATGCGTGTTTGGCGCCGTGCAGGTGAGCGCCACAATCAGGACTGCATACGACCGAGGCACACAGGGCCAACACCCGGCATCATGGTGTGGGGAGCGATCTCCTACACTGGCCGTACACCACTGGTGATCGTCGAGGGGACACTGAATAGTGCACGGTACATCCAAACCGTCATCGAACCCATCGTTCTACCATTCCTAGACCGGCAAGGGAACTTGCTGTTCCAACAGGACAATGCACGTCCGCATGTATCCCGTGCCACCCAACGTGCTCTAGAAGGTGTAAGTCAACTACCCTGGCCAGCAAGATCTCCGGATCTGTCCCCCATTGAGCATGTTTGGGACTGGATGAAGCGTCGTCTCACGCGGTCTGCACGTCCAGCACGAACGCTGGTCCAACTGAGGCGCCAGGTGTAAATGGCATGGCAAGCCGTTCCACAGGACTACATCCAGCATCTCTACCATCGTCTCCATGGGAGAATAGCAGCCTGCATTGCTGCGAAAGGTGGATATACACTGTACTAGTGCCGACATTGTGCATGCTCTGTTGCCTGTGTCTATGTGCCTGTGGTTCTGTCAGTGTGATCATGTGATGTATCTGACCCCAGGAATGTGTCAATAAAGTTTCCCCTTCCTGGGACAATGAATTCACGGTGTTCTTATTTCAATTTCCAGGAGTGTATTTGATAAGAACAGTGAGTTCTGATACACCATTGAGTACCACGATATGTATTTCTAGTTACCGAATTTCGCTTTTTTTCGCCTCATAATACATTATAGCTGTAGGCATGTACTATTCACAATGAGTCTGATCAGAGTCCATGTCACCTCTTACCGTTCATCTATTTAGTCATCACAAAATTCTTTCTATTTTCGAGCAACCACCAATTTATGAAGTGCTACTGGCTTTGATTTGCAAATTATAAATGATTAGCATTTCAACGCAGCCACCCAAAGTAGGTAGGAGTAACATCATCTACATTCAACACATAAGGGAAGATTAAGCAGCTGTTTCTCATTAAGAATCACATTTATGTTTTAGTTGTTTGTGGGAATATCGTGCTACACCTCGTGTAAGAAGCAGATTTTACTACCAGGATAGGTCGAAATACAACTGTGCAAGAGTCGTGGCCTTTCAAGACTCCAGTTTGTTGTTCTGCGTTGGTCGGGACAACATGGCTGTCTGAATCGCTGGTTCAGAAGGATCATACTCAACATCTCACAGGTTTTCAACTACCTCACACGACTAGCGCCAGAGAGGACGCATGTGTTATTCAAACGGTCGTGTATGATGCTACAGCCACGTCACGTACCTCGAATCGGAAAATGGGCTTGTTTGTAGCAAGACAGTACGACGAGGTTCAAGGGCTGTCAGCAAAACGACCAAAGTAATGGAATGCCAGAGCAAATTACTTGTAGCCAGAACTGTTTTATCGTACTCCTTTCTGCTTTCCCTTCTTTGCTTAGAACTGGGTTTCAATCTGAGCTCTTGATATGCATACAAGTGGTTCTGTTTTCTCCAAAGGTCTCTTTAATTTTCCTGTAGGCAGTATCTATCTTACCCCTAGTGAGATAAGCCTCTACATCCTTACATTTGTCCTCTAGCTTAGCCATTTTGCGCTTCCCGTCGATCTCATTTTTGAGACGTTTGTATTCCTTTTTGCCTGCTTCATTTGCTGCATTTTTATTTTTTCTCCTTTCATCAGTTAAAATCAATATTTCTTCTGTTACCCAAGGGTTTCTACTAGCCCTCGTATTTTTACCTATTTGATCCTCTGCTGCCTTCACTATTTCATCCCTCAAAGCTACCCATTCTTCTTCTACTGTTTTTCTTTCCCCCATTCCTGCCAATTGTTCCCTTATGCTCTCCCTGAAACTTAGTACAGCCTCTGGATTAGTCAGTTTATCCAGGTCCTATCTCCTTAAATTCCCACCTTTTTGAAGTTTCTTCAGTTTTAATCTACAGTTAATAACCAATAGATTGTGGTCTGAGTCCACATCTGCCCCTGGAAATGTCTTACAATTTAAAACCTGGTTCCTAAATCTCTCTCTTACCATTATATAATCTATCTGATACCTTTTAGTATCTCCAGGTTTCTCCCACGTATACAACCTTCTATCATGATTCTTAAACCAAGTGTTGGCTATGATTAAGTTATGCTCTGCGCAAAATTCTACCAGGCGGCTTCCTCTTTCATTTCTTAGCCCCAATCCATATTCACCTACTATGTTTCCTTCTCTCCCTTTTCGTACTCTTGAATTCCAGTCACCCATGACTATTAAATTTTCGTCTCCCTTCACTACCTGAATAATTTCTTTATCTCATCATACATTTCATCAATTTCTTCGTCATCTGCAGAGCTAGTTGGCATATAAACTTGTACTACTGTAGTAGGCATGGGCTTCGTGTCTATCCTGGCCACAAAATTGCGTTCACTATGCTGTTTGTAGTAGTTTAACCGTACTCCTATTTTTTTATTCATTATTAAACCTACTACTGCATTACCCCTATTTGATTTCGTATTTATAACCCTGTATTCACCTGACCAAAAGTCTTGTTCCTCCTGCCACCGAACTTCACTAATTCCCACTATATCTAACTTTAACCTATCCATTTCCGTTTTTAAATTTTCTAACCTACCTGCCCGATTAAGGGATCTGACATTCCACGCTCCGATCCGTAGAACGCCAGTTTTCTTTCTCCTGATAACAACGTCCTCTTGATTAGTCCCCGCCCGGAGATCCGAATGGGGGACTATTTTACCTCCGGAATATTTTATCCAAGAGGACGCCATCATGTCACGTGAACAAATGAAAGTGAAGTGTAAGTAATGTGAGAAACTGGAAAGCTATGTATATCAGCAGTACGCATCCTTTTACCAAAATCGATTACTTATGAAGAACTTGTAAAAAGATGTGTTATCAACTACAGCACAACTCAAAAGAGCACTAAAAACCAATCAAATATGTAAGCGTAGCAAAAAATGAATAAAACAAAGAAGACTTACCAGAAGAAAACAAGAAGGTAAACATAAAGCATGTGACGCTACAATGTTCAACCCGAGCGGATGGGAAATGATCATGTGAAAAAATTAAGATGCTGATGCCATACAGCGTATTTTTTGGTTAGATTACTCGCAACAGAAGATTCGCCATACCAGGAAAATGGACGTAATAGGAGCATCCAGCTTGGTACAGGAACTTCACTGTTAATCGAACGTGTGGAGATGATGTCACTGTCCACACATACTAACAAAATTTTCGGATTTTTTCCTGAATCACTTGGAGTGAACGCTGGAATGGTTTCTGAAGTAAAGTCGGAACCTATCTGCTTCATCATTCTCATTCAATGTGGACAGAATTTTTCTTCTAATACCGTCGACGTGGATTGGACGTCACACTGATTCTTCGTCCAGACGCCGTAATTGTTTTTTATTATTTGATAAAATGTATGATTGTTACAGTGTTATAAAATATAACGCCAAGAATATATGTCTTTAATTTTCTGAACGTTTTTGCTCTTCTTGTAGTACAATTATGTTTCTCTTAGATGACAGACGACAATAACCTATTTAGCACTACTCGATAGCATAGTCACTAGTAACTACAGTTACAAACTGAGGAGCGTTTTTTCGTTCAAATGTCAGTAAATGCTCAACTGATCAAAATGTAGTTTTTTATGGTTGCCATGCATGACCTGTTTTGATAAAAGGCCTATATTTGCTGTTGTTATAGGGTTTACCCAGTTAAAGAAAAAGTCGGTAAACGAAAACTGCGCTTTGCTTCCGACACACGTGAAGTGACAATAACGATATAGTATATCACTGTCAGTGATAACATGAGGTCTCTGCAAATAACATAAACTGGAGGCAAACACTTGCTGCCAGAACCAACGATAGAAATAGATTAGAGGTTTGCGCAACATTAACTCCTAATTATTTCTCACTTCGAGCCAGCTATATTAGAGAGATGTAACATCAAGAAATATATAAGGGAAGAATACTGTTTCGATAGAGTACAGTATAAGGAAACAAGATGGGCAGGCAGTACCTGTATGTGCCGCAAGAATTCAGGCAGTATCTGGGATGTCCAAAGACAGATTTTCAAAAGAAGAAGGTCCTGAGAAAAAGAAACAATAATAACAAACTATAGGTTGCAGAAACTTTGCGCAAAACCGTTCTGTGCAACAATGGAGGAGGAAAATCCAAATGCAGTTACAAAATGTTTTGAAATACAACAAAATCATCCAAAACTGAAGCTCTCAGTAGGTGACATGCTCTGTCACAAGACAAACTTGGCTCTACAATTTGTGCATTATGATTAATTCCTGACCACAGACAAGGATAAGTATTGATTTTTACATCTAGTTTGAAACTGAAGGACCGAGGGGATGGAACCAAGTAGCATCTGCTACATTAGTATTCCTAGAAACCTTAAGGCGTCCGAGCCAGAAAATGGTCCAAATGAAATTCATTATTTTTTGATTCCTGTTCCAGTTCAATTGAAAATGCAGTTATTATGTGCACACTAATGAACTTCATGGAAGAATGCAAAAATTTTAATAAGCTGGTACATTATTTCCCTATTCGTCGTTACAGCTGTAGCTCTGAAAGAGTTTTTAGTAGAGTGGATAAAGAAAACCGGAAAAAGGAAGACATTCGTTCATCGACTGAGTAATATAAAGTACTAGAACAACATGGCATCATCAAGATACTAACTGAAGATTGGGAAGCAAAGGATCTCGTGTCCAGTGCACTAAGGCCCTACGATCTACAATATCTTTCAAAATAATTGCTCACTGAGTGATGACTAATGAAAAATCTAAGAAGAAGTTAATGTTGTCAGTATAGGAGACGTATAATGGAAATCCTATAGAGGTTGAAGATGAAAATCCGGAAACTGCAGTCAGGGAGCGAGGAACGCAGCCAACTTGGAAAAGAAAAAAATGGTCAGCAAGGTAAAACGTGTGCTTTAAAACTTTTAAAACATTTTAACTTGCCAGAAGCAGTAAAAGAGTTTTATAAGGACGTTGTTGAAAGTCATCGATATGCTAATGATTTAGTATTGCTGTAGCCAGTATTTTGCATTGTATTTGAATAGCGTTTGTTGGTACTTTGCACTTCTGCCTATGAAACATTTATGGAAAGATGCGATTCGAAAGTATTATATTGTAGTACATTATTCTGTTTCTACGCTAAAAGAACAATAAAGTGGATTTCTTTGTAATTAACAAAAGATAAGAAAGAAACGGAACAATCAGTTTCAATCAACAAAACTTTTAGCTTGCATCTTTGAATTTATCGACCTGTGAAAAATCTTTAAAACTTTGTCCTTCCAGTCTGGAATACAATACAAATTAAAAAAGAAAACAACTGAAACACAAAATCGTTATCATGCCTACAAAAGCTGTGCAAATGCTAAATTATCTCATTCACGAAGTTACTATTTCTGAATGATATTTAAAATATTTTTTTAGCATTTATCAAGTTTTTAGAAAATGTTCCTCCTTTATCAAGTTTTTAGGAAACGTTCCTCCTTTATGAGCTGCTACTGAGAAAAGAATATACATGGTGGAACAAAGGAATATTTATATGGATTCAATATAGTTAAATATAAATGGAGAACTGTATTTCTTTCAACAGATATAAATTTTAATTCCCTTAACTAATTTTATATTGTTAGATAGGATGGGGAATCACTACTGGCTGCTGCATTCCACACAACCAGCTTCCCTCGCAGACCATTTTAAATATTTGTTTCTGGGAGTAAGATGTTGCTCAGGGCATGCAGTGTTGAACATCGTCTCTCGAGGGGAAAACTCGACGCTATTGGCAGTTCGTTCGAGGCGGGGAATTCCTCAAACTTTATCAATTTACTTTTCTGCTAATGTTCAAATTTCACGGGTGAGTTCTTGCCTGATTTACTTCATTTCTAACTCACAAAATTACCCGTTATTTTCTCTGAGCTAACTTTTCATTCCATTAAGTACTGCACGCAAACAGCTACCGATTATTTTTTTACACACGTCAAAACGAAACTTCACAGTGATATGCACTGCAGTTTAAATCGGTTCTTTCCGCTGTTTCCGCGACGCAATTTGCATGCATATCTGCGCTTTCATTTCGCGTAGAAAGTCTCTTTTTAAAAGTTCAGAGTTTTACTAGTTTATGTTTGTTGATGAGAGTCGCGTATTGCAGATTTGAAACTGATAAACCTATATTCAGAGTAAGCGATATCACGTGTGACTTTGATTACTGCGAAACACTGCAAGCATGAAGCGAGAATTTGCTGGCACTGGAGAGAAATTATTGGTACAACAAACAAAGACGGAAGCAGCTAGTACAAAGAACCTTCAGGATGAACATGATTTCAAAAGTGAATTAGGTATATTCCATACGAATTACTCATGAACAACATATTCGGGTAAAGGAGATCTTTGCCATTATACAATTAACTGGAGTCTAATTAATATTAGATCATACAAAGTTGTTTTGAAACGGTGCCCCAGAATACATATTTTGATTGCAAACGTAGAATTATTGAAGAATTTAGCTACATTAAGCATTGTTTAGATTTTCCAGAAAACGCATATGAATGAAATCAGCAGCTTATAATATGCTTCACACATTCTACCATACTGAAATCCATGAATGTTGTCAATGAAGCAATATTATTATGGCACGAATAAATTTATGCGCTTTGTTAAGTGGGAAACTATATTCTGAAACCTCAAGGGCAAACGTGACGATGTCGTAAAGCAGTCAGTGCCATCCGGTATCTGTCTGCTAGATCATCGTCAGTGAGAGTCATTTGTGAAGATGACGATCACGAGCGTGACGACGAAAGCCAATTTACTGGTCCACTGAAATTATTTACACATAGAAAGAAAGTATGTGTTGACAGATGTGAAAATTACCGAACTATCAGTTTAATAAGTCACACCTGCAAAATACTAACGCGAATTCTTTACAGACGAATGGAAAAACTGGTAGAAGCCGACCTCGCGGAAGATCAGTTTGGATTCCGTAGAAATGTTGAAACACGTGAGGCAATACTGACCCTACGACGTATCTTAGAAGATAGATTAAGGAAAGGCAAACCTATGTTTCTAGCATTTGTAGACTTAGAGAAAGCTTTTCACAATGTTGACTGGAAGACTCTCTTTCAATTTCTGAAGGTGGTAGGGGTAAAATACAGGGAGCGAAAGGCTATTTACAGTTTGTACAGAAACCAGAGTGCAGTTATAAGAGTTGAAGGGCATGAAAGGGAAGAAGTGATTGGGAAAGGAGTGAGACAGGGTTGTAGCCTATCCCCGATGTCATTCAATCTATATATTGAGCAAGCAGTAAAAGAAAGAAAAGAAAAATTCGGAGTGGGAATTAAAATCCATGGAGAAGGAATAAAAACTTTGTTGTTCGCCGACAACATCGTAATTGTATCAGACACAGCAAAAGACCTGGAAGAGCAGTTGAACGGAATGGACAGTGTCTTGCTAGGTGCATATAAGATGAACATCAACAAAAACAAAACAATGATAATGGAATGTAGTCGAATTAAGTCGGGTGATGCTGAGGGAATTAGATTAGGAAACGAGACACTTTAAGTGGTAGACGAGATTTGCTATTTGGGGAACAAAATAAATGATGATGGCCGAAGTAGAGAGGATTTAAAATGTAGACTGGCAATAGCAAGGAAAGCGTTTCTGAAGAAGAGAAATTTGTTAACATCGAGTATAGATTTAAGCGTCAAGAAGTCGTTTCTGAAAGTATTTGTATGAAGAGTAGCCAAGTACGGAAGTGAAACGGGGACGATAAATAGTTTAGACAAGAAGAGAATAGAAGTTTTCGAATTGTGATGCTACAGAAGAATTCTGAAGATTAGATTGGAAGATCACATAACTAATGAGGAGGTATTAAATAGAATTGGCGAGAAGAAAAATTTGTGACACAAGTTAAATAGAAGAAGGAATCGGTTGGTAGGACATGTTCTGAGGCATCAAGGTGTAACACCACAGCTCTTATGCTGTATGAATTTATTTTGCTTTTGCTTTATTTAATGTTACATTCTTGATCATCTGTAAATGTGTTTGAATCGATAACATAAAATTGTGTACTCTTTTCTTTGTTAAAAACTTTGATGTCGTGATTTGATTCTATGCAAAGTAGTGTATCTGCAATTTATATTCTTTGTCCCATTTGGAGGGAACAGAACTTATTGTATGTAATTGTAATTTTGTGTGAATAATTTTTTGTAGAAGTGTCAATATGTGAAAATGTTCTGTTTTATTTAATGTATTTGTTTGCTGTTATGTAAATTGCTGATCCTCACTTAGGGTTCTTAGTTAGTTTGTATGTAAATGGTGTAGTGGTTCCCCTCTGGAACGGAAATGTGTAGCGCGCGCAAATTGTGGTTGGCATAGGTGGAAAAGGTGGAACTGATAGTCAGTCGGAGACGAGCAGTCAGTCGGGGACGAGCCAGCAGTCGGAGACGAGCTAAGAGTCCGTGCACTGCCATTGTTAAGGTGCATATTGTGCTGATTCAGAGAGAGAGGCTTTTCCTGCTGCTTTCCAATGCCTCGGATGTGTGGATAAATAGCTGGAACTATTCTGGAATTAAAACTTCCTGGCAGATTAAAACTGTGTGCCCGACCGAGACTCGAACTCGGGACCTTTGCCTTTCGCGGGCAAGTGCTCTACCAACTGAGCTACCGAAGCACGACTCACGCCCGGTACTCACAGCTTTACTTCTGCCAGTACCTCGTCTCCTACCTTCCAAACTTTACAGAAGCTCTCCTGCGAAACATGCAGAACTAGCACTCCTGAAAGAAAGGATATTGCGGAGACATGGCTTAGCCACAGCCTGGGGGATGTTTCCAGAATGAGATTTTCACTCTGCAGCGGAGTGTGCGCTGATATGAAACTTCCTGGCAGATTAAAACTGTGTGCCCGACCGAGACTCGAACTCGGGACCTTTTCCGAGTTCGAGTCTCGGTCGGGCACACAGTTTTAATCTGCCAGGAAGTTTCATATCAGCGCACACTCCGCTGCAGAGTGAAAATCTCATTCTGGAAACATCCCCCAGGCTGTGGCTAAGCCATGTCTCCGCAATATCCTTTCTTTCAGGAGTGCTAGTTCTGCATGTTTCGCAGGAGAGCTTCTGTAAAGTTTGGAAGGTAGGAGACGAGGTACTGGCAGAAGTAAAGCTGTGAGTACCGGGCGTGAGTCGTGCTTCGGTAGCTCAGTTGGTAGAGCACTTGCCCGCGAAAGGCAAAGGTCCCGAGTTCGAGTCTCGGTCGGGCACACAGTTTTAATCTGCCAGGAAGTTTCATATCAGCGCACACTCCGCTGCAGAGTGAAAATCTCATTCTGGTATTCTGGAATTTGTATTTATCATCGCCACCAAGAAATGACAGAGTCCAGCAATTCTACCTGCAATTCCACCTACCAACATGCAGTTGCCACCACATTACACGATCATTGTAACGTAATACTATATTGATGTACAGTGAAGGATCAGCCTAATGGATTTGTTAGTGTGCTGAAATATAAGGTAATTCATATCGGAATTTATTTACCTACCTTGGTTTTACTCCTCATCATAACACCTCTCAGGGTCCTCTCCGTTTGAAGTAAAGTGATTACCGAGTGTCCTTATTGAAAGTACATTGAAGCCTAGAGCTCTGTTAAATAATGCCTCTTGAACTTAGTAAAGAGAAAATTAAAACCGATGATGCTTGTTGAAATAATTTTCCTAGTAAAACTGCTTACTAAAGTGCTGTTAACAACTTCAAACTTTAGGCTGAGTCTTATAAAGTAAATGATCACGTTGTTGTCTGTGGTAAATTCTAAAAGGTGAGTCAGTTTCTTGCAATTTTGTCAACATTGTGTTTCGTTGTAGTAAAAGTGAGAAAGCTGCAGTTGTGAAACGTTACATTCTCATGTATGCCAAGTGTTTGTCTCTCTTGTGTGCATTTTAAAAGTATAAAGACCACTCAGTTTGTGTCAACCCGGAAAGTGATAGTGTTGTTCTGTACCTGTTATAATTTTGAAAATAGTTCCTACTGCTCTAACTGTTAGCTTCAATCTTAAAACATATGCGTGTCAGAGTTCATTGCACTCGGGTGTGGCTGTCTAGGTTGTTTGTCCATTATAGTTACTTATACCTACTTTTATAAACGAGAACATTAATCTTTCTCTTGCCTAATTAGGCTGGCGACCGTTTCCCTTATTTTATAAACAGTATAGCTAGGCAAAATTTTGTTTGGTACTATACAAATATTTACGTAATTCTGACTTTCATTTCCGATAAGCCACCTCCGTTAGGAACAACACGGTCAAACTAACAAAATTCCTCTCAGAGGGTAACACTGCTCTGTTGCTTTGTGCCATAGTTGCTTTTACAAAATTGTTTTATGTCACAATCTGCTTCTAGCGTTGAGGTTATGGTACAGTGGTAGCAGACAGGGAGTGTTATACGTGGCGCCGCGTGACAGGACGTTGTTCAGTTTGCACCTACAGACGGAAAAAATTATAAGTAGTTAGCATTTTACACACATAGAGTGAACATAAAACGTCCAGCGGCAAGAACCTGTACATTAGTTGACAGAACTAGTAGTGAAAGTTCAGTTTAAATTATTAATAAAAGGAATCAGTACTTAATAATAGCTAAAATGGACAAGAAACTAGAAATAAATTCAGACACGCGAGAGCAAAATGCAACCGAGAGCAGTTTAGGCAGCACACCAACAGATGGCATGACGCGCGAGTTAAATTATGTACGTTATCACGCAGACGTTAATAAACAGATCGAAGCTATGTGTGTAGCACGTACTAAGCAAGACAATGTAGGCGATGTTATCAAAGACAGTGGCTATGCTGATGAATCAAGGGATATGTTTGAATCACCAAAACCAGAAAGGGGTGTAGGATCTGAACACGAAAAGGCAGTAGAATCTAAAAGTGAAAAGACACCAGATGTAACTGATTTGTTAAAAATGTTGTCTGCACAAATTGCAGCACTGGGGCAACAAAATGTAGAACAAAGACAGCTAATTGCAGCACAGGGGCAACAAAACGCTGCGCAATTTGCAACGCAAAATGACAATATTAAGGCACAAATTGCAGCGCAAAACGAAGCACTAGGTAGTGATATTAGTAAACAAATGCAAGAGCAGGGCAAGAATCTTAGTAAACAGATTGAGAAGGTTGATGTAAAAGTAGACATTGTGAGTAAAGAAATTAAAAACCTCAAAAGCGAAATTACTGTCATCAATGGCAATATTGCCAACATACAGGGACAAATTGATGACATTAACGAAAGATTTGACTCTGAAGTAATTAAAATTCAAGATCAAATTGAACCCTTAGTCTGTACTAAGGTTGACGAAAAGGTATTCGGTATTAAATCCGAAATACAAACCGAATGTAACGCGGAATTTGCACAGATTAAACAATCTGTAACAGAAACAAGCAGAGCTCTAACCAAACAGATTCTTACTTGCGAAAAGAAGTGTGAACATAACACTTCACAAATCCAAGGCAAAATGTATGACTTGGAAAGAAAAATACAATCAGTACCTACACATTTTACTGAAAAAATTCCCTTCAGTAAAATATTAGAGAGCGAGGAAAAATTCGACCCAGCAAAGAGACATAATGGATGGCACCCCCTAGACTTTGTAAAGAACTGTGAAAGAAATTTTCCTGAATATTTATCTGATCAGAAAAAAATTAATGTTGTAATCAGTGCATTAACGGGAGAAGCAAAAAGGTGGGGGTTGAATCTGGATACAAACCAGATGTCTTTTGAAAATTTTAAGCAAAAGTTTATTGACGAGTACTGGTCAGAACAAAAACAAGACCAGTTGTGGCGTGAGTTTTTAATGGCCACCTCGTATGACATCAGGGGTAGGCAAACCATGAAAGAATTCTGCGAATTGTGGTATAGAAAACTGATACATTTGAAGGCTAGAAGAACTGAAGCTGAGATCGTTTGGGTTCTTTGGCAGAAACTGCCTGAGGATTCGAAACGATATGTTGGGAGTACACACAGTAGTTTTTCTGCGTTCTTGGAAAGGGTAGAGGATGAAGATCACTGGCGAAGAAATCGCGAATCTCGTCCGCACAATAACAACAACTATTTGCGAGAAAGTAATGACCAAGCTGAACGACAGGAACACGATAGATTTCGTGTAAACGCGATTCAAAGAGGTCGTGCGAGAGGCAGGGGAAATTATACGACGCGCGGCAGAGGATACATAGCACGTAATTCTCAAACTAGAAACGAAATGGAAAACTAAAAACCGCGTGTGTTGCGGGCCGGATTCACGCGGAAACCGGTTTTGGGCCCAAAGAAAAGATGCCAAATATTAGATTCGAGGAGAAAAGATGTAAAATACGGGGCAGGAAGGTTAAGGGCGCGCCTATAGCAGACGGGTGCGGAGTGATACATAGTGGCGTTCCCAGTGCGTAGTCACGTGACCGTTCGTGCTCGGGCCAGCCGTTGCCGAAGCAGCGTACATTGCACTTGGCAGCAGACACAAATGGCAGACGTCAGAACAAGATGGCTGCCGTAGAGAGAGAGAGAGAAGAGGCGGGATCGGACACTTCCGATGGCCGGTTTCAGTAGTAAATGAATGTAGAAATGAAAATAAAGTTAATATGTCATATGATAAAGATAACTCGGTATCGGAATCGTGCGAAAAGACTTTATTAAAGAATAAAAGGGAGCCAGAGAAGGCGAGTGGAAAGGAGAACATTTGTACTGTTAATGATGTGTATGAAGTAAAAGACGTAAATGTGGGGGAGGTTGTGATGAATAAAGAGGAAAGGGAGGTAGAATATGCCACGCAAAAGACGTGTGCACAATTAATAATAGGTAAAAATGAGGTAGAGGAGGACGTTCGTAATCATGACATTATGAGCAGTGCAGACGAAATCATTGTTGATGGAAAGGTGTTTAATAATTTTGATGCAGAAGGGTCTAGTAAGAATTTCGCACGATTACCTGAAAATGATAGCATGGAAGAAAATGAAATGAAAGTTATTGAAGTATGTGACGATTATACTAAGTATGAAGTTAAGGCTGAAATCGTTCAAAGTGATATAACAGAAGTGCCTGACTGTCCAAACGATGTGCATTGTGTAGAAAATGAGTCGGAAAACGAAGTGACTGAAACATCTAGTGATAATCTGCCTCACTGTCTCAAAGTTGCTTTCCTGCTCGAATCTGATAACGAAATAGAACCTAGTGATAGCTCAGACGAAGGAGAGACGACAGATTCAGATACAGATGAGTTTTCGGAGGTCGACAAACATAATTATACCTTTACAGAAAGAGGTTACGAAAAAATTAACGACTTCTTTTCGAAACAAAATCCGGAATGTGTAACTGAAACAAAACCGAAAGAGCCGCCGGATGATACTATATTAGGGCGGGCTTTACTAAATGAAATGACAGAAATAGATTTACAGAAACCTAAAGAATGTTCAGAGATAAATATAGTAGACCATGAACTGTTAAAGATCTGTAAAGATGTAGAGGTCCACAAACCCAAAAAGCCACCTGATATACAATTGAAATCAGTAGGTAATATTTCCTGGAAAGACATTATGATTGAGCAGGATTTATTATGGGAAGAACAGGAGGAAAAGGAACAGAGAATTATTAAACAAACTATAATGCCTGTAAATGTTTGTAACACTGAACTGCAAGTACTTTTAGACACAGGATCCCAAATCATTGCCATATCAGAATCTTTCTTTAATCATATTTCATGTAATCCAGGGTTAGTAATAATGTCTGTTAGTGGAGTGAAAATTACAGGAGCTACTGGTAGATCCAGCAAGCCCATTCAAAAACAAGTATTGATGGACTTTGAAATAGGAAGCCAAAAATTTGAACATGATTTTTTAGTGGTCCCTGAACTAAGTGCTGAAATGATTCTAGGTATTGATTGGCTAGACAAGGAAAAAGTAATTTTAGATTGTGGTAGTGGAACTGTTAATATTAATAGGGAAACCGAGACAATAGAAATTAAGTTTGAGGGTGACAACCAGGTCCAAGCTGTGAATGTAGAACCCATTTTATTAAAAATAGAATCTGAAAATGATGGTTTATCCCAACTATATGAAATATACCATGTGAGAGGTTTATTGCAGGATGATCAAAAAACTGACAGTTTTAGGGAAATTGTTGACGTTATCCAAGAAATATCATGTAAACGGAAAGATGATTTATTTAATATCTTGAATAGTAAAGTGTTCTCTGATAAACCGGGTGTCGTAAATAATTTTGAATACCGTATGGATATCCTGGAACATGAACCATTCTTTGTCAGACCATATCCAATACCTATAGCTAAGAAAGAGGCAGTACAAGCTGAAATTGATAAAATGTTGGAATGGGGGGTAATAGAAAGAAGCAATAGTGAATACAATAGTCCACTTATTATAGTCAACAAAAAGGATGGAGGTGTAAGAGTAGTCATCGATGCACGGACATTGAATAAAATTGTCAGGAGAGAAGTAGATAGGCCTGAAAATTTAGATGATTTATTACAAAAGTTTCATAATGTGAAATATCTAACCAGTTTAGACCTTACTGCTGGCTATTGGCAGATCTCATTACACAAAGATTCTAGGAAATATACAGCTTTTTTGTTTGCAGGAAAATGTTACCAATACAAAGTTGTACCATTTGGTTTGAATACTTCTGTTTCTGTTTTCATTAGGGCTTTGGATTCTGTATTAGGAAAAGAACTTTGTGCCAGATTGACTGTATATGTGGATGACCTATTGATTGCTACTGATAACTGGGAAGAACATTGCGACCTGTTAAACAAAACCCTTATTGCTCTTCAAGCAGGGGGCATGACGTTAAAGTTAAAAAAGTGTGAATTTGTGAGACAAGAAATTAAGTTTTTAGGACACATAATAACCACATCTGGGATTAGCAAGGACCCAGAAAAGCTTAATGCTATTGAAAAGTGCCCTCCTCCAAAGAACAGGAAACAGTTGAAAGCGTTTTTAGGTCTTTGTGGGTTTTACCGCAAATTTGTGAAAGGGCAAGCTTTTAACAGCCCACATTTGAATAGCTTGTTAAAGAAAAATAGTGTATATATTTGGACATCTGAATGTCAGAAAGATTTTGAAAATTTGAAAACCGAGTTAGTAAGGGAAAACATTTTACATCATCCAGTTTTAAGTGAGCCATTCCACATGATTACAGACAGTAGTGCTTATGGTATTGGTGTTGAAATATTTCAAGAAAACACAGAATTTGGGGAAACTGAACATAATACCATTGCTTTTGCTAGTAGAACATTAACTAAATATGAGAAAAACTATACTATTTCAGAGAAGGAGGCTTTAGCAATCATTTGGGGATTAAAGAAATTTAGGAATTATTTATGGGGACATAAAACTATAATTCATACAGACCACAAGGCATTAACCTTTTTAAAAAAACTGTAGACTGTTTACCGGCAGGTTGAGTCGATGGGCCCTGTACTTACAACAGTTTGATTATGAGATATTATACATTAAAGGTAGTGACAATTATGTAGCTGATGCTTTATCACGGTTGCCTGAGGGTATGAACAACTTACCAAGGGAATATAATGAAGATGGCAAATTCCATGTAAGATATATTAAGGAGGTTCCAGGACGGAAAAGAATTGAGCAAATTTGTAAAAGTATGAGGTTCCACCAGAATGAGGATGAAATTTGGAAATCAGTGAAAGTTAATTTTAGTAACCCGAATTACCCACAAATCTGTAGATTTTACAAGATATTTAATGGAATTTTATACAGGAGAAAGAATACCAGCACTGAAGAATGGAAGGTGTGTTGGCCTAGGCAATTTGAGACTGAAGTAATTGATTATTTTCATCTTGCCTTAGGGCATTGTGGTCCCAAGAAGTGTATCGAAAAATTAACTGATGTGGTTGTGATTAATGTAGGTGCTACTAAGAAAATTACTGAGGGAATAAGATCTTGTGATGTATGTCAGAGGGCAAAAGTAACAAATAAAATAAATCAAGGTTTCATGCAGAATACAGTACCAGAGGACACATTAGAATTATTGTCAGTGGATTTGTATGGTCCTTTACCTAAAACCTTAGGTAATTGGTCTTACATTGTTGTAGTATTGGAAGTGTTCTCCAAATTTATTAAATTATTTCCAATCAGAAAAGCCACTGCTAAAGCAGTCTTTAACAAGATGACTGAGTATTTTAATACTATTGGTAAACCTAAAGCAGTTTTATCTGATAATGGACCACAGTTTACCTCAAAAATCTGGAAGGAAGGTATGAAGCAACATGGTGTTCAAGTTAAATATATTTCAGCTTACCACCCGGCTAGTAACCGTGTCGAAAGATATATGCATGAATTAGGAAGGTTAGGTAGAACCTACTGTCACCATAACCATAAGGCTTGGGGTAGATTTGTAAATGACTTTGAAAAGACCATGAACACCTTATACCATGAAACCACAGGTTTTACCCCTGAAGAAATTCTGTTGGACCATAAAAGTAAAAGTATTATTGAAGAGATCTTGCAATTCCCCCCTATTGTAGGAATTAACCTGCATGAGAAAAAAGAGTTAGTTAAGAAAAGAATGAAAGAGAAAGCGGCCGCTAGATCTAAAAGGCATGACAATAACCTCAAAACAACTAAATTTAAACTTGGAGATTATGTTTTAGTGAAGACCCATGAAAAATCTAGCGAAATTAATAATGAAATTTCTAAATTCAAATATATTTACAATGGACCTTTTGAAGTGCAAGGAACTCCACATGCAAATGCTTATTTTCTTGTGTACCCTAGGTCAAGGAAGCCTTTAGAAGTTAGAAATATAGTTGACCTGAAAATGTATGTCCACAGAAACCAATAATGAATGAAATGTACAACCCTCAGGGGGCAATGCACTCTTTGCATTGTCAGGTGCCTGACGAGCACCAGGGACCCGAGTCGTTGCTAGCACTACTTCCGTTTCTTTTTGTGCTGCCAACCTTCCCCTTCATCATTCAGAACTTTTACTATCTTCTTTCCTTCTTCTCTATCAGAGTGTATTGAATAGTGTGGCAATGATGTAAGATATTGTGTATTATTTGTGGACAAGTAAATGGAAAAATAATATGGGTACACTAGAAAATGACCAAGAATAATGAAAGTATAGTGGGTACTGTAAAGGAAAAATGTAATGGAAAAGCAATTGGAAAGAGAAATATGGATAAGAAAAGGTAAGACTACTGAAAACAAGGTAAATTAATATTATAATATAATTAAATGTAAATGTTTTTGAGAAAAAAGGGGCAAATATGGTGTTGAAAAAATGTATATGTTTTTAAAACTGGGGAGATGAACCTGGCTAATGTATGTCAAATAGGTATGTGAGGTATGTGTCTAGTGCCAGCAAAAGAGTTGGCAGAAATCACTTGCAATAGGATATGAAATTATTGTCCTGATCTTGATGTATGTAATGACCTAACTGTGTGTGGAAAAGCAATGATAAAGGAGTAGTAAGAAATACTTTGTCCTAACTTGATCCTGAATATGACATTTAATTTTTTTCTCGATTAATGTATATGTTACCTGATTGTGTCATTTGAAAAGAAATGGTTTTGTTACCAGTGTCTAATTGCTGTTTCAAAGTTGCAGGTTTAATGTTTTATACCATTAATGCAAATTTTACCAAAGAGGTGACATAAAGATGAAAAAACCTAAAGATGATGACAATAAACTGCTCAAAAATGTGTTGATGGGCAGTAAAACAAGACAAAATAATAAAAATGCTGTGGTCCTGAAGTTGAGGACTACAAAATATGCTATGAGAGCAGTAGCCAAAGGACTTGCCATTGTGGGGCAAGAAGTTGATAAGTGGTCATGAACTGCCAAACCTAGAGGTTGGGGCAGTGAATTAATTTAAAAATTTGTTTTTTGTTTTTTTTGTGTGTTCTTAATCTAAATTGTATTTTGTGTCTAAATGTGTATATAAAAACTGCTAAACCAATAATGGGCAGAATGTGTAACATGGACTGCTAGTGCTGAGGCAAGCAGTGAATTAAGTTAGGTTTTTTGAGCTATATGTTATAAACTGACTATTCTTATTGAAGTCAGTGAAAAATTATTATAAAATACATATGCAACTTATTTAAATGGATGTAGATATTTTGAGACTAAGTTTTTTTAAATACCTTAAAGTTTTGGACTGCCTTGTTTTAAAACACAGCAGTGATGATTAAAGATAGGTTTTGAATAGGTTAGTGTGTTTATGTGCAACAAATATTTTTGGACTGCTATTAATGAAGAGCAGCTTTACTTTGAAACATCCTTGCAAAGTTACTTTGGTATTTAAAGAGTCAGTTGGAAAAAGGTTTCCATAGTTGTTTGTATAAATATTTGTGCATATCTGGATGCAAACTGATCTTTTCAATATTTCATTTATTGCTGAACCTTGTAAAATGTACTTTGATCATTAATATGCTTGTGTGTCTGTGAAATTTTACATTCTTTTAAAATTATTGAGAGACAAACTTCTGTTTTGTTAAGTTAAAATGTTCTGTGTTTTTGTATATGTGTATTTTCTTTATTTTATTTGAAGGCTGTACCATATTCTACTAATACGCAGTTTAATTTTGTACTGATTGCCTATTAATTGAACTGTGTGTGTATGAAATGAACATGCTTAAAAGATATCTTGTGTAATGATGCAAAATTAGTTTCCTTAAACCAGTGTGAATTTGAAAATTGCTTTAGATGTTTTATTTTGAAAATCTTTTGGAAGAAATGTATGCAATTTCTTAGTGTATATACTGTATGTTTGTAATATGTGTCTTTTTTTCTCCCAACTGAAGTTGGATGGAATAATTTTTTTTTTTTTTTTTTTTGCAGCCAGCACCACTTAGGTGTTATAGATGTTTCCTTGAAGTATCCCTGACGGGAAACTTCAACGAAACATGGGGCATGTGTAACACCACAGCTCTTATGCTGTATGAATTTATTTTGCTTTTGCTTTATTTAATGTTACATTCTTGATCATCTGTAAATGTGTTTGAATCGATAACATAAAATTGTGTACTCTTTTCTTTGTTAAAAACTTTGATGTCGTGATTTGATTCTATGCAAAGTAGTGTATCTGCAATTTATATTCTTTGTCCCATTTGGAGGGAACAGAACTTATTGTATGTAATTGTAATTTTGTGTGAATAATTTTTTGTAGAAGTGTCAATATGTGAAAATGTTCTGTTTTATTTAATGTATTTGTTTGCTGTTATGTAAATTGCTGATCCTCACTTAGGGTTCTTAGTTAGTTTGTATGTAAATGGTGTAGTGGTTCCCCTCTGGAACGGAAATGTGTAGCGCGCGCAAATTGTGGTTGGCATAGGTGGAAAAGGTGGAACTGATAGTCAGTCGGAGACGAGCAGTCAGTCGGGGACGAGCCAGCAGTCGGAGACGAGCTAAGAGTCCGTGCACTGCCGTTGTAAAGGTGCATATTGTGCTGATTCAGAGAGAGAGGCTTTTCCTGCTGCTTTCCAATGCCTCGGATGGGTGGATCAATAGCTGGAACTATTCTGGAATTTGTATTTATCATCGCCACCAAGAAATGACAGAGTCCAGCAATTCTACCTGCAATTCCACCTACCAACATGCAGTTGCCACCACATTGCGCAATCATTGTAACGTAATACTATATTGATGTACAGTGAAGGATCAGCCTAATGGATTTGTTAGTGTGCTGAAATATAAGGTAATTCATATCGGAATTTATTTACCTACCTTGGTTTTACTCCTCATCATAACACCTCTCAGGGTCCTCTCCGTTTGAAGTAAAGTGATTACCGAGTGTCCTTACTGAAAGTACATTGAAGCCTAGAGCTCTGTTAAATAATGCCTCTTGAACTTAGTAAAGAGAAAATTAAAATCGATGATGCTTGTTGAAATAATTTTCCTAGTAAAACTGCTTACTAAAGTGCTGTTAACAACTTCAAACTTTAGGCTGAGTCTTATAAAGTAAATGATCACGTTGTTGTCTGTGGTAAATTCTAAAAGGTGAGTCAGTTTCTTGCAATTTTGTCAACATTGTGTTTCGTTGTAGTAAAAGTGAGAAAGCTGCAGTTGTGAAACGTTACATTCTCATGTATGCCAAGTGTTTGTCTCTCTTGTGTGCATTTTAAAAGTATAAAGACCACTCAGTTCGTGTCAACCCGGAAAGTGATAGTGTTTTTCTGTACCTGTTATAATTTTGAAAATAGTTCCTACTGCTCTAACTGTTAGCTTCAATCTTAAAACATATGCGTGTCAGAGTTCATTGCACTCGGGTGTGGCTGTCTAGGTTGTTTGTCCATTATAGTTACTTATACCTACTTTTATAAACGAGAACATTAATCTTTCTCTTGCCTAATTAGGCTGGCGACCGTTTCCCTTATTTTATAAACAGTATAGCTAGGCAAAATTTTGTTTGGTACTATACAAATATTTACGTAATTCTGACTTTCATTTCCGATAAGCCACCTCCGTTAGGAACAACATGGTCAAACTAACAAAATTCTTCTCAGAGGGTAACACTGCTCTGTTGCTTTGTGCCATAGTTGCTTTTACAAAATTGTTTTATGTCACAATCTGCTTCTAGCGTTGAGGTTATGGTACAGTGGTAGCAGACAGGGAGTGTTATAAAGGGATCACCAATTTAGTACTGGAGGGCAGCGTGGATGGTAAAAGTCGTAGAGGGAGACCAAGAGATGAATACGATAAGCAGGTTCAGAAGGATAGAGTAGCATGGATAGCTACGTCAAACAGTCTCTGGACTGAAGACCAGAACAATAACAGTCAAGTACCTAATGATTATGCTGCATCTGTAGAAAGGACAAAGAATTCTTATACAAGTGTAATAGGTGCTCTACTTCGCATCGATTTGCAGATATTGGAGGAGGCACGTCCATATTATTTCTTGGCTGTTTATGTAAGAGACGAACATTCTAAAAACTGTTGAAGTGTGAAAATGAAAATGATTACACATTCCATATTATTGTTTAAATGCATTCCAGTATTCTAATTTTCTATTAGAAATTGGCAGATAATTTATTTTATTTGGCAATTATTTTCACTCATGTACAGGTTATTTCAAAACAATACACATTCTTCTAAGGCTTTGTAGCACATATTACATTCACCTTACGATTATAAATAATACGCCAAATGAAAGAGAAACGCAAACAGTTTTTCTTACAATTATTCAGTGTGAATACCGATCACACATCGAGTCGATAGGCGAGTTGTTTCGAAACCTTAGTCAATGTGTCGCGAGTAACCGTTGCAATAACACTGTTCCTAAAGTCGAATAGATCACCTGGTATCGGAGGCACGTACACATGATCGCGCCAGATCGTGTGTGAACGTGGAGGTCATGCATAAAATGTTGTGTCAACCGGCCCCTTGCGCCCAGTCCACCGGTCGGATACAACGTCGTTTAACCAGTCGCGTACTGAGTTATGCCAGTGACGCACCATCTTGCTCCCAAATAAAGATGTGTTGTTCGGCTTCTCCCCATTGAGGCACGGACCTTAGCTGTAACACATCAAGATAAGAAACGTCAGTTACAGTAGATTCATCGAAAAAGAAAGGCCCAAACTTCCCGCGGGGATATTCCTTGGGGCTAAGCGTGAAAGACTAGTTCTTGTTCAACACGTTTCTCAGTCACTCTGTCATTCCATACTCTTTCCATTGCGCACCGGTACAGAAACAAAACAGTTTGAGTTGCTCTTTCATTTGGTATATTATTTACAATTGTAAGTTGAACATAATAAATGGAACAACGCCTTAAAACCAGTATCTTTATTTTGAAACACCCTGTATTTTATATTAAATGCAAGGCTTTCCTTCTCAAGCGCGTGATTTCCCAACCACAGTGGATAGTTACCCTGCTGGGTAAGAGATAGTGATGTTTGCGCTCTTAAACCTCATTGTAGTGATTTTTTCAATTAAATTGATTTAATAAAGTAAAAATAGAAAAATGTAGCAATTTGACATACAGTCACTTTTAGGCTGCTTGCTATGAACGTGCCAAAATAATAATTTTTGCTTAAGAGCGCACTGTTTCCCAATTTCCTTTACAGTGACCCTAAGCTTTCATTTTCAGACTCTCCGAAAACTTGGAACTGAAGACCTTGTTTGGTTTGCCAAAAGCACCCCAAGTCATTCTTACTTCTCTACTTAGTTCTTTAGCTGTCGATCCGATGTTGCGTTCATCATTCATAAATACGAAAACTCATCTGGTTCTACTTACGATTTCAGTGTTAATTTATTCTATTTTCTTTTCTATGTTTGGCTCATTGCAATTGATTTACAGGCCTAATTTGTATATTTTTTGTGTTAAGTTCTACCTTTAATTAACGAGGCTTACCTGCAACAGATACGAGCAGTACAATATCGGCAGCAAAATGCCAATGGTTCCGTTATTTTCGACTGACATGTGTTCCTGTTTCGTCTTCACATTTTAAAGATTGCAGACTTCACATACGACGGCCGAGGATAGTCGTCTGATTGTAAACGTATTTTCCTGACGCATTCTTATTTCACCATCGCGAAGACGTCAAACGGAAGCTGTAGAATTATAATGGGAGAGTGTGTTGTATCTTGGTAGACTTCTCAGACTTTCTCCTCTAGCAATAGAAGTTTAATATATTTTCTTATCCCATTTTGAAGCGCTGGTATTCACTTTTTATGTGCTGCAGTCACTTTATGTAATTAAAAAAATTATACCGGAAAACGAAGGTGTTTTCCAAATGTGAAAATATATTCCTAGTTACATGGCCGTATACCTAGGAACAAATGTTATATTGCAATTTAAAACCGTTGCGACTAGGAAAATTTTGTCAGTGCTGTTTTTAATAGTCTTTCTCTCACATTATTGCACTACTACATACCTATAGCCAGTAAGTCAAGTCAAATTAGGCTGAAGCGTTACCAAAAATCAGTTACAAGTTAAATACGTTTTGACATATAAGCTATTGTACGCTAACAAAAAATTTTATTTTCAAGACAGGTAAAACTCTTAGGCATAAAAAAAAATTTAATTTGAAAGTCTCACATATTCCATGGTAAAAGACCTCCTTTTGAGGGTTCAAGATGGTGCACGACCGACGAAGTACGGCGTAAATGTCCTCATAGTATATAACTAGTTCTAAAATTACTCACTATAAAATTCTGCAGCTGAGGAATTAACAGCATATTCCAAATAGGTTTAATACACTACACGGAAATTAAACGTATAGGACGCAAAGTATTTGCAAGTGTTGCGCAAAACACAACCTCATGTCTCAGCACAACAAAAACAGTAAAAAGTTCCGTACACCGCTTATAGCTGTCTCTAGTATGCATTCCTACATGTGATTCTACAGAAAGTCACTAGACTGAAGCACCCACAACAAAGCACCATGTGTTTCTAGGTACACTTTCTTCCATGTAAAACACTCTCTCCTACGTGTTATGCAACACTGCGACGTAAGTCGAATCGGTGATTGCTGTGTAACACCGAAAATGCAGATAAAATACCTTCTGCACCATCCAAAATTTTTCACCGTTTGATATCCGTTGGTAACTTGTGCTGCACTTCTGATTCTGAATCTGTAAGCTTTAGTACAGAAACTACATTTAATACGTAATGGAGATAAAATAGTGTTTTTTTCTGAATGTATGTAATTGGTTGTAATTATAATGTAAATACGGTATATTTTCTGGGTAATAGGCAAGGGAACTTAATTTAAATGTATCGATAGCAATGACGGAACGGCAGTAGCTCTGCCGTTGTTTATCTTCGCGTATGGAGAGTATCTGTCGCACTGCGAGCAGAGAGGAGGCAGAGCAGTTTGAGTCGTGAAAGAGTGCGGAAGCGTTTGTTGGCCGCTCTCGCAGACGCGGTGTGTAGCTACGATCGCGCCAGTGTAGGCGCACCTACAAGTATTGAGAGCACGGTCGGAGTGGACAGGTGGAAGAAGCTGAAGTTCTCACTATTGCTTGTCCCTTAGTTATCCGTGGCTCTCGGGACGACTGGTAGTTCTAAACCAGCAACAGCAACAACAACAGCTCAGCGTAGTCATGGGCAATATTCTTCGTCGTCCGCACAGCTACAACATCGTAAGACTATTAACTGACGAAGTGTAACTAATATTGTAGAGGCATTACCCAATGGCATTTCTTTCACAAATTTTAATAATTGTCTTGAATAACAACCTGCAATAGTTAAAACTTGTAGAGAACCTGTGTTGTCATTTTTGTTAGACATTATTACCAAGTGGGGTCCCTTTCCTTTCCATACAATCACAGAGTGTCGTAAAAATATGAAAATTGATTAACTATTTACTCCCAGTTTTGTTTTAGTGTACTAATGAGCAGTTTCAGTCCACATTTTGCTGGCTCGGCAACTGTTCATTCTTGTATTGCACAACAGAGGCTTAACGGATTTGCAATTTTGGGTATTAACTTCAATCACTTAAAGTAGCGTAAAATTTCCCTGACAAAACTAGTAACTAAAGATGCGGCTCAAATTAAGAGTGCGTAATTTCATTTATTCCGTATTTAGCTTAGTGAGTCACTTCTGCTGGATTAGTACGTATCTCGTTGTTCTTACGTTAAAAGTAAATCAGTTGCTCATTTGCTTAAAGAATATTCAATTTATTCTCTCAGTAATTAAAAATAAATTTCTAGCCTTTTTCCAAATTTTGCATCACGTTACGCTGATATTGATAAGTCTTTCTTTTCATAACAGTTTCAGTTACAATCAGTCATTTATTTAACCAGCAACTTCATTTACCCTTGCTTTCAAAATTTAGTATTTCAAAATAAATAGCTGAAAACTCAGCGTTTTATGATTGGTTTATTTTTTATTGAAATGTTTTGTAGTGGAAAAGTGACCGAATTAGAAATGAGATTAGACGAAAAGTTGCACTATGTGTCATGCCACGCACATATTACTGAAATCTTAGTAAAGGAGAATCGTTTTTATCCCCTCAAAAAACAGTCTATTGAACGCTACCGACTTCATTAAAAATTGCGAAAGGGTACTGCCTGAACCGTGGACGGATAAGAGAAAAATTAACGCTGTAATCGACGTACTAGCGGGTGAGGCTGAACACTGGGGCTTAAATCTCGATGTTGTGAACTTGAGCCTCCAAAAATTTAAGAATGCATTCTTGAAAGAATATGGGTCAGAGCAGAAGCAAGGTGGTGAATGATGCGACTTCGTAGTGTCAGAATCCTGCGACACAAACACATGCGGCTCGATGAAAGAACTTTGCGAAAAATAATATATTTGCGTGATCGACGGACTGAATCGGAGATTGTCTGGGAGTTGTGTTAAGAAGCTTCTGGGTGATTCCAAGAGATACATAAGCAGTAGGTAGAGAGTAATTACTGCATTCTTAGAAAAGATCGAAGATAAAGATAATTGGTGGAATAACGGTGGAAATTTTAAAAGCCGTGGTAATAGCAACAGTTACCACAACGGCAACAACCATAACAACAATAGCTATGGCAATAATGGTAACCAGCACCTGGTAATCATAGCTCGCACCATTATAGCAGTAACAGTCTACATCTACATCTACATTCATACTCCGCAAGCCACCTGACGGTATGTGGCGGAGGGTACCTTGAGTACCTCTATCGGTTCTCCCTTCTATTCCAGTCTCGTATTGTTCGTGGAAAGAAGGATTGTCGGTATGCCTCTGTGTGGGCTCTAATCTCTCTGATTTTATTCTCATGGTCTCTTCGCGAGATATACGTAGGAGGGAGCAATATACTGCTTGACTCTTCGGTGAAGGTATGTTCTCGAAACTTTAACAAAAGCCCGTACCGAACTACTGAGCGTCTCTCCTGCAGAGTCTTCCACTGGAGTTTATCTATCAGCTCCGTAACGCTTTCGCGATTACTAAATGATCCTGTAACGAAGCGCGCTGCTCTCCGTTGTATCTTCTCTATATCTTCTATCAACCCTATCTGGTACGGATCCCACACTGCTGAGCAGTATTCAAACAGTGGGCGAACAAGCGTACTGTAACCTACTTCCTTTGTTTTCGGATTGCATTTCCTTAGGATTCTTCCAATGAATTTCAGTCTGGCATCTGCTTTACCGACGATCAACATTATATGATCATTCCATTTTAAATCACTCCTAATGCGTACTCCCAGATAATTTATGGTATTAACTGCTTCCAGTTGCTCACCTGCTATTTTGTAGCTAAATGATAAAGGATCTATCTTTCTGTGTATTCGCAGCACATTACACTTGTCTACATTGAGATTCAATTGCCATTCCCTGCACCATGCGTCAATTCGCTGCAGATCCTCCTGCATTTCAGTACAATTTTCCATTGTTACAACCTCTCGATACACCACAGCATCGTCTGCAAAAAGCCTCAGTGGACTTCCGATGTCATCCAGCAGGTCATTTATGTATATTGTGAATAGCAACGGTCCTATGACACTCCCCTGCGGCACACCTGAAATCACTCTTACTTCGGAAGACCTCTCTCCATTGAGAATGACATGCTGCGTCCTGTTATCTAGGAACTCCTCAATCCAATCACACAATTGGTCTGATAGTCCATATGCTCTTACTTTGTTCATTAAACGACTGTGGCGAACTGTATCGAACGCCTTGCGGAAGTCAGGAAACACGGCATCTACCTGTGAACCAGTGTCTATGGTCCTCTGAATCTCGTGGACGAATAGCGCGAGCTGGGTTTCACATGACCGTCTTTTTCGAAACCCATGCTGATTCCTACAGAGTAGATTTCTAGTCTCCAGAAAAGTCATTATACTCGAACACAATACGTGTTCCAAAATTCTACAACTGATCGACGTTAGAGATATAGGTCTATAGTTCTGCACATCTGTTCGACGTCCCTTCTTGAAAACTGGGATGACCTGTGCCCTTTTCCAATCCTTTGGAACGCTACGCTCTTCTAGAGACCTACGGTACACCGCTGCAACAAGGGGGGCAAGTTCCTTCGCGTACTCTGTGTAAAATCGAACTGGTATCCCATCAGGTCCAGCGGCCTTTCCTCTTTTGAGCGATTTTAATTGTTTCTCTATCCCTCTGTCGTCTATTTCGATATCTACCATTTTGTCCATCTACCACAGTCGGAGTGGGAACAATAACAGTAGAAATGGCAGAGGCCAGTATCAAGTGAATACGGTACGTAGTTCTCACCAGAATGATTGTAGGCAGGAGCAGAATCAGCAAATGCGACAGCCGGATAGAACGGACCTGTCGTACTTAATCAGGGAAACCATTAGCCACGCCGATTTGGTGCCCACCGGTTTGGGAAGACCTCGGCGGTCCAGAAAAAAGCCTAGGCAACGTCGCTACGGCAGATCCGACTGGGTAAACCGGCGTTGGGAGAATGTGCGGCAGGCTGAGCGAGTAACACATCTTCTGTAACAATAATTGACTTTCAAACGGTAGTCAACAAAAGGATCACTGTAGGTAATAAGATGAAAATAGAATACTGGTCATGAAGGAAGAGAGGGCCGTTGTTAAAGCAACAACGGTACGGCAGGCTGCAATACAGTGTGATTCGCGGACAGAATTAAATAAGCCGGCATCGGATAAAACTTCCGTTATCGCGTAGGCTACGTAGAATCCGAAGAGGTGTGGCTAGGTCAGTTCGGTCGGCTGTATGAGGAACTGAAGAATTACAGAGGACTGAATGGAAGTTGTGCTAATGGGGTGAGCGGACAATATTTGACGCTTCTCAATCCGCATTACATTAGGTTTATGAAGAAACAGAAAGTTCTGTACCGAAGTAGAAGGCTTATCCAAATGTTGTAGTAATTAAAGTAGGCAACCCAAACGACGCTGGTCCTAAAGAAAAGCGAGTCGAAATGTCTGAAGAGAGGCAAGAGAAGTTTGCCGATGACGAGCGGATACCACCAATTGAAAACCACATGGATTACAACATCTACGAGGGTAAGGCTGACGTCATACAGCCAGATGAGAATGGTATGGGTTGCGTGAGCTCGGCAGAAGAATAAGAAGCAACGACGTTTTTCTTTTCAGCGGAACCGGTGTAAAGCTTTGTTGTAAATATTTAAGTTTTACCTCGACACTTGGATGAAGCACATGATCTCTCATAATGAGAAATGCAATCTGTCAATGATTATGACATTTATGGAAAACAATGTAAAGTAAAACTTGCAACTAGTGATTTCTTTTTCTTATCCTTCTACTCATTCTTTTGTGTACCTTTAACTACGTTACTTTCCATTTCTTGTACAGTACTGACATGAAATTCTCATTTCAGACGTCATGATTTTTTGAAATATATAATTTTGTTGTTTAAAATATGTTATGGTAAACTATGAAGTTTTGAGCTATAACAAAACAGTGATGTGAAGCTAATTACGTGCCCACATAATTATGATAATTAATGAAAAGCTTAATGAGCGATTAGCAAAATTAATGTAGACAAAACTGAATGCATTTACGCATCTGTATTTCCTTTTGTATTTCTTCGGACATTCCCTGAGTCTAGTTTCCTTTCAGAAAAAATCTCATGGAATGTAGGGCACATGTAACACCGAAAATGCAGATAAAATATCTTCTGCACCATTCAAAATTTTTCGCCGTTTAATACCCATTGATAACTTGTACTGCACTTCTAATTTTGAATCCATAAGGTTTATTACAGAAATTACGTTTAACATATAAGCAGTAGCTCTGCCGTTGTTTATCTTTCCGTGTGGAGGGTCTCTGTCGCGCTGCGAGTAGAGAGAAGGCAGAGCAGCTTGAGTCATGAAAGAGTGCGGAAATGTTTGTTGGGCGCTCCCGCAGACGTGGCGCGCAGCTACAGGGTGTTTCAAAAATGACCGGTATATTTGAAACGGCAATAAAAACTAAACGAGCAGCGGTAGAAATACACCGTTTGTTGAAATATGCTTGGGACAACAGTACATTTTCAGGCGGACAAACTTTCGAAATTACAGTAGTTACAATTTTCAACAACAGATGGCGCTGCAAGTGATGTGAAAGATATAGAAGACAACGCAGTCTGTGGGTGCGCCATTCTGTACGTCGTCTTTCTGCTGTAAGCGTGTGCTGTTCACAACGTGCAAGTGTCCTGTAGACAACATGGTTTATTCCTTAGAACAGAGGATTTTTCTGGTGTTGGAATTCCACCGCCTAGAACACATTGTTGTTGCAACAAGACGAAGTTTTCAACGGAGGTTTAATGTAACCAAAGGACCGAAAAGCGATACAATAAAGGATCTGTTTGAAAAATTTCAACGGACTGGGAACGTGACGGATGAACGTGCTGGAAAGGTAGAGCGACCGCGTACAGCAACCACAGAGGGCAATGCGCAGCTAGTGCAGCAGGTGATCCAACAGCGGCCTCGGGTTTCCGTTCGCCGTGTTGCAGCTGCGGTCCAAATGACGCCAACGTCCACGTATCGTCTCATGCGCCAGAGATTACACCTCTATCCATACAAAATTCAAACGCGGCAACCCCTCAGCGCCGCTACCATTGCTGCACGAGAGACATTCGCTAACGATATAGTGCACAGGATTGATGACGGCGATATGCATGTGGGCAGCATTTGGTTTACTGACGAAGCTTATTTTTACCTGGACGGCTTCGTCAATAAACAGAACTGGCGCATATGGGGAACCGAAAAGCCCCATGTTGCAGTCCCATCGTCCCTGCATCCTCAAAAAGTACTGGTCTGGGCCGCCATTTCTTCCAAAGGAATCATTGGCCCATTTTTCAGATCCGAAACGATTACTGCATCACGCTATCTGGACATTCTTCGTGAATTTGTGGCGGTACGAACTGCCTTAGACGACACTGCGAACACCACGTGGTTTATGCAAGATGGTGCCCGGCCACATCGCACGGCCGACGTCTTTAATTTCCTGAATGAATATTTCGATGATCGTGTGATTGCTTTGGGCTATCCGAAACATACAGGAGGCGGCGTGGATTGGCCTCCCTATTCGCCAGACATGAACCCCTGTGACTTCTTTCTGTGGGGACACTTGAAAGACCAGGTGTACCGCCAGAATCCAGAAACAGTTGAACAGCTGAAGCCGTACATCTCATCTGCATGTGAAGCCATTCCGCCAGACACGTTGTCAAAGGTTTCGGGTAATTTCATTCAGAGACTACGCCATATTATTGCTACGCATGGTGGATATGTGGTAAATATCGTACTATAGAGTTTCCCAGACCGCAGCGCCGTCTGTTGTTGAAAATTGTAACTACTGTAATTTCGAAAGTTTGTCTGCCTAAAAATGTACTGTTGTCCCAAGCATATTGCAACAAACGGTGTATTTCTATCGCTGCTCGTTTAGTTTTTATTGCCATTTCAAATATACCGGTCATTTTTGAAACACCCTGTATGATCGTGTCAGTTAAGGCGCACCTACTTCATTAACCCGCGAGTATTGAGGGCACGCTAGGAATGGTCAGGCGGAAGAAGCTGCAGTTCTAACTACTGCTTGTCCCTTAGTTATCCGTGGCTCCGGAGACGACTGGTGGTTCTCAACCAGCAACAGAAACAACAGCAGCT
Organism: Schistocerca cancellata; assembly: GCF_023864275.1. Classification (NCBI taxonomy): domain Eukaryota; kingdom Metazoa; phylum Arthropoda; class Insecta; order Orthoptera; family Acrididae; genus Schistocerca; species Schistocerca cancellata. Next base: position 321,174,581 of record NC_064630.1, on the reverse strand, counting down.
CAGTGTAGTGATTGGCTACATTCTTCGTCGTCCGCACAGCTACAACATCGTAAGATTGTCAACTGACAAAGTATAACTAATACTGTAGAGACATTACTCAATGACATTTCTTTCACAAACTTTAATAATTTTCTTGAATAATAACCTGCAATAGTTAAAACTTACAGGGAACCTGTGTTGTCATTGTCGTTGGACAGTATTATCAAGCAAGGATTCTTTCCGTTCCATGAAATCAGTGTCGTAAAAATATGAAAATGAATTAACCATTTACTCCCATTTTTTTTAGTTTGCGAATGACCAGTTTCAGTCAACATTCTGCTTCCTCAGAAACTGTTCATTTTTGTACTGCACAACAGTGACTTAACGGATTTGCAATTTAAAGCATTAGCTTCAATCACTTAAAGTAACGTATCTTCTGTCATCTTAGAAAACTGTTCCGAATGTGTAACAATATGGTGTGTGCGTGTGTGTGTGTGTGTTTGTGTGTGTGTGTGTGTGTGTGTGTGTCTACGCCGACGTTTAAGAGATTGAGAGCTGAGATGAAATCTACAGAGGCACTTATAAAAAGGGGAAAAACTTAAGGAATCATGTAAAAGGTTAGCATGTTGCTATATTGTTATGAATAGTTTCATTTAATTCAGCATATTGTATCATGATTCTGTCGTTATAGATTACCGGAAAAAAATAGAACTCCTGGAGAGACGACGTCGATTTTGATCTGATGACAGCATATGCCACCCGAGATAATAGATGTACTGCTAATGGTTTCAGCGTCTTCCTCCAACAGATAGCTACCGGAGCGCCATCTATTTCTACCCTTTAATACTGAACTCTCAAAGCCAGATGGCGCAGTGTGGTGCAGTCATGTGAAGAAAGCTGGCAACCATGCCACGGAAACACAATCCGCTTCCTACATCGAGTTTCAAAGGGGTCAAATTGTAGTCTTCCGACTGGCGGGATGGTCCTTTCGGAGAAATGCCACACAGGTCGGAGGTATTGGGCAGTAGTGCAACGATGCTGGTATCAGAGGTCACGTGAACATTTTCTCACCTGTAGAGGAGGTTCCGGACGTCCACACAGCAAAGACGACATCCAGGATAGTAGTTTTGTAAGGCCAGCAGTGGAAGATCGTTAGGCTACCGCATAACAGATGACAGGGCTTCTGAGCCGATACGTGTCATCATCAACTGTTGCGAACCCGTTATTAGCAATGGGACTACAGGTGTGCACATCTCTAGCCCATCTTCCACTCACGCCAGAGCACCGACGTTTACGTCTCTACTGGTGCCGTTAGAGGCTCACTTGGAATGGTGCTCCGCGATCTTGAACTATGAAAGAAGATTCTGCCTGCATGTAAGTGACGGTCTTTCGAGCATACGATTTAGACCTGGTGAGCGCTGTCTCGTAGAGAGCATTCGTACAAGACATCTGTTCCCACCCCGGGCCTTATGGTACTGGGTGCGGTACACTGCAACCGTCGTCCACGTTTTGTATTTCTGGAGGGAATGCTAACCAGAGATCGAAGTTGTTAGAACCATTCTTTTGCCGTTTTTGCAACAGGAGATGATGTGTTGTTCCAACAGAACAAAGCTCGAGCACACATTATCCATGAAACTTAACATGCTCTGTAAGACGCGCAGCAACTTCCCTGGCCAGCACGACCCTCAGGACTTGTCACCAATCGAGCACATTTGGGAAATGATGGGACGAGAAGCGACTCAGACGACTCGCCAACAATTACAGCACTGAGTGAAAGGCGTGGAATGAAGTATCTCAGGACCGTGTTCGCCATCTGTACGATCGACTGGGTGCCAAGGTCAGCGCCTGCATCGCCATCCGTGGTGGCTACACACACAACTAATATGGATGTTTCAGCAGGGTCCACACCTGGTACCTCAGAACTACTTGTGTTATTGATCTGTGCATGTAATCATTTCATGTGCTCCTTATGCACTGTGGAAACATTAAATCCTGAGTGAATTGAAAACCACTAAATAGGTGTACTAATTTTTTTCAGCAGTGAATTTTTCTGGTGAATTATCTTTTATCTTTAATATCTGCCTGAATATATGTGAAATTTCCATTTGCTAAATGCCTACCCACCATATTGTTTGGTCATTTGCATAGGTGCCTTTACTAAATCTTTGGTTCATTTGTGCGGTTATGTTCAGCCTTCACTTTAAGTGTATAAGAAGTTGTGGCTGAATTCAATATAGCTTACCTCTGTATTGTATTATCTTCTACGTTTATAAAGTCCTGCCTGATGAGGTTTTTTATACCTTTGTATCTCTTTTCACTCTACATTTTAATAGTTTATCATCACCTAGAACTCAAATATGTTTTAAGAAATCATGTATAATTTTCTTACTATCGCTAATAATGTAGTTCAAAAATGGTTCAAATGGCTCTGAGCACTATGGGACTCAACTGCTGTGGTCATAAGTCCCCTAGAACTTAGAACTACTTAAACCGAACTAACCTAAGGACAGCACACAACACCCAGCCATCACGAGGCAGAGAAAATCCCTGACCCCGCCGGGAATCGAACCCGGGAACCCGGGCGTGGGAAGCCAGAACACTACCACACGACCACGAGATGCGGGCTATAATGTAGTTAATTTTATTTTTAGTCCCATTTGCTTCTGGCCAAGACCACTATCTATTTGATTCCTTATGGAAGATTGAGTTAAGGGCAAACACGTTGTTCTCGGCAAATTCTAATAACGTATGACAACTGCCGTTTCAAGTACCATATATAAGATTTCCCACTGAAGAATCATTCTTCAGCTTCTGTTCCCTATTCGACCATTATAGGTTTATAACTCTTCGTACAGTTCTTATGCTTCTTCATGAAAACGTGAGAGTGTTAGTGCATCGACTTTGTAGTTAGCATAACACATATTATCACTTGTGATGTAAGAATTCTTCGTAAAGAAAGCTTATTAGTGTTCAGACTTCAATGATTTCCGCAGAAATTGTCTTCATTTTAAAAATTAGGGCTATTGTGTTTCGACTTGATCAGTCCCTTTAATTCTGGATTTTAATTTTCTTGTTCATAATGAAGCATGTATTTGAATTTCTTCATTGTGCATGTCATCGGTTATAAAAAGTGCGTTTAATTCCCAATCATACAACTATATCACACTTGATGTCATTTCCAGAGCAAACCTACGGAGCAAGAGACTGCAACGAATGTCCCGTGGACGTCTCTGGACGCTAACTGCGAACAGCGACCACTGTGCTAATACACAGGCAGACAGGCTTAAGCCGATCGCATATTTCAGATGACTTCACCAACATGCTAACATAAAGAAACTGCCCGGCTGTTATGACATCCCCAATAAACACCTTTCAGTGCTGGCTGCCTCTGATTGGCCACTGTAAACAGAGCGGCAGTTTTCCTGCACCGAGAGACGGTCCATTTGCTTACACGCCGCCCACATATCAGCGACACTTTCGAAAATTCTCTAGCCCGTTAACTTTGCATTTCCGTCCCAAGAGAGAGTTCAGTGAACCACCATGCTCTCTCGACGATAAAAATAGTACAGCTTAGCGTTTTTCTTTGTATGAAAAATATGCAAGGCAATTGTTATCTCCCTGAACATTAACGACTACAATGTGAAATATAACGAAACGAGATGTTTACGTGTGATGATATCTCTTTATCTGATTCCACTTTCAGTTCTGAATTACTCACTGTCTTTATGAAGTTTAATGCAACCTGCACCATTAACTACATTTTACAGTCATATTAATATGATCACCTGTCAAAAGCGTGAATAAGCAGCTTACGCAGCGCAGACGGCTGAGACACGTGTAGGAAGAGAGTCAGTGAGGTGCTGAAAGTTACCGGCAGGGATGTGGAGCCATGCCGACTCCAGGGCTGTGACCAGCTGCACTAGCTTCCTCGGTTGGAGGTCCATGGTGCGAACCGTCTGATGGAGATGGTCCCACAGACTCTTGATTGGGTTTAAATCGGGGAAGTTTAGTGACCGGGGGATTACGCTACACTCATCCTGGTGCTCTTCAAAACACGTGCGTATACTGCAAACTGTGTGACATGTTGCATTGTCCCGCTGGTAGGTGCCATGGTGTCCAGGAAATACACACTGCATATTGCGGTGAAAATGGACAGTAAAGATAGATGCATACTTGCGTTGATCCATTGTGCCTTCCAGAATAACGAGTTCGCCCAGGGAATGCCATGAAAACATTCCTCAGACCATAACGCATGCAAGGTGTTTGCTTTCAGACGTTTCTCGCCATAAAATTTAATGACCATCTGGTTCATATGGAAAGGCCATGGGTATCCACTCAGTGGAAGTCCAGCTCCGATACTGGCGTGCATATTCCAGTCTTCGTCGCTGATGAACAGCAGTCAGCCCGGGTGCACACACAAGGCGCCTGTTGCGGAGGCCCATATGCAGCAACGTTCACTGAACGGTCGTTGAGGAGACTGTGTTTGTAGCCCCTTGGTTTATCTGAGTGGCCAACTGCTCATCACTTGCACATCTATTCGCCCGTACACATATGCATAGCCTTCGTTCTCCCCTGTCATCTATGGCCCATTGTACACCACAGTTGCTTCAGCGCCTGTTTTGCCTAGTGCCATTTTGCCATGCATGTACTTTAACTGTGGCGACACGTGAGCAGTTTACGAACTTAGGTTTCCGAAATGCTTCTACCTTTCGCCCAAAAGCCAACGATAATGCCCTTTTCGAACGTCAGATAAAGCGCACCGAGCGCGCATTACGAGAACGACTGCGCTATTTTCTACTCCAACGACACGCTTTATACTCGTATATCCTCCACTCCTAGTGCTGCCACATGCTGTCTGTGAATGGTTATTGCTTGTTGACGTCGAATATAGGCAGTGGTCACGTCAATGTAACTGGACCGCGTAATACAACAATGCACCAAAACATTATGACCACTGTCCACCGCGATACTGAAAGCCATCTGATGCTGCTGTAGGCACATGACGCGGCAAGTAAAGTATACAAAAGGAGACGAATGGGGATCATCTAGCAACGGTACGTGCTGAAAATTGAGAAATTCACTAACATAAACAATGTCGGCAAATGGCTGATGATTGTGGCTCGGTGTCTGGGAACGAGCATCTAGGAAACTGCGAAGATGGTCGGCTGTTTTCTTGGTAGTGTTGTGATCATTTCTCGGAAGTGATTACAGGACAATGAAACAGGCGGCAAGGTGTGTTGAACGTTCAAGCCTCGTCACGTAAAGTAAGCGCTGGATGTTTGACCACTGTGTAAAACAGTATAGGTGGCAGGGCAACCTGTGGCATATATGAAGACATAAAGTGCTGGCTGACGCAGGCGCAAGTGCTTTGAATCACTACGTTCAGCGCATATTCTTCAATATGGAGCTTTGCAGCAAACGACTCGTACGTGTTCCCATGTTGACCCAATAACAGTGCAAATTACGATTGCAGTGGGCATGGTATCATAAAGATTGGACGGCAGATCATTGGAAACGTGTCACCTGGTCGGACAGAGTAAAGTTCTTGTTACACCTGTTCGACGGTTGTGTAAACATACGTCATCATCCAGGCGAACTGCTACTCGAAACATGCACTGTGCTAAGGACGGACGTCGGTGGAGCAGTATTACGCCGTGGGGGCATTTATCTACGGTTCCACAAACCTGTGATAGTAATGGAAGGCACCAGGACAGATATGGACTACGTAAACATTATTGTAGACAGTCCACGTAACTTCACGCTTCATCTCTTCCCCGAAGGTGCTGGAATCTTCCAGCAGAATATCTGTCAGTGTGAGGGGAATCGTGCTGAAGTTGCTTGAGGAGCATGGTACTGGACTCAATTTGATACCTTGTTAGCCAAATTCGTCTCATCTGAACCTGATGTAACACATTCGGGACGCTATTGGTCGCTTGCTACGATCCCACGAACATCGGTCGGTAAAGGTGAGAGGGCATTCCGTGAGCTGTGTGCTTTCAGGTGCCACATACCTTCTCGCTCATTAGTGTATAGTCTTCAGTATCGTAAAATATGTTGAATGAGTGTCTTTTTTCTCAAAGGTTGTCACTTATTTATCAGCTAAGTAAAGCAGTCGGTAAGCTAAGATAACAAAAGTAGGTACTAGGACGGTTCCGATTCGCTACAGCATGCTTGGGGGAAGAAATGAGGATTTTTTAAAATTTTATTTATTTATTCATTCTTTGAGAAGTCAAGCAGATATTATTCCTATAATGATTTGTAATCGGAAAGCTGACACGAAGAAGGTGAACCCGGCATTATTTGATAAATCAGTGAACTTACACTGAAGAGCCAAAGAACCTCGTATACCCACTTAATAACGTGTTGGGCCTCCGCGATTACGAAGAAGGGCCGCAGCAAGACGTGACATGGACTCGACTAATGTATGAAGTCATGCTAGAGGGAACTGACACCGTGAGTGCTGCAGGGCTGTGCTCTCCATAAATCCGTAAGAGTACGAGGGGGTGGAGATCTCTTCTGAAAAGCACGTTGCAAGGCATCCCAGATATGCTCAATAATGTTTTTCATATCTGACAAGAATTTAAATTCGGAATATTGTTTTTGCAGCTAATTCTGGACGTGTGGGGTGTCTCATTGTCCTGCTCGAATTGCCTAAGTCCGTCGGAATGCAGAAAGGACGTGAATGGTTGCAGGTAATCAGACAGGATGCTTACGTACGTGTCACCTCTCAGGGCCGTATCTAGACGTATCAGGAGTCACATATCACTCCAACTGCACACGCTTCACACCATTACAGAGCCTCCACTAGCATGAACAGTCCGCTGCTCACATACAGGGATCATGGATTCATGAGGTTGTCTCCATACCCGTACACGTCCATGTGCTAGATTGAATCTGAAACGAGACTCGTCTGACCAGGCAACGTGTTTCCAGTCATCAACAGTCCAATGTCGGTGTTGACGAGCCCAGGCGAGGCGTAAAGCTTTGTGTCGTACAGTCATTAATGGTACGCGAGTGGGCCTTTGGCTCCGAAACGCCATATCGATGATGTTTCATTGAATGACACCTTTTGACGGCCCAGCATTGAAATCTGCAGCAATCTGCGGAAGGGTTGCACTTATGTCACGTTGAACGATTCTCTTCAGGCGTCGTTGGTCCCGTTCTTGCAGCATCTTTTTCCGGCCGCAGCGATTCCGGAGATTTGATGTTTTACCGGATTCGTGTTATTCACAGTACAGTCGTGAAATGGTCATATGGGGAAATCCCAACTTCATTGCTACCTTGGAGATGCTGTGTCCCATCGCCCGGGCGTCGACTATAATACCACGTTCAAACTCACTTAAATCTTTATAACCTGCCATTATAGCAGCAGTAGCACGTCTTATATAGGCGTTGAGGACTGCAGTACCGTATTTTGCCTTTTTACGTATCTCCATATATGAATACGCATGCCTGTACCAGTTTCTTTGGCATTTCAGTGCAGTACAACTGGTATCACAATAAATAAATTTACAGTAGAATAAAAATTACTTGCAGTTTATTTGACATACGGAATGCCGTGCTCTAAAGTAACTGTCAGATTTACTTTTAATAGATTTTTTCAATTATTGTGTTCGGCCAGTTGGAACAAAGCAATTTGAGGAAGCTAATAGTAATTTCAGAAGCATATTAAAGGAGATAGATGGGAAATAAAGACGCAAAAATGGAGATATAATATGTGGAAAACATTGTTTCAGTTTATTTATGGATTTTGTAACTACGCACTATTTTTCTTGTGCAGTTTGTTACCCAGTACGCAACTGCTCGTAATTTTTTCTCCAAAATTAAGAAGCATGAACTAGTAAATTAACATAATGGTTGGGCACTTATCTGGCCCTATTAGCAACATTCTGGAAGTTAACGTTCAAATTTTTTGTTCGTGGTCCAAAGGAAGTAATTTGGAACACGTAAAATCCAAGGAATCACGTTACTGTTACAGTGTAGTAAATCAAATTAAAGTTTCGCAAATCTACCATTTTCCACGTTGCTGAATGAAGTTCATATAAAAATCAATACAATACCTTGCGCTCGAATAATTTCACATTTTCAGTTCAAACAGTTTTTTGTTATGAACTCTCCATGAGCACTACAAAAAATTTATTTAATCAATCCTCCTCGAGAACTTCTCACAATGATCTCCACATTAAATTAAACCCGTACAGAGAGAAAACTGTCAATTATGCGTTAAAACGAAGACGAATGCAATTAAAAGTGTTGCAGCGAAATTGGTCTACAGAATGCATTGATTTTTACTAAAACTCTGTTAATATTTTTAACAAACTACATTTCAATTGATTTTTTCTTCTCTTTTACGACAGAAATTCTGGCTCTTTTTTGTACAAGTTTTGATGAACATAGTTGTTGGAATGGCTTACATATATTGCGAATTTCATTAAAAAAATTAAAAAAAAGCTCTGATAAAGAGTTTTGACGTCACGAAAGCGATTAGTCCCTTCCTGTCAATTAACAAATAACGAAAAATTTTATATTTCTCTTTAATATTGAATTGCATACATTTATTTTATTTAAGAAATAAGTTTTGATAGTAATTTTCACACGGAATACAATAATTTCGATTGATTAAGGTTAAACTGCAACGCACGACCCAAGCCTTGTGGATAATTTACTGATTTTCTGTTTATACTCGTAAATATCCAGTATACGTCTTGAGAACTTAGAGGCTAAAAGCATATGTCATCCTTTGTGCCCCAATATCCTCTATCAGCCACAGGATCCACTTAATCACACTAGAATTAGAAAAATTGATGGTTTGGACAAACAGACAGACAAAGTGTAGGTAGTATCACTTAAAAGGCAAGTTAAGAGATACCCAGAATCATTCAGCCACAATATACTAAGCGTCAGCATCTTCCAGTAATTACAAACTACCACCTGTCTTAACAAATTTGCTCCTCCGACATCGACTTGGTTCGTGTTTCCTTCCGCCAGTTGGGTTATGTCTTTTTCGAAGTAGTCTCGCCACTGCAGTCATATGGTATTCATTTACTGTAGTTTCACCTCTATCACATCACTGCACATGGTAGCATCGGCAAACAGCCAACACATTGTATCCAATTGCTTCTTCCGATGACTGCTCTCTTATGTCCACCCGTCGTACTTCGTGGTTCTTGGTGTCTCCAGTTCTCGCCAGTTTGAGCAGGTTGAAGGTTTCTCATCATTACGCTTTATTTAATGATGTTCAGATTCTCTCTCTATGACTAGCTGTACGTGTTTCTTTACCATAGAGTAGAATTCAGTGAATACTGTAGTTCAGGTTTTCAAGTTCGCTCTGCTTCTCATATACTGACCAATGTGCATTTATTTCGAGAAATTTTTAAAAATACTGCCGAGAAAGAAACCAAAGAAATGGATGAATGGAAAAAAGCCATACAGTTGTAAAACGGTCAGCGAAATTCTACATCTAAATCCGCTCGCTGAAATCTGCTCTAAAGTAAAGGGCAAACTGTATTTCCCATCATACCATGAGTAGATCCGTTCAGCAGGTTCTGGCTCGCTTTGTACAAGAAAGTGAACGAACGAGTGAAACGAGAGGCTCTACTATCCTACATTTTTTCAGGTCAGTCTCACTTTTTTGATATAATAATTATAAGAAAGAAAAAATCTTATTATTTTTGAAAAAAGTGAACGTAAGAAATGAAATTTGAATTAAAGGAAATAAAGCAAACGAAATTTTATTATGAAATTGGAGGGTCCATCTTCCCAAATCTTGGAACCTCATAATATATTTAACTTAAACAACCATAAGATTTTTAAAAACAGCAAAACGTTTCCTATCGAAACACCTTCCACTCGTTTCTGCGTGTCAGGCCTGTACATACTGCTTCACGAAAACTAAGAACAGAAATAACTTAACCAATTCATTTTTTTTGGGCCATTATTAAGACGACAGGGAAGGTTTATCTCTACATTTGACGAACTTACGATGCCATCAGATCAATGGTCGCAGTCCTTCAGTCGATGTACTCATGCAAAGTTTGACAGAAAACACAAGTCAACAGCTTGTTTAAATATAATTCGTATTAGAGAGACAAAGTTGATTGAATTTTAGTTATTTTCGCCTGTTTATTTCGAATGTAAAATAAATTATTTTCTTCACACTATTACATTCATTTGAAGAGACGAGGCCGGCCAGTGTGGCCGTGCGGTTCTAGGCGCTTCAGTCTGGAACCGCGTGGCCGCTACTGTCGCAGGTTCGAATCCTGCCTCAGACATGGACGTGTGTGATGTCCTTAGGTTAGTTAGGTTTAAGTAGTTCTAAGTTCTAGGGGACTGATGACCACAGATGTTAAGTCCCATAGTGCTCAGAGCCATTTGAACCATTTTTTTTTTTTTTTGAAGAGACGAATCGTAAACATCATGTAAATCTCAATGACAACACTGAAATTAGCATTAAAACGGAATAATTTACATTAGAAATGAAATATGTTCCTGTATGAATGTAAATGGAACTTACATCAGAGCCATCAGTTGTTCAGTATACAAACAACACACGAATAAGACGGAGAGAGAGATAATAGGGACAGCCAGCAGGAAGGTGTAATCTGACATTGAGAAGAGCAATCTTCAGACTGAGATAACACTTGATGCTCACAGCTCTAGCATCCCATCAGCCTCAAGACTTCACACAGACAGGAGTTACGCAACAGCTCTCGCCTGCAGGCGTCCAGAAACAGTTTAAGAGATCGATTTTTTGTTTATTTTTCTACCAAATATCAACCGATTTTAAAAATTCCGTTGAATTTATCACTGCAGAAAAGGAAAAATGTGGGGAATATTCACAAACGCTTGTGAAAAGTCTATGGAGCATCTATTGTCGACAGAAGTACAGTTAGTCACTGGGCACAGATGATGATGCCATCAGAAGGCGGTTTGGTGGAGCTCCACGATTTTCAGTGGTCAGGGAGACCATCCACGGATGTCACACCTGACATGTTGCAGCGAGCTGATATTGTCACTCGTGAGGACAGACGCGAATACGACGCGACAGTTGGCTCTGCATATGTATCAGCAAAGGAAGTGTGGATGCAATTACCCGCATTCTTGGATGTTTAAACCTGTGTGCAAGATGGGTCCCACAGTGTCTAACGGTGGATCACAAATCACAAAGAAATAACAGTTGTCTTCATTTCTTGCGACGTATTGAAGCTGAGGGTGAGGCGTTCTTGTCCCGGATTGTGACAGGTGATGAAAGCTGGGTACACCATTTGGAGCCTGAAACAAAACGACAGTCGATGGATTTAAGTGCCAGGAAGGCGTTTATGGACGTATTTGTATGGAGTGTAACCATGTATGGAAATGAAACATGGACGATAAACAGTTTACACAAGAAGAGAATAGAAGCTTTCGAAATGAGGTGCTACAGAATAATGTTGAAGGTTAAATGGATAAATCACGTAACTAATGAGGAGGTACTGAACAGAATTGGGGAGAAGAGGAATTTGGGGCACAACTTGACTAGAAGAAGGGATCGGCTGGTAGGACAAATTCTGAGGCGTCACGGGATCACCAATTTAGTACTGTAGGGCATCGTTGATGATAAAAATCGTAGAGTGAGACCAAGAGATAAATACACTAAGCAGATTCAGAAGGATGTAGGTTCCAATCCCAATTAAAGCAGGTGTTGACAGATGTTAAAATTACCAAACTATCAGTTTAATAAGTCACGGCTTCAAAATACTAACACGAATTCTTTACAGAAAAATGGAAAAACTGGTAGAAGCTGACCTCGGGGAAGATCAGTTTGGATTCCGTAGAAATATTGCAGCACGTGAGGCACCCTACGACTTACCTTAGAAGCTAGATTAAGAAAAGGCAAACCTACGTTTGTAGCATTTGTAGACTTAGAGAAAGCTTTTGGCAATGTTGACTGGAATACTCTCTTTCAAATTCTGAAGGTGGCAGGGGTAAAATACAGGGGGCGAAAGGCTATTTACAATTTGTACAGAAACCAGATGGCAGTTATAAGAGTCGAGGGACACGAAAGGGAAGCAGGGAGTGAGACAGGGTTGTAGCCTCTCCCCAATGTTATTCAATCTGTATATTGAGCAAGCAGTAAAGGAAACAAAAGAAAAATTCGGAGTAGGAATTAAAATCCATGGAGAAGATATAAAAACTTTGAGGTTCGCCGATGACATTGTAATTCTGTCAGAGACAGCAAAAGGACTTGGAAGAGCAGTTAAACGCAATGGACAGTGTGTTGAAAGGAGGGTATAAGATGAACATCAACAAAAGCAAAACAAGGATAATGGAATGTAGTCGAATTAAGTCGGGTGATGCTGAGGGAAATAGATTAGGAAATTCGACACTTAAAGTAGTAAAGGAGTTTTGCTATCTGGGGAGCAGAATATCTGATGATGGCCGAAGTAGAGAGGATATAATATGTAGACTGGCAACTGCAAAGAAAGCGTTTCTGAAGAAGAGAAATTTGTTAACATCGAGTATAGATTTATGTGTCAGGAAGTCGTTTCTGAAAGTATTTGTGTGGAGTGTAGCCATGTATGGAAGTGAAACATGTACGGTAAACAGTTTGGACAAGAAGAGAATACAAGCTTTCGAAATGTGATGCTACAGAAGAACGCTGAAGATTAGATGGGTAAATCACAAAACTAATGAGGAGGTATTGAATAGAATTGGGGAGAAGAGGAGTTTGTGGCACAACTTGACTAGATGAAGGGATCGGTTAGTAGGACATGTTCTGAGGCACAAGGGATCACAAATTTAGTATTGGAGGGCAGCGTGGAGGGTATAAATCGTATAGGGAGACGAAGAGATGAATAAACTAAGCAGATTCAGAAGGATGTAGCTTGCAGTAGGTACTGGGAGATGAAAAAGCCTGCACAGGATAAAGTAGCATGGAGAGTTGCATCAAACCAGTCTCTGGACTGAAGACCACAGTAGCAGCAACATACTTGAAATTAATTAGCTGTTGGGATTTTTAGAAAATTATATTTTTTGTTATAAATTTTATAATTTAAAAGGATATCACCAAGGAGTGCAGTCAGTGTAGGGATAAAAATATATTACAGTATTTCATAAGGATATACATCAAAAGGATGGGTATCGAAATGTTTGAAAAGAATGCGTTAAGAGATATCAAAAAATTAAAGTTACACATGAATATGGTAAAACTGTGATTAAATCTTATCTCAATAACACGAACAATCGAGAGTTCATAACAATGTTATGGCTGTTAAAGAAGACAGAGTTAGAAAAATTTTAGGTAAATAAGATTTAAACATATTAAGAGGTTCCAGAGGACAAATGTAAGGATGTAGAGGCTTGTCTCACTAGGGGTAAGATAGATACTGCCTACAGGAAAATTAAAGAGACCTTTGGAGAAAAGAGAACCACTTGTATGAATATCAAGAGCTCAGATGGCAACCCAGTTCTAAGCAAAGAAGGGAAGGCAGAATGGTGGAGGGAGTATATAGAGGGTTTATACAAGGGCGATGTACTTGAGGACAATATTATGGAAATGGAATAGGATGTAGATGAAGACGAAATGGGAGATAAGATACTGCGTGAAGAGTTTGACAGAGCACTGAAAGACCTGAGTCGAAACAAGGCCCCGGGAGTAGACAACATTCCATTTGAACTACTGATGGCCTCGGGAGAGCCAGTCATGACAAAACTCTACCATCTGGTGAGCACGATGTATGAGACAGGCGAAATACCCTCAGACTTCAAGAAGAATATAATAATTCCAATCCCAAAGAAAGCAGGTGTTGACAGATGTGAAAATTACCGAACTATCAGTTTAATAAGTCACAGCTGCAAAATACTAACGCGAATTCTTTACAGACGAATGGAAAAACTGGTAGAAGCCGACCTCGGGGAAGATCAGTTTGGATTCCGTAGAAATACTGGAACACGTGAGGCAATACTGACCTTACGACTTATCTTAGAAGAAAGATTAAGAAAAGGCAAACCTACGTTTCTAACATTTGTAGACTTAGAGAAAGCTTTTGACAATGTTAACTGGAATACTCTCTTTCAAATTCTGAAGGTGGCAGGGGTAAAATACAGGGAGCGAAAGGCTATTTACAGTTTGTACAGAAACCAGATGGCAGTTATAAGAGTCGAGGGGCATGAAAGGGAAGCAGTGGTTGGAGAAAGGGTTGTAGCCTCTCCCCGATGTTATTCAATCTGTATATTGAGCAAGCAGTAAAGGAAACAAAAGAAAAATTCGGAGTAGGTATTAAAATTCATGGAGAAGAAGTAAAAACTTTGAGGTTCGCCGATGACATTGTAATTCTGTCAGAGACAGCAAAGGACTTGGAAGAGCAGTTGAACGGAATGGACAGTGTCTTGAAAGGAGGATATAAGATGAACATCAACAAAAGTAAAACGAGGATAATGGAATGTAGTCAAATTAAGTCGGGTGATGCTGAGGGAATTAGATTAGGAAATGAGAAACTTAAAGTAGTAAAGGAGTTTTGCTATTTAGGGAGTAAAATAACCGATGATGGTCGAAGTAGAGAGGATATAAAATGTAGACTGGCAATGGCAAGGAAAGCGTTTCTCAAGAAGAGGAATTTGTTAACATCGAGTATAGATTTAAGTGTCAGGAAGTCGTTTCTGAAAGTATTTGTATGGAGTGTAGCCATGTATGGAAGTGAAACATGGACGATAACTAGTTTGGACAAGAAGAGAATAGAAGCTTTCGAAATGTGGTGCTACAGAAGAATGCTGAAGATAAGGTGGGTAGATCACGTAACTAATGAGGAGGTATTGAATGGGATTGGGGAGAAGAGAAGTTTGTGGCACAACTTGACTAGAAGAAGGGATCGGTTGGTAGGACATGTTTTGAGGCATCAAGGGATCACAAATTTAGCATTGGAGGGCAGTGTGGAGGGTAAAAATCGTAGAGGGAGACCAAGAGATGAATACACTAAGCAGATTCAGAAGGATGTAGGTTGCAGTAGATACTGAGAGATGGGCTTGCACAGGATAGAGTAGCATGGAGAGCTGCATCAAACCAGTCTCAGGACTGAAGACCACAACATCCGATGATAGTGAATGTGTCTGGATTTATTTGAAGGCCACGTTGCTTCAGGATCGGCATGGGTGTTCAATGGTTAATACCTCTAACACAGAATGAATCACACAGGAAGAAATTACACCATTGTTTCAACTGTTTGTACCATTACTTAGTAACAGTGATATCACATGACACTGGCGTCACACGATGCCGCTTTCCCAGTTGTGTCATTTTAGATATAAATAAACGAAAATCAAGCTTTCTTCCAAGGGTGCTTAAACATAGATACAATAAACTTATTACTGTAACCATTTTAGCCCAGTCAACAAAAACAAAAAAAAGGTCGAATAGGGGCAGAAACATCGCTTACTCGCAAATTTCTGCAAAGTAGTTGGAGGGAGTGTCATGAACAATTGCTAAATATCCCCACTGGTGTGGTGTGAGCGTGAGGAAGTTACTTTATTACGTTCCTCTTGAATAACTCGAAAACCGTGGCTTACTGCATCACAATAATAGTTCCCGCGTTGCGGGGCATGGGGAAATCGTAGATTATTAAGACCAGTTGGTGAAATGATCTAAATTCTGACATAGGCCGCAACTGTGCACTGAAATGAATTCAGCGACGACAAGTGAAAATTTGTGCCAGACCGGGACTAGAATCTGGATCTCTCTTTACTTGAGAGGTCTTCTTAAAGGCTGCGGCTATCCGAGCAGCGGCGACTGCCCGCATAGAGCAGGAAATTCGGGTTCTAGTCCCCGTCCAGCACAACTTTTCGCTTGTCGCCATTGAATTCAATTCATTGCACACTTGTGGCCGATGTCAGAATTTATTTCATTTCATCATGTAGATGTACAGCTGCGGGATCACCAATGGTGTCTGTTCTTTCGGACACGTCTGAAACAAAGGACACCACACATAGACAAATTAAAAATTATGTTTCAACGGTGCAAGATTACTGTTTACTGTTAAATGAAATGGGTTAAGAACAAACACTGAATGTGTAAACCACATCTTATTGCGCTAGTACCGTATTAAGGGATTAATTGTGTTCTAGGTGTGTAACAGGGTGGAGGATAGAAGTGTGAAGGAATGTAGGTCGCCGAATTTTGGTCACGCACTTCCCTTCTTCAAAGGTCTGCAGGCTGAAACGCTAGCAGGTGATTCCCCACTCTTTACTACCCCGCTATGTCACACGAAGCA
The DNA here is from genome assembly GCF_023864275.1 of Schistocerca cancellata. NCBI lineage: Eukaryota > Metazoa > Arthropoda > Insecta > Orthoptera > Acrididae > Schistocerca > Schistocerca cancellata. The sequence continues at coordinate 321,158,361 of NC_064630.1, read as the reverse complement.
ACTACAGGCAGTTTCACAAGGTTACGTGGCTCCTCCGTAGCACGCTTTATGAATCACTAGCGACGCGGTATGCAAACATGCACCGAGCGTGTTTGTTTTCTACAAAGTGTGTTAACACTGCAAGGAACACACATATGAATTACTGACAATATTAACGCAGGAAACACATATGTGCAGAATCTACATAAATCTCTGCACACTGCTGTACACTGCAGCTTTGCTTGCTTCCGGGAAATTCAACTCTTCGCAGCAAGGGAACTGCTTGCTTATCAGTTTACAGACAGACTATATCTCCATATTCGGTGTCCGATTCTCTTATGTGAGTCCACAAAATAACATCGTCGAACTCAAGTTTATATAGTGGTGTTATTTTCAGTTTATTAAATGAATACTTATTTGCAGGTCTTAAATGAACTTTTATTTAACATTCGTTGCAATAACAGTGGCCGAGAAATGTACATTTAATAAGTCTGATGTTGTCAGTGATCTTTGTAGTGTTGATGGGAAACGTATTGGATTGTACAGTTCCTTTACGATCGTCTGATTTCCCATCACATAATCTGGTGAGATTGTGAGTAGCTTTGCAGCAATATCCACTTTTAAAACAACTTGCATTGGGAAAAAAATTTCACATTTATAGTCTCGTTGGCATCGCGCTCCTTGGAGACTTTAAACTGGCGCAGATGATGAAGGCAATTTTCCGCGGAGGTAGAGAGAAGCTTCGAGGGATGAGGCAAATCCCTTTTTTCATCCGACACTTAAGCGTTCACGTGAAGAGATCCAAGAAACGACGGGAAACCTACACTACAATGATTTCGCTTTTCCTTAATTCCTATGCATTATCTCGACCACTGCAGAATATTTCTGAATGTTTGGAAAAAGTAATATGCGAATTTCAAAACTGTTAATAATATTTGACGCTATAGAGAAAGGAGAAAGGTGACCTTATATTTTTTTCAAAAGGTGAAGAAAAAATCACGAAGTTTTTTTAACTGTCTAAATAGCAAAAAACATGAGACATTAAAATTCGATAATTCGTTTCTGTTGTTCGTGCAACCATTTTCAGATCGCTTACAGTAAAATATTATATCAGCAGATAGAATACGGATGGATCTTACGGTCTGTATAACTTCGTAGATGTTCCGAACCAGTTTTAATTATAATTGTAGTCAAGTATTAAATATTTACATTTCATCATTACAGAACGTAAGTTGTCAAAATCAAGAAGATAGGTCTGAATTGACCGTGAGTAAGTCGTAACAACACTTGTTATGGCTTCGAATAGGTCACAGTCAAGTTAGACCTACACGCCATACATACTAAGGTTCTGACAACATACGTTCCGTAAGAATGTAGTGTACATCTACGTCTACATAGACACTCTGCAGTCCACCATACGGCGCATGGCGGAGGGTATCCCGTACCACTACTAGTCATTTGATTTCCTGTTTCACACGCAAATAGAGAGAGGGAAAAACGAATATCTATATGCCTCCGTATAAGCCCTAATTTCTAGTATCTTATCTTCGTGGTCCTTACGCTCGATGTACGTTGGAGGCAGTACAATCGTTCTGTAGTCAGCTTCAAATGCCGGTGCTATAACTTTTCTCAATAGTGTTACTCGAAAAGAATGTCAAATCCCCTTCAGGGATTTCCATTTGAGATCCTGAAGCATGTCCATAACACTTGCGTGTTGTTCGAGCCTATCAGTAACATATCTAGTAGCCCATCTTCGAATTGCGTCGATGTCTTCCTTTAATCTGACCTAGTACCGTTCCCAAAAACTCAAGCAGTACTCAAGAATAGGTCGCAGTAGCGTCCTACAGGTATATGCGGTATACGATGCAGATTAACCACACATTCCTAGAACTCTCCCAACAAAACCGAAACGGCCATTCACCTTCCCAACCACAATCCTTCCATGCTCGCTGCTGGCCGGGGTGACCAAGCGGTTCTAGGCGCTTTATTCTGTAACTGCGCGACCGCTACAGTCGCAGGTTCGAATCCTGCCGCGAGCATGGATGTGTGTGATGTCCTTAGGTTAGTTAGGTTTAAGTAGTTCTAAGATCTAGGGGACTGATGACCTCAGATGTTAAGTCCCGTAGTGCTCAGAGCCATTTGAACCATTTTTACATGCTCGCTCAGTTTCATATCACTTTGTAGCTTTACGCCCAGATATTGAAATGATAAGACTTTGTCAATCATGACACTACTAACGCTGTATCCGAACATTACGGGTTTGTTTCTCCTACTCATCCGATTCAATTTACATTTTTCAACATTTAGAGCTACCTACTTCATCACCCCCAACTAGAAAGTTTGTCTAAGTCATTTTGTATCGTCCTAGAATCACTGAACTTATACACTTTATCGTACAACACAGTATCATCATCAAACAACCGCAAATTGCTGTCCATCCGGCCTGCGAAATCATAGCGGTCCTATCACACTTCGCTGATGATCACGCAACGTCTTCGAGCCACTCACATATCTGTGTACCTGTCTCATATGCTCGTACCTTCTTCAACGGCCTCCAGTGGGGCACCATTTCAAATTCTTTTCAGAAATCTGGAAATATGGAATCTGCTTGCTCCCCTTCATCCATGGTTCGCAATATATCATGTGAGAAATGGGCCAGCTGAGTTTCGCACGAGCGATGCTGTCTAAAACCATACTGGTTCGTGGACATAAGATTCTCGATCACAGGAAAATTTATTACATTCGAACTGAGAATGTGTTCAAGGATTCTGTAGCAAACTGATGTGATTTATATTGGTCTGTAATTTTGTACTCGACTGCAATTTTACTAAGCGTGTTCTATAACCAGTCTTTTATCTCGCCAGTGTAGCGAAGTTGTCTCTTATATGAACAAGTACCAAGTTATACAGATGATGCGATCCATTTTTATTCCATGTGCTGAAACAATATTTTACCATGAGTGATCTGAAAACGGCTGTATGAATAAACAGAAATTAGTTGTCGAATTTTAATTTTGTATATTGTTTGCGACCTAGACAATTGAAAGATTTCATGATTTGTTTACAGACTTAAGTCATGAAGGTGGAACAGATAGTACTTTAAACACAGTTATAGGGGGAAGACATACATGACAGTGTTTCTCGTTATATGGACCTGCTAGTAGAGAATGAACCTCCAGAGGTCCAGATGCTGGGTCCAGCTGGACATGTCTGGGACAGGAGGTGCAAGGCGGGCGTACAGGTGGACTAGAGGCGTGCGTACCTCACGGCGGTGCGGCCTGCTCCCACCCTAAGGACAATCAATACCCACTCTCAGTGAGCGCCGAGAGGTGAGCAGGTCTAGGCTGCGGCTGCAGCCACTAGCGTGCGGACACGGGGTCTCACCTGAGGGTGCGAGCCCTGCCCTCCGTACCACTTACACTACAGAGCATTGCTCCCGTTAATACAGTCTGAGTTGTAAACCTACCGGAGGCTACCGTAGATCAGGGACCGCCAAGTCAGTTCATCCGGTCCACATGCGGTTCATGAATATGTCTGATACAACGTATGAAACACAACACTTTGTTATACAATTTAATTTTAACTTTTATGTTTAGAATACTAGATCTTCGCACCTGTGAAGACCAACTGACTGCTATTTGCCTCAAATCTACTATGTTCATTTTAAATTATTGTATCTAGATATTGCACAGAATCATATATTCCACAGAGTGTTACGTTGCAAAGAATGATGACGAGGCCGCGCTCGTCACTTCGTGAGATGTCCGGCCCGCTGATAAAAAAGTTTGGTAACCTCTGCTGTAGACTGTCGCAAGCGTGGACTACGGTAGTTTTCCTTGTAGCTTTGGTCAGTGAAGGTCGCACCTGTGTTACCTGTACGACAGATGTGTTGCTTACCTATCGGGTATTGCCTCATAACGATCGCCTACTTTGCGTATGTTATCAATGTCATTCTAGATGTCCCTTAAAACCAGAAGCAATGAATCATCTATAAAGTGCGTAAGGATATATAAAGGACCAGGTAACCTAAGGAACACTTTTGTACAACATAGTTAGTTATCCTCCTGTCTGTTACTTAAAAATAAAGAGTATTTATAGACAAATTGAACTTGTCAACGTTTAATTCAAATTTTATTCGACAATTGTTGATTTTTAATGTGGAGCAGAGGATTGTTGTAGTAGAATTAAAGGAAAAATACAAATGCTCAACGAAATTGTAAAAAAAAAAAAAACAAAAAAAACCACAAAACATAAATATATCAAACATCGCTTCAGTACTTCGTCGAACATAAATGAAACGTGTTCCCTTTATATACAAACAACTTTCACATTTATCAATAATAATAGTACACTCTTGCTTCTGATCACGGTGAAGAATATTCTATTGAGTACAAAATAACAATAATAGTTAAATACGTTTTTTCATGTTTTTGAGTGTAAACTGTACTTGCACCAAAAGTAGCTGCTTCGGTCGCATAAAGGCACAAAAATTACGCGATCATCTAATTTTTATTATTTATAAAATCCAATGTATGTTTTGTAGGGATGTAAAATACACAATGGACTAACAATGAGTTGCCTTGCTCTTCTAATTATGTGCAAAACAGACAACCAAAGAAACAGAAAAAAAAACAAAGAAAAGTAGTCGGTCCCAATTTCTTCATTTATGTTTCTTTCCCTACCAATGCCACCAATAATACCGGTAATCCTGTCATTTAATAAGTCACTTACGTAGTGTATGAAAATTACCGACCGCAGTTTTGGAAGAACACAACACTAGATACGGTATACGGTCACGGCACTGAAAGAGCTGTGTGTGACATCAGGGTTCCATTCAAGTAATGCCGCAACAATACCACAACAGCACAGACATGTTTTCTGTGCCAGAAAGCCAAAAGAGAGAGGGATGGAAGAATAGCTGTATGGATTAATAAATTAGCTGACTTAAACGCGTCAACTGTGAGGTCGTCTTTCCCCAGTGGACAGAACGGCATTATTCTGTGCGACCACATTTCAGAATTTTGTTTTGTCTTCTTGTCTGAACTTTTTACTGTCGAAGCTTCACATCAATACAAGGCTTCACGGCAGAAAAATGTTTCCAGGAAAAACTTTATCCCTATCGTTCCGAAATTGTGTCAGGATACTTCAAGTAATGATCCATGGCGATGAGGTTTTTACTTCGCTTTCATTGTTTTAATTAACAGAGTGAATATATGTCGTGGTGTAGAGGATGCTGCTGCGTGCTGAGACAATCTACGCTGTACCTTCTCCTACTATGAAGCTTCAAATACAGACGTTTATTCATGGGACCCTGACTCTGTAACAGATTCCACGTTATCGTCATTGAGACCTAGACTCACGTTGTTTCTTGCAAGGAATCTAAATACACTCTCAGAGATCTCGCCACACGTTCGAGTCGAAGTCGCTCAGGGTTTGCTGTAAGCTAGACCAAGTACATCGCAATTGGAAAATAAAACACATCATTGTCCGAAACCATGTATCACCAGTAGCCAGTAGCCAGAGCAATAAACGTACGTAAAGGTTATGAATGCCCGTGTTCGTTATATCTGTGATATTTGACTCTTTGATCACATTTCATCAACACGTGCATAACTATCGTAGCTGCGTGCAGAGAATCGCACAGATTTCCATACCCTCTGTCTTCTCCACTGTCTTGTCAATCAACAATGTCCCTCATATCTCTCCTCGACCTTAAACCACTTATCTGAACCACTTGGCACAAACACTCGTTCGCATTAGAGAAAACTCCTTTTTGTCCCACTCTGTCCTTCAGCTAACTTTCTTTCTAAGTCCTTCTCAGTCGCAGGAACCCGACTCTGTAACAACCTCCCACGTTATATTAGAGAAGTAAAGGACATCCCCAGCTTCAGAAGACAGGTAATCAGATATCTACTAAAACAATACCAAGATTACCATTGTCACTGTACGTACTCGTTACCTTTGTACATTTCTCTTTCCAAACTGATCTTCCTCATTTCCCAGTGTTCTAATACGATGTAGCTTCCTTAAATTTCCTTTTCCTAGAACTCGCTATATCAAAAAAATCTGTTTTGTAGACCTATCAACTCTTCTTGTATCTGCCACTATCATCGCTATTATTAAAATCAGCCGGCCGGTGTGGCCGTGCGGTTCTAGGCGCTTCAGTCTGGAACCGCGTGACCGCTACGGTCGCAGGTTCGAATCCTGCCTCGGGCATGGATGTGTGTGATGTCCTTAGGTTAGTAAGGTTTAAGAAGTTCTAAGTTCTAGGTGACTGATAACCACAGATGTTAAGTCCCATAGAGCTCAGAGCCATTTGAACCATTTTTATTAAAACCAAAATTACTGTCATTATTATTATTGTTATCATTGTTATTATTATCACTGAATAATTGTTACTATTATTACTGTTAGTGACTGCAGCTGCAGTAAAACAAGAAATGCTGGTGCTAACTTGGTTAGTTCATAGTTGGCATGAAATTACTTACACTGCCACTTCAGAAACTCAAATCATTTTAACGCTAGTTGTCACACTGAAATTGTTATTTCTGAGATAACTATGATGTAATAGATAGTGCGTGTGTGTAACCTTGGTCAGATGTAAGAGAGGGCTGGATGGCACTAATAAGATAAGTTAAATAACTAAATAAAACAAATAAATAAAATAAAGGACACATATATCATCACTAAAAGTCACGAGCAACACTTCAACAAAATAGGTGTAATGAATACTTGGAAAAACTGCCTGTGAGCACTGAAAGACTGTATCGCAGGTGGAGCAGAAAATTCCTATGATCAAATGTTTTGTGCCTCATTAATTTCAATAAATGCATCTCATGATGGATGTACAGTCTCCCTAAACGTGTAGTGCAAATATCAATAAAAATGACGGGTACAGTTACTTCTGCATTTGAATCGACATGACTAACAGTTAACAGTTAACGTTTACATTTAAAGTCATGTATTTTGCCTTGGCAAAACATAGTCTGGTTTTCTAGGGTATAACGGAGATCCATTGGGAGGCATGCCGCGTGTTCAGTGTGAAAATCTGGTTCTACTTCTAGCTCGCTGCCAAAACAGTCATTCCAGAGTCACTAAACTTGAATTCCGACGTGCTAATTAATTGTAAATTTTGTTCCATCATCTTTCGGGCATGAATCTGGGATATCATTCATTCATGTTCCGATATTTCGGCTGACAACTTTACAGCCATTCACAAGGTAAATCTTTTACAAGTTTCATGAATCACTTGAGACAACACTCTGGAGCAACCGCACGTGCGTGAGAGATGACACTGTCTGTACTTTCAGTAGACCCGGAGAACAGTACATAAGTGACATTCACCACTTATCTCAGCAGAAGACATTTGATACGATCGAAACTGCCACCCGTCATTTATTAAACCACCTCGTTGACATCGTACCACACGTTATACACGCTGAACGAGACAGATGTAGCGTAGTACCATCTCCTCAGGTATTGTTATGTACAGTTCTCATGGAATTTCCATGGCATCAGTTCGTTCCGCATTTATGCAATCCGCTAACAGTAAGTTAAAGGCGCCACGCCAGGTGATTCACTTTCGCTGTATCTTTTTGCCGTGTTGTACTCAATCATTTACTCCTACGTCATTGAATGTTTGCAACACTTTATAGTGTCTTCGGAGTCAATTTTTATGGACTACAAGTGTGCAGCTTTATGTAAGGTGATTAATGGTTACATATTACAATAAACAATCCACACATCTGCCGTTTCTGTTTGTTTTACGAGATGTTAGTTCTAAACGCTTTACCTCCAGCAGCCATTGTGAAGATGCAGTTACCGTTTCCCTATGGCCTGTTCTTAGCTCATGTCTGAGTTCCGTGCCGGTACTGTAGGGGATGCCCACTCCCGGGCTGGGAATCCCTACTGTTTTTCCAGGCCAGTTAACCTGTGTGAAGTCGCTAGCCGCTACAAAACAGAATGAAATATTACTTCATTTATTTCTCTCCATACTACTCGTTGCCGTATCTTCAGGGGCATCTGGTAGCCTACCAATCGGGTGAAGAATCTGCTGAACCCATCGGCTGGCTCAAGTTGCCGTAGTTCGCTACATCACCCATGTGTCCAGACCGATGATTTCTAGTAAGCGGGTTGCCGCCCGCTGTGTGGACGGCAGGCACCGTCGGAAACACTGTGCGGAGCTGGATGTGGCCGCGGCACGCATGTGTTGTCTCTCACATGGCATTCTGGGCCTACTCCATACCTCCCAGGTCCCTGCCCGTGTTGTCCCACCAGATGGACCGCAATGTTAGATGCTGTGATGCCGTGATGAAAGCTGATCCAGTTCGTCGGTTCTGTGGGCCGTCTGCCCCAAACGACGTTGGAGTTTAGAGTAGACCCAGGTTAGAACGGTGTTGGTAGGCCCCTGGACTACCCATCAGTGGCGGCTGGTGCTGGAGACTGTTCCCTGTCATCTATAGCAACAGATCGGTGGGCATCTCGTAAGGCGGCAGATGTATGACCGGTACTGAAACACTCCCGTAACAAGACCTCACAATACAGTAATGAGAGAATCGAGCGCAGACGACATGAACGCCAGCGGTCCTACTGATCGACTGACTCTGCCCTAAGGAGGTGGAGTATTTATGGTGTAAGAAGAGTGCTTTCTGACGTCACTGGCAATGACCAAATCGATTCTACTCTTCACGAATTGGCATCGGTCTTCCGTTCTGCTACAGTTACTTAACCAGTACTTTCTCAGACCCCTGATATTCGTTGTTGCCTCCTCCTTTGCGTTTTTTACATAATGTTACGAAAGTGACGGTGGCAGGTTGATGTGCACTCCTCTAATAATTTCCCACTGAGCTCACTCGCACTCATGCACAGAAGTGTTCATGCTGCGCTCTATTTGTAGCATATCTGCATTTATCTGTAAGCATCTGCCATCGGAAGCTGCATTTCCGTCGAATATCGCTGAAAACTGGCTTTCAAAAGCAGGCTATTGTCAATGATTGAGGCTACAACAGACTTGCAGTTAAGACACTTTACTTCCACTTCGACTTTGAATAACTGTCGGTTTATGGCCATATCGTCCCTCATCCTTCATAATTTATGCAGAGATGAATGGATAGCCACATACTACACTTGATTTGTTTCCTATAATGTGATCGTTCGAGTCCAATAACCTAACAGTAAAGTGGCAAAGAAGATCGCGTGTGGAAAATGTATATAGCTTCCAATTCTCGAATCACTATACTTCCATGTAAATAAGGATATCAAACACGCTGTGCACAATAAGTACCTATGTAACTATGGTAGGGAAAACTGTTCATAGTGTGACCCTATCGTCAGGATTGGCCGGCAAGTGTGGCCGAGCGGTTCTAGGCGCTACAATCTGGAACCGCGCGACCGCTACGGTCGCAGGTTCGAATCCTGCCTCGGGCATGGATGTGTGTGGTGTCCTTAGGTTAGTTAGGTTTAAGTAGTTCCAAGTTCTAGGGGCTGATGACCTCAGTTCTTAAGTCCCATAGTGCTCAGAGCCATTTGAACCATATTGTCAGAATTAGCATTACTAAGATTAACAAAGTTCATGAAAATAATTACCAGAGCACAGTTAGCCATTAAAATTAGTTTTTGAATAAAATCTGTGACACGGACTTTCAGATAAATTGCGATACTCTTGCCCAACTCGTAGCTTGTCTTAATTCGCCTACGTTACGTTTTTAGACTCAGATCTTATTCGTTACATAGTCTTCCGCAAACTGTCCTAAATGGATTCCAGGACACTATCTTTTATAAGTTTGCAATAATTAAAAATAAAGTTAGTTACTGTTGTTCACTGGAGTTTTGCAAGTTACAAGTAAAAATTTACATTTCTGGTTAACTGAATAGTAAAGGAGGGTTCTTCTGAATATAACCTTTTATATACTATATTTTGACCTACTTTATCAGCAAGACAGTAATGGGATATATGTTTACAAATGAAAAATGACATCGAAATCTGAAATTACTGGTAATCGTAATCAGCACAGAATTAGATAAATTAGTCACCAATGGATTATAATTAATTAAATGAGTGCAGCGGATAATAAAGTTAAGTTGCCGAAGGTCTGAGTTAATGTTCCCGATTTCTCGTACTATGCACATGCCATTTAAGTAACATTATTGAAAATGTTTGTGAAAAAAATGAAAGAAATTCGTCGGGGGTGGCGAAATGAAACATGACAGATGGAATGAACTTTCTGCTTGACAGACTGACCATTTCGAAACGTTTACGCCTAACTTCTACCTCGTGCTGAAATTTCCGTGTGATTGAGTAATACCATTCTTTCACGATATCAACGTTATTGAGATGTCGGATAATCAGCATGAGGACATTAACAGATACATCACTATTAAATCTTTAGCTGCTTCTTACAAGCCGTCTGTGGTTGCTTGGTCGTGTACTTGTTCATAACACCCTCGCACAGACACGGTACGATTTCTTTTCTGTCCTATGAAATACTTCTTTGATATCAAGAATTATTTATAATTCTGAAACGCTATTATATTTCCTAATTTAGTCGTTATGCACACAGGGCTACACGTTTCTTTGGATGCAGTCCTTGAGAACGTAAAATCAAAAACTATTTAATTTGATATTTTTATCTATTCTAGGAATTCTTTACAAGTCCTTATTCCAAATTGAAAGAACAGTGATTAACAAAGGCCTTATTTACAAAATTCGCAGTGTTGGTAGAAAGTTAAGCGACTGCTACCAACGTCATATGGAGTTCATGTGATGTCAGCTACACGTAAGCATTCTGCTGAGTCTTGGACGGGTGGGACGGGTGTTTTAAATGGCATGATAATATAATCAGACGAGCAGGCCCTCACAAAGCTTGGACTTTTATGGCGTCTCTAGACACTAAATATTTTTCAGTGTCAGTTGGCTAATATTTGGATCTATAAGTGAAACGGCGGTGGTCGTGCCACGTCCAGAGGCGACCCTGTTTGCTTACAGGGCGCCAAAGTAACGACTCGGTTGATCGTCCTCCGTCCTGTTAACACTGCATTTCGTAGCAACTGGCGAAACTTGTCAATACATCACCTAAGTTAGATCAAACCGCCAAAATAGCTCATAAGAGAACCAACAGCGTCCTAAAGATCCAATTATTGTACCACGGTTACCCAGACAAAGCATCCTGACACACCTAAAACACTTTATGTGTTTTATAGACAATTATTGGAATAAATTGATACTTGAATATACTATCCCTGTTCATCACTTAGTTACTCAGATGTATTGCTCACTTACAGGACTATAAGTCTAAGTTCAGTGAAGAGGTGAGTAATGTCCAGCCAATCTGGCGCAAAAAAGGAAACTAATTAATTGTACGCGTCTGAGAACAATTGCAACTTTCCACAGTTTTACAACACCTTATAAAGAACAACTAATGGAAGAATAGATATGAGGAAATTGGGGAAAATGACTGTGAATCAGTTACAATAAGACTAAAATATCGTATAATTAAAACAGTACAAATTAACAATGAAGAGCCAGTTGATGAGTGTTCTTATTGAGACTTGGTAAAGACAATAACTGGATGGGCAGAAAAAATGGAGAAAAATAGCCTTGGTGAGAGCATGGTAATCTAAATATGCGTTTAAAAATGTAGGCATCTGATGTACGGAAAGGAAGGCTGCCAGACACTGAGTGCTACCAAATCTGATGTCGGCCCTGGTGGTCTGGAGGTAAAGCGCGTGCCTGGATACTGAAACGTCGAGGGATCGAATCTCCGTCGGACCACGGATTTTCAGTTTGCCTTAATTCGCCTCTCAATGACGTTACTATTGGTCAGAAACGGTGCTTGGTTTGCATCTCACGTTAAACTATGCGTCCCCTTTCCTCAGCTGGATAACTGGGATAGATTAGGGACACGCAAGTCACCGAAGGGCGTTGAACTGAAAGCCCTGTACCCAGCCACTGAGCTAGAAATATGTGAAAAGATCAAAAGATCAAAACGACGATCCTGCTGAACAGGACATGGCAAAAGAATCAGGAGAACCGCTGCTTCGTATATCCATAGTGCAAGCGAAGGTGTAAAAGATGCGGTAGGTGGTGCTTCGATACTTCTAAACGCTTAAAAAAGAACAGGTGGCTGCCTGAAAGCTACAATCGTAGCATAATGTTTCATGATGCGTAACATATGATGAGAATGATTCAGCATAGTTAGCCAGTATGATCCATTTACATTGAGCAGACGATAATAATGCCTTTAGAACTGATCGATCTGAATGTCATACTGCATACTAGTTTAGATCTGCAAGCCTAATTCAAGGACTTTAATTGCGAAAACAACTCAGAAACAGAACGTTGGGCGACATGCAACGGAAAGATGCTTCAGGTCTTACAGGTCATCTGGACTCCTTTAATTTTAAAGTGATCGGTTTCAGTTCCACGTGAATCATACTGAGACCTCAATTGTAGCGGTTACAAGAGTAACCAGTCCAACTTTCCAGCAAAGTTTGTGTACTACCTCACAGGCTATTATCCAGATAGCAACCTACACGGACAATAAAGACTGTCGTACAAAAAATAAATGATGATTTGCTCCGAAGAGGTTAGTTTTTGGGTAGATACTTGTTAATATTTACTATTAGAGACAGAAAATGAAACAACTGGAGCTGGGAGTAGACTGGGTGGGCAACATAGTTATGACCATAATGAAGATGAAATGGGAGTGGACTGGACGTGTATCTATGCAAATGGATTGCTATTGGACAAAGGAAGTTCTTCACTAGATTCCAAAATATATGAAAAGATCACAACGATGACCAAGGTGAACACGACATGGGAAAAGAGGGACGAGAACCGCTGATCCGTATTAGTAAAATCAGTAGCGCAAGGGAAGGTGTAAAAGATGCCATACATTTGTGTAGGTGGTGCTTCGTAACTCCTAAGCATTTAAAAAAGAAGAGGTGGCCGCCTGAAAGCTACAATCGTAGCATAATGTTTCATGATTCATAACAAATGATGAGAATGATTCACCATTATTAGCCAGTATGATTAATTTACATTGAGGAGATGATGATTATTCCTTTGAAACTAATCGTTCTGAAAGTCATACTGCAGCTTTCCGACAGCCTGCAGCGTTTCCACTTCAGCCTGTCGTTACATTATTGACAGAAAACTGAATCGATGAACGGAATCCTGGGCAAACGCGGTGCTTTCGAACGCCACAGGGTAAAATATGCTGTCTCTAATAATACACATTCAAGTGTATCTGAACAGCAACCAGTAGTGTTTTACAATCCGACCGACTGCTCTCTGAATCAATTGTCTATTCCATTATTACAATTTCAGCAGCGTAGTGCTTGGATGTGGTGAGGAACGCACAAGCCTTCTTCGAAGATTGACGACTACCGTTGTCTCCTTGACTTGTATTTCTGTCAGACATCTCACTCATGGAACGTACTTTGAATAAAATAGATCGGTAACTTGTTGGTCACGGTCCTTCAGCAATCATTACTGTTTGTAGGTCTGTAAACACTGCAATGAGAGTGGTACCACGGGCCTATACTCAGACTCCCTATGCATTAGTGCCTAACAGTTTATTGGCAGTTGCCGTAGAACGTAAGAGTTACACATCATGCTAAATTCTTTCACTCAGATAATATGTACATTAATTCAGCGGCGATAATTTGCGTATTGTTATTTCTCTAAAATGTAGTATAAAGTTTTATTTGGTCACATCTAGTTTTCTTTGTTTTTCATTTTCAGAAAATTTGTTGCACAGAACAATCCCCTGTGACATTAGTTATCCTTTTAAATGAGAGAGAGGTAGCGGGAGTTTCACAGTGTATGACGGGCGGCGGTTCATCATCCTTTTGATTGGTTTCGCGCCGTCCGCCATGTTTTCCAATACTATCCCATTCTCTCCATCTCAGAGTGGTAGTTACTTCCAAACTACTCAGCTATTTTTTGGGTATATTCCACTCTCTGTCTTCCTCTACAATGTCCCCTCTACGCAAAACACTAGAACCACGGAAGTTATTCCCTGTAGCCGTAACGCATATTCTTTTATACTCTCCAGTCTATAGCGTGTTTTCTAATATCCCTTTAGTCACTGATGCTACAGAATGCTATCTCATTTCTTATAATATAGGTTCACTGAATGTTTAGTACTCTTGTGGAACACAACACCTGAAAGTCTTCGATTCTCTTCTTTACTGGTTTTCACAGGGTCCATAATTTACTATGGTGTGCTCCAGACGTACATTATCACAAACTAATTTATCAAATTTAAATCTATGTTTTTCTGTAGTAAACTTCTTCAGGCGTAGATTGCTTCTTTAGCTGTGTCAGACTGCTTCTTATACCCTCCTTGCTTTGTCTACCTTGAATTATGTTGCTTATAATGTAGCAGAATTCTTTCCGTGTCTCTAATATTAATATTAAATTTTTCGCTCATCTCATTTCTGATACTCCTCAGTACATCCATCATTTTTTCGTTTGTTCTCAATCAATATTCCGTGCTCAGTATACTGTCCACTCCATTAAACAGGGTCTGTAAGTCTTTCACAGTTTCACATAAGACTCAGTGTCATCAGCAAATCTGGTCACTGATACCCTCCATTTTGTTCCCATTACAGAATTTTTTTCTTACTCCTCTCGTCGCCGGATGTCCAGAGAAGTAAGTGTGTACGAAAATCTCTGTTGCAGCATCCCTTGTGAGCGGGCAACACTCTCGTTTTCTCGGACACCTCGAAGTACCCGCACACGTCGTATGTAAAATTCCCAGAAAAAAAAGCTTGAAAGTTAGCCAGTGACTGTAGTCGATACTAGGTAGAGAATTGTCTTTGCAGTAATATTGCGATACATATCTCGTGATGTGTTGAAAATATAGGAAAAGTAAAACTGGTAACTGAAAGTGGTGATTTCACAGTCAGTTTGGTTATTTTTCTTTTTTAGGGACAGCAGCGTAATATATGTCTAATAATGACATAATTATTACAGTGGATGCCCCATATAGCTGCTTATAATAAATACATTTTATTTGCGATGGACTGTTCGCCTTTGTCGCCATTTTCAAGTTCGTCTAGATTGATGTGACGTCCATATTACATCGTTAGTGGACTGTTTTATAAATGTCACTGTTTTAATAAGATGGTAAATGATGTCAAGACGTTGAAAATAAAACGTTAATTACGACGTGACAGCAGTTTGATAGTTCCAGTCTCACTACGCTATACGTTTCAGCTACCTCTATATAAAACTTCCTGACAGATTAAAACTGTGTGCCGGACCCAGACTCGAACTCGGGACCAGCACACACTCCGCTGCAGAGTGAAAATCTCATTCTGGAGCTGCCAAACTGCTGTCACGCCCTAATTAACATTTTATTTTGAACGTCGTGACATCATTTATCATCTTATTAAAATAGTGACTGTTATAGAACATAACATGTAATCATAACATGTAAGCTTTCACGGCCGGCGTCTTCATTAATTACAACTTCCGGGCTGAATTGCCGTGGTCCATATATAAAACTGCTTCTCCTTTCTGACGTTTCGTTGCCTACTGCGGGGATAGTCACTTCGTTGATACAGAGTAGACCACCATATCTTGTCTAGTTTTAATCCGTCTTCTTTTTTATTAAAATTATTTTCGTGCTTGTAGATCTCTATAACTTCTCTATACATGCGGGTATAATAATGTGAGGTCCTAGCTATCATGTTTGTCTCACTAAATTTTATTTCGTGATCACCGTCTTTGAAAACGTGTTCCGCTACAGCTGATTTGCCAATTTGTCCCAATCTACAGTTCCTTTTGTGTTCCGTTAGGCGGGTATTAACACTCCTTTTAGTTGTTCCAACATAAACCATGCCACAGCTACACGGAATTTTATACACACCTGGGGCACTAAGGGGTGTCGTGCGTCTTTCACCGATCTTAAACTACCACTAATTTTCTTGGTAGGTCGAAAATTGTCTCCACTCGAAACTTGGCCAAAACTTTCCCAATACGGCCCGTGATGTTATGAATAAATGGAAGAAAAACTTTTCTAGCCGACGGTTGTTGTTGTCGTGTATTTTCGGACACTTTTCTTCTAGGGTGGAGTGCTCGATCTATTTCTTTGTCAGTGTACCCATTTCTCTTGAAAGCCGTTCGCAAATGGCTTAATTCATCTTGCAAATAAATTGGCTCACAGATGTTATTAGCCCTGTCCACTAAAGTTTTTATGACTCATCTCTTCTGCCTAGGATGATGATTCGAATCCTTACGTAGGTAACGATCGGTGTGTGTATCTTTCCTATATACCTTGTGCCCTAAAGTCACATCTGCCAATACATACAAAAAATTTAGTTGTCCATTACTCTCTTTCTCCATGGTGAATTGTATCTTTGGATTGAAACTGTTTATGTGCACCAAAAAATCACTCAGTTCCTCTTCAGCATGATTCCATATCACAAAGGTGTCATCCACGTATCGATACCATTTCAATGTTATAGAACAGTCCACTAACGGCATAGTATGAACGTCACATCAATCTAGACGTACTTGAAAATGGAGATTAAGCCGAAACAGTATGTCGTCAATAAAGATTACTTATAATAAGCAACTATTTGGTGAATCTATTCTAATAATAGTTTGGTCGTTCTCCCGGTTTTAAGAGAATTTTTCCTTCCGAAGAGCGGCAGAATACCCAGAATCTTTCTGTCCCTCCACCCTGTTTTGACAAGAAAGATGGGAAATGAGGACAATTTCATATAACAGAAGTCGTTGGCCACGAAAGCTAAGGATTTTTCATTTAAAATGTAAGCATTGGGTGGGAGCGAACCCCGCGCACATGGGTCTGTTACTGAACGTTGTAAACATTGAAACAGCACCGTTTGTGGTACGGAGGCAGCCGGAGCGGGGTCAGCCGGGCGCCTGTCGGTGCTGCGACGACATCGCGTCGCCTCTGGGCACGCACTTCGCATTGATCCCGGGCCCTCTGCCACGGCGCTCTGCCGCCGGCCCAGACTGCTCCGCTCCGGGACCCCTGCTGGATTCCTGCCCCGTCTTGGCGGTCGCAATCGATATATCGTTGGCCGCACGTCGTAGACTGCTGCCCACGCGCCGACGCTACGCCCGAGCTGCGCCGCCGAACCGCCTCCCCCCAGCCACCCCTCTGCAGCTCTTAATAGCTGCACCTCTTCCTGCACCGAGGCCGGCCGACTTACAGAAGTGGTCGCAGGAGCAAGTGCCCCAAGAATCTGAGTTCTTTGATTGATCGACTGCTGGCGCACCGTACGGTACTGCCTTAATAATTTTCGAAATTGCTTTGGAATAGATGTATTAGACGCACCGTGACAGTAATTTTGGAAACAGAACAAGTTCTCTATAGTAACTACCATAAATTCGACTCGCAAGTATGGTGTGTAACTCATCTCGCTCTACTCATTCACGTTCACAAGGTCTAGAAGGGAGTGGGTAGCTAACTTGTGCTTTTTTCTGCCAAAAGTTCATGTGGTGTGCGTACTGTAAGACCTTCGGTATACACACCATCAAATTATTTGACTTGTCGCTCTAACGAAGTAGGCGAGTGTCAGCAATATGTCTCGTGATCTTATTGTGGCGTGTTTATCTTCTGCCGTTAGGTCAGACGATAGAAATGCCACTTGCACGCTTAGAGTAGCAGATTGACGGTGACCAACTTTAAACAGAACTTGATTAATTTTCACACACATTTATTAAAATAATAAAAATCATAGATCTTACGTAACTTGATTCTGGATGCTGTTTACAATTGGCAATCTGAAGTTCCTTTGGTCTTGGTACGTTAATCGTATTCTCACATATCTCTGATTCTTGACAAAGTGTCTAGTCATTTCTCTTCATGGCTATGTGCAGGAATATGATAATCTTATTAGGCGCAGACTGAAACTTGACTATAGACTGGTACAGACAAATGCAGACTGACTAATCGGAGGTCTGTACACTCGTTATAATACCTCGCGCGTTCAGGTATCACTGCGCGAATGTGATCCGCGAGGAGAAAAGGTTCTACGTTAGCAGCAATCTCACTGACTGCGTTACATACACTCCTGGAAATGGAAAAAAGAACACATTGACACCGGTGTGTCAGACCCACCATACTTGCTCCGGACACTGCGAGAGGGCTGTACAAGCAATGATCACACGCACGGCACAGCGGACACACCAGGAACCGCGGTGTTGGCCGTCGAATGGCGCTAGCTGCGCAGCATTTGTGCACCGCCGCCGTCAGTGTCAGCCAGTTTGCCGTGGCATACGGAGCTCCATCGCAGTCTTTAACACTGGTAGCATGCCGCGACAGCGTGGAAGTGAACCGTATGTGCAGTTGACGGACTTTGAGCGAGGGCGTATAGTGGGCATGCGGGAAGCCGGGTGGACGTACCGCCGAATTGCTCAACACGTGGGGCGTGAGGTCTCCACAGTATATCGATGTTGTCGCCAGTGGTCGGCGGAAGGTGCACGTGCCCGTCGACCTGGGACCGGACCGCAGCGACGCACGGATGCACGCCAAGACCGTAGGATCCTACGCAGTGCCGTAGGGGACCGCACCGCCACTTCCCAGCAAATTAGGGACACTGTTGCTCCTGGGGTATCGGCGAGGACCATTCGCAACCGTCTCCATGAAGCTGGGCTACGGTCCCGCACACCGTTAGGCCGTCTTCCGCTCACGCCCCAACATCATGCAGCCCGCCTCCAGTGGTGTCGCGACAGGCGTGAATGGAGGGACGAATGGAGACGTGTCGTCTTCAGCGATGAGAGTCGCTTCTGCCTTGGTGCCAATGATGGGCGTATGCGTGTTTGGCGCCGTGCAGGTGAGCGCCACAATCAGGACTGCATACGACCGAGGCACACAGGGCCAACACCCGGCATCATGGTGTGGGGAGCGATCTCCTACACTGGCCGTACACCACTGGTGATCGTCGAGGGGACACTGAATAGTGCACGGTACATCCAAACCGTCATCGAACCCATCGTTCTACCATTCCTAGACCGGCAAGGGAACTTACTGTTCCAACAGGACAATGCACGTCCGCATGTATCCCGTGCCACCCAACGTGCTCTAGAAGGTGTAAGTCAACTACCCTGGCCAGCAAGATCTCCGGATCTGTCCCCCATTGAGCATGTTTGGGACTGGATGAAGCGTCGTCTCACGCGGTCTGCACGTCCAGCACGAACGCTGGTCCAACTGAGGCGCCAGGTGGAAATGGCATGGCAAGCCGTTCCACAGGACTACATCCAGCATCTCTACGATCGTCTCCATGGGAGAATAGCAGCCTGCATTGCTGCGAAAGGTGGATATACACTGTACTAGTGCCGACATTGTGCATGCTCTGTTGCCTGTGTCTATGTGCCTGTGGTTCTGTCAGTGTGATCATGTGATGTATCTGGCCCCAGGAATGTGTCAATAAAGTTTCCCCTTCCTGGGACAATGAATTCACGGTGTTCTTATTTCAATTTCCAGGAGTGTATTAATACGCAGATCGGCGGAAGCTGAATCTGGTCCGTCATTATGGCAGCGCCATCTCGTAGTGCGGAGACGGACGAGCGCTGCGCCTGCGCTGTTGTGCTTAGCGGGGCGCGCTCTAGTGGGAAAGTTGTGTACGCGCTGACTACGCGGAACTATGTACACAACAGTTCATCATAATGGAACTACATCAATGCACTGTTTTACCTATAAATAAAACAGGGCGTAAGGGCACAGATATCTATTCTGTAGTTGACGGATCGAATCTACGCTTACGCTTCTTTGCTGCAGCGCAGCGGCATCGCTGACGGGGATGCCCCATAGTTCAAGAAGGGACAGTATGACGTCAGCGACAATGGTCAAAATAATAATTTTGAAGCTCAGGATTAATTTCGTATCGAGCGAGTTATTATATAATTAAAAGGCAACCGTACGGTAAGAAATCGACTATGTTAAACTCAAGTGAGCTCACGATAGATGATCAGTGATTGTAATTGTAGTGCCGGTGCGCTCAGAACAAGTACGGACCTAACACTTGAATTTAAAGTGAAATAAATTAACTTCGTCGTACAAAAGTGTTCATATATTGCAACTTCTTCGTTATTATCAGAATATTTGGAAGTGAATGAGTTATAGAATAGTGCGAGAGAATAGAGAGGACATGCGTCGTAGGCTTCGCGGTCAGAACTTTAGTTATCGCCGCACGTGTCTTAGGAGTAAGTTCGCACTCCAAAACTGGCGATGTGAATGTCTGACTCCTAATTTTCCAACCAGCCAGAAGATAACATGTAGTAATCAATTGTAGATCTGTAAATACTACGCAGTGGTGCCTCACAAGGGTGGGTCAACGCGTACCACTTAACACTTCTTTATTTCGATAACGGAACAAAGTATCGAAAAACATTTTAGGCAATTAATGGAAAAGGAAGTTGAGGATCTGTTTCATTACGATCAATTTCACTTTAGGAAAGGTAAATGCAGCAAAGAGGGAGTTCTGTTGGTG
Organism: Schistocerca cancellata; assembly: GCF_023864275.1. Taxonomy (NCBI): domain Eukaryota; kingdom Metazoa; phylum Arthropoda; class Insecta; order Orthoptera; family Acrididae; genus Schistocerca; species Schistocerca cancellata. The sequence goes on along the minus strand of NC_064630.1, from coordinate 321,137,911 downwards.
CGTTTGATAATGCAAGGAAGACTTAAGGTCATCCTGCGGTTTAAGCTCTTCTGTCCGTGTTTGCTGACAAATAGTATTTTTTGTTTTGTTTTCAATATTCATTTCCCAGACAATTTCGCTGAAGTTTTAGTATCAGCGGTGGTTTTTATTTTCTTCCTATAGATAGGAGACATGCTCTTTACTACTTGTACACATATAAATTTTAGTTTTTAAGACAGTATTTACTTATTCAAAAAACAGACAATGTTTGGTATGTATACCTTGTAGCCACATGCAAAGAATTTCCTGGATGTTTATGTTACTTAATGCAGTTGTTTTGTCATCTGCAACCCTATAGAACTTAATGTAGAACAGTTATTTACTTCGAAATTTTACGACTGGGAATCTTATGTTTATGCCTGCCATTAACTAGTTCTGTGTGGAAGATCGTGTGTGTGTGTGTGTGTGTGTGTGTGTGTGTGTGTGTGCGTGTGCGTGTGCGTGTGTGTGTGTGTGTGTGTAATCTGTTCCACATATTTTTTTCTGGTTTCCATATTATCTTAGGCCTTCACTGTGAAGATATCTATTTTAGAGCCAACGACAATTTATCTTTGAAGGCCATTAATACATTTTTGGTGAAATTTTTAGATGGCACCTTCCGCATATTTGATTTAGGAGACGTACTGCGAATTGGAGGTCATTTTCTGTCTTCTGAGTAATTATTAGCTCATCGACAAACAGCAGAGTGTTGTTTGTCCTAGTATTAATCTCAGATCTTCCTCAACTTTCCGTTCCACTGTATAACAGCGTTGTCTAAGTTTATGTTGAATACAGTCTACACCCATGTTTCACTCCTCTGTTGATCTTTATAGGTCCTGTATTCTCTTTCCCTGTTTTTATTCAAAAAATGGTTCAAATGGCTCTGAGCGGAATGGGACTTAACATCTGAGGTCATCAGTCCCCTAGCACTTAGAACTACTTAAACCTAACTAACCTAAGGACATCACACACATCCATGCCCTATCGTAGGGGTCGCACAGTTACAGACTGAAGCGCGGGAACCGCTCGGCCAGAGCGGCCAACCCAGTCTTTATTACAATTTCTGTATGCTGATACAAACTCATTGTTAAGATACATTTTATTTTCAAAATCACGAGTGCATAAAACGACGTAAGCCTTTTTGTGTGTGCTAGCAATCATCTTCAGATCACAAAGTATCGTTACAGAATGAAACACGTTACGTGTCTTGCAGTCAAGCACTGAGTCACCAGAACTTATGGCACAGAGAAGGCAAAATCTTCTGGATTGCTAAGCCGCGTCATATTTTTTTCTGTACGATTGACGTTTCGATCCCTCTGCTGGGATAAGCTTCAGGATCATGTGGTGTCCACGGCTAACTAAATATTATCAAAGACCATTTTACGTTCTCTTATAATGGGGAAAATTTCCCACGCATGTGCTGGAGAAGCTTCCCGCGATAATGCTGAAGAAGTGGGGTTTTGGCTAAAACTCTAGTGGCTGCCATAGGTAGGCCATCATTGTATAGAAAGGGATTTTTCTGACACGTATGCTGCAATACAGTTATTTGTTGAAACTTTTCCTGCTTTAATTGGTGGAGCACCGTCATTGTATATAAGGGACACAGGACAGAGCAAGACAGGGGGAATGTTTATCAAAATATTATTGTCCGCAAATGTGGCTTCCCGGACTTCTTACCGCTGGCAAACCGCCACCATGTATTCACTTTCTTGGTGGCAGGTAGCCACGAAGCAAGAAAGCTATAGTCGTCCTCTCTACTGAAGTTTCATTCGTTCTTAGAAATTTAAATCGCTTCTTGTACTTTTCCTCTATAAATGTTGATTTCCCCTAGACAGCACAATTGCGTTACTGAAATCAGTGTCAAGGACACAGTTTTCGTGACGTCCCGCTACCGCAGATTTCACATTTCCTTTCAGCCGCGTGTGGCTTTCGTGTACCTTAATACATTCTTTAACAGTCGCCTATGTACACTTTGCTGCAACCACAAGTCATTTCATTGATGCTCGCAGTGTGCAACAGTTTTACTCGGGATAAGTCTTATTTTGTTTTGACTGAAGAAATAGGTCTGTAAGCCATTTTACACAAAACTCTGTTGGTGCGGTCAGTGGTCCCAGAAAAAAATTAGTAGCTTAACAGAGTGAGAAGACGGGTCCTAGTCATTTCTATCAGCATAATGAATATTTCTTTCAAAAGTCCTGTCTATAAACAAAACATCATCGCTATTGGCCGTCACTATTTTCTTGAAGAAATCCGATTCCAAGATGTTATTGTCACTTATATGGAACGCACGTGAAGACAGTATGTTAAGCACTGCTTGCCTCTGGGCTGAGTGCTGATGCGAAGTACCGACTAAATACATATTTGTGTAAGTAGGCTTTGTATACGCTCTGTGACCTAGAGTGTTGTCAGATCTTCTATATACTAATACAATAAGGAGCAGGAGACCTACCTCCCCCTCAGCCTCCAAGGAAAGGTTGACTTTGGGGTGAATCTCATTTAAGAAATTATGAAACACGTGTAGCCGTACTTTGTAACGCCGGAAATGCATATCCTTCTATTTCTATCTATTGTACTATAAATTTGTTTTCCTTATTTTTGTTACCTGAATATATGACATTTCTGTGTCTTTACATATTGTAATTGTTTTACTATTTGTATATATATATATATATATATATATATATATATATATATATATATATATATATATATATATATATATATATATATTTATGTCGATGTATAATTGGTTTGTTTCGTAAATATTATTTGTATTTTTACGCTGGGTCTTGCCTAGGGAAAACTGCTATCGAACGATTACATCGATAGGTCGTGTGAAGAATCAAAGTGTGTAGGATCTTTGGTAGTGTTAACTCGGCCACGTGGAGCGCGGGCAGAGAGAGTCTGGCTGGAGTAGCGAGTGGAGCAGGTGTGTTGTGTGAAGCTACCGCGAGTGGCCGCGCTTTCGGGGTTTGGCAGCATGTAATTGCGCTCGACTTGCGATGATAGTTTCTGACATGGTGTCGCGGACGGGAAGCATTAGCTGGCGCACATCAAGAGCCCGTTGCGTCTGGTGACCGTGTCGAGAAGAAGGCGCGCCAACATCCAGCTTCTGCAACAGCGACGGCCGACAATGAGTGACTGTCGCCACCTCCTCGATCGACGGCTTCAAACCTTCAATCAACCAACAAGGAAGACTGGAAGCACGTAGTGTTTTAGAACTGTATGGCAGACCTCAGCTTTTCCAACTTTTAAAATTGTTGCATCACAAAATTACAGCTACTTAGCATGAACCTTTGTTGCTCATTGTCCCAATTGCATTACCAAGCAGGGTCCCTTCCTTTTCCGGAATGAACCCGAGTGTCGTTGAAATTCAAACGCCAGCATTAAAGTAATATTATAGCATATCACTGCTTTAATTTCAAAGTTCAGTTAAAGTATTCATAGCTGGCTACAATATTTAGATTACACAAGCACGAATTAAGAGTGCGAGTTTTGTTACCGTATTTTAGCTTACCTGTGACTGCAGCTCAGCTTGGTACGTACTAAATTTTAATATTGTTAATTGTTCAGAATCATTTAATTCAAGTTCAAAGTTAAATCTCTTATTTCTAAATTGCGTAGATTCAAGTAGCTTTTGAAATGATTGTTGAGGTAGTCCAAGACTAACCGCATTTTACTGAATTTCGTTGTGCTTCAGAAACAAAGCTCACTGTTAATTTCAGTCACTAAATTGACTTTCAATTTTCCGGTTCTATTAATTCTTTTGCTAAATTAAGTCAGAGTGTAGCGAAATTTATTACTTCTGACAAACTTTCAGTTTTCACACTACACGTGTCAACCTTCAGTAGCCACGCTTCTAGTGCTAATTATATGTGTAATAACCTTTCTTTTTCAGTTACTATAGTAATTGTCCTTAGGACTGGCGACCGTAATTTCCCCCAAATCTCAAATATCTAATTACCGCTAGTTAACTGTTAACGTAACGGCCACACATTTACTTTCTTTATTAACTTTACCCCTTTTCAAAATTAATTTCCACCAGTTTCATTAGCATTTTTCCTTTCATTTAGATGTAACCCTTTCCTCCCTCTTTACCGACAAATTAACCTCGGTGACGATTGCTTTTCCCAAATTTCCATTAGGTACACGCGGTTTAATTTTTCACTGTCATTAAGGTCGATAAGTGAGGGGGAGGTTACAACTTGACACATGACAAATGTGTCATCCACATAGCGGAGCCAAGAGGAAGGCTTTAGAGGTTCATTGTTTATGCCTGTTGCTCAAAATGTTCGATAAAGATATTAGCTCCAACTGGCGTCAAGAGTGAATCCATAGCAACACTGTCAGATTGTTCATAAAATTCTCCTCTATATTTACAAGGCGCATTCAGTAAGGAGTGCAACACAATTCTATTTTTTCTGAAAGCAGATAGGTTTTTTCATTATGAATAAATCCGTTCCAGTTGTACTTGACTAGTCATTTGTTCGGATAAAATCGTACACGAAACTCGAGTTTCAGGATATAAACCCATTTCCGTGTAATTTATCGCATAAGAGAAAGTCATACCAGTTATGTAAACAATTTGGTTGTATACGAGAAAGTCATACCATTTATATAAAAAAAATCTGATTTTTTACATGACTGGTACGACTTCCTCGTAAGAAATCAATTACACAGAAATGGGATTTACATCCTGGAACCCGGGTCGCGTGTACGACTTTTTCCAAATTAAGGGTTAGTCAAATACAATTGGAGCGGACTTATTCATCATGAAAAATTTTAGCAACAGCTGTGTATTATGAAGGTTGGTTTTATTCAGGATTCCAGTAGACCATATTATTCTCCACTCTTTCGGCTACAAAACCATATTTTACAGCATAATCTCCGTTCATTGCTACTTTCACTTACTGAGAATATCTGTATGCCGCATGATACTGCTCTGCTTGTTAATGTCGAAGCCAACTTCTGGCTATATCAGTAATCCAGGTGCCGCTTGCCGTGGAGTGCATCCTTCATTGGCCAGACCATAGACTTACTAAATAAAAACTAGACAGCGCATTGGCGCTAGTGTCGCGTCCCCACATTGAACGTGATAGAAGCCGCCATTTGCAGGGAAACAGTGCGTAAACATGCTACGTTCGTGTGCTGCTTGTAATTGTAACAGTAAGAATGGAAGCAAAGACGAAGACGGGAACAATGTTACATTTCACAGGTCAGTCATTTCTGGTTGTTTGTTACTTTCTATTACTTGTATATAGTATTTTCATGGAGAAATAATACATCATGATCTTTTGCTTAGGTTAAGGTTTCCCCTTACAAATGATTTTCTAAATCGGAAATGGATTGTTGCTACTCGGAGAGAGAACTTCCAACCGACAGCAAATCATTTACTGTGCTCTCTTCATTTTGAAGAGAATTGTTACATGGGAAATTATGTAAATAGACGTCAACTGAAGGACGATGCTATACCGACAGTATTTGGATTTCCAACTCAATTGGAAAAGGTATAGTGTTGGCAAAGCCAATTAATGCAAATGCTAAATGTAGGTGACAGTAGATTGTTCTATACCCTAACCTGATGTCTATATTTACACCTTATCTAATAATCTTTCTGCTACAAAAATTGCAAGTTACATAGGGAAAAAGCTGCAGTGTTAGATTGCAAACAAAGGTACTTTGTTACATGTCAAGTACTTATATTGTATTTGCATACGAATTACTAAAAATACTAATAAGGTTAATGTACTAAGTTGAACTGAATGAAGAACTAGGCACACGATAGGTATTTAGATTTTTAATCAAATATATATAAATCGTTTCAGGCAAATGCCGGGATGGTTCCTTTGAAAGGGCACGGCCGATTTCCTTCCCAATCCTTCCTTAACCCGAGCTTACGCTCCGTCTCTAATGACCTCGTTGTCGCCGGGACGTTAAACACTAACCACCACCACCACCACCACTTAACATGTGTTGTCAGGTGGTGTTCATACTTCGTAAATGGTCAATTATTTGATTAAATGTTTGCCAACTCAACCACTTGCAGAGGTGCTGTCAGTGTTAAAAACTAATGTGCGAATGAAATTCCTACGGTATTTAAAGTCATATGGGTTATTAGAATTAATTATACCAAAATTCGAGTGTAGACAATACTGAACTAAACAAAAGTAAGCGTGCAAAATGTACACAGTAGTCGGCAAAAAGAAAACAGGACCTGACAGGAAAATTACGTGAATTAAATAATAAACATACTGTCAGCTACTTTCAAAGTTTCATGTAATTATCTAATGCAAATATCTCGATGTAAACTCGCTCCACCTTGTCACGAAAGAGCCTTACATTCTTAAATTTCGCGTCTCTATGCAGGCGTATTTCTGAAAGTAGGAAACTTCATTCATTTAAGTATGCTTTTAAAATAGACTCGAATACTCAGTATTTTTTTAGACAAACATGTGTTTAATTTGTGCTTCAATTTGCTCTTGTTGCGTCTCATATACTTCAAATCACAACCCGAGTACTAGGATTCATCCCTGCAAATGGCGGCGATCAGCTGCTTCAATTGGGTGACAGTTGCCTCGCTTCTCCGCTACGGCGTGGTAGGGGCTTGGGCCAGACAAATGGAAGGCGGAAGGTGCGAGATCCGGGCTGTGGAGTGGATAAGGAAGAACAGTCGAATAACGTTTCGATAGCTCGACCTCTAGGAGGCCTTGCATTGTGATAGAGAAGAAGTAGTGCATCTGTATTTTTGAGGCGACAAACACGCTGAAGTTGTTTCTTGAATTTCTTGAGAGTAGCACAATACACTCCAGAATTGGCCGTTGCATCATTAAAGAGGAAATCAAATAGAACTATCCCTTCAGAGTCGCAGAAGACCATGGCCATCGCTTTCCTGGCCGAGGGTGAGGCATTTAAATTTTTCTTGGGAGGAGAGGTGGTATGCCACCACTCCATGGACTGCCGTTTTGTTTCCTGTCGGAAATGATGGACCCATGTTTCAATGTGTGTGATGATGTTTGACAAAAAACGATGTGGGTCAGCCTTGTAGCGCCCAAGAAATTCCACGCAGATGGTCCTTCATTGCTTTTTTTTTCTTTGTTGGATTGGGGGGGGGGGGAGGCTGGCAGTAGCACAATAAGCCACTCTGCAGCCTACAGAAAAGTGAAAAAAACAGAATTAGGAGATATGAGAACAATAAAAGCAGGTGATAAAATGGGGACTGTTAAAAACTGAAACATGGAGAAACAGATGCAAAGAAAATATAAAAACAAACGTTAGTGATGCTGATTAAAACACGTAGTAAATAGACAGGTACAATTAAAAAACATGGCGACAGTCTGGTTTCTGTTTGCACGAGATAAAAAACACAACTAGCGACAGTATGGTGGCTGTTCGCAACACTGACAGGCGATGCACAACACTGAACACTCACTTAAAACAGCACTGCAGAGGCGACACGGCGGCAGATGGGGGGAGGGAGGATCCTGACCGCTGAAGGGCAAAAGCGGGGAGAGGAAAAAAGAAAAGGGGGAAACCAATGGAGGTAGTGGACATACAAAAAGGTGGGGGCTGGGCAGATGTGAGGAGTGGGATTGGCAGTGGAGGGGAGAGCAAAAGGACTCGAGGGAGAGAAGGAAGTCAGAGAGAGGGTAGGTGGGGAAAAAACAGGATGGAAGGAGGGGGAGAGGGAGCCTAGGGAAAGGACAGATGAAGGGAGGGGGAGGTGAGGATCAGAGTTTGTAGGAGGGATAAATGGAGGGAGAGAGGGCATCATCCAGTAGGGAGAGTCTATGGAAGCCACCTTGGGAAAGGAGATGAAAGGTGTAGAGGTGGAGGGTAGGGGGGACGCAACGGTGAAGGCGCAGCAGAGGGCGGGGGTTGGAGAGGAGAGGAGCAACCAGGGGATGAGGGGGATCAGGTTGGTGGGAGGTGTAGAGGACGTGGATATGTTCGAGGAAAAGGAGCAGATGTGGGAAAGGAATCAGGTCATAGAGGATCCCCATGGGGGACGGGAGATGTATACGGAAGGTGAGATGGAGTGCATGGAACTCGAGGATCAGGAGGTACTTATATAATTTGAGGGGTTCGTTGCTCTTTATGGTCTTGTATTAGGCAGTGAGGAACACAGAGGGCACACACGTTTGAGGACGTCAACGATTTACCGTGCTTTCGTTCACTGCCAGGTCTCCGTAGACATTTTACAATTACCTACGAATATCTCAGAGGCCCTGGTTAGCCGCCAAAAGAAAATCAATAACAGATCTCTGCTTGGCGGGCACCTCCCTTTCAGACATCATTTTGAAGGCTACATATAATGGTGCCACCTGTCCTAACGCCATGGAACTATAGGGACTGAAGCGGGAACATTTAGAGATGTCTGACAACAGATTCATCATTTTTTCACGAAATTGGCCGAGAAATAAAATGTGTTGCATTACTTATTAAAGGACTCTTGTAAAATAGCTCAATCGAAGACATGATTCATTTACGTTACAAGCATCTGGGGCAACATCTCTCAAATGATCTCCATCTGATAGTGGGATGTTAGTAGATAAAGATCACGCGTGGAAGCTCACAAGAGAGGCAGTTGCAGATGTTTTCACCGTGCATCTAATTTCTAAGAAATATTTCGAATCTTTGACAAAGTATTTGTTTTTGACACAATACGTCTCACTTCTCCTGATAAACGACTTGGTCAAAAGTATGTTGTAATGTTAATCCCGTTCACTATCGGTCTCAGACAGACACGACTCTTCCTGTATCTTGTGCAGGCCATACATTCTGGGTTATACAGTACTTGACTGAACAACGTTACACTTTGTAACGATATTTTATGATGTGTAGATGATTGCTAGCGCAATCTAAACCTGTCATTTTATTTTATAAAGTCCCTGTTTAGACAAATAAGGTTCATATTGAGAAATAAGACCACTGTACCACATTCTTGACCATGTCAAGTCTTATAAAACTCTTCGTTGTATTAAATGTCTCGGGTACACTAGTTTATCCATGACGATCCTAAGCCAGCTTTTGTTCAGTCTATAGAAAGCCTTTTCATAGCCTATGAATGCAAAGTGAATCTCCAGGTTGTATTCTCATCGTTATTCAGTTCACAGGAGAACAACAGTAACACTGAAACTGCAAGAGCTTCCCTATCTAAAGCCACTTTGTTCTCCATTAGGAGGCCGTCACTTATCTTAATCTATTCTGTAGAAATCACGTGATTTGAGACAAAGAACTCGTCGAGCCATGTTGGGAAGAAATATTCATCCAGAACTGAAGTACTTTGAAATCTGCTCGCTAGACAGTAGAAAAGGTGAAAACTTGGGGGCGCAAGGTCAGGTGAATAAGGTGACTTCCCAATCCAACTCCTGTAGAGCGTTTTTTGTCAGTCTAGCAGATTGCGGGCGGCCGTTATGGTGGAGTAGCATCACTTCATGTAGTCTTCCTGGTCGTCCTTCTTGGACTGCGTCCACAAGATGTCTCAGTTGTTAACCATAAATGTCAGCGGTGATGGTTATACCTCGGTGAAGCAATTCGTAGTACTCTGCACCGTCGCTGTTCCACCAGATGTATATCATTAGACATCATTTTTCGCCAGTAATAATGATACAGATAGGAGTGTTCGGTGTTGTTCACGAGCGAATTGAGCAAGCAGAAATGCATATTTACCCATCAGCTGATTTTTGTGATTTTGACTTAGAGCAAGCGGTACCCATACACCCGATGTTTCAACCTTCCCCATTGCATGTAAATGTCGTATGATGGTGGAATGATCACAGTTCATCACATTTGCTAGTTATCGAGTACACTGACGTGCATCGTTGTGGATTAATGAGTTTAAACGGTCTTCATCAAACCCTGAAGGTTTTCCTGGGCATGAAGAATCACTGATGTCAAAACTACCCTTTTTTAAAACAAGAAAACAATTTTCTTGCCACGTTTTGTCCCATACACAGCGCAAATATTTCCTTCTGCCTCTGCTGCTGTCACCCCTATACAGAAGTCAGACAGAAGAATATGTTGGAAATATTCTGATTTCTCTGCATGGCACTCCATTCTCTTATGTCTACAGCTGCGCTGACCATCTGCAAATGGCAAAATTACAGTATTTAAACCCTAATAGCACCAGTGAACTACAAATAAAAACCGATAATCGATATATAAACTTATAGCAACCGGAATAACAATATGCGAAACAAAAACGATACGAACATACGTACCAACCTAATATTATTAGTGATTCTTGCATAGATTATGTGTGAAGCACTTAGGAGGCGTATTAACTATAGTTGTCACATCCGTTTCTTGCTTTTTTTCTAGAGCGGTATCACCACCACCGTCTTGCACGATTCAGGTACCACCCTCGTCTTGCAGCATTCATTTGAGATGTATAAGAGCCTCAACTGTAACTGTAACCCTCCGTATTTGAGGAGTTCTACGTTGATTCCATGAGGTCCTACAGGTTTCCGTTTCTTTTTTTTTCTTTTTTTTTCTTCAGTTTCAGGTCCTCCTGTACCTTATGTTCTGATCAACACCTTGATACACAGGTTGGTCCCCTTCATCTTCAGAAATTACTATTTCTTTCCGTTCGTTACTTTTTTCAGGCTAAAGACCGTGGTAGTATTTCGTCCAAGCCACTTTATCTATAACGTTTATTCTTGCAGCATCTCTTTTTTCCTTGTTAAGTTGATTGACGACTTAACAGACTCTTTCTCTCTACCATGCACGTAACTTTTTTATAGTTGATAAAAGTCTGTTGAGCTTTCTATACTACTGTTTTGGCCAAGCTGCGTTTTTCTGAATTTGTCGCTCGAATCTCTTCTGTACTATCACTTAGATTTATGAGTTGAATTCTTGTTTTGCTTTAACTGCATTCTCTGTTTTATCATTCCATATGCTGAGAACACTCTTCTTCTTGAATTTTTTCTTTTTCATTACAGATACCAGTGCTTCTCTATTAATAAATGACTCAATGATTTCCTCATCCTGTGTTTACTTTATTCTGTACGATTTTTTCTGTAGGAATTGTGCGAGTCGTCTGTGGCACAGGCGTTTTATGCTGTCCTCTTGTAATTCGTATACTTTAAATACTTCTTCTTTGGTGTTATGTGATTCATTTACAATTCCTCCATCGAAACAACAGGTTTATCCTTGCTACCTCAGGATGGTTTCCCCTACGGACTCTTACATCCTGAACAAGTGATCTAAGGCTTCTGTTTACTAGAAAATTCGCTAAGAGACCGATGCCTCCTTGCACTTCATATACACTGACGCGCCAAAGAAACTGGTAAAGACATGCGTATTCAAATACAGAGATATGTAAACAGGTAGAAGATGGCGCTGCGGTCAGCAACGTCTATATAAGACGACGACTGCACTGCAGGTTATCAAGATTTAAGTGAGTTGGAACGTGGTGTTATAGTCGGCGCACGAGCGATGGTACACAGTATCTCCGAGGTAGCGATGAAGAGGAGATTTTTCCCGTACGACCATTTCACGACTCCCGCCTGAATATCAGGAATCCGGCAATAAATCAAATCTCCGACATCACTGCGGCCGAAAAAAGATCCTGCAAGAATGGGACCAATGACGACTGAAGAGAATCGTTCAACGTGACAGAAGTGCAACCCTTCCGCATATTGCGGCAGATTTCAATGCTGGGCCATCAAGAAGTGTCAGCGTGCGAACCATTCAACGAAACATAATCGATATGGGCTTTGGAGCCGAAGGCCCACTCGTACATCCTTGATGACTGCACGACACGTGGGCCCGTCAACACCGACATTAGACTGTTGACGACGTGAAACATGTTGCCTGGTCGGACGAGTCTTGTTTTAAATTGTATCCAGCGGATGGACGTGTACGTGTATGGAGACCGCCTCATGAATCCATGGGCCCTACATTTCAGCAGGAGACTGTAATGGTGTGGGGCTTGTGCAGTTGGAGTGATATGAGACCCCTGATGCGTCTAGATACGACTCTGACAGGTGACACGTACTTAAGCATTCTGTATGATCACCTGCATCTATTCATGTCCATTGTACATTCCGACGGACTTGGGAAATTCAAGTAGGACAATGCGACACCCCATACATCCAGAATTGCTACACAGTGGCTCCAGGAACAGTCTTCAGAGTTTAAACACGTTCGCTTGCCACCAAATACCCCAGACGTGAACACTGTTGAGAATCTCTGGGATGCCTTGCAACGTGCTGGTTAGAAATCTCCAGCCCATCGTACTCTTACGGACTTACGACAGCCCTGCACGATCCGCTGGATACAATTTAAAACAAGACTCGTCCGACCAGGCAACATGTTTCACGTCGTCAACAGTCTAATGTCGGTGTTGACGGGCCCACGTGTCGTGCAGTCATCAAGGATGTACGAGTGGGCCTTCGGCTCCAGCACTACTTCAGACATTAATCGAGTCCGTGCCATGTCGTTTTGCGGGACTTGTGCGTGCTCGAGGGTCCCCTACAGGATATTAGGCAGATGTACCAGTTTCTTTGGTCATTCAGTGTGTATTTATAAGTGTCATTTTTGAAAAGAATGCACTGATAATTTTCATATCAGTGTATACTGCAGTATCTCTCGGTTACTGTCTGTCGTTTTTTCTATTGTGCACACTCCATATGTTCCTAGACTTCCAGGAATTAGGTATGTCCCTAATACGTGCATTCAGGTCTCCAGCTTCTATCAAGTGATCGTACTTACTTTGATCTACTTGTTCTTCATAAAGCCACTCTTTCCATACTTTTGTCCCTTCTTCAGGAGCGTACACAGATGTTATTGTCGTTACCCTCTATCCGTTTTTTAGAAGTACTTAATATTCTTTCATTCACATAATTATAGCTTTGAACTGTGTATTTACTTGTATTATCGATCAATACTGTAACCCGGCATGAGCTCTTATTGTTTAATTTACAAAGCCGTGGTTCATTGCAAAATAATTCAATTGATTTACGCCTTTTAGTTTACTTTTTTGTATCAGTTATGACAGTTACACATAATTTTTTAATTCTAATTCTCTGTTCACTTGTTTTATCGGTTTTTCCTAATCCAGACATATTCCATGGTGCTGTAAGTAGGCTGTTTATATTTTCTTATTGGCAACCTTACGTAGCGCTCGGTATGAAAATCACTGGCTGTGCTGTGTGTAGTCTGTGGCCAGTTTGCATTGTTGTCTGCCATTGTAGGGTTGGGCAGCGGCAGCTGGATGTGAACAGCGCGTAGCGTTGCGCAGTTGGAGGTGAGCCGCCAGCAGTGGTGGATGTGGGGAGAGAGATGGCGGAGTTTTGATAATTTGTAATACTGGATATTATGAACTACTATATATATTATGACTGTTAAGGTAAATACATTGTTTGTTCCCTATTAAAATCTTTCATTTGCTAACTATGCCTATCAGTAGTTAGTGCCTTCCGTAGTTTGAATCTTTTATTTAGCTGGCAGTAGTGGCGCTCGCTGTATTGCAGTAGTTCGAGTAACGGATATTTTTGGTGAGGTACGTGATTTGTGAAAGGTATAGATTAATGTTAGTCAGGGCCATTCTTTTTCAGGGATTTTTGAAAGTCAGATTGCGTTGCACTAAAATTATTGTGTGTCAGTTTAAGCACAGTCTTGTACAATTTGTTCAAAGGGGACGTTTCAGTGCTAACAGTACCCTTTCTGAAATTCATAATATCCTGTCCTTGACATGCCTGGTTCACATCCTTTGAAATCCACCAAGGTTTTCTGTAAAGATCCAGAGTTTATTTTTTCATTTACAAGGAAAACGACCTCTTGATAGAGAAGTAGTCAAGTGGATCAGCTCGTACCTCTAGGCCAGATGACGTGCCTGATTTTCTGTCAGGATTTTCTTTTGTAGTCAATTGCACGTCTTTTGTTCACTGCCATTGTCTACGCTTCATATGGCTACATTGTCCGTGGGTGACGCAGATTTCGCCCTCGTGGACGTGAGAGAGAGGTTTGCTGGTAGACCTGCCAATAAACCGCAGAGGCGTTTCTCTATGTTTTAATACTCTTATACCTTCCGCAGCAGTCAGAGTCCTGAGACCTGACCGGCTTTTGGTCTCAGTTCGACAAATTCCTTCTGCACAAAACTGAGATTACAGCCGTCCCGTAACAATATCTTTAAGTTGTTCGCTGAAGTCGAAGTGTCAGGTGTCTGTTCATATTTACATGCGCTCAGGAGGTGGAAACCATTTGTAGGGAAGAATGAGCCATAGGACTGATTTTCGAGAATTCGAAAACTTCTGATTTGAGCTGATGCAAGAATTCTTGTGTTTGACAGGCGGTGTTTGGTCGAGCACTGCCGTAAAAATGTTTGGTACCGCTAGCTGAGTGATCGAGTCGCTTAATTTGAGTGGCTGTCCTCAGTCTTTCAGCAGAGCCACCCTTCTCCCGGCCTACTCAAGTCGGTGACTGCTGTTTTGTCTCTTTGTCTTCGCTTTTGATCAGGAATTTTACATCTATCATGAATCTGTTCAGTAAGTCCAGAGAAACTGTCATTATTAGCGTTTTATGGGTCTCAGATCGTAGTTTTCAAACCCACTGAGTACAGAACTTGCTATCCAAATTGTTTAGTCACGATTTCATGCAAAACGCTTCGAGAACTCTGTGGAACGTTCTCCTACATTTCCTTTATCTTAAAACGCCCGTTTTCACGAAAGTGTCGCAAATTTTCTATGCTAATTCGCTGCTGACTACAGATGGATACATCTGTCATCATCAAGACCATTCATCCTTCGATTCCCAATCCTTCGTTACTGTGTTGGGGTTTGAGAGATCCCAGTGGAAACATTTCTCAACGTTTTCATGAGACGGAGAGTAATCTGTATTTGAACACTTCCATAGTTAACTTTTACTATCTGTTGATGGCGTTATTGCAGTTAACCTCAGTATAACTTCGTTTGTGGAAGAAGAGAGACTCGTTTTTCGTCGCTGTGTTTTCTCAGAGCCCACCAAAATAGTGGAGTATCTCTGTTTTTAAAAATATGGTAAGTTGAAACTGTATATAAATCAATGCACGTGTGGCACTGTTTTCAAGCACAGTCTCTGATATGAAGAGGTGAAAGTTTCTAAAACGTCTTGGGCTTCAGATGGTAGAGAGTAAAGAAGGGGCATCAAGTAATTGCCAAGAGGCTTTGAACTGACGCTGGAAAGAAAGTGTAACACAAATTGCAGTGAAACTGCCCCTAAATTAACTTTGTCACAAATCAGGTGCACGATATCTCCTAGATCCAAAGATAAGAAAACAAAACCTCGGTGCCGTACATGCAGTAAATTTTTGTGCTTGGGGTGCATTGTTCCAGCTTGTGAAACGCGTTTCAATAATAAAGAAGGCCCAAAATATTACGTATTAGAAAAATAAACATTATGACTACAATTAGGACAATATAAGTGTATTTATTCTTTTTCTTATTTTTCACAGTGTTAGTGTTAAGACTAAATTAAATTTTCAGATCATTAAGAAAATAATGCTCTTATTTCAGTACAAATTTTGTTATAGATGTCAACAGCTCTAAGCTGTTCGGCACTGAAAACCGTATTAAAGAACGGATTTTTCATTTGCCTGTATTTCCAGTTGCAACGCTCATTTTCATTAGCTACTGCAGCCGAGCGAGAAGAAATGTCGCTTTCACGCTCTCGTGTCCCTAAGCACACTGACCTATTGCGTGAGCTGGTATGGCGACCGTTCCACTTTTTACACTAGTCACCTTGCTACATTAAAACTGAGTTTGTATCTCGGGTAACTCTCGTACCTTAATTCATTGTTATGTTATCAATTCTAGACTGTCAGCAGATGTGAGTGGCAGTTTATTTTAAATTGAATCATAAATACGAGAGAGAGAGAGAGAGAGAGAAAGAGAGAGAGAGAGAGAGAGAGAGAGAGAGAACTTACAGCGTACCATTGGGTACAGGAGGACAGACTTTTCAAAAGAGTACGAGGCAAATGGATAGAGAAATCATGTACTCTGGATGAGGAACTTTATTGAATTTAAACAGTAAATGGTGACCGTGTATCAGCTTAGCAAAACTTATTTATTTAAGTAGTAAACCGCATTGCCCTAAGTAAAGCCAGCCGTGGCGTTTCTGCGAGAGTCAGCATTTCCACAGATAACGCTGCATTATTTAAGAAGCGTGTTGTGTTTCGCCCCGGCGGTGGAAAAGTTCAGACGTGCAAGAGGTAGGGGAGCTGTTAACTAAGATGGATTCGTGCCTTCTCAGCGAGAAGGAAAAATAAAAATAAAAGTCTTATTTACAATTCAAGGTGCAGTGCGGAGGGAAACTCTGGCCGGGCGAGTAACGAGGGAGCGCTGTTTCATTTAAATCCGCGGCATAACTTTGTGTCTTGAAAACAGGACGTAAGAAAACAAATCTTCAAACGTAGAACTGCTGATACTGAGCTGTTTCTGTTTAAAATCGTATTTTACTACCAAAGCCAAAGTAACAGACTTACAGTATTACAGACTCATCGTACGCAACGCTACCTTCTGCTAAGATTCTATCCTGAAGATGCAGAAAGACTCTTAAAAAGATATTTCACCGAGTGACCTTTAGCGGAAAAGTATTGTGTGCAAGATTATAAATCATCCTCCTAAGATAGTGTCAATTCATAGCGCTTAAATTTTTAATCTCATTCTTCAGAAGAAGACTGATGTAATTTGTGAATCGCTTGCTCTAATTAGTATTGGAACTAATTACTATTTTCAAGGTAAACTGTAATTGTTAAGTCCTTAGTTTTTAAACCCCTTACAATACTGATAGTAAGATACGAAGATACTTCAGTTTAGCAAGAGTGACAAGAAACAGATTGCAGATTACATGACCAGTAAACACGAAAATCTTATGTCCGGCACTGACAGTGTTGAGCATCAACAGACAAATATTAAGAGCACCTTACGATATGGATTAAGCAGGTATACTCGTATACCGAGCAAAATTGTGAGGGAGGAAAAAGGCAGCTGTGTTAGACAGGTGCTACGAGACGAAAGAGGGCTTCACTGAAAATTTAAATGTAGCCGGAGGGTCACAGACAAACAAAAATCCAACGAATACAAAATTAGCTTCAGGATGGATATGTCTGAAGCGTTCAAAGAATTCGAAAGTAAAACTCTATCTTCCGACTTATCAGAAAATCCTGAGACCTTCTGCCCTTAGGTTAAATCAGTAAATGATCGACCCTAAGCAAAACGAGAATAATGGAATGTAGTCTAATTAAGTCGGGTGATGCTGAGGGAATTAGATTAGGAAATGAGACACTTAAAGTAGAAAAGGAGTTTTGCTATTTGGAGAGCAAAATAACTGACGATGGTCGAAGTAGAGAGGATATAAAATGTAGACTGGCAATGGCAAGGAAAGCGTTTCTGAAGAAGAAAAATTTGTGAACATCGAGTATAGATTTAAATGTCAGGAAGTTGTTTCTGAAAGCATTTGTATGGAGTGTAGCGATTTATGGAAGTGAAACGTGGACGATAAATAGTTTAGACAAGAAGAGAATAGAAGCTTTTGAAATTTGGTGCTACAGAAGAATGCTGAAGATTACTAATGAGGAGGTACTGAATAGAATTGGGGAGAAGAGGAGCTTGTTGCACAACTTGACTAGAAAAAGGGATCGGTTGGTAGGACATGTTCTGAGACATCGAGGGATCACCAATTTAGTATTGGAGGGCAGCGTGGAGGGTAAAAATCGTAGAGGGAGACCAAGAGATGAATACACTAAGCAGATTCAGAAGGATGTAGGCTGCAGTAGGTACTGGGAGATGAAGAAGCTTGCACAGGATAGAGTAGCATGGAGAGCTGCATCAAACCAGTCTCAGGACTGAAGACCGCAACAACAACATCTGTCCACACGCTGTGCGACTATAATGGCGTTGCAGCGAAGGATGATACAGAATAGTCTGAAATACTAAACGTCTTTTTCCAAAATTGATTCAGAGACGACGATCACACTGTAGTTTCTCCTTTAAATCGTCATACTAACGACAAAATTGCAGATATCCAAATAAGTGACCGAGTTATAGAAAAGTGACAGAAATGTACCAACAGAGAACAGGCTACTGGACTTAGCAGGATACCAGTTCGATTTTACGTAGAATATGCGAAGGGGCTTGCCTCTATTCTGGCAGAAGTGTCTCTAGAGGAACGAAACGTTTCTAACAATTGGATAAAAGAACAGGTCATTCATGATACTCGTGTTTTATGATATTCCTGGAGACCGAAAATGTGCTCTGTAAGGACAAACTTGGGTTTCCACAGCAACGGTCGTCTCGTCCACGAGACGCAGATAGCAATAGCTACAGGTGCCCAGCTGGATGCAACGTTCCTTGACTTCCGGACTGCGTACAACACAGTTCCGCACAAAACATGAGCATGCGGAATATCAAACCAGCTGTGTGATTCGACTGAAGAGTTTCTAACAAACGAAACACAGCATGTCAGTCCTAACGGTAAGAAGTCTGCAGACGTAAACGTACCCTCGGGCATACCCCAAGGGACGCTTATGACCATTACTTTCAACAATGGCTATACAACAGTGACCAAGCACAAAACATCGAGAGTGCCATGAGACTTTTCGCAGATGATTCTGTTGTATACAGAGAACTCACAACGCCTGAAAATTGTTGCGAAATATGGAAATACCTGCATTGGATCCACGCTCCGTGCAGGAGTGACAATTGACCCCCAAAATAAGCAAATATAGCGTACTGCGAATACAAAGACGGAACGACTCTTTATTGTATGATTAAACACTTGCCGAACAATCACTGGAAGCAGCTACTTCCACAGAACATCTAGGGCTAATGCGTACGGAACGATTTGAAGTGTAACGACCACATAAAATTAATCGCGGATAAGGCAGATGGCAGACTGAGATTCATTGGAAGGATTCTCAGGAAGTATGGTCCATCAACAAAGGAAGTAGCGTACAAAACACTCGTTCAACCCATACTCGAAAATTTCTCGTCAGTGTGGAACCCGTACCGGATAGGACTGATAGAGGAACAAGAAAAAATCAGAAGAAGGGCGGCCGAGCGGTTCTAGGCGCTTCAGTCTGGAACCGCGCGACAGCTACGGTCGCAGGTTCGAATCCTGCCTTGGGCATGGTTGTGTGTGATGTCCTTAGGTTAGTTAGGTTTAAGTAGTTCTACGTTTTAGGGAACTGATGACTTCAGATGCTAAGTCCCATAGTACTCAGAGCCATTTGAACAATTCGAAAAGAAGAGCAGCGCGATACGTTACATGTTCATTTAGTAAGCTCGAAAGTGTTACTTAGATGCTCAGTCACCTCCGGTGTCAGACGCTGTAAGAGAGGCGTTCTGCGCTAAGGCATGGACTGCGGTTCAAGTTCCGAGAGCGTACGTTCCTAAGAGGTCCAGAAATATATTGCTTCCTACTATATATACCTCGCGAAAAGACCCTGGAGATAAAATCAGAGTGATTCGAGCCCACACGGAGGTTGACCGGCAGTCGACCTTTCCGCGAACAATACGCGAATGGAACAGGAAAGGGGGAAGTGGTGCTGATACACAAAGTACCGTCCGCCACACACCGTAAGTAGGCTTATGTAGTATAGATGTAGATGTAGCTGTAGCTATAACATACAGAATCGGGAATATCTTCGTAGTAATTTGTATTTGAACCGATGTGGCTCGTGTGTGTATATAGACTCGGCAGGAAGTTGATTCCGGCACATATCTAGTACAGTGCCACACGGTCCAGTCATTTTAATGTGAACGCTGCCTGTGTTCGAAGTTAAAGTGCAATAACCACTCACAGACGGTGAGCAGATCAGTGGCAGCACTAGCAGTGCAGGTAATACAAATCATTTCCTGAGGACGCCGTTAAACAGTGCAGTCGTTCTCGTAATACGAAAACGGAGTAATTTATCTGATGTCCAAAAGGGCGTAATCGTTGACTTTATGGTCACAGATAGAAGCATTTACGAAACGGAAGAGTTTGTAAGCTGTTCGCGTTGTGCCGTGATTAAAGTATACCGCGCTTGGCAAAGTGGCGCTATCCAAAATGGCGCAGAGGCAACTGCGGTGTACCACGAACCGTGGATGACATGTGTGAACGACTGCTGCGGAGATTTGTATGGGCAAACAGACGTGCAACTGATGAGGAAGTGACCGCTCAGATGAGCCAAAGGGCTACTAACAGTGTCTCCTAAATGCTCTCTCAGTAAACGTTGCTGCATATGGGCATCCGCAGCAGGCACTTGGCTCATGCAGCCATGCTGACTGCTGTTCATCAGCGGTGAAGGTTGGAATCTGTACGCCAATACTGCAATGGCAACAGGTGGCCTTTTCAGATAAATCACGTTTTATGCCGCATCGACGTGAAACATCTGAAAGCAAACACCATGCAACAATCGTCGGAAGGGTTCAGGCCGAAAGAGGGAACACTAGGATCTGGGAAATGATATCGAGACATTCCTTTGGTGATCTCGTCATTCTAGAAGCTGCAGTTGATCAACACAAATATGCATCTATTTTTGGGAACCATGTCAACCCTTATATGCATTTAGTTTTTGATCAGCCTGATGGCATCTACCAGCAAGACAATACAACATCTTGCAGCATGTTTGCATGGATCGCAGAGTACAAGGATGAGTTGACCATACTTGCCACCAGATCCCCTCAGATGTAAACCGAATCGAGAATCTGTGGGACCATCTAGATAGGACTGTTCCTGCCACGGACCCTCGACCAAGAAACTTAGCGCAGCTAGCCTCAGCACTGGAGTGAGCATCGTTGCAAATGCATGGCGGTGTCTCCCAGCACGTCATTTACTCTCTTCCTGCACGTCTCACAGCAGTCAGTGCTGAAAAAGTTGGTTATTTAGGCTTTTAACAAATGGTCACTTTAATGCGAGCCAGGATTTCAGTTCGTGGACGGTGCCCAGGCCGAAGTGCCAAAGCGCTCAGCCTCGCTTCACATTTCCCCGATTCCACGCCACGCTGTCTGAGCGCGAGGAGGTTGAAGAGGGGACAACAGCGAACGCTGCCGCATTTAAATGGCAGTGCAGTTGCAGTGCACACTATTTGGGTTTATAAACTACTGGCCATTAAAACACGGAGATGACGTGCTACAGACGCGAAATTTAACCGACAGGATGAAGATGCTGTGATATGCAAATGATTAGCTTTTCAGAGCATTCATACAAGGTTGGCGCCGGTGGCGACACATACAACGTGCTGACATGAGGAAAGTTTCCAACCGATTTCTCATACACAAACAGCAGTTGAAGGGCGTTGCCTGGGGAAAAGTTGTTGTGATGCCTCGTGTAAGGAGGAGAAATGCATACCATGACGTTTCCGACTTTGATAAAGGTCGAATTGTAGCCTATCGCGATTGCGGTTTATCGTATCGCGACATTGCTAGTGGCGTTGGTCGAATCCAATGACTGTTAGCAGAATATGGAATCGGTGGGTTCAGGAGGGCAACACGACACACCGTGCTAGATCCCAACGGCCTCATATCACTAGGAGTCGAGATGACAGGCATCTTATCCGCATAGCTGTAACGGATCGTGCAGCCACGTCTCGATCCCTGAGTCAACAGATGGGGACGTGCGCAAGACAACAACCATCTGCACGAACAGTTCGACGACGTTTGCAGCAGCATGGACTATCAGCTCGGAGACCATGGCTGCGGTTACCCTTGACGCTGCATCACAGACAGGAGCCCCTGCGATGGTGTACTCAACGACGAACCTGGGTGCACAAATGGCAAAACGTCATTGTTTCGGATGAATCCAGGTTCTATTTACAGCACCATGATGGCCGCATCCGTGTTTGTCGACATCGCAGTGAACGCACATTGGAAGCGTGCATTCGCCATCGCCTTGCTGTCGTATCACCCGGCATGATGGTATGGGGTGCCATTGGTTACACGTCTCGGTCACCTCTTGTTCGCATTGACGGCACTTTGAACAGTGGACGTTACATTTCAGATGTGTTACGACCCGTGGCTCTACCCTTCATTCGACCGCTGCGAAATCCTATATTTCAGCAGGATAATGCACGACTGCTTGTTGCATGTCCTGTACGGGCCTTTATGGGTACAGAACATGTTCGACTGCTGCCCTGGCCAGCACATTCTCCAGATCTCTCACCAATTGAAAACCTCTGGTCAATGGTGGCCGAGCAACTGGCTCGTCATAATACGCCAGTCACTACTCTTGATGAACTGTGGTATCGTGTTGAAGCTGCATGGGCAGCTGCACCTGTACACGCCATCCAAGCTCTGTTTGACTCAATGCCCAGGCGTATCAAGGCCGTTTTTACGGCCAGATGTGGTTGTTCTGGGTACTGATTTCTCAGGATCTAAGCACCCAAATTGCATGAAAATGTAATCACATATAAGTTCTAGTATAATATATTTGTCCAATGAATAGCCGCTTATCATCTGCATTTCTTCTTGGTGTAGCAATTTTAATGGCCAGTAGTATATTTCATATTTATCTTCAGTATACATCATAAACAAAACAAATTGTCAGTACTATTTAATTATATTTGGCGTGCTGACGACATAATATAATATTTATCTGGTACAAACAGTCGTCATATGGACAGACACAGACAATTTCAAACCGTTTTGCACTCAAGTCACCACGTTATCGTGGCTAGGTTAGTTGTGTAATCGGAAGATGGTCTTTAAGACAATTATGTCGATCGAAATAATGTAGAACTTTTGTAACCTCATTATGGGGACTTGTAACTCTACCTGTGGAATGCAATATAAACGTCCTGGACATTTTTAACGTAAAAAGATTCGTCATTAAAACTGGAATTATCTTAGAGAATAATTAGTTACACCGGCATATGCACAGGGGCGATTTCAACTGAAACGGCAGACTGTCTCAAAAGCAGCACGGAAACAGACGTGAGATTGACACTGTAGTCAAAATCTTAATGAAATTATCCTTGTTATTGTTCCAAGGCCATAATGAATTCTTCAAACTTTGCGTTTATTTTGACGGCAGTGAGCTTAGGGAAGTGAAATATTTCCTCGTAAATTAGTCCCCATCACATTTCAAATAAGTTACCTTACAATGTCTTACTGTGGGCAATATCCAATCAAGTTCACTTAAAATGTAAAGTGTGCAATCCATTTCAGGGGTTCTAATTTTCGTTTCTGCACTCCTTTTTCCTTAATGAATTCAACAATAGCGAGTTTTATATCGAAAAATCGTTCCTGGCATGCCCCTTGATTTAACCAACGCTTTTGCAGTTTATATGAAGTCTCCATACTCTTTGTTCAGCTCCACTGAAAACTGTTTCAATGGAATAATCACGATGGTATAATGCGTGCTACTTCAGAAACTTTACTATTCATACGACCAATTTCTCCATGTGCTACAGACCTGCAAATTCAGCACAGAGAGCTTTTTTATAGACATAACAATCTATACCGTTTGTCGATTGTTGTAATCTTATGCTCTTTCTTTGCCAACTTAATCTTCAATTTTTTTTCTGCGTGGTGTTGTAGTGTCATTTCATATCAAATGTGCAGTACCTGTCGTTATGTGAACCAAACGTTCTACTGTCACCTCCGTATAACATGTTAGTTTTTGAATCAGGAGTCACAGGATGCGGGCTGTGATGTTATCCATGCGTCTGGGTACGATTACTCATTAACATTGTCCATCAGGAGATAGAAAGTGGACGAAAGCGATCGAAGGTGAAGCGGTTGTAAGGGCAGAGGAAAAAAAGTGCCAAGGCAAGCGGCAAGGCAAAAAAACCTCTGCGACAGTAGGACGGGTAGTAAGGGCAGTAAAGGCTTGCTATCTGCGACAGTGCATGTAAGGTGTGGTTATCTTAGTGCGAGGTATCGTGCATCGTTACCTTTGTCGTTGCTGGAGCTCGTTGCGGGGCTTGCTGCAGTTGCTGCGTCCCTGCAACAGTTGAAGGTCGTTATGCATTAGTGGGCGATCGGTCATAGATCGGCTCACAGACAGTGTAGGGGGTGTGTGTGGTTGGTTTGCGTGCTGTGTACAGCACGGTTTTCCTGCGGTTGCCTGCTTTTCGGCTGGTCGAGCATCTGGAGTTACCAGTAGTAGCTGTGTTGCAGGGGCTCGGTAGTACTGTCGTGTTAGCGTGCTATGGACCGTAGATGTTTAGTTCCTAGCCAGTAGTGTCTTTGGTCTGTTATGCTTCCATCTATAGTTGTGGTCGTAGTTACCCAGAGAAAGGATAAATGGGTTGCGCGAGTGTCTCGTGTTATTGTACAGTCGTGTGGAGAGTGTTTGGGATACCTGCAAGATAGCATCTAGCCGGTATTACCAGTGAAGGTCCGCGATGCGTGTGTAGCGCGGAGCGTTGCTTCTGATTTTGAGTAACTTGTTCTGTATGAGCTGCAGACGGCGCAGGCGAGTTGGCGCAGCGTATTCCCAGACAGGGGCACCGTCACACCACGCTGTCTGCCGCATTTAAATAGTAGTGGAGTCACACTGTACGTTACTTCGTTTTGTATTTCACATTTCGCAACAGCACAGATGACAAACAGAACAAATTTTGCCATATGGACAGATGTGGACAGTTTCACAGATTTCCGCACTCAGGTTGCCATATAATCGTGAATGAGCAAAGCCAAAACAGGTCGAATCTTGGCTTGCATGTGGTCCACACATTCGGCCCATGTGAATCCTGGCATACCAAGCCCAGGTCTGATAGAGATGCATTTATTGAGAGGACTTGGGGAAAATATTAACATAACAGCCTTAATAAAAACGTTATTTAATCTGATACAAGAAGAGTAATTGATAGTTATAGAACGAAAAAGCCAAATTGATTGACATAAGGTGAAAAATATAAATACAAACGTTTAACGAAAGTCCTTTTGGCCAACTAAAGTTTTGCTCAGATAATGCAAGAAAAAATATGCTGATTGACTTGTAATATGAATGAGAAAATGCATATATAACATAGAAACATTTACATAAGTATTTTGATATTAAAATTTCCAATATTACAAATGGTTCACATGGCTCTGAGCACTATGGGACTTAACATCTGAGGTCAGCAGTCCCCTAGAACTTAGAACTACTTAAACCTAACTAACCTAAGGACATCACACACATCCATGCCCGAGGCAGGATTCGCACCTGCGACTGTAGCAGTCGCACGGTTCCGGACTGAAGCGCCTAGAAACGCTCGGCCACCGCGGCCGGCCCAATATTACAGTTTTCAGTTGTATATAAAGATATATAATGACTACTGATATTGTTCCCAGCGTTGTGATACAGCTACAAAGTTGCCATGACAGTTTTTACAAATTTAACGAACACTTTATAATAGTTATATTATTATTACATCAGGCAACCATGAATTTTACTGAAATATGTACGTTTCTGGTAGTTAAGATCATTCTGCAAATTTATTTTTCCTTAATATCCTGCGGTAACGTATTCACTTAATCAGTTTATTCAAGCAGTTTCGCATAGGGTGATGAATTTCGGCACGTGGAAGCCGTTTTCAGGGTCTAGCACTGGAAACTAGCCTTTAGCTGATTGTCAGACGCAGCTGTATTTTGGCAGAGGGTGGGCAAGCAGAATATTCTGTGAAAGTTTGATTTCCAAGCTACACACAACACGCATAGGTACCTTAAATTTGAGTAAGAGACTAATTTTGATTACAATGTAAGTAGTGAGACAAGGGGGACTCAGGAACCATCAAGGTCAACATCTAAGGTCCAGGTCATGAGTCACCGTCCTGGAAGCACATTCTAGAAAAAATCCCCAAGACTGTTGCTAAGCCATGCCTCCGCAATATCCGTTCTTCAGGGAGTGCTGGTCCTGCAAGATTTGTGGAAGCACTTGTGTGAAGTAAGGAAAGTAGAAGATGAGCTACTGGCGGAAGTAAAGCTGTGAGAGCCAGTCGTAAGTCGTGTTCAGTTAGTCAGTAGAGCACTTGCTTGTGAGAGGCGAAGTTCCTGGTTTCGTGTCCCACTCTGGCACACAGTTTTAATCTGCGAGGATATTTCTCATCAGCATAGGCTCCGATGCACAGTGAAAATTCAGTCTGTAAATGGCTGTTAAATGTAATACACCATTTGGCAGTTTAACACCATAATAGACGTGTATATCGCAGGGAAGTGGTTGGTGTCTTTTTAAATGTAATCAGGGCTCTAGACGCACCCAACCAAGTCTCAGAGCTGTGCTAAGTCTTTCAGAATGCCATCGCAACTTGGCAGCACTGTTCTGTTACACAGACTTCTAGCATTTTAGCAGGTGTTTCTGTAGATATTTGTAATTTGTAACTGCAGCCAGTGCAGAGAAATAGCACACGTCATGTCTTTAATGTGACAGAAAGGGATGGTTTGTTTTCCATTACACACACACACACACACACACACACACACACACACACACACACACACACACTCAAAAGCTTAAAGTGGCGATCATTTGATGCAGGGGTTTCAATTTAGCTTTGTCCTATATTCGTATATTCTTATGTATTAACAGGAGCCTGCTCCACAAATCTTCTCCTAGACAGTGTCATTGGCCGTATCGAACTTCAGATGTGCACTACCTGCAGTCACTGATCAACAGATCAAGTGTTCTTATGGCTCCTTAGAAAATCACGCCCCTGCCTAATACACGCTTCCCATACAGCTCTCCCCTCCAGATAATGCTTTTATGGACTGTGCAATACTGTTATTCAAAAACACAGTGTTATAAACTAAATTCACGAAGACTTTAGAGTTAATGGCTCTTATATTAATGGCGATAATATGAGAGAATAGCTCTCCAGAGCAATTATAAAATTATGTATTGCTGCCAATTCTCTAATTATACACCAATTAGCATAGCTGACCTGCTCTTTCGGCAGAAGCAGTTTTTATTCGGCCATTATGGCAGTTGTTTTCGCTATATGCTCCAGTTTTAGTTCTCCACAGAATTTTCAGTTTTTTTTGTGTGTAACACATTAAATGCAGTTACATGGGTGATTTATTCAATAGGGTTTGGTTTAAATGTATATATACGATATCGCAGTACCTGTATTATTCTGATTACGATGCAAAGTTCCTTTGGATACGCATGATTGTTCAAAGGAACAGGCACTGCGGTGACCATAGCCGTTACGAAACACATGAAATGATTTCGCAATTGCGAATAAAGACCCCCATCAGCTGTAGAATGGAATGACGACAGTGAAAATTTGTGCCGAACCGAGACTCGAACCCAGATTTCCCGCTTATCGCGAGTGGTCGTCTTACCAAAAACTTCGATATGTCGTCAACCATGGGTCTACGACCTGAACTCGTACATCCATTATGTATATTCCCGTTCAGGTCAGACGTTGTACTTGAAAGTCGCTTGCCCGGCATCGGCAGATAAATACGATATTGCAGTGCCTGTGTTATTCTGATTACGATGCAAAGTTCCTTTGGACTTGCGTGCATTATTGGTGTAATGTTAGGTTTTTGGTTCTATGTCGTATTTATAAGTTCCAAGTTATAATAATAATTATACACACGTTTTATCACACACAAAAATGTGAAGTGTATGGTTTAATTCAGGTTTTCAGATGAGAGATTGTTATTTTGAGGAACGAATGCATTAGTAAATATCCAAGGTTGTATTTAAAAGAAAAGGAATTCCATATAATTATGTTCCATTTAGGAGAAGGTATCGAGTACGATTCAGAAGAAAAGTAATATGTGTCACAATTTGACTGAAACACATCCTGAGGCCTCCAGGACGTCAATGTGGCAATAAGGGACGTGTCTTAGAGAAAATATTTTAGAAGAGGACCGATGTTTGACTACAGTAAACAGATTGAAGTGGATGTCTGATGCAGTGGTTATTCAGGAATGCAGAGGCACATGATAGACAAGCGTAGAGAACTCCACCGAACCGGACTGAAAACCACAGCAACTTAAACATCACTTCGGGCAAATGACCTGATTTTTCCACAATTTTGAGGGTACGATCGTTTCATTTGTGTTGACTTCTGTATGTAACTATGGTATGATTGAACAGTAAACTATGGACATGTTTGTTCTAATTAAGTAGCCAAATTTGAGTGGTGTAATTATTTTATACACTTAACATACTCCCGTCTTTTCTCTGATTACACCTTCGGCGTCTCATCTTTCGTTACGTTAAACGTTAACTATACGTTATTTTACCGTAAAACCTAGCGACATGCCATGTTTTAATACTATGCTTCTTTTGTGGCCTGGTATTACTTTTATCGCTTAAATCAATTCCGTTTCAGCTTAAATCCCCTTTCATCTCAGTGATACAAAGGTGTATTGTTTTTCTGAGAGACTGCTTTGATCATCTGAAACGCACCTGCCCCGACAGATTTTTTTGTCCATCCTTATTTTACCCTAAACTCCCCGGGCGCTACAGGAATTCTTCTCGCCGCCCCGGCACATCATCCGAATGGGACTCAGCTCTTTCCCGTACCGCCCCTGAGTGGTCTTTCGTCTTTCAGATGGTGCAAAACTTCACTTGATTTTGATGGTTATTTTAGTCTATGAACTTGTCAGTGACCACAAAATTTACCCTTAGAGCTGTGTTGATTGAAGTCTTCCTATACTTTACAGCAAAACAATAATGAAAATACTACAAAAATCTTGAATATTTTTCAGTTCCAATAAGGAGACAATTTTCATTAAGCAAGGTGCTACATCTGTCTAACAAAACATTGGAAAACGTTATTTATGGCTTATTATATGTCATCCAAAGTCAGCCCGATTATTTTGTAATGGTAACATCTGAAAAACTTTCCATTATCGCTCACAAGAAGATTCTTGCTTGTACTCTCGTCTCCGGTAAAAACAGGTTTTAAACCGTTTGTTGTTACGAGACTAGTTTCGTAGTTATTGGGATATGCAATGGAAGCACAGATTTTTTGCATGCTTTCTTCTGGTATAGGTAAAGAGAGCCATCTTTTAATTACTAAAAAAGCAATGAAAATATTTTTGGTACAAGACCGTACATAGCTTACCGAAATATTCCTTTTAAATAGTATGCACTTTCGCATGCATTGTAATCGATTCAGGAAATATTTTCCCAGTTCCGATCGAAAACATGGTTCTGAAAGGGTTCGACAGCTACTTGAGGTGACGAAAATCCTTGTACACGTATTTTTTATTTTTTGTTTGACGAAAGAGAGCAAAACGGAATTAAGTGATAAATGAGATGAATTTGAGACTGAGATATCCCTTACGAGCTTTCCTCTGTCAGACTATCATTTCGGTGACATTCTGGAAGCCAGGTGATGTTGTCAGAATCAAAAATGTTGCTACGTCTTCTCCTCACTGCATATATTACTTGCGGCAAACGAAATATTGTATACTACTCGGTATTAACTGCCCTTAGGTCTTCTAAACAATGGTCGAGATATTTCTTGTGTAATTTAAGGAACGAGCGATCATCATCTAGAAGTGGTTCGTGAACAAACACCTTTCGTGTTTTCGACTGATTGCTGCTTGGCTTCCGAATCGGTCGAATGTATCCCTGGTTTCGTTCTCGGTATGATGCTGTGCGCGGATTTTGCATTTCCTGTATCGAACTGATTCAGGTTTTCTTACATCAATGAGACTGATTTTGAGTTTCGGCGAAATTATGTGGAATACTGTCTGTACTGGCGTATCCCGACTCAAGGCTGAAATCCACACATATTATAAAAACGTATAAGTGTGTGTGTGTTTTCCACTTCTCCTCCCAAATCACTGGACCGATTTCAATCAAACTTGATACACATATCATTTAATGTCAGTAACAATCGCTGTGGGGATAAGAACCACCTATCTATCACAGTTTAGGAGCTATGACGTCACACACGTGAAAAACACGTGAAAAACTGCCACATTGTGCATGACGTTTAAATTTATTACTTCTTTTCTACTTACTCTATTTTCAACGCATTTTGCACAGAGTATCCAGATATGCCGTTGAAAGTATCTACACAAATTATCACAGTACGACACTAATTTCAGTAGATGTCACATCACGGGTAATTATGCTGTGAATAATATAATTACCACATAAAGTCACACGCGTGAGTAATTCTTAAGTCTCTTAACGGACACTCAATTAGCAACTGCTAAACATTGAAAGAGTAATACATAAATTCTCCATTGTTGCAGCAAAGTTGCTTTCTCTGTTTCTTGCTCCGTTTGTACCCACAGTTGCTGCTCAACTTGTTGGACGGCCCTCGTGACAACCGGCGGGATGTGTGTGTGTGCGCCGTGACAGCCGTCGTTTGTTTTCCGTTGCCTCCCTGCGTCACTTAATCGTCTGCCGTGTCCGTCTGTACTGCAGGTTTGCTGCAGTTTGATGGAAAACCACCTAAACTGTGTTGCTGAGATTCTTCTCCGTCGAGGTAGGTTTTAATCAATCGACCGAGATTCATGCCTGCTATTTAGATCAGTCGGGACGGTGTTCTTTCCTTTTGCCAGAACTTTGTATGGACCAGTATATGGTAGACGTAATCGCTGTCGTACGGTGTCGTCTCCGAGCCAGACATGTACACCCGTATGTAGTCGGGACTTGTGCGAGCTCTACTGCCGTGTGAACTCCGTCATTTCTTTTCTGTCGATGTTGATTAAAGTGTTTCCGATACAGTAAGTTCTCTTGGTACCCGTAACTAATCTGCATAGTCCAGATGGTCACGTGAACACTGGGGATCTTCCTTCATGACTGTTCGTAGTCCCAGAAATATGGCTGTTCGTAGTCCCAGAAATGCTGCGGTAGAGAATCCGTCCATACACATCAACAGCTACATCTACATGATTACTCTGTTATTCACAATAAAGTGTCTGGCAGAGCGTTCAATGAACCACCTTCAAGCCGTCTCTCGACTATTCCACTCTCGAACGGCGCGCGGGAAAGACGAGCACCTAAATTTTTCTGTGCGAAATCTGATTTCTCTTATTTTATTGTGATGATCGTTTCTCCCTGTGTAGGTGGGTGCCAACAGAATGTTTTCGCAATCCGAGAAGAAAACTGGTGATTGAAATTTCATGAGAAGCTCCCGTCGCAACAAAAAACGCCTTTGTTTTAATGATTGCCTCTCCAATTCACGTATCATGTCTGTGGCACTATTCCCCTATTTCGCTATAATACAAAACGAGCTGCTCTTCTTTGTACTTTTTCGATGTCATCCTTCAGTCCCGCCTGATGAGGATCCCACACCGCACAGCAATACTCCAGAATACGGCGGACAAGCGTGGTGTAAGCTGTCTCTTTAGTAGACCTATTGTACCTTCTAAGTGTTCTGAAAATTAATCGCAGTTTTTGGTTTTCTCTACTCACAACAATATCTATGTGATCGTTCCAATTTAGTTTATTTGTAATTGAGATCCTTAAGTATTTAGTTGAATTTACAGCCTTCAGATTTGTGTGACTTATTACGTAATTGAAATTTAGCGGATTTCTTTTAGTACTCATGTGAATAACTTCACACTTTTTTTAAATTCAGGGTCAGTCGCCACTTTTCGCAACATACAGATATCTTGTCTAAATCATTCTGCAATTCGTTTTGGTCATCTGATGGCTTTTAAAGACAGTAAATGATAGCATCATCTGCAAAAAATCTAAGACGGCTACTCAGATAGTCTCCTATGTTGTTAATATAGACCAGGAACAATAGAGGGCGTATAACACTTCCTTGGGGAACGACGGATATTACTTCAGTTTTACTCGATGGCTTTCGTCTATTACTACGAACTGTGACCTTTCTGACAGGAAATCACGAATCCAGTCGCACAACTGAGGCGATATTCTATAGGCACGCAGTTCGGTTAGAAGATGCTTGTGAGGAACTGTGGCGAAAGCCTTCTGGAAATATAAAAATATGGAAAGAATTTAGCATCCCCTGTCGATAGCACTCACTTTCATGAGTACAAAGAGGTAGTTGTGTTTCACAAGAACGATATTTTCTGAATCCTTGTTGACTACATGTCAATAAATCGTTTTCTTCGGGGTACTTCATAATGTTCGAATACAGTATAAATTCCAAAACTGAACTGCAAATCGACATTACTTATATAGGCCTGTAATTCAGCGGATTACTCCTACTTCCCATTTTGGGTATTGGTGTCACATGAACAATTATCCAGTCTTTAGGTACGGATCTTTCTGTGAGCGAGCGGTTGTTTATAACTGCTAAATATGGAGCTATTGTATCAGCATACTCTGAGAGGAACCTACCTGGTATGCAATCTGCACCGGAGGCCTTGCCTTTATTAAGTTATTTAAGCAGCTTCGCTACTCCGAGGACATCTACTTCTATGTTTCTCATCTTGGCAGTTGTTCTTGATTGGAATTCAGGAATATTTACTTTGTCTTCTTTGGTGAAGGAGTTTCGGAAAACGGTGTTTCATAACTCTGCTTTAGTGACACTGTCATCAGTGACTTCACCGTTGTTATCGCGCAGTGAAAAGTATTGATTGTGTCTTGATACTGGTGTGCTTTATGTACCACCAGAATCGTTTTTGGTTTTCTGTAACATTTCGAGACAGAGTTTCGTTATGGAAATTTTTAAAAGCATCTCGCATTGAAGTACGCGCTATATTTCGAACTTTTGCAAAAATTCGCCAATCTTAGAGATTTTGCGTTCTTTTAAATTTGGCATGCTTTTATCGTTGCGTCTGCAACAGCGATCGGACCACGGGGGATCAGTAGCATCACTTATTAATTTATTTGGTACATATCTCTCAACTGCGGTTGACACTATCTCTTTGAAATCATTCCACAGCTTTTCTACGCTTACATGATCAGAGCGGAATAAGTGATGACTGTCTCTTAAAAAGGCATTAAGAGCATTTTTATCAGCCTTTTTTTTAAATAGATATACTTCGCGTCTCCTTTTGATGGTTATAGGTGTTAGGGCATTCAGCCTAGTAGGAACAGCCTTGTGGTCGCTAATCCATGTATTCGCCACGATAGTCATTATTTATCCAAGATTATTTGTTGTGAAGAAGTTAAGTATGCTTTCGCTAACATTTAGGCTTCTAGTAGGATCGTAAACAAATTGTACAAAATAATTTCCTGAGAAAGCATTCAGTATAATTTCGGATGACATTTGATGCCTGCCGCCTGCTTTAAAAGTATAATTTTTCGAGCATATCGAGGGTAGAATGAAGTACTAGCGACTATAATTGTGTGAGTAGGGTACCTACTTGAAATGAGACTCAAGTTTTCTTTGAACTGTTCAGCAAATATACACTCCTGGAAATGGAAAAAAGAACACATTGACACCGGTGTGTCAGACCCACCATACTTGCTCCGGACACTGCGAGAGGGCTGTACAAGCAATGATCACACGCACGGCACAGCGGACACACCAGGAACCGCGGTGTTGGCCGTCGAATGGCGCTAGCTGCGCAGCATTTGTGCACCGCCGCCGTCAGTGTCAGCCAGTTTGCCGTGGCATACGGAGCTCCATCGCAGTCTTTAACACTGGTAGCATGCCGCGACAGCGTGGACGTGAACCGTATGTGCAGTTGACGGACTTTGAGCGAGGGCGTATAGTGGGCATGCGGGAGGCCGGGTGGACGTACCGCCGAATTGCTCAACACGTGGGGCGTGAGGTCTCCACAGTACATCGATGTTGTCGCCAGTGGTCGGCGGAAGGTGCACGTGCCCGTCGACCTGGGACCGGACCGCAGCGACGCACGGATGCACGCCAAGACCGTAGGATCCTACGCAGTGCCGTAGGGGACCGCACCGCCACTTCCCAGCAAATTAGGGACACTGTTGCTCCTGGGGTATCGGCGAGGACCATTCGCAACCGTCTCCATGAAGCTGGACTACGGTCCCGCACACCGTTAGGCCGTCTTCCGCTCACGCCCCAACATCGTGCAGCCCGCCTCCAGTGGTGTCGCGACAGGCGTGAATGGAGGGACGAATGGAGACGTGTCGTCTTCAGCGATGAGAGTCGCTTCTGCCTTGGTGCCAATGATGGTCATATGCGTGTTTGGCGCCGTGCAGGTGAGCGCCACAATCAGGACTGCATACGACCGAGGCACACAGGGCCAACAGCCGGCATCATGGTGTGGGGAGCGATCTCCTACACTGGCCGTACACCACTGGTGATCGTCGAGGGGACACTGAATAGTGCACGGTACATCCAAACCGTCATCGAACCCATCGTTCTACCATTCCTAGACCGGCAAGGGAACTTGCTGTTCCAACAGGACAATGCACGTCCGCATGTATCCCGTGCCACCCAACGTGCTCTAGAAGGTGTAAGTCAACTACCCTGGCCAGCAAGATCTCCGGATCTGTCCCCCATTGAGCATGTTTGGGACTGGATGAAGCGTCGTCTCACGCGGTCTGCACGTCCAGCACGAACGCTGGTCCAACTGAGGCGCCAGGTGGAAAAGGCATGGCAAGCCGTTCCACAGGACTACATCCAGCATCTCTACGATCGTCTCCATGGGAGAATAGCAGCCTGCATTGCTGCGAAAGGTGGATATACACTGTACTAGTGCCGACATTGTGCATGCTCTGTTGCCTGTGTCTATGTGCCTGTGATTCTGTCAGTGTGATCATGTGATGTATCTGACCCCAGGAATGTGTCAATAAAGTTTCCCCTTCCTGGGACAATGAATTCACGGTGTTCTTATTTCAATTTCCAGGAGTGTATCTTCTGAGTCGGGGGTCGGTAAAACGATCCACTTAATAGTTTAATCCGATTATCAAGTATAATCTATACTCACGCTATTTCGCGGGAACTATCTACTTCAGTTTCACTACAGGGCAAACTACTTCTGACAGCAATAAATAATCCACGACCAACTGTATTTAATCTATCCTTTTTGAACACTGTTAGATCGTTTGAAAAAATTTCGGCCGATCTTACTCCCGGCTTTAGCCAGCTTTCTGTACAGACAACTATTTGATTCAAATGGTTCAAATGGCTCCAAGCTCTATGGGACTTAATATCTGAGGTCATCAGTCCCTTAGACTTGGAACTACTTAAATCCACCTAATTTAAGGACATCACACACATCCATGCCCGAGGCAGGATTCGAACCTGCGACCGTAGCAGCAGCGCGGTTCCGGACTGAAGCGCCTAGAACCGCTCGGCCACAGCGGCCGGCTAACTATTTGAGCTTCAGTGCTTTCTATTAGGGCTTGGTGCTCTGGTACTTTCCCAACACATCTACGACAATTTAGAACTACAATACCGATCGTTTCTACAACTATCTTACTATGTTTTACCCGTCCCCTTTTAGACGGACGCCCTTTCCGTGGTTCCCTGAGACTCTCTAACCTAAAAAACCGCCCATTCCCTTCCACACAGGTCCCGCTACCCGTGTAGCAACTTCTTGTGTGTAGTGGACTTCTGACGTACTAAACGGAACCTGCAAACCCACCACCCGATGGCGCTAGTCAAGGAATCTGCAGCCTACACGGTGACAGAACCGCCTGAGTCTCTGATCCAGGCCCTCCACTCGGCTCTGCACCAAAGGACCACAGTTGGTTCTATCGACGATACTGCAGATGGTGAGCTCCGCCTTAATCTCGGAAGCAAGACTAGCAGTCTTTACCATTTCCGCTAGCCGCCCGAAACCAGGGAGAATCTCTTCCGATCCAAAGCGACACACGTCATTGGTACCGACATGAGCCACCACCTGCAGTTGGCTGCACCCTGTACTCTTCACGGCATCCGGAAGCACCCTTTCCACATCCGGAATGACAATCGCTGGTATGCACACGGAGTGCACACTGGCTTCCTTCCCTTCCTTGGCTGCCATGTTCCTAAGGGGCCCCATTACGCGCCTAACGTTGGAGCTCCCACCCTCTGCGAATGCCCAAACCT
The DNA here is from genome assembly GCF_023864275.1 of Schistocerca cancellata. Taxonomy (NCBI): domain Eukaryota; kingdom Metazoa; phylum Arthropoda; class Insecta; order Orthoptera; family Acrididae; genus Schistocerca; species Schistocerca cancellata. The sequence goes on along the minus strand of NC_064630.1, from coordinate 321,102,093 downwards.
TGCGGGCTGAGAAGTTTCCTCTGGAGCAGGGTGGACGACTGAATCCGGCTCAGAGACATCGTCAGCCACAGATAACGCCCGAAACCTGTTTGTCAAGCGAACCGGAGAGGCCCTACAATCGGCCCCTCGGAAAGTTTTCCGCTGCCTGCCAGACTTTGGAATGATCTCCCACTCGACCACAGATGATGGGTCGACCTCAGTGCAGGCAGCGGGGCGGCCACAGCAGTGCACCGATCGGGAGACACGTGGGACTTGCTTGACGCCCCTCATCCATGTTGACCAGTAGCAAATCAGTGCTGTCTTTAGTGTATGCTGTAGCCTCTCCACCATCCCATTACTGGTGGGGTGGTTGCAACTGCATACTGCATACCCGAAGGAGTTCCTGAAATACCTGTGATTCGAACTGATGTCCACGATCAGCCGTAATGGCCTGTGCGACGCCAAACCTCGAGAACCGTGTGAGTATCAGCGCCTTTATTGCCGTCTTTGTGGAGATGTCTGGTGCGGGAATAGCTTCAGGCCAGCTGCTGCGATTCAATAGCGGTGACCGTAAGAAAGGGGTGACAGAGCGACAATATGGAATGTATGTGTGAAAATCTCATCGTCGGAGTTAGGAACTGGGCCACTGGAGTGAAAGTGTGCCGGTTGACCTCGGTGCGCTGACATTCCAGACAGGAGCGCGCACCCGCTCTCTATAGCCCTTCTGTATTCCTGGGTACACTATCTTACTTGGTACTAATTTAGCCATTAGCTTGACAACCGGATGAGCCAGAGGAAGAACTGCGATTCGTCATAGGCTAGAGAGAGATCACTGCGAAAATTCTCGACTACATTTCAGTCCACCCTCTTTAGTGGAAGTTTTGCGTGACTACAATGTACGTCAACGAAGAGAAAGTGGAAATACTACTCATTTGGAGTGACCAAGGTAAATGGGACCGACTGACCAGTGTAGATTTTCTTCTGTTTCGATTTATTTATTGTCAACTCCAACAAGTGGACGTTTTATATTGTACCGTTTACCTGCAATATGTGCTAGTACAGGAGTGCCAAAGACTATTTTGTTTCACGTATTGCTTGCGTGAATGGTATATTATGGTACATTTTTTGAACGAGTCTTGAGGACAGGAGGTGGATTACCGAACAAAAGCTACGAAATTATGTTTAAAAAGGATGTAGTGCTTTTCATATCTTTGTAACGAACAAAATTACGTCAAAGACGATTGTATGACACGCTCTCTAGTTCTTAGAGCTACGTGACTATTACCGCTTGCGCCAGTGTAGTGTTCTAAAGCGACGGGGGTGTGCTGAGAACTAATTCCTCCGAATTTTTTATCTAAAAAATCTAAAAAAAAACATAACATTAACACTCTTCATTTTTATTCTTCATGTCTGCATATTTGCTGTCCCCTGTCGCTAGAGGACTCCGAACTATAGCGTGTAACATGGCGGTGTGTAACGTAACTACATCGGTGCGTGAGAAACAGCGGGCCGTAATCGAGATTCGAATTCGAAGAGTGCGTCCATACATGGCTCACCCTCTCCTTGAGCATGACAATGCCAGACCAGAAACGAGCGCTGCAACATCTGCAACAATCGGACACCTTGCGTTCACTATCACTGACCATCCACCATATTATTCCGACCTGGACCCACCCGACTTTCATTTGTTTCCAAAACTTAAATAACACCTTGGAAGACTGCACTTTGACAGCGATCAAGCGGTGCAAGCAGAGGTGTGGTTGTGACTCCGTCAACAAAGTCCGACATTCTACAGTGATGGTATCATCAAACATTTCTCGTTGGGAGAAATGTGTTCGCCGCCGACGTGACCATGTTGAGAAATAAATATGTACACCTGAAGAATAAAGAGTTTTCACACACGAAATTAGGAGACATTATTTTCCTGCATGCCATCATACTATACAGATAAAGTAGTCCAATAGAATAACGCTTTTAAGTATAACTAAAAAATATGTTGGCATTAACTCTAGTGCACAAATATTCCATACTACAACAACTTTGTCCGTGACAAGTGGTAACGTGCTCCAAAGCCCAAGTCTTTAATGGAAATGCAGCATTGGGGCTGTGAGGGGACCAATAACAAGTCTGTTTACTAAATGGCTCTAAGCACTATGGGACTTAACATCTGAGGTCATCAGTCCCCTAGAACTTACAACTACTTAACCCTAACTAACCCAAGGACTCACTCACATCCTGCGACCGTAGCGGTCGCGCGGTTCCAGACTGAAGCGCCTAGAACCGCTCGGCCTCTCCGGCCGGCAGTCTGTTTACTAAAACGGTGTGTTGCGGTATGGATTCTCTCAGCAGTCCGCCACATTTTAGGTGACTTCATAACAGTAGTCCATCACACTTTTAGGTGACTTCGTAGCCGGAAATGTCGAGTTTAAAACAAGATTGTTGGCTGTATGATGCGAATCCAGAATGCGACTGCGTGTGCAACCGACACTGCAGATGACTGCAACTAGATCAGGGAGACTGGCTGTCACTATCTGAGATAGCGAGCCCCTCGCTCCTTGGCACTCCTGTCCGGAAGATGTGATCGGCAGTCCCTGGTTGGTGCTGAGGGACGTCCGGTGAAATAGTTCCTCCGTCAAAGCCGACCTCTGCTGGACACTAACACTCATAGAGACTTACGTTAGTCACTACCTTATTGTAGGGCAGTCAACTCGGAACCCAGAGATGGAAAGGGAAGTATCCGGCAGGGGCAGCCAGAGAATCCAACAACAGTCATGCTCTTTAATGGCCGCCCGGTAGCTGAACGACACTTCATTGATACATTTTATGTTTCCTTCCTGGACAAAAACTTATTTGGTGTGGTCAAAATTATTCGAACATCATGTATAAAGGCAACCCTTTGTGGAGTAAGTCTTATAGTATGACTGAAATGACGGCAGGGAAACCCTGCGTGGCCATCCATCTACGTGCTGTATGTGAAAATTTGGCATCGTTCCTTCCAATTTCTGATTTTAGGTCTAATTCCGTATAGTTTCACTTAACGTTTCCGTTATCATGTATCACTCGTCGTAAGTGTTGCGTACTGAGAATTAGTTTAGTAAATTCGAGAACGAACGAAAATTGCTAACACTACCAGAACTACAAGAATATCAGAAAGCGATACAACTGAGGAGAAGATACATAGGAAAACTTCTCGATTACGTGAAATGTACAGACAGAAACGAACTCGTAATGGCAGTAACAGCCAGTGTCGAAAGTAAGGAAAAAATTGTCCCGTCTGTTTGATTTATTAACTAACAGAAGAGCTGTGTTTGGAATGGAATCAGAGAGGTAGTGGTGAGTCGACAATTTGTCTGTCTGTACCTCAAGTGTAGAAGTAGTAACAGCGAGTACAAGTTACGGGTTAAAACACCAGTTTGGTTCACACTTTCGGAAGCGCTGGGAATGTTTCATGTACAAACAGTTCCAACACGAAAATTATCTGGAAGAACAGCGTCGTCGTTCGTGGAATCAATAACATTAGCAGACAACTAATCTATTTATCTGTGCACTGAGAGGTCAAACGGAACATTTACAACGCAAATCCATGAGACTGACGTCTTTCTGAATAGGATGTTATCTGAACGCTATTTAGTACTGCACCTTTTGCACAAAGTTTGTGTTTTCTTAGGGTTTCTGGTAACGACAGTAGTAATGACATAGCCCAAGTCGCTGAGGGTCGCAATAATATTACCGTGTCGGTAGTCATAAAACACTTTGGATGTAAACGTAGCCATCTCACCATGAAGCAGAAGGGCATAGCGTTATGAGCGAAAACTGTTTTGTTGACCCTTTCTGACAGTGACTACTCCAGCAACACAACTAAATCCACAAGAAGCTAGCAGAAGTTGAGGTTGCACGTCTTTAAGCTTTGTATCGCAGAATGGGGCCGAGCCAAACATATTTCATTCGAGATGACAAGCGAGCAGGGCCTCGCCAGCACGCCCGCACAACAGTCATATATCATCTACTGCCGTTCCAGTTTTATTGCATTTGCTTTTTTATTCAGAAAATGTTTCACTTAGCGGCAATAAATGTTATCTAGTTTAGTAAATTCGAGAAGATTTATCTCTGAATGTTTCATAGGGCCTGCCTTGACACCGTATGCAAAACGTATGCTGGGGTAAAGTGGATACAAAGTCTATCAGAGAAAATGCGCCGATGAACAACTGAAACATAGATCTTGCCGCCTTAGCAAATGAAATAGCTCACTGTTGATAACGTCACGCACTCAGGCCTTGTATTGAACTCCATACGAAGCTTGGTGGTGTATAACTGCATAACAGTTGGTTAATTTACCCTATAGATATATGTTGTTATACTCCGTTGGTCGGTATGAGAAATCCTTGTTTCTATGGAGTAAGTCTTTCTGTGAAATTCACCATCTTTCTTCTGCAGCGTATCTGACTGTAATCGAGCATTTCTGCAATGAACCTTCGTTAACCTCTGACTAAGCGTACAAATCTTTTGAGTCTACCTTCCCCCTACTCCCATCACCATCTCCCCCCCCCCCCCCCCCGCCCAACTTATCTTGGAGGAAATTTCTTTTGCGTGTGAATTACTATTCGCTGTGAGTCTCTCTCAATTTGGCACTCATATGTGTCACTGATAGATGGGCATAGGTATTAGATGATTATTTCATTATCTACGTGACTATTTCACCTGGTAATTTTATAGCCTTCGGGCCTCCTTTTACATCTAACCAGACATCCTTAGTGAGTCAATATTAGAATTTATGAAGTACGAGGAGCGCTCAGAAAGTAAAGCACCAAATCGTTTTCTTCAATAATTATTTATTAAACACAGCGAAACGTACACACAAGACAGAATGATATCTCTTCTATTCTCCCTATTTTTCCATTTAATCTCCTTCACGTTCTATAGCCTTTCTCCAGCGGGAATCAAGGACATGTATGCCATGTCGCTATCACTTCTTCTTCTGCTCATGAAGCCATTTCTTCACGACACGGATCACTTCTTCGTCATTCTCAAAAGTCTTCCACGAATGCCACTCCTTAATGATCCAAACAAGTGGGACACTGAGGATGCTAGGTCAGGGCTATAGGATGGATGGGGTAACACTGTACAAGTCTACTCTGTAAAATGTTGCGAAGTCCTTAAACTTGTGTGAGGCCAAACGTTGTCATGTTGAATCAGTCACCTGGGTTGCTATGGCTGCGAAATAGCTGGATGCGTTTCTTGAATTTGGTTAATGTGTTCACATAGCTTCAGAATTAATGGTGTTGCCTTTTGGCACCAAGTCAATGAAGCTGGTGTGACAACCATGGATGCATGCCCCACCCCCCCGGACGCTGCAAATCTTGGAGTACGGCCGAACCGCCTTCTCGTAATTGCGTCATCCTCTTTTCCCAGCAGCTAACCGAACTTTTGTCGACTACAGATGCTTCGTAAAATGCATGCAGACGTTTGACAATGTTCGCTGCGGTTTATTTCTCCGCAGTGAGAAATTCAATGACGACACGCTGCTTGTAACGTACATCACTTACAGGTGCCATTTAGAAACATCGCTACAGCTACGCTATCTGACGGAGTAAACGTAAAATTTGCGCACGCGGTCCGGCAATTTCAAATAATGTATACCATAAGTTTCGTATTCTTACTATTGTCGTTGGCTGAGAAATAAAAGTGTGGCGCATTACTTTCTGGGTGACAGTCGTATATGAGCAACATTTAATCACAATAATAATAACAGTAATAATAATAATCACGACAGTGTGAATAGCAATGAATATGGTTCAAATGGTTCAAATGGCTCTGAGCACTATGGGACTTAACTTCTGAGGTCATCAGTCCCCTAGAACTTAGAACTACTTAAACATAACTACCCTAAGGGCATCACACACATTCATACCCGGGGCAGGATTCGAACCTGCGACCGTAGCGGTCGCGCGGCTCCAGACTGTAGCGCCTAGAACCGCTCGGCCACCAATGAATATGGCCTTGTTAACATTGAATTAAGCAGCTCCCTCACTATATTATTATCGAATGTGAGTGATGACATCTCAGAGCAACGCGAGAGAACCGTACAGAAGTAATCATTCTGGAGAAGAACAAGAAACAGCAGAGTAACATTAGCTGTTAAATTTGAAGGAAGAAAACAAAAGTAGAAACGGACGAGGAAAGCATAATAGTTTAGACTGTGATAGAGACACTACAGGGTGATCGAAAAGTAGTTTCAAAGAAAATAGGACTCACAATTCGACGACGCGATACGGTACACCTCACTCCAATCTTCTGGCAGTGCTACGTATTTTCATGGAGGATATGTAGATTTTTTGTTGATGAAATTCTGGTGTTTGCAGATGAAACCACGCCTTTTCGGTGAAGAAAATATGGTCAACGAATAACCAAACTGATGTATAATACACTACATACTTCTCTTTATTCGATGCCGTCAGTGTATGCACAGTACGAACACGATATGCACGAAATTTTAACGTCTACATCGCTTTCTGAGCACTATCGTCCGAAACCTGAGGTTAGACAGATGGTCTCCTCAAACGTTTTGGAGACGGTCTCATCACCACAGTCCTCACTTCTACATATGGCCGTCTCCTGGTTCTGCAGTTGATCTGGATTCCCAGAAAAGTGCCATTAATCTAGTTATAAATGAATTACTCGGTACTGCCGTATCTGGATGTTTCCCACGAAATGCCTCTACAACAAGTGCACGTGTGCAATTCACAAAATACTGTAGAGTAATGGAAAGTCGTTGCTCTTGAGAAAACGACATGTCTGCCAAGCAATGAACCGTGCAATACTACGACGTCGTGTAACATTTGGCCGTTGCATATGCGTCTTCGTTTCTAGTCGATAATATCTGCATCACTATCTTGAAAAACAAAACAAAAAATTATTAATAAAAAAATAAAAAATTAAAAAAATTAAAAATAAAAAAACAAAAAATGAAAAAGTTGTTATATTAACTTAAGTATGTTGTTAAATTAACTTAATTATGTCTTGTATTGGAAAATTTGACTCGTTCCACATCATTACGAAATATCGTATTCACGATCCATGGAACTAGTATTAATCTAATCTGATCTAATCTAATCTAATCTAAACTATCTTGTGTCGACTGATCGAACGAAGCAGTGCGCTGACACATGTACACGGACCAGTCACATTAATACGACCACCGCCACTGTGCGACGTCAAGGTACAGTAACCATTCACAGACGGCAAGTGACAGCACTGTGGAGGGCATATAAAACATCTCTGGCGAACGAGGAAAACAGTGCAGTCGTTGTGACAATGCTGCAACGGAGTTGTTTATCTGACGTCCAAAAGGTCAGCGGACGTGGAACTGTCGAGCAACTGGCCGCCGAGATGTATCAAGGGGCTACCAACGGTGTCTTCTCAACAACCGTTTAGCGAACATTGCTGCGTATGGGCAAAAGGTGGATATTCAGGTTTCTGAGAGATGGTCATGTTAAAGTGACTGGGCAGTGTATTTTCATGTGCACGACTTATCGATAGCAGTCTTGTTCTTTGTTGGACAGAAAGAAAACTGATGAATTAACTATCACATCGAAACGATGTTTCTCACATATGAAAGTATGGAGGAGGTCACGTAATTCTTTTACATATTTAACTGTCTCAGTAACTGTATCAATCGAGATAAGAAGGCAGTATGTTTTTTTAAACAAATGGGCACATTGTTTTAATGACATTCAGAAGCTTTTGGAAACACCTGAAAGCTGGTACAAGCTTTGTTATTTTGGTATTGAAACATTTCGAAAAAATATCTGCAAAATATGCTTAAATTAAAAGAAAAGGCAGTTGGAGATGATTGTTGAAGAGCAAACACGAGAAGACGGGCTCCCAACCCAGTCTCCGTGGCTATGTTCAGCAAGACGATACGCCTACAGTACTATGGTAAATCGTATTTGGTCCGCAGCTCGTGGTCGTGCGGTAGCGTTCTTGCTTCCCGCGCCCGGGTTCCCGGGTTCGATTCCCGGCGGGGTTAGGGATTTTCTCTGCCTCGTGATGACTGGGTGTTGAGTGATGTCCTTAGGTTAGTTAGGTTTAAGTCGTTCTCAGTTCTAGGACTAAAGACCATAGACGTTGAGTCCCATAGTGCTCAGAGCCATTTGAACCATTTTTTTTAAACCTATTTGCCCTTGGTCCTATTTTATACGACATAGATGCAGAGCTGTAAAAGAAAATATATCGTAACTTATAGCTTATCAGATGGCGCACACGGAAATTGTTTTCTTTCATGAACTGAACAAGTTATGTGAAAATAAGTAAACAGTCGAAACGCCAGGTACAACGACGGAGCCCGGCATTCAAGTTCTGCGTGGCTGTGTTTACACTGCAAATAACCGATTTAGGCTGTTTTGTATTTCAGTTTTAGCACTTCTCCCGAGTACTTTTGCGAAAAATTTGTATGTCATCTTAAACGAACTTATATCACTGCACTTTCCAAGAGCTGTATCATGTTGTTAAAAATACACTGAAGCGCGAAAGAAACTGGTGTAGGTATGCCTGTTCAAGCACAGAGAGATACAAACAGCCAGAATACCGTTCTGCTGTCCACATCGCCTGTATAAGACTACACGTGTCTAGCGCTGTTGCTATATCGGTTACTGCTGCTACAATGAGCCGGCCGATGTGGCCGAGCGGTTCTAGGTGCTTCAGTCTAGAACCGAGCGACCGCTACGGTCGCAGGTTCGACTCCTGCCTCGGGTATGGATGTGTGTGATGTCCTTAAGGTAGTTAGGTTTAAGTAGTTCTAAGTTCTAGGGGACTGATGACCACAGATGTTAAGTCCCATAGTGCTCAGAGCCATTTGAACCATTTTTGAGCTACTACAATGGCAGCTTATCAAGAGTTAAGTGAGTTTGAACGTGGTGTTATTGTCGGCGCACAAGCGATGGGACACAGCATCTCGCACGTAGCGATGAAGTGGGGATTTTCCCGTATGACCATTTCACGAGTGTATTTGGTAAAACATCAAATCTCCGACATCGTTATGACCGGAAAAATATCCTACAAGAACGGGACCAACGACGACTAAAGACAATCGTTCAACATGACAGAAGTGCAGTCCTTCCGCAAATTGTTGTAGATTTCAATTGTGGGCCATCAACAAGTGTCAGCGTGCGTACCATTCAACGAAACACCATCGATATGGGCTTTCGGAATCGAAGGTCCACTCGTGTACCCTTGATGACTGCACGTCACAAAGCTTTATGCCTCGCCTGGGCCCGTCATCGCCGATGTTGGACTGTTGATCACTGGAAACATGTTGCCTGGTCGCACGAGTCTCGTTTCAAATTGTATCAAGCGGATGGACGTGTATCGGTATGGAGACAACCTCATGAACCCATGGACCCTGCATGTCAGCAGGGGACTGTTCAAGCTCGGGGAGGCTCTGTAATGGTATGGGGCGTGTGCAGTTGATGTGATATGGGGCCCCTGATACATCTAGATACGACTCTGAAATGTGACACGAATGCAACCATCCTGTCTGATCACCTGCATCCATTCATGTCCATTGTGAATTCCGACGGATTTTGGCAATTCCAGCAGGACAAAGCGACACCCAACAGGTCTCCAGAAATGCTACAGAGTGGCTCCATAAACACTCTTCTGAGTTCAAACACTTCCGATGGCCTCCAGATTCCCCAGGCATGAACATTACTGAGCATATCTGTCATAGCTTGCAACGTACTGTTTAGAAGAGATCTCCCCCCCCCCCCCCCCTCGTACTCTTACGGCTTTATGGACAACCCTGCAGGATTAATGTGTCAATTCCATCCAGCACTACTTCAGGCATTAGTCGAGTCCATGCCACCTCGCCACGTCGTGTTACGGCACTTCTGCGGGCTCGCGGGGGCCCTAAACGATATTCGGTACGTGTACCAGTTTCTTACGCATTTTAGTGTATATACAACTTCCTAAAAGAACAACACTTCCTTCAGCGTTGATACAAGAGTTAAACAGGTTGAGCGTGTAACGAGGTTACGAACCCATGTTTGTACTATTATTTGCCGAAAACCTCTTTGAAATATATTTAATCATGTGGCTACGAAGGGATTTAAATAGGTAAGATATATTTCTATGCAAAAACGAGAAAGATAGTTAACAACTTGAGTTTTGATAAGGACGTTTATGGTAACGGTTTTGTTGAAACTTGCTCAGATGTTTGTTTGTTTGCGACTGTAGTAGGTGGATATTGGCATGTAATATTGGTAAGAAAATTATTTTACTGTTTTTTATTTAACATCTTCATTTGCAGGTCTGGGCAGCTATGCATAATTAAAACTGAAGTGGATGCAGATAGTGGATAATTTGCAAAACCACTGAACGCTATGGCAACAGATATACATAAAGTGGAACACTCTCTGAAAGCACATTGAAGTTCACAGCACCATGAAATTGTTAAATACTTCCTGAATAATGGAAGACAGATTGCAGAGTGGGAGAGCAACATTAGTTGATGTTCTAGATATCACAACTGAAAGAGTGCGGTAAAACCCTGATGTGAAAAGCCTCATGCTGTCTTACAAACGTATAGCTCTAGTGTGGGGCGGCGGGATGGAATTAATTGTTATAAAAATGTAGAATGTAAAGTAGAAAAGATGCATCTCCCGGCCGATTAACCACATGTGGGGCGGCGGGTGGAATTAATTGTTATAAAAATGTTCCTATTATTTATGCAGTCTCTTGCCGTTCTCAACACTGGCTCTCTAACTACAATATTGGGAACCAGAGAGTGATTAGCAAAACGTGAAGCCTGTAATTAGAATTCCTAGTGCCCACTTCATCTGAGAAATACACTTACAGCTACAGCTTATAGCTCTGAGGAATTAGGAGATTGTCTGGGGTTCATAATCAGAAACGATTCTCTACAAAAGGTTCACTATATTCTGAAAGTCACAGACCAAAAGAATCCACACAAACCAACTAACAGAGCAGCAGTTCAGAGTCTAATGCGCGGACTGTTTAAGTGAATGCTCGCCATAATTTGATGATAATGTTCATCAAATGCCACGCTAAATAATGGTAGAATGTCTGTCCCGCGACGCACGTGAAAATATGACATACGCAAACTGAAGATAAATCATTAAAGTCATCCCAGAATTAACACTTCACTCGAAAACGATTTCATGGTTACGCGTATCCCGAGTAACTTATTACGGCATCCGAGGCTGTTTATAGCAATGATACCGACGCGACGCGACTCCCGGCACAGCTGGTGTGCTATTCAGCGTCTGGAGAGAACTGGGGCTTTTTTTCTCTCGCGCAGCGTTCTTATATATAAAGCCGCGGTGCGGACGGCTAAGGGAACGCCTGATCAAAATCGCTCTCGCGACTAGCCGCTGGGCTAGTAATGCACCACTTTAAGTTATTGAATAAGTCATCGCTTCCTTTGCTGATGGCCGATGAAGCTCTCAATTTAAATGTGCATTCAGCACACAGGTAAGTAATCATAATAAAAGTCTGACGTGGCTAAGTCAAATATTTTGGGCGAGAGAATTAATTTAATTACACTACACGCAGTAGACGAGCTCTGAACTTGCCCTTTGGAGATACGCTATTGCTATAGTTTTATAGTTATTCAATTGAAACTTCTCACATCTTTATGATTATAGCGGATCTCCCTTCTACTTAAATTTAAACATCCTAGCCTTATTTATTCGCCTACTTAATCTATCTTGCTTCCTTAATTTTTAAGACAAAAACCAGAAAATCATGAATTTCAACTAAAATTTTAATTTGTGAGATCCAGAATACTGTTTCTACTAAATTATTATGAGGAAGGAATCTAAATATAAAATTTTAAGTTTCTAGCTCTTTTCTGTTGCGCCAATGATTTTTACAGAAAAATGTCCAAATTTCGAAAATGGTTAAATTTATTGAACTGACATTCAACACATATTTATTTAGTATTACTCCTGACATGCTAGAAACGTTTCAGGTTATTTACTTGATTTTTAAAGTATTGCACAACATTTATGACGTCAGAGCTAGTTACAGCGGACTAGGCTGGCACATAATGGAAAGACTAATGTGAATTTTATACGGCTTGAGTAGGCTGCTTCCCTACACTAGAAAGCATATATATAAATTTTTCTACTTTTCTGCTTTATTCATTATACTCTGGTGTGCAAACTGTGATCGCGCATTGTCATATTTAAAAATGAAGACAGGACCGAATGCATCCTTCGGAGAGGTGCATGGGGAAGGAGTACAATGTCACAAAAACGTTGACTGATGATTGCGCCGTGTTGAAAGATTCGTGACGGTGCGAAAAGTGTAGGGACTGAACCTACGAGGAGCGGAGTCTGCTGCTGTTCTCGGATGAGAGCAGATTTAGTCTGCGTAGTGTTTCTAGATGTCGCGTCATGTGGAGAGAAGTGTGAATACGTAATGCATCCAGATTCATTGTCTCAGATGATCGTTTTGTGGGTCTCCGTGTTACGTTGTTGGGAGTCATAATGTTGCTATGGCGCACTGACCTCCAAATCTTTGAAAACGAATTCTCACCGGTCGACGTGACACTGCATTCCTTTAGCATGCACGTCTTTTCAGTGGTGCATTAGGCTCTAGCGTCATTGTTTTGAAAGACAACGAGAAACAGCATCGAGTTGCGCTGTTGCAACGAGAGGATATTTGGCAAATGCACTGGCCTGCTCGTTCCCCGACTTAAACTCCTACGAGCATCTGGGGGAAGCGTTTGGGAGACGTATTGCAGCACGACCACATGCAGCAACGACCAATCAGTAGTTGTGAACCAGCTGGTGGAGGAATGAAACGTCCTGTTATTTGGCGGTGGCACGTCATGCGAAAGCTGCTATCGTCCTTAAGTTTTGCATACCATTGCAACTAGCAGTAAATGTCATTACAATCAAACATTAGAAATATGTCTGTCTGAATATAAAGATTCCAATGTATCTTTGCTGTAAGAGAGCCAGTTCCGACTGTCGAAACTCAACAGTCGAGGGACAGGTTCGGTGATGAGAGAGATTCTATGTGATATTTTGTTATTGTATCTTAGTGTGTACCATCTCTCTCTTTTTACTCAAGCGGTGTGGTTTGCTGTGTTGTCTGTGTGTACTGCATGTTTCAGTTTTACCTTGTTGTTGAGTTTGTTTATGATGTCTGTTTTGTAGTCGTTTTCAACAGCAATTTGTTTGATTATATTTAATTCCTGTGTGTAGTTTTCTGGTTTAAGAGTTATTCTGTTTATCCTGTGGAGCATGTGTGTGAAACTGGCATATTTATGCATTGTCGGGTGGTTCGATGAGCTGTGAATAACAGTGCTTGTGGATGTGGGTTTTCTGTAGATGATGAAGTCATGTTGCTGGTTGTTTCTTGTGATTTCAAGATCCAAGAAATTTAGTTCGTTGATGTTTTCTATTTCCATTGTGAAGTGGATTTGTCGGTGTACTGGTGTTGATGTTATTGTGTAGCTCTTTTATCCTGTTATGTGTTTCATCTACACGACAGATTATGTCATCCACATATCGGTACCAGTACATTATTTTGACCCTCCTTGTTTTACAATGTTATTGAATATTGTGTTCTGTATATGGTCCAAGAAGATGTTGGCTAAGGTTCCACTGGTGGGGGACCCCATCGGAAGCCCCTCTTGTTGCAAGTAGAAGTTGTTGTTGAAAGTGAAGTAGTTTTGTTCTGTGATTAGCCTAAGAATGGATGAGATTTCATTTATTTGTACATCTGGGAATTTATTGCATTTTAGCTGTTGTCCTATAATGTTTATAGTTTCTTCTGTGGGTATGTTTGTGTACATGGATGTTATGTCAAATGATACCAGTTTTGCTGTTTGGGGGGATGTTGACATTCCTAATTTTCTCTATCATGTCTCATGTGTTTTTGAAGCTTCTGTTGTTTGTGTATGTGTATGTTTTCTGCAGGAATGTGTGCATGTGTCTCCCTAGTAAGTAAGATGGGGCTTTCAACCACTGACCTGCCTGGGATGAGGGATTTGTGGACCTTTGGTACGCTTGTTAAGAGTGGAGCTTTAGGGTTCTTTTGTGTCATTCTTTTTGTTTGGTTCTGTGTCAAGGTATGTGTGATGTTTTTTAAGAGAGTCTTTACATTTCTTTGGTATCTTTGTGTTGGGTCACTCGTTAACTTTCTGTTTTCTCAATGTATTCTGCCTCTGTTATTAAGACTAGAGCATTCCCTTTGTCTGCCTTGGTGATGAGAGTGTTGTGTTATTTTAATTTTCTGTGTATATTGTTTATGGTTTTCTCATCAGATGTTTTTTTTTTATTTGTGTTTATGGGTGGTTTGTTCTTTCTTATGATTTGTTTAATTTCCTCTGTCACTAGTTCTCTTGTTAGGCCTGGGTTAAAAGTCTCGAGTGTTAGTTTTTTCATGTTGTCCTATGATGTATTCAGTCTCAGTAACAAGATTTTCTATGGTCTTTTGTGTTATATGGGTGTTCAAATTGTGTTTTGGGCCTTTCTCAAGTACCTGTTGTTCTTCTTTTGTGAGTGTTATGTCAGTAAAATTTATCAAGCGTTCATGGAATCTGTGGTGTCACCGCCAGACACCACACTTGCTAGGTGGTAGCCTTTAAATCAGCCGCGGTCCGTTAGTATACGTCGGACCCGCGTGTCGCCACTATCAGTGATTGCAGACCGAGCGCCGCCACACGGCAGGTCTAGAGAGACTTCCTAGCACTCGCCCCAGTTGTACAAACGACTTTGCTAGCGATGGTTCACTGACAAAATACGCTCTCAGTTGCCGAGACGATAGTTAGCATAGCCTTCAGCTACGTCATTTGCTACGACCTAGCAAGGCGCCATTACCAGTTACTATTGAGATTATGAATATTGTACCGTCAAGAGCGATGTTCACCATTTATGGATTAAAGTTAAGTATTCCACCAGCTACGTCCGTTTTTTCTAAAGTCTAATTTCCTTGTCCTGTTCCAGACCTCACGCCAGCCTGTGTGAGCTAAAACGCGTGCCTTTCAGCTTCCTCTAGTAAACCGGTGTTGGCTCTCCTGCCAACTCACAACAGACTCTACATCTGCATCTACATTTATACTCCGCAAGCCACCCAACGGTGTGCGGCGGAGGGCACTTTACGTGCCACTGTCATTACCTCCCTTTCCTGTTCCACTCGTGTATGGTTCGCGGGAAGAACGACTGCCGGAAAGCCTCCGTGAGCGCTCGAATCTCTAATTTTACATTCGTGATCTCCTCGGGAGGTATAAGTAGGGGGAAGCAATGTATTTCGATACCTCATCCAGAAACGCACCCTCTCGAAACCTGGACAGCAAGCTACACCGCGCTGCAGAGCGCCTCTCTTGAAGGGTCTGCCACTTGAGTTTGCTAAACATCTCCGTAACGCTATCACGGTTACCAAATAACCCTGTGACGAAACGCGCCGCTCTTCTTTGGATCTTCTCTATCTCCTCTGCAACCCGACCTGGCACGGATCCCACACTGATGAGCAATACTCAAGTATAGGTCGAACGAGTGTTTTGTACGCCATCTCCTTTTTTGATGGACTACATTTTCTAAGGACTCTCCCAATGAATCCTAACCTGGCACCCGCCTTACCAACAATTAATTTTATATGATCATTTCACTTCAAATCGTTCCGTACGCATACTCCCAGATATTTTACAGAAGTAACTGCTACTAGTGTTTCTTCCGCTATCATATAATCATACAATAAAGGATCCTTCTTTCTATGTATTCGCAATACATTAATTTGTCTGTGTTAAGGGTCAGTTGCCACTCCCTGCACCAAGTGCCTATCCGCTGCAGATCTTCCTGCATTTCGCTGCAATTTTCTAATGCTGCAACTTCTCTGTATACTACAGCATCATCCGCGAAAAGCTGCATGGAACTTCTGACTCTATCTACTAGGTCATTTATATATATTGTGAAAAGCAATGGTCCCATAACACTCCCCTGTGGTACGCCAGAGGTTACTTTAACGTCTGTAGACGTCTCTCCAATGAGAACAACATGCTGTGTTTTGTTTGCTAAAAACTCTTCAATCCAGCCACACAGCTGGTCGGATATTCCGTAGGCTCTTACTTTGTTTATCAGGCGACAGTGCGGAACTGTATCGAACGCCTCCGGAAGTCGAGGAAGTCTACCTGGGAGCCTGTATCTAATATTTTCTGGGTCTCATGAATAAATAAAGTGAGTTGGGTCTCACACGATCGCTGTTTCCGGAATCCATGTTGATTCCTACAGAGTAGATTCTGGGTTTCCAGAAATGACATGATACGCGAGCAAAATATATGTTCTAAAATTCTACAACAGATGTCAGAGATATAGGCCAATAGTTTTGGGCATCTGCTCGACGACCCTTCTTGAAAACTGGGACTACTTGTGCTCCTTTCCAATCATTTGGAACCTTCCGTTTGTAAGTAGGCTGTTTAGGTTTTTATATTGGTATCGCCATGTAGCGCTCTGTATGAAAATCACTGGCTGTGCTGTGTGCAGTCTGTAGCTGGGTGGCATTGTTTTAATATTCGCTATTGTAGTGTTGGGCTGTTGGCTGTTAACAGCGCGTAGCGTTGCGCAGTTGGAGGTGAGCCGCCCGCAGTTGTGGATGTGGGGAAGTGAGATGACGGATTTTTGAGAGCGGATGATCTGGACGTGTGTCCATCAGAAACAGTACATTTGTAAGACTGGATCTCATGAACTGCTATATATATTATGACTTTTGAACACTATTAAGGTAAATACATTGTTTGTTCTCTATCAAAATCTTTCAAAAATGGTTCAAATGGCTCTGAGCACTATGGGACTTAACATCTGTGGTCATCAGTCCCCTGGAACTTAGAACTACTTAAACCTAACTTACCTAAGGACATCACACACATCCATGCCCGAGGCAGGATTCGAACCTGCGACCGCAGCAGTCGCGCGGTTCCGGACTGAGCGCCTAGAACCGCTAGACCACCGCGGCCGGCCAAAATCTTTCACTTGCTAACTATGCCTATCAGTAGTTAGTGCCTTCAGTAGTTAGAATCTTTTATTTAGTTGGCAATAGTGGCGCTCGCTGTATTGCAGTAGTTCGAGTAATGAAGATTTTTGGTGAGGTAAGTGATTTGTGAAAGGTATAGGTTAATGTTAGTCAGGGCCATTCTTTTGTAGGGATTATTGAAAGATTGCGTTGCGCTAAAAAATATTGTGTGTCAGTTTAGTGTTGATCAGAATAAGTAAAGAGAGTAATGTCTGAGTACGTTCAGTTTTGCTCAGCTGTTTGAAAATCAGATAATGTAAGAGGTTTATCAGCACAGTAATTCATTAATTTTTCTGAGGGGACGTTTCACGTTCCCCTAGAGTCTTGCTGTTAGAAGGGGGGCAAGTTCTTTCGCGTACTCTGTGTAGAATCGAATTGGTATCCCGTCAGGTCCAGTGGACTTTCCTCTGTTGAGTGATTTCAGTTGCTTTTCTATTCCTTGGACACTTATTTTGATGTCAGCCATTTTTTCGTTCGTGCAAGGATTTAGAGAAGGAACTGCAGTGCGGTCTTCCGCTGTGAAACAGCTTTGGAAAAAGGTGTTTAGTATTTCAGCTTTACGCGTGTCATCCTCTGTTTCAATGCCATCATCATCCAAGCGTGTCTGGATATGCTGTTCCGATCGACTTACTGATTTAACGTAAGACCCGAACTTCCTAGGATTTTCTTCCAAGTCGGTACATAGAATTTTACTTTCGAATTCACTGAACGCTTCACGCATAGCCCTCCTTACGCTAAGTTTGACATCGTTTGGCTTCTGTTTGTCTGAGAGGTTTTGGCTGCGTTTAAACTTGCAGTGAAGCTCTCTTTGCTTTCGCAGTAGTTTCCTAACTTCGTTGTTGAACCACGGTAGGTTTTTCCCGTCCCTCACAGTTTTACTCGGCACGTTCCTGTCTAAAACGAATTTTACGATTGCCGTGAACTTTTTCCGTAAACACTCAACATTTTCAGTGTCGGAACAGACATCTTCGTTTTGATCTACATCTACATCTACATTTATACTCCGCAAGCCACCCAACGGTGTGTGGCGGAGGGCACCTTACGTGCCACTGTCATTACCTCCCTTTTCTGTTCCAGTCGCGTGTGGTTCGCGGTAAGAACGACTGTCGGAAAGCCTCCGTGCGCGCTCGAATCTCTCTAATTTTACATTCGTGATCTCCTCGGGAGGTATAAGTAGGGGGAAGCAATATATTTCGATACCTCATCCAGAAACGCACCCTCTCGAAACCTGGACAGCAAGCTACACCGCGATGCAGAGCGCCTCTCTTGCAGAGTCTGCCACTTGAGTTTACTAAACATGCTTACCAAATAACCCTGTGACGAAACGCGCCGCTCTTCTTTGGATCTTCTCTATCTCCTCCGTCAACCCGATCTGGTACGGATCCCACACTGATGAGCAATACTCAAGTATAGGTCGAACGAGTGTTTTGTAAGCCACCTCCTTTGTTGATGGACTACATTTTCTAAGGACTCTCCCAATGAATATCAACCTGGTACCCGCTTTACCAACAATTAATTTTATATGATCGTTCCACTTCAAATCGTTCCGTACGCATACTCCCAGATATTTTACAGAAGTAACTGCTATCAGTGTTTGTTACGCTATCATATAATCATACAATAAAGGATCCTTCTTTCTATGTATTCGCAATACATTACATTTGTCTATGTTAAGATTCAGTTGTCACTCCGTGCACCAAGTGCGTATCTGCTGCAGATCTTCCTGCATTTCGCTACACTTTTCTGATGCTGCAACTTCTCTGTATACTACAGCATCATCCGCGAAAAACCGCATGGAACTTCCGACACTATCTACTAGGTCATTTATATATATTGTGAAAAGCAATGGTCCCATAACACTCCCCTGTGGCACGCCATAGTCTGAAATCTGCCTCCTATTACTCTTGCTAAACAGATAAACCTTCCTTCCTTTTTTTATATTCCTATTTACTTCCATGTTGTGTTTTAGAGAAGTTTTTGTTCATGAGTTTATTTAATTTCTCTTCTTGTTCCTGCCATTTCTTTTGCATTATTGACTGTGAGTGGTGATTTATTCTTTCTGTTGTGTCATACAGTACTGAGGAGCTGGATATTTGGTTTCCTAATTCTAGGTTTAATTTGTATAAGCTGACATTCTGTTCTTGTCTTTTTGAGAATAGGGAGCAAATTTCATATTTCAGCAAGCTCTTTCAGCTGTTCGATTAGCACGCTTTGCAGCAGGTGACATGTTGTTTACATTAATTTTAATATAATTAGAAATGATGTTGTTGGCTGAGCAGTTTTTGTTGTACTTGAGGTTCAAGTTTGTTTGATGTAGTTTTACCGTCGTTTTTTTAAGTTTGTTGAAAAGCTTATTGGAAATGCGTGGCATGGCGGAGAAACAATAATTTTTACTTGGAACTCTTCCATTTGGTCCGTGTTTGCATAGCAAAACAGTAATGTCAGAAACTGAGTCCGCCTTGATGCAAAACACCTTATTATTCATTTTATTTCTGTATTCTCCAAAACTAGTTTCGGCGACAAATATCACCATCATCAGTGGAGTTTTTTAATCTAAAACATGGAGCAAAATAGCATGCTTATACAAGCACAGTAGCACATTATTACATTTTTACTATTCGCTTTTTGAAATATAGTTTTATGGATGCTTTCATACTACCTTAGTTATTGTACGTTACAGCATGTTTTAAGCAATTATTGTCGCTGTTTGGGACATATTTTCTGTGCGCTTTTTCTTCTGTTGCCGTTTTTTACTTAGCGAACATCATGTCATCTGCAACCATGTGAACGGCTGTTAGTTAGCAAAATACTAAAAGGTGAACTTCGTATGTCAGCAACATATACTTGGGTTTGTGGTAGTGCTGTGGAAACCAGTTATTTGGCATGTACTGAGCTGTTACTTAGCTATTCGTGTACTCACGTTCGTTGGATGGTATGTAGATGCTTTTATACACATAAAAACAAAACTTTCACTCTTTGTTTCTGATCCAGAATATTACGCTATCTTGCTGTTCGCGTGCGTCGCGAGAGGTGTATCGCACGTGGCGAGAAAGGTTATGAAAAACGCTAGTATATATCAACTCACTTGCAACTCCTGTAAGGCCCAACACATAGGACAAACAAGCATAAACTTCCGAACGAGGTACACAGAGCACAAGAGAGCTCTAAAGTGTGACAGCACACATTCAACTTTTGCAGAACAGCTAATGAGCAAAAACCATAACCCAACTAATATCAAAAACGATCTACACATTCTGAGAAACAGCAACAGTCTATAACCGACAACTAACAATAGAAAAAAATTACTACATACAAAACACTTTGCAATAACACACTCTTTACCGCTCTGAGAGAACTGACCAAGGACACAGAACAGAAAGCACACACACGCAAAAGAACCACTTCCCCATCACACACAGAGACATAAATAATGAACAGAAGTCGTAATTCGCGCTACAGCTTTTCATAGCCTTTCTCGCCACATGCGATACACCTCTCGCGACACACGCGAACACCAAGATAGCGTAATATTCTGGATCAGAAACAAAGTGTGGAAGTTTTTTTTTTCTATGTATAAGAGCAGCTACATACCATCCAACGAACGTGAGTGCACGAATAGCTAAGTAACAGCTCAGTACATACCAAATAATTGGTTTTCACAACACTACCACAACCCCGCGAACGGCGTGATCCACCAACCACTCTGAGGGATCTAAGTCGAATCGCCGTTGAGGAATGGGACAGTCTAGACCAACATTGCCTTGATGAACTTTTGGATAGTATGTCACGACGAATACTGGCATGCATCAATACAAGAGGATGTGCTGCTGGGTATTAGAGGTACCAGTGTGTACAGCAATCTGGATCACCACCTCCTAAGTTCTCGTTGTATGGCTGTACAACATGCAATGTGTGTTTTTCATGAGCAATAAAAAGGACGAAAATGATATTTATGTTGATCTCAATTCCAATTTCCTGTACAGGTTCCGGAACTATAGGAACCGAGGTGATACAAAACTTTTTTTGATGTGTTTGTTTGTGAGAACTATTTTAATGTCATAGAATGACTTTCTTTAATTTTATTGTTTCTGCTTTTGCGTTCTGGGTACGTACTAGCCGATTAAGTGAATACCACTTAACTCGTTTGGGGTTGGGCAGAAAATATATACTCATATATTTCACCACAGATTCCTACTCGTGAAATTAATCTCTCTTGACTAACACAGTTAAGCTCATTCAGTGTAACATAACACGATTAGGTAACTACTTGATTACATGGTCATTTACACTATTTAAATTTACTTTGGCCATCACATTGTTGGTAGGACATTTGGCCAAGGAAACATAACAGCACTAGAGAATGCTTTCTTATTGGATAGATTCAGAATAACAAACAACTATGAAAGTCAGAGAAGGAACTGATCTTTCATCAGGTGAAAACTATACCCCACAAAGAAGAAGTCTCAACGAAAGAACGACAACAAACGGTGTTGAAAGTGGTCAGGTGTGCACTTCATTCTACGGATTCATCCCGACACGAGTTCTTCACATTGTGTTTCATCAAACAAGGAATTAATCACGCTCATAAAGAAGTAAAATCCCTAAACTGATAGATACTAAGTCTCTTATGGGTTGGAAAAATTGATAAGTTCTGTACCAAGCCTATATCGTGGAAATGAGGCTATGTTGAAAAGCACTTTTTGCTTTCAAGGACAGAAACTTTTTTCTTTAGTATTTTCCCGAACTTATCGTATCACAATCATTAGAATCAATTAACTCAATCACTTTTTCTCTGGTGTTACCAGGAAGCTTATAGTTTAATGTCCTTACAGCGGCGTTGTTCATAGACACGGAGTGCAAGCTCGGACTTGATGATGATGAGAGAGGAAATAAGCGATTGCCTTTTCAAAGAAAGGAATTCAGAAACTCGGAGGAACTGTAAGGAACCTGCATCTGGATGGTCTTTACTAGTAGTGAGTGCCTTGGGTTCATCATTGTAACAATTGAAACGACAGATCGTACATAAATGTATCAGGAAATAACATTATTAACTGCTCTGGAAAGACGATGTTATTTGGAGTGATTTGTTGATATTCTTTTTTAAAGTCTCGCAGTATGCATCCAGATGGCCAGAGGACGGCGTGTCGTTATGCCTATCTGTTGCTGTCTCTGTGAACGTTTGTATACACTATAGTTTTCTGAAATCAGAACTATCTGATTACTATTATGGCATCCAACACCATCTAACTGCTGCAGAAACACAGAAGGAAGAATTGGAAAGGTACTGTTCGGTACTTGTAAACAGGATCGACAAGAAAGCAAGCTTGGCTATACAAGAAACAAAAGAACTAGAGGAACAGTTCTGATGTAGCGGTCAGAAACACAGAATGAAAAGAAAATACAGTAATTTCATTGCAATTGCGGAAGCCTTGAATTAGAATATGGAGGGGTAAAAGTTTGAGAAGGATGAAAATGTAGTTAGTTGGAACATAAACGAAAGTAGTTAAATGTCTACAAAATAGAGTGAGAATAGTAAAAGCCAAGAAAGACCAACTAGTTTTAAGACCTCTGTGAGGCAAGGGTTGTGCCTTATAGCTGTTATTGTTTTACCTGCATTTCGCAGAAGCGGTCTAGTGGAAAAATAGTGACCGAATACGAATAAAAATTTTTGAGGAACGAATTTGAATGATGTGGTCGGTAGACGACGTGGTGTCCTGTTATAACACATACGTAATTCTGTATTTTTGTTGCAAGGTCTCTCGTAGGAATCAGGTATTAGATATATTCTTGTTTTCTCATCCATGATCTTCGCTTGAAAGAACAGCTAACACTTCGGACCAACAAAGCTGCAACACCATGAAGGCGACGTGCAGCAAGCACCAAATTGCCATGAAGCACAGCACATGCTTGGGTATGCAAATCAATAATATTTCAGTGCAATCCACAAGCTAAATAGGAGTAAGGACATCTACATTCTGAATATAAACGGAGATTGCATAGCGTATTTCTCATTTACAAATATGCATGTTGGTTAGCTGTAATAAGATTGTGTTATGTGTCGAGTATGAACGTCTACGAGCATGTGTCGGAATTCGACAGCGGCCAGACCGTGACACGTCGAGACTGTGATTTATCGGATGGGATCAATGGGTTCAAGAGGAAAGTAGGATCTCAAACCCTCCACGTGATTAGCACCCGAGAGGACAGACACATTGTTCTCTCGGCTCCGTAGGATCGTACAGTCGCGCCACCTACCGTCAGACAGTAAATTCGTTGTCTGAAATAAGACAAGCTGTATCCGCATAAACAGTGCGACGAAGTCTGAGTACGAGAAACTGCCAATGCGGCGACTTAACAGTAGATGGAACCACATGGACATTGTGCACACAACAACACTGGACACGAATGTGGCACTATGTAGTTTTTTGAGACGACTTGTTGTTGTGCGTACAGCATTATCATGGACGTATCAATCCATTGAGATGCCAAGAAGAACGAATGTCCCAGAGTGCATTGGTCACTGTCCTAGGGGCTCAGTCCCTGGCTTGGTGGTATGGGAAGCCATAGGATGAACACAACGATCACCTCTGGTTCACTTAGACGGTAATTCGAACATTTCTAAAGAGTGATGGACGATGGTTGTGCCCTATCTCCGACATCTCCGTGACATCTTTCAACAAGATGAGGCCAAACTGCATTTGCTACCATACGGAGGGTGAGCAACTGCTTCCCTGGCCGTGGCGTTCTCCACAACTCTCTCCTGTTGAAAATATCATGTCACTGAATACCAAGAGACTGACAAGCCACCATTCGCCAGTCACTACTATTAATGAACTCAGGTGCAGGGCTAAAGCAGCGCAGAATGGCACATCCTTAACTGTCATCCTAGATCATTTCGAACAGAGGCGCAACTGGGTTCGATGCATTGCTTCCACAAGAGGTGACAGCCCTATGTACTACGTAAATACAACTTAGATATTGGCTATTCTTCCTTGAGTTGCTATTTTAATGGCCAGCAGTATATCTGATACAGGTAGATCAATGAATACTGGTGCTATTACTGTTACGACACACGCATTGAAGTAAAGGATGACAAAAAACTAAACGATACTGTCCAGATTTTAAGTTCACGTATCTCTCTTCGACCTCGGATTGGTATAATGTTGTTTTGAATATTTGTGCAGATGCGATAGCGATTACCTTCAGAATATTCGTAGAAAACGCTCTGAGAAAAGGATACTGGTATTTTATAAATAGGTTTTATTGAGATTTGAGTTGTCTATGTTTCTGTGTGTCTACCATATTATTTTTTCAAAATGTTTCTTTCATTATTTGCAAATCAGACAAGCCACTAACTACTGTGCACGGTCTGTTTGATATAATTCAAATCTCTTCGCATGAGCAGCAACCCTATTACTGGACGAAAATGAGTGACACAGATAATTGTGTTTTATGTTTTATATTGTAAAAAAATGCTTTTCTTTTGCACACGCTACAACGTCGCTCTTTCCAACAGTTTGCCGATATATCTACTTAGTAATGCTACATTAATGAAGTTATTTACTCGTTTTACATAAGCTACCTATGGAATGTTACGAAGTCTCTAATGCCTGGGGAAATTTCGAGGAGCAGGTTAGCCAGTGGTAAATGTGAAATATAGTTAGTACTAAATACTATGCTCTCTTTATTTACCGTTACAACATTCTGATGGTGACCTACATTTCTGTGTTTACTGTGCCATACTCTTCTACTTCAAGTAGCGCTTACACATTCCCCTCCGTAATTGCTACATAAATTTTCTGGTTGTTAGCCTCGTTCTATAAGAAAGAGAGACTCCTTACCACATGGTGCAATGACTCTTATTTCAGATTTTACTGAGTGGCACGCCGGCAAACCACACAAAAACTGCAGTGTCACGTTACACAAACAATAAAATTGATCACCAAATCAACTGTAGTCTTGAAAAATAGCCAGGTGAACTAATACATGCACGGTCCCTAGGCAGGTAGTTGACGTCAAAGTGCATAAAATTCAGAGCAAGGCGTTCCACCGACCATGGCCGCACGTTACAGCCCAATAACTATGCAGGTGACTCGTTATGCCTCCCACGCGACCAAGCGCCTAAAATCCACTCCCGCAGACACGCCACAACTGCTGGCCCGAGATCGCCATGTTTTTACTCGGTACTGTCGCTCACTTCCTGATGCGTGACCGAGCCGTCACCCCACGACGGCCTCCGGCCGGTCGGAACACTGTCCGCGTACACCCTAATCCGCTCTGCATGCGTGCCCACCCATCCCCACTGCGTGGCTGCCAGTCAAAGAAATCGACTCCCGTAGGTAACCAGGACCGATATGAGCCCGCACGTTCCTCAGTGTACAATAACACAGTAACAAATACAGGGCTATTACAAATATTTGAAGCGATTTCATAAATTCACTGTAGCTCCATTCATTGACATATGGTCCCGACACACTACAGATACGTAGAAAAATTCATAAAGTTTTGTTCGGCTGAAGCCGCACTTCAGGTTTCTGCTGCCAGAGCGCTCGAGAGCGCAGTGAGACAAAATGGCGACAGGAGCCGAGAAAGCGTATGTCATGCTTGAAATGCAATCAGTCAGTCATAACAGTGCAACGACACTTTAGGACAAAGTTCAACAAAGATCCACCAGCTGCTAACTCCATTCGGCGATGGTATGCGCAGTTTAAAGCTTCTGGATGCCTCTGTAAGGGGAAATCAACGGGTCGGCCTGCAGTGAGCGAAGAAACGGTTGAACGCGTGCGGGCAAGTTTCACGCGTAGCCCGCGGAAGTCGACGAATAAAGCAAGCAGGGAGCTAAACGTACCACAGCCGACGGTTTGGAAAATCTTACGGAAAAGGCTAAAGCTGAAGCCTTACCGTTTACAATTGCTACAAGCCCTGACACCCGATGACAAAGTCAAACGCTTTGAATTTTCGGCGCGGTTGCAACAGCTCATGGAAGAGGATGCGTTCAGTGCGAAACTTATTTTCAGTGATGAAGCAACATTTTTTCTTAATGGTGAAGTGAACAGACACAATGTGCGAATCTGGGCGGTAGAGAATCCTCACGCATTCGTGCAGCAAATTCGCAATTCACCAAAAGTTAACGTGTTTTGTGCAATCTCACGGTTTAAAGTTTACGGCCCCTTTTTCTTGTGCGAAAAAAACGTTACAGGACACGTGTATCTGGACATGCTGGAAAATTGGCTCATGCCACAACTGGAGACCGACAGCGCCGACTTCATATTTCAACAGGATGGTGCTCCACCGCACTTCCATCATGATGTTCGGCATTTCTTAAACAGGAGATTGGAAAACCGATGGATCGGTCGTGGTGGAGATCATGATCAGCAATTCATGTCATGGCCTCCACGTTCTCCCGACTTAACCCCATGCGATTTCTTTCTGTGGGGTTATGTGAAAGATTCAGTGTTTAAACCTCCTCTACCAAGAAACGTGCCAGAACTGCGAGCTCGCATCAACGATGCTTTCGAACTCATTGATGGGGCCATGCAGCGCCGAGTGTGGGAGGAACTTGATTATCGGCTTGATGTCTGCCGAATCACTAAAGGGGCACATATCGAACATTTGTGAATGCCTAAAAAAACTTTTTGAGTTTTTGTATGTGTGTGCAAAGCATTGTGAAAATATCTCAAATAATAAAGTTATTGTAGAGCTGTGAAATCGCTTCAATCATTTGTAACAACCCTGTACATACTGACATTCCTGTGGTCATGGACTGTTTCCAGGTAAAGTAGTTTACATTGTTCAAATTTTAATAAAGTAAGGTAGTATTTTGTGTGCATCCGCTCGACATCCTCCAAAAGAAAACGTAGACTTGTTACTACACACTGTCCTTCCCCGGTAGCTGAGAGATCAGAGTGACAGAATTTCAGTCTCGGGCCGGCCGGGGTGGCCGAGCGGTTCTAGGCGCTACAGTCCGGAACCGCGCGACCGCTACGTTCGCATGTTCGAACCTTGCCTCGGGCATGGATGTGTGTGATGTCCTTAGGTTAGTTAGGTTTAAGTAGTTCTAAGTTCTAGGAGACTGATGACCTTAGAAGTTAAGTCCCATAGTGCTCAGAGCCATTTGAATCATTTTTTTGTCAGTCCTGGGTTCGATTCCCGGCTGGGCTGGAGATTTTTTTCGTCTCAGGGACTTGGTGTTGCGTTGTCCTAATCGTCATCATTTCATCCCCATCGCAAGTCACCGAAGTGGCGTCAAATCGAAAGACTTGCACCCGGCGAACGGCCTACCCGACGGGAGGCCCTAGTCACACGACATTTACAGTTTTTTACTACACACTGCAATGACGACGAGGATATATCCCGTGCGTTTTATTTCGTCTGCTACTACAATGGCGACGATAAGATGTGCACGCTATTCCAGTGCACTGCCTTCCTGCATGGTTAGTTTTTTCTTTAGTGTTCTGCTAGTTTCGGCGCCATAAATACTATTTTTCTTCTCTGTAGCATTAAGAGGTTAACCATTAGTGTGCCCCCACGAGAACTGTCGTGAACCGAAGTTTTTCAGTTGCAGGTGGAGCAGATGGAACCACAGCTACTCACTGTACACCAACGCACCGTCGCAACAAGCAGCTCCCCAGCCAGTTGCTGCTCCCACGTTGCGGCAGTTAAACAATACAGGACAGGACAGGTCGGAATACCGCGCCCATATCTCTAAGTACACTTCACAGCGTACAAGGTATGACACGCACTGATTTCGTTTTGCTGACCAGTGGAACTGACGTGTACCATCCACGCATAAAATTGTTCTCCACCTCTTGTCCTGAAGACGTTGATTGTGAGGAATTGGTTCGTAAACTGCACGACCACTTTGAGACAGATTCATGTCGTTGTGGAGTGATTTAAATTATTTCGTCTAGAGAAGCACTGTGAACTGTGATTGAAACAGTGGCAAGGAAAGCATTTCTGAAGAAGAGAAATTTGTTAACATCGAGTATAGATTTAAGTGTCAGGAAGTCGTTTCTGAAAGTATTTGTACCGAGTGTAGCCATGTATGGAAGTGAAACGTGGACGATAAATAGTTTAGACAAAAAGAGAATAGAAGCTTTCGAAATGTGGTGCTACAGAAGAATGCTGAAGATTAGATGGGTAGATCACATAACTAATGAGGAGGTATTGAACAGAATTGGAGAGAAGAGAAATTTGTGTCACAACTTGACTAGAAGAAGGGATCGGTTGGTAGGGCATATTCTGAGGCATCAAGGGATCACCAATTTAGTACTTGAGGGCAGCGTGGAGGGTAAAAATCGTAGAGGGAGACCAAGAGATGAATACACTAAACAGATTCAGAAGGATGTAGGTTGCAGTAGGTACTGGGAGATGAAGAAGCTTGCACAGGATAGAGTAGCATGGAGAGCTGGATCAAACCAGTCTCTGGACTGAAGACCACAACAACAGTTTCAAATATAGAGCGTGAATTTATTAACCGTTTCTTTTCATTTTTACTTCCGTTTTGATTTGTTATTACATTTCTAGCACCATCACTTTCAATTAAAAGCCAAGTTCAAGAGAAAATGAACTACAATTTTATGGTATATTGATAATTTTTACTTATAGACCGACTGATTTTTGACAGTTGGCAACAGAAACCAAAACATTGCATTGAAGCAAGCGTTCAGTTCATAGTGCTGTGGAATGTGAGAAAAAACCGCTAATTGGCAGTCATAAGAAGAAGAGCAACACCAAAAATGCAACAGGAGCGTAATATGTAAGAAATTGTTCACGCAACCTGCCACTGATGATGCCTTGCAGAAAATAAAGGCGAAACGCGTATGGCACCAAAATTGTGTTTTATTCAGTTGCTGTCAGACGGTCCATAAGTAAAAATTATCAACATACCGTAATATTACATGCAACTGAGGAAGACAGGTCTCCAAAAGTTGAAGATAACTACAATTTTACCGGTAACCCCGTAACAAGTGCGCCACAATTACGTTTATTTTGTGATACTATAGAATGATCTCTGTTCGTCAGCAATTCAGGCTAACTTTTAGTTGTTCTATGAACTCTTCTTTCCGTAAACTTGATTTCGTCGTTGTTCATTAGACAAATTTTGAAAACAAAGGCGACTAATCTCGTTTGAAATTCGTGGATAATACTATGGGTAGGCACCTTGAAAAAATATATATGTAGTAATTAATTTAATGTGTGCTTGCAGTTACATATCTGCATTCCTGGTGCACAGAGAAATACCCGCGCTACAATACCGAAGCCAAAATAAAGTGATACAGACAACTGACAAATTCGTACATCATGCGGAAACTCGTTTTCTGCAAGAATCCTTTTTGAGTTCTTGGAAGTGTACAGAAATAATGCGCCATCATATGACACAGTGCTTAGATGATGGCGCAGACTTCTAGAGCACTCAAAGACGGAACGCTGCCAAGACAAAGCGTTGTGGGAAGACGTCCAAGACGGAGTTTTTACTACACGTCGACGTCCTAGCTCATTTAGCACAGGAGACAGTCGCACATTCCGCTTCTTTGGGCTATCAAATTTTACATCCCCTTCTGCACTGCTCTGAAATGACGAAGTGACACTTCTCTTTCCTTGGATGAGGAAACTATTGTCTAACAGGCATTTCAAAAAGACGTTGTGAGGTAGTTTTCAAGGTGGAGGGTTTCCTCGACAGACTTTTTTAACCAAGGTCTCTTCTAAGCCATCCATGATGGATACATATATAGAGGAGGGCTAACACCACCACCATCACCACCACCTTGTTTCATGGTCATAGGTTTTTTTTCGACTTTATGACTAACCCCTTGTACATTGCCATATATCTACTCTCTTATCTTCCGGTTTAATTAATTCTGTTACGACGCGGACTCTTCGTATCACAACAATTATATAATTCATTGCTTACTCCTATTGGTCAGAATTTTTTACAATTCGCACTTTAGTAGTATTATATTGATTTGTAGATACACTTACAAAAACCAGTATACTGAGAATGTAATCTAAACTTCAGGCAGAACATTGGGACTTTAATGTAACCACTACATATAAGAGGGAGATGACTCCGCATGTGTGTAATTTAATACAGTAAAGACGAAACATTCTAGAGGCCCGGTATGGAGACGAAGCTACCATTTCTCCTACATGTGAGAAATAATATGGCAGCAAAAGGCATATTGGAAAATGGTGGCAATGAAGCACTGGAAAGCATTTCGAGGAAATGTAAAAAACGTGATGACTGGGTGTTGTGTGATGTCCTTAGGTTAGTTAGGTTTAAGTAGTTCTAAGTTCTAGGGGACTGATGACCATAGCTGTTAAGTCCCATAGTGCTCAGAGCCATTTGAACCATTTTTGAAATGTTTCGTAGTGCACTGATGCAGTATATCTTGAAGTCTTATACCGCCTGACACCTTTAGCTCTCGACGTTTCTGCTAGGTGGCATGCGCGAATGAGTTATTCCAACAATCATGTTGGAGTAGTATGCGGAGTTGTTTATGGTTTCACGAATACAAATTCGCCGCTACAGTCCAGATGCAGTTCAGGACTAAATGTCGCAAGCTACCACATCAAAGACAAAGTTTTATTAATTGGTGCAATCGTTTCACCGAAATCGGCTGTGTAATATAAATGACAACGTGTCAGTGTCGGCCACGTCTCTGACGCAGTAGATGATCAAGTTCAGCAGTCCCACATTCGTAGTTCAGGTAAATCAATGAGACGTGCCAGCTTAGAACTGAATATCCCTAGTGTTACAGGGTGGAAGGTATTACGGAAACTCTTGTCATTCGAACGTTACAAATTGGAACTGTTGCAAGCTTTAAGAGAAAGTGTGAAAGTAAAGCGAGTTGAGTTTTGTGCTGAAACGTTTAACTAGCCACCTTCCATACCTGCGGTAAAGTGAATCGGTAAAATGATCGGATATGAGGTGGGAGAAACCTTGTCACATGATCGAACAATTACGAGACTCGCCTAAGGTAAATGTGTTTTGAACTGTAAGCTGTAATAGGATTTACGGTCCTCCCTTTTTGCCGAGTCAGCTGCAACTCACATACGATACATGGATATGCTTGAATATTACGTAATGCCTCAGTTACAACAGGATATGGGCACAGAATGTATTTTCCAGCAAGATGGCGCGCCACGACAATATCGTCTTGAAGTTGTCGTGTATGTCAGTAGGAATGTGTCGACTTGTGTTGGACGTGGTGGAACAACATCCTGGCCACCACTGTCAGCTGATTTGAGACCAATGGACTTCTGTGTACGGAGTTACATTGAAGACAGAGTGTTTGTTCCTCCGTTTCCGGGAAACGTCGACGCGCTGCAATAATGGACAACATGAGCAGTTGCCACCATGCATCAAGACTTCATTCGTAGGATTTGGCAGGAAACTGACTACGAATTGGGACATACGTTCTGTTACAAAAGGTAGCCACATTGAACGTACGTAAATATAAGTTTTCAGTGTTGTATCAAACATTTCTGTAAGTTATTTACCTTTTTTACAATTAAAGAGTACTTTTGTATAACTAATTTGTTAACTCCCTGTACAAACACAGGAATGAATAAAGTTATCAGTAACTGTCTTATAGATTTTATAAAGAGTCTTACAACTACGAGAAACTTTTACATCTTCCTTCGCTGAGAAACATGTTCCTACTAGACTAGAAGATACAAACTGGATGGTCTTTTTGACGCTGTGAAAGATTATCTAAATGTATTGAATGCCAACAAACGTTATTGACAATATGCTCCATTGTACTAACAGCCAATCGTTTCTATGTGCCGTAAATTAATACTAGCTTACAAAACAGCTGCTGTGTTGTATTTAACAGTGTTCTGTAATTTTTCTACTGCGGCAATAATAACAAACTACGTATAGAAGTAAAGCTTCCAGATAATCAACAATTGTAACTATGTTTTGTCTGCCTCACCGCTATACTACGTGGAGGCTGTTAACACAGGTCCCAACAAAGATGATATAAGTATCACACAGAAGTGTTACATTAAAGGGATAGTCTGGTAAAAAATGAAACATTTTTCCTGATTAATCGATTGGTCTCCAATTTTAAACATACAGTTTCTACCCATTGCTAAATATAACTACAAAGTAACAACTAGATCCATCCAATAGTTTTTGAGAAATTATTATTTTATTTTATTTTTAAAGGTTTCTTGGACATCTTATTTTACATAGTAAATTTGCCTTAATGTGCTTAAAAAATCGAAGGCTGTGTTTAATAATACAGGCGAACAGTTTCGTGTAAGCTTTTTGGAACATCGTTTACGATGAAATTAATTTTCAAACCTCTGAACCTTTTTATTGAAATAATTAGAACATTCACTTATCAATATTTTTTTTCTAAATAGTTTTTTCTCAAAATTATACTCAAGACTGTTAGTACTGATAATAAGAGAGTTCTCTAAAAATTTCATGCAATTAGAGAGTATTTACTATGAAAAAGTTTTATTTGTATGTTCAGTTTCACAAATTAGAATTAACGCGTCAAAGTTACACACAATCACTCAGTGGACCTTGCTCTAAAATATACCTAGGCTGTAAGTTGTTCTTTCTGCTATCTTCTGAGCTTCGTCAGCTTGTACGGCCATCAATCTGGATGCATGTCGTCTTCTTTTTCAGATTCTGTCTACCGTTTCGCCTTTTGTTCCTTCTACGCTCGCCCCTAACTTTGCTCCTTCACATCCTTATTACTGACAGTGCCGTGGTCTCTGTTGTCCTTGCTGCTTTTATCAGATAGCATCCTTGATTAAACTGTGAAATAGCTTCAGTCGCAGCTAGATCTACTCTCCTTTTAGACACAAAAATGGTTCAAATGGCTCTAAGCGCTATGGACTTAACATCTGAGGTCATCAGTCCCCTAAACTTAGAACTACTTGCCGGCCGGGATGGCCAATGAGTTCTAGGCGCTGCAGTCTGGAACCGCGCAACCGCTACGGTCGCAGGTTCGAATCCTGCCTCGGGCATGGATGTGTGTGATGTCCTTAGGTTAGTTACGTTTAAGAAGTTCTAAGTTCTAGAGGACTGATGACCTTAGACGTTAAGTCCCATAGTGCTGAAAGCCATTTGAACCATTTTTTAGAACTACTTAAACCTAACTAACCTAAGGACATCACACACATCCATGCCGGAGGCAGGATTCGAATCTGCGACCGTAGCAGCAGCGCGGTTCCGGACTGAAACGCCTAGAACCGTTCGGCCACGGAGGCCGGCTTTTCGGAACAAATACATCCTTTGAGTACTTTGATCACATTGTACTATGTAGACACTCATTTGAATTTTGAGTCTTTCTAGCAGCGCATCTGGAGAGAACTGTATCAGATGCCAGCCTCCGATAAACAGATATTACTCTAACAACAACAGATGGCCTCAGAGCAGTATGGAGAGCAGTTTTATGTGATTCTACTTGATCTCCTTTGTCAAGGATACGATTAAAGAACTACCAAGAATTCTCTCCTTTTGGACACTTGATGTGTTGTGGTTTCTCATCAGTGCTCATGCAGTGGTACAGTGTTGCATAGATTGCACTTTTCATTTGCCATAGTATCTGGAGCATTTTCAGCAGTGGCTTTTCTGTAATAATGAGGCAGCTTTGCAGTTGTTTCTTCTTTCAGATCTCTGTGCGCTTTCTCACCGAGAGTTACGTGTTGTGCCTGACTTTCCTTCACCACATTTCTCAGTCCAAACCCAAGTTGTTTCTCAATCTGATTCACAAACTCTTTCTCCACAATTTCTGTGTTCCCATAGACATTCAGTTGAACTAATTATGCATTTTTTGTTCTACATTCCTCCTTCTAATATCATAAAACCCTTTCGTATTATGACAATGCATATATGAACGAATATGTTTAAGCAAAACAAATTTTTTACGAAAATTCTGTATTTTCCTACCAGAAAAGCTGGAGGTTCATTTTTTCACAGTCTGGAGATTTACTGTTCTCAATACTACCAAATGTGGGAATTACCAAATTAGGATTTGTTTCTGTAAAAAATATTATTCCAATGTTATTACAATAGAAAACCATGTGTCAAACAGATTTAAACCATTACCTACTAAAGAAATCAGCATTTGCAGCAGAAACCATGGTACTGTAATGTAAGTCCTGGATGTGAGAGTAAGATGACGCCACATATCTATAATAAATATACGTTGCTATAAATGTACTTCGAGGCAACGGCCTTGCCGCAGTGGAAACACAGGTTCTCGTCATATCACCGAAGTTAAGCGCTGTCGGGCGTGGCCCCCACTTGGATGGGGGACCGTCCGGGCCGCCATGCGCTGTTGCCGTTTTTCGGGGTGCACTCAGCCTCGTGATGCCAATTGAGGAGCTACTCGACCGAATAGTAGCGTCTCCGATCAAAGAAAACCATCATAACGACTGGGAGAGCGGTGTTCTGACCACACGCCCCTCCTATCCGGGAAGACGGAGTACTATCTGCTATCTATAAAGTTCTCCATATTTTGTAAAAGTATAGGACAGAAGTTGATAACAGAAAAGTATTAAGATGTCAGAAACATGTTTAAAAAAATCCCTATCATCACGTAGGATTCAGGCACTTTAGTGTTATGTAGTAGAATACTACAGCGGCTGAAGATTGAACCTACGTCATTGTTTATTGTATGGAGAATACACAGCAATTAAATGCAAGAAAGAAATAAGTTGGCGTCCCTCTCTTTCTTAAAAATGGAGTAGTTACTGTATTTATAACCGCGTGAATCAGCTGAAGAACGGAATGTTCCATAACTAAGGAAAAGAAAAAAAAAAAGAAAATATGTAGCCATTCTTTATTTCGATTCTCTTAGGCACAGGGAATTCTACAGTTCACATTCTTTTAAATGTGCTTCATAGTCCAGAAAGCGGATCTGTGACCTAAAAAACCAGACATCAGATATTTTTTGTAGCAACTGTACCGCCTGGTAGACACCTCATCAGACAACGATTTTTGTGAGGAGGAAACACGGTTAGTAATGCTTCGTAATTAGACTTGGTTATAACAGAAAGACCTCTCGAGGATCGACCGTTGGTTCAGGAACCGGGACCTGGCTCTGAATGTAGGTATATGTAACACAATTCGCAAAAATGAGCTAAGAAATCCAGTACTGTGTTTTTGAGTATTCCTTGTTATTTCAGACCATTACCAAGTTTTATTAATAGAAGAGACAGACATAATTCCATAATTCTACGTAGAGTGACATGCAGCCCACCATTAACGAATGAAGCAGGGATTGTGTTGAACGATGGAAGCAGCCTCCACCACACACCGTAAAGTGGTATGTGGGCTTTACGCAACTGAAAGGAATCTGGGAAAAGAAATTTGCGATGCATTTAGCAATTTTCTACATGGTAAATTCATCGAGTTCATCTCTGCGAGACAGGTTGTCTATGAAAAACTGCCATACATCCTGCATTGGAGCAGGAGACAGAATATTACGCCACAGTTATTTGAAACGAAAAACTTAAAATCCACAGAACACTATTTTGTTAACTGGTTGCCTGCCGTTGTACGTATTAATAATACTTAAAAAACATAGCTTTATGGATCTGTGGTAAAGGGTCTGGACGGCCGGTGTGGCCAAGCGGTTCTAGGTGCTTCAGTCTGGAACCGCGCGACCGCTACGGTCGCAGGTTCGAATCCTGCCTCGGGCATGGATGTGTGTGATGTCCTTAGGTTAGTTAGGTTTAAGTAGTTCTAAGTTGTAGGGGACTGATGACCTCAGATGTTAAGTGCCAGAGTGCTCAGAGCCATTTGAACCATTTTTTTAAAGGGTCTGTTTATTAAGTAATTTGGTTCTACTACCAGACCTGTTTTAAACGCAGTGTGAATTTTGCAAATCAGTCCAGGAATTCCGCATGGCATGTCCGAACAACTCTCAGGTTTACTGGTGCAACAGGCAAACCATCGCAATGCCGTGGACATGTCACCTAGAAACTATAAGCTACAAACTGTTAACTAGTGAGTCTTAATATACGATCTGATCTTTTCCTCGCGTGTTTCTAATTTGTAGAATTCTCGGGTGTCCGGTCGGGTCACGTCGATGTTTCTGATGAATGCTGGGCTGCTTTTTTTTTCTTTATTGTTATTTCATCTCCCTGGGCCCCGTATGTGTGAGAGATTGGGCTGTCAGCGGTACAGGCAACCCGCTCTTCAGCAAATGGACAATAGTAAAGTGCATGATAAAAGCAAGGAACATAAAGCGGAATTTATACACTGAATTTAAAACTTTTTAAAGGTGAAAATAAAATGGAAATTTTGAGATATATGATGGATAAAACTTTGCACTGGTAGTTAAAAACAGCAATAATAAAAGGTAATATGAAATACAATAAGCTCACATTTCCGAAACATTGATAAGTTAAATATGCACTTTCCTGTCATTAGAAACTGGAAGGACACGCCACGGTATAGAAAATCAGTTGTTGAAGGGGAAAAGGTTGATCAGTGAAGAGGGTAGGAATGTGGTGGTACAAGGATGGAGGACAGCTGCATTGCAGCCATGGGACAGGAGTGATTTTTGGGACGAGGAGGTGGTAGAGTAGAGGGGGTGACACTAATAGTTCTTGGGGAAAAGTGGGGTGGGGACATAAAGGCAGAAAGGAGGAAAAGGGGGTAAGGATATTTGGGGAGGGGAGGGAAAGGAAACCCTGACAAAGCTGCGCTGCTTCTCTCAGCGTCCTTTACAGGCTGGCCGTTACAGCCTCCACCACCTCGCTCCGCTCGCTGTCCGAGCGGCCGCGCTGTGGCGGTGGTGGGGGAAGCGGCGCCTCGGTCCACTCTCTGGCCTGCACTGCCCGCGACACCGCCGTCGCACGCAGTTGCCACAGTACGGGAACACCTCTTCCTTTCCAGGTTCAGTACAGGGTTCCACTTCTGATTGATTTGTAGGTCACTGTATTTATTAATTAGACCATCTCGCAGTCTGATTTCGATGACCTCCTTTAATTACGCAATCCCAGAAGGAGGAGGATCGACTAAGAATTTTGTTCTCGTAATCATTAGTATGGCCGATCGCACACCCGAGAAATTAGTGAGACTTTATCTGTGGTCTTGTAAACAAGGCAGCAATCAGAACGATAAATTGCATAACTAATTAGCCACTGTCTGCTGCAGAGATACACTTCTTAATTACAATTAGTGTCTCCATAATAACTGCACGTTTAGTTTATCACTGCCAATGATTAAATAACACTTTGGAGAGGGCTGTCAATGGCCTTGTCGCAGTGGTAATATCGGTTCTCGTCAGAACAGCGAAGTTAAGCGCTTTCGGCTGTTGGCAAGCGAGGCAAATTGAGGAGCTATTTGACTGAGAAATAGCGGCTCCAGTCCGAAAACTGTCAATGGGCGGAAGAGCGGTGTGCTGACAACACGCCCCTCCCTACCTGCATCTAGCGATGCCTCTAGGCCCAGGATGACATGGCGGTCGGTCAGCGCCGTTGGGTCTTCCAAGACCTATTCGGACGGAGTTAGTTACTTATGGAGAGGGCTGTTTCACATAACTGTACGGAGCATGAAATCACTTCCCTACCCTAATAGCAAAGCTCTGAGTTGTAAATCTGTGCAGTACAAGGTGTTGTTGTTGTGGTCGTCAGTCCTGAGACTGGTTTGATGCAGCTCTCCATGCTACTCTATCCTGTGCAAGCTTCTTCATCTCCCAGTATCTACTGCAACCTACATCCTTCTGAATCTGCTTAGTGTATTCATCTCTTGGTCTCCCTCTACGATTTTTACCCTCCACACTGCCCTCCAATGCTAAATTTGTGATCCCTTGATGCCTCAAAACATGTCCTACCAACCGATCCCTTCTTCTAGTCAAGTTGTGCCACAAACTTCTCTTCTCCCCAATCCCATTCAATACCTCCTCATTAGTTACGTGATCTACCCACCTTATCTTCAGCATTCTTCTGTAGCACCACATTTCGAAAGCTTCTATTCTCTTCTTGTCCAAACTAGTTATCGTCCATGTTTCACTTCCATACATGGCTATACTCCATACAAATACTTTCAGAAACGACTTCCTGACACTTAAATCTATACTCGATGTTAACAAATTCCTCTTCTTGAGAAACGCTTTCCTTACCATTGCCAGTCTACATTTTATATCCTCTCTACTTCGACCATCATTGGTTATTTTACTCTCTAAATAGCAAAACTCCTTTACTACTTTAAGTGTCTCATTTCCTAATCTAATTCCCTCAGCATCACCCGACTTAATTTGACTACATTCCATTATCCTTGTTTTGCTTTTGTTGATGTTCATCTTATATCCTCCTTTCAAGACACTGTCCATTCCGTTCAACTGCTCTTCCAAGTCCTTTGCTGTCTCTGACAGTACAAGGTATAGAAAGTCAAGTGTTAGCATATACACTCTTGTATTACACGGCTTAATTTTTCTATGTGTGCACTGATTTTTCATAAGGTATCTCTGTATTCTCCTATCATCGTATGAGAGGCTGTTGAATGGGTGAAGTACTTGCTATCTCTCTATGCACAACTTGACCTGAACCGGGTGATTTAAGATGGAAGATTCTGCACACAAGGTTGATGGCTGTCACAAGGAGGGTGGAGTGTTTTGATATAAGGCGGTTGTGCCTGGCCGGTAGTGTGTCGCTAATAGGTGTTGAGTGGCACGAGGCAGAGGCATTGCCAGAATTGTTTCCCTCTGGCCCACCAGACATGTAGATGCTTGCAGTGAGCGGTTCATGGTCGCTCTCTGTGACATGCGTTGCCTCGTGTGGACAGCGATGTCAGTACAGCGCCTATAAGGTGAACAGCATGGCATGGTGTGGCACAGAATGGGAACATTACAAGCAGTGAACCTTGCTATGTGCAGCAAGGATACCCTCCTGCATTTTGTTTGATTTAAATAAAGTCGGTAGTGTACACCTTTTCCAGTGATATCCTAGACCCACATATTCCTAAATAAGTAGATCAGGCTACCTTGTATTGTCATGTATTGTATTGTATGCAACTGAGGACATATAAAGGACGGAGAGGCTTCGTCCCTGCCATAGCCCTCAGTGGTTCATAACCCCACAAGAGGCTACAGCAGTCCACTTACCCCACTGCCGCCCCACACCAAACCTTGGGTTATTGTGCGATTCGGCCCCCAGTGGACCCCCCCCCTTCCCCCCCCCCCCTTCCCCCCCCCCTGGAACGTCTCACACCAGACGAGTGTAACCCAGATGTGTGTGTGTGTGGTAGAGTAATTATGGTGTACGCGTATGTGGAGAAAGTGCGCTGCAGTCGCCGACATAGTGTACTGAGCGGAATAAGGGAAACTAGCCCACACTCACCGAGGAAGATGGAAAACCGCCTTAAAAACCATCCACAGGCTGGCCGGTACTCCTTTACACCCGGAAAGCAGTGCGTTAGACCGCTAACCGGGCGGGCGGGTCTCATGCTACCTTACTTGCATTTTTTTAAATTTTATGTCATTTTATCTCATCACAGGGCAACATGTTTCTTTTGAAAACAATATTGTTACGTAAATGTCATAAACGTTTAATACGCTGGAATTTTTTTATTATAATTTCTCGACTTAGCAGAACTTTGGCAATGTCTGCAGCATGTCTTCTAACATAAAACCGAGGCATAAATGCCACAAATGTTTCTAAATAAATAGTCTATGGCGTCTTACTAGCATTTTTCTAATTTTTAAATATGACATCATACAACAGCAAATGTATCCAGCGCCTTGGTGCCCCTCAGCCGGTTTTTTTATCATAAATTTTAATAACTGGGTAATAAATTAGGTTCATAAATTATAGTAACTGGGTAATAAATTACTTCATAATTCTGGAAATTATGCAGGCTTGGCCTGAATTCCTCAGCCAACAGGCAACACCCCATCTACCATTATAAATTTCCAGTCATTATACCTCTCACCACTGGGCTAGAAGGTAGGGGACGGGGCTAGGTGCAGGGCATGGCCATGACTTTGACCTCGACATTGGTGGAGGTCTGACAACACTGCAACAAAATAACAGAAGCACATGGTTCCACAGCTCAAAGGGCGACTACTACTAGTGAGAATGTTACTGCCACAAGTGTCATGAAATACGCTCCTGGAAATTGAAATAAGAACACCGTGAATTCATTGTCCCAGGAAGGGGAAACTTTATTGACACATTCCTGGGGTCAGATACATCACATGATCACACTGACAGAACCACAGGCACATAGACACAGGCAACAGAGCATGCACAATGTCGGCACTAGTACAGTGTATATCCACCTTTCGCAGCAATGCAGGCTGCTATTCTCCCATGGAGACGATCGTAGAGATGCTGGATGTAGTCCTGTGGAACGGCTTGCCATGCCATTTCCACCTGGCGCCTCAGTTGGACCAGCGCTCGTGCTGGACGTGCAGACCGCGTGAGACGACGCTTCATCCAGTCCCAAACATGCTCAATGGGGGACAGATCCGGAGATCTTGCTGGCCAGGGTAGTTGACTTACACCTTCTAGAGCACGTTGGGTGGCACGGGATACATGCGGACGTGCATTGTCCTGTTGGAACAGCAAGTTCCCTTGCCGGTCTAGGAATGGTAGAACGATGGGTTCGATGACGGTTTGGATGTACCGTGCACTATTCAGTGTCCCCTCGACGATCACCAGTGGTGTACGGCCAGTGTAGGAGATCGCTCCCCACACCACGATGCCGGGTGTTGGCCCTGTGTGCCTCGGTCGTATGCAGTCCTGATTGTGGCGCTCACCTGCACGGCGCCAAACACGCATACGACCATCATTGGCACCAAGGCAGAAGCGACTCTCATCGCTGAAGACGACACGTCTCCATTCGTCCCTCCATTCACGCCTGTCGCGACACCACTGGAGGCGGGCTGCACGATGTTTGGGCGTGAGCGGAAGACGGCCTAACGGTGTGCGGGACCGTAGCCCAGCTTCATGGAGACGGTTGCGAATGGTCCTCGCCGATACCCCAGGAGCAACAGTGTCCCTAATTTGCTGGGAAGTGGCGGTGCGGTCCCCTACGGCACTGCGTAGGATCCTACGGTCTTGGCGTGCATCCGTGCGTCGCTGCGGTCCGGTCCCAGGTCGACGGGCACGTGCACCTTCCGCCGACCACTGGCGACAACATCGATGTACTGTGGAGACCTCACGCCCCACGTGTTGAGCAATTCGGCGGTACGTCCACCCGGCCTCCCGCATGCCCACTATACGCCCTCGCTCAAAGTCCGTCAACTGCACATACGGTTCACGTCCACGCTGTCGCGGCATGCTACCAGTGTTAAAGACTGCGATGGAGCTCCGTATGCCACGGCAAACTGGCTGACACTGACGGCGGCGGTGCACAAATGCTGCGCAGCTAGCGCCATTCGACGGCCAACACCGCGGTTCCTGGTGTGTCCGCTGTGCCGTGCGTGTGATCATTGCTTGTACAGCCCTCTCGCAGTGTCCGGAGCAAGTATGGTGGGTCTGACACACCGGTGTCAATGTGTTCTTTTTTCCATTTCCAGGAGTGTATTTCTTGGCTGGAACTGTTTATGAGCTTTGGTAATTTTTAGCACTTGGCTCAGAGTGGGATCAGATTCCTCAAAGCTTTCGTCCTAACATTTCTGTCAGGAGTTAGAAATATAATAATATCACGGATTAATGGTTCTGAACATGGTCAACACACTGTTTACAGGAAAAACAATCACACCTACTTGCTAAGCATTGCTAGTCAGCAGTTCAAGCTGAATATGTTTCCTTATGCAAATTTGAGCCCAGCTACAGCTGAGTTTGGTGCCTGTAATAGTCAGACAGCAAACCATAAAGTTCAGGAAACTCCAAACTACTGGGACCTGAGAGTGGGCGTAGCTCTTACACCATATTTTACAGTTTACTAGAAGGCAGTAAAACTACACTCTGACGTTTAGGATCATTTATTTAACT
This sequence comes from Schistocerca cancellata, assembly GCF_023864275.1. Taxonomy (NCBI): domain Eukaryota; kingdom Metazoa; phylum Arthropoda; class Insecta; order Orthoptera; family Acrididae; genus Schistocerca; species Schistocerca cancellata. The sequence continues at coordinate 321,060,162 of NC_064630.1, read as the reverse complement.
TGTCTTGCAGGAAAGACTAAAACTCTGTTTTTCCTTATCGAAACAAGGGAATGATTGAGGGAGGTAACAATGCTGCAGCCGCAGACATGTCACCAGTTTTCTGAGAAATTTGATGCGCCCACCACGAATTCCTCTCCCGTGATAATCTATTTATCTGTGAGCAAATTTGAGCAATGTATAACCTCAGTTATTTGCTGGATGTATTCTAGTTTCTATCTTCCTCGATAGTTTTTACCCTGTGCAGTTGCTTCTAGTAGCAGGGAAGTTATTTCTTGGCGTCTTCAACACATGTTCTATCATCCTGTTCCTTCTTCTTCTCAATATTTTCCATATATTCCTTTCATTGCCGATCTGCAAAGAGCAACTTCATTCCTAACCTTGTTATTCCACCTAATTTTTAAGATTCTTCTGTAGCGCCACATCTTAAATGCTTACATTCTTTTCTGTCTTCTCATGTTTTCCACATTTCACTACCTTAGAATGCTGTGCTGCAAACGTACATTCGCAGAAATTTCTTCCTCAAATTAAAACTTACGTTTGGCGTTAGCAAACTTCTCTTGGCCAGGAATTCCCTTTTTTCCAATGCCAGTCTGCTTTTGACGTCCTCCTTGCTCCGTCCGTCGTGAGTTATTTTATTGCTTAGGCAACAAAATTCCTTAATTCATCTACTTCGTGATCATCACTCCTAACGTGAAGTTTCTCACTATTCTCGTTTCTACTACTTCTCGTTACTTTTGTCTTTCTTCGATTTACTCTCAATCCATATTGTGTACTAATTAGACTGTTCATTCCATTCAATAGATCCTATATTTCTAGCATTATCATCAGCGAATGCGATCATTGATATCCGTTCATCTTGAATTTTAATTCCACTCTTGAGCCATTCTTTTATTTCTGTCACTGCTTCTTCGGTGTATAGATTGAGCAGAAGGCGCCAAACACACTCCTTTCTTGCTCCGTCTTTAAACCGAGAACTTCGTTGTTGGTCTTCAACTCTTATCGTTCTCTTTTGGTTCTTATACATATTATATATTAACCGTCTTTCCCTATTGCATACCTCTGTTTTTCGCAGAATTACGAAGATATTGCACGATTTCACATTGTCGAACACTTCTTCCAGGCCGATACATCGTATGAACGTATCTCGATTTTTCTTGAGTCTTGGTTCCATTACCAACCATAACGTCAAAACTGCCTCCCCCGTGCCTTTACATTTCCTAAAGCCAAAGTGTTCGACATTTGACAGATCCTCAATTTTCTTTTGCATTCCTCTGTATATCATTCTTGCAGCCACTTGGATGCATGAGCTGTTAAGCTAATTGTGCGATAATTCGCCCACTTATGGGCTGTTGCAATCGTCGGAATTGTGTGGAAAATGTTTTCCCGAATGTCAAATGGTAAACCGTCAAATTCATATACTCTGCTCATGAACGAGAGTAGTCGTTTTCTTGCCACTTTCCACAATGATTTTAGAAATTGTCATGGGATCTTACCTATCCCTTCTCCCTTATCAGATGTTAAGTCTCTCAAAGTGTTTTTAAATTCTGATTCTAATACTGGATCCTGTATCTGTCTTGTGTTGATTCCTGTTTGTTCTTCCTTCACGTCATCAGACAAGTCTCCCCACTCACAAAGGCCTTCAATGTACTCTTTCCACCTATCACTCTCTCCTATGCATTTAACAGTGGATTCTCATTGCACTCTTGATGTATTGTATGGGACTGGGGACCTAAAAACGACGGAGAGGCTTCGTCCGCACCACAGCCCTCAGTGGTTCAGAACCCCACAATAGACTAAAGCAGTCCACTCACCCCACCGCCGCCCCACACCGAACCCTGGGTTATTATTCGGCCCCCAGTGGAGTCCGCCCCCCCCCCTTTCCCCTACGCCTCCCCCCCCCCCCCCCGGGAACGGCTCACACCAGACAAGTGTAACCCTAATGTTTGCGTGGTAGAGTAATTATGGTGTACGCGTACGTGGAGAAAGTGTTTGCGCAGCAATCGCCGACATTGTGTAACCGAGGCGGAATAAGGGGAACCAGCCCGCATTCGCCGAGGCAGATGGAAAACCGCCTTAAAAACCATCCACAGACTGGCCGACACACAGGAGCTCGACACTATTCCGCCGGGCGGGCACTCTTGATGTTACTACCCTTGCTTTTAATTTCACGGAAGGTTGCTTTGACTTTTCTGTGTGCTGAATCAGTCCTTCCGACAATCGTATTTTTTTTTCGATTTCTTCACATTTTTCATGCAGGCATTTTGCTCTAGCTTACCTACAATTCTTATTTACTTCATTCCTAAGAGACTTGTATTTCCTGAATTTTTCCGGATCATTTTTGTACTTCCTTCTTTCATCGATCAACTGAAGTAGTTGCCCGTGGTTTTCCCACAGTTCCCTTCTTTGTAACAATGTTTTCCTTTCCAAACTCTGTGATTGCCCTTTTTGAGATGCTCGTTCCCCTTCAACTTAACTGGCTACTTAGCTATTTCTTCTCACAATACTGGTAGCCTAGGAGAAGTTCATGCATATCTCGTCATTACTTAGTACTTCCGATTCCCACTCATTTGCGCACTGGTTCTTTCTGACTAATCTCTTAACTTGAGCGTACTCTTCGTCACTACTAAATTGTGATCGCAGTCTACATCTGCTCCTAGGTATGCCTTACAGTTATTTCATTTCAGAACTCAAATATTCCCGACCTTTTTCGTGGATATCTCCGTTCCTTGTGACTCTTGAACAGAGTATTCATTATTACTACATGAAATTTATTGCAGAACTGAATTAATCTTCCTCCTTTCTCATTCCTAGTACCAAGCCCATATTATCAGTGGCCGAGCGGTTCTAGACGCTACAGTCTGGAACCACGCGACCGCTACGGTCGAAGGTTCGAATCCTACCTCGGGCATGGATGTGTGTGATGTCCTTAGGTTAGTTAGGTTTAAGTAGTTCTAAGTTCTATGGGACTGATGATCTCCGATGTTGGGTCCCGTAGTGCTCAGAGCCATTAGAACCAACCACATTATCACATAACCCTTTCTCCTACTCCTTTCCCTACAATCGCACTCCAGTCTCCGATGACTATTAGGTTTTTATCTCCCCTTACGTGCTAAATTAGCCGTTCAATATCCTCTTATACCTTGTCTGTCTCTTCATCTCAAGCTTGCGACGTTGGCATTTAGACGTGAAATTTCGTTATCTGTGTTGGTTTGCTGTCGCGAATGGTGAGTACAACCCTCTCATTGAGCTGTTCACAGTAACTCACTCTCTGCTTTACCTCCCTATTCATAAAGAATCCTACTCCAGTTATACTATTTTCTGCTGCTGTTGACATTACCCTATGCTCATCTGACCAGATATCTTTGTCTTCTTTCCATTTCACTTCACTGACCCCACTATATCTAGACAGAGCCTCAGTATTTCAATTTTCAAATTTTCTACCTTCTCTAACACGTTCAAACTCCTGACATCCCAAGCCCTGGCTCGTAGAGCGTTATCCTTTCGTTGCTTATTCAATCTGTTAGATGATAATATTCGTTAACTATTTTGACCTATTAACATTATATTAACAATATACGTTTAAAGAGGTACTGATCTTTAAGTAGATTCCACGACCAGAAAATATGCTTTAGCAGATTATTGGCAATATCAATGCGTTTTCCATAACGTGTAATACGTACTTTATGGCCGCCAAAATAAAAATTTAAAGAATGCAAGTTTCGTTAACTTCTATCCAAAGTATAATTTTTAAAGAGATAATGATATACAGGGTGAGTCACCTAACGTTACCGCTGGATATATTTCGTAAACCACATCAAATACTGACGAACCGATTCCACAGACCGAACGTGAGGAGAGGGGCTAGTGTAATTGTTTAATACAAACCATACAAAAATGCACGGAAGTATGTTTTTTAACACAAATCTACGTTTTTTTTTAAATGGAACCACGTTAGTTTTGTTAGCACATCTGAACATATAAACAAATACGTAATCAGTGCCGTTTGTTGCATTGTAAAATGTTAATTACATCCGCAGATATTGTAACCTAAAGTTGACGCTTGAAACCTCCGACGTTCAGTTGCGTGTTGTAACAAACACGGGCCACGGTCGGCGAGCAGCATCTGCAGGGACACGTTTACGATGACGACCGTGTTTACGAGTGTGGCTGTAGTGCACTGTTGTGGTTTGGTCTACCTGTCGCAGTGTCCGCATGTAGCGCTTGCTGCTATTGTTATTCTGCATTCGTCTCCGCACGCAGACCAACTGTAGCACACCGTGTTACCAGACGTCTGTGATAGTGTAGTGTTGTAGGAACTGTGACCATGGTGTATTCGAACTCTGAAAAGGCGGAGATGATACTCATCTATGGCGAGTGTCGACGAAATGCAGCTGAAGCCTGCAGGGTGTATGCAGAACGGTACCCGTACAGAGAGCCGCACATTGCAAAACATCTACCGCCAACTGTATGCAACAGGTATGGTCGTAGCACCCAAACGGGTCCGTAACAGGCCCGTCACAGGAAAAGCGGGTGCAGTTGGTGTGTTAGCTGCTGTTGCCATGAACTCACACATGAGTACACGGGACATTGCGAGAGCCGGTGGACTGAGTCAAAGTAGTGTCATGCGCATACTGCATCGTCACCGCTTTCACCCGTTTCATGTGTCGCTACATCAGCAATTACATGGTGATGACTTTAATCATCGAGTGCAATTCTGTCAATGGGCATTAACAGAGAATGCGTTGCAGTTCTACCTGTTTACCGATGATGCGGGTTTCACAACCACGGGGCAGTGAATCTACGGAACATGCATTACTGGTCCGTGGGCAATCCTCGCTGGCTCAGACAGATAGAGCGGCAGCGACCGTGGACTGTAACAGCTGCAACATACATCGCGTTTCAACAGAATGATCTGCCAACGTTGCTCGAAAATATCCCACTGGAAACGCGTCGACGTATGTGGTATCAGCATGATGGTGCACCTACACATTCCGCAATTAACACTAGGCTGACCCTTGACAGGATGTTCGACGGGCGTTTCATAGGACGTGGAGGACGCATAAATTGGCCAGCCCGTTCTCCTGATCTTACACCTCTGGACTTCTTTCTGTGGGGTACATTAAAGGAGAATGTGTACCGTGATGTGCCTACAACCCCAGAGGATATGAAACAACGTATTGTGGCAGCCTCCGGCCACATTACACCAGATGTACTGCGGCGTGTACGACATTCATTACGCCAGAGATTGCAATTGTGTGCAGCAAATGATGGCCACCACATTGGACATCTATTGGCCTGACATGTTGGGACACACTCTATTCCACTCCGTAATTGAAAACGGAAACCACGTGTGTACGTGTACCTCACCCCTCATGGTAATGTACACGTGCGTCAGTGAAAAAGACCAATAAAAAGGTGTTAGCATGTGGACGTCATGTGCTGTTCCAGTCTCTTCTGTAACTAAGGTCCATCACCGTTCCCTTTGGATCCCTACGTAATTCGGTGCTCTCCGATACACACGATCGAACAGCGGAGGAGTGGTACTCAAGCGTCAACTTTAGGTTACAATATCTCCGGATGTAATTAACATTTTACAATGCAACAAACGGCACTGATTACGTATTTGTTTATATGTTCAGATGTGCTAACAAAACTAAAGGGGTTCCATTTAAAAAACCGTAGGTTTGTGTTAAAAAACATACTTCCCTGCATTTTTGTATGGTTTGTATTAACCAATTACACTAGCCCCTCTCCTCACGTTCGGCCTGTGGAATCGATTCGTCAGTATTTGATGTGGTTTACGAAATATATACAGCGGTAATGTTAGGTGACTCATCCTGTATAAGTAAGGTTCTGAAACAGAAAAAATTGAATATGCCATTCATTGTGGAAAGTGACATTTACTATTAGGTCTTAAGTTATTGTTTTAAGTTGTTCTGGAAATAAAAACAATAATTTTTATATATTAAGTTACGGGCTAGATTGCAATATTTCCAAAAGGTGGATATGAGTACCTCCACCCCTGTGTATTGCAAGGGTTACGGGTTCTCGTGTTAAATGTAATTAACTGTATCTGATTACCCCTTGGGGCGCAAGTAACAAGTGGAAGCATTAATCATTTCAGCCTTCTCTGAGAGAAAATTTTATTTAGTGTCTATCACTGTCATTACTACCGAATTTCATCGCAGAATACTCACCGTGCCTCTTACAAAAGGCATTCCGTTTGAAGAAGGTGACAGACAGGGAAATAACTGGGGAAAGCGATTGCACCCCTCTGAGTCGTAGCGTTAAGCGCAGCAGAATAAAGTGCTCCGCTGGCTGGTGTTTTGTTATTCCGTTACGCTCCCGTTTCCTTCGTGAATGAAGAAGACACAGAAGATGGCATCGTAACTGCATTCCGCTCGACGCCCTTAGAAAAGCTCAGGCGACGGGCTCCCTCTGATGGGCGAGCCAAGGAAAGGAGAGAGAGTGGTTTTTCTTTTTCACACTTGGGCCATCAGCCTTTCAGTTCCTTTCCTTGCTAACACGTGCCAAGCGTTCAGCCGTAATAATAACGCCGGCGGACACTCTGAAAGTAAAGGAACACCAAAGTCGTGCCCTGGGCCTGAATTTGTTTAGAAACAGAGATGTATTTGTTCTGACGCAAATAGAGCATTAGATAACCGGTAACTCGAGACATCGATCTTTCTAGAAGAAGCTGAAAAAGATCTTTGGTTTGAATTTAGTTTAGTTTGGCAGGTTTTGAATGGCTGATAAAAGGAATATATCGAAAAACAGAACGTTTATTATTAGGTGTGAGATGATCAATCTCGTAGACTGATTAGTCTGTTAAGTACCAAATTTGGTTAAAGAACTGTACTACAGTCACTATCGACAAATATTTAATGTCTACCAGCTTCAGAATTATGCTCTGCCTTCAAGTGATTGTGTAAATAACATCAACGCTACCTTAATATCGGTGTAAAATATATGTAAAAATAACACTCACTGGAAATAAAATTCGTATTTACAAATCACTTGGTGAATGGGGCAACCACATCTATAGAAATCCATCTGAACAATAAAGGCTAAGACATATCTTCGCAATATCCTTTCTTCCAGGAGTACTGGTCCTGCAGCTTTCACAGGAGAACCGTGAATTCTGGAAGGCAGGAGATGAGATACTGCCAAGTATACGTCTTTGAGGACGGGTCGTGTGCAGCTCGTGGGTAGCTCACTCGATAGAGAACGTCCCGCTAAAGGCAAAGGTGCAGAACTCGAGTTTCTGTCCGGCATACAGTTTTAATTTGCAAGGAAGTTTCGCATCAGCACACACGCCGCTGCAGGATTTACTGTGACGTCAGTGATGTGAAAGTAAATCAACGGAAGGATAGTTACCCAAAAAAGTCAACACATATAAAAACGGCAGCATATTCACAGTGTGCATTCCATTCAATTTGGTTTTCAAATTAAACTGTTCTTTATGTTTTGACAGGTAGTTGGTGCATATAAGCCCGGAAATATGCAAAGATATGCTGTTGGAAAAGGATACAAGTGAAGGCGATACTTCTACGAGGATCACTCCAAAAAAAATGCACACTATTTTTTTTTTAAATCCATCTTTTATTCTACATGTTTGAAAGTTTTACAGTGTGTAGATATATCCCTCAGGAACAATATTTTCATTTTTCCACATAATTTCTATCCCTCTCAACTGCCTTACGCCATCTTAGAACCAGCACCTATATACCCGCACGGTAAAATTCTGGACCAACCTGTTGAAGCCACTGTTTGGCAGCGTGCACAAGGGAGTCATCATCATCAAACGTTGTTCCACGAAGAGAGTCTTTTATTGTCCCAAAGAGATGATAGTCACATGGAGCTAGGTCAGGACTGTAACGTGGGTGTTTCAGTGTTGTCCATCCGAGTTTTGTTATCGCTTCCATGGTTTTTTGACTGACATGTGGCCGTGCATTGTCATGCAACAGCAAAACACCCTGCTTTTTCCGATGTGGTCGACCACGACTCAGTCGACCTTGGAGTTTCTTCTGTGTCGTCACATATGCATCAGAATTTATGGTGGTTCCACTTGGCATGATGTCCACAAGCAAGAGTCCTACAGAATCGAAAAACACTGTAGCCATAACTTTTCCAGCAGAAGGTGTGGTTTTGAATTTTTTTTTTCTTGGCTGAATTTGCATGATGCCACTCCATTGATTGCCTCTTCATCTCTGGTGAAAACTGATGGAGCCATGTTTCATCACCTGTCACAATTCTTCCAAGAAATTCATCTCCACCATTCTCGTGCTGTTCCAAAAGTTTGCTGCATACCGTTTTTCTTGTTTCTTTGTGAGCCACTGTCAACTCCTGGGAACCCCCTGGCACAAACCTTTTTTAACGCCAACACTTTCAGTTTTCTGCAAACACTTCCTTCCCCTATCCCAACGTAGTGTGACAATTCGTTCACTTTGATGCGTCTGTCAGCAGTCACAATTCGTTAACTCTATGCACATTGTCTGGAGTGTATGCAGTACGAGGCCTGCCGCTGCGAGGACAATCCTCAATATTGCCGTGCCCACTTTCATCACATAACCTGATTGCCTACTGACTAACTGCATTTCGATCGACAGCAGCATCTCCATACACCTTTTTCAACCTCTTGTGGATGTTTCCCACTGTCTCGTTTTCATAGCACAGGAATTCTATGTCGTTTCTGACGAACGTCAAGTGTAGCAGCCATCTTGAAGACATGCTGTGACGGCGCCACTCACGGGAACAGGTTGAACTAAGTTTGAAAACAAGCGAGAAGGATGTATCTACACATGGTAAAACTTTCACACATGCAGAATGAAAACTGTATTTTTACAAAAATAGTGTGCATTTCTTTTGGAGTGACCCTCGTATATAAAAAAATTAAGAGTTTTAATGAATTCATGGCTTCAGTGGCCTAAATGAAAAAGATGAATGACAGACGAATTGGTGCCACCACCGTAGTAAGCACACCATCCTGATGAAGGCCACTTTTAACAACAACTGAAACGCTGGTCTGTATAACAACACAATGATTGTACCAATAGGAAAATTCTGTTCAGAACAGTATAATAATGCGTGGCAGATGGCGCGACGCTGTTTATCTTCAAGAGACGAAATTCCATTTCTGCCAACACACACATACAGAACAATAGAAAACTATCCTAGTTGTCAGAACTGTTAGTTCTGTCCTCAGTAAGGGAAAGGGTTTGTAGTGAGGAGGGTTAGAAAGGAGAGGCAGGTCACGGGTACACCAGGATAAGGAAACCGCGACGTCTGCCGCATTGCCGCCCTGGAAGACGTCGTCATTTTCAAGTAATTTATGTCACAGACGGGCTATCTCTGTATGTGTATTCTTATGTAAATTGTCAAATGCGTGTTGTATAAGTTAGTATTCTAATTAATATCGGAAGTACATTCCTCGATTAGTTCGATTGTCCAGAAGAAATCTGCAATTCCGTTAGCGTTAGATTTTATGCCTGTTGCCACAGATTTCCCACACAGCCAGCAAAGGCCTGTTATTTTAGACATTGGTGTCACTATACCCCTGATACGGTCCTTCCCTCGACCTAGATGGAATTTCCAAAAAGCTGACTGGGATAAGTATTCAGCGGACCTTGATAAAAGCATCCGGTTTATACCGTCACTACCTAAATGCTACGATCGTTTCAGGAAAGCTATAATTACCACAGCTAAAAAACACATTCCTAGGGGGTTTCGAAAAGAATACATCCCAGGATGGGATGCAAAATGCCATCAGTTATATGAGGATTTTACTAGTAGTGGTGACCAAGAAATAGCTGATGACCTCCTCCACAATCTAGATTCCGCAAGAAGACAACGATGGACTGAAGCAACTGAAAGAATGAATTTCACTCAATCAAGCAGGAAGGCATGGAGTTCGTTACGTAAACTCGGAGGTACGACAAGACCAGCCAAAAAAATCCAACCATAACACCAGAGAAAATTGCAAATAACGTTGTCGAAATGTCAACAGCTCCGAGAGACAAACCACATACCAGGATGATTAAGCGCGAACTCAGAACACTAAAAAAGAATACTCCAAATATATCAGAGTTTTCCAGACCATTCATTGAGGATGATGTCATTACTGCCCTCAAGGATATGAAACCGGGCAAAGCCCCAGGTATTGACAACATACATCCAGAATTTCTAACCTACGCTGGAAAGAACGTAGTCAAATGGCTGGCAAATTTCTTTTCGAACATTTTGACTACAAACCATCTCCCTAGAGAATTCAAAAAGGCAAGAATAATAGCTTTGCTGAAACCAGGGAAACCAGCAGACCAACCGCTAAGCTACAGACCAATAGCACTTCTTAGCTGTACATACAAACTCCTCGAACGACTTGTCCATAATCGAATTAGCGGCATCATTATAGAGAACTTACCTATAGAAAAGGCAGGCTTCAGACCTGGCCGTAGTTGCTGTGACCAAGTTCTGGCATTAACATCCTACATAGAGGCTGGCTTTCAACAGAAATTGAAAACAAGTGCTGTATTTCTAGACTTAACATCTGCATATGATACTGTTTGGAGAGATGGAATAATTTACAAACTCTTAAGAGTGATTCCTTGCCAGATTTTAACATCCTTAATACATAATATGTTGAGTAACAGAACCTTCCAGGTCACCCTAAACGGAAAGACAAGCAAAACAAAACTTATTAACAACGGACTACTGCAAGGTTCCGTATTGGCCCCTCTTCTGTTTAACCTCTATATAGCAGATCTCCCAAACACAAAGTCAAGAAAATTTTGCTATGCGGATGACATAGCACTGGCTACCAGAGATAAGTATCTCTTCAATACAGAGGAAGTCCTTAATAATGACGTCGAAATAAAATACAATTATTTCAAGAAATGGAGACTCAAGCCAAACCTAACAAAACTGAAGTATCTACATTCCATCTTAATAACAAAATGGCAAATGAAATTATTAACATAAAACTCGGAAACACCAACCTCAAACATAATAAGTTTCCAAAGTACTTAGGTATAACATTGGATCGCACTCTTTCTTACCGAAAACATCTGGAGAACACCACTGCAAAAATTGGAACACGGAATAACATCATTCAAAAACTTAGCGGTACTACCTGGGGAGCTAACGCAAAAACATTACGCACCTCATCTAACGCCTTAGTGTTCTCTGTGGCTGAGTACTGCGCTCCAGTCTGGATTAATAGCTGTCACACTAAACTTATTGACAGGCAATTAAATAACACAATGAGGTTGATTTCTGGAACCGTTAAATCAACGCCCACGTTCTGGCTACCGGTGCTATGTAATATCCTACCCCCGGACCTGCGTAGAAAAGCGGCCCTACTGCACGAATTCAGAAAGATTGAGACAAAACCAGAACTACCAATTAAAGAAGAATTCTCACAACTGCGAGACACTCGATTGAAATCAAGAAAGCCACCCATACGCACAGCTGAGCAGCTTCAAAATAATAACTATGATCACATGAAACAATGGAGACTAGATTGGAACCAAAAGACAAATGACCAACTACAGACCTGGTTTGAGAGCTATAACTGCAACATCTCTGGAATGGAACTAACACGGAAAACATGGTCCGCATTAAATCGAATACGTACTGGACATGGCAGGTGTGCGGATTAACTACACAAATGGGGAAGAGCGATGTCACCAGAATGCGACTGCGGTGCCCCTAGACAGACGATCCAACACATCCATGGTGAATGCTCCTTACTTGCGAGCATATGCAGGGAACTGGTCCGACTTCCTGGAGGCATCCCCATCGGCGCTAGAATGGATCTCAAACCTCGATATAACCTTTTAACTGACCAATATAAACATAAATTATATTCATGATTGTTATAAGATTTTAATGTCTAACACTTGATGTATTAATGATGCATGTATAGCCATACGCTAAATAAATAAATAAATTTATGCCTGTCCTTTTGAAGTGCCAAGTGAAGCACTTAGCGAGAGAGGTAAGGAGAGAAGGTGAACCTCACTATTGTTACACTAAAGTAAGAGTTGAGAATATTTTCTGAATCCTAATGTTCATATAAAACTTCGAACCATGACTGTCCAGATGACGAATAGTCAACCAAAACCCTTATCGAAATCTTTGTGAATACTGTTTACTTGCTAAAGTATATCCGTTCACTCTGCTGTACATAACAACCATGTGTTACTACACGCTGTAAACCATACCGTTCTTACCGATCACTATACACGTATAAAACAGAGTCTTTCCATGGGAATTGATCCCGAAAGAACAAGGACTGACCAGAATTTTGTAAGGCAAGTGGAAGTAAATAACTAGGACTCATACAGAACACGAGAGAACACATTATTGCTTATTATGATAATACAGACTATATCTTAAGTATGTAAACGTCTATTACCTCCCTGGTTTTCTCGGTGTCATTGATTAAAGATGTACTTCCGGGTGTTCCACGGAGTTTTTTCCATTTTATGCAAAATATTGTATTTTATGTACAATATTTAGACGACTGTATTGCTGTAATGCGTACTCATTGTCTGGACTCCAGGCACAGTCTGATTGAAGTTTAATGAGTGAGTACACATTACAGCAATACTTGCAGCACGTGAAGATGATGTCTGGGACAGTCGTCGAAATATTATGCCTCAAACGGAAACAACAACTCAGCAGAACACCCGGAAGTACGCTATTAATGTAAAAGTTTGTCAGGTTCACTTTTCTATTCAGGTTATATATCGATAAATGTGGTTCCAGGACGCCAGAACAAGGACGATGCAGTGGACTACGGATACCTGCATGGAATTCCTTTTGTATTGGCACGGGCCAGAACGCAATCGATCTGGAGACCTCAGCGGCAAGACGCCAGCAGAACTGGAAGTCGATTTCTCAACGTTAGTCTTTCGCATCCTGGTCAACTAACTGCAAAAGATTGCTGTGCTTTCAGTGGACAAATATCCCTAGGGAAACCTCTTAGTCTCCCATCAGTTATCACCTGAGAGATGATACCACCGCTGATTTACGCCTTTATTCCCAAAATAATTTCTATCCATAGAACATTACAATAGAAATTTGAAAACAACGTTGTTTTACTCGTCCTCCACAACGTGCAGAATTCCATTAAATTACTATTGTACTTCAGCTGAATGATTCTTGCTAAGTTCATTTAAGCAACAAATATCTGCATTTAGTTCCATTAGCAAATATTAAGAGCAAAAGTTATAGTTTAACTGCTACCTTTAACATTGGTTCGCGTTTGAACTAACGACTCATAATCGAGCGAACACCTCGCAGCATGATACTTTTTGGGATTTATGACCATAACATCTAGGAAATGTTGTTTTAAAACATAGGCTGGTGGAAGAACTTTATATTTTAACTGAGCGCTACACGAACATTCAACATAAAAGAAGCTCCGGAAGTTTTAAAGGAAAATGAGATTATAACTACTTCGCGTGCCTTTAATAGTCATGACGTGGTTTCTATGGAGCGTACGCTTCCTGTAATTTGTCACTGAGTACCGCAAATCAAAGAAAACAATTTTCTTTCGTGGAAATTTCAATCCTCCTCATTTTAGAGACTTCACGCCGTTCTTACATTTCCTCTAGTAAGAGGAAGAATAAAGAAGGGAGAGATTTTATATCAGCTAAGAGAAACTGGGTTATTGTAAACACTGACTCAGTGTTTGAATAAAGAAATTAACAGAACCTTGCAAAATTTAAAACAGGATCAGCGAACAGCAATGTGAAACCCATTGCGCCATCATACCAAGCTCATCTCTTAACACACTGACATCGTTTTTGTCACAGGTCGGCAATATGGTGAACGGAAGGTCACAGAAATTTATTTGCGATGTTACAGCAAGTAAACAGCAGGTATTACAGAATCAACCAAAACGGGGTAGTTGAGACACATGTCCCAGAAAACAGGAGCATCTGTGAAAGTGGAAAATACAAAAAGAAAAACTATTTTTACAGATTGATGGGTGTCAGTACACCTTTCATATCCCAATTAGGACGGTTATACGTTACGTTCATAGATGTGATCTAATAAAATGTTGTGCACGGGTTATGGTACGTCCACTGGTGAAACTGAATCGGAATCGTCGAATCTGCCCCTGAAAAACTGTGAAGTAGATAACAGTAGTGAAGAAGAATGAAATCTGCTAACGACTTCGATAACACCTATCAGCATCATTATTGGGTGGCCAAAATTAATTGTAATGTTTCCCTAAGTGATAACGGGTTTCGTGACTCTGTGTTTTCACGCAGTAGCGCTCAGACGATTTTATCGCTGACAATAGACACTGCGATTATAATGAAATTAATATCTCTGTAATTGGATTATCTATGTAATGTAAACGAACAAGGACTCGCAACTTTTTTGCGCTCTCTCTTCCTTTTCAGCTATCGTCTGGTACGGTCATAAAATATATTGCTTCGTCTATGTTACGCAGAGATTGTGTTATTTGCGCTCATTTTACATAATAATAACTATTTAATTTCATTGTGTTTGTTATTACGACTAATCATAACTTTTTTCCTCAGCCTTTTCCATGAATTTGATAATTAAATGTGGCTTACTATGTGTGGAGATGACTGTTAGTGATGATCGCGTATTAACGGCACCAACCACTGCAGTATGGCTGGTTTGCTTTCAGAACAGAAACTGCATTAAATAATAATTTCAAAACAAAATAATAAATAATAATAAAAAAAGCCACAATTGAAATGGCTCCCTTAATACAGGACCTATTTATGTATGTGCATATGTATGTATACGTATCATTGTAATTTTGGTATATTTATGATACACGAAAAACCAATGTAACGTGATACGAGAGAATTTCAACAAGCTGGGTAAAACGAGACGTGGAGTATGGTCCTTAAAACACGACTCGAGACGTTCCTGAAGCCCAGTAAGAAAGGAGGTAAGGACATTGTTTTCCTTTGCCTTGGTGCGCAAAAGTCAGTTACGGAGTGTTAAATTATAAAATACGTTGCTCACAATAGCTTGCAAATTTTTGCTGAATTTTGCAAAACGAAATGTCGACAAGACGGCCGCTTTTTAGAATGACTGAGAACGACGCTAGATTGTTTGATCGTCAATTGATATCCATTAATATTTGCCATGTGTAACTTGATTAGAATTAACTGTCAATTATATTATATTCAATGAAGCGTATCTTTTTTTTTTTTTAAATTCATGGGCTAAGTTGGTAGAAACATTAAAATGGCTACACCGCCCGGAGTAGAGTCAGATGCAGACAGTGACGAGCAAGATAAGACGAGTCACAAAACTCAAAATACTGAATTATCGGCGGGTGAAAATGCACCTACGACCAAACATACTGAAGAACCCACACAGAGTAAAGGTACGTTGTCCAAGACGCGACGCACACTAGCGACTGCGACGGGTCGCTACGTGACGTCAGAAGTTGCCTGCTGGCGCATGCACAGTTCGAGTTTGGGATGCGACGTGCGGCTGTTGCGGCAGCTGTCGCAGCACTGCACCAGTGAGCAGTGTTGCGACGGAAGTCGGACGACACAAAGACGTACGGCTGCCAGAAAGATGTCGAGCCAGTCAAGGAAAACTGAAATGAGCCACTCACAGGATGTGATGCTCTGTGAGCTGGTCTCGCAACATCCTTGCCTTTACGATTTGAAGAACCCTAAATATAGAGACACTATGTTCAGAGACAGAATTTGGGAGGAAATTGGTGCACAGTTGAAACTGGCAGGTGAGTGAAATATATAATATTTTCCCATTATTGCAAATTTTTCAGGCCTGTTATGAAAATCAGTATAATCCATGCAGATGTAGAATTAGAATGATGAAAATGTACTTGAAGGTCAATTTTCGCATTACTCTTTTTTGTGACGATAAAAATTGAAAACGGCAAGTACATTATAAAATGAACAATCTAAAGTACAACGAGAAAGTTACATTTTACAATACCTTCACTTTGAAAGTAAATGGTAGATTGGTGTCTTGATGATATCTTCTAGTTGTGAAAAACCACCACCAGGTTGTTGTGCAGCTTTCTGTAATCAATAGATGTTCGTTTTTGAGGAAGGCGTTTCTCAACAGATTGCGCAAACAGTATGCTGCAATAAGTAATTTGTCACATTCACTTCAATTCATTGGTAGAAGATGGTGCTCAAAAAACTTGTGCCAGAAGTGCACTACTGTTTTACAAGGCCCTTCTGGTCTGACACAGTTCACAATTGAAATTCGTATTTTGTAAATCCTGGAGTCATCTTTTGACTGCAGCTTGGCAAGATTAAATGTTCATGTCATCCATAACGATGTATGCTGTCAGAATATAAGAATATGGAAGTTCATTTGGATGGGAATAAAGAGTCAGTCGGCTATGAAAGTTGCCTTAGCTTGTTCCAAAAGTTTCTGCATGGGAGAAACTGACAAGTATAATTTGGGGAAATTTTGTGAACAAACACGGACATTATTTCTTCCACATTTCTGCCAGTGTATACTGTAGACGTTCAGAATGAAAATTCTAGAGATGTTTAAGGTGTAACCCTATCTTGTTGTCAAGAACTTGAAACAATGCAATTACGCTAGCATGCGCTTATTGTTAATAAACTGATCTTTCATTGGAATTTTAGGTGAAATGTGCAAAAACAGATGGAGGAATATTCGGGACTCGTATCAGAGAAATAAACGAGAAAGAAAGCTTGGAACAGGTTCAGATGCCTCAGCAAAACCAAGAAAATGGGTTCTGCTTGATCACTTGGCTTTAAGAAACCTACATTCCGTGGCATTTTAAATGAAATTGTCAAGAGCATATGGAGAAATATTAGTAACTCATACCGGAGAAATATATGACATAAAATGGTTTCATTAGGTCCAAATGTGTCAGCGAAACAAAACAAATGCATTCTCTATCGTGTGATGACCACACGATTCTCGTTGCGCGTCGACAGAACTGGCGGCTAGTCGCGACGCTCCCGGAGATATATGAGCCCAAATCTCGGAAACGGAGATCGATATCATTCTGATCTCAACTTTAAAAATAATTTCGATATGTTAGTTTCTTTTCATCGGCAACGATGTATGACCTAACGTGAAGCATACGTAAAGTAGCCAGCGACCACATTTTTCACTGTGCACAATTCAAATTTTATGCAGTAGGTTGCTTGTAAATTAAGTATCGGAATAACTGTGACGAATATCGGAAAAATAGACACCTCATTATCAAGCTGTGATGTGAAACTGTAAGATACGCTAACATCAATTTTTTGTGCCTTTTACTTTCCTCACAATTGATAGAGAAGTAATATACAGCGAAAAAAACACACAAAACCGGACGAGACACTTTTCAATTTTTTAAAGTAAAAGGAGAATCTGTATCGAAAAACTAACTCTGGGAGCCGATGTAACTTTGTTGCATTAACATACAGTATTTTTTACAGCAAGAAAATCGGAATTCTTATTTTTCTTATGTATTTGAATCCGCCGACGCCGACCGGAGCTGGGAAACGGCGACGACTCCAGTCGTGTTGCGGCCTTGTCGCCGTCTGCCAGGGTGGGAAAAGAGGAGGGGGCAGCGTCGCAGTCGCAGCCAACTGTCGCGTCTTGCACAACGTAACTTAAATCAGTACATATTAATTTCGCGGAGTTGTTCATATTTTTCAGAGAACAGATGCAAAGTTTACATCGCGCTGTACATGAACTAAATGCACACTTTAGAGAAGTTCAGAAGAATGTAACAGACAGTTTAGATGCAAAACTGCAAACTGCAGTCACTGAAATCAAAACAAGTATGAGTGGTAGTTTAGGCGCAAAACTTCAAAATTTGACTGACAGTTGAAGTAGAAAACTTCAAACTGCGGTCACTGAGATTCAAAATAATATAACCACATTAGTAAACGAAAATTTGAAAGCCATAGCCAATAAGATACAAGAAAATGTTGCCACAGAAATTCGTGACGACCTTGATAGGAAATTCAGTAAAATTGAAAGTAACTTCAAAAATGTTAGTGATGAATTTGACGAAATGCCAAAAAACATACAAGCACTTGCCCGAAGCTGTCAATGATGTAACCAAGCAGATCGTGCAAGTTAATGCAGCACAAAGTACATTAGAAAATTCTAGCTACAAAGGTACAGACACTCGCTATCGAACAGGAGAAATTTGAAGAAGCGAAGTTTCAAGAGAAAGGCAGTCAGTTTACTTTTGTCTTTGTAAATTGGTTGAACATGAAAGATAACCAGTTCTTTGAATGTTTACGAAACGAACTGCCTGTAACCGTAAAGAAAGCGACAAACGAAGCTTTTTCTGCAGCAAACATGTTAGGTTAAAACACCGAACAGGTGGAATCAGACACTGACACAAGAAGTAGACAAATTAAAAAGGGGAGCTTGCAGCGATAAAAAATGCAGCAGGCGTGGCTGATTTACGTGTCAATAAGTTGCCAGAGACGCAGACTGTGACATCTCGAGCAGTGATGTTAATCAGCTGTTCGGCAGCAATGCCCAGTCCGCAACACGTCCACGTATCTTCTGAACAGGGGGTGGCCAGTTCTCTTTCTAACATATTTGTGGAAGAGAGTTTACTAAAATACAGACAATTCCAAAGTTTTACACCGGAACGCAAAATACCATACCCTGTCATTTTTATCAAAAGCTTCCGTGGTATACTACCAAAATCATGGAATGATAAACAGAAAATATAGTTTGTCACTACCCATATTCAAGGTGATGGAGCCTTATGGGCAAGCGAAGTAATAGATTATTGCCATACTCAAGAGAAATTCTAAAAAGCTTTTTTAAATAAATATTGGTCAGCAAAAACACAAGAGCATTTAAGGCCGCGATGTACAGTAGTAAGGTAAGCACACTGCGTAACTATTTTGAGAAGTATATAAAAAAGACAAAATACTGGGATGAACCAATGCCCAACCAAGAAGTCATATGGCTTTTAAAATCAAAATTACCAGTCTCAGTAAAAGAAAACTATTTCATGTACCAGATTCAGACGTAGAACTTTTCATGTCAACGCTTGATTCTATTGACCTTTTGCATGAAGAAACGAAATTGAACGGGGGCAGCAATGCTGAGATATCAAACAACAACAATAATAACTGCTACAAATATCACAATAAAAAGATAATGGTAACAAAAATGGTAATAGTTTGTCTCAGTCTTACAATGGTAATAATAACCTAGGGCGAAGGCGTAGGCAAGACAACAGATATCATCCAGGGTACAGCGATTACAATAGTGATAACAATAATCAGCCAAACCGCTGGCAACCACGACCACAGCAGTCAAGCAGTAATTGGCGTCCTAATACGGGAACCAATACGCAATCAGCTGGCGCTTCTACTCCACCGAACAGTGCCGCTGAACAAAATAGTTCTGGACAAAACTGGAGGCAACAGCCATCAGTAAGAATGGTAGAAGTGGTGAGCAACACTGCGCCCAGCACTTCGGAGACGTTAAACTAAGTGGGACCTTATTCAGCCCTCATATGGCGGTCACGGAAGAAGCAGGGGGCAAATGTCGTGAGAGCGTGTATTTAACAAGATATAATAACGGCAAAAATCCGATGAACTTTTGCGAAGAAAACTATTTGTGTAAACTAAAAGAAAAGGAAACAATCCAAGCTTCATTTCACGCAGTAGTAGGTGGAATAACAACTACAGTTACTGTTGACACGGGCGCGGCTACAAATTGTATGGCTTTAGAATTCTATAATAAGATCTGTGAACTTCAGACACCACATACGCTGCCTGTACACAATTGTAGGAACATTGGTGCGTTTGGAAATAAGTCAAAGGGAGTACGTATTCAGACTCATGTATTAATTGGAGCAGGTAATGGAGCTATAGAGAGCACATTCCTGGTTTGTGAAGTTTTATCAGTGAGCTGAATATGGGGAGTAGATTTCTTACAAGAAAGAGATGCAGTGATTGACCTTTCTTGTGGCACATGTGTATTGAAAGTGAATGGGAAGGGGAGAGCCCTACCACTCATTCAAAGCAAGCCGGTTCACAGGAAGTTATGTCAAGGAGTCCGAGTTAAATACATAAAACCAGAAGTAATTTTATGTGACAATCAATTTCCTATGTTGCCAGATCAAACACAGCCCAGTCAACAGCAATCTGATGTACGAGTACATTCTTGCAGTCAAGAAATACGAAGCAAAGTCTATGAATCAGTTTAAACACTGTACAACAAAACGAACTGATTGACCTTTTACGCAAATATATATCTGCTTTTGATGAAAAACCCGGTATAATTAAAGGATATGTGTATGCAATGCAAGTAAAGCCTCACGAAACGTTTTGTCAATCTACCTATTCTGTCCCGCGGGGCAGTAGAGAAGCTGTATCAAACGAAATCCGTTGCATGTTAGAATGGGATATTATAGAACCATCCATGTCACGATTTAGTAGTCCACTACTTACAGTGGCTAAACCCGGAGGAAGTGTACGTCTTGTGCTAGATGCAAGAAATATAAACAAAATTATCATACTCACATAGACGAGGTCAGAGAATTTAGAGCACCAAATTCGGAGATTTTACGATGTAAAGTATCTCAAAACAATTGACATGAAATTTCCATACTGGCAGGTGGAGATTTCAGAACGTTCTAGGAAATATACAGTATTCATTTTTGCAGGTAGGAGTTACCAGTTTAAAGTACTATCGTTTGGTTTCAACGTAAGCGCAGGTGTCTTTCTTACTGCATTAGATACTGTGCTCGGACCTGAATTGATTAACAGTACCACTATTTATGTAGATGACCTATTGACTGCTACTGCAACTTGGGCAGGTATTAGAAAAATTCAGTAATGCGGGGATAACCATAAACTTGAAAAAATCAAAATTTGCTAGAGACAATATAAAATTTCTGGGACACATAGTGACGCCCGAAGGCATAGCGTCTGACACTAAGTAAATGGAAGCGTTAAAAACATGCCACCTCACAGGTCAGAAAAGCAATTGAAAACCTTTTTGGGCATAGTGTCATGTTTTATGCGTTTCATACCCGGGCAGTTGCTTAACAACCAAGCCTTGTTAAGCTCACTAAAGAAAAATGCTTTGTGGATGAGGACAGCAAAATGTCAGGAAACTTTTCAGAACGTAAAACAAGTATTGTTAAATGCACAGGCCAAAGAATTCTGTATTGCAACAGATGCTTGCAGTTACGTTTAGGATCTTGCCTATTCCAACTATTTGAAGTAGGTGAGAAAACAGAAGTAAGAACCATTTCTTTCGCCAGCCGTACGTTGTCACAATGTGAACGAGTTTACTGTTCAACTGAACTAGAGGCATTAGGAGTGGTATGGATATTTAAAAAGTTCAACTATTATATTTATGGGCACCATGTAAAAGTATATTCTACCACCAAGCTCTAAGCTTTTTCCTTGTGTGCAAGTTGATGCATACGCCAGCACACCACTCTTCAAAAGGCTACAAACTCTGTCCCTACTTGCGCCATTCCACTTCCGTCACCGGTTGTAACGGACCGGTCACATCCTTCTGTCGTGATGAGTTGCGGGAACATTGGTTAAGTTCGACAGCGTAGATTAGGCGATGTCCTATCTAGTCGTTGCGTGTTCGATCGGCGGGGCAAATAGGCAAGAGTCCATCTAACATGGAGAAGCTGCAGCGAGAGAGACTGCTTACAGAAAAAAATCGTTTGTTAATGCATCAAGCTGCAGCAGACGCAAGTATGAAGCCTCGTCTGGTGGGCACAACCTAAAGGCCACTCCCGCTGAGGCAGCATGTTGGCGTTGTTCGGCGGCGGCCAATTGATGCCCAGTGAAGGGGCCCGTGTTCGATTTCCGGCCGGGTTGGAGAATTTTTTTCTTCTCTCGGGGATTGGTTGGTATGTTGTCCCTACGTTCGTATCGTCGTAATTGACATTCCAACGTTGAGCTGGAGGAATGGACATCTCACGCAGCCAATAAATTGAAGAAAACAAGAACAAGAACCATTCCCCGCATTCCTTCGGCTGTCAGGAAACGTACCACACATCTTTTCTCGTCTTTTTAAGTCTCCAGTTATCTGTTTTCTGCGCCATTGAGAGCAGCGGATGGTCGACGCGTGCACGTACGCGCTCTTTGTGTGAGTGCCCATGTCTCTCTAGCGGCCAGGTGGGAGCCTCAGTGCTCTTGAAACGTCCCCTTTGAACATTTATACACGACTGTGCTTAAACTGACACACAATATTTTTATAGCGCAACGCAATCTGACTTTCAGAAATCCCTACAAAGGAATGGCCCTGACTAACATTAACCTGTACCTTTCACAAATCACTTACCTCACCAAAAATCTTCGTTACTCGAACTACTGCAATACAGCGAGCGCCACTACTGCCAGCTAAATAAAAGATTCAAACTACGGAAGTCACTAACTACTGATAGGGATAGTTAGCAAATGAAAGATTTTGATAGAGAATAAACAATGTATTTACCTTAATAATCATAATATATATAGCAGTTCATGCCATTCAGTATTACAAATCTCAAAACTCCGCCATCTCTCTCCCCACATCCACCACTGCTGGCGGCTCACATCCAACTGCGCAACGCTACGCGCTGTTCACATCCAGCTGCCGCTGCCCAACACTACAATGGCAGACAACAATGCAAACTAGCCACAGACTGCACACAGCACAGCCAGTGATTTTCGTACAGAGAGCGCTACGTGGCGGCGGCGTTACCAATATAAGAACCTAAACAGCCTACTTACATAGCCCCCATGCTCCCCACAAAAAATTTTACAAACTGTTTTGGGCACTGGGCAGTATATATTTGTTAAAATTTTTCATAATCGTAATTACAAAATCAAATGCACACACTTATTGATACAATGTTGGTCAAAAGCTAAAATTTTCTCACAGTCCATAAAGATAGTCCTGATCATTCATCATAATAGTAATTACAGTTTTTTTTCACAAAGTCTCATTAGTGAAAGAAATTGCACACAGAAGTAGTGGATTTCCATGCAGTCTTGAAGAAGTAGTGTTGTCCTTCCAACGGAAAGACAGTGCTGACTCTTGACTTGCAGACAGGTAATGGGCCACAACAGAGCAAACCCACAGCAGAGTCATTCGAAGTTTTGAAGAATATTGGTAGGTAGGTCATCACAGAGCAGACCCACTGTAGTCCTGGTAGAGAATATGGTATTGGTGGGCCACCAGAGGCGCAGACCCACTGCAGTCCTTGTAGAAATAATGGTATTGGTGGGCCATTAAAGATGCAGACCTACTGCAGTCCATATAGAGACGGCCAGCAGCCATCTGTTGCGACTGTGCAGGTGCATATTCACCATCGAAGAGTCTTGCGGAGAATGTAGCAAGTCCATAAACCACCACTTGTGCACGCACAAAGTTTTTGCAATTGTCCTTAGAAGTCTTGCAGATAATATAGCAAGTCCATAAACCACCACTTGTACACACACGAAGTTTTTGGAATTGTCCTTAGAACCAGCAGTGCTGTTATTCAGTCCCTTGCTGAATTAGTAACACACGTGCAAACACTAACAGTCCCTACTTCTCGCATATTGTCCATATACTATGACCAACAGAAACGTGTGCAGTGAAATGCAACTTACAAGTTAATAATATGATGAACTGGTGTCAATTACAATTTTATAACATAAGAATACAATTACAAAGGTACAAAATACATTATTAAAGAACATAACAATACAGATAACATTTGTAGTACAGGCTTTACAACAAAATAGAAATAAACATATACATCAATCTTAGAGGAATTATGAGATAAGTAGATATATAAAAGATCAGAATAATTATTGAAACATCAACTTCACACATGAGCATTAAAACAAAACAGAATAAATAATGTCTAAGCATATTTACAAGGTAAATAACATATTATTAATGCCAATTATATTTGAGGATAACAGTATTCCTCATCATAGTGAATGTAGCTTAGTATTAGAAGAAGAAAAAATTCTATGAAACTACACAGAGACAGGAAGAAAACAAATACACAAGGGTACACAAACACATAGGGGGATAACACAAAAGTAAAGGACAGGGTTCGTTTTCATTGTAACATTTGGTACTGCAGTCCAACCCAAAACTTCATTCCATAAATCTTTTTTTTTCTTATTTCAACATTGGTTTCCACCAAAAAAATCCTATCCAAGCATGCTTTCTGTGTTCTTCTCGTATAACCTCTCAGTGCATTTCTTCAAATTCATCGCAACTCATTCTCTTATATTCTACCCCCTCTTAAGCTAACTTAAATCTACTGAGCTCAGATGCTAAACTAAGTGACGAAGCAATGCAGCAGCATAAAACAATTAACACTAACATCAATGACAAAAAATTTAAATAGGCAAAGCAATTGCAGGACTACAACTAATATAAGGCACTGTGCAGCAAACAAGAAAAATAAATCAGTAGTAAAACTAGCTTAGAAGAGTAAGACAAATTAAAATTCAGTAGCACTATGCCTGGCAAACAGCAGCAGCAAATATAAAAAATATAAAACTTATATCTATACATGACAAAGCTCAAGCAGAAAAAATATTACAGTAAAAATGACCATGTTTAATACTTATGTCACAACTTAACACTAGAGTGATGCATCACAAAAACTTACTCTACCAAAAAAAATTACCAAGTAGTTGAAAAGAAAATTATGTATGCAGTTCCTGTGAAGGGAAATGACTTTGTGCTCCCCCATTTTTGGGAAATGTGTTACAAAATTAGTATTTACTGGATCTGTAGACAGAAAATATTTATATTAGTACATCTATAAAATTCTATTTTAACCAATGCTGCAGTGCAGCTAGAAACTTGATATTAAACAAAATGTGTAAATAAATACATAAAGCAAGCCATATGGCATTTTTCTCAACTAGCAAGACAATAGCCGTGAAATGTTTCTCATCGTTTCATTAGGCATTTCAGTAAATATCATAAATTACGAGCTCCACAGTATGCTTTCAACAAGGAAATGTCAATAGCAAGGATAATGGCCTCCCTTTTTTTTCTACCTGCGCTTCCGAAAAGGCACACCCTAATGGCTTGTTCTCCAGGCGTCTGACACAGCTGGGTGCCCACGACGCATTACGTGCAGGTGGTCACTTAACTTTCTTACGGAAATATTTACGACAACAGTTTCCGCTACAGCGACAGTCTCATATACAAAATTTCACGGGTCGAGAATTTGCATTGCAAATGTGTAGAAACAAAATCTTATGAATATAACAGTGTCCAAAACATTTTTGTCGGCATTGTAATACATTCACGCATTTACATACATTTCATAACTCTTAAAGTACGATTCTTGGTTTCCAACATCCTTATTCACAAACCAGAGTCCCTAACCACTACTCATTATTCCTTACCTCATTATACATATACATATTCGTCGACACTTCTTCAATATTTCATCATAAGAGATACGTAGCATAATCAAATAACTCATATAGCATCAGCCTATTAATCATAAACATACCTCAGCAGCATAATACACATCGTCGTCGTAATAATAACATCATAACACCTCAGTCAAATCTCAAAAACGTCGTAGCTTTCTGCAATAATTTCAAAACCTAAAGAAAATTCTCTGCTCATTTCAATAGTGTCATCTACCTCAAACGTACTTTAAAAATCATGATCTCATACCAAATACATCATTCAAAGCTCTCATAGTATCACAATGGGTCCGAAAAAATATGAACAGTTCACACAGTACAGACAAAATACAATTTCGTAAGTGTGAAGTAATCCAACTCTGTAATTGCGTAAACATGTGTCACTGACGTATTAAAAAAGTTTGTCTCTCTCAGTTAAATGATCAGATAGCTGTGTAATTTATGTATTAGAGAAATATGGTACCGATGTGTAAAGTTGTATAAGCAAATACCATATTAGCTAGAGCTCCTTGTGCTTGCCAAACACATGGTACACAAAGCAGGTGTGTACCCCCCTGAGGATTAATGTAATTATACCCTCAGGTGTTACAGATTACACCAATGGAATGAAATGTATCACAGAAAACTTTCTTTGTATTTCAAAAATCTTGAAAAATAAATGGTTTAAGTACAAAATTAAGCACTCAAATGCGTGTCCTGTAGTGCTAAATGTGCATCTTGTTGTAAGATAATCTCTGTGGAAGTGTTGTAGTTATTTTCCTCCGAAAGCTAAGTTCTGCAGAAGCCAATGTACTTACCTCATGATAAACAAAAGTGAAATGCTGTGCGTATAGATATCTTAGTTATTATGCGTATTGTTGTGATGATGAAAGTACTGTGCTGTAACGTAGTTGTGCTACAGAAAAGGCTGTCTCCTTGTAGCTATACCACAAAAGTTACTACTAAAACATGTTTTACTTTCCAGAATAATTCAGAAAAACCTGTGCAGATATGAAACAGAAACACCGCAAACAGATTCTAAGTCTGACAAAGCATACTAGTAACGTAAAGTGAAAAGTTATATGGCAAAGACAAAGTTAAAAGTCAGATTATCTTTCAATAAACGGTTTTACATGTGAAATGTGGTGTAAACCTTTACTCTTCCTAGTACGCATAGTTTCAACTTCAACGCAATTATCATGTGGTATACGTCGGATTCTGTAAGGTCCAATGTAAACTAGAAAGAATTTGTGACTCACGTGTTTCTTCTTATGTGACAATGAATGAGCTTTAATGAGAACTTTCTGACCAATATACAATTTCTTTGCATTTGCTTTACCGTGTAGTTTTCTCCTTTTGTCTGCTGCAGCTTTTATATTTTTAAGAGCCAAATCAATTATGTCTTTGTGTCGAAGTTTACGTGTATTCGGGAAAGGTACAAGCTCTCTGATTCTGTTTGGTGGTTCTTCATTCTTTAGTACAAGAGTAGGTGGTAAAGCAGTGGAATCATGAGGCATTTCATTCAGCACATTTTGAAATAAGTGTAAATATCTGTCCCAATGCTGATGCTTTCTGTGACAATAAAGTCTGCAAAGCTTATTGATTTCTTTCATAATCCGTTCAGATGGGTTACAATGTGGTGAGTACAATGAAATAAAAACAGGTTTGTTTTTATGATTCCGAAGCATGCGTGACCAAACAGCAAATCTGAATTGCAGTCCATTATCTGAAATGACTTTAGAAACGTGGCCAACTTCACGTAAGAAATTTTTAACAAAGGCGTTGGATACAGACCGTCCAGTGGCTTTACGTAACGGAGTGAAAGAAACAAATTTTGAAGTAAGTTCAACAGCGACTAGAATGTACGAAAATCCATTAGATGTTCTGACAAGCGGTCCCAAAAGATCAACAGCAGCAAATTCTTTTAATTTGGAAGGAATGATAGGAAACAGCGGAGCACGATGTGAGATAGTAGATGGTTTCGCCTTTTGACAAAGTTTACAAATAGACAAGACTCTTCGAATTCGCTTTTCCATATTGTTAAAATAACAAGTCGTTCGAAGAATATGATAACATTTTCGTTGACCAAAATGTGCATAGCTGAAATGAATGTACCAAATGAGCTTATTAACAAAGTCGTCAGGAATGCAAAGTACCCATAGCTTGTCATCAACAGTGCAGCGTTTGAACAGTATGTTGTTTCTAACCAGATAATAATGCCGAATCTGAGTGTGCGGCTTTTCATGCCATTTGCTTTTGATGTCTTTCCAAATCGGATCTTTATCTTGTTCATGAGCAATGTCCTTTAAAGATGTGGTGATGAAGTTTTCAAAGGCAACTTTCTGAATGTAAAGAATACTGAAATTTTTCTCGAGGTTGCCTTCTGTGTTACTTTTCTCAAGCCCAGCCAGTGCGCGTGACAGCGCGTCCGCAACAATGTTCTCCTTGCCGGGAATGTAGACTATTGTGAAGCGGAATTCTTGCACAAACAATGCCCAACGTTTTAATCTATCATGATTTAATTTTGAAGACATAAGAAATTGTAATGCACGATGATCACTGTATACTTTTACGTGCTTACCAGAAAGAAAGAAATGGAATTTGTTAAATGCCCAAACGATAGCTAAAGCTTCTAATTCAGTAACGGAATAATTTTTTTCAGATTTTGTTAGCACTCGACTAGCAAAAGCAATGGTTTTCTGAATGGTAGTGTCATATTCAATGGCTTCTTGAGATAAATGGGCACCAAGACCGACTTTAGAAGAATCCATGCTAAGGCAGAAATCTTGTGACAGATCTGGATGAGCTAGTATTGGCGCGTTAAGTAGCGATTCTTTCAAAGAATTGAATTCCAACTGTGCTTGTTCGTCCCAGTTCCAAATAGTATTTTTTCCAGTGAGAGAACAAAGTTTTGGTGTAACAAGAATTTGCATATTCAGAAAACGACGGTAAAAATTTACGAGACCTAGAAAACTGCGGACTTGTTTTTTTGTGGATGGAACTGGAATGGCTCTGATTGCTTCTAACTTTTCAGGATCCGACTGAATGCCTTCAGAAGAAATAATATGTCCCAAAAACTTCACCTTTGTCCTACCGAATTCAGACTTTTCCAAGTTAACTGTAATTCCAGATTCTGCAAAAATACGTAACAAACTGTTGAGGATGCGATTATGTTGTTCCCATGAAGCTTCTGCTATTAGAATATCGTCCACATATAAGGTGATGTGACGTTTTAAGAACTCAGGTAATATGGAATTTAGCCCGCGAATGAATGCTGCTGAAGAAATGTTCAAACCAAAAGGAAGTTTCCGAAATTGATAACAAACGCCGAAACAAAGGAAAGCTGTGTATTTTCTACATTCTGGATGAAGTTCGATCTGATAAAAGCTGGATCTGAGATCAATGGAAGACAACACTTTTACACCATTAAAATTTTGAAGAAGTTCTTCCATCGTCTGCGGCCTGAATGTTTCAGGAATGATGATAGTATTGATTTGTCTCGAATCTAAAACAAGCCTGATCGATCCATTTTTCTTCTCAACAACATGTAATGGGTTGTTGTATGAGCTTACTGCAGGCTCAATAATGCCCTCATTAAGCATAGATTGTATTTCTGTTCTAACACGGTCCCTATAATGCGCCGAAATTACGTATGGTCTAACACAAAATTTAGTATGCTCACGAACACGAAATTGGTATTGAAATCCCTTGATTGTTCCTGTTTTGTGAGTAAAAACTATGGAATGTGCTTGAAAAATCTCAAAAAGGTTCTGCCTATCAGTGTCATTACAATTCTCAATTGTTTGAATTTTATGCTGAATTAACTCATTAATTTCAAATATGCCGTCGATGTCATCCCTGTCAGTACTTGCAGAGTGATTGTTAGTGTCTAGTTCTGTAGAAAATTCCGAACTGTTGTCTAACAGAAGGTAAAGTCGATTAATTTCCTCATCATGGTTTGAGAGCCAATCTTCAAATTTCAAAGCTGTTGACTTACCTTTTTTCTCTAAACTTATTTCAGCATCGTGAAAGTTTAAGATTGCTTTGTATTCATTCAAAAAGTCTACTCCCAATATAATTTCCGTCGACAATAATGGAACAATAAGAAAGTTCATAGAGAAGCAGTGGCTTTGAAGAATTCTAAGTTGGTTTGTTGGCATACATCTACACTTTTTCCAATGATTGCACCTTGCAATTTAATCTTACGTAACGGAAGTGTGGGGCAATCGTTCGATTTGTTGCACTTGCTAAAAGCTGTTTCGCTAATTACTGAAATGGGACTGCCAGAGTCAAGTACTGCCGTAAATTTTACGTCATTTACAGTAATGTGAATCCCAGGATATGCAATGTTGTTATGTTTTACGTCGTGTTCCTGGAGTAAGATGTCCCTAATGTCTTCCATTTTTACGTAAATACTAACTACGGCAGCTGTGTCGTCAGTTTCAAAAGTACGTTTTGTGGCTGCCAGTGGTGTGAGTCATTGCCTATTGTCTCTTTGTTGGCGCGCGTCGTTATTGGGATTTCGAGACCTAACTTCTACAAATTCACTGTGACGAGAGGGCCCTGCTCTGTTTAAAACCCGCCAGTTCTGATGCAGTTCAGGTCTGTCTTTACGATCATATTGTCTGTCGTCATGTCGGTAGATTCCATAGTTTCTTTCTTGTCGGTCACGTGGTGGAGAATTTCTCCCTGAGTCGTAACTGCGCGCTGGACCGTTGCGTCTAAAGTTATTCTGTCTCCCTTGATAATAATTATTTTGGTTCCCATATTTTCTGTTTCTCTGATTGTCTCTGTGATAGTCATTACCGCAGAGAGGTGATCTTTACCTGTAATTATTACTACTCTGCCAATGGTTGTCATACGGGTGGTGTCTGTTTTGGTCACGATTTACGTTATAAGAATAGCCTTGTCGTGTATTATTTCTGTCATTGCGGAATTGTGACAGATGTGACCTGTAATTGTTGTGCTCCTGTTTTCGCGTTCCGCGATTGTCAGTGTCAATTTCCAGTTCTTGTAACAGTCCCTGAAAAGCTTCAATGTCGTCTTTTCAATGTCCTGCTAAAATAATAAGTCGTAAATGTTCAGGCAGTTTGATTAAGCAAATGCAGATGAGTTCTGAGGGGCTGTATGGGTTTGAAAGATACTGATTCTTATGCAATGTGTCTTCAAAATATATCATAAGACTGGAAAATTCAGATTGTTCGAAACGTTTCATCATTATGATACTATGTTTTACTCGGTCTTGTGTAGCTTGAGACCAATATGTTGCGAGGAACGCATGGTAAAATTCTCCTTCACTGTGACAATCGTGAATGACCGATCGCATTCTTATAGCTGGTTCATTCTCCAAGTAGCCACACATAAATTCTAACCTGTGCTCCAATGACCAGTTGGGAGGAAAACAATGAGAGAATTGATGGAGCCACGCTTGTGGATGAATGTCGTTGGCAGAATTCTTAAACGTTTTGAATTTACGTGTAGTAATGAACAGCTTATAATCAAAATTATCATGTTGGCGAGTCGCATGTCGGTCATTGTTACGGCGTTTCGGCGGTTCCATCTCAAAATTCGGTGTACCTTGCCAATTTCTTTCATAATTTCCGAAGTGCCCTGTGTTATTATTTTGTGGGTGTTCCGTATTTCTAAGTTCCTCTTCCCATGTTGGAGCATGAGTGTCCTCTGAAATACGTAATTCTTGTATTACCTGTGTCAGCTGATCTTGTACTTCCCGGATTTCTCTTTGGTGTTGCGTATTAACTTGATTCAGATTTTGTTTCAGTTTCCTAATTTGTTCGCACTCTTCTGTCATTAAAGACTACCGGTTTTGTGTCATTCAGATTATCATCAACCTTCGTAGATAAGTTAGTGACCTGATCCGAAAGTTCGGCTACTTTCTCCGATAGTGAACACATTTCCTCAGTGTGTTTTTCTGAACCAAGCTTCAGAGTGTCCATTTGTGTTGAAATCGAATCTACTGTGTCCTTTAAGTTTTCCTGAGTTTTTGCAAGTTGCGTGACCGAATCGGTAGATGCAACTGAGTCAATTTTAGCCCACAAGGTCTCATGATTTTCATGAACAATGGTTTGCAGTTCTTTTATGGCTGCTTCGTGATTCTGTAATGCATTTTCATGCAGCGAAAAAATAGGTTGAAAATGCTCACAAATTTGTGTTTTTACGTCATTACAGACTTTTTGACATTTCGATTCAATGTTATGTAACTCAGTAGTTAAATCTTCACGTGTTTGTTCAAGTGTGGTGTCTAACTTCCGAAGATTTTGTTCCATTGTGTCTAACTTTTGAAGCTTTTGCAGTGTTTGTCTCTGATTTTGTTCCATTGTGTCTAACTTTTGAAGCTTTTGCTGTGTTTGTCTCTGATTTTGTTCCATTGTGTCTAACTTTTGAAGATTTTGTCCCATTTGTTTCTGATTTTGTTCAAACGTTGTGTCTAACTTTTGTAGCCTTTGTCCCATTTGTTGCATTACCTGTAATAACAGTGCACTGGTGTCTGAAACATGTTCCTCAGTGCTATTCGGCAACGCATTTGAACCGGCAATATTCGCAGTTTGAATAGCAGAAAATGTGTCTTGACTTATTTGAGAAAAGGGTGAGGACGCAAAACCTGAATCTACAGTATTTGCAAGATTGTGTCCTGTCATTTCGGATTCCTGAGGCAAGCTGTTGCCGACCGATCGATCGATAATGCTTCCCTGTTCACTAATTGTTTCACTGTCTACACCATTGTTTGCAGCCCGCTCCATTTCCCTATGTACAATTACCAAATTACTACTTTGAACATTAGTTAATTCATTACTCGGTGGCGCTAACACACTGCTTTCGTCTTCACTGTCATTTCTCAGTTTACTTTGGAGCCTAGTATTACGTTTTTCACACGCCATTATTGTCACAATATTTCACACGACAACACAGAGAAGCACAATTTGAAGAGCAAAAATAAGAGAACACATTAACATAGAACTGAAAATAATATCTAGTTAATTGCAAGCGCAGCTGCGAAATACTTGGTGCAAATCTACATGCATGCTACAACTGTTTTACTGTGCAACAATGAAAAACCACAACTACCAAGGAAATTCTCTCTATAATTACGCGCTAGCAATAAACAAAATCTACACTAAATACACAAACTACAAGAAAAAATCAGAAGATTCCAGTGAGGTATCCTAGGCTAAGGGTCGACATATGAATCGTCCCCTTTGAACATTTATACACGACTGTGCTTAAACTGACACACAATATTTTTTTAGCGCAACGCAATCTGACTTTCAGAAATCCCTACAAAGGAATGGCCCTGACTAACATTAACCTGTACCTTTCACAAATCACTTACCTCACCAAAAATCTTCGTTACTCGAACTACTGCAATACAGCGAGCGCCACTACTGCCAGCTAAATAAAAGATTCAAACTACGGAAGTCACTAACTACTGACAGGGATAGTTAGCAAATGAAAGATTTTGATAGAGAATAAACAATGTATTTACCTTAATAATCATAATATATATAGCAGTTCATGCCATTCAGTATTACAAATCTCAAAACTCCGCCATCTCTCTCCCCACATTCACCACTGCTGGCGACTCACCTCCAACTGCGCAACGCTACGCGCTGTTCACATCCAGCTGCCGCTGCCCAACACTACAATGGCAGACAACAATGCAAACTAGCCACAGACTGCACACAGCACAGCCAGTGATTTTCATACAGAGAGCGCTACGTGGCGGCGGCGTTACCAATATAAGAACCTAAACAGCCTACTTACACTCTTATACGAAACACAACATCTTCTGTAGCCACTTCGGCAGCTTCTGGCTTGTTTCATTTTTAACGTTATATGTACTTGTTACTCTCTAACTGTATTTCTACGTTTAGCCTGGAATGTGTCAAATTTTCTACAGTTTAGCGTTCTATGATTTTCTTGGTATCGTTGTTTTCATAAGATTTTTTGCTCGTGCAACGTAGTGTAACTTTAATACTTGAAGTTTTCTGTCTGTCTGAATGTCTACGTCGTGTAAAAGCATACTGATTAATTATACTTCATATAAATCTTAAGTGACTGAGATACTTAAATGCATAATTTAATATATAATATGAAGAGAACTTTATATTGGCGCCCTCTACCCTCCCCTCCCTCTCGAGCGTTTGAGAAAGGACATCAAAAATTTAAAAAATATAATTTTCAAAAATATGTTGATTCTGTAGCTCACATCTTTCTGAAGCGTTTGATGTATAATACATATATGTTCCAGGCAGTGTAAGACATGTTTTTAATATATAAGAAACTATCAGCCTCGATTGCGGTAATGAAACCAACCTTTACCCAGGTTTCAGCCCAAGTAATTGAGCCTTCTTCAGAAGATATATCTGGATCTATAATATGTCTAAGAGGGCATGGTCTAGAAATAAAAGTAAAACAGCCTGAATAGGCGCAGTCACATTTTAAAAATGCGGTACATAAGTACTAAGTGAACACCAAGACTTAAGCTTTGGCGTGCGCCTCGTCTCCATGGACACCATGCTGTGAGCCTCTGGAGCTAACGTGAAGCTTAAGTAGGACTAGATAACCCGCTGCAAATCAAAATGGCGGGGAACATAGCGCATGTCTGAGACAATGACTGTCAAAGATAAAAGACCAACGCAGTTATATCTTAAAACAACTGACTTATAGAAAGGTTGAAAATCTTAAACATAAAGCCTGTGCACCAGGTTATGACTAAAATGTAACGAACAATGCTTGGATTTATATAAGTTCGAACACACTATCCCGACTTACACAATTAGAATATATCGGCCCTTTTACTACTAATTCTGCGTGACGCACCCATCATTATTAATGAAAGATGGCGTAGGACATAAAACAGCGAAACTGTAGTTTGTAAACGCCATAATGCAATAATCTCGGTGAACCTGTACACAGAAGGTCGACTAGATGTTTTTATCAGTTGATGTAGATGTACTTCTTATTGCTGACACGCACTGAATGAAGAATATTATCGCCTCGTGATGACTGGGTGTTGTGTGCTGTCCTTAGGTTAGTTAGGTTTAAGTAGTTCTAAGTTCTAGGGGACTCATGACGATAGATGTTAAGTCCCATATTGCTCCGAGCCATTTTTTTGAAGAATATTATCAAGATTAATTTTATATTATTACTAGAAATAACGCGTGAGTAAACGAACAACGCCACATCGACATGTCATAGCAAATGACCAGCATAAGTCAAGTTATGTTTTACGTGTAAAATAATATGGTAATTGCGTGAACGGACGTGCAACGCCCTTTCATCGCCCTTATACTCTATCGACCGACAGAGGTCAATTTCACTAGGCGCTACAAAAGAGAATTATCTCCTCTTAATTAAAGGCTATTATTAAATAAATATGATATGGTAAAACGTGCTTGACCCAAAAAGACACGTAGGAAAATTTTATGGACACTTCACATAGGAAGACAGCATGTTCTTCACAGGGAAGAATTAAAAAAATAAAAGATAGCTACTAACTTGCCCATGTGCATGCCATAAATGGACAAGGATGAAGTCGTCTCTGGATTGCAACTACAAATAAATGTAAAGAGAATTAAATCCCAAAAGGTCGAGACGAACCATCTAAACTCTAAACAATGTTGAAAGTACAAAAACATGTTTTTTAGGCTTTAGTGTGCTGAAGTGCAGTGCCTCGCCTATACACACAACGTTCTTCTATCGCATGTAACTGTATTTCACTCTGTGGAATTCAAACGTGTAAACTTTGTAATGGAACCCATAAACCTATATTCATGGCAG
The DNA here is from genome assembly GCF_023864275.1 of Schistocerca cancellata. Classification (NCBI taxonomy): domain Eukaryota; kingdom Metazoa; phylum Arthropoda; class Insecta; order Orthoptera; family Acrididae; genus Schistocerca; species Schistocerca cancellata. The sequence goes on along the minus strand of NC_064630.1, from coordinate 321,024,982 downwards.
TGACCGGGAGAATAAGAACGCTTCAGAAAGTTTGCACTCTTTATTGCCTATTAGCTAACACATTTATCTTTTGTGTAAAATAAAATTAAATAAAGGAAACATAAAACCAGTAAAGACAAGAGACGGGCAAGACAGCACATATTTCTTCAATCCTTAGATCCCAGCATTTTATCTCTCTAGTCTTGTGCCTTTCTAATATTGCAGCAATTGTAAAACAGACCAAAGAAGCGAGAATGTTTTGGCACAAATGGTCATTTTTATCTACTTCATCTAGATAAATAACACGACAGAATATGATCAACGATGTACCAATATCAAATGCCTGTTAGGTCTTCTGCAAGAAAAAAGTTTTATGTTAGGAAATAGTTTGACATTTCATTCAAATGCACCAGTTTCTCAAGCATGAGACCGAAAAGTAATAGTACTAGTACGAAATTTTTACATAAATTTGGAGCCATCATATTATTCCACATAATTTGTGTGACATTCCCGTTTCTTCTCCTTCCTCGTTCAAAAGAACAATCTTGTCATCACTAATTTTGTAATTATTCCTGTCATTGTCAAAACTTATTCTCTGGTGAGCTTCACTAGCTCTACCAGAATCAGCGCTACTTCGAGAATAGGATTTGAGTAGCTGCTAGCCAGGGACTGTACAGCTGGCCGTCAGGAATGTAGCGATTTGGCAAAAATTTTCTGTCAAAATTTCATTTCCTTGGATACACCGAGAAATCTTTCGTACCTGTTATTCGTGTTGGTCGTTTATTTCCACTCTGGTGATCTGAATCTATGGATTTCGCTAGTAATTATAATAACGCTTATCATTCGGACACCAAATCAATCACATAAACGAACAGCGACTGGCATTCACCCGAACTGGTTAATTCGGCTCAGCTCGTATAGCCCCGTCCCTTTTTGCCTGCGGGGAAGTTCTTTATTTCTAGATGCGACGGGGATTCCCCAGGCAGAAACATCACGTGAACTATGCATGCATTCAAAAAACAACTTATGATTTGTTCAAAAATCAACTTAGAATGTGCTCAAAAAACAACAGGGGTGTATTTCAAAATCACATGAACAATCAACAGATCATCGTGTGTATTTCAAAATCACATGAACAATCAACAGATCATCGTGTGCTGGGTGCTAGGCGCTTTGTGAAGCAAGGTCTTTTTTCTTCAAGAATGTGAAATTGACGCCTCCTGTAATTGCCGTCGGAGGCAGAAATATCGGTTTGACACCCCCCCCCCTCCTTCCCCCTTCCCCCTGGATCCGCGCCTCCTCAATGTGGTTACAGTTACAACGGCTGACTGACCACAGGCTGTAGGTGTGGTGCAATCACAATCCTGCATTTCAGAAAGTAAAAGACAAGAAATTTCCGGCGTCAGTCAGCGGTCATAGCACATGCAGTCCTTTTTGAAACTCGTGGCTACCAAAGTTCCCGTTACAGTTTATTCTCAACATCCACAAATAGCGGACAGACACTGAACAACCTGTCCTCTATATTAACTTTAGGCTTCCGCTGCCATTGTCACAGTCAATGAAATTTTTTTTGGGTCCGTGACCGCATTGTCAGTGGTAAACTACCGACGTTTCGGTCACTGTTGCAAGTGACCTCCTTCAGGGAGTTTTTGTTTAGAGCAAACTTGCAACACTGACCGATACTTCGGTAGTTTTACATATTGACAATGTGGTCACAAACCCACAAAAAATTCATTAAACTGTCCTCTGCCTAAACTAAATCCGACAAACACCTCCATCGCATAATCTCCGGTAAATTACGACACTAAGAGTATACACCAAATGGTTCTTCCATTTCTTTTCTGTCGCCAGAATCTCGTCTTGGAGTTAGTACTGCTGACTCACTCGGCCCTGGGTTCGATTCCTCGCTGGATCGGGGAGTTTCTCCTCCCTGGACTGTGCATATGTGTGTGTGTGTGTGTGTGTGTGTGTGTGTATGTGTGTGTGTATGCGTGTGCGTGTGCGTGTTCTCATAATCACTGACACGCAAGTCACCGATGTGGCGTCAAGTTTAAAGATTTACACCAGGTGGCCATACTCCCCGGAATGGAACACCTAGCCAAATATACCATACGTTTCCTTTTATTTCGTTTCTCTCGCTCACTTCACTACAACTACTGTCCAATCTACAAACATGCAGTTGTCAGCCTTACTAAGAGGAGAGAGTGGATTACAACATTCTTGATTTAGATGCGACGATTTGCTGCAGCACTATTGCATAACGACAAATTCAACTTTCCAGTCAGGTACTTACGATTTCATGTGTTGCTGTCGCGGTCATTTCTTGATTTAGTTAAGTATTATGTTACTGACAGAAAAATCATCATGGTTATGAACTAATATTTTTACTTGAGAATAATATTACAAAAATGTAATGGCTAAAGCGAAATTATTGAATGAGATGACGTACAGGTCGCGGTCTCGTATTTGGTAGGAATAGCATTTAGGTCCCTTGTGGTCATCAAATTTAGTTTCTCCTTGCATTCCCAAAATCGCTTAACCAAAATGCAGGGATGATTCGCTTAAAAGAACCGCTGCCGACCTCTTTCCCCATTCCTACCAAATCCTAGCCGGTAATCTACCTCTACTGACATCGACGGTACGCTAAACAGGCAGTAAAGTTCTGTTCCCTTTATTTGTTTCATTATGTTCGGTCAGACGTTCTATTCGTGATTACTTAATTTTATAATTGCAAGGCTATTTTACAGAATCGGAGGTATTACGTGGGGCAAACATCAAGGTCCTTTGTAATATAATTTTATTGAAACCGAGAAATAATTGACATTTGATAATTACATAAAATTACCCAGCAACATACTTATTGTTAATACTTGAAGAAAATTTGACTAGATGAAAAGTACAGAATCATCCCTAAGAGAAAGTAGTACACGGTGAGAAGTATTTGTAAAAAGCTGGTGGGACGACTGTCACTGCATATGTGTTTAGATCATAGTGTACGCAGCTTCCAAGTGGTTGCACCAGTATGATGAGAATATTCTTAGCTATGGTGTTCCAAAATTGTTTATAGAGTTTGCTTGCCTACTGATACGTCTAGAACTAACCTGAAATGTTATTTTTCCCACATTCCACATTGCTTGGAGAAACTATTCAATTACAGATTGTATCTATTTAACATATATGTTTTGATTAGAGTTTATGAATACATGTTATATACTGAAATTTCTGCCTCCTGCCGATTATGAGCTACAGCTTGGACTGCTGTGTGATTAACAAGACAGATCTGAGCAAGCTGCAAGTATGCGAAATGAAGTTTGTGGGATCAGTCTTGCAGGAGACTGGAAGGCACAAAATTAAGAATGAAGACACCAGGGGAGAGATGCAAGTGAATCTGTCAGTGACTGAGAGTCTGAGTACTGCATGGTCAAGTTTTCAGGACATGTGAAGAGGATGAAGAATAACTGCTTGACAAAACAATACTTGGATAGAAATATGTAGAGGAAAAAACCTATAGGACGACCAATTAAAAGACTGCTGTATCAGATTAAGGAAGATTTGAAGACTAGTGGAGAAAACTGGGAATCAATACAGAGACAAGAGGTGTGTAAAGATAAAGCAAAATGGAGGCAACATATTCATAAATACCTTACTCGGCTCACTGGGAGGATACAAAGATGATGATAATGCTGAACCTTTCTGGCAGTTTAATACCGTGTGTGAGACAGGAAACTAAACCTGGAATCTTTGAAGAGGAATGACCACCAATCGATACCGTTGATTATAATTTTCTAGCGTATGATACGATGCATTATCTTTCTCCCTCTCAGAATTGTGCTTTGTAACCGTTTATACGTGAAAATGTTTAATCTGAGGGTGCATTGTGAGTTACATCACCAGTAGAGCGAATGAACTACAGTCCTCCAGAAAATCAGACTGCCTATTTGTTTGTATGCTTCCTTGAGTAGTGTAGCATTTTAGCTAACATGTGTTTCTGGAGTTGTAGGCTTGATCAAGTTACTTGTACAACATTTATCTTTCGGACCTAACCCATGATGTCAACTGTTAGTTAAGTATGTTGTTTGTAGATATTTACGCATGAAAATAGCCACGCATGAATGTAGCCACTGTACATGACTGCTGTCAGTGGCGGCCACGAGATAGTACGGTCGCAAGAAGACCAATTTCTGGACGGCCACGTGGCATTACCGAGAGGGCGACTGTCATGTTTGGGGTATGGCTCTGACGTATTGCACTGTCTCTGCACCAGTAATCTGAGCAGCAGATGGTACCGCAGTGACACAACGAACTGTTACGAAGCGGTTCCTTCAAGGACAGTTTCGAGGCAAAAGCCCTGTGGCCTGCATTCCATTGACCCCAGCCACCGCCAATTGTGACTTCAGTGGTGTCAAGCGGAAGCTCATTGGTGGACAGGATGGAGGGCTGTTGTGTTTTCTCATGAAAACTGGTTCTGCATGGTGCCAAGGATGGCCGTGTGTTGGTTAGAAGGAGGCCAGCTGAAGGCTTGTAACCAATCTGCCAGCATGCTAGACACACCGGATATACACCTGAAGTTACGGTCTGGGGAGCGATTTTGTATGACAGCAGGAGAACTGTTGTGGTTATCTAACACACCGTGACTGCAAATTTGAACGTCAGTCTAGTGACTCGACCTGTTGAGTTGCCGTACATGAACAGCATTCTATGGTGTGTTTTCCAACAGGATAACTCGCGCTCACATACTGTTGTTATAACCCAACGTACTCTCCAGAATGTTGACAGGTTGGCTTGGCCTGCTCGATAGTCAGATCAGTCTCCAATGGAGCACGTACGAGGCCTCAGACGACGACAACTTCAGCATCATCCACAACCAGCATTAACCGCCCCTGTATCAACCCACCAAGAGCATCAGACATGGAACTGCAGCGTAAAATCTGACTTCCGTTACCTGTGTAACACAATGCATGTACGTTTGCATGCTTCCATTCAGCATTCCGGCGTTTACAGCCGTTCTTAATATACAAGCATTTCACATTTTCAGTCACTTCTCTCTCGCCTTTATTAACCTGTGATCTTGCAGCGTTATTCATTTAAATGTGTTACGTGGACAAATGCATTCCCGAAATCTCATTCCGCTAGATTAATCATTTTCTATTAGTGAATGTGTTTCATCAGTGTATATTGTGAAAAGTAATGGACGTGTAACAGTGCCCTGAGGCACGCGTGAAGACTTCTCTCCATTGTGACGTAAATTATTCTGTTTCCTAGAAATTCTTCAGTCCAGTCACCGCTTCTACCTTCGATGATGGTCACAGTTCGCTGAAGAGAAAAGATGACAAACTTTTCGTGTATGTCATATCTGGCTGCAACCATTCATTGACATTAGATAACGTAGAGCCACCAAATTAGGGGGATGTACATTCTTATATTTCACGCAGTGCTCCAATGGTCTATAGAATTTAGATCGGCTGATTTAGTGGGACAATAGAAGTCTGATAGGTTGTTTGAGCGTTCGTCAAACTAGGAACGTACGCGTAAGGCACTCTGAAAACGGTTCAAATGGTTCAAATGGCTCTGAGCTCTATGGGACTTAACATCTGAGGTCATCAGTCCCCTAGAACTTAGAATTACTTAAACCTAACTAACCTAAGGACATCACACACATCCATGCCCGAGGCAGGATTCGAACCTGCGACCGTAGCGGTCACGCGGTTCCAGACTGAAGCGCCTTCAACAGCTCGGCCACAGCAGCTGGCTCTGAATACGGATGTTGCCATTTTGGAAGATGGGAATATCCATAGGATACTAATCATGAAGTTGCAGAAGAAAGGGCAACACTTGGTCACAGAAACGTCAATCACATAACCTGAAAATTTGTACTGAAGTCGTGGCAGAAAAATAAACTCAAATCATCATACAACCACCGAAATCCATAACTGGCAGTTAAACGCTTCATTGAACCATCTGTGCACTCAGTACCTTCAATCGTTTGAAAACACGCCAAATTGCACCTCATCACAAAACATAACATACCTCCAGTCAGCTATTATTCACTCTGCTTTGCTGGCCCACTGAAGACACGCAGCTTTACGTGACGTCCTTAGCATTGACATTTTCGACATATAGATTCCAGATGTCCATTACATACAGTTCCCGTCACAATGTTCGCTCTGAAAATGGTGAACATAGACTTGCTTTCATCGATGATGATGTTTGGTTTGTGGGACGCTCACCTTCGTCGTCATCAGCGCTCGTACAAAGTCCCAATCATTGCACAGTCCAGTCTAGCCACTTTCACGAATGATGATGAAATTATGAGGACAACGCAAACACCCAGTCACTGGGCAGAGAGAATGCCCAACTCGACCGGGAATCTAACCCGGGACCCGTGATCCAGAGACAGCAACGCTAGCCACGAGACCACGAGATGCGGACTGCTTTCATCGAAAGCAGTAATTCCTGTCGGGTTTGAAACAGATTTTTCACTGACGAAGCGTGACACTCGTCTCCGATCAATGTCGGATAGGGTCTTTTTACAATCATTGTCATTACGCCTAGTTACATGGCTGCGAGTAGTACACTATTCCTTATAGACATATTAGATAGTCCTTGTTGATACACCAAAATCTAGAAAGTACATTCACGATGGAGATATGAGCACGTTCAATGACGTTTCTGCCACTCACCTCCCGACATAGACCCTTCTTAGTGCGCTGCTTCCGTATAACTTACTAGCGCATACACATGACTGCGCTGCCATGGTTTACATGGAGGGTCACGACACTGCTTGCTATCACTTCTACACCATCTGTAGCGCTCTAAATTGACTAGTAAACTTTATTCAGGAGATGAGTAATTTTGGTCTCGTAAGATTATTAGTACCCGTAATTTATTTAATATAACAGGCTCAAAGATAGTGTTACAGAAAGGTGCTTATACAGTGAACACCTCATCCTAATTACCTATAGGTGTACAACAGAAGTCAAACGTAAATCTGATACAACTAATTCTACATTATTTCACCGAAAGAATCTGGACGCTCTATGCAATGCGGAACTGACCACTAGATGCCCAAGAGAGCAGGACTCGTCTCTGTCAGTGGAGGGATGTGGGATTACTGTACTGGTAGTAGACAAGGAGTCACAGTAGCATGAGTCGTTCATGATAGCTCAATGATTTCGAACGTTAAAAGTCACTGGATGTCACCGGTGTAATAAATCCATTAGGAAAATTTCAACTTTCCTAAAATTGTCCAAGTTTACTGTTGGTATTGTTACTGTGAAGTGGAAACTCGAAAGAACTGCCACAGGACCAAGCAGACCTCTTGTAATGACTGATAGAAACCATCGAGCAACACGGATGGTAGTTGTAAAAAGTCACATGAAATCAGTGGAAAAAAATTACTCGTGTTTTCCACAGTAGTCCAGTTAGCACAGAGACCGTACGTAAGGAGTTAAAAAGAAAGGCATACAATGATCAGCTTCTCCTCAGAAGCCACATATTTCTGTAGACAACGCAAACCGACGCTTGAGCGGTGAAAGGAGTGACGATAATGGACTGTGGATGACTGGAAACGAGTGATGTGCAGTGATGAATCACGTTATATCCTGTGGCAGGCCGATGTGGGTCTGGGTTTGGCAAATGCTGGGAGAACGTTACTTGCCATCACGTGTTTTGTCAACAGTGAAGTACAGCGGGGGTTGAGTTAAGGTTTGGAGCTGTTTCCTCTTGGTTAAGGTTATTGCGGACGGATAAATAAAAGAAAAAAATTCTACAGCGTTATGTACTGCGTACTGTCACGGAACTGTTCGGGGACGCTGATTTCATCACCATGACAAAGCACCATCTTACAAAGTACCTGAAAGGGACTGGCCTACCCTGAGTCTCCACCTGAACCCGATGGAATACCTTTGGGATGAGTTAAAACGTCGACTTCGCTCCACAGTTCAACATTCAACATCTGTATTTCCTGTGGTTTAGGCTCTTAAGGAAGATTGGATTGCCATTCCTCCACAGACATTCAGAAAGCTCACTGAAAGTGTCCCCAGTGGAGGTAAAGCCGTCATGAAGGCCAACGGTGGACACACACTACGTTAATGTCCTGTACTAGGTGTCCAGATAGTTTTGATCACATGCTGTACTTTTCTCCTAGGGCCATTTTTGGAACATATGCAACCAGAAACACACTCTGTGACGCCACTGAAGTTCCCTGAACCCCGGATGTGTTGGTCGTACGGAGAGCGTCCGCATCGCGGTGCGTGACTGCGGCAGCGAGGGCCGTTTGTCTTACGTCAATGGCGGGTTCTGAGTTTTTATGAGATATGGCTTTGGTATTAATGGCTGGAATTAGCGGCGCTGGAGGGCTTCCAGGTCGGTACCTGGCGGCGGGGCGGCGCGACCGGGCCCCGGGGGGAACATCGCTCACGGCGCCAACTTCCCGGCGCGCCTTAAATATTTCACGTGCTCCACCCCGACCTACAGCCGAACCGCCGAATTAAACGAGAAATTCTCAGCCAAATTTTTTGTGTGTGCTGCCCTACTGAATGTGTTCAGTGGAACCCCTTTCGCAGCGCAGATGAAAAGCAAGAAATAAACAGTGACACGCCGAAATACTTTATTGGGTCAACCAACATAGCTGGCAAATGTCTCATCAATATTCATAACGAATACATGATATATCACTGTTGAAAGCCCCTGATCCGTGAGAAATGCTGCAACGTGTGCAGTTCCTCGCAGAGATGCTGGTTGTAGAAATATGCGAATAGAAGATGACGAAGAGCAGGTTGAAGTTGAAGAAACTAGTCAGGAAGAATCAGTGTATAAAGAAGTGAACAAGATTCTGAACCTTGCATTTCACTGACAGAGGGAATCGAGAGGCTTGAGCGCGTAACACTGACTGACAATACTCCAGCTAGCCACTACCTGTTCTTAGGTATCCGCACTGCACACTGAGTCAGACAAAACTACGTGAACTCTGTATCTACATCCTTTATTTTAGTCATCAGTCTTCTGACTGGTTTGAAGCTGCCCGCCGCGAATTCCTCTCTTGCTTTTATTTCTTCATCACATAGTAGAACTTCCATCCTACGTCCTCAATTATGCATTAAACGTATCCAAGCCTCTGGTTTTCCCTACAGTTTTTACCCTCTATAGTTCCTTCTAGTAACAAGGAAGTTATTCCTCTGGTTTTTTCTGTCGAACATCTGTGATTGCCCTTTTTAGATGTGTCCACTCTTTTCAAACGAACTGCCTAACTGATTTTCCTCATCACAGTATGCACATCCTTGACGAACATCTGACTTATCTCTTCATTCCTTAGTACTTCCGTATCCCACTTCTTTATGCACTAATTCCTCCTGACTAGTCTCTTCAATTTCAACCTACTCTTCATCATTACTAAATTGTGATCTGTGTCTATATGTGCAACTGCGTATTTCTTACAACTCAATGTCTGATCTCGGAATCTCTGTCTGATAATGGTGTAATCCAGCGGGAACCTTCCCATATCTCTAGGTTTTCCTAAGTATCCTCCTCCTGTTTTAATTGTTGAACAGACTACTTGAAATTTATTGCACAACTCAATTAGTCTTTCTTTTCTCTCATTCCTACCATCGAGCCCATATTCTCCCGTAATCCTTTCTGCCACTCCTTTCCTACATCCGCGTTCCAGTGCCTCATGACTTACGTTTTCGTCTCCCTTCACATACTGAATTACCCATCAGTATTCTGATAAGCTTTCTCTATCCCTTCATCTGCTGCTTGTAATGTTAGCGTGTCTACCTGAACTATCGCTGTTGGCCTTAGTTTACTGTCGAATCTGATGAGAACGACCGTATCACTGAACTGTTCACAGAAGTTCATCTCTGCCCTACCTTTCTATTGACAACGAATTCCTCCTCCGTTATAACACTTTCTGCTGCTGTTGATATTATCCTCTGTTCGCCTGACCAGAAAACCTTATTTTCTTTCCATTACGCTTCACAGACCCTAACTACATCTACAATGAGCCTTTGCATTTCTCTTCCAGATTTTCTAACTTTTCTACTACTTTCAAACTTCCGATATTACAAGCTCCGTCTAGTACAATATTATCTCGTTGTCGGTAATTCCATATTGTCTCATGATCACCTTCCATTCCGGAGATCTGAATGGGGGACTAATCCGGAATCTTTCACCAATGGAGAAATCATCATGACTCTTTTTTTCAGTTACAGGCCAAATGTCCTGCGCATACAAATTATGTGTCTTTAATGCAGTGGTTTCCATTGGCTTCTGCACCGTTATTCCGTTGATCACTGCTGATTCTTCCGCCTTTAATGGAGAGTTTCCTTCCCAAGGACAAGAGTGTGCCCTGAACCTATGCCCGCTCCTCAGCCCTCTTCGACAAGGCCGTTGGCGGAACGAGGTGACTTCTTACGCTGGAAGTCTTCTGCAGACATTGATGATGCTTTTATTCAAAATTTAATCAGTTTCTGGCTTTGGATCCGGGACCCAGGACGTTTTGATCTACGTTCCAGTCATACTTCACACCTTGCGGTTTTGGTGAAAGGATCGGAATAACGACTATTAGTAAGCCGTTGTTTAACTCTAATGGCTCTAATTTTACCTTTATGGCTTTTTCTAGGCATACAACATTTATGTTGTGAAAATATGTAACGTTAGTACTTCTTTCGTGATGCTACAATCACTGTTCGGCGTATGGTCAGTAGTTTCTTTAAGTCAGACAAAAGACACGGCATTATTTTGAGTACTTTTTAGGATTCCGTAGGTTAGTCAATAGAAACGGCACTCATATAGTATCACGTTGCTGTCTGTTTGTTAAGACCACTTTTTCTCCGGAAGGGTAGGGGTATCAAGACGAAATTTATTTCAAATACTAAGAGGCTCTAAGAGAGTGAAATGAAAAGATACGACCTTCAAGTCACCAAAGGAAATTAACTATCTAAGATGGCGTGCTGAGAAGTAATGCCTCTGAATTTTTTGTGTGAAAAGTCTTAAAGCTTTTTACGTATAACAGAAGTTGTTAACTTTATACATCCTGATTTTTCATGCCTACTTACTTACTTCTCAACTTAGCCATCTTGACGACGAACACATTTCTCCCAGTGAGAGACCAGTTTGTTAATACCGTCACGGAGGAATGCTGGACATCATTGACGAAGTGACAACCCCACCACTGCTTATACCGCTTCATCATTATCAAAGTGAAATCCTCGAGGGCGTTCTTAACTTGCGGAAACATACGAAAATCGGATGGGACAAAGCGTGGACTGTGGAGGACGATCGACGATAGTGAACCCTAGGCGTCGGATTGTTGCCGATGTCGCAGTGTTCGTGTGTGGTCTGTCTGGCATTGCCATGCTGGAGGAAAGTGTGTGGGCAAACGCTGCGAATTCGAAACTCAATTACAGCACGCTGCTTCTTGTGCGCCGACATACTTACGTTACCCATCATTATGTTACAAGCTACAATTCGGAGCCCTGTAGCGGCAGAGGGTTGAAAATACGTAGACATAAGCATTAAGATATAGAAAGTTAATAAGGTTTGTTTTACTGAAATAGATTTAAGAGTTTTCACATAAAAATTCGAAGGCATTACGTTTCAGTATGCCCTCATAAATGCAAAAAGAAGTTAGCAGGGTGACGGCAGAGCATGACTCCTACTAGCACTTATCCGGTTTTTTAGAAGCTGACTGAGAATCCCGCAGCTTATAAGATTACATCTGTAATTCGTTTTCTGAACGCACAGCAATTTAAACCAGTCGTCATGTAATTAGAAGTTTTTGTTTACAGAGAGAACTACTGCGAGTAATTCACTTATAAGGAGATGCGTGTGACAGTTCAGTGAAGGAAATGGTCAACTGGACGAAGACGGTCGAAGTAGGCGTCCATGTCTCATTAATAAGGAACTGATCCGTGCAGTTGAAGAACTCATAAACGAAAACCGCAAGCATGCAGTATCCAACATTTCCAAGAACTTTCGCAAATTTCATGATCATTTCTTCACGACATTTTTTTCTGAAAAACTGACTTTTCGGAAACGGTGTAATCGTTTCCGCAAAAACTCATACATAAAATAGAAAAAGAAGCATCTGGGCAGTGAACTTGACATTTTGACTCGTTAAACAAGATTGTGATGATTTTGTAAGGAAGTTAATGCCCAGGGTCGCTTATGAATCCTCTCGACCACGACAATCATGGAATGTGGGGTGCACTGCATCACCACTGAAAACTGAATCCATGCTAATCTTGACTCAAAGAAATGTTCTGTGTACAGTCTTTTGAGACAGGTACAGCATTCTACTGCAGCATTTTCTACCGCGATATGCGAGAATTATTGCAAGTGGTTACTGTGAGATACCCAAGTAACAACGTCGTCGATATGGAAAAAGCGACGCGGAAAGCTCACAAACGGTATTGTTTAGGTTCATTGTAACGTCAGACCTCAGACTGGGAACAAGAATCGTCAAATCTTACGGAACTTTAGCTGGAACCATCTTGACCACCCATCGAAAAACCCTGACTTCGCTCCTAGCAACTTCAATTTCTTTTTGCGCCTGAAAACGTTTCTTCGTGGTAAAAAATTACGAACGACGACAATATCTTTTAGTCATCAGTCTTCCGACTGGTCTGATGCGGCCGGCCACGAACTCGTCCCCAGTGTCCCCCTCCCGAGTACCAGTGGTCTTGGGTTAGAGTCTTTGACCCATAATCAAAACGTCTTCGGTCCCGGGTTCGAATCCCGGCGCTGCTTAAGTTTTGATTAATAATCAGCATTGGCGACCGAAGACTTCCGGCATAAGACGTCACCTTCATTTTGCCAACGGCCTTGTCAAAGACGGCAGAGGAGTGGACAGAGGTTCAGGGCTCTCTCTTGCTCTAGGGGTGGATAACCGCCCCTAAAGACGGAAGAATTGGCAGTGATCAGCGGCATGAGGATGCAGAAGGCAATGGAAATCATTACATTAAAAACACGTAACGTGTATCCGCCGACATGTGGACAGTAATTGAGACAGTGTCATGATAATCTCTCCATTGACAAAAGATTCATGAATAGTCCCCCATGCGGATCTCCGGGAGGGGACTGCCAAGGAGGAGATGACCATGAGAAAAAAATTAAATAATCAACGAAATGATAACGTTGTACCAGTCGGGGCGTGGAATGTCAGATGCTCGAACATGATAGGGAAACTACAAAATATGAAAAAGGAAATGCAAAGGCTCAATCTAGATATAGTAGGGGTTCGTGAAGTGTAATGGAAAGAAGACACAGATTTCTGGTCAGATGAGTATAGGGTAAATGGTATAACGGGAGTAGGATTCGTTATGAATAGGAAGGCAGGGCAGAGAGTGCGTTACTGTGAACAGTTCAGTGATAGGGATGTTCTTATCAGAAGCGACAGCAAACCAACACCGACAACGATATTTCATATATACATGCCGACGTCGCAAGCTGAAGATGAAGAGGTAGAGGAAGTGTATAAGGATATTGAAAGAGTAATACAGTATGTAAAGGGGGATGAAAATCTAATAGTCATGGGGGACTAGAATGCAGTTGTAAGGAATGGACTAGAAGAAAAGATTACTGGAGAATATGGGCTTGGGACAAGGAATGAGAGAGGAGAAAGACTAATTGAGGTCTATAGCAAGTTTCAGCTAGTAATAGCGAATACTGTGTTCAAGAATCAGAAGAGGAGGAGGTAAACTTGGAAAATTCCGGGTGATACGGGAAGATCTGAGTTAGATTACACCATGGTCAGTCTGAGATTTCCAAATCAGATACTGGATTATGAGGTGTACCCAGGAGCAGACATAGACTCAGATCACAATGTAGTAGTGATGAAGAGTAGGCTGAAGCTTAAGACATTAGTCAGGAAGAATCAATACTCAAAGAAGAGGTATACGGAAGTACCAAGGAATGACGAGATACGGTTGAAATTATCAAAGGCTATAGATACAGGAATAAGGAATAGCTCAGTAGGCAGTACAGTTGAAGAGGAATGGGCATCTCTAAAACGGACCATCACAGAAGTTGGGAAGAAAAACACAGGTATAAAGAAGGTAAATGCGAAGAAACCATGGGTTACAGAAGAAATACTTCAGTTGATCGATGAAAGGAGGAAGTACATAAATGTTCCCAGAAACTCAGGAATAAGAAATACAAGTCGCTGAGGAATGAAATAAATAGGAAGTGCAGGGAAGCTAAGATGAAATGGCTGCAGGAAAAATGTGAAGACATGGAAAAAGAAATGACTGTCGGAAGGACAGACTCAGCATAAAGGAAAGTCAAAACAAACTTCGGTGATATTAAGAGCAAGGGTGATAACATTAAGAGTGCAACGTGAATTCCACTATTAAGTGCAGAGAAGAGAGCGGATAGATGGAGAGAATACATTGAAAGCCTCTATGAGGGGGAAGATTTGTCTGATGTGATAGAAGAAGAAACAGGAGTCGATTTAGAAGAGATAGGGGATCCAGTATTAGAATTGGAATTTAAAAGAGCTTTGGAGGACTTAAAATCAAATAAGGCAGAAGGGATAGATAAATTCCATCAGAATTTCTAAAATCATTGGGGCAAGTGGCAACAAAACGACTATTCACGTTGGCGTGCAGAATGTGTGAGTCTGGCGACATACCATCTGACTTTTGAAAAAGCATCATCCACACAATTTCGAAGACGGCAAGAACTGACAAGTGCGAGAATTGTTGCACAGTCAGCTTAACAGCTCATCCATCCAAGTTGCTTACAAGAATAATATACAGGCGAATGGAAAAGAAAATTGAGGATGCGCTAGATGATCAGTTTGGCTTTAGGAAAGGTAAAGGGACGAGAGAGGCAATTCTGACGTTGCGGTTAAAAATGGAAGCAAGACTAAAGAAAAATCAAGCCACGTTCGCAGGATTTGTCGACCTGGAAAAAGCGTTCGACACTGTAAAATGGTGAAATACGTTCGAAAATCTGGAAAAAGAGAGGGTAAGCTGTAGGGGATGACGGGTCATACGCAATATGTACAACATGCAAGAGGGAATACTAAGAGTGGACGACCAAGAAGAAAGAGCTTGTATTAAAAAGGGTGTAAGATAAGGATGTAGCCATTCGTCCCTAGTGTTCAATCTGTACATCGAGGAAGCAATGATGGAAATAAAAGAAAGGTTCACGAGTGGAATTAAAATTCAAGGTTAAAGGATATCAATGATAGGATTCGCTGATGACATTGCTTTCCTGAGTGAAAGTGAAGTAGAGTTACATGATCTGCTGAACGGAATGAACTGTCTAATGAGTACAGAGTGTGGATTGAGAGTAAATCGAAGAACGACGATGGTAATGAAAAGGAGTAGAAATGAGAACAGCGAGTAACTTAACATCAGGATTGATGGTCACGAAGTAGATGAAGTTAACGAATTCTGCTACCTGGGCAGTAAAATAACCAATGACGGACGGAGCAAGGAGGTCATCAAAAGCAGACTAGCAATGGCAAAAAAAGCATTCCTGGCCAAGAGAAGTCTACTAATATCAAATATCGACCTTAATTTGAGGAACAAATTTCTGAGAATGTCTGGAGTACAGCATTGTATGGTAGTGAAACATGGACTGTTGGAAAACCGGAACAGAAAAGAATCGAAGCATATGAGGTTTGGCGCTACAGACGAATGTTGAAAATTAGGTAGACTGACATGAGGAGATTCTACGCAGAATCAGAGAGGAAAGGAATATGTAGAAAACACTTATAGCCGGCCGCTATGGCCGAGCGGTTCTAGGCGCTTCAGTCTGGAACCGCACGACCGCTACGGTCACAGGTTCGAATCCTGCCTCGGGCATGGATGTGTGTGATGTCCTTAGGTTAGTTAGGTTTAAGTAGTTTTAAGTTCTAGGGGACTGATGACCTCAGATATTAAGTCCCATAGTGCTCAGAGCCATTTGAACCATTTTTTGAAAACACTAATAAGGTGAAGCGACTGAATGATAGGTCAGCTATTAAGACATCATGGAGAGACTTCGATGCTACTAGAGAAAGCTGTAGAGGGCAAAAACCGTAGAGGAAGACAGAGATTGAAATACTTCCAGCAAATAATTGAGGACGTAGGTTACAAGTGCTTCTCTGAGACGAAGAGGTTAGCACAGGAGAAGAATTCGTGGCGGGTCGCACAAAACCAGTCAGAAGATTGATGACCCCAAAACAAGGAAAAGGCCAACCTTCTCATCTCAGAGTAGCACTTGTAACCTGCGTCCTCAATTATTTGCGGTACGTATGTTTGATACTATGAGAATTGTCCTGGCACGGAGAGCCCTTTTTGCCAGTGCTAGTCTGCTTTAAATGTCCTCTTTTTCTCCGTCCATCAGGCGTTATTTTCTTGCCTAGGTAGCAGAATTCCTTACCTCATCCACTTCACGACCATCAGTCTTGATGTTAAGATCCTCGCTCCTTTAATTTCCTGAACAGTGGCATATTAATTGGAAAGAATGACTGAAAGAAATTAGAAAGTACACGTATCTTGGGTGAACTTTAACTGGTACTGATATCAACAGACCTTCAATGTCAATACCTTTAATATCAATATTTATGTATTTAAAGTTACGTACTTCTTCTCATTAGTCCCATTGTGCATAGAGCTGATTATGACAATGCTGATACAGGATCGCCCCTCTGCTGCTCACGCAAATTCCTCTTGTCTGTTTCGAACCTCCTGATGCAGGATTCTCGGCGCAGGCGAAATGATGAACAGACGGATGTGATTATATATATAAACTTCCCTTCCTGATACATTTTATAACACTTTTTAATATACGGTTGCGATGCACATTTTTAAGCGATACTGGCACGGCGGAGAGGTCGTACGTCCGCCCGCTACCTCTTACAGAAACAAACAGGTGATGATACAGAAATAAATCAATTGAAGAGCGTATCTCTTCCCTTTTTTGTATCAAAACGTTATCTCTGGCTCAAAATAAATTGTTACTTTACCATTGGTTTTATATATAGCTTACGTGTGTAGAAAGGAAAGATCGAAGGAAGAAAAAACAGCATGATCCATTACAACTGCCCCCTACTGTGCACTGACGTCTTACGGAGGTACACAGTGTCTGAGCTTGTTTACCTTTTTGAGGGTTGATAACCCTGGCTGGTATGGGAATAGCCTCTATTTTCGGCCATCGGAGTTATCCTGTATGGTTATCAATTTATATGGGTATGTCAGCTTCTTTTAACACATAGATACATACGTTTTCTTTCGTAACATATTGCTTGCTGTAACCGCATAGTCCCATTGTCGCCAGTCAGTATTTGCTCAGCGTTTAGCCTGCGAAGCATGTACGCGCAGCGCAACGATCGTTATCGTCCTATCTCGCGCTCTCTTGCTTAGTACATAGCCAGAGTGTCTGTATCGTGCGTTTACAGTCGCTCTCACTGCACAAATTCGTGAAGCTCGTGTTCAGCGGCGTGATCCTTTGTGAAATCTTCGATGGAGTGACAACTGGCTTCTGTATCAGCGGTGCCGGCCGGAGTGGCCGAGCGGTTCTAGGTGCTACAGTCTAGAACCGCGCGACCGCTACGGTCGCAGGTTCGAATCCTGCCTATGGTATGGATGTGTGTGATGTCCTTAGGTTAGTTAGGTTTAAGTAGTTCTGAGTTCTAGGAGACTGATGACCTCGGCAGTTAAGTCCCATAGTGCTCAAAGCCATTTTGTATCAACGGTCTGACGAATTTATTTCACCTCGACTAGAAGAAGGGATCGATTGGTAGGGCATGTTCTGACACATCAAGGGATCACCAATTTAGTATTGGAGGGCAGCGAGGAGGGTAAAAATCGTAGAGGGAGACCAAGAGACGAATACATTAAGAAGATTCAGAAAGATGTAGGTTGCAGTAGGTACTGGGGGATGAAGAAGCGTGCACAGGATAGGGTAGCACGGAGAGCTGCATCAAACCAGTCTCAGGGCTGAAGACCACAACAACAACAACAACGTCGCTCTCACTTATTCACTGGTGACACCAGACGTACCAGACGTACATTCGACATCCGTCGAGTTTCTTGCCGCTTTTACTACGTTGCCATTCTTCACGTAACTTTCATACAATAACAGATTCTGTTTTCCTTTATGGCATAAATTGGCATACATTTCATTTCAGTTTTCAGTGACTTCTTGTCGGAGGATATTTATTAATTCGAAAGACTTAAAGAAGTAAACAATAGTCGCTACAATAGATACTACCCGCCGCTCAAATAACTAGGCATGCCTCGCCTCTCTAGCATTCTCCAAGAAGGATCTACACACTACAAGGTCGAGGATATTCCATGGAAAGGCATTTATGTGCTCAGTTACGCCTCGTTTCTGGACTTAACTGTGACCCCAAGAACAAAATAGTTCGTTGTTTATAAAAACAATTCAATTCTTTATAAAAACAATTCAAATCTGACGATACCAATCGTAGCAAATACTTATTCAGTGTTTAAAAGTGCAGCTCAATATATACTTGTTATGTTCGTTGTATAAATCATAACCGTTTTATGTGCTGCAGTATAGAGAGTTGCATCACCAATGCAGTATGTTACGTACAATGAGCGCAAAACAGTGTTCACATAAGTAACAATCGAGCATAAAAATTTCAATGTAAATGAGGTGTTTGGCGCTGTCATGGGTAGTCGATGCTCACAGTAGTTAGGTTTCGATCCCTTGATAATTTGGTAGCACTCAACCTTAGTTCAGCATCATGATAGCTGACGTACTGCAATTGTTTTCTTTTTCACATACCTTCACACTGTCACATTCATACGTATCACAAACTTATAACTATATTTATCTTGCGCTGCGGCCCTTTTTTATATGGTACCTAACACTCTACAAGCATTTATCCTTCGTCACTTTAGGCGTGTCGATGCATCGTTCCCTGGAAGAAAAACTTAATACTAACTTAAAACTAAATCTTAATTGATAAGTGTTTAGTGGCTCGATGTCTACTAATGCCCCTTTCATATATTCAACCATGTATTCATTTACTTCAGTGTACAGTTATCCTATCACAAAACTTATTTTATGTCATGTTTGCGTCTCTACTTGCCTCATAAATCTGAAAGATAAAGTGTATTATAGGCCTGATGCGACCTCTAATTCAGTTTGCCACGCATACTGGACTCTCTTGTTTACCTGCAGCAAGACTCTTCTGGGTCCATCAAATATAAATAGTGGATGTACCTTTAATACTTAAATTCTTAAATATTCTACATATATAGATGTAATGTAAATAATAGCGTAACATCAGTAAATTTCTCGTAATTTGGGTCCCTTTCCGTGCATATAATTCCTTAGCTTATTATTGTATATGTGTATTGTGTAGATAGTGGTAGTTGTAGTATAGACTCTCGCTTTATTTTCCATGTCCCTCTTTATGCAAAGGCCTTACAAATGCTGGTGCAGGCTGTAGCTCATAGGCTTTGTTTGTTTTCGGTGCTCCGAGCCGTGTCTGTCTGGCGCGCAAGCGCTTGCGGTTTGTTGACTAGCTTGCTTCCCAATGCGCATGCGCTGCGTCGCTCTGATACCACTAACGTCGCGGCGAGTTGTATATTACGTTGCGCGCTACCGCTCGTTTCACGAGTTTGTTTATTTGTTTAAAAATACGCCACACGCAAGGGGATCGTTGTATTTAGAGTATCTTCGTCTCTACACACATAAAAGTAAAATTCTTCCTTGTTACATGCACTCAACTTATCGTTTACACATTTGACACATAAGAAAAAATTCAAACAAAAATTTTCCTTATCAACTGACAACATAAATTCTGGAATGTGATTTTCCAGCACTCTAAATCTGCTATTGTTACACATATATACAACTTAGAGGGATATCTACCTTGATCGTATCTGATAAAGCAAGTGTCGATCGAGCTCGTGCTCCCACCCTCCTCCAAGGTCACAGAACGGGGGCCTACCGTGACCGGTTCAAGCTTTCCGGTGTCGCGGTGGCATCGGTGTCTGGGTTAGACGTAACTTCCACTATATGGACTGTTGGTGTTTGATTACGCTAATTAGTATCCTGTGAGGCTCTCGACCGAAATTATCTTTGCCTTTGCGCGTTATTCGGCATATGTGCGTTACTTTGATGGCCGAATTCCGTTGTCTGTGGATTATTCGGCTGTATGGTATTGTTTTTTGTTTGCCAAGCGATTGGCTGATTATTGCCGGTATCTTGTGTCTGTACATATTGCGCAGGCTGGAAATACGCTACTTGCCCGTTGTAGTTGATTTAGTTAAATTTTTGCCCATTTCTTTTATATCCGCCCTTGAATTTACGGCTTTGTCCATGGCCGTTGTGACTACCGTTACACCGAGCGAGGTGGCGCAGTGGTTAGCACACTGGACTCGCATTCGGGAGGACGACGGTTCAATCCCGTCTTCGGCCATCCTGATTTAGGTTTTCCGTGATTTCCCTAAATCGCTTCAGGCAAATGCCGGGATGGTTCCTTTGAAAGGGCACGGCCGATTTCCTTCCCCATCCTTCCCTCACCCGAGCTTGCGCTCCGTCTCTAATGACCTCGTTGTCGACGGGACGTTAAACACTAATCTCCTCCTCCTCCTCCACTACCGTTACTGTTACCATAGGCCTGTGTGGGGTAAGGTTGCCATCCGCGTTGTACTACGAATCTGTTGTTTACTTGTTGGTCCGTAAATCTCTGTGGCACTATCTGCCTATTAAGATGCTTGAGTTGTACTGGCCTCTCTTCGTTTATCAATTCTATTGAGTCCATTACAGATAGAAAGTATTCGGTGTTGTGTTCCGGAATGGTAATCAGTTTTTTCCTAATGTTGGCAGAAAGACGGCTCTTTAAAATTTTCACTACGTCTACTTGAGATACGGTGTTCTTCCAGTTTCTGGTTTTATTCAAATATTTTTCAAAATAGTCCCTTAGGCTTCCATGTTTGCTATTGAATGGAACTGGGTTAAATACTTCACGTCTGAGCCTCTCTTGTACGGCCTTACACCAATATTTATCCAGAAACGGTCTCTCAAATTGTTGATAGTAGTGGCAACGTTCCGCCATGTCCGTAGCCCGTAGCACCCTGTGTGTATCCAACAACAAATGTAATTTTCTGGGCTTTGGTCCAGGTACAACATTTCGAAATGCTCGGATAAAGACTACGGGGTTTGTTCTTTTCCCTTCAGAGGTACGAGTAAATATCGAAAATTGTCGATGATTAAGTAATCCCTCATCTGCAAGTAACGTTGACAAACACGCCGTTCGGTCAGTGACAGGCATATTTGTGTTCACTTGTGACGTAGCGCATGGCAACTGCGCTTGCTCGACAGGTACAGCTGCCGGCAAGTGTTCTTGCATTCTGCAACGTCAGCTGTATTCCTTCGACGGAGTAGCCCGTATTGTGGGTAACCACAATGCGTTTTCTGTTTTCTGTGAAACGTTGTTTTGGAATGTCAATAGTTTTAGAAATACTGCCTTGTAATCTTTCCTCTGCTTCCTTTAAACCTAAATCTGTTTTAGCTAGAAGTTGACTTTCTTTCTCCTTTAGAGCTTCTTCTGCAGTATCTAGATAAATTTTGCACTCTGCACTACTTTTTTAGCATGGGTGCTGTCCTTATCCAGCACCCGGGTTCAGCTTTTCCCGTTATTTCCTTTACATCTGCACACATCTGTTTTTTGAGAAATTTTGACCATAAACTCAACTAGTCTAGTCGCAGACTTAACTTTTGTACTTATGTAGGTAAGTTTTACATACGTCTTGCAGCTCGCTGATTTCATTTGTCACATTTTTTACCGACGCATCCACGTGGGATTGCGTCTCCGGAATTTGACAATATGCTTCACTAAGGTTTTGTAACTCACCTGCAATTGGTTCCTGTTTATCGTTTACGGATGACACATTTTCCGTTAACGTATTTATGTTGCGTGATATGTCGATAGTTATTTATTGTTCAAGTTGTTTACCTATCTCTGTCAACTTGCCGGATAGTTCGTCAGGTAATTCAGTAGGTATAGTTTTTCTCACCTCACGGAACTGTTGACTAACACCTTTCCTCAAATCGTTAAATGCCTGATTTTGTTTTGTAAGCTGTTGTCCTATATTTTTTCATGTTGTTTCCTGAACTGCTGTGTCACACCCTTCAGTTGTTGTTTACACTTCCCTGGAATTCCTGCTGTTTTGTAAACTGTTGTGTTATTAGCTGCATGAGTTGTGTGAAATTGTGTGCCTCACTAGTATCTCCATTGCTTTTACGAACTGATTCCTGTTCTTGCGTTCGCGACGAAGTGAGCAAATAATCAGAGGGAGTTTCGCTGTCGCGCGCTTCAGTTTCACTACTTGAAAAAATATTTCCCTTGTGAGAAATGAGAAACTGTCTCGTCGAGCGTCATAAAAGTGACATTATGATTAGTTATATTAACAGTGTCATCATTTTTTTTGATAGTGGGACACCAACCTTGTTGTTTTGTTCGCCAGCTTCCAGTTCACGAGTTGGCACGTTACTATCAACTGTTGCCAAGCTCGGATTTCCGACATCTTGGCGTATTGAAGTTTGTAGTGTATTTCCAGCACTGGCCATTTCCTTTGACTCCATTGTGAATAGTTTAACGAAATAATGAAAATTTTTTTTGAAAAAATGAAATTTTGTCTGTATCGGCACCTTTAAACTAAAGTAAATTTATCTGCGTGTTCACTAATGAACCTAATTATTATTTCACACAGTCTTATAGAATTTGATGACTTATCTTGCACGTTAATGTTGACTTACACAAATTTTCGTCTTTACTTTAGAAATTCACTATCCGTAAAGGATATTAATTGGAAGGATAAGAGATTATTTACTGCCAGAGAGACGCCGCGATTGGCATATAAGCATACAGCGTAGCAGCTTCCTATCTATACCGCTGAAACCAGCATTCCCGGCGCGTCTCATTTCTAGGCAGAATTTAATTTTAATTTGCTCCTTTAGTGTTTTCTTATTTCCAATCTGATGGACGTGTAACAAATACAACAAAGGTTTCATTAGTTTCTTGTGACAATAAAATGAAACATTTATCTAAAAAAAAATTTATCTCAGCAATTGAAAGGTCTGTTCATATTCCGCTCGGTGCCGTCTTTTAAACGGTCGCCATTTGAATAGTAGCATATAGGGGGGCGTGCAAAATAATGGAAACTGATTAATAATTGCTTCTTGAATAATTAAAACAATTGATTGGAAAGCATAAATTAAAGTAATTGGAAGATACACATGTCCTGGGTGCGAACTTTAACTGGTACAGATATCAACATGCCTTCAGTGTCAATACCTTTAAGATCAGTAATCATTATTTAAAGTTACGTAATTCTTCACATTTGTTCCACTGTGCATAGAGCTGATTATGACAATGCTGATACAGGTTCACCCCTCCACTACTCACGCAAATTCCTCTTGTCTGTTTCGAACCTCCTGATGCAGGATTCTCGGCGCGGGGAAAATGATGAACAGACAAATGTGATTAGTGCAATATATATATTTGTCTTCCTAATAAATTTTATAACACTTTTTAATATACGGTTGAAATGCTTATTTTTAAGCAACACTGGCACGGCGAAGCTAGTCATATGTCAGCCCGCTACCTCTTATAGTAACAAACAGGTGAAGATACAGAAATAAATCAATTTAAGAACGTATCTCTTCCTTTTTGTATCAAAACGTTATCTATGGTACAAAATAACTTGTTACTTTACCGTTGGTTTTATACGTAGCTTACATGTATAAAAACAAATTAACTAAGAAAGAAAAAGTAATATGATTTATTACATCTGCTACCTCATATTACATTCGTCTTCCTTCGAGTTACTTTTAGTCCATATTCAATACTCGTCAGTCTGTTCATTCCATCCAGCAGATCCTCTAATTCTTCTTCGCTTTCATTGAGGGTAGAAATATCATCAGCGAATTTTATCATTGATATCCTTTTACTTCGAATTTTAATTCCACTCGTGAACCTTTCTTTTATTTCCATCATTGCTTCTTCGATGTGTAGACTGAACAGTAGGGGCGAAAGACTACATCACTGTCTTCCCCCCCGAGCACTCTTATTGTTCCCTCTTGGCACTTATACATGTTGTATGTTATCTGAGACTTCCTGTAGCTTACTTCTGTTTTCCTGAGAATTTCGAACATTTTGCACCATTTTACATTGTCGAACGCTTTTACCAGGTCGACAAATCCAATGAATGTGTTCTTGATTTTTACTTAGTCTAGCTTCCATTATCAGCCGCCACGTCAGAATTCTCTCTCTGGTGCCTTTACCATTCCTGCAGCCAAACCGATCGTCATCTAACACATCCTCAGCTTATTTTCCCATACTGTTGTATATTATTCTTGTCTGCAATTTAGATAAGTGACCTCTTTGGCTGATTAACACTTAACAGTGGAATTCCCACTGCACTCCTAATGTTACGACCTCTGTATTTAATTTCACTGAAGGTTGTTCTGACTGTTCTATAAAATGAGTCAGTTCTTCTGATAATTATTTCTTTCTTGTTTTGTTCATATTTTTATGTAGCCATTTCGCCATAACATCCTTGCACTTTCTATTTATTTCATTCCTAAGAGACTTGTATTTCTATATTTCTCAATTTCCCTGAACATTTTTGTACTTCCTTCCTTCAGCGATCAAGTGGAGTACTTCTTCTGTGACCCATGGATTCTTCACAATTACCTTCTTTGTACTTATGTTTTCTTTTCAACTTCTGAGATTACTCTTTTTAAAGATGTCCATTCCTCTTCAAGTGATCTGCCTGCTGAGCTATTCATTATTGCAGTACCTGTGGCCTCAGAGAACTTCAAGCGTATCTCGTCATTTTTAGTACTTCCGTATCCCACTTCTTTTGGTAGTTATTCTTCCTGACTAGTCTCTTAAACTTCAGCCTGCTCTGCATCGCGACCACATCACTGTTAAAGTGTGACCTGAGTGTATAACTGCTCCTGGGTAAGCCATAAAATTCAGTATGTGATTTCAGAATCTCTGCCTGATCATGATGTAATCTAACAGAAATCTTCCCACATCTCCCGCATCTCCCTTCCTACTTTTTTATTTTTACTTTTTTGAGCCATCAGTCTTCTGACTGGTTTTATGCTGTCCGCCACGAATTCCTCTCCCGTGCCAACAACTTCATCTGAAAGTAGCACTTGCGACCTACGTACTCAATTATTTTCTGGATGTATTCCGATCTCTGTCTTCCTCTACGGTTTTTGCCCTCTACAGCTTTCTCTAGTACCATGGAAGTCATTCCCCGATGTCTTAAAAGATGTCCTCCCATCTTGTTCCTTCTCCTTGTCAGTGATTTCCACATATTCCTTTCCTCTCAGATTCTACGCAGAACCTCCTCATTCCTTACCCTATCAGTCCACCTAATTTTCAATATTCGTCTGTAGCACCACATCTCAAATGCTTCGATTCTCTTCCATTCCGGCTTTCCCATAGTCCATCTTTGATTACGATATAATGCTGTGTTCCAAAAGTATACTCTCACAAATTTCTCCCTCAAAGTCAGGCCTATGTTTGATACTAGCAGATTTCTCTTGACCACGAATGTCCTTTCTGCCAGGGCTAGTCTGCTTTTGATGTACTCTATGCTCCGTCCGTCATTGGTTATTTTGCTGCCTAGGAAGTGGAATTCCTTAAATTCATGACCATTAATCCAGATATTAAGCTTCTCGATGTTCTCATTTCTGTTTCTCCTCATTTCAAGAAAGAAAAAATAATATGATCCATTACATCTGCTACTTCATATTACCTTCGTCATTCTTCGATTCACTCTCAGTCCATATTCTGTACTTATTAGACAGTTCATTCCATTCAGCGTATCATGTAATTCTTCTTCACAATCACTCATGATAGTAATGTCATCAGCTAATCGTATCATCGATATCCTTTCACCGTGAATATTAATTCCACTCCTGAACTTTTCTTTTATTTCCATCATTGCTTCTTCGATGTACAGATTGAACAGTAGGGATGAAAGACTATATTCCTTTCTTAAACCCTTTTAATCCGAGCACTTTCTTGGTCGTTCACTCTTATTATTCCCTCTTGCCTCTTTTACATATTGTATATTATCCGTGTCTCCCTATAGCTTACCCCTATTTTTCTCAGAATTTTGAACATTTTGCACCATTTTACACTATTTAACGCTTTTTCTAGGTCGAGAAATTCTATTAAGGTGTCTTGATTTTTCTTTAGTCTTGCTAACATTATCAACCTCCAAGTCACATTTGCCTCTCTGGAGCCTTTACCTTTCCTAAAGCCAAACTGAAGGTCATCTAACACATCCTCAACTTTCTTTTCCATTCTTCTGTATGTTATTTTTGTTAGAAACTTGAATGCACGAGATGTTAAGTTGATTTTTCGATAATTCTATCAGTGGTCGGCTCTTGCACTCTTCGGAATTTTATGGAAGATAGTTTACAGAAAGTCAAATGGTAAATCGCCAGACTCATACATTCTATATACCACTGCGAATAATAGTCCTGTTGCCACTTCCCCCAATGATTTTAAAATTTTTGATGTAATGTTATCTATTCCTTCTGCTTTATTTGATCTTAACTCGTCAAAAGCTCTCTTGGTTGCCCTATATCTACTACATCGACTCCTGTTTCCTCTTCTATCGCATCAGCCAAGTCTTCCTTAAAGAGGCCTTCATTGTACTCTTTTCACCTATCTGCTCTCTCCTCTGCATTTTAGAGTGAAATTCCCGTTACACTTTTAATGTTACCACCCTTGATTTTAATTTCACCGAAGGCTGTGTTGACTTTCCTATATGCAGAGTCAGTCCTTCCGACAATTATTTATTTTTCCATTCCTTCACATTTTTCGTGCAGCCATTTCGTCTTAGCTTCCCTGCACTTCCCATTTATTTTATTTCATTCCCATTACCCTTTCTTCTTCTACTTCGCCTACAACCGCATTCCAGTCTCCCATGATTGTTAAATTTTCGTCGTCTTTTAAGCACTGTATATTCTCATATACTTTTTACACCTCTTCATCTTCGGCTTGCGATGTCGGCTTTTACTTGAACTAATGTTGTCGGTGATGGTTTGTTGCCGATACTCAGACAAATGGAACAGATCAGTTGGTTCATTTTGCATTAGATGTGATGTACGGTGCGGCTTATGGGACTTATGGAGGCATTATTTAGTTAATAGTGTCTCCTGAGAAAACTCGAAAAACAGAATTTTTGGGGACTAAAACCAAGCCGCGGTGGCTGAAATCTTTACGATACGTTCCTAACACTCCGGTATCGAGCAAAATCGAAAATTTTCTTGATAACTATCCATTTCCGTGATTCAGAGGTCCAAAGTTACCCTACTTGTACACGTAAAAAAATGCACATAAAATGCAGTGTGAAGCGAAAGCGTACTTTGTGACGTGACACAGCAAGGAGCGATAATCTGTAAAATGTCTCCATTATCATCAGTAGGGTTCTGAGAAACCGATGTTGGTACAGTAGTGAAGTATATGCAAATCTTTTGTGCACGTAAAATCCGATATGAGGTTTAAAATTATATAGTTTTGCTTTGCTTGACTTTCACATAAGGAAACTAATAAAATTTTACTGACCAGTGATGTTCTTTTCATATGAATATGAATAACATGTCCTGCTGTAGCAGGGAAAAGAAGGGAACCAGCGAAAACATGCTCCTATCAGAGTATAAAAGAGGCAAATATGTTCGTGTTTGTTGAAAAACTCTGACTATAAAGTGTGGTAGCAAGTGCCTCATTCTACCTTCCTCAGCACCTTTAAAAGATTTCCTTAAAATTTGGCATGCGAACACATTAGCGCTTTTCTACACTGAGAGAGTAGGGGACGGTGGCAGTTGGAAAGAGACGGAAGGCTGTGGTATAGAAAGCGCGAAGGAGGAAATGGCACTGTGGGAGAAATGGAGGTACACAGTGGTAGTGGAATAAACTGACAGTGACTGAACAGTGGTAGGAAAAGACTGAAGGAGACAGTGCCAGTGGGAGAGAGTAAAGAGTAGGAGAAACTGGAAGCGGGTGAGAGCCAGTGATAAGAGAGACAGAGTCTATGACAATGGCAAGAGAGAGATAGTGAGAGTGAGAAGAGACAGCAACAGTAGGAAGGAATGAATGAGATAGCAGCAATAAGAGAGCAAGAGGCAGACAGTGAGAAGAGACAGTAGTAGTTGGACAGAACGAAGGAGGCTGTGGCTACGGCGTAGGAGACAGTGACAGAGGAACACAAAGAGGTAATGGCAGTGAATAAGTGACTGGGAACGGGCAAGTGAGAGTAAATGGGTATGAGTGCCTTAGGCGGTGGGACTAGTGGGTGTGAGTGAGTTACAGTTATGGGAACTTGTGGAAGTGGGAGGTGAGTTGCATGTTCACAAGAGTGCTGTAATGGATTGCAACTGGTGAAAAACTTAAGGCTCAACTACAGCGAATGATTAACGCTGAGAGTAGTATAAACTGCCTGCGAGAATTGGTCGTTCCATGCTACGGACGCATCTCTCTGGAATAAGTAACCAAAGACGTATATTTGAGGACTCTGTGTGAAGCGATTACAGAGATCGGACGTGTTTTATGTTGGAGAGCTTTTGCTATTGTTATGCGACGCTATTAAGCTCCATTGTGAATGTTTATTTAGTCCATGGCACAATAAACACATTCAAGAAAGTAATAGGCATTCAAGGTGTGTATTTATCAATTTATAAAAGATTTGTCAAACATTCTTCAGACATCACGTGGCGTAGATCGATCGGAGGTGCAGTGTGGAATGATAGTGCGAGCCAGGATCTTTTCACGGTCAATATTCTTCAAGAGAAAATCTCAGAAGCCATAAACTTCTAGTTGATAAAAAAGTTGGACACATCAATCTATTAGCATCACAGAACATAACACCTAGTTGTGCCGAGCGATCTTCGTAGCGAAATAAACATTTTAGAGATTTCAGGTGGAGCAGTTCCGACGAGGAGTATCAGCGAGATCGACGCTGCAGGACATATATCTAGCTCTCCTGTGGTATTTAAAACCGAAGACTTATATTCTTTAGCTTTTAAAAGACTGAAGCTAAAACCTAAATAAAACTACCGGAAATTAAAATTACCAAAAATTAATAAGAAGCAGAGAATTTTCTTAAACAAAAATTCTTAAATATCTAAATAAATTAATTAAAATATAATAAAGCGCGAATATGTTTGCATGTCAAAATTTTTCAGAAAATTTTTAAAGGGGCTGAAAAAGGTAGAATGAGGCGGCTGGCACCCCTCTTTTCAGTAAGAGACTTAATAAACAGGATAATATTCGCCTTTTCTGTGCTCGGATAGGAGCATTTTTCCGCGGGTGAATGGTTTCTTTGAATGTGGATAGAATTAGATAATGATAATAACGAAACAAAAGAACTCTATAGTACCCAATTACAGGGCTAATTGTGAACATCTCGTGCACGTCACACCGGGTAAGTAATTAGGGATGATATTAGAGAAAAAGAAAGGAATCCCTTCAATCAGGCCCTGAAGACCACGCAATAGTCGACGACCGTCGTGTCATCCTCCGTTATTCATCGTAGGACGCGGTATGGAGAGGGGCGGTGTCAGTCTTCTTCAGATACAAGTTCTCTTAAATTATACAACAGCATTTAATGAGAAACTACACTCCTGGAAATCGAAAAAAGAACACATTGACACCGGTGTGTCAGACCCACCATACTTTCTCCGGACACTACGAGAGGGCTGTACAAGCAATGATCACACGCACGGCACAGCGGACACACCAGGAACCGCGGTGTTGGCCGTCGAATGGCGCTAGCTGCGCAGCATTTGTGCACCGCCGCCGTCAGTGTCAGCCAGTTTGCCGTGGCATACGGAGCTCCATCGCAGTCTTTAACACTGGTAGCATGCCGCGACAGCGTGGACGTGAACCGTATGTGCAGTTGACGGACTTTGAGCGAGGGCGTATAGTGGGCATGCGGGAGGCCGGGTGGACGTACCGCCGAATTGCTCAACACGTGGGGCGTGAGGTCTCCACAGTACATCGATGTTGTCGCCAGTGGTCGGAGGAAGGTGCACGTGCCCGTCGACCTGGGACCGGACCGCAGCGACGCACGGATGCACGCCAAGACCGTAGGATCCTACGCAGTGCCGTAGGGGACCGCACCGCCACTTCCCAGCAAATTAGGGACACTGTTGCTCCTGGGGTATCGGCGAGGACCATTCGCAACCGTCTCCATGAAGCTGGGCTACGGTCCCGCACACCGTTAGGCCGTCTTCCGTTCACGCCCCAACATCGTGCAGCCCTCCTCCAGTGGTGTCGCGACAGGCGTGAATGGAGGGACGAATGGAGACGTGTCGTCTTCAGCGATGAGAGTCGCTTCTGCCTTGGTGCCAATGATGGTCGTATGCGTGTTTGGCGCCGTGCAGGTGAGCGCCACAATCAGGACTGCATACGACCGAGGCACACAGGGCCAACACCTGGCATCATGGTGTGGGGAGCGATCTCCTACACTGGCCGTACACCACTGGTGATCGTCGAGGGGACACTGAATAGTGCACGGTACATCCAAACCGTCATCGAACCCATCGTTCTACCATTCCTAGACCGGCAAGGGAACTTGCTGTTCCAACAGGACAATGCACGTCCGCATGTATCCCGTGCCACCCAACGTGCTCTAGAAGGTGTAAGTCTGTAAGTAGGCTGTTTATATTTTCTTATTGGCAAAGTTACGTAGCGCTCTATATGAAAATCACTGGCTGTGCTGTGTGCAGTCTGTGGCTAGTTTGCATTGTTGTCTGCCATTGTAGAGGGGCAGCTATATGTTAACAGTGCGTAGCGTTGCTCAGTTGGAGGTGAGCCGCCAGCAGTGGTGGATGTGGGGAGAGAGATGGCGGAGTTTTGAAAAATGTCATGAACTGCTGTATATTCTATGAATATTGAGGTAAATACAGTGTTTGTTCTCTATTAATATCTTTCATTTGCTAACTATCCCTATCAGTAGTTAGTGCCTTCAGTAGTTTGAATCTTTTATTTAGCTGGCAGTAGTGGCGCTCGCTGTATTGCAGTATTTCCAGTAACGAAGATTTTTGTGAGGTAAGTGATTTGTGAAAGGTATAGGTTAAAGTTAGTCAGGGCCATTGTTTTGTAGGGATTATTGAAAGTCAGATTGCGTTGCGCTAAAAACATTGTGTGTCAGGTTAAGCACAGTCGTGTATAAGTTGTTCTAAGGGGACGTTTCAAGTCAACTACCCTGGCCAGCAAGATCTCCGGATCTGTCCCCCATTGAGCATGTTTGGGACTGGATGAAGCGTCGTCTCACGCGGTCTGCACGTCCAGCACGAACGCTGGTCCAACTGAGGCGCCAGGTGGAAATGGCATGGCAAGCCGTTCCACAGGACTACATCCAGCATCTCTACGATCGTCTCCATGGGAGAATAGCAGCCTGCATTGCTGCGAAAGGTGGATATACACTGTACTAGTGCCGACATTGTGCATGCTCTGTTGCCTGTGTCTATGTGCCTGTGGTTCTGTCAGTGTGATCATGTGATGTATCTGACCCCAGGAATGTGTCAATAAAGTTTCCCCTTCCTGGGACAATGAATTCACGGTGTTCTTATTTCAGTTTCCAGGAGTGTATGTCGTCTATCTTCCAAATGTTCACATTTATTTGCCAGAATATTTCTGTTACACTTTCATATGTGCTATACCGATCTATTTCGAGTCCAGTAGCGGATCTCTGAAGTCGTTCGATGTCTCTCGTCACGCCTATTTGATAAGGATTCCTAACTCCGAATCAGTACTTAGAAGTCTTCTCTTCGTTCACTCCACAGTCATTTAAGTGATCGCCATATTACATTTCACTTCATGTATCACTCCTACAGACACTTGTATGGGGGACCCGGGTTCGATTCCCGGTACTTCTAGGGATTTTTCCTTGGTGGGAGGACTGGACCCTGATTGGACTGGACCCTGATTCACTGAGCCTCGTGACCCCACCTGAAGAGCTGCCTGATTGAGACGTAACGGCTCCAAGGACGGAACGTCGACGATGGTCGGGAGCTCAATGTACTGACTCCGCCCCCCTCCGCACTGCATCCGATGATGAATGACTGAGGATGACACGGTGCTCGTCGACTACCACTTGCTTTCAGTGTCTGATCGAGGAGTTTCCTTTCTCTTCCTTTAGTATCACTCCCAATTATTTACCCGATGTGATGTGCTTAACCTTCCTTATAATTCGCCATTCTCCAGGAGGTATCACCTTTATAGAGAAGCAATTTTCCTTCTTATGTCTATAAACCAACTGTCTATCCCAGAAGTAAGTGCTTAGCGAAGCGTCCAGATGACTTTCTAAATTGTTATTTTACGAGAAACATTATGAAATAATATAAATTCTTACTGCTTACGTAACTAATTTGTGCTCACTTAAAAATGCCTTCACGGACGAAACCACGCATCAGTAAAAGTCAAATAAAGTGATATTTTGATCGATTAGGCATGAAGTAAAGTTTTACCATTCAAACACTTTGTGGTGCTGTTGACTCTGCTGCAACGTGGTGCATCACGCATTCACTGTACATGCGTGGGACGCTCTAGGTCTCTATGGACCAGAGAGCTTCGCTTTCTACAATGGGAGATGTTATCGTAAGCCGTGGCGGAGGGTTTGGTACACAGTATGTAATCGCGACGCCCGTCAACATATTACCATGTATGCACAAATAATAGAGTTTATGCACATGAATGTATCTGGAAGTGTAATTTTTACTGCAGAACATGTTTTGAATGTGTAATTTGAGGCGTCCTGTGACTAGCCTATAGATTTCGTTAAGGCTTATGTCGATCTTCTTTGCATGAGCCGATCTGGACCAGACAGGGCACCCGTTCTCAGTTGAGGGAAAGCAAACTGATGAAACTGTGGTTCTGAGCACAGTAGCTTTGGCGCACCTGATAGCTTTCTAAGGGTTATTGTTCCTTGCAGCTACCTTGTTTCGTTTTTTTCTTTTTTTTCAGTGATGTTTGTATGTGGGGGACCTGTTAAGCGTCACTACGAGGCGTGTCGGCTGGTCGGTGTGCTCAAGGGTAAACCCATACCAGTTAACGTGTACCTTGCTATTTTCTAGGCTTGTATGCAGGTAAAAACAGCAAACTTTCGTTTTAGTGGGATTTGTTTTAAGAGCGTTGTCATCGTAATACGTTGACATCGCATTTAGGATATTCTCAAATTCTACCTCTACTTCCTCAAAGGGTCTTCCTTGCACTGTGATATCGAAATCGCTAACACAGAGAAAATTTCTCGTATATTTGGGTATTGGCTGACCTTTCGTATACCTGTATATGTTGAACAGGATCGGGCTACAACACTTCCTCAAGCAAGGTAGTTTTTCTGCTTCATTTTCTGTAGTGTGGCCTCGTAGTAAAAATAAATCAATAAACTTAATCAGGTTTTGAAACGACTGAATTATCTCCATAGAAGCATCCAATCCTCCACTGAGGTTGTTGTACTGTGTCGCGAATGGATCTATCACGCTTGGTTTTCGTGCGCACTTCTCTTTGGATAGAGGGCATTCAGAGGTGGCTTCTAAGATGTCTCTGGCGAGCTCGCTCTCTCGCAGACACTCCGTCGAGGAGGCAGAAGGTGCATAGCTGGAAAACACGTGGGATGTGCTGAGCACCTGGCGGTCCGCGGTTGGCGGTTGTCCTTCCGCCAATGGGCGTGTGGGCCGTGTTCCGTCTTAGCTGATAGTATTGAAGAGAGAGGAGCCTTTCCCACCGCGATCTACGGACTGGTGCTGCAAACAGCCTTCAGTGCCAGAGTTCTAATCAAAGTGCCGTCAAGGGACCGCAAGCTGCATGTATACGTGTCCCTTAATACCCTGTGAGGAGCTTTTCAATGGTTGCTTGCATCCAGCAATGCAGCAGCGTTGTTGTAACTGCAACTACGACACGTTATACCAGCCGGGTGTCTTGGATTGCTTGGGTAATGCTCGTTCACTGGGCGGATCTCTGAGAAAAGCCGATACACGCTAATTACCATCGTGCTATATAAATAATAGGAAACGTGAGGACAATATTAGTTTAATTACAGCAGGCACGGAGGCACTGAAACAGTATTTCTGCCCGCACTCCATACGTGAATGGAACGGAAAAAATCCTAATAACTACACTAGTACAATGGAACGTAATCTCTGTCATGCACTTCATAGTGGTTTGCAGATTACAGGTGTAGATGTAATTATGAAACGACCCGAAACCACAGTCTGTTGCCCATAGCTCGTAATACTTGTTATTTGCCTCATTTGTTGTGCACTGCCATGTCTTTAATATGGAGCAGCCTCTGAAATACATATAAATCACAACAAGTACTATCTTTATACCACACCTAAATGCTAATATGTTATATCGGTCCAGACTCGTTTGTGCTCTACAAATACGTCGCAAGTTCCGGCCCTTGTGATGTATTTTGACGCCCCAGTTTATGTTCCATCGGAACCTCTACTAGAACAGTGGATGCAGTTCGCCGTCACAGTCCTTTGTTCTGTGTGAATGACAGTGAACTGTCAGAGACTTTAACCTAGTGCGGTGATCTTAAGATTACGAACGGTAGTGGAAACGAAAGGTTGAGGAAGGGTAAAATCTACTGGCAGACTGTTTTATCCCAGAAGAGCTCAAAGTGATCGCCGAATGTAAAAGTAGCGCCATCTGACTGGTGACCAGAAACAGCTTTCTGCACAGTCACTCCATCAGGTGCTCTGGTGAAATGTGACTTCAAGAGTGAATTACCTCTGTATCGAATGTTCTGTGACTGTTGTCGGCTGGTAGGGATTTGGATGATATTACTCAGTGCAAATAATATCTATTCTGTGAATTAATTTAAGAGCCACAGTAGTCTACAGTGGCTCAGTACAAAACTCCGTTGTAAGAGATAGTGATAAAAATAGGTGTTCGTGGGTAAAGCTTTGTTACGCAGATTAGATTTTATCAGTTGGTAGTCATGTCATTCCACATCCAAGTAGTCTTCTACCTCATAATTTTTGTAGACGTTTCGTCTGCAGTCGAATCACAAATCACAGTCGGGCTGTATATTACGCTTTGACAAATGAAACAGTGCGTGTGAGAAATGCAAATAGGCTGCAACCCAAACATAGCGCAGTCCGAATTTATCGCCTTTCATTGTTCTTACACCTCTCTTAGTTCGTGACTTTTGAGTATTCAACGCTAGACTGATGTAGCACTATATATTAGTAGTCAGGTAATCATGACCAGACGTCTATCTTGAGTATGGGCACTATGTAGTAGGAAAGGCGTGTAACAAACTCAGATATGCTGGAGATACAAATAACACGTAAGTCGAGAAAGTCGAAAGGCGTTTGAGAGATTGGCAAACGGCAGAGTGTGAAGCAGGCCTTACTAGTGCTTAAGCAGTACTGCGGGAATGAAACTTTCACTCTGCAGTGGCGTGTGCGGTGATATGAAACTTGCTGGCTGATTGAAACTGTGTGCCCGACCAAGAGTCGAACTCTGAACCTTTCCCTTTCGCGGGCAAGTGCCCTATCAACTGAGCTACCCAAGCACGACTCACGATCCATCCCCACTGCTTCAGTTCTTCCAGTACCGTGTCTCCTATCTTCCAAACTTCACAGAAGCTCTTCTGCGAACCTTGATGAACTAGCACTCCTGGAGGAAAGGATATTGCAGAGACATGGCTTAGCCACAGCCTGGGGAATGGAGCTTCTGTGAAGCCTGAAAGGTAGGAGATGAGGTACTGGCTGAACTGAAACTATGAGGATGGGTCGTGAGTTGTGCTTGGGTAGCTAAGCTACCGGCCGGAGTGGACGAGCGGTTCTAGGCACTACAGTCCGGAACCGCGCAACCGCTACGGTCGCAGGTTCGAATCCTGCCTCTGGCATGGATGTGGCGATGTCAGGTTTAAGTAGTTCTAAGTTCTAGGGGACTGATGACCTCAGAAGTTAAGTCCCATAGTGCTCAGAGCCATTTGAACCATTTAGCTAAGTTGGTAGAGCACTTGCCCGTGAAAGTCAAAGGTTCTGAGCTTGTGAGGTAATGGGCGAGTTGTGGCACCCTAGAAATATCTGTGGTGTCACCACCAGATACCACACTTGCTAGCTTTAAATCGGCCGCGGTCCATTAGTACATGTCGGACCCGCGTGTCGCCACTGTCAGTGATCACAGACCGAGCGCCACCACATGGCAGGTCTAGAGAGACGTACTAGCACTCGCCCCAGTTGTACGGACGACTTTGCTAGCGACTACACTGACGAAGCCTTTCTCTCATTTGCCGAGAGACAGTTAGAATAGCCTTCAGCTAAGTCCATGGCTACGACCTAGCAAGGCGCCATTAACCATATCTAGAGAGAGTCTCACTTGTATCATCAAGAATGCTGTATACAAATGATGGATTAAAGTTAAGTATTCCAGCAGCTACGTACTTTTCTTATAGCATTCATTACGTATCCTGTTTCAGACATAACGCCAGCCGGCGTGTGTAAACGCGTGCCTTTCGGTTACCCGTCACTGTGGACTCGCTGTCTTGTCAATCCACAACAACATCGCCAGTTCAGAGTTGGCGTGCCCACGCTGAGACCTCTCGGCGGGCCGTGGCTCGTCGGTGGCCACGTGGTGCCGAACGTTAGCCGAGGTCCAGGGAGCACTTGGCTCGGAATTCTATGTTGACGCTGTGATAAGGACTGTGCTTGGTGTCGATGAAGGAGATTTGTATGCCGGTAGTGCCAAAGATGGCGGACTTTGTGACACCATAATGGCAGACATTTCACAGTTCCTATAGAAATTAATAGTAGCCAGATGAATCATGATACCTCAAAAAGAAAGATGTACATTACCATTATTTGCACGACGATTCTGATGGTGTAATCAGATTTTCAATATCTTTATTAGTTTAAAGTTTAGTATCTGACTGTAAATTATACAAGTAACACCTAGCAACGAATTTCCAAAATCCAAAATGTTCATTCGATTTCGTCGATCGACGTGTCTTTAGAAAGCTATTGGTGTAAGCCTAAACTGGTATAAATTACAGGCATGTAACTTGAATAGCACATGAGTTATTGAAGCTCAAAGTGGCCGATTACTATCGATCGCGTCAGGGCATAAGTACTCCACAGTACACGAAAAAACGGTAGCAGCATGCTTATAAATATATTTATTCATATATGTCTTTGTTTATATCCGATATATATTATTCATGAAGAAATTCGTCAATTATTTACTGTATTGTAGAAGGCACAGAGACGTTAGGCTACTGGCTTAACTTTGTTTCTATTCCTTTGATATACGTTTTTTAAATTTGTTTATATATTTAATATTGGGTGTTAGAGCGTGTTTATGGTCCATCCGCAGGAATATTTATTTAATTTCAAGTTATTTAAATGTAAATCCAGTATTTCGAATGAGTTTCAAAATGTTTGTGAGGTTGCGTTGGTATGGAGACATGACGGGTGCCCTATCGCCAATCACAGCACTCATTACTAAGGGAGGCGACTACCGAGGTGAGTGGAGGATGAGTTGTGGACAGTGCGTCGCGAGGGTACGACACAGGACACGGAGAGTGCTGGGTGTGACGGCGCGATGGACGCACAGTCGCGGGAAAGAGTTGGAGTGGAGCAGTTTGCGTGTGGTCGCGAAAGATAGAAATACTTCTAAGTGCAGACTTGTGAACTCGCGAGATTTGCGCGGTTTCTACAGTCAAGACGTAGTATGCCTTTAGAAGTGAATATCTCTCGAACTATGTTGTCGTTCATAACTAATTACATGTAGTATGACTCTATTGTTCCCCTGTTATTCAACATATATTTTATTTAACTGCTAGACCATCGACACCAGTAAGTGTCTTGCAAAAATATAGGGCATTCTCAAAAGCACTTCTGCTATCGTACTCATCATTTAAAATCATTAAAATAGTACCTGTAGATTTTATTTAATCGCAATCTTTCATTTATAAATTTCTATGTTAATTCGCAATTGCCGAGTGATAGGAACCTTCGACCACTCGATTCATGTGTGTATTCATATTGTATACTGTAGACTCAGCCGTATTTGGCTTGTAATGCACCAACTACGTATCCCAGCCCCTACACAACGAAACCAACCGAAACTTTTAACATTTCAACTCAGAGTCAGAGGGTACGTAGTTGAGGGCCACCACACCATTCCTTCATTTTATTGTGAAAGCCCGCAAGCTCGAGTCTCGGTCCGGCAAACAGGTTTAATCTGCCAGGAAGTTTCATATCGGCGCACACTCCGCTGCTGAATGAAAATCTCATTCTGGAAACATTCCTGAGGCTGTGGCTAAGCCATGTCTCCGCAATATCCTTTCTTCCAGGAGTGCTAGTTTTGCAAAGTTGGAAGTTGGCAGGAGATCTTCTGTGAAGTTTGGAAGGTAGGAAACGAGGTACTGGCAGAAGTAAAGCTGTGAGGACGGGGCGTGAGTCGTGTTTGGGTAGCTCAGTTGGTAGAGCACTTGGCTGCGACAGGCAAAGGTCCCGAGTTCGAGTCCCAATACGGCACACAGTTTTAATCTTACAGGAAGTTTCAGTATCGTGGGAGTTTTCATGTACGGATCACTTAAAAATTTGTAGAATGTGGGTAAGTGGTAGAGAAAACACTAAAGAGAGGATATCTTGGAGCATTCACGCTTTGTAGATGGATGCAGATGATGAAGATCTGCATGATCTACAAAGAGAAATTTGTGGATGTCGTTGTTGATCTTGTGGCATCGTGAGTTAATAAGGACATAAATGGGCCACTTTTTAAATACTATCGGTCAAGGTATGGAGTTATGGCTGAAATGATTATGACAATGTCATGAGTAAGTCATGGAACAATGGGGGCGTGTTTTATAATCAGATGAATCACTCTTTCTCGTACACTACGTCAACCGATCAGGATACGTTTCCCAGGATTTCGCCCAATCAGCACTTGCATATTTGATGAACATAGCTCAGTGCTCGCAAGACTCCAGTTCTTTACATACATTTTCGTGAGTCTTGAGCACCCTTTAACACTGATGAATATAACGATATGCCAATTATATAACATCTGGTACTTTAACAACTGCAACGTAGAGCAACCTTCAGATAACGTACAGAAATACGGCACCACTTGGAGACATTTGGTGCTGTATACCTCGGCGTGCGCGTGAACAGCAATTTGAGCATTGGCGTTTACAAAAAACTGCATTCATTTTCTGCTTTCAACTTTCTTCCAACAATATGTGCGTATTTGTTGGTTCTTCAGTCAGACATGGAGCTGGTGGCAATTTTTCACTACTCGTTTTTGGCTTGTAGCTGAACACTAGGAAGGGGCAGGTCAATTCCTTCACGGAATACTGGCGACTAAGGAGCGCAGAAAGTACAACAAACGACGCCAGCTTGTGCACGATCTAGTAAAAGTTGTTAATATTAGTAATATTAATATCGTACAGATAGTGTGCTGTAGAGGGGTGGGGGACGATTGGAAAAACCAGGGAGTATAATGCTACGGAAATTTAAAACAAATAAAGGTCTAATATGTGCGGTAGGTAAGCTCATCTTAACTTCAACGCGAAGAGACGTCATATACAAACACAATTACGAAGTATTTGACGAAGGAATACTATAAAATGGAGGATATGTCTATTACTTGGCATTTCATCAAAATGATGAAGATGACAGTTTTTGGTAGATGAAACGTTACATCTTTGGCATATCTACCTCACTTGCTACAAGTATTCTTAATTTACCTGTTGTGGTATTGGACTTATAAGCTACAAACGTGCTGGTCCCGGTAGATTCTTGCTCGATACGTATATTCTATTACTTACAGTATGTCTCACACGTGTACAAGCAGCTAATATGGAGAAGCTGTTCTTTTGTTTACGCCGATACGAAATCAATTCAGTACCCTGCTTATATTTATATCAGCACAATACTTAAGATAAAAGTGCTGCGTTTAAGGAGAATGTACAGGTATTTCAGTTCACTGAAGATGTCTCAGTACAGTAAAGCGAAATACATCTAGCAAAATGAAAACCACATTTATTCAGCTGCACATAGACAGGTTTATACAAAAGATCATTTATAAAATATTACTAGCAAGTGACATAGTCAGATCAACATAAAAGTATTTCCTGTCGACAGGTACAATGGGATAAAAAATAGTTGTCGATGTTGTAAATTTATTTCATATTTAATGTTGGTAACCAGTTTTCGTCGTTAGTGACATCTTAACACCAATGAACGGTATCGTACCTGTACCCTTGCAGTGTCGAGGAAGAAAATGCCGGAACCAGATCTTTCCATGGCTTGCAAATACAGTAGCACAATACATATTTCAAAAGTATTACGTTTAAGTGAGAATGTGTACTTACGAGGTGTGTTCAGGAAAAAGGTGAACTAAATTTTCATATTTTTTTAGGAAAATTACATATAAAAATATTACAGACTGGTTGAGTGTTTTTCCAGATAATCGCCATCCCTTTGAATGCATGCGGTGAGCCGTGGTACAAGCTTCTTTATACCCTCTTCGAAGAACTCACCCACCAGCTCCTTCCCTCACTTCAGAACCGTTTTCTGAACCTGATCGTAGGTTGAAAATTTAATTCCACTCATGTGTTCTTTCACGGAAATATTGGATAGTAATGTGAAGGCACCACGTCAGAGGATTTGGGGGGAAGGGGGGTGTAGTTCGAAACATCCCACCCGAATGAGTCCAACAGTGCCGTGGTTGCTAAGACTGTGTGAGGACGGGCGCTGTCGTGCAACAAGGGCACACCTCTCATCAGCTCTCTAATGATCTCGTTGTCGACGGGACGTTAAATAGCTGTCTCCTCTTTCTCCTCCCATCGGCATTCCCCTCTTGTGTTTTGAATGCTCTTCTAGAGTTTTTTTAGGGTCTAACAACATCGCTGTGAACTGATAGTCTCCCGATGAGGCAGAGATTCGACCAAAACGATGCCTTTGCCCGAAATAGTAGTTTTGAATTTTTGACGGAGAGGGAATTGGTGTGAAGCCACTGTGACTACTGTACTTTTGTCTCAGGTGTGTAATACGTCACCCACGTTTCATCTTCAGTCGCAACAGAGCTCAGAAAATTCTTATCTACCAACTTAAATTACTCAAGCAACTCGCAGCAGCTACTGACCCAATTTTTCCTGTGCTGTTCTGGCAGCTGTTTTGGGACCCATATGGCGTATAGTTTCCGGTATCAATCGTTTCTGTGAGTGCTTGTGTAAGAAAGTTCTGGAGGATTTTTGATCATAGCAGAAATTTGGTCCATTGTCAATCGATTGTCTTGACGAACAGTTTCCTCGATTTTTTTGCGCCAACTGATCAGTCAAAATGAAAGGTCTTCCACTCCCCTTTTCGTCATGTTGTTCCGTCTCCACTAAACTCCCTACATCACTTAAACACACTTTTTCTGTACATTACACCTTCTTCGTAAGCCGTATTAATTTCCGAAAAAAATTCGCTAGGTGCTATTCCTTTCGCGAGTAAGATGCGAATTACAGCACGTGGTTCACATTTGGCGGGATTTCATACCGATGTCTTTCACGCAACTGTGCATTACATTGTGAGTTTCCGTACTACCATGTTCCTCCGGTGCTCGCTCTGGTGAACGGACCCCTCTCTACCTCTCAGTGTTGTCAACTCTCAGAAAGCAAAAAAAACCATAGCTCGTTATTGTCCGACCGGTAGAGCGGTGTGCTGACCACGCGCCCTGCTATCCGCATCCTCCGGGATGGTCCCGGTAGGGCACTCGTGGTCTGAAGACGGAGTTAATATAAATGTAACTGTCGTTATTGTCACAGTACACTCACTTCCAGAAAATATTTCGTAATTTAAATATCTGAGGAAAAAATAGTGCGAAATGCGTCTGTCAAAACAAAAATTATATTTAGTCAGTTGTAGATAGACAAAAATAAACAAAAAATGTTTGTATAATGTTAGAATATCTTTTAACTTTGAATTTTGCAAATGATTTTTTATGCATTAGTCTCATGGTTCCGTATCTCCAGTCATCCCAGTACGACTTTTTCAGGTTTTCTCAAACTAATGTTGTGGCAGCAAACTTCCGGTTAAGCCGTCTTCAAATCCGAATATGACGGCTGCAAGAGTGATCTGCCAGTTTATGTAAGCACCATGCACGGTACATCGTAGAAAAATCACAGGGAGATTTTACTGCAACGTAGTATGCATAGTGCTCATAGAAATTGACGGTTTATTCCGGTATCCGACATGTCCACAGCTGACGATAGTCTTATGGAATTGAACTAGATACGACGATAGAAATATATACAATCTATCCGGCCGCGATGGCCAAGCGGTTCTAGGCGCTTAAGTCCGTAACCGCGCGAGTGCTACAGTCGCAGGTTCGAATCCTGCCTCGGGCATGGATGTGTGTGATGTACTTAGGTTACTTAGGTTTAAGTAGTTCTAAGTTCTAGGGAACTGATGACGTCAGCAGTTAAATCCCATAGTGCTCAGAGCCATTTTTTATGCAATCTACATGAAGGTAAAATTTATTACAGTTATTCAGGGTGTAAACTCGTAGAACTGTGAATTCAATTACTACACAGTCACCACTTCTGATTTCTATTTCAGTAAGGCACTCGGCTTTCGGATAAATTATGTCTGTTTTAACTGACTTTTCAATATTTGAAGTCTTTGGATAATATGTCGCCAGTCCTGCCTATAGTAGAGTCTTTGTCTTTTGCTGCTGCTTGTTTTTTGAAACTGTAGACGCTGCTTCTCCATAAAGTGCTGCCCGAATCTCGTGGTCGTGCGGTAGCGTTCTCGCTTCCCACGCCCGGGTTCGATTCCCGGCGGGGTCAGGGATTTTCTCTGCCTCGTGATGGCTGGGTGTTGTGTGCTGTCCTTAGGTTAGTTAGGTTTAAGTAGTTCTAAGTTCTAGGGGACTGATGACCATCGATGTTAAGTCCCATAGTGCTCAGAGCCATTTGAACCATTTTGAACCATAGAGTGCTAATCTCTCTGTCAGTAAATATGTATATTTTCTTTTCTTTACTTTATTTTTACTTTTGTATGGAATTTTTTTTCTCCATTTCACTTTTATTTTTGCATGGAAATAGAAAAGGAAGATAAATCGTCAGTTACATGGCTTTCACTTATTCGTCGATAAGCTGTACTGCACGAGACTATATTATTTTCCGCTATAACTTTATGGTGTCCTTATAACGTCAGAGCGAGGTGGCGCAGTGGTTAGCACACTGGACTCGCATTCGGGAGGATGGCGGTTCAAACCCGCATCCGACC
Source organism: Schistocerca cancellata (assembly GCF_023864275.1). NCBI lineage: Eukaryota > Metazoa > Arthropoda > Insecta > Orthoptera > Acrididae > Schistocerca > Schistocerca cancellata. The sequence continues at coordinate 320,981,755 of NC_064630.1, read as the reverse complement.
ATCCTGATTTAGGTTTTCTGTGATTTCCGTAAATCGATTCAGGAAAATGCCGGAATGGTTCCTTCGAAAGTGCACGGCCGACTTCCTTCCACACCCTTCCCTAACCAGGTGGGACCATTGACCACTTTGTTTGTTCCCGTCTTCCACATCAACCAACCAACCTTACAATGTCAACCAAACTAATTGTCTTTGAGGCACTATCGTAATTCACATCTATTGATCCACCATTGTTTGTGCAGCTCCCCTCGATAGCTGAGTGGTCAGCGTGGCAGAAATGCCATGCAAAGGGCCTGGGTTCGATTTCTGGCTGGGTCGGAGATTTTCTCCGCCAAGGGAGTGGGTGTTATGTTCTCTTCATCCTCATTTCATCCACATCGACACACAAGTCGCCGAAATGGCGTCAACTAAAAACACTTGCAACGGGCTACCGTTCTACCCGACGGGTGGCTATTAAAGATGGGTCGTTCGCGAACTAACGGGTCCAAAGGAACGGTTCACCAAGATGAACTGAACGAGCGAGGAACGAATTCTAAGGAACGGTCTTTCATAGTTCACATCGGTAGCGGTTTTCTTCGTATAGTTCCTGAAAACGGGAAACGCTTGGTTTCGTTCCCGCAACGGCACGTCGGCCGGTCTAGTTCCAGCCTCGGTTTCCTTCCCGTCTGGCTCGGACGCCCATTCTAGATCTGTTTCAAACCTTTTTTGAACCATGAATTTCTGGTTCTTTTCATATTCTATCAGCGTCCACGACCGATAACTAAAATGTATTTTATAATTACGTTAATTACATAAAAATTACGTGGTACGTAATACGCACTTTTTTTCAGGTAACGAAACGGAATATCAGATTACTTCACTATTTCTGTAAACAGCAGAAGAAATGCTTGTACAAAAGCAGGATTAGTTTGTTATTACACGTGAAAAGGAAGTCGGAACGGCACACACGAGTGGCTATTTTCCGTCTTTTTTTTTTTTATCCAAGTTGAAAGGGCATGTTCATTGTTGTGGGAGGTAGACCGACTTACAACCGAATGAAGCCCACGCTCCATAATCGAGTGTCTGGTGTGACATTTTGTAAAGAGAATATGATAACTGCTACAATATATATTATTTCAGTGGTACAGGGTGGCGCACGAAAAATCGGCCCCGAGTACTAGACTGCTCATAGTCGCCCACCAATCGTCATCTGTCGTTTCAAAGTTGTTGTTCGCATTAGCTTATTTGTTATTTCTTCACTGTCTAATTATTAGATGTTTACCTATTCTGCTCGTAGTGGTCAACAAATCGTGGGTAATTGGCGAGCAGTCTGTACTCGGGGCCGGTTTTTCGTGCGCCACCTTACATTATTTCACTGCGATCAGCCACATTACGCTACAGTTGGCTAAACGAGAGGTTTTGCACAATCACGAAAATCACAAGTGTGTGAGAATTCTGTTATCAATAAAATCTCTGTACTCCAAGGGGGAAAGCAAGTGCCCCCTCTTGGCGCCTTCCATCTTCAGTCATCTATGCTACTAATTTTCAGTTTTTCATAAGAATCGTATACCAAGCACAAATGAACGATGAACGAGTAAAAATGAACGGTTCCCAAAAAAAGAGCGATCAGCAGTGAACTAGTTCCCAAGGCTGAACGAGTTTGCTATCTCTAGTGGCCATAACCATACATTTCATCTCATTTCATTTGGGGAGCTGCGTAGAGCCGATGCCTGCAACCACTTCCCTCGCAACAGAAGACTACGGTGTCGACAATTGCGGCGGCAGCGTTTAGTGGCTGGCGGCTGTGCTGCCGCTGCTCGCCGAGATGCACGGCTGCTGTCGGCTGTCACGGGTCGCGTGACGGACAGCTGACAGCGCAGTCTGCCGCGATGATGTAGAGCACAGAGCACACAGCACACGGTACGTGTGACGAAGTGCGCGCCCTGCCTCCCACGCACGGGTGATATATTTCCAACCGTCTCAGTGAAGCATCTTGTTCTACGTAGCAGAGAGCGCTGCACATTGCTAATTAAAGCTTTCCCGTGTTTCGTACTCATGTTAAAAATGGTTCAATTGGCTCTGAGCACTATGGGACTTAACTGCTGAGGTCATCAGTCCCCTAGAACTCAGAAGTACTTAAACCTAACTAACCTAAGAACATCACACACATCCATGCCCGAGGCAGGATTCGAACCTGCGACCGTAGCGGTCGCGCGGTTCCAGACTGTAGCACCTAGAACCGTTCGGTCACACCGGCCGGCTACACAGGTTAAATTTCGATTCACACTGCTCGGAACGGAATGGGATGAAAAGGAATGTAAAAACGTCCCACAATGCATGTCAGATGGTGACATTCGCACAGAACTGAACGGGACGTCAAGAACAAGGTTTCACGGGGAGAAAGTTCTGATGTTGACATTGGTGGGGGGAGATTTATCGTCTTCTGCAAACATCACAAGTTAATCTATTTTCACTTCACTCCCTCATGTTATAACAACAGATTTTTTTTTATTTTTATTTTTTTTTTTTTCACTATCGTATTGACCAACTAGGATCACGTTAACAACTTCAGTTCCTCTTCTTCCTTTGTTGTTGTTTCCTCTTCTGTCCATGTTGTCCCCGATTTTTTGTATCTTCTACTTTGAAAGCCTACCAAATTTAGTATTTTGTTTTTAAAACGGTTTCTTTCTGCTATTTCTGATTCTTTAATGATGTTTCTTTCAAGATCTTTTCTTACTTCTGTAATCCATGCTATTGTCGATTTCTTATTCCAGAAATATAGGAGTATTTGTTTTGTTAGTCTATTTCCATCCATTCGGTAGAGATGTCCAAAAAAGGTTAATCTTCGTTTGGCCATTACTTCAGATATTTTCTTTATAATTTTGTAGATCTCGTCATTACTTCTTATTTTCGAACAATCTGCAGTTTTCATTGCACCCATTATTTTTCTAATAATCCTTCTTTCCAGTACCTCTAGTTTGTCCATCTTATAGTTCATTGTTAGGTATTCAGATCCATATAAACATTCTGCTCGTACCTCTGTGGTTTAGTGTATTAGTTTTGTTTTTATAGATATACATTTCTTGTTGTAAATATTTTTGGCCAAACCATATGCTCTGTCCATTTTGTTAATTCTTAATCTTTATTTTTATTATTTTATTTTACTTTCGAGAAATATTGAAAACTTTTCAAGACGACTTCGATACTTTCTTGCATCAAATGTTCGGCCACAAGAGGCCATATATTTGAAGCGAAAAATGATTTTGGTGTTACAATAATGAACAGACCTGTCACTACAGTGTCTGTAAATAAGAACAAAACTGATGAAGAAATTATCGTTACATAACATTCTCTTAAGTGAAAAAGTCTGTGCTATTGAAGGAGAAAACCACCGTTGTTTCCAACTTTATTTACTACATAGAAAAAAACAATGGATGAGGTAAACAGGTTTTTTTTATATTCCTTAATAAATACTCTTTGACGTGTCTGTACGTATAAATTTTAGCCTGCAAATAAATATCGATATTTTGGAATGTTGTTTCGTTTCTCAGTTTATCATACAATACTGATCAGGAACATCCGTTATTACATTTTTCTTTGGCTATTAATAAACTTAATCGCTGCTAATATCTTAACCGTAGGATATTAAAAGGGGGGAAAGTTACAAGGCTACTTGTACCATTGTAAACTTTACTACCCCACATTTTGTTCATTGGAAATCAAAATTTATAGGTTATGGATTACTTAATTACAATTATTGGAGCTCCACTGGTATGTTATACATCAAAATGTAGTTCGTTTTTCCGTTGGAACGACGGCATCTACCAGCAGGCCAGTACAATCTGTCACACAGGTTGTACGTGCGATGTTCGAAGAGCACTGGTATGAGTCTTCCGTACTCCTCTAGCTACCTAACTCTTCGGATTTAAATTAAATCGAGAAAATCTTTGGTACCACCTCGATCGCCATTGATGCTCAACCGAGAAACCTAACTCAGCTGGCCCTGGCACAGGAGTCGACATGGACCCACGTCACTGTCAGTACCTTCCAGCATATGAATGACTCTGTATCTGCGCGTACACAATGCAAAAGGTGGTTATTCAGCCTGTTGACAGGTGGTCACATTAACGTAACTAGACAATGTATAGTCTGCTTTTTTGGTATTATAGACGGTATCTGACAGCCTCACTTTCACTGTTCGGTACTAGGCTAAAGAACTGAAGTCGTATTAATGTTCTGTCTAGTGTAAATTTCTTTATTTTACGGTGATGTCACCCGACTTTCTGTTCCGTTATGTTAAAGTCTAGCGTAAATCGTCCTTAATTCTGCTTAAGTACAAACAAGATTTGTTGCACAATGTAAAACATGCGAGAGAGAGTTTCACTGTAGATCGCTGTTCTCTGTCTTTGAACTATTATTTTTTTATTATTTTTCTTGTTATATTTTTATTTCACTTAGTACATCGAATTCTAAAATGTGACTAATTACATATTTTGACTTATTTGAATTGTATTGTCAGTATTTTTTTAATTTTGCAGATAATCATATATTGTCGAGAGAGCATACTACAGATTAGCTACACGATACAATGGTAAATGCAAAATAACTGTATTATTATAGGAAAAGGAACTCGTAAATGAAATCCTGCTCTGAAACTGCTAGTTACGTATAATGAAAAAGGAGGTCTTTCTGGTAAGCTCTCATCTCAGAAAGAGAGAAATAACTAGATTTTATCAACAACAGAGCTGTTTGTAACTAACCACTCTAGAAATATTATGGCTATTTAATTGTATTAAAAATTCTACGTTCAACAATGCTGCACAAGTAAGCGCTTGGATGTCATCTGGCACTGACTGCAAATCACTGTGGAGACGTCTTCCAGAAATTTCATCAGCCAGCTTGTTTCATCGACGGGGATCATTACTTCAGTGTTTTCAGGTATCTACTAATGATTTTCATATTTCTGCTGAGCGGTGACAGGGAATGTTTGATAGTGATTAATAGACAATTTCTTTCGCAGAGAACCTTCTGTTGCGACATATGATGTTCTGAACTCTTACAATACTGTTCTTTTTAATAGAATGTTTCCTTATGAATTAATCTAACATTCACATAATATTGATTTTCTACGGCTGTAACTTATATTGCATTCTTGGCCTAAAATTTTCTTGCGTTTAATAAATTACGATTCTTTAAATACAATTCTTAATACAGAACAATCTTCATATGCAAAAGCTGCTCCGGGCGCTAGCATGGAAGTGGTTTTGGGCCATTACTGTTCGCAGTAAACTGTATGCATACATAAATGAAACAGTGAACAACGTCGGATGCTCAATGATAGTGTTCCTGGATGTAGATGTGTAAGACCACAAGCTTCTGCCACCATATATTTAATACTACATTTATTGTTTTCGGTTTTTATTTATAGTAGATCACTATTTATTATGGACAAGTGGATTATTAATAATTTCATTTGCTGAATCTGGCTAGCACCACGCACTAACAGTTTCTTATTGCTGCATGTCTGGGAGTTAATTAGAGCTAACCACTGAATGCCGCTATCAGTTAAAGAGAGTCTGGAAAGAGATTTGTCGTTTTCTACAGCGATGAACATTCACTACGCTTAGGCAAAGCAGAGCGAAGTGGTGGCACTTTACAATGTTGGGGCTACAGAATAATTTTTCAGTATCTAAAGCAAATTGAACTCTGTTTTTATAAGAATTAAGAAGTTTGTAAATTGTTAAGTTACAGAGACATAAATTTATATGTGTCTGAGAAAGAGGCCGTTTAGATGCTGCTAGCTGTACTGAGGGCGGTTGATAGTAGTGTTCCGTTTGGCGATCCGCTGCGTCCCTATATAAGTACAACCGAGAGGCAGCGAGAAGAGAGACTCTGCACCAAGATATCAATCTGTTCGGGTCAGTTAAACACCTGCGTGTGTAGTGCCTCGGATGACGTCAGAGCCTGGCAGAGGTCAAGGGGTTTTTGGTGAAAGTAAGAAGTGAACTGGCGAGGACTGTACACCACCCTGGATGGCACAGATTTCACAGAAGTAACTATTTATGTGCCGCCCGCAATGTTGACAAAACCTCTTGGCAAGTGGCGAGATTATTATTGATTTCTAACGCGAGCAATTAACGTTTGAAGATCAGAAGTCAGGGCGATAGACTATGTTACTTGGAACTTCCCGTATATGTCGCCACTGAACTGTTAATAGTGCTGTTTCCGGTAGAATATTAAGGCTTTTATTTTTTGGGTGTGAATTTTTAGAGAATGTATCACTCAGTTAAAACTCAAAACTTTTATTTAGAGTCATAGTTCCTGATTCCGCTGAGTAAATAGCAAGTAGAAACGTTTTCTTTTTCAACGAGCGCAAAGAGTAATGTGGACTTGCGGACTAGAAATTATTGTCAGTATGTTCTCTATCGTTTTCTGGGTGACCGCAAAAATAGTTTTCAGGCTCTTGTAGACGGTGAAGGTAGGTGTAACGTACTCACAGACAATTTAAGGTTATTTTCATAACGACGAAACGAAGTATCGAAAATCTGGGTTGTTTACCCGTCGATCCAAATCCTGCAGGTATCGACTGAAGACACTTTCCTCTGGGGACCGTCCTAGAGATTTCACTGGCAATAGCCACAGCGGAGAATCTGGCTGTTAAAGTCTGAGAAGTGCTGCTTGCGACACGAGAAGTGCATGCAGTCGTTTTTCCTTGAACGAAGCTGTTATTCTGTTTACTGGAATGACTTTATGGAGTCTGACGTTGAAGAGCATCTTTACGGGAGAATACTTCCGTCGAATTTCTGTTTCCAGCTAGTGAGAAAACAGAAATTGTGACTCGTGTTCTGTCTTGTGCTGAGGTAATTTCAACCCTAGGAGTTGGCGGACAGCATATTGAGTCCACTGTGTAGGCAGAGAATTGCAGGTTCACCACGGACATCATCTGCACAGCGGCTGAAGACCCAACGAGCAGAACATCGCCACAGTAAAACTGCCCTCCGTGGGCCAATAGGTGATACGCGCAATCCAGTTCAGCTGTTAGGGGCACACTCACAGCAAATTCGTTGAGTTCTATTTATTTCTCCACTGACTTTCTTTTCTGTAAGTGACGGTCAGAGTGTAGGTCTTCTGTTCTCGCTTCTAACTTTGTGCCTGTCTAATGACAGTGGGCGGGGGGTGGAGGCAGGACCGGGGACGGTGTGAAGGAAGCCATCCTGATAGCAACGATTGCTTTGATGTACTTCGCTTTATGGAAACACTAGGTGCAGGTTGTCAACGGCAGGGTCATTTTAATCATCTGTAGACATGAGAAGTCCATTGCGAAGACGACAACACGCCATATGTCACATACACCACGGGGGTTCCAGGTGTAGCCAGAGAAGTCTGAACGCACGGAGATGCAGAAGTACTTGCAAAGGATTGACGTCTGGTGAAGGGATTGCCAGCTGTTGCGCTCAACAAATTTATCGTATTGCGCATAAATAGACGGAAAGACCATTTACTACATGATAACATCACTGCCGAGCAGCCACTGGACTTGGCTACATCCATTAATTATATAGTAATTTACATACAGAACCAGTACAAGCACAACAACCAAAAAAGAACTAAGCATACGCGGGATGCAATGGAAAAATCCTCAGGATGTGTAGTGCATCTACGAAGAACGTAACATATAACATCTTCCTTCGATTGACCTCAAATATTAATCCACACTTTGGGGCCATTGCTAAGCAGTAATAATAGAGGAAATAAATAATATGAAAGGAATTTTGGCACCTCTCTTCATCAGGTCATTCAGTAAGCACAAAAGTGTCATGGAGATGCTCTTCCAAGTCAGGTATCAGACGTTACAGGAGAGTCGTTCCGCATCACGGTGTGTTTTGCTGCTGAAATTCCGAGATCGTTCATTCCTAGAAAGTACTCATATTTTTTCCACAAGAAGTGTTGTTTCTCGATTCGGTGAGAGAAGCCACTTTTCTTCCATGAAAGTCATAATTCTGAGCACAGAACATACTCCGCAATTCTGTCTTACACCAGAGAGGAGTTGGCGAAATCGCCCTTAAGTTCTGTACATCCGTTGTCTTATCCCCTTCGTATAGAAGAGTGACCAATCGCCTTTCCAGTCATGTCCACCAATGTAACAATTTTGGGATGAGCTAGAACGTCAACATCGCTCCAGACCCCGGCATCCAACATCATTTCCTTCTCTGGTTTCGACTCTTGAAAAAGAATGGGCTCCCATTCCTTCACAAACATTCAGACAACTCAATGAAAGTGTCGCCATCAGAGGTGAAGTCGTCATCAAGGCAAAGGAAGAACACACCCCGTCTTAACGTCCACTTATATATGTCAGCACACTTTTCATGAGATAGTTTGTAAAAGAAGAGCACACTGGATTCGATTTCTTCGAATGAATGGCTGCTGGATGAGCAAAAGAGCCAACAACCACTTGATGTCTCTCCTTATTATCGTGAAGCAATTCCCAAACCTATTCAATACATGCCTTTCGGATGGTTGTCATAACTTGTCGTAAAACAATTTCTGGACGGAACACTATGAGCTTGCTACCATCAGGGAACCGTTTGGTGCCAGATCGGAGATATATGCCGATCACTTACCGATAGGGGTAGCTGGTAGGCTCCGTGAAGCGTTTAAGACAACAGAACTTCCTGCTGTTCCAATAGAGTCGCTTTTTGCAGCGGTCGTATGAACTTATTCGCAAACAACAGTTAACGATTAATTTAAGGTTCCGGAAGTGAGTGCTGAGGCAAATATTTGAATTTTTGTTGAGAACCAGTTCAAGCTAATGATTCAAACTGAACTCTGCGGAACAGTCGATAGAGCTTAAAATCTTTTTTGGACAGCATGAAGCGTTTCCAACCCGCAGCCAGTGCCACATAATGTTAAACATATTAAAAGTGAAGAACAAAATTAATCACAACTTTAAGAGGGAGTAGTTTTTACAATTATAATACAGCATAACTACAGCCCCGTTAGACTGTATATAGTAAATGTTCACGTTAATTGTTTAGGGTTACTGAACATTCCCGTACGGATTATTATGTACTACTCTATTGGTTAAGAATGGAGTATCATCGCATTCATGGGCATTTGATTTTGAGTCAGTGGAAAACGTTCAAGAAGAAATATCTTGCCTTGTTCACCGTCAGTGTGTCGAAACTTGTGAACTGCATGTCGAAATCTGTGTGTCTTGTGTCAAAAAGTTTTGCTTTTTTCCTTGGTTTTAAATACATGTACTCTAAAATTATTTCATTAGTCTTTATGGCAGAGAAATCAATAGAAAATCAAACGGGTATTTCCTTTAAAATCAAGCAGCTGCTTGTAGCGAAGATCGAAAATCCAAATAAGTAAAAAGTTTGGTACTGCAAACTATACACAGTGTCGACGATAGTTAAAAACAGAGATCAAATTACGGTAAAATTTGAGCACTTTATTTCTGAAGCAGAGAGAAAAGGCATGAAAATGACTAAAAACGAGGATGCACAGTGATTGTTTCGCAGAAAGACGCTAGATTTCAGAACGCTCCTCGTATCACGATCTTTATTCAAGGAACGTACAGAATAAATGAGTAGTGAATTTTCTGCAAAGCCAGTATGTTTGGAATGTTTCAAGAAAAGAAATGGATAACTGTTTAAAAAATGTTTGGGGTAAAGCTAACTGAGCTTTGATAGCTAAGTCCAGGGACTGGTTGCAGTCAACGTTGCTTTCCATACTTCAGTAATATGACACAGAAGATGTCTCCATCGTCATTAAAACCTGCATACTTTACATCTTCTATCCCAATATTCCTACAGCTTTATCATTAAAGTGACAATCGCCGAAGTAATGGGGGCGAGGGGTGGAAATATTTATGAATAGTATTTCAAGAGTGGTAGGATTTAATACGGATCCGTCCGGAAATCTGCACGTATCGGTCTTTAGGAAAAGTTTCAAACCACGGAGTCTTAAAACGCAAAAGGTTGCAATACAAACAAACAGTCGTGGGTGGCGGAAGTTATGTTCACTGATTATGTTTTAAGTCTGTATAAGAGATTTTACGGGAAGTGAAGTTGCAATTTTTGTTGATACTTTTCCATTATAAATCAACATTAATTTACTACTGACAACATATTTGTTACGAGAGATTTAGCGACAGTACTTAATTCAGATGAAACCTATATTTCACTGTCTCAGTTGCTCACTTGTTTTTACTGTCGTTAGTTTCGATCAATACAGGATCTCTTCAGATCTATGTAGTTGTTTGAGCATCCTGTATTGTGTTGTTGTTGTGGTCTTCAGTGCAGAGACTGGTTTGATGCAGCTCTGCAGCTACTCTATCCTGCGCTAGCTTCTTCATCTCCAAGTACCTACTGCAACTTACATCCTTCTGAATCTGCTCAGTGTATTAATCTCTTGGTCTCCCTCTACGATTTTTACCCACCACGCTTCCCTCCAGTACTAAATTGGTGATCCCTTGATACCTCAGAATGTGTACTACCAACCGATTCCTTATTCTAGTCAAGTTGTGCCACAAATTCCTCCTCTTCCCAATTCTGTCCAATACCTTCTCATTACTTAGGTGATCTACCCAACTAATCTTCAGCATTCTCCTGTAGCACCACATTTCGAAAGCTTCTACTCTCTTCATGTCACATCTATTTATTGTCCGTGTTTCACTTCCATATATGGCTACACTTCGTACAAATACTTTTAGAATAGACTTCCTGCCACTTAAATCTATACTCCATGTTACCAAATTTATATTCTTCAGAAACGCATTGGCAGTCTACATTTCATATCCGCCCTAAATCCGCTAACATCATTAGTTGCCGGCTGGAGTGGCCGAGCGGTTCAAGGCGCTACAGTCTGAAACCGCGCGACCGCTACGGTCGCAGGTTCGAATCCTGCCTCGGGCATGGATGTGTGTGATGTCCCTAGGTTAGTTAGGTTTAAGTGGTTCTAAGTTCTAGGGGACTGATGACCACTGAAGTTACGTCCCAAAGTGCTCAGAGCCATTTGAACCATCATTAGTTATTTTGCTCCCCAAATAGCAAAACTCATCAACTACTTTAAGTGTCTTATTTCCTAATCTAATTCCCTCAGCATCACCAGATTTAGTTCGACTACATTCCACTATCATCGCTTTGCTTTTGTTAATGTTCATTTTATATCCTCCTTTCAAGACACTGTCCATTCCGTTCAGCTGCTCTTCCACGTCCTTTGCTGTCTCTGACCGAATTACAGTGTCATCGGCAAACTTCAAAGTTTTTATTTCTTTTCCATGGATTTTAATTCCTACTCCAAATGTTCCTTTCGTTTCCTTTACTGCTTGCTCAGTATAGAGATTGAATAATATCGGGTATAGGCTACAACCCTGTCTCACTTCCTTCCCAACCACTGCTTCCCTTTCATGCCCCTCGACTTTTATAACTGTCATCTGGTTTATGTAAAAATTTTAATGAGCCATTCGCTCCCTATATTTGACCCCTGACACCTTCAGAATTTGAACGAGAGTATTCCAGTCAACATTGCGAAAAGCTTTCTCTAAGTCTGCTAGAAACGTAGGTTTGCCTTTCCTTAATCTATCTTCTAAGACAGTCGTAGGGGCAGTACTGCCTCAAATGTTCCAACATTTCTACGAAATCCAAACTGATCTTCAGCAAGGTCGGCTTCTACCAGTTTTTCCATTTGTCTGTAAAGAATTCGTGTTAGTATTTTGCACCCGTGACTTATTAAACTGATAGTTCCGTATTTTCACATCTACCACCACCTGCTCTTTTTGGGATTGTAATTATTATATTCTTCTTGATGTCTGAGAGTATTTCGCCTGTCTCATACACCTTGCTCACCAGATGGTACAGTTTTGTCGTGGCTGGCTTTCCAAAGGCTGTCAGTAGTTATAATTGCATGTTGTCTACTCTCGGGGCCTTTTTTCGACTTACATCTTTCAGTGCTCTGTCTAACTCCCCGCGCAGTATCATATCTCCAATTTTATCTTCATCTACGTCCTCTTGCATTTCCATAACATTGCCCTCAAGTTCATCGCCCTTGTATAGATCCTATATATACTCCTTCCGCCTTTCTGCCTTCCGTTCATTGCTTAGGACTGGTTTTCCATCTGAGCTCTTGATATTTATACAGGAGTTTCTCTTTTCTCCAAAGGTCTCTTTATTTTTCCTGTAGGTCGTATCTATCTTACCCCTTGTGATATAGGCCTCTGCATCCTCATGTTTGTCCTGTAGCCATTCCTGCTTAGGCAATTTGCGCTTCCTGCCGATCTCATTATTGAGACGTTTGTATTCCTTTTTGCCTGCTTCATTTACTGCATTCTTATATATTCTCCTTTCATCAATTAAATTCTATATCTCTTCGGATACCCAAGGATTTCTACTAGCCTTTGTCTTTTTACCTACTTGAGCCTCCGCTGCCTTCACTATTTCATTTCTCAAAGCTACCCATTCTTCTTCTACTGTATTTCTTTCCCCCATTCTTGTCAATCGTTCCCTAATGCTGTCCCTGAAACTCTCTACAACCTCTGGTTCTGTCAGTTTATCCAGGTCTCATCTCCTTAAATACTCACCTCTTTGCAATTTCTTCAGTTTTAATCTACAGTTCATAACCAATAGAGTGTGGTCAGAGTACACATCTGCCCGTGAAAATGTGTTACAATTTAAAACCTGGTTCCTAAATCTGTGTTTCGATTATATAATCTACCTGGAACCGTCCATTGTCTCCAGGCCTCTTTCACGTGTACAACCTTCTTTCATGATCGTTAAACCAAGTGTTAGCTATGATTAAGTTATGCTCTGTGCAAAATTCTGCCAGGTGGCTTCCTCTTTCATTCCTTACTCCCATTCCATATTTATGTACTACTTTTCCTTCTCTTCCTTTTCCTACTTTCGAGTTTCAGACCCTCATAAGTATGAAATTTTCGTCTTCCTTCACTATCTGAATAATTTCTTTTATCTCATCATACTTTTCTTCAATCTCTTCGTCATCTGTGGAGCTATTTGGCACATAAACTTGTAGTACTGTGGTAGGCGTGGCCTCGTGTCTGCCTTGGGTACAATAATGCATTCGCTATGCTGTTAGTAGTAGCCTACCCACGCTCTTATTTTTCTACTCATTATTAAGCCTACTCCTTCAGTACTCCTGTTTCATTTTGTATTTATAAACCAGTATCCTCCTGACCAGAAGTCTTGTTCCTCCTGGCACTGAACTTCAATAATTCCCTCTATATCTAACTTTAATCTATCCATTGCCCTTTTTAAATTTTCTAACCTATCTGCTCGAATAAGGGATCTGAGAATCCACTCTCCGATCCGTAGAACGCCAGTTTTGTTTCTCCTGTATCACTCTACTGAATTACATATTACAGTCACTCTTGTATCCAGAATATTCTGGAAAGCTCTTTTGGTGAACTTCCCGCCCACATTATCATAACAGGGCACACGAGCGGGCAGCAGAAATCAGAGGAACTGACAACTGCAGTCGTGTTTTGCAGTTGTCCTTCATGAATGCTCGACTTCCGCTGAAGCCTGTATTCCATACACAACGGTAGCTACGTTGTCCACTTGACTCTCGCGTATTAATTTGTTTATTGATTTATTTATCCCGGCAAGCTTAAAACCATAAGGCTCTGTCCTAAATCTAAACACATATTCTTCATATTTCACTCTGCATTGACTACGTCAGAAATACTGAAAACAGTAACAGCCACAGCAGAAAGAAACTCACTCCACTATAGAGTGGAAGATTCATTCTGGAGAGATAAAAAAAAAACATTTATTTTTGTTTGTGAAAAGTAGAGTAAAAAAATAATTTACAGGCAGATAGATGCTAGCCGCTAGCAATGACTTCAGTAAAGTGAATGCAGAGAAGCATAGGGAGAGAAAGATTACCGTGATAGAACATAAGCTACGAAGAGTGAGAGAAAGAAAGTCATGTGACTGGGTGAAGAAAAAGAAGGTGTGAGAGTATATTCTACTGTTTGACACAGAGAAACGTCCCAGTTTGTTCATTTTTAAGAAGAAGGTTAAGAGTCTGACAAAATGATATTCTGGCCGTTTTCCTGAAATGAATTAGGGTACTGAATTGTGCATAGAAAGCAGGGTAACTTGTTCCAGAGGTGCATAACAACAGTGGATAAGGAGTTGGCGAAAGTTCTTTGTTTTGTGGGTAGGCACAGTTAGGATACTACATGTGTGAGAGCTTGTATTGTGCAGTGATGAGATGACAGCTATTTGACCGCTGATGGGAGGCTCACACCCAGGTGCCGACGGAGTAGACAAAGTGTATGATAGTCACGTAACTCGCTGCCAGCAACTGTCGTAATTGGACTCATGGAGCAATGAAATGGTCAAATAGACGAATTTTGCAGATTGACATATAGTGCTACGTGGAATAACTGCTGCGCCTTAAATTACTGGAAAATGCTTCAATTAGTATTCCTAGCAGCCATGATGAAAGCAGCGCAATTTCAGTATGTTTTTGTGCACCATAATTTGACCGAGTCTTTATGACACAACATGTTCCAGCCCATTACACTATTTTAATACTGTGTTCCCACAGATATTGTCTAATTAGATACGCTCCGTGTAGATTTTTTTGGAGAACAATTTATGAAACTTTGGCTGATAGGCCAAAGCAGCCCTGTTCTACCTTAAAACGAAAAGTCGAAGAAAACACAAACAAAAATAAACCAAAATAGACGATCGCCACTTCACTTTAATAAAATCAGGCTGATGTGCTCGGATACCCTAAGCAGCAAGGCGAACGCTCGTGATAAACGGGAAATACGGGTTCGAGTCGCGGTCCAGCACAAATTTTCAATCTGTTCACTTCACCTATTGCAGTCAAGCTGAATTCAGGAATAAGTTTCAATATTTGAAATCATATATCTTCATCAGATATAAATATGCATAAGGCGAAGACGAACCTGTAATGAAAATGATAACAATAGCCTATGGCTTCTCGTTGTCTTGATTCCAAAAACCTGCACGGGAATGAGAAATTGTGCGAGTGTGGCTAATTTAATTAATAATCTATGAGAAGAAGTAGATAGGTATGTGGCACATGGAAGCTTGGGGTGGTGCGACGCTCGCGATAAGACTGAAATCCATGTTTGAGTCCCCGTCCGGCGCAAATTTTCATATGTCGCTTTAGATAGTATATCTCTACCTATTGCAATTAAGTAAAATTTCAAGAAACTGTAAGTCGTCATCAGATATAAATACTTTCCTATCAGTGTCATCAGTGATGACAGAAAATCGATCATGTGTGTTTGCCTCAGTTAATTAGTTCTAGTATCGAACCTATAATCTTCTTTTAAGGTCGCAGCTTGTTTTTGATATTCCATCACATTTGAATTTATTTCTCCCTTGGCTGCGTCGATTTTTTCATCTAACCGTTTTGAAATATCCCCTATTTTTGACTCTACTTGTGTGTCAATTTCTAGCCTTATGGTCGTGATCTGACTACTGATTTGGCTTTGGACATTACCCAACAGGGTATTTAAATCAGCTGTTATGTCTGCTTTAGTTCGGCCTTTACCGAATTTAACCGTGTATTTAGGTCATTTATCTCCGTTTGCAGATCTGTTTTTAGTGAATTTATTTCTGTTTTTACTTAATTTATGTCTGCTTTTACTGAGTTGCACAGATTTGTAAGGACCTGATTTTTATTATGCCGTCTTTCGGCCTTCTCTTTTTCTTCGCGGGCCTTTTCATCTAATCTTTCCTGTTTTTGGCTTTCGAACTTGCGTTCCATTATTGCTTCGATCATTGCAGCCAAGTCATTTTTTTCAAAAGCGGGAATAGTTTGCACACTAGGACCAGCTTCTAAAACTTCGGTCGAGGCTGTTTCTGCCTCCGCTCGTGTACCTATCGCGCGTGATCGTAATGGATAGTGAGGTCCATTCGCATCACCGCTGTCGTCTGGTTTTGTTTGTGTCCGCTGTTTACCGTCAGCCATGTTCAAACGTCAAAATGCTACAGATATTGTTTGTCACTGCCGTCAGTCGTTTGTCTGTGACGTAGTGCTATGGCTTACTGGGACCTAAGATGAAATTTTAACTCTAGGTAACAACTGACGTTCATTTACGCCAAGAAGACAAGATGGTTCCTACTAATTACAAACAAATGAAATATCACACGTTTTACCCGTTTTGAGCGTAGTTATCCGCCATATCGTAATTTTTTTTTTATGCACTGACAACAATGATACACTTTCACTGAATTTAACTACATAAGAATGGACTATGGACAAATTGAAATAAAGCTGTTTCAAGGCAAGGAAAAACAGGTTTACGTTCTGATCAACTCGAAAGATGCTACGTCACTACGACAGCTTGGCTACTGCGTATAAAAATTTCACTCTACTATGGCTGTCTTGATGGTGATACGGATGAATACTCGCGTTTTTTGGTAATTTCATCAATCGTTCTTCTGAATTAATTAAAAGGTTTTCCCACTTCTCTTTCTCGGTTGAATTGCATCCACATGAAAAAAATGAAACAATTATTAGAACAAGCACTGAAAAATTTTTAAACACATACATGAAATGATTTTTTGATCGAGTCCCTGTTCGGGCGCCAAGTGTAGCGTTGCTCTTGGGGGACGAAAATAAAAAGAACTGTTACTTTTTTTTTAATATCGAAAAAGTGAATATTTTGGTGGGCCACTTGGCAACAGAATCAGTGATTTATTACGCTATTATAATAACATACGTTGACATTATATACCTGAATAAGAGCAGCATATTGATATATATATTTGAGATCGTTCGGAAGAAACATGATCATTTCTGTGCATTCTTATAGTCGCGATGTAGTCATACCCGGATCAACACTAAGGGACCAGAAGATTTATAGACTTTAAAAGAAATGCAACACTACACAAAAAAGTTGGTTCAGAAATAATAGGAAAACGATAATGTTCCTTCTGCCTCATCCTGCGTTCGGCCCATCAGCGTGATCGTAATTTCTGATGATGAAGTAACACAAACAATAATTATCATTCAGTTAATTAAGGAGATGGAATCATCAAGGTTAATTTACGAAAATAAGCACACTTATCTTTAACACACGTTTTTTAATGCTACGTACCTTTTCATATTAAATTACAAAATGGCTAAATGGCTCTGAGCACTATGGGACTTAACATCTATGGTCATCAGTCCCCTAGAACTTAGAACTACTTAAACCTAACTAACCTAAGGACAGCACACAACACCCAGCCATCACGAGGCAGAGAAAATCCCTGACCTCGCCGGGAATCGAACCCGGGAACCCGGGCGTGGGAAGCGAGAACGCTACCGCACGACCACGAGATGCGGGCATTAAATTACAATAGCTGACCATTGTGGTTAGATACTTTATACATAACAGTCAAAATGTCCTCTTGACTCTGTCTGTTCGATATCAGTTACAAGAAACTACATGTTTTCTGATTGGAAAAAAAAAACAATTAGCATATTCATTCAATACTTTCACATAGAATATAAAATACAGTTGCGGAACGCAGCTAGTCCGCGTCCGCCTCTCATGGAATACAAACAGTAAAAGGTGAGGCGCCAAAAACCTCATTTGTCTTCAAACAACAGAATTCTTTTTTACACCATTAATCGATACATGTACATAGAGATTTACTGGCACCGCGCAAGAACGGCAAAGATAAAGAATAATAGATTCTGTCGCTGCTATGCGATGGTTCATTTCTTTTACTTTACAATTGTTCGATAACTTTAGGCCATCAGGCGTTTACTATTGAGCGTATATTAATGTTTGTGAGGCGAAAATTACTAATATTACAAACCATTGTGAAGAGAAAATCGGAACTGATCTATAAAATGTTGTCAAATGTAACCTGTTACTATCATTCGTTCGCAATGATCTGTAGTTCGCCCACGTTCGGTGTATCTCCTAAAATGCAAGTAACTGCTGTGATTCATATAGTTCGAAGCCGGTTGTGTTTCGCCTGTTTCTTTGACCATACTTGGCTGTATACAGACGATATTACTTGTTGTTGGTGAACACTGTACTCAACGACATTGTTAACATAAAGTTAAATCGGTCTGACACACAGTTGTAATCTGTCAAGAATTTTCTCAAGTTACTATTGGTTAATATAAATTATAATATATAGTTTATGTTTGACGTCAGAAGTGAACGTTGCAATGGCTGCAAGGAGATATTCCAAGATCAAATGGGGATTGTACCCCGTAAGTGTACCAACTTAGCCAGAAACTCTCCTGACATTCCTAATGAAGGAAATAGAAGAATGTAACAAGTTGACAGGGAGCCAGCAGAATTGGGGGACACGAAGACAAATTTCTCACTGACTAAAATTAATAAGATTAGATGAAACACTAACGTTCCACAGATTTTAGCACTGCTTGCAGGAAGAAATAAACGGTAGAGATGTTAACTGATGAAATGTACATTTAAAATGCCCGTTAAACTCAAACAAAATCAAGAGATGGATTGCAAAGGAGAATTTCTTAATAAAGGGCCAGCGTTTCATAAAATAATAATTGTAGAGATCTCAAGCTAGTCAACGTTAACCTATTATAAATTTTCAGAGACAATAGAACAATAAGGTATTTGACATAATGGCCACAACTTCCTCACAGTTGTTGTTTATCTACAGAACGCATCGGACTAGTTTTGCAGGAACATGTCGTTTGTAATACTAAGAAAGATTCTAATAAAGTTCAGAAGCATAGAAATAATCTGTAATGGCTGAAAAGGAACAAATGGAAGTGATAAAAGTGGATGATCGTCTAAGATGAATTAGTTGTCAAAAATGGTTCAAATGGCTCTGAGCACTATAGGACTTAACATCTGAGGTCATCAGTCCCCTAGAACTTAGAAATACTTAAACCTAAATAGCCTAAGGACATCACAAACATCCATGCCCGAGGCAGGATTCGAATCTGCGACCGTATCGGTCGCTCGGTTCCAGACTGCAGCGCCTAGAACCGCTCGAAAATTAGTTTTAATAAGTATATTGTTTTAATAAGTATATTAAAAAGAATATTAAGAAGTATATTCAAAGTTATACGTAGATAATGTTAAAACGGAAAACTTCTAAACCACAATCCTCGAAATTTCAGCTGAAGATCCTGGTTAAAATACTTGTACATGCAAAGAATGAAAAGAACATCTTTTAAGAAGGATGTCGAAGGGTAAAGGCCGTGGTTGCCCCAGCCTTCACCTGAAGTAGTGCAGGGAAATTAAAATCCGCATGGCTGGCCGAGTAAGTGAACATCACGATTCTCGACAAGTTCAATTTCTTAATTAGTGCGCCAAAGCTCCCGGTCGGTCAGATTTACGTATAGCTGCTGTTAGTTGTCAATAAAAGTCTTCGCGTACAGGAAAAAATCTAAGAGTACAGTTTTCATCAACGCTCGCAGCGATTATAAGAATAGCTCCAGCTCTCTTGAGCTAACACTGCTTAGCGATCAAGAGAAAAAGCGCAGTGCTAAGAAAAAAGTTCAGAAAGAACAGCTTTCAAATCTCCGTCCAGCAACTGTGTATTCAAGAGTCAGAATGGTCTTTCGAATAAGGTCACAACCGATTTTCATTGCTGTTCTCCTCCCTGCTCTAGCTTCAGTAACTTCGCCGTCACCTGATATGATTCTTCCTTGCTTTCTTGCGGCTAATCAGACCGGCATGCAGCGAAAGTAAAGTAAATACACATCTTAAGGCGAATGAGCAGAAAAAAATACAAATTGAAGAGGTACGTTTACGAAGACTGAGTGAATATTGAAAAGTTAGAATATCTAATTACGAGAATAACACGAAGTAGGAAGAAGTGATAAAAACAGCAGCCCTAACTTTAATATTTTTAAATTAAATAAGCACAGCCGATTTCTATATCGCACGAGTCCATTTTCAAGTCTGATCAATTACTTGTTCAGTCAGGTAAAATTGTCGATCTGGTAAAGATTATTGCTCATCCATCTTAATTTGTACTTTATTTCACGAGAATATGGCATAGTATAAATTCCGAAACAAAACGTGTCTTTTCAAATAAAAAATTTTATGATTGGGACTGCTGTTGAAAACACTTATTATTTACAGTTGTAAAACTCATTGCCCCTCCCTCTACCCCTTAGTGGAAAGATTAATCAAATTCATTATAGTTAAAGGAAGGCATGAAATTAGACATAAGAGTGACCACATACAAATAAAAATAATAGTCTAGGAGGAGCGCTCCTTGATGGTTTGGTTCGCTCCTGATATCTTTACCTACTTTGCTATAGGTATATTATTATCTGGTTTATTTCCAACAACAACCCGCAATAAATTCTGTGGGAAATGTATGCTGGGACTAGGATAGGAATCACCCCATACTTCAGTGGGATTGTAGTCTCCAATCAGACCCAATGAAGAAATTCAAGCTTAAAAGCTCGACCTACCTCACACACTTTATGATCTCCACATGGGGTATCTTGGTTAATGTGAAGTAATGTCTCGTCTGTATAATTACAAAAGCAATCAGATGTTCATTGGATATCTAATGCGTTTTGGCGGATCGTCTGAAAATTATCACATTTAGCTGAAAGACTTGTGCCGACATTTGTACTCGGCGAACATCGGTGCAGTACATCAAGGGGAACGCTTGGTTCCAGTAGTACATATCCCTCCTCTGTTCCAATGAAGTATGTAGTAAGTGCAACATTAACTTTTCTTAAGAATACAGGATACTTATAGATGGTGAAACAATCGAAATTTTTTATGACTTTATTAAATCTATTGATATATACATTATAGGGTTTCAAATGAAAAATGGCCAATATATACCAAATTTTAAAGTTACGGTCATGTATACCGCCACGCTCCCTTTATTTCTGTTACAGAAACCAGTTGTTGTTGTTGTTACGGTCTTCAGTCCTGAAACTGGTCTGATGCAGCTCTCCGTGCTACTCTATCCTGTGAAAGCTTCTTCATCTCCCGGTACTTACTGCAACCTACATCCTTCTGAATCTACTTAGTGTATTCATCTCTTGGTCTCCCTCTACGATTTTTACCCTCCACGCTACCCTCCAATGCAAAATATGTAATCACTTGATTCCTCAGAACATGTCCTACCAACCGGTCCCATCTACTTGTCAAGTTGTGCCACAAACTCCTCTTCTCCCGAGTTTTATTCAATACCTCCTCATTAGTTATGTGATCTACCCATCTAATCTTCAGCATTCTTCTGTAGCACCACATTTCGAAAGCTTCTATTCTCTTCCTGTCCAAACTATTTATCGTCCATGTTTCACTTCCATACATGGCCACACTCCATACAAATACTTTCAGAAACGACTTCCTGACACTTAAAATCTATACTCGATGTTAACAAATTTCTCTTCTTGAGAAACGTTTTCCTTGCCATTGCCAGTCTACATTTTATATCCTCTCTACTTCGGCCATAATCAGTTATTTTGCTCCCCAAATAGCAAACCTCCTTTACTACTTTAAGTGTCTCATTACCTAATCTAATTCCCTTAGCATCACCTGACTTAATTCGAGTACATTCCATTATCCTCGTTTTGCTTTTGTTGATGTTCATCTTATACCCACCTTTCAAGACACTGTCCATTCCGTTCAACTGCTCTTCCAAGTCCTTTGCTGTCTCTGACAGAATTACAATGTCATCGGCAAACCTCAAAGTTTTTATTTCTTCTCCATGGATGTTAATACCTACTCCGAATTTTTCTTTTGTTTCCCTTACTGCTTGCTCAGTATATAGATTGAATAACGTCGGGGAGAGGCTTCAGCCCTGTCTCACTCCCTTCCCAACCAATGCTTCCCTTTCGTGCCCCACAACTCTTATAACTGCCATCTGGTTTCTGTACAAATTGTAAATAGCCTTTCGCTCCCTGTATTTTACTCTTGCCATCTTTAGAATTTGAAAGAGAGTATTCCAGTCAACATTGTCAAAAGCTTTCTCTAAGTCTACAAATGCTAGATACGTAGGTTTGCCTTCCCTTAATCTTTCTTCGAAGATAAGTCGTAAGGTCAGTATTACCTCACGTGTTCCAACATTTATACGAAATCCAAACTAATCGTCCCATGGTCGGCTTCTACCAGTTTTTCCATTCGTCTGTAAATAATTCGCGTTAGAGTTTTGCAGTTGTGACTAATTAAACTGATAGTTTGGTAATTTTCACACCTGTCTACACGTGCTTTCTTTGGGATTGGAATTATTATATTCTTCTTGAAGTCTGAGAGTATTTCGTCTGTCTCACACATCTTGCTCACCATATGGTAGAGTTTTGTCAGGACTGGCTCTCCCAAGGCCGTCAGTAGTTCTAATGGAGTGTTGTCTACTCCCGGCGCCTTGTTTCGACTCAGGTCTTTCACTATTTTGTCAAACTCTTCACGCAGTATTGTATCTCCCATTTATCTTCATCTACATCCTCTTCCATTTCCATAATATTGTCCTCAAGTACATCGCCCTTGTATAGAACCTCTATATACTCCTTCCACCTTTCTGCTTTCCCTTATTTGCTTAGAACTGGGTTTCCATCTGAACTCTTGATATTCATAAAAGTGGCTCTCTTTTCTCCAAAGGTCTCTTTAATTTTCCTGTAGGCAGTATCTATCTTACCGCTAGTGAGATAAGCCTCTACATCCTTACATTTGTCCTCTAGCCATCCCTACTTAGCAATTTTGCACTTCCTGTCGATCTCATTTTTGAGAAGTTTGTATTCCTTTTTGCCTGCTTCATTTACTGCATTTTTATATTTTCTCCTTTCATTAATGCAGTTCAATATTTCTTCTGTTACCCATGGATTTCTACTAGCCTTCGTCTTTTTACCTACTTGATCCTCGGCTGCCTTCACTACTTCATTCCTCAGAGCTACCCATTCTTCTTCTACTGTATTTCTTCCCCCATTCCTGTCAGTTGTTCCCTTATGCTCTCCCTGAAACTCTGTACAACCTCCGGTTTAGACAGTTTATCCAGGTCCCATCTCCTTAAATTCCCACCTCTTTGCAGTTTCTTCATTTTAGTCTACAGTTCATAACCAATATATTGTGGTCAGAGTCCACATCTGCCCCTGGAAATGTCTTACAATTTAAAACCTGGTTCCTAAATCTCTGTCTTACCAGTATATAATCTATCTGATAGTTTCTAGTATCTCCAGGATTCTTCCATGTATACAACCTTCTTTTATGATTCTTGAGCCAAGTGTTAGCTATGATTAAGTTATGCTCTGTGCAAAATTCTACCAGGTGGCTTCCTGTTTCATTTCTTACCCCCAATCCATATTCACCTGCTATGTTTCCTTTTCTCCCTTTTCATACTCTCGAATTCCAGTCAACCATGACTATTAAATTTACATCTTCCTTCACTACCTGAATAATTTCTTTTATCTCATCATACATTTCATCAATTTCTTCATCATCTCCAGAGCTAGTTGGCATATAAACTTGTACTACTGTAGTAGTCATGGGCTTCGTGTCTATCTTGGACACAATAATGCGTTCACTATGCTGTTCGTAATAGCTTACCCGCACTCCTATTTTTTTATTCATTATTAAACCTACTCCTGCATTACCACTATTTGATTTTGTATTTATAACCCTGTATTCACCTGACCAGTATTATTTCGAAAAGAACTGTGAACTTCCTGGTTCCAGTGATTATACGCATGGTACGTTGTATATTTTGGTAACACTGCAAGTCTCTAGTGTCTGTAAATGGTTATCTTTTCTAGTATTTACTTTTGTTTCGCTGAAGCAGTTTGTTCACGTGTTACAGAATGTTTGTTGTCCAAGTGCTACATATATTTGTGGACGTACATATCCTTTAGCGTGCAATTAATACGAACTATGCCACGCGTCAAGAAATTCAATAAAAGGAAATTCCGTGGTAACCAGTTCACAAACAAAGCAAGTCACTCTGTTGAAAGTAACCTATGTATCAGTTCTTCAGGGAAGAAACTCCCACTTGGCACACCTCCTGGTGTTTCAGTGTTTTGTGTTAACACTGACGCTGGTTTTAGTGGATTTGTTGTTGTTGATGTGGGCATCTGATCTTCTTTGATAAAGGAAGTGGCGAAACGTAAACAATGTTATGGTGTAGGCTGTCTGGAAATAACTGAACAACAAAGTAGCAGGAAGGGTTTAGTGCCAAAATTAGTTGTTCTGTGTAGATCGTGCAATAAATCTGCGTCGAAAATCACTTCGAACATAGTGCATAATTAATATTATGTGAATTTGAAGTTAGTGTATGCAATGCGTGCAATAGGAAAAGGAGAAAAGGCTGCTCATACGTTTTGTGGTTTTATGGACCTTCCTCCTCCTCCCAATAGGTTCAGCAAGTACATAAAAAATACTTTTAGGTGCCTTAGCGGTTGTGTCTAAAGCATCTATGAAACGTGCAATAGCTGAAACTGTATATATTAGTGGAACCAGGGACATTGCTGTTGCACTTTGATGGGACATGGCAACGTCGAGGACATCGTTCCTTGAATGGTGTGCTACTCCTCTGGAGAATGGAAAAGTTGTTGATGTTGAGTGCTTACCTAAGTATTGCCACACCTTCCATGGTAACACTGAAGGACATATTGAACATGTGTTCTAGGAATTATGATGGTTAAGAGTGGGGGTATGGATTGTGATGGTGCTCTAAAAATATTTCAGAGGTCGGTGTCAGTTTATAACGTTAGATATACGAAGTACGTAGGCGATGGGGACTCTAAAGCTTTCAATAAAATTAATGAGTTCACTGTTTATGGTGATACCTTGGTAACAAAACTGGACATGTGCAAAAGAGGATTGGTACTAGAGTGAGGAAGCTACGAAGAGAAATGAAAGGAAAGTTGCTATCTGATGGAAAATCTCTGTCTGGCCGAGACAGATTGACAGAAACTGAAATAGACCTTCTGCAGAGTTATTATGGATTCGCCATTAGACGAACTGCACCTCTGAATGGTGTTACAGCAATGAGAAAAGCTGTATGGCCATCTACTTTCATAAGTTGTCCACAGATGACCACCCTGTTCACGGATTTTGCCCTAAAGGAGCAGATTCTTGATGTGGTTACCAATAAACAAAAGAAAGTGGTCATATATACCATCATAAGCATTCTCTTTCTGAGCCTGTTATCAATGAAATAAAACCAATTTTTAGATACCTGAGCGATCCTGTTTTGTCATATATACCATCATAAGCATTCTCTTTCTGAGACTGTTATCAATGAAATAAAACCAATTTTTAGATACCTGAGCGATCCTGTTTTGCTTAGTAAATGTCTTCATGGGAGCACTCAGAATACAAATGAAAGTTGCAACCATTTGACGTGGTAAAGATTACCCAAGAATGTTTTTGTAGGACTAAATACATTAAAAGTTGGTGTACTAGATGCAGTGATACGTTTTGAATGATGGAGTGATAGGTTGGTTTGAAGTCCCGAGAAATTTAGACGTAAAATGTGGCTCTAATATGGAAGGTAAATTGCTTGCGTGTGACAGAACGGGCACATGAAGCTGAAAGATTCGCTCTTAAAGTTACCAAAGAAGCAAGAAGTGCTAAAAGTAGTGCCAAGAGAAATCATGAAGATGAAGAAATGCTACAGGATGAAGAATATGTAAGAATATGCTTCAGGAATGTTCTGAGGCACAGTTTAATTGGACTCATATCTTCATTTGCCATTTCACGCAATTTGTATTTTTCAGAATTCAGGTGCAAATATTTCCAAAAGTTTATAAAGCATTGCTATAATTTTTTTCTGTAACTTACAACAGTCCATACTTATGTAGTAGACGTAAGCTTTATTGCAGAGTCAACTCAATTATAGAAAAAATAAGATTTTTATTAGGAAAAAATTATAGAAACTAAAATGTAAGATGTGCTATTCTTTTATCCTCGTAATATACATAATAGGTCTAGTACCTCAGCCATCATGTCATGCATATCTGGTAAAATTTTGGTCTCAAAATGTATAACATTGGATTAAATGGTACCTCAACTTGAGGAGGCATTTTGGAAAAAAATTGCATCATTTTCTTTATTTTTTTTAATAACCCTAAACAGGTTCAAAAAGATTCAAAATACTTCTAATTTGTGTAGAAAGTGTGCTGCATTACCTGATATCAACAAAAAAACCTGTGAAACATATACGTTATAAACAGTGCCTGAAAGAAATAGGTGTTGATTTTTACATAATATTGAGCCGGAAACGTATCCTTAACTCCGTGATCCGTGTGTGAGATACGGGATGTAGACACTAACTCCATTCTAAAGCCAACTTCGCAAATCAGCTTGCTGAATCCAAGAAATAGAATTTCGCTAGAGCAATGTCACCTTCATTCCAAAAATTTCCACTGTAATTTAGTTCTTACTTCAGTTACCTTTTAGTAGGGATATAACGATCTGTAGCGTGCTTAGGCGCTTCCCATCGAAGTCTTCTGTCAGGCCCGCTAATTAAAGGCGGTGATAGTTGATGTAGCATGCTAGAACTGGTCGGTATATAGCATTTTGCCTGTTTCTTTAACATAGAAGGTTATTATAAATGATTGAAGCAATTTTATAAATTCACTGTAACCATATTAACTGACTTTTCGTCACAAAACTCAACTCTCATGTAGAAAAATTCTAAAAGTTTTGTATTGTTGCAGCCCCTCTTCAGATTTCTGCAACAAAAGGGCAGCAGTGAGCAGTTAAGCAAGATGGCAACAGGCACTGAGAGAGCGTATGTTGTGCTTATAATGCATGCACATACGTCTGCCGTAACAGTGCAGTGACACTTCAGAACAATGTTCAACAAAGACCCACCAACTTCCAACTCCATTCGGCGATAGTATGCATAGTTTAACGCTTAAGATACATCTGCACAGGGAAATGGACGGATCGGCATACACTGAGTGAAGACCGTAACAGGATTCGTGTGTCTGGACGTGCTAGAAAATTGGCTTATGCCGCAACTGAAGACCGACAGTGTCAACTGTATCTGCCACCAGTACGGTGCTCCTCCCCAGTTCCATCGTGATGTTAGTGAGTTTTTTAAAAGGAAATTGAAAAACTGATGGATCGGTCGTTGTGAGCTTGTTGATCAACAATTCCCACCACGACTTCGACTTTTATGTGGTGTTATGATGTAGAGTCAGTGTTGATGCCTCCTTTATCAACAAATCTATCAGAACTGCGAGCTCGCATCAACAGTGAATTGAACAGATGTATAGGTACATGCTGCGCCGAGCATGGGAAGAGCTTGAGTATCGACCAGATATCTATAGAATCAATAGAGGGGGGGGGGGGCGCATATGTAACACTTGTAATACACTCCTGGAAATGGAAAAAAGAACACATTGACACCGGTGTGTCAGACCCACCATACTTGCTCCGGACACTGCGAGAGGGCTGTACAAGCAATGATCACAAGCACGGCACAGCGGACACACCAGGAACCGCGGTGTTGGCCGTCGAATGGCGCTAGCTGCGCAGCATTTGTGCACCGCCGCCGTCAGTGTCAGCCAGTTTGCCGTGGCATACGGAGCTCCATCGCAGTCTTTAACACTGGTAGCAT
The DNA here is from genome assembly GCF_023864275.1 of Schistocerca cancellata. Lineage (NCBI taxonomy): Eukaryota > Metazoa > Arthropoda > Insecta > Orthoptera > Acrididae > Schistocerca > Schistocerca cancellata. The sequence goes on along the minus strand of NC_064630.1, from coordinate 320,954,249 downwards.
GCCGCGACAGCGTGGACGTGAACCGTATGTGCAGTTGACGGACTTTGAGCGAGGGCGTATAGTGGGCATGCGGGAGGCCGGGTGGACGTACCGCCGAATTGCTCAACACGTGGGGCGTGAGGTCTCCACAGTACATCGATGTTGTCGCCAGTGGTCGGCGGAAGGTGCACGTGCCCGTCGACCTGGGACCGGACCGCAGCGACGCACGGATGCACGCCAAGACCGTAGGATCCTACGCAGTGCCGTAGGGGCCGCACCACCACTTCCCAGCAAATTAGGGACACTGTTGCTCCTGGGGTATCGGCGAGGACCATTCGCAACCATCTCCATGAAGCTGGGCTACGGTCCCGCACACTGTTAGGCCGTCTTCCGCTCACGCCCCAACATCGTGCAGCCCGCCTCCAGTGGTGTCGCGACAGGCGTGAATGGAGGGACGAATGGAGACGTGTCGTCTTCAGCGATGAGAGTCGCTTCTGCCTTGGTCGTATGCGTGTTTGGCGCCGTGCAGGTGAGCGCCACAATCAGGACTGCATACGACCGAGGCACACAGGGCCAACACCCGGCATCATGGTGTGGGGAGCGTCTCCTACACTGGCCGTACACCACTGGTGATCGTCGAGGGGACACTGAATAGTGCACGGTACATCCAAACCATCATCGAACCCATCGTTCTACCATTCCTAGACCGGCAAGAGAACTTGCTGTTCCAACAGGACAATGCACGTCCGCATGTATCCCGTGCCACCCAACGTGCTCTAGAAGGTGTAAGTCAACTACCCTGGCCAGCAAGATCTCCGGATCTGTCCCCCATTGAGCATGTTTGGGACTGGATGAAGCGTCGTCTCACGCGGTGTGCACGTCCAGCACGAACGCTGGTCCAACAGAGGCGCCAGGTGGAAATGGCATGGTAAGCCGTTCCACAGGACTACATCCAGCATCTCTACGATCGTCTCCATGGGAGAATAGTAGCCTGCATTGCTACGAAATGTGGATATACACTGTACTAGTGCCTACATTGTGCATGCTCTGTTGCCTGTGTCTATGTGCCTGTGGTTCTGTTAGTGTGATCATGTGATGTATCTGACCCCAGGAATGTGTCAATAAAGTTTCCCCTTCCTGGGACAATGAATTCACGTTGTTCTTATTTCAATTTCCAGGAGTGTATATCAGGGAAAACGTGTTTTTGAGCTTTTCCATGTGCGTGCACAAACCCCTGTGACAACATTTCAAATAATATAATTGCAGAAATCTGTGAAGTCGCAAGAATCATTTAGAGTAGCTTTGTATGTAATTCCAGGAGTGACTGGCCACTACGGTGAGTGGTGGAACTGAGTTCGTAGCGTCAGGAGCACGTAATTCACCACCCTGGACGGTGTCACAGTGGGGCGGCACTGATTGCCTGGTTGCAGGCTGACGCGTTGTCAAGAAAACATCACTGATTAAACATAAATTCTATTACCAACTACAGTGATGGCAATGTCCTCCAGGATGTTTCCTGGAGACGGCAGTTATGGAGGCGCTCAGGTAAGAAGGCGGCCTGCGATCTCCGGCAGCTTGCTGTATCACTCTCCCGGAGTAACGGTGACACCAGTAACCCAGAAGGTACGCTGGCACGAGGCACTTTTGGTGAGCTGACCCACGTGTGTACCGACTGTACACAGCTTGACAGGGCAGAGCAGGAAACACGGGAATACGCGTAATTCTGCCATGGGCTCCGTAAAGGGAAACAACTCTCAGCAGCTGTGCCTCCCCCTTGAAAGCCGAGGCTGCCAGCTGTAGTGTACCTGCGCAGACGAAGGTGGCTGGGCGGCTCCACCGTCGGTCTCGAGCCGTGGTCATCTGGAGTAGGAGGATCGTGGTGACTGGAAGTAGGCTCAGAGGTGGTCCACAAGCTGGGTGGTCCACGCAGTAAGACTCAGTCATCAGTAGGCCTGCAGTCGCTGGAGAGCAGCCTCTTGGTGGGAGCTTGTAGATTCGTGTCGACTGTCGGATCAGCATGAACCTCATCTCAAAGCTTGCGTCTACCAGTCTGTTTGCATCGATCTAAAAGTGAGTGGTGTTTAAACGGATTGGTCACATTTGTCTTACTAAGGCACCGATTCCTGTCACGTAGCCTCAACAGGATCTTTGACTCGGGTGTGAAGTAGAAGTAAACAGGCCATCAAGCTGCAGTGCCCCTGTCTCTCTGCTGCGTCGTCGTTATTACAGCGGTGGTCCCTTGCCTGGCCCAGTGATGTAATCGTCCAATGTAGTGATAGCACGTAATCCCTGATGTAAGTGTGTTTGGAGAGCTCTGCTCTGACTTGCTTCCATGATCCTTTGCATTAACAGTGGCAGCGTCGTTATTTTGTTCAGTTGCGCCAAAAATTAGTGGTGATGGTAAACACACAGCATGTTCTGAAGCAGTGTTGAAGGCTTCGGAGCGTATTGCAGGGTGCGTTGTGCTGAGAAACGATTGTTAAGAAAAAAATCCGATGCTTTACGCCGATTACGAGTTAATTAGCATTGAAATTTGCCAAACAGCCGAAGCGCGCCTAAATTAGTGCAGCCCGCCATATACAATTAGTCAGTTGTTCTTGTAGCGTGCGCCGGCCGCTGCGGCCGAGAGGTTTTCTACGCGCTTCAGTCCGGAACCGTGATGCTGCTACGGTCGCAGGTTCGAATCCTGCCTCGGGCATGGATGTGTGGGATGTCCTTAGGTTAGTCAGGTTTAAGTAGTTCTAAGTAAAGGGGTCTGATGACCTCAGATGTTAAGTCCCATAGTGCTTAGAGCCATCTGAACCATTTTTTCTCATAGCGTAGATGATAGCGCAGGAGACTGCCCAATCTTTGACAGGTGTTCAATCCTTACTATCGTCCCATGTCCAGGCCTTTTATCGCTCTTTTGTTCGGCGTTAGGAACACAAACAAAGAACACGTAAGTATTCGATTGGACTTCTTAAGCAGATTTAACGTGTTTGTTCGACTACCTATGACACCTTTCCATATTTGATGTGACAGGACAGGCTCCAGAAATCTACTACTGATGTAAACAGAAACTATCGAAGTCTCTGAATTGTTTATGGATATTGTGTAGAATATATTTATATTAAACGAAAGCATCTTTTCTGAAGATAAAATGCAATGCTAACAAAGATTTCTTGTATTTCTTCACAATAATTCTCAAGTATAGATTCTTGCAGCAGTAACATGGTCAGTGAACATGTGAGACCATGCCTGACATTCTTTACGTGTCCTAAGATTGTTGGGTTTCCCAAAACGCTTACATACGACAAGCCCAATGCTACTGTCGTTCCTATTGTACATTCTCCATACAATGAAATTTACTGAAGTGTTTCCATTAAAAATCCTTATATTAATCACGTATTTCACAAAATACTACCTTTTATCGCATTTTTGTTACCAATTGGCTACCTAATATTGTAACAAACTTCTTTCTGTGACCTAATACGATAGCAAATCAGTGTCCTTGAATACATAGCGTTAGCGAATGTTTCGGCTAAATCTGTTAACTAACTAAATGACACCACGTAATAAATTTCGAATGATAGGACTGAATCGTTTTAACCTTCCTCGCATGAAGTTCCAGTCATGATGCTACCACTGAAAACGCCACAAATGTTTATTGTGACAAAACATTTCCTTTAACCTCACAACTAACAGACGGACAAATATCTCTCGTTTTGTTCTACAGAAGCAGGACTTCCTATTTTCGACTTTCTTCTATGTTCTGTTTACCGGCGCAACTACTGGTGACTGCGAAGTTTTAGTTGTACGGTAAAACTTTTCTTTTCCTGGGATTCCTGCTGACCCGTACTTCCGTGCCCGCTTTGTGCCCGTTCATTGTCATGAGAAAAAGGTCTGCGTCTTATGCCGAGAAGACAAGTGGAGATGGAAGCGAAGTTTTTCTTTATTGAGGTCTCTGCCGGAAGAAACTGGGTCAATACTACGCCTTTGTTTGCCTTTAACGTTCCTGTAGAAATTGAACTCCTGGCGCCTGTAAATAATGTCAATAGGAAATAGAAGAAAAAAAAATGGGCGGCTTTGCTCATAACAGTGCAAGAAGTTACAGGGTTCCATATCAGTGCGTAAGCGATATAATTACTTGAAGAGAACAGCTTTTAGATATCGCGAGGAAAAACAAAAACAGGCTCTATATTCTATGTGCATTCCATTATGTGTACATTGGGGTGCGTCAATAGCCTTTCCACGACCACATCAATTGTGCGTTCATATTAAAATGAAGTGCGCAGTAAAAGTATTTTCTACTGTGCTAATGTTACTGTGTTTTTATTTTCTCGTTCACTAAGGAATAGACCACCGGAAGTCAATCACTTGGTGTCTACCGCACTTACCGCTTCCTGCGAGAGTAGGCTGTAGAATATGAAATGAGAACTTAAGTTCTGGACGTCAGTTAAGTTAAATGCATTTGTAGATATCGATTTCTGTTCGTCCTTGTAATTCAGCAGTGTTTGGGCACTTGGGTCTATGCAACAAATCTTAATTTTCTTACATATTCGTTATTAGGCAATAGTTGATGGTGTTACGCATTTATTAACTTTAATAGAAAGTTTTTGTTTGCTGCAAAGGTTGGGGTCGGATTAAAATTATGACGGACGGCTGTTTCACCCCTTGATCTGTGACGTGGGAAGCATTTTGGCTCCTGAACCTCACTTTGTGAACTGGTGTTTCTTCGTGCAGCGTGTAACTCAAGTTTCACCGTTGCTGGGACCGTCGTTGAACATTAACTTCCTCTATTGCTGAGTAAATGTGACGATTCTCATGACAACGACAATGGTATACACTGGCACAGGGTAATGCCTAGGAAAAGACTGTGGTGTTCAAAGCAACATTTGGATGAATGACTCTTCTACTTTATACAGTTGTACAGCCAGTCAAACGAACAGGAGTGGTGATCGTGGAAGCTGCTTTCCAGTACAAACAGAAATGTATATAACAGTCCATCTGATACTACTATTTTTTCCCGTTTACTCATGCACGTGAAGCTGTGTAACATTACTAGTCTACTGTGAGCGGTGTCAAAGCGAATACAGTACGTCTGTGTGCAGTGCTGTGACATATTACTGTATTCTCTACATCGAGTCTGAGGAGATGAAATTCATTCTGTAAATATTCTACGTATAATGTTTCAGTCGGTATACTGGCGGCAGAGAGATTCCCAGGTTGCTTTAGGTGCTGGTTGGTAAGCACTTTAGGAACGCAGCTTGTATACATTTTGTAATTTTCAAGCTATTCCGTGGGAATCGCGTAAACAATGGCGAACAGGCGAATAGTCACAATAGTTACCACAACGAAACTTTGTCTCAAAACTTAACAGAAAATCCAAAGATTTTGGTCGTATGTGAAATATGCTAGCGGCAAGACACAATGAAAGGTTTATCTGCGCGATAGCAATGGAAGTAATATCGATTACTGCCCTGCTAAACCAGAGTTACTAAACACAGCCTTCTGAAATTCCATCACCAAAGAAGACGAAATAACTATTAAAGAATTCGAGTCAAAAAACAGCTGTTGGGTTGGGTTGTTTTGGGAGAGGAGACCAGACAGAGAGGTCATCGGTCTCATCAGATTAGGAAAGGACGAGGATGGTTCCTTTCAAAGGAACCATCCCGGCATTTACCTGGAGTGATTTAGGGAAATCACGGAAAACCTAAATCAGGATGGCCGAAGAACAGCTGTCAACGTGAGTAACTTAGAAGCAGATATGCGCAGAGTAGTGAAGCAACTTAAACCACTTAATAAAAGCAAGTCTTCTAGTCTAGACTGTGTACCCATTAAGTTTCTTCCAGAGTATGCTGATTTAATAGCTCCATACTTAACAAACACATACAACTGCTCTCTCGACGAAAAATCCGTTCCCAAAGACTGGAAATTTGCACACGTCACACAAATATTCAAGGAAGTCAGTAGGAGTAATCCACTAAATTACAGACCTATGTCTTTAACGTTGATATGCAGCAGGATTCTGGAACATATATTGTGTTCGAACATTATGAATTATCTCGCAGAGAACGGTCTGTTGACACACGGTCAACATGGATTAAAGAAACCATAAAAATGGTTCAAATGGCTCTAAACACTATGGGACTTAACATATGAACTCATAAGAACTATTTAAACTTAACTAAGGACATCACACACATCCATGCCCAAGGCAGGATTCGAACCTGCGACCGCAGCAGTAGCGCGGTTCCGGACTGAAGCGCCTAGAACCGCTCGGCCACAGCGGCCGGCTTAGAAACCATCGTTCTTGTGAAACACAACTAGCTCTTTACACACACGAAGTGTTGAATACTACTGACAAGGTGTTTCAAATTGTTTCCCTGTTTTTAGATTTCCAGAAGGCTTTTGACACTGTACTTCACAAGTGGCGTGTAGTCAGATTGCGTGTTTATGGAAAATCGTTACACTTACGTGACTGGATTAGCGATTTCCTGTCAGAGGAGTCAAGTTCGTAGCAATTGACAGAAAGTCATCGAGTAAAACAGAAGTGATTTCTGGCCTTCCCCAAGACAGTGTTACAGGCCCTCTGCTATTCCTTACCTATATAAACGATTTAGGAGACAATCTGAGCAACAGATAACGCTGTTGTTTATCGAGTAGATCAAAACAAAATGGCAAACGATTTGGAAAAGATATCTGTATGCTGCGAAAGTTGGCATTGAGCCTAAATAATGAAAAGCGTGAGTTCGTCCACCTGAGTGCTATAGGGAATCCATCAAACTTCGGTTACACGATAAATCAGTCAAATCTACAGGCCATAAATTCAACTAAATACCTAGGAATTCCATTTACGAACAACTTAATTTGCATAGAACATATAGAGAATGTTGTGGAGAAGGCGAACTAAACAAAACTCAGAAGATGCAACAGATCTACTGAAGAGACTGCCTGTACTACGCTTGTTCGACCTGTTTTGGAATACTGCTGCGCGTTGTGGGAACCTTACCAGATAGGATTAACAGAGTACGGCCGGCCGGTGTGGCCGAGCGGTTCTAGGCGCTTCAGTCTGGAATCGCGTTACCGCTACGGTCGCAGGTTCGAATCCTGCCTCTGGCATGGATATGTGTGTTGTCCTTAGGTTAGTTAGGTTTAAGTAGTTCTGAGTTCTAAGGGACTGATGACCTCAGATGTTAAGTCCTGTAGTGCTCAGAGCCATTTGAACCATTTTTTACTAACGGAGTACATCGAGAAAGTTCAAGGAATAGCAGCACGGTTTTTGTTAACCGAGAAATAAAGAAGAGAACGTCGCTGACGTGATACAGGATTTGGGGTGGATATCATAAAACGTAGGAGAGTCTCGTTGCGGCGGAACCTTCTCACGAAATTTCAATCACCAACTTTCTCCTCCGAATGTGAAAATATTTTGTTGACGCCGACCTACATAGCGAGAAACCATCACCATAATAAAATTAGGAAAATCAGAGCTCGCACGGTAAAATATAGGTGTTGGTTTCTTCCTCGCGCTGTTTGAGATTGGAATAATAGAGAATTACTGTGAAGGTAGTTCGATGAACCCTCTGTCAGGCACATAAGAGTGAAGTGAAAATATGCGATTAAGAATGAGAAATCTGACATATATGTAGGTTACTCTTGGTGACCAGAGGGTCAGTGTATACGAAATATAATTGGTGAGAAGCCACGGAATAAAATAAAATTATTTTGAATTATCTGTTCGTTTGTCACTCTAAGATCGATCGTGAGCACTCGCCCTGCATACAGTCGGCTACTTCCCACAGAAGGATCTTTGTTCACCATAATTAAAATTTTTATGTAATAAAAGTTTTTGTCATGTAAAATAAGACACTTTTTGTTACAACATAAAATTACTCTCATTTCCTTTGGATCTCCTCCCATTTTGTGAGTCATTTTTTGTTCAATGTTAGTAATAAATCATGACATTACTGATATTTACTGGAAGTCAGAACTACCTCCTATTTAGAAAGACACAATAGATTTTGAGTGAGAGACCTTCAATGGATTATTTCTACCAAACTAGGTACTAGAGCATATCTCAACTTATTTTCAACACTTTTATAATAATAATAATGATAATAATAATAACAAGGAACATGTTATTTCTCTGCAGTTCCACTCTCGAAGAACGGACGCTTAAATCTTTCTGTGTGAACTCTGATTTCTCTTATTTTATTACAATGATCGTTTCTTCCTATGTAGGTTGGCACCAACAAAATATTTTCGTATTCGGTACTAGACTCGCATTCGGGAGGACGACGATTCAAACCTGCGTCCGGTCATCCTGATTTAGGTTTTCCGTGATTTCTCTAAACCACTTAAGCCAAATGCCGGGATGGTGCCTTTGAACGGGAATGGCTGCTTTTGATTTCCATCCTTCCTGTGATCCGAGCTATTCCTCCGTCTCTAAAGACCTCGATGTCGACGGTACGTTAAAACACTAATTTGCTTCTCCTCCTCCTCCTCCTCCCCTTCCAATTCGCGTATCATATCCGTGACACCCTCTCCCCTGTTTCGCTATAATACCAAACGAAGTTCCCTTCTTTGCACCTTTTAGTATCATCCGTCAATCCCATCTGATGCGGATCCCACACTTCGCAGCAGTACTGCTAAACAGGACGGACAAACGTAGGTCTGATGGTCTCTTCAGTAGATCCATTGCATCTTCTAAGTGTTTTGCCAATAATGTGCAGTCTTTGGTTAGCTTTCCTCACAACGTTATCTGTATGATCGTTCCAATTTTATTTATTCGTAACGTAATTGTAACCATTGGTGTTTTGTTGAAATTACAGTCCTTAGAGTTGTATGATTTATCGTGTAACCGAAATATTGCGAATTTCTGTTAGTATTGATCACGTGGATGACTTCACAGTTTTCATTACTTAGAGTCAATTACCACTTTTAGAACCATACAGAAATCTTGTCTGAATTATATTGTAATTGGTTTTGGTCATCTGGTGACTTTACGAGACGGTAAATAACAGCATCATCTGCAAACTATTTTAGCTGGCTGCTTACATTATCAGCTAAGTCTTTTATATAATTTAGGAACAGCACTGGCCTACAGTCTTCCTTGGGGAACCCATAATATCAGATCTATTTTATTCAATGACTTCCCGTTAATTACTGCGAACTGTGTGACCTTTTTGTCAGGAAATATTGAATTTAATCGTACATCTGAGACGATACTCTGTAGGTATGCAATTTAACTAGAAGTCGTTCGTTCAAAACGAGGGCATCACTATGGGATTAAGAGCGCCTGTGGATTAATCACATAAAGAACACATTACTTAACGATGAACATAAAATGCTATTTATTGACACTCAGTAATGTACATCCAATCGCATCATAATTGCATCGTGTGTGAAGTGTGTGTGTGATGTGCAATCAACGGATCTCCTTAGCCAGAGATAACGTTTTTTTCCCCGCTGCGGGTGACGTCACGATAACTATCGATACGACGCCACATCTGCTTGCAGTAAACAACACAAATCGCGATGTGACGCAGCTCACAACAATAAGAGTTCTTACCAAAGGCCCCTGCCGCTGCTCAGCAACAGTTTGAGAATGGTGACCAGCGTGAATGTTTCTATCGGAATCCAGCAACATCTGAAGAAAACCGTGAAATGCAAAAAGAGCACAGAACAACGACAGCATTGAGAAGGTAAATAATCAACCAGCATCTGATTTCCGTCATTCTATGACGCTCCAAACACAGACGTCAAATCGTTTGCACTTTTACACAGTCGCTTAACATAAATCCTTATAGGCTTCTTGGGGAGAGTGTAGTAAATGGAGGTACCTAGCAACACTTGATTTTTCCTGCTCAATATTTCATTCTAATGACCGATTTTAGCATCACATGCAGGAGGGTATATTAGACGGTTAAGCCAGACTTCATCAGAAGAGCACCACCTCGTACTTCCAAATTGAGGGCTCTCTACTATGGAACACGCGATATTTGTAAATTAACTGAGTTTCTTTAATACCATAACGATTTTCCCTGTCTTGAAAATGGAAGTTGTGTTAGTTACAATATCTTCTGTTTAAAAATATTTTAACCTTGTTACTACCTTTTGATAACAGTTCATCTTAGATTTCACACACTAATCGTGTGTAGTAGAACAACAGTGTAACGCACAGACTATTAAATACAGTACCTACTGACAATATTTTCTCGACTGCAAACTATTAAATTTAAACATTTGTTCTTGGGTACACGATCATCAGCGCTCAGATTTCTAGGTGCTAAGTATCAGGAAATTATTTTTTTAGGTTTCAAAAATATTTGAAATATGTGACAAAAAAGTAAAAATACGTAATCACAATTCGGTTTACTGATGAAACGTCCTGGTGGATTAAAACTGTATGCCGGGCCGAGACTCGAACTCAGGATCTTTGCCTTTTGCGGGCAAGTTCTCTAACAAGGCAATGGTCCCGAATTCGAGTCTTGGTGCGGTACACAGTTTTAATCCGCCAGGAAGTTTCAGTTCAGCGCACACTCCGCTTCATACTGAACATATCATTATGGCAGTGTACTGATGTGAATATGAACAATATGCAGTACCCAGGACTGCAATTTATGCTACTCTCACATCGATATTATCTGCTTGATGGCAATGTAACACATTTGAAATTTTGTGCGTAGTTTGAAACCCACTATTGTTTTCAGTCTGTTTTGTAACCTTTTATACTGTATATCCACTAAGACTATTAGTGTTTTTTCGACGTCATGAACATACTGAACTGTTTCTGGTAGAAAGATCCCTCCCTTTTCATGTTTGGCTGTCGTGCGGTAGCGTTCTCGTTTCCTGCGCCCGGGTTCCCGGGTTCGATTGCCGGCGTGGTCAGGGATTTTCTCTGCCTCGTGATGACTGGGTGTTGTGTGATGCCCTTAGGTTAGTTAGGTTTAAGTAGTTCTAAGTTCTAGGGGACTGATGACCATAGATGTTAAGTCCCATAGTGCTCAGAGCCATTTGAACCATGTTTGGCAATAGGAATTCTACAAAAACAAAGGTTGGTACATATAAATATTAGTGGAGTGGACAGCAGTTATATGTTGTCAAGAACCTGGAACTGAATCACTAATTAGAGTTTGTTTTTTCATCAGGCGGAAAACTACAGCAATATGTTTCTTGCTCTCCAGGTTATATGCAACTTGAGATCGCTGTAAAGCCATTACTGATTTTCCACGTGGTTAGCAGAACAGGATGCTTCCATTTGAACAAAATTGTCCTGAAATTCTACAACGTACTGCTGCGGACGCTAACTTCTTGTTGCTTTTACTTTGGGCGTTGGAGTATTGCCTTGCACTCCATGGTATCAGAAATGGACTATATGTGAGTGAATCGGGAGGAAGGTGAGACACGGTGTGCAGCATGGCTTTCGACAAGGAAATATTCGGGTTCTATGACGACCGATAAGATGATAAACACATAGCTACAAGCCTATATGCCGAAATAGAATAAATATAGTCTACCTTTATGGATGTTTATGTTAAGATGAAACAGTTCATAGGTTGTTTGTTGTTTAAGTAACACGAAACAGAAATATAATAAATTGAAAGATGTAACATGTTGATAACAAATGTAAATATTATATGGTAATAACTGAAAAATAGGAATTTATGAAATTATAGAAAAAAGCTTAAAATGTTTGCTTGCATAAAAATGATTTATTTGACAGTAAATCCAATCCATAATCATCGTATTGCACTTTGAAACAGTTTTTCACATTCGCAAAAATCTTAAATTTCCTAGTAATTTTCGTAGTTTCAGAGAAAGACTGTGGCGCACACAAAGTGAAAGCTGTCATTTCAAAATGGAATAACGAGATATGTTAAACTTGCCGACAATAGTTTTATTCCAGGTAAATAGATTTTGCAAACCTGTCATTTTGACTGCTTTTCACGGTTTGTCTGACTCAGTCTGTGTGGCATAAACATAAATTTTATGAATTTTATAATATGGGGAAATCGAAATACTACAAATTATGCATGCTCCTACGGAACTGCCATGCTAGCTACTTCCTACTTCTTACGGATAATGTTCAACAAGTTCACGATTGTCTTGAAACACGTTTTCCACGCACATTTCGTAAGAAGTAATATTTTTATGTGAATTTATGACGCATTATAGACTGGTTTCATGCATTAAGATACAGTTTTGTCAGAAAGTCCATTTTGATGATAATTTGTAGCAGTGAGTATAATTTACAAGTGACCCTTTTCGCCAAAGTAGTTCCGTAGACAACAAAGTCATTAAACGCTCCACACACGAGCGATATATCGTTATCAACGTCGCGAGCGATTATCGCCTGCAGTCGCTCACGCACTATAGATTTACCAAGCGATTTCAATGAATGTTTCAAAAGTCACTGCGTCGGGAGGGTCTGTTATGGAAAATTATCTGCTTCGTTTAACGAAACTGGTTACACAATCTTATTGTCAGTTTCCACAACTTTGGGACATCCTCGTTCAGATCGTAATTTGGCTTAAAAAATCACTGATTTTTCCCAATTCCCCAATTCTTGCCTCTCTTTTTAGTATGTACCAACTAGTTTTTGTGGCGCTGCTGAAATAACTTTTTTCTTGAAAACGCATGAGCTCGTATTCGGGAGAACTGCGTTTCATATTCTCATCCGACCTGCCATTTAAGTTTTCTGTGATATCTGAAAATCTGGTGAGGTGAATGTCGGGTTGGTTCCTTTGCAAAGGAACAGTTGATCTCCTTTTCTGTCATTCTCCGATTGACGCAGTTTTCCATCTCAGATCACCTCGCCATCGACGTTAAGCTATGATGATTTTTCTCAGTCTGCAAATGAGATGATAATGTTCCGTTTTGAGTGCTATTTAATCTTTATTTATCCATTTCTTCATTTTTATTTTTTTTTTTTAGTTTTAGAAGTACACTTTAACACTTTCGGCCACAGTCATCATAATCTGCCAGATAAACAGAATAAATGAGGCGTAATATTTCTACAATAATTACATTACTACATTGCTTACAAAAAGAGTGAAGACCTATCACATTTAAAAAACCTCAGTGCACTATGTCTCGTCAGTTACGTGTATAAATTTATCATAATTAGTGCAGTCTGCCATAAATAACACTCTGTGGCCCGTAGGTGGCGTTAAAAAACGATAGGACCTGTCAATATCTGAATTTTAGTGTGACAATTCCAATTCCTTTTTATGTTTTTTATTTTTATGAAACGACACTATGCTTTATTAGTGACAACATTGACAACGCTGATTGCTTTTAACGGCACCTAATGGTCACAGTGTGTCATTTAAGGTAGGCTGCCCCACCAAAAATGTACGTGTAAGTGAACTTAGTAAGTAAACTTGGTACGTCTTGATTCTGTTTTTATACAATTATTATTGTAATTATTGTAGAAATATTAATTCTCATTTGCTCTGATTATCTGACAGAGTCTGATGATGGATGAGGTCGAAACGCGTTAACGTGTACTTTTAAAAATTTAAAAGAAAGATGTAATAAAGGTATGACAGTGAACAAGGTGGACAGTTACATTGATTTTAGTTAGAATTTTACAATTCAGTTAGTAATCTGATTTAACGCTGAAATTACCCACACTCTGCGTGAACTGGTGATTCTACTTGTAGCCCAGGATTTAAGAGCTTTTACTCGGTATATATTAATTTTTTTAGAACAAGCGGGCACTCCGATTTTCGTAACCGAACGGGTGCGTGGCGCACTTTATACACATGTAAAGGATAGCTGTCTTTATGTTACAAAGGAAAACATGTATAAGTGAAATCACAGTTTAATCTTAGTTTGATAAACAACGATAAAATAAACATATTGTACGAGCTAAATCACTGTTTAATTATAAAATAAGAAAATAAAAACATTCATTATATCACTGTGTTGCGGCGTACAAGTGTTACCGCGCAGTAATGACCTACTCGGAGCATTAAACAGCGCAGCTGCATCAGATCCGCACCAAATACTTATTCGATGAATAATTATTTCATTAACGGGTTGTGACTTGCGCTGCAAGCTTTGAATCTGGGTCATTGGCTTGCAGAGACTGTAATTTATTCTCACTTGGCTCGCTGTTTATTTTATGTCACTGCTGCTCACATGGGCACGTAACAACAAAGCTTATCAATGTGTTAGCTGAAGCAATGATGAAGGAATAGAAGCGGGCTGACAACTGCAAAATAACAATGGAACGGTAAAAATCAATGTTATTTGAGGCTGACACAGTTTATACACAGGCGGCCCCGCTCGAGGATTAAAAGTAGATACCCTAAGAGTATGTTGTAGATATATTACTCTTTCATTCACGTCATGTGTGCTGTGTAGATATTTCGAGTCTGAATTGCGTTAACACATTTTGAATTCCTCAATTCCGTAATAGACTTGACCACAGTATTTGTCGACGTCTAGTCCCTTTCATTTTACAGAGCTGATGAACTGGTGTACGAGGCCGAAAGAAGACTGATTTTTGACCTGGTAAAGAAGGTAAATAATCCACGGTTCTCTACCTCTGAAGGATATCCAAATCTGATTCTTTCAACGTAGACAAACGTGTCATTTGACTAATCGATTTTACCAGTTTTTACCATTTTTGTTTCCATTTTAGTTACACCTTGTTTTCTGTATCTCTCTTTCGGGAGAGAGGGGTCCCTTTCTCCTCGGGGATCCCGGAAAAGCGACCCGGTTCCTAAGTCTAGTTATGCTTCTCTTCTGCTACTGGATAGGTCTTTGTTTGCCCAAATATTAGCTAGAATCTCAACTAACGAAGTGCTACCGTCTCTTAAGAATATTTAAATGAAAAATGAGTAAGGAATAGATTATCCCTCAATAGTATCTGAGGGTCAAAATTAACAGAGAGAGGACCGTGAGCTCTACCGCCACTTAGTGTTTCTATCTTCTGTCTGTGTGGAGAGACTTTTTTTCGGCCTGTAACTGCAAACAGATGATGATCTCATAGTGTCATTTCAACAGTATCCTTTCTTCAAAGTAGAATCCTAATGAAGTGACCAATACCAAATAAAACTCTATCGCTGTTTTATTATATTAATAAATATATTTTATTGTATATATTTATTATATATATATATATATATATATATATATATATATATATATATATATATATATATAATATTAATTAACAGACAGAGGACCGTGAGTTCTACCACCAGTTAGCGTTTATATTTTCTGTCTGTGTGAAAAGACATTTTCTTCGGCCTGCAACTGAAAACAGATGATGATCTCATAGTGTCATTACAACAGTACCCTTTCTTAAAATTAGAATCCTAAAGAAGTGACCAATACCGAACAAAACTCTATCGCTAACATGGTTAATGTGGCAACAATAAACTTGGCTCACCTAGGTGCCCCACACAGCTCGATCATGGTCGACAATAGAGAGAGTTCTTGCGGCTACTTCGCTACGAGCTACTGTCGGAAATGTCACAGTTCGTATTAATTGACAGAAAGTCATCGAGCAAAACAGAAATAATATCTGGTGTTCTCCAAGGATGTTTTATACGCCTTTTGCTGTTCCTGAACTACACAGGAGACAATCTGTGAAGACGCCTTAGATTATTTGCAAGACGGCAGATGAAAGTCTCATCTGCAGAGTCATCAGATGATCAAAACCAGTTGCAAAATGATTTAGGCAAATTATCTGTATGGTGCGAAAAGTGGCAATGGACTATAAATAATAAGAGTGAAGTTATCCACTTGAGTACTAAAAGAAATCCGAAAATTTCGGTTACACGATAAATCACACAAAGCTAAAGGCTGTCAATTCAACTAAATACTTAGGGACTACAATAGGGAATAACTTACATTGGAACAACCACATAGATAATGTTGTGGGGAAAGCAGACCACAGACTACGTATTACTGGCAGAACACTTAGAAAACGCTACAAATCCACGCCAGAGACTGCCTACACCAGGCTTGTCAGCTCTCTTCTGTGCGGTGTGGGATCTTCATCAGACTGGACTGACGGAAAACATCGTAAAAGTTCAAAGAAGGCAGCTCGTACGGCGAAATAGGGGAGAGAGTGCCACAGACATAATACGTGAATTGAGGTGGCAGTCATTAAAATAAAGGCGTTTTTCGTTGTGGGAGGATCTTCTCGTGAAATTTCAACCACCAACTTTCTCTTCCGATTGCGTAAATGTTCTGTTGGTTCAAAAAATAGCTCTGAGCACTATGGACTTAACATCTGAGGTCATCAGTCCCCTATAACTTAGAACTACTTAAACCTAACTAACCTCAGGACATCAAACACATCCATGCCTAAGGCAGGATTCGAACCTGCGACCGTAGCGGTAACGCGGTTCCAGACTAAAGCGCCTAGAACCGCTCAGCCACACCGGCCGTTTGAGAGTGGAACGATGAAGAAATAGCTTCAAGGTGATTCGAGAAAACCGCAGCGTGTCACTCTTCTGTGAATTGCAGAGTAATGATGTAGATGAAGATATTGTAGAACAAGCGAGCGTGAGCTGTCGCAAATTTACTGTTTGACCGAAGGCTCCCAATTTTTGCCAGTTTTTATGATACTGGAGAGAGACGAGTCGACGGAGAAAACAAACGACATAATCAGAGGGGCAGTAATTTTGCTTCATTTAAGATTTTGTTGAGCCATTAAAAAAATAAGAATAATTAATTAGCTGATTAACAGTATTACTGGAGTTGTTAGTCCTTCTGTGGCAGCTAATTTAGTGGGAGTGTAGTCTGGAGACGTAGTCAAGCTCTATACTGGTCAACGAGGGAAGCTTCGGCCGCAAGGAGAATAACTTGCCGGATAACGGATTCCAGCTCTGCAGAGGCGGCTGGACGCTCGCTTGGGGAGAAGGGTTCTAGAAACGCTGGACACTGAGAATACAATCCGTTCTTAGAAATGTTTCTAAAGACGCCTTGCGAAAGCTAGAATCGCTGTGGAGCCATAGCGGCTGTGGGAACTCAGGGGCCATTTTGCAGACACAGAACGGAGGTCACTCGGGAGCTGTCAAACGCCAGACACGGCCAAATTAAACCGTTCTCGGAAGTGTTCGTCACAACGCCTTGCGACCCCTCGAGTTGTTGTGGAACCTTAGCGGCCCTGGGAAACCCGAGGCTATTTTGCAAGCTCAGAACTGAGGTGTATCGGCAGCTACCAAGTGCTACTTTCCCGTTGACGGTAATAGCTGTCTTCCCAAGCCCATTTCTATGCCGGGAAATTCATCTGGGAGGAGCAAGAGAGGCAGTGGGGTAGAAGGGAACTGAGTGATAAATGACAGCTCGTCATTGTGGTTGTTTAAGAGACAGTCAATCAAATGAGGGCAGAGGTCAAGATTTGGGTATCGGGGCATAGGAGTGAAATGATTATGGAATGAAGTGGGTATTGGTCCAGAGCCAGGGCCGGTAGTGTAATGGTGAAGTGGTAGCAGCGGTCGTAAGAAGTCGGAAGCAACTCTGAGGAAGAGAGGGCAGTTCGGAAAGCATCGGTGAAGAACCGATAGGCGAAGCATTCACTGTCGAAGGTAAAATGCCGTAGTAAACTTTCTGTACTTCGAGTTACGGGTGGAAGCAAGTAATTATGAACGGTAGAAGAATGGAGAACGGTTGGTTTGTGGGTTTTACTGCACTACTGTTTGTTAAAATTGCGACACCCAGAAATTCGTAGTTTTAATCACTCAAAAATCGGAGCATGTGTAAAGCAGTGGAATCTTAATAACTGATTAAGATTTAAGAGAGATGGTATGCACGTAGGCCCAAAAACTTTTTTGTCGAGACAGATCAGTGTTACCCCATGCCCAGTTGTTATAAAACTGTCAGACAAAGTGAAATTCAGTGAGTTTAGACGAGAAACGAGTTTCTCGTACCGTGAGATTACGGCTTGCACACGGTATACTGCTACGTAATGTACTGTGTGTGTTTGTTCGTTTGTTTGTGTGTGTGTGTGTGTGTGTGTGTGTGTGTGTGGAATCAATGGGCAGAGGAGGGTCGTATATAGCGACGAGCGAGTACTCGATCTTGTAATGTGCCGGAGTGGCCGAGAGGTTAAAGGCGCTACAGTCTGGAACCGCACGACCGCTACGGTCGCAGGTTCGAATCCTGCCTCGGGCATGGATGTGTGTGATGTCCTTAGGTTAGTTAGGTTTAAGTAGTTCTAAGTTCTAGGGGACTTTCGAATCCTGCCTCGGCCATGGATGTGTGTGATGTCCTTAGGTTAGTTAGGTTTAAGTAGTTCTAAGTTCTAGGGGACTTATGACCACAGCAGTTGAGTCCCATAGTGCTCAGAGCCATTTGAATCATTTTTGACCACAGTGCAGAATGATTGTAACTGATGTAACAGCCTCGAACATAGCTTTGACTCCTCTTGCAGTACTGCAATGGGTGTGGAAATGTCTGCATCGATGGTTCAACGCCTTCTCCTGAGGACTGGACCGATGGTACATATGTCATTGCATTGGCTTCCAATGTTGTGAGAGTGCTAATGCGTCACACTGAACGCAAATAGTGTCACTGGCATGATGATTACCAAAATTTAGTGTTTTCGGACGTGTTCCGCTTCAGTTTGCCCTACACTGATGGCAGCTTGTATTAGGTGCTCCCGTGATGACAGCTGTCTGGAAAACTCCATTGTTGAGTGGCACAGCTGAAAAATGTCAAGTGTGATGGTTTGGGATGCCATTGGCTATAACATGCCATCTCACCTCCTATGTACTGAGGGCAATCTGAACAGCAGGTTGAGACAGATCTTAAAGCTTGAGGTGTTGGCTCTCCTGCAGGCAGCTCTGCGTGCCATATTTCAACAGGACAAAGCCTGCCATATGCGGCGAGGAATGTGCCCGCCTTCCTAGCGTTTGCAACTGATTCCCTGGCCTGCGATTACCTCTGACAAGTCGTCCAGCAAACATGTTTGTGATATGTTCGTTCAGCAACTTGTTCCTTCTGGTCCACTTGCAGCCTGTGTTAATCCTTTATGGATGCTCCCACAAATGACATGGCTATGTGTTCCCATCAGCGTATCCAGCCCCTCTTTGATGGTATGCCACGACATGTAGGGGCTCTGATTGCATCATATGGCAGCTCCACACCATACTGAATTCTGTTGGTCTAAGGGTATGTCCATTTCTGTAATTCTAATCATTTATATACGTAATGCGCTTGTCTGGGTGGATGAAAAGTGTCTAAGGGTGTAGGAGAGGCTAGATTCAATCTTATTTATCACAGTTTATCACGCAGTATAAATAGAGAGATTAGACAAAAACCTGACTTGTCAAAGTGTAAAAGGATGCGAACGGTTCTTAAAGAATGCGAATAAAACACTTTTCACTTTTTATTTTGCCAATCCCCTTTAACATTTAAATCTCTTGATCTGTAAGTGTTATTTCCTCTATGCCGTGATTTCCTTTCCAGTGTCCGCCGTAATCCTTGTGTGATGAATTTCGGAGATCTCATGAACGGACGCTGGGTCTTCACGACAGTCAGAGGGCCAATGAGTTCTACATCTACATCTACATCTACATCCATACTCCGCAAGCCACCTGACGGTGTGTGGCGGAGGGTACCTTCAGTACCTCTATCGGTTCTCCCTTCTATTCCAGTCTCGTATTGTTCGTGGAAAGAAGGATTGGCGGTATGCCTCTGTGTGGGCTCTAATCTCTCTGATTTTATCCTCATGGTCTCTTCGCGAGATATACGTAGGAGTGAGCAATATACTGCTTGACTCTTCGGTGAGGGTATGTTCTCGAAATTTTAACAATAGCCCATACCGAGCTACTGAGCGTCTCTCCTGCAGAGTCGTCCACTGGAGTTTATCTATCATCTCCGTAACGCTTTCGCGATTACTAAATGATCCTGTAACGAAGCGCGCTGCTCTCCGTTGGATCTTCTCTATGTCTTGTATCAACCCTATCTGGTACGGATCCCACACTGCTGAGCAGTATTCAAGCAGTGGGCGAACAAGCGTACTGTAACCTACTTCCTTTGTTTTCGGATTGCATTTCCTTAGGATTCTTCCAATGAATCTCAGTCTGGCATCTGCTTTACCGACAATCAACATTATATGATCATTCCATTTTAAATCACTCCTAATGCGTACTCCCAGATAATTTATGGTATTAACTGCTTCCAGTTGCTGACCTGCTATTTTGTAGCTAAATGATAAAGGATCTATCTTTCTGTGTATCCGCAGCACATTACACTTGTCTACATTGAGATTCAGTTGCCATTCCCTGCACCATGCGTCAATTCGCTGCAGGTCCTCCTCTGTTTAGAATAATTCCCTTTATCTCGCGCGGTGAACCTTTCGTAGCGAGGTTGGCGACCCAAAATAATTAGAGTTAACGGTGTTGGAGAAGTGGACATTTAAGGTTACCTATAGCAGTTAACATGATTTAGGTAGTATATTTCAGGGAGGGAACATTGCACTTGTGCCTATAGACAGCTACATTCTATTCATTCAAGCTCAAGTCTCGTGTATACAAAGGAATTCTCCCCCATTGGTCATCGCTGCAGTGCTCAACCATCTGGTGTGGCGAGACCATTATAATACAGCATTACATATGTATTATGTATTTTTATGAAATCCCAGTACATGCTAAAACATCCAAAATCTTAAGTTTCTTTGATAATAATTGTGTTACACGTTCAACCCATGGAGCTTTTGTATAAAATCTCACTGCACAGTCGGTTTCTCTGCGATTCATTATTATTAAACGTACTTATACAATTACAAAATTTGTTAAATGTGATTATAAAAAATTGTGGAAAAGTAGTTTTATGAGGAGGTGGAAAGGAGCGAGACTTTGACAGACCTGCCAAGGGCACAGGACTACTTCAGCATGGTTATGTACGGAGGATGATGAAAATTAACTGGATTGATAAAATGAGAAGTCAGTCTCGTACGATTCACTAGGAAAGAAATATGCGGATAACATTAGCTAGAATAAGGGATATGACGAGAGGACATCAGGGAATAACTTCCAGACTATTAGCTGGAGCCGAAGGTGACAAAAAGACAGAAACTAGAGCCGGCTGGTGTGGGTGAGCGGTTCTAGGAGCTGCAGTCCTGACCCGCGCTACTGCTACGGTCGCAGGTTCGAATCCTGCCTCGGGCTTGGATGTGTGTGAAGCCCTTAGTTTAGTTAGGTTTAAGTAGTTCTAAGTTATAGGGGACTGATGACCTCAGAAGTTAAGTCCCATAGTGCTCAGAGCCATTTTGAACAGAAACTAGAATAAGTAGAACAAAATCCCGGCGGTGAACAGAAACTAGAATATGTAGAACAAAATCCCGGCGGAGGTTCGAGTCCTCCCTAGGGCACGGGTGTGTGTCTTTGTCATTAGGATAAGTTAGGTTAAGTAATGTGTAAGCTTAGGGACTCATGACCTTAGCAGTTGTTGCATAAGATTTCACACACATTTGAACATTTTTTTTGTAGAACAAATAAGTAAGAGCATTGGTTTTGGGTGTTACTATGAGATGAAGAGGCTAACAGAAGGTAAGAAGTCTTGGCGGTAAGCATCAGTGAAAGACAATTTCCTTATTTCTATCAAATGTTTCCACAGCCGACCAACGTCAAGAGGACTGCAGTTGTTTTTAATGCTTTTGATTTCTAGGTTAATGAATCTAAACGAGGCGAGAGAAGCAAAGGAGATGAAGTGCAGGTCAGTTTAAGCTGTCACGCAGGAAACCGTTCATAATACTATAACGGTAGAATGGAAAAGGAATGTCTGCAGGACACTTGATATCGTAGACAACTCAAGCGAGCGAATGCGTTATATTTATTATTGAAAATTGCACTTTCAAAGCGTCTGAGCGTGATCGATAGCGCTTTTTATGTGTTTTGACCAAATATGAATGCGGAAGGACATTTCAGATTTCCTCAAATATTAGACCAAACCGAAAAGTTCTTTGTGCAGTAGATCTCTTCTTTTAGCTTGCTCCCTCTGGCATGCCTTATAGCAGTATCTTCCATTGATGTTTCAGAACTAGCAATACGCACGTCACCAATCTTCTTCAGTAGTTTTCAGTGAAGCAACCTGCATCACATCCTTGTCACACAAGGGTCCCAATGGTTCCAGTATTACCATACTTGAACATCAGATAAGCATCATATGAGAAAATTTCAACAATAGTAGATGAGTAAAATGTTTTCTTTGAGCCTCTCTTCTAAATGAGGTTATTAAAGCTTTCGTTCGGGATTTATGTTCCACCATGAGAGCATTTCTTTAATAAATCATAATTAATCGCATCGTAAATGGGCTCACAGGCCTGTATACTCTATAGATGTCTTTTCCGATGATAAATAGTACAATACAAAAAAAAGGACCGAGTCGCGTAGGAAAGAGAGCGTTGCACTGCGCATTGGTTGAAACAAGATGGATTTTACGTCATTTGTAGAACGAGTTAAGCTGTATAAATTAGAGACAATATATCTGACATGCTACATAACTACCCTGGTGGCAAAAAACTTTCAATATTTTTAGTCAATTTTACATTCATCTCCCAATAAGTTCGTTCTCTCCGCCGTTTCAAACAGTGAAGCGACAAATTTCACCTACGAATGAGAGCGACAGCGCGCAGCTTGGACGTCTGGGCCACGTGCCGTTTCGGAACGCCACTCGTCGCTGAAAAAGGACTTGGCGTGGACGACGAAGGGACTGTCGCCGCCACACCGCCTCTTATGCGTTGTGAACACCGGGGTTACTCGAAACGGCACCACGGCCACGGTTCTTCCCTTGACCGTGTCACCACACTTCCGTTTGCACTGGACCTAACATTCTTCATAAGAATGCGTTTCTTCCTCGGAAACTTCGTCAGTATCCACCACGGGACAGGCGACAATAGAGTATTCATGTGTTCGTCGAACTTAGCATTAGGAAATGTTGTAAATCGTAAATTTTTGTCGTGGAAGTGATATTGCAATCACACAATCAATATCTCAGGAAACTAAGCCAGGAAGACGTTAATCACTATTATACCTGATTCGGAATAAGGGAGTGACAGACAGCCAGCACAGCAACAGCCAGTAAGAGAATGAGTTTTGCTTCTTTTCTGTTAACCGTTGCCACATCGCTCTGCTAATACGAGTGACAGTTGCCACTGACGTAACAGTTGTTCTTTTCGTTGTTTACATTGTTTCTCTCTGCGGCCTGTTTATTTTACGGGAAATATGTCCTAAACTAGTTACGAAAATGAGCAGAAAAATGATAAGACCATTCACACCTTGCTAAACATACCCCTGTACTATACGTTTACTGGAAATGTGTAAATGTATCAAGCACAGAACTGCCTAGTTGTTGCAGCATCACCAATATTACGTGCACAGACAAACGCGAATCGGTAACAACGCCCCCTGCCGCGCTTAACTGCCATGATTCTGTTATTTTGATAGAGCTTTGGTATCATCACTGCCTACACATTAGAGCGTAGAGTAACTTACAGAATCCTGCAAACACAGTTAAATTTCCAGTAATGGGTTTTGTATTACAGCAGATTGTTACCCGGTAGGTCTTTATCCACGTTTTGCATCATGTTCAGAAGGTAATATGTCAGTGGAAATGGAAATGCCGTGTGGCCAGGGCCTCCCGTCGGGTAGACCGTTCGCCTGGTGCAAGTCTTTCGAGTTGACGCCACTTCGGCTACTTGCGTGCCGATGGGGATGAAATGATGATGATAAGGACAACACAACGTCCAGTCCCTGAACGGAGAAAATCTCCGACCCGGACGGGAATCGAACCCAGGCCGTTAGGTATTACATTCCGTCGCGCTGGCCACTCATCTACCAGAGGTGGACAATATGTCAGTACCACTTGCTAACCAATTGGAGTCATGGGCACCCACAGGAATGCTTCCAGGAGGAGGGGAATACTCTCAAACTGTGACTTTTGTATGAATGAGTTGATCAGTATCGACAAGTATCTTTTGTTGGTGACACAAAAAACTTATATTCTAGAGAATTAATGGTTGTTCAGTGACTTGTAGAAGTGTATGGGATTTCTTTGATGAATAAAAACTCTTCATTCTAGATTCTAATTGATCCCACCACCATCTTGTAGACGACTGAATGAAGTATTTGTAGTTTTCTTTACTTTTTCCCCTCGGTCAGATACAACAATTGTATTTGTCACGAGATGCGGTACTGTGTTATTATGATCTATTTTCAATTATAGTATGTTCACGACTCCTGGACGAAATTTTTAGTGGTGTGCGGGGAACAAAGGAAGCAAGCTCGCAAGATTGCTGCACAGAAAGTTGGGCAAGTGCGTGCGCCAGCGATCGGGCGTCTCCATTTGATGTCCGGGTGGAGAAGCGGTAGTGGCGCCAGACATTTTCTCACGTTCGGGTAAGCTACCACTAATTTACGAAAACTGAAGGGCAATATACTGAATTATGGGTACGATAGAAACCTATACAGACTATGTTGCTACTACCTACGACGATGAAACTAATCTGTTGCTTTCCTTCTGCTATTTCTCTTAGCATTTAATTCCACTAGCTGGGGTACTCCACTTCGCTCAGGGAGTTGTTACGAGATTGCGTAGTAGTTGGAATAAAAGGATTAACTGTAAACTGCAAGAGGTAAAAGAAAATCATTGAAAACATATTCTAACTATTTACAATACTTGTTTATAAACAACATTTCTTATTTTGTTACCCAGGGTATGTATGTACAAATTTTTCGAATTTACTGCTCGACAGCGAGCAACGTGTAGTTGAGCATGAGAGAAGCAGGAGTCTGAGGTTGATGCCGCAATATTTTAAAGTTTGTCCTTGCACCTTGCTAACTGTAAAACTGTAAACTGATTCCGTTGGAAAATGTAGTCTTTTAAATTGGAACGGCTGTTCACTAGAGTTCAGTGGATGGAAGAAATGATCGATTTCATCTCTATTATTGTTGATCGAAGGGACACCGAAAGAAATCACTTGGGAGCAGGCATTGTGAGCTTTTACATTTTGAAGCAAGTGTTTGGTTCTGGAGTTTCCCCGGTCATGTAACGTAAAAATTCCTACGGAGATGCTTCCAGTTGTGGTAATCGAATTTTTCCATTCATGCAACAGGATCCTGGTGTTTCTTTACTGAATTCTTTTCCCGTTGCAAAACTGGCAGATGTTATCGTACAACACGATGATACCGTCCGACTGCGTGGAACCATAATAAAAGCGCAGCTCTATGAAGACATTGCGACATACCATAAAGTCAAAATTTCCGGGGATGGTGTCGGACGGAATCATCCTGTTGCACGATAACGTGCGACCCACACTGCCAATCAGATGAAGGCTACGCCTCTGCGATTTGACTGGGAAGCACTGCAACATACTCCGTACAGCCTAGAGCTTTCGCTGCAGAAAGACATACATGGACCTCTGTTTCAGTCGGGCGATGACGTGCAAGTGTGGCTGCGGCTATGAATCTGTTAGCGGCCGACAGCGTTCTGTGAAACAGATCATCTCATCTCTAGTGGGAGAAATGTCTTAACACGTGTGGTGCTTACTTTTGAATGGGGGTTGGGGGTTGTTTTGAAAGGAAGTCGGCCGTGTCCTTTCGAAGGAACCATCCCGGCATTTGCCTGGAGCGATTTAGGGAAATCACGGAAAACCTAAATCAGGATGGCAGGACACGGCATTGAACCGTCGTCCTCCCGAATGCGAGTCCAGTGTGCTAGCCACTGCGCCACCTCCCTCGGTTTACTTTTGAATGGAGACGTTGCTTGGTCGTATTTTGGTTTTCATTTGGATGTCCATTATACAGTATACATCACAACGCACCGCTGGCCGGTTTAATGGCGGTGGATGTTTACCGTAGCAGCAATGACGTCAGCTCCGACAAACGCTCTCCTAAGATAAATATGCGAAACCCCACTTTATCTACAAAGACAACTACTGGCAGGCAACTATTATTGAAACAGACTGTCGATCGATAAGCACCCATGAAGAATAAAAATACATTCATTTCTTATTGAGGCCAAAGATAATTCTAGTAGATCAGTCACCCCTGCCTTATACCTTAATAAATTATGGAATTATTTAAAAATGAAAATTATTGTCACGAAGAAGCCATAAATGTGATTGTTCCACTATAATTTACCACTTACCTTCAAGTCTAATTTTTTGCATTAGGGAAGGATCCTGTCAATACTTACTCAAAGATCTGTGGGGAGATACTCAATAAATGGCCTGATTATTTCTTAATCTGTACTGATGGATCCAAGAGAATGTTAAACGAAAATGTGCGATGCACCTTTTAAATATAGAAAATATCGCTTACCAGAAAACACCTCAATTTTTACCTCGGAATCGATCGCTATCCATGAAGCACTAAAGTACACTAAGCACATAGTTTCAAACCAAATTTGATAGTCACTGATCCTATGTCTGTTTTGAATTTAATAACAAAAATAAACTGGAGAACATTTTGAATAATTATAACGATAATATTACAGGACAGTGCAATGTAGCAAATAAGGGAAAATCATAGAGAAGACTTTGGTGAAAACACGCAGCGGAGTCTCATACAGCGGAAAAGTACATCAGCTTGTGAAGAAAGCAAGAAAAAATACAAAATTACAGCTTACAGAACTCTATAAAACTGGCAAATCCAACTATACAGTTTTAGGGAGTCATTACGCAGCAAATCGACTCAACAATCTACAGAAACCATGTCTCCACAAAACCAACTATAGCAGAAAAAAAATCTCCAGTTTAATAAGAATGGGGCAAAATCGTTACCATTTTCAAAGCCAGCTCTACTGCCTCGATTTCCGTGACACAACCTATTGTGAGTGCGGAAATCAACTGCTGCTGACGTGAGCCATCTCTTATTTGCTTGCCTCCTATTAAGAATTCAGCAACGAGAACTGACGTGTCTCCTTCTGTGTCCACCAGCAGTTTCTGGGGATCAGGAATAATTGCCATCTTCGATTAGTGGGCTAATAGATAAACAAAAGTAACTTATAAATGTATATATATTGCATGCTCACAGTAATAATAGTAGCTATATACATTAGTAGAAAAATGAAAACTCCATGAACAAAAATTATAATTGCAGTGTTTACGTTATGTTAGCAATAATTTTTCTACTAATATTTGAAAACTTGAAGCTACACAGTCAGTTCATTACGTGACCTGTTCAGGACCTCATTCTTGATTTTCGCAAGTTATTTTGGATGTCTCCGCAACTACAAGGCCTCAGAGACAGCTTTTGTTTATGTAAACAATCTGATCATCCACCCAGATTCGTCTCCGTGTATGATGGTCGAAATCAGGAAGATCACCCAAGCACTTGAGGATAACAAGACATCGAGTTGAGATCAGATTATCTCTGAACTGCGGAACCATGCAAGACATAAGGCAATCGTTAAAATTGATGCAATTTTATAAGATATGTGGGAAAGCGAGAAACTCTCAAGGTGGTGGACCTCTGGTTCAGTTCACCCATTTTATTAGAAAGGGGAGTGAACAGACGTGAGCAACTGCCGTGGCATCCCTCTCATGCCAACAGCTTCCAAGGTCTCCTGATCGCGTAACTTTTTTTTTTTTTAAATAGAATATTCTGATAATTGAATGAAACCTTTTGTTAAAATTTCTCTTTTATGTTTGTTAAAAGCCACTGCTAAATTTTTTTCTCAGGGCGCTATCGCCAGAAATATCATACGTATTCCATGGTGAAGACATCCGTCTCACGATGGATTAAAAAAATCTTTCTTCAACATGACGCCGTAAGCCAATTAAACACAACGCTTAATTATCTTTTTCTGTGCGGCTTGATGCTCCAGGATAGCTGCTTATGTGCAATGGCAGCGTACACATTTATAGAAATTACTCTCAAAAAACTGTACCTCTGGCCAAAAATGAATTAGGAAATATTAAAAGACGCCGTTTTGTATTGATTGAGATTATTTTTTTAAATATCTTTAGCTTTAAATGACGCCGTTTTGTATTTATTGAGATTATTCTTTTTAATACCTTTAGCTTTGAATGACTATTAAAATAGCTTATATCATTTTTAACATTAATGGCGTAGCTACAACAATAAGCCTATACAAAATGGCCAGGGCAACATTTAATATTAGCCGGCCGCGGTGACCGAGCGGTTCTAGGCGCTCCAGTCTGGAACCTCGTGACTGCTACGGTCGCAGGTTCGAATCGTGCCTCGGGCATGGATGTGTGTGATGTCCTTAGTTAGGTTTTAAGTAGTTCTAAGTTCTAGGGGACTGATGACCTCAGAAGTTAAGTCCCATAGTGCTCAGAGCCATTTGAACCATTTAATATTACGTAACTAAATCATGGGCAGGAAAGGTACGAAGTGCATTCAAGTTCTAAGGCCTTCGATTTTTTTTCTAATTAACTACTCATCCGAAATCGATGAAACTGGCGTTACTTCTCGACGTAATCGCCCTGCAGACGTACACATTTTTCACAACGCTGACGCCATGATTCCATGGCAGCGGCCAAAGGCTTCTTTAGGAGTCTGTTTTGACCACTGGAAAATCGCTGAGGCAATAGCAGCACGGCTGGTGAATGTGCGGCCACGGAGAGTGTCTTTCATAGTTGGAAAAAGCCAAAAGTCACTAGGAGCCACGTCAAGTGAGTAGGGAGCATGAGGAATCACTTCAAAGTTGTTATCACGAAGAAACTTGCGTAACGTTAGCTCGATGTGCGGGTGCGTTGTCTTGGTGAAACAGCACACGCGCAGCCCTTCCCGGACGCTTTTGTTGCAGTGCAGGAAGGATTTTGTTCTTCAAAACATTTTAGTAGGATGCACCTGTTACCGTAGTGCTCTTTGGAACGCAATGGGTAAGGATTACGCCCTCGCTGTCCCAGAACATGGACACCATCATATTTTCAGCACTGGCGGTTACCCGAAATTTTTTTGGTGGCGGTGAATCTGTGTGCTTCCATTGAGCTGACTGGCGCTTTGTTTCTGGATTGAAAAATTGCATCCACGTCTCATCCATTGTCACAACCGACGAAAAGAAAGTCCCATTCATGCTGTCAACATTGCTTGGCAACATGCCACATGGGCAGCCATGTGATCGTCCGCCAGCATTCGTGGCACCCACCTGGATGACACTTTTCGCATTTTCAGGTCGTCATGCAGGATTGTGTGCACAGAACCCACAGAAATGCTAACTCTGGAGGCGATCTGTTCAAGTCATTCGGCGATCCCCCAAAACAATTCTCTCCACTTTCTCGATCATGTCGACAGACCGGCTTGTGCGAGCCCGAGGTTGTTTCGGTTTGTTGTCACACGATGTTCTGCCTTCATTAAACTGTCGCACCCACGAACGCACTTTCGACACATCCATAACTCCATCACCACATGTCTCCTTCAACTGTCGATGAATTTCAATTGGTTTCACACCACGCAAATTCAGAAAACGAATGATTGCACGCTGTTCAAGTAAGGAAAACGTCGCCATTTTAAGTATTTAAATCAGTTCTCATTCTCGCCACTGGCGGTAAAATTCCATCTGCCGTACGGTGCTGCCATCTCTGGGACGTATTGACAATGAACGTGGCCTCATTTTAAAACAATGCGCATGTTTCTATCTCTCTCCAGTCCGGAGAAAAAAAATCGGAGGCCTTAGAACTTTAATGCACCTCGTACTTGCTACTAACAAAAACACAATTTTTGTAAGCAGCAGTTTCATATATATTCAAAATATTACTTGTATTACTACAGATAATTGTATTAGTTACAGACTATGAACAATAAGCGTCTGTCAGCTAGAACATCAAAACCAAGAAGACAATGAAACAAGAAACGTTCATCCCTTTTGTACCAAATGACAAAGATACTACAACTTACTATTCTGCTAGCGTATATAGCGCTTCCAATGCTGAGTATCGATAATTTAATTTATACCCTTTTTCTCGAAGGCTATGCTATAAAAGCCCCCTGGAATGCCATTTGCTATTCCATAGTCTTGTAAATGGCATTACTCAACATCATATTTCCGTTTTAATGTCTACGTCCAAACAGGTGACGGTAGACGTATTTGATTCGATCATAGTATTAATATATTCTAAGTTTGTCTGCGTCCAAACAGGACGACAGATTTATATGATTTATTTTATTATTACTGACTGAATTCGTCTGCGTCCAAACAGTTGACGACAGACTGATTATTGTATTAATAAGTTTGAAGTATACCTGCGACCAAACAGGTGAATACAGACACATGTGATTTCAAGACTTGCGATAACACAGGTACTTTCTTGCAGTCCTTGCACATAGATGATTTTACTATGAAGTTGAGTGCAGTCTTTTTACTATCTTTCCTCGGAATAATTTGTTTTATGCTCCCCCATTTGGATAAAAGCCACTGGGAAACCGAGTGAAAACCAGCTCAGAGCTATAATACTGTACTCTTATTCAACAATTAAAGACATAAATACGGATATAAATGATTTCAATTCAGTTCATCGTTAATGTTTCTTACAAAATTTAGAATGTTCATTGTTAATATTCTTCCGCGGTAAGCTGGTGAAGTGATGAGGGAGTGGTCGCCGGATTGCGCCCCCGACAGCGCGTACTGCAGGTTGTGACGTCACTGAGACGAGTGATCAGCTGACGCGCGACAGCGACAAATCGCACACAACCGCGTACCGGGCGTGCGTCGTCTTCTACCCTCCTTTCAGATGTACTCCGCCACCGCTCCACAGCATAATTTCATGAAATGCAAGAACAGCACAGGCATCAGTTCATTATAGGTAAGTAAATGTTTATTCCTGCGGATGGGGAAAACACATGATTATTCGTCCTGTTTTATTGTTTCATCCAGCACCAGTTTATGTCGGTTTGCGTATGAATTAATCGTCCATTTGTTAATACATACGAAGTCCACTGTACGACACTGTTCAAGTACAGTTCGTCACAATTTTGTTGCAGCTTATATTTCCGTCTCGTATTGCTGTATGACACTGTTCGACTGCACAGTTTGTCATACGTTAACCTTAGCTTCACACAGCTGTTGTGCCCCAGAATAGGCTGTTTACACAGTCTCACTACTTCTGTCACACACCACACTGTTTATAATGTCACAAACAGGTATCTCCAGACACACTTGCACAGATCAGCTGCTCTGTTCGCTTGCGCTGGTGGATTCCCATTGTTGACTTACTCCACTCCTATCATCGGTGAGAGATTGATTTGCTGACGTCCGTTTAGATCAGCTGTGCTTCGACTGCGTTAGCCACGGTCTGTAAGCTATTTGTTATATTTAACCTTTACACTCTATAATAAAACCAACATCTCTGGCGTTGTACCGTTTATATTGTTTCATGAACACTGCTCATTACACTGTAGTTCCCGTGAATGACGTTACTTGTCGTCAGACTGAATCCAGTTTATTGACACAACGTTCATTCGGGTCTATGCACACGCAATCACTGTTCTTTACAGTCTCTTGTGGCACATTAAATTGTTCACCAAAACTTTAACATTTTAATTACATGACGAAATGCACACACAATGCACACAATGTATTCGAATGCACATCTATTGAATACAGGATTCCTGAATATGTCTCTGCTTCCGTGATATTTTTTTAAATCACTGAACTTGACAGTCCGGTTCACTCAAAATGTGAACGTATCTTACTGACATTTCATTTTTATATGCTCGGTAGATAAAACTACCTGGTTTCTACCTACTGATTTTTTTTTTAGTTGATTCATGGCTTGTACCGTTAGGTGTACTACGCTCATGACCAATTAATAAATTCTTTATTCCCTTTCGAATTGCTAAATATAACATTGCATTTGTCATTACATATTTTGAACAAATTCTGTTATGATATAAGTGCATAAAACTTGTATTACTACTAATAATAATAATTTCGTCTTACTTAGGTTGGAAGTAATTTCAGCCCGTTCGAATTTGCTCAATACTCTTTATTATCTCCATGAGTTCTTCCCATGTGGGAGTCGCAATCAAGATGTCAAGAGCATCTAACATCAGACGCAGCCGGCCGGGGTGGCCGAGCGGTTCTAGGCGCTACAGTCTGGAGGCGCGCGACCGCTACGGTCGCAGGTTCGAATCCTGCCTCGGGCATGGATGTGTGTGACGTCCTTAGGATAGTTAGGTTTAAATAGTTCTAAGTTCTAAGGGACTGATGACCTCAGCAATTAATTCCCATAGTGCTCAGAGCCAGTTGAACCATTTTTTGAACACCAGAAGTATTTTTCCACTATCTTTTGTAACTGCTAGTAGCGGGCTGCTGTAAGGTGACATTGACGACTCAGTTATACCCCATGCTAGCATCTTACGTATTTATAGCATCACGGCTTCCTTTCTCGACCATGGAACGGAGTTTAGTAGCATTACAAAATGTCTTGTTTGGTATCACATCAATATTATACGTATAACCTCTGATGTCCCCTGGTCTCTCAGAGAATGTTCCTTAATAGCTGAGATAACTGTAATTGTTGCTCTGTTGTCAGGTAAGTGGATTCCTCTACTTTATCTTTTATTGACTGACAAGACTCTGTGGTACTAACATTCTCTCCACTGTGATGTATATGATCTCGCCCCCAAAACACTGCTGCATATGCAGTATTTTTAGCAGGTTACATTTGACTTTAACATTCTGACAATATTTGCCATATATAGCTTTTGTGTGTAGCAATTCCAGTTTCACTCTTACTTCTCCAGTCTTTAAACTGCAAATACAAGAGGGGTCCATATAGGAATGCATTTCTCTCAAAAACTCCCAACCCCGAATACAGGCGACTCTCAATCTCTTTACAACCAGGAACGTGCAATTGAATGCTCCATTTCCCATAAATATGTCCACCTGTACCTGGCTCTTAACTACCTGTGCTTAGGCACCAATGGCATCCGACACTTTGCAATTCTGAACCGGCAACACTGGCACTTTATGCAATTGGCCCAATTTCCTATAGAAATCATAACTCATCACATTAACTGTAGCTGCTCTATCAATTATAACATTGACCGGAGTACTAAGAACTTTAGCCTAAACCACAGCCTGTATCAACTCACTATCTACTTGGTTACATCTCTTTTTCTCAGATAAAAGTTCTTCCTTCATTCCAACGCCATCGTTATATCTTAACATCTTGACTACATCATGTTTCTCCGTACTCTCGTGTGAGCTCTCCCTCCGTCACACGGCCAACAACGGAGAGCTAATTGCGGCCGTCTTTAGTTTGTCGAATCGGTTGATGTAGGACGATTATCACTCGTCACATCAACTATTTTCCCACTTTGATTCTTGTTCTGCCAAACCGGATTGTTCGAAGTACCTGCTTGACAGTGTTCGTTCCTACTATTGCTATTGTTCGAATATCTTCCGGGGATATTTCTCATCCGCATGCATAAAAAAATATTTGTTCACGTCCACCTACAGAGAAAGAAGTGATCACCGTAATAGTATGAGACAAACCAGGGTTCGCAAGAAGAGGTGTAAATGTTCGTTTTTCCTGCAAGGTGTTCAAGACAGGAACGATGTGTATGTGTGAATTCCTAAGGCACCAAACAGCTGAGGTCATCGGTCCCTAGACTTACACACTACTTAAAGTAACTTATGCGAAGAACAACACACACACCCGTGCCCGAGGGAGGACTCGAATCTCCGGCGGGAGGGGTCGCACAATCAGTGACGTAGCGCCTCTAACCGAGCGGCCACTCCGCGCGGCCGGGAACGCTGGAGAAGTAGAGCGAAACCCCTTCGACGAACCCACTGCCAGACCCTTAGGCGTGAATTGTAGGCTAGTCATGTAGATGTACAGACAGGCGGGATGCTTGTATCTCACTGTTTACGTCTTCCTGCTGACTTCTACCTATCTTTAAATTCTCGTCTTCCATTGCTAACTTTATTTACTCGTGCGAACGGTTTTTCACAAAACTGGTACCATTCTGAGTTCGTAAAACACGGCTACCCACTGAAGTTATTATTGAAATACTGCAGTTAATGCACACTAAAGAAACGTTGCAGAATAGTAAATTACTGTATTAATTGTTGGTGTTCATCCTGGCACTGAGAAAACACGAATAATCAATTAGAGAATTAACCCTGAAATAAAAAAAGAAAGGTAAGAGTAGACAAACAGAAATGTCAGAGAGCCAGCTGTACTAGATCTGGTGGTACAATAAGGGGAGTTGTCATTACGTTACAGATTTGACAGATTTGAAGCCGATATGCGCCACATTAATTGTCCCAAACATTAGTTCCTGGTGGACGTTTTTTGAAAAGAAAAGTAAAGTAACAAATAAATAAAATAAAATTGAAAAATTGGTACGTGTGCCAGACCGAGACTCAAACTCGGGACCTTTGTCTTTAGAAGGCACTCTACCAACTCTTTTTTTTTTCCCTCCAGTCCTCCCCTTTTAGCCCAGGCCAACTGCTTTCCTTAAATGCATCTTAGCCCAGCTTCGAGTGCTATAAAAAGTATGAGAATATTTCTCTTTCGCAGAACTTGTATTTGGAGTAAAGGCTTCTTCATTAATGGCAGTTGTCTTTCTTCCTGACGTAACAGTTTTTGAACATGTTACATGTCTTTTGATAACTGAAGTTAAACATTCTTCGTAAGCAAATAAATTTCCAGAAGTTAAATATAATATCTTCTGTGCTATTAATTTACGTGATAAAGCAAAATAACTATAAACTGAATATTTCTTCTTCTGTATTCGAAATTAAATCCATCTTTGGTAAATAAAATTTGCGTTTCTGTATGCAAGGAGGATATAGTTTTCGGCTATGAAAGTTTCTTTTGAATTCTCAGTGTAAAGTGAAATAACCGAAAGTAGTGCACATACACAAATCTCTTCACCGCCCCACTGCATCGTGACTGCTCAGTCTAGTCCAGCCGGCTGACAATGAATTTCTAAACTAAGACAATAAGTAAATAAAATCCAGCATCTTTGCTCCATGTGTGCGTGTCAATCAGTGCGTTGCCTGCCTCAGGTGTTAGTTTCAGTGTAGAGGCGTCACAATCAGTATGACGGCTACATATAGTTGCACCTCTGTAGTTCAGATAATTCAAGATTGATCGTACGATTGAGTATTGTTTGTGAGTGAGTAACTAAGATGTTTACTTCGTCGAAATAGTAGCTGTTAGAAAGTATGGAACCATTTCCTGTAATATTTATGTTCCTTTATATTTTGTTGCTGCAACGTGAGCGATATTACGTAATCGTGTAAGGAGGGAGATTTCGTGGAGATCGAGTAGTGACCAAACTGGGCGAGGAGCCAAATGTAACTATTGGTTTTTACTTCCGGGTGTAGCTGATGATCCAGGTTGGCTATGTGCGTTGGCCTACCATGGTTTCGGTTGTCCTGTTTATCACTGCAAACTTCATCCTCGTCCAGTTCCAAATTTTTCTTTGACTTCTACAGATGAACGCGTGTACAAGGGTGTCTACCAAGTGACATTGCATGCAATACGGAGTAGGTCTTTATTTGATGAAGCTTTTCTCCTGTAGGTATCGCTTCGTTGAGACTACCGTACCGTAATGCACTTTTCCTGGTTCCTAGTGTTGGATTGTGGATATTTTTCTAAATTTGTGTCTAGTTATGGCGCAGGTATTTATGTTCAATTTTTTTCCGTTCATGAGTCATAGTGAGCACTCCGTAAAGTTTGACGTTACTGAATATGGTTTGGTGGTGATAATATGCTTGAGTGTAGCTCAGTTCTAAGTACACTTCTCATACGTGAATTATATCAGGCTTTATGTGTCCTATATTTATCGGTACATCCTATACTAGAGGTGTTAAGAATGTAAACAACAATTTGATAATATTATCTTGATTATAGTTAAATATTCTTAAAGTTCTGCCTATCAACAAAACGGTGCACTATGATTGTATAGCCTTGAGTCTTAATCCTCCGCGGTGACGTGCTATCTCCATAGTTTTGGAGCGTACTTTAAAAATGATCCCCTTTCAAATGTACCAGCCCGCACAGGCAAAACATGTTGAGCAACGTCATTAGGTATTATTAAGGATGATGCTATATGACAGAGTTTAGTATATGTTACATTTTCTGTAAGCGATCTAATGTCATCCACGACTGACGCGGCGCGTACGATTCGGGATCAGCTGTTATAAATCAAGTTCAATTGTTATCTGTCCGCGGTCCTAACGATAAAAGCTGAGGTTTATTCATATTTAGTTACGCACCAGTGGCAGTGATATAATTTCATATCACAAAATTGGGCTCTTTGTATGCAACGGTTGTTTGTGACTATTACGCTGACGTCTGAATAAGCGTGACACATAGTTCTATTGTCCAAAATGCATAATCCCGGCAATTCGAGGTAGTACTTTTTAAAAAGTGGCTCCACGAAAATTGCATCCCTGTCTTATCACCTGTTTTATATGGATAAGCTTCGTTAATTGGCCATCAGCATTGCATTCATAGTGTGTTCTGCGGATGCATTTTTGTATAATTTGCAGAAAGACATTGTTAAATTCCAATTGTTTCATCACTAGGAGCAAGGAATCGTGATGCACTCTATCAAATGCTTAGACGAAATCAATGCTAGGGCTGTTTTGATCTTGAGACCTACGTGAGGTACGTGACGTCTCTGCGCTCTGCTAATGTAGTTAGCATTGAGCATCCAGCCGCGCGTGGTAACCGCGCGGTCTAGGCGCCTTGTCACGGGCCGCCTGGCTCCACCGTCGGAGTTTCGAGTCCTCCCTCGGGCATGTGTATGTGTGTTTGTGTGTGTGTGTGTTGTCCTTAGCGTAAGTTAGTTTAAGTGGTTCGTAAGCTTAGGGACCGACGATCCCAGCAAATTTTCAATTTCCATTGAGCGTCCGGTTACAGTGCTGGACTGATAATGTTCAGTTATTTGCGGGAGTATGGGTTGTACCCTGATATTCATTATGCGGGTGAAAAATTTGAAATCGGAACTCAACAGCGTGATTGGTCGACAGTTAAACCTTCGGTGAACTCTGGAGGACAACATTGGTTGGGGAGTAATTTGTTAAACTTCTTTGTTAAGTTCTGCATCTATGATGTGCCAACAGTCAGTATAAAATTCAATTGAAAACCAGCCTAAACGAGAGAACTTTTTGTTTTGGGGCACCGGCAATTATTTCCTCTATCTCCGTGGACGCTATACTTTCAACCATTGTCGCTTTGTCTACCGGCGTAAAGGTTTTTACTATGTTATGTAACATATTACGTTGTGCGGTGTCACTAGTTTCTGGTTCTGAAAAATGCTAAGTTGTATAGTTCACTACATAGGCCTTGATAGCGACCTGGATGCTGTACACATTATTCCACGGATCCACAAGTTTGATCATTACCTTCTGTTCAGATCGTTTAGTTTCACGGATGAAGATCCATACATGGAGGTCAGTTCCTTAGGATCATCATTTAGATTTTGTGCCCTAACTTGGATGCCATCCAAGGATTGTCGAGCAAGTGCAGTTAATTTGGCTTTCGTATATTTAATCCTTTGTATATTCGAAGCTGTACTGGATTCATCCTCGTTCAGATCCCGTAACAGTGTAAAATAATACCTTGTATTTATCGTTGCCAGTGAGATTTCTCTTTTGCAAAGTTCTTTATGCATTTATGTTGGCTTGTTTTTGTTATCTGCGTCCACCGTGCTGCGCATGCGGTGTAATTAGACAACCGTCGGATACATTTGTGTCCGTTTGCAGTTAAGGGAAAAAAATTGGCCAAAATGGCGGCATGGCGGCACTGAAGCTGTTTGACAACCATCCAAGGTAATCTGTGGTGTTTTAGCACGACGACAGGTGACGACACGTAGTTATATTGTTCTCATGTAATGCAGGCATTTTCAGTTTTATGCAGCTCAGCTGATTACGTTGAATCCACCACAGCCACTGTGTCCACACCACAGAAAGTGCGACATCTAGAGCACACAGAAGCGTCAAAGATGTTGAGAACATTCCAGAGGTAAGCTGTGGTGTCTTACCCTATCAACCCTGTTTCGCAGTTATCACTGGTTCATTCTACGTCTTCGTTTTTAAATATTCCAAATTGATTGAATTACAACGATTAAAACGCCGCCTATTGCAATTCACAGAAAGCATATAAAAATATATTTTCGAGACGTGGAAGACGTTTACCGACAGGACCAAAGATAAAATCGTGTTTTCAAATCTTTGAGCTGCTAGGACTTTCATTTAACTCGTATTAGTGTCATCTCAGCTCTTTCAGATATTACGATGACCCCACCTACAGCGTTGTGCCCACTTGAAATGCAGGGAAAAAGCTGGCCAAACGCGCTGCGTTGTAGCTGTTTTTCAACCATCCAGAGATATGTAGTGGTGTTTCAGTACGACGACGTTCACGATGCTATGTCATATCGTGCTCATGTATTCCCTCCTTTATCAGATACATCCAGTTCACCTGATTAAGATGACACCACCACCACCAATGCGTACATTTCAACAGAAGTACAAACGCTGGAGGACACGTAAGTGTTAAATCTGTTTGAGAACGTTCCGACGTTAAATTGTAGTCTCTTAGAATGACGCAGTAATTCTAAGCCGGCCAAGGTGGCCGTGCGGTTCTAGGCGCTGCAGTCCGGAACCGCGGGACTGCTACGGTCGCAGGTCGAATCCTGCCTCGGACATGGATGTGTGTGATGTCCTTAGGTTAGTTAGGTTTAAGTAGTTCTAAGTTCTAGGGGACTCATGACCTCAGATGTTAAGTCCCATAGTGCTCAGAGCCATTTTTGAACGACGATGAAGATGCCGACTAGTACAAGTCGCTGGGAGCATATAACAAGGAGTGTTGGAAACGTCGGCGAAGATTATAAACGAGACCAAGGGGGAATTCATCTTCTAAGACGTGAGAACTGACATGACCCTCCATTTAACTCGTGCTCATTTGATCTCCTCCGTTTGTGATACATGAAGTTTTCTTGATTACGATCACTCCACCCACAGCATTGTGTCCACTCGCAATGAAGGAAAAAAACTTGCTAAAATTGTAGCCTTGAAGCTGTTTGACAGCCATCCAGAACTACGTGGTTATGTTTTAGCACGACGACGTTGACGAATCTCCGTTATACTGGGCTCACGTAATCCCGTGTTTTTCAGTTATTAACAGTTTACCTGCTTACGATACACCACCACCACCACCACCACCACCATTGTGTCGTTTAATCATTTGATCTCGTCATTTTCTCCCATGTGTGCAAGTAAAGTGAAGGGAAATATTTGACTAAATGGCGGCATTGATCCTGTTTGTCAACGGGCAAGATGTAACTTGTGATGGATTAGCTCGACGACATACAACGACACACACATTATTATCCTGCACATGTAGTACCGTCTTTTTCAGATTGATGCATGATACCTGATTACGATGACGCTTCCACCACCAATGTGTCCAAGTCACAGGAAGCGCAAAAGGCAGAGGACATGCAGGTGCCAAAGCTGTTTGAGGACGATCCAAATGTAAGTCTTAGCAAGAGCAGCGTCCATGACACTTAGTTAATTCTTGCTCGGTTATTTCCTTCTTTCCCATGAGTATGAAACTGATCCAGTTACGACGATGAAGTCACGCTAGAACCATATAATTGACGATGTTGGAAATGTCGATTAAATTTTGAAACGGTACGACAGTAACATCCAACTCTTGAAACATCGCGAACTTCTTTAGCTGACACAACATTCTTCATACAGTGGAACAGGATTTGACCCACAACGTCTTATTACACTATATCTAATTACGATTACGCTACGGCACTGGTGTGTCCAAGCCTAGCGAAGGGAAAAAGCTGGAGTACGTAGCGAGGTTGAAGGTATTTGACACGTTGTGGTGTTTTAGAAAAAAGAACTGTGATAACACTCAGTTACATTGTGCTCACGTAAGCCTGAATTTTTACGATATATGAAAATTACCTGATTACGATGACGCTTTCGCCACCAATGCGTCCAAGTCGCAAGAAGCGCCTAAAGTTCAGAGCATGGAAGCGTCAAAGCAATTTGAGAGTGATCCAGAGGTAAGTTATGAGGTCTTAGCATAACGAGCAGCCATGACGTTCTGTTAACTCTTG
The DNA here is from genome assembly GCF_023864275.1 of Schistocerca cancellata. Lineage (NCBI taxonomy): Eukaryota > Metazoa > Arthropoda > Insecta > Orthoptera > Acrididae > Schistocerca > Schistocerca cancellata. Next base: position 320,914,254 of record NC_064630.1, on the reverse strand, counting down.
TTCGTTTTATTTTTTATTTTTTAGGCATATCAAACCGGTCCAATAAGGACGACGAAATGACTGCCTCAGTATAATCACACTGGAAGCTAATAAATTGAGGTTTTGGAGACGTCAAAGGACCCCTGTTGACCAGTCCTCGTTGTCCCCCTTGTCTCAGATAAATAAAGTTTGTCTGATTACGATACAATTGCCAACGTCACCGCACCAATACCTCCAAGTCCATTGAAGGAAGAAAGCTAGGTAACGTGGCGGCGCTGAAAATGTTGACAGCCACCAAAGGTGTGGTGTGGTGTTTTAGCACGATGACCTTTTACGACGTAATCGTGCCTTTTCAGATACGGAGTTTTCCTCTTTGTGGTGACGCCGCTGCCACCAACGTGTCGACGTAACAGGAAGCACAAAAGCTAGAGGTCACGGAAGCATCAAATTTGTTTGAGAGTGACCCAGAGGTAAGTTTTGGTGCCTTAGCTTGACTAACTGCCATGACTCTCAGTAAAGTCAGGTTCATTGTACGGAGTGATTATCAGATATATCAAGCGGCCTAATTACGGCGATGAAGACGCTACCTACTTCACGTTTGTGTAGTTCGATCGTGTGGAAATGGAATGGGACTGCGGCTGGTAAAACGCTAGAAGAAAATAAATATCGACAGCCGTAATTTTATTCATTATATTATTTGACTCCCAGTTTCGGTGTGCAAGTGGCACCATCTTCAGGTCTCTGTATAAATCGACAAACTCAAGTTTACAATAGAAAACGAATCTGATTGCAGCAACAGTTATTATTAGAAATAAATTAACCATCTGTATGCATCAGTAAAAAGTATAAGAAATGATGTCAAAGATATCAAGACGGTAAAGTAAACTGCATGACGTGCAACACTGGTCACAGAATTTTCATGTACCCATTAGTCGTATTAATAAAAGCCACTTAAAATACAGTGTTAACGTAATATACGAAATAAAGTAGAAATCAGAAAGCCTTGACTGAGACATACGCTGAGTAAAATAATACAAACAACAGTGCTCGTACTGTAACAAAACGTCATGAAGACAATCAGTCTCAATACATAAAATATTGAAAAATAAAGAGCCGAAAAACGACTGCATAAAAGATGATAAAAGAATAAGGAATCCGTATATGACACGAACATTGAATCTGTTGTCGATGGCGACGGCAGTTCCGATCCAGCAACAAAGGAAACAAATCTCTTTTATCCCGAATTATAATCGACAATAATAAATTCCACACTTGCAGTGAGTGACAAAGAATTGCTGCACAAATAGGTAATACACTAACTGAGCTGGATCGGGAAATAACTGAGCGAATTTTGCCTCAAGCAAACACTACTCTTGCAGGCTATAATAAAGAGTTTGTTATACAATTAAATAGTATCCTGTTAGAGATTAGTGAGAATATAAACAAATACTACTATGACAGAGCGAGACCAGAGTTTACTGAGCCAGTGGAAGAGCAGGATAAGGAGTTAGGAAAGCCGACAGGTTATGGGTTACCTAGGATGTCAACTGAAATTTCGGAGCTAAAGAAAGCTTACGAGAGAATGCCTAACGTGAACATTTATTTACTTATATTTTCAGAGCGGAAAACTTGCAGAATTATGGAAAAAAGTTTTTCTATTTATAATTTACTCTAAAAGAATGACATGATGACAATGTGTTCATTATATATAATTTGAATTAATCAACTTTAGATTGCAGTTGCAGACGCATTTGTTTTATTTTTGTCGGAGGAGCAAATCAAAATATTCTGTCTAGTTTCAAGTAAGAATGAAGCTTGTCACATGGTTTGTTGATGTTAGTCATGGTAAACAAAATGGCATTCAAAACTGCAACGCTTATCTGTGTTTTGTTATTTGTCCATATCTTATTTATTAGACAAAAACTCTTTCGACGGGTGTATTACTTCCAGGCACAGATGAAACGTATTCAATAATTATACGAAATTTCGTACAGTTCAGATTGTTGTCACGGAAATGTGACAGTTTTTCGTGTGTGGCGTAATTGTAAATAAGCGAAAGCTCATCGAATATGTCTGTCTCTTGGTCACTGCTAAGAAATGCTTGTGTAATCAGGAAGTCTATTAGATTTTGTATGTCTTCCCACGTAGGTACTTTTGTCAAAGTTTTCCATTTAAACACTTTTAAGTCTGCATTGAACTGACACCTCTGATACAAGTGTTCTTTGCTAATATTATAAAATTCAGCCGGTGCAATTTCTACACCCTGAACAACAGTGTCAGTTTCTTGTGTTTTTGTTGCTAGATTACGGACGGTGTGAGGAAGAAAAAGTGAACTATCTTTACGTGTCCAAGTTATCTCGGAGACGCTTAATTTTCTTTGTAGATTCTACAGCAGACACGCATTGTGCTTCAGTTTTTATTTTTAACTCCGTTTGATGGAAAGACACTGGCTGTGCATGCAAAAAGTATAACCATAATTCAGAGGTGGGACTTTCGAAAAAGTTTTTAAAATGTTTGGGCCTTTATTGATGCTCGGAAAATAACCTTTAAATTGCTAAAATATTTTTGAATTTCTTTCGAGTAACTTAACCCGGAGTATCATAAAAACAGCAATGGTCCCCACCAAAACCAGCGGCATTCAAATTTCAGCAACTTGTAGCGCCTACATAATGGTAATTTTAATTTCGAATCATAGCAATAGGCAGGTGACCAATGTAGGACCTGAATCAAACTGACGACCAACTCAGAACCGTAGTTTTGGCAACTGACACGTGACCGATACCGGACCCCCACTGTGAGTCATGTCGTTAGCATTGTTAAGGTGACGGGTGAGTGGCCCTCCACAACGAAAGAAGCATCAAACTACATTCATGCTCAAAAATTAAGGGTAATGCCGGTACATGATGAAACAACGCTCTGGTGGGCGATTTGCGGGTTTAAATCACCTCTGGGTTTGACCATATGGTGCATTTGACCTGCGGTCGTCGCACGGTGGCGCTGGCAACAGTCCACATACGCAGAGGTGTGTTGGTGCATGTCAGAATACGGTGCAGCGAGTAAGTGCGCAGACGTTTTCAGACATGCTAATGGTGACTGTGTGTTCTAAATGCCTCAAAGAATACATATTGATGACGTTATGAGGGGTAGAATACTAGGGCGACTGGAGGCTAGTCAAACACAACAGGTCGTAGCACGGGCCCTCCGTGTGCCACAAAGTGTAATCTCAAGATTATGGCAACAATTCTAGCAGACAGGAAACGTGTCCAGGGGCTACAGTACGGGACGTCCACAGTGTACAACATCACAAGATGACCGATATCTCACTATCAGTGCCCGCAGACGGCCACGGAGTACTGCAGGTAGCCTTGCTCAGGACCTTACTGCAGCCACTGGAACAATTCTTTCCAGACACACAGTCTACAGACGACTGAACAGATATGGTTTATTCGCCCAGAGACCTGCAAGGTGCATTCCACTGACCTCTGGTTGCAGGAGAGCCCGTAAAGCCTGGTGTCAAGAACACAGTACATGGTCATTGAAACAGTGGTCCCAGGCTATGTCCATGGACGAGTCCAGCTATAGTCTGAACAGTGATTCTCGCCGGGTTTTGATTAGGAATGAACTGCCCAAAAAAGCAAGTTCTGAAACTGCTTTCAAGTTTGAAAGAGCAAGAAACTTTTCTATTGCTTTGATCTTTTCGGGATCTGTTACTACTCTCGTTGGAGAGATGATGTGTCCTAGAAACTTAACATTATCCTACGCAGATTTAGACTTTTCCAAGTTGGCAGTGTATTCACTACTCGAGGGTTTCCTCAACACTGGCGTATACCAGGAACCAGATACCAACCCCTTAATGTCCTTGAAAGGGAGCTGTATGGAGGTCGTGGTTTGATGGTGTGGAGTTGGATTATGATTGATGCACGTACACCTCTGCATGTCTTTGACAGAGGATCTGTAACAGGTTAGGTGCATCGGGACGTCATTTTGCACCAATATGTCCGCCTTTTCAGGGGTCCAGTGGGTCCCACCTACCTCCTGATGGATGATAACTCATGACCCCACCGAGCTGTCATCGTGGAGGAGTATCTTGAAACAGAAGATATCGGGCGAATGGAGTGGCCTGCCTGTTCTCCAGACCTGCACCCCAACGAGCACGTCTGGGATGCTCTCGGTCGACGTGTCGGTGGACGTCTTCAAACCCCTATGACACTTCAGGAGCTCCGACAGGCACTGGTTCAAGAAAGGGAGGCTATACCCCAGCAGCTCCTTGCCCACCTGATCCAGAGTATGCCAACCCGTTGTGCGGCCTGTGTACGTGTGCATGGTGATCATATTCCATACTGATGTCAGGGTCGTTGCGCAGAAAACAGTTGCGTTTTGTAACACATGTTTTTCGGGACGGTTTTCTCAACTTAGCACCAATACCGTTGACTTACAGATCTGTGTCGTGTGTGTTCCCTACGTGCCTATGCTATTAGTGCCAGTTTTATGTAGTGACACGTTGTGTGGCACCACATTCTGCAATTATCCTTAATTTATGAGCAAGAGTGTGGATATGGCTTCACCCTGCTCCTTAATGACAGTCACGGGACCGAAAGGGGGTACAATTTCCATTCTGAACTCTATATGATGACGCAAGAACGATATTGATACTAGATAAGAGCTCTGTCTTGATTCTGAGTTGTGTAGGAAACCAGCACATAACTTATTCAGGTTGCGGTTAATACCATTGTGGGCCGGCCGGGGTGGCCGAGCGGTTCTAGGCGCTACAGTCTGGAACCGCGCGACCGCTACGGTCGCAGGTTCGAATCCAGCCCCGGGCATGGATGTGTGTGATGTCCTTAGGTTAGTTAGGTTTAAGTAATTCAAAGTTATAGGGGACTGATGACATCAGAAGTTAAGTCCCATAGTGCTCAAAGCCATTTGAACCACTTTTTAATACCATTTTGGGTGGAATTCCGACCACCATTCTACTTGACACATGTGCTGGTATGAAAGTTATTGCAGGTTATTTACTTAAAAGATTATCGAAACTATGGACGTGCTCGCACTACCGGTGCACAGTTGTTTAGCATCTGGTGCAATAGGTGCCGGAAGCCAGAGGATGGATAAGCAAACGCAGATTAATATAGAAATTGAAACGTGGCCATTAGCTACACATTTCTAGTGCTGAAGTGGCTTTCTGTCACTTTATTATTGAGCATGGAGTTCCTGTGAGGAAGGAACACAAAAATTGATCTTCCAAGTGACCAGTGTAATCTGATAGTTGATGGTAAAGAAGTTGTTTTAAATTTAATTTAAAAGCAATGCACTTTATAGTAGGTTCTGTTAGGGGGCTACAGTAAAAGTCATACGATCTCGGGTGATGGGCATGCGTGATCACACTGCCTATACTAGCACCACATTTGTTTTATCAAATGATGATGATGCGATTTCTGATCCAGTGTACATAAGAGAGCGTTGAATATGATGTTTGTAGGAAGAACAGAGACTTGACATTAGCAAATTTATTGATGTGTCGTGCGAAGTTTTCTCCAGTAAATCCAGGGGTGATTAATCTTCATACGGTTCAAATTGCTCTGAGTACTATGGACTTAACATCTGAGGTCATCAGTCCCATAGAACTTAGGACTACTTGAACCTAACTTACCTAAGGACATCACACACATCCATGCCTGAGACAGGATTCGAACCTGCGACCGTAGCAGTCGCGCGGTTCCGGACTGAAGCGCCTAGAACCAAATGGTTCAAATGGCTCTGAGCACTATGGAACTTCTCAGGTCATCAGTCCCCTAGAACTTGGAACTACTTAAACCTAACTAACCTAAGGACATCACACACACATCCATGCCCGAGGCAGGATTCGAACCTGCGACCGTAGCGGTCGCGCGGTTCCAGACTGTAGCGCCTAGAACCGCTTGGCCACTCCGGCCGGCGTCTAGAACCGCTCGGTCACAGCGGCCGGGGGTGATTAAGGGGTATTAGTATCAGTATAATAAGGAGATGATTCCCCACAAGACATATTATCGTACATTGTATTCTGTTCCGTGTGCTAGAAGGGACGCCGTAAGCGTGAAATTGAAAGGAATGTTGCAATGGAATGTCATAGTGACTTCCTTGTCACCTTGCAGTAGCCCATTATTAGCTCCACTGAAGCATGGAAGGGGTGTGCGCATGGTGGTGGATGCAAGATCCATTAACAAAATTATAGATCCAGTAAGGACCAGATCCAACTTACTTGAGCTTAACAGAAGACTCAAGCAAATATACCACCTTCGTTTTCAGGGTGAGGTCATGCCAATTTAAAGTATTGCCCTTTGGGCTGAATGTGACCTCTGGGATCTTCATAGCTGCCCTGAACACTCTCCTTGGTCCGGAATTGTTAGACAAGGTAGCAATATATATGTAGATGATCTGCTCGTTACAACTGCGACTTGGCCGAAACATATTAAATTGCTAGAACAAGTGTTAAGGAAATTCTCGAGTAGTGAAGTCACTGCCAACTTGGAAAAGTCTAAATCTGCGGAGGATAATGTTAAGTTTCTAGGACACATCATCTCTCCAACGAGAATAGTGACAGATCCCGAAAAGATCAAAGTAATAGAAAAGTTTCCTGCTCCTTTCAAAATTGAAAGGAGTTTCAGAACTTGCTTCTTTAGGCAGTTCATTCCTAATCAAAAACTTTACAGTTCTGAATTGTTAAACCTCTTGCACTGGAGGTCCGCAGCTTGTGGTCGTGCGGTAGCGTACTCGCTTCCACGCCCGGGTTCCCGGGTTCGATTCCCGGCGGGGTCAGGGATTTTCTCTGCCTCGTGATGACTAGGTGTTGTGTGATGTCCTTAGGTTAGTTACGTTTAAGTAGTTCTAAGTTCTAGGGGACTGATGGCCATAGCTGTTAAGTCCCATAGTGCTCAGAGCCATTTGAACCATTTTCTTGCTCTGGATCGGCAGTCTGTCTGTTGAAGGCAACCTGAAGTAAGAACCGTCAGTTTTGGTAACAGAATATCGCATAATATGAAAGATCGTATCCTGCAAAAGGATTGGAAGGGTTTACCTCGGTTTGGTCGTTTAAAAAGTTCAATTTCTACATACACGACAAGCATGTTAGAGTGTCGTGAACATCAAGCGTTAAGCTTTTTTCTCATGTGTAAACTGCTCTACCCAAGAGTTGCTAAGTGATCACTGTTTTTACACGAGTGTGATTATGAGAAGGTTATATGCAGGGTAAAGACAATGTAATCGCAAACGCCTTGTCTAGACTCCCACATGGATTTTCGGAACATTCGGATTTGATAGAACATATGGCCGATTTTGTAATACTGTTAATGAAAGGTCCGTTCCACCGATGGTGTTACCTGGAGATGTGTCAAGAAGTGAGAGTTTTACAAGACGCAGATATGCGATAGCGCAAAGTTAAACAGTTGACAGCACAAGATACTTCATAATTCAATATTACAATATTCATGAAACGTTCTTTTCCATTGGCGGAAAACCAGTATACCCAGAAGAAGGCCGCTACAATTGTGGCCGAAACTTTGTTTTTTCTCCAGCAGCACTAGTTTTATATATTATGAAGCGGTAACACGCCCAGAAAACTTTTATGCCGACTGACTCTGGCCACAGAAGCGTACGCAATTACATATGTTAATTGTTTCTAGCGTAGCCGGCCTCTAGTGGCCGAGCAGTTCTAGGCGCTTCAGTCTGGAACCGCGCGACCGCTACGGTCGCAGGTTCGAATCCTGCCTCAGGCATGGATGTGTGTGACGTCCTTCGGTTAGTTAGGTTTAAGTAGTTCTTAGTTCTAGGGGACTGATGACCTGAGATCTTAAGTCCCATAGTGCTCAGAGCCATTTGTACCATTTTTGTTTCTAGCGTCTGTAAACGATCGACCACTTATGAATCGATCATTTTATGTTTATCTCGAATCAATACCCAGTTGGTCAGTTGCATGCTCCTTCTGGATAGTGGTTTTTCACTTTGCTTTAGGACATTCGTACACCGGCAAGTTTCTGGTATACTGTTACCAAGAGTTTTTGTTTGTATCCAAGACATCTCTGGTAAATATGATGTTCGAGTCCAAGAAACCGTAAAAGAATTATTGGAACGGGGTCATAATGTGTACGCAGCAGCCAAAAAATCTGGAAAGCTCACAAGAGATACCTGACATCACTTTCTGGACTATGTTTTGTGACGTTACGTACATTATTGACTCATGGGATGGGCAAAGCTGTCCCTCCTTATATGTTGGCCTGGTTGTCGATGTAATTGGAATATCGACTTATTCATTAAAAGAAATTCATCCAAAGTGTGTGTCGTTCTGTCAACCCTACGTCATATACTTTTACTGGCAGGTAAAGAATTACATTTGCCCTTTACAGAAGTGCCCTATTCTCATCGCACAACAAACCGATATTGCAAGTAGTAGCGATGAAATTAACGTAGTACACTCCTGGAACTATAATCAATTACAGGCTTCAGCTTTTGAGAAAATGTTTTTGTGTGGTTGGTTTGCGCGAAATTATCGCCAGATAGCGTGGTACTTAGCAAGGTTAACGAGGTTGCTTTTCCTAATGATACCCACACTACAATACGTGACTGCGGCCTATGTGTCTTCGCATGTTGCTCATGGCGCTCTGAAATTTTATACGTTGAGTGTTCTTATGTATATATCACCCTGGGTAATACACTAGATCCCTTGAAGTATAAAAGCTGACAATCCAATCAAAAATTGAAATACCGGAGTTTGTATGTTTTCCAGTTTCAATTATTGTTAATTATATAAGGTTATATATGACTTGTGATGATGAAATTTAATTTCAGTAAGATCTGAAACGTTTATATGTTGCGTCACTAAAACCGTTGTATTTCTCAATATCCCATAAGGTATTTATGTCCTTGATGTCGGAAACATCGCCGACAACAGAAGAAACAAGTAACATACGATCGTATCTCGATGCGGAGAACAAAAGTGCGAAACTGTGCTCTTAGCCACCATGGCACCGACTAGCTTGGCCGGCGGGAGTGGCCGTGCGGTTCTTGGCACTACAGTCTGGAGCCGAGCGACCGCTACGGTCGCAGGTTCGAATCCTGCCTCGGGCATGGATGTGTGTGATGTCCTTAGGTTAGTTAGGTTTAATTAGTTCTAAGTTCTAGGCGACTGATGACCTCAGAAGTTAAGTCGCATAGTGCTCAGAGCCATTTTGACTAGCTTGATTCAAAGCTGCGTGAGCAAACTGATGAATTAATATCAAAACTTTGTCAGTTTTCTCCTAAACCGTTTACTGTTGGCACCTTAGTAAAAAAATAAGTCCTCTTATTTTTACACTTATTTCATCAAGCCAAGTTGTGTCTGTGTCAGAGTTCGACCTATGATGGGTTCCCGTCGTTAGGGGCGCCTTCCAATGATATTGCAAGGTGCTAAACGGGCGTTATGTAGAGACTGGAAAGAAATGAATGTTTGCGGTTCAAAATTACAAATTTGTAACTTAAGCGAAGGTAATCCAACAGCTACAGAGATTATGGTGGTAAAGAATTGATACCTTGTGTATCCTCGCCTGTGAGTCAAGGAGAGACTGATGAGATTTGCGTGAGCTATTTTGTCAGTAGCGAGGCGAAGGGAGCTGATCCTGGCCCGATAATTGCATAATTGTGTCACGTAGTGATGCCGTATCGTGCATCCCCGCTTGACTGCAATCACGATTGTATCGGTTGGCGGTCAGTACATGTCGCGCTCTCGAGTCATCAAAGTAAACGTCTAAAACAAGTGTAAAAGATTTTCAGTGACACGTAAGTGGCGTTTTTTAGCTGTGTAGGGGCAGTTTCAAGAAGGGAATACTTACGGAAGCACTGATTTAGGTTTGATCTCGAATCATTTGATTTATTTCTTCAGCCTAATTTTTTATAAACCGTTGTCTTTCCAAAATTCAACTTTTTCAGATTATTCCACGGTGGTAAAGTATGAGGTGTGTAGTCTCCATGTCTGTTCATCCTTCTGGTTTTGCCCTATTTATATGACCCTTAACATATTAGTAAAGCAAGGGCCGATGGGCAATTGCACCAGGAGACACATTGATATGTGTAGGATCTATCTTTAAAGCGTTATTAAGGATATTTATGGATTCTTCCGTCACTTCTTGCTAGAACAGTTCAATAGTTAAGGTTGGAATCAATTTCACGTTTAAGGCTGAATATCGAATAAACAGATTTTGTTCTACTGATTTTTGTTTATTTCGCACTAATTTTCGACTTGTTTGGCCGTCTTCAGGACAGAACTGACTAGCGTCCGCAAGGGATCGTGATTCTTAGTTAACCAAAGATTATAAGCAAAGATAGAAATTACTTGCATAGAATGTTGTGCATTAAACATGTTTTGTAACACTGCAAATTACGCTTTACGTAACAGACGGTATTAAGCACGGTGCACAACATAAACGAAGAGTGCACAATTTCACAAGTTCTCAACCAATGTCGCGACCTCATAAACTTTAGCATTATAACCATATAAGCTGCAATTCTGCAATATTGTGTTGTTTAATTATTTATTGCTTTAACACTCAATTGCGTGAAGTTTAATTTACAACGTTACAAAAGAAGTTTGGTGCACAACAGTCCCAGCAAGTGGATTGGATACTTGCTTATAATATTTGACTACATAACAACTATTGTTCCTCGCGCACGCCGGTCAGCTGTTTCCTGAAGATTGCCCAATAAGCCCAACACTAGTTTGAAATAGACAAAAATTAGAAAATAAATACGGTTTAATTTATAATAATACAATATTATAATTTATAATAATTTACAATAATAATTTAATAATAATATTATAATAATTTATAATAATAAAAACGGTTTAATTGTTAATCAACATTAAAGAAGTATTCTTAACCCTTTAGAATAGCCTCCAAGATGAAATTAAATAAAAATGAGTAATTTCCACTGAGTCAGATTCGGTCACAATTTCCGTAACGTTTATCATAGCAGTCTCTTATACTTCGATATTTCTCAGATGAATGTTCTGATGGTCCAGAGGAGTCGTTATTGTGAAGCATCCGTGAAATAAAGCACGAGCAAAGTGCAGTAACTGTGAGGTACAGCGTAAGAATTCAGACCACTCTTAGTTAGGGTAATCTCTTCTTGTTATATTGGTTTCTCTATCTCTTAAGTCGTCTGAAAATTTAAAAGCTCATTCATCAAGCATATTTCGCTTTTACTGACAAAGCATCACCACCAGTTGTATGGTCAAAGTTAGGAGTAGATGATACATTTCAACCCTTTCGTTTTATAGAATGACAGAGTTTTGCTTACAGCAACCTATTTGAGACATTACTGTCCGCTGTTTTTGTTCCTTGTTTCGCATTCATCCTAATTGCTTCTCCTTTCAAGGTATCACAGGCTGGAATCGATCTTGCACTGCAGTCATTCACTTATTCAATTTTCTTCATGGCTTTTGAGTCCTATTTTTCGGTCATTGCGAAAGATTTCCCTGCATGGTTTGCTTTATTGATTTGAAAATATAAGTTACATGCAGCTTACGAAATTTAATTTTGGAGATTGCCTTTGGTAATCAGTGTTATATTGTCGTTTCATTTGTGTTACCCGGCCCCTGTGACCGAGCGGTTCTAGGAGCTTCAGTCTGGTACCGCGCCACCGCTACGGTCGCAGGTTCGAATCGTGCCTCGGGCATGGATGTGTGTGATGTCGTTAGGTTAGTTAGGTTTAAGTAGTTCTAAGTTCTAGGGGACTGATGACCTCAGATGTTAAGTCCCATAGTGCTCAGAGCCATTTGTGTTATTATGTTCATGTGTTACATGTGTTGCCATTGAAAGCATAATAAGGAAAAACTATTTTCAGTCGCATTGTGACGGTACGTCACGTAAATATTGACATTTTTAGCGGTTGTAAATCGTAGTTTACGTATTTTATGAATATAATTAATGTAAAAGCTATAGTTAATGTTCTTGAAACAACTGATATGCAGCGATAGCATCTTTATTTAATGTCTACGAAAATAAAAAAGGGTCGAAAGAGACGCGATTGTACGGCCGAGGAGGAAGGACGTATTTTATGACACACACATAGTTTTGTTTCGTTATACGGAAGGCAGCCATTGAGAGGCTACACATATTTTATGTAAGTTATTCGTATTTATTGCTAAAATAAACTTGTTATTATTATTACAAATGGTTCAAATGGCTCTGAGCACTATGGGACTTAACTTCTAAGGTCATTAGTCCCCTAGAACTTAGAACTACTTAAACCTAACTAACCTAAGGACATCACACACATCCATGCTCGAGGCAGGATTCGAACCTGCGACCGTAGCGGCCGCGCGGTTCTAGACTGTAGCGCCTTTAACCGCTTGGCCACCACGGCTGGCTATTATTACAAAATGAATTTCTTTGTAATAGTTGTCACCTCAAATGCTCGCAGTGGCTAATTATTTTTAATAAGCATTTTTTCAGTAATTTACGCTGCGAGAAGCTCATCTTCCGATGCAGCCTCTGGTCGGCCATTACGCGCCGAAGTATTAATTTATTTTTCAGTGTTAACAGTAACTATAAATGCGAGAGATTTCAGTAACTATAAATGCGAGAGATTTCGTTATAAGAACCTTTTTAAATTGCAACAGATAATTAATTTACGTTAAAGTTCATGTTTTTAAACTATACAGATTCCATGAGTTCAGTAAGTTTCATCTTAGCCGCTCCACAGCAACAATCGAAATTCTCTCAAGCCTTTCTTTGCAATCAATAAATAGAAATTAACAAAATTACATTCAACTCAGTTAACGGCAACTATATTTTAGTCATCACGTTCAAAATCTAAAGTTGGTACATGAATAACTGAGGCCCTTCAAGAACCCGTTTCATATTTACTTATGCACGTAAGTAAAAGTGATAAGAAAAGACAATATCCCTGAGAGATAGAAGCATACTGATAAATTAAAAATAAATAAATAAATAAATAAATAAATAAATAAATAATATATATATATATATATATATATATATATATATATATATATATATATATATATATATATAAACAGCATGATGTTAAAATGAAAGTTATCTACTTTTAACGTTAATAGTGTATGTTGATGCAAAAAAGGCGAATCACTTTCGTTATGTGAGTTCTTTAGTTAGGATTTACCATTATGATAGAAAAACAAAATTGGCTGTGACAACTACTAAAGCGGAGAGCCGCCCAAATAACTGCTACTGTTCGTTATTTCTAATGGTTGAGTTGCAGTAAGTGCATCTGGATATTATTCGTAACTACACATTAGACTTAAATTAGTTACAGAAATGCGAATAAAACTCATTCATGTACATTATGTATTCCTGCTCCCAGTGAATGCAGTGGCAGCCAGAGACACAACATCCTCAAAGGCGAGCTACCCCAGTGCCAGACGGCTCAAGATTCACAGCAACTCCGCAGCCGAGATCTGCTTGTTGCCAGAGTAACAGAGACCTGGTAGCTATGCGGCTATCGATTTACTTCCTGGATAGTTTCAGAATGATGATGGCAAATTCACTCGATATTTTCTTGTAACTAAATATTCTGAGTGATTCTAATAAACTGTGTTATTGAGCCCCGGAAACTCGTTAATACAGAAACCGCAGCTTACTTCGCCATATAGATATCGAAATCGACACTTGAATGCTAGCTTAGTGACAGTTCCGCTTCGAGCGCCGAGCGGGAAGGTTCTTGTCTATTTCACTTGCCGCAGCCTCGCTTGTGTGGAGTTTTCCTTGTTAGTGTTGTTCTGTCTGCCGAGTGAGTTGTAGCGCCTCCGCTCCGCCTTTACTGTCTGTGTTCGTCTACTTGCAGCAGTGTCGGCCGCTCCGCTATGGCTACCATGGTTTCTACGTGTGTTCCACGAAAAGGTACTGTGAACTTTACTTTCAATAAAACAACGCGACACGTGCACCTCGGGCCTCCAGAAATCCACAGTTGGCTTGTCGATACAATTCATGTGAACTCTGATCAGGTCGACACCGCTTATTTTGATGCAGACGAGTACGTGTTTTACGTGAAATTTATGGATCGCCTTCACGTTGAAATACACTCCTGGAAATGGAAAAAAGAACACATTGACACCGGTGTGTCAGACCCACCATACTTGCTCCGGACACTGCGAGAGGGCTGTACAAGCAATGATCACACGCACGGCACAGCGGACACACCAGGAACCGCGGTGTTGGCCGTCGAATGGCGCTAGCTGCGCAGCATTTGTGCACCGCCGCCGTCAGTGTCAGCCAGTTTGCTGTGGCATACGGAGCTCCATCGCAGTCTTTAACACTGGTAGCATGCCGCGACAGCGTGGACGTGAACCGTATGTGCAGTTGACGGACTTTGAGCGAGGGCGTATAGTGGGCATGCGGGAGGCCGGGTGGACGTACCGCCGAATTGCTCAACACGTGGGGCGTGAGGTCTCCACAGTACATCGAAGTTGTCGCCAGTGGTCGGCGGAAGGTGCACGTGCCCGTCGACCTGGGACCGGACCGCAGCGACGCACGGATGCACGCCAAGACCGTACGCAGTGCCGTAGGGGACCACACCGCCACTTCCCAGCAAATTAGGGACACTGTTGCTCCTGGGGTATCGGCGAGGACCATTCGCAACCGTCTCCATGAAGCTGGGCTACGGTCCCGCACACCGTTAGGCCGTCTTCCGCTCACGCCCCAACATCGTGCAGCCCGCCTCCAGTGGTGTCGCGACAGGCGTGAATGGAGGGACGAATGGAGACGTGTCGTCTTCAGCGATGAGAGTCGCTTCTGCCTTGGTGCCAATGATGGTCGTATGCGTGTTTGGCGCCGTGGAGGTGAGCGCCGCAATCAGGACTGCATACGACCGAGGCACACAGGGCCAACACCCGGCATCATAGTGTGGGGAGCGATCTCCTACACTGGCCGTACACCACTGGTGATCGTCGAGGAGACACTGAATAGTGCACGGTACATCCAAACCGTCATCGAACCCATCGTTCTACCATTCCTAGAGCGGCAAGGGAACTTGCTGTTCCAACAGGACAATGCACGTCCGCATGTATCCCGTGCCACCCAACGTGCTCTAGAAGGTGTAAGTCAACTACCCTGGCCAGCAAGATCTCCGGATCTGTCCCCCATTGAGCATGTTTGGGACTGGATGAAGCGTCGTCTCACGCGGTCTGCACGTCCAGCACGAACGCTGGTCCAACTGAGGCGCCAGGTGGAAATGGCATGGCAAGCCGTTCCACAGGACTACATCCAGCATCTCTACGATCGTCTCCATGGGAGAATAGCAGCCTGCATTGCTGCGAAAGGTGGATATACACTGTACTAGTGCCGACATTGTGCATGCTCTGTTGCCTGTGTCTATGTGCCTGTGGTTCTGTCAGTGTGATCATGTGATGTATCTGACCCCAGGAATGTGTCAATAAAGTTTCCCCTTCCTGGGACAATGAATTCACGGTGTTCTTATTTCAATTTCCAGGAGTGTATTACTGTAGCGACGTCGTTCTCAAGTCTCGGTCAAGCATCGCGGAAATTCCGTTAGTATTGTGTCCCTTGCAGATGCTGAAATCGAATAGACTAATGTTAGAGAGTTGAACTTCCAGCCAGAAGTTGATGACAACTTTGTGAAGGACCTATTGAGTCCACATGGTAAAGTGAACGATGGTCTGCTCAACACAGATTGCAGTGTTATTGTGGAATTCCTTCCGTGGAAATGCATGTCAAGGGCAATATTTCATCATATTTACAAGTGTCTGGTTACCGTCTCATTGTCGTGTATAGTAATAAAGAGGGAACCATCTTCCTATGTAATGAAAGTGGACACCTTAGACCTAGTTGTCCGCGGCGGGTTCTTGTATTAAAGCCGTCATTAGTGCAGCGTCGCAAATTGACGGTTGCTGACCTTGTTCCTTCCACTCCGGCCGTCGGGCCTACTTCTGCTTCGGATTATAATGAACAGACAATCAGTCCTGATAATCGTGTCAATGAATTTCCGCCTTTACCTCCGGGACAGGTTCAGAATCCCGTTGGCCCCAGGATAGAACCTATAACGGCGACCAACAAGCGACGTCGCATTCAGGACGGTGATGGTGAGTATTTGGCTGTACCTCCTCCGCATTTGATTGTGTCCCCTGCTCCCCTCGATGCTACGGTACCTCCCGTCTGTGGTACGGTGACTGGCGAAGAAGTTATCTTCAGCATCTCTCCTGCTCGCGAAATGGCTCCTGCTGAGCTGCCTCTATATGGAGAAGGAGCCGAGTCCCCCCCACCCCTTCGTCTTTGTGACCTCCGTTGCAGTCTGAGACGATGCAGTGTCCTTCTGCTCCTTCCTCTTCAGCCGCTGACGGTTTCCTGCATTTGCCGACTACATCAACTCCCGAGGAGAATAAAATTAGCGACCAAGTATCACCTGTTGCATTGACAGTTCCACAGAATGCTTCCGCCTTAGTGACTGGAACTGCATTACATGACCCTAGTGTTGGTCAGGAAGCTGTGGCTATAGCTCCTCCCACACATCCGTCTGCAGAGGCCGCCATCCCACATAGCCGACAGAAACAGCGTATAAAACCTGACCGTGCGGTGGCACGTAAGAAATCTAAGAAAAAAGGTTGCGATGACTGGGGTACTGGTCCTCAGATGTCTGATTCCTCTGTGGATTCCGCAATGGACCTTGACTCTCAGCTGTTTACCTAATTCTACTCGGAGGTTCCGTACATCCCGGTCCACCCGTGATCAATGGCACAAGCCTACAACGTTAATCGTGTGGCTTCAGATTTGCGTTTGGCTTCGCTGCGTTAGTTCATTTATGATTCATATGCGGACATAGTCTTCTTACGGGAGATGCTATTTTGTAATTTCTCCTTACCTGGTTTTCGTATGATCTATAATGTAAGACCCGAATATTGTAAACGCACCGCCTTATTCTTTCGCGAAGGCATTCATTTCTATTGCTGAGATGGAAATGTTTGATTCTGGCAAGGGCATAGGTTGTCAACTTTTTAATCTTACCTTGGTTCTGTAATATGCCCCTTCTGCCACTGGTCGCGCAATGGATCGTTCACGTCTTTATAAAGAGGATATTGTTTATCTGTTGTGTAGAAGTCCTTCGGGTATTCTGTTGGGTGGTGATTTTAACTGTGTATTGCCGTCCTGCAGATCAATCTCCTAATTTTAATTTCTGTCATGAATTACATCAATTGATCCGATCCTTGCGCCTAAAAGACGTCTGCATACGTAAATATCCGACTTCGTTAAATTTACCCACATTACTGCGACTTCTAGTAGCAGGGTAGAAAGATTTTACTTATCTGAGCCACAGTATTCTTAATGTTGAAGTTATCCCAGATTCCTTTACGGGACACTGTGCTGTGGCCACAACTCTCAATCTTAAACGGCAACCAGTCAAATTTTTTCGCCCTCCGTGGATGTTAAACGTAACTCACCTAGCTGACCCTTCTCTCGATGACGTGACGTGATGCGAGTCGTGTGGGAGCGTACTCAACGGTCCACTGGGAAATACTCTTCCACACTTGACTGGTAGACACAGCTAACAAAACCGAGGCTCGGGCAAACTCTGATACTTTTCTGTGCTGCCAAAGTGCGAGACTGTCGGATAATGTATGAATATTACTATTCCACCCTGCGAGAAATTTATGCTGCTTCGGATCACGCCCCTCTGCGAATATCGGATGTTAGGCGTGTGAATGCAAAATTGTTGACCTTGAAGAGAAAACAAATGGAAAGTTTGAAAATCCGATCGAAGCCGCGTTCATTGGTGACGGAAGAACTTACTTCGTTTATCATTTGCTTTGGCTTCAGACCCGTCGCCGACGCGCTTGTATTCATTCTCTCACGACAAATGATGGACGTACCGTAATGGCGCAAGCTGATATAGTGCGTATCTTATACCAGTACTATATAGAAATCCATGACGTCGATGAGTCCAATGAAACCTTTTACGACCCACTTGTCAGCATCTTGGATACGACAATTACACCTGAACATAATGCAACGCTCTTAGCTGCCTTTCAGCCTGAGGAAGTTTACAAACTAGTTGTGGGATCGCCTTCTCAGAAGTCCCTGCGTCTAGATGGACTTACCAAGGAATTTTACGTGCGCTTTTGGCCGTTGTTAGGTGCTAACTTTACTTCCCTTTTGAATGAAGTGTGACAGGGTGGAGTAGTGGTGACCTCGTTCAACGCGGGAAAAATTGTTTTAATCCAGAAACGCATTGGACTGGCTGCCCCTGATAGCTTTGGCTCACTTACTTTGTTAAACTTTGATAAGATTGTGGTGAGGGTAGTTAACAGTAGATGGAGACGATTGTTGCAAAACATCAAAGCTGCGTACCTGGTCGTACCATTCTTACCCTGTAAGTAGGCTGTTTATGTTTTCTTATTGGCAACGTTACGTAGCGCTCGGTGTGCTAGTTTGCATTGTTGTCTGCCATTGTAGTGTTGGGCAGCTGGATGTTAACAGCGCGTAGCGTTGCGCAGTTAGAGGTGAGCCGCCAGCAGTGGTGGATGTGTGGAAGGAAATGGCGGAGTTTTGAAATTACATATATTATGACTTTTGATGATATTAAGGTAAATACATTGTTTGTTCTCTATTAAAATCTTTCATTTGCTAACTATCCCTATCAGTAGTTAGTGCCTTCCATAGTTTGAATCTTTTATTTAGCTGGCAGTAGTGGCGCTCGCTGTATTGCAGTAGTTCGAGTAAGGAAGATTTTTGGTGAGGTAAGTGATTTGTGAAAGGTATAGGTTAATGTTAGGCAGGGCCATTCTTTTGTAGGGATTATTGGAAGTCAGATTGCGTTGCGCTAAGAATATTTTGTGTCACGTTAAGCACAGTCTTGTATAAATTGTTCTAAGGGGACGTTTCATATGTCGACCCTTAGCCGAGGATACCTCACTGGAATCTTCTGATTTTTTCTTGTAGTTTGTGTAATTAGTGTAGATTTTGTTTATTGCTAGTGCGTAATTGTATTGAGAATCTCCTTTGTAGTTGCAGTCTTTCATTGTTGTACAGTAAAACAGTTGTGGCATGCATGTAGATTTGCCCCAAGTATTTCGCAGCTGCGCTGGCAATTAACTAGATATTATTTTCAGTGCTATGTTAATGTATTCCCCTATTTTTGCTCTTCAAATTGTGTTTTTCTGTGTTGTTGTGTGAAATATTGTGACAATAATGGCGTGTGAAAAACGTAATACTAGGCTCCAAAGTAAACTGAGAAATGACAGTGAAGACGAAAGTAGTGTGTTAGCGCCACCATGTAATGAATTAACTAATGTTCAACATAGTAATTTGGTAACTGTGCATAGGGAAATGGAGCGGGCGGCAAACAATGGCGTAGGCAGTGAAACAATTAGTGAACAGGGAAGCATTATCGATCGATCGCTCGGCAACAGCTCGCCTCAGGAATCCGAAATGATAGGACACAATTTTGCAAATACTGTAGATTCAGGTTTTGCGTCCTCACCGTTTTCTCAAATAAGTCAAGATACATTCTCTGCTTGTCAAAATGTGAATGTTGCTGGTGCAAATGCACTGCCGAAAAGTGTAGAGGAACAGATTCCAGACACTAATGCATTGTTATTACAATTAATGCAACAAATGGGACAAAATCTTCAAAAGATAGACACAATGGAACAGAATCTTCTAAAGTTAGACACAATGGAACAAAATCAGAGACAAACACAGCAAAAGCTTCAAAAGTTAGACACAATGGAACAAAATCTTCAAAAGTTAGACACAATGGAACAAAATCTTCAGAAGTTAGACACCACACTTGAACAAACACGTGAAGATTTAACTGCTGAGTTACATAACATTGAATCTAAATGTCAAAAAGTCTGTAATGACGTAAAAACACAAATTTGTGAGCATTTTCAACCTATTTTTTCGCGGCACGAAAATGCATTACAGAATCACGAAGCAGCCATAAAAGAACTGCAAACCATTGTTCATGAAAATCATGAGACCTTGTGGACTAAAATTGACTCAGTTGCATCTACCGATTCGGTTACACAACTTGCAAAAACTCAGGAAAACTTAAAGGACACAGTAGATTCGATTTCAACACAAATGGACACTCTGAAACTTGGTTCAGAAAAACACACTGAGGAAATGTGTTCACTATCGGAGAAAGTAGCCGAACTTTCGGATCAGGTCACTAACTTATCTATAAAGGTAGATCATGATCTGAATGACACAAGACCTGTAGCCTTCCTGTAGCCTTCACTGACACAGAAGAGTATGAACAAATTAGAAAATTCAGACAAAATCAAAATCGAATCAATACACAGTACAAAAGAGAAATCCGGGAAGTACAAGATCAGTTGACGCAGGTAATACAAGAATTACATATTTCAGAGGCCACTCGCGCGCCAATATGGGAAGAGGGACATAGAAATACGGAACAGCCACAAAATAATAACTCAGGGCACTTCGGAAATTATGAAAGAAATTGGCAAGGTACACCGAATTTTGAGATGGAACCGCCGACACGACGTAACAATGACCGATATGCTACTCGCCGACACGATGATTTTGAGTATAAGCTGTTCATTACTGCACGTAAATTCAAAACGTTTAAGAATTCTGCCAACGACATTCATCCACAAGCGTCGCTCCATCAATTCTCTCATTGTTTTCCTCCCAACTGGTCATTGGAGCACAGGTTAGAATTTATGTGTGGCTACTTGCAGAATGAACCAGCTGTAAGAATGCTATCGATCATTCACGATTGTCACAGTGAAGGAGAATTTTACCATGCGTTCCTCTCAGCATATTGGTCTCAAGCTACAAAAGACCGAGTAAAACATAGCATCATAATGATGAAACGTTTCGAACAATCTGAATTTTCCAGTCTTGTGAAATATTTTGAAGACATGTTGCACAAGAATCAGTACCTGTCAAACCTATACAGCCCCTCAGAACTCATACGCATTTGCTTAATCAAATTACCTGAACATTTACGACTTATTATTTTGGCAGGACGTTGCAAAGACGACATTGAAGCTTTTCAGGGACTGTTACAAGAACTGGAAATTGACACCGACAATCGCGGAACGCGAAAACAAGAACACAACAATTACAGGTCACATCCGTCGCAATTCCACGATGACAGAAGTAAATGGACACGACAAGCCTATTCTTACAACGTAAATCGTGACCAAAACAGACACCACCTGTATGACAACCGTTGGCAGAGTAGTAATAATTACAGGGAAAGATCACCTCTCCGTGGTAATGACTATCACAGAGACAATCAGAGAAACAGACAATATGGGAACCAAAATAATTATTATCACGGGAGACAGAATAACTTCAGACGCAACGGTCCACTGTGCAGTGATAATTCAGGGAGAAATTCTGCACCACTTAACTGACAAGAAAGAAAGTACAGGAACTACTGACATGACGACAGACAATATAATCATAACGACAGACCTGAATTTCTTCAGAACTGGCGGGATTCAAACAGAGCAGGGCACACTCGACAACGTGAATTTGTGGAAGTTAGGTCTCCTAATCCCAATAACGTCGCGCACCAACAAAGAGATAGCAGACAATGACTTGCACCGCAGGCAGCCACCTGCGCCGGCTGGCTCAAAGAAATATAACATAGACGCTAACCTTGAGAAAAATTCTAGTATCCTTTACCGATGTATACCACATGATAATTGCGTTAAAGTTGAAACTCTGCGTACTAGGAAGAGTAAACGTTTACACCACATTTCACATGTAAAACCGTTTATTGAAAGATAATCTGCTTTTTAACTTTGTCTTTGCCATAAAACGTTTCACTTCACATTGCTAGTATGCTTTGTCAGACTTAGAATCTGTTAACATGCAACAATGTTGGAAGTTAAATATCAAATCAAGAACCAAGAGAACTTATTTAAACAGAAATTACGAATGCATTGTTATAGTGAACAGACGTCACAGTGTTATTGTGTGTGTACATTCTTGCTTGTTAGTTGCACAATTACGCAATGACTATCAGGCTTACACACTTAGAACATATACTGCCAATGAGATTTTAATGCAACATTTTGGTTTACTTGAAAATACATTCTGGATTTAAAGTACTTTCTGTGAGATACCAGATGAGACAGTGGTTAGTTAGATTTTATCACAACGCTACTAATGAGTGACAATTTACAATGTTGCTTTTGCGGTGTATCTGTTTTATATCTGCACAGTTTTTCTGAATTCTTCTGGAAAGTAAAACATGTTTAATAGTAACTTTTGTGGTATAGCTACAATGAGACAGCCTTTTCCGTAGCACAACAATACGTTACAGCACAGTACTTTCTTCATCACGGCAATAAGCGTAATAACTAAGATATCTACATGCAAAGCATTTCACTTTTGTTTATCATGAGGTAAGTACATTGACTTCTGCAGAACTTAACTTTCGGAGGACAATAACTACGACACTTCCACAGAGATTATCTTAAAACAAGATGCACATTTAGCACTACAGGACACGTATTTGAGTGATTAATTTTGTACTTAAATAATTTATTTTTAAAGATATTTGAAGTACAATGATACAAAGGTTTTCCGTAACACATTTCATTCCATTGTTGTAATCTGTAATACCTGAGGGTATAATTACATTAATCCTCAGGGGGGTACACACTTACATTGTGTTCCATGTGTTTGGCAAGCACAAGGAGCCCTAGCCAATATGGTATTTGCTTACACAACTTTACACATTGGTACCATATTTCTCTAATACATAAATTACACAGCTATCTGATCATTTAGCTGAGAGACAAACATTTTTTTTACTACGGCAGTGACAGATGTTTACGTAATTACACCATTGGATAACTTCACACTTACGAAATTGTATTTTGTCTGTACTTTGTGCACTGTTCATATTTTTTTTGGAACCATTGTGATACTATGAGAGCTTTGAATGATGTATTTGTATGATTTTTAAAGAACGTTTGAGGTAGATGACACTTTTAACATGAGCAGAGAATTTTTTAGGTTTTGAAATTATTGGAGGAAGCTACGACGATTTTGAGAATTGACTGAGGTGTTATGATGTTATTATTACGATGACTATGTGTATTATGCTGTTGCGGTATGTTTATGATCAATAAGCTGATGCTATATGAGTTATTTGAGTATGCTACATATCTGTTATGATGAAATATTGAAGAAGTGTCGACGAATAAGGTAAGGAATAATGAGTAGTGGTTAGGGACTCTGATTTGTGAAAAAGGTTGTTGGAAACCAAGAATCGCACTTTAAGAGTTATGAAATGTGTGTAAATGCGTGAATGTATCACAATGCAGGCGAAAATTTTTTGCTCACTGTTATATTCATAGGATTTTGTTTCTACACATTTGTAACGCAAATTCTCGACCTGTGAAATTTTTTATACAAGACTGTCACTGTAGTGCAAACTGCTGTCGTAAATATTTCGGTAAGAAAGCCAAGTGACCTTCACGTAATGCGTCGTGAGCACCCAGCTGTGCCACCTGCCTGGAGAAAAAGCCATTAGGTGGAGAAAAAAAAAGAGAGACCATTAACCTCTCTATTGACATTCCTTTGCAGAAAGCATCGCAAATACGACATGCTCATTACTTGGAAACATATTATTATATTGTGGAGGACGTACTTTGTGCTACTTACTGAAATGCTTAGAAACTGATGGGAAATATTCTTACATCTGCACATCTGATTATGACAAGTGTCTTTCTACGAGAGTTGAGAGAATTTCTACTAACTTATGAAATGTCACATGACTATTGAATGATATTTTTATGTTTTGCTTTTCATAGTTGCTTATTTCATTTGATATCTGGTTTCCAGCTTTGTTGCATCATTGGTTTTATAAAATAAAATTAAATTCATTTGCTAATGTGAACACTTTCTGTCAACAGATCTATTAAATAATAATTTTATGATCTACATTCTTCGCAAAAGGAGCACTTGGAAAGGAAAGAACAATAAGAAGGGACGAATAACAGTAACTGCATACATAATTTTCTTTTCAACTACTTGGTAACTTTTTTGTAGAATAACTTCTTGTGGTGCACCACTTTAATTACATAGACATTAAGATGTGAATATACATTTCCCTTGTCTGCATTATTGTCTTTAGTGTAATGTTTTTTTTCTGCTTGAGCTATGTCATGTTTAGGTATAATTTATTTCATTTGCTGCTGCTGTTTGCCAGGCATAGTGTTACTGAATTTGACTTTGTGTTACTCTGCAAAGCCAGTTTATTACTGATTTATTTTTCTTGTTCGCTGTTCATTGCCTTATATTAGTTGTAATGTTGTTGCTTACTTTGCCAATTTGAATTTTTTTGTCATTGCTGTTCGTGTTAATTGTTTTGTGCTGCTGCATTGCCTCGTCTCTTAGTTTAGCATCTGAGCTCAGTAGATTTAAGTTAGCTTAAGAGGGGGTAGCCTATAAGAGAATGAGTTGCAATGAATTTGAAGAAATGCACTGAGAGGCTATACAAGAAAAATTCGGAAAGCAGGTATAGGTAGGATTTTCTTGGAAATAAATAATGAGGTAAGAAATATGTGAAATAAATCCAGAAAGCATGCTTGGATAGGATTTTTTTGGTGGAAGCAATGGTTGAAATAAGACGAAAGATCTATGGAATGAAGTTTTGGGTTGGACTGCAGTACCAAATGTTACACTGCAAACAAATCCTGTCCTTTCCTTTTGTGTCATCCCTCTATATGTTTGTGTACCCTTGTGTATTTGTGTTTTTCCTATCTTTATGTGTTTAGCTGATGAGAGCTATGTTGTAGAATTTTTCTAATACTATGTTATTTACTTTGTAAAGATGTTTAGACACTATTTATTCTGTTTTGTTTTAATGCTCATGTGTGAAGTTGATGTTTCGCAAGTTATTCTGATCTTTTATGTATGTACTCATGTCATAATTCCTGTAACACTGATGTATATGTTATTTCTATTCTTTTGTAAAGCCTGTATTACTACAAATGTTATCTGTATTGTTATGTTTTAATGATGTATTTTGTACCTTTGTTATTGCATTTTTTATTTTATAAAATTGTAATTGGCACCAGTTCATCAAATTATTAACTTGTAAGTTACATTTCACTGCACACATTTCTGTTGGTCATAGTAATGCACAATATGTGAGAAGTTGGGACTGTTAGTGTTTGCACGTGTGTTACTAATTCAGTGAGGGACTGGATAACAGCATTGCTGGTTCTAAGGACAATTCCAAAAAACTTTGTGAGTGCACAAGTGGTGATTATGGACTTGCTATATTCTCCGCAAGACTCTTCGATGGTGATTGTGCACTCGCACAGTCACAACAGATGGCTGCTGGCCATCTCTACCAGGACTACAGTGGGCCTGTCCACACTTTCTACGAGGACTGCAGTGGGTCTGCACCTCTGGTGGCCCACCAATACCATACTCTTTACCAGGACTACAGTGGTCTGCTCTGTGATGACCTACCTACCAATCTTCTTCAAAATGTCGAATGACTCTGCTGTGGGTTTGCTCTGTTGTGGCCCATTACCTGTCAGCATGTCAAGAGTCAGCACTGTCTTTCAGTTGGAAGGACAACACTACTTCTTCAAGACTGCATAGAAATCCACTACTTCTCTGTGCAATTTCTTTTATTGTTTGTTCTCTATTAAAATCTTTCATTTGCTAACTATCCCTATCAATAGTTAGTGCATTCCGTAGTTTGAATCTTTTATTTAGCTGGCAGTAGTGGCGCTCGCTGTATTGCAGTAGTTCGAGTAAGGAAGATTTTTGGTGAGGTAAGTGATTTGTGAAAGGTATAGGTTAATGTTAGTCAGGGCCATTCTTTTGTAGGGATTATTGGAAGTCAGATTGCGTTGCGCTAAGAATATTGTGTGTCAGGTTAAGCACAGTCTTGTATAATTTTTCAAAGGGGACGTTTCAATCCCTATAGTCGAGTGTCGTGACTTGGTTTCCGTTGCTGCTGTAACGTCCGTTCCTTGTGCCCTTGCTTTTCTAGACTTCGATAAGGCATTTGATCGTGTTAATCGCGACTTTCTGCTTTGGATTCTGGAGGCAGTTGGTTTCACTGTTGACACACGGCGACCGCTATCAAATCTGTTTACGGGTATTTCGGCTTCGGTGGTAGTTAAAGGCCAACGGACGCCCCCAATAAATATCCGTAGGAAAGTGCCTCAAGGAAGCCTGCTGTCAATTACTTTGTTTGTGTTTTCTCTGGAGCCCCTAATTCAGATGCTAGAATCCCAGCTGACAGGTTTGACGCTTTCCGGCGGGACTTGAGCTGTTCCTGCATATGCGGATGACGTGATGCTTCTACTTCGCAATCCTGCGAAAATACCTGGACTGAAGGCTGTAATCCATGATTTTAGTCAGAGTTCAGGTGCAAAACTTAATGAAGGTAAATGCAAGCTTCTTCCCTTGTTAGGTTTTGATAACGCAGTTGTTCCGTGTGCTACTGCGGTGCATCGGCATACGTCTATCGGTATCATCATTGATCGTTGTCCACTCAAAATGGCGACGCTCAACCGGAATTTCGTTACGGACAAATTGCAGGGAGCGATGCTAGAGTATGAAAGCGTTCTCTCACAGTGCTCCAGAAAGTCCGAATACTGGATACATACATCTTATGCAAAGCTTATTGCGTGGCTCAAGTTTATCCGCTTCCCGCGATGATGGCGAAGAAACTACAATTGTCTGGTCGTTTCTTATGGAAGACACATATATTTCTCTTACGGTATGAGGGGGTGGGGATGGCAGGGGGGGGGGGGGGCGTTGGGCCTGACAGATGTAGGGAGGAAGATGCAGACGCTGTATGTGCGGCGTACTGTTTTGACGATGAGTCAAGAAACTCACACATTAACGTCTCATTTATTCCTCTGTGTCCGTCCTGCTAATGTTGAACCCCCTATTGATGTCGGTCGCATAAATTATGAGTTAAAACACATTCGTGACTTCTATCTTGCGGTGAGCTATTCAGGGGCTGACATCTTATGGAGACCTGTCTTTGCCATGAAATCCCTAAAGACTTGATGGGAAGGAGTCCCTTGTACGAACCCTGTTGAAAGAGAATTGCCACATACAACCTGGACGACAGTTTGGTTCTTCCGATTTTGCCGATGCGCGTAGCGTCCTCGTGGTATAAGGTAGTAAATAACTTTATTCCAACGAACGAGCGAATTTTCAGTATTGAGCTTAGTGACACGGATTTATGTATTCGTTGTAAGTCTCCAGATACGACACGGCATCGCTTTACTTGTGGGGGTTGTATGGCAAACTGATCTTGGATCAGGACACAACTGGCCTTCCTTACTCGATCTTCTGAGACTGGATACACTACGGACATCATATTGTGCCCAGGTTATTCTTTCTTTTCACGGTCGAAAACTCATACCGTTATGTGGTTACTGGGACACTTAGTTTCATTATGTTGTAGAAGGCGAGGGGAAAGATCACATGAACTTCATGCAGTACATGATCACTGCCTATTGGACATGCTTGCGAATGCCTCGATATCGAGACCTCTACACCAACACGTTGAATCTGGTTTTCCGTCAGCAAGGTGTTGGTTAAATTATTTTTTCTGTCAAGTGTTTTTCTTTATGTATGTTCCCATCTGATTTGCTTCGGTTTGTCCTCTCCTTTACCTGTTCGTTTTGTTTTGTGTATTGACTCAGCATCCCTCCAGTTCTACTGTAAAATGTGTATAGTTGATACACATGATCGTCGACAATCCTTGCAACCAAATTAGGATTTTTCTTAGTTTGCTATTTCTAATGTAATCTGGTTTCGTTTTCCTTCTACTTGTAGATTCTATTACAAACTATAAAAATAAATAAAAAACACAAAATAAAAAAATTACAAAAATCTATATAAAAATAATTGATACATATTTTGTGAACTTGGTGGTGGTTTGTCGGCTATGTTCTGGTTTTTCTTTTCTTTTCTTTTTTTATTCTGTTATCATAACTAAATTTTTCTCTGATTTGCAGCTTGTATTACATACCGATTTGACTATAGTCTACTGAAGTGTCATGATAGTACCGAGTCATTCTGATAATAAACAAAAAAACCGGTAAAGAATTTGCCCTTCAAGGGAAGGACAGCTTTAGCTTTCTGTTCTAATCTCGAGGAATGCATGATTTTTTTTTTACCTCTTCTGTGCAGAATCACTAGCAGACAGATCGAAATTCAGTAAAGATATATTAAGACAAATTCGCTCCTATCATTTGTCTCTACCTTGATTCTGTACCCTTTACGTCTACAGGTGAAAAAACTTGCAGAACTGCACACTTTTTAATGACTGCTCTTTCTACTTCTGTCAGATGTATTGACTTAATGATGGCACTGAATGATTGGTTCTGGTTCTGAGCACTATGTGACTTAACAAATGGTTGAAATGGCTCTGAGAACTATGGGGCTTAACATGTGAGGTCATCAGTCCCCTAGAACTTAGAAATAGTTAAACCTAACTAACCTAAGGACATCACACACATCCATGCCCGAGGCAGGATTCGAACCTGCGACGTAGCGGTCGCGCGGTTCCAGACTGAAGCGCCTAGAACCGCTCGGCCACATCGGCCGGCTGAATGAATGATTGGTTAGCTGGATTTGGTCTGTATGTACCTCCACTGATATATGTACATAATTTCTTGGAAGTCGTTCCCATAACGCTACAGACCGTTTCTAAGCCGAATGTGTGTATTAGCGTTGCTTATTCGTGACAACTAGGGATACTTTGTTGTATTAAAAAAAAGTCAATTTTCGTAAGCATTGTATGGTACGTTGCAATTAATTTTTATTAGTACAGTACGTACTAAATAGCGTTTCTTCGTTAGTTTACTGAACACAACTAATAAACTTAAAAGAGAAATTAATTAGCAGCATTATATTCTCCCAAATTTTCTAAAACTGTCTGATAGTGCTCGAATAGTTCATCGACTTCACGCCCGTGGACAATATGTTAGCAACACTTCGTCTCCTTCAATGTTATGCTGTGAGATAGTAATTCTGTCCAGTTGAGCATAACGATAATACGAGGTGCCACACGATTCTGTCACCGACTATACTTGGAAAGACACAAAACGTATTAGAAATAATAGCTTGTCCAGTCTTAGAGAGTGTATTGATTAGAAAATCAAAGAAAATCCTTGAGGATTCAGAAAAGAGAACGAAAGAAATGAGCCATAACTAATCACAAATTACTAGCGTGCAAGCGTGGGCTGCAAGACAAAATTTACAGCTCTAGCACTTTACGAATTACATGGTGGAAGACTTGCCATTAAGCTAATTCATCGCATATTTGCAGCTTAATCACGGACGCGTGTGCTATCAGCATTCTGTCGCGAACGCCTTGCCAAAATCTGAACGTAACCGTGCAGTGGAAACCAAAAATTGCATCACGAAAAAGGTGTTCACTACCGCACTAGTACTAGTCACGAAACGATGCCTACAAAGAACAGCAACGAACTGAAGCCGAGAGGGTTTCTCTCAGCAGCTTCGTTATCTCGGACGCCGCACAGCTGTGTGCTTCGTCAGAGGAAAAGATCGCTGTAACTTCCGGGGGATGACACGCTGATGGTCGCGTAGGCTTTCTGCCGAGAGCCAATTCGGCCCGCCGACTTACAGGTTCGTGTGCCCGGAGAAAGCGCTGCATCTCTGACCACGGGAAGTAAAGGTATCCCTTTGCGCCGCCGTTGCTTTGGCTTGAATTTGAAACGAACAGCCACTGGAACATCTCCAGATTTACGCCATCTTGAGAATATTATGGATAAAATGATTGACGAAGACGAAAGTTGCTCTGCCCCCAGCTCTCTATGCCCTCGACTTAGGCGAGCTACTGGTGCCTTCAGTTTGCTTGAGAAATTTAATATTAGTACATAAATAAGCAGATTAATCATCGACTTTTCAATTAACGAATTTACAGCCCTATGACGTCCACCACGTAATTCGTAATTGCATAAGAAGTTCGAGTCTGTGACTGGAAATATTGTAATAATTTTATTTCACTCTATCTCTTTGTGCTCGGACTGGATTGGACTGGGCAGCTGCTGGAACTTCGCTACGATTAAAAGTGTATCTGTATTACAACAGGGTCGTAAACCTAAAAAAAAAGAATGTACCACGTTTAGAAACAGAAGTTCAGAGGACGGAATTGAAGTATGCTAAAATTGAACAAAGATTAGAAATCAGAGCGACAAATGTACACGTGGCCATCCCCTATGTTCGATGTCAACATACAATAACCACTCACAGAGGGCCGGTGGAAGCACAAGCAGTGGAGGGTATATAAAGCATGTCAGGCGGGAAACAGCGCAGTCATTATCGTAATGTGGAAACGAAGCGATTTCGCTCAAAGAGTATGTTCATCGGTTATCGGACCAAGGATAAAAGCATTTCCGAAACGGTAAATTCTGTAAACTGTTCGCGTGCTGTCGTGATAAAAGAATATAACGCAAGGCAGAATGGCGGCATCTAAAATGAGCGAACGACGTCTGCAAAGATTTGTACAGGCGAATAGAACAACTGGTGAGCAACAGACCGCTCACGTGAACCAAGGCGCAGCGTGGCTCCACATCCCTGTAGATGCCTTTCAGAACCTCACTGACTATTCCTCTGCGTTTCACAGCGGCCAGCACTGCGGAAGGTGGTTACTCAGGCTTTTTACAGGTTGTTATATTTGTGACTGGACGGTATAGTTTAGCACAAATAATGTATGAAACGTGTATCCAATTTTGAGTGCAAAACCGAGCGAGGTGGCGCAGTGGTTAGCACACTGGACTCGCATTCGGGAGGACGACGGTTCAATCCCGTCTCCGGCCATCCTGATTTAGGTTTTCCGTGATTTCCCTAAATCGTTTCAGGCAAATGCCGGGATGGTTCCTTTGAAAGGGCACGGCCGATTTCCTTCCCAATCCTTCCCTAACCCGAGCTTGCGCTCCGTCTCTAATGACCTCGTTGTCGACGGGACGTTGAAACACTAACCACCACTTGAGTGCAACAAATTCGTAAAAAAAAAATCTAAAATTAGCGGGAACGGTGGAGATTCCAATTGACATCTGATATGTGCAAGTAAAACTACATTAAGCAAGGACAGAGACTCATATGCGATCTGGTCAAAATATTTTTTCCAGAAAGGGGAAAGAAGTGTAATGTATCGCATAGCTATGAAAAAGTGGGGTTTTATAACAGACAGAAAAGTCAGCGTCCCGTAACTGAGTCCAGTACAGGCCGACATGTAACACACTGTGTGCTTTTGTGACTCTCTGCACAATATAGTCTTGTCATTAGCACGCAGATCCTGAGAAATGTCAGGGTAGGTTGTCAGAACGATTGTCATGTCAGCAAGCACATAGATCAGAGTCAGGAGGACAATAAGAGATCTACAGCTCATAGATGTTGGTTGCGCAAGCGTACCAAAGACAGGAATGCATGACTATATCGAATACAAAATATCTTGTCAGATATCAGATTTATGGTGATCGATTTAGCTGCTCAAGCACTGTTGTAAGTAACGGTGTGGTAGATAGAGGGAGTAATGCAAAACTTCCAAAATGACTGAAAAGAATCTAACGCTACTCACAATTATGTCTCATGGAAAGAATGAACAAAATTCTGAGAATGTATAGAATAGCATCTTGCAATAAATGATTAAGATTTCTGAGAAATTCGATGACGTAGCAGCGACTATCCTCTTATTACCATAAAGATATATTTATTACATTTTTCAGAATTGATCCTTACAGTGATCTTACAGTTGATTTTGTCATGCTTTGGTTTTTAATATCTCCATATTACACAATGTTACAGTGGACGTTCAGGTACAAAGTTACGTAAACTTATTGAAGTGCAAATGTAAAGAGTGGATAACGTGCATGATATCACATACACAGTCGTCCAACAGTAAATCAGAAACTCAGGAAATTCTCTTTTTAATGTAGCACAGGTTTTCTCTGCCTCGCTCACCATTTAACCTAAAGTAGAAAACTACCTAAAATAATAGTAGCGAAAATTTGGTTATCCTAATAAAGTAGTAACAAATGTTGAAGACCTAATAGAAATTTTATATATGTATTAGCACAAATTCCTTTAGCGAGATGTACGCGCTGGTTACAAACGAGTACAACAATTGTTCACTGCTATATCGTTCGTGACTAACAAGGTTGGAGACTGGTTGGACACTAATGGCTATGTTGTAGAGGAGTATTTCCAGATGATGCTATATGCTCCGTACTCTTAACAAATTTCAAGGAAGTCTGATTTGGATTACCTTCCTCACTACAGACACATAAGGGTGCGCCATTGAGGCTGATGCTGTGGATGTGTTTCTGGAAGTTACGATATTTAACTTCTACTTTCTGAACATGGGGTTCACGGTTCCCTTTGCATATGCTTTCTTAGCTAGAGAAAGCTTACTGTTATATGGTGATAATCGTGTTAAAAAAGCGACCTCCACGGCGGAAAATACATAAAATAAATTTGAGCATGACTTCCAGCAGATATGGGAAGTGGCTTTGCCGCACGGTAACATCTGAGCTACTGCGACTATGATGCCCTTATACAGTCAGCACAGAAATAATGTTTACAGAGCTGGAGTATGTAGTGTGCCTGCAACGTGACGTGACCATCTCCTTGAGTGTACGAACATATCTGAAGAAGTGGCCAGGCAGCTTTCTTCACTGTGTTGCTGGACGCAGTTATGCGACTGGAATCATGATTTCCTATTAGAAAGGTCGCAGTTTGAAGTAACAGATGGATGGGTGGATGGATGGTCATCGAGTAAAACAGAAGTGATATCTGGTGTCTCCGAAGTAAAAATAATGGCTCTGAGCACTATGGGACTTAATTTCTGAGGTCATCAGTACCCCAGAACTTAGAACTAACTAACCTAAGGACTCACACACATCAATGCCCGAGGCAGGATTCGAACCTGCGAACGTAGCGGTCGCGCCGTTCCAGACTTTAGCGCCTAGAACCGCTCGGCCACTCTGGCCGGCGTTCCCGAAGTAAGTGTTGCAGGCTATGCCTGCTCTGCATAATCTATATAAATGATTTAGGATACAATTTGAGCAGCTTTCTTATATTGTTTGCAGATGATGCTGTCATTTAGCGTCTAGTAAAGTCATCAGAAAATCATAACCAGTTGCAAAATGGTTTAGATAAGATATCTGTATGGTCGACAAGTGACATTAACTCTAAATAATGAAAAGTGTGAAGTCATCTACATGAGCAATAAAGGGAATCAGTTAAGTAAAATTGACAGGATTTTAGGAAAGCTAAGTAGTCGCAAGCGAACAGGTACTAGTTGCTTTTTTTTTCGTGCATTTATTCCAAATGAAATGTTTTGAGCTCTGCCCATTATCAGATTTCCTGGTGTAAACAATCTGACAAATAATTAGTTACACATTTTTAAAAACACCAAATTTTAACAAGAAATCACCAAATTGAACTGTGTGTCCGAAACAACACATACCATTTCACAGCAAAAATAACTTTGACAGCTTGTTACTCATACATTCACGGACCAAAAGGTGCTACATATAATGTAAAATTGGTGAATGGGAATGTTGGTCGTGAAGACTACGAAAAACGGCTACTTCAGTGCGCTAGCCCTTGCTAGTAAACTACGCGGTGCAAGATGGCCCCACTTTACGGCATTGCAGCTGCAAGTGCCGACATGTTAACTAAAAATGTAAACGCTAACCAGTAACAACCAAACGTACTGTTGTGCGCCTGCACGTAGGCACGTTAAAACACACATCCCAGTGGTATAAAATACAAAAAAGGAATTCTACAATTCTGTACAGTGAAGAATAGTTATGACATTTTACAGCATTCGAAAAACTTTACTCTGCTAAATAACGCCATTTTTTGTCTCTAGATGTAAGAAATTTGTACTCGAGTGAAACGATAGAAGAAACACTCGCGATTGTTTACGCAAATCTCTAACTGAGCGAAAGCTGAACACCTTTATACAACACAGCTGATCGAACTTACAAGGCCTGCACTTTCTTTGATTTATTTCATGTTCAACGGAAAAATTTTCTTTCAGGAAGGTGGTCTGGCTATGGGTTCGAGTCTCCGATTTTATTGGAATTATTTATTGCTGATTTGGAAAATAAATTTTTTAATCCGCATAGGAAACTGTGTCAAGAAAAATTCATTATGTATTAGAGATCTGTGGATGACATTTTCATTATATTTGTGCGTAACGTTAAAGAAGCAGAACATTTAACCCAGAAATTAAATTCCATGCAACAAATCCGCAGAGAGAGAATTACACTACATTTGTCCGTCCTCTGCTAGAGTACTGCTATGCTGTATGGGGCCGTTACCAGTTTGAGTTGGCAGAGGACATCAAAAAAGATCAAAGATTGGCAGCTTGTTTTCTGTTATTGTGGATTGGAGGAGCGTCTGTCATGGACATGATACACGAGTTGGGGTGGTAATCATTAAAACAAAGGGGTTGTTCTTTGTGACGAGACCTTCTTACGAAATTTCAATCACCGACTTTCTCCGCAGCACGCGAAGTGTTTTGCTGGCGCCCAGCTGGTACGTAGAAGCCATCATTGTCATCACAAAATAAGAGAAGTCAGAGCTTGCACAGAGAGAGTTAATCGTTCGTTCATTCCACCTGCTATTCTGGAGTGAAACAGTAAAGAAACAGTGTAAAAATGTTTTGACGGATCCTCTGTCAGTCACTTGAAGTGAACAGCAGAGTAGTAATGTGGATGTAACTCTAGATGTGAGTGTAGACAGTTGAACTTCGCCTTCCGTGGGCTGTCCCCCAGCTTCCGTAGTCGAGAAAGCTGAAACGTCTCACGGTGCAACAGACGTACGAACATAGTCGCTGGAGTGCTTAGTAGCAGAATGTAGTATTTTTAGACGAATCTTACTACAAAAAGGCGTACAGTTATGACTGATTATGTAAGCTTACAATTTGGCTCTTTACAGTGTTAGCACCATGTGGATAAACGGCAAGTTGATGGTTTCAGATGCTACTGCATTTAACGTGCAATATTGATTGCTGTGTCTTGAGAACATTATCAACAGCTTGAGGTAGTGCAGACGATTACGATGTATGCTACTGACGAAAAGCTCTCGGTTTGGTGGCAGACTGTTGGATGAATTTCATATTTATTGTCTTCTGGTTGGAGATCTGAGCTTTTCAACGGCTTTTTAGGGAAGTTTTAAAGTTTGAGGCTCTGTTCCTCCTTCAAGCAAGAGTATTGGGCGAGGAAGTGCAACTCAACTCGAAGAGCAGCTTGTCCAAGTTTCCCGTCTGCGCGTTAAGACTTTCCTTGCGTTAATGTTTACAACAGAGTTACGTTTTCATTTACGTCTGTATTTTTTAATGACACACGTTTTAATGATTGATGAGCCCCTTTAGCCGTAAATCATCGTGTATCTAATTATTCGTCCCAGAAGACGCCAAGTTTTGGCGCCGTTAACCTTACGAATAATGTACTGAAGAATGAAAAGTATATTGTTAGATGACGATCAGTTGGCTTTTGGAAAGTTAAAAGCACCAGAGAGACAGTTCTGACATTGCGCTTCTTAATGAACGCATAATTAACGCAGAAAAATCAAGACACTGTTTTAGGACTTGTCGAACTCTGAACAGCGTTCGATAAGGTAAAATGGAAAAGAGCTTAGAAAGTCCCACGGAAATAAGTTATCTGTAAGGAAAGACGGGTAATTTACAATATGTGCAACACCCGAGAGGGAAAAATAAGAATGAAAAACCAAATACGAAGTGCTCTGACAAGAAAGGATGTCAGAAAAAGGGTGTCAGGTTCAGATTTAGTCTTCCACCCTTAATGCTCAATCCTTAAATCGAAAAGGCAGTTACAGAGCTAAAAGAAACGTTCAAAACTGGGATTAAGTTTCAGGGTGAAAGGATTGCTATCCACAGGGAAAGTGAGGAAGACTTGCTGGATACACTGAAGAGAGTGAGCAGTCCAATCAAACAATATCAATTGAGAGTAAACCGAAGAAAGTCGATAGAAATAAGATAAGCGATAAACATAACATCGAAATTATGTACCAAACTATGTGAAGGAATTAAGATACCATGGGAGCAAACTAACACATGATGGACAAAAAAAAAAAAAAAAAAAAAAAAAAAAGAGGTAATGAAAAGCAGATTAGCGCTGGAAAAAGGAGGCCATTTCTGACCGAAGGAAGTTCATAGGTATTAAAAATATGCCTTAGTTTCTGAGATTGTACTTTTGAAGCACAGCATTAAATAAAGCATGGACTGTGCGGAAAATGGAAAAGAAGAAAATCGTAGTGTTTGAAATTTGGTGCTATAGAAGGATGTTGAAATTTAGGGGTGGACAGATTTTGGAACATAGCCAACATACAATGTGGGAAGTTGTGTGTATGTTCTGCTTTGAGATAATGAGGTTGGTACAGGAGATGAAAAAAAACATTCCTAAGATAATATTATCGTTTGTCCCACTACAGACCTGACTGTAAATTTTAGTTTGTTATTGGAAAGGGTGGCGTATTAGAAGAAAATAACGATATCCCCGTTCGTAGGGTGTTCCAGGCAGTGTGTGACCGGAAGTCGGAGAAGATTGTGCGTGTACTGGATGAGGAGCACCGTTCAGAGAGTTGTTACAGTTCAGTTTTACTGTTGGCAGAAAGTGTCGTCCAACCATTACACATAGAGGTTGTAACGCCGGAAATGCATATCCTCCTATTTCCATCTATTGTACTATTATTTTTTTCCCTTGCTTTGTTACCTCAAGATATGACGTTTCTGTCTCTTTGTATATTGTAATTGTTTTACTATTTGTATATTTATGCATTTATGTCGATGTATAATTGGTTTGTTTCGTAAATATTATTTGTATTTTTACGCTGGGTCTTGCCTAGGGAAAACTGCTATCGAACGATTACGTCGATAGGTCGTGTGAAGAATCAAAGTGTGTAGGATCTTTGGTAGTGTTAACTCTGCCGCGTGGAGCGCGGGCTGAGAGAAGGAGTCTGGCGGGAGTAGCGAGTGGAGCAGGTGTGTTGTGTGACGCTCCCGCGAGTTGCCGCGCTTTCGGGGTTTGGCAGCATGTAATTGCGCTCGACTCGCGATGATAGTTTCTGACATGGTGTCGCGGACGGGAAACATTAACTAGCGCACATCAAGAGCCCGTTTCGTCTGGTGACCGTGTCGAGAAGAAGGCGCGCCAACATCCAGCTTCTGCAACAGCGACGGCCGACAATGAGTGACTGTCGCCACCTCCTCGATCGACAGCTTCAAACCTTCAATCAACCATCAAGGAAGACTGGAAGCAAGTAAAGTTTTAGAACTGTATGGCAGACCTCAGCTTTTCAAACTGTACCATTTTCGTAACTATAATAACAGCAACTTAGCATGAACCTTTGTTGCTCATTGTCCCAATTGCATTACCAAGCAGGGTCCCTTCCTTTTCCGAAATGAACCCGAGTGTCGTTGAAATTTAAACGCCAGCATTAAAATTATACCATTCGATTTCACTGCTTTAATTTCAAAGTATTCATAGCTGGCTACAATATTCAGATTACATAAGCACAAATTAAGAGTGCGAGTTTTGTTAGCATATTTTAGCGTACCTGTGACTGCAGCTCAGCTTGGTACGTACTAAATTTTACTATTGCTAATTGTTCAGAATCATTTAATTCAAGTTCAAAGTTAAATCTCTTATTTCTAAATTGCGTAGATTCAAGTAGCTTTAGAAATGATTGTTGAGGTAGTCCAAGACTAACCGTATTTTACTGAATTTCGATGTGCTTCAGAAAGAAAGCTCACTATTAACTTCAGTCACTAAATTAACTTTCGATTTTCGGTTTCATTAATTTTTTTGCTAAATTAAGTCAGGGTGTAGCGAAATTTATTCCTTCTGACAAACTTTCAGTTTTCACACTACACGTGTCAACCTTCAGTTGCCACGCTTCTAGTGCTAATTATATGTGTAATAACCTTTCTTTTTCAGTTACTATAGTAATTGTCCTTAGGACTGGCGACCGTGATTTCCCCCAAATCTCAAATACCTAATTACCGCTAGTTAATTGTTAACGTAATGGCTGCACATTTACTTTCTTTATTAACTTTACCCCTTTTCAAAATTAATTTCCACCAGTTTCATTAGCACATTTCCTTTCATCTAGATGTAACCCTTTCCTCCCTCTTTACCGACAGGTTAACTTCGGTGACGATTGCTTTTCCAAAACTCCCATTAGGTACACGCGGTTTCATTTTTCACTGTCATTAAGGTCGGAAAGTGAGGGGGAGGTTACACGTGGCGACCTGGTGACAGGACAATCTTCAGATTTGAGGTTGTTCTGGACACGAATTTTGCATTGTGCAAATCTCGTAACAAAGTATTGGTTACGTACAGGCCGTTACGTCAGCGATAATAAGTAGTGGGAGTAATCCTAATTATATTTGAGATTTGGCATTTATATTGAAAATTATTAAAATGAGTGAAGGCAACAATTGCCAAAATTTGGTAGACTTGGATACGGAACAATCGGTTGAACAGTGGGAAACGCGCACTGCGGTACCCATTGTTCAGGGACAGGCGGCTTGCATGAAAGACGCGACCGCCGAAACGCAACAAAGAGCAGAAATGGAATTCCAAACTTTAGAAAATGTTTCGGAATCGGAAGTGAAAATCAAACCTGAATCCCTTTATGACGAATACGGGGGGACAATTAAAGAGGAAGCCGCTACGGAAGTGGAACCGGTAGTTTCCGGGAATTTAACTGATTTATTGAATGTTTTGATTAACGAAATCAAGAGTCAATCGGCCAAGCTAGACAATCAGAACAAAGCTATTAACGTTGTTAACAACAATGTTGGAGTTGTTAATACAAAAGTTGATAAAATCAAAGAAGATATTGTTGTAATTAATACCGAAATCGGTAATCTTAAACAGGAAATGATAGGCGTTCAGGCGGAAATTGCGAGCATAAATACTCGTTTTGATTCCGAAATTAGCAGAATCGAGAAAAGTGTAGGAGAAGCAGTTGCTCCGATCATCGAGAATAAGGTGACGGAACAAATTCAATTAGTGAAAAAAGAGGATCAACAGAAGGTGGAAACTTTAAAGGCTTTAGTGTCCGAAGTAGACACTAAACTGAGGGAGCAGGCTAATACCTGCGAAGAGAAAAAGAGGTAAGTGGAAACGCTTGCGACAACCACTTGCCAAGTAATTACGAGAGTGTCGGAATTAGAAAAGAAACTTGACGAAAAACAGAGCTATGTGCCAATCTGTGCACATAGTTCGGAATTGTTGACGAAAGAGGAGCGGTTCGACCCCTTGAAAAAAGGCGGTATACACGCGACGGATTTCATTAAAAATTGTGAAAGAGTTTTACCCAGATCATGGACTAATGAGAGAAAAATTAATGCGGTTATTGATGTGCTGGCTGGTGATGCCAAGCGTTGGGGCTTAAACCTCAACATTACGAACCTGACTTTTGACGAGTTTAAAAATTTGTTTCTGGCTGAATACTGGTCAGAGCAAAAACAGCAAAGTGTTTGGCGCGAATTTGTCGTATCGAGGCCTTTCGATGCGAATTCGCGCGGCTCGATGAAGGAGTTTTGTGAGGGCTGGATTCGCAAGTTGGAATATTTGCGTGATCGCCGCACGGAATCCGAAATTGTCTGGGAACTCTACAAGAAGCTTCCAGATGATACAAAACGCTACGTAGGAAGCAATTATAGGACAGTGAATAATTTCCTGGAAAGAGTTGAGGACGAGGACAATTGGCGCAATAATCGCGACAGTGGTAGAGGCCGTGGTAACAACAACGAGTACCACAGCAACCACAACAATGATAACCATGGGAATAATGCATACCGCAGCAATAACAATAATGGTTCGGACCGTAATAACAATCGGTAAAATGCAAATAATAACAGGAATGACAGAAACCAGTATCATACTAACGTGATACGGGCTTCACAGAATAGTAATAACGCCAGAGGGTGTGATCAGCCGCCTCAGCAGCATCCGGGGAGCGTATCTGCTGGGACGAGACAGGGAAACCATTAGCCGCGCCGGTGAGGGGCCGAGCGGGCGTGGAGAAATTTTGGCAGCCCAATAACAAGAGAAAACCCAGGTGTCGCCGTTATGAAAATTCCGTATGGAATAATCAACGGCGGGAGAGTGTGCCAGTGTTAAGAGAAAAGAGTGCGCCCACAAGTAGTAGATCAGCTGTATACACGGCAGTAGAAAATACATTCGCTGTCAGTGAGAACAATTTAAGTAGTGTTCCGGAAATCGATCATAAAGTGGCAGCTGTAATACCCACAGCGGAACTGGAGATTGAGTTTAAGAATGATTCGCAATTGTTGAGAGAAGATCAGATGTCGGATAACACGTCCGTCATCGAGCGAGGGGATGCAGAGAGGGATGAGGTCTGGTTAAGGCAGTTCGGTCGCTTATACGACGAACTAAGAGATTATAGGGGTTTGTATGGGAGAAGTGTTTATGGGGAGCGCGTGCAGGATTTGCCGCGTTTCGTCCCGCAGGAAGATAGTGTTTGTGAAGTGATAGAAAGTTCTGGCCCTAACCGGCAGACTTTACTAGAAATAGTTGATGTTAAGGGGGAGCACGAGCAAGATTCGTCGTGTTTCGTCCCGCAGGAGTTAGATGTTGAAGTAGTAACGGAAAGTTCTGGCCCTAACCGGCAGACCTTACCGAAAGTTTCAGTGATAGAAGTAACCGACCCATCCGACGCAAACCTCCAGTTTAAACATTGCGAGAGTATTAAGGAGAAAGATTGCGAAAATTTTAGTGATAGCCGGACACGATTGGTAGAAAAGCACATAGATTACAACGTGTATGAGGTTAGAGCTGACGTTATACGGTCAGACGGTAGCAGTGTGGGTTGCGCAGATCCAGAGGAAGTAATTGCAGATACTACTGGGCACATTTCTCCAGGTAGATTGGCGGATGAGATTAATCTGACCAAAGTGGAATCAACGAAGGTGACGATTAATGAATTGATAGCAAAGCAACACTCACTAGTTGACGAGTTACAGGAAAAGGTTTCGGTATTGGAGGCGAAGCTACAGACTGCGCCTCAGGACAAACGTGTTGAAATTAAAACTGTAGTTGAACAGAGGCTGAAAAAGCCGCCAGATAAGCCGGATTTAGGGTCAAAGCCGGATGGTTTTTTCTGTAATGACCTGGATATAGACGAGGATTTACTGTGGGAAAATAAAGAAACAGCCGAGGACAAGTGTAGACAGATAGTAGTGTCTGTTAATATGCACGACCTACAACTAAACGTGTTGATTGACACCGGTGCAGAATTGAGTGCTGTATCTGGGAAAATATTTGAGTTACTGAAAGACAGACCCAGCATCGTAGTTATGCCAGTAACAGGAGTGAAAATTATCGGTGCTACTGGGAAGGCCAGTAAACCGGTCACAAAACAGATTTTTGTCAACTTCGAGATAGGTGGGGCACGATTTGAACAAGAGTTTGTCGTCGTGCCAGACTTGACTACGGAAGTAATTATCGGGTTAGATTGGCTATTAAAGTACCGTGCAGTGATTAATTGCGAAAGCAAAACTTTGACATGTACGTCACAAGATAAAACGATAGTAGTTAGTTTTGACGAGGCAGGAGACGGTGTGCATAAGCAATACCAGCCTATACACATTGTTAACTGGCCGGATGACATTTACGTAGGAATGAATTTGAACTGCCGTAACGTGAGGAATTTCGGCAGTGACAAAAGTGTAGAAAGTGAAGTGGAAGAGATAATCAAATTCCCTCTACGGATTGACATTAGTATTGGTGTGAAAAAAGATCGTTTGCGAGAAGTAATGAAGCTAAAAGCCGATGCTCGCATACGTCGTCATGACGCTAAAACGCGTTTTGCTAAGTTTGCAATCGGAGACTTAGTACTTGTAAAAGCTCATGAGAAATCGAGCGAGATAGACAATGAAATCTCTAAATTTAAGTTTGTTTATAATGGACCATATAAAGTCATTGGTATACCTCACACAAATGCTTATTGCTTAGAGTATCCAAGCTCTGGAAAACGATTAGGTATACGGAATATTGTAGACTTGAAGTTGTACCAACCTAGGATCGATTAATACCACACAATGGGTAATTTGTACAGTATGTAAATATAGAGTGTAAGATTTAAGGATGTGCCATGTTACGATGCTTTTGCCTGACCTAGAGGTCATTAAAGAAGTTGTAATTAATAAGTAATTAATTTTGACTAAATGATTTAAGAGTAACTGATTAGTAATCATCTGAAAAATACAAGCTGCTAGTTTAAGTTTTCAGCTGAGTCACAGTAGATTAAGCAATGTAAATATGATTTTGTAACTTTCTGTAATATTTCATGAATGTGTGTTTTTATTAGTCATTGCCGATGTACTTAGACGCTGTTTTAAGTTTCAGGCTAGTACATGCGTGTGATGATGGACAGTGTTGAGTTATCCACTGTGATAGTATTAAGGGACTCCTTGAGATTACTCGGGAGTGAGTTTTTCCGAAAGAATTCAGTGAAACGGACGTTCTGGAAACGCCGTTACAAGGGCGAGTGAGATCAAGCGTGCCGCACAGGCGGGCGCAACAATACTTGCGAGGCGAAGCCGCTGTCGGCTCTTGTGTCGCTGTCGGCTCTTGTGCCGCTGTCGGCATTCTTTGTACTCGCGAGTACGGAAGGCGGAACTGTTTTTCTTCCTGGACCGCTGAAAGAATTCTACTGTCAATATTTATGTTTTATTTTATCTGCTGTATATTATTTTCTTGTTTAGCGTTAATTGGACATGACGAGAATATTAATTATGAAAAGGTTACATAAAATTGTGTATTCTATGTAATTAATTATTAGTTTGCGTATTTTGATATACCTGTTTTTTATGACCATGTACTCTGATCAATTTTGCAAATAGTATTCCATTTCTTATAGTGTTACGAATTTTAATGATTTTGGAATAGCTAAACCATTTTCTATGTTTTCTATGAATTTTGATATGTTGTCAACCTGTTTTATTTTGTGCAAGATGACAGAGTGGAATAAGATTAGGAGTGTCTCCACTCAATTATTATTGTCTAAAAATTGGTTTATGGTTAATTAGACGAATGCTAAATTTTTTTGATGTTTTGAGCATATGCATTTCCGCTGTTTCTTTTTTGGGACATTTTCTGAGTCTGTTTACGTTACACGAACATCCTCAGACAATGTGGGGCACGTGTAACGCCGGAAATGCATATCCTCCTATTTCCATCTATTGTACTATTATTTTTTTCCCTTGCTTTGTTACCTCAAGATATGACGTTTCTGTCTCTTTGTATATTGTAATTGTTTTACTATTTGTATATTTATGCATTCATGTCGATGTATAATTGGTTTGTTTCGTAAATATTATTTGTATTTTTACGCTGGGTCTTGCCTAGGGAAAACTGCTATCGAACGATTACGTCGATAGGTCGTGTGAAGAATCAAAGTGTGTAGGATCTTTGGTAGTGTTAACCCTGCCGCGTGGAGCGCGGGCTGAGAGAAGGAGTCTGGCGGGAGTAGCGAGTGGAGCAGGTGTGTTGTGTGACGCTCCCGCGAGTTGCCGCGCTTTCGGGGTTTGGCAGCATGTAATTGCGCTCGACTCGCGATGATAGTTTCTGACATGGTGTCGCGGACGGGAAACATTAACTAGCGCACATCAAGAGCCCGTTTCGTCTGGTGACCGTGTCGAGAAGAAGGCGCGCCAACATCCAGCTTCTGCAACAGCGACGGCCGACAATGAGTGACTGTCGCCACCTCCTCGATCGACGGCTTCAAACCTTCAATCAACCATCAAGGAAGACTGGAAGCAAGTAAAGTTTTAGAACTGTATGGCAGACCTCAGCTTTTCAAACTGTACCATTTTCGTAACTATAATAACAGCAACTTAGCATGAACCTTTGTTGCTCATTGTCCCAATTGCATTACCAAGC
Organism: Schistocerca cancellata; assembly: GCF_023864275.1. Classification (NCBI taxonomy): domain Eukaryota; kingdom Metazoa; phylum Arthropoda; class Insecta; order Orthoptera; family Acrididae; genus Schistocerca; species Schistocerca cancellata. The sequence goes on along the minus strand of NC_064630.1, from coordinate 320,870,318 downwards.
AGGTTCCCTTCCTTTTCCGAAATGAACCCGAGTGTCGTTGAAATTTAAACGCCAGCATTAAAATTATACCATTCGATTTCACTGCTTTAATTTCAAAGTATTCATAGCTGGCTACAATATTCAGATTACATAAGCACAAATTAAGAGTGCGAGTTTTGTTAGCATATTTTAGCGTACCTGTGACTGCAGCTCAGCTTGGTACGTACTAAATTTTACTATTGCTAATTGTTCAGAATCATTTAATTCAAGTTCAAAGTTAAATCTCTTATTTCTAAATTGCGTAGATTCAAGTAGCTTTAGAAATGATTGTTGAGGTAGTCCAAGACTAACCGTATTTTACTGAATTTCGATGTGCTTCAGAAAGAAAGCTCACTATTAACTTCAGTCACTAAATTAACTTTCGATTTTCGGTTTCATTAATTTTTCTGCTAAATTAAGTCAGGGTGTAGCGAAATTTATTCCTTCTGACAAACTTTCAGTTTTCACACTACACGTGTCAACCTTCAGTTGCCACGCTTCTAGTGCTAATTATATGTGTAATAACCTTTCTTTTTCAGTTACTATAGTAATTGTCCTTAGGACTGGCGACCGTGATTTCCCCCAAATCTCAAATACCTAATTACCGCTAGTTAATTGTTAACGTAATGGCTGCACATTTACTTTCTTTATTAACTTTACCCCTTTTCAAAATTAATTTCCACCAGTTTCATTAGCACATTTCCTTTCATCTAGATGTAACCCTTTCCTCCCTCTTTACCGACAGGTTAACTTCGGTGACGATTGCTTTTCCAAAACTCCCATTAGGTACACGCGGTTTCATTTTTCACTGTCATTAAGGTCGGAAAGTGAGGGGGAGGTTACAAGGTGAACGTTATCGTTGCGCAACACTAATAAGGTAAGGGTCGGGGCATCGGTGCACAAGGCTACTGGAGCAGAATGCTGAGCTACAATTTGAGAATACAGTAAAAAAAAAAAATTCATTTGACAAAACCAAGAACCAAACACTGCTAAAACAATAGTTACAAAGTAATAGTATCATACGCGACCGGTGGTATACTCATGGTTACAAAATTAATTAAACAAAATTTAAAAAAAATGCTACTCTTTTGAGCAAACAATTCTTATAGATATTCAAGAGAAACAGCCTTACTGCCCAAAACATTAATAAAAACACAGTTACGGCTACAAAGAATTAACTTTACAATGAAAATTAAGAAAAGAACTTAACTACTGATGTAAACTGAATGAACGGATTTTCAAATTTTCACTGAGGCAAAACGCTATTCCCTTACGAACGTCAATACCATAACGCAGTTTATACCAAGGTAGAAGGTTTCAATTTATTCAAATATAAATTGTCTTGACAACAAAATTCTCTCTCACAATTGAGCAGCCTGATTAATAACAAAGGATCTGCAGTTTACACAGAAAATCATAACAAATACTGGGTGTTCATTACATAATGCAGTAGCCTGAGGAGTAAACACAAATTAGCACACTATTGGTGGCTGGCGTTCAACATCTGCCACGAGTCTGAATTCCGTGCGCGAGATCCCACCTGAAACAACAACAAGCACGGGTTGTACGCTGACGACGGCTTCTGTGACACACACAAAACCAACATTAATATTCAGTTCACTTAAACAGATCACCAAAACGGTAAAATCAGGATCATCAAGGTAGAGAGCAAATGGAGATAAGATTCAGCTCATAATTTCTTAAATTCGTAATTACGTTTTAACTACAGCTACAGTTGATGTTGAGAGAACTTGAATCAAATTAACATTCATAAAAGATAATCTTCAAAGTAGTTCATGACTTTTATCTTGTAAAGAACGAAGCCTGCACACAGAATACCGGCCTTTGACTGCACAAGGTTTTCAACAAGTTTCAACAGCTCACAGACAGAAAATGACACAGAAAAATCCAAGTTAAGTTAAAAGTTAACCTTTAGCACGCAGACGAGGAATTCATCGACAAATCGTGAAAGTAGCAATTCACTCAGATTAGATACAAATTCGCTAAATACGGCCCACAAACGACAGCAATCAAGAAGTGATTGCAAAATCGACCAGGGCATGAGACAGTTCATTCCGCTCAAACAGTGACGCAAACTCAACACTCCAGAGATTGAGAAAAACACCCCTCGATCCAACAGAGTGGCCACTCGGAGTTGTCACGGTTTAAAAATGATCCACCAGACAAATAGTTCACCATTTGAAAATTAATTCAGGTAGCTGCTGTAGATGTACAAGCCAGGTCTGGCTCTGTGGTTCTTGTCACAACGCAAAGGTGGAACGACTTTTGACCAGAGTCTACGTTTGCTGGTAACTGCAGCCACTCTCCAGTTCCTGTCGCCAAAAGCCACAGGCGCCGCGATGACAAGTACGGTACAGCAGTGCACGATGCGCCAACTGAACTCCTGCGATGCCACGCGCAGACTAGCTCCCTACTCCTTGTCCCTGCAGAGCGCCGGGGCCCGCACATCAAGGGGCGCTCGCCAACCAGCGCACCACGAAGTATATCGTTTACACAGAGAAAACTTCGCGAAAGCGATCCAAACGATGGTCAACCGGTTAAAAATGAACTGAAGTACTGAATAAGCAGTTTCTTTAACTAGATTTCAGCTTTCTGACTAAATGCTCCCTCAAAAGTAGAAATGTTACACACACACACACACACACACACACACACACACACACACACACTGTAATGGTCGCCTGGTCGTAGATATAGCTAATTGCTATAATCGCACTATTTCACTCCATTTACGGAGCTTGTTAGCACTTGATGTTAGGTAGGCGCCATTAAAATGCATTGTGTTGTAGTAATCGCTGCTACTTGCTGGATCGCTGCTGTCTCTCGATGCTGATGCTGGCTCTACATCTGGTTGTCTAGGGTTAAAAACATGAGGTCCCGTATTTTCTATATGCTTTTGATGATAAAGAACGAGCGAAACCAACAAATATGTAAACTTCAAATATTTATAGCTCTGGTGGCCATCTTAATTCCACTGTCCACCAAAGACCATGACACAACACAAAGTAGTATTTCCGTTACATGTTCTTTGCATTGTTTATCCACCTCAAACAATAACACACAAACACACTTTACCAAAGTGACATTCCGACTGCCTCCCGAACGTTCTTGCTGCTTGTATTTATAACATTGTCAAAGAACTACTAAAAAGAGATATATTTTACAAGTCACATGCACATCTATTATCATAATTTGTGCAGCAAAGTTATTAATTTGCATCGAGTGACATAATTTAACATGTTATTAAAATGACAGACAGATTTGTTGACTTGACAGAATAATTCTTTGTTACAAAAAGGCCGTTTTTTAGAAGTTTGTCAATTGACTTCTCTAATTTGCATAAATAAGTAATTAACATGAATTATTAAGAATTACATTGGTTTTCGTCTAAAACAGGATTGATTTCGTGAATACTAAGTGAAACCGCTCCTAGTGAACAAATAGGTTTCACTGGGTGATTTTTATTTAAGGAGATCCAAAATACCAAAGTTGGCCACTATTTTTCGTACTTCATATTAATTATTTAAGATGAACTAAGTGTTTTTACATGATGACATTTGCTGTATCAGTGATCAAGTGATATAAACTTTTGTGTGGGTCAGTTATTCAGTATAATTTAATGGGTTGACTGTTTATGCAGACATGTTATGCAATCATTGTTAACATACACAATAACTTTTCTATAATCATAAATACTCGTTAAACTGGTTGAATTTGGAGGGTATCGCATACTTCGGTACAGTAAAGCCTTTAATATGTTCCGTTACAACACACACACACACACACGCACACACACATACACACACAGGTACTGACTCTAGGCACTAAGGCCTGACTGTGCAGCATCGTGAGGCTGTGCTGGTGGAGGCGGGGCGAAGCAGGAGGGGAGAGGGAGAAGAGAGTGGAGATGAGCAGGGAAGAGGAAAAGTCTATGTGACATGTTAGCGACATTGAAGGTACATTATGTGATCAAAAGTATCCGGACACCCCCAAAAACATACGTCCTTCATATTAGGTGCATTGTGCTGCCACCTACTGCCAGGTACTCCGTATCAGCGACCTCAGTAGTCACTAGACATCGTGAGAGAGCTGAACGGGACGCTCCGCGGAACTCACGGACTTTGAACGTGGCAGGCGATTTGGTGTCATTTGTGTCATACGTCTGTACGCGAGATTTCCACAATCCTAAACATCCCTAGGTCCACTGTTTCCGACGTAACAGTGAAGTGGAAACGTGAAGAGACACGTACAGCAAAAAAGCGTACAGGCCGACCTCGTCTGTTGACTGACAGAGGCGGCCGACAGTTAAAGAGGGTCGTAACGTGTAATGGGCAGACATCTATCCAGAATTCCAAACTGCATCAGGATCCACTGCAAGTACTATGACAGTTAGGCAGGAGGTCAGAAAACTGGGATTTCAACGTCGAGCGGCTGCTCATAAGCCACACATCACACCAGTAAATGCCAAACGACGCCTCGCTTGATGTAAGGAGTGTAAACATTGGACGATTGAACAGTGGAGAAACGCAATGTGGAGTGACGAACCACAGTACACAATGTGGCGATCAGATGGCAGGGTCTGGGTATGGCGAATGCTCGGTGTACGTCATCTGCCAGCGTGTGTAGTGCCAACAGTAAAATTCGGAGGCGATGGTGTTATGATGTGGTCATGTTTTTCATGGAGGGGGCTTGCACTCCTTTTTGTTTCGCATGGCACTACCACAGCATAGACACACAGTGATTTAAGCACCTCCATGCTTCCGACTGTTGAAGAGCAATTCGGTGATGGCGATTGCATCTTTCAACATGATCGAGCACCTGTTCATAATGCACGGCCTGTGGCGGAGTGGTTACACGACAGTAAAATCCCTGTAGTGGACTGGCCTGCACAGAGAACTGACCTGAATCCTATAGAACACTTTTTAGATGTTCTGGAACACCGACTTCGTGCCAGGCCTCACCGACCGACATCGATACCGCTCCTCAGTGCAGCACTCCGTGAAGAATGGGCTGCCATTCTCCACGAACCTTCCAGCACCTGCATTGAACGTATGCCTGCGAGAGTGGAAGCTGTCATGAAGGCTAAGTGTGGGCCAACACCATATTGAATCCCAGCATTACTGATAGAGAGCGCAACGAACTTGTAAGTCGTTTTCAGCCAGATGTCCGGATACTTTCGATCACATAGTGTTCGTGTTGCATGGCGTGGGAGCAGGGAAGTGATAGGCAGCTGGCGGACAGGGCTTATTGAAGGTTGACGGCATGGTTATGAGAATGAAAGATATGTTTCTTAGAAATTTCCCACCAGTACAATTCAGAAATCTTCTATTGGTGGGAAGAATCCAGATGGCACAGACTTTCAAGCAGTCATTTAAGGCCGCTGGTAGCCGTTCATGAGGACAGACAGCTAGTAAGTTATCATGTGTCCGCCCCCTGGCAGATTGGTCAGCACGTCTGACTGCCATGTAGTGGCCCCGCTTTCGATTCCCGACTGCGGCTGACGTTTACTCCACTCAGGGATGAGGCGTTATGTTGCCCTCCTCATTTGATCAGGCAAGTCGTCCAATTTGGGATCAACTGAAAAACTTGCACCTCGGTGGCCAAACTTCTCCAGGTGGGTATTCCTGGCCATAAACACCATACGATCGTTTGTTTTCAGTTATGTCCGCTCAGAATACGGCACAGTGGTTGCAGCTAAGTTTACAGACCACATGGCTGCTTTCACTTGTTGTACTGCCTTTGTTGGAGTAGGAGATTCCTGTGACAGAAGTGGTATGGGTGGTTGTGGGAAGATGTATGGGACAGGTCTGCATTTGGGTCTATTATGGGGATATGAACCGTGAGGCAAGGGGTTGGGAGCAGAGATGGAGTAGTGACAGACAAGGAGTTGGGTGGGCGTTGCAACTTTACTGAGCGAGGCGTAGGAATGATAGTGGGGAGGATATTTCTCTCTTCAGGGCGTAATGAATTAGTCGAAACCCTGGCGGAGAATGCGATTCGGTTGCTCCTGTGCTACGAAATATTGAGTCACGAAAAGATTTATTTCTCCTTTGCCGCTGGACAGTGGGCATGTTGAGGAGGGTAGGTGAGTGGTGAGAGACTGCATTGTTTATGGACAAGGCTGGGAGCGTAATTTCGTTCAGTGCAGGCCTCTGTAAGCCTCTTAGCACATTTTGAGAGGGACTGCGACGATCGTGGGTGGCTAAGCTTTATGGGAGGGTCTTCTTGGTATGGAATGGGTGGTGGATATCGAAGTGGAGGTATTGTTGGTAGTTAGTTGGTCTGGTGTGAACGGAGGTACCGGTGTAGCCATCCTTAAGACGGAACTCGACATCGAGGAAGGTGACTTGCTGGGCTGTGGAGGACCAGGTGAAACGAATGGTGGAGAAGGTGAGATTATGGATGAAAGATAGCGTTTCATCATTCGACGGCCCCACCTAATTAAAAAGGAATACATAACCTAAAAGTCAAAAAGTTCAAAAACTGGCTGTTGCCGAATGAGCAAAGGAAAGATGCATATTTGACATAATAATAAGAATTATAAAAACAAACGTGTAAGGTAAGACAAGTTGAAGCCGTAAAGTGATTGTTACGAGACTGAACTGCGCCTGACGTGCTTAGATCTGGTAGGGATCTGAAACACTCCAGGAGTACTCCAAATGGGTGACACAAGTGTTCTGTACCCCCTCTCCTTAACAGATGAGCCATACTTCCCAAAAATTATCTCAAAGAACCAAAATCGACCATTCATCTTCGTATGTGGGTGGTGCAGCCGATGTTTTACTAAACGGATATCCTCAAACTGTTTCGTCGGTGGGATGATTGCCTCAGTGGGATTTTTCCTCATTGTCATACCGATTCTAGACTGTACGGTCTTTGAACGGAAACTTTTATGGCGCACTATTTTCTAGGTTATGTTTAATACGTGATTTCCTAACTGTCAGAAATTTTATATTATTTTAATTCCATCTTCTGTAAATGGAATACGACTATGGCTGGTCGAAGGCTTGAAGAAAATAGATACCAACAGCCGTAATTATGCTTTTGTATCTGTTTCATTGCCTCTTTGGTACCGTCTTCGGTACCTATACGCGAAACTAGGTAACTCATCTATACGTTTGTGCTACTGTAGGGACTATTATGTCAACTTGTTTCCATAGTCTTCGAAGAACTTCCAGGTCGACATGAGCCCTTCATGCCTCTCGCTGCAGTCTGGAACCGCAAGACCGCTACGGTCGCAGGTTCGAATCCTGCCTCGGGCATGGATGTTTGTGATGTCCTTAGGTTAGTTAGGTTTAACTAGTTCTAAGTTCTAGGGGACTAATGACCTCATCAGTTGAGTCCCGTAGTGCTCAGAGCCATTTGAACCTTCATGCCTCTAACGACAACAGTTTGTGGGCATCTATTTTATTCGCGTTTCATATTATTTGTCATTTTACTGCGAGAATAACGCAACACTTTCGCTTAGCACATGGGAACCATTGCAATTTGCGATTAGAGACGTGCTTAGACTTGAGAGCTGCAAGCCCCCTCACCCGCTCGACGGTGCACCGCGGAGCGCCGGCAGCCCGCGGCCATCAGCTCGCCCCGCCTCACACCTCTCGGCCGGAGGCCTCGCCGCCGCCTTCGACGCCCCCGCCTCCGCCTCTACCTCGGCCAGCGGACCGCCTCTTTCGGGAGATGCATCGGGCGGCGCTGCGGGTCGATCCGCGCTGCCCAAGGCCGCCGGCGCTGCCGCCGCGAGGCGCCTGGCGCGGACTTGGCACCGCCTCGCCTCGCCCGGCGTCCGCGTCTTCCGGCGCTCTTCGATTCGCCGCCCCCGACCTCGCGGCTCCTGTCCGACCGGAGGCGGCGCCCGTCTCCACCACTCCGCTGCTTTTATCTCCGGCCCAAGTGGCGCCAGGACGGCCTCCGTTTCTTTTTTACTACATTTACGCCGTCAGCTGGTACACGTTATACGGCTCCATTTTATGCATTCGCCATCCGAACAACGCTAGAGAGTTTCATATCTTGTATCAGCCGAGTTAATGGTTATGTACACTGCTGAGCGTAGAGAATACGTCACTTCGAAGGCGGCCGGCAGCAATCGTCAAATTGGCTTGATATGCTCCATGTGCTTTGATATTTCAGTTCCATTCCATTTATTGCTTATTTAACGAGATATCATATTTTAAAACAGGTCCTAAATTTTGCAGATTTCATCATGTAACAACATTAATTTTTCCATATTACACTACTGGCCATTAAAATTGCTGCACAGAGAAGAAATGTAGATGATAAACGGGTATTCATTGGACAAATATATTATACTAGAACTGACATGTGATTACATATTCTATGCAGTTTGGGTTCATGGATGCTGAGCAATCAGTACCCAGAACAACCACCTCTGGCCGTAATAACGGCCTTAATATGCCTGGGCATTGAGTCAAACAGAGCTTGGATGGCACGTACAGGTACAGCTGCCCATGCAGCTTCAACACGATACCACAGTTCATCAAGAGTAGTGACTGGCGTATTGTGATGACCCAGTTGCTCGGCCACCATTGACCAGACGTTTTCAGTTGGTGAGAGATATGGAGAATGTGCTGGCCAGGGCAGCAGTCGAACATTTTCTGTATCCAGAAAGGCCCGTACACTACCTGCAACATGCCGTCGTCCATTATGCTGCTGAAATGTAGGGTTTCATAGGGATCGAATGAAGGGTAGAGGCACGGGTCGTAACACATCTGAAATGTAACGTCCAGTGTTCAAAGTGCCGTCAATGCGAACAAGAGGTGACAGAGACGTGTAAACAATGGCACCCCGTATCATCACACCCCGTGGCGATGACGAATACACGCTTCCAACGTGCGTTAACCGCGATGTCGCCAAACACGGATGCGACCATCATGATGCTGTAAACAGAAACTGGATTCATCCAAAGAAATGACGTTTTGCCATTCGTGCACCCAGGTTCGTCGTTGAGTACACCATCGCAGGCGCTCCTGTCTGTGATGCAGCGTCAAGGGTAACCGCAGTCATGGTCACCGAGCTGATAGTCCGTACTGCTGCAAACGTCGTCGAAATGTTCGTGCGGATGGGATGGTTGTTGTCTTGCAGACGTCCCCATCTGTTGACTCAGGGATCGAAACGTGGCTGCACGATTCGTTACAGCCATGCGGATAAGATGCCTTTCATCTCGACTGCTAGTGATACGAGGCCGTTGGGATCCAGCACAGCGTTCCGTATTACCCTCCTGAACCTACCGATTCCACATTATGCTAACAGTCATAGGATCTCGACCAAAGCGAGCAGCAGTGTCGCGATACGATAAACCGCAATCGTGATAGGCGACAATCAGACCTTTATCAAAGTCGGAAACGTGATGGTACGCATTTCTCCTCCTTACACGAGGCATCAAACAACGTTTCACCAGGGAACGCCGGTCAACTGCTGTTTGTGTATGAGAAATCGGTTGGAAACTTTCCTCATGTCAGCACGTTGTAGGTGTCGCCACCGGCGCCAGTCTTGTGTGAATGCTCTGAAAAGCTAATCATTTGCATATCACAGCATCTTCTTCCTGTCGGTTAAATTTCGCTTCTGTAGCACATCGTCTTCGTGGTGTAGCAATTGTAATGGTCAGTAGTGTAGTAGCAAATATTCTTTTATGCGAAGATAAATCAAAGTATTAATAATGAGTTGCAGAGAAAATTAAAGCAGATAGATATTTCAGATTCGTTTAATGAAACAGAGAGTGCTATGTAAAAGTGTTAGTAATTTAGCGGAGAATAAAAAAGAAGATAGGAAAGTATAGAGTGCATAGATAAGAAGGTTGACAGTTACCATCAGTTATATGAAGGGAAACCACTGGAACTTTAACGAAACTGTTCCTTTCTATTGAGATTAAAAGTTTTACAGTTATATAAATTGACTATGTACTGAGGCTTGGTTTTCTAAATTAGTAATACGTTTTAAATAACCCTTAGGCACTAATAGTCCCTTATTATTATTATTATTATTATTATTATTATTATTATTATTTCTTTCCTTTCTCAGACGTTATGTCTGGTTAAAAATGGAAAGTGACGCGGACCTTGATCAAGCGCGACTTCCTTTTAACTGTGCGGTATATGTTACATTGCATTTAGGAACTTTCGGGTAATTGAACATGTATCAATAATTACAGATTTCTGTAATATATACACTCCTGGAAATGGAAAAAAGAACACATTGACACCGGTGTGTCAGACCCACCATACTTGCTCCGGACACTGCGAGAGGGCTGTACAAGCAAAGATCACACGCACGGCACAGCGGACACACCAGGAACCGCGGTGTTGGCCGTCGAATGGCGCTAGCTGCGCAGCATTTGTGCACCGCCGCCATCAGTGTCAGCCAGTTTGCCGTGGCATACGGAGCTCCATCGCAGTCTTTAACACTGGTAGCATGCCGCGACAGCGTGGACGTGAACCGTATGTGCAGTTGACGGACTTTGAGCGAGGGCGTATAGTGGGCATGCGGGAGGCCGGGTGGACGTACCGCCGAATTGCTCAACACGTGGGGCGTGAGGTCTCCACAGTACATCGATGTTGTCGCCAGTGGTCGGCGGAAGGTGCACGTGCCCGTCGACCTGGGACCGGACCGCAGCGACGCACGGATGCACGCCAAGACCATAGGATCCTACGCAGTGCCGTAGGGGACCGCACCGCCACTTCCCAGCAAATTAGGGACACTGTTGCTCCTGGGGTATCGGCGAGGACCATTCGCAACCGTCTCCATGAAGCTGGGCTACGGTCCCGCACACCGTTAGGCCGTCTTCCGCTCACGCCCCAACATCGTGCAGCCCGCCTCCAGTGGTGTCGCGACAGGCGTGAATGGAGGGACGAATGGAGACGTGTCGTCTTCAGCGATGAGAGTCGCTTCTGCCTTGGTGCCAATGATGGTCGTATGCGTGTTTGGCGCCGTGCAGGTGAGCGCCACAATCAGGACTGCATACGACCGAGGCACACAGGGCCAACACCCGGCATCATGGTGTGGGGAGCGATCTCCTACACTGGCCGTACACCACTGGTGATCGTCGAGGGGACACTGAATAGTGCACGGTACATCCAAACCGTCATCGAACCCATCGTTCTACCATTCCTAGACCGGCAAGGGAACTTGCTGTTCCAACAGGACAATGCACGTCCGCATGTATCCCGTGCCACCCAACGTGCTCTAGAAGGTGTAAGTCAACTACCCTGGCCAGCAAGATCTCCGGATCTGTCCCCCATTGAGCATGTTTGGGACTGGATGAAGCGTCGTCTCACGCGGTCTGCACGTCCAGCACGAACGCTGGTCCAACTGAGGCGCCAGGTGGAAATGGCATGGCAAGCCGTTCCACAGGACTACATCCAGCATCTCTACGATCGTCTCCATGGGAGAATAGCAGCCTGCATTGCTGCGAAAGGTGGATATACACTGTACTAGTGCCGACATTGTGCATGCTCTGTTGCCTGTGTCTATGTGCCTGTGGTTCTGTCAGTGTGATCATGTGATGTATCTGACCCCAGGAATGTGTCAATAAAGTTTCCCCTTCCTGGGACAATGAATTCACGGTGTTCTTATTTCAATTTCCAGGAGTATATATATATATATATATATATATATATATATATATATATATAAAGATGTTTGTATGTAGATGTATTGCGTTGATGTACTGGTGGATACTGTGTGGTATGACTCCTGTAGTTGACAGTATAATTAGTATAATGTCAACTTTATCCTGATGCCACATGTTCTTGACTTCCTCAGCCAATTGGATGTATTTTTCAATTTTTTCTCCTGTTTTCTTTTGTATATTTGTTGTATTGGGTATGGATATTTCGATTAGTTGTGTTAATTTCTTCTTTATGTCGGTGAGTATGATGTCACGTTTGTTATGTGGTGTTGTCTTATCTGTTATAATGGTTCTGTTCCAGTATAATTTGTATTCATCATTCTCCGGTACATTTTGTGGTGCATACTTGTATGTGGGAACGTGTTGTTTTATAAGTTTATATTATAAGGCAAGCTGTTGCTGTATTATTTTTGCTACATTGTCATGTCTTCTGGGGTATTCTGTATTTGCTAGTATTGTACATCTGCTTGTGATGTGGTCTACTGTTTCTATTTGTTGTTTGCAAAGTCTGCATTTAGTTGTTGTGGTATTGGGATCTTTAATAATATGCTTGCTGTAATATCTGGTGTTTATTGTTTGATCCTGTATTGCAATCACGAATCCTTCCGTCTCACTGTATATATTGCCTTTTCTTAGCCATGCGTTGGATGCGTCTTGATCGATGTGTGGCTGTGTTAGATGATACGGGTGCTTACCATGTAGTGTTTTCTTTTTCCAATTTACTTTCTTTTTATCTGTTGATATGTGATCTAAAGGGTTGTAGAAGTGGTTATGAAATTGCAATGGAGTAGCCGATGTATTTATGTGAGTGATTGCTTTGTTTATTTTGCTAGTTTCTGCTCGTTCCGTAAACAATTTTCTTAAGTTGTCTACCTGTCCATAATGTAGGTTTTTTATGTCGATAAATCCCCTTCCTCCTTCCTTTCTGCTTAATGTGAATCTTTCTGTTGCTGAATGTATGTGATGTATTCTATATTTGTGGCATTGTGATCGTGTAAGTGTATTGAGTGCTTCTAGGTCTGTGTTACTCCAATTCACTACTCCAGATGAGTAGGTCAATATTGGTATAGCATAAGTATTTATAGCTTTTGTCTTGTTTCTTGCTCTCAATTCTGTTTTCAGTATTTTTGTTAGTCTTTGTCTATATTTTTCTTTTAGTTCTTCTTTAATATTTGTATTATCTATTCCTATTTTTTGTCTGTATCCTAGATATTTATAGGCGTCTGTTTTTTCCATCGCTTCTATGAAGTCGCTGTGGTTATCCAATATGTAATCTTCTTGTTTAGTGTGTTTTCCCTTGAATACGCTATTGATCTTGTCAGGAAGGCAGATATCGGAATAGGGTAATCGAGTTATGCGCTTCTCAACAACATTTACTTTATTTATAAGTTTCTATCTAACTGTGCTGCTATCTGTTTCTGTCTCTGATAGTATTCTACGTATTTATATTTTTTTATGTGTGCGAAATCTTATGGGACTTAACTGCTAAGGTCATCAGTCCCTAAGCTTACACACTACTTAACCTAAATTATCCTAAGGAGAAATACACACACCCATGCCCGAGGGAGGACTCGCACCTCCGCCGGGACCAGCCGACGTATTTATGTTTATGTACACTATTAAGAAAAAAGAAAGAAGCGATGTACTATGAAGGAATTATTCGAATGGGATGGAAATCGGTAGTCGGTGGATGTGATTTACATGTAAAGGCACACAAATTATTAGAATTTCAGAAAAATTTGATTTATTCACGAGAAAGGGCTTCAAAAACTGAACAAGTCTTCGCTCATTATTGAGGCTCATTTAGAAGCGAGACTCATTACTGAATACAATTGTACTCCACTCAATGAGATTCGAGCTCGAAGACGTGTTGGAGAAGCCCCCGACAGCGGTGGGATATCAACCGGAATGCCGCCCGCCATACGGCGCGACGAGGCCTTCCAAACAGGTTGCGATTTTGACGATCTAACGCGGCAACGGCACAAAAGTTGGCACGATATCCGTTAGGACACCCATACAACTCTGTCAATCAACTCCAAGTCGAATAACTGCTTACACAAGGGCCAAAGATGGATCAATGCGTTACTGACTTGCTCAATTTTGGAAGATCTTCCTCTTGAATAAATCACTCATTTTTTTCAGAAATTGTAATCATTCGTTTGTCAGTCCCATTTGGATAATTCATTCGTGGTTTGTCTTATTTTTTTGTGTTAGAATTCGCCGGCCGCGGTGGTCTAGCGGTTCTAGGCGCTCAGTCCGGAACCGCGCGACTGCTACGGTCGCAGGTTCGAATCCTGCCTCGGGCATGGATGTGTGTGATGTCCTTAGGTTGGTAGGTTTAAGTAGTTCTAATTTCTAGGGGACTGATGACCACAGATGTTAAGTCCCATAGTGTTCAGAGCCATTTTTGTGTTAGAATGTATTTTTGTAGCTACGCCTGGGCTGTTTTATGTGTTATCTTGTCTTAATCTGTTTAAATCCCCATCTGTTTCTGTATCTGTGTATGCGGTTTCATTCCCTCTATCTATCACTGCTGTCAGCTAGTGTTATTGTCCTGTTTGGTATCTGCCTATTCTACGCTATAGAAATAGTCTTCGCTGTTCTGTCTAGGTCAGCCATATGTCTGAATTTACGGGCGAGCTGTGTATGTTGTTTGTCATTCTTTGTCGTCTAGCCTGTGTATGCGATATGCAGTGTGGTATCACTTGTTCATTGGGGCCAGTTTCCCCAAATGCAAGTTCTTGGCTCGGGTGGATGTTCATCCTATGGAAGTCAGCTAGGTATGGACCATGTCCCGTTAGGAAATGTGTTATTCCGCGGGTTGGAGTAGCTCGTTTTATCATTAATCTCTCCGTCTGTTGTCCCGTGTGTTCCACTCCATTTGCCACGTATTCATCCGCTGTCTTTCAAGATGGCGTTTATCGGTCGGTTATGCGGTCGATTGTGACTCCTCTACTTTATCAAAAAAATGTTCAAATGTGTGTGAAATCTTATGGGACTTAACTGCTAATGTCATCAGTCCCTAAGTTTACACACTACTTAACCTAAATTATTCTAAGGAAAAACACACACACCCAAGCACGAGGGAGGACTCGAACCTCCGCTGGGATCAGCTGCACAGTCCATGACTGCAGCGTCCTAGACCGCTCGGCTAATCCTGCGCGTCTCTACTTTATCTCTGAAGCCCATCTTCGCTCAGTATTTTGCAGTACGGTACCTAACGGTGATGTCGATTGAAGAGCCGCTCAAGACTACAGAAAGGGCTTCCAGAAATGTAGTTCTACGGACGCCTGATTACCGAAGGATCACACCATTCTGCCTGCGCATCGCAGCAGTTATCCTTCTCGCCAGCCGATGTTTATGTGCCCCTGTGCTTCCTGAAAAACAAATAATAGATTCAAAGATTTACAGTATAAAACCTGTAGTGATTATTCTGGCCAGTTTTGTAGCAGATTTATTAACTTGGCTGCTGTAAGTTATTGGACAGGCAAAAGTTAGTAGAGGTTCGTGATGCTGTAAAAAGAGCGATGCGCGAAGCATACAACCAATATCATCGTCATAGCAAAAGATCTTACTGAAAACCCAAGGAAATTCTAGTCTTAAGTAAAATCGGTAAGCGGGTCGAAGGCTCCCATCCAGTCACTCACTGATCAGTCTGGCCTGGCAACGGAAGACAGCAAAACGAAAGCTGAAATTTTAAATTTAGCATTTGAGAAATCTTTCACGCAGGAGGATCGTACAGACATACCGCCGTTTGAGTCTCGTACAGATTCCCGTATGGAGGACATAGTGGTAGACATCTCTGGGGTTGTGAAGCAGCTGAATGGGTTGAAAATAAATAAATCGCAAGGTCCTGGTGGGATTCCAGTTCGGTTTTATAGAGGGTACTCTACTGCATTGGCTCCTTACTTAGCTTGCATTTATCGCGAATCTCTTGCCCAACGTAAAGTCCCGAGCGACTGGAAAAAAGCGCAGGTGACGCCTGTATATAAGAAGGGTAGTAGAACGGATCCTCAAAATTACAGACTTTAACATCGGTTTGTTGCAGGATTCTCGAACATATTCTCAGCTCGAATATAATGAATTTCCTTGAGAGAGAGAAGTTGCTGTCCATGCATCAGCACGGCTTTAGAAAGCATCGCTCCTGTGAAACGCAACTCGCTCTCGTTTAACATGATATCTTGCGAACCATGGATGAAGGTTATCAGACGGATGTCATATTCTTTGACTTCCGAAAGCGTTTGACTGTGTGCCCCTCTGCAGACTCCTAACTAAGGTACGAGCATATGGGATTGGTTCCCAAATATGTGAGTGGCTCGAAGACTTCTTAAGTAATTGAACCCAGTACGTTGTCCTCGATGGTGAGTGTTCATCGGAGGTGAGGGTATCATCTGGAGTGCCCCAGGGAAGTGTAGTAGGTCCGCTGTTGTTTTCTATCTACATAAATGATCTTTTGGATAGGGTAGATAGCAATGTGCGGCTGTTTGCTGCAGCACTTGACACAGTCACGTCGATTAAATATTTGGGCCTAACATTGCAGTGCGATATGAAGTGAGACAAGCATGTAATGGCAGTTGTGGGGAAGGCGGATAGTCATCTTCGGTTCGTTGGTAGAATTTTGGGAAGATGTGGTTCATCTGCAAAGGAGACCGCTTATAAAACAATAATACGACCTATTCTTGAGTACTGCTCGAGCGTTTGGGATCCCTATCAGGTCGGATTGAGGAGGACATACACTCCTGGAAATTGAAATAAGAACACCGTGAATTCATTGTCCCAGGAAGGGGAAACTTTATTGACACATTCCTGAGGTCAGATACATCACATGATCACACTGACAGAACCACAGGCACATAGACACAGGCAACAGAGCATGCACAATGTCGGCACTAGTACAGTGTATATCCACCTTTCGCAGCAATGCAGGCTGCTATTCTCCCATGGAGACGATCGTAGAGATGCTGGATGTAGTCCTGTGGAACGGCTTGCCATGCCATTTCCACCTGGCGCCTCAGTTGGACCAGCGTTCGTGCTGGACGTGCAGACCGCGTGAGACGACGCTTCATCCAGTCCCAAACATGCTCAATGGGGGACAGATCCGGAGATCTTGCTGGCCAGGGTAGTTGACTTACACCTTCTAGAGCACGTTGGGTGGCACGGGATACATGCGGACGTGCATTGTCCTGTTGGAACAGCAAGTTCCCTTGCCGGTCTAGGAATGGTAGAACGATGGGTTCGATGACGGTTTGGATGTACCGTGCACTATTCAGTGTCCCCTCGACGATCACCAGTGGTGTACGGCCAGTGTAGGAGATCGCTCCCCACACCATGATGCCGGGTGTTGGCCCTGTGTGCCTCGGTCGTATGCAGTCCTGATTGTGGCGCTCACCTGCACGGCGCCAAACACGCATACGACCATCATTGGCACCAAGGCAGAAGCGACTCTCATCGCTGAAGACGACACGTCTCCATTCGTCCCCCCATTCACGCCTGTCGCGACACCACTGGAGGCGGGCTGCACGATGTTGGGGCGTGAGCGGAAGACGGCCTAACGGTGTGCGGGACCGTAGCCCAGCTTCATGGAGACGGTTGCGAATGGTCCTCGCCGATACCCCAGGAGCAACAGTGTCCCTAATTTGCTGGGAAGTGGCGGTGCGGTTCCCTACGGCACTGCGTAGGATCCTACGGTCTTGGCGTGCATCCGTGCGTCGCTGCGGTCCGGTCCCAGGTCGACGGGCACGTGCACCTTCCGCCGACCACTGGCGACAACATCGATGTACTGTGGAGACCTCACGCCCCACGTGTTGAGCAATTCGGCGATACGTCCACCCGGCCTCCCGCATGCCCACTATACGCCCTCGCTCAAAGTCCGTCAACTGCACATACGGTTCACGTCCACGCTGTCGCGGCATGCTACCAGTGTTAAAGACTGCGATGGAGCTTCGTATGCCACGGCAAACTGGCTGACACTGACGGCGGCGGTGCACAAATGCTGCGCAGCTAGCGCCATTCGACGGCCAACACCGCGGTTCCTGGTGTGTCCGCTGTGCCGTGCGTGTGATCATTGCTTGTACAGCCCTCTCGCAGTGTCCGGAGCAAGTATGGTGGGTCTGACACACCGGTGTCAATGTGTTCTTTTTTCCATTTCCAGGAGTGTAGAAGCAATTCAGAGGTGGGCTGATAGATTTGTTACTGGTAGGTTTAATCATCACGCGAGTGTTATGGAAATGCTTCAGGAACTCGGGTGGGAGTCTCTGGAGGAAAGGAGGCGTTCTTTTCGTGAATTCCTACTGAGGAAATTTATAAAACCAGCATTTGAGGCTGACTGCAATACAATTTTACTGCCGCCAACTTATATTTCGCGGAAAGACCACAAAGATAAGATAAGAGAGATTAGGGCTCGTACAGAGGCATATGGGCGGTCATTTTTCCCTCGTTCTGTTTGGGAATGGAACAGGGAGAGAAGATTCTAGTTGTGGTACGAGGTACCCTCCACCACGCACCGTATGGCGGATTGCGGAGTATGTATGTAGATGTAGATGTAGATGGTGGGTCTTGAAAGGCAGTCCTTAGCCAATCGTAATTTCCAAATATCTTGTCGTCTGCTTTTGTGCTACATTTCTGTTACAAAGTTTCGCCAATTGGTTTCTAGAGTCTCCCTTCAAGTAGGGCGTAAAGTGTCTTGTTTTGGGCAATCGTCAGTTTATTCTGTTCACACCATTTGTTCCTGTGTTGTAGTACACCACTAACTTTCTTCTCAAGTTGTTCTCAGGAGCTGCCCGATACTATCACCAGCAGGCCTTCAGCAAATTCCACTGCGCAGACAGGGACCTTCACTAGATATAACAGGATTCTGAAACTGAATCCCTACTAAAGGCCTAATCCCGTATCCTGTGGTAGAGGTGGCCGATACCCGCAGCTCCATCAGACGAGCGAACTTCACTGGCCACCAGTGGTTTTCAAATGCACCTCCGACGTCTATCGCTGTGACTTTCACATATTTGCGATCTGTGCTTTTTAAGGTGCGGAGGGTTTCGTATATCGTGTCGTCGATTGACTTGTTTTTCCGACATCGATACCGATGCAGGATAACTCCTGCCAGCTCCCAGTGCGAGTGTAGTGTAGCACACAGCAGGCGGTCCTGGACGTTCGCCAGTATGAAAATTGGCCAAAATGAGTTTCGAATGGTTAGGTCTCTATCACCGGCTTTCGTGGTGATTACAATGTTTGATATTTTCCACGGTGCAGATACTCTCCTGTCTGGAGAGTCCCGCTTAACGCCTCGGTTAGAAGGAGGGTATTCAGTGGCGCGGTCTGTTGTAGCACTTCCGCGTGGATGCCCTCGGGTCCTATTATCGCTCGCTTCGAAACGCATAAGATGAGCTTTTCAGCGCAACCGTAGGAAGTACGTAGCAGTAGCAACATCTGCATTCTGTACATAAGGGAAGATTACACTGTGGGTTCTTCATTCAAAAACCGCATCTGAATTTTATTTGGTTTTGAGGGGATAGTTTATGCCTTGTGTAAGCAGGAGAAACATTCACGACCATGTGTCCATTTTTGACACTGTAGCCTGTCGAGACGGTGCTTTCCCATTTCATGATGTTACTGCTCACGTTGGTCGCGATCCTAGGTTTGTTATGCAAATATGAATCGAGAACTTCAGGAGGGCAGTACTCTATACATTGCTTACCTCAGTGATTCTGTAGAATTCCTCCTCAATGATCATCTAATTAGTCGATTTAATTTCCAAATTCTTCCGTAACATCTCAAACGCTTCTTTTTCTTGTTTTCTCGCAGGCCATGATTCACCCCAACACAATTCTGTCCCCCAGACATAAATTTTCTCCAGAAATTAAGGGCTATGTTTGTACTAGTAGATCTCTGTTGGTCATGAATGCTCTCTTTACCTGTGCTAATTAGCGCTTGTGTCCTTCTTGCTTATTCCAACATGTGCTACTTTGCTTTCAAGATAGTGTAGTTCTTTGACTTCATCTACTCGTGATCCCCAATTTTGATGTTAATTTTATCACTAACCTCATTGCTGCTACTCTTCTACAATTTCATCTACTTTCGGTTTACTCTTAATTCATAGCATGTATTCATTAGATCCTTAAGTTCGTTCAAGAGATGTGGTAAATCTTGCTAACTTTCACCGATGATAGCTAGGTCATCAGCGAATCTCGTCACTGATATCCTTTCATCCTGAATTACACTTTACACTTTACTTGATCACAAGTCCTCAAAAGCTCTGTCAACTTTTTGAGTCCCAACAATATGAAAAAGTATAATTTCAAACATTTTCAGAGAGTTAACCTTTATTATCGTAGAGAGCAACGAATACAAGAAGAAATTCCAAAATGTAAACATTCAGTTGTTTTAAGGAGGAGGTTTCACTTTGGAATAAAATTTTTCACAAGAAGCAACGAGTACAAGAAGAAAGCTGCGAAAACCAAACAACGATTTGCTTTAAAGTGGTGGTTTGACTTTGGAAGCACTGTAAAATACAATTCTCACCCACTCATCATTTCATGTGATATGTTTGAAGACCATTTCGCATTTTTCCTACACGCAATCCCATATGTCGAAATTTCCATGAACTCATGATGCCTTAAACAAACTATAGTCCTAAATAACAAGCAAAAACGGGTCTAAAATTTAACAGATTATGTCAAAAGTCCGTACTGCCTCAGTGCTTTAAATTTCAAACCACTCCTAACAGTAGTGGTACCAACTCAAATTTACGTTAAGATAACTTTAGGTAGACATACTTTCACTTTCAATGATGTCAATACGATCACAAAAAACACATCTAGCAGTCTCCTACAATCCTGCAGCGCGATCTCCGCTCCGACTGTTGCTTTGAAAGCTGTAAATGACTGCTACAATGCACTACATTCGTAAACGTAACTCAGCATACCACTAGATGTCTGTCTTGCAATAGACTCCGTGGTTTCGTGTAAAAAGCACTGGTAGTTCAAAACAAAATTAATGAAATGGTGGTTTGGAGCACAAAACACTGGTTCTCGAAGGTTTAAACTCTAATATTAGGGCAAGCGTATCTGCCGTATCTTGTTTACAGCAAGACAAGTATCCACACGTACATATTATGACTTCTGGAGTATCAGAGTTGGTGTCGTTACCATTTGCTGTAACTTCCATTTGGCCTGACAGTAGAAAGAGGAGCCTCGACAGTGATTGCTCCAATGTCAAGAATGACCAAAAGAGTGGAACCACGTCGTTTTTTCAGATGATTACTACTGATTCTGATTGCAGCAGTGGAGACTTCGGAGACAACGAACACTGCAGATTGCGTTTGTCATCGCTATACGAGTTCAGCATCAGGCATCCCCCCATGGGGTTCACAACTCTTTTCTGGACACGTGCGTAGCGAGCACGGGACCCCAAGCTAATGTGGCCCTCCTTCCTTTCCGGGCTGCATACCTTCCCTTTCCTCATCCTTCCCCCTCCCCCATCTTCGCCCCCCCCTCACCTCTGGCTCTTTCCTTCCCTTTCTCCCCCTCTGGGAGTATGGTTTGTGCCTACGTCCGGAGACGGACGCTCTAAACTGTTACAAATTCCTTGCTTTCTATACTTGCAAGTCTTCGTCCTTCCTCTGTCCTTCTCTTTTCCTTCCCGCTTCTCTCTGCACTTTTCTCCGCTGCGGCGTTTGAGACCCCTCTTCTTTCCTTTCCCTTTCTCTTTTTTCCTCCCTGTGCGTGTCTGAAGGCCGACCCACGCACTTCCATGCGTAGCCGGTGACGGGGTAACGCGTAATTACCCGCCCCGGGTAGACAGGTAGGACACGTACGTACCCCCTGGTAACGGCCAGGCCCAGGGAGGGGTGATTACCTGAGCTGATACCTTCCGAAAGTGCCGATTGGTCCCTCCGTCCGTTTGTCGGGAGGTGTGACCTGAGGTGTGAACAATCACCTAAGGCGGGAGTGCCCTCAGTGAGGGTCCCCACAAGGGAGGAGCGCGCCATCGGAGACGCTGGTAATCATGGGGGATTCTTCCGCAATTGTTTCCTCACCTTCCACTATGTCAGCTCACAAACGTAAGTTCACTGAGTCTCAGCCACAGACAGTTCTTCCATCGTTGCCACAGTTCCTTGTTGTTTCTCGGTCTGACGAAGGTCACGACTTCTCCACGGTCAACCCTTTCATTATTCAGAAAGGTGTCGACGCAATTGCAGGTCCTGTAAAGTCTTGTTCCAGATTACGGAATGGCACCCTGTTGTTAGAAACAGTCAGTGCCCTCCAGGCACAAAAATTGCTGCGTACTTCTCTGCTCCACACCTTCCCTGTCCGGGTGGAACCGCACCGTACCTTAAATTCCTCGCATGGAGTCGTTTATACACGCTCCCTCGATGGATTGTCTGACGAAGAAATTCAGCACTACCTGTCTGACCAGGGCGTAACGGCTGTTCATAGAGTTATGAAAAGGATTGACACGAACATCATTCCAACCCGCACTGTCTTCTTGACATTTGACAAAGTTCAACTTCCATCGAAAATCAAAGCAGGCTATGAGATAATTTCCGTTCGCCCTTATGTCCCAAACCCTACGTGTTGCTATCGGTGTCAGCGGTTCAATCACACCAGCCAGTCCTGTTCCAATCTGGCCAAATGTGTTACGTGTGGCAAGGATGCCCATGAGGGTGCTTGTCCACCTCCATCCTCTCGCTGCATCAACTGTATGGGTGACCACGCTGCTTCCTCTCGAGATTGCCCCGTTTTTAAGGATGAAAAGCTCATCCAGGAAATAAGAGTGAAGGAAAAGGTGTCGACCTTTGCTGCTCGAAAATTATTCGCCAGTCGCCAGCCCACCGTGCCTCAGACAGGAAAATACAGCACTGTCCTTGCTTCTCCTCGGCCAACAAAGGAGGCGGCCACGCAGACTTGCGACCTCACCTTTAGTGCCACGGTCGTCAGATCGGCCAGCGCAAAGATCGCTCGTTCAACCTCACCACTTTCGCCTGCCCACTCTATGGCTCACCCTTCATCGGGTTCTGCTAAATCTCGAGCCCAAAAGTCAGACACCAAGCCTTCCAAAAAAGAGCATACTCGTGAAGAGTTTTTACGTACCGCAACTTCCACAATCATTGGTTCCTCCTTCATCTAAACATCATACTTCTAAGAAGGCTACAAAGAAACCCAGTTCCTCTCCTTCTCCGCCAAGGCGTGTCCCATCTACGGCACCACCTGGCGGAAATTGCCCTCGGCCGTCTTCTGTATCGCCGAGGCGCACTGCTGGTGGCCGGTCAACCGGCCGATCGCTGGTGGCAGGAGCTGCTCCTGACCAACCTATGGATCAGGATCTTCTGCCTTCGGCTGAATGCCATTCCATGCTGTCGGTCGCTAGCTCCGAGCAGTCTTTGAGTTGACAGCAACTTTGGTCACATTCCTCCATTTTCTGTTCACCCTATGTCCATTATCCACTGGAATATCCGCGGCATTCGAGCCAATCGTGATGAATTGTCGATCCTCTTACGATCCTACTCGCCGGTCATCTTCTGTCTTCAGGAAACAAAGCTGCGTCCCCATGACCGCTTTGTTCTCCCTCATTTTCAGTCTGTCCGATATGATCTCCCCTCTGTTGAAGGCACTCCAGCCCATGGAGGACTCATGATTCTTCCCTATGATACTCTCCATTATCACCCAATCCCCTTAAACACTTCCTTCCAAGCTGTCGCCGTCCGTCTTTCCCTTTCCGGATACACGTTCTCTCTTTGTACTGTATACATTCCATCGTCCACACCAATGGCACGAGCTGATCTCCTTCATCTTCTTGGTCAGCTTCCACCCCCCTATTTGCTGGTTGGGGACTTCAATGCCCACCACCCGCTTTGGGGATCTCCACATCCTTGTCCACGTGGCTCACTATTGCTAGACGTCTTCCACCAAGCGGATCTAGTTTGCCTCAACACTGGGATCCCTACATTTTTATCTGCCTCCATGACAAATTTATCTCATTTGGACCTTGCGGTCGGTACTTTTCCGCTAGCTCGGCGCTTTGAATGGTTCGCCCTTGATGATACACACTCGAGTGACCACTTTCCATGTGTCCTTCGACTGCAGCCTCAACTGCCATACATGCGCCCGCGACGATGGAAGTTTACCCAAGCTGATTGGACACTTTTTTCGTCTCTAGCGACATTCGATGACCGTCGCTTTCCCAGCGTCGACGATGAGGTCACACATATTACCAACGTTATTCTTACAGCTGCGGAAAGTTCAATACCACCCACCTCCGAATTGCCCCGGCGCCCCCCAGTTCCTTGGTGGAACGAAGCATGCCGTGATGCAACACGTGAGCAGCGACGTGCTCTCCGCGTTTTCCGCCACCATCCTACTTTGGCCAACTGTATCCGCTATAAGCAGTTCCGTGCGCGATGCCGTCGCGTCATCCGCGATACCAAGAAGGCAAGCTGGAAATTCTTTATTAGCTCATTTAACACCTTCACTCCCTCCTCGGAAGTTTGGAGTCGGCTTCGACGGTTCTCAGGCGCGCCTAGTTTCTCCCCGGTCTCTGGGCTCACTGTCGCGCATGATACATTCGTGGACCCCGTTGCAATTTCTAACTCGTTGGGTCAGCACTTTGCTGAGATTTCGAGCTCTTCCAATTACCTGCCAGCGTTTCTCCCGAAGAAACGTGCAGCGGAAGTGCGACCTCTTGCTTTCTCCTCTCAAAATCGCGAAAGCTATAATACTGTTTTCTCCATGCGGGAACTCCAACATGCACTCTCTTCTTCTCGCTCCTCCGCCCCAGGACCGGATGGTATCCACGTCCAAATGTTGCTGCATTTATCAACCCATAGTCTGCATTACCTCCTTCGCCTCTATAATCGAATTTGGACCGACAGCACTTTTCCCAGACGATGGCGGGAAGCTATTGTCGTTCCCGTTCCGAAACCTGGAAAGGACAAACATCTCCCCTCTAGCTATCGCCCTATTTCTCTCACCAGTAGTGTCTGTAAGGTTTTGGAGCGTATGGTGAATTACCGTCTAGCGTGGTGGCTGGAGTCCCGCAGTCTTTTAACACCTGCCCAATGCGGATTCCGAAAGCATCGTTCTGCCGTTGACCATCTTGTTGCTCTCTCCACTTATATCATGAATAATTTTCTCCGGAAACGCCAAACAGTAGCAATATTTTTTGATCTGGAGAGAGCATACGATACCTGTTGGAGGACAGGTATCCTCCGCACACTGTTCTCTTGGGGTTTTCGAGGTCGGCTGCCCCTTTTTCTTCGCGAATTTATGGCAGAGCGCACATTTAGGGTGCGGGTGAACACTACTCTCTCCCGTACTTTCTCCCAAGAAAACGGGGTACCCCAGGGCTCCGAGCTGAGTGTTGTACTGTTTGCCATTGCCATCAATCCAATTATGGATTGTCTCCTTCCTGATGTCTCGGGCTCCCTCTTTGTGGACGATTTTGCGATCTACTACAGCTCTCAACGGACCAGCCTTCTTGAACGGCGTCTTCAAGGATGTCTCGATCGCCTCCACTCTTGGAGCATCGAAACCGGCTTCCGTTTCTCTCCCATAAGATCGTTTGTGTTAATTTTTGGCGACGTAAGGAGTTTCTTCCAACCTCCTTACATCTAGGACCTGTCAACCTTCCGTTTTCGGACGTCGCTAAATTCTTGGGTCTTATGTTTGACAGAAAACTATGCTGGTCCTCCCACATTTCGTATCTTTCGGCTCGCTGTCTGCGATCCCTCAACACCCTCCGTGTCCTGAATGGTACCTCCTGGGGAGCGGACCGAGTGGTCCTCTCCGCCTCTATCGCGCCTTAGTGCGCTCGAAATTGGACTATGGAAGCATAGTCTACTCCTCTGCTCGGCCGTCTATTCTTCGGCGTCTCGACTCTATCCACCACCGTGGATTACGTTTAGTATCTGGAGCTTTTTACACCAGCCCTGTGGAAAGCCTTTATGCTGAGACTGCTGAACTTCCGCTGTCAAATCGGCGAGCAGTCCTTCTGAGCCGTTATGCCAGCCATCTGTCTTCCATGCCTGCTAATCCAGCCCATGACATATTTTTCGACGCCTCCTTTGATGTAGGGTATGTAAGCCGCCCCTCCTCCCTACTACCACCGGGAGTCCGCTTCCGTCGACTGCTCCATTCTCTTTCCTTCCGCTTTCCTACAACCTTCTTGACAACTTGGGGTACAGCACCGCCTTGGCTCCGTCCCCGGATCTGCCTGCTCCATGACCTTTGTCGATTTCCCAAGGATGGTACCCCTTCACTTGTTTATCGTCGGGCATTTGCTGCTCTATGTGCACAAGTGACGGAAGCCACATTTATTTACACCGATGGCTCGAAAACATCGTTAGGTGTAGGGAGTGCCTATGTTGTTGGCGACACCCCAAATCACTTTCGGCTTCCCGACCAGTGTTCGGTCTATACTGCGGAGCTTTATGCTGTTCTCCGGGCTGTCCACTACATCCGCCGCCATCAGCGGTACAGTACGTTATCTGCTCCGATTCTCTCAGCTCTCTCCTCAGTCTCCAAGCTCTTTACCCTGTGCACCCTCTAGTCCACCGGATTCAGGACTGTCTGCGCTTGCTCCACCTGGGGGGCGTCTCGGTGGCGTTCCTCTGGCTCTCGGGACACGTTGGTATCTGCGGAAATGAGGCGGCCGATATTGCAGCCAAGGCTGCAGTCTCTCTTCTTCGGCCAGCTATTCCATCGATTCCCGTCGCCGATCTACGGCGCGTTTTATGTCGTCGTGTTGTTCATTTATGGCACGCGCACTGGTCGACACTTCCCCAAAATAAATTGCGGGACGTGAAAACTCTTCCTTGTACTTGGACCTCTTCCTCCCGAACGCGTCGTCGGGAGGAGGTAATTTTAACTAGACTCCGGATAGGGCACTGTCTTTTTAGCCATAGACATCTTTTAAGCGGCGATCCTCCCCCACTCTGTCCCCACTGCTCTCAGTTGTGGACGGTGAGACACCTTTTAATTGAGTGCCCCTATTTTACTCCATTACGCGCCCGTCTACAGCTGTCGCCTGATATATCGTCAATTTTAGCAGATGACACGCGATCGGCCGATCGCGTTCTAGAGTTCATTCGTGCCAGTGAAATGTCGTCAGTTATTTGAAGTTTTTTTTGGGACAACCAACCCCATTCTGTAGTGAATTTTTAAGCCTTCCTTCTGCTTTTAGTTTCTCCAATTTTATGACTTTCGTTCCCATTGCTGCTAGTTTCCGTTTTCGTTTTTTACTGTTTCCTAAGTCATAGACCGGGCGCTAATGACCCTAGCAGTTTTGCGCCCTAAAACCATAACAAAAAAAAGACTCATCGCCCTAGTTTCCATCACGCTGCCAGTATTAATTCAGCCTTCAGCAGACGAAATGCCTGCTCAAGCAAAGACACCCTGACGCTATCGATATAGTTGAAGTAGTAAAGTCTTTGCACACGCGCGTTACTTTTTTTCTTCGGTGATGTTGGTCAGGAAATGCAGTGTCAGTTTACATTGCTGGAAACGGCAGATAAAGCCTCTGTATGATATGTTTGTACTTGGCTGGTGACATGGGTGGCAAGAAGATGAGTGAGTTGGATCGGACGGGCAACAAACTGTGTAGTTGGTAACGAAAACGTTTATTACTTTTAAACATATTCATAAAGGTCATCACATTGCTTCTCATTTCACAGAAGTGGGTGAATACCAAGTTGTTGTCCTAAGCCGTTTTGTCGAACTACATGTTTTGTGGACCCAGTATCTTCCTTTATCATCTCTACTATTGTGTTGATTATCAGCCACAACTAAAACTTTTACTTGGCCGTTTTATGGTCACTGTAGTTTTCTGTTCGCTTCCGTAGATCCCACATTTCAATCTTTATGTTGTATACAACGGCACCGAGCGAGGTGGTGCAGTGGTTAGACACTGGACTCGCATTCGGGAGGACGACGGTTCAATCCCGCGTCCGGCCATCCTGATTTAGGTTTTCCGTGATTTCCCTAAATCGCTCCGGGCAAATGCCGGGATGGTTCCTTTGAAAGGGCACGGCCGACTTCCTTCCCTAATCCGATGAGACCGATGACCTCGCTGTCTGGTCTCCTTCCCCAAAACAACCAAACTATACATTGGCCAGTTGGTAAGTCAACGTATGTTGCGCTCCACATGGCTGTCTTTACTTCCCATATTGATACTGATATTAATATTATCCTATTCTCCCTGTCACGAGTTTTCTCAGGGCCTTTTGAATTAAAACCAATGTATGAGTCTCTGAGGGTTGTGTCTTCAGTAACGGGTGGTGACACGTTGTGTGCCTACAGCTATTGATCACGTCGACTTTGATTAACATAACATTTGTGATTGAAGGCCCCATTCTTTAGTTATTTTCATTCAATATAGAGTTATTGAAAATTGCGGTTACTGATTTTATACGCCTTATACATAATCTTTCGTAATCCCTCGCCTATCTTTTCTATGGTCACAACCTCGCAATTTTGTAAAGATAGAACTATATACATCGCGCATACACATATATGAACGTGTTTTTTCGGTGTGTATGAGATAAAGTTATCGTTGAATTTACGAGATGCAGGACAGACTGAGCTCAGATTGTCCCCTAGCCATATTCACAGGTCTAAGAAGAAAGTTACTTGGTTTCAGGGCATAATCTCGTTAGTGAAAGTTAAATCTTTTAAAGGATTAATTTTTGGGTTTAGGTAACTCCGAGTTCATGTCGGTGCAGGGTCTAAACTGAATGAATTTAAATAGTTTTCGCATGAAAGGTAGCTTAATATCAGTACAATTCAGAGCAGTAGGTTACAGCCTTTACCTTCTCATTAGCTGAGTATCAACAGAAGCCCACTTTCAGAGTCCACTGTGATAAAAACAACTAAGATGCAATGGCTTAAGGTGCAATGTGTGGATGTCACTCAGAAATGTTGAACCTGTAATGTTCTGAATATGTCTGGCACGAAACTGTCTCCTCTGGCCACCATTCACTGGTACACTTCTCCTCGTTTTTTTGAGCAACACGCTGTGCCACATACACACTTATTCCACTCTTGCTACTGCGTCTGAACTACTCTCCCTGACACGGAAGGCGGTGGCGTAATGGGCAGACATAAGACAAGTACCAAGGACAACTGCGATTCCTATCCTTAGCTTGGAATTCCGAGCTAGATTTAGCCCCAAAAAACGAATGCCACGATAGTTCCACAATCAGAGCTTTTGCTCCGTCTCTAATGACCTGGCCGTCGACGAGACGTTAAACTCTAATCTGTCTTCCTTTCTTCCCCTTCTTAGTGTCATACATGTTGCATAATAAAAAATAAATATACGAAAGCATAAATCTGCGATTAGTTAAAGACAATGCAGTTCTCTGCAGCGTAAAATTCTCGCCATCTTCCTGCAGGGATTTTAGGACAAAACAAAAGTAACATTCCCACGTGTACGAGTATATCTTTCTGCTGCTGTACCACAGAAGCGGAGCTCGTTTCCAAGCGCGCGACACACAGAATTTATAGGATGTACAGCCTAATGAACATTCTTATGTCTGTAAGAGACTCCAGGCGAACCTCTCACGTTAGCGGTTGACTTCCTGTGGTCATTATTTCACCTGCAGTGGACTTCTGTCCAACAATCTATGTTCGTAAAATCTATTTCTGAAATGAAATTCATATCGAGAATAAATGTCATGGAAATCTGTTTCTATAGCTACAACACTACCCTGAATGAAGGACAAAGCAAACATTTTGTTTTAACGAAAACCAATGCCGTAATGTTTGTAATGCCTGTGCTCAGAAGAGAACCTAATACTGTGTTGCAAATGTCGTTTTAAATATGTCCACATAAATGCAAAATAGTATTATCATCATCGTACGTCTTCACTTAAATAGCGACGAATAATGTAGTCACCTTAACTCTATACGGGAACTACTACAGTGCATGTGTTAGAATGGTTCACTATAAAGAAAAAAAATGTTAATTTACTCTCTGTACATATCGGCAAAACACGCAGAGTAGCTGTTAAAATCGAATATTTCTTAACTGTCAGCCTATAGCAACATAAGCAAGTATCCTGACTGAGTAGCTATAGTGCTTTCTATGTCACATCACTGTGTAACTATGAGATCATGTACCTATCGTCTTTGAGTCCAGATCTTTAATCTCTACTTAAGGCTGTATAAATAACCAAAAGCAGCTATATTCCAGTCTTTAATTATTAAAGCAAAGAGTGACAATAAATGAAATTTAAACTGGGAAACAGTGAATTACTTACACATTGAATGTTGAGAAGTGGATGCGAGCATGAATTTTCCGTGTCAGCTGGTCACACTACGCACGGCAGGGGCTGCACTTTGCCGCGCAGCCGCAGTTCGATGTTCATCTATGACGATGTGCCCGCCGTAGCAATAACTGGCGCATAGGAATGTACCAGTAATCACTCCATCTTATTTGCACGTCCATTTCAGGGAAATCGGCAGCATTTATTCTCTTAATGTAGGCGCTGGGGTTTTACGCAAATTGGCAGACGTGCATACGCGCGGTAACAAAACACAGCGTCGATATAATCTGAACCCAGATGCAAATGAAACTGTTTCACACCGTTACACTGAAAAATACACACAGCGCTTTGCACATGCACCGATTTGCGCTTTCCGCTTCCATTGCGTCTGTGCGTAGCATTTATGTAAGCAAAAAATGTGTTACAGTTTCGCCACGATGCTACCATGTAACCTCAGCGAACCCTCAACTTTTCGTAGATCTCCATAATCATACTATCGGATGTAACCTCTCACTTCTAACATTACTTTCGAGGCAGAACTTATTAAAATAGAAAAATGGTGAGAACAAACTGCTTAAATAGTAAATATTAAACAATAGTTTAAATTTCTAAAATGATAAAACATTATAATATGTAATTTATTATACGTATAGAGTCAATACCGCTTCATACTGAAGAGTAATGCATACGAAACAGCTGTACTGCAGTTCAATTATTTCTTCGGTGAGGATGTAACTTGAAATAATGAATTAAAATGTTTTCCAAGGGCGGGACTTGAAAGCGGGTCGCCTAATTACTATCCATTGCGTCAACCTGCATACACTACCCTCGTCTAAAGCCCCCCCCCCCCCACACCAAGACAAACTTGAATTCACACCTTGATTTTCCCCCTGTTAAATCGTCTGTAATGCCGAGGCTCTCCGATACTGGAATAACACAACACAATAGAGAAATCCTGCGTAGGTGATCTTGGTGTGAACTGAAGTTTGTCTTAAAGTGGGTTAGTGTAGTTCATAGCACCTGTGTCTCGTTAACAGGAGACCTGGGTTAAAGTCCTGACCTGGACAGAAGATTTAATTTATTACTTCAACTTCTATTCTTATCAAAGTAAAGTTGAGATTCAGTAGGTATTCCATCATATCATTCATTTCCGTTGGTTAGATAGTTTTACAGGGCTACTGTAAATGATTCATTCGTTTTCAGAGTTATTTACTTTCCGAAGTAAACTCACCAAGTTCTCTGAGTGACCCTCTGCCTAGCGGTAGTATTGACTAGTTCAGCTGTAAAGGAGACCGCATATAGGACGCTAGTGCGACCTATTCTTGAATACTGCTCGACTGTTTGGGCATAGAGTATTTTTAATATTTTGAAGACGAATAGCGACTTGTAATCAGCCATAAAAAAGTTAGAATTCCGACCATATTAAAAATCTGCGTCACACCGACGTTACAATCATTTTGTTGAAACAAAAACATCTGATAACACTATATTTTTTCCTTTCGCTGTGAGGTAAGTCGGGTCCAAGACCCCTGTATTACCTCCGAATATGGATGCCCTTGACACTGTCCCTAAACTGTCGATACCAACGCACTGTGCTCTGTTTGCATGGCGGTTCTTTTCGGTACTTACTTCTGAATGCAAGCTACACAGTTCCAACAGAAACATCTCGCATATTCCAAAACAAAACACCTCTCTCCTTGCCTTGTTACCAGTTTGTCAAGGCTCTGCACACGTAAAGCCAGCTGGTGGGTACAACGCAAAATGGGTGAGTCCACCGTTCTATTCAAGCATCAACCACACATGTATATGTAAGACTTTCGAAAATATGGAACTTTGAAAGCCAATGAATCATTTATGTCTGCCTTGCATTTAATTTTCTATAAATTAGAAGGGAAACTATTAAAGAAAATAAAACAGCATGTAACTAATATTGTGACTATAGATGTAGTTAAATATGATAAATGTAAGTAATTAGTCAGAAAATTCTTGACGGATTGAAACTGTGTTCCAGGAAGTTTTACATCAGCGCAACTCCATTGCAGAATAAAAAATTCATTTTGGTAATTTGTCTAGTTAGCACATAAAACTGAAGAAACTGTAAAAAGGAAGGAATTCTAGGACATGGGACCTGGATAAATTGAAAGAACCAGAGGTTCTAGAAAGTTTCAGAGAGAGCATTACGGAACGACTGACAAGAACAGGGAAAGAAATACAGTATAAGAAGAATGGGTAGCTTTGAGAGATCAAATAGTGAAGGCATCAGAGGATCAAGTAGTTCAAAAGACGAGGGCTAGTAGAACTCCTTGGGTAACACAAGAGATGCTGAGTTTAATTGACGAAAGGAAAAAAATATAAAAATGCAGTAAATGAAGCAAGCGAAAAGGTGTACAAACGTCTCAAAAATGAGACCGAAATGAAGAGCAAAATGGCTAAGCAGGGATGGCTAGAGGACAAATGTAAGGATGTAGAGGCATATACCACTAGGGGTAAGATAGATACTGCCTGCAGTAAAATTAAAGAGACCTTTGCAGAAAAGATAAACACCTGTATGAATATCAAGAGCTCAGAGGGAAAACCAGTTCTAGACAAAGAAGGCAAACAGGAAGATGGAAGGTGTCTATAGAGGGTCTATCCAAGGGCGACGTACTGGAGGGCAGTATTATGGAAATGGAAGAGGACGTAGATGAAGATGAAATGGGAAATATGATACTGCGTGAAGAATTTGACAGAGCTCTGAAACACATGAGTCAAAACGAGGCCCCGGGAGTAGGCAACATTCTATTAGAACTACTGATAGCCTTGGAAGAGCCAGCCATGACAATACACTACCATCTGGTGAGCAAGTGAAACATTAACGATAAACAGTTTGGACAAGAAGAGAATAGCTTTCGAAACGTGGAGCTACAGAAGAATGCTGAAGATTAGATGGGTAGATCACATAACTAATGAGGAGGTACAGACCAGAATTGGGGAGGAGAGGAATTGTGGCACAACTTGACTAGAAGAGGGGATCGGTTGGTAGGACACGTTCTGATGCATCAAGGAATCGCGAATTTAGTATTGGAGGGAAGCGTGGAGGCTAAAAACAGTAGAGGGAGATCAAGATATGAATACAGTAAGCAGATTCAGAAGAATGTAGGTTGCAGTAGTTACTCGGAGATGAAGAAGCTTGCACAGGATAGAGTAGCATGCAGATGTGCATCAACCCAGTATTTGGACTGAAGAGCACAACAACAACAACCTCATAAAAATGGTTCTCTGAATATAGTTACTCTGCACTCACCATCTAGAAAACCAACACCATAATCAGAGCTGGATAAAGGCCTGCTGTAGACTTTTTCATACGCTGCTCTATTCAGTGGCACCTATCCACGCTACTCCAGCATGTTTTCTATCCATCTTGCGTACTGTAAACAGAAACAAGTGGCAGCAGCACAAAAGAAATCAGTGTGGAGAAGAACTTAACATGTCAGAGGCAGAGAGAGAAATAATATCATAAGCTTAGCAGATGAGATGAAAGAAAGAAAACGAATAGAGATAGGGACGGAAAAGCACAGACAGGTTAAAAGTCTGTATGCAGTTTAAAAGTCCATAGCCCACTGTCATACTGTGTCAACACGCGTAAACCAGACTGAGAGTGAACTATCCGTATCGTACTCATTGGAACTTTAATTTTGAAAACTCTACATGTTTCATCAAAAGCATGCCTGATCCTTTTTACACTTCTATCTCTCTTTTGCTGTCCATGTAGTCACTGTTTTCAACTATCCTAAATCAAAAATCGCATCAAGTAATTCAGTGACTTCGTTGTTGATGCACTATTGTTATTTTTCTTGATATAATGAGCGATGAAGTAGCGAAGACAGTAGAGGAACACTAAGACAAATCTAGCAGAAATTCCTGATTAACACAAGTGTTACTGAATTTAAAATCCGGAAGTGGAAAATATAAAAAATGCAGCCAATGAAACAGGTGGAACGGAATACGGACATCTGAAAATGGGATTGACGGAAAATGAAACATATCTAAGCAGGAGTAGCTAGAGGACAAATAGAAGACTGTAGAAGCATGCATAACTAGGCGAAAGATAGATGCCGCCTAGAGGAAAATTAAAGAAACCTATGTGGAAAAGAAAATCAGCTGTATGAGGATCAAGAGCTCAAGTGGCTAGCCAGCTAAGAAGGGAAAAGTGGAGGTTACATGTAATGGGTCTGGTATTAGACCACATTATTACTGAAGGAGTAGATGAGGTATGGAAAGATTAGATGGGAGATACGATACTGTGAGAATAATTTGACAGTGCGTTGGAAGACCTACGTAAAAACAAGACCCCTGGAATGGATGTCATTTCCTCAGGAATTTCGAGATGCTCGGCAGAGAGAGGCATGACAGAAATATTCCAGTGGTGTGCAGGATATCTGAGGCAGGTGAAGCATCCTTAGATTCTAAGAAATTAATAACTCACTTCCATAGATAGCATGCGCTGACAGATAAGAATACAACCAAATTATCAATTAAATAAGTCATACTTGCAAAATACTGACAAGAATAGCTTTTGGTGAATTGAAACATCTTGATGCTTCCTTTAGGTTTTGAGTATAATATCTGCCACACGTTATTGCTTTGGCTCAGTTCGCCCTCGTAGCTTAGTGACCAGCATGTGTGGCTAATGTGCGGAACGCACGGGTGCGATTCCGAGTACTAACAGGGATTTTTACTTGGTGGGAGCCCTGGAAGGAGTGGACTCAGCCCCGTTATGTCAGTTGAGAACTAGCAACTCCAAGTTCAAGGATGTCTGCACCGAGTGGGAGAGCGGTGTGCTCACCCTATGCCCATCGATACCGCGTTGGCAGACGATGACACGGTGGTTGGTAGGTCTCGACTGACGCATCTGGATCAGAACGCGGTGCTTCGTTTTGCTATATCTTCGGATCGCCATTTCTCTCGGAGCACCTTTTTTCGGGCCATAACCTATTTCTTGTCACAGTGACAACTAAAAGACAGTGGAGTGGTTCTAACAAGGAACAGCGTAAGTCATATTGTTGCCCCAAGCGATTTTCGAAACTAACCAATGAAAATAAACTTTCAATAAATATTTTTAAGTAACTAAAATTGTAATATATTAATTTTACTACTAAATCATACAACTGAAACGGTTTGCTGATTTGTAAATAAAGCAGATCACACACTACAGTTTTTATCACTAATAACTCTTTTACCATTAAGCGCAAAACTATTTTACGTAATGGCTATTAAGTTCATTTTTGAGATCAAATTTCGAGTAAAGAACACTGTTCTATGAATTTAAATGATTAATCATACTTATTTGATGAACAATTCCCAGAACTTTTAAACTGATCAGCCACAAGGAGGAGCTAAGGGCACAATGGCGTTAAACATGGAGGTATTTTTGTTTTGTTATTTCTTATTTCCAGCGAATAGAACCGAAAGTGAACATTGGGTCTGAAATTCATGCACATGGCTCCTCCGGAATTTCACACGATCGTAAAAAGAGATAATAAAAGCATTGCGAATCACACAAATATGATATGATATATTACAGTTGCAAAAGTTTTGGAAATTGGAATACAACGTGATACTAATGTGTGCTGTTTCAGTTGACCGAAACAGAACATTACGGCTATGATAACCAAAATCGCCAGCAGATGGTGTACGTAGTCTGAAAATAATATTTTGTTTTACGTTAAAAACAGATTACATGTTAGCACTCCCCTTCATTTGTTACGTCCGTTAATATATCTTACTCTATCTCGGTTATAAGATTTTCTTAGTATCATCTGAAATACACATGTCTGAACAGAAAACACTGTCAAATCACACTAATAGGATGTCCTCTTATGTGTCATGGTAAGTTGGTAAGGAAGGAAGATTAGCATCTGACGTCATGTTAGTGAAGAAGTTGTCAAAGACAGGGTTCAACACAAGAATATCAACTCATTTTCCATAAAGCTCATTACTAATTTTGGGCGGGGGATATTTCATGGCCACCCATGGACAAATTAAAAAAAGATCGTTAACTGTTGTTGATTTACGACTACTGTGTATGCCCTTTAAAGAGGTACTGATGTGTAAGTCTAGAACGTGAAAATATCTTTTGGCATATTCTAAGCAAAATCAACGTACTGCCGATAACGTGTACTACCAGGTTTGGGGGAGGGTACTTTTGCCACCTTGGGAAAGAATTTATATAATTCAAATTTCGTTAGCTGTTCCCTTTTACTCACAACATACTTTTTAAGCAAATAAGGTTCTGAACCTGAAAACAATAAACATGACATTCGTTACCAAAAATGACATCTATTACTGAGATTTGAATTTTTCGGTCAGGTTTAACTGGAAAATTTCAAGCATTCATGAAATGTGTTAGAAGTATTCATTAAAAACTATAATTTTTCAAAATTTTAAAATGTAAAGTAACTGACTAGATTAAAAATATTCGAAAGGTGGGCACAAGTACACCGCCGCCCCCTTTGATACTGCAAGGATGAAGCTGTGTTCGGTGAGGAAATTGACCAAATTCTTTTCAAGGGAACCATTCCGGAATTTTCTGCAAGTGCTCTCGGTAAATCGCGGAAAACCTGAATCTGGGTGCCCGAAAGTAGATTTGAACCCCTGTCCCCCTGATGCGCCACCTCGCTCGGTGGGAGTCATAGCGTGTATCACGTGATATGAACTGGTGATTTACCCCTATAAGAGAAGTGAAAGGTTGTCTGAATATTTTTCACTGCTGTTGTAGTAAAATAAATTATTTATGTAGGACGCGCAGTATACCATTAACAATATTACGGTATACTGATAATTGTTCCTTTTAGACTCTCTAATTACAACTGAATGAAACACAGGTTTTGTGCCATGTGAGTTTCACCTTCTTTTTTTGCAAGGCATCTTCAGTGGCAGGTTTCGTGGTGGTTGTTTCATATGTTGTGTATTTGTTCCTTTCTTAGCGCTGCTCTTCTTCTTATAATTGACATTTGAAAAGCCATTGTTTTCTGACTTCACAGCACTGTGAGCTGATAGCTTGTTTTGATTATCATAAATTAAATATTTTTGACTTTATGAAAATTAAATGAGAGACAGTGATATAGCTCTGATGAATTCTCCGCTCCATTTGTCAGCCTAGGGTCGACTCCAGGCAACAGGTTTACAACAAATCGATTGCTTCAGGTGGAAGGCTGTTATTCATCTTAACCTAAATTTTTACGAAAGTAAGAGTTGTTTCTGATGTAACATGAGAACATTTTCGGCTACAACACAAAATTGCTTGAGATTGTCTCTCTCTTTTTACACCTGCCAGTTTAATATAGAAGAAAGCTTGAACAAAGGCGAACATACGTTTACAGCATTTGCAGATTTAGATAAGTTTTTAACAATGTCGACTGATCGTCACTTCGAAAGTTTTAAGGTAACCGGAGAAAAATACAGGTACCGAAAGGTTATTTACAATATCAATTTGTACGGAAGCCAAACTGATGTTATGGGAGTCGAAGAACATGAAAGGGAAGCCGTAATAGAGAAGGAAGTGAGACAGGGTCGTAGCCTATCCCCGATGTTATTCAATCTGTAAATTGAGCGAACTGTCAAGGAAACCACAGTCAAATCTGGAGAGGCACTTAAAGTTTCGGCAGAAGAAATAAAAACTTCTGTGATTGCCAATGACACTGTAATTCTGTGAGAGACAGGGAAGCTTCTGAAACAGCAATTGAACAGAATGCATAGTATCTTGAAGAGAGACTATAAGATCAAGAACAATAAAAATAAAGCAATTGTAACGGAAAGTAATAGAATAAAATCAGGCACTACTGAGTGAATTTGATTAGGAAATGAGGCACTAAAAGCATTTGATGAGGTTTGCTTTTGGGCAGCAAAATAACTGATGGCCAAAGTAGGGAAGATATAAAATGGAGACTGGCAATATCAAGAAAAGTATTACTGGAAGAAAGGAAATTGTTAGCATTTAGTAGCAAATCCTTAAGAATTTTTTAAGGCATTTGTCTATAGTGTTGCCTCGTATAGAAGTGAAACGTTGACAACAAGCAATTCAGACCAAAGGGGAATAGAAGGTTTTGAAATGTGATGCTACAGAAAAATTCTGAAGATTAGATGCGTAGATCGAATAATAAATGAGGTACAGAATCGAATTGCAGAATTAAGAAAATTATCGCACGATTCGATTAAAAGAAGGGGTTGGAAGGGGGAAGGCATCGCGGGGTTGTCAGTTTGGTAAGGGTATATAGTGTGGGTGGTAAAAATTATTGAGGGACACAAATCCTTGAATATGGGATGTAGGATGGAGTAGTTACGCAGAGATGATGAGTTTCGAACAGGATAAACAAACATGGAGAGCTGCATCAAACCAGTTTTCAGACTGAAGACTAAAACAATAGATCTACCAGCTGCCACAATGTGATTAAAGTTTTAGTCTCAGGTTCTCATTTTTAGAAACTATGCCCAATATTACTAACATTTATCGAAAATGAGAATCATTGCAAAAAAGAATCATTTGTTTGCGGATAGTTTCTATA
The DNA here is from genome assembly GCF_023864275.1 of Schistocerca cancellata. Classification (NCBI taxonomy): domain Eukaryota; kingdom Metazoa; phylum Arthropoda; class Insecta; order Orthoptera; family Acrididae; genus Schistocerca; species Schistocerca cancellata. Next base: position 320,831,839 of record NC_064630.1, on the reverse strand, counting down.
AAGTAATCACATAAAACCTGACAAGAGAGCACTTTTAACTTAATATTTGCCGCTTTATTTTAGAGCTGTTCATATTTGTTCGTGGTATTGTGCTGAAAATACGAGATCAAAAATCTTGTGTCACATAACTATTAGCTTACAGACAGACCCTAGATTTCCTTGATCCACTTCCAGGGTAATGACTTCCAATGAAAATTCTGAAATTTGAAAAACCGTGCAGGCTATTCTGTTGTACTGTCATTACTTATTAGTACTGTGTTAATTTGAATTATACTGAATAACATTTAGTAATCTTTTGGAATTTTTGAAAGTCTGAGCTTAAGCAACTGACAAGTTGATTTTCTCGTGGACGGACTTTCGTAACATAATCTCGATGTAATCCTTGTTTCACTAACTAGAGTTGTTTTCATTAGTAATAATTGATTAAACATCGATAGAAAGGTAAGTTTCCATTATTTTTCGTTCACAAAATCCGTTTTCACGTTTGTTCTCTACTCAAAACGACTCTTTGATATACATAAGAACAACATTCCATCCAGTTTCATTTAGGGATTATGGTAGTGATTTATGGTACTGTATGTTTTTAGCCCCTCTGTCCCCAACTGAACTCAGTTAGGTCAGCGTGCTATAAACATGATTTGTATGCGAAGAGTCTGATCATCTGTCAGAGATCCTAATCTGTATTTCTCTGCGCTCAGTCTTCCATAATATGGGCCTTCAGTGCAATTTTAAATCTTAGAAAAGATTATTTGAATCAAAAGATATTTTGTAATTATAGTATCACAACTCACCGTTCTGAAAGAAGCTGCTTCTACTGAAGATGAGTAAAGTTTGGGAGAGTATCTGCAGTGACGAACAGTAGTGGTTTGTCTGAGAACAAGTGTGTTAGATCCGATGATACTGTATTTTCGTTTTGAGTAATAGTGCGGTGGCAACACGGATGGCAGCCATATTGGAGCACTTAATGTTTGTGTTTGTGTTGTACATGAAGAAAAAACAGACATTCCACAATGTTTTCATTTGTTATTGTAATATTAATCTGACTGTAATCATTTCCGGCCCATTTCAGGCCATTATGAGACAAATAGTCTAAGAGATCGTCGTGAACTCTTGTCAGTACTTGTTGCGACGAGCAAGTCGCGTAGCAGTGGAAAAGGCCGGCGAAAGGACGGATGCGCATAAATCGGCGAAGAGGCAGTGCGGATACGATCCATGCTTGCCTCAGTGTTACTAAGGGCTGAAAATTAATGGCCAAACACGTTGCACCCTACGTTCGTGCTGAAGACGACCTATCCAATTTATCACTGTTCCGTAAATTGTGCTTTCAGCTTCATCCGGGAAGAGGCTAACTTTAATGACCACTGATAACACGCTGGCGGCGCCGTAATTACACGGCTGCCTGGGAAGCTCTAGGATTCGGGTCCGGACCTGTCGCGCTGTTTGCAGGATTAACGCCGCAGCGCCTGCTGTTGATTAAGCGTTGATTCCCGCTGCAGCCGCCGGTGGAGTGTATCGAACGGAAGACATCACTTCCATCCACGAATCTGTAGCTATTGTCGATAATTGTAATTTTTGCGAGAAACGCCATGAATACTGTGAAAACTGTTTTTATCTGCTTATTTTTATCAACTGATTTATTTATTATGGCAAGATTAAGGCCATCGAGCTCTCAAAAGGCGTTCTACAGGCGTTTTTCAGTATTTTCACGCATCGACACAGATATTACAATATGACTTACTTTTAATATTGGATACGGCACTTACAAGCAACTAAAATAACTATAACATAAGTAGTAGGAAGCAGCTGTAGCTACAATAGAAATAATCAGAGCTTATATTAGTTCATAAAAGGTAGAACATCAAGAGCAGATGAAGATCACGTAGATTTAAACTGAGGTAAATGCAGCAATAAAGGAAGGAGTGGGAGAGGAAGAGAGAGAGAGGAAGCACGTGTAATGAACATTGAGAGAAAGAAAATGCCATGTCTGATTGAGAAACAAAAAGAGAAAGCTGCATAACTGGAAAAAGAGGGAGCTGTTGGCTTTACTGTTTTGACGAAGAGGAAACTGGGTATATTTTTCAATTTTTAGTAAAACGTTACTATGCAGGAAAACGGTAATTTTTGCCGGCCGGTGTGGCCGAGCGGTTCTAGGCGCTACAGTCTGGAACCGCGTGACCGCTACGGTCGCAGGTTCGAATCCTGCCTCGGGCATGGATGTGTGTGATGTCCTTAGGTTAGTTAGGTTTAAGTACTTCTAAGTTACAGGGGACTGATGACCTTAGAAGTTAAGTCCCATAGTGCTCAGAGCCACTTGAACAATTTTTTCTACATTTTTCTTTAATGCAGCAGGGCACTGAATTGCGCGCAGAGTGTTCCACATCAAAAATGGGTGAACAACGACCTGGTACCGACGTCCCGAGACAGTTACGCGATTCACAGCTAGCATACATAAGTATAAAAATCCTGTCTCGCTTGAAGGTGAGAGCAAAATGGTAGTGGTAAGTGTTTCAGCGTAAAGCGTTAATCGTCCATCTATTTCATGGACAAACATAATTCTTGTCTTGTTTGAACAGATGAGGTCGTTAGTTAACGCTTACGATGGGTATGATATCGTTGCTGGTTGTAACCTATGCAATAAGACGTTCTGATGAAAGCATAATACGAGCAAGCAGAATCAGACGAGTAGTCTTGAGTAGGACCTTGCTCTCTTTCGATAGGGTTTTTAATATTGTATAAAACGAAATGACTACTTATCAATGGCGAAAGCTAACTAACTTCTGACTCAGAGAAGAAATGAACTGGAATCACGATTCACCTACTTGTGAGAAATTAGTTACAAAAATTAGGGTAATAAAGGAAGAAACTTGTTACTGTTAGCTAAAGAAGATATAGGACACCTTGCTATTGGTGAAAGTTACAAACGTTCCGTACGTACCCAACTCAAAGAAAAGCACTTTACGTAAAATCAGTTCGTGCATGTTGCGCTGGCATATGTTGAACTTATCGATAGAAGAGTTTTCGTTAAGTTGGCCTACCTCTAAACATGACTCGAAAGGGTAGATTAGCACAACTAACTAGTGTCAAGATCGCGAGAGGGCCTCGGACCACTCTTGGGCGAAACCTGCTTTCACAGGGAGAAGAATAGTTTTTTTTTAATAGGGCGAATCAGTAAGTTACCCAGTCTAAAGTATGTCTCTTTCACTTAGGAAAAAATCTACAGTATGCATTCATAAGAAAGATTCTGATGCACACAAAGGCAGATTAATTAGATATCGTAAGGAAACATAAACCGTTAGCACAAGTAACACTGGATTTTTCGAAGATCGTTCATCGAAACATGCATCATCAAAAAATGTTCAGAGCACAGTGGTGCAGAGACACAGAAATCCAACATCTAGTACTGCAATTCTAGAGGACTTCTTGTAAGAGCCTAATATCACGCATTTGGTAGAAAAACAGTACACTTCAAATCTGGCATGACGTCAGTATATTATGAAACATCAGTCACTGAAATAACATTGTTTGATATCAATGATAAGTTCATCCTTTTACGTGTGTATCGATCATCTAGTGTCAGCGTGAATATATTTTTAAATAAATGAACAGTATTTCTGGATAAAGTTTCAATAATAAATTTGTTTTGTGGCGGCATAAATACAAATATCACAGATACTAGCTCCTTTATAAACATCCTTGAGTTCGAGCGTTCATGACGGTCGACAATGCAACAATGGTCACCAAAATCTCATCTTCGGTAATGAACCTCGTACACAGAAATACGGAAAGGGAAAAGTGTGATACAGCTGTAAAACATATTGGATTCCTAGTCTTTTAGTTCAAATAATAAAGGTAAAATTAAATAAAGAAAAAAAGTTCTTAAACCGGAGACTTACAAAAAGGCTTGTATCGAAAGTTAATAGGAAAGTTTGTTCAAGTAAACTAGCAAACCGCATAGAAAGCAACGTAAATTCTTAAAGTTCCCAATATTATACAAACAAAATTTATAAAAATTCCAAAAGAACCCACACCGTTAGCAACAACTCACAAAAACAAATGTCTAATAAATCATATTAAAAAGGTACTCTCTGACCCACAGATATCTCAGTTCTCAATTCTATGTAACAGAGCCACAGTGATCCAGAACTCTTAAATTTCTATCACATGAACAAAATGATGTATTTAAAGGTAATGACGGATTTATTGATGCAAAAAGTCATCTGATTACAAAGCGACTTATAAACCATACATATAACATGAATGTATGTATGTGTGCATGAGTTTGTGCATATTCCACATCTTCTCCTAAACCACTGGACCCATTTCAACCAAACTTCGTAGACATATCACATACTGCCACGCAACAATTGCTATGGGGTAATAACAACAGCTACCGCCTCAGGTTTGAATCCTGCGTCGGGCATGGATGTGTATGATGTCCTGAGGTTAGTTAGGTTTGAGTAGCCCTTAAGTTCTAGGGGACTGAAGACCTCAGATGTTACGTCCCGTAGTGCTCAGAGCCATTATGAACCATTTTTTGAATAGCAATACGTGCCATAGTTCAGGAAATATGACGACATACACAATGAGAATCATGAAAAACTGTCGTATCATGTATTACACTACTGGCCATTAAAATTGCTGCACCACGAAGATGACGTGTTACAGACGCGAAATTTAACCGATAGGAAGTAGATGCTGTGTTATGCAAATAATTAGCTTTTCAGAGCATTCACACAAGGTTGGCGCCGGTGGCGACACCTACAACGTGCTGACATGAGGAAAGTTTCCAACCCATTTCTCATACACAAACAGCAGTTGACTGGCGTTGCAAGGTGAAACGTTGTTGTGATGCCTCGTGTAAGGAGAAGAAATGCGTACCATCACGTTTCCGACTTTGATAAAGGTCGGATTGTAGCCTATCGCGATTGCGGTTTATCGTATCGCGACATTGCTGATCCCGTTGGTCGAGATCCAATGACTGTTAGCAGAATATGGAATCGGTGGGTTCAGGAGGGTAATACGGAACGCCGTGCTGGATCCCAACGGCCTCGTATCACTAGCAGTCGAGATGACAGACATATTATCCGTATGGATGTAACGGATCGTGCAGCCTCGTCTCGATCCCTGGGTCAACATCTACATCTACATGATTACTCTGCAATTTACATTTAAGTGCTTGGCAGAGGGTTCATCGAACCACAATCATATTATCTCTCTACCATTCCACTCCCGAACAGCGCGCGGGAAAAACGAACACCTAAACCTTTCTGTACGAGCTCTAATTTCTCTTATTTTATTTTTATGATCATTCCTACCTATGTAGATTGGGCTCAACAAAATATTTTCGCATTCGGATGAGAAAGTTGGTGACTGAAATTTCGTAAATAGATCTCGCTGCGACGAAAAACGTCTTTGCTTTAATGACTTCCATACCAACTCGCGTAATATATCTGCCACACTCTCTCCCCTATTACGTGATAATACAAAACGAGCTGCCCTTCTTTGCACCCTTTCGATGTCCTCCGTCAATCCCACCTGGTAAAGATCCCACACCGCGCAGCAATATTCTAACAGAGGACGAACGAGTGTAGTGTAAGCTGCCTCTTTAGTGGACTTGTTGCATCTTCTAAGTGTCCTGCCAATGAAACGCAACCTTTGGCTCGCCTTCCCCACAATATTATCTATGTGGTCTTCCCAACTGACGTTGTTCGTAATTTTAACACCCAGGTACTTAGCTGAATTGACAGCATTGAGAATTGTACTATTTATCGAGTAATCGAATTCCAACAGATTTCTTTTGGAACTCATGTGGATCACCTCACACTTTTCGTTATTTAGCGTCAACTGCCACCTGCCACACCATACAGCAATCTTTTCTAAATCGCATTGCAACTGATACTGGTCTTCGGATGACATTACTCCTTTTATAATCTCTATTTTTTTTCTGTAACATTAATAATGTATAACTTGATATATGTCCTTAATGTTCTGTAGAAACTGAATTTTGTTGAATCTGAGTATGCCTGGTTAGGTGTAAGAGAGGGCCTGAAGGCCCTAATCTTGCCAGGTAAAATAAATGCATAAATAAATAAATAAATTACTAGACGGCAAATTACAGCATCATCTGCGATCAACCTAAGAGAACTGCTCAGATTGTCACCCAGGTCATTTACGTAGATCAGGAACAGCAGAGGTCCCAGGACGCTTCCCTGGGGAACACCTGATATCACTTCAGTTTTACTCGATGTTTTGCCGTTTATTACTACGAATCCAGTCGCACAACTGATTGGTTCAAATGGCTCTGAGCACTATGGGACTCAACTTCTGAGGTCATTAGTCCCCTAGAACTTAGAACTAGTTAAACCTAACTAACCTAAGGACATCACACACATCCATGCCCGAGGCAGGATTCGAACCTGCGACCGTAGTGGTCTCGCGGTTCCAGACTGCAGCGCCTAGAACCGCACGGCCACTTCGGCCGGCCGCACTACTGAGACGATACTCCATAGGCCCGCAGCTTGATTAGAAGTCGCTTGTGAGGAACGGTGTCAAAAGCTTTCCGGAAATCTAGAAATACGGAATCAACTTGAGATCCCCTGTCAATAGCGGCCATTACTTCGTGCGAATAAAGAGCTAGCTGCGTTGCACAAGAACGATGTTTTCTGAAACCATGCTGTTTACGTATCAATAGATCGTTCCCTTCGACAGATGGGGACGTTTGCAAGACAACAACCATCTGCACGAACAGTTCGATGACGGTTGCAGCAGCATGGACTATAGACTCAGAGACCATGAGTGCGGTTACCCATGACGCTGCATCACAGTCAGGAGCCCCTGCGATGGTGTACTCAATGATGAACCTAGGTGCACGAATGGCAAAACGTCATTTTTTTTATGAATCCAGGTTCTGTTTACAGCATCATGATGGTCGCATCCGTGTTTAGCGACATCGCGGTGAACGCACACTGGAAGCATGTATTCGTCATCGCCATACTGGCGTATCACCCGGCGTGATGGTATAAGGTGCCATTGCTTACACGTCTTGGTCACCTCTTGTTCGCATTGACGGCATTTTGAACAGTGGATGTCACATTTCAGATGTGTTACGACCCGTGGCTCTACCTTTCATTCGATCCCTGCGAAACCCTACATTTCAGCAGGATAATGCACGACCGCATGTTGCAGGTCCTGTACGGGCCTTTCTGGATACAGAAAATGTTCGACTCCTGCCCTGGCCAGCACATTCTCCAGATCTCTCACCAATTGAAAACGTCTGGTCAATGGTGGCCGAGCAACTGGCTCGTCACAATACGCCAGTCACTACTCTTGATGAACTGTGGTATCGTGTTGAAGCTGCATGGGCAGCTGTACCTGTACACGCCATCCCAGCTCTGTTTGACTCAATGCCCAGGCGTATCAAGGCCGTTATAACGGCCAGAGGTGGTTGTTCTGGATACAGATTTCTCAGGATCTATGCACCCAAATTGCATGAAAATGTAACCACATGTCAGTTCTAGCATAATATATTTGTCCAATGAATACCCGTTTATCATTTGCATTTCTTCTTGGTGTAGCAACTTTAATGACCAGCAGTGTACTTTTAAATCTATTACTTCTGTGCTACTAATTCTATTCGCATTAAATTTCGCAGACATTATCCACATATATCGCTAAATGCACCTACATATACAAACTACAGCTGAATGGCTACTCTGCAATTCAAAATTATGTGTCTGGCAGAAGGTTCACCAAATCATCTTTACAATAATTCTCCGTTGTTCCAATCTCGAACAGCGCGAGAAAAAAGAAGCACGTTTATATTTCTGTGCGAGCTCTGATTTCACTTATTTTATTATGATGATCGTTTCTTCCTATGTAGGTCGGCGTCAACAAAATATTTTCGCATTCGGCCGAGAAAGTTGGCGATTGAAACTTCATGAGACGATCCCGCCGCAACGAGAAACGCCTTTGGTTGAGTGATGTCCACCCTAAATCCTGCACTATATCCGTGACACTCTCTCTCCTCTATTTCGATATACTCCGTTAATCCTATCTGGTAAGGATCCGACACCGTGCAGCAGTACTTGAATTCAGGATGGACAAACATAGTGTATGTAGTCTAGCAGTAGAATCCTTTAAGTGTAGTGATAACAAAATGCAGTCCCTGGTTCGCCTTTCCCACAACTTTTTCTGTGTGTTCTTTCAAATTTAAGCTGTTCGTAACTGTAATTCCTACGTCTTTAATATTTGCAGCCTTTAGATTTGATTGATTTATCATGTAATCGAAGTTTCACGGATTCCTTTTAGCACTCACAGGGATGACCTAACACTTTGTATCATTTAGGGTCAATTGCCAATTTTCGCATCATTTAGATAGCTTATCTAAATCGTTTTGTAATTTTTTTGATCTTCTGATGACTTTGCTAGGCGATAAATGACATCATCATCTGCGAACAACCCAAGACGGTTGCTCGGATTGTCTCCTAAATCGTTTATATAGATAAAGGAACCACAGAGGACCTGCACTACTACCTTTCGGATGCCAGAAATCATGTCTGTTTTACTCGATGACTTTCTGTCGGTTATTACGAGCTGTGACCTCTCTGACAGGAAATAGCGAATTCAGTCGCATGGCTGAGACGATATTCCACAAGCACGCGCTTAGAATACAAGCCACTTGTGAAGTGCGGCGTCAAAAGCCTATACGGAATCAGTCTATAATCCTTTGTCGATAGCACTCAACACTTCTGTGGGTAAAGATCTCATTGTGTTTCACAAGAACTATGTTTTCTAAATCCGTGTTGACTGTGTGTCAATAGACCGTTTGCTTCGGGTTAATTCATAACGTCCGAACACAATATGTGTTCCTAAAATCCTTCTTTATATCGACTTTAATGATATGGGCGTGTAATATAGCGTATTACTCCTACTACCTTTCTTGAATATTGGTGTTACCTTGGCAACTTTCCAGTCTTCGGGTACGGAGACTGGAAAGTTGTTACGTATGAAGCTATTGTAGCTGTATATTCTGAGAGGAACCCAACTGATATACAGTTTGGGCCGGAGGACTTGCTTCTGTTAAGTGATTTAAGTTGCTTCACTATTCCGATGGTATCTACTTCTACATTGTTCAGGTTGGCAGCTGTTATTGATTCGAATTCTGGAATATTTACTTCTTCTTCTTTCGTGAAGGAATTCAGGAAGGCTATGTTTAGTAACTCTGCTTTGGCAGCACTGTCGTCGGTAGGATTTACATTGCTATCGGACAGAGTAGGCGTTGATTGTGTCTTGACGCTAGCATACTTTACAAAAGATCAAAATCTTTCTGGATTTTGTGCAAGTTTTTCTTGTGGAAGCTATTAAAAGCACCTCGCATTAGGGTCTGCGCTAAATTTCGAGCATCTGTAAATAAGCTTGAGGGTTTTGCGTTCGTTTAAATTCGCATGAATTTTTGTTGTTTCTCAGCAGTGTTCTGACCTGTTTTATGTACCACTCTGTATCAGCTCCGTCGTTTGTTAATTTACTTTGTATAAATATCAGTTGCTTTCAATATTATGTCTTTGAATTCAAGCCACAAGTAGCCGAAACTTACGTTGTTAATTTGGAAGAAGTGGATATTGTCTCTCACGAGAAGCGAATTTTTATCTGCTTTTTTGAACAGATATATTTTTCATATATTTTTGGAGGATTTGGGAGTTGCGGTATTCTGTCCCGCTACGACAACCCTGGGTTCACTAATCCCTGTATCCGTTTTGATGGACTATTTGTTGCTAAGAGGTCAAGTGTGTTTTCACAGCCGTTTACCATTTGAGTGGGCCCATGAACTAATTCCTCAAAATAATTTTCAGAGAATGCGTTTAGCACAATTCAAGATGATGTTTTATGCGTACTTCAGGATTGTAACATGAATTTTCCCCAAAAATAGAGAGTAAATTGAACGAATAGGATACATGTTTGAAATTAGATTCAAGTTTTCTTTGAGTCTTTCAGAAATTGCATCATCTGAGTTGGCAGATCGGTAAAAGGATCGAATTATCATTTTATTCCGGTTGTCAAGAATGACTTCTACCCATTCTAACTCACAGGAATTATCTACTTCAGTTTCGCTACAGTATAAACTACTTCTAACAGCAAAAAATACGCCACTGACAACTATATTTAGCATATACTTTGTGAATTAAGTAATTTGTAAAAAATCAGGTGAACTTATCGTCCGCTTTAGCCACGTTTCAGTGCCTAAAACGACAGGAATTATGGCACAGTCAGCTTAACAGTTCATGCATTCAAGTTATTGACATCAATTATTTACAGTAGAATGGAAAAGAAAGGTGAGGATGTGTTAGATGAAGATCAATTTTCATAGGATCTGTCGACCTGGAAAAAGGGTCCTACCATGTCAAATGGTGTAGGTGTTCGAAATTCTGAGAAAAATCGGGTAAGGTATAGGGAGAGACGGGGAATATGCAACATATACAAGAGCCAAGATGGAATAATGAGTGGAAGACCAAGAACGAAGTGCTCGGTTTAAAAAGGGTGTAAGACAGTGATGCAGTTTTCGCCCTCTACTGTTCAATCTGTACACTGAAAAAGCAATGATGGAAATAAGAGAAAGGTCCAGATGTGGAATTAATTCAAGGTGAAAGGATATCAACAATATGATTCGCTGATGACATTGCTGTCATCAGTGATGGATAAGTAGAATTACATGATCCCCGTAATGGAATGATCAGTCTAATGAATATAGAATATGGATAGACAGTAGATAGAAGAAAGACGAAAGTAATGAGAAGTAGCAGAAACGAGAACAGCCAAAAACTTAACGTCAGGATTGAAAATCACGAAGTAGATGAAGTTAGGGAAAACAAACAATGACGGACAGAGCAAGGAGGACGTCAAACACAGACTGTTGGTGTTGTTGTTGGTTGTTGTTGATGTTGTTCTGATATTCAGTCCAGAGACTGGTTTGATACAGTTCTCCCTGCACTCTATCCTGTGCAAGGCACTTCATCCCCGAATAACTACTACTACCTACATCCTTCTGAATCTGCTTAGTGTATTCATCTCTTGGTCTCCCTCTACGATTTTTACCCTCCACACTGCCCTCCAATACCAAATTGGTGATCCCTTGATGCCCCAGAATATGCCCTACCAACCGATACCTTCTTCTAGTCAAGTTGTGCCACAAATTCCTCTTTTCCCGACTCTATGCAGTACCTACTCAGTAGCTACGTAATCAATCCATCTAATCTTCAGCATTCGTCTGTAGCACCAAATTTCGAAAACATTCATTCTCTCGTTGTCTAAACTATTTGTCGTCCATGTTTCACTTCCAGACATACCTACACTCCATAAAAATACTTTCAGAAAAGACTTCCTGACACTTAACTCTATACTCAATGTTAACAAATTTATCTTTTTCAGAAACGCTTTCCTTGCCATAACCAGTCTCAACTTTATATTTTCTCTACTTCGGCCATCATCAGTTATTTTGCTCCCCAATTAGCAGAACTCATCTACTACTTTATGTGTATCATTTCCTAATCTAATTCCCTCAGCATCATCTGATTCGACTGCATTCCATTATCCTCGTTTTGCTTTTGTTGGTGTTCATCATACATCCTCCTTTCAAGACATTGTTCATTCTGTTCAGCTGCTCTTCATAGTTCTTTGCTGTCTCTAACAGAATTATAGAGTCGTCGGCAAACCTCAAAGTTTTTAATGTTTCTCTATAGATTTTAATTCCTACTCCAATTTTTTTTGTTTCCTTTACTACTTGCTCAATACACAGATTGAATAACATCACGGATAGGCTACAGCCCTGTCTCACCCTCTTCCCAACCACTGCTTCCCTTTCATGTCCCTCGAGTGTTATAACTGCCACCTGGTTTCTGTACAAATTGCAAATAGCCTTTCGCTTCATGAATTTTACCTGTGATACCTTCGGAATGTGAATGAGAGCATTCCAGTCAACATTGTCAAAGGCTTTCTCTAAGTCTACAAATTCTAGAAACGTAGGTTTGCCTTTTCTTAACTTATCGTCTAAGACAAGTCGTAGGATTAGTATTGCCTCGTGTGTTACAACATTTCTACAGCACCCAAACTGATCTTCCCCGAGGTCGGCTTCTACCAGTTTTCCATTCGTCTGTAAAGAATTCGCGTTAGTGGTTTGCAGCTGTGACTTATTAAACTGATAGTTCGCTAATTTTCACACCTGTCAACACCTAATTTCTTTGGGATTGGAATTGTTACATTATTATTGAAGTCTGAGAGTATTTCGTCTGTCTCACACATCTTGCTCACCAGACGGAAGGGTTTTGTCATGGCTGGCTCTCCCAGTGCTATCAGTAGTGCTAACGGAATGTTGTATAGACTTAGATCTTTCAGTACTCTGTCAATTTCCTCACGCAGTATGAAATCTCCCATCTCATCCTCATCTACGTCCTCATCCATCTCCATAATAATGCCCTGAAATACATTGCCCTTGTATCGACCCTCTAAATACTCTTTCTACCTTTCTGCTTTCGCTTCTTTGCTTAGAACTGGTTTTCCATCTGAGCTCTTGGTGTTCATATAGGTGGTTCGCATATCTCCAAAGGTCTCTTTAATTTTCCTGTAGGCAGTATCTATCTTACACCTAGTGATATATGCTTCTACATCCCTACATTTGTCCTCTAGCCATTTCTGCTTAGCCATTTTGCACTTCCTGCCGATTTCATTTTTGAGACGTTTGTATTCCATTTCAGCTGCTTCATTTACTGCATTTTTATATTTCTCCTTTATTCAATTAAATTCAATACATCTTCTGTTACACAAGGATTTATACTAGCCCTCATCTTTTAACCTGCTTGATCCTCTGCTGCATTCACTGTTTTATCTCACAGAGCTCTCCCTTCTTCTTATATTGTATTTATTTCTGCTGTTATTGTCATTCATTCCCTAATTCTCTCTCTGAAACGCTCTACAACCTCTGTTTCTTTCAGTTTATCCAGGTCCCAGCTTCTTAGACTCCTACCTTTTTCAGTTTCTTCGGTTTTAATCTACAGTTCGTAACTAATAAATTGTGGTCAGAGTCCACTAGCGCTGGCAAAAAGGTCATTCCTGCCCAAGAGAAGTTTACTACTATCAAACAAAGGCCTTAATTTGCGGAAGAAACTTCTAACAATGTACGTTTGGAGCGCAGCATAGTATTGTAGTTAAACATGGACTGTGGGAAAACCGGAACAGAAGAGAAACGAAGCATTTGAAATGTGGCGCTACAGATGTACACCATGTGATCAAAAGTATCCAGACATCCACAGAAAATGCGTTTTTCATAGTAGATTCATTGTGCTGCCATTTACTGCCAGTTACTTAGTATCAGCGACCTCAGTAGTCATTAGACATCGTGAGAGTAAAGAATGGGGCGGTCCGATGATTGGGTGTCACTTGTCAGAGGTCTGTATGCGAGGTTTCTACACTCCTAAACAACCCTAGGTCGACTGTTTCCGATGTGATAGTGAAGTGGAAACGGGAAGGGACACGTACAGCACAAAAGCGTACAGGCCGACCTCGTCTGTTGACTGACAGAGACGACTGGCAGTTGAAGAGGGTCGTAACGTGTAATAGGTGGACATCTATCCGGACCACACACAGTAATTCCAAACTGCATGAGGATCCACTGGAAGTACTTAGACTGTTAGGCGGGAGAGGGAATACTAGGATTTCATGGTCGAGCGGCTGCTCATAAACCACACATCACACCAGTAAATGCCAAACGACGCCTCACTTGGTGTAAGGAGCGTAAAAATTGGACGATTGAACAGTGGAAAAACGTTGCGTGAAGTGGCGAATCACGGTACACAATGTGGCGATCCGATGGCAGGGTGTGGGTATGGCGAATGCCCGGTGAACGTCATCTGCCAGCGTGTGTAGCGCCAACAGTAAAATTCGGAGGCGGTGAAGTTATGATGTATTCGGGTTTTTCACGGAGGAGGCTTGCACCCCTCGTCGTTTTGCGTGGCAATATCACAGCACAGGCCTTCGTTGATGTTTTAAGCACCTTCTTGCTTCCCACTGTTCATAAGGCACGGCCTGTAGTGGAGTGATTACATGAAAATAACATCCCTGTAATGGACTAGCTTGCACTGAGTCCTGACCTGAATCCTATACTACATCATTAGGATTCTTTGGAAAGTCGACTTCGCCCCGGGGCTCACCGGCCGACACTGATACCTCTCCTCAGTGCAGCACTTCGTGAAGAATGGGCTTCTATTCCCAAGAAACCTTCCAGCACCTGACTGGGCGTATTCCTGCGAGAGGGTGAGCTGTCATCAAGGCTAAGGGTGGGCCAACACCATACTGAATTCCAGCATTACCGATGAAGGGCACCACGAGCTTGTAAGTTATTTTCAGCTAGGTGTCCGATACATTTGATCACATATTGTATGTTGAAAATTAGGTGAAGTGATCAGGTAAGGAATGAGCAAGTTCTGCGCAGAATCGGAGAGGGAGGGAATATGTTGAAAACTGAAAAGGAGAAGGGACAGGATGACAGGACATTTGCCAAGATAGGAGGGAATAACTTCCATGGTACTAGATGGAGCTATACACGACATAAACTGTAGAGAAAGACAGAGATTGGAATACATTCAGAAAATAACTGAGGACATAGGTTGCAAGTGCTACTCTGAGATGAAGAGTTTGGCACATGAGAGAAATTCGTGGAGGGCCACGTCTAACCACTCACAAGACTTACATGACAAAGGAAAAAAAAAACGAACGATTTGAGCATCAATGGTTTCTATTAGCGCTTGTGGCTCTGGTACATTCCGAAAACAGCTACGACATCTTAAAGCTGTTATGCTGATGGTTCCTATTAAGCAGAACCCTTTACTCCACCACCCTATGGTGCAAGTCGAGGAATCTGCAGCCTACGCGATCGCAGAAACGTTTGAGCCTCTGATTCATACCCTCCACTTGGTTTTATACCAGATGACTTGTGGACTCTGCTGCTTTCGGCTTGAAAGCAAGACTGTGAGCTTTTACCACTTTTGATAGCCGCTCAAAACTATAGAGAATTTCTTCTTATCCAAAGTGTCACACATCACTGGTACCGACATGAGCCACCACCTGCAGTTGGTAGCACCCTGTGTTGTGGTCTTCATAGCACCCGGAAGGACCCGTTACACGTCTGGAATGACTGCACTCGGTAAGCACACAGAGTGCAGATTGGCATTTTTTCTCCTCCATGGCAGCTATGATGTCCCATAACGCTCCTGCCATTGGAGGCCCCAGTGGCCAATAATCCCACACTGTGTGATTGCCCGAATCTTGCAGTCTGAGAGGTTTCCTCTGAAACCGCACAAGCAGCTGCCTCTGATTGAGGAACATTGTCAGAGACAGATAGCACCTGTAGCCTGTTTGTCAGCGTAACTGTGGAGTGTTTACATTGGGGGCCCCGTGAAGTCTTTCACAGCCTGCTATGTTCTGAGGCGATTTCTGACTCGACTATAGGCGAGAGGCCAACCTCAATGCGAGAAGTAACTGGATTGGCCACCAGTGTGGACCGATCGGCTGATTCGTGGGTCATGCTGGATGACAGGTGGATGCCCACGGCAGGTCCACAGCAATAGTGCCCATCCACCGCAGCATTAAGCTATGTAACCGAAGCCAACACAGCCTGGAGCTAAGAGCGAAGCATTCACAGTCCCTATCTATGTTTAAGATGGTGGAAAACTATACCACACAGTCAAACGACTGTAGACACATGCTACGTAACTGTACTGTAGACACTGACGAAAATGCAAGAACTATGTCTAATAAATTTGATTAGCACGCAGACATTCAAAAACTAAACTTGAGAAATGTCAAAAAATCGGTTACTTTCCTACACAAACGAAAACTAGAGAACTGTGTCTCGTAAATAGTAAATTAACATGAAAAAATTTTTAAAAAATTAAACTGCCAAAGCACACAGATGAAACTAAATGATACGCTCCTGGTAAGGAAATCGTGAAATATCACAAAATCAGTTATTTCGCTGTTGCTGCTCTCTTAGCCAGCGGCTGCTACCTGACATACCAAGCGTATATCGGTGTACCACACATAGTTCAGGAGATATGACATGGTAAGCGCTAAGATACATGAAAAACTGCCGTATTGCGCATGATGTTTAGATTTATTACTTCCTTTTTACTAACTCTATTCACACCACATTTTGTAGACAGTATCCAAAATTTCTGCTAAATGTAACTACTCGAATATATCATTGTACGACACGTAGTTCAAGAGATATGACGCCATAAACACTAAGATGCGTGAGAAATGCCGCATCATGCGTGAAGCTTTAATACATTTATTTTTTACTGCAGCGGGGCTCCCACAGTCGAGTCAACAAAATCCCTTGCACCTGGCTGCGCCTTTTCATCTGCTAAGTGCAAACGGCTGTAGACGAGAACTAAAGCCGTCTGTAGAACTATGAAGAGATTTTGTCACAAACACGTTTCCAAAATCGCAGTGTAGACACGCGAAGCAGCTGTGCCCAGCGTATAGATACTGTCCAGGAGGAGGAGAGAAGGAGAGTGAGTAGGAGATAGAAGAGCAGGGAGAGATGTACTCCGAGGGGGACGAGGAGATGAAGAGAGGCGGAAGGAGTAGATGGACAAAGGGGGAAGGAGAAGCTGGGCAGTGGGGGCTGGAACAAATTGACAGAGTAAGTCGTGAGGAGCAGTTGGACAGAGAGAGGGCGGAGTAGCAGATGAACAGAGAGAGGCACAGATGGAAATAGGTATGGAGAGGACAGGAGGGGAGAGAGGGTAAGGATAAGGAGATGGACAGAGAGGAAGGAGAAAGAGGTGGACAGACAGGAGGACGAAGGAAATGGACTAGGAAGGATAGAGGAGAGAGGTTAAGGGAATAAATACATACCCGAGTAAAGCCACGTACTCAGCTGGTACAGGGAATGGAAACAATACACTCTCGTATGTGATTATCTCGAAATGAGGATATGTAGGGTAAAGCATAACAACATACAGGTAAAAGGAAAATAGAGAAAAGATCTGCCAGTATGGCCTCAGACGGGCAATAGAGCCTGAGCGACCCTCGTGTCACCAATCACACAGGTACGTCATTTAGATGTGGTATGTGTCAGCAGACTCGTAGCCGCTAATGCTTTGTCCAGTATCTCCTCATCATGCATCACGAGGCTCAAAGGTCCTGTTCCGTCCCCCCATCGAGTAAAACGCTCTGACGGTGCAATATCCCGCAGTGTGCGAGACTGTGAAACCTATCAGAATAACAGACCTACCCAGACTCCGTCACACTTCCCTTAAGACTCTATGTTAACCGAAACTTACGCTACGGAATCGCTATCTTGAAATGCATAAACATACAATCATAAGGTGAGAAATTGCAATACTCCTACAACATCTACATCTACATGGATACTCTGCAAATCACATTCAAGTGCCTGGCAGAGGGTTCATCGAACCACCTTCACAATTCTCTATTATTCCAATCTCGTATAGCGCGCGGAAAGAATGAACATCTATATCTTTTCGTACGAGCTCTGAGTTCCGTTATTTTATCGTGTTGATCGTTCCTTCCTATGTAGGTCGGTGTCAACAAAATATTTTCTCATTCCGAGAAGAAAGTTGGTGATTGGAATTTCGTGAGAAGATTCCGTCGCAACGAAAAACGCCTTTTTTAAAAATGATTTCCAGCCCAAATCATTTATCATTTCTGTGACATTCTCTCCCACATTTCGCGATAATACAAAACGTGCTGCCTTTCGGTGAACTTTTTCTATGTACTCCGTCAGTCCTATCTGGTAAGGATCCCACACCGCACAGCAGTATTGTAAAAGAGGACGGACAAGCGTAGTGTAGGCAGTCCCTTGGTAGGTCTGTTACATTTTCTAAGTGTCCTGTCAATAAAACTCAGTCTTTGGTTAGCCTTCCCCACAACAATTTCTGTGTGTTCCTTCCAATTTAAGTTGTTCGTAATTGTAATACCTAGGTATTTCGTTGAATTTACGGTTTTTAGATTAGACTGATTTATCGTGTAACCGAAGTTTAACGAGTTCCTTTTATCAATCATGTGGATGACCTCACACTTTTCGTTATTTAGCATCAACTGCCACTTTTCGCACCATTCAGATATCTTTTCTAAATCGTTTGGCAGTTTGTTTTGATCTTCTGATGACTTCATTAGTCGATAAGCAACAGCGTCATCTACAAACAACTGAAGGCGGGTGCTCAGATTGTCACCAAAATCGTTTATATAGATAAGGAACAGCAAAGGGCCAATAACGCTACCTTGGGGAACGCCAGAAATCACTTCTGTTTTACTCGATGGCTTTCCTTCAGTTACTACGAACTGTGACCTCCCTGACAGGAAATCACAAATCCAGTCACATAACTGAGACGATATTGCATAAGCACGCAATTTCACTACGAGCCGCTTGTGTTGTACAGTGTCAAAAGCCTTCCGGAAATCCAGAAACACGGAATCGATCTGAAATCCCTTGTCACTAGCACTCAACACTTCACGTGAATAAAGAGCTAGTTGTGTTTTACAGGAACAATGTTATCTAAATCCATGTTGACTGTGTGTCAATAGACCGTTTTCTTCGAGGTAATTCGTAATGTTCGAACACAATATATGTTCTAAAATCCTGCTGCTACTAAGTCATTATCCTTTCAGTCAACAGAATAGATCAGTGAATTGAAGGAAACTACGCGCTCTTTCAAATAAAAATGCAAATGAAACATTAAACCGATTATTTATTATATTGAACAATTATATAGTACTGGGATTAACATTCAATGAAAATCAGAGTTAGTTGTTGAGGGCAACTAACAAGACATGCCGGCCGGAGTGGCCGTCCGGTTCTAGGCGCTACAGACTGGAACCGAGCGACAGCTACGGTCGCAGGTTCGAATCCTGCCTCGGGCATGGATGTGTGTGATGTCTTTAGGTTAGTTAGGTTTAATTAGTTCTAAGTTCTAGGCGACTGATGACCTCAGAAGTTAAGTCGCATAGTGCTCAGAGCCATTTTTTTAACTAACAAGACAGGCAAGTGGAGGGATGGTTAGCTGCGCATTAAAGCATTAATATAATACAACGCACGGCTTAATTTAGAAACTCCAATGGTCGACTGAACACCACATCAAACGATACTAAGGCATGAATCAGGTTTAGCTGAGCTGTGGCAACTGTACGCTTATTATCTAAACATTAACTCCCATCTAGTGAGCGGTGCTGCTGTATACTCTCACAGATCTGCTGTAGCGGTAAGTTGGAGGACCGTGGTCGTAGTGGGAGTCTTGCTCGTCAGGAGTCGGACACCTCCAAGCGCCTCTGTCTCGAACCAGTAACCTGTCTCCATACACAAGGAAACCAAGAGTATCCAGTTCTCTTCCACCACATCGCGATTGGGCAGTCTGGCTGCAAAGGTCAGTGACGAAAAAATGTTATTCTTTTCCGCCAATAGCGTGTCAGTGCATGTCGTCAGTCTCGGGCCAATCAGATCACATCTTACTCGCTGAGTTTGTCCTATAAATTCCCATCTGACATCAGCCGGCGACGGGCGAATGATAGCGTAGTTTAAAGTTTCTGAATTTTCCGAGCCAAATAGCATTCCAAGATTTGTACCTTTCTGCCATGAATTGTGGTGCCCCAGAGAGCACTTGAAACTGATGCCCACGGCCATCTCAAGAGTCGAGTCGTGCCACAGGCCGCCAGCACCATCTTAGTGTAAAGGTCTGGTAGGTTCCGTGAGCTTCCGTCAGCGGCCCTTTGACAAGTGCAAGCCAGCACCACGTTTGAGTTCCCACGGTACCCCTGCCGCATTCGGAGCAGTGTGCGGGCTGTGCATTTCTTTCGTATTCACAGATTGGAACGTTTACCGACGATCACTGACATTTTATAAAATCATTTCTCCCTGATAAATCAACGTAATGGGGCTTTAAGTAGATGGAAGTAAAGTGTCCTGCCTATCGCCATCCGTGCCAAGGGGCAGATAAATTTAGTATGAATGGAAGGAGGCAAGCCAAAGGGCTTGTAACCTTCCAACAGCGCTGGGATTCGAACCCGAGTCCTGGCACATTAACCGCTGTTTTAGTTCTATCTATCTGTTTATTCGTCAATTTCTATGCAGATGTCGCATGACACCGCTCGAATTCCTTCGATGAGAACATCACTCAGTTTATTTTTTAATTTATTATATTTTTTTCGTTACAAACTGTGACCAGTCCCCTGACGGAACATTTACCGTATCGGCCACAACTCGGCTACGGCGGCGGACACATATAGATAAGGGATATAGATAAAGTAATAAACGATTCACGTTAGCCAGAATACACTGTTCGTAAATCCTGGTAGTGAACACCTCTGAAACTGTCGCACGAGTTATACGCCTTGGCCACAGTGACCCTCAATTATTTACTGGATACAGAATATTTTATAAGTAAATCTGATGCTCATACAGTAACCGCATTTTATTTCACCTCTGTCATGTACTATTTCACTCAATATTAGAAATAATGGGACCAAAACTGGAAACTAACTAAAAGTTTTCATGGAAGTTTTTCAGTGATGAAACTTCAAAGTGATTCGGATCTAATGATATTATTTGCTACTCATTTAAAGAAATAAGCATTTTACAGGAATAGTTTGGGATGTTCTCCATTGTTCATCAATCAGTCCATTCATTATTTTCACACTCTTGGAATATGGACTATAATATTATCGACAACTGGCCGTTCAAGGGACAGCTGTGTTCCAACAACGACCATTCTTAGCGTGGGCCACTGTATCTTCTTAATCGTTGTTCGAAAATTTGGCAGGTTGATCAGTTTCGTCACTGAGCATAGCTGCTGTAAGAGCATCAGCTTCGGAACCACTTTCATCAAGACACTGACTTAACGTCACTTTCACGATTGAATAGTTCTGACATCATCTTTAGTTAGTAAAATGTCATTTCCACGTGCCGTTTTCGCATAGATTTACTTCACACTCATCGGCAGAACAGTTGTGCAATGCGTACTGCAGGGTGATACAGACCATTCATAAAACATTTCTCTCTTTTTCATTAAACAACAATATATCACAAGGTCGAACTTCCATCTTCCACTAGATCCCACTCAATGCCGAATTTATATTGACGGCACCTGGCTGTATACGTGAGTAGTCCATAAACAGTAACTAACAAAAAACTTCAAATTCTGACTGAGCCTGTGAGGCGAAACAAGCGCTGTATCGTTGTAAGAGGTACAGAGTGGAGTGTGTGTGACGGGGCTTAGCCAAGTTCACTACTACCAGCGTCGTGTCATCGTACTGCCCCTGTGGTTAACATACGAAGGACTGCACCGTAATCTAAGAGTGAAATTAAAAATTAAAATAACTTTTCCAAACTTCGTCAGTGTACGTTTTAGCACATTAGTATTAACATGGTAAAGTCTCATAAAGATGAAAAGAATGTGTTGGGCAAAATAAACTATCTTAAAAGTGGCGCTGCGTAATAAAACTACAAAGACGGTGGGTATCAGCCACTTGTAACACCAAAAATGCAGATAAATTACCTTCTGCGCCATCCAAAATTTTTCGCCGTTTAATATCTGTTGATTACCTGTAATACACTGCTATTTCTGACTCTGTAAGCTTTATTACAGATGCTGTATTTAATACATAACGGACGTAATAGTGTATTTACCTGTGACCTATATACACTCCTGGAAATGGAAAAAAGACCACATTGACACCGGTGTGTCAGACCCACCATACTTGCTCCGGACACTGCGAGAGGGCTGTACAAGCAATGATCACTCGCACGGCACAGCGGACACACCAGGAACCGCGGTGTTGGCCGTCGAATGGCGCTATCTGCGCAGCGTTTGTGCACCGCCGCCGTTCAGTGTCAGCCAGTTTGCCGTGGCATACGGAGCTCCATCGCAATCTTTAACACTGGTAGCATGCCGCGACAGCGTGGACGTGAGCCGTATGTGCAGTTGACGGACTTTGAGCGAGGGCGTATAGTGGGCATGCGGGAGGCCGGGTGGACGTACCGCCGAATTGCTCAACACGTGGGGCGTGAGGTCTCCACAGTACATCGATGTTGTCGCCAGTGGTCGGCGGAAGGTGCACGTGCCCGTCGACCTGGGACCGGACCGCAGCGACGCACGGATGCACGCCAAGACCGTAGGATCCTACGCAGTGCCGTAGGGGACCGCACCGCCACTTCCCAGCAAGTTAGGGACACTGTTGCTCCTGGGGTATCGGCGAGGACCATTCGCAACCGTCTCCATGAAGCTGGGCTACGGTCCCGCACACCGTTAGGCCGTCTTCCGCTCACGCCCCAACATCGTGCAGCCCGCCTCCAGTGGTGTCGCGACAGGCGTGAATGGAGGGACGAATGGAGACGTGTCGTCTTCAGCGATGAGAGTCGCTTCTGCCTTGGTGCCAATGATGGTCGTATGCGTGTTTGGCGCCGTGCAGATGAGCGCCACAATCAGGACTGCATACGACCGAGGCACACAGGGCCAACACCCGGCATCATGGTGTGGGGAGCGATCTCCTACACTGGCCGTACACCACTGGTGATCGTCGAGGGGACACTGAATAGTGCACGGTACATCCAAACCGTCATCGAACCCATCGTTCTACCATTCCTAGACCGGCAAGGGAACTTGCTGTTCCAACAGGACAATGCACGTCCGCATGTATCCCGTGTCACCCAACCTGCTCTAGAAGGTGTAAGTCAACTACCCTGGCCAGCACGATCTCCGGATCTGTCCCCCATTGAGCATGTTTGGGACTGGATGAAGCGTCGTCTCACGCGGTCTGCACGTCCAGCACGAACGCTGGTCCAACTGAGGCGCCAGGTGGAAATGGCATGGCAAGCCGTTCCACAGGACTACATCCAGCATCTCTACGATCGTTTCCATGGGAGAATAGCAGCCTGCATTGCTGCGAAAAGTGGATATACACTGTGCTAGTGCCGACATTGTGCATGCTCTGTTGCCTGTGTGTATGTGCCTGTGGTTCTGTCAGTGTGATCATGTGATGTATCTGACCCCAGGAATGTGTCAATAAAGTTTCCCCGACCTGGGACAATGAATTCACGGTGATCTTATTTCAATTTCCAGGAGTGTAATTCATTGTATTTGTAATGTAAATATTGAATTACTGGGTAATCGGCAAGGGAACTTTGTTTAAATGTATTTGTACCAACTACGATATGGTAGTACCAGTGCCGCTGTTTAGCAGCTTGAGTCTTGAAAGAGTGTGGAAGCGTCTGCTGGGCATTCCGGCAGTCGCGGTGTGCGGTTATGATAGCACTAATGAAGCCGCACCTACTTGATTAACCAGTGAGTATTGAGAGGAATGTCGGACTGTTGAGAAGCTAGACAAACGTGTGGTTCCTGAAGAGGGGCAGCAGCCTTTTCAGTAGTTGCAGGGCAACAGAATGGATGATTGACTGATTTGGCCTTGCATCACTAACCAAAACGGCCTCGCTGTGCTGGTACTGCGAACGGCTGAAAGCAAGGGGAAATTACAGCCATAATTTTTCCCGAGGGCTTGCAGCTTTACTTTGTGGGTAAATGATGATGTCGTCGTCTTGGGTAAAGTATTCCGGAGGTAAAATAGTCCCCCATTTGGATCTCCGGGCGGGGACTACTCAAGAGGACGTCGTTATCAGGAGAAAGAAAACTGGCGTTCTACGGATCGGAGTGTGGAATGTCAGATCACTTAATCGGGCAGGTCGGTTAGAAAATTAAAAAAGGGAAATGGATAGGTTAAAGTTAGATATAGTGGGAATTAGTGAAGTTCGGTGGCAGGAGGAACAAGACTTTTAGTCAGGTGAATAGAGCGTTATAAATACAAAATCAAATAGGGGTAATGCAGGAGTAGGTTTAATAATGAATAATAAAACAGGAATTTGGGTAATCTACTACAAACAGCATAGTGAACGCATTATTGTGGCCAAGATAGATACGAAGACCACGCCTACAATAGTAGTACAAGTTTATATGCTAACTAGCTCCGCAGATGACGAAGAGATTGATGAAATGTATGATGAGATAAAAGAAATTATTCAGATAGTGAAGGGAGACGAAAAGTTAATAGTCATGGGTGACTGGAACTCGATAGTAGGAAATGGGAGAGAAGGAAGCGTAGTAGGTGAATATGGAATGGGAGTAAGGAATGAAAGAGGAAGCTGCCTGGTAGAATTTTGCACAGAGCATAGCTTAATCATAGCTAACACTTGGTTCAAGAATCATGAAAGAAGGTTGTACACATGGAAGAAGCCTGGAGATACTAGAAGGTCTCAGATAGATTATATAATGGTAAGACAGATTTAGGAACCAGGTTTTAAATTGTAAGACATTTCCAGGGGCAGATGTGGACTCTGACCACAATCTATTGGTTATGAACTGTAGATTGAAACTGAAGAAACTGCAAGAATGTGGGAATTTGAGGAGATGGGACCTGGATAAACTGAAAGAACCAGAGGTTGTAGAGAGTTTCCGTGAGAACGTTAGACAACGATTGACAAGAATGGGGGAAAGAAATATAGTAGAAGAATAATGGGTAGTTTTGGGAGATGAAATAGTGAAGGCAGCAGAGGATCAAGTAGGTAAAAAGACGAGGGCTAACAGAAATCCTTGGGTTACAGAAGAGATATTGAATTTAATTGATGAAAGAAGAAAATAGAAAAATCCAGTAAATGAAGCAGGCAAAATGGAATACAAACGTCTCAAAAATGAGATCGATAGGAAGTGCAAAATGACTAAGCTGGAGGACAAATGTAAGGATGTAGAGGCGCATATCACTAGTGGTAACATAGATACTGACTACAGAAAAATTAAAGAGACCTTTGGAGAAAAGAGAACCACGTGTATGAATATCAAAAGCTCAGACGGAAACCCAGTTCTAAGCAAGGAAGGGAAAGCAGAAAGGTGGAAGGAGTGTATAGAGTGTCTATACTAGGGCGATGTTCTTGAGGACAACATTATGGAAATGAAAGCGAATGTAGATGAAAATGCAATAGGAGATATGATACTGCGTGCAGAGTTCGACAGAGCACTGAAAGACATAAGTCGAAACAAGGCCCGGTAGTAGAGCCGGCCGAAGGGGCCGTGCGGTTAAAGGCGCTGCAGCCTGGAACCGCAAGACCGCTACGGTCGCAGGTTCGAATCCTGCCTCGGGCATGGATGTTTGTGATGTCCTTAGGTTAGTTAGGTTTAACTAGTTCTAAGTTCTAGGGGACTAATGACCTCAGTAGTTGAGTCCCATAGTGCTCAGAGCCATTTTTGAACCCGGTAGTAGACTACATTCCATTAGAAATACTGACAGCCTTGGGAGAGCCAGGCCTAACAAAATTCTACCATCTAGTGAGGAAGACGTATAAGACATACGATATACCCTCTGACTTCAAGAAGAGTATAGTAACTCCAATCCCAAAGAAATCAGGTGTTGACAGATGTGAAAATTACCGAACTATCAGTTTAATAAGCCACGGCTGCAAAATACTAACACGAATTCTTCACAGAGGAATGGAAAAAATGGTAGAAACTGACCTCGGGGAGATCAGTTTGGAATCCGTAGAAATATTGGAACACGTGAGGCAATACTGACCCTACGACGTATCTTAGAAAATAGATTAAGGCAAGGCAAACCTACGTTTCTAGCATTTGTAGACTTAGAGAAAGCTTTTGACAATGTTCACAGGAATAGTCCTCTTCAACTTCTGAAGGTGGCAGGGGTAAAATACAGGGAGCGAAAGGCTATTTACAATTCCTGCAGAAACCAGATGGCAGTTACAAGAGTGGAGGACATGAAAGTGGTTGGAAGGAAGTGAGACTGGGTTGTAGCATATCCCCGATGTTATTCAATTAGCATATTGTGCAAGCAGTAAAGGAAACAAAAGAAAAATTCGGAGTAGGAATTTAAATCCATGGAGAAGAAATAAAAACTTTAAGGTTCGCCGATGACTTGTAATTCTGTCAGAGACAGCAAAGGACCTGGAAGAGTTGCTGAACGGAATGGACAGTGTCTTGAAAGGAGGATATGAGATGAACATCAACAAAAGCAAAGCGAGGATAATGGAATGTAGTCTATCTAAATCGGCTGATTCTGCGGGAATTAGATTTGGAAATGAGACGCTTAAAGTTTTAAATGAGATTTGCTATTTGGGGAGCAAAGTAACTGATGATGGTCGAAGTAGAGAGGATATAAAATGTACACTGGCAATGTGCAAGAAAAGCGTGTTTGAAGAGAAATTTGTTAACATGGAGTATAGATTTAAGTATCAGGAAGTCGTTTCTGAAAGTATTTGTATGGAGTTTAGCCATGTATGGAAGTGAAACGTGGACGAAAAATAGTTTAGACAAGAAGAGAATAGAAACTTTCGAAATGTGATGCTACAGAAGAATGTCGAAGATTAGATGGGTAGATCACATAACTAATGAGGAGGTATTGAACTGAACTTGAGAGAAGGGAAATTTGTGGTGCAACTTGACTAGAAAAAGGGTTCGGTTGGTACGGCATATTTTGAGGCATCAAGGGATCACCAGTTTGGTACTGGAGGGGAACTTGGAGCGTAAAAATCGTAGAGGGAGACCAAGAGATGACTACACTAAAAGGATTCAGAAGGCTGTAGGTTGCAGTAGGTACTGGCAGATGAAGAAGCTTGCACAGGATAGAGTAGCGTGGAGAGCTGCATCAAACCAGTCCCTGGACTGAAGACCACAACAACAACAACAACATCTTCGTGGTACCTACGCGAAATGCATGTTGGCCGCAGTCTGTTGATCTGCAGTCAGCTTCAAATGCCGGATCCCTAAACTTTCTCAGCAGTTCGTTTCAAAATGAATGTCTTCTTCCCTCCAGGTATTTCCACTTGAGCTCCCGAAGCACATCTGTAACACTTGCCTACTGATCGAACCTACCAGTAACAAATCTAGCAGCTCGCCTCTGGCCAGCTGGGGTGGACGAACGGTTCTAGGTGCGACAGTCTGGATCCGCGCGACCGCCACGGTCGCAGGTTCGAATCCTGCCTCGGGCATGGATGTGTGTAATGTCCTTAGGTTAGTTAGGTTTCAGTAGTTATACGTTCTAGGGGGACTGATGACCTTAGAAGTTAAGTCCCATAGTGCTCAGAGCCATTTGAACCATTTGAACTCACGTCTGAATTGCTTCGAAGTCTTTTATCAATCCGACCTGGTGCCGATCCCAAACTCTCGAGCAGTACTCAAGAATAGGTCGCACTGGCGTCCTATATGTGGTGTTCTTTATAGATAAACTATACTTTCCTGAAATTCTAGTTTTCCATATTACTTTGAAGTATTTTTAACAAGCCAGTGAGATTAATGTGAATACTGGTGTATTTAATCGGTAACTAGGTATTTTTTACATCTTATTCTATTACGAATATGTAATTGATGACTTAATAGCAGTTGCTGCGCCAACATGACGTTCTGGGTTTTAGCTTAACTTATCACGTTGGCTTATTTAATGTTTATGAAGCTGGTTTTAACGTATACAATATCCACGGGGTATTGAAATTCCTGTTTCTTAGCCGTTTAGAGTTAAATTCATGTAATTTTTTAGATATGCAGTTCAAAACTAAACATACAACATATGAATCGCTTCCCCCTGATTGACACTGACGTCAAGCGGCTCACGCATGCCCACTTTCACTCAACTTAGCCCTGGCTCCTCAGCCACCAGCAGCAGTTTTGCGACTAGGACAGCACAGCTGTTGCAGGCGTCATCATCGTCAGCCGGACGGGTAACCATACATCTTTTTAAAGTATATTCTTCTTAATAATTTCTGACTTCCCTATGAAAATCAGTACTTTTATTTTTTATGTTTACGGTGAGTTATCTGAAGATGACATACTGCTAGAAGCCGAAGCCGGTCACATTTTTAAAAGATGACTCTGAAATCTGGACTTTTTTCCTAATTTTAAATCCCCGTCCAATTTTCGAGGTACTAAAGATGCCACGAGAGGGGGAGAATTACCTTTCGATATGTCATCTGCATTTGATAATTTTACTCTGTTGCATTTTCACAAGTTATTCAGAGGTTACATAAATAATGAAAACTTGAAGTTCAAAGCCACAGTAACATTTATAAAAGTGTTACTTGATGCTCTTGACGATAATGGTTGTGCCATAGGCACATTTTTTTAGACCTTTCCTAGGAAGTCGAAAGTGTTAAATTTAAGACTTTACTTCATAAGGTAGATTCGCTAGGAAAAAGAAATTTAGCCAACAAATGGTGCGAATCGTACCTAGCAGATAACATACAAAAGGTGGAGAAATCATCAATTCAAATGAATTCCAATATTTAATGACACACTTGTGAAAACCAAAATAAATTTAAAAGCTTCTCAGAATAGTACATCATACCAGCACATTCCTGATATACGTATCACGTTCCCAGTACTTTTAATCATAAAAGTTTTCTTTGCTGTCGATAGTTACATTATAGTTATTAAGAAGTAAACTAGAGAAATCCTCGCAGAGAAAGTAAATTAAACCCTCCAAGAAATTTCCAGTCGGACAGTACATAATAAAGTTGTAGCAGACATAAATAAATGTGATAGAAATTTTATTTTGACGAAGAAAAGTGACATGATCGTCATTGTTAGTGTAACAAACACAAAAGCACTAGGAAGTTATTTTGATAGTCCTGTTAAAGTTGTTTCAACAATACCTGCGAAGATTTTACCCACAATGCTGATTAAAGAGATACCTCTGTAGTTGTTACAGAAAAGATTGTAACAACTACAGAGGTATCTCTTTAATCAGCATTGTGGGTAAAATCTTCGCAGGTATTGTTGAAAGGAAAGTGCGAGTATTAGTTGAGGACCAATTGGATGAAAATCAGTGTGGGTGTAGGCCTCTTAGAGGTTGTCAGGACCAGATCTTTAGCTTACGGCAAATAATGGAGAAGTGTTATGAGTGGAACAGGGAATTGTATCTATGCTTTATAGATCTAGAAAAGGCATATGACCGGGTTCCTAGGAGGAAGTTATTGTCTGTTCTACAAGATTATGGAATAGGAGGCAAACTTTTGCAAGCAATTAAAGGTCTTCACATGGATAGTCAGGCAGCAGTTAGAGTTGACGGTAAATTGAGTTCATGGTTCACAGTAGTTTCAGGGGTAAGACAAGGCTGCAACCTGTCTCCACTGTTGTTCATATTATTTATGGATCATATGTTGAAAACAATAGACTGGCTGGGTGAGATTAAGATATGTGAACACAAAATAAGCAGTCTTGCATATGCGGATGACTTAGTTGTGATGGCAGATTCGATTGAAATTTTGCAAAGTAATATTTCAGAGCTAGATCAGAAATGTAAGGACTGTGGTATGAAGATTAGCATCTCCAAAACGAAAGTAATGTCAGTGGGAAAGAAATATAAACGGATTGAGTGCCAAATAGGAGGAACAAAGTTAGAACAGGTGGACGGTTTCAAGTACTTAGGATGCATATTCTCACAGGATGGCAACATAGTGAAAGAACTGGAAGCGAGGTGTAGCAAAGCTAATGCAGTGAGCGCCCAGCTACGATCTACTCTCATCTGCAAGAAGGAAGTCAGTACCAAGACTAAGTTATCTGTGCACCGTTCAATCCTTCGACCAACTTTGTTGTATGGGAGCGAAAGCTGGGTGGATTCAGGTTACCTTACCAACAAGGTTGAGGTTACGGATATGAAAGTAGCTAGGATGATTGCAGGTACTAGTAGATGGGAACAATGGCAGGAGGGTGTCCACAATGAGGAAATCAAAGAAAAACTGGGAATGAACTCTATAGATGTAGCAGTCAGGGCGAACAGGCTTAGATGGTGGGGTCATGTTACACGCATGAGAGAAGTAAGGTTACCCAAGAGACTCATGGATTCAGCAGTAGAGGGTAGGAGGAGTCGGGGCAGACCGAGGAGAAGGTACCTGGATTCGGTTAAGAATGATTTTGAAGTAATAGGTTTAACATCAGAAGAGGCACCAATGTTAGCACTGAATAGGGGATCATGGAGGAACTGTATAAGGGGGGCTATGCTCCAGACTGAACGCTGAAAGGCATAATCAGTCTTAAATGATGATGATGATGATGATGATGATGTTAAAGTTGTATGAATTCCTAAGAAACTGGTGAACACAATGTCAAAATGTATGAATTCCTGAGGGACCAAACTGCTGAGGTCATTGGTCCCTAGACTTACACACTACTTAAGCTAATTTAAGCTAAGAATAACACACACACACACACACACACACACACACACACACACACACACGCCCGAGACAGGACTCGAACCTCCGGTGGGAGGGGCCGCGCAATCCGTGACTAAGGCGCCTTAAATCGCGGGGCCACTCCGCACGGCACACAATGTCATCAGCATTTTACGCCCTTAGAGCTATGTCGTCATTACTTAGCTGTCAGTGTCTTTTAATTACATACCGCTTGTATTTAGATTCTATTTCCAGTATGAAGTTCCTTTATAAGTAAGAAACGTACAAAATATGGACAAAGATTTCAAACTGCAGAGCAGGGCCATATGAATAATACCTAAAACTAGTAATGGAACACAAGGTGTATTAAATTCTTTGCCGATTTTTGCTATAGAATATGAATACCTTTGCTATTCATTTAAGAATAAAGAAATCTTTGGTAAATAACAAACAGCTCTATTCATTGTCGTGGGTCAAGATCCAGACTGAACCTCTAACCATCATACCCTAACACGGGTAAAAGATATAATAAATTGCCTAAGGATATTGAAGAAGTTACTAAAACAAACTTATTCTAAATGGCGTTTAAATGTACTTGTTTATCAATACAGTCTATAAAGTGAAGGATTACTTAGAAAATATTCAGTAGGGTTTGGTAAAACATTTAATATGATAATAATAGTAATAATAATAATAATGTCTGAGAAAAGAAAGAAAGAATAATAATAATAATAATAAACCCTGTGGAGGCCCGGGAAAAGAATAGGCCTCCGGTATGTTCTGCCAGTCGTAAAAGGCGACGAAAAGAACAAACCACTAATAGGGCTAACCCCCCTTTTAGTGTGATTACTTGGTTCAGGACAGAACTAAAGAAGCCTCGGACAAGCGTCGTCATGGTCGGGGACGACGCTTGAACCCTATACCTGCCCACAATGGTAACGACACTGCTAGCCAACTGGAAAATGATTTAAATCCAAACAGAGGTGTTTTGCAGGATATGCTTCCTGCAACCACCCTAGAGGGAAAAGAAAGACAGAGGATGAGATGGTCAGATGAAGTTAATCGACACGTCATGTTCTGTT
Source organism: Schistocerca cancellata (assembly GCF_023864275.1). Classification (NCBI taxonomy): domain Eukaryota; kingdom Metazoa; phylum Arthropoda; class Insecta; order Orthoptera; family Acrididae; genus Schistocerca; species Schistocerca cancellata. Next base: position 320,800,534 of record NC_064630.1, on the reverse strand, counting down.
ATTACCAAGCGACAAACCTAGGAACCAACAAAACTGGATACAGATCACATGTATACACAACATTTATTACCAGATACCCAGAATTAAAATTTTTAATAGAACAACGACTAGCTGATCAGATCGGTGTAACAATAAAAAATAACAAGATACCCCAGTCAGAATTGGAAAACATGAAACAACAAGTACAACAAATACTGGAACAAAATAATGTGCAATCAGAAGAAGAAGAAAATACAGTAATGGACCCAAACATCCCAGAGCAAACAAACAAAGACCAACACACATCAATTAAACAATCAGAGGAAAACGAAATCTTAAGACAGCCACCAGAACAAGCACAAATAGAACACAAAGTGACACACATATTAGATATAGAAGAGAAATTTCAGCTGACATATATAGAATACAAAGACACAAATACAGACATTAGACCATTCTTGCATAGACCGCCAAATAACCCACAAGTCGAAACAACAATAAAAACTATCAACACAATCATACACAACAAAATAAATGAAAACACAACTATGGAAGAGTTAAAACTACTGGTTTATACTGGAGCGCTCACTACACTAAATATACACACTAGGCAGAGATCAGAACCAACCAACACACAGAAGAAACCCACAAAACCAGCATGGCAACACATACTACAGATCAGAATAGAAAAACTGAGAAAAGACGTTGGACAGCTAACGCAATTTATAAGAAATGAAATATCAGACAAAAAACGAAAACTGTTAGGGAAAATCTCACAAAAAGAAGCTATAGAGCAGTTAGACGAAAAGACGCAGAAATTACAAGCATTGGCCAAACGACTTAGAAGATACAAAAAAAAGTGAAAATAGAAGGAAACAAAACCAAACATTCAACACAAACAAAAAGAAATTTCACCAGACAATAGATAACACACACATTAAAATAGACAATCCACCAAACATAAGACATGGAACACTTCTGGAGCAACATATGGTCAAACCCGGTACAACATAAGAGGCATGCATGGTGGATACAAGCAGAAACAGACGCATACAAGATAATACCACAAATGCCTGAAGTGATAATTTTGCAACATGAAGTCACCCAAGCAATTAATTCTACTCACAATTGGAAAGCCCCTGGTAAAGATAAAACAGCAAATTTATGGCTAAAGAAGTTCACCTCAACACATTCACATCTAACTAAATTATTTAACAGTTACATTGCAGACCCATACACATTCCATGACACACTTACAAATGGAATAACTTATCTGAAACCTAAAGATCAAGCAGACACAGCAAACCCAGAAAATATCGCCCCATAACATGCCTACCAACAATATACAAAATATTAACTTCAGTCATTACACAGAAATAAATGACAGATACAACACAGAACAAAATTATAAATGAAGAACAAAGAGGCTGTTGCAAAGGAGCACGAGGATGTAAAGAGCAACTGATAAAAGATGCAGAGGTGACATATCAAACTAAAACTAAACAAAGGTCCCTACACTACGCATACATTGATTACCAAAAACCTTATGATAGTGCACCCCACTCATGGCTACTACAAATATCGGAAATATACAAAGTAGATCCTAAATTGATACAGTTCCTAAACATAGTAATGAAAAATTGGAAAACCACACTTAATATCCAAACAGATTCAAATAATATCACATCACAGCCAATACAGATTAAGCGTGGAATATACCAAGGAGACTCATTAAGTCCTTTCTGGTTCTGCCTTGCTCTGAACCCACTATCCAACATACTAAATAATACAAATTATGGATACAATATTACTGGAACATACCAACACAAAATCACACATTTGCTATACATGGATGATCCAAAACTACTGCCAGCAACAAATCAACAACTCAACCAATTACTAAAGATAACAGAAGTATTCAGCAATGATATAAATATGGCTTTTGGAACAGACAAATGTAAGAAAAATAGCATAGTCAAGGGAAAACACACGAAACAGGAAGATTACATATTGGATAACCACAACGACTGCATAGAAGCGATGGAAAAAACAGATGCCTATAAATATCTTGGATACAGACAAAAAATTGGAATAGATAATACAAATATTAAAGAAGAACTAAAAGAAAAATATAGACAAAGACTAACAAAAATACTGAAAACAGAACTGACAGCAGGAAACAAGACAAAGTCTATAAATACCTATGCTATACCAATATTGACCTACTCATCTGGAGTAGTGAAATGGATTAACACAGACCTAGAAGCATTCAATACACTTACACGATCACAATGCCACAAATATAGAATACATCACATACATTCAGCAACAGAGACATTCACATTAAGCAGAAAGGAAGGAGGAAGGGGATTTATCGACATAAAAAACCTACATTATGGACAGGTAGACAATTTAAGAAAATTCTTTATAGAACGAGCAGAAACTAGCAAAATACATAAAGCAATCACTCATACAACTACATCGGCTACACCACTACAATTTCATAACCACCTCTACAACTCTTTAGATCACATAACATCAACAGATACGAAGAAAGTAAATTGGAAAAAGAAAACACTACATGGCAAGCACCCGTACCATCTAACACAGCCACACACAGATCAAGAACACATGGCTAAGAAAGGCAATATATACAGTGAGATGGAAGGATTCATGATTGCAATACAGGATCAAACAATAAACACCAGATATTACAGAAAGCATATTATTAAAGATCCCAATACACACAACAGATAAATGCAGACTTTGCAAACAACAAATAGAAACAGTAGATCACATCACAAGCGGATGTGCAATAATAGCAAATACAGAATACCCCAGAAGACATGACAATGTAACAAAAATAATACATCAGCAACTTGCCATACAACACAAACTAATAAAACAACATGTTCTGACATACAAGTATGCACCACAAAATGTACTGGAGAATGATGAATACAAATTATACTGGAACAAAACCATTATATCAGATAAAACAACACCACATAACAAACCTGACATCATAGTCACTAATTAACAGAAGAAATTAACACAATTAATCGAAATATCCATACCCAATACAACGAAAATACAGAAGAAAAAATTGAAAAATACATCCAACTGGCTGAGGAAGTAAAGGAAATGTGGCATCAGGATAAAGTTGACATTATACCAATTATACTATCAACTACCGGAGTCATACCACACAATATCCACCAGTACACCAACGCAATACATCTAAATCCAAACTTATATATACAACTACAGAAATCTGTAATTATTGATACTTGTTCAATTACCCGAAAGATCCTAAATGCAATGTAACATATACCATACAGTTACAAGGAAGTCACGCTTGATCAAGATCCGTGTCACTTTCCATTTTTAACCAGACATAACGTCTGAGAAAGAAAAGTAATAATAATAATAATAATAATAATAATAATTCATCTGTAATTTTACAATAAACTTCTTTCTTATCACTTATTTTTCTGGAAGATCTTTCACCGAAATCTGCATTGGACAATAACGACATCTTATCGGATTTCATTGATCAACATTTCACTCATTGTTAGGGGACTCTGACCCGGTTTTTGCAGGTAAGAAAATTAGAATTAAAGGTACAAAAAAGCAAACAAAGCATTCACTGCGGTTATGATGTTAGCTGATAGTGTGTGTGTAGTGTGTAGTGACTGATGTTGGGAAGAAAATTAAGAGTATATAACTAACTTTTTTGCAATGTGATATAACTGATGTGCAAGAATATCTAAGGAAAACAGCATGGTACACTGGGGATAAACCGGAAGACGTTACACTGTTCTTGCGGGATTAATCTTGTCTTCGACAGAGTGAAGGCGTTAATCCCAATGAGGCCATCGCTAGTTTTCCTTACTACTTCAGTCATATGATGGAGTAATTCGTGTTAGAAGGGCACGCCCGACTAACATTCTAGTCAAAGATCTGTAAATATGTAAATGTCGGGTGTTTCACGATTTTTATTACAGAGATCTGGGGGTTGTAGAGTAGCGTCAGCGCATAAAATTATGATGAGGAACCAATGTCCGGAAATGTACCGTTTCGATATGAAATAAGTTTGAAGTTCGGAACACTTTCAATACATTAAATAGGGGCTATAGGAAATGAAGGAAGGAAGATCAGGGTTTAACGTCACGTCGACAAGGATGTCATTAGAGACGGAGCACAAGCTCAGAAAGTTTCAAGGGTGGGAAAGGATAACGCTCGTTCTCTTTCAAAGGAACCATCCTGGCATTTGCCTGGTCCGATTTATAGATATCCTTTACAATGTAAATCGGGATGGCGGGGCGCGGAGTTGAACCGTCCAAGTCCTGAATGCGAGTCCAGTGTGCCAACCACTGCGTCAGCACGCTCAGTTTTAATAGACCCATTTTTGTGTCATTGTTGAGCCTATTAACCCGGAAGTTTAAGTCACTCTCCAAGGATGTCTTTACAGAGATGTGAGATGGAGGACTTTAAGTGGTATAAACATTTCTCGTACCAAAGAGAGACTTGCAGAAGGCTTGAAGATGAGAACTTCTTTACTTCCCACAATTTCCAACAAATGGTCGAATGTACTATGCACGGAAAAATCTGATGCTCGCAAAGGAATGATTTTATTGGGAAAATTATTAGAACATTCAGGATAAAATTTATTATTTTAAAAGACAGTCAAATTATTTTTTCCAGTTTTTATATTTGCTCTGTCATTTTTAAATCGATAAAAATATTACATTAAAATAATACGTGAAATAAATGAAACAAAAAAATTTTGAATAAAAAACGGAACCAAATATTGTTAAAAAATGAGGACATTATTGTGTGTCATGATATTTCTGTTGGAGTTCAAAGTGAGAACCATTTGCATCACAACACTTCTGTATACGCTCTATCACTGATGAACTCACTGCTGTCAACATATCCAGAGTAATCGACCCGCACTCAGCAGTAATCCGCTTTAGTCACCCGATGTCGCTGAATCCTCCTCGGATACTACATGTTCAGATGACCCCAGAGGAAGAAGTCTAACGGCACCGAGTTAGGCGATCGCTCTGTGTGCCTCTGGATACGAGGAGAACTGCCTCTTATAATCCACCGTTTTGAAAATTAGTGGTTAAATGCATTTTTTTGCTACTAGAGAGTTATTGACGTGATAACCATTATGCTGGAACTTCATCATTTGATGAGCTCTCAAGGGCGCATTTTTTAAAAACAAGCGTAATGTGTCATAAAAAATGTTCGTACTTTTCTACGTTCAATACCATCAGCTGAGTAACGGCCGGCCACATACCGTTCGATTAGGTCAGACCACAAATTCGAACTCCACTGTTGTTGATTGACACCTGGCGAAGCGAATGTTGATTTTTCGTTGATCAGTAGTACATCTTACTCAAATCTACATTCCCAAGTTTTCTGAAAGTGGCCTCATCAGAAAACAATAATATTTCCATATAGTTATTATCTTGCTGTTGAACTCACTGACAGTATTCAGACGATGTTGAAAGTTACCAATAAGTATCTCTTGACGTAGAGAAATATGGTATGGGTGACACTTATCTCAAAGAAGAACATACGAAACGCTTTTGTGGTTGACATCAGACGCACTCAGTGTATAATGAAAAACTAGCACGCAGATTTATTCCAGCAGCTCCAAAAGTGTCTACTTCTACAGCTTCATTGGTAAGAGTCTTCTTTCGTATACGTTTCCTCTGGGCAAGACTTCCAGGGTTGAAGTCTTTATATGGTATTAACGAAGATGTGACGAGGTGGACAAACTCTGCTTGAGAACCTCTAAGCATGCAGTTTTGCTACTCTTGATACATTTCGATAACATTCACCATAAATTAAGAGCATGTTGACTATTATTCACTAGTAAATAGCATTGTACTTCTGGAAAAGGCTTAAGCATTAATAACGACTCAGCTGTAAATGAACTGTAGGATTCCTCAAAACAAACCAAATATATGTAATTAGTGGTTCCACTGTAGTTTCGTCAACTCCTCTGAAAGTCAACACACGGTGTATCTCTTGTTTCCTTACTGAGTAACATAAACATCATGTATCTTTGGCTCCGGTGGTTTCCTTGGAGAATGGCGCTAACTTTCGGGTTGCGAGCCATTCAGCGACTACAACATCATCACAACAATTGCTATATTTATGTACAGAGCAACCCAAAAATTGGTTTACATTTGAGAATTCAATACTTTACGGAATAATGTAGGAAGACATGTAAAAATTGACACACATACTTGCAGCGGCATGGGGTTTTCTTAAAATCAAAAGAAAATGCACAAAATGACGAACAGATGGCGTTTCATATGATACAAAAGCAGTTTAGCAAATATAGTGTTCTTGATAGGATATGCTCAACACGTCGGCCGTCATTCATCAACAATACCTGTGGTCGAGGGAGAATGTTTTATGTGAAACAACCCCTTAGAAAAATTAAGAATGACAGTGCTGGTAAACCTCTTACCTTATTTCATTTTCAAACAGCTGAGCAAAACTGAACATACTCAGACATTTCTCTCTTTACTTATTCTGATCAACGCTAAACTGACACACAATATTTTTAGCGCAACGCAGTCTGACTTTCAGTAATCCCCACAAAGGAATGGCCCTAACTAACAATAACATATACCTTTCATGAATCACTTACCTCACAAAAATCTTAGTTACTCGAACTACTGCAATACAGCGTGCGCCAATACTGCCAGCTGAATAAGCGATTCTAACTACTGAAGGCACTAACTACTGATAGACATGGTTATCAAATGAAAATTTTTGATAGAAAACAAACAATGTATTTACCTTAATAGTGTTCAAAAGTCATAATATATATATATATATATATATATATATATATATATATATATATATATATATATATCAGTTCATGACATCCAGTCTTACAAATTTACTGTCTCTGATGGACACACGTCCAGATCATCCGCTCTCAAAACTCCATCTCTCTCCCCACATCCACCACTGCTGGCGGCTCACCTCCAACTGCACAACGCTACACGCTGTTAACCGCCAACTGCCCAACACTACAATAGCAAATTCCAACAATGCAAACCAGCCACAGACTGCACACAGCACAGTCAGTGATTTTCATATAGAGCGCTACATGGCGTTACCAACATAAAAACCTAAACAGCCCACTCACATATGGTATGATGAGAAACTGCCGTTGGACATTATCCTTTAGAATCCCTAATGAGATAGGACTATCACGGTAGACTTGAGACTGCATGTAACGCCACAACTAATAATCACAGGGGTTTAGGTCTGGGGATCTGGGAGACCAAGCATAACGGAAGTGGCTGATCAGCATGCGATCCTCGCCGAAAGATACGTGCAAGAGATCTTTCACTCGTGTAGCAATACAGAGTGGAGCGCCATCCTGCATTTATGCAGTCGTACCTTCCGTGAGGTGTTTATCGCACCCAACAAGCTGACGGTTCGAAAGGCAACATGCTGCATTTTCTGGAAGATAAATGGTCCGATCACGATTAAAATTGATATTTTTACGCTCCATCATGACTTTTTAGTCATACAGTAGGATCTCCACGACGAGTGTGAAATGGACTTCGTCGGTCCGCAACACGTTAGACAACCTATCGTCATCTTCCCACGTCTTTTAAGTGCCAACACCGCTGATTGTCTCCGCGTCACGGAATCATTGGCTAACGTTTCATGATGACAGGGACATAAATGGAGGGTACGCATTGGTGCTCTCCAAACAGTAGTGCGTGGAACGCCGGTGCAACGAGCGACTTCACCATGCTGAGATGGACCCGCTGAAGTCTACATTTCTTCCTGAACGGACCGAGCAGCATTAGCACTTGTGTCCGGTCGCCCACTACGAAGTCAGTCGTCTAAATAACTCGTGGTTACCAACTTCGTCATCAGTTTCTTCAGAACGACGTTTTTCACACGACCTCTACCCGTTATGATGCCCTCCTTGGGACGATAGGAATGCGAAGCTGAAATGGCGCATTCTCCATTGTGATACTAAAACATCACTATTGGTGCCTTTCCTGCTCAAGTCAAGATGCCGCCCCTGTTGTCTCTGGCTGCCTCTCTCACTGCAGCCTGTTTTATACACGATTGGCACGCAGCGTCACTGGCGTGTTGCTGTCCAGTGACATCTTTTAGCACGTTTTTGCAGTAGTTTTTGGTTTGAATGAAACCCCGTGCTATTTCAGTAGTGTGTGACAAATTTTACATCTTTACTTGTATTATTCTGTGAATTAGTGCATTTTCAAATGTTAACGGACTTTTGGGCCACCCTGCAGTTCTAATGTTTAGTTGTATTACTCCATGTACAAAAGAGTCGTACTACTAGTTTCTCCCATTGAGATCTGCTATTCTGGCGGAGAAAACAGCAAAGCAGGTGTGAGAACGCTTTGCTCTTTTTTTCGTCAGCCCATGGTCACTGTTTGTCTAAGTGAAAACAGTTTATATGTCTTCTACAGGTAAAAAGTAAGTTGAGTTGAACAAGTTAGGCACCTCATCTTTTGTATGGATTACGTGTTTTGTTCTTCATCTGCAGTACCATGACATTTTCATGAATTTCTGTGATTCCGCATATGAAAATAATTACTACTACTACTACTACTACGAGAACTACTACTGCTACTACGAGAACTACTACAGCTATCACATGGATGCGTAGCTATTCGCGCGCTACAGTTGGTTTTTTTTAATGATTCAGTCTCGGGCACGATAATCACCAATATGACTCGGAGAAATGCAACTTCAAAGAGATAATGAAAACCATACGCCTGCGTCAGAACCGCTGTACAGTGTTTCACCGGAACACTGACCAAAGGCTTAATTACTCACCTCTGGGCTGTCTGCATCACTTTGTGGGCTGTTCGTTTCATCCATCTCATTTAATATTAATGTGGCCTGCAGGGCACCTGCAAATCTCTCTGTAATCTCTCGACTTTATCATTTAGTTACACGTGCTGAGTCTATGCATTTGCATCGAAAATTTACATAATTTTGGGACGAATTGTAACAGTAAAGTGTCTCATTTCATTTTATTTCATTTCATTTATTTATCAGGTTCCATAGGATCATCTATGCCATAGCTACTAGGTTCATGGAGCTAGTCAGTAGATGTTTTATAGGATGTTGACTAGAAAAATCATATACGAAATGAACTAATGAACCAAGAAAACACAAGAAATTGTAACTAATATATGATTAAATAACATGTTCTAAGGAAAACTTGTCAACTAATACGAGGAACTTATTTACAGAATAAAAGAAGCGTATCACAAGGAAACATTTCAACTTATATTTGATCACTTGGGGTTTGACACTCTTTTTTTCAGTTGTGCTGGAAACTTGTTAGAAAGGAAACCTGCAACCCATATAACCCTGACGTCCTTCTGGAAGGACGACTTCACTCACTGTTGAAATTATTTATTTTTGCGAATGACACATTGTTGCAACGGACTGTGATTCATTGTTATATGTAGTAGACAGTCTGTTGTGCGCTGCGATATTCAGTTTGACGCTCTCGTTCATAGTGAGTGAGAAACTGTGTCTTGAAAATAGAGCCGATATTACCATGGACGAACTGACTGACCTTGTCATCGATGGGTATGTACACTCCTCGAAATGGAAAAAAGAACACATTGACACCGGTGTGTCAGACCCACCATACTTGCTCCGGACACTGCGAGAGGGCTGTACAAGCAATGATCACACGCACGGCACAGCGGACACACCAGGAACCGCGGTGTTGGCCGTCGAATGGCGCTAGCTGTGCAGCATTTGTGCACCGCCGCCGTCAGTGTCAGCCAGTTAGCCGTGGCATACGGAGCTCCATCGCAGTCTTTAACACTAGTAGCATGCCGCGACAGCGTGGACGTGAACCGTATGTGCAGTTGACGGACTTTGAGCGAGGGCGTATAGTGGGCATGCGGGAGGCCGGGTGGACGTACCGCCGAATTGCTCAACACGTGGGGCGTGAGGTCTCCACAGTACATCGATGTTGTCGCCAGTGGTCGGCGGAAGGTGCACGTGCCCGTCGACCTGGGACCGGACCGCAGCGACGCACGGATGCACGCCAAGACCGTAGGATCCTACGCAGTGCCGTAGGGGACCGCACCGCCACTTCCCAGCAAATTAGGGACACTGTTGCTCCTGGGGTATCGGCGAGGACCATTCGCAACCGTCTCCATGAAGCTGGGCTACGGTCCCGCACACCGTTAGGCCGTCTTCCGCTCACGCCCCAACATCGTGCAGCCCGCCTCCAGTGGTGTCGCGACAGGCGTGAATAGAGGGACGAATGGAGACGTGTCGTCTTCAGCGATGAGAGTCGCTTCTGCCTTGGTGCCAATGATGGTCGTATGCGTGTTTGGCGCCGTGCAGGTGAGCGCCACAATCAGGACTGCATACGACCGAGGCACACAGGGCCAACACCCGGCATCATGGTGTGGGGAGCGATCTCCTACACTGGCCTTACACCACTGGTGATCGTCGAGGGGACACTGAATAGTGCACGGTACATCCAAACCGTCATCGAACCCATCGTTCTACCATTCCTAGACCGGCAAGGGAACTTGCTGTTCCCACAGGACAATGCACGTCCGCATGTATCCCGTGCCACCCAACGTGCTCTAGAAGGTGTAAGTCAACTACCCTGGCCAGCAAGATCTCCGGATCTGTCCCCCATTGAGCATGTTTGGGACTGGATGAAGCGTCGTCTCACGCGGTCTGCACGTCCAGCACGAACGCTGGTCCAACTGAGGCGCCAGGTGGAAATGGCATGGCAAGCCGTTCCACAGGACTACATCCAGCATCTCTACGATCGTCTCCATGGGCGAATAGCAGCCTGCATTGCTGCGAAAGGTGGATATACACTGTACTAGTGCCGACATTGTGCATGCTCTGTTGCCTGTGTCTATGTGCCTGTGGTTCTGTCAGTGTGATCATGTGATGTATCTGACCCCAGGAATGTGTCAATAAAGTTTCCCCTTCCTGGGACAATGAATTCACGGTGTTCTTATTTCAATTTCCAGGAGTGTATATTTTCGTTCATATTGCGTCAATAATTCTGAAACTTGTCATATAATATCTTAAAGAATTAATCTATATTATTTGTGGGTTCATATTAAGATTGCAAGTTTTCGTCAGTTGTAATTCAATAATGTTTTCAACCGTCCTTCCAGAAGGACGTCAGGGTAATATGTTGTCAATTGGTATTCACACAAAACGATGTACACTGATGGAAGTTTTGGACATTTCAGAATCAAAAGATGAGGAAATACCTAATACTGGTGTGAATGTAACATTACACTCTCCTCTTAGTTCAACTGATGACGTAACAGATGAAGATTCGTGTTCTGAAGAAAATGCAAGTGGAGATAAATTACCAGCAAGTCAGCTCAATGCTACTGCGCTTTGTGATTTGGTCATTTATACCGATGGTAATGCTGTGAATGCAACAAGGAAACAACCCTTTACCTCTCATGCTGTTCCAGGACCCTCCAGCAGTACAAAAACAGCAACAATAACAACAACCACAAACAAACCAGTAAGGCTATCGAAGAATAAAGTTCTAAACCTCAAGAAATATGACAGGAAAAGTGGTGAAATAGTTAATCCAACACCTGTATGGCCTCTACTGTTCACAGTTGCAATGAAGAAAGGGCGAACACCGCTTGAATATTCCAACAGTTTTTTGATAACGAAGTGCTTCATATGATGGTCACTTACACAAATCAATACGCAGTCAAGAGAAATAGACCAGGTGATTTTTCAGAAGATGAGATATTGGTGTTTATTTAAATACTTCTGCTAAGTGGATATGTAACAGTGTTACGCAGAAAGATGTACTGACAATCAGATAAAGACAGTCACAGCGACCTCGTAACAAATGCCATGTCCAGAGATCGATTTGACTTTATCTTTTCCAATTTACATGTATGCAACAATGACAATTTAGGTAAATCAGGCCGTTTTGGGGAAATCCGCCCATTACTGTGTATGCTGAGTGATAGATTCAAACAATTTGCGCCTCACGTGCGGCATCGTTCTGTCGATGAATCGATGGTCCCATACTGCTGAAGTCACGGAAGAAAGCAATTCATAAAAGAGAAACCAATCCGATGCGGATTCAAATTTTGGTGTGGAGGCACAAGTGATGGATATATTATTTGGCTCGAACCCTACCAAGGAGCTGGCACGTGTGGTAACGATTATGAAACGAAAGGTATGGGGTACGATGTGGTAGTGGCTTATGTTGACCAGTTACTTCCACATGTTCCATATCGAATATAGTTTGATACCCTGTTTACCAGCGTTGAGCTACTACATGACCTAAAAGAGAGGGGCGTGGAAGCAACAGGAACAATAAGAGGAAACAGAGTTAAGAATTGTACTTTATCATCTGTAGATAAAATGATAAAAGAAAATAGAGGATCAGATGAAGTTTCTTCTGACTCAGCACCCGGGATTTCCATTGTACGTTGTAATGACAACAATGTTGTTACTGTAGCCACCAACTTTGACAGAGTGCAACCACTACGCTCTGTAGCAAGATTTTCCAGGGAACAAAAGAAAGGGATTAGCGTGCCTCAACCTATTACACTCCTACAATACTCATATGGGAGGAATAGATCGAGCTGACCAAAATGTATCACTATATAGATGCTCTATAAGAGGGAAAAAGTGGTATTTCCCGATCGTTGCACATTTTATAGACATTGCAGAGCAAAATGCTTGGGATCTTTACAAGCACAATGAAGAACCCATAGATCATCTGACATTTCGTCGTCGAATTGTCACTGCAATTCTTGAAAGTAACAAAAGAGTCACGACCAGCAGAGGACGTCCCAGTAAGAGGGCAAAACTAGATTCTAGATTTGATAGAAGAGAACATTATGTTGTTGAATTATCAACGGACGAGATAACAAACAACAAGAAGAAGCAGCTGAAATGTCGAAGTTGCCACAAGAAAACTACTACTATGTGCGTAAAATGTGACGAACCACTTCATGTTTGTTGCTTTTTGTCTTATCGTACTAGTGCATAAAATATGTGTACAGGTTATTTTCTTTTTTTGTATTTATTAGCTGTTCTAGCCCATAATTCAAATTTATTTATGTTTATTTGAAAGTATAAAAACCAAAACAAGTTAATTGTGCAATGTCATATATTTTGAAAACATGTTCCCTTATTGTCCTGACGTTCTTCTGGGAGGACGCCCATTTTTGGAAATACTACATAAAAATTAATACTCAAAATTGTTTTTAATTTCTTCCTTACAACATTGTTAATGAATGTAGATAAGATATAAATCAATTTTGAAAAACAAATAATTCAGGACTATCTGGGTGAGTACTCCTTTCTGTTAAAGAAGTGTAATCTCAGTGCAAGTAGTTTTTCCCTCTACTCTTCACTGAATGAATGTGGCAGATTTCTGAAAATGAATCTACTGTTACAGAAAAATCTCGTGATGGAGTTTGTGGTAGGGAACGGTACATTTAGAATTCCTGGTAAGGAATGGCCCAGTTAGAATTCCGAAGCATCTGAAAAAGAGCTGAAATCACAGATCTGCTGGACCGCTGTATTCTGGTCGAAGAAGGTTCTTGTACAGTGCCCAGAGTTTTCCCAAGATAAGATACCACAGGGGCTAGTAAAGCCTTACCGTTTTAGTGTCTGACGAATTGTTGATTATAGTGAGTATAGCGACATTCAGTTTATGCATGTGATTCTTCCGAAGCAGCTTTCATATACTAGTACTAAAAGATTAAAATGATCGACTTCAGTGACTGACTAACCACCTCTGGATGATTAAATTTCGCTTTTAAAAGCATTTCATGTCAGAAACTGTCTGCATTGTTTTTCGTGTCAGTTCTACATCTACGTAGATTGTAAATCACATTTAAGTGCCTGGCAGAAGGTTCATCGAACTACCTTCACAATTCTCTATTACTCCTATCTCGTGTAACGTGCGGAAAGAACGAACACCTATTTCTTTCCGTATGAGCTCTGATTTCCCTTATTTTATCGTGGTGATCGTTTCTCCCTATGTAGGTCGGTGACAACAAAATATTTTCGCAATCGGTGGAGAAAGTTGGTGGTTGGAATTTCGTGAGAAGATTAGGTCAAAACGAAAAACGCCTTTCTTTTAGTGATGTCCAGCCCAAATCCTATATCACTTCTGTTTTACTCTACGACTTTCCGTCAATTACTACGAATTGTGACCTTTCTGACAGAAGTCAAAAATCCGGTCACATAACTAAGATGATATTCCAAAAGCACGCAATTTCACTATAAGCTGCTTGTGTGGTACGGTTCAAAAGCGTTCCAGAAATCCAGAAACACGGAATCGATCTAAAATCTCTTGCCAATAGCACTCAACACTTCATGCGAATAAAGAGTTAGATGTGTTTCACAAGAACGATGGTTTCTAAACCCATGTTGACTGTGTGTCAATAGACCGCCTTCTTAGAGGTAATTCATTATGTTCGAACACAATATATGTTCCAGAATCCAGATGAATATCGACATTAATGATTTTTTTTTAATTTTGGGCTTTTCCTCATCACAGAGGCTTATCTCCAACATAATAATTTACTCGGAAATTACTATAAAAAGAATAAAAGTTCTTAAACTACATTTTCAAAATATTCCTCCAGGTGTTTCGATCTTGTGTGTCCTCTTCCTCTGCGCCCGTTCTCCTCATTGTGTGTTGTACATTTTGGAGCCCGGTGGTCATAGGTCGTCCTCTTCTTCTTCTCCCCTCCGGTTCCTACTGATATGGGACTGTAATTAAATGGATTACTCCTACTGCCTTTCTTGAATATGTTGGTGTGACCTGTGCAACTTTCCAGTCTTTGGGTACGGATCTTTCGTCGAGCGAACTGTTGTATATGATTAAGTATGAAACTAATGCATCAGCATACTCCGAAAGGAACGTAATTGGTATACAGTCTCGACCAGAAGATTTAAGTTGCTTCACTAGTGCGAGGATATTTACTTCTACGTTACTCATGTTGGCAGCTGTTCTCGATTCGAATTCTGGAATATTTACTTAGTCTTCTTTGTGAAGGCATTTCGGAAGGCTGCGTTCAGTAACTTTGCTTTGGTAGCACTGTCTTCGATAGTATCTCCATTGTTATCACATAGAGAAGGCATTGATTGTTTCTTGCCGCTAACATACTTCACATTATGACCAGAAGCACTTCTGATTTCCTGATTGGTTTCGAGACAAAATTTCGTTGTAAAAACTGTTATAAGCATCTCGCATTGAAGTCCACGCTAAATTTCGAGCTTCTGTAAAAGGTCACCAATCTCGGGGATTTTGCGTCTGTTTAAATTTGAATTGTTTTGTTTCGTTGTTTCTGCAACAGTTAAGTGCGAAGTGAATATTTCGCTGCCTGCCAATGAAGGTCTGTAATGGTTTTTTAAATATAAATTACCTTATTTTTAGTAAAATCTGATTTTAAGTCAATTAAATTTATCTGGCAATTTCACTCTGAAAAATATTTTTTCCGTAAAGTGTAATTCTGGAAGATCTGCCGTTCAGCATAACATTTGTTCTGTGGTACAGTGGCATCAACTCGCAAATCTACAGCTACATTCATACTCGCCTTCAATGTACGGTGTAGTGTAGCTTGTTCCACTACTAATCATTCCCTTTACTGTTTCACCTGTAAGTAGGAAAAGAGATCCTGTGATGATCGAATACAGTATTAATGGTTTCCTGTTGACACAGTCATGTCGATTAAGTATCTAGGTGTAAAGCTGCAAAGCGATATGAAATGGAATTAGCATTTGAGGTCGATAGAAAGGAAGACGTATAACTGACTTCCGTTTATTCGGTGAATTCCAAGGAAACTTAGCTCATCTATTAATGAGATCGCGTATAGAACACTGTGACCAATTCTTGAGTGCAGCTCGAGTGTTGAGGATCCCAGTACGGATTAAAGGATGACATGGAAACAAAAATTGCTACTTGTGTCGGTGTTTTAGTTCCTCCACTTGTGACGAGTAACCGCTGAAGACATTTTTATTTCGGGTCCTCTACCGCATCTCATATTGTCCGCAAACATCCGAGGTGCAGGCACTTTTATGGGTAACTGCCGTGTGGGTTGCAAAGGGGAGAACCTCGATACTAACACCGTGAATGGACCGACACCTTCGACTATTCCAGCAATTATCCCATGTCCACATCATGCCCTACCACGGCAAAGGTACTCGTTTCGGCAAGACTCTACTTGCCACATGAGGGGGCACTGTTTGAGGACACTTACGCGAACCATCTACCACACATCTAATAACTACTGGCCCATGTGCGTTACCAGACCTTGGAATAGGGTAGCTCCCAATGGTTTTGTGGGTAAACGCCATATGGTCTACCAAGGTACAACTCAGGGTTGGGATGCTAGTTCACGCCACCACGTCAACCGATAGCTCTAACTGCTGTCCCAGCCTTTACCGCTTGTTGGCATGGTATTTATCCACCATACTAATCGTGATTGCAGCAGCCGAGATCCCCCACGCAACCCTCTAGTGTGCTGAAGTACTTGCCAAGACTCTACTTTACCCTACCTCGAAAGCACGAATAGGGATTCAGTAGAATCAGGGCAACTTTTATGAGTAATCGCCATGCAGTTTACTGGGTTGCATCGTGGCCAAACCCGTTAGTTGTGATTCTCACATTAAGACCCGATGGCTCTGGTCATACCCTGGATTCATGGACCAATGTGAGAGTATTTAGTGTATTCTGTAGCAACCTTCCATTGTAGAGCACTCCATAGAAGTCACTTGTTTCAGTATATACCTGACAACTGCCTCTCACAAGAGGCCAGGACTTGATACCAATTCATTTGGTTGCCGACCAAGGGTCAAAGGGGTCTTAGATCCAAAAGGCAGCCCTGTACGTTTTGTTCAGTATGTTCAGCAGCAAGGCCCCAGAAACTCTACGGGGCCTTGTTCCGGAGCTGCCGACTGATACATATTCAGCAGCGGCCTCCTATTACGGGAGGCCTTCCCCTATCCACTACCCAGGGACCTGGCTTGGTAGCGTGGCTAGCGCTTGGACCTGACACCGACTCATAGGTTGCCCTTCGTTGGAATGAAACTCATCGCCATAAGACCAGCCTTCAGGACCACCAAGCATATCTGCTTCGATGCGTTCCTTTAAAAAAATGGTAAAACGGCTCTGAGCACTATAGGACTTAACAGCTGAGGTCATCAGTCCCTAGAACTTAGAACTCATTAAACCTAACTAACCTAAGGACATCACACACATCCATGCCCGAGGCAGGATTCGAACCTGCGACCGTAGCAGTCGCGCGGTTCCAGACTGAAGCGTCTAGAACCGCTCGGCCACTTTGTCCGGCTTGTTCCTTTAAACCGACCTGGGATCCCACTGACTTGGGCAGTACTTACGAATGGGTTATACTTCGATCACATTTGTGTTCTGTACGCGCTCTCCTTTACGTATGAACCACACTTGCTTACGGTTCACCCAATAAACGAAGTCGATCATTCGCCCTCAATACTACCGACCTCTTTTACTGCTCGTTCCATTACGTATGGCTTTGTAACGTTACGCGTAGATATTTAATTGAAGTGTTGTGTGAAGCAGTACAGCACTAATACTTTATTCGGACGACAGAGCATTTTTTTTACTACTCATTTGCATTAACTTCCATTTTTCTGTATTTAGAGCAATCTATCATTCATTATACCAAATAGAAATTCAGTCTAAGTTACTTGGTATCCTCCTACAGTCAATAAACAACGTTACTTTCCCGTACACCACAGCCCCATCAGCAAACAGTCGCAGATCGTTGCTCACCATCTGCTTCATTTGGTTTATATATACAGTGAACAAGAGTAAACGTTTCACATTTCCTTAGGCCACTCTTGACGATACCATTGTCCCTGATGAACACTCGCCGTCCAGAACAACACACTGAGTTCTACTATAATGTACTCGAGATGCTTGTATGCCTCATAATCTATTCCTTATGCTCGAACCTGCACTGGGATACTGCGAAGCTTTCCGAAAATCTAAGAATTTGAAATCTCTCAGCAGCCCTTCATCCATGATTCCCAAGATACTGTGAGAGAAAAGGGCAATCGAAGTCTCCCGCGAGTGATGCTTCCTAAGGCCGTGCAGATTTGTGGACAGAAACTATTTTGAATCATTGAAATTTATTACATTATATATTATATATTACATATTTGTATATTATATACTATATACTCAAGAAAGCTACAGGATATTGGTTTGTTAATATGCGGATCAGTTGTATTACCCTTTGTGTGTACGGGTGTCACCTGCGTTTTTTTTCCAGTCACTTTAGACTTTGCGATGGGCCAAAGATTGACGATAAATGCAGGCTAAGTAGTGGTCCAATACTGAAAACCGAATTAACAATCTATGCAGACCGGGTGACAAGTGATTCCAACACTCTGTGTTGCTTCTCAACGCCAAGGACGCATATTTCTACGAACTCCAAACGTGAGTCTGTGTGGCGGTCAAACGAGGGTATGTCTGCATGATCCTCATTTCATGGGCGAAATTTATAAATTCAGCTTTCCATTTACAAGTGACTAAATAGAAGGCTTCAGCCTCTTAACAGTTTCATGCAGGACTAGAATTTTCTCGGCTTCTCGACACGAATTTTCGCCAAGGTACCAACTGCGGAAATTCTTGTATGCTTCGTGCATAGAGTTTTTTATAAACGCACGAATATCTACCAACTTTTGTCTGTTGACATTTCTACTTTATCTTTTGAACCTACAGTGCAACGACATCTGATCCCTCAGAATTTTTAGAAATTTGTTGTTAAACCACGGTGACTCTTGTCCATCATTAATTAACAAACTCAGCGCGTACTTCTCCAGACGACCGTTTACAATCATTAAACTTTGCTCGTAATTGCTAAGTCCATCATATTTAATTAAATAATGTCCTCCCATCGTCTAAACAGAACGCTAATAACTGCTGATCTGTTCTTCCCATTATAAAACTCACCTAGCTATTTTGGTGGATTTCTTAAATTTGGTAGCCATCGTCGCCGTGATGCCACTATGGACAAAACATCAGTGGTCTTAGCCCGCTTTTGTCGGCAGCTATACTGAATTTACTGTGCAGTTTCTCTCCCTGCTATTTTAGTTCAGCCGGCCTGTACCCTTAAAGTGTTGCAGGAGACGCTTTACTAGTTCTTTAATAGACACAATTTCTTAAGAAATTGTCTTTTGGCCTCCAACGCTTCGCATTGAGAGATTAAATTTGGTGTGGTTTCATCCTCATCGCCAAGTAATACACATAAAGGAGCTCCCTTCTACATCTACATCTACGTCCATACTCCGCAAGCTACCTGAGGTGTTTGGTGGAGGACACTTTGTGTACCTCTATCGGCTCTCCCGTCTATTCCAGTCTTGTATTGTTTGTGGAAAGAAAGATTGTCGGTATGCCTCTGTGTGGGACCTAATCTCTCTGAGTTTATCCGCATGGTCTCTTCGCGAGATACACGTAGAAGGGAGCAATATATTGCTTCACTCCTCGGTGAAGGTATGTTCTCGAAACTTCAACAAAAGCCCCTACCGAGCTACTAAGCGTCTCTCCTGCAGAGTCTTCCACTGGAGTTTACCTATCACCTCCGTAACGCTTTCGCGATTACTAAATGATCCTGTAACGAAGCGCGCTGCTCTCCGTTGGATCTTCTCTATCTCTTCTATCAACCCTATCTGCTACGTATCTCACACTGCTGAGCAGTATTCAAGCAGTGGGCGAATAAGCGTACTGTAACCTACTTCCTTTGTTTTCGGATTGCATTTCCTTAGGATTCTTCCAATGAATCTCAGTCTGGCATCTGCTTTACCGACGATCAATTTTATGTGATCATTCCATTTTAAATCACTCCTAATGCGTACTCACAGATAATTTATGGCATTAACTGCTTCCAGTTGCTGACCTGCTATATTGTAGCTAAATGATAAGGGATCTTTCTTTCTATGTATCCGCAGCACATTACACTTGTCTACATTGAGATTCAATTGCCATTCCCTGCACCATGCGTCAATTCGCTGCAGATCCTCCTGCATTTCAGTACAATTTTCCATTGTTACAGCCTCTCGATATACCACAGCATCATCCGCAAAAAGCCTCAGTGAACTTCCGATGTCATCCACAAGGTCGTTTATGTATATTGTGAATAGCAACGGTCCTACGACACTCCCCTGCGGCACACCTGAAATCACTCTTACTTCGGAAGACTTCTCTCCATTGAGAATGACTTGCTGCGTTCTGTTATCTAGGAACTCCACAATCCAATCACACAATTGGTGTGATAGTCCATGTGCTCTTACTTTGTTCATTAAACGACTGTGAGGAACTGTATCAAACGCCTGGCGGAAGTCAAGAAACACGGCATCTACCTGGAAACCCGTGTCTATGGCCCTCTGAGTCTCGCGGCCGAACAGCGCGAGCTGGGTTTCACACGATCGTCTTTTTCGACACCAATGCTGATTCCTACAGAGTAGATTTTTAGTCTCCAGAAAAGTCAGTATACTCGAACATAATACGTGTTCCCAAATTCTACAACTGATCGACGTTAGAGATATAGGTCTATAGTTCTGCACATCTGCTTGACGTCCCTTCTTGAAAACGGGGATGACCTGTGCCCTTTTCCAATCTTTTGGAACGCTACGCTCTTCTAGAGACCTACGGTACACCGCTGCAAGAACCCCCTTTCTAATTTGTTGAACGCCTCTCGCATAGCCCTCCTCACACTACATTTCGCTTCACGTAATTTTTGTTTGCCTGCAATGCTTTGGCTATGTTTATGGTTCAAATGGCTCTGAGCACTATGGGACTTAACTTCTAAGGTCATCAGTCCCCTAGAACTTAGAACTACTTAAACCTAACTAACCTGAGGACATCACACACATCCATGTCCGAGGCAGGATTCGAAGCTGCGACCGTAGCGGTCGCGGCTATGTTTATGTTTGCTGTGAAGGTCCCTTTTCTTCCGTAGCAGTTTTCTAACTCGGTTGTTGTACCACGGTGGCTCTTTTCCATCTCTTACGATCTTACTTAGCACATACTCATCTAACGCATATTGTACGATCGTTTTGAACTTTGTCCACTGATCCTCAACACTATCTGTACTTGTCTATGGCCCTCTGAGTCTCGCGGCCGAACAGCGCGAGCTGGGTTTCACACGATCGTCTTTTTCGACACCAATGCTGATTCCTACAGAGTAGATTTTTAGTCTCCAGAAAAGTCAGTATACTCGAACATAATACGTGTTCCCAAATTCTACAACTGATCGACGTTATAGGTCTATAGTTCTGCACATCTGCTTGACGTCCTTTCTTGAAAACGGGGAGACAAAACTTTTGTGTTGAGCCGTCAGGTACTCTGTAATCTGCTTTTTGTCACTTTTGCTACACAGAAAAATCTTCCTACCTTTTTTAATATTTCTATTTACGGCTGAAATCATCGATGCAGTAACCGCTTTATGATCGCTGATTCCCTGTTTTGCGTTAACTGTTTCAAATAGTTCGGGTCTGTTCGTCACAGAAGGTCTAATATATTACCGCCACGAGTCGATTCTCTGTTTAACTGCTCAAGGTAGTTTACAGATAATGCACCTAAAAAAATTTCACTGGATTCTTTTTCCCTTCCACGCGTTATAAACGTTTGAGTCTCCCAGTCTGTATCTGGTAAATTAAAATCTCCACCCAAAACTATAACGTTGTCGGGAAATCTACTCGAAATATTTTCAAAATTTTCCTTCAGGTGTTCTGCCACAACAGCTGCTGAGCCAGATAGCCTACACAGACATCCAATTACCATGTTTGATCGTGGTTTAACCGTGACTTTCACCCAAATTATTTCACTTTTTGGATCTCCGTCAATTTCTTTCGATACTATTGCACTTTTTATCGCTATAAACACGCCTCTTCCTTCACTGTCCAGTCTGTCTCTGCGGTATACATTCCAATCAGAGTTTAGAATTTCTTTACTGTTTACATCTGGTTTCAGCCAACTTTCGGCCGCTAGTACTATGTGGGAATTGTGACTGTTTATTATTGAGAGCAGTTCTGGGTCCTTTCTATAGACGCTCCTGCAGTTTACTATTACCACATTAATATTGTCATTCCCTGTTGCGTTTTGCCTACTGCTACCTCTATACCTATCGCGTTTAGCTGTTTCTTAAAGTTCCAATGGCCAGTCATTACGCCTACCATGGATTTAATCTGTCTCCTGTTCAGCCCCATGATTGATGAACTTCTCTTGAAACCTGGCTTAGTCCAGTATTCTACGTGGTACATGCTGATGTAGCTATGTAGATTTAATTTTATAGGCGCCTCGGTGATGTTAGAACGTATTTCCGTTCCACAAATGCAGTCGTCACACCTTTCCTGTCCGGCCTACCAGCTTATTCATTGTCAATAATTCCTGAGTGACCAAGGACCCACAGCAGGTTTACGCTGTTTCTTACTCCTAACATCGCAACGGCTTCGTGGCACTCTGCAACTATCTTCGATCTCGTTGCAGAGGCTGACATGTACTTCAGAGTTGCTTGACAGTCTCAATGAATGTAGATGCTTCAATCCTTGTAGCACCTACGCACATTCTTCTCCGCGCACGCTCTGATTGCAGATATTTCCGCCTGGAATAGTGTGGCCAGGTTCCCCCTTGAGAAATGCTCTGTTCCCGATCTGTCAGTAATATAGACTATATCTCGTGAACGGTATCGTGGTTTGTTTCCACTGATCCCTACTTTTCTTAGCTTGAAAGGTTTACTGAAAAGTAAGAAGTTACTGCGTAATCAGCTGGCATTTCTCAGAACATTCCTGTATTCATCTCATACATTACGTTGGTGTGGGACTCTGGATATTCTGTATGCTCCCGTTGCTGCCTCCTTTGTAACCCAGAGGTGCAATGGGGCATATCCAGCGTGGTCTTCACCCTAGCAGTAGGTGTGCAATTAATTCCTTCTGTTATGGACAAGGAGAAATGCAGATGATAAACTCGTATTCATTGGACAAATATGTTATACTAAAAGTGATAAGTGATTACATTTGCACGCAACGTGGGTGCATAGGTCCTGAGAACTCAGTATCCAGAAAACCACCTCTGGCCTTAATAACGGCCATGATACGCCTGGGTATTGAGTCAAACAGAGCTTGGATGGCGTGTACTTGTACAGCTGCCCATGAAGCTTCAACACGATACCACAGTTCATCAAGAGTAGTGACTGGCGTGTTGTGACGAGCCAGCTGCTCGGCCACTATTGACAAGACGTTTTCAATTGGTGAGAGATCTGGAGAATGTGCTGGCCAGGGCAGCAGTCGAACATTTTCTGTATCCAGAAAGGCCCTTACAGGACCTGCAACATGCGGTCGTGCATTATCCTGTTGAAATGTAGGGATCGAATGAAGGGTAGAGCCACGGGTCGTACACATCTGAAATGTAACGTCCACTGTTCAAAGTTCCGTCAATGCGAACAAGAGATGACCAAGACGTGTAACAAATGGCACCCCATACCATCACGCCGGTTGATACGCCAGTATGGCGATGACGAATACACTCTTCCAATGTGCGACCGTCATGATGCTGTAAACAGAACCTTGATTCATGACGTTTTGCCATTCGTGCACCCATGTTCGTCGTTGAGTACACCGTCGCAGGCGCTCCTGTCTGTGATGCAGCGTCAAGGGTAACCGCAGCCATGGTTTCCGAGCCGATAGTCCATGCTGCTGCAAACGTCGTTGAACTGTTCGTGCAGATGGCTATTGTCTTGAAAATGACCCATCTGTTGACTCAGGGAGCGAGACGTGGCTGCACGATCCGTTACAGCCATGCGGATAAGATGCCTATCAGCTTGACTGCTAGTGATACGAGGCCGTTGGGATCCAGCACGGCGTTCCCAATTACCCTTCTGAACCCACTGATTCAATATTCTGCTAAGAGTCATTGGATCCCGACCAACGCGAGCAGCAATGTCGCGATACGATAAACGGCAATCGCGATAGGCTACAATGCGACCTTTATCATAGTCGGAAACGTGATGGTACGCATTTCTCTGCTTACACGGGGCATCACAACGACGTTTCACCAGGCAACGCTGGTCAACTGCTGTTTGTGTATGAGAAATCGGTTGGAAACTTTCCTCATGTCAGCACGTTGTAGATGTCGCCACCGGCGCCATCCTTGGGTGAATTCTCTGAAAAGCTAATCTTTTGCGTATCACAGCATCTTGTTCCCGTCGGTTAAATTTTGCGTCTGTAGCACGTCATATTCGTGGTGTAGCAGTTTTAATGGCCAGTAGTGTAGCTCCATAAAGCATCACAGGTCTTACTACAGTGGTGAACTTTCTGCGCATACTCCTGAGGCTTGGGTCTCAGTTTTTACCATAAGCCTTTCTAGTGCACTTAAGATCTCATTTAGCCAAGGAACATATGTACTTTAGACGAACGGTCCTTGATAATTTCGCATCCAAGGTTAACCCAGATACTTCACTTTCCCGTCTACTGGAAGGCTGTCGTTGAAAAGCTTAAGATTCCAGATTCCGTGTTCTGGATATACCTCCTCATGAAAGGTACTAAAACAGTTTCCTTGGGACTGACTCTTAGATCGTTTTTCCTACAAAAGTTTTACACAACGTGCGTCATGTAGCGGACGGAAGAGGGCGAAAAGAGACCTTCCGGCACCTGAAAACTGGAACATATCGGCTAAGGGAATAACCCCTACAAAATTACTGGTCCTCCAAGTGGAAGTTAGAGCATTGGGCTAGTAACGCATAATTTGAGAATCAAGGGATTAGTACAAAAATCTTAGAGCTAAGCCTCGGAATGAGATGGCATTTGAGATAAACGACCTGGACAGAGGAGAAGGTTATCGAACGATTTGATTTGGAACATTAAAGGTCTGAACCCTAAAAGGGCAGGGATGCTCATGAATTGTAAACAAAAGAAATAGACACTAGTGTTCCAACACATACGAAAATGAAGTAAAGGAAATGAAAGATTTGGTCAGTATATCTGTTTTTATTGTGGAGTTCGTACAAGTGTAAGAGCAAAGAGAGTAAGATCAATAGTAGTGCATCAGAAGAGTAGCCACGGGAAGTGGAACAAGTAAACTAACGGATTATGCTAATAGAACTGAAGAAGAATGGACATTAAGAACAATGAACAGCTACTTCCCTCACAAAGATATACATATACACTACGGGACATTAAAATTGCTACACCACGAAGTTGACGTGCTATAGACGATAAATTCAATCGACAGGAAGAAGATGCTGTGGTATGCAAATGATTAGCTTTTCAGAGCATTCACACAAAGTTGGCGCCGATGGCGACACCTACAACGTGCTGACATGAGGAAAGTTTCCAACCGATTTCTCATACACAAACAGCAGTTGACATGCGTTGCCTGGTGAAACGTTGTTGTGATGCCTCGTGTAAGGAGGAGAAATGCGTACCATCACATTTCCGACTTTGATAAAGGTCGGATTGCAGCCTACCGCGATTGCGGTTTATCATATCGCGACATTGCTGCTCGCGTTGGTCGAGATCCAATGACTCTCAGAAGAATATGAAACGATGGGTTCAGGAGGGTAATACGGAACGCCGTGCTCGATCCCAACGGTCACGTATCGCTAGCAGTCGAGATGACAGGCTTCTTATCCGCATGGCTGTAACGGATCGTGCAGCCACGTCTCAATCCCTGGGTCAACAGATGGGGACGTTTGCAAAACAACAACCATCTTCACGAACAGTTCAACTATGTTTGCCGCAGCATGGACTATCAGCTCGGAGACCATGGCTGCGGTTACCCTTGAGCTGCATCAAAGACAGGAGCGCCTGCAATGGTGTACTCAACGACGAACCTGGGTGCACAAATGGCAAAACGTCATTTTTTCGGATGAATCCACGTTCTGTTTACAGCATCATGATGGTCGCATCCGTGTTTGGCGACATCGTGGTGAACGAACATTGGAAGCGTGTATTCGTCATCGCCACACTGGGGTATCACCCGGCGTGATGGTATGGGGTGCCATTGGTTACACGTCTCGGTCACCTCTTGTTCGCAATGACGGCACTTTGAACAGTGGACGTTACATTTCAGATGTGTTACGACACGTGGCTCTACCCTTCATTCTATCTCTGCGAAACCCTACATTTCAGCAGGATAATGCACGACCGCATGTTGCAGGTCCTGTATGGGCCTTTCTGGATACGGAAAATGTTCTACTGCTGTGCCCTGATCAGCACATTCTCCATATCTCTCACCAATTGAAAACGTCTGATCAATGGTGGCCGAGCAACTGGAATGGCCAAAGGTGGTTATTCTGGGTACTGATTTCTCAGGATCTATGCACTCAAATTGCGTGAAGATGTAATCACATGTCAGTTATAGTATAATATATTTGTCCAATGAGTAGCCGCTTATCATCTGCATTTCTTCTTGGTGTAGCAATTTTAATGGCCAGTAGTGTACCTGGGTGCAACTTCCAAACAATTTAGGAGCCATAACAGATTATACTATATGATGCAACGGAAAAATTCAGAATCAAGTTGTTAGAGTCTACGGAAGTGTAGAATGTGGATCAGACCATTTTATAGTGAAATTAAAAGTTTTCATAACTGTAAGGAAAGCAACAGTAATGCTGAGAATGAAGAGAAGAGTAAAAAGCAGTAGCACCCACATAAAATTTGGAAAATTCACAAGAAGACTGTGAAATTCATACATAAGACGAGATTGGCCTACAAATTGAATAATATTAGGGTCATCAGTGACTCCACAGCAGTAATATTGTACAAGGAGATGAAAGATTGCATTCATATTGAAGCACAAGAGACCTTAGGACTAAATGGCACTTATGAAAATATGAATCCGGAATGGTGGACAAAGGGTTTTGAGAAAGTTGTGAAAGAGACGGAACAACTGAACCAGAAGTGGTTAAGTACACATGACAGGGAGGACAGGAAGTGCTACACGTTATACAACAGAGAGGTTAAAAAAATACTTCAGTAGCAAAGCAGGTGATGTGGGACAAATAATGTAAGGAAGTCAATAGGTATATGTGAAGTACCAAAGTAAGAGATACCTATTAAACAGAAAACAGCTTGCAGCAGACAGATTAGAAAAAGATAATATCCAGTAATTAGTGTACGGAAGAAGGATGTGAAATGCGGGAATTACTGAGGAACTTGGACTGGTAAAATGCCAAGTTGCAAAAATAAAATTTGAACCAGAGAAGATAATTTATTGATAAAAAATGGTATTGAAGATATTTATGTATTCCTTTAGCACGTCGTTAATAATACTGAGAAACCAGAGAAAGTAAAACACATGAAGAGTACAATTTTAGAATTAGAAATTGAACAGTTTAACTGAATACAGTACAACATTATGCTTCAGCTCGCTCTGGTGGTTCAGTACCAGTATAAATTAAGGAGGACAGTATCAACCAAAACAGAGAAAAAAGTTTTCCAGTAGCATGTGCTACATACCAACAAACTAATAGGAATGAGCATATAATTATCAGCTCAGAGCAGGCAATGGGCCACTATTAAAGAACACTAGGTAACACAGGGGCTAGAATGGAAGATCTAAAAATAAATTTTAGAAGATACACCCCGCTGGCTTCAAGTAAGACAATAATTACTCAGACAGCGGAATGTCAGCTCGCCTTCGATGGAATCTAGCCAACGTGATAAGACTTTTGCATCGGCTGACAATCCGAACGGAACTCTGTTGAACTCAGACAAGTTCCAATCACTGCAGAAAGCAGTCAGGGGCGTCAGTTCTTCGGCTACAGGTATCTGACGCTAAGCCTAAATCAGATCGAAAACCGTGAAGTAGCGCACTCCTCCAAACCAATAAAGCACCTGTGAGGATCCAGCAATGGCTCCGTTTTCAAAAATACCTTACAGTTAGGTTGTTGGTTGTCGGGTTGTTTTGAAAATCAGCCTTACGCAAACACAATTTGTGTTTCTGTTTGCATAAGGCTGATTCTCAAAACAACCCAATTTTAAATCGCAAACACGGAAGAACATCAAGAGGAGCTTCAAACCTTAGTAAAATGAGTATACCTTACAGTGTTTTGTCCGCGAAATCCCAGCCCAGTAGTAGCTCACTAGAGAAGTATTCTGCAGAAAATACTTTAACGGGCGATAAAAAAACCAAACTTCGCCCGAGCACGCTTTGGAAGGCCCAACGACACCGACCGGCCGCCGTGTCATCCTCAGCATACAGCCGTTACTGGATGCCGATATGGAAGGACATGAAGTCAGCACACCGCTCTCCCGGCTGGATGTCAGTTTATGAAACCGGAGCCGCTACTTCTCAGTCAAGTAGCTCCTCAGTTTGCTTCACAAGGGCTGAGTGCACCCCGCTTGCCAACAGTGCTCGGCAGACCGGATGGTTACCCATCCATGTGCTAGCATAGCCCGACAGCACTTAACTTCGATGATCTGACGGGAACCAGTGTTATCACTGCAGCAACACCTTTGTTAATAGGCCACGAGAACTGCTAAATTCTTAAACTGGCTCGTACCTCTCACAACAAATGTTATGACCAGCCATTAATTGTGCAAACCAGTGCATCCAGTGGCCATAAAGTGAAAAATTTACAAATATTCCTGTTCTTGAGATAAGAAGTTTAATTAAGCAAGGAAATGTTGCTGCTAGAATCCAGAAATTCTCAGACCGATTCGCGGTTAAGTGCGGTACGCATAAAGGGCAGGAAGGACTTAATAATTCCACATAACCGGTTGCATCTCTCAGGTGGCCAACCTGTTGCTCTTTCACAAACCCTGACCTCACCCGCCATTATTCGTATCGTATCGCACGGGACATTGCCAAGTAAATGGTTCAAATGGCTCTGAGCACTATGGGACTTAACAGCTGTGGTCATCAGTCCCCTAGAACTTAGAACTACTTAAACCTAACTAGCCTAAGGACATCACACAACACCCAGTCATCACGAGGCAGAGAAAATCCCTGACCCCGCCGGTAATCGAACCCGGGAACCCGGGCGCGGGAAGCGAGAACGACACAGCACGACCACGAGCTGCGGACCTTGCCGAGTAAAACGTCTCGGTTTATTACACCTGCAACAGTTTCCATTGTCTCGTCTACTGTCACTACTCCCAGGATATGTATGGGAAGAGATACTGGGCAAGTTTTTCTTTGTTCGGCGACCCTACTTCTCTGATCAGAAAAATTGATGTATCTGTATCTCGCGCAACTTGACCCAAGTCAAGGAAACTACTGAATTTATTAGGAAAACGCACTCGTGAAGGGTCCTCCGGTCGCAAACCTTCAGTTATATCACCAACATCCTGATTTTCGCTGAGCTCAACACACATTGCTAATTGAAGATATCAACATCATAAACGTAATTCACATCTTGTTATTGTTGATCTTGTACCTGGACATAACGTTTATTAATTAGTTTATTTCGCAGTTCTTCTCACAAACTCTGTTCAAATAATACTGCCACGCAAATCACTCAAGGTACCCTCCTCTTTTTTATCGAATAACCTCGTCAGTAATACTAGCCAACCTATCTCTCGTTGTTTTGGAAATAATTTGAGGGACAACAAGATTGTGAATATGAAGGGAAATTGCATGTTGTTCCAACTTCACTGTCAAATACAAAACTTCTACGATTTGGTCAATAGTCCCCATTGATAATTTAGTCATCCCTTAAATGGAACCCACAAAAGTATTAGGTAAACGATTACAATGTTATGATATCTCCATACCATCACGATTTCGTGAAATATACTTAGACTCCTAGTTATCCCCTTCTCTTATTTCCTCGTCAGACTCTTATTTCTACTGCAACTGATTATCATGATTTTGAAGCCACTAAACTTTCCCTGAAACTGTTTGACTTCTGCTCCATGCTTTCTTTCACTGTTAATTTTGCGTAAACCATGCACCCGATTACTTAAGAGACCCAGAAAAGCTTGCACTTGAAATAACTAAGAGTGAGACAGGCAACTATCCTGGAGTAGGTCGATGCTGTTCCGCACACTGGCGAACGACTCGACACAAAAAAGGATACGTTGACCTACCTCGCCCACGGCAGCGGGGAGGAGCTACGCTAAATCATTAACACTGCCTTCGTCTCAACTCACAGAGAAATTGTTCCTTCTTAGGAAATCCCAAATAAGTCTCTTGTATTCGTGCCTGAAAACAGAACCTAACAAAATAATTAAACAGTATACACGAGAAAATAAAAAATTTTCAGCAATAAATTTAATCTTTATACCATTTCTGGTACTACAGCACACACACCTATGGGTCCACCACTGAGATGCTGTAGCTAGCGAGGAGCTGGGAGTGGTAAGGCGCCAGGTTAAAAAAAAGTAACATCTGAACCGGAAAAGATACTATTCATAAAACTGATGTTACATATATACACTCCTGAAAATGGAAAAAAGAACACATTGACACCGGTGTGTCAGACCCACCATACTTGCTCCGGACACTGCGAGAGGGCTGTACAAGCAATGATCACACGCACGGCACAGTGGACACACCAGGAACCGCGGTGTTGGCCGTCGAATGGCGCTAGCTGCGCAGCATTTGTGCACCGCCGCCGTCAGTGTCAGCCAGTTTGCCGTGGCATACGGAGCTCCATCGCAGTCTTTAACACTGGTAGCATGCCGCGACAGCGTGGACGTGAACCGTATGTGCAGTTGACGGACTTTGAGCGAGGGCGTATAGTGGGCATGCGGGAGGCCGGGTGGACGTACCGCCGAATTGCTCAACACGTGGGGCGTGAGGTCTCCACAGTACATCGATGTTGTCGCCAGTGGTCGGCGGAAGGTGCACGTGCCCGTCGACCTGGGACCGGACCGCAGCGACGCACGGATGCACGCCAAGACCGTAGGATCCTACGCAGTGCCGTAGGGGACCGCACCGCCACTTCCCAGCAAATTAGGGACACTGTTGCTCCTGGGGTATCGGCGAGGAGCATTCGCAACCGTCTCCATGAAGCTGGGCTACGGTCCCGCACACCGTTAGGCCGTCTTCCGCTCACGCCCCAACATCGTGCAGCCCGCCTCCAGTGGTGTCGCGACAGGCGTGAATGGAGGGACGAATGGAGACGTGTCGTCTTCAGCGATGAGAGTCGCTTCTGCCTTGGTGCCAATGATGGTCGTATGCGTGTTTGGCGCCGTGCAGGTGAGCGCCACAATCAGGACTGCATACGACCGAGGCATACAGGGCCAACACCCGGCATCATGGTGTGGGGAGCGATCTCCTACACTGGCCGTACACCACTGGTGATCGTCGAGGGGACACTGAATAGTGCACGGTACATCCAAACCGTCATCGAACCCATCGTTCTACCATTCCTAGACCGGCAAGGGAACTTGCTGTTCCAACAGGACAATGCACGTCCGCATGTATCCCGTGCCACCCAACGTGCTCTAGAAGGTGTAAGTCAACTACCCTGGCTAGCAAGATCTCCGGATCTGTCCCCCATTGAGCATGTTTGGGACTGGATGAAGCGTCGTCTCACGCGGTCTGCACGTCCAGCACGAACGCTGGTCCAACTGAGGCGCCAGGTGGAAATGGCATGGCAAGCCGTTCCACAGGACTACATCCAGCATCTCTACGATCGTCTCCATGGGAGAATAGCAGCCTGCATTGCTGCGAATGGTGGATATACACTGTACTAGTGCCGACATTGTGCATGCTCTGTTGCCTGTGTCTATGTGCCTGTGGTTCTGTCAGTGTGATCATGTGATGTATCTGACCCCAGGAATGTGTCAATAAAGTTTCCCCTTCCTGGGACAATGAATTCACGGTGTTCTTATTTCAATTTCCAGGAGTGTATATACGTATTTCTTTAGCACGTCTTTAGTAATTTTATAATTAGAAATTGAACAATTTAACTGTAGGAACGAAACTATTGAAACGTCTCCTTAGAAAAATTTATGAATAACTGTGCTGACAAACCTCTTACATTACTTGCTTTTCAAAGAGCTGAGCAGAACTGAACGTACTGAGACATTACTCTCTTTACTTATTCTACAAAAGAATGGCCCTGACTAACTATAACCTTTACCTTTCATGAATCATTTACCTCACCAAAATCTTCGTTACTCGAACTATTGCAATACACCGAGCGCCAATATTGCCAGCTAAATAAAAGATTCTAACTACTGAAGGCACTAACTACTGATTGGCATACTTAGCAAATGAAAGATTTTGATAGAGAACAAACAATGTATTTACCTTAATAGTGTTCAAAAGTCATAATATATATATATAAGTTCATGATATCCAATATTACAAATTTACTCTTTCTGATGGACGCACGTCCATATCGTCCGCTCTCAAAATTCTGCCATTTCTCTCCCCACATCCACCACTGCTGGCGGCTCACCTCCAACTGCGCAACGCTACGCGCTGTTGACATCCAACTGCCCAACACTGCAATAGCGAATATTCCAACAATGCAAACCAGCCACAGACTGCACATAGCACAGTCAGTGATTTTCATACACAGCGCTACGTGGCGTTACCAACATAAAAACCTAAACAGCCTACTTACACTATTAAGTGTCATCTCCCACCATTCCCTAGTGGTTTTGTCGTAACATCGATTAACAAGCACAGTATTAATCAAAACAGAGAGAAAAAAAATTCCATTGTCAGATTTTGTATTCCAAAAACTATCACTAATGGACATATAGATACCAGCTCTTAGGAGGCAATGAGCTAATGTTAAAGAACCATATAAAACACATGGGTAACAGGTGATGTACAAATAAATTTTAGAAACTACACCTTGCTGGCTTAAACTGACGGTAATATGTTTGATCCTGCGTCCCATGCCGAGCCCAAATAATGCTCCAGGGATACAAATCGGTCTTACACTCAACAAAAAAAAAATATTTGTGCTTCCATTGCCTTTTTAAAATTCATATAAACGTGAAGAGGTTGAAAAAATCAGCCAACAAGTTGCAAAACAAAGGTTTATTATCCCCTGACCCAGGTTTCAATATTTCTAAAAATGTCTTCATCAGAAGGAATGGGCTTTGTTGCATCAGATGAGATACATTCGATCAGATAAAATGTGTATAAATATAGTTTGAATCAGAACACCCAAACGATTCAATTAATCAAGGGAAATTGAACATGACTATATGGTGAGTGCACATACTGGCACAACTCATAATATTCATGAATTACTCATAGAACCCAATATCAATAGACAGAAATAGACATGAAAGAAGAAAAATATTACGAATATAAATGCCAGTAAACGCTTCTTTGCAATACTGGGGTCAAATGACGTAGAGAACACTCAGTGTAAGAACCCACATAGCACAGCGGATAATTGCTTCACGCACAGTTTACACATTAAGATGCTAACCAAGAAAGTCCATATGCCTGCTAATTGTGAGGTGCGGGCTGGTGTGGCCGAGCGGTTCTAGGCGCTTTAGTCTGGAACCGCGCGACAGTTAGGTCGCAGGTTCCAATCCTGCCTCGGGCATGGATGTGTGTGATGTCCTTAAGTTAGTTAGGTTTAAGTAGTTCTAAGTTCTAGGGGACTGATGACCTCAGAAGTTAAGTCCCATAGTGCTCCGAGCCATTTGAACCATTTTTTGAACTTGTGAGGTGACAGGCTTTGGGGGCCGGATGTGATGACCTCAGTTTCCGCAGTAAAAATCGTCGCAAAGTGGGAGTCGAGAATCTGGCGTGTTTACATCTAAGATGGGCGTGTGTCAGCCGTCTTGACAGCAGCAGGATCATCCTAGTTTCGGCACTGACCGACAGATGGCGGTACTTTGAAATGAGGACGGTCAGTTTGGCGTCCAGCCACGTGACGGGGAAACAACTGCCGGCACGCAGGCTCATGGTGGGCTTTCTTCAGGCGCTTTTAGCATAGAGCTGAAGTATATGTATGATGGTTGTGCTCTTATAAACGCACCTCCACAAGCCCTGGTAGTTTTTCATTTATAATAAATTGAATATTTTAATAACTAAGTAAGATTGTAAATAGGACATCTTGGAGACGCTTTGACAAAATTTTACGAATGAGGTGTCAAATGAAAGGTCTGAATGAGTAGTATTAAGATATCTATGTAACTTTTTTTTTACATGTTTTAAAAATCTAATGAGGAGCCGGAATGCTGTTTTCTTGATTAAAAATGCGGAATTTTGGTAAATAAAAATAGGAACTATAAAGATAGCGGCAGTACGGAAAAGTAGACATAAGGAAATAGGTAATATAATAATAATATCAATTATTTATGCATTGAAAGTATTTTAAAGAATGAAAAGTTCTATATGAAGAGCACATAAATTTTAATAACATGAGAATAAGATCCCGTACAGAAATTCCGACGATGAATCTCAATTCAGCGGAAAATTTCCGTCTAAATAGAAGTGTTACATGCATTTTATTGTATCTATATTAATCGTAAAATAAATTTTATGTCCAAACAAACTTGATTTGACTTCAGAGTGTTCAAACCGAGGGCTTTTAAGGGTGGCCATTTTCTGTTGTAGGCGGGAAGTCATTCAGTTGAATTGAAAGGGGTGGCACTTGTGAGTGGCAAAAGGCCGTGCACGAATTGGACTTAAAACAATTTTGGACCACGAAGTCGCGTGGAACTTGGTATTTTCAGTATTTCGGTGCTGCTGGACTTTGAAGAATTCTCGGTGGTGCGTTTGTGAGACTTGTGAAAATTTTGCGCACTAGCTGAACTTAGAACTTTAACTCTGAACAACCGCTGTGGGACATAGTGATTTCAGCTTGGGGTTGGACTTTGAATTGTGTTTGGTTTATTATTATTTTTCGAAAAGTATTCTCCTCTCTGAAGTTTGTTCATCTTGGGGTTTCGGCTATTTTAAAAGAAAAATTAAGTGAATCATTGCTGAATGACTGTGATTAATATTTGAGTGGTGCGTTGAACTAACTCGGTAAATATCTGAGGTTAAATCAAGAACACTTAACAGTATTTCAGTAAAATCTGTCCCGAACAGGTTAAATTAAACTCCAGTTAGTTAAAACTGTGTTGTGTTCAGTAAAAAAATATTCCTGCCTGCTAACATTTGTTTTTATAAACTTGACAACAATTTAAAATTACTATGGTTAGTGCAGAGGATGTGGTTGGCACCCCTCAGACTTAACGTAGCCAATTTAGTTAATAAGTCCAACCACATTTTACGGAAGCCCAAGGGGATGCCTACTACGTAGGTGCTTGGGTGAAAGTTATTTTTTTTATTTTTTCGTGCAAAATATGTGGCGGTTCGAGCCATCTAGTTTTACTAGATAACCGACTTTGAACTAAAATTATTGTGATCACCCAGTGCAACGAGTGTGTTCCTCCCGATCTCGCGCATGGAAGAAACCTTAACACGTCGAAAATGGTTTCTCGACCCAGCGAAGCAAGCAAATGGGTATTTCTCGTCCGTAGTAGCTCGCATACTTCTGTAGATACCAAACAGCAGACAAAGCAGCAAGACCGTTTCCCACCGGAGTCTAGCGTCATGTTTCACAACCACATAAACTGCCAGACGGGAATTGCAGAGATTTGCTCAAAGTTCTATTCAATTCCGGTAGTTGCTTGCAATGTCAGTGTCCCACACAGCCGCCATCCGCTGCCGCTGGAAGGCCCCACAACTGAGACGGAACTGATCCAGGGTGGCGTCGAGTAGATGCAGCAGACCGCGCAAGCCGTTGCTAAACTACGGGAAAGTCGCGCTTTCGATTAAATACCGAGGACGTGCACGGCTGAAGAGGAGTAGTACAAAAGAATGTTGAGCAAGAATAGAAATGAGTACAAACAAGAAGTATATCAGTTAAAATATGCAGATAATTTGAGTGTCGAACCAGTGACACAGATAAAAGTAGAAAAGACTGTAAAATAGATGAAACATGATAAATCTGCCACACAAGGAGACATTCCTATTGAGATAGTGGAATATGGACCAAGTATTTTATGGGAAATGCTGAAGAGGGATGGTGAAGAGCACCAGAGGATTTTAATACTTCTGTACCATGTTAACGTTACAAAAAAGGGAAGAGACTGCATTGTAGTAACAGGCACATCAGTTTAATTATTTCGACGGGGAGATTATATGTTACGATTCTGATAAACATCATGCAAGCAGAAATTGTAGACATCAAGAACGTAGCGGATTTAGAGGAGACAGGCCATGTATTGATAATATATTCGTCCATCGCCAATTGATGGAAGAAAGATCTGAAAGAAATTTGGAAACACATTTGTTATTCATAGATCTCGAAAAAGCTCATGAAAACGTCACACTAACCAAGCTATTCGAAGTTCTGGAGGTATACAGCATTGAACCGTTATGTATACAGGAACTACGGATAACATATGCAAAGATGTGCACGGAAGAATAAGGGTGGGATCTACCACACCTAACTCATTTAAAATGAATAAAAGATTGGAACGACGCTGTTGTTTATCTCCGACATTATTCAAAAAAGTCTACAAATCGTCTTGAAAAACTGGAAAAATAAATGCAGTGGAATGGGAACTCAGAAGAGCACAGTGTGTATACGCTTTTAATCGTAGATCACCAGATGGTGGTTGCGAACGACGACCAACATACCTCCCATAAGGTGAAAAAATTGATAGAACAATGTAGAAAAGAGGACTGAAGAAGAATATCAAGAAGACAGAATGGCTAACCACAGGAACACAATCCATACATCTTGAATCGTCAGCGTAAGCCTCGGTAACTGCGAAAGTTACAAATACCTGGGGAGCACAATTAATAAAAGTGGAGCACGTGAAGATGACTTGAGAAACAGGTTGATGTCAGGAAAGAGAGCAACATCGAAATTGACCTATCGTTTCTAGTTGACAATAAACCGATTAAAAACGAAACTTAATGTTCTCGTATGTAAAGCCATTATTGAGCCAATTACCGTCAATAGTTTGGTGTGCTGGATGATTAGAGAAGAACCGCGAGAAGTTTGAAAATGCAGAAATGATAGTCGTAACGTGCATCGAGGATCTCTCGCTAGGAACATAGAACAAATGAGGATGTACTGGAAGTAACTCACAAGAAAGATACTATAATGAATGAAACAGAACGCAGAAAACTTTTATGATTTGGATACCCAGTGAGAATGGGACAAGAGATAATACCAAAAAATGTATTTGAATACAGATCGACAAACAGAAGGCGCAGACAAAGATAGTGACTCAGATGGATTCAAGACCTAGAAACGAATATGACCAACAGATATCGTTGGCGACCCACAAAATAGGTTATTATGGAAGCTCAAATAGGGATGCGGCAGGAGCCATAGGATCCCCGCCAACATGCATCAGGCAAGACCCTCCCGATGTATTTTCCACTGTCTTTTCCTTCTTGCAAAGTTGAACAGTCTTCTTACCTACTTCAATTGCAACTCCAGATTATTGTTTCACCAAGGTGCATATCTGTCTGTACACTTCTTGGTGACTGGGCAGTTTTCCAAGTACGGGATCATAACGGCTGATGTCACTTCATCTGCCATTTGCTCAAGGTATGCTGGATTTCATATCAAAGTTCCTACTTTAGATAAGCGTGAGTTTAAGTCTCTCCTATATGAGTCCCATTCTCTTTTCCGACTCTTGCTGTAGGATATGGTCTGTTTAACGTCTTTTACAGCTCAAAAGTTCACATACAGTGGCCAGATAAGGATGGAACTACGCGACTGTTTGATGCAACTACTCATTAAGATAGAGCCAAAAGATATGTCAATTACGTCTTGCCTTTTTCTATTCCTGAAGATAGAATCCTGATGTTCATTCAACCGCGAGTAACTGTCTACCAGTCTCCTCATTCCTGGGAAGGAGGGCCCCTGACCACATAAGGAAAATAAGTCGACTCCAATACAGATTCCCTCGTGCTTGCAGTGTTTCATCTTTCTGGTCACAGAGACCCTGGAACAAGAGTATTTTATTGCATGAATGACATTCCATTCTTGACATAATTGGATTTTGTGTGGTGGTAGCTAAATTTCCAGCACAAATCAACTAACCTCCAGGTCCTCGCAGGCCTAACACGTCCCCTTTATACAAACAGAGTTTCTTAATCAGGGCCACATCTGCACCTAGAATCTCCATCACACGGTGTATCGCTGAGTAACTTTGTGCACCAATTTCACTTTCCCATTTTCCTGTTCCAGTCGCGAATGGTTCACGGGAAGATTGGTTGCTGTTAAGCCTCCGCGTGGGATCGAATCTCTCTGGTTTTATCTCCATTGCCTTTTCGCGAGATACGTATACGCAGGAGGAACCAAAATATTTGTTGACTCTCCCAGCAAATTACACTCTCTGAACTTTAGCAGTAAACCGTACCGTGATATAAAACCTTTTTTTTTTTTTTTTTTTTTTTTTTTTTTTGCAGCATCTGCCACAGGAGGAAGCTGAACTATTCGCTGACACTCTCGCGCTTAATAAATGAGCCTGAAACAACACGAGTTTCTCTTCTTGGAATCTTATCTATTTCACCTATGAATCGTTTCTTGTACGAATCCTAGGCTGACGAGCGTTATTTATCTATTGTTCGAACACATGTTTTGTAAGCTACCTCCATTGTTGATAGAGTATATTTCCTGAGGATTCTTGCAGTGAATCTGTCTGGCATCTGCGTTAATCACGATTAATTTTGTGTGGCTGTCCCACTTCAAATCGGCACTAGATATTTTATGGAAAATCGTGTAGTCATACAATAACAGGTCTTTCTGTCTAAGTTTATGTAATACATGACATTTATTTATGTTGAGGATTCAATGGCCACTCCCAGCACCAAGCGTCACTTAACTGCCGATCTTCCTACATTTCGTTACAATCTTCCAGTATTAAGACTTCTCTG
The DNA here is from genome assembly GCF_023864275.1 of Schistocerca cancellata. NCBI lineage: Eukaryota > Metazoa > Arthropoda > Insecta > Orthoptera > Acrididae > Schistocerca > Schistocerca cancellata. The sequence continues at coordinate 320,761,650 of NC_064630.1, read as the reverse complement.
TATACAACAGCATATCCGCGAAAAGCCTCGTGGAACTTAGGACGTTCTGCACTAGGTCATTTGTATATATTGTGAAACTTAATGGTCCTATAACATTCCCTTGCGAAAAGTCAGAAGTTAATTTTATATCTGAGGACTTGTGTTTGGTGTGTTTGTTCGACGAGCCTTCTTGAAAACGGGAATGACCCACGCTTTTGTACTAGCATTAGAAACGCTTCGCTCCTCTCGAGTCCTACAGTGCACTACTGCTAGAAGTGGGGCAAGTTCTTTCGCATACTGCATGCAGATTGCGAGCTAACATCCCAAAGCTGTTCGGGCTCACTTGCGGTTCCTCTTCGTCGAAATGTCTTGGCTCAGACTCGTCTAGGGGTTGAACCGCAGGTGTCGCTTTACAGGCCCTAAATTAGATATTTTTGACCCTTTCGTTAAATTGTCTGGCTGATGGTAAGTTTGCGAAATACAAAATTACCATAATATATGATAACAGTAACAATAATATTGGAAACTAAATGAACGACCCATAAATAATGTAGGCCACACAGTTGCGATTTGGTTAGAAAAATGTTTATTCAGAAAGAAAACTAATAGCGAAAGTGATCGTATTTAGAGTTATTGTTACACTCGAGCGCATATCCATTTGACACAGTTCGATCATTCAGTCTCTTCGCGAAATAAGTTATCTATGCGAAAAGTTACGAGTTCACACCAGGCAAGCGGTTGCTGCCCGCTCAGAGACTATGTCCCGCGATACCACACGACGCGAAATTTTCTAAGTGGTTTCACTTCCTAGCTGCCTAAAAGCCAACTGTCCGCTTCCGCGTCTGCATCCGAACTGTCCCGATGGTGTCTCGACCAGAAATGTACTCTTTGGTGTCTAGACCAGAACTGCCCGCTGCCCGTCTCCGACCGCGTTTCCCGCGCACCGAACATCTTCGCTCAACTGACTAGCACAGTTCCCTTTCCTGAAGGCGTCCATTGATAGGCTACATCTTGTTCTAGATCACTTTACATTTTAACATATTTAAGTAAGCAAAGCTTGACCACTTTCACGTTATGTATAAAGTAACAATAATATCCATTACATAATAAACGTTAAATTCTTTTAGATAAAACCAATACAATTTCCTTCTATCTTTGAATGTCATGGATAGTAGCCTTGCCCCAATGTGCTTTCTGATAAATAAATAAAGAACAAAAGTAACTATTATGCACTAAACTTTACAACAAATATTCTATTACCTAATGATTCAATACGGTGTCATGCTGTCATCGTTCAATGTGTTTTGTGTGTAGGAAATACTGATAATTTAAATTTAGTATATCTTTTAAACAAATAAAGTTATAGAGTTGATATTTACGACGATTGTCATTTTAATGTGCGCTTCTATATGAAATGTCGGTCGTTAAGGTCGACCATAGCGTTCAGATTTTGGCATTCAGGTCTTTGTTACAAAAATTGTTAATTTCACTTTAACACTAAATCCTAAACTATCATAGACATTATCAATATTCAAGTTCCATTGGAATCACCATGAAAATTAATGGAGGATGGCATATCAAAATTACTGTGGCTTCATTCCCCGCGCTATTGCCTTTATGGCCATGTAACCAAGAGATGAATACACTGAGCAGATTCATAAGGATGTAGGCTGCAGTAGGTACTGGGAGATGAAGAAGCTTGCACACGATAGAGTAACATGGAGAGCTGCCTCAAACCAGTCTCAGGACTGAAAACCACAACAACAATAACAACAACAACAACATACGTCTCCCTGGCCACAAAAGCCTTCTACTGGGTTTCCCTATGACGTACGTTCTCTTCTGTCTCACTTGCACACTACAGTGCTTAGGCCTCAATATACAATAGATGCCTGTGAGTTTCACCATCACGTGATGAATCTGCGCCCTTTGTGGCACGCGGTCCTGGACGACTGAGTTCGTTTGACAGGTCCTGTAGGCTGATTCTTTCGGCCATATATTTACGTGAGAGCGCAATGCTCGTTAACTCACAAGAAACGAAATGGTGTTCCATCACGTCTAGTGGCCGTTGGCCTGTTGCAAGATTTCAGTTGCTTTTCTATCCCATGGTTACTTATTTCAATATCTGCAATGTTTTATTTCGCGCAACGATTTGAAAGACGAACTACAGCGCGATCTTCTGTCAAATAATTTCCTAAAAAATTTTAGTATTTCAGCCTTTCCCATGTCATCCGCCGTTTTAGTGCCATTATGGTCACAGAGCATCTGGACAGATAGCTTAGATCAGTTTACTGATTTTATGTAAGACCAAAATTATCTGTGGTTTTCTGTCCCGTCGGTGGATAGATTTTTACTTTCGAATTCGTTGAACGCTTCAGGAATGGCCGCTTTAATTTGGCTTCGCCTGGTTTTTCTTTGTATGGGAGGCTTTGGTTGCGTTAAAAGTTTCTTTGAAGCCGTCTTTGCTTTCAAGGCAGTTTGCTAATATGGTTGTCGAATCATGGTGGGTCTTTACCATCTCTCACAACTTTGTGCGGAACGTAATGTCTAAGGTGTATTGTTCAGTGTTCTTGAACTTCGCCCGTTGCTGCTCTACATTGTCGGTATTTGACATGAAATTTTCATGCTCGCTTGTCAGATAATCTGAAAACTTTCTTGTGGCTCTTTCTAAAAAGAAAGAACTTCCTATCTTTCTTTGTATTCCTTGTTACAGCCGCGTCAAGTGATGCTGTAACGGCCTTATCACTAATTCCATTTTCTACGATAACTACGTCGAAAAGATCGGGTACATTAGTCACTAGCAGGTCTAAGACGAGTTCTTTCTCTGGTTAATTGCTCGAAGTAATTTTCGGATTAAGCACTTAGAACAGTTTCACACGAATCCCTGTCCGTACCATCCCTCCCTAACCATTTGAGTCTCTTAGTCTATAGCTGGTAAGCTGAAATCTCCACCTGAAACCATAACTTGAGAAGGAAATTTACGGAAATGTTCTCCAAGTTTCCCCACAAATGTTCCGCCACTACTACTGATAAGGCAGGTGATCTATAAAAGGATCGTATGACCGTGTTTTATCCACCTTCAACACTCATCTTCACCAAAACTATTTCGCATTCTGAATGTGTAATACTGTTGCTAGATGTTACGGTATTTCTTATAGTTACAAACACAACTTGTCGTTGCGAAATATATTTCAGTCGGAGTTTTGCATTTCATTGCTGTTAACATCTGGTATGGAAATGATCGTATGGCTTTGTTGGCCGGGACGCCCCACGCGGGGGAGTTAGGCCGCTGTATTGCAAGTCCTTTTTAGGTAACGCCACATCGGCGACTTGCGAGTCAATGATGATGGACACACAACACCCAGTCCCCTGCCGGGAATCGAACCCGGGTCCCCTTCGTGGTAAGCGGTAACGCTTCCGCTACGCTTCGGAGGCGGACTGTTAACGTCTAGTGTCAGCGACCTTTGTGTGTCTAACACTTAGAGGACATTGTTACTGTTTATAATGGAAACTAATTGCCGGCCGGAGTGGCCGACCGGTTCTAGGCGCTTCAGTCTGGAACCGCGCGACCGTTACCAATCCTGCCTCGGGCATGGATGTGTGTGATGTCCTTAGGTTAGTTAGGTTTAAGTAGTTCTAAGCTCTAGGGGACTGATGACCTCAGATGTTAAGTCCCATAGTGCTCGGAGCCATTTGAACCACTTTTGGAAACTAATTCTGAGAGCTTGCCATACATGCTTCAGCAGTTAACAAACTAATTTCTTTCTCGGATCTGCTGTGACGAATGCTGTCCTGTCTAGAATCGACACTCTTCTTATGGGCCCGTAGCTGGATTTTGGTATCCTAAAAAACCAAAGTGCGAGCACCAGACGTATCCCGCTACCGTGGTAGCCGTTTCCTGCGAGTAATCTACCTCTGTCCTATCGAGGTGGTTCTACATTTCTTCACCCAATAGCGGAGGTAGAGATATCTGCATGCAAGATCGTCACAGCATCGTCTGATCCTCTGGTTTAAGTCTTCCATTCGGCTCTACACCAGACGACTGTCATCTGTTCGACGAACAGTACCACAAAAGAATAGTTCTGCTTCCGCCCCGTTAACGAGGCTAGCTGTCTTCACCAAATCTGCCAGCTGCCTGTAGGAACCGGGACGGCCTCTGAACCGAGGCAGTAGGCGTCATTTGTCCCGACGTCAACCACGATATGCAGCTGGTTGCACCCAGTTCCCTCAGTCGCTGCTAGCAGAGCCTCCCTCACATCCCGGACGAGCCGGGGACTGATGACCTCAGATGTGAGGTCCCATAGTGGTTAGAGCCATTTGAACCTCCAGGACTATGTATAAAGTGTTCATCACGCTAAACGGAGAAGTATGCTACACAAGAATTTACAATATTAAAATTAAAACTGTAGAGCCGCCGCAAATCGCATGCAACTTTCCCTTATTGACATGTTTCACTCTACAGACACAATTAACTTCAGAAATTAAGCAGCCAAGCGCCATACTTTAAATACAGAGTTTGGACGAAAATATGGAAACTCCCAGAAACACAACATATCATTCCTAGTGCGGTGTATGTAACTCGTTGGCTTTCAAACAGCTTGCAGTCGTTTAACAATGGATAAATACAGGACCTGTATGGTTTTCGAGGGAACCTTGTAACACTCCTTCTGCAAAATAGTAGCAAGTTCAGGTAACGATGATCAGGCAGATGGTGATCGCGCACCCTTCTCTCCCAACTAGACCACAAGTTGTCAATAATATTGAGATCTGATGTGTGTGGTGGCCAGGGGAGAGGAGACAATTGATTCTGTCCTGGACGATGCGAGCTGTGTGATCAGGGGCCCAGTCGACTTGCAACACAGCATTCTCACTGGGAAACAAACATTGTACCAGGGCACGGGTCTGATCAGCCCAAATGGTCACACAGTTCTTTGCAGTATTGCGACTTTGTAGACCATCGTGGGGCCAGTGGAGTACCACGATATGGCTGCCCAAAACATCACCGAAGCCAACTCGTCCAGAAGTTTGAAACAGTGTGAAACAAGACTCATCCGACCAAATGAGTTTCTTCCATTGCTCCACAGCCAAAGTTTTATGGCTTCAGCGCCTTGTCTTGCGCTTACGGACATTTGTATCCCTTATGTGTGATTTTAGGCCCTGCAATTCTCTGCTTATGGAACTCCCTTCGTGTTGTTTTGGTGATGGCAGGGGTTCCTAAATGCGACATTCTGTCCTGCAGTGACTTTTGCAGCTATCTTATTTTGCGTCAGAACCCTCTTCAATGACCTTCCGTCACTATCATTCAGTACAGTTACGTCCGCCCTGCTACATAACCGAATTTTTCCGCTATCGCTGTAGGCAGTATAAATATTTGATACGGTGCCTCCTGTAACACCAAACAATGCGGCTACCTTGATTACCGATGCACTAAAAACTTTCCCACATTCGAATTCACTTAGCTCCGGCACGGTGCTGCTCCGTTATGCTTTAAAAACAGATTTGAAATATTGGCTATCGCTGAAAGCCGGAGCCAGCACGGTATGACTCGCCTGTTGAGACTTTAGTAGATCTCCCTGAGAGATCCAGAATAGTCTGGAGGGTGGGATTGTCTGTCCCTGGGTACTCCAATGTCATGCGAGTGATGGAGCCCCTCAGAAAAACAGCGGGCACGTCGGAAAAGTACGACCAGTGTCTGCTCTGTTTGCTTGCCGGGACGGCTGTTCCGAATGGTTCAAATGGCTCTAAGCACTATGGGACTTAACATCTGAGGTCATCAGTCCCCTAGACTTAGAACTACTTACACCTAACTAACCTAAGGAAATCACACACATCCATGCCCGAGGCAGGATTCGAACCTGCGACCGTAGCAGCAGCGCGGTTCCGGACTGAAGCGCCTAGAAACGCTCGGCCACAGCAGCCGGCCGTCCTGAAGGACGGAAGGACAAAAACAAGACGAAACATCACCCATTTCAACAAATATAAGTGTACACAAGTCTTTGATTTTGTGTTATCAAATTGAGGCACATCAGCATTCACGGAACGTATAAAGTGATTCTAAATACTCAAATATTCTTGAGTAGCAGGATCTAATGGCACGTTGCTTATGAACAAATTACTGTAATTCAAAAACTATTTACATGAAGATGGGCATCATAAGCCGTAAGTAATGTGTACTCTCTCTTCATTGAAAATTATAAGAAAAGGTTTCATTACTTCATCTTCATCGCTCAGATGAAACCCGAATAGGTGAATTATGAAGACAAGAATTTTGCGAAAGTATTCGTAAACTCACCTTCATCACGGTAACGAAATCGGGACAGCCGACTTACAGACACTTTTGTCAAAAGCATCTCACGCTCGGGAAATCGGTATTCGATCAGGCCAGGAAAATCGACACCGGCCTTACTCGTAAACACCACAGCGAGTGCGATTTAGTCCTTATACCGTGTTCGTCTTCCACAGACTGTATTTCATATAAACCTGAATGTAGTGGCAAGTGACAGGCAGTAAGGCAGGTGGGGTGTGGTGTATCGTAATGACGGCGGCGCTGCAGCCGCGGTCCCTGAGGGAGCTGCGGCGGGCCCAGTCTCGCGTGCCGCCACCAACGCAGCCGCAGCAGCCGGAGCCGCAGGTCGTGACGCCTGCCGCAACGCCCCGGCCTCGTGCGGTTTCTGCAATAGCTTCAGCTCCACTGTCCTCTGCGTGGCCACTAGTTCTGCCCTCTGGGAGCTCACATTCTAGCAGGTTATGAGTTGTAACGTACCTTACACCTGGCAAACCCATACTACACCAACATTTAGGAGGTTGTCGTGGGATAAATATGAATATTTTGATAGATGGGACCATGGCCGCCAGTGACTCGCAAAAAAGAAATATTTCGTTTGATTTGTTAACCCTCTTCAACTCTGTAACTGAACTTCCTCAACTGTGAAGATCCGGACAGCACTTGTTGCTTATTGCGTTTCTAAACAGACTTGTTACACTTGATGATTATAATTAAAATGGGGCTACTCAAAGAGGTCCAGCGTCAGTCGTAATTATCGTATGGCAGAGAAACTTGATAGGCATTCTGATGCGTGAACAGGCTCCGGAAACGTTCAAAATTTTGAAATGTTCAATCCTTTACTGTTTTGCATTTTAAAAATCTAAAGACTTTCCCCTTTTAATTGATATGTAATTTATTCAGTTCAGAAGACTACAAATAATTTTAAAATATTTTTGAAATATGTTCATGGCGCTGTTAAACTGCTGTCAAATGTTATACTCATGAATCTACATGCTCATCACGTGCATTTTAGTGATATGAGAGAAAATAAGTGTTACAAAATAAGTTCTGTGGCTAACCTGTGATAGTTCGAGATATATAGCTCCCTCGACTGTCATGTGTTACATGTTTATTTGCTCTTTTGTAGTCCTGAAAATGTTCGTAGTGGATTCTGTTCATTGAAATCTCTGTCTTATTGAAGGATAATCATGGATTAACGTAAAGTGACTAGAAATCCTCTGAAGGCTTTTAAGAAAAGGAGAAATGTTGGAACGCCAAAGGAAGGTGTTATTACTGTAAACAATAAAGTCGATAACCAAGTGTGTGAGCCTAACTTTGCTGGTACACCTGCCCACTGCAATAAAAGTGAGAAAGAAAGTGCTTCGCAGAGGAAGCTTGGTTCAGTAAGTGAAAGAATGTTTTATGGAGGAATCGGGTGTGAATGAAATATTCGATATGTCAGTTCTCAACAGAATTTTTGCAAACTGTGTAAGATGCATTCCGTGTAGTGAAGTCGGTCTCGAACACACTATAAAAAAATTACGTAGGACTTGCCTGTGAAATGGAACTGAAGTGTGTTGAGTGTTCATAGATGACCACCTTTTGGATCAGTGTTACAGTAACACTAAATGAAGGAAATGGTAGCAAAATCAATTGGTAAAGGTGCTATTGCAGATGCAGTTTTCTGTGGCTTGATGAATCTTCCAAATCCCTCAACCAAGTTTACGAACTATAATAGATTTCTAGGTTCCACAGTACATATCTGTATAGAATCTATGAAGAAAGCTGTGGAAGAGGCAGTAACAGAATACAGTGGTAATAAATACTTGACTGCAGCATTCGATGGCACCTGGTATAAACGGGGACACACAGCTTTTTATGGTGTAGTATCTGCCACCAGTATGTATACAGGCAAATTTTTCGATGTAGCAGTAATATCTAAATATTGTAGGTGCCCACAAGAAAATAAAGGTTTACATGAAAATAATTACCCGGCTAACTGTAGTGGGAGAAGTGAAGGAATGAAAGTGGCTGCTATTGCTAGTATATAACTACGTTCTGTCGCGTGTGATATGGTGACGGTGGTTCTAAAAGTTTCAAATATATTCAGGAATGGAAGCCCTATGGTGATGACGTTGTCGAGCAGAAATTTGAGTGTACTAGATGCGTACAGAAACGAATGGGATCATGACTTCGTGCAAAAAACGAAAACTCGGTGATCGTAAAGGGTTTGATGGGAAAGAAAGGCTAACTGACAGTGTAACTGACAAAATACAGAACTATTAGAGAATGGCTATTACGTAAAAAGCACACGATACCGATGAAATTAAGAAGGCTGTTTGGGCTCTTTTTTTTATACTTCTTCAATCGATGGAAGTCCCCTTCATTACTTGCGTCCAAAAGGAGAAAACAATTGGTGATTACAACAAATGATTGCTTACTCGTGAAGTGTACACTGATAAACATAGTCTGCCTGATGCGGTAATGGAGGTGATAAAACCTATTTTCAGAAACTGCTAAAAACGTGTGTTCATGGAAAGACTTAAAACCCCAATGAAAGTGAAAATAGTGTTGTATGGTCAAGAATACCCCAAACTGTGTTTGTTGGAACAGAAACACTTCACTTCGACGTGTATGGTGCTGTTGCTACTTTCAATGATGGTAACGTTGTAAGGTGCAAAGTATTTCGAAATATGGGAATGAAAATAGGTTTCAACATGGTACGAACGATGCTTGCTTTAGACAAGGAACGTCTTCGAGCTGCTGACAGGGCTGTAAATAGTTTATAAATTCAAGCCACAGTAACAGGAAAAGGACAAAGAGGAAACAATAGGAAAGGTTTGCAGAAGATGACAGTAATCCATCTTATGGACCTGGAATGCACTAAAAATTTTATTCCTTAGTTCCCAAAAGTTTTATTCAAGTTTTCAGAAAATATTACACTGTCCCTTCTGCGTAACTTGAAACAGCCTTTTTCCAAAAACATGCATAATGTTGAATTTGTAAACAAAAAATGGCATAAAAAGTAGCGAAGTTTCATTACAACAGAAAAAATTAATCACTAACAATTGCTATGAAATTTTTAAAAATTCCTGTGTTAAATTGTAGCCAATACTTCAATAAATAAGCTGTAAAAATTTCAACTTCCTAGCTCAAATACTTTCTGAGAAAACATGTAATTTATAAGCGCTATTTTAACATTGGAAAAATAGGGCTTTCCGGAGACCCTTAGTGTGGAACCGATTTACCCTGGACAAAAATTAATTCCATTTTTGGCCACCTGGTGCAAACCGGTGCTACACAGCATCTCTGGTGCTCATATTGAACAACTGTGTAAGCGCCAGTTCACAATAGCATGAAAATTGTACCTTTCTCATTTTTATGACCTTTCCTGCTCATGTCCCGTTAATAATTCGATACACATGGGAACATTTCCATACGTCTTTCTTGCGTTCACAACAGCAGATTTTCACTAATTTGTTTCTAGCATACATCGGTTCAGCATTAAGTCATTAGCATATCTGCCAAGTTTCGCTGCCATTCGATAATTACATCCCACACCTGATCTCCGTAACCAGCTGTTATTTAATTGTAGATACCCATTACTTACTGTTGACATAAATAATGCAGACGTCACTCTTCGCTGCCTTACCTGCCCGGTTAGGTCTCCAGTTTGTTTTCTAACAGCACTTTTTTTCTCTCCAGTTTTCTGACAAAATTTCATGTAGCCCACCACCAAATCTTCTCCTGTGCCCTTTTCATCTCAGAGCAGCACTTGCACCCATTGTCCTCGATCATTTTATTTTTTTATATATTCCAAACTCTGTCTTCACTACAGTTTTTACCCTCTGCATCTCACTCAAATACCACGGAAGATATTCCTTGATGTCTTAACATGTATCTTATCATCCTGTCCCCCCTCTTCTCAGTGTGTTCCACATGTTTCCTCGCCGATTCTACGGAACGTTAAGTGGAATAACAGATTATTCTTTAACCATAACATACACCAAAGTCTCCAAATCTCTATATATTCAGTAGAGACAGTATAAATATGCATCTTCAGCCTGTCATAAAGTTTATGCAATACTTAGATCTTGCACTTGATGGTCAGATGATCAATTTTGTGCTCAGTTATAAAGAAGTTTCATGTTTCGTGAATCACGTACTGATTGCATGTGCTTCTCTGCTTATACCATTGAAACGCTGTGCCTCAACAGGCCTCGGAAGGTCCAACGGTGCCGGCCGATCGCCATGTCATTCTCAGCTGAGAGGTGTCACTGGATCCAGATGTGGAGACGCATATGATCAGCATATGATCCCGTCGTTGTCAGTTTTCGTGGCCGGCGCCACTACTTCTCAGTCAGGTAGCTCCTCAATTGGCCTGACAAAGGCTGAGGGCTCACTACTAGCCAACAGCGATCGACAGACTCGGATGGTCATCCATCAAAGTGCTTGCCAAGCCCGAGAGCGCTTATCTTCGGTGATCTGATGAGAACTAGTGTTACCACTGCGAAAATGCTGTTGGCACTTATATCTTTATGTACAATTCTTTTTCAAAAGACCATTCGAAGCTGGCAATTGCAGTTCAGAGCAGGAAGCATCCTCTACTAATATAAACTGAAGTGGAAGAAAACACAATAACAAATAACACTGAAATAACTACATAGTTGAAAAGTACATTAAACATGAGCAGCAAGAATTTTATAGTTAGTTAATGTTCCACGCATGATTTGCATAGTAAATCGCAATCATTTTTAACGAGTCACTTTACATTCAAATAACAAATTTATTTAAATATGTCTACATGCTGAACTTTTATTTTAAATATACAGATATGACTTAATAATTCCTACCCATAACACTTTACACATTGTAATAACAGAAATTATTCCGCAGAATAGAAGGATCTGTTAAGGAAAAATTTATTCTGTTTGTTTTCAGTTTTTACTTTGCTATGTCAGACATTTTTTATCACTGAGTAAGTGATCAAAAATTTTGGTTGCAGCATTGAGCACTCAATTTTGTGCAATAAACAATCTTAAAGCATGATAATGAATGTCATTTTTCTTCTGGTGTTGCAATTATGTGCAGCATTGTTCCTTTTGTTGAGCTTCAGTGGTTTATTTATATCAAAGTTCATGAAGTGTGATAACACATTTGAAAATAGCTGTTATCTGTGTATGTGGTTAGTGTAGTCACATTACACATGTTTCGCGTTTTTTTAGACATGCTGTAAACGATAGTTATAAAGAAATGTCCCAAAGTGCAAAGTATTGTGGTAATGTGCGAGACAGCAAAAATTGGTGTAGGAGTATCTGTTACATTTATAATTCATATGCATCATTAAGTTTTGCAGATAAGTGATACTCCACCATTGGTCATAAAAATTTGAATCCTTTCTTTATTATTATTGCACCTGTGTTTGAAGTTGTATGTTGTGCATGATTGTGAGAGTCCAGAGGACTTAATAGTGGTATGTATTTTACGTTATAAAACTCAATGTTCTCTATTGTAAAATGACACACATGTTTGTATATTGATGTTTTAGGCTTGACTTTGTGTGTTTTTATTTTTTCTTAGCGTTGAAGATGATCACTCTTTGATCGAAATCGATGTGCAGTAATAATAAAAATAGTTTCAAATTTGTATGAAAAATGCTGGAGTTTGCCTTGTTTGCAAGTCTTGTTGTGAGGTCATTGTGCATAAACTTCCAAATGGAATTCAGTGTCAAAACTGTTTGTTTCAAATGCGTTATTCTTTTTGGAAAGACTAGCATTTCTCCAAAAACATCACATTTTATACAATTTATCTTACATTCTACCAAGTGTAATTGTCACACAATAAACAAGTGCTCATTTTTCCCGCGTGCCGTTAGTGTGTGGAACGGTAGAGAGACAGCTTGAATGTGGTCCATTGAACCCTCTGCCAGGCACTTTATTGTGAATAGCAGAGTAATCACGTAGATGTATATTCTGTTTCGGATTTGGCAGATTTGCATTCTTGATGACTACTCAGATAAAAATATGCACTTCAGGGATATTTGACATTATTATTCTATATGTTAGTGCACAATGGGACTGTCAACGACTAGGGGTGGATGAGAAGTGGAATTTATTAATTTTGAGGATGTGTTGTACGGTACTGTGAGAGATGATTTCAAAAGAAAGTGTGGGGGAAGTGACAGGAAAGAGGAATAAAAAAATGCTGTTGGAAAGAGAAGGGAAAGAGTGGGGAGAGGAAAAAACGAGGAAAACATTGTGTTTAGAAGGCTATGTAGACCTCTGGGTGCGTTTCATGGTCAGGATGGAGGAGGATAGCAACGTCTGGCGTTGCTACAACATAATGACTGCGATGCACTAGCCTTTTTATGTAGGGCTATCTGTAGCTGTAGTCTCACCACCCTTGCTGTAAGGTGTCAATGTCTCTCGCTGGACTCGCCGCTCAGTTAAGCAAGAAATTCACATCACTTCGATATATACATCATTAAGCACTTGCTGTCAGTATGGCAACTTCCAGATGTGAGACCACATTTACGCCACAGGAATATAAAATGATTACATTTTTAAATTTACACACTTTCAAAAAAAAGACGTAATCATTATATGAGGGGTATTGTTTTCAAGGTTAGATCAGTCGTGAAATGAAAATCAAAGTGAAAATTCAATGAATCTTTGTGCATATGAGTTGTACAGTGTCTCTAGTATGCCCGTCGATTGCGTCACGTCGCTCTTTTCAGTTTTGAGTGCACAGTGCGCACGTAAACGCATCTAAAACGATAGTGCTCCCCTCCCCCACCACCATCACCACCACCACCGCCACCGTAACAGGTGTGAAGTGTGTGCTGTCATTCGAGTTCTTCATGCTGAGGGGTTTCGCTTGATTCCATGCAGCCAGCAGCACGTAACTGTCCTGCGTGACAGCAAACTGCGGCAATGGTGCAGCAACTTTGAAATAGGACGTACAGACGTTCATGATTCAGTTGGTCAGTGAAGAAAGCGAATGTCTACTGATGACGTTCTTCAGCGAGTGGATCAAACGATTCGAGAAAATCGTGTATGAAGGGAAATTTAGAACAAGCGAACAGGAATGTTGTCATCAGGCATTATCCATCATCACAATGCTCGGCCACACACTGCAGCCGCAAGTCTTCTGCATCTTTTTCCGTGGGAAATGCTTGACCACTCACCATGAAGCCCGAACTTGGCTTCCTCTGATTCTCATCTCTTTGCTCACTGGAACCACCGCCTATGGGGGTAGCATTTTGATACAGACAACGAGCTGCAAATCAGCATGGAGAATTGGCGGAAAGCAAAGGCAGCTGCCTTCTATGACGAGGGTATTGGGAAGTTGATACCACATTACGACAAATGTCTAAATCGATGTGGCGACTACATATAGAAGTAGCTAAAAGGTGTACCTAATGTTGCAAATAAAACATTTTTTATATTCACTGTGTTTCCAATTCGTGACCAATCGGGCCTTGAAAATAAAATCGCCCTTTTACACTTAGCAGCCAGAGGAGACGCTTATACAAAGACACTAGGCGCTCCTCATCTAATGAAGCCAGTGCATTGTTTTTGTGCAGCTCTTTTAGAAAGGGGTTCCTGACGCCACATGTTCACATTTGTAGAGGTCGGACTTTAAGTAGACCGTCCATCGACCGGTATGGTTCTGCAGCGGTAATATGTCTTCCGCTCTTAAAGCGACTGTGGTCATCGTGGGTGCAGGTTTACATATGTGGTAACACTCTCTCCGATACCGAAGATTCATTCTAGCCACTGTTAACCTCTGAAACCAGAATACCTGTATAATCACTGTTAGGCTATGGTCCGTGCACCCTGCACCGTCCCAAGTTCAAACTCGATTAACTTTACTTCCAAACGCACTACACACCTGTCTGTAACAGACTACTTAGACTTCCTGTCTTACTTATATCGCGCGCCGCATCTTACTGCAGCACTGGGGCGTCAAAAAAAACGCAACGTGTCCTGTAACTTTTGCCCACACAGTTGAATAATAGCTCGCAGTGAGTATAAAAGACACACCACGAAAGTGCATTAGATCAACAAGCAATGCGTCTGAAATATTAGATATGACTTCTGGTTTATACATACAGTAATTCTGCATCGGTAATGCGGGCAGCGTAAGGACCATTTTCGGTGAGAATAGATAATTGAGCCGTGGGTTCCATCAAATATTAGACATGCTGTGGAAACTTCAAATTTATCACTAATTTTTCCAAATGATATCTTCAGTCAGGTAGAGTGAGAGTAACCATAACTTTGGACTCCCAGAAACGAATGTACAAATAGTTGGAGGTTACTAAAGAGAGACAGCTGTTTGAGAGTCTGAGGGGAGGGAGAATATGTAATGGTCTCTGTGCAGCAACATTTCAGAATTAGCTGGTAGAGGTAGGTAAATTACTAGAGAAACAGTACTTGTGGTGTCAGGTCTAGGCCAGCTTATCGAGCGACGCTCCTGAAGGAGGCACTATTGGACGTTTGTGCGCTCATCTCACCGCTTTTACGGTCGTTAATGTCGACTTTCAGATTGGAATAGTTCGTATTCTTTCGAGTACCGGTTAGCTATTATAATGAGTGAAATTCTGCTATCCTTCATTGCCTCAGACACTAAAAACAGTCCGGCCGGAGTGGCCGTGCGGTTCTAGGCGCTACAGTCTGGAACCGAGCGACCGCTACGTGCTATGTGTGTGATGTGCTTAGGTTAGTTAGGTTTAATTAGTTCTACGTTCTAGGCGACTGATGGCCTCAGAAGTTAAGTCGCATAGTGCTCAGAGCCATTTGAACCATTTGAACTAAAAACAGGTCCTCCCTATGGCTCCAGATACGCTGACCCTTGGTCCCGGAAGCAAACCGATGAAATCAACTGTATCATAAACTATGCGCTTCTCCTTGTTAACCACCTCGTCCGCTTACCCGTCTGTCGATAAGCTCATGGCGCATTTCACGTACTGACTCTGTCGAAGAACGTGTGGAAGGATATTTAAAAACTTTGTGTATGCGTTTCGTGCACTTACGCTCAAGAGAATCACTGATATCCGAATAGACAAAAAATTTAAACAATTATTTGCTTTCAATTTTAAGATTATTTCTTGAAAGACGATGTGGTCACGTACCTCTGTTATGAAAGTGTATTGTCCTTAGATTAAACGAGCTACACGTGTCATTTTCGTTTGGTCATTTGTATCTTGCATGCACTATAATTGCAACCTCTCGGCATCATGTGAAATGAGTTAGTTTTAAAATTATATGACACATTTTCAGTGGGAACTATGGTGACATGCAGGTCATTTACACGATTGTCGTAAGATACGTAGGTTGGAACTTAAATAGTGGCAACACTGTTGTGGAGGCACTATGCAGTGGAATCTACTAATGTCGCCGATAGCACACGTTGTTGACATACCTACCTTACCTCCGAGCAAATGGACTCGTCCGTCCCAAGTCACCGGCGTGGGCATAATCGAGGAAAACACAATCACTTGTGAGCGAGCGGTCTAACGTAACGGTGTCACTACGTTTTCGAAGCTGGAACAACGGATTTGGATCAAGATTGAAAAATGGTTCAAATGGCTCTGAACACTATGGGACTCAACTGCTGAGGTCATTAGTCCCCTAGAACTTAGAACTAGTTAAACCTAACTAACCTAAGGACATCACAAACATCCATGCCCGAGGCAGGATTCGAACCTGCGACCGTAGCGGTCTTGCTGTTCTAGACTGCAGCGCCTTTAACCGCACGGCCACTTCGGCCGGCATCAAGATTGAATATGACAGAGGTCTTACAGCACGACAGAGTCACCAAGGTGTACAAGAGGCTTGAAAAAGAAGCAGCGATACTTTCTGCGCAACACACCTATCATTTTGCACGACAATGTGTGGGCACATACAGCGCAAGCTGTGGATGCTCTGTTCTAAAAAAAAAAAAAAAAAAAAAATGGTTCAAATGGCTCTGAGCACTATGGGACTTAATATCTATGGTCATCAGTCCCCTAGAACTTAGAACTACTGAAACCTAACTAACCTAAGGACAGCACACAACACCCAGCCATCACGAGGCAGAGAAAATCCCTGACCCCGCCGGGAATCGAACCCGGGAACCCGGGCGTGGGAAGCGAGAACGCTACCGCACGACCACGAGATGCGGGCATGCTCTGTTCTGTCGATGGAACTGGGAAGTACTGTACCATCCACCATACGTCCCGGACTTAAGTCCTTGTGGCTTTTATTTGATTCCGAAGATGAAGAAACCACTTCCTGGCATTCGCTTCAGAACTGTTCCAAAGATTCGTCAGGCAGCAGACCACTCCATTCGCATCATCAACAGTACAGGCGGTAACGGTATACTACGCCTTCCACATCGCTGTCAACGGGTTCTACACAAAGCTGGTGACTACTTTGAAGGACAGTAACAGGTGCAAACATGTGACTCTTTTGTATCGGTTGTTAATAAGTAGTTGCCACTATTTAAGTTCCAACCCTCGTATAAGGTGCAATGGAGAGGTTTTCGTTTGTAGGCACTTCTGCAGCACATATGTAACGTAGCGCGACTCTGATGCGTCTGTATAAGCACCGACATGTAGGGAAGGGATTAGCGTGTGGTATGTGGCCCCTTTAATACGACCTTGCACAATCCATACCACAAATATTGCCAGGACGGGAAACTGGGTGGCGAATAATGGTTGGTTGTCGTACTTTGATTTACACATACTTAATTTATTCACATAAGGTTCTTGCAGACAATTCCCCATAATCTTCACTACAAGCAGCAGTTACGTAGTACAAGTTCTTATTGAAACAAAACAAGTATAACCATAAAATGCATGTAAAACAGTTCAGAAGTAACTAACAAATACAGTATTGCGGTGGCTTTGCCACACTTAACAAACGCTTACAACTAACAGTACAGTTCCTACCAGAGTGGGCCAGCCACTTAATTGCATTTAAATACTACATGGCCCAAACGACACTTAAATCTCACGTGGTTAACCACAATTCACTAGAGCATAGATATGTAACAGAAGCAAGAAAGATTGCCACGAAAAAAATCCAGATTACACTTAGATGCAGGTCTATTCGTTTAAACATCAGAAAATCACAAATTACAAAACGCGTTTTACCCGCCTTGGCGGAAGGAAAAGATACACCAATCCTTTGTATGGGTTCTTCGTCCAAAGCAATCCGACCGTGGCAGGGTTACGTAAACACAGCGGGACCTAGGCTGGACAATTGCAACTCTCTGAAACACACACAAAATACAGGCAGAATCCTTGCATCAAACATACGTGCATCAGTCTACGAAATGTTCCGTCCACAGCAACCACTGCCCTTTAAATTGAAACCACTTAAGGACGGTTCACCAATAATAATAATAATATCACTTAGGTGCAGTTTTCAGTCACTTAATACAGTTAAAACTAAGACTTCACTGCGAAGCTAACACTTAACCACCTTACATGGAGCTCATCCACATGCTTTTTAATTAACGGCTGTGTAAGTTCCACAATCATCTAGCGAGTGAAACGCCTCTCAACACGTCGCTCAGCCACATACACTAAAAGCCAACTTACTTGATGTTTGCACGCAGCACCACTTATCGGCTCAAACAGCTTAACCACTTTCCATCAGGGACTTTTCGCTTGATAGAAATCACGAAATTTGGATCTCCGAGCTGTCCCAAAACACAGACTTGACGACCAATACAATTGCGCGGTATATCACGCTGATAGGGCACACCCGGTCGCAGTCGACCCTCCTTTCTCCGGAGACGTACCTCGTCTCTCTATGTTTTCCTTTTAAAAGCTAACGGCCGACTTTTGAAGCCCGCCAACCCGGCAGAAAGCCACACGATGTGCAAAGATCTCATATACCCTCCAAAATCGATCGCAACGATAGAACGAGCGTACCCGTTGCTGGCGCCAGTCCTCCACGGCTCTGTGTGACATACGTGTCTTTCTGACGCACGTGCCATAAATGTGGAAACGTGAACTATGGTTACGTTACAGCCAAATGCGTCTCCTTGGCTGCCTAAGGACAAACACTGAAGAATGTGTATGGGATAAAACGTCAGTCAAAAGCCATAGTTGTGAAAGGCTGAGACAAGGGGTGCTACTGCTTCATGATAATGCATGTGCCCACTCCGCCAATGTTGTAACGCTGAAGTAACGCTAACTCTAGTGGGAGGCACTCGAGTGCCCGCCCTACAGTCTTGAACCCTCCGTGTAATGTCATCACTCTTTTGGTAACTTAAAGGCCTTCCAGAGTCGACGATTCCTGTCGGACGAGGATCTGCAATAGGCAGTTATGGACTTCTTCACGCAGCAGAACTCAGTGTTTTACCAAACAGGTAAATAAATTGTTTATTAGTAAATCACCATGTCCTGCTGCGTGAAGACGTCCCTAACTTCTTGCTGCTTTTTTGCCTGACTGGCCTACCGATTTTGGACTGTACAGCCTCCTAACGGGAATTTTTTATCACCCCTCATAGATTTTTATGTATCTTTTCTTACCTGCCGTGATTTCTACATCTACATTTATACTCCGCAAGCCACCCAACGGTGTGTGGCGGAGGGCACTTTACGTGCCACTGTCATTACCTCCCTTTCCTGTTCCAGTCGCGTATGGTTCGCGGGAAGAACGACTGTCTGAAAGCCTCCGTGCGCGCTCGAATCTCTCTAATTTTACATTCGTGATCTCCTCGGGAGGTATAAGTAGGGGGAAGCAATATATTCGATACCTCATCCAGAAACGCACCCTCTCGAAACCTGACGAGCAAGCTACACCGCGATACAGAGCGCCTCTCTTACAGAGTCTGCCACTTGAGTTTGTTAAACATCTCCGTAACGCTATCACGGTTACCAAATAACCCTGTGACGAAACGCGCCGCTCTTCTTTGGATCTTCTTTGGATCTATCTCCTCCGTCAACCCGATCTGGTACGGATCACACACTGATGAGCAATACTCAAGCATAGGTCGAACGAGTGTTTTGTAAGCGACCTCCTTTGTTGATGGACTACATTTTCTAAGGACTCTCCCAATGAATCTCAACCTGGTACCCGCCTTACCAACAATTAATTTTATATGATCATTCCACGTCAAATCGTTCCGCACGCATACTCCCAGATATTTTACAGAAGTAACTGCTACCAGTGTTTGTTCCGCTTTCATATAATCATATAATAAAGGATCCTTCTTTCTATGTATTCGCTATACATTACATTTGTCTATGTTAAGGGTCAGTTGCCACTCCGTGCACCAAGTGCCTATCCGCTGCAGATCTTCCTGCATTTCGCTACAATTTTCTAATGCTGCAACTTCTCTGTATACTACAGCATCATCCGCGAAAAGCCGCATGGAACTTCCGACACTATCTACTAGGTCATTTATATATATTGTGAAAAGCAATGGTCCCATAACACTCCGCTGTGGCACGCCAGAGGTTACTTTAACGTCTGTAGACGTCTCTCCATTGATAACAACATGCTGTGTTCTGTTTGCTAAAAACTCTTCAATCCAGCCACACAGCTGGTCTGATATTCCGTAGGCTCTTATTTTGTTTATCAGGCGACAGTGCGGAACTGTATCGAACACCTTCCGGAAGTCAAGAAAAATAGCATCTACCTGGGAGCCTGTATCTAATGTTTTCTGGGTCTCATGAACAAATAAAGCGAGTTGGGTCTCACACGATCGCTGTTTCCGGAATCCATGTTGATTCCTACATAGTAGATTCTGGGTTTCCAAAAACGACATGATACTCGAGCAAAAAACTTGTTCTAAAATTCTACAACAGATCGACGTCAAGCCGGCCGTGGTGGCCAAGCGGTTAAAGGCGCTACAGTCTGGAACCGCGCGGCCGCTACGATCGCAGGTTCGAATCCTGCCTCGGGCATAGATGTGTGTGATGTCCTTAGGTTAGTTAGGTTTAAGTAGCTCTAAGTTCTAGGGGACTGATGACCTTAGAAGTTAAGTCCCATAGTGCTCAGAGCCATTTGAACCATTTTGAAGATCGACGTCAGAGATATAGGTCTATAGTTTTGCGCATCTGCTCGACGACCCTTCTTGAAGAATGGGACTACCTGTGCTCTTTTCCAATCATTTGGAACCTTCCGTTCCTCTAGAGACTTGCGGTACACAGCTGTTAGAAGGGGGGCAAGTTCTTTCGCGTACTCTGTGTAGAATCGAATTGGTATCCCGTCAGGTCCAGTGGACTTTCCTCTGTTGAGTGATTCCAGTTGCTTTTCTATTCCTTGGACACTTATTTCGATGTCAGCCATTTTTTCGTTTGTGCGAGGACTTAGAGAAGGAACTGCAGTGCAGTCTTCCTCTGTGAAACAGCTTTGGAAAAAGGTGTTTAGTATTTCAGCTTTACGCGTGTCATCCTCTGTTTCAATGCCTTCATCATCCCGGAGTGTCTGGATATGCTGTTTCGAGCCACTTACTGATTTAACGTAAGACCAGAACTTCCTAGGATTTTCTGTCAAGTCGGTACATAGAATTTTACTTTCGAATTCACTGAACGCTTCACGCATAGCCCTCCTTACGCTAACTTTAACATCGTTTAGCTTCTGTTTGTCTGAGAGGTTTTGGCTGCGTTTAAACTTGGAGTGAAGCTCTCTTTGCTTTCGCAGTAGTTTCCTAACTTTGTTGTTGTACCACGGTGGGTTTTTCCCGTCCCTCAGAGTTTTACTCTGCACGTACCTGTCTAAAACGCGTTTTACGATTGCCTTGAACTTTTTCCATAAACACTCAACATTGTCAGTGTCGGAACAGAAATTTTCACGTTTGATCTGTTAGGTAGTCTGAAATCTGCCTTCTATTACTCTTGCTAAACAGATAAACCTTCCTCCCTTTTTTTATATTCCTATTAACTTCCATATTCAGGGATGCTGCAACGGCCTTATGATCACTGATTCCCTCTTCTGCACATACAGAGTCGAAAAGTTCGGGTCTGTTTGTTATCAGTAGGTCCAAGATGTTATCTCCACGAGTCGGTTCTCTGTTTAATTGCTCGAGGTAATTTTCGGATTTGCACTCTGTATAATGTCACTCGATGCTCTGTCCCTACCATCCGTCCTAAACATCTGAGCGTCCCAGTCTATATCTGGTAAATTTAAATCTCCATCTAAGACTATAACATGCTGAGAAAATTTATGTGAAATGCATTCCAAATTTTCTCTCAGTTATGTAAAAGTAAGGCGGATCGTCTCCCCTTAGATCAGTAGTGAGCCTGTCTGACTGCTAAGCAGAAGACCCGATTTCGATCGCGGCTACCGCCAGGGATTTTTCTTGGTGGGAGCACTGGTGCGGGTTGCACTCAGCCTCGTGAGGCCGCTCGAGGAGCTGCTTGGATGAGAAGCAGCGGCTCCAAGGACAGTGAAGCTGACAGCGGCCGTGTGAGCGGCGTGTTGGCGCCACGCCCTTCCATACCACAACCAAAGACACCGTTAGCAGAGGGTGACACAGCGGTGTATCGGCCCCGATTGCCCCACCAGGATCACAGTGCGGAGCTTTACGTTATATGTTCAATTTCTGTCTCACTTTCTTCCCCGTATTTCTCTCTCTCTCTCTCTCTCTCTCTCTCTCTCTCTCTCTCTCTCAACACGCGCAAACGATACTTCTGCACGTGGAATGGATTTCATTCAAATACGTTTGTTCTTCTTCTTACAGAAGTTAATTCGCCTAGATCGCACAGAAAGCAAAATAATTACTAGTTTCCGTGAAATTGAATTGTCACTTTCAGATCATTTGTACAGAAAAAAAGCTTAAATGCAATCCATTTCTTCCACTGTTCACATTAACTGGACACAAATTATAGAGATGACATCCCAAAGTACAATCTCTCGTCGTTCAATGATTCGATGTAGGCTTTCACGACCTGTCGCTACTTCACTTAAAACTTTCGGCTGGTCGATATATAACACCGTTCACTGACGTTTACTGGAGACGTCTCTAGAGGATAATCGGAAACTGTGATTCATCTTTGAATGTGTGTCCCGCAGACTGGGGTACAACGTCAGTGAACTGTTTCATACTCCTATAAATCCCACGGGCTGTCAGCCCGGGAGTCGTAACTTAACATGTGATTTCAGTTTGTGTTTGTATTTTACTACAATGGTGTGCAAAACTTAACGAGGAAAGTAATTTACGCATGATGTGTCAGTGCCAAGTAATATAGCTCGATGAAACTCGGATCATACATTGAACGAACTGATACAGTATAGCACAGAAGGTAAATACACATAGAGACGGACAGCAATAATATATTTATTCAAAGACAGTAATGACTCTGATGTCACAGCCATTTATGATGATGGTCCTCTGGACATTATGAAAGGCGGGACACGTCTCTTAACTGGGCGCATGATCACCACTGACAGCAACGCAGGCTCCAATGTGCTCCCACGGAGGCCAATAGGTTTGTGAGGTGTTCTCGTGGTAGGGCGTTCCTTTCTTCCACCAGGGCGGTTGACACCTGATGGTTGGTCGTTGGCGTAAGTGATCGTGCTTTAATACCACTACAAACTGAACCCCACACGTGCTCGAATAGATTTAAATCGGCGGAACGGACAGATCAGTCCATTCGCCCAGTATCCTCTCCTCCAAAGAGCTCCTCGATCTGCACTGTTCTATGGGCTGCGCATTCTCATCCATAAAACCGAAGGAGCGAATGCACCTCTGAACAGACTGAACAGGCGCACATGAGGAGGGAGTACAGTGCAACAGTAATATTGACGGGCGTATCCTGGTCGAAACTTTGAAGGCCCATACGCCCAAGCAACATTATTCCTCCGAACACCATAGCAAATGCAGCACCAAAACTATCATGTTCGACAGTGTATCCTGGTCGAAACTTTGAAGGTCCGTACGCCCAAGCAACATTAATCCTCCCAACACCATAGCAACTGCACCACCAAAACTATAATGTTCGACAGTGTTCCTGCGTGCATTATGTGTTTCCACCTTTCTATATACGACAGCACATTCATAACCGTTACTGACACTGCTCTGATATGAGAAGGGCACGTGACAATACTCCTCGTTGGTCCAGTCACTGTGCTCTTTGCACCATCGCAATCGGTTCCGCTGTCAACGGAAGACAACATTTTGCCTGACTGGCAAGGACACTACCCTCCTGCAGTCACCTTGTCACTGTGGAATTGATATCCTATTAAATGTGGTTGCAATTGCACCATTGTTTGACGTGGGGACCCTTCCTGCCTTTTGAGCAATGTAGCAGTCATCTGCTGCTGCAACTGTTAGTTGTCGACCGGCTTCTATTCTTCGGGCTGTACTGCTTCAGGACGCTCGCTGTAGATGCGAAACAATGCTGTGAGCAATACCAAACTCCTGTGCCACGCTCGTCATACTTGACTATTTGTCCAGTTTCCCGAAGATTCTTTCTCGTGTGAAGTCATACAGATGTTGTCTCCGGTGAAGAGCACCACCGCAGTGCACCGTGGCTGCTCGCTGGTGACACACACCGTCTCTTTCCCATTCCTGGCCGAGCGGTTCTAGGCGCTATAGTCTGGAACCGCGCAACCGCTACGGTCGCAGGTTCGAATCCTGGCTCGCGCGTGGATGTGAGTGATGTCCTTAGGTTAGTTAGCTTTAAGTAGTTTTAAGTTCTAGGGGACTGATGACCTCCGAAGTTAAGTCGCATAGTGCTCAGAGCCATTTGAACCATTTTGAACAAATGTATTACCTTAAGACTATTTTCGTTGGACCTCTGAAACAGTTACTCCATCGAGAAGACTCTTCATCGATGAAGTCACGTATCCGTTCACGAAAATAGCCTTTAGCCATACTTAATTACTGAATTTTTCAAAAATGTTGGAACAGGAGGGGAGTCATTGCGTCGTGCACTTGTGAAACAAGCAAGGTTGCGGATAAAGTTTGTTGACACATCGAAATATTTTCCTCGTCATCAAAGTTCCCTATCATATACAAACTGAACATCTGTAGGAGCATTTCAACAATCGCGTTCACGGAACCGGCTCAGTGTCGTCTGACCTTTTGTCTGAATCATTGTTCCATCTGATAATTCTTTGACTTGTTTTGCAACTGTCAAATGGTGCAAATGGCTCTGAGCACTATGGGACTCAACATCTTAGGTCATAAGTCCCCTAGAACTTAGAACTACTTAAACCTAACTAACCTAAGGACAGCACATAACACCCAGTCATCACGAGGCAGGATTCGAACCTGCGACCGTAGCAGTCCCGCGGTTCCGGACTGCAGCGCCAGAACCGCACGGCCACCGCGGCCGGCTTGCAACTGTGACCAACTGCTTTTGCGTCATTGAAACTTGAGTATTCGTCTGTAACTGTAATGACTTGAACTTTATTTCTAGTTCCTCTATTTGCAATCCTTATTGTGACGTCTGTTGTCTCAACTCAACAATATGAACAGACTGTACGTGTTGTTCATGTCTGGACTCAATATTATTATCAGACATGTGTTCCTCGCGTGCCTGAGTTTTCAACCGTTCTGACATTTCCTGTAATTTACGATTTAAATTATCTTTAATCTCATCCCAAAACAATTTGAAGTTCTGTTCTTTAACCACGCCACAAAGTTCGTTATGAGGTTTTTTAATCTCATTATTAAATACTCTAATTTCATTATGGGATTTTTCAATCTCATCAAGTTTGCTCCGTAGAGGTAGAAGAAATACTGAATCTCTCAGATCAAAATCGGATTGTGCCATGGTATTTTGATGTCCTGAATTGCATGGAGTTCTCTGCAGTTCGTCACGAGTTATTGGCTTACAATAGCCTGATGAGGACCAATACTCCGAGGAGCGTAGGGGACGATGCGAGAGACCCGCACCGCCGTACTAGGCAAGGTCCTCTTGGAGGCAGCTTGCCATTGCCTTCCTCCGAACTTAATGAGGATGAATGATGTTGATGAAAACAACACAACAACACCCAGTCATCTCGAGGCACGAAAAATCCCTGACCCCACCGGGAATCGAACCCGTGACGCCATGCGCGGGAAGCGAGAACGCTACCGCAAGACCACGAGCTGAGGACTACACACTTATTATTCACCGTATTGTTCGTAAGTTCCCTGACTTCATCATCATGAAAAGAATTTTCTACACTATGTCTCAAATTTCCCAAACCTTCGTTTGGACCTACTTCTACAGTCTTGTCCAACCCTGCCTGTGCTCTAGTTTTCTTTGACGTTGCAGCAATAACGAAAATGACACAAAAATGCAAAATAAATATTTTATCACAAAACTGTTAACCTCACTCAGAAGTTATAAACAAACAAATTCTGAACCAGAGAATTGCTGAAATAAAAAGTTTTGAATTAATACGAAGCAGCGCGAAAGCAATAAAAGTGCTATGCAACAACCACTGATCAACTACTATTGCATAAAATTTTGCAAACGCAGTAGCAAAATGAAGCATCTCTAACTGCGAAATCATCCACCGAACCAAATTCTGGAAGTGTCACCAGGTGAAAGCTTTATTATCAGTTATAGTAATTATTATTATTATTATTATTATTATTATCAGCCTAGTGAAAGACGTACGAAAATGTGTAAAGCTCAATCTCTGACAATATTATCGTTACCTATAGGTTTTCTCTAATATTGCGAAGCAATCTAATGAAAGTTTAGTATCGTCAACATAAAACCTGATACGCAGGCGTACAACTAGTTTTATGAAAACTCTTATTCCGATATGTCAGTAGTCAAACATTTTCTGGAATCCCATACTGTCGGACATGTCTGTATTATGACAGAGAACAAAAAAAATCATGAAAATTCAGTTCTCTAGCATTTGACTGAGTATCTTAAAATATTCTCTAACGTCTCCTAACAATTATACTGCAACGAACTTATGCGCAACAGACAACTTGCCTCGTCTTGCCGCTGCAACTGCGTGACCAGCAAGATGCTAAAATAATTCAAAAGAAATACTGCAATCCGTGCAGAGTGCACTGCATGGTTACAAGCTCATCTACATCTACGTGATTACTCCGCTTTTCACAATAAAGTGCCTGGTAGAGGGTTCAGTGAACCACCTTCAAGCTGTCTTTCTACCGTTCCACTCTCGAACGGCGCCCTGGAAAACAAGAGCATTTAAATTTTTCTGTGCGAGCTCTGATTTCTCTTATTTTATCGTGATGATCATTTTTCCCTACGTAGGTAGTTGCCAAAAGAATGTTTTCGCAATGGGAGGAGAAAACTGGTGATTTAAATTTCATAAGTTACCGTCGAAACGAGAAACGCCTTTGTTTTAATGATTGCCACTCTAGTTCACGTATCGTGTCTGTAGCACCAACTGCCCCAATTCGCGATAATACAAAACGAGCAGCTCTTCTTTTTACTTTTTCGATGTCATCCATCAGTCCCACCTGATCTGGATCCCACGCTGTACAGCAATACTCCAGAACAGGGCGGACAAGCATGGTGTAAGCAGTCTGTTTAGTAAACCTGTTGAACCTTCTAAGTGTTCCGACGATGAATCGCAGTCTTTAGTTTGTTCTACCCACAACATTTATCTGTGTGATCGTTCCAATTTAGGTTCTTTGTAATTGTAATCCATAAGTATTTGGTTGAATTTACAGCCCTCAGATTTGTGTGACGTAATCGAAATTTAGCTGATTTCTTTTAGTACTCATGTGAATAGCTTCGCACTTTTCATTATTCAGGGTCTATTGCCACTTTTCGCACCATACAGATATCTTATCAGAATCATTTTGCAAGTCGTTTTGGTCATGTGATGACATTACAAAACGGTGAATGACAGCATTATCTGCAAATAATCTAAGAGGACTATTCAGATTGTCTCCTATGTTATTAATATAGATCAGGAACAATAGAGAGCCTGTAACAGTTCCTTGGGGATCGCCGGATATTACTTCTGTTTTATTGGATGACTTTCCGTCTATAATCTTTCTGACAGGAAATCGCGAATCCAGTCGTAAAACTGAGGCGGTATTCCAAAGGCATGCAGTTTGGTTAGAAGACGCTTGTGAGGAACGGTGTCGAAAGTCTTCTTGAAATCTAAAAAAGGTGGAATCAGTTTTACATCCCCTGTCCATAGCGCCATTACTTCATGAGTATTAAGAGCTAGTTGTGTTTCGCAAGAACGATGTTTTCTGAATCCGTGCTGACTGCGTGTCAATAAATCGTTTTCTTCGAAGTACTTCATAATGTTCGAATACAGGCTATGTTCCAAAACCCTATATTAAATCGACGTTAGTGTTATGAGCCTGTAATTCTGCGGGTTACTCCTACTTCCCTCTTTGGGCATTGGTGTGACTTGAGCAATTTTCCGGTCTTTAGGTACGAATATTTCTGTGAACGAGCGGTTGTATATAATTGCTAAATATGGAGCTAATGTGTCAGCATACTCTGAGAGGAACCTGACTGGTATACAATCTGGACCGGAGAACTTTGCTTCAGTAAGTGATTTAAGCTACTTTGTTATACCGAGTATATCTACTTCTATGTTTATCATTTTGGCAGTTGTTCTTCAATGGAATTGTGGAATATTTACTTCGTCTTCTTTGGTGAAGGAGTTTCGGAAAACCGAGTTAAATAACTCTGCTTTAATGGCACTGTCATCAGTGACTTCACCGTTATTATCGCGCAGTGAAGGTAATTGATTGCGTTTGTATGGCCAGAATCTGTTTGGATTTTCTGCCAGATTTCTAGACAGAATTTCGTTGTGGAAATTATTAAAAGCATCTCGCATTGAAATACTCGCTGTATTTCGAACTTCTGCAAAACTTAGCCAGTCTTGGGGATTTTGCGTTCTTTTAAATTTGGCAGGCTTTTTTCGCCTCTTCTGCAACTGCGATCTAACCCGTTTTGTATACCATGGCGGATCAGTACAATCACTTATTAATTTATGTGGTATATATCTCTGAATTGCTGTCGATACTGTCTCTTTGAAATCATTCCACAACTTTTCTACATTTACATGACCAGATAGGAAGGAGTGAAGACTGTCTCTTAAAAAGACGTTGAGAGCATTTTTATCAGCTTCTTTAAATAGATATACTCTGAGTTTCATTTTGATGGTTGTGGTGTTACGGTAGTCAGCCTAGCAGCAACTGCCTTGTGGTTGCTAATCCTTATATTCGCCACGATATTCACTATTTTTCCAGGATTATTTGTTGCTAAGAGGTCAAGTATGCTTTCGCAACCGTTTATGCTTAGTGTGGGCTCATGCAGTAATTGTTCAAAATAATTTTCTGAGAAAGCATTCAGTACAATTTCGGATGACGTTTTATGCCTGAGGCCGGCTTTAAACTTATAATTTTTCTAGCATATCGAGGGTAGATTGAAGTCACCACCGACTATAATTGTATGATTGGGGTACCTATTTGAAATGATGAGATTCAAGTTTCATTTGAATTGTTGAGCAACTATATCTTATGAGTCGGGGGGGGGGGGGGCAGTCGGTGAAATGATCCAATTAATAGTTTAGTCCGACTGTCTGGTTTAACCTCTACCCATACTATTTCGCAGGAACAATCTACTTCAGTTTCACTACGTGGCAAACTATTACTGACAGCAGCAAATACTCCAATAATATTTAATCTATCCTTTCTGAACACTGTTAGATCGTACTGAAAAATTTCCGTTGAACTACCCCTGTATTCTACTTTATACAGAAATTGAATGGTCAGGAGGAGTCTGGTCAACAAGCCTTAAGAGGTGTAAAAAATGAAAGAAAAACAATAAAAATTTCTAACTTACTATATTATGAGAACGAAGATTCATACATTGACAAACTTTACTCAGACTTTACATTTCCTTGAACAGTCTCAAAACTTTAATTATTCCACAATGTCTATAATCAATAACCAAAAACAAAATTACGAATATTACTCTCAATGTATGCATGCACAAATCTGACAGAATCCGTCCAGTGTGCAGTAACAACTACGTGCAGCCAAAAGGCAAATTACCAAAAATCCACAACAAATACCAAAGTCTCCTCCGATGCTACTAGCACGGTCAAGGCAGGCTGCGACCTCTCCGAACGCGTGACTTCTCTTGACGGGAGGCTGCGTCCGAATACTCTCAACAACCGTTCTTCCGCTACCACTCGCGATAATAACATTTCAGACCCAGATTCTGTGTCTGCACATAACATCAGAATCAGTAAAGAACTTTCTGAACGTCCAACTTTTAGACTGCTATTGATTTTTCTTTCAACAATATAATTTTATAATTTTCTTCATTTTCTATTACTAATTTGTTTCTTAGTTTTTGATCATCGAGTTCTGTGAAGTACTTTGGGCATCAGCAACTAGCTGTTACCTGTACATGTCGTTATATAGTTCTCTACAGTTGTTCCATTTCTATTAGCTAATACAAAATCCATGACGTAACTAGAACCTCTAGCAGTACGGGTGTACTTATGAATATCTCTTTTCCTGTTGAATGTATTGGTTACCTTCAAGGCGTTAAATGTACAAAATTTTCACATATTCTCGTCGTTAATGTTATTTCTGCCCTCCCCTAACTCTCGTACGATATCTTTAATAGGAATATTCCCAACTCGGTTATCCCAGCCTCCACAGAGGTGCAGTGTATCTGTTTTATTAAGTCAAGTAAATATTCAGTTAATTTATTCAAGTATGAGAAGGCTTTCTAAGTATTTTCGTAGCGCGTATCTGAGGCGGGATGTCGGTAGAGCCCAGTATTCATGTAGATTGATGTGGGAAACCATATAAAAAACATATCCAGGCTGGTCAGTACAGAAGCCATCGTCATTGATCAGCAAGTCAGATTTGATGAGCTTGAGGCACGCCTTCCCGATTCTCGGAATAGGCTGTTGGGGCGGGTTGAAGTTAAATCGTTTAGTACGGTGTCTTTACATCTCTATTCTCGACTGAAATGGGAAGTGAGGTAATTGATAGTGGTACGCATAGTACTCGGCGCCACATACCGTAGAGCTGTTTCCGGAATGCAGATGTGGTTGTAACATGGGTGGGGGGAGGGCATATAGCCACCATCTAGACGCAACTCCCATCCCGTGAAACACAGTATTCAGTTCCTGTTCATTTTCATACCATTTCTGCCACGTAATGAGGAAATCGTATCATGTTGAGTATATGTCCGCGAGGACTACAGAGACTTCACTTCAGTATCACTTTCCAGTTAAGGTGTTGAAATCAAAAGGGAGGCATGTCACTCAGCAGTACAGATATACCAAAACTACTGAATAATCTTGAATACTATTGTTCCATCACTTTATATTTACTCCCACATGCTCATCAGGAAGAATACAATCTTATACCAAAATGTGTAATCGTAGAGTAATAATGGTTAGAGAAAATGACTGGATATTCCCCTTTTGATTTAAATAACGCTCATTTTATCATGAATAACATGTAACTAAAAAACAGCATATCTTCAAGCAAAATATTCTTTTTAATCATTTTAACGAGTTCATACACTTTCTTTTTATTTGTATAAATACTCATATCTAAACAACACGTATCAAAATGACAATATAATGAAACTCATTATCTTTTCTAGTGCTATGGTTTGGAACAAGGGAGAGCTGATTCTACATTTTGTACATATTAAACGCCCTGTTCAATTTGAGGGACCCATGGGTCCATAAAGTTTCCACTCTTCATCATTGTCCCAAATTTCACTTTCAGATTCATTGTTCTTCTGTCTCAATTTATTAATGGTATGTTTCTTCACAATATAATCAAAATATTCACGAAATTGCAAAGGGATAACGTCAGCTATTTGTGAAATATCCTGTAGGTTCTCATATTTCAGAGGAATGACGTCCACGTCTGCTCTCGGGACTATCTCAGGATCAAACGGAGCAAATCCATATTTCACCATTCGACTGCTACTGGGTGAAACAGAGATGCATTTTGACTGGACCGTGTACTCAAATATTTCTTATTATGTAAAAGCACATTTTCCTCCTTTCACAGTCACAGACTTCTTAAAGAATAAATCTAGTTGTTTTTGATAACCAGTAAATGCAACAAAACTACTATTCACGTTGGTGTGTAGAATATATGAGTCTGGCGATATACCATCTGACTTTCGGAAAAGCATCATCCACACAATTCCGAAGACGGCACGAGCTGACAAGTGCGAGAATTATCGCACAATCAGCTTAACAGCTCATGCATCGAAGCTGCTTACAGGAATAATATACAGAAGAATGGAAAAGAAAATTGAGAATGCGCTAGGTGACGATCCGTTTGGCTTTAGGAAAAGTAAAGGGACGAGAGAGGCTAATAATGGAAGCAAGGCTAAATAAAAATCAAGACACTTTCATAGGGTTTGTCGACTTGGAAAAAGCGTTCGACAATATAAAATGGTACAAGCTGTTCGAGATTCTGAAAAAAGTAGGGGTAAGCTATAGGGAGAGACGGGTCATATACAGTATGTACAACAATCAAGAGGGAATAATAAGAGTGGACGATCAAGAACGAAGTGCTCGTATTAAGAAGCGTGTAAGACAAGGCTGTAGCCTTTCGCCCCTACTCTTCAATCTGTACATCGAGGAAGCAATGATGGAAATAAAAGAAAGGTTCAGGAGTGGAATTAAAATACAAGGTGAAAGGATATCAATGATACGATTCGCTGATGAATTGCTATCCTGACTGCAAGTGAAGAAGAATTAAATGATATGCTGAACGGAATGAACAGTCTAATGAGTACACAGTATGGTTTGAGAGTAAATCGGAGAAAGACGAAGGTAATGCGAAGTAGTAGAAATGAGAACAGCGAGAAACTTAACATCAGGATTGATGGTCACGAAGTCAATGAAGTTAATGAATTCTGCTACCTAGGCAGTAAAATAACCAATGACGGACGGAGCAAGGAGGACATCAAAAGCAGACTCGCTATGGCAAAAGAGGCATTTCTGGCCAAGAGAAGTCTACTAATATCAAATACCGGCCTTAATTTGAGGAAGAAATTTCTGGGGATGTACGTCTGGAGTACAGCATTGAATGGTAGTGAAACATGGACTGTGGGAAAACCGAAGAGAATCGAAGCATTTGAGATGTGGTGCTATAGACGAATGTTGAAAATTAGGTGGACTGATAAGGTAAGGAATGAGGAGGTACTGCGCAGAATCGGAGAGGAAAGGAATATGTGGAAAACACTGATAAGGAGAAGGGACAGGATGATAGGACATCTGCTAAGACATGAGGGAATGACTTCAATGGTACTAGAGGGAGCGTCTTCTGTGAACAGTTCAGCAAGCATGTGTTTCCTTGCTTTCTGTGGTACCGTGAAGCACTGGTGTGGAATACTCGTTGTGTCCTATTTCCTTTTTCGTAATTACGTTCATGTAGAATCAATACGACAAGCAGGAATACGCACTTGATGGGAACATGTTGAAAACACTGGAAAACCTACCACTATGAACTAAAGTGTCCAAAATGGTTCAAATGGCTCTGAGCACTACGGGACTTAACGTCTGATATCGTCTGTCCCCTAGAACTTAGAACTACTTAAACCTAACTAAGCTAAGGACATCACACACACATGCCCGAGGCAGGATTCGAACCTGCTAGCGTAGCAGTCGCGCTGTTCCGGACTGAAGAGCCTAGATTCTCTCGGCCACAGCAGCCGGCAAAGTGTCAGAAATTGAAACATTGTGCGATTCATGTTCTTTCCTGTACAGACATCTCAAAATGCATACAAAGTTTTCTCACTAGAGGCCACGTGTTTCGTTATGTAATCCGTAAGAAGACAGACCACTGCATTAGGACTCTTCTCATACATGTAGATAAAAGCCTTGTTATCAGAAAATCTATGAATACCAAATATGATCATGGCTGCAGTAAATAGAGCATACCAGTTACAAATGGTTCAAATGGCTCTGAGCACTATGGGCCTTAACTTCTGAGGTTATCAGTCCCCTACAACTTAGAAATACTTAAACCTAACCAACCTAAGGACATCACACACACATCCATGCCCGAGGCAGGATTCGAACCTGCGACCGTAGCGGTCGCGCGGTCTCAGACTGTAGCGCCTGGAACCGCACGGCCACCCCAGCCGGCATACCAGTTACATGTATGTGTGGAACCGCCACGTTCTGCATGAAACCGAAGAAGTTTCAACTCATTTTGCGCTGCAGTCTTAACTCATCTGATGGTTTCATCATCAAAACCATTCTGAAATCTGAAGCTGTTTACTGCACCCCGCTACAAAGCTGCCATCATGCCTCAAGTTCTCTAGTGCAGCATAGGGCCTTGTCTCAGTGAGAAGTTCTCTTTCTGCACGAAACGAAACCTCAGCACTGGTTTAGACATGGAAACAGTAACTGAACAAGTTCTAGTTCAGAACCAACAGATGCGGAATAGTGTGAAAATAACAACTATAGTAATAAGAAACTTACTGGCAGATTAAAACTGTGTGCCGGACCGAGACTCGAACTCGGGACCTTTGCCTTTCGCGGGTAAGTGCTCTACCAACTGAACTACCCAAGCACGACTCACGCCCCGTCCTCACAGCTTTACTTCTGCTAGTACCTCGTCTCCTACTTTCCAAACTTTACAGAAGCTCTCCTGCGAACCTTGCAGAACTAGCACTCCTGAAAGAAAGGATATTGCGGAGACATGGCTTGGCCACAGCCTCGGGGATGTTTCCAGAATGAGATTTTCACTCTGCAGCGGAGTGTCCGCTGATGTGAAACTTCCTGGCAGATTAAAACTGCGTGCCAGACTGAGACTCGAACTCGGGACCTTTGCAGGAGAGCTTCTGTAAAGTTTGAAAAGTAGGAGACGAGGTACTGGCAGAAGTAAAGCTGTGAGGACGGGGCGTGAGTCGTGCTTGGGTAGCTCAGTTGGTAGAGCACTTGCCCGCGAAAGGCAAATTTCCCGTGTTCGAGTCTCGGTCCGACACACAGTTTTAATCTGCCAGGAAGTTTCATATCAGCGCACACTCCGCTGCAGAGTGAAAATCTCATTCTGGAACTATAGTAATAATTCATATGCCGCAAGAATGATGTCAGGTCTCGTATTTGATCTCAACGCCTAATTTATTTTGGCTCGGTACCGTGAAACGGGAAGCTGGAAGACGCGAAGCCAGGAGGAGAAACCAATCTAGTCCAGAATCGGCATGTGGCCGCAGAGGCGGCGCGCCTTTGAAGTGGCGGCGCGCAGCCGGCAGCGGGCAGCGGGCGCGTGCTATGAATGGCGGAGCACGTGGCGGGCCCCGCCGCTGCCGGTGCGCGCCTGCTCGCCGCCCGCCGCTGCCGGTGGCGGTGTGAGGTGCGCACGCGTGCGCTGGCGGCGGCGGCGGCGGCGCGCCGAGGCGCAGCGGGCCCCAGTTGGACGTCGGCCGCGGCATGGGCAGGTAGTAGCAGTGGCCCGCGCGCGTTATCGGATGTGTCGGCTCGGCCGCGC
This sequence comes from Schistocerca cancellata, assembly GCF_023864275.1. Lineage (NCBI taxonomy): Eukaryota > Metazoa > Arthropoda > Insecta > Orthoptera > Acrididae > Schistocerca > Schistocerca cancellata. Next base: position 320,727,011 of record NC_064630.1, on the reverse strand, counting down.
CACCAGCCGACACCATGTGGCAGACGGGCGGCATGGGCGGGCACGCCCAGAACAACCCGTGGATGAAGCTCATGGGCATCGTCCACAAGGAGCGCCGCCACCACGACACCGGCACCTCCACCACCGGCTCCAACGACCGCACGCTCAACCAGTGAGTAGCGGCCCAGGATCCCCAACGCTGCACTCACTCCAGTCTAGACGCTTCTGTAGCGTTTGTGGCGTCGACGTGCCCTCTCTCGAGCTCGCTTCAACTTCTCTGGCATTTTTTCGCTACAGCGTGAAGTGCTCCTACGAGAAATCAATCGTGGTGACCCTCTAGCTTTACGTCTCTCTCGACGGTTCCTGAAGGATGCCAAAACTCTCCTGAGCACACCACGGAGTGCACACTACAAGAGCTTCAATTTTCAATAGTTCCGAGAACATAATTTTTTGTTTCCTTCATCCATAATGGCGAGGATACAAGCTGCTGGCCCCTTTTCGATTGTGTGAATCCGTAATGACAGCAACGTCCTAATGACTTTATACCCCCGAGCTGGACTAAACACCGATTGTCAGTGGTTTATATCCTGTCTTTTAAATTTTTAGTAAGTCGCAAACGTGCATCAACCATCTGGAGTGACACGGTTGCGTAGAAATGGATACACCGCGATGGAACAGAAACGAAGTTCTTTTAGTTTGCAGTGGCCACTAAACAGCACTCGAACCTACTGGTCAGCCTTAACCAACGGAGAAAATGCGTCAAGACATGGTCCTCCACACTGTATCCACAACTGTGCAAGTACGTGCCCCCCACAGAATTGTTGCACTTTTCCCCAGCTATTTAAAAATGAGAAGAAACAGCACAAGGCCCAAATGATGGACACCGCACCAGAACTCGTTTCGGGAGAGTCAGAGCGTCAGTAAATCGATATCGGAATCGCACTGCGTTATTCTGAACATTCGATCTTCATTTTCAGGTCAAATGAGAGCAAAGTATTATGCTGACGAACAGCACTTTAGGAGGAAAATTTTTGAAGGACGATAACTACTACATAAAGCTACTGCGAATCAGTACGCACAACAAATCCTCAACTTTGCTTTCACGCTAGTTTACAAATTACCCAACAATTTTTCGAGCACTGCAGTCAGGAGTGGACAAAAACTGGGTGCGAAAAACTACAGAATTCCTGTCTGTGTTCTACAAGGAATAACATTAATGTACCGATGCGGTAAAAACCGAAACCAAGATAATAACAAATAAGGCAAAAGACGAAATGTGGTCGTGTAATACTAAACAGTAATACCAACTCAGTTAGACAGGACTGAGAAGTATCTTATTAAGACCAGCCGTCATTCGTTCTACAAACTACTGTGGCCTTTTGCTCAGCGCACTTGTGACGATGGCAGTGATATACTGTCTGAGACGGCCGAGGGTTGCCGACAGGCGCTGATGGCGCGAGATAAGGCGGCACCGCTTGGTTTGGCCAGTGGCCCGCTCTCCCTGCTGAGGAAACCACTTCCTCGTCCCCAGTGTTTCTCTTTCACACGCCTGGTCGACCTTCTCCACTGTTCCCAGATTGCAGGGTGACGATGAATTTTCGAGCTCAAGTTTCTCGCTGTTCTTTGTTAGCTTCACCGCAAACAAGCTGATTTAAAAATCAGTCGCTTTAGGACCTAAGATGCTTCAAATTGTCTAGATGAATGTTATTAACTGTTTGTACATCATCAACAAATCCTCGAGGTGCCTTTAAATTTCGCTAAAGTTAAGTTATATATGCAGAAAATGATGCAATATCTGTAACCAGTAGCCCATCTTCTACAGGATCCGATCGTCTTACATCCATGCAAGACGTCAAGGTTGCTAAATTGCAAGGAACGAATTCCGTGTAGCAGATTCATCGACGTAATAATTATTGTGACTTCCCGCACACTCTAAAACTGCGTCTAACCTTAACATGGGACCGCACCACATGAGAGGCTTAATTTTCTTCGTTTCTCCTAAACTGAATTCCATCCTCTAAAGCTTCCAAGTAAAAGTGTCTATCCTATAGACTTCCAACTAAAAGTAAGGGAAAAATTGCCTCCAAGAGCGGGATTGCCATACACTACTTTGCAAACATTCAAATTAGGGACTATAGCAACTCTTTGTTAAAAAGTTAAACTTCTGACAATATAAAATGGTGTTTTAGTAATGCTGCTTTCTCCAGAGTACGGTGTTTTCGTTTTCTTATTATTTCCCTATGGATTAAGAAGTTCTTCAATCCTCTTCTCTAGGAATGAAACAAGGGCAAAATTCAAAAACATTGCAGGCAAAGCGCCGTTACTCAGTACAAGTATGATGTACACAGAAGGAGAATCTAGACTAAAAAGCAGTTGAAATATACGGTTAGATTATTTGTACGAAGTGTGTACCACGGCATCACTGCGAGGTGGTACTCCTTTACGATTGGCCGCAGTTTCAAAGACTTTTGTGTGGTTTAAGACTAGATTCACGTACTGTGGTTAGTGACCACTGCTGCAGTTGGAGATTTCAATTTCGGAAGGTCATGGAACACTCGGGTAATTTGATTAAAATGAAAGTGCGAGCTATGCTAAGGATAAACCTACAGTTGATTGTTCTACAAGGTTTCGGTGGTGAAGGGCGACTGACAATATTATGGAAAGCAATGTAACTCTCGGAGAGCGTTTTCGTGACTGAAAATGACACAGCACAATGCTGAAGGGTCAGCGAGTAGTTTATGATGAGGATAATGCATTTGTCCTACATGTGCTGGTACTCCAACTGCAATAGGATGTCGCTAGTTTCCCACTGCCGCTGAAAGGTGCAGATGCGGGAATGTCACGTGATGCGAGTGCAGTTGTTCTGGAAGTGTCTTCGACTTACTGGTATCCCAAAGTTTTGACTGCACGGAGTGAAATGCCGTTTTGAAGATGCTGCGATCAAGTCATGAAGCCTGGAAATATCTCCTCCATTTTTATTTACTCTTCTTAGAATTAATCTAAATTGAAAGAGTACTACAGAAAACTAAAACTGAACAAGGCAGTCTGTCGGACGCAATAAGCGAACGAATATATTTTAATAGTTGTAGTCAAGGGAAAAATCTTTGCAAACAAGTTGCGGTGATCTACATTATGGTCATCGTCTTGTGTCCCTGGTGATTCTCGAACGCCAGTACGACAGAAGTGTCCTACTAATAGGTGTCTTGTTTACTTCTAAACACTTTCATACCTGAGGTACCCAGTTAGTAACAGCATAAACACGCAAAATTAACATTTGTACAGCATTCCGTGAAACGCAATCTACGTTTTATCCATCAGTGAACCACATACGTCCCTATACGAAATTATGAAATTTTTTACAAAACTCAATTTAATCGTAAACCTTAAAATGACTAAAATATTTAGTCTCACGTCAAACACGTGGTGGAGATCGGAGTTTGATGGAGATAGGGACATATTCCAACCAAATGAACTACGAAGCGCAGAAAAGACACACAGCTAGTATTTGTAACAAATATTTGTACAAATTGTATTTGATTTCAAATAATGTTTGGTTTAGTGATTATATCTAAGACTTACGATATTTCATCAAAAAATAAGTATGGCCTTTCATCTGCGCATTACAAACTTAAATGAGAGCTTGATTCGAAATTTTGAAATCAGTTTGTCTTAAAGATCGTTAGAAAGCATAAATTCATATTGGAATTAGTAATTTATCGCTACTACATAACATGTAGTCCCAAATTAATCAGTTTGCGAGTGTCATGAAGCATGGTTGGTCAAATGCCTCGCTGTTCCAAGTTCACGTAAGTTTTACGTGACAGATTCAGTTTCCTTATGGAAATGTTGTCGTCATCTTGTATGCTATGATTGCTCACATATGAAATAATATTTCGAGATATCGAAAACTAAGAAATTATCCAATGCAGTTGTCTCCGAAACGATACACACGTTCGTATCACTTACGATTAGAACGTAATGCAGTTTTTGCAGTGAGGTTTCAAAATTGATGAGAAACACCAAGAATGTGATGATATTATTTCGACCATGCCAGCTCTGAAAGATATAGTTCTGGTAACAATTAAACAGTAACGAACGCCTAAAAGCAGCAAACTGGCATCTGAAATATGGTTTAAAATATGCGAATCCATACTTAGAGCTCAGACAGCAAAAACCGAAGTTTTGTTAATGTTATTATTGATCTCTAACATTCTGTACAAGTCGTGAGTCAATGGTAAAACTAGATTAAGGAACAAAGAGATGCTGCTATTAGAGATCTAGGCAACATGTTTCAGCATGTTATGGGACACATTTTCACCACGCTTAAGGCCAGCTGTTGACTTTTCTATGTGCGCACAATACGTACCCCTTACACACTTCTCTGCAAATTTTTAGCACGTGAAAGATCATGATAATGATTTGGTTTTCAAGAAACAGTCGAACTAAATGTAGAAAAGAGCATCGAGTACATGGGTCATATAGTGACAATAAATACGAAAAATTTCTAAGCAAGTTATCGAGAGAAATCTATTCCGAAGTGATAACACAGCTCTCTTAACAATCGGCAGACATTTTTCCTTGCTAAACACACGTTTCAGTTCGTGATAATATCAAAACTTTTAGACATCTTGTACAAAATATTCTGTTATTATTTCATTATGATATGGAAGACTGTATACTACAAGAAAAGTAACTTTTACAAACTGTGATACCAACACTACTATTCCGCAATAATAAATAGGCAACAACAGTTCTGCATTCGTATATAATTAAAGTAGTCCTTCATTTTTCTGTTTTCTTTCTTTCGTTCCTCGCGATTACCTTTTCACATTTGGTAAGATGCCGCTGTTCCCGACGTCTTATTGGCTTGTTCGATAATCTGATGTAGCTTAATGTGTCACTAAGAACCCTTCTATTTCCAATATGCCCAGCTGTAACTGATGAATTGTGTTACACTATTCTGTCAGTTATACACTGATTTCTAGTGAGAAAGATGACGATCCTCGAGTGACAACGATTGTGAAAGGCAGTGACAATGATTTAAAGGACACGATATGCTTATTGGAAGATTCTGATTGTGGTAAACAGGGATGGTTTTCGAACTACATAGAAACAAAATGAGTATAGGAAATAAAGGATACATTTCTCCTTTTGGCAGAATGCTGTCAGTACATTTGATTGCCATTACGAGTGACGGTTCATTGTTGGCTCCTTCTATACACTGTCTTGTTTTGGATGTTACATATCAAGACGTTTTATTGAATATTCTCTAACAAAGATTTATTAAGTCCATACATTTTTTTCAATTACGTACTGTTTTCAGGCTTAGCAGGTGAAATTTTATTTTCGCAAGCAAATGACCAACGTCACAGTATATAATGTGTATGCTGTATTCTTAGTTGTAATTATCCTTGTAAAGATGACTCAGGTTCTCGCATGCACGCAAAGCGCCAGTAACACATGACTTCAGACACGTTATGTGCTTGGGAAATGCTCATCGTGGATGAAGACACAGATAAAGTGAAGTCACTAATGACCTAATTACATTCTGAGCAGAAACTGCAACTGTAAGTTAGAAGACTTTTGTAAAACTAACCAATTGTTACTTCAAACTTTTTTTACAATTCATATTTCAATTCCTGTATCGAAACGTTACTTCATTTAGAATATGACCTAGATGTGACACGACTTACGTGTTCAGGGATCTCCTCTTTTCTCTTACCAAAATAATTACAGGGGAACAATAGTTCAGTTAGCAACTGAGTAGCTTATTGTATTTATCTGATAAGCGCCATTAAATCTACTGAACTTACCAAACAGAAAGAACATTCAAGAAAACTGTAGAGATAGTTGATTTGTTGGTATTTCTCTTGGTTGGACTGAATCGTAGATATATTCACCATCCAGTTGATAAAAGTCTTTGGTTGGTTGCACTTAACGAACATGACGTAAGCTGCTTTTCAAGTGATCAGGAATTCTAACATTGCTGTTTCAAGTCAAATAGTTGGTAACAAGATAACATTGTTACCTATGTAATTCATCCGATGAACAACAGATAGAAAATTATTTGTTGTTGAATAACATTTCCATAATCATTGTATAGAAACGTGTAAAATATTCTTCACTTCCTGTTTGCAGTAGAGTTCCAACAGAAATCACAAATGTAAACAACTGACCTGAGATTTTTTTTTAAATTGAAAGGATTTCTTGTGGCACCAACCTTTCACTCTGTGCAATAGATACTCGCATTCGCTTGCCACCTGGTATTACTAAATAATATTTTTGTGCTTTTCTTTTTCCCAGTGTTTACTTACATTATTTATTCTGTTTCTAATCAACATTCTTTGATACCTGTACGTGAATATGTGATGAAATAATGTAGGCTTAGACACTACCAACGGATCTGAAACAATAAATGAATCAGAATGTCTACTTATTTTTCTAATGTTGTCTGTCAGACTATACTTTAATATTTTTAAGTAACACATCTTGGATGACTTCCTACACACTATCCACTTGGAAAATCAGGAATATTATCGATAACTCAAAGGATAACCATTCCCGTACTCTTCCAAGAATGAGGATAACGAGAAAACTGTTCCCGTCGGGAAGGCTCTATTGTCGGCATATTGCCTTTTTTGTTATGGAGGTCAAATGTATATCTGTATTTGTATCGTGTGGGTATCTGGTGAGTGATTCTGCAGTGGTGTTGGATTTGTATTGTTGGAGACAAGAAAGAAATTGTCAGAAGAAAATAACGAAACTGTACCAGTTTCTAATACGACGAACAGATTACCATCGTCTGTGCCACACGTTCCCATTGGAGAGAGGTTTGTGATTTAGGTGCATAGTCTGACGATTATACACAGTGCACCGTAACATTTTCTGTTGTTGTAGTGAAATATTGACGATGCACAATACTTCTATTAGGATTCTAGCTGACCACAGTCTCAAGTCGAGCACTTATCCGCTGACGTAAGCGAGAGCCCACCGCTATGACTGGAAAATATAACAACTGTAAAACCGATTCGTTTAACGCAAAATAAATATCAAATCAAAATATAACGTTACATTCGAACCGAAGTATCCAACCACAAAGGAAATCGCAGGCTTCATACAACTGCAAATTAAATTTCCTTTAATTTATCCGCATTAACGGTGGCTGACTTCCTTGGCTGTGGATCAAATAACGTAACAGCCACATCAGTGCATCAGTGAAAGTAATTGTGTCTACTACGCATACAAGTGCGAAAAATAGTTGTAAGCTACGCACCTAAAGGCTGTTCCAGCGCTCAAAAAGCAGTCGAAAAGATCGTTGTATTTGTTAAGATACAAATGTATTACGACAATTGAAAATGAATGAAAGCCCGAAACAATAAAAAGGTTGACGTGTTTCTGTAAGAAAATTTATTTTTTATGTGGGTCTTTCATAAATTTTACTTATGGGTAACGACAGTGTAAGGCTCAAAATAATATCGCCTTGTAAATAATTTTGATGATAATTCTGAATACAAATGAGAGCGTGAAAGCAGGAATTAATTTCGTTAATTCAGTTGATTGAGCCGTGAGGTCGCTTGTTTATGTATTTGTGATGGATGTAGATACCAGTCATCACTGATCAAGCATTAAATAACGATGTAAATAGCTAAGAAGAATATCGTGGCACAATGACTGCTTTATTGACGTCGTTGAAATCACAACAGAGAAGAAAACAGTAGGGCTGTTAAGACCCGACGCAGTGCTGCGTTAAGCCGGAGATCAGTCGCTACGCCAGTTTCTGTTTCAGAGGTCGATTAAATCGTTTAAAGTCTATGACGTGCTTCCAGACAAAAGGCAGTCTTCCTCCCAAGAGGAACTCGTAAACCCCGCGGCTTCCGTCTCTTGTGGACCGATAGCCATTTCACAGAGAGAATAATCGTTCCCTGTGGGACGTTAACGTGAGTGAGACAACTGATGAACTACATTTTCTGTTTGGAAAGCAGCAAAAAAAGGCAAAGTATTACACACGGTATGTTTAGTTGTATTTCGTAGGTACTGTTTGGTAATGGCGCACGAAATTCCAATAGAACAACAGAACCAAGATACAACTTAATAAAAAGGTCAATGTTCAATTTACTTTCGTTGAAAAATATTAGAAAGCGAAACTGTTACAAAAATCGTTGCAATATATTGTGAAATACAAATTTCTGTTCGTAAAATAATCTATTAATGTTTTATGTTCTTACAGAACTACAAGTAATTGGATAATATCTAACATACGCACTTTCTCTCGTTATGACTTACAATGTTTTTGGTGCACTTAATTGTTCTTGTCTTCTCATATTTAAAGAATACTGATGTCAACTGCAGTTACAACATTCTGGAGATTTTATTCAGTGTTATTGTCTTCTATTAACGATGATTTGTAAACAAAACAAAACAGAATCATTCGAAAGTTGTTCTCATATACTTTAGGGTTGCCTGTAGTGAGTAATGTCTCAGATTAATGTGTACTTTTCTTTTGTATTTATTTTTAACTAGGTGTATATCCATATCTTGACGACAGGCACTTTCTGTGTGGAAAAAACACGGAAAACAAGACAGTTACTACTACAATACAGAAACAATTAAACAGACAACCACAGAGGACATGCTCCATGAACTAAAAGAGTATGAGGTTGCTACAGAGACTGACGAACGAAATCCCATTTTCATCATGAACGAGCAGCAGATAAACTACACAATGGACAACCTCCTGGAAAAACAAAAAACGATTTTCTAGCTGCGGGATTCTAAAGCAACTGCAGAGACGTTTATAAATCTTTCTCAGCTACTTACATTAGATAATATAAACAGTTTACCAACTTCCACCTTAAGATGTTTAAAAACACAGTATATGCTCTATTCCCAAGGGAGTAATCGTGAAGTTAAAAAACATCGTGCATCTCACAAGTTACATACACTTTTTCCTATAAAACGTTACATACACAACAACACAAGAAGTGCAAAACAATACAAAAATAAAAATTAAAAACTTCAAGAAAGCATTTCTCATCAAAAGAAATAAACAGATGCATCACAAGAATCAACACTTATCGTGTGACATAAATACTTTGTGCAAAAGCACCGCAAATACTGAAACATTAAGTACAATTATACAACAAAGAGGGGCAGCAGCCTTTTCAGTAGTTGCAGGGGCAACAGTCTGGATGATTGACTGATCTGGCCTTGTAACATTAACCAAAACGGCCTTGCTGTGCTGGTACTGCGAACGGCTGAAAGCAAGGGGAAACTACAGCCGTAATTTTTCCCGAGGACATGCAGCTTTACTGTATGATTAAATGATGATGTCGTCCTCTTGGGTAAAATATTCCGGAGGTAAAATAGTCCCCCATTCGGATCTCCGGGCGGGGACTATTCAGGAGGACGTAGTTATCAGGAGAAAGAAAACTGGCGTTCTACGGATCGGAGCGTGGAATGTCAGATCCCTTAATCGAGCAGGTAGGTTAGAAAATTTAAAAAGGGAAATGGATAGGTTAAAGTTAGATATTGTGGGAATTAGTGAAGTTCGGTGGCAGGAGGAACAAGACTTTTGGTCAGGTGATTACAGGGTTATAAATACAAAATCAAATAGGGGTAATGCAGGAGTAGGTTTAATAATGAATAAAAAAATAGGAGTGCGGGTTAGCTACTACAAACAGCATAGTGAACGCAATAATTGTGGCCAAGATAGACACGAAGCCCATGCCTACTACAGTAGTACAAGTTTATATGCCAACTACCTCTGCAGATGATGAAGAAATAGATGAAATGTATGACGAGATAAAAGAAATTATTCAGGTAGTGAAGGGAGACGAAAATTTAATAGTCATGGGTGACTGGAATTCGAGTGTAGGAAAAGGGAGAGAAGGAAACATAGTAGGAGAATATGGATTGGGGGGAAGGAATGAAAGAGGAAGCCGCCTTGTAGAATTTTGCACAGAGCATAACTTAATCATAGCCAACACTTGGTTCAAGAATCATAAAAGAAGGTTGTATACCTGGAAGAATCCTGGAGATACTAAAAGGTATCAGATAGATTATATAACGGTAAGACAGAGATTTAGGAACCAGGTTTTAAATTGTAAGACATTTCCTGGGGCAGATGTGGATTCTGACCACAATCTATTGGTTATGGACTGCAGATTCAATCTGAAGAAACTGCAAAAAGATGGGAATTTAAGGAGATGGGACCTGGATAAACTGAAAGAACCAGAGGTTGTAGAGAGTTTCAGGGAGAGCATAAGGGAACAATTGACAGGAATGGGGGAAAGAAATACAGTAGAAGAAGAATGGGTAGCTCTGAGGGATGAAGTAGTGAAGGCAGCAGAAGATCAAGTAGGTAAAAAGACGAGGGCTAATAGAAATCCTTGGGTAACAAAAGAAATGTTGAATTTAATTGATGAAGGAGAAAATATAAAAATGCAGTAAATGAAGCAGGCAAAAAGGAATACAAACGTCTCAAAAATGATATCGACAGGAAGTGCAAAATGGCTAAGCAGGGATGGCTAGAGGACAAATGTAAGGATGTAGAGGCTTGTCTCACTAGGGGTAAGATAGATACTGCCTACAGGAAAATTAACGAGACCTTTGGAGAGAAGAGAACCACTTGTACGAATATCAAGAGCTCAGATGGAAACCCAGTTCTAAGCAAAGAAGGGAAGGCAGAAAGGTGGAAGGAGTATATAGAGGGTTTATACAAGGGCGATGTACTTCAGGACAATATTATGGAAATGGAAGAGGATGTAGATGAAGACGAAATGGGAGATAAGATACTGCGTGAAGAGTTTGACAGAGCACTGAAAGACCTGAGTCGAAACAAGGCCCCGGGAGTAGACAACATTCCATTTGAACTACTGATGGCCTCGGGAGAGCCAGTCATGACAAAACTCTACCATCTGGTGAGCACGATGTATGAGAGGCGAAATACCCTCAGACTTCAGGAAGAATATAATAATTCCAATCCCAAAGAAAGCAGGTGTTGACAGATGTGAAAATTACCGAACTATCAGTTTAATAAGTCACAGCTGCAAAATACTAACGCGAATTCTTTACAGACGAATGGAAAAACTGGTAGAAGCCGACCTCGGGGAAGATCAGTTTGGATTCCGTAGAAATGTTGGAACACGTGAGGCAATACTGACCTTACGACTTATCTTAGAAGAAAGATTAAGAAAAGGCAAACCTACGTTTCTAGCATTTGTAGACTTAGAGAAAGCTTTTGACAATGTTAACTGGAATATTCTCTTTCAAATTCTGAAGGTGGCAGGGGTAAAATACAGGGAGCGAAAGGCTATTTATAGTTTGTACAGAAACCAGATGGCAGTTATAAGAGTCGAGGGGCATGAAAGGGAAGCAGTGGTTGGGAAAGGAGTGAGACGGGGTTGTAGCCTCTCCCCGATGTTATTCAATCTGTATATTGAGCAAGCAGTAAAGGAAACAAAAGAAAAATTCGGAGTAGGTATTAAAATCCATGGAGAAGAAGTAAAAACTTTGAGGTTCGCCGATGACATTGTAATTCTGTCAGAGACAGCAAAGGACTTGGAAGAGCAGTTGAACGGAATGGACAGTGTCTTGAAAGGAGGATATAAGATGAACATCAACAAAAGCAAAACGAGGATAATGGAATGTAATCAAATTAAGTCGGGTGATGCTGAGGGAATTAGATTAGGAAATGAGACACTTAAAGGAGTAAAGGAGTTTTGCTATTTAGGGAGTAAAATAACCGATGATGGTCGAAGTAGAGAGGATATAAAATGTAGACTGGCAATGGCAAGGAAAGCCTTTCTCAAGAAGAGGAATTTGTTAATATCGAGTATAGATTTAAGTGTCAGGAAGTCGTTTCTGAAAGTATTTGTATGGAGTGTAGCCATGTATGGAAGTGAAACATGGACGATAACTAGTTTGGACAAGAAGAGAATAGAAGCTTTCGAAATGTGGTGCTACAGCATAATGCTGAAGATAAGGTGGGTAGATCACGTAACTAATGAGGTGGTATTGAATAGGATTGGGGAGAAGAGAAGTTTGTGGCACAACTTGACTAGAAGAAGGGATCGGTTGGTAGGACATGTTTTGAGGCATCAAGGGATCACAAATTTAGCATTGGAGGGCAGTGTGGAGGGTAAAAATCGTAGAGGGAGACCAAGAGATGAATACACTAAGCAGATTCAGAAGGATGTAGGTTGCAGTAGATACTGGGAGATGAAGAAGCTTGCACAGGATAGAGTAGCATGTAGAGCTGCATCAAACCAGTCTCAGGACTGATGACCACAACAACAACATACAACAAATATAACAGAAAAACTGCAGTTTAAATGGACAATTGCAGGAAACAACGGCTGTCTTGCAACTAGACACCACGCCAGAATATTTTATCTTTAGTGAGACATGGCTGCTAACGGCTCATAATCTCGTCTCTCTGACTAAAAGGAAAAAAAATACGAAAATCATGTACGTAGATGACACAATGTGCCTCTGAGACGCATCGAAATCACATATAACAGCAACCTGCAGATATCAACACAGTACATACAGGTACTTCCCCACTGAAACAACCAAAGGAGAATGTGACGTTAACTGACTCTTTTTCTCAGTACACACAAAACTTACGACCACTGGTGAACTTATCTTCACCATAATCCAGTCACTAAATTATATGTAAGTAGTCAAGCCTCAGATACACGCTATACAGATTAACTGAAATCATCTTGAGCAAGCACAACCAAATAGGAGAATCCATTGGTAACATAAAAATAACATTTGTAAACAACAGAAACTATTGGTAAATGAAATTACAGAATTAAAACATCTTAACAAAGAACTCGAGACAAGCAGGCAAACAGGGGGAAAACTTACACACGATCTTGATGAAATGAAAGGCCAAATTAATAAGCAGTGATGCCTAAGAGCATATAACCACTAAACTTCAAAGAATAAGGAATATTTATAAAGAAGGAGCGTGACAATTTTATGGATGAAGCAATTAACGTGGTAGAATTCTTAAAGTAGTACACAGTATCACAGCGTTGATATACTAATTAACTTGCTGTAGTCTGTCGATTGATGTATGTATTATACAACCGACCAAACTGTTTAGCATAAAACAGTCTGAGCACCCTCTGACTCCGCACACTGCACCTTTCCCAATCATCTAGTAACACAAACAGATCATCTTATACAGCAAACGATCAGTCTACGTAACACATTAAAGATTGAGGGAAATTATTACATAAGGAAAACAATAGTAGAAGGTAAGAAACTACCGAATATAATTAAGTAACAAAACCATATTCAGTACACTGTATGAGGTCTCAGGAAAATAGAACTACATAATGGAAAACTTAAAAATATGTCCGTGACATTTTACCGATTTTGAAAAGTCACAGGCGCAGTAGATGGAATAGCGGGGTAAGGGACTCAGTCACACATTTCAGTCACTAGGCTCTATCGTCAAAATGGACTGTCAGAAGTCGACCGGAGTGGCCGAGCGGTTCTAGGCGCTTCAGTCTGGAAATGCGCGACCGCTACGGTCGCAGGGTCGAATCCAGCCTCAGGCATGGATGTGTGTGATGTCCTTAGGGTAGTTAGGTTTAAGTAGTTCTAAGTTCTATGGGACTGATGACCTGAGATGTTAAGTACGATAGTGCTCAGAGCCATTTGAACCACTGTCAGAACATTCAAGAGACAGAAAAAACAGGTAAGAACAGAACAGAAACTACAAAATCCTTATTCGTCACAAACATTCGAAACTAGTTGTTTTAAAGTTGTAGAGTACTTAGAGTTATTTGTATTCTTGTCCACAATAAATTTTGTAACTGTCTGTTTAAAAGGAAAAAGTAAGATACCCTTTCTGCTTTCAAGCCAGTTATCTTCAAACCCAAACCGTCGCCTCCATATAAGTGACAGATATTTTTCTCCTTTTCTCACGATTCGAAAAGTTCTATGACAAGTGCATAAAAAAGTTAAGCCAAATGTTTCGTGAGAACAGACTCAACAAATCATAGTTGTTATTATATTTGACATGTTGGGATCGTCAAAAAAATGCGAGGATAGTCAGAAAATGTACCTCCTGTTACCGGCTTCATAGTGTTTGTGATCTAAATTTTCAGTATCGGTCGAGAAGGGAAAATGTTCCAAACACACCAAATCCTCGTGTAATGTTTTGTGCACAAAGTAGAGAGTGCATATTTACCTTTAGTCTGTTGATGATGATAAAAATCCAAGGAGTCATATTTTCATTTACCTCCACGTATTGCGCAAGAAGCATCACTCACAACACTTCTTCAAATTGGTGTCCCCTCACATCTATGGAATAGTGATGCAGTCTCAAAAAATTCCGTCATACTCGCTCGAACAAGCCAAGTAATGCTCTAAAAGCCTCACAGGCAGCGAGAGTCAGGAACTTGTCTTCAGCGCAGATAGCTGTTTCGTACACAAGGATTTTTACACCAAAATCAAGTGTGACTGTATCAGTTTAACGAGCTGGAGACGAGACAGGACCCATGTCAACAAATTTTCGTCCATGATGGTCGTCGGTCTACTTTACACTGATATCAACCTCGTTCATACTATATCAGTGTATTGCATAGTACAAACAATTTGTTTTCGTATTTCACTAACAGAATTGTCGACAACATGTCTGGTTTCATAACTAGCTACTCAGTCATTTCTGTGCGAAAACCATTATTTCAGGCTGATGCACTTGCCTTTCTGCACCATTCTGGAATGTTTGTTTCACCATCATTCAGTGACCCCCGTTTCGCTCGCCTGAAGGAGACATAGCACACAATATCAACAGATAGTAACTTCCCCTGGTCACAATACGGCTTTAACACGCTAACCAGTTTCAAACGAATCTGCAGTTGAATTTAAAGATCATCCAACGAGATTCACTAAACTTAACTGAAATATGTTCAGGCATAAACAAAAATGCAAGTTTTGCAGAAATGGACTTGCAGTAATACATTTTCGTCAAATACATAGAAACGGGGATAAAGAGTTGATTACCTGTATAATGATGATTTATACGTTTATTCTTGAGATTGGGAGAAAACATTCTCTTTCATGCTATTCAAAACAGATCCGATATGACCGTAAAAGGCAATCACTTTAAAAGTCAGTGCAACATCAATCAACCTCGAAGAAACTTAATAGTTCAAAATATCGATTTACATCTCTAACGCAACGTAATTATGTTATTAATAAGTTCGCTAAGCTTGTTCTTCCTTAATTTTGTTACTGTCTCGAAAAGAAGTTATTCAAGGACATTTTTGTCCTGACGTTGATGAAGTACGCCAACTTCCTGACGATCAGTTGCATAGTCCATTTCATACACTAAATGTCAAAGATTCTTATTCGAGATGTGATACAACAATAGCATATCGGACGTGACAGTAATGGTTAAGAGCATTATACTTATTTCAGTACACTTATAGACAGAAAATGTACCTTTCTTTAAAAAAAAGATTGACACACTTGGAGAGAAAATGATTGTAAAAACTCGAAGTACTCATAGAAGTGCAGGTGGAAGAACTGATAACTTCTTCTCTCTGTAAATTATTAATAGGTTTACATACTAATTGCTTGGAGTATGTTTCACCGATACCAGTGGCGTAATGGTTACAACTTTGGACTCTTATTCGTAAGAACTGTAGATCAAAATCCTGTTTGGCAAAAGCGATTCTACTTAGTTTCACTGAAGCACAATCTTTACCCAACTGAGCTGCTACTCGCTCAATAATGTTGACTGGACGTCAAAACATTAGCTATTGTCCTAGTTTCAGAACGTTGCACTTCATGGATATAAAATACTGCACATACTACAATTTAATCGCTTACTACCTTTTGATTAACTTAAAGTCACAGTGTAAAAGAGGAAATTAAAATATTATAATAAGAAATATATTAATTCACTGTTACTGCCACTATATTTACGATATAGATAAACAAGCTGTACTCGAATTATATCGAGGACATAAATGAATGCTATTTGTGTGCATCTTAAAAGAAACGATCAAGTGAAGTGGAACACCTGCTCGGCAGACAAAATTCCTTTTGTTCACTTTCGTTTCCCACGACGAATCCTCATTGATAGACCATCTCCACTTTTAGTATATATATGTGTAACCTGAAAATGGAAATTTAAGTTGTCAAAACTACATTAAATGATGAAACTCACTACAGCAAAAAGACAGTTAATTTAGTGTAATGCATACTAGCTCCACTCTTATGTGAAAGACACGGAATTTGAGTAGACATCTTCTTTCAGACATAGAATCACGCCTATCACGCCTACCAACTTTCATTTATTCCGCACAATTCCTCCTTGGTGTTACGATTTTTTCCGTCAGTATAGCTGTCTACATATATTTATTGCGAACTGGGCAAAAGAAACTTTTCTAGTAGATTACATTATTCGAATGCATTATACATGGACCACGTAATGAGACTTTTCGCGTGCAGCTGACGACTTGGAATATACGGCGGAATACTGGGAGATACGGGAGACAAACTACAACGAGCTGTATTGTCATTACATATAATGGAAAAGAGTGTAATTTAAAAGCATTTCCAAGGGAATTGAATTTGTGGTCTTCCGTGGAGAATAAAGTCTTCGAGCTAGAATCATATGCTAGAATAACATGCTGGACACGTCTATATATTCCACTACTTGGGCAGTGATAGCTCTTATAGTCATCGTAGTCACTTTGGAAAGGATCTAAAAAGCTACTTACAGTGAGAGGTGCGATTAAAAGAATGCTCCTGATCAAACCCAGCGAAGCGACAGTAGTTAAATCCTACAGTATTAACTCTGTAACTTTACTGTCTATGGATCCGAAGTATAGGAATTAACGATCAAACAATTACATACTACGTATGGATCATAGCCGGATGCCAAAGAAAATCTATGGCTACAAACCCAAAGGTAGGAGAAGAGTAGGATCACTACGAAAAAAGTTGTGCGATGAATTTCAAATTGCTTGACTTCAGAGGAGACAATAATGTGTAACCCGAAAATGTACGTAATGATGATGGTGGTGATCTTAAATAAAATAGTGTCAGGACAGTAACTGAAAAAAGAACAACGGACATAGAACAGATTAAATACCAAGTCTATTTCTGCTGGACGACCGTATAATAATTGAATGCTGTTTAGTTCGCAGCGACAAACGTAAAAATGGTATGAAATTTGCACAGTTTAGGCAGCTTTGATTACTGTTGCAGTGATGGATGACCATTTACTAATATCAGTAGGTCTGTGAACATTGCTCTCTTATGAATAATCATGAGTAAATTTTGAGGGATATCGCTTATAGAAACAGTGACCAAGAGACGCTGACCAGTGTATTTTGAAACTAAGCGGTATGTTTGAGCCATCTTCATTTCTTTTCATTAGGCGGTTCAAATCCCCGTCCGACCTACCAGATTTAGGTTTTCCGTGTTTCTCCTGCACCGTTTAACATAAATGCCAGATTGGTTCCTTTGAAATGAAATGGCACGGCTGGTTTCCTACCCTCATTCAGAACTTGTGCTCCGTCCCTGATTTCCTCGTCGACGGGACGTAAACAATAATCATCCTCCCTTTTTTCCTTTTTATAGTTCTGTGGAGAGGAAAGAAGTACTGTAATTGTGAAACCTGCACCAGCCCGCTAAGCTAAATGGAGTCCTTTCCGTTCTAGGCACTACCAAAATCTGTGCCACTGTCATAAACCACCGGACTTACATTCCAAAGGAATGGGATTCATATCCACGTTCGTCCATCCAAATTTAGATTCCTGTTGTTCTCCCCATCCTTCCCCAGATCGACTCTGTGCTCCATTCGTAATAACTTTCCTCCTTTGCTTCCTCCCTCCTTTTTCTTGTACGAACTCAACTCACCCGGTGACTAGATACCGTCACGTTTAGGATTCTTATGTTCCATTATATTATTTCTCAGTGCTGGAATAAAACGCTAGCGCGAGAAGTGTCTTCATTGCGTTGTGCTGTGGCTTGAATGAGAAAATATTAAATTATTGTTATATGTGTGGTGTCTGTCCTCCGCACGTCTTAGAAACAACAGACAGTACACATTTCATAATAATATGTACGCCCTGATGGCATTTCATGATAACTTCAGTTGGATGCCCGCTAGGTTCGATCTCAGTCAGAAATCAAGCGAAATGCTGCGAGCAGCAAGGAAAATGGATAGGGGGCCACTACTGAAGTTGGGTCAGATATCCAAAGCGATGAAGGCAACTGCTCGTGTAAAGTGGGAAATCCAGATTCGAGTCCCAGACCGGCACAAATTTTCACTTGTCGCTATTGAATTATTTCAGTTCCCCAGTGCAGCTGACGTTGGTAGTTCTCTTTCATCATTTATTAAATTGTTGTATAGGACAATGAAATGTAAATTATCAAAGGTAACAACGTCTGGGTGATGAGATTGGTATTATAATGTTTACACCAGAAGGGAAGAAGAACAACATAGAAGTTGTCTATCCAGATTTGCACTGTTATAATAGAGGCTACTATTTCTCCTCTATTGCGAACTATAAGAGAAAACATCAAATTTGCACAGATATAACAGTTTTTCTCGTAAATATTTAGACATCAAATTTATTAAGAAACAATCGGTGACATTACTTTGCCCGTGAGATTTCGTTTTAACGTTCCGCAAAATATGATGACCAAGCACGAAAGGGCATAAAAAAGGCAGAAGAAGAAGAATGAAATAGTGTTCTAGGCTGATAAGGAATACTTGGAATTCAAGAAAACGAGCTTTCTGTGAACACATCTTTTGTGGCTTTCAGTACATCTTAGACTGACATCTGCTCCTCCTACAAGTAAACTAGTCTAATAATTCCGGACAGATACTAGATTGATCCGAAAGCTGCTCTCCATCTTCAATAGTGTGACAGAAAATTTCTGCTTGTTTATGCATAACACGTTAAGTTTACTAACTTGGGGCTCGGCTGTTAATTCGTAAAACAAGCATACGTCCATTGCAGGTATCTATGCAAATCGCTATAGTTTTCTGACGTTGCAACTTTACTGCATACAACTGCGAACAGTTTCTCAGAATTTCCAACGTTATCCGCCTGATAATGAACATATATCGCGAACAGTAATGCCACTGCAACACTTTCTTGGATTATTTCCTTAGTTACTTTTGCATCTGATAATTTCGCAGAGTTCGGAATGTCCTATTGAGATTTATCTGCTAGTAATTCAAGAAATCAGTCGCAACGCTGGTTCAGTTTTCCGTAAACTCGTGTTTCGTTCACTAAGTGTAAGTGTGGATTCGGGAAATGAAGCACACCGTGAACACTCTCTTTCAGGAGTGCCATTTCCGGAAGTTTTGAGGGAGAACTTCTCGTTAAGTTTGGGAGGTAGGAGATGAGGTACTGGCGGAAGTAAAGCTATAAGAATAGGTTTTGAGTCGTGCTTGAGAAGCTTAGTTGGCATAGAACTTGCTCGCACAGGCAAGGGTGCCGCGTTCAAGTTCCGGACTAGTGCGGGGTTTTAATCTGCCAGTAAGTTTCGTATCAGCGCACACTCCACTGACGAGAGAAAAATTCATTCTGCGAACATTCCCCAGGCTGTGACTAAGCATGTCACCATAATATCTTTACTTTCATGACGGCTAGTCCTGCAAGGTTTTCTGAACTTCTTTGAAGTTTGGAAGGTAGGAGATAAAGTACTGGCGGAAGTAATGCTGTGCAGACGGAAGTGAATCGTGCGTCGGTAGCTCAGTTGCTAGAGCAGTTTCCCGTACAAAGCAAAGGTCTCTAGTTCGATCCCCGGTACGGCACATTTTTTTAATCTACCAGTAAAGTTTCTTAATTCTGAATAGTTCTCTGTATCTCGTAAGTGTGGCGCAGAGTACAACCAGCAAAATTTGTCGTACTGATCTCCCATGTACACTACTTGTGTGAAGCTTTGCTAGTAATTTCGTAAAAGCTAAATCTGTGATGAAAACAGGCTGATATTACATTGCTTCTATGAAATTAAATTTGTAGAGTGCTAATGCCACGAGGCAAGAAATTTACGTAATGGCAGCTTTACCATCTGAATGTAATCAAAATGTGAAGATCCCCGCATAAGAGGTATGATATCTGAATTGTTAAGCTCCAGTGACGGTGTTGCGTGTCGTTGAAAACGTGTGGGATTATTATTTTTGTTTAATGTTGTAGGAAAAGTTACTGAGCTATCTCTCTGTTAGAAGATTGTCTTTACCTCATTTATCCAACATATTTCCTCCAGTGTTTGCTGGCTTTCTTCATTCGTTCACTCCTCTGCATACTATTTCTTACGCTTGTACTTGCACTGTTTCATTTCACAGAAGTAACTAAAAGAGGAAGAAAAAAGATTTGTGAAACAAAAATAAAGTATGCAGATGTCTCAAATCGTAAGTGAATTTGACTGCAGTAACAAATGGCGTAGACAAGCAGCAACAATCATTGAATATTTTTATAACAACTCAAATTAAACGTTTTTGTTTTTTACCGAAGATGCAAATAATTAATTTTCTGTGTGAATGATACGTGGAACATCCATTGCATGTATCTATGCAAATCGCTGTAGTTTTCTGATGTTGCAACTTTAGTGCATACAACTGCGACCCCTTTCACAGAGTTTCCAACGTTATCCGCCAGATAATGTGTATATATATCGTGAACAGCAACGCCACTACAACACTTTCTTGGATTAATCCTTAGTTACTTTTACATGTAATAATTTCTCAGAGTTAGGAATGTCCCGTTGTGTTTTATCTGCTAGTAATTCAACAAATCACTCGCAACGCCGGTTCAGTTTTCCATAAAGTCATGTTTCGTTCACTAAGTGACACTGCGGAGATGTATCCACTGTGTCGGAGAATGAAGCACACCATGAACTCTTTCTTCCAGGAGTGCTAATTCCGGACAAATATTTGTCGCCGAGAATAGAATTTGCTGGTGGTTGATGTCGCAGACCTGGTGTGGCAATAGAGAGAAAACGAGTGTTGTTGAATCCCCAGAATTAATTTTCACTCTGCGTCAGAATGTGCACTAATTTGAAACATCCAGATAGATTGCTAAATTCCACTGGAAAATAATTTTAACATCCTATCGTTTGCTTCTAATGCGTTCCCACTAACCGTTCTATCGGCACACCTTATACAGATTTTATTTCTCATTCAGACTTTGATTTTGCAGTAGGCAGTAACTTTGGCGTGCCATATCTGAACTACCCATTACGTGCAGACTATTCTCACCGATCTCAGCAAGTGAGTTACCACCTCTTTCACTCTCTGCGGTTCACAAACTTCCATGTTTGCCACCACCAATAACTATTCACAGTAGTTACAGTAATTATCATTAGACAAACAAAAGCTTGTTTTTGCTACATTTGTGGCTGTTGAATGTGAAAGGTATTGATAAATAACACCCCTCCGCAGGCTCTTGTGGACATCATTTGCACACGTATATACACGCGAGTACAGTATCATTGTTGAAAATTCATTGGATAATACACTTCACGTCTTTCTAACCTGTTAATTACATTTAGAGGACCCTAACCATTCCAAATAGCCACGTTTCACCCGTGTAAGAGCTGATGGAACGAATTAGCATGTTAATAAGAATTATACTCGACAATTGCACTTGGAATTTAAACTCGGAATATGATATTGATTACAATGTCAGTATTACCCCCATGTGGCTTTTCTAGGTCGCGTTTGTTGCGTATTTCTCTGCATGTTGGTATTTCGGTTGCCATGAGTTTATTTACCGATTGTTATTATTTATTTTGAGTTCACTAACGCTGTTTGAGGTTACGTATTGTCATTTTCTCGTCTGGGGTTAGTGAGTGGAGCTGTGGAGAAATTGGAACTTTTCTGACATATTCCTCAAAAATGGTTCAAATGGCTCTGAGCACTATGGGACTTAACATCTATGGTTATCAGTCCCCTAGAACTTAGAACTACTTAAACCTAACTAACCTAAGGACATCACACAACACCCAGTCATCACGACATATTCCTCTGTTTGACTTCAGTATAAGGGTGACAGCAGCGGAAGCAGCCAGAAACATTTGGGCACACAGGATAGAGCACGGCAAAAAAATGGTTTTCTAGATTTCATGCGGACCGTTTTGACATTAGTGACTCTCAACGTTTAGGAAGACCTACTGGGTTTATGGAGATCGTTTAAACGCACTAATCCACAATTATCCACGTCAGTGTATTCGAGAACTGGCAGATGTGAGGAACTGTGATATTTCCACCATAGAGCGACATTTCATGCAGCGAGGGATGTTCAAAAATCGGGTGTAAAGGTACCGCATGCTCTAATCCAAAACCACAAAAATCGGCTGGTGGCCACGTTTGTATCTCTGCTTGATCGTTTTCAATTGGCTCGTGAACAACACCGACCACTCCTATCCTGTGTCGTTACTGGTGACGAAAAATGGTGTATTTCTGCTAGCATAAGGAAAAGAAAGAAATTTTTGAGTTCAAAGAAAGCATCATGTGCCAGCCGGGGTGGCCGAGCGGTTCTAGGCGCTACAGTCTGGAACCGCGTGACCGCTACGGTCGCAGGTTCGAATCCTGCCTCGGGCATGGATGTGTGTGATGTCCTTAGGTTTGTTAGCTTTAAGTAGTTCTAAATCTAGGGTAATGATGACCTCAGAAGTTAAGTCCCATAGTGCTCAGAGCCATTTGAACCATTTGAAAGCAGCATGTCCCCATTGCGTGCATCCGCGAAAGATAATGATATGCATCTGGTGGAACAGTGACGATTAGGTGTACTACGAATTGCTTCCCCGAGGTGTAACCACCACTGCTGTCATTTATGGTCGACATCTGAGTCATCTTACAGATTCAGTCCAAGAACAACGACCAGGAAAGCTACGTAAAGTGATGCTACTCCACGTTAACGCCCTCCCGCATTCCGCTAGACTCACAAATAACACTGTACAGTAGTTGGGTTGGGAAATCATTCCGCGCTCACCTTATTCACCTGATCGTGTGCCCTTAGATTTTTCACCTTTTCCGCTCTCTATCGAACAATTTTCAAGGACATTCCTTTCCGGATGCAAATGCGCTCCGAACATGGACAATGCACTCGCATTCGGGAGGACAACGGTTCAATCCCGCGTCCGGCCATCCTGATTTGGGTTTTCCGTGATTTCCCTAAATCGCTTCAGGCAAATGCTGGGATGGTTCCTTTGACGGGGCACGGCCGACTTCCTTCTGTGTCCTTCCCTCTACCTATGAGACCAATAACCTCGCTGTTTGGTCTCTTCTCCCGAAATTAATCCCAATCCGAAAAATTAAATGGCTCTGAGCACTATGGGACTTAACATCTGGGGTCATCAGTCCCCTAGAACTTAGAAGCACTTAAACTTAACTAACCTAAAGACATCACACACATCCATGCCCGAGGCAGGATTCGAACCTGCGACCGTAGCGGTCACGCGGTTCCAGACTGAAGCGCCTAGAACCGCACGGCCACACCGGCCGGCCCAATCCGAACGTGGCTCGACGAGTTCTGTGTCTCAGATTTCCACAGTCGCGTTATCTAAAAGTTACCCCGACGTCGGCAAATTGTTGTAAACAGTGAAGGACAATATATTATTCATGACTAAAGTATCTGTTATGTATATCTACTGTATTTATTATAAGCTACGAACGCACCAACCCAGGAAATTCTCATTGGATTTCCTGCATGCTGTAGCACGATGTGTAGACGTGGACAAGATGCCATCAGGAGAGAGTGAGAGCTGGAGAGAGACTACGGGCCGCACAGGGGGTGGTCAGTGGACTCACGGTCAGGGAAGAGCGGAAGAACGGTGCTTTGTGCACACGGGCATGTAGCTTCCAGGCAGATGCCAGTGCCGGGGGACAATCAGGGAGACACAGCCGCAGCGTGCATCCCCCACAGTCAAGCTAGTGGGCCGTGCCACGTGCCCGCAGGTTAATGAGAAAAACGTTCTCGGTGGTACGAGGGATTTCAGACAAGCGCTGTCGCTGTCTCTGTGTTTGCAAAAGCATGGGCTCTAGTTTCAGATAACATAATTAGAAAGCGTACCCAAAACACCACTGAGTCTGACTTTATAGCGTGGCTGGTGGACTGCCAAGCTGACGCCAAGACAGTTCGAGGTATTTTCTTTTTCTATTCTCTTTCACACAGTGGCGGAAGCGTGCCAGCGGGAAGAGCATAATCTACATTGGTAGACGTTATGTGACGTAGGTTGTGAGTTCCAGATTTTAGTAGGAGAAGAATTATAACACAGTAGGAACTGACTCCCATGTTTTAGACTGACAAGGAACCACTTGCCTGCGAGGGCTCAAGTTCAATCTTCAGTAAGGCTCGTTTGAAAGTGTTGTGATAACAATTATGTTCTAATGTTCAAAAGCATGTGAAATCTTATGGGACTTAACTGCTAAGGTCATCAGTCCCTATGATTACACACTACTTAACCTAAATTATCCTAAGGACAAACACACACACCCATGCCCCAGGGAGGATTCGAACCTCAGCCGGGACCAGCCGCACAGACCATGACCGCAGCGCCTCAGACCGCTCGGCTAATCACGCGCGGCTAACAATTATGATAGAAAAAATATTTTGTACTAATGACTCACCATGTGCATCAGGAGGACGACAGAAAATGAGTGAGCGGAAGGAGCAGTGATCAATCTTCAGTGGGAGGTATATATTGCACTTCACAAAATGGACATCGCCGACATTCAAGAAATGTTGAAAAAAGAAACCATTAACTTGCACCGCGAACACCGAATGCAAATTGTTGGGCCATAGCGATCACAAAGGTTAGCACCATCAGGATACAAGGCGAACTCCTTGGTAGTTACAAACCGTGCAGGATGTTCAATTGGTACCTACTTATAAAGAACGTATATAGAATCGTATTGGTGTATAGGAGTGACGAGATCTGATGGAATGTGATGTCATAAAACCGAATGCGAAACAGTCTGTTGTAGATTTAGTCGAGGAACTGGTTATCCCTTAAGGCGTGGCTGCAGATAGTACATGTTTCATAGTCACAGAAAAAACAAACACACAGAAGCTCAATTTATCCAGTGGTTCCAGGTGTTATGAATTGTAATACCACACACTTTTCAGGCGGGGCAGTTTGCTGTAATGGAGAATGATTATTATACGTATACCAGGGATCAGGTAAAAGCAAGTAATTTTTATCAGATAATGGCCAAAAACAGTGCTCATACAGTAGTTGTACTTCTCTTACGCCCATTTACCCACTCTCTCTTGTTGAGACGTAAATATTCCCTACTGCCCTTGCAAGATCGTGCGCACGAAAAAGAATAGTGAAGGGCAGAGCACCTCCAACTTCTCGGAACACAATCAATAAATTTCCAGCCGATTTACCACGCTGGTTAGCAGTCGGCATAATTGTATACGAATGTGTTAAGGCATTGATGTTAGATGATCTTGATACAAGTCTCTTGGTAACATTAATATCCAGGGTTCCTTTCACGTGCATTTCCTCTTCAAAACGCTATTGGTCTGAGTTGTAAGCAAATTCCTTACTGAACGATGGGACAACTTTGTTTATCTCATCTGCATATTTTTGGGCTGATTACGCAGTTTGGTGTGGATCGTTAAGTTGACGCTTTGTTTGTAACTTATTTATCTTACGTCTTCCAAACCTGTTGCACTGTTTGAAGTTATGTAATCATCCACTGTTTCTCTTGAAATCACTGTAATCCATGTCGCGCACAACGTGATGTGCAATGACGTAGTAGTTTACTGTTATGCACTCCTGTAAATTTTACAGAGCACCCCTGAAACGCACAAACATTAGTTTTTGTAACAAGTGCGCCTTGTTCTCCCTTGAGTACTCGTAGGTTTTTTTATGCACTACACAGTAAAATTGCTGCGGACGTTTTCGACATCCGTTCATAACTGTTTTTTTTTTTTTTTACAAAGCTGCGGATCATCTTCCATATACGTAATTATCTTTAGTACCTGCGTCTTGGACAACGATTATCCTTTACCACGTTTGGCAGAAAACGTTATTTGTAGCTCCTTGTCCGACAACGATAGTGAACTACGTGGCTCGCAAACTGTTTCGATATCACTTTGACCTGTTAAGCACGTGTCGTCATCATCGTACTCCTCATGAACAGTGTCCGTACAGTCGAGCGTATACGACATCACACGTTCTACTGACTTATCTTGCAGGAACGCTAACATTTCCTCTGCCACCTCTTTCTCACTCTGGTGTGTTCCTTGGGTTCCTTTTTGACGAAATGTGAGATTCGCCCACTGTTGTTGTAGATATAAGGCAATGTTTGCTTTGTTTATCATTGCCATTCTCTGCTTTGTATCAGCACCACTTGCAGTGCAGCACTGCTGTGATTTACTTGTTGACTAAGCAGTCCAACCACGCTCCATAGGCTCATGCTGTACTCACCAATTGATACCTCCAGTTCCGCCCCATATTGCCATTACCAGCCAATATTATTGTTGCATGGTCGACAATGCGTGGGGCGTCGAATGCCGTAAACATCATTGGCCTCTAGGAACCTCGCACTCGTGGGGTTCCTTGTAACACCAGTGATAATGCAATTAGTTGGGCGAAGAGTTTTATGGAACCACTGGAGGGAGGATGAAAAATATTCCAAAAACGTACTTTTGGTCAGTACTGGCAGTGAATTTAGTGATTAGCTCCAAAAGAAATTAGACGCTCGGAAAGAAGCCATCAGGCTGAGAGGTGTGGCGGCTTCAGTCAATTCAAAGATTTGCATGAGTAAAGACTTAATTGGCGGAAACAGGAGAAGTAGACCTAGGCTGTAGAGATGAACAGCTTAACGTGGTTGATAAGTTATACTAGAACGCAAAAGTAGTGATCAATACGGGAAACGCGTATTCTCGAAGTATTTTCGTCGACGAAGGTCTACAACAGGAGAGAGATGACTTGAAATCATACCGAGGAGAGACTGAGGAGTGTGGGCATCCTTGATCTGACGGACGCTATTAAGCTCCAGTGAGAACACATGGCAGCGACAGTGTAATTGGGCTGGATGGGCATGTTAACTGGTTAACTTTATTGAAGTAGTGAACCCTTTATCGGTCGCTCTGCCACAATAATATGTTTGTCTTGACTTGCTTTCCGATCACTGCATACTTGATATTTAACTTCCTGAGAGAGTAGCGATGATAGGAAATCTGCGTTATCTAATTTCTGCACCCATCCACCACATCATCTCCCAACAATTACAGTCATTCCTTTGACCACCCACGCACTACTTCGTTCTGAGCTATTTATGGTGAATGATTAATGCTTTCCATATTTAACATGCCCATTATTGAATAAATTATTACTCCCTGATTATTCTGTCGTGGTAAATGAAACCGATATTCATAGGCGGAATTAATATGAAGTTAACTGAGGCCCACTGAGAATAAACGTGACTAATTGGCATTGGTTCCTGAGGATCGATGTAATTCCGTAGCCGCATCGGTCAGGTCATCAAGCTGAATACGTGACGAGCACAAAGGTTGTCTCAACATAAGTCTGGTATCTAGGTACCAGTTTTATATCATTAACCGGCTAGATAGATGTGAAGTGTAGTTGGCAGCGAACTTCCGCCAACGATACTGTAGTCGTGAATTCGTGTCTGTTACGATGCGTATATACTTACGGACTTCAAAAAGTGATTCAAATGGCTCTGAGCACTATGGGACTTAACATCTGTGGTCATCAGTCCCCTAGAACTTAGAACTACTTAAACCTAACTAACCTAAGGACATCACACACATCCATGCCCAAGGCAGGATTCGAACCTGCGACCGTAGCAGTCTCGCGGTTCCAGATTGAAGTGCCTAGAACCGCTCGGCCACCGCGGCCGGCTTACGGACTTCACGAAGTAAGCTAAACATGTATTTATTCGCTAAGACCACGTCACAACAGGGGTGGCACACTGTCAGAAGAGAGTGCATATTCTGTATTTTATGCTTAGGGAGTTCTGCTGTGGTTTGGGTACCAGGTATAGCGTGGGAGTGAAATGGCACGGCAACGGGGAACGTACTCCTAAGTTGAAATATGCTGGACATTATGTTTCTTGTGGGAAAAACGTCTAAATCGTACACATGTAGGTTCACCCTGAAATTTTGGTGATATGGACCAAATGCGACGTCGCGCCATCCGTAGTGAAATGCCGTCAATAATTTCATGATGGCCGCACACACATGGATAATCAATATTCCATCCTTCCCGGAAGGAATGAAGGAAGATCTGAACCATGCGATTTCCATCTTCTCGGCAGCTGTTTGCAGCTACTATGTTGAAAAACCGAATTACGCATCTGTGTCACAGAGCGCCATTAAAAAATTTTACTTGGTCTTTCATAATGATGCGTAATTTATTTTTTCGAAGTCCCCTGGTAAATATGGCCGGTGACAGTACTTTCCTCTGCTAATTCAAAAACTACTTGCAATGACATGTAGTTTTGTGAAATAGGGAGCGCCTTTATTTTTCCTCGCCTTTATCCCATATCTTCATGGGGTCGACTTGTTAATTTGTGGATCTGCCAATGTTAGTCGTAGAGGATGAGTCGGAATAGGTAGCGCTGTTTACCTTTTATTCTCTTTTTATTCTCCTTCGTCTTCGTCCTTTCCTCGTAGCAGCATTTTCAAACACCATAGGCCTAATTTATTCCAGTTATCTGGTACTTTGGGCATTATCTGTATATGGCTGTACCACTGAAGCGCTGTGCTCTCCAAAGTTTTGGTTATGGAACATGTTATCTTCATTCGCTTCCACACCTCCTAATTTCTTATCCTATCTTACCTAGTTCACCTCAGACATCTCATTTAGTGCATTTCCACTCATCTAATTTCCTCCATAACTTGCCTTGTACAGGCCACATCTCAGATCGATACAGAATTACTTCTTCCTTCATACTATTAAATATTATTTTCTTAGTGTCCTGCAGAATTTTCCTATTTCATATTTTCCCATGCAAAGCTACAGTAGTTCTCTTTCCCATTGTTATTTTGGAACTAATATCCTTGTCGCTTGTACGGGAGTTACCTAAAAAATGGTTCAAATGGCTCTGAGCACTATGGGACTTAACATCTGAAGTCAGTAGTCCCCTAGACTTAGGACTACTTAAACCTAACTAACCTAAGGACATCACACACATCCATGCCCGAGGCAGGATTCGAACTTGCGACCGTAGCAGTCGCGCGGCTCCGGACTGAGCGCCTAGAACCGCTAGACCACCGCGGCCGGCAAAAGGGGAATGAGAAAGGACGCAGCGTACACTATCCAATGGAAAAGATCGTTAATTTAATAACATCAAACCAGATTCAAGATCGAATTATCTCATTGTCGATGAGAAATAGAGGTATTTCGAAAAATGAAAAATATTTTTAGAATTCTGTACCTCAGTCGGTATAAACGGAACGCCTATAGGATCACTTTGTTTCCCGTATGTGTGTTCGTCTCTCTGTCTGCCCGACTGGTAAAAATCCCTTTTTCAGGAACAAGTAGACGTATCAAGTTGAAATGTATGCCATGTACTAAGGTGTGAGGTCCCCTGGTGATGTAGGAAATTGAAACTTCTCACTCAGTTAAATCATTCAGCCACTGACGTAACAAATTTTGAAACTCACATACTCGCTCATCCAGACCTATAGATTGCTAACTTCCCGTTGATCTGGAGTCATGAAATTTGGCAAGAAGCAAAATTTGGCAGTGCAAGTACAGGAAGAACTCTGAAAATTGTTAATTTGTATTATATAACAAAAAAATTACCATGTTTTATCAGACTGTCTGTTCGTCCGTCTGTTAAAGCCAATTTTTCCACAGGAACGGATACAAGTACGAAGTCAAAATTTATGCCATATACGGCCATTTATGTCACGTATTTTTATATTTGCAAACTGTCTCATTAAAACCTGTAGGACACTTTCCGTTGGCCTTGAATCATGAAATTTGGCAAGTAGTAAGGTTCCATAGAACAAACAAAAGGGGGAAAAATCACAACATTGTTAATTTGTATTTATATCACACAAAAGCATATTTCTTTTGCCACTTATTATCCTACTTCAGACATAAAATTAAAACATTCTCGAACGTCTTGGAATTACAGGGACCGATATCTTGCCAGTATCAATGTCGATAATAGGCAAAATCCACAAGGATTCTCGTTTCCGGGGATGGATGAACTGTCTATATACGAACATAACTGCACGGGACCCTCGCACCTGCCCAGTTCGTTTTTATAACGTATTCTTTCACAAGTGTGCGTACGCATACTTCGCTCTAATTTTCCCGGTAGTTCGGTTCTACGTAAACAGCAACAGCAGTAATTACATGTATCAGCAATATGGGGCGTGCGCGGCGTTATCCGGGCAGTGACACAACGCACGTGAACTGCACGCTGCGAGCCCACACCGCGCCTCCGGCCCCCGCCGACGGTATTGCATCGCACGGCGGGTTTTTCAGTCTGTAATTAACGCACGCGTGTATAATACGTGCTTACACGGGATTAGCGTCACGGCCAGCTAAAGATGATGTAACGTTTTGTTTCGATAATGGAGTTAGCCGCCCGGCTGCAGATTAAGCACGCGGTTCCGTAACATCGCGGCGCAGCGGCGCGACCACAAATCCAAACGGCCCACTCATTTCACGGAATGGTGCCAGAACGAGGAGATCGGTTATAATTAGCGCTGGCGCGGGCATCCACAAACAATGCGGACCAGTCGCAGACCTGCACTTTGCTCTAAAAAACAAAAAACAACACAAAAACACACTCCACCGTCTGCGTGACAGTCGTCACAAACCGCTTTTGTGCTCTGTAAGTCACCCTGCCTCGCGCCACAGAAGAGCTCTTACCGACGAGGTCTGTCCTTATTCTGGCAATAAACAGTGGGGCTTCCACGATCCTGGACATGCTGCACAGCTGTTCGTCACAGACATTCGCAAACAAACTGATTTCACGCACACAACTGGCCATTAAAATTGCTACACCACCAAGATGACGTGCTACAGACGCAAAATTTTAGCGACAGGAAGAAGATGTTGTGATATGCAAATGATTAGCTTTTCAGAGCATTCACACAAGGTTGGCGCCGGTGGCGACACCTACAACGTGCTGACATGAGGAAAGTTTCCAACCGATTTCTCATACGCAAACAGCAGTTGACCGGCGTTGCTTGGGGAAACGTTGTTGTAATGCCGCGTGTAAGGAGGAGAAATGCGTACCATCACGTTTCCGAAATTTGATAAAGGTCGGATTGTAGCTTATTGCGATTGCGGTTTATTCTATCGCGACATTGCTGCTCGCGTTGGTCGAGATCCAATGAATGTTAGCCGTGCTGGATCCCAACGGCCTCGTATCACTAGAACTCCAGATGACAGACATCTTATCCACATGGCTGTAACGGATCGTGCAGCCACGTCTCCATCCCTGAGTCAACAAATGGGGGCGTTTGCAAGACAACAACCATCTGCACGAACAGTTCGACAGCGTTCGCAGCAGCATGGACTATCAGCTCGGAGACCTTGGCTGCGGTTACCCTTGACGCTGCATCACAGGCAGGAGCGCCTGCGATGGTGTACTCAACGACGAACCTGGGTGCATGAATGGCAAAACGTCATTTTTTCGAATGAATCCAAGTTCTGTTTACAGCATCATGATGGTCGCATCCGTGTTGGGCGACATCGCGGTAAATGCACGTTGCAAGCGTGTATTCGTCATCGCCATACTGGCGTAACACCCGGCGTGATGATGTGGGATGCCATTGGTTACACGTCTCGGTCACCTCTTGTTCGCACTGATGGCATTTTGAACAGTGAACGTTACATTTCAGATGTATTACGACCCATAGCTCTACCCTTCATTCGATCCCTGCGAAACCCTACATTACAGCAGGATAATGCACGACCGCATGTTGCAGGTCCAGTACGGGCCTTTCTGGACACAGAAAATGTTCGACTGCTGCCCTGGCCAGCACATTCTCCAGATCTCTCACCAATTGAAAACGTCTGGTCAATGGTGGACGAGCAACTGGCTCGTCGCAATACACCAGTCATTACTCTTTATGAACTGTGGTATCGTGTTGAAGCTGTAAGGTCAGCTGTACCTGTACACGTCATCCAAGCTCTGTTTGACTCAATGCCCAGGCATATCAAGGGCGTTATTACGGCCAGAGGTGGTTGTTCTGGGTACTGATTTCTCAGGATCTATGCACCCAAATTGCCTGAAAATGTAATCACATGTGAGTTCTAGTATAATATATTTGTCTAATGAATACCCGTTTATGATCTGCATTTCTTCTTTGTGTAGCTATTTTAATGGCCAGTAGTGTAGTAGCAAAATACTGACTGAATAGGGAGCCGCACCTACTCGTCATCACGTTCCTCGTTGATATGTACGGTATATGTGGGTCTTGGCCAGAAAATAAAGTGACAGATGACCAAGCGGTTAGAAAAAACGCCACTTTTGCCGCGCGTTGGGCTAGGCATGAGTCATTTATGTCGCCGTAGTTTCCGGTTACCGGTTGGTGCAATGGTAAGAATGCAGCACCGTAAATCTCAGGATCGTTGGGTCGAGCCCCTCAGCGGAAACCGAAAGTAACCCGAAACAATTCTCAATAAACCGTATTTATTAATATTTTCATAAAAAGCAGAGGAGAATTTCGGATTGCAAATAAATTTCCAGAAGGGGATTGTAAGGCATACGCGAGAACTTCGTATGTAGAATCGGGTATTTTTAGCATTTTACAGTTGATGACGTACACGTGCTGCGGTGATATTCATGGTAAAAACAGTGGAGGCAGTAATTTTCTTAGCATCTTGCTCATGTTATAAGGGCCGCATTTTTACAGCTACATGGTTGTTGTAAAGTTTCTACACAAAGACAAACTTGGTTTGCACTCGTAAAAATTTCTCTCTCATCGCACAAATCGGCAGCAAATCTACCGTAACGCATCTTTTCGCCAAATATTGACGAGGATAACTTTTGATCTACAGTGGAATGTAGTCATATGAGTGTTCTCTGGATGTGGCTTCTTTACCTCTCCATGTATGAGATAAGAGCAGGTTTGAGCTTTTTTATCAAATCTTAAACCAGACGATAAAAATAGATCTCGAGAAATCTCGTTTTACAACTGTGGATTTGTCCTCCTGCACTCAGGGCTCCATGAGTCAAAAAATGTTTCTACGATGCTCTTGTAAGCTTCTCAATTTTGATGAAGTAATGACGACTTTCTTATATTTTGCCGCGTACTCATCCACTGTCTTTTGAATCCTCGGCCCAAAATTTTAGTTTGCCTTTCTTCTTCATATGTTTTTTAATAAAAATATTAATGAGTACAATATATTGAACATTATTTCGGTTTATTTGCAGTGTAAGAAACGTAATAAGTGAAAATAAAAAAGTTTCCGCAAAAGTACTCGACCGCACGACCCTCGGATTGTCGTCCTGTACTCCTTCCGTTGCTCCACCCGCTGCCTACAAACTATGACGACATAAATGGCTTATACCTCGTCCGACCTGCCCCAAAAGTACTCTTAAAATTAATTTCTTTATTTGTGATCTCAGAGAGAGATAAAGAAACCTATTCTACAATTTATGGATCATTGTTCTATTCGCGACCATATTGCAACATGTGAAAAAATACTCTTCTTAAACGCTTGGCCATTTGGAGCTCCCGCATCTATCACTTTCATTTCTGGCAAAGTACAACATACTACCACTTAGTTCTAATCCACTTAGTTCTAATTAACATACTAATTGCCCATTGTAGTTTCCATGTACTTTGCTACTAACTAGTTACTAAGTTATAAAGAAAAAGCTGCAATTGCATAAATGTATGAGATCTTCGGCCCACTAATCATGTAAGGCAGTGGGCTAAAAATGTATAATTAATATGATATGGAAATAAAGTTTATTTTTATAAAAAAAATACAACATATTCCGTATATCTGGAAGAAATCGGCGACGTCGATTAGGCGCGCGTCCCCTTACGGATGACAATCACCTTGTTGTCGTGATTAATCCTTGCGAAAAGTATCTTTTTTAAAACAGAAGTAGCACAACACCACTTTATTTTTATTTTATTTGTTTATATTTCATTTTTTCCGACTATTTTCGTAGCTGTAGTCTATAAATGAAAGTGGTCTGAGTATGAAAAGCTTTGGTAGACCTGCTTATATCTAGGTTGGCATCTGTATGCAACGTAAGGAAGTTCACAAAAACTATGACAATTACTTTAAAACCATTGAGCCAGGCTGTGAGAACTCCAATTAAATTTGATATTATATACATTGAAGTTTACCATATTAACGTTATTAACTTCCTTTGTAAAGCATCAGTGCAGCACTGTAAACGTCAGCATGACCAATACTCTGCTGGTTTTAACGCAAGATTCATAGCTATTCTATTAACAAAAATCTCATAGTAAAACAGAAATAGAAACGTTACATTTTGCGGGCAGAAGCGAGTATCAACACCATTGCCAAGATGGTTTACCACCCGGCCTTAGGCTGTCCACCAAGCCTACAGGAGAATTCAAAGCCACCAACTTTCCATCAGTTGTGAACTTTACCACGTCTCGCTGTGATTTGACACCGAAACCTGGCCAGGCGGCAAGTTCTGCAAACTCAGCACTTCTCAAGAAGCCACACTCAATCACAAATTCGCCATTTCACCATTCTGTCTATTTTTGTTATTAATTTTTAATAAATTGAATTCTGGTTTTCTTGTCCTAGACATATTCTCTCTATCATAAGCCACTATTTCTCTCTTTTTCTAATACTTTTAATTACAGTTGGTTTTGTCCAATTATCTCTCTCCCGTGATTTGCTGAGGAAATAGGCCTATCTGACGCGAAGGCTAGCCATTCCTGGTAGGTGTCCTTGCTGTGCGGAAGCCCACTTGCGGCGAAGATACTGACAATTTACGGCGTCTTTGATCTTCTGACAGCACCGTTAGCCCATCGGGATAACGTCAAGTGATTTTGCAGGCCAATCAATGTGTAATAGGATGGAGTAGCGTTCAGAAAAGCAGTCACATTTTCTCCCAGCTCGATGAACTTTGCTGTTGTCTTTAAGTGCCTGTGTGAGCAATGGCCTCTTACGAGGTGACCGATTCCAAATGTTCGTTGCAAGCAGTTCCCATCGCAATGTTCTCTCGCTGACAGATGGGTATGGACGTCGATTTACCCCTTCAGCAGTTACTGTCGAGCCGGGAAGAGATTTTGGTTCACAAGCCGTGAAACGCGTCTCCAGGCCCTCTCAGTCGGGATCTTTTTCCGACCAAAATTCTGACGCTGTGCTTCGTGATTACATGTGGTACACCACTTCTTGTAGACACGCTGAACAGTACAAAGTGAAACACTGACAAATCCAGCAACTTGACACACTGTGTGGACATTGGCAAGGACAAACACGATTTCCTCTTTTCACTACTTTGTCACATCCTGACATTTACCCATGTTTATAAAATATCCGCTTGCGACAAAAATTTTTCACTGGTCGCAGATGCGTTATGCTCACGCGGAGGTAGTACGTTCGCGGTTGAGCTTGTGATTCGATTGCTGCGCCACCTCTAAAGGGTTAACGATTTATCTGTGCTTGCGCATTGGGATGACTAATTATGATGGTGATTTTGGAAATGTAAATGTCGACAAAACACGCTGGTATTAATTTTCTCTAATTTATTCAACAATTTTTGCTAGATCAGTTCCGAGCAGTGCCGCCTACCTGCAGCTAGAATATGCAAAGTCAGTGGGTATTAAAATGTGTCATCGTTGTTACTTTTATGATAACCTCTTATGTACAGTTTCTTTTAAGTTGGTATAAGAAACAACCTACTACAATGTGTGCATGTTGTGTCTCGCATTTAGCAAAGCAGCATCAAACGTCGCTGAAACAGAGCTATAAGATTCCTATGGAAAATGAATTCTGATCAATAACTATTGTACTTACAGATAAAGAATTAATTTAAATGAATGGTTGACAGTTTTAGGCGTTTAAGATTTGCGATACTACAACTATGAAAAGAAAGGAAGGTTGTGACATAGTGTCCTTCCGACGACTAGGTCCTTACGTACGGTTTAAAAGGCTGCTCTGAGTATGTTAAAGGAAATCGGTGCCCTTATCAAACGAAACACCCCAGCGCTTGCCTTGATTAAGATTGTTCAGTCACGTTAAGGTGAGCACCTACCAAAAGCCCGAATAACCATCTTTTGGTGCGCGGACGGTGCAAAATGTGCAGGAAGACATTGTCGGAGGTACCGACAAGTATGTGAAGCCTTGCCGACTCCAGCTGCGCTAGCTTTCTCGGTTAAGAATCTATGCCGCGAAGAGTCCGATCGAGGTGATCCCACATATCCTGGATGTACTTTAAATTTGGCGAGTTTGGTGGCTATGAGGGCAGCGCAAACTCCTGCTAGTGCTCTTCGAAACACGCCCGTACTCTGCGAGCTGTGTGACACACAACAATTGCCTGCTGGTAGATGACATCGTGGAAGGGAAAAACAAACTGCATGTAGGAGTGAACATGGTCCCCAAAGATAGATGCATACTTGTGTCAATCCATTGTGCCTTTCAGAATGACTAGATCACCATAGATCACCAGCAACCATCTGTCCAATGAAGCATAAAACGTGATCCATCTGAAAACGTCACCTGTCGCTACTCAGTGGACGTCTATCGCGGTACTGGCGTGCAAATTCCAACCTTCGTCGAAGATGAACAGCAGTCAGCATGGGTGCACAGACCAGGCGCCTGCTGCAGTGGTCCATACGAAACGACGTTCGCTGAACGGTCGTTGAGGACCCACTGTTGGTAGCCCCTTGGTTCATCTGGGCGTCGAACATAGGCGGTGGTCACAGTAGTGTGACCTGACCATGTATTTAGTCAAAGCACGTAATCAAAAAGTCTGAATTTTGGACGGGGAGTTCAACGTATTAAGGTTTTACAACGGCAACAATACCTGTCAGACAAGAAATATCAACAATGATGTGGGTGGTAGGTCCGCTGTTGTTTTCTATCTACAAAAATGATCTTTTGGATAGGGTGGATAGCAATGTGCGGCTGTTTGCTGATGATGCTGTGGTGTACGGGAAGGTGTCGTCGTTGAATGATTGTAGGAGGATACAAGAAGACTTGGACAGGATTTGTGATTTATGTAAAGAATGGCAGCTAACTCTAAATATAGATATATGTAAGTTAATGCACATGAATAGGAAAAGGAATCCCGTAATGTTTGAATACTCCATTAGTCGTGTAGCGCCTGACACAGTCACGTCGATTAAATATTTGGGCGTAACATTGCAGAGCGATATGAAGTGGGACAATCATGTAATGGCAGTTGTGGGGAAGGCGGATAGTCCTCTTCGGTTCATTGGTAGAATTTTGGGAAGATGTGATTCATCTCTAAAGGAGACCGCTTATAAAACACTATTACGACCTATTCTTGAGTACTGCTCGAGCATTTGGGATCCCTATCAGGTCGGATTGAGGGAGGACATAGAAGCAATTTAGAAGCGGGCTGCTAGATTTGTTGCTTCATGAACTCTGGTGGGAATCTCTAGAGGAAAGGAGGCGTTCTTTTCGTGAATCGCTACTAAGGAAATTTAGAGAACCAGCATTTGAGGCTGACTGCAGTACAATTTTACTGCCGCCGACTTATATTTCGCAGAAAGACCACAAAGATAAGATAAGAGAGATTAGTGCTCGTACAGAGGCATATAGGCAGTCATTTATCCCTCGTTCTGTTTGAGAGTGGAACAGGGAGAGAAGATGCTAGTTGTGGTACGAGGTACCCTCCGTCACGCACCGTATGGTGGATTGCGGAGTATGTATGTAGATGTAATCGGTAACGCCATACGCGGCTTATTATTGCACGAAGAAAAAGTGCTGGCTTAACTTGATGAAGACGGAAGAACACTATATTTCGTGGGTCTGAATGCTTAAACCACTTACCTAGTTTCGACGTCAAGCCCCATCGCTGAAAACAAATTCCCGCAATTGAAGGTATTCTCCGTTATAACACAGAAGTAGGCCTCACGTCCTGAATTGTGCGGGAGAGACCGGGATTCTATCTCTGCGAAGTCATCTCTGTTTCCCTATATCAACGAAGGCGAATTCTGGTATCGTCTCTTTCATCAGTCCATGATAGAGCTGCCGACCTACACCTCGCATCATGTTGGAAGGCAGCCCTATTTTCAGCCGTTCTGCGCATCCCCTGCCTTTAACTGCTAGTACCCAATAAGTTTCATTCTCTTTCCGAGCGGCTAGCTTCGAGTTTGGACTGCGAGAATCTGTCTCCCACATGCTGCGCTGTTGCCGTATTTTGCATTCACAGGGTGACCGAATTATTCACTCAGATGTCGATGTTACTTTCTTGCAGGAGTATGGCTGTGAATGTGAATCTGTAGACGTTTTAGTGTGATTTACAAATGAAAATGTCGTGTGACAGCAATAAAAGTGATGTTTCTCGCAAGCAACTTTAAATAAATTACCAGCCTATGGAGTATCGTCTTAGTCGTGCGACTGGTTTCGTGATTTCCCGTCGGCAACATCACTGTATGTAGCAATCGACGGAAAATCAGCGAGTAAAACAGAGGTGATAGAAGTGACATCTGGCGTTTGCAAAGAAGTGTTATAGCCGCTCTTCTGTGCCTAATCTAATAAACGATTTGGGAGACAATCTGAGCAGCCCTCTTCGACTGTTTGCTGATGTTGCTATGATTTACCGTCTTGCCGCGATAGGTGGGTGGTCAGCGCGACGGAAGGCCGTGCTAAGGGGCCCGGGTTCGATTCCCGGCTGGGCCGAAGATTTTCTCTGCTCACGGACTGGGTGTTTTGTTGTCATCATCATCTCATCCCCATCAACTCGCAAGTCGCCGAAGTGGCGTCAACTCAAAAGACTTGCTCCAGGCGACCGGTCTAACCGACGGGAGGCCCTAGCCACACGACATTTCATCTCATAAAGTCATCAGAGATTAAAACAAATAAGAAAACGGCTTAGACAAGATGTCTTTATGGTGAGAAACGTGGCAATTGACACTAAATAATGAAACCTCTGAAGTCATTCCACTTGAGTACTAAAAGGAGTCCAGTAAATTCGTTTTACAGGAGAAAACACGCGATTCTAAAGACTGTAAATTAAGGGATTACAACTACGAATAACTTAAAATGCAGCTATCACATGGATAACGTTGTGTGGAAAACAAACCAAAGACTGCGGTTTATTGGTAGAACACATAGAAAATGTAACAGGTCTACTAAAGAGGCTACTTACACTGTGCTTTCCCGCCCTCTTCTGGAGTACTGCTGTCAGGTCTGGGATCCACAGCAGATAGAATTGATGGGAAAAGTTCAAAGAAGGGCAACTCGTTTTGTATTTCCGCGAAATAGTTGAGAGGCTGCAACGAATATGATAAGCAAATTGGCGTGGCAATCATCAAAACAAAGGCTGTTTTCGAGATGGCAGGGATTTCTCAAGAAATTTCAATCGCCAATTTTCTCCTCAGAGTGTGAAAATACTTTGCTGGCGCCCACCTACATATGGAGGAATGTTCATCATAATAAAAAAAGAGAAATTAGAGCTCGCAAGGAAAGATAAAAGTCTTCGTGTTTCCTGCGCGCTATTCGAAAGCGGAACGGTAGAGAAATAGCTTGGACGTGGTTCTATGAACGCTCTGCCAGGCACTTAATTGTGAATTGCAGTGTAATCATGTAGATGCAGATGCTTCACAAGCAGTGGAGGAGGTTTATGTCCCGCATTTATAACTTCTTCCGATGTGAATCTGAAAGCGATACTTCTATTTTTGACATTCTCAAGACTCAAGAACGAACTAAAGAAGCACTTGTCAACAAGATAACTGTAAACAAATGTGTCGGAGCTGTAGAAACATCTGGAAAATTTGTTTTCGTGTCGTCTGAAAATCACCGAAATCGCAAGAAACCTGTTACACAAATAGATGGTTTAGACAAAGATGTTTTAAGGCTCTCGTGTTTGAAATGTATGTAAGAAGGGAATATACAACATCACAAAAATTTGTTACAATTATGCCTGAGCAAATGGGCTTCAAAGGTAGTGCCTCGTCAATGAAAGAATTTTAAAATACATTAGTTCTAAGCCTGTTAAGAAGAGAGTTTTTACTTGGAAGAACTGATATAGAAGTAGCCCAAAACACGTGTCTTATAAAGATGCACGATACAAGAGAAGCTACATTCTACAGTGTATTACCTTGATGAAACAGGGGTGAATCAGAATCATTCCATGAATATCTACTGGAAAATGATTGATGGTACTGGCAGTTTTAAAGTTCCCTTAGAAAAAGGTTCTGGGATACTTATTCTGCATGCTTGCTCTTCTTCTGATTTGGTTCGTGACAATAAACTCTTATTTAGGTGTAATAAAAACAGTAGTGACTACCATTCGGAAATGAACATTGTCACTTTTAAGAAGTGATTCACTGAACAATTCTTGCCATACCTATCTTCGACATCGGTCATTGTAATTACTGTGCCAGTGATCATTCAGCTGTTGCAGAGAAATGAACAACTACTAACACCAGGAAAGGGGATATTGTGCTGTGGATGAAAAATAAAAATATTCCGGACGATATAAACCAGACTCCTGCTGAACTCCTGCAGCTCGTTAATTTATAAAAGTCAAGTGATACAATGAACAAATTGGACTTACATGTGAATGTGGTCACAAAGTATTGCGGTTGCCCACATATTACTGTTAGTATAATCTGACAGAATTAATTTGCACATAGGTTACAAGCTACGAGGAAAAAAAAAATATTCAAGATAGCAGACTCTGAAAGGCCTATGCATGAAGCAATGGACAGCATCCCCCCTCCAGCGTGGGCACACTGTGTGTGTGCCACGCCAAAAGACTTTCACAGGGAGGTGAAGATAGATAAAAGCCTTGGAGGAATCATCCTAAATTTAAAATCAGATGGTTCGGACATGGACACAGATACCAGATGGTATTACGATGTAGACTTTGAAACAAGGTAAAGTAACGATATTTTTTGGTTTTAAAGACTCTTAAAAACGTTTTTGTCAACACATCAATTACATACGCTCTACAAGAGAACTTCCTGCATTTTATTGATCAGGAATATGTAGCCTTTGAAGTATATAGACTATAATGTTCAACACATTGCCGAAGGAGAAGTTAAGCTTTTCCCAGCCTGTTGTATTACTTGCGAGAATGCGGCTGGATAAATTCGTCAGAAACTCCAGTATTTCGACACTTAAACCCTTGTTATCTTCAATTGGAAATTGCCTTAAAATGAAAATTATACACATTTTAAAAAATATATGGATTAGAAGCGGTTGTCAAACAAATATAATGATTTCGGTTTGAGTTTATATTATGTATTACATTTTTGCTTATAATACAGGCCAAATCGCAATAAATGGCAATTATTGCAACTAGTCTCGATGATGTTGTCCTTACACAATCGTCGTTTTGAGAAAAATAGCTCGTGACGTCTTTACAAACCTGTATCAGCTGTTTTCGCCTTCTGACGTTACACAGACAACTGCTGTGGAGCAGCGGACACAACCTCAAGACTCACAAGTAAGATTTCTCTGACGGAGACGAATGATCGAAATCGGCTTTAAAATCTATTATTCCCTCACAAATTTGAACGTGTAATACGATGTACCGAAGGCGAATGAACTTGACTGTTGTCCGCAGCAACACTTCGACAACGCGGACTTCAGTTGCCCGTTCTCTGCCGCTACGCATGTGCAAACCTCATCTCCTCCACGCTTCCCTATCTCTCCGCCTCTATGAGCAGAGGCGCCGTCCTACTAGAAGCGGGCTATACTCCCGTCCTATCCGAGGCAATGCTCCTTCTCTAGCGACCACGTCGTCGACGAAATGCGACAGCTCTCGTTCAGTAAGTCTACTCCATTTATTTTATCAGTCAGATTGAGTGTCGACTAAACAGAATTCAAAAGCAGCACTGTTGTCAGAAGAGGTAGCTGTGTTTATTGTATAAATTATTAATTATTGTTACAAGGTCAACAGAGAATACCGTCGCTCACTGCCTCTCCAGTTTTTCGCAGGTTGTAACGCAAATGTCATTTCTTCCTTACACCATTTTTTGATACTACTACTCCGTTCTCCCTCTCTCTCTCTCTCTCTCTCTCTCTCTCTCTCTCTAAGGCTTCATCACAAATCCACGTTTACGCCTATATTCAT
The DNA here is from genome assembly GCF_023864275.1 of Schistocerca cancellata. Classification (NCBI taxonomy): domain Eukaryota; kingdom Metazoa; phylum Arthropoda; class Insecta; order Orthoptera; family Acrididae; genus Schistocerca; species Schistocerca cancellata. Next base: position 320,684,815 of record NC_064630.1, on the reverse strand, counting down.
ACGCCACAAGCCGCCATACGACGCATGGGGTAGGTACCTAGTAGCACGACTTACTCATCTCATCTCATTTCCCGTTTCATTGGCGAACTGATCGAGGGGAATAAGACTCTCTGTATGCCACCATATGAGCCCGAATGCCACGCGGGATTAGCCGAGCGGTCTACGACGCTGCAGTCATGGACTGTGCGGCTAGTCCCGACGGAGGTTCGAGTCCTCCCTCGGGCATGGGTGTGTGTGTTTGTCCTTAGGATAATTTAGGTTAAGTAGTGTGTAAGCTTAGGGACTGGTGACCTTAGTAGTTAAGTCCCATAAGATTTCACACACATTTGAACATTTTTTTGAGTCCTAATGTCTCTTATCTTCGCGGTCCCACGTTGGTGGCAGAGGAATCGCTCTGCAGTCAATCTCAGATGTCGATTCTCTAAACTTTCTCATTTTTTCCCTCCAGGGAATCACATTTTGAGTACACTGCGCATTTCTGTGGTACCAGAGTGTTGATCAAACCTGCCAGTGACAAATTCAGCCGCACGCCTCTGAATGGCTTCAAGTCTTCCTTTCATCCCATCTGTGGGGATCTCAAACAATCGAATAGACTCAAGAACGGGCTGCACAAGTGCTCGATAAGTAGTCACTTTTATAGATGAGCTACACTTTTCTAGAATTCTCCCAATAAACCACTCTACCAACAACTGACCTTACGTGCTTGTTCCATTTCATATTGCATTGGAGCGTCACACATCGATATTTAATCGATGTGACTGTATCAAGCAGCACACAACTATTACTCTATTGAAACATCATAAGATTGTTTCTCCCATTCATCTGCGTTAACTTACATTTGTCTACATTTGGAGCAAGCTGTCATTCAACGCACCAGAGGGATATCGTTAATCATCCTGTATCCTCTTGCAGTCACTCAACGACGACGCTTCTCGTCCATTACAGTGTCATCAGCATATAGTCAGATTGTTTATGCATATACAAAACGAGAGCGGTCCTATCACACTCTCCTGAGGCACTTATGACGATACGCTTGTCTCTGAAGAACAATTACCGTCCAGACCAACGTAATCTACTGCAATTCATAACTTAAAAAGTCCTCAAGTTACTCATATTTCTGAGAACCTATTCCGTATGCTCGGACTTTCGTTAACAGTTTGCATTGAGCACTGTATCAAAAAGCCGGTCGCGGTGGCCGAGTGGTTCTAGGTACTACAGTCCGGAACTACGAGGCTGCTGCGGTCGCAGGATCGAATCCTGCCTCGGGCACTGATATGTGTGATGTCCTTAAGATAGTTAGGTTTAAGTAGATCTTAGTCTAGGGGACTGATGACCTCAGATGTTAAGTCCCATAGTGCTTAGAGCTATTTGAACCATTTGAACTGTGTCAAACTCTTTCTGGAAATCTAGGAGTATGGAATCTGACAGTTGCTCTTCATCTGTGGTTCGCAGGATGTGTGACAAAGGGGCAAGCTGAGTTTCGCACGAGTGATGGTTTCCGTATACGTACTGATATGTGGACAGAACTTTTTCTGTCCCAAATACATTCATTAAAGTCGAACTTAGAATACGCTCAAGAATTCCACAGCAAAGCAATGACCTGTAATTTTGCACCACCGTTTTCTTACCCTTCTTCTATACAGGAACCACTTAACTTTTTTTTCCTGTCGCTTAAGTCTCCGCAGTGTGCGAGAGATTCACGATAAATAACGGACCGATGCCGAATAGCACTCTCTGTGAATCCGATCCAGGATTCCATATGGAGCTGACTATTTATTTGTTTCAAACTCTTCTCAACTCCTGTAATGTCTACTTACTACATGCAAGAATCCGTGTGACAGTCAAATGATGTTATGCGTGAAAGATTTTTAAACGCGAATATCAAAAACTTTACATTTCGTTTTGCTGTCTGATAATTAATGTATGTTTCAAAGTATGAAGAAAATGAAATTACAGTTATGAAAATAAATCAAAATAATGAAAAGCATTTGTTATAAGAGATCTGTACGACTGATGAAAGGTAATATTTGAATCTTTTAAAACAAGAAAATTAAAGAATAGCGAAGCACTTTGGTATCTTATTTTTGAAATGAACTATTCATTTATATAGTGAAGACTTGCTAATCTTAGGATGGTCGCCATTTTCAAATAAATTACTGGGTGGTTAAAATTAAAGTGCAACTACTCACAGAGATCCATAGTGGTCTGTATTTACCGTATGGTAGCGAAACTTGGTATATATTCTAATGCGATGAAGCGGGACTGATTTCCTCTGGAAAAAAAAGTAGTTCAAATTTGGGCTAACAGGTGCATATTTGGCGCTCTGAATGCAAGAACGACGTACAGAAATGATTCCATGTGTAATGGACAAGGAACGGAACGTGGGCAGAAAAGGTCTAACAAGGGAGAAAAGCGTAATATTGATTTTATTATTAGCCGCCAGGAATGGATGCTGCAACCGTAAAATGAAGTGATCAGCAGCTGATAGCAGTAGATCTGGTCGAATCAGAGGAACGTGCTCCTGTATACTGGCCCTTGGATCAGTTGGAGATCAAACATGTCTCTTGTAAATGCATTCTTTTAAATATCCTGAGAGAAAAAGTCACATGGATTGAGATCGGAAGATCTTGCAGGCCACGCATCTGGAAAACTTCTGGAGATAACCGTTCGTGAAATGTTGCATTAAGCAGATGTTTCACTGGGCCAGCGACATTTGGTGTTGCAAAGCTTGCCTGAAAACGGAGGTTTCCGCATAGTTGCGCTCTTTCAAAGCAGGAATGACATGCTGTACAAGGAGGTATCGATAACGTGCGGACGTCACAATCCAACTGCTGGCCCTCTGGATACATTCTTTTCAAAGAAGAATGGACTGAGAGTAAAGGTGCTTGTGAACCCATACCACGCACTCACGTACCGTGAATGAAACGGCATTGCCCGCATCTCGTGGTTGTGCGGTAGCGTTCTCGCTTCCCACGCCCGGGTTCCCGGGTTCGATTCCCGGCGGGGTCAGGGATTTTCTCTGACTCGTGATGGCTGGGTGTTGTGTGCTGTCCTTAGGTTAGTTAGGTTTAAGTAGTTCTAAGTTCTAGGGGACTGATGGCCATAGATGTTAAGACCCATAGTGCTCAGATGAAACGGCATTTTGCACACAAAAAAATGGCTCTGCGCACTGTGGGATTTAGCTTCTGAGGCCATCAGTCCCCTAGAACTTAGAACTACTTAAACCTAACTAACCTAAGGACATCACACACATCCATGCCCGAGGCAGGATTCGAACCTGCGACCGTAGCGGTCGTGCGGTTCCAGTCTGTAGCGCGTAGAACTGCTCGACCACCCCGGCCGGCATACACAGTGTACAACGCCAGATTAGTATCTGGCTACTAAACCTAGAACTAATTTTCTTACGACGTAAACAGGTTCCGTATTAGCGCATCTACAAAGTTTCGCTGCTATGCAGTAATTACATACTACTCTGGACCTCTGTGAGTAGATCCACTCCAGTTATAATCAATCAGCATATACCACAACATACGCCAGATGTGAGTCAGAAGATTTGTTCACTCTGATTCTCACATGATATGTGTGCAGATTCCATCAGTTTATAGCCATGTGACAGAATAAAGATGAAGCGTCCAAGATGAATATACGTGTCTTTCCACCAAAGAATTCATAACGTCTGCTAGACCCAGTAACAATAAATTATCGCAAACAATGTTTAAGGAAAGCAATAGCCAAAGGTCATACGTAGCCCCATCGGAGATTTCCTAATAGTAGTTGACACTATACAACAGTTCAAATGTAGACTGACATGACGAAATATCTCGCTTTCTGGTTCACATATCGCAATTATCCGAAGACCAGTCGATAGTGTAGAGACATTACTACTTCTTTTACACATGTATTTCGGCTTCGTTACTCCAGCCACAAGTCCCTTGCATCTACTGTGCTAGTTTAATGACTTATTTACTACGCTCGATATAAACCTGCACAAAGAGAGAACTTACGTAGAGCTCTGCTAGTGCATCGCAGTACCCTGTCTGCCTTTCGTTAGTTTGAGTCAATAGAGCTGTAGTTAAGAAAATGAACTCGAGAGAAGAGGAATCAAGCTCATGGGGGCTATAAAACTTTAGTTACCTCCGCTTCTTAGACGAACGGCGCTTTACCGCTTGCAACCATCCACATCCGGGCTCCATTCTAGACTTTAATACCGAAATTCAGTTTGCGCTGTTTGACTTACGTGTCTCTCGTCGGTATGTCAACGAAGCAAGCAAGTAAATCGCAACATGACCAGTGAATTGGTACAAAACTAATGGATGTTTTCGGTTTCATAGATTACCCCTTTCTCCTCTCTTAATTCCAGTTTGCATCTTTAGCTCTTGGTTTATGCTCTCACTGCATAATCCAATACGTTACTTGTTCATTTTATTGTTTACCTGATTTGCTTACCGTTATAATGAGCATTACTTACTTAAATACAGGGTGCCCACTCAAACCTCCCTGATTTCAAAGACCCAGGAAAAAAAAAAACCACTGTACATATGACAACGAAAAATGCACCACATTGTAGAGCATCTCAAAGAATTTATTTATTTATCATCAATAGACCTCTACATGTTAACCATTTGCAGCACGAAAACTACTGAGTCTATATTCAGTTTCTTGGCAAGTTCTTTGTAACATTTCCTCTGTTATTGTTGCAATCGCATTAGTGATACAATGTCGCAACGTAGGAATATCCCTCACTTTGGTCACATACACGCGGTCCTTCACGAATCCGCACATGCTGGCCAGGCAATGGTTCCTCTGCGTCCGATCCAACGATCTGTAAATTTCATATCCAGAAACTTGCGAACAGTCATTGACCAATGCGGCGGAGCTCCATCTTGTTGAAAAATGATGTTGGCCTGCAAGTCTCGTATTTGAGGGTACACAAACTGCTCCAACATGTCCAGATACACTGACTCATTCACTGTTTGTTCCACAAAGAAAAACGGTCCAACAATCCTGTCGTGCATTAGCCCGCACAAGACGGTTAGTTTAGGGCTATCACGAACATGTTCAATGACAACGTGCGGGTTTTGTGAATCCGAAATCCGAACATTACGCCTATTAACCCTTGTTGATACATGAAAGGTTGCCTCATCTGAGAATAAACATCTTTCTAGGAAGCTGGCATCTATACAATACGCTGCAGCATATCCACTGCAAATTGTTGTCGGCATGGTTTGTCCTTTGGCATCAGATGTTGCAGAATTTGCACTTTGTAAGCACAGATACGAAGACGCTGGTGAACTACACTCCTGGAAATTGAAATAAGAACACCGTGAATTCATTGTCCCAGGAAGGGGAAACTTTATTGACACATTCCTGGGGTCAGATACATCACATGATCACACTGACAGAACCACAGGCACATAGACACAGGCAACAGAGCATGCACAATGTCGGCACTAGTACTGTGTATATCCACCTTTCGCAGCAATGCAGGCTGCTATTCTCCCATGGAGACGATCGTAGAGATGCTGGATGTAGTCCTGTGGAACGGCTTGCCATGCCATTTCCACCTGGCACCTCAGCTGGACCAGCGTTCGTGCTGGACGTGCAGACCGCGTGAGACGATGCTTCATCCAGTCCCAAACATGCTCAATGGGGGACAGATCCGGAGATCTTGCTGGCCAGGGTAGTTGACTTACACCTTCTAGAGCACGTTGGGTGGCACGGGATACATGCGGACGTGCATTGTCCTGTTGGAACAGCAAGTTCCCTTGCCGGTCTAGGAATGGTAGAACGATGGGTTCGGTGACGGTTTGGATGTACCGTGCACTATTCAGTGTCCCCTCGACGATCACCAGTGGTGTACGGCCAGTGTAGGAGATCGCTCCCCACACCATGATGCCGGGTGTTGGCCCTGTGTGCCTCGGTCGTATGCAGTCCTGATTGTGGCGCTCACCTGCACGGAGCCAAACACGCATACGACCATCATTGGCACCAAGGCAGAAGCGACTCTCATCGCTGAAGACGACACGTCTCCATTCGTCCCTCCATTCACGCCTGTCGCGACACCACTGGAGGTGGGCTGCACGATGTTGGGGCGTGAGCGGAAGACGGCCTAACGGTGTGCGGGACCGTAGCCCAGCTTCATGGAGACGGTTGCGAATGGTCCTCGCCGATACCCCAGGAGCAACAGTGTCCCTAATTTGCTGGGAAGTGGCGGTGCGGTCCCCTACGGCACTGCGTAGGATCCTACGGTCTTGGCGTGCATCCGTGCGTCGCTGCGGTCCGGTCCCAGGTCGACGGGCACGTGCACCTTCCGCCGACCACTGGCGACAACATCGATGTACTGTGGAGACCTCACGCCCCACGTGTTGAGCAATTCGGCGGTACGTCCACCCGGCCACCCGCATGCCCACTATACGCCCTCGCTCAAAGTCCGTCAACTGCACATACGGTTCACGTCCACGCTGTCGCGGCATGCTACCAGTATTAAAGACTGCGATGGAGCTCCGTATGCCACGGCAAACTGGCTGACACTGACGGCGGCGGTGCACAAATGCTGCGCAGCTAGCGCCATTCGACGGCCAACACCGCGGTTCCTGGTGTGTCCGCTGTGCCGTGCGTGTGATCATTGCTTGTACAGCCCTCTCGCAGTGTCCGGAGCAAGTATGGTGGGTCTGACACACCGGTGTCAATGTGTTCTTTTTTCCATTTCCAGGAGTGTATACGATGCAATGTTGATCGAGGTACATCACGTTGCCTATATGTTTGACGAATTGACTTACGTGGGCTTCTGAGAAACTTCCGTCTGTTGTCCTCCATTGTCTCTTCTGAAACTGCGTAACGTGCACCGCCGGAATGTTTCAGAACAGTTCCTCCTGCCAGAAACTTCCTATACCATTCCTTAATTGATTTCACATCGCGTGGATCACAATCGTACACACGACGATAATTTCTTTGCACAGTAACCGGTGATTTTGTTTCTGCAAACCGCACTGCTACTTGCGCGCTGCTGTGGATTCGCCATTTTCACTTCATGCGACCATGCTGCACCCTGCGGACGATACTTGGCACTTCTGACGCAGGAATACAAATTCTTTGAGATGCTCTACAATGTGATGCATTTCTCACTGTCATATCTACTGTGGTTTTTCTCTCCTGGGTCCTTGAAATCAGGGAGGCTTGAGCTGGACACCCTGTATAATAAAAATTCTGAGGAAACAGGCATAGAACGTTTTCAACAACTTATCTTTTAGACTCACGGTCTTCGGTGGTTCGTTAAAGTGTAATTGCATTTAGTTCGGTTTCTCCTCCCAATTACCTTTGTATCTGTACTGCTGTGAAAGTAGTGCACAGCAGTGCAATTGTCGACGGCAAGCCCTGCAGCCTTGTCTGGAAACAAATTGGTTCCACTCACTCACGGTGCTGCTGTTGACGACAGCAATTCCCACTCTACTGGTTTCTCTCGGGCTTGCTGTCACAACTGATCGGTTCTGTCTCGGGTTTGTTGCGTCTGAGGGTTGTTGAATTGTTCTGTGTTTCGTGTAGTATGTTTTGGCGATTGCATATTGACGGCTTCTTCTCACAGAAACAACAGTGGTAGCGGTACACAACTAATACACCGTAATTCCATTATTATTTTTGTAACGACACGCAGAAGACAGTGGGTCCCTTATATAAAAATACGCAGAAGATATCCCAGATCAAACTGTGAAAGCTTGGCGGTGGGGTTTCGGTTCAACCTGTATATACTGCCTCTAAAACTCAGTTTTCTGTTCTTCATCTTTCCTCTCATTTTTTTCCCTTGCTATACTACTACTTCCTCTATCATTTCAAATAGTCGATAGCCGAGATAATATTATTATTAGAAAAGTTTCACGCTTTCCTGCTCTATTTTACAAAAAGTAAATATAGGGGACGATTGCAGAATAATTTGTCACGCTGGTGACATCGGAATATTTTGGCAGGAATGGAACAACAGACCACAATGATATTGCACTGGAAGTGGAAGTATCTTATATTTAAAAGGCACAGTGTCGTTGCAATTTTGCAAGCTGGCAGATGTCATTTATCTGCCTATACGTTACCCTAAAAAGAGATAAGAAGGAATAAATTATTTCAAACTGTTTGTACACTGAAACAGAAGTGAGGCATAACGAACGCTCACAGATGTTTTACTTCCGTCACAGGTATCTGTTGTTCCATTCCTGCCAAATATTCCGATTTCACCAGCGTGACAAATTATTCTGCAACTGTCCCCTATATTTACTTCTTGTAAAATAGAGCACGAAAGCGTGAAACTATCCTAATAATAATATTATCTCGATTATCGGCCATTTTAAATAATAGAGGAAGCAGTAGTATAGCTAGGAAAAGAAAATGAGAGAGAAGATGAAGAACATAAAACTGAATTTTGGAGGCAGTATATACAGGTTAAGCCAAAACACCACCACCAAGCTTTCACAGTTTGATCTGGGATACCTTCTGCTTATTTATATATAAAGGACCCACTGTCTCCTGCGGCTCGTTACAAAATAATGATGGAATTACGGTTTATTAGTTGTGTACCGCTATCACTCTTGTTTCTATGAGAATATGTTTACTGCAGTCGAGAAGCCTGCAATATGCGATCGCCAAAACATACAACACCAAACATACAGAATGCGTTTGGCACGTATTCGTGCGAGTTAGGGGAATTAGCTTCCTATTAACTCTTTCGTTGATGTAACAACTATGCATCGATTACAGAAATTTATGTACATGCCTCTAGCAAAAATCGACAAATATTTAGTATTACCGAAATAAATTTTCATTACTTACCAACTAGAAAGTGAGTTGTAGCGTCTCCCACTAATGGCTGCGTTGGCGTTTTCTGAGAGCTCGAGAGCCATAACGTGAATCTATTTACTATTTTTCTACGAATAAAGTGTAAGTTAATACATTTCTCGCACTGTAAGAACTTTACACTGTGTTTATTTATGTTTTATTCGGCTATTCAAAATGTTTCAACTAAATCGTTCAAGCAACATGCAGATACGCCGTTTCTGAGCTGTAACATCTTTATAACCCTCAAAATGTGTCAAATAAAATAATGTGCGAATAATGATTCATTCAAATTCAAATGTGTGTGAAATCTTATGGGACTTTACTGCTAAGGTCATCAGTCCCTAAGCTTACACACTACTTAACCTAAATTATCCTAAGGACGAACACACACACCCATGCCCGAGGGAGGACTCGAACCTCCGCCGGGACCAGCCACACAGTCCATGACTACAGCGCCTCAGACCGCTCGGCTAATCCCGCGCGGTAATGAGTCATTAATTCCGTAAATCATATTACGCCAAACAGTGTAGAATAAATGAAACTACATATACAGTGTTACTCGCACATGCGTTAGGATCACTCACTGTGTCTACGTCAAGATAACTGCAACAGGTCAAAATGAAATTCGTGAAAAAGAGAAACTTCATAAAAACTCATTTTTTTTTGCTCCTTTATCAAAGTTTTGGCGGAATTAGCTTCCTGTTAAAAAATCGACCACTTCATGTACCATTTACTGACAAAATCTGTTTCTGAATTTGGCTTGTCTTCTAAAGACGGAAATGTACTACCGATGTGCGATATGATTTTATCAACAAATTTTACGAGAAACGGCTGCTTTTTCTAGCTCCCACTCACTGCAGTCATTTGATTCATGCTCCAGTAACAGAGAATCGTAACTGATGTTGTGCTTGTAAGTTTGAAAGACTATCGAAACATTCACATGTTTATCATTGTTGGTAGCACAAGCTTACTAACATTCAGTGTAGAGATTAGTTACTGGAACAGTGCATCGCTCCTTGGAACACTTTCAATTATTGCAAACGATCTGTGCGTGAAGCATATCAGTCTGTTTTCTTGCAGACGGGTGTTCTCTGGAATCGTACTGCGATCACTGGCTGTTAAATTTCCCCCGTGCACGGCATTAAGACTGACCCACTTAAGAGTGGCCCGGATTTCAGCCACAGGAAACGGCAGCGATACTGCTGCGTGGCGTGTTCATTTCGGCGGCTGCCTTCAGTGATGAAAACTCCGCTTGACTGGTCTGCTTCACGGCCACCGTGGTCGAGGTTTCCGCCGAAACGGCAACGAAGAAAGCGTTACGACAGCCGAGCTACACGCGTTGTAAAATGAGCGTGATGCATTTCGCTTTCCATTTCGCTCAGATTTGTTAGCATTCACAATTGTAGACGGTAGACGGAAAATGCCGTAATTGCGAAAGATCAGAAAGTAAAAAAAACAGTAAAAACTCTTGGCACATTTACATTACAAATAAATTTATTCAAAGGATTGGAAGTTACGGGAGTTTTACGTCATTTACAGCACCTGACAGAACAAAGTTTGCAAAAGCGTAATAAGTGTAGAATTAAAAAAAATGTATCAAAATAAAAATTTACGAAAACTTGTAAGTACCAAGTCACTTCCAAGGAATCACTGATTGTGGACAGCATCGGCTCAGTTAATTCTGAGCAGTAATAAAGTATACAGCACTGACGTCACTAGCACAACGAGAAATAAAAATCTATTTCACTTCAACAAAATTGAACTTAGCTAATAGGTTCATCTTTTTTCAGCACTAAATTAGTTGTCAATAGAAGACGAGGAGTATTTCGTAGAATGGGAAGGTCAAGCAGTTTGAACGACAAAACTGCGCCACTTTGCGGTTCTGTCTAAGAATTCTTTTTTGCTTCTGTTTACTGACATTCGGAGCGTGTCCGTTCAGCCATCTCAATAGTAATATCGATTATGACGATACGAAAGTAAGGACAACACAAAACCCAATACCCGAGCGGAGAAAAATCATCGAGCCGGCCGAGAATCGAACCTAAGCCTCTTGTCTAAGCAATCCGCCGCGCTGACGGCGCAGCTACTGAGGCGGACTGGTTATCTGTTACGTACAGATTTCCTTGAATTATTCTTTGTGTTTCTAACTTGCCATTCCTTTCCATCACGAAGCACTGGACAGAAAATATTCACATAAAAAAATGAAAATGTAGTAAAATTTACTATTGACCGTTGCTTGTAAGAAATCGAACGAGAAACAGGTACTAAAATTGTTATTGTTGTAGTCAGTACGCTAGGCAGATTCATTGTTCCTGAAGTCACGCACAAACGAACTTACACACTGCTTCAACGGTTAACAAGACAAACACGAACAGAAATATGACGCATTCATTCGACGAAACTGTATTAACGTCTTTGGGAGTAACCGAAAAATACCAAGTTATCAACTTACTAGAAATGTGTGTTTGTTTACGGTCTTCATATAGAATATTCCTTATAACAATTGAGGGTATGGTAAACATTTATAAGTAATATACACACGCACACTAAAGAGCCAAAGAAACAGCTGCGTAAGGCCCCCGCGAGCACACAGAAGTGTCGCAACACGACGTGGCATAGACTCACTGATGTCTGAGGTAGTGCTGGAGGGAACCGATGCCATGAATCCTGCAGGGCTTTCTGTAAATCCGTAAGAGAACGAGTGGGGTGGAGATCTCTTCCGATTTTCTCTGCCTCGTGATGACTGGGTATTGTGTGATGTCCTTAGGTTATTTAGGTTTAAGTAGTTCTAAGTTCTAGGGGACTGATGACCATAGATGTTAAGTCCCATAGTGCTCAGAACCGTTTGAACCATTTGAATCTCTTCCGAATAGCAAGTTGCAAGGAATCCCAGGTATGCTCAATAATGTTCATGTCTGGGGTGTTTGGTGGCCAGTGGAAGTGTTTGAACTCAGTTGAGTGTTTCTGGAGACACTCTGTAGCAATTGTGGACGTGTGCGGTGTCGCATTGTCATGCTGGAATTGCACAAGTCCGTCGGAAAGCACAATGGACGTGAATGGATGCAGGTAATCAGACAGAATGCTTACGTACTTGTCACCTGTCAGAGTCGTATCTGGACGTATCAGGGGTCTCATATCACTTCAACTCCATACGCCATAGACCATTAGAGAGCCACCTCCAGCGTCAACCGTCCCCTGCAGACATGCAGGGACCATGGATTCATAGGTTGTCTTCATACGAGTAAAAAATGTGAAACTTGTTAAAGCGTAATTTTATCACAAAAATATATTTTGCCATTTGAACATATATGGCTTTTATCATGCATCAGTAGATCAACATTACTGCATGCAAACATGAAATGTAAGTTGCAGTCATGTTCTAGCAAGCAAATAAGTGTTTTATTAACTCTTCCCTCTCTACATATACAAACTGAAATCGCCTGCTTGCTCTTTTTGTGTGTCCGGAATAGTCTGACGAACTGATTTAGAGATCTTGGAATTGCTTGGAGCAATATCTTGACAGCACTGATTTTAACAACAAGCAAAAATCGTTGAGATTCTCGATTCTCAGAATATACACATGATTCAGTTTGTACGGAACCCTCAGCGCGAGTACTATTCCAACTTGGCCAATATCATCTTTTTCTGAAATACGGCTAAGGCAGTTACAATTAGCTTGGATTCGTTTTCCTTTAACTAGCATTTTTATTACTATTTCCATTGCCTACTTTTTTGGCAGCTTTCCTACTTTGTTACCTCTGAGACGCATTGTAAAGCGTCATGAATTTCTTCCTTGAGTTTGAAGGTTAGTGACCCTATTGTGATTTTAATTGCCGTCCTAACACGTCTTATTTTGCTTCGCATAGTTTGAAATATGATTGTTAACTCAAGTATCGGATATATTTATTTTAGTATTATTGTAAGACGTTTTATATTTTGTTTTTTTGTTTTATTATCCGTGGAATTGGATTTTTTCTTCAAATAAGAATGGCTATATGGGAGCAACGGAAGGCCAATTCACACAAAAAAATTAAATAAATAAAATAAAAACGGGTCGTATTTATTTCGAGATACTGAATTCGAACTAATTATCTCTTATTAACTTCTATACAGAGGTTTCCGTAGACCAAGGGGAAGGAACTATATGGATCTCACGGCGTTATTGGCCAGGACATCCCGTCTGGGGTTGTTGGGCCGCCTGGTGCAAGTCTTTCTATCTGACATTACTTCGACGACTTGCACATCGATGAAGGTGACATAAATTGATTAGGAAATCACAAACACCCAGCCCGCGAAGAAAGAAAATCTCTGACCCAGCCAGGAATCGAACCCGCGATCTGGAGGCAGCAACGCCAACCACTAATTTTCCCCTTAGATTCTTCCTTTCTATCTGCTTGTTAACAGTTTTTCGTCAGTGAGTCCGTGCGTATGTCGCAGGACAACGTACAAATATCGTAGGTGAGAAATTCAGTCAGTTTAATTTTTTATTACAGAGGGTGGTCAGTTCCCCGACCATGCACTGAGGACTTTCCGTAAGCAACGTGGCGTAAATAAAAAAACATCCTTCGTATCGACATGTGTGATTTAATCTGCTATGTCAACTATTTCGTCAAATACTAATTATCTAAGAGCTGGGTTACTTTTTAATGAAATTATTTCATTTTCAAATGCGGCCCAATGTAATTGCAGATTCTTACGAAAGTTGTATGCCGTGAAACAGTAATACAGTCTTTAATAAATCACCACTACCTATCCGTTCACTGTACTTCAGTCACATGAAGCTATGCTAGAGCGTCTTGTACATGGGACACACACATCACGTAAGGATCTTGAGAATCAACGAAGTTACTGTTAGTTTTATATAGTCTTTGGTTAATCTTTCTATATTTAATGATAATGTTTTTTGGGATGACATGAATAGTAAATAAACATTCCATTGATTTATGTTTGTTGTTATGATACATAATTTATGATCATAAGATTAAGTTATCTTAAGGATAACAGCGTAATTGTTTTTGAGGACTCATATAGACAAAGCAGATTGCAACCTCGATGTTGGATTAAGAAAATTTCTAGGTGTAGGTGCCCAGTAATTAGGAGTACGTGACAAGATTCTGACATGATTTTGAGTTCAGGCCATTATCCAATCTAACTTTAGTGCTGTATCTCTGGCGACAACGGCATTGATGTGAAGTTAGTCATTCTCTCTACTGACTGGCAGATACCCTGGTAACTCAGCAGCAGATGTGTTTTCTATTTCTTTTCTTACTATAATTTTTATCTGAGATATTTCTGGCGTGAAGTTTCAAATTTTAAGCGCAGTGGCCAAACAATTACTCGCCCTCAGGAGACGTGTCTCAAATATCGTGTAACATCGACTCTAACCGTGTTAATGACCTCAGTTCGGCGAGACAGAGAGCCCACAATCTCCTTTAGTTAGATTTGTGGTCACTATAATTGCTCCGTTTCACCCGAAGAGCTAAATAGTCACAGACTTTTTTCTTTGGGAGTGTGACCGGTAATTTAACGGGCTCTTCGAGATCCAACAGGGTGCGTGACAATGAAACATCACCAACTTGACCCCATATTTTATGAAGAAGAAAGTACATTTGCAAGATATCAGCCCCATGAACCGATCCCACGCGAAAATGTGCACCATAAACTTGACAGTAGACACTTAGGGTGTTGTGAATGTACAGCTTTTAAATTTTGTGCGTACCAGGTGTTTATCACTCGTTCCGCTTCGCTCTATCCGCTTAATGCCCCAGCGCGAAGTACTGTTCTGCAAAATTAGTAAGAGGTTTGTGAAATAATGCTGTGACATTGGTAACATGCTTTGTTCATTAGGTCAAAGCGCGCGGTTTCTAACCTGTAGCTTGTATCAGAGATTTTCAAGTTGCCATTCATAAATGTAGCGTGGTGAATCAGCGAAGCCAGTAAGTACACCATTAAAGATGAAGCGGAGCACTATTTCATTATTAACACCATTTTTGTCTGTCTTTTTCTTTGGATTTTAAAGCTCAGAATGCTAAAATGAGGCCCATTTGCATCAGATGCGCTATTCATCAACGTGATTGGGGCGATTAAACTGTAAATCGAAAATGAGTAACTGCATTTGATGATAATTTTCCAGGTTTACTCATCTAGCTTTTGACGCCTCTCTTTAGCTGCAGAATATAAATACGAGAATATTGTTAAAGAATATTGATCGTATAAGTCAAATAGGGGTAGTGCAGGAGTAGGTTTAATAATGAGTAGGAAAATAGGAATGCGGGTAAGCTACTACAAACAGCGTAGTGAACGCATTATTGTGGCCAAGATAGATACGAAGCCCACACCTACTACAGTAGTACAAGTTTATATGCCAACTAGCTCTGCAGATGACGAAGGAATTGAAGAAATGTATGATGAAATAAAAGAAACTATTCAGATAGTGAAGGGAGACGAAAATTTAATAGTCATGGGTGACTGGAATTCGAGTGTAGGAAAAGGGAGAGAAGGAAACAGTAGGTGAATATGGATTGGGGCTAAGAAATGAAAGAGGAAGCCGCCTGGTAGAATTTTGCACAGAGCACAACTTAATAATAGCTAACACTTGGTTTAAGAATCATGATAGAAGGTTATATACATGGAAGAACCCTGGAGATACTAAAAGGTATCAGATAGATTATATAATGGTAAGACAGAGATTTAGGAACCAGGTTCTAAATTGTAAGACGTTTCCAGGGGCAGATGTGGACTCTGACCACAATCTATTGGTGATGACCTGTAGATTAAAACTGAAGAAACTGCAAAAAGGTGGGAATTTAAGGAGATGGGACCTGGATAAACTGAAAGAACCAGAGGTAGTACAGAGTTTCAGGGAGGGCATAAGGGAACAATTGACAGGAAGGGGGGAAAGAAATACAGTAGAAGAAGAATGGGTAGCTTTGAGGGATGAAGTAGTGAAGGCAGCAGAGGACCAAGTAGGTAAAAAGACGAGGGCTAGTAGAAATTCTTGGGTAACAGAAGAAATATTGAATTTAATTGATGAAAGGAGAAAATATAAAAATGCAGTAAATGAAGCAGGCAAAAAGGAATACAAACGTCTCAAAAATGAGATCGACAGGAAGTGCAAAATGGCTAAGCAGGGATGGTTAGAGGACAAATGCAAGGATGTAGAGGCTTATCTCACTAGGGGTAAGATAGATGCTGCCTACAGGAAAATTAAAGAGACTTTTGGAGATAAGAGAACCACTTGTATGAACATCAAGAGCTCAGATGGAAACCCAGTTCTAAGCAAAGAAGGGAAAGCAGAAAGGTGGAAGGAGTATATAGAGGTTCTATACAAGGGTGATGTACTTGAGGACAATATTATGGAAATGGAAGAGGATGTAGATGAAGATGAAATGGGAGATACGATACTGCGTGAAGAGTTTGATAGAGCACTGAAAGACCTGAGTCGAAACAAGGCCCCCGGAGTAGACAACATTCCATTGGAACTACTGACGGCCTTGGGAGAGCCAGTCCTGACAAAAATCTGCCATCTGGTGAGCAAGATGTATGAAACAGGCGAAATACCCTCAGACTTCAAGAAGAATATAATAATTCCAATCCCAAAGAAAGCAGGTGTTGACAGATGTGAAAATTACCGAACAATCAGTTTAATAAGCCACAGTTGCAAAATACTAACACGAATTCTTTACAGACGAATGGAAAAACTAGTAGAAGCCAACCTCGGGGAAGATCAGTTTGGATTCCGTAGAAATACTGGAACACGTGAGGCAATACTGACCTTACGACTTATCTTAGAAGAAAGATTAAGGAAAGGCAAACCTACGTTTCTAGCATTTGTAGACTTAGAGAAAGCTTTTGACAATGTTGACTGGAATACTCTCTTTCAAATTCTAAAGGTGGCAGGGGTAAAATAAAGGGAGCGAAAAGCTATTTACAATTTGTACAGAAACCAGATGGCAATTATAAGAGTCGAGGGGTATGAAAGGGAAGCAGTGGTTGGGATGGGAGTAAGACAGGATTGTAGCCTCTCTCCGATGCTATTCAATCTGTATATTGAGCAAGCAGTAAAGGAAACAAAAGAAAAATTCGGAGTAGGTATTAAAATCCATGGAGAAGAAATAAAAACTTTGAGGTTCGCCGATGACATTGTAATTCTGTCAGAGACAGCAAAGGACTTGGAGGAACAGTTGAATGGAATGGACAGTGTCTTGAATGGAGGATATAAGATGAACATCAACAAAAGGAAAACGAGGATAATGGAATGTAGTAGAATTAAGTCGGGTGATGCTGAGGGTATTCGATTAGGAAATGAGACACTTAAAGTAGTAAAGGAGTTTTGCTATTTGGGGGGCAAAATAACTGATGATGGTCGAAGTAGAGAGGATATAAAATGTAGACTGGCAATGGCAAGGAAAGCGTTTCTGAAGAAGAGAAATTTGTTAAGATCGAGTATAGATTTAAGTGTCAGGAAGTTGGTTGGTTGGTTGGTTTGGGGAAGAAGACCAGACAGCGTGGTCATCGGTCTCATCGGATTAGGGAAGGATTGGGAAGGAAGTCGGCCGTGCCCTTTCAGAGGAACCATCCCGGAATTTGCCTGGAGCGATTTAGGGAAATCACGGAAAACCTAAATCAGGATGGCCGGACGCGGGATTGAACCGTCGTCCTCCCGAATGCGAGTCCAGTGTCTAACCACTGCGCCACCCCGCTCGGTGTCAGGAAGTCATTTCTGAAAGTATTTGTATGGAGTGTAGCCTTGTATGGAAGTGAAACATGGACGGTAAATAGTTTGGACAAGAAGAGAATAGAAGCTTTCGAAATGTGGTGCTACAGAAGAATGCTGAAGATTAGATGGGTAGATCACATAACTAATGAGGAAGTGTTGAATATGATTGGGGAGAAGAGAAGTTTGTGGCACAACTTGACCAGAAGAAGGGATCGGTTGGTAGGACATGTTCTGAGGCATCAAGAGATCACCAATTTAGTATTGGAGGGCAGCGTGGAGGGGAAAAATCGTAGGGGGAGACCAAGAGATGAATACACTAAACAGATTCAGAAGGATGTAGGTTGCAGTAGGTACTGGGAAATGAAGAAGCTTGCACAGGATAGAGTAGCATGGAGAGCTGCATCAAACCAGTCTCAGGACTGAAAACCACAACAACAACAACAATAAGGCGTGAGACTGACAAATTACGTACTTACATCAGTTACCTGTTTTTCGCGTAGAATGACATTTGTTTCCGAGCAAGATTTCATAACACGTGTCCACATCTCCCACCTATTCGTTCGCCTTCAATATCCGCAAACAAAAGGCGTGTTGGTTGTAATTTCGCTGCAGAGTACTTCACGCTCGGGAACTAGGAGACTGCAGTGGAGCGCAGCGTCAAATGGTTTTTTGCGCGATGACTCCGTGTTCTGCACTACGCTCGATGACCGTGGTCGGCTAGTATGGCGGCGGTCTGAGATGATGTCCCCCTCTTTGAATGTTCAGGAGGTGGCGCATGCGTATTGCTGCTAGCGGCATTGTGTGGGAAACCATCGTGTATGACTTCAGGTCATTGTTGGTAGCGACTTATGGAACATTAACGACACGTACATCCTACGTCGTCAGGTGTTAAGTTTACATTGTGGTTCGTATCCTGAGAAAATGTACGTAAGTGATGATATGGCGAAATGCGGCATGACTTTGTGCTGGTTCATATGAGTCCACAAATTTACAACTCGACCTTGTCTACTTTGCCGTATCGAAATATGTCTCTGTGATAGTCGTAAGTAGAAGTATGCAATACTTGCTCTTCTATGTCGATATTTAATCACACTAATGGCAAAATTACACTTTTCTATCGCGTGCTTCGATTGCAAAGTATGAACATGGCATCCAATCTGACAACAGTGTTTCAATTATGTTATTTGAACAGTGTATGTTGCGTTCACTAACCTGTAGCCGGAGGACGTTTATAAGCGTGCAAGCCGGATAAAACGTTCTCTAAAACATTCTAACAACCATCTGTTGGTGTAGAGTACATTTAAACGAGCTCTATTTTCCTCTGTATGTCTACTATATATTCATATTTTGTCTTTCCAGAAATTAATATTTTTAGCATCACTGCTCAGTATAATAGTGTATGTGGAAAAAGGTTATGGTGCAGCATACGTCAAAAACAGGCACACTTGCAATATTTTACTACCGTGAAGACTGTACTGCTGCACTAAGAAGCTGAGACACGAAACTTTAAACGACTTGGGCTTTATGTTGGTAGTGACGCTACTAAATCAGTGGGGTACATATCGATTACTTTTGGAGTAAAATCGATCTGTTTGTCTCTAAGAAACAACTCCCCCCCCCCCTCCCGACCAATCCTGTAGCCACACAGTTAAAGCCACGTTGAGTGTAATCGAGGTGTGTCACATTGCCTATTGACTGTTCACATTTAATGCAAAAGACAAGGCACTTAACTGTCACCAGTCTTTTGATTCCCATTGCCGAGCATGCTGTGAGGAATGAAACCATTACCTGCATAACATGAGTGTTAGTACACGTTTGGACTGCAGTACAGCAGCGATTCTGCAGGGCATGGACTGTTATCCTGCTGGAAGATGCCATGTTTCGCCGGGGAAATATCAAGCATTCAAGGTTGGAAGAGATCCACAGTTACGTTCACGTAGTCCACAGGTGTCACGTTACTTTAAATTTTTACTACAGGTCCCAAAGCAACCCACGTGAAAGTCCTCCATAACATGATACTGACGCCAGCGTCACGTCTCCGTGGTGTGGCCCATACTTCGAGCAGCCGTTCGGCTGGAAGATGTTGTATACGTAACCGCCAACGACCTGGTTAACACGAAACGTGATTGGTCCCACCGGACGACACTTCACCATTGATCCATGGGCCAATCTCGATGATCATGACCCACTGCAATCATAACGAAGTGTTTGGGTCAAATGGAAACACTTAAGGTTTGACATGTCCAACAACGTGCGTTGAACTTTGTACTCGGAAGTACTGGTGCCTGCATCAGAACTGTATTCTGTCATCAGATGTTCTACAGATCGACGCTTATCCTACTTTACAGAGCGGGTGCACACCTCCGACCTCTTCGTTCCGTGATGAGATGTGGACGTCCAAATACGTGGTCACCTCCTCGTTGTTATACTGTCCTTCACCACTCTTTGTAGAACAGCCGACCAGCTTTGTTGTTTCCAATACAGTCTTTCCAGGCAGCATTCCACAAGAATCTTCCTTTTATCAGACGTCCATGAATTACCCCGTTTGCGACCCGTATAGTCGCTAGAACGAGTCCCCATTCGTCTCTGCTCCATTTGTATACTTTCCCCCAGGCGGCATTCAGTAGCACGGAGGGCATAATTCATAATGTTTTGCCTCATCAGTGTGTGTTACGATGCGTTACGGCCTCCACTTACATTCATCCACGTCGCCCTTTATGTTATGTACTGTCTGCTGCCCAGATTCCAATAGCCCGTCATCTAGTTCTTCTTTTCTTCATTGAAATTCGGTGAGAACCTTATCGGGGCGCAGTTACAGTTAGTTCTCCTGGGTAACTGCCCCGCCACGCTTTCAGCCGCCCCTTCACCCCCCTCCCTCCCCCTGCCCCATTTTCTCACTGAAGTTCACTACATTTTCATTAAGGTCAAAATTATTGATTCCATTTCACTTTGTTCCCAGGCATGTTTATTTTCTTATTTCTCCTAGTAATTACTGGATGAGCAACAACTAGTCTCTGAATAATTTCCCCATAAATATTCAATTGTCCCTGTTAAGAGTCTAAACTCCCAATGTACATCGTGAATTTTTCTTTACATGCAGACGAAGTTTAGTTTCAGGAAAGCTGTTATTACAGGTAGAACGAAACAGTTATGCTTTCCTTCGTCTTCTTTTTCCAGGTCTTTGTCCAGTATCTTCAGGGTATCGACAAGTTAATCTGGATTTGCCCCCTCCCCCACCCTCCCCCTCCCCCCCAACCTCCCCCTTCCCCCCGCCCCAGCCCCTGCCCCCGGGACCGAATTTCCGAATTTGTGTACCTATACCACATCTGTTTGCTTCCTGTGTCAGTTGTTATTCCATAACAAAATGTGCGAACTTTTCCTAAATAAATTTTTACCAAGAAGCAACATGCTACTTGGCGGGTAATCACATAGTCGTATCGCTGAAACCGCCTAAAAACCACATCAATGCTGGCCAGCACGCCGGTCCTACACGTTAATCCGATGGATGGTTTCGAACCACGGGCTTATTCGGTCGGGTAGCAGAACAGTTTCACTCTTCCGTTTATTTGCTGCATCTTGTCGTTGTCTTTGTGTGTCCAAAACATAAAAGATCATCAACTGTTTCCATCTCCTCAGTGTTAATTAACGCAAACTTCTTATCGATGTGAATATGGTACGCTATTTTAGTGTAGTTTTAACCTATTTCCAGGATCTAATTCAGATTTTCTCTTCTAAAATATGCCATTCGCTGTTGAAGTTTATCTCCTCTGAATGCAAAGTGTGCAGTCTCAACAGCAAGCGACGACGATTTACATTATTTGAATTAACAAGTATTGCTACTAAGTTTTCCCAGTTTAACCACTTGAAAAATTTTGCTTTGAGGTGCAGAGAACAGTTTTGGTGATAAGATATCCCTGTTTCTATTCTTCAATCGCTGTTTAATTGGAAATTGTCACCATCCTGATGGAATCTGCAGCTTTCACGCACATATTTAACAGTATACTAATATTATGTTGAATTAATGCCTCGTTTCTGCTGTACCGCTGGCATAGATTTTGTTGAAACCTAGTCAAAGGATTTATAGAAAGATGTGAGTCCCAGGAATAACGATAATTAGTACTGATTGCTCCGTTTTATAATTCTGTTCACAGTTTTCAAATGAATAAGTTCAATACACCCAATTAAAAGGCAGTTTGTCCCTTTACCTGATTAAAATCATTTGTTTCTACTATATTTCTGATAATTTTTATGAATACCTTGCGGGTAGATGGCTTATATGTATATAGTTATTTATATTTAGCCAGTGTCCTTTCTTCTCATGAAGAGTAGTTACACTATTGCTCCACTTTCGTAGAACTTTGTGCTATTACAATCAAATAATTTTATATGTTTCATTTGCATAAATATTCTTCAGGTATAATCAGTTATTGAAACGCATTCCTCTTCCGGTGCATTCTGTTTCTCCAGATCTCGAATGGTTTCCTGCACTTCATAGGGCGTTACTTCTGAAATGATAAAATTTTCATTACTAACTGCCTGCACTTCTGTTTTATCTGTTAAGAACTGGGATCGCTAGACTTTCACAAGATTTGATTGACAGTAGTGTCTTCACCTGGCACCCTGTCGGTGGAAACATTAACTACAATTTCTGGCCTGAGCATGCGCCTCTACTTGCTAGGGCTATTAAAGTGATTAATGAAGTAACTGAGGAGGTTGCATGGGTTGCACCACAGAATAAAAAAATGTTCTGATTAAAAAATTTATTTAGCAAAACATCAAGAATTTTCACACTGCCAAGGACAGCCTTCAACAAAGCACTGATGTAGTCAAAATTCCGCTGCAGGCAATTATTGGCAAAATACTGATACCTGAAAAACAAAGTAGAGGTTACAGAGTAGCGGATATCGTGTCGTTACTTTAGAAGCTAAATTTAACCTATGCTGTCAGGATTAAGTTTGTTTTTGTAAAACAGAGAGATCAGAAAGATGAGTGACCTCATGGGACTTCGGTCGAGACAAAAAAGGGCGGAAGTTGCGACGTCTCCTTAACATATGACCATGTCGAAGGTGGCCTGCGCATCTAGCAGCTGCTGCAACGCTCGTTCCCGTGTCACGTTAAAACGGTGACAATTTATCGCAGGCGTCATTACACGTCTTTGACCAAGGCAAAGACGTATGGCTCGAGCAGAATGTGAAACCCATTGGTGTCTTCCGAACATATAAGAGCTGCTGGTGTCGGAACAAAAAAGTTCGGGTGAGACGGCCACCTCGCACAGATTTTTGACATCGAAGCCACTGATACTCAGGAAGCTTCCGACCGAATAATGGATGTCTTGCCAACAGCTGTACGAGATGTGATAAAAAAAATACGGTGAATAATTTTATTGGAAATAAATTAATAACCTCAGATGTAATTTGATTTAAACACCTTCAAAGTGCTGCTTTTGGCTAGCAATGCTCTTATTGCAACTTTGAATCCATGACTGGAAGCATTTCTGTGATGATGCTTTAGGAAGGGTATTCAGCTGCTCTGTCGTGGCTCTCTCTGTGTCGGGAATGGCGTTTTCAATTAAGCACGATTTAATTTTTGGGAAGAGCCAGGAAGACCGCGGTGCATGGTGGAGGGATAGGAAGACTTTTTCTGTCCAAAAACGCGTGAATCAGAAACGAGTTTTGACACGGCGAATTGTCGTGTTGGGCCATTTTTCTGGCCTCTTTCTTCGTACATCCTTTCTCAAACTTTGCAGTACGCCCTTGGAAAATTCGGCGTTTACATTTGTTCCCCGTGGAACGAACACTGATCTCACTAAGCTCTCAATATCGAAAAAAAAAGAAGACTGAGCATGACTTTGATATACGATTATTATTAGCGTCTCTGGACGCTGACTGCCAAGTCAGAACAAGTTGCAGCTTGAGACTGCCTGTCTCAACGGATCAGGCTACCGGACGTAATACACCAAATATTTGCAGTGTCAGCATTTTAGGGCGGGGAAACTCACTGTTTTTCCATTGGGAACTCTTAAATTTTGTCTCAGGGTCACTCTCCCGAATAGCTATTCGCTTGTTAGAACGAACAATTCATGCCACTTTTTTTTTGTTTTCTTCTGTTCTTCGATTAATGGACGTTCCGAATGGTGCTCGTCTTCTACTTACACATTTCCGCTTTCAAATCGCTTATACCACTTGTAAACAGTCTTCAGAGATGCAGAATTATCGCCGTACACCAATTTCAACATTTTATGAGTTTGTTTGGCAGTTTTTTGCCTCTTGAAACAGTATTTAATGTTTGCTCGTTGTTCGAAATGCATGGGGCATGACAGACGTGGTAATCCTCACTCTAGCGTCTCTGGACGCTGACTGCCAAGTCAGAACACGTTGCAACTTGAGACTGCCTGTCGCAACGGATCAGGCTACCGGACGTAATACACTAAATATTTGCAGTGTCAGCAGTTGCTGCTAAAAAATTCGTTCGCCGAATCTTTTTAGCACACCTCGCACACTCCACTAATTGTATGCACAGCCCCAGCCTGCGGACCCCAAGAAATTAATAGCGTTATTGCTTTCTGTTTTGCTAAAATACTAGTGTCAGTACCCGGTCGTTAAGCCACCTACACATGCCGCTGTATGCGTGCTGAATTGACAGACCTAAGTCCAAGACGCTGCGTAGTCCAGCATACTTGAACGACCAATCAGGAAGGGTGGGAGAGAAGGCACGTGACTTCCTCCTGTGCCCACCTACAGAGAAACGTTTCTGATGCGCGTTCTCCTGTGCTCCAGCTCTGCCCCGGGGCAAATAGCTGAGGCCATGTGTCGCTGCGCCTACTGTAGCTTGCATCAGTCTCTGCCTCATTCCCTTCTGCGGTCGTACTGAAATGTCACTCTTCTTTTTAACCTCTTTTAACTTCTGGCCACCAACCACGTTGCTCATGCGATTGACATATGTGATCGTGGAGGGTTATTTTTAACCTGTATATGCAATAATAGCCAGACATTTTCTTGCATTTTATGATCTCCGTTCATCCTGACAACCCACTTCTTCCACTCTGCCCATATCCCACCTGATCCGTCCAGTGCAGTGCTGTTGACAACTATATTTAGCTTTGTGACTCGACGCAAATATATTCGTCGGGCCACAAATCTGGGTTCTTTGACAGCTTTTAGTTAACTTTATTCCATGAATGAATAGAAAGATTTATTTAATTCCAGATTATTCTTTGCCACAGAGAGCGTAGAATATTTACAGCTGCCATTGACTTTCAGAGTATCACTTGATGAATACAATCACAAACTGTTGTCTTGGAGAATAACGTTCAACATTGATACAACTACATGTTCCACTGAGACGTCAAGTAACACTGCCTTACTTGATGAAGATCACTGCTGAAGCTTAGGTCATAAACTGGGGCAGAGCTCTTGCCTGCTCGACACTATATCGACTTCGGCGTGTGGCCGCTGCTACGCTCAGAGGAAGGCGCTGTCTTTTGGAGAGTCTCCCATTGGTTTTCGCGGATAGCAGCGAGCCCTCGCTAATGTCTGTGGTGTCTACTCGGTTTGCTGCTTTCCGTGTAGCACCGCAGTCTGTGCACGATACCACGTTCAGGATCAAAGGCTTTATTTACCTTTGACAAATGTTCAATGGCCGATTCACACCGAGACGATAGTTAGGCTGTAGCATACTTTTGCGATTATCTCTGGAGTTATTGCACTCCAAATTCGTACTATGTGACGTCGCGTTAAACCATAATTGTCTTCCAAAAACGCCCACTTTGGAAACCACTGGTGCAACGATACAATAAGAGATCCGTACGTCCTTTATAACTGTTCTATAGTTGTGTCAACTCAAATTGTGCCACCACAGTGGTGCTCACTAATGATGAAAAATGAAACTACCGATATGCTCTCGAATAAACTAACGAAGGCATCAAGGGATCACCCATTTAGCATTGGAGGGCAACGTGGAGGGTAAAAATCGTAGAGAGAGACCAAGAAATGAATACACTAAGCAGATTAAGAAGGATGTAGGCTGCAGTACGTACTGGGAGATGAAGAAGCTTGCACAGGATAGAGTAGCATGGAGAGGTGCATCAAACCAGTCTCACAACAACAAGAAACTAACCAACGAGTGAGCTAGCTACTCCAGGAAGGCAACCACATGGGGCGGCAATGTACAACAGGCGTTAAGGTAACCTTTTACTTTCGATGCGTTAAGTCCAAATTCGTATAGAACACATACACTGAGATGACAAAAGCCAGGGGGTACCACCTTTTGCCGAAGTAGTGGAGCAAATCGAAGCAGCATGAATAAAGCAAGCCTCCTGCAGAAATATTGAGCCTTGCCGCCTCTATAGCCGTGTATAACCGCAAAAGTGTTGCCGATGCAGGATTTTGTATACGAGCTGACCTCTCGATTATGTCCCACAAATGTTCGATGAGTGGCCAAATCATTCGCTCGAACTGTCCAGAATGTCCATCAAACCAATTTCGAACAATCGTGGCCCAGTGACATGGCGCACTGTCATTCAATCGTTGTTTTTGAACATGAAGTCCATGAATGGTTGCAGACGGTGTCCATGTAACAGAACGCAACTATTATCAGTCAATGATTGGTTCAGTTGGACCAGAGGACACAGTCAGTTCCATGTAAACACAGCGACACTTTTACTAAGCCACCAACAACTTGAACTGTGCCTTGTTGACAACCTTGGTCCGTGGCTTCGTGGGGTTTGCACCGCACTCGAACCCTATCATCAGCTCTTGCCAACTGAAATCGGGTTCAAATGATTCAAATGGCTCTGAGCACTATGGGACTATGGGACATCTGAGGTCATCAGTTCCCTAGAACTCAGAACTACTTAAACCTAACTAGCCTAAGGACATCACACACATCCATGCTCGAGGCAGGATTCGAACCTGTGATAGTAGCAGTCGCGCGGTTCCGGACTGAAGCGCCTAGAACCGCTTGGCCACCGCGGCCGGCAACTGAAATCTGGGCTCATCTGATTAGACCACGGTCTTCCAGGAACCTAGGCTCCAACCTAATTGGTCGCTAGCTCAAGAGAGACGCTGCAGGCCGTATCTAATTTCACGCATTGTTGCTGGCCTGTTAGCACTGACAACGCTACGCAAACGCTGCTGCACTCGGTCGTTAAGTGAGTGGTGAGAGGTAATGCCTGAAGTTTGGTATTCTCGGCACACTCTTGGCTCTGTGAATGTCGGAACACTGAGCTCCCTAACTATTTCCGCAATGGAATGTCCCATGCGTCTAGCTCCAACTACCACTCCGCGTTTGAAGTCTGTTAATTCCCGTCGTACAGCCACAATGACGTCAGAAACCTTTTCACATGAATCACCTGACCACAAATGACAGCTCCGCCAATGCACTGCCATTTTATACCTTGTGTACACGATACTACCGCCTTCAGTGCACATACATGTCGCTATCCCAAGACTTTTGTCACCCAAGTGTAGTCGTATGTAGTCGGATTTCTCCTTTAGCGACACCCTGTACATTCACAGACAGCGACTCTCTTTACTTGTTCTCTCAGCCAAGTATGAGCTCTCCGTAAGCCAAAACACAACAAGTGGAGAAGATTAAGCTGCGAGTGGCCGGAAAATGAAGTGGGTGACGGTGGCGCCATACGGCGGGGTGCGCCGGTGCCAACTTATTGCGAAGCGAGAACTCGCAGCCCGCCTAGGCCTGCTGGCAGCATCTCTGCTGGGCAACAGGCGAGACGTGGGGCGAGCCAACTGCCCGCAAAGTTATGGCCCTCCCAAGTGTTTAGCCATGTAGGGAGGATGCGTCGCCTGAGTGACTTTACTTGTAGCCATTTGGAGAGAACGCATCGTTCATGTAAGCAGCTGCATGTGCATACCCACTTCGTTCGTCGTAAGTTACTATACTTCTGTAGCTGAGGCTAGCCTGGGTTTTTCTTGTCTTCCCGAAATAATCCTATCATCGTGATTTCTAAAATTATATTCATTCTTCCGATTAGCTTGACGCGGCGGTTAAAATTTTTCCCATTGTGCCAACCTCTCCAGATCACAGGAGCACCACGCCAAAAGTCCTCAACTATACTAACGGAAATGGAATGGTTTATGCAATGAACTCCTTAACAAAACGATACCATACAGATACTCCAATATTCCACTTCCTGTGGAATATAACCTGTCGCATTCCGGCACAGTTTCATTACACCTACGGGGCGCAAAAAAATGGTTCAAATGGCTCTTAGCACTATGCGACTTAACTTCTGAGTTCATCAGTCGCCTAGAACTTGGAACTAATTAAACCTAACTAACCTAAGGACATCACACACATCCATGCCCGAAGCAGGATTCGAACCTGTGACCGTAGCGGTCGCTCGGTTCCAGACTGTAGCGCCAGAACCGCACGGCCACTCCGGCCGGCTACGGGGCGCAATCGGGGCTTTAGCGACAATGTGGGTTTGATTTGTTTGTTGTTTTGTAGCCTGTATAACGAAGATGAGAGAAGATAGATCTCCTTGGCTGGAGGATATTAGGTTACATGAGATTGGTAACTGTCTTGGAGTAGGCAAGAATGATCTGACGAAACAGCAAGGTATCACGCGTCTGTCTATAGGGAACACGTTGGGTTCGATTCCCGGCGGGGTCAGGGATTTTCTCTGCCTCGTGATGACTGGGTGTTGTGTGATGTCCTTAGGTTAGTTAGGTTAAAGTAGTTCTAAATTCTAGGGGACTGATGACCATAGATGTTAAGTCCCATAGTGCTCAGAGCCCAGGGAACACGTTGGTGATGTGGGCCACACTTCGGTTGGATGTGTGAGTGGTTGCTCCATCTCGCTGGAATACTGCAGACAGCGTCTCAGAATCTGTTAACTGTGCGTACAAAAGGCAATGATCTCTAGTTATCAGCCACTCTTTGAGGTAATTGAAAAATATGTGCCAATAATGCGCATGATAGTCAACATACACCAAACAACCATTGCATCTGAGCGGATAGGTTCTTCATGCAGAATATGTGGATTGTCCTGCGACCAGAATCTGCAATGCTGGAAGTTTTACACAACCTAACAAATTAAAGCTAGCCTCATCTGACACGAAGTAAAGCGAGGGGTCCAAGTTATCCTTTAGCCACAGATGTTTACAGTCAATTGCAATAATGAACTCTTTTTTTACTGATCCTCAAATTTCAATTTTTGCACCACATTCACATGATAGGAACATATTTTCGTATCTTTTAGTACACGATGACACGATGCACAAGACACACCATCTGTTACGGGTGCTGACTGTACGTCACGTATTCCTCCGCACATTCTGAACGGATCCTATAGCCATCCATTTCTTGTACAGATCTTGATTAGTGCTGATCGTGGGGAGTTTACTAGCAGGACACTTCACTTGAAACATTTCATTGCATTGTTTGATGGAGCCTGTTTTTACGCAACATTCCACAATATCAATTCACTGTTCTCCTGCAAACTGACCATTTCTGCAACAACTCAAATATAAGAGCTTCTCACAACAAGTGACGTACGAACACAAAGCTGCACTCAACATTCCAATAAAATGCAGTGTAGCCAACTTTCGAGACAGTGTTGCCACTTCACAAGTAATTCGACTAGAGATGATTGGCCGTTAAGGGAGGCGTGCCGGTTTTGTTGACACAAAGAACGTACTGTTTGTACTTTATTTAAAAAAAAAAGTGCTGAAATTGACGGCCAACAACCTCAATGCAAGCACGACATCAGCGAACAGGATTCTGACGAACGCTAACAAATATCTCTGGTGTGTTTCTATCACACCACAGGGAGCTACAATTCTGACAACTAATTCCATCTCCTTATCCACTAGGGTCTGATACACAAATGACTTTAGATATCCCCATAGGAAACAATCAAGGGAATTCTGATCAAATGACCTAAGAGGTCATTTTTTTGTGAGGTACAGTACAGTACGATGAAGCAGTGCCGGTGCAGTATTTCAAGTTCGGTGGTTTGGAAGGAGTGGCCTCTTAGGCCGTGGAATAGGACCACTCC
Organism: Schistocerca cancellata; assembly: GCF_023864275.1. NCBI lineage: Eukaryota > Metazoa > Arthropoda > Insecta > Orthoptera > Acrididae > Schistocerca > Schistocerca cancellata. The sequence continues at coordinate 320,655,257 of NC_064630.1, read as the reverse complement.
TTCCAAACCAGCGAACTTGAAATACTGCAACGGCACTGCTTCAGCGTACTGTACTGTACGTTTCTAAATAGCGCTTAATAGTTGATTCATAACATGTACTGTCATAGGACAATGTAAGTACGATACAACAGAGCCTCCTTGTGAACAAGTAAAGTAAACAAAATCTGCATCATGACTTCCTGGTAATCAGGCTCATTCTCCTTGTATCCTTGCAGGAAATAAAGAATGTACATGTAAATAAACAGCACAGTACATGTAAACTTGTACGCATGTTAGTTGTAAATAAGATGGAAAACAGTAATGCTAGAAAAGCGCTAGGCAAGTTTAACTTCAATATCGCCTTAAGCTGGCTTCTCCGACCCAGGTTCCGTATCTCGAATTGTTCAGTGGAGCATTCACTATACCCTCATAAGTTTTGCACGCTCTTACGGAAACACCCTGTGTGACTTCAGGCAACAGAGCTGGTAGCGTGCAGATTATTCAGTCTATATTCATACAATAATCTAAACCTCTTTCTAAAATTTTTCTCGCTCTCAGCCCCACAAAATAGTGGAAGGAAAACAGTTTATCTCTCACTGGATTTTAGTTGTTAATACGGTAAAACTTCAGCATCAAGCATGATATCTTTGTATTTTTTTCTTCCTACTTCTGTGTTCGTTACCCGTTTGTAAGATAATCAGACGTTTGCAGCTGTTTTATGCATGGAAATCGCGATGTACAGTCAACAGCAAATACGCATTAATATAGTTAACCAGTAACCTCTCCTACCCCCCCTCGATTCACTGAAAAATCATTTTCAATGAACAGAGACGTAGGAGGGGGGGGGGGGGGAGGGGTTACTGGTTAACTATATTAATGCATATTTGATGTTGACTATACGTAGCGATTTACTAATCATGGCAGTTACACGATTTTGTTTTTCATTTAATTTGACGCCACTCTAAAAAAGTTGGCATTTAGTTTCATGTATATAACTTTGATACCTGAGGATGCACATATGATCGAAAACAGTAGCTTATAAAGATGTATTTCATCAGCATCCCTTGGCGATTTGGGAATATGATTTTTTTCAGTTATGTGTTATACATCTTGAGCTAAAACGAACATGCAGAAGTAAAAGCTCAAAATTTTCATTGTGGATTAGTTTAAACGCTCGTTCTTTTACCTAGGATTCCTGCTCAGTCCATGTCCAGCTCGAATTTGTGGTGCATCTCCAGTAACCACCTAGTTAACGGGAGGTGTTATGTCAATATTTCTGTTTCTCTAATCGTACCATGTGTAAATTGGATATCCTTGGTATGTGATAAGCTGTTCATTATATCGAGACAGACAAATTATCTAGTACTTTGTGGTCTCATTAATTTGGTAGCAAGTAACTGAAATAAAAGAGACTTTTTGAATGTAAGACCAAACTTTTTATAGTTTTGGAACGCTTGTTAATCTTTGCAATTATTTGCACTTAGCAGATTCTACCCCAAAGTACCCACCTGTGCCCTGGTGTATGATATTTTAAAGATAATGGTAATGAAAGCTGCAACTGACCAAAATTCTTTACTTCTACGTCAGCACGTTTCTGGTTGTTGTTATTATATGCATAGCTCCATAATAATCACCTCATTAGAGAAGGGAAAGCGTTATCTCAAGTGCTAAGAAAATAACAGTGAAACAGAAAAATAGTAATCCCGTTACGTAAATCACTCGAGAAATTTATTTTAATGTGTTGAAGCATTTATGTAATGAAGCGGATGCCACGTCGTTTGACACAGTACAACTTTGTAGAGTAGATGAATAAAAGATCGTGCCTTGTGAAGCAGGAAATTGTAATGTTAAAATCAAGATCTGACGCGTGTTTCACTGAAGCGTTTCCTGGATTCCAGCCTAGTCAGGTTCACCCATAGCCAAATGTTCGGACTGCCATTTCTTTTGGCACCGCCTTTCTACACCCACGCTGATTGCTTTGTTGGGATGACGTCACTGACGTCTCGCTGCTTCACTCCTCTTTGCGCCCTCGTCCTCGGCTGCTTCTACGGTGTTACGGAAACGCTCGTTACGTTGAACGCTGCCGTCCTTATTGACACAGCGTCAGCTTCAAAGCTTTCTTTGGTGACGCTGAGCCAAAGGTCGTTTGCTCATGTGACGGGAAATATATCGTCAAATTCAGTAGACCGGTTTTTACCTGATGAGTGTCCCACCAAAATCAGTCCGCCTTATGTTCCTTAAGAGAACAGAAATTATAAGGACGTTAAACATTACGTACATTGAAAACCCACGTTGGAGAAATCAACGCTAGCTTATCTTCAAGTTCGTTAAGAGAGATCAGCTAGCAGTTAGTTTGTAAGACAGCCTTAAGCGATTGAACAGTTTACGCCGATGGATGAGTTTTTGAGAGGTATTGTCGTTGACAGGACTAACTTTATCGTTTTTTTTTTACAAATGGTTCAAATGGCTCTGAGCACTATGGGACTTAACATCTGTGGTCATCAGTCCCCTCGAACTTAGAACTACTTAAACCTAACTAACCTAACGACATCACACACATCCATGCCCAAGGCAGGATTCGAACCTGCGACCGTAGCGGTCACGCGGTTCCAGACTGAAGCGCCTAGAACCGCACGGCCACAACGGACGGAGGTTTTTTTTTTACAAAAGTGTTGAAAACACTAAGCTTGTGGGTTGGTTGGTGTAGAATGAGAGAATATGGATGATAAATCTATTTTAAAACGGGAAAAATTATGCCGTTTTAAATGTTGACTGTGTAACACAAGCACTCTCATATTATATATCCATCATAAGGCATCGCCCTAACGATACTACATTTTGGCAATAGTGAAGCAAATAACACATTTAACTTACGAGTAACCAGGCAGCCCTTACAGATTTTTCACAAACAGCCAATGGAATTCATAGTAACTCTGACAGACGTATGAAGAACTTATCGTAATCGTTAGATGCAGCTGCTTAGTTGTTAGATTTAGGCCATTGGGGTAGCGAGCCGACAAATCAGTTAATGGGAACACCTGTGAAGAAATAAGCGTCGAATCTATGCATGTGTATCGATCACTGAATAAAGACGATTCTACCTTTCACCTCCTTTGCAGTGGGAACAAATTTCCTGGGAACCACAATTTATTAATTTCATAATAATGTTAATAGTTTGCATATTTTATTTACTGTCGTACCTTCTTTACATTTGTGTCCATGAAACTGTATTCTGCTTGTAACAATATGCTTTCTGTGCATGAAATCATGGCACATACCGCCGATCATGACACAGCTGCCGAACTACTTTCGCCTACGCTATGACTGTTTTAATAAGATGCTGAAATGGGATAAGGAGCTGGTGCTGAGTGGAAAGGTACTGAGTAATAATGAATTTATTAACGTTTCTAAAAACACAAATGAATTTATTTTTAAAAAGCAAAATCCAAGAATAACATTAATAAACTGCCTCCAGAACCGAAAAGACTAAATTTCAATGACACAACTGATAACAAACACAAGTGTAAAATCACTTTCTTTTAGTTCAAAATGGTTCAAATGGCTCTGAGCACTACGGGACGTAACGTCTGAGGTCATCAGTCCCCTAGAACTTAGAACTACTTAAACCTAACTAACCTAAGGACATCACACACATCCGTGCCCGAGGCAGGATTTGAACCTGCGTTTCTTTTAGTAAAGAATATTAAATGAAGTAAAAATACATTTACGCTACAAACAGCAAAACATATAATCAAATGAATACGTCACAAATATCAACCATCGGCTATTTTCAGTAATTATCAAAACACCATTGCCTTCGAAGTAGCCAAAATGACTGACTAAAGTGGTTCAAATTTATGATGATAGAGGCGGTGGTAGAACCAATGCCAGTAGCAATAATTTCTCCTTCTCTACTAACATAGGACGGCCGTTGCCGCTACCACAATAGTAGGAATCTTCATTAAAAATTTCAGTCACGGTACACAGGCACATTTAATCAGACCACAGCTAGCATGAGATACCATCACTTATCCTGTAACACAGAGACAACTCGTTAATTATTTAGTAAAAATTAACATACTACAAATGCAGAAAAGTACGAACGTTATGCAGGAAACTTTGACTTGACTACTGAGGGACAATTTTTTTTATAGTTGCAAATAATTTAGTAAACAGCTCGATCTCGTGATGCTAGCCAACAGGTATCTATAGACATGCCTCAGAAATAAGGTAGCTAGATCAACAAATTTTCACTGACTATAAAGTACAATTCGTAAATTAGAAGAATTACATCTGCACTCTATACCTTTAGATTCTAAAATCATTTTCGAATAGTGACAGCCGCAAGCCCACACACTGACCGAACTGAACTCAAGTAGTACCGGGCAAAATCTTCATAAATTACGCATTTATATATGTAACAACAGGCAACCAGCATACGGAGTCGAAATAGCCACCACGCGACAGTAATCGGACGCTCACCGTGATTTCAAGTAAAATTCAGCGCCCATTGACAAACGCTTGCTTAGAGAACGCCGAGAGAAGGATGTAACGAAGATTACTCGTAGTCGGCAACCCACGGGTATCATCCAGCAGACGCCACTGCGTCCAGTACTTGCAAAGGTCAGACCGGACTCCAACCCGGCACCATAATCGACACAAAGTGCTTGCAACTCCAATAGCAGAGTACAAGCCGAATACTGTGCGTCCTGCCGAAGTGGTTTTTAACTAGCAACGCTCACGGCTGCGAGCAACACTCGGCCCCGCCAAACCCGCTGTGAGCGAAGGCACCACTCTGCCCAATGGGCCACGGCAGACGCTTGGCCACAATAAGACGCCGCCTCACTTAACGCCTCTCGCCGCCCGTATCACACTCCCCCTTTCCTCCAGGTCGCCACAGCCCTTAACTACCGTCTCCTCCGACCTGCTCTCTACCGGCGACAGTAACGCTCCATGTACTCTTTCGGCCAGATGGATTCCAAATCCGCGGGAATTACGCGAAATTAAAAACGCGAGCGCACGACATAGATGCATTTGTCTCAGTAAGTAGAGGGGCATTTCTAATCGACTTTATAGACTGCAACGTTATAGATATCTGTTTGAAGATGTTTTCCTATGAAGAAGTGTGAAACGTTTTCTAATGGTGGAGACTATCCCTTTGCCTAATCAAGTATGTGTTTTTGTTCGCTAAATGTATTCATTTACGCGTATAGTTTCAGGTTTGTGTGTATTAGGAAGTGTACGGCGTAATTCACAATTTCAGTTAGTACTTTTTATTTATACGATCGATTTTGATAAAATTCAGACCGTCCTCGGCTTACAAACACTATTAAGCCGTTTATATGACAACTGCAGTGACTAATCCTCTTGAGATGTTCTATACAACTAAATAAATAAATGGCGTGTGACTAGGGCCTCCCGTCGGGTAGACCGGTCGCCTGGTGCAAGTCTTTCGACTTGACGCCACGTCGGCGATTTGCGCGTCGATGGGGATGAAATGATGATGATTAGGACAATACAACATCCAGTCCTTGAGCGGAGAAAATCTCCGACGCAGCCGGGATCGAACCCGGGGCCTTAGGATTGACGGTCTGGTGCTCTGACCACTCAGCTCCCGGGGGTGGGCTCTATACAACTGAAACATCAATAAAAAAGAACGTGTCTTTTGCGTTGCAACTCACTTCAACTGCTGAAAGCTTAAAGGTATTTTGTTCATTCACTTGACTAATGTGAGGAATGTGTAAATGAATAGAAGCTATCAATACTTCTCATTGAGGTGTACCATGTAAAGGGAGTCAAAAAATTGCCTCCGTTGAAAACATCGAGAAAGTGCTTAACGTGATGTGGGACGAGTCGCTATGAAACTTGCATGAAATAGATCCTGCCATCGGCACATCGGATGAAAGGGTACGGTGCACTTTACATCAGAAATTAACCATAAGAATGCCTTGCAGACGGGATTCTGCTCATTGATTACTTCGCTAAAGGTAAAATAATAAATGCCTAATAGTAGCGGCTATGGATCGACTGGATGCAGTCACACCGGAGACGAGGCCTCGATTGTAAAATTTACCCTTTTCATCAGAATTAGCGATCTCCGATTCCACTTATTCCCACGTGTAACGAAACTTTTGGTTAGCTGAAGTTTAGAAACTTTGGCAGCCTTAGAGAGTATTAATCACATCTTGCGGAACCAAACGTCAAATTTAATGCTTCTGAGAACCAGCGAAGCACTGAGCATAGTAGTGTTGTGGCCCTGTACAGATGACAAGCTTTGAACGATGTGTGAGAATGCCAAAGCTAGTATCCACTTCACACAGCTGCTGCAGTTCCTGCGGGGAGTGGGTGCTACTCACGCGAGTTAACAAGATAACGATATCTGTGCCAGGTTCGAGTCCTTATCGACGGTACTGTCCAGTGGAGCACGAAGTAAAGTGCACAGACACTCGGTGGAGAAAGTTTGGATAGTGTTTCATTGACGTAAAAGAGCACTACTTCAAAAAATAGGTTCAATTACTGGTTGCCTTAAACTCAGAAATTCTGAGGGAGAGCAGGGATAAAATACACGGAGCGAAATGTTACCTACATGTTGAGCAGAAACAAAATTGCAATTCAGGAGTCTCAGGAAGTGAAAGAAAAGCAATAGTTGAGAAGTGGGGCTTGCAGCTTACACCCAATGTCGTGCAGTCTATGCATTCAGTAAGCTCTTGAGGAATTCAAGGAGAAGGGAATTATAGTTCAGGGAGAAGAAGTAAAATCTTTAAAGTTTGCAGACGACATTTTTGCTCTGTTAGACACGAGAAAGCACCTCATAAGTTGAACGGAGTGGGCAGTACAAGGGGCGATCAAAAAGTTTCATTTCGAAGGCCGTACACTCCACAATCGTAATGCTAAACAGGGAAAATCGCCGTCAGCATTAAGGCAATCGTCCTACCGACGCACTAGTTCGAATATGCACGTTTGCTAGACCACCGTGCCATGCTACATGAAGAAATACGAGCCTGATTACCGGGATGTCATCATGCAGGTTTTGTTTACTTTACTTGTCAATAATGTGGCTCTGTTGTATCGTATTTACACTGTCCCATGACAGAAGGTGCTATGAATCAACTATATACCCATTCACTACTCAGTGTTATTCAGGGACGAACACGTCATCGTGCGATGGAAATCGTCGACCATTCAGTGCCATTTCTAAGGGACCGAAGACGCGGTAATCGAATGGGCTCAACTCAGGACTATAAAGCGGGTGCTTGAGCTCTGCCCTTTGAGTTGGCGTAACTCCCGCTTTACGACATTTCCGATATTATGAACTTGGCGCACTGTTCCACAACGGGGGGTTTCGACAGACATGGTGTCCAATACATTCTCCGATTGATGTCTACTGGTGTTTGTCCTTCAGCAGCCAAGAAAAGAATAACAGCACGTTGGTTCTTTTTTATCACATTTGATAATAACGTCATTTAAGTTCAAGTTTCCGCATTTAGTGCAGTCACGAAAGACACGAATACCACACTAATCCCTTTCATATATATCGGTGCTCATCGGAGTCGTGCTACGTTGTACTCGAGGTGACAGAAGTCGTTGGGTACCTTCTAGTGTCGTGTCGGACCTCCTTTTGCCCGGCCTAGTACAGCAGCTCGTCGTGATTTCGACTCAAAAGTCGTTCGAAGTCAACTGCAGAACTATTGAACCATGCTGCCTCTGTAGCCACACACAATTGAGAAAAAGTTGCCGGCGCAGAATTTTTTGCACGAAATGACCTCTGGAGTATGTCTCATAAATGATTGATAGGATTCAAATCGGGCCATCTGGATGGGCAAATCATTCGTCGATTATCTAGGATGTTCTTCAAACCAACCACGAAAAACTGTGACTCGGTGACATGGCGCACTGTCAAGGACACAAGAAGTCATCCATAAACATTCCACCGTTATTTGGAAACATGAAGACTATCAGGGGCTGCAAATGGCCTACAAATAGCCGAACATGGTGGTTTCCAGTCAACGATCCCTGTAAATACAGCCCACACCATTATGGAGCTCCAACAGTTTGCGCAATACTTTGTTGACAACTTTGGTCCATGGCTTCGTAGGGACTGCGCCACGCACTAACGCCACCACCGGCTTTTACCAACTGAAATTGGGGGCTCATCTGACCAGGGCACGGTTTTCCAGTCGTCTAATGGCCAACCGATTTGCTCACTAGCCCAGAAGAGGAGCGGTAGGCGATGTCGTGCTGTCGTCTGCTGCCATAGCCCATTAACACCAAATTTCGCTCCACTGTTGTGACAGATACGTTTGTATACATTCCGCATTGATTTCTGCGGTTATTTCACGTAGTGTTGCATGTCTTTTAGCACTGACAATATATATATATATATGCGTTATCCTGCATCATTGAGGTAAGAATTTTCAGTTTTTAAGAATGATTTTTCAGGGCCATGACGCAGCACTGCTGACGTCCAAATTTACCAGTTTAGAGTCACAGTCAGTTAATTATTGAAAGGTTACATTACGAGATTTCCATCTGTACTCAGATGATTCACGTGGAAAGGTTTCTGGTGTGTTTATGGCGGCACGACGGGAGTTAATAGACTTGATGGCGCATGATGTGTCCTACTGACCGATGTCTTTTTTTAGTCAGGTTATACCATAAATATATATTCTTCCATACAATGTAGTACAAAATATATATATATATTTTCTCCTGTAAGAAGCAAGAAGCCGGCCGGAGTGGCCGTGCGGTTCTAGGCGCTACAGTCTGGAACCGAGCGACTGCTACGGTCGCAGGTTCGAATCCTGCCTCGGTCATGGATGTGTGTGATGTCCTTAGGTTAGTTAGGTTTAATTAGTTCTAAGTTCTAGGCGTCTGATGACCTCAGAAGTTAAGTCGCATAGTGCTCAGAGCCATTTCAACCATCCTGTAAGAAATTTGTCTGGCTCAGCGCAGTGCAGTGCTGACCACAAGATTTTTGTTATATATGAAAAACTATTGATTTTATTTACGATAATCGGCATGACTATGGATAGGAGAAATTAGTAAAAAAACTTTAAATTCAGATGAATGACGGTCAAAAGTTATCTTTATAAGAAAGATTATTACTGGAAGAATTTTGAAAACATTTATCGGACTTTGATGTAACAATAGTACAAAAATCAGTGGTAGCAAATAACATATGCGCGCGGCAATAAATAACAATAATATTTTGATTTTATCTTATACTACATCGCCCGGGCACCGCCATCGTTCTCCACGACCGGCCATGGTAATTCCATACTATACTGCTGCCGACACTGCTCTCTTGTCTGCGATTCTTGGTAGCTTACATATCGCAGGCATCGAAGTTACATCTGCTCGAGTGCGCTAGCAATAAATTCCTTAGTCATGGACCTCTCACAACATTCAGAATATCAAAACCTTTTGAAACACTTTGCGCTGTCCGGAAACATTATGTCGCATGTGGGCATTATTGACCATATCCCTGCTAGTCTCTCGCGTGCAACAGACTGTGTATATCTTTGTACTGAAAAAGAGTTCAAAACAAAAGGAAAGGGCGTTATGATTAGAGTACATAAAAAAAATGGTTCAAATGGCTCTGATCACTATGGGACTTAACTTCTAAGGTCATCAGTCCCCTAGAACTTAGAACTACTTAAACCTAACTAACCTAAGGACATCACACACATCCACGCCCGAGGCAGGATTCGAACTTGCGACCGTAGTGATCGCGCGGTTCCAGACTGTAGCGCCTTTAACCGCTTGGCCACCCCGGCCGGCAGAGTACATCGAAATGTATAAATAATTGCCCGTATTGTGGAATTTTAGGGCAAATGACTATATAAGTATAAATGTTAATAATTAATCATATCGTTTGTTACTTAGAAAATATGGGGAAAGACCAGGAAGAACGATGTATTTCCTTTTTTTCTTTTTTTGAAAGTAATTAATCGTAGTTATCAATAAAAATATATATAAATGTTAATGTGTGTGTGTGTGTGTGTGTGTGTGTGTGTGTGTGTGTGTGTGTGTCCGCAAAATAATCGTTTATTGTAGTCCATGTATTATTGTATGACACGTTTCATTAACTGTGTATCAAATAAGTTCGATGCAAATGAAATGGTCATTATATGAGTGCGCGTTGTCTATTCTTTCGGACATATCCAAAAAAACAGGTACTACACATTCATAAAATAATTCACATCGAAGGGTCATGAACCTTCAGTGCAGATGCACGATTACTTTTTACCTTCCGAGAGAGGTGGGGCACTGGTTAGCACACTGGACCGCATTCAGGAGGACGACGGTTCAAACCTGCGTCCAGCCATTCTTATTTAGGTTTACCGTGATTTCCCTAAATCGCTTTAGGTAAATGCCTGCATGGTTCCTTTGAAATGGCACAGCCAACTTCCTTCCCTAATCCGAAGAGACCGATGACCTCGCTGTTTGGTCCCCTCCCCCGAATCAAACAACGAACCAACTTTTTACTTTCGGTCGAAATCTCAAAGTAGCGAGCATGGAGGTCTTGGACAAGGACCGCGGATAGGTGTCGCTCGGCGGGAGTGTGGGGGGCCGGGAGGCGTGCCGAGGTAGTCCGTACGATTGCGAGAAACGCTGTGTCCGTATTGTGCAGTGATTAACGAAACTGCTTAGCAAGCGAGATGCAGGGTTCGAGTCAAAAGCTGGCACACACTTTTCACTCATCGCCGCTGATTCCGCATGAAGTTCCGACGCAGTTGACATCAATAATGCCTTCCCTTTCTTTCCTTTCTCCCTCCCCACCCCCCCCACCCACCCCCCCTCCAGGTAGAGTTTACGTGAGTTGCTCAGCTCTGAGACTATCATGTCTCAAGAACTATATTTTGTAGGTGACACAAATAACAGTATATCCCAGAGAAGTGATAGTTATCCACTCAATATTTGTTACACGTACATATACTCGATGCCTTACTTAAAATAAGAATCAAACAATAACACAGGAATTGTTATAATCATAGTAATATCACTGCGAACTGCCATGTAATGACACACTTGTCTAAACGAGGGGTTTAGCAGAATCATGGAAAAACACTTCTAGTAGTATATAAGAATTTTGTAATGAATAGCGCTCCGTATTCTAGATTCCAAGAGGGAGGGGGAGAGGGAGGACAGATGCCTTTATATGTGGATGTCATGTATGTTTACAACCGTTTCCAGAATGTATCAGATGCTGGACACTCCCTGACCTAAATTTTCATTCTCCTTTTTTCTCTACTTGTAACAAAGTAGAGCAATTGTCACAGCAGCAACGTCTTTCTCGTCAACAATCTAAACCACAATATTGCTGCATAATAATTTTGAGCACTGTAGGGAGAACGTCAGTAATATTGTACAATATTATTGTGTGGTATTGTTGACCGTCTAAGGGCAGCTTTACGGTGATCCGCCGCGGGCAGCGGACGGCCTGGAGGAAGCGTCTTTTGCCCGGGGCCGTCGTCCGATAATCCATACGGCAATATCGCCGGCGAAATGTCAGCGAGGGCCGGCTTTATTAGCGCTGGCTCTCAGGCCTGGACCGCAATTAAGGCCCTTCAGTAGGTCAGCGGCTGCAGAAGGCCGCACTCAACCCACATGTCAATTCTGTGTTAACACTAGTCGTTGCTATCATCACAGGTAGAAAAAGTCTCGCCAAGTTACTTTGGTCCTACATTGCAACCAATACAAGATGATGAAATACAACCCGTTAATGTAGGCTACACCAGAGTACGGAACGCCAAACCAAACAAAATTTCCCAGACAAGCACAGGTTGGGAATGCACTGTTATGGAGTTCGTAATTCTCACACGTACTATTATTCTACTAAATTTGAAACACGATCGTGTTACTAATAATTCAATTAAGCAATCGAACTAATAGTTCTTTACTCATATCGTAAACACACTAAAATCAAAATTCCCCAACAGTCCAAAAAGTTTCGAGACTGGGTTATTAAAAGTAAAGTTGAGATTGTGGTTTTAATGTTTCTTGTGTTCTACTTGGGTGTAACGCACAGGACATTCATACAACTATGTGAAACTTTCGGTGAAGTCCTTCTTTGGAGCGTTGCTTAATGCGCGCCTAACAATGGCTTCAATGCCGATTATGTCGTCACAGCATTGACCCTTCACGCGAATATCTACACTCTGTCGTTTTGTGGTGCGTTCGTATTGATAATATGAAGTTTCGTTATCCGTGATTATTTTTTCCATATAAGAACTGCCCGCGAATTTGATGTTTACAGTTCTCAATTCAAGCTGCTACAGTACTTACTGCGCTGACGTCACTTGTATACCATAAATCGGTCTCGGAAGATTTGGACGAAGAGTGTACAGAAAAATGGGACTTTTGAAACGTTTTAATTAGGTCATATAAAGCAGCTATTACTACCTGTTACAAAATAATAGCAAGGTCGTCATCCAAACTGAACATAATTATGTTTTTTAAAAAGAAACAACTGCAATCAATAAAATCAAAATTTCAGTACAAGAATTAAATTTATTTACCAACAGTTTCATGAGGAAACTATTTCGCGGAATTAACTCTTCACTAGAGTATTGATCTTGCTCTTTACTATGAGATACTAATTAACAAGATAATTAAACCTCACGCAGAGCCTGAAAATAATCTGAACAGTTCTGAATAAATGAACAATTAAAGTTATCGTGGAATAACCTACTTTATTTATGTATTTACTCTGTTAGCGCATGTACAAGTATATCAATGTACGCCCGTCACAAGTAAAAACAATGGAATGCTAAATAATGTACAAACATTTAGCTTAAATTTGTTGATAGTACTGTCAGCTTGTAGTTATTCTCAAATTAATGACAATTTTTGGTGAACTTAAAATTTTACTTCGGTGTTGCTCCACAGCTTCCTTGCAGTCTTCTTTTTCTTTGCTCAATCTGTTACTTCTCAAACAATTCAATTAACTTTGCTAATCTCTGACAATTTCTGCTACAGTAAATTTTGCTGTCTTTCAGTATAGCTGTAACACCAAGATAGATGTTTAACATTCGGGCCAAGATCTATTACAGGTAAAATGACATGGATTAGTCACTGTTAAGACACCCACATAAGTTTGCATTCAGTTAATATATGCATTAAAAAGCGAACATTGTAAATAATGGCCCATGCATTTTTACAGTTACAAACAATTGTCAGAAGGGAGCAAAGTGAAATACTGCATCCGCGTCGGCAAGTATTGTATAGACATAGCCTAAACGTGTACATGGCTCACAAAAGGCTCTTTTTCCAGTTTACAACTGCCGTGGAGGATAACATAGGCATTCCTAATCTTTAAATTCAGAGCTAGCAGTCGTCCGGAGCTCTAATACTTTGGTTGGTTTGTATTGGGGGAGAAGACCCGACAGCGAGGTCGTCGGTCTCATCGCGTTAGGTAAGGATGGGGAAGGGAGTCGGCCGTGCCCTTTCAAAGGAACCATCCCGGTATTTGCCTGGAGCCATTTAGGGAAATCGCGTAAAACCTAAATCAGGATGGCCGGACGCGGGATTGAACCGTCGTCCTGCCGAATGCGAGTCCAGTGTGCTAACCACTGCGCCACTTCACTCAGTAATACTTTGGTGAACCATCAGGTGTTCTTATTTTAAACCCAGACATCTATCGGTTTCTGTCTTGGACCGTCATCACGGATGGAGGGTTAAAATGGCTTAAGTCACCATACTGCAATAGTCATTACTTAACATTTGTTATGCATGTCATGAATGTAAATATATGACACAAGCCTTTAACGCAAACATATGAATTCTAAATGTAATCTTCTCTTCAGTAATGCAATACGTAGACTTAAGCCATTTTAGCCTTTCGTCCGTGATGATGGTCCAGGACCGAAATCGGTAGATGTCTATGTTTAATATAAAAACAGCTGATGGTTTAAATATACATTTTATACATTAATTAACGGCTCTTGACAGCAACCTTCCAAAAATGTCTAATACTTTGGAACTGGACTTACACTGCTCTGCCAAACAACCCAATGGAAATAAATTAAAGTGCGGGAGCATGTTGTCAGAAGTCTCACAGTCGTGCACAGAAAGCTAAGCTCCACTTGGTGGGAGGTCAGTGTGAGTCTAGCCCCACAACACTAGGCATTTGGAAGAACGGGAGAGGGCGGTGTATCTCAACCAGCGAGGAGACATTGTGCATCGTGGTGGTATTCTTGATTACAAAAACTACAGGAGACAAAATGTGGATGACTTAGTTAGGGGAAGAATCGCTGGGAAACGAAGAAGGACTAAGTGTGACGAGTATAGCTTAAAAGTTTGGTGTTGCTTACAGCGCTGTTTCCCGTCCATGGGGTACGTTGCAGACCACTGTACTGCTACCCAAAGGAGAGGAGGTTGTCAACCACGGTCAGCCACAGCAGCATATACAAAGTTACATTGTGCAGCAGGCAAGAAGAGACGCACGTAAAACTGCGAGTTCAATTGCTACCACATTTAAGAGAACTGCAAGGCACACAGCTCACGCTCTATAGAGGCACGGCGACTGCATGTGGGTGGTGTCCTTGCCCAAAGGCCAGTGCTTTGTGTTCCGTAGACATTTGCAGATCAGCGGCTCTGTTTGCCATGGTGTCAAGAGTCCCATAGGGACTGTACCAACGAGGAAATGTGGCCTCGTGCTCTTCTCCGGTGAGAGAAGTTTCAGTCAGACTAGTAATTCTGGACGTATCCTCATATGGCGAGAGGTGAGAACACGTTATGCACCCAGGAACAGTGTAGAACATGATCGTTTTGGTGGTCCTGGTGTTACGCTGTGAGGAGGCATAATGTTGCATGGGCATACTGACATCCACATCTTTAAACAGGGTACACGTATTGGTCAGTCCCTATTGTGACACTGTACTCCCAGGTGCATCTTTCTGGGGTGTATTCGGTTCCGAATTTTGCGGATGACAATGCGCGACTGCGAGGACCAGCGCAGGTGGAGGAACTCTTGGGATGGGAATATATTCGGCAAATGGAATGAACTGCCTGTTCCCTAGACTTAAATCCCATCGAACAGCGGCCTGGATGTGTTGTGTAGACTTACTGCGGCACGTACAGGTGCAGCAACGACCACAAGAACTCTTACCGACTTCGAGACCAGCATGGGAGCACAGTGAAGAACGCGCATTGCCGTCCGTGGTAATCACACGCCACATTAAGAACCACTTCCCGCCTTTTGTAATGGACAGGGGACCAGCTTATTTCGCGGTGACTTCAGCGTAATTATTGTCTTGCTCAAAAAAGTGCTTGCTTACGGTCTATCTGATGACACATGCGGTTGGGTAGAAAGTTTTCTAACAGACAGAGAGCAGTATGTCGTCCTGAATGGGGTAACTTCAATAGAAACAGAGCAGCGTAATAGGTCCGTTGCTTTTTACGATTTACATAAACGATCTGGTTGATAGTATTGACAGTGGAATTTGACTGTTTGCCGATGATGCTGTAGTCTACAGGAAAGTAGTATCACACGAAAGTTGTGAACAAATCAATGAGGATTTGCAAATGTGTGGTGTAAGGACTGGCAGTTATCTCTCAATATTAGTAAGTGTAACCTACTGCGTATAACATGGCGAAAATCACCTTTAATGTACGAGTACAAAATAAATGCCCAGCCTTTGAAAGCGGTAACATCTGTCAAGTATCTGGGTGTGGCTATTCGAATTGATCTCAAATAGAATGATTAAATTACACATGCAACGAGCAAGGCGAACTCTAAATTGCGGTTTATTGGTAGAATCCTGAAGCGATGCAGTCCTTTAACAGAGGAAATTGCTTACAATAATTTAGTTCGTCCAGTCTTAAAGTATTGTTCGTCTGTATGGGACCCTTACCATATGGGTCTCATTCAAGAGACTGAGAAGATCGAAAGAACGGCAAGATTCGTGACTGGTACATTTAGTCGTCGCGAGAGAGTTTCAAATCTCATTGAAAGTTTGAAGTGAGACACACTTACAGATAGACGGCGTGCTAAAAGGAAGGGGCTGCTCACTAAATTCCGAAATCCGATCTTCGCCGAGGATGTAGAGCATATATTATTACCACCAACTTTCAAATCGTGCAATGATCACCATTAAAAAATAAGGGAAATTAGAGCTCCTACTAAGGAGTTCAGGCAGTCGTTTTTCCCTCGCACGATCCGCACGTGGAACAGAGGGGGGGGGGGGGGATATGGCTTTGGCTCGAATTGTGCCCTCCGCCACACACCGCTTGGTGGCTAGCGGAGTTTATATGAAGATGTAGATGTAAAAGTGTCATTTTTGTTCTACTAATTATGAGTCACTTCTGTAGTATTCGGTAGCAGTTCTTTCCGTGTATGGTCCAACTTTCATCAAGGTATGTTACCTGACTGCGGCACATCAGCAAAAATTACTTTCAGCCTTTAGTTTTGTGTACAGTGTACTACATTTTAGTCTCGTCACCACCACTAGATGTGTACTGCCTATTGGTTAGCAACCGATTGGTGCCTTGCTGACAACTAGTTATCAACTTTAAATGTCTACTGCTGTCAGATAGTAAAAAGCGTGTTATTCGTGCGACAGCAAATTCTTGAACAGGTATAAAACGTTGCTGATGATAATATTGCAACTAACAACTACAGACAGCAATAATGGTTTACTCAAAGTTGACGTGTATTCATCTGTCACGTCAGGACAAGTACTGATGAAGGCAAGAAAGTTGAAATAAGCTTATAAACTAAAATAAAATATCAAGCAGTATAGTGTTTTCCAGTTCTCTGCATAATTATAATAATGATGATTATAAATTATTATAGTTGGATACACAAGGATGTATTACAATGTGGAAATTACATTACATAATAGTTTGCAGCATTTGCTCATATGCTTGCATGCGATGGCTTCCCACTATGATTGAAGTGTTCCATTTAGGATAAGTAGGCGAAATTCTTTAATAATACCAATGACCAATATCTTCTGATAACTATAGAAGACAATGTATAGAAATGCTTACAGTTTCTTTTTGGTTGCTTCCTTCTTGACGATCGCGTTCATTTAGTAATTAATATAAGATATATGGTTCAAATGGCTCTGAGCACTATGGGACTTAACTGCTGTGGTCATCAGTCCCCTAGAACTTAGAACTACTTAAACCTAACTAACCTAAGGGCATCACACACATCCATGCCCGAGGCAGGATTCGAACCTGCGACCGTAGCGGTCACGCGGCTCCAGACTGTAGTCCCCAGAACCGCACGGCCACTCCGGCCGGCTATAAGATATACTAAGAGTGACAAGTATTTATCAGACACGAGGCTGCTTCACCTCTTCAGTCTTGACACAGACTGTTTCAAGTAATGTTTCTTAATAGTACCGCACACACTAGACTCGGAAGCGTTCTGAGACGAGATCCTGACTCGTTTCTAAAATATTTTGGAAGGTAATCCGCTCTTCTATCATTTGTGGACTCCTTCAGTACAATCTGCAAGTTTTGTATGCTGTACGCGATCACCATAAGTCACTAGTGACGTGTAGCTCATAATAGAGACGGCTTTCTCCGGAGAACATAAAGTTTTCAGTGAGTACTAAAAATCTCTTTCTACACCATGTCCAAGAAGAATTCCAAATAAGACATATCACAACATGACTGTTTTCGAAACTGTCCATAACATATTAGGCAAAATCGTGAGTACTTTAATTCGATGTCACAACACTACGAAGTGTCATGCCAACTAGTATCTGTCGGTTAGAGATAGTTGTCAAGGGCTCATCCAAGAATGAGCGTTATACGAATGCCATTTTTACGATGTCACGTGTCTCACTGTACCGGGAGGAACAATAACCAGAGGGAATGGAACTGTGTGCTTTATTACGGACTGGCAAATAAAACAAAAGAAACGGTGACAAGTTCTCATTGATAGCAAGCTCCCTGCAAAGCAGCACATTGTAAGCTCATCAATCGTTACACAAGGGAAGCTGTGCTTTAGAGCTGAACGATTTTCTCGACATTAACTACAGGTTGTAAGACTACGTACACGGAGCGTATCGGCACTAACAGCGAAAACTGACACTGGTGAAAGTATGCGACTTTATAAGCGGATACATCCCAGTAAATATGGCTCCACTATCGAGCCGTTTGCGAGATGATTGTGAACGGCCGGTCGTGAACCGCCTCTCAGTTCACTATTACATCTTTACTTATAGTTGCCAAAAATATATTTGAAATGTAGACTTTTAGATTAAGTCCCCATCTACTCTGAGGTGACAAAAGTCATGGGATAACGGTATGCACATAAACAGATGGCGTTAGTATCGCGTACAAAAGATATAAAAGGGCAGTGCATTGGCCGAGCTGTCATTTGAATTCAGGTAAATTACGTGAAAAGATTTCCGACGTGGTTAAGGCCGCACTACGGGAATTAACAGACATTAACGCACGGGATATTCAGTTTCGGAAATCGTTAATGAATTCAATATTTCGAGATACACAGTGTCAAGAGTGTGTCGAGAATACCAAATTTCAGGCATTACCACTCACCACAGACAACGCAGTAGCCGACGGACTTCACTTAACGACAGAGAGCATCGGAGTTTGGACTTAGTTATAATTCCTTACAGACAAGCAACATTGCATAAAATAACCCTGGAAGTCAATGTGGGACGTACGACGAACGTATCCGTTAAGACAATGGGGCGAAATCTGGCGCCAATAGGGTATGGCAGTAGACGACCGATGCAAATGCCTTTATTGACAGCATGACATCGCTGCAGTGCCTCTTATAGGCTCGTGACCATTTCGGTTGGACCCTAGGCGGCTGGAAAACCGTGGTTTCGTCAGAACTGTTGATAGGGATCCATACCCCACGAAGCCATAGACGCAAGTTGTTTGCTGGTGCCTCCATAAAGCTGTGGGCTGTGTTTACATAACACGGACTGGGGTCCGACTGAACTGTTCATTGACTGGAAATGGTTATGTTCGGCTATTTGCAGATTATTTGCAGTCATTCGTGGACTTCATGTTGTTAAACAACGATGGGATTTTTATGGGTGACAGTGCACTGTGTCACTGCCACAATTGTCCTGGACAGTTCGAGCTACTGATTTGGCCGCCCAGATCGACCGGCATGAATAACATAGAATATTTATGGAACGTAATCGAGTGGTCAGTTCGTGAAAAACATGCTGCACCGGCAACACTTTCGTAATTATGAGTGGCTACAGAGGAGTTCTAATAATGTCTATTACTGATTTCATCAATTAGTTTTTCTGTAAATAAGTGATTTTATAATATACCATGTTCCTTTTTTGATTATTGTTGGATAGTAGTAAAGTATCTGTCAATTTTTATACATTTTGATAATCATTTCTTCGGCTTTGATATTTTTTTTTTAATTCCTGTAAAAGTTTAAAATGTCGACCGATACATCGAAATTTTTGCCTCGGTGATATCTATGTGTTTTGTAAATATCGATACAGATCGTATAGATATTTTTAAAAAACTTGCACAGCCGAAATGGCGACCTAGGTCAGTGCACAGTGGCCGTGACTTCTGTACTGAACGTACACTCCCGGGAATCGACGTCCGTCGGGAGCGACAGGCTGCATTGCGTGTTGCCTACCCTGCAGCGTAACGCTGCGTACCAGGCTCCGCAGACGGGGCTTTGGGAGCACGGCGGGTGAGCCATAAGTTTCACCACCGTATCCTCGACCTCCTCAGTTCGAAAAGTCTTTAAGACTCAGCCTCCGAGGCACTGAAGCTATACAAGCAGCAGACGCTGTAGGTTACATGGACACACACCACAATGAACTCGACTTTAATTTTTGTACTGATTAACGCCTCTGTGTGGTATTAATTTCAACTATTCCTCGAAAACCTCAGAAGACTCACTTCCTCATTGTAGCGATAATATAGAAGTATTTCACATACTCCAATACTCAACGAGTAGTCGTGTGACTATGAGGCTTGTACAGCTATTCGACAGAGCGCCACACGGCATATCTTGTGGCGCAGTCATGATTTCTCAAATAAGCTGACTTTATTTGCACCCGTGGTCTAGGGGTAGCGTCTTTCATTCATAATGAAAACGTCTTCGGGCCCGGGTTCGAATAGCGCCGCTGCTTAAATTTTGATTAACAATCAGCATTGGCATCTGAAGACTTCCGGCTTAAGAAGTCACCCTCATTCTGTCAACGGCCTTGTCAAAGAGTGCGGAGGAGCGGACAGAGGTTCAGAACACACTCTTGTCCTAGAGGTGGGAAACTGCCCCTAAAAGCGGAAGAATCCCAAATGATCAATGGCATGATGATGCAGTAGGCAATGGAAACCACTGCATTATAGACATGTAACGTGTATCCACAGGACGTGTGGCCTGTAAATGAAGAAGTGTCATGATGATCTCTCCATTGGCAAAAAATTCCGGAATAGTTCCCCATTCGGATCTCCGAGAGGGAACTGCCAAGGCGGAGGTAACCATGAGAAAAAGATTGAATAATCAACGAAAGGATAACGTTCTGCTAGTCGGGGCTTGGAATGTCAGAAGCTTGAACGTGGTAGGGAAACTAGAAAATCTGAAAAGGTAAATGTAAAGGATCAATCTAGATATAGTAGGGTTCAGTGAAGTTAAATGGAGAGAAGACAAGGATTTCTGGTGAGATGAGAATAGGGTAATATCAACAGCAGCAGAAAACGGTATAACGGGAGTAGGATTCATTATGAATAGAAAGTTAGGGCAGAGAGTGTGTTACTGTGAACAGTTCAGTGGCAGGGTCGTTCTTATCAGAATCGACAGCAAACCAACACCGACAACGATATTTCAGGTATACATGCCGACGTCACAAGCTGAAGATGAAGAGACAGAGAAAGTGCATGATGATATTGAAAGAGCAATACAGTATGTAAAGGGGGATGAAAATCTAATAGTCATGAGGGACTGGAATGCAGTTGTAGGGGAAGGAGTAGAAGAAAAGGTTACAGGAGAATATGGACTTGGGACAAGGAATGAGAGAGAAGAAAGACTAAGTTCTGTAACAAGTTTCAGCTAGTAATAGCGAATACTCCGTTCAAGAATCACAAGAGGAGGAAGTATACCTGGAAAAGGTCGCATGATATGCGAAGACTTCAGTCGGATTACATTATGGTCAGACAGAGATCCCGAAATCAGATACCGGATTGTAAGGTGTACCCAAGAGCAGATATAGACTCAGATTACAAGATAGTAGTGATGAAGAGTAGGCTGAAGTTTAAGACATTAGTCAGGAAGAATCAATACGCAAAGAAGTGGGATACGGAAGTACTAAGGCTATAGATATGGCAATAAGGAATATCTTAGTAGGCAATACAGCTGAAAAGGAATGAACATCTCTAAAAAGGGCAATCACAGAAGTTGGGAAGGAAAACACAGGTAAAGAAGGTAAATGCGAAGTAACCATGGGTAACAGAAGATACACTTCAACTGATCGACGAAAGGAGGAAGTACAAATATGTTCCGGGAAACTCAGGAACACAGAAATAAAAGTCGCTGAGAAATGAAAGTGTAGGGAAGCTAAGACGAAGTGACTGCAGGAAAAATGTGAAGACATCGAAAAAGAAACGACTGTCGGAAGGACAGGCTCATCATACAGGAAAGTCAAAACAACCTTCGGTGACATTAAAAGCAAGGGTGACAACATTAAGAGTGCAACGGGAATTCCACTGTTATACGCAGAGGAGAGAGCGGATAGATGGAAAGAATATATTGAAAGCCTCTATCACGGGGACGATTTGTCTGATGTGATAGAAGAAGAAAAAGGAATCGATTGAGAAGAGATAGGGAATCCAGTATTAGAATTTAAAACAGCTTTGGAGGAATTAAGATCAAATAAGGCAGAAGGGATAGATAACATTCCCTCAGAATTTATAAAATCATTGAGGAAAGGGATAGCAAAACAACTATTCACGTTGGTGTGTAAAATGAGTCTGGTGACATACCATCTGACTTTGGGAAAAGCATCATCCACACAATTCCGAAGACAGCAAGAGCTGACATGTGTGAGAATTACCGCACAATCACCTTAACAGCTCATGCAATCAATTTGCTTATAAGAATAATACACGGAAGAGTGGAAAAAAAATTTAGGAAGCGTTAGATGACGATTAGATTGGCTATAGGAAAGGTAAAGGCACGAGAGAGGCATTCTAACGTTGCGGTTAGACTAAAGAAAAATCAAGACCGTTCATAGGATTTGTCGACCTGGAGAAAGCGTTCGGCAATGTAAAATGGTGCAAGATGTTCGAAATTCTGAAACGGTAGGGGTAAGCTATAGGGAGAGAAGTGTCATATACAATATGTACAACAGCCAAGAGGGAATAATAAGAGTGGACCACCAAGAACGAAGTGCTCGTATTAAAAAGAGTGTAAGACAAGGATGTAGCCTTTCACCCCTACTGTTCAATCTGTACATCGAGGAAGCAATGATGGAAATAAAAGAAAGGTTCAGGAGTGGAATTAAAATTCAAGGTGAAAGGATATAAATGATAAAATTCGCTGATGACATTGCTATCTTGAGTGAAAGTGAAGAAGAATTACATGATCTGCTGAATAGAATGAACAGTCTTAAGAGTACAGAGTGTGGATTGAGAGTAAATCGAAGAAAGACGAAGGTAATGGGAAGTAGTAGAAATAAGAACAGCGAGAAACTTAACATCAGGATTGATGGTTACGAAGTAGGTGAAGTTAAGGAATTATGCAACCTAGGCAGCAAAACAACCAATGACGGTCGGAGCAAGGAGGACATCGAAAACAGACTATGAGCGGCAAAAAGTGCATTCCTGGCCAAGAGAAGTCTACTAATACCAGATATAGTCCTTAATTTGAGGAAGAAATTTCTGAGAATGTACGTCTGGAGTACAGCATTGTATGGTAGTGAAACATGGACTGTTGGAAAATTTGAACAGAAGAGAATCGAAGGATTTGATATGTTGTGCTACAGACGAATGCTGAAAATTAGGTGGACTGATAAGCTAAGGAATGAGGAGGTTCTGCGCAGAATCGGAGAGGAAATGAAGATGTGAAAAACACTGATACGGAGAAGGAACAGGAAGATAGGACATCTGGTAAGACATGAGGGAATGATTTCCATGGTACTAGAGGGAGCTGTAGAGGGTAAAAACTGTAGAGGAAGACAGGAGATTGGAATACATCCAGCAAATAATTGAGGACGTAGGTTGTAAGTGCTTCTCTGAGATGAAGAGGTTAGCACAGGAGAGGAATTCGTGATGGGCCGCATCAAACCAGTCAGAAGACTGATGACAAAAAGAACAACAATTTGACCTCACTATATAAGCTGACGCTGTTCGAGTTCCAGATCGCGACCTTATTGCTGTTCAAGGGGGTTACATGCACGACCTAAGCAGTAGCCAACTACGCTAGTTACTAGTCTAAAATGACATGACAAGAAATTGTAATTTTCGATTCTTTTGGCATCCATATTTTGCCTTTTGATCTCTTTTCATTTTCTTTCTGTTTTAATACAAATTTTCAGCTCTGCATATGTTGCAGTCAAATATTATTTGCAGTCGATTTCGAAGTCTTTTATGGCTTCATCTACATTTGTTGCCATGAAACGCATTAGAGAATGCTGCGGTACAGTAGCAAAACACGTTTACATGTGTACTTCGTTTGATCAGTTATTCTTACATTCTAGGGGATGGATAACAACAGGCCTCGAATCGAATGCAAATAAAATATACAATGAACACAGCTGAGTGGAAAATTAGTAAGAAAATCGCTTGTATGTTCGAAAACAAAATATTTACAGCGTCATGGAACCGATAAGAATATAATGAACTTATGTAACAGTTCTACGGGCGTTTCCAATTAAGTTTGCTTCGTTCTCTTTCTCACTTTCTAATTTTATAATGGACTTCAGTTAGAACGTGTCCTTTTCTGCACTGAGCTGCATCACCTAGCACGATTTGCGACCAATATTTTGTCCACACCCCAATCTGTTGTGTTTACTGTTGTTTTTCAGTTGTTACCCCACGAATCAATATGATTACGATGATTTCACTTTTGAGCGGCGCTCATAGTAAGATCTGAAACTTAAGCCAGAGAAATCTATTACGGATGAGCGTGTTTTGCAAACTTAAAGCTATATTAATAAATGCCAATTTGCGATTTACACTTGATCTCCATACACGATTTTATTTATCGCTAGCAGTTTCTATAATGTTCTTCATTTACACCCGTGCTAAGAATCTGCTCTCTCTCTCTCTCTCTCTCTCTCTCTCTCTCTCTCTCTCTCTCTCTCTCTCACACACACACACACACAATTTATGCTGACGATAAACCATTATAACATCTTTAATTTTCTAAATGCAAACGACGAGAAGCAGGGATAGAAGTTTTTGTTTCTTCCGTCCCACCGGTACGTGAGAAAATTAAATCTGTCTTCAGGCCTCCGTCAAGAAGAACGAAAACTTGATCCTGAAGGTAAACAACTGAAATGCTTTGACTAATAAGAGTCTCAAGCTGCTGACTGTGTTTATGAAGAATGACTCAAATATTTAGCACGCAATAACACTTCCACCGGAAAGCTTGAGCAGGGTTCCAAACGGCGGCCCACGCTCATCTTTTTGTCAACTGAAGTGCAAATGAGTTCCTATTTCAACTAACTCCTGACCTTTGTTGTCTATAGCTAAGCATACTCTCTAAAATGGCCTCTGATGAATTTGGACGACACATCTATGGTGTTTGAGACCCCGGGAGTAGACAACACTGTCACAACGACTGATAACCAAGGGAGCAAGATGTATGAGACAGTCGAAGTACTCCCAGACTTCAAGAAGAATATAGTAATTCCAAATCCAAAGGAAGCAGGCGCTGACAGGTGTGAAAATAATCGAACTGTCAGTTTAATAAATCACAGTTGCAAAATACTAGCAGAAATTCTTTACAGAAGAATGGAAAAACTGGTAGAAGCCATATCGTTGAAGAATAATTTGGATTGCGGAGAAATGTAGGAACACGTGAGGCAATACTGATCCTGCAATTTCTCGTAGAAGGCAGATTAAGGAACGGCAAACCTATGTTTTGGATCTAGAGACAGCTTTTGACAATATTGACTGGAATACTCTCTATGAAACTGTGAAGATAGCAAGGGTAAAATACGTCTAGCGAAAGGATGTTAACAACTTTACAGGAACAAGACGGTAGTCACAAGGGTAGAGGGGCATGAAAGAGAAGTAGTGGTTGAGAAGGGAGTGAAACAGTAGCCTATCCCCCATGTTATTTAGTCTGAACATTTAACGAGCAGCAAGGAAATCAAAAGAAAAATTTGGGACAGGAATTAAAGTTCAGGAAGAAGAAATAAAAACATTGACGTTTGTCGATGACAATGTAATATTGTTAGAGACATCAAAGGACTTGGAGGAGCAGTTGAACGGAGTTGACGGTGTCTTGAAAGAAGGATATAAGATAAAAATCAACAAAAGCAAAAGAAGGATAACGGAATGTAGTTAAATCAGGCGATACTGAGGGAATTACTTTAGTAAATGAGATACTTAAAGTAATAGATGAGGTTTGATATTTTGGCAACAAAAGAACTGCTGATGACCGAAGTATATAGGATATAAAATGTAGCCTAGCAACGTCAAGAAAAGCGTTTCTGAAGAAGAGAACTTCTTTAACATCGAACGTAGACTTCAATGTTAGGAAATCTTTCCTGAAAGTATTTGTCTGGAGTGTAGCCATGTGTGGAAGTGAAACAGGGACGATAAACCGTTTAGACAAGGACAGAATATAAGCTTTTGAAACTTAATGCTACAGAAGAAAGCTGAAGATTAGATGGGTAGATCACGTGGTATCTAATAAAGAGGTTCTAAATAGAATTGGGGAGACAAGAAATTTGTGTCACAACTTGAGTAAAGGAAGGGATCGGTAGATAAGTCACCTTCTGAGACGTCAAGGCAACACCAATTTAGTACTGGAGGGAAGCGGAGAGATAAAAATCGTAGAGGGAGAGCAGGAGATGAATACAGTAAGCAGGTTGCAGTATTTGTGCGGAGATGAAGAGGCTTGCACAGGACGGAGTAGCACGGAGAGGTGCATAAACCACGACAACTACTGTGGTTGAGGTACGCCCCCGACGTCTCCCCTGCCCCCCTCCCATCTGTCTGCGGCCTTGTGTCATCTCACGTAAAAGTGTGAAATGTCTGCGAACGTTTTCTGAATGAGACGGATCGTGGGTCCCAGTCTGACCGTCACGTGGTGGTATGTGGGAAACTGCCTGAAATTCACATCCAGGCTGAACGGCGCGCCGGCTCTTGTCATTAATCTGCGAGGCGGATACGATCCGGGGTTGGAGCGCCTTCCCGAATCTCAGAAATGGGTTGATAATGCACGTGGATATCCGAAAGGGTACCATTTTACTATTAATAATATTTCTTAATATTGTGCTAATTCTTGAGATTCATAAATATTACAACTAACAGTCACATAAAGTACAAAATAATTAAAAACGCAACTTAGTAGTACAGCGCATATGGCGTTGGGAGACGTCCAGCTCTCACGTCGAATAGCGTGCTTGTGTCTCTGCAACCGTCAGAAGATATCAGCCGTCTGATCAGTTGGCGTCGCGGCTATGTCATACTGCGTTAGTGGCTCGTAATGTTTCACCGTATGAGGTGTCCCCACCTCGTTTCTTGATTCTTTTGGAGTTTTGCGAGCTTACCGACTTCTCCTGTGACAAGTAAGCTAGCTAGTGACACGATCGCCATCCTCTCTGGCTGTACGATTTCCCGGCGAAAAGAGAGCTGTGCCAGCGGTCTCCCGTAGGCTTGTCACGCTAGGCGGCCGGTGGCGTACGCAGCCGCGGGCCGCCGAGTTATGGATGTGCTGCGGGCCGGCATCCATCCATATAAGGTGGTCGCGTGACTCTAGTTGTATCTCCCGCATAATGGCGCTATTGAATATGTAGCGTATTTAAATGAGGCGGCATCCCAGCGGCGCGGCCGCCTGGCCCAGTTCGCCGTGACACGCCGCGCCACGCCGCCCAGGAAGAGTGCTTACCTGGCCGCCGCCGCCGCCGCCGCCACCGCCGTCTCTTTCCCAGCGCCCACCTGTCTGTCTTTCTGTCTGTCTCTCCCTCTCTCTCTCTCTCCTGTCTGCAGTGCCGCAGCCTGCTTCAAAACATCTTCCATGAGTGCAATGCGCTTGCTAAATTTGTCTCAAGCTATCTTCAGCAAAGACGATCTAACGTATCAAGAGCCTTCATTCAAGTCGTTCCACGGCGGTTGAGAAGTTAGCTGCATTCTAATTCGAGCAGATGAATAAAATCAACTAGATTTAGATATGGCTGCAATACAAAACAAGAAAAAAATATTCGCATAATTAAGAGGAACGTACTATTTCGGTAGAAACAAGGACATGATATGTTTCAAGACAGAATACCACGCAAGTTTTTACGTGGCTGAGAGCAGCGATCATTACATCTTGAATAATATTTCCACATAGAGTATAGATTCTAGATTTCAGTGCTGCTTTAATTTTTGGCTGTGTTACTTTCTTAATAAGTGACTCTAGTTACGATAAATATAGTTTACGGGATGTTTATTTACTAAAATAACTCCACACATATACACACTTCAAAAAATGTTTTGCATCACCCCAGTTCCCAGTACCCCTGAAGATAGACGTTGAAAGTGGATATTGTATCAGATACAGTCCCTTAGACTGCTCAGAGATGTCACTAAATCGGCCCAAAGACGAAACCAACCATGCATGAGCGGCGCCAGTTAGACGGAGGGGATCCGACAGCCGATAAGTTCCAGTCAGTCCACCAGGAAGGAGGTACACGGCTAGTGTTGTCTGTAGTTCAACCATGTCTAGATGGTCATTACCGCAGTTCGATCGCGTCCGCATTGTTACTTTGTGCCAGGAAGGGCTCTCAATAAGTGAACCAAGACGATGTTGTTCTGAAAATGGCTCTAAGCACTATGGGACTTAACATCTGAGGTCATCAGTCCTCTAGACGTAGAACTACTTAAACATAACTAACGTAAGGACATCACACACATCCATGCCCGAGGCAGGATTCGAACCTGTGACCGTAGCAGCAGCGCATTTCCGGACTGAAGCGCCTAGAACCGTTCCGCCACAACGGCCGGCGATGTAGTTCTGACATGGAGGAGATACAGAGAGACAGGAACTGTCGATGACATCCCTCGCTCAGGCCGCCCAAGGGCCACTACTGCAATGGGTGACCGCTGCCTACGGATTATGGCTCGGAGGAACCCTGACAGCAACGCCACCATGTTGAATAATATTTTTCGTGCAGCCAAAGGACGTCGTGTTACGACTCAAACTGTGCACAATAGGCGAAACTTCA
Source organism: Schistocerca cancellata (assembly GCF_023864275.1). Classification (NCBI taxonomy): domain Eukaryota; kingdom Metazoa; phylum Arthropoda; class Insecta; order Orthoptera; family Acrididae; genus Schistocerca; species Schistocerca cancellata. The sequence continues at coordinate 320,626,932 of NC_064630.1, read as the reverse complement.
CTCTCGACGTCCATGGCGAGGTCCATCTTTGCAACCACGACACCATGCATCGCGGTACAGATGGGCCCAACAAGATGCCGAATGGACCGCTCAGGATTGGCAACACGTTTTCTTCACCGATGAGTGTCGCATATGCCTTCAACCAGACAATCGACAGACGTGTTTGGAGGCAATCCGGTCGGTCTGAACGCCTTAGACACACTGTCCAGCAAGTGCAACAAGGTGGAGTTTCCCTGCTGCTTTGGAGTGGCATTATGTGTGGTCGATGGACTCCGCTGGTGGTCATGGAAGGCGCCGTAACGGCTGTACGATACGTGAATGCCATTGCCATCCTCCGACCGATAGTGCAACCTTATCGGCAGCATATTGGAGAGGCGTTAGTCTTCATGGACGACAGTTCGCGCCCCCGTCGTACACATCTTGTGAATGACTTCTTTCAGGACAACGACATCGCCCGACTATTGTGGCCAGCATGTTCTCCAGACATGAACCCTATCGTACATGCCTGGGATAGATTAAAATGGGCTGTTCCTGGCCGGCAGGGGTGGCCGAACGGTTCTAGGCGCTACAGTCTGGAACCGCGCGACCGCTACGGTCGCAGGTTCGAATCCTGCCTGGAGAATGAATGTGTGTGATGTCCTTAGGTTAGTTAGGTTTAAGTAGTTCTAAGTTTTAGGGGACTGATGACCTCAGAAGTTAAGTCCCATAGTGCGCAGAGCCATTTAAACCATATTTTTGGCTGTTTCTGGACGGCGTTACCCACGAACCACTCTGAGGTATCTACGCCGAATCGCCGTTGAGGAGTGCGACAATATGGATCAACAGTGCTTTGATAAACTTGTGGATAGTATGCCGCGACGAATATAGTCATGCATCTGTGCTAGAGGACATGCTACTGGGTATTAGAGGTACCGGTGTGTACTGCAATTTGGACCACCACCTCTGAAGGTCTCGGTGTATTATGGTAGAACATGCAGTGTGTGGTTCTAAAATGGCTCTGAGCCCTATGGGACTTAACGTCTAATGTCATCAGTACCCTAGAACTTAGAACTACTTAAACCTAACTAACCCAAGGACATCACACACATCCATGCCCGGGGCAGGATTAGAACCTGCGACCGTAGCGGTCGCGCGGTTCCAGACTGTAGCGCCTAGAACCGCTCTGCCACCCTGGCCGGCCATCGCAGCAAGGCTCCGCAAACTTGTCCGGTCTCCCGCGTTACGGCCGGCCGCTCACAGCTGTGACTCCTGCAATGTTGGAACCTCATTCGAGGTGATCGATGAATCACAATGAAATACCTCGTTGCCTAAATGGGCTCTCTCTTGGTAGCACTGAGACACTCGTCTACCGGTTGGGGTGTTCAAAGGCATTTTCCCGATGGGTTCCAGCCTAACAGAAGACCATCAACAAAAAGGCAGGACCATGTGTGCGGAACTGCTTTCGTTTTATGAGGCTTATCGTGGCAATTTTTTGTCGTATTTCCAGCATGCTGAGGTGATTAGAGTCAGTAACTTCAGGTACAATTTCAATATGATAAACCGCCAAAGTTGCAAAGCTCTTATTATTACCTGATGATGTTTTTATTCATAACCCATTCGCAAATTATACCGTGCAACAATAGGTTAAAATTACAATTTGTTACATAAAGTAGCTAACAGCCAATATATGTCACGAAGTGCAATATTTAAAGTATCAAAATGCTGCCACCGAATCAGAATAAATATTACTCGACATAGCAAAAAATCATAACAATCGTTACCCAAAGGAGTACGGTGCAGGTGATAATGTAACCGGGTACAAGCAGAAACTGACATCCCAACTTCAGTCAGAATGGTGAAATTTTCCTGCAGCAATGTGGTTCCATGTGGGCACACAGACCCTCCCAGTAAGGTGGCGTAGGGCCGTCGCATTGAACGGAGGTTATGATGAACAATAACGTTTTGTAGTCAACAGAGTGAGGAATAATATGCTGTATGGTAATCGACAACAAAACCAACCTACTTTTACAAAAGAAATGTGTTGCATTATTTTCTGAACGCCCCTCGCTCTTCTTTAGCCAATAGGTGTACTAGACCAAAAATTGGTCTCCTGCTGGAGACATCTCGCTAAACAATGAAATGATCGTACGGCATTACTGGATGGGAGACCCCATCTTTAGCTTTTCGGCCACCTGATGCAAGTGTCTTAATTTGACACCACCTCTGCGCCTTGCGCGCCTCTGGGATGCAGATGAGATGGAATGCTTAGGACAGCATGAATACCCAGCCATCCAGCGATAAAAACCTCCGACACGACCAGGAATCGAACCCGGGGCCGGGCGATTTAGAGGCAAAGACTCTAACTACTAGACAATGAGCTGCAGACTGATCTCACACAAATAGCGTTGTAACATTGCCTCTGTGGCCTTAATTTCACGAGGAACACGGACTACACCTTTCTGCAAGTACGTCGCATCAAAATGGAATCAGTCATCAATGAATAGGCCCCATAGATCTTCAAAACTATAGGACGTTCATTCTACATCGAAGTCTACATCTATATCTACATACTCATTCCACTAATCAACATACTGCGTATGGCGGAGGGTACCTTGTCCCACCGTTAGTCATTCCCTATCCCGTTCCACTCGCAAATACAGCGAGGGAAGAACCATTGTCTAAAGGCCTCCATACGACTCCTAAGTGCTAGCGCCTTATCTTCGTGGTATTTGCGCGAAAGGTACGTAGTCAGAAATAGAATACTGCAGTCGCCCTAAAATGTTTGTTCTCTAAACTTCCGTAATAGTGCTTTCCGAAAAGAGTGTCGTCTTCCATCTAGAGATTCCAATTTGAGTTCACAAATCATCTCCGTAATACTTGCGCGCTGACCGAACCTATCGGTAACAAATCTAGCAGCTCGCCTCTGAATAGCTTCTGTGTATTCCTTAAATTCTACCAGGCTGGGACCTCAAACACTTTAGAAGTACTCTAACATTCTAAACGCCGTCTCCTTTATGAATGAGCTACACTTTCCCCAAATTCTCTCGAAAAAACAAAGTCGAACGTTCGCCTTCCGTATCATCAACCTGACGCGTTCGTTCCATTTAATATCGCTACTAATACTGTACTCGAAAGTTACACGATTTTTTCCTACTCTTCCGCGTTACTTACAGTTTTTTATATTTAGAGCAAGTTGTCATTCATCACATCAACTAGAAATTTTGTATAAGTCATATTTTACACTCCTCCAGTCACTCGACGACGACACCTTCCCGTACCCCCCAGTGTCGTCAGAAAAGAGCCGCAAATTGCTGCTTACCCTGTCCGTAAGATCATTTATGTATACACAGAATAAAAGCGGTTCTATCACACATCCCTATGACACTGTTCACCACTCTTATACCTGCTCAACACTCGCCGTCGAGGGCAACGTATTAGGTTCTATTGCTTACAAAGTCTTCGAGTCACTCACATATCTGGGAACCTGAACTGAACTCTTGCATCCTTGTCAACAGTCTGTAGTGGCGCACCACGTTAAACGCTTTCCGGAAATCTAGGAATATGGAGTACCTAGAAACACCTACAGTGATACACACGGCATATATAAACGATACGCAGAATTTGAATTTTTGTGTGGAACAACGGAGAAAATTATCCCATAAACAAGCTGAATTACTTCAGTGTCAGGGTTCCGACCAAGGTTTTTGGGAAGTATTTCTTGGTCGTCAGATAAATGCCAGAAATGGTAAGCTGGAAACCCGGTCTGGCCCACTAGCATCTCCCTGGTAATTGGTTGAAAAGAACTGCGAATCTGTAGTGGACCGGATCTGAAACCGCCCGCTCTATTCCTCAGAGTGGAGAACGAAAAATTGGATAAAATCCTACGTATCTCTTGCTGTTCCACATAGTATTTTCTATAGGATAAAGATCGCGTGAATGAGCAGGCGTGACAAGGTAATAAATGTTGGATTCGACAAACGAAGGTCGTATGCTTGCAGCCCTATGAACATGGCTGTTGTCGTCTTGAAAGATGGAAACCCACACAGCACAGTCATTTTGAAGATGTAGAACAAAGGACAGCTCATTGTCACCAAGAATTCTGAAATACTGCAACATGTTCAGAGTTACTCGAGCGAGTAAGCAAAATTCATGGTTCGAAAAACGCCCATCCAACCATTAAAGAACCATCTGCAGCCTCACCTACACCCACTACACACAACGCATCATTGGGTTATTCGTGCACACGTCACCCTGCATAGTTTGAAAAGAAGCAAAATTGTGACTCATCAGACCACGCCATACGACTGCAGTCCGATAGTGCCTTGTTCTGTGCTGTTTGCCCCGTTGCAGCTTAGTGCTTAGGCAACGATCTTTTCTGAGGTACTACTGCACTGATATTTCTGTCGCGTCTTCATATGTACTTGCAATACTATATAGTTCATGACTAAGTAAGGCGTACGCAAACTAGCGAGCCCTTGCAGGAAATGAATCGTGCCAAACAGTATATTTGCGACTGTCAGAAGAGATTTTGTCTCCTATAAAATAGATTTTCTACCAAAAGAGTGAATTCACTTTCCCATCAGAGACAGGCTAGCGTAATTTTCTCACAAACAACGCATACGCTCTTTTCCTATCGTATTACGCAATAAAATATTCAAATATTTTTAACGTAACAGATTAACAGAGATTAGTAATGTAAGCAGTGATGTAAGAGATGAATGTGTGGAGGAAATAAAGATTGAGGTTAATGTTTTTACAAAACCGTGCCAGATAGAGAATTAAGTACACAGCTTTCCAACGTCTGAATCTTAGTGAAGCTTACTTTTATAGTGACTCGTCATAACAGACGATTGCAAAACGTAATTCTTTTATTTAGTATCTAGTACTTCCAGACTACTTGAGATATATTACTTGTTTTTGTTTATCTATTTAGGGCTCTTCATGAAATAAAAAAATTATGCTGCAGTTCTGTTCACTTTGAATGCTTTGTTGAATGTTGTAGCTATGTTGTCAATCAAATATTTCCCTCGCTATAAAAGTTGTTTCTTTACATTATGTAACCATCCACGGTTAATTACTAATTTTTTTCATCTTCTTTACACTGAGGTAACAAAATCAACGGGATAGGACATCCACAAATATAGATGGCGATAATATCGCTTACACGAGGTATAAAAGGGCAGTATACTGGCGGACTTCCAATTTCTCAGGTGATTCATATGAAAAGGTTTCCGACGTGATTATGGCCGCACCACGAGAATTAACAGGCTTTGAACGCAGAATGGTAGTCGGAATTATAAGCACGGGCCATTCAGTTTCGAATATTGTTAGGGAATTCGATATTTCGAGGTCAACAGTGTGAAGGGTGTGCCGAGAGTATCAAATTTCAGGCATTATCTCTCACGATAAATAGTTTAGACGAGAAGAGGATAGAAGCTTTCGAAATGTGGTGCTACAGAAGAATGCTGAAGATTAGATGGGTAGATCACATAACTAATGAGGAGTTATTGAGTAGAATTGGGGAGAAGAGGAGCTTGTGGCATGACTAGAAGAAGGGATCGGTTGGTAGGTCATGTTCTGAGACATCGAGGGATCACCAATTTAGTATTGGAGGGCAGCGTGGAGGGTAAAAATCGTAGAGGGAGACCAAGAGATGAATACACTAAGCAGATTCAGAAGGATGTAGGCTTCAGTAGGTACTGGGAGATGAAGAAGCTTGCACAGGATAGAGTAGCATGGAGAGCTGCATCAAACCAGTCTCAGGACTGAAGACCACAACAACACAACTACAACAACATCTCTCACCACAGGTAACTCAGTGGCCGACAGCTTTCACTTAATGATCGACAGGAGTGGCGTTTGCATTAAGTTATCATTGCTAACAGACCAGCAGCACTGAGTGAAATGACCGCAGAAATCAATGTAGGGCGTACAACGAACGTATTCGTTAGCAAAGTGCGACATTAAAGGGCTATAGCAGCAGACGACCGACCCGAATGTCTTTCCTAATAGCACGACATCGCCTGCAGTGCCTCTACTGGTTTCGTAACCATATCGATTGGTCCCTAGACAAATGCAAAATCGTGGCCGGGTCAGATCAGTCCCGATTTCAGTTGGTAAGAGCTGATGGTAGCGTTCGAGTATGGTGCAGACCCGACGAAGGCATGGACCCAAGTTGTCGACAAGGCACTGTGCAAGCTGGTGGTACCTCCATAATAGTCTGGGCAGTGTTTACACGGAATGGACTGGGTACTTCTTTTCAACTGAACGGGTAACTGATTGGAAATGGTTATGTTTTGCTACTTGGAAACATACGCAAACCGGTCATGGACTTCATGTACCCAAACAATGGTGGAATTTTAAAGAACAACAATGCGCGATGCCAAATGGTAACAACTGTTTAAGATTGGTTTGAAGAATATTCTGGGCATTTCGAGTGAATGATTTCGCCACCCAGATCCCCCAGCATAAATCCCATCGAACATTTATGGGATATAATCGAGAGGTTTGTTCGTGCACGAAACCTTCCACCTGCAACACTTTCGAAATTATGGACCGCTATTGAGACAGCATGGCTGAATATTTTTGCATGGGACTTCCAATGACTTGTTGAGTCCACGCCACGTTGAGTTGCTGCACTACGCCGGAGAAAAGGAGGCCAGACACGATATTAGGGAAAAAAAATAAATGTAATGAGCGTATGGCATTGTTGGCCGGGAGGCCCCATCTGGGGAAATTCGACCACCGAGTGCAAGTCTTGTTACAGTCGACGCCACATTGGGCGACTTGCGGGCCGGTGATGAGGATGAAATGATGATGAGGATAACACAACTCCCAGTCCACGAGCGGAGAAAATCTCCAACCCGGCCGGGAATAGAATCCACGCCCAGTTGCATGGGAGGCAAGCACGTTACCACACAGCTAAGCAGGCGGACACGATATTAGGAGATAGAGGACTGTTTCCACCTCTGTGTCTGTCTAATTACAAATGAGTTATTTCTTGAAAATCATAAATATCTCTTTCCTTTACTAGCTTCAACGAAGATTCTACTTTGGTAATTAACTTCATATTCACAAATGAACGTTAATGTATTACTTTCTCAACAGCCGCATCTTTTCTTCTCGTCACTGCTGACGTTCCTCAAACATGGGAGATACATCAGAGGAGGCATACGTACCTTGGGATGACGTGCATTCGCTGATGGTGCAATAATATCTGCGACCGACGGTAGACTGAAACAAAATGAACGACCTTTTTAATGACGTACCTCCGATGTTAAACTACAGATTAAATTTCAAGGTGATTAAGTTCTTCGTTGGGAGTCCACCTTTGGACAGTTAACGACATGCTGAAAGTCTCAGCAATCACAGCGGATGCTAGGAGTCTGATGGGCAATTACGGCAAAAAACAGTACGAGCCTTTTGTTTTCTCAGAGCGTGCACATGTTTTTAGTCCACACACACACACACATACACACACACACACACACAACATGTAAAATGCGTGAAGGTCTGTCGCAATCGGTCACTTTCATCTGTTTATATTTCGTTTCGATGTGCACACAAACGTTAGTTGTTTCTTGGTCTGATCTCAGTTTGATTCACGTCAGCATCCAATTAACACAGTTTTTATTAGAGATTCTCCCTTATTAAACTTCCATCTGCCACACAGTTCAAGTCTACGAGCGTAATTTTTTAATAAACTTCGGATTTAACTCAGCAGGAACTTCCATTTTCAGAAGGCTGCAGCATACGGAATTACTAACTCTCAACTTTCACATCACCTTTTTCATTTAGCCAAGTGCAATCAAAATGTCTCTGTCGAAAAACATTCATTCTCCAAACTGAAATCCAGTTCCAAAATGTCTCAAAATCAAAACGTCCACGCAGCGCGTTCACAAACTTTCGCGCGTCCTCTCTCGGCACGGAAGTTCACATTCTCTTAATACGAAACTTTTCTGGGTACAGTACTAAGGCTTATCGTAAATATCTATCACCCAGTAGAAAGCCACTATAACCACGGCCGAAACGGTGGTTTCATCAGGGACAGTATTTATGGAAGTCGTTCATGGGGATCATTTTGAGTAATTTCTCGCATCATGATTTGCATACTGAAAAAAATTTATCTAATTTACGTATGGCTGCAATTCTAAGAGTATGAGAAAATATACTCACCACGCAGTCAGGTGTAAAATACTACTGAAAATACATGACATTGTCTGAATAGGAGAAAGCGATCGTAAGCAGAGAATCCAAATGTGAAATTATAAAGATTTTAGAAACTTTAAAAAAATTACTGGGAGTTAACATACCACATGTGGTATTATAAATCCACCAGCAGTGTACAATACCGTTGCATTGTTCTAACCCTTCTTAGGGATTCTTATTTTAAATGTTCAGGTAAAATATGCTGTTCACAGCCTAAAATGAACGTAAGGATAAATATATTATATACTCAAACAAACAAAAATGAGAAATAACTATTTAGAACAGAGACTAGTTCGTTGAGCTAGTGAACATTCCGACAGCAATTGAAACAAAAAGCTTGTACAGCGTCGTAAGAAATTTTATACATTGAAAAGTCCATATAATTACTAGTATTTTAGTTACAGCCATTAACCGTAAGCAGAGAATTACATATGAAAAAGAAGAAACAAGTAATAAATGTTTGCTGATAGTTAACAGCGCATAAAAGTAATATCATCATGCAAAACAGTAAAATATTCGTATTGAAACATACCATGTAAGCTGTACTTGAAGACAAAAGTAAAACATAAAATAAATATACAACATCGTCACACTGGGTAACTTGTCCAAACAGTAAAGGTCCGTATACACTGGGTGTCACGTGACCCCCACGCACTTCTAGTTACAGCAGTACTGACCGTTGTATTTAGATGAAAATGGCAAATTAACAGTTACAGAAAGTGCAGCTAGTTCGCGGTTTGGTACCTAACCGGTAAATGTGGGGAAAGATTTTTCTATTCTCTCTTTTTTGAAACAGAAAGTAATTAAATTCAAATTATGCTAATGCGTATTGCAAAGGATAAAGAATATGAAAGTACTCGTACATTACAGAGTTTGCGATTTAACAGAATTATAAATGTTGTGTGACTAACATAGACGAAGTAAACACATGCTGTAATTTACTACACGAGATAAATCATCGTTATTTAGTAGCAAAACCATATAAATTAATTTATTTATTCATCAGTAGATAACATGGAAAAATTAATAATGCACATTTAAAATTAAATGCAGCTAATGAGGACGACGCGCTATCTCATGAGCCGTTGTTGAGTTTGCAGGCGATGCTAGATGGAAACTGATGTCATTTCAGTCCACTATTTCTGTAGAATGAAGGATGTGAGAAAGTAAGTAGTTAAGTTTTATCTTTTAGATTGTTTGGTTGCTTTAATTTCGTATTGTATTAATTCTGGAACAGCTCAATCGTGCAAATACTCGTCAACAGTCTATGTACCATTGGCCTGAGTTGGACTAGATTAAGTGTCCAATTCTCTCCCCGCGTGATATCGGGGAATGGTGTGTTACACCATGTAATATCGTCTGGCGATCGTCTAGGTGACACTGGAAAATGACGCAGTAAATTTTGGCATGTTATTCCAAACTTCCCCTTCTTCATCTTGTCCTCAAGCACAAGACTCTTAAAGCTTTTTAAATAAAAAAAACATTGTTAAAATTCTACATCTTCATTCTTCACGTCCACATATTTATCTCTCGACAGAGTCACCCTGAAGACGAATACATTTCTCTCAACGCGTGACCAGTTTGGGGATACTGTCAGAGTAGAATGTTTGACTTTGTTGATGGAACCACAACCTCGTCTCTGCTTCCACCACGTCATCATTAACAAAGTGAAGTCCTCGAAAATGTTCTTTAGCTTTTGGAAATAGATGAAAATCAGCTGGGACCAAGCCGGGACTTAATGGAGGATGATAGATGACAATGGTTCAAGAATGGTTCAAATGGCTCTGAGCACTATGGGACTCAACATCGTAGGTCATAAGTCCCCTAGAACTTAGAACTACTTAAACCTAACTAACCTAAGGACATCACACACACCCACGCCCGAGGCAGGATTCGAACCTGCGACCGTAGCAGACCCGCGGTTCCGGACTGCAGCGCCAGAACCGCTAGACCACCGCGGCAGGCAGATTACAATGAATCCGAGGCGTCAGATTGTTGCAAATGAGTGTGCTCTGGCGTTGTTCATGTGTGGACGCACTGTTCTGTGGTTAGGAACTCTATTACAGCACGCTGGCAAGCCGGAGTGACCGACCGGTTCTAGGCGCTACAGTCTGAAACCGCGCGACCGCTACGATGGCAGGTTCGAATCCTGCCTCGGGTATGGATGTGTGTGATGTCCTTAGGTTAGTTAGGTTTAAGTAGTTCTAGGGGACTGATGACCTCATCTGTCGTCCCATAGTGCTCAGAGCCATTTGAACCATTTTCGCGCTGCACGCTGTTTCTCACTCACCGTTCATAGTTACATTACGTACCATTATTCTACAATTCGAAGACCTCTAGCAGCAGTTGACTCCACTTTGCGTCAGCGAAGCGGCAAAGTCGAGCGGGTGATGTGATGACGTCTCAACCGACACTGAGAACAGAATACATAATTCGTAGGCAATATTCTTCAGCACACCTTCGTAGATACAACCTGACGCTACCCTATGGACACACAATTATCGTATTCATGCAAACAGTTGCAATGTAATGAGCAACGTGCGCAAAATAAGACACCCCTTAAGGATATCAATCCGCTTGAGGTCTACAGTCTTTGTATATCGTACGACAGTACATTTCCGAGTGTAGTAATAAATAACAGGAGCAGAACAGTTACAGTATCATCAGCATGTATGCAGTCTCTTTTGAGAGACTTGTTGCTAATTAGTTGCTGTTTGAAAGGAACAACGAGAGAAGTAAGCCAATGATTAAGGTACTGGACTATCATTCGTGAGGATAAAGGTTCAAATCCCCATTCGGTCATCCATGTTTGAGCTTGAGGATAATCTCTTTTTAAATGGACACAGTCAAATTCCTTCCCCATTCTTATTTTGATGTGAACAATAATCGGATACATTCAGTTGCTTAATTCAAATTCTCACTTCACTGTCACATGAGAGGTGATGATATTCAATATTCCTATTTCGATGTTGACCAAAAAATATTTTTATGTCATTGTACATAATTTCAAAAATATGTTACATTAACTAAATTCTCTGTCGGGGCTTGGCGGACATGACAATAATATCAAGAAAGGAAACGATTTCTCCTTATTGAATAACTGACATTCACTTACTCACAAACCGGCTATCGGTTTCTCAGGCCATCGTCAGAAGAGTGCCTCAAAAGACGAAAACTGGTATGTGAGCAAATAAATAATTTTTTTTAAAGTCTTCCCTTTTTGATATTATCTGTTTGCACAGTGAAAAACCGCAAACACAACTGGTTAGTAACTGAAGGGTAAACAAGATTGGTAATATTGAAGTTATCTCCACTGTGCCTCAGCAACAAATTAACAGTCATTATTTAGTGTAAGAATGTCTCATTACTAGCAAGTAGACTAGAACTGCAATTGAAATATTATGATCGTAGTCTTCATACTGAATTCTCTTGCTTAATTTTCGGCAGAGAAGTCACACAGTAGAGAGAAATGATTTTATTATCATTATTTAAATGTAATTTTACTCTATCACCCGCTACCGGATATTTCCAGCGGAATATGTATCACAAAAACTGCACAAGCATTAAGTTGTGGGCACCGTATTACAAATCACTCTCTGAGGAGGTGAGATGGTGTTATTCCAAAACAATTACGAAAGGAGATATAGGAAACATTTGAAATGTGTTATAAAAATGCAGTTACAAGGCGGTTCATTGATGAAGTACGTGATAAGGAGGTCTCTAGAAAGCTGTAACCAGAAGGTAGGTAGAACCAAGAATGGATGAAGAATCGGGAAGTGAAAGATACTGTACGACCGTGAGTGTCGCATGTGTAACTGATTACGCTGGGCTTGTCGTGTGGTAGTAGTTACGCGGATCGGAAGAAACGGCCTCTCTCGTGTAATAACGCCGATTGTAACCCTGTATTTACAGTATTCTTCTACATATCAGCGTAATATGCTTTGATTGATTTTAATACACGTGGAGCTAACATTATGCAAACAAAACGTTTGTTATCTTAATTGCTTATAATAGAGCAATAGCTACGGAAGTAGCTCAAACAGCTTGTGCTAAAAGTTTAAATTTTAAATCTTACGGAACAATGGACGATGAATTTATAACTCTCCTTTCGTGCAGTTTCTGCAATAATTAAAGTCTTATCTCTATTATAATTAACGACAGTGTTTAAAACTGTGCTTTTACCTCGTTCCTTTCAACGCTCAGCGCCGAGGTGAAGTCGTATACGTTGCAAGACCCTTGCGGCAAACGAACGTAAAATGCACTTTAAAATAAATTGAATTTACGCTGGAGTCAGTCATTTAGAACACTCCAACGAATCATTTTCATGTAACTGAGTATGTTGGAAATACGTTCCGTCGAGTGAATAAAAACAACACATGCGCGCTATCTTCCGTAGTTCTATGTTCAAGTGTTTCTTTCCCGTATCTCGCAAAAATATCCAAACTACGTACTTGTAATTTTTAGTTCAAATAAATCCTTGTAACAGCTCTGTGAAACAAGGAGGAAAATAAGGTCCAGTAGCCCACTTTCAGAAGGAAGTACAAAGAATTACGACCGAGTAGTACTTCCTTATTCGTTGTGTTTCTTTTATCTCCCATTGGTATTATGACAATAAATAATGTTTGTTTGAGTCAGTTAACAGCAAATTAAATAGATATTGCAGAACCACTGTTGTATTAAGTCTGGAAATATATCATAATGTCAATAAGCTGTACGGCTGGAACCGACCGTAAGGTACAAAATAGACGATGATGTAAGGGGGCAACGTACTGCGGGGGAGGTAACTGAACAACGCTGAAGATATGAACAAGAAGACCATTACTTCTACGCCGTATCTAGCCGTAAGTTAATTCACACTGAAGGCTAGCACTGTCGGAAGAGTAGGATCACCAGTCAGTTTCCTGACTGCGACTGAGTGTCCAAAAGCGCTTCAAGCACAGAGCGCGAGTCAATTACTGGCCCGTGTTCTGCGAGATGTGGAGGCCACGTTCTGGTACTGAGCTCCACTCCCCTCCGCTCATTTCCATACTACTCCTAACTACAGCACAGCCAGACACGTATTCAACTATGTTGCGCAGCTGGGCTCAAGAAACTTCTGCGCTCCCGCTTACACTCGACGTGTAAGCATTCAATTACGCAAGAAGCTAGCACAAAATGTAGCTACATAATATTACCATAAAACTCTGTACAAGATTCTGTTAAGTGTACGCTACTTGCTTACCCTTCTTCTGAATATAATGTGTTTTAAATTTTCACTCCGATTTGTACTGTTTCATCTCCCGTATCTTTCGAGGTAACTTACAACATCCAGGAATAATGAGCTCTTACTCGAAGAACGAATCAGATAATGCCGCCTTAGAATCCTGGCTTTTTCTGCAAGATATCTTTTATGAAAAATCTTTGTTTATATACGCAAACACACTTCTCAAAACCCACCACAAAGATAAAACTCATGGTCGTAAGTAAGGAAAACATTACAAAGGAAACTTATTCATAAATCAATGAACTATGGATAGGGTAAAACAGTGTATATACCTTGTAACCATAGTAAATGAAAATTAGGATAACTCGCAAGAAATTGGGTTTCTTGTCGGGAAAGCAAGAAGTGTGTTTCAGAAAGTTAGTGCTGCCTTCTACAGCTATAACCTAACTCTAAGAACAAAAATCAGACTTTAGCGTTGCTATATACACTATGTGATCAAAAGTATCCGGACACCCCCAAAAAACATGCGTTTTTCATATTAGGTGCATTGTGCTGCCAGAGATTATTGTACAATATTCGTTGCCTGTGAGAACCCTGCTCAGAGGCTAACGCCAATAAACACACAGTACAGTCCTCTGTCCGGCGTAGGTACTTTCGAAGAACGACGGAATCTCTTTAGATGGGTGAGCAGCGATGGCTGGAGCTGCAGTGGTACTCTCCAGGGACGCACACGGAGAAACTCTTGAGGACACACTTGTAGAAACTCCTCTCGTTAACCCGTGGGGCACGACTTACACATTAGAGCGCAATTACACCACAGTTCCGCAGTAAGTGTTTCACGTCTTGGTACATTAAACTACACTGAATCACCAAAGAAACTAATATAGACATGGATATTAAAATACAGAGATGTCTAAGAGAATAAGTGTCTGGCGCAGTTATTAGATCGGTTAGAGCTGCTGCAATAGCAGGTAATGAAGGTTTAAATGAGTTTCGACGTGGTGTTATAGTCGGCACACGAGCAGTGGGACTCAGCATCTCCGAGGCAGCCATGAAGTGGGGATTTTCCCGTACGACCATTTCACGAGGGTACCGTGAATATCAGGTATCTGGTAAAACATCAAACCTCCGACATCGCTACCCATGGAAAAAGATCCTGCAAGAACGGGACCAACGTCGACAGAAGAGAATCGTTCAACGTCACTGAAGGGCAACACTTCCGTAAATTCCTGCAGTTTTCAACTCTGAGCAATCAGCAAATGACAGCGCGTAAACCATTGAAGGAAACATCTTCGATGTGGGCTTTCGGAGCAGAATGCCCACCCGTGTACCCTTGGCGACTGTGCGACACATAGCTCTGCTCCTCGCCTGGACCCGTCAACACCGACACTGGAGAGTTGATGACGGGGAACATGTTGCCCGGCAGGACGAGTCACGTTTCAAATTGCATCGAGCTCATGGACGTGAACGGGCGTGAAGACAACCTCATTAATCCATGGACCCTGCATGTCAGCAGGGGACTGTTCAAGCTGGTGGAGGCTCTTTAATGAAGTGATATGGGACCCCTGACTCTCCTAAACGATTCTGACACGTGACATGAACGTAAGCATCTTGTCCGATCACCTGCATCCACTCATGTCCATTGTGCATTCTGACGGACTTGGGCAATTCCAGCAGGGCAAAGCGACACCTCACACGCCCAGAATTTCTACAGAGTGGCTCCAGAAACACTCCTCTGAGTTTAAACACTTCTTCCGGCCATCAAACGGCCCAGACATGAACATTATTTAGCGTATCTGGGATGTCTTGCAACGCGCTGTTCAGAAGAGATCTCCAGCCCCTCGTACTCTTACGGAGTTATGGACAGCCCTGCAGGATTCGTGGTGTCACTTTCCTCCAGCACTGCTTCAAACATTAGCAGAGTCCATGCTAGGTCGTGTTCCGGCATTGTGCGTGCTCGCTGGAGCCCTACATGAGATTAGGCAGGTGTTCCAGTTTATTAGGCTCTTCACCTTTAGTTCCTCACTGTTACGAATCTCTGCAGACGGCCGCCAGAATTTAGTGACGGGCTCGCTTCACCTGCTCGTTATGCTGCTCCGTTTAACGCCTCCTGTTGCAGGGAAATCTAACTGGCAGGGTTGCAACTAGGTGTCGCAACAATAGGCGTCTAGTTACACTACTGGCCATTAAATTTACTACACCACGAAGATGACGTGCTACAGACGCGAAATTTAACCGACAGGAAGAAGATGCTGTGATATCAAAATATTAAGCTTTCCAGAGCATTCACACAAGGTTGGCGCTGGTGGTGACGCCTACAACGTGCTGATATGAGGAAAGTTTCCTACCGATTTCACATACACAAACAGCAGTTGACCGGCGTTGCCTGGTGAAACGTTGTTGTGATGCCTCGTGTAAGGAGGAGATATCCGTACCATCAAGTTTCCGACTTTGATAAAGGTCGGATTATAGCCTATCGCGATTGCGGTTTAGCGTATCACAACGTTAATGTTCGCGTCGGTCGAGATCTAATAATGGTTAGCAGAATATGGAATCGGTGGGTTCAGGAGAGTAATACGGATCTCAACGGCCTCGTATCACTAGCAGTCGCGATGACAGGCAACTTATCCGCATGGCTGTAACGCATCGTGCAGCCACTTCTCGATCCCTGAATCAACAAATGGGGACGTTTGCAATACAAGAACCATCTGCACGAAGAGTTCGACGACGTTTGCAGCAGCATGGACTATCAGCTCGGAGACCATGGCTCCGGCTACCCTTGACGCTTCATCACAGACAGGAGCGCCTGCGATGGTGCACTCAACGACGAACCTGGGTGCACGAATGGCAAAACGTCATTTTTTCGGATGAATCCAGGTTCTGTTTACAGCATCATGATGGTCGCATCCGTGTTGGGCGACATCGCGGTGAACGCTCATTGGAAGCGTGTATTCGTCATGGGCATACTGGCGTACCACCCGGCGTGATGGTATGAGGTGCCATTGGTTACATGTCTCGGTCACCTATTGATCGCATTGACGGCACTTTGGACGTTACATTTCAGATGTGTTACCACCCATGGCTCTACCCTTCATTCGATCCCTGCGAAACCCTACATTTCAACAAAATAATGCACGACCGCATGTTGCAGGTCCTGTACGGGCCTTTCTGGATACAGAAAATGTCCGACTGCTGCCCTGGCCAGCACATTCTTCAGATCTCTCACCAACTGAAATCGTCTGGTCAATGGTGGGCGAGCAACTGGCTCGTCACAATACGCAAGTCACTACTCTTGATGAACTGTGGTATCGCGTTGAAGCTGCATGGGCAGCTGTACCTGTACACGCCGTCCAAGCTGTGTTTGACTCAGTGCCCAGGCGTATCAAGGCCGTTATTACGGCCAGAGGTGGTTGTTCTGGGTACTGATTTCTCAGGATCTATGCACCCAAACTGCGTTAAAATGTAATCACATGTCCTAGTACAATATATTTGTCCAATGAATACCCGTTTATCATCTGCATTTCTTCTTGGTGTAGCAATTATAATGGCCAGTAGTGTATATGCATCATTTCCACTGTTCTTGTTAAGACATTTCGTTAGCAATTACTATTTTCCCAGCCTCTATTTTTTTCCTGCCTCTAATACTATTCAACTAACAGGGCCACATTCTAATGCACTACTGCCCTCTGACGCTCATTGGAAGGCTCGTAGCCCTTTTCTCAACAGCCGTCACTTTCGGATTGCCGATACCGAGAGTTCCACAGCGCGCCTGCGGATTCTGCCACGTGTCGTCCTCAGGAGCAGCACAGTTGCATATGCTATGCACCAGACACTCTACGACGGGAGTAAAGCTTTCCTCATTACTCCGTATTCCGGCGCTGCGTTTTGCCATGTTTGATACCGTTCTTGATTTTCACTCTCTTGAATTACTCAACAGTCACAACTAAATTTGAAATTTTCTCACGAGAAGCTTACCAGCACATCTCCCATGAGTTGTGAATTATAAATAAACTGTAGTTCGGCAAATAGAGCGTGAACGTGCAAAGAGGCTCGTGTATTATCACGAAAGTGTGATTTATTCAGCATGTTAAAAAGGGTTTTCTTCTCATTCCTTCCTCCTACACAGGAGTCATAAAGTTGGTACCCTTAAGTTCGTAGTTACGTCGTCTCTAAATTGGGAGGAAAGGAAAGGGGGAGAAGAAATGTCACTGCCACTACAGCTGCTCGCAAGCAGTGCACCAAAACACACGATTAACGACTAACATTTTATTTCTCTGCATTTGATCGATATCCTTTTGAGGCATGACAGGATCTGGAGATACAGGAATCTTTGGTACTTGGCAGAAAACACAAAACAGTCGCTGATTATTGTAGATAGGGATACAGTACTGATATTTTCCTTTAAGAAAAGGGACGTAACTGTTACGTGGGACATAACAGCCTCATCTTCCTTTGCTAAGACATGCTCGGGTTTGTTTGTAGCTTTTACAAGATGATTATTGGTGTCAAGCTTCTACTTCAACGGAGTGAGTTCAGTAATACATTGACGCAAATGGGACATGTTACAGCATGAAGAACCAATGAGACATTTATCAAATTTTGTACAGATCTTCGTCTAATAAAGAGTATGAAATGATTAAACTTTCATTCCATTTGGAATTGACGTCAGTCATTAACACCAGTATGGGATGTGACCTCAACGGGTACGACTACAATATTATATTAGTTGTGACACGAAAGCCTCTGTCGTCTTGAGGAATTACTTCCCGTGGCTGAAACACATACGGTGTTAGTTAATGAAGAATGGTCGCTATAGCAGAGTGTCAAAGTATACACCTTACAAGCTGATTCTTCAACTTCTCGCGGCGTAATTCATGAGGGAATAATTCACGTCTGAGAGGTAGGGCACAATACTTCGGCAAACTATCCAGTTGCCATCATCGTTTGCACTGGCGAACTGATTGCCTAGTATTTACCAAAGAAGAATCATCGAACAACAGTATGCTTTTAGAAGTTGTTATTTTATTCACGAGACCACTCCGACATCTGATGAATGCCCTTTTCAGCCCCTTTTCTCTCCATGTATATATAATCAGGTACATCGAGGCGTGCATTACCGCGGCCATCAGCACCTGGCTTCCGCAATTTTTTGTGGACTGTGCAGTTCGAAGACCTGAGAACAACGGCATCGGGCGATTGGCGGCACCTGTTCTGCATGCACAGATGTAACTGATTCTACATGGAGTGCTTGGGGGGCTGAAGGTGGCATTAATGAGATGACGAAACAGGTCCTGTAGATAAAATGACAACTTCTGGAAATATAAAACTGTTCGGTGGTTTTTCTTTAATAGATATCTGACCGGCCATTGTCTATTAGGTGGTAGGCGCAGAGCTTATCTCTCTCATCGCATCCCAGACATGTTCTGTCAGTAACAAATGTGATGCAAACTGCAAAGAGCAGACTTGCGTTATGTTACTGGAATGTGCCTTTTGGTACTACGCTCATGAAGGTTGCGACCAAATTGTTTACCATTCTTGCCACATCGACAAGCACCCAATGGGACTCGTTGTCATAACCAACAGTTCCGTTCACACACACACACACACACACACACACACACACACACACACACACACACACACGCACACGCACAGCCTCGAGAATCGCAGCTTCCTGTCAGCTTTCACTGTATCGTCTCCAGTCATGGTGGTGTCGATATGACTGCTACAGACAAAAGCAGACTCCTCACTGGTTACCGTAGAGTGCCCAGCTGACAATGTGACAATGACTCTGCACCATGCTATTATCTGTCTTCTGTCGTATTGTGTCAGCGATGAACGATGCGTGGAACTCGAGAATCGAATCCTATAACCTGTTCCTGACGGTTCGAGCGACATTTGTTTGTTCGTCAGATCCATTCCAACAATACTACGGTCGTCTGATGTGGTTGTCTTTCTGGATGGTTCTGGGGCTACACAGATTGCCGCACTATTGTCCTGGAACCATAGTGTAACCACTTGTCTTGCAGTCATTGCACTACAGCCACGATCTGTCGGTATAACGCTCCCATGTCCGTCAAGCAAACGATTCGACTGTTGCTGAAGTCAGAAGTATGGAGATAAGTTCCCCGTGCACGTCCTATTGGCAGGCTACGTTGCGATCTCCGCTGCAATCTCCATCTGAAAAGCCGAGTAACTTTTCACACTCTCAGCAGCCACCATGTATAACACCGTTCCCCATCTGTAGGAACAACTTCTCTCCGTACTGGAGAGACTGAAAAAAAATGTCGCATAACGATGTAATTTTAATCAGTTTACTCCACTGATATTGAATACTGGAATCTCAGTTTGGTAGTGTTCACTGAAATCATTCACGATGTAATACTTCCCATTCCTGTCAATGTACTTTGATACTGAGCAACGCTCACATCGTCTTCGTGGGAACATGTTTTGATTTCACAGAATAAAACCTCTTCTATCCTGATGCCTCAACGATATCGCTTATGTCTCCCTAAATCTATACCTAAACAACTCTGAATGTTTTGGGAATGGCTTCGTTCATGACACAAAAGAAACCTGCTCTGTATATTGGTGCGACAGGCCACCTGCAGAAAAATACAACGCTTCCGTTCTTCGGCAGTTTGTGACTAGTTTTATCAGGTATTTATCCATTGTTTCTTTTTGTGAGGTACAAGTGTTATTTTTGATGTATTATCATTTTAACTTCAATTACAGTTTGATATATTAATTTTATACCGTCACTAAGATATAACAGTTTGTTTACAATCACTTTCTTTCAGTGATGAATCAGAACCTCTTTTCTCGTGATAAATGTCTTCTTGCTGCAGCGGTTAACTGAGACTGTGCAAGTTGTCAGAAGCAGATATATCTATGCACGTTACTAAATTAGTCTTCCAAAGCGTTTTTCAGTCTGTATGTGTAGGCAAATGTCAGGAAATGTTGTAGAGTTTCTGATACGGCTTTCACTAATAGATAGACTGATTCAGGACGAAGGTTTGTGTGTATAATTTATTAGCGCTACGCCAAACAAGTAGTTCGAGAGCAGATATTTGGTGCTGCCTTGGCAAATCGCTAGCAGACGTAATTCATTTTTTTTCTCCCAAAATACAAATACTTTTGGAACATCAAACGTTATTGCGACTTAGCAGTTGAACAATAACAGCTCCAATCAGCGTTCATTTTAAGCAAATTTCTGATCAGATTTGTTGCTTTTATAAAGTGGAATAATCAATGTTTTGTTTACGAATTTCCAAAACAATGAAATGAAGCAATAAAAAAGACGTTAAGTTCATTGTAGATTTTACCACTTTCATAGTTAACTGCCTCCATTGTTCAAACACTAATTGTATAATGTGACAGTTTCAAAAAATTAGTTTACAATATGACTGTTCGGTCCAGTTACCACGCAAACTTTTTTGACAAAGTCCTAGTTCATTTTCACGTGCATCTGCTTCGTTTTTCATTGTTGACATTCTTGAATCTTGACATGAACATTGGCACCTACCTCCCAGCCGTTTACTCATTAATTGACCACCTCCCATAAACTACAAACATTTGATACTGAAGGCCTACATTCAAGTCTCTCTCATTCATAGTTTGAATTTAATGTAGTTTTGTGCTGAGACATGTGAAAATGCCTCACCGCAGGAAGTCCCGGTCGCCAGTCGACACTATTCAGGCGTAGATATTGTCAAACTATTTTCCGTCGAACATCCATGCTACTCGTAACATGGACGCAGACAGCACCAGTATGCTGTTAACCCCTCCCCCCACCCCCCTGAGCAGTACAGTAGGGTAAACTGTGGCTCTGCTCGCTCCACCGCTCGTTTATTCCGGTATCGGTCTGTTGTAATGTAGAATATCTTTCATCCTGCAAGCATCGCTGTGATCGACGTTCATCTTTGACACCAGTAACCAGCGACATGTGGAGCTCTGTAGTTTCAACAGTCTTTAATCCACTAACTGTATACATTCACTAAAAAAACATTGCGATAGTCCATTAACTTCTATGTGTCAGATATATGCCTCCAAAGGCACAAAAATCTATGGCTCTTCACTTCTGCAAAGCAAAGAAATAGATTACCCAATTCAGGCATTCCTAGCCTGTATTTTCATCCTTGATAATTTCTCTTACACGTGCATTGGACTTTAGGCATGCTTGTGTCTAACATTGTGCCTCCTTCTGCTGGCTGATCACGCCACGACTCGACCGCGCTCATGTAGTTCGGCTTGCTGAGCTTGTATGAGACTGAAGGGATTAATTGCGCCTTTTTGGCCTCTGATGATGTCTCCAGGATTGTGAAACGAAATGTTTAGCACGTAAAATTCATTAGACCACGGTCCAATGCCTACATAACGAAAATCATCATCATCCCTTTAACCATAGCAGCAGTCAGCGATAGATCTACTTCGTCACATTAAATCACTTGAAATGCATCGTACGTGGGATAGACTTCACCTCTGAAAATTTTTTATTATTACTATACTCCTTATTGGCCACTGGGTATAGCAATACATCCAGTTCAAATTTGTCAGGACTCCCTTTTCACTGAAGGAATCGCTCTACCTTTTCCACATCAGTGAATTATTATACGAGTACATGCAAACATCAACGACACTAGCTATAACATTTCAGTAATTACAGTGACTAACAAGCTCCGTTTCGTAGTTTTAGGCTAACTTTTAACTGGAATTCCAAGAGAACTTTATACGTGTCTGTAGTGTTTATGCAGGGTGATTCGGAATTCCCGTTGCACGCTTCTAGGAGTCATACGGGAGACTTATTACACAAAGTGTTGACCAGGAAGGCAACGGCCTTGCCGCAGAGGATACACCGCTTCCTGTCATATCACCAAAGTAAAGCGTTGTCGGGCATGGCCGGCACTTAGATGGGTGACCATCCCGGCTGCTAAGCACTGTTGCCATATTTCGTGGTGCACTAAGACTCGTCATCCCAATTGAGAAGCTACTCGACCGAATAGTACCGGCTCCGGTTAAGGAAAACCATCGTGACGACCGGGAGAGCGGTGTGCTGACCACATGCCCCACCTATCCGCATCCTCAGCTGAGGATGAGACGGCGGTCAGATGGTTCCGATGGGCCACTTGTGGTCTGAAGACGGAGTGCTTTTTTTGACAAGGAAATCTACCGTTTGGATATAAAATATGTTTGAAGGTCGAATGACTTTCATATCTCGCACTTCACGGTAAGTGCACAGGTTGAGAATGGAGCGCACAAGCTGAGCGTGGGCACCGTCGTCGGTCCCCGTTGTAACTGTGACATCACATAACACCTTCGTCCAGACACAACAACGCCTGCGAGAAATTGGTACTTCACGTTCGCAAGTAGGGTTGGCTATGCTGCTTCACGGACCCGCTGCACTCTCGACTTTGAAGAGGACGTCCCACGTCGCGTAGCAGAGAACCCGAGGATAAGTGCTCGAAACATTGCCCATGCCATGTGCTCCTGCGGTACACAGGTCGGATCTGATTGTCTCCGCTGTGTGCGTGCCGTAAAGAGAGGCATTTGAAAGCGTTCCGATTTTTAAACCAATTTTGCACCCAAACTGTACATTTCTGGACATGGGGTCTTCCCAAAATTCCATCTACTAACTCCCCTCTACAACTTGAAGAAGCCTGTAATAAGAATTTTGAATCTGAATGAACTCACAGTAGCCAAGTGCATCAATACATTGGAGAGAAGGTCTCGTTTTATTTCAGCCAGTTCAGATTCCTTTCTGTGCCTGCTAAAGTAGGGGAGACCGGGGTTGAATGAATTTGCAAAACGGTCTCGGTTGTTTAATTATTTCGTCTAGAGCTGCTAGGGTGCGCTCTCACGGGTAAGTGTTTAACAGACCAATGTCTGTTATGATTTAGTAAGGTTGCAACTCTTGTCGAGCGTGAGCTACATAGTCTGCCTACAAAAGTGAGCGAATTCTGTGATCTTTTATAACTTTCAGGAACATTTCCATCTAAAGTCGGCCTGTCATAACTTTCTCCTCACCATAACCGTTTAGCCACCCTAAATCAGCATTTTCTTAGTTATCTCTTGCATACAATACAGTTGGAAAAAATTTTTCTTAACAGAAATGCGTTTGCGGCGGAATGATCTGGTATACTGCGTTCCTCCCCGATCGCCTTTTATTGTTCATTTGATGAATTCTACTGCAGATTTGCCTTTCTCATTCGGAGATTGCACGTCATTCTGTACGGAAAACTGAGAGACAAAACTGGTCCACTAAAAGCATAGAACAAACTTTTCAATCTATAGTTAGTGAAACGACGACCCACGAGAAACCAATATGTCGCGCATCTGACTACTTTAAAACGATACATATAAATGAAAAATGACAATTTCTTTCAACAATTGACAAAACCTGCGGAAAATGTAACTGCGTTTTTAATAAGGAGTAAGAGTTAGACCTTGTGAGATATCATATGAATCTGCAAAAGCGACGTTTTGGTATGACTGTGAAAGAACTGCGCAGATTAACGTATCAGCACGCAGAACGAAACGGATGCCCGCACCCAATCCACAACGAAACGAAAATGACAGGAGATACTGGATCCTTGGATTTCTGGCTCGCCATCTTGTCTTAAGTTTCAGGAAGCAAGTAGAGGGCTCATAACTCCGTGCTGACATAGATATTGAGAATGATGGAGCCCAGCTGATTTGTAAGGCGTTTCATTGAAGGAAGTAAAATAAAAGAATAGAAAAAAACGAAGTTCGTTATTGATATAACAGACGAAATATACTATTTTATACTTTCTTCATTTGCCAATTTTATTTCAGAAATGTTGAAACAACCGATTCCTTACGTTTACAATTTTTTTTTTCATCATCGAGACCTCCAAAATTTGCTCCAAATGTTAGTTGGGACGTTCCGCCTCGGTCTGTGCTGTATGTTGTGACATCTTGGCACTCCCCACGGTCGCAGTGTGCTCATGGTATGACGTAAATCCTGCGGAATGAAAATCTGGGTAGCAGTTGTGGCTGAATTTCCGTCTGATAAAGGCCATTACCTAGATAACCAAACCGGATAGTAGAACGCGTTTACGAGCCACTTCCGCTATTCGGGGAGGCGAGCTTGCTAGAGATGGGCAAACTCGTTCATACTTGGGAACTAGTTCACTGCTGATCGTTCGTTTTTGGGAACCGTTCATTTTTACTCGTTCACCGTTCATTTGTGCTTGGTATATGGTTCTTATGAAAAACTGAAAACTAGTAGTGTAGGTGACTGAAGGATGGAGGGCACCAAGAGGGGGCACTTGCCTCCCCCCTGGAGGATAGAGTTTTTATTCATTAAAGAATTCTTACACACTTTTAGAAGTAATTTCTGTGATTCTGCAGAACCTCTCGTGTAGCCAACTGTAGCGTTGTGTGGCTTATCGCAGGGAAATAATATAGGGTGGCGCACGGAAAACCGGCCCCGAGTACAGACTGCTCGCCAATCACAGACGATGTGTTGCCCGTTACGAGCAGATACAACAAACAGACAAACATGTAATAACTAGGCAGTGAAGAAATAACAAGCTAATGCAAACAACAATGGCGAAACAATCGATGACGATGTGTAGAGAGCTGGAGAAGGGAACATGAAAATCTCACGCGGCGCGCATGGGCTATAGCACATGTAGTCTTATAAACTTGTTGGTGGCTGTTTCCCAACTTAATAGACCACAAGTGTTTTGTATAAAATTCTTCGTTTTGACTTCCACTACGTAGCTATGCTACGTTGTAAACAATAATCGTTTACACCCTATACTTCACGTTGTCTCTGAGTTCGTGGGCGAAGTAGACTTTATGGAAGCATAAGATAAAATGTGGTTTTCTCATCATACTTGCGTCACACGCTTAGTAAAAATTAGGTTTTTATGTTGCATTATTAAAGTTAATGCAGCAATAATAATAACAATTAAGTTCGCAGTAATAAAGTTCTTGGTTTGAAAGCTCCTTCTGAACAAATGTTTTTGAGATAATAAGTAAATACAATTTTATGACAATCTATGTCTTTTCAAATGGAAAGGCACCGTTTTTCCTACTGAGTCAAAATGACCCACAACCCACTTTTTTTTCTTTTGTTCTTTTTTGCAAAGAAACCAAACTAGCAGGTAATGCAAATTGGATACAAAAACAACAAAACTTAAAAATAATTAGAACCTTCCTAAATGTAATGTTTTGTATATGAAAGATACACGAAAAACGTTTTATATGAATTTTCTTACACTAAAAATTAAGCAAATTATTGAAAGTTAGCTGCTAAATCAACTTGCCTTGTTATAAGTATGTCTTCTGCTGTTCATCGATATAATTAAGTGAGCTGATATGCCCTTTTATTACCTGAAATACGTACCTATTACATACAACGTAATTTTTATGTAATTTACGTAACTACAAAATACTTTTTGATTACCGGTCGTGGACGCTGAATACCCAGACCCAAGTGCAAGAACAGTTTGGAACACATGGAAAATGGGCGAGCACAGTGAACGAAACGAAAAACTGGATACTGAACTAACTAGGAGCAGTCGGCAGTGGAACTGAGACAGTTGGTCATGCGAAGAACGACGAGTGCGGCCGAGGGAGACCGAGACTGAGACGAGCACGCGACCGAGGCTGGGACGAGAACTGCCGAAGTGACCGCCGCGACCGAAGTGAACTAGTGAACTATGAACCGGTTGTTCCTCGTTCCTGGGAACCATAAGCAGGCCGCCGCGACCGAAGTGAATATGAAGTGATCGTTCCTCTTTCCTGGGAACTAAAAGTAGACCGCCGCGACCGAAGTGAACTCTGAACCGATCGTTCCTTGGAATTCGTTCCTCGGTCCTTTCGTTCATCTCGGTGAACCGTTGCTTTGCACCCGTTCGTTCTCTAGAGCTTGACGCGGATGAAATCGGCCTCCCGTTTAACGACGAGAGCTGTTGAGCCAACTAGCCTAGTTGTGGTTTTAGGCGGTTTTCCACACGCAGCTAAGTGAATACGGGGCTGGTACTCACCTCCTGCCTCAGATACAAACTACGCAAACGTTTAGGGAAACGTTCTCAGACTTGCCATGAGATGAACTCTAGATGACTGATGGGGTACACAGTCACAGTCCAGGGGTGGAGGGGGAAGGAGGCGGGTTGGCTTCGGAAGGGCATCGGACCACCTACTGTCACTAACATTATAACAAACAATATAACAATGCCGACCGCGTAGAGAAACGGGAAAAGAAAGAGAAGGAAAAGAATGATCACTACCTGACGTTCAAGTAGTTCGACTCCATAGTTTTATACTCTGTACGAGTCTGGTTCCACTATCCGGAAGAGAGAAGGGAAAATACGAAACACTGCTTGCAGCTAATATTAAGCGTAGGAGGCAATTAAACTCGTGCTCCAACAGTAGCGCCAGCTAAAAGGCAAGAGTATAAAGAGAGCAATATGCCGCATGCGTGCTAGCTAAGTGCTGTGAGCTGCAGCCGGCAGTTTTTCGCGCCCCGTATTAAGCTCTGGGGAGCATTTTGCCCGGTAACAACGGAGCCCACCATTAACACTTCATTCGGCGCATAGAAATGCAAATGGGGCGGCTGCCGAGGTGCGAGGTGGCCACAGCCGCAGCCGCGTCCTCAACCTCGCCCACCGCAGGCTGGCCCGAGTGGCAGCACAGGTGCCCTTCTATCCGAGCCAGGGGTTCTTCCTCTGGGGAAGTCCACCAGGAAATCCGAGTCAAAGAACTGATAAAGCAGTTCACATGTAGGGAACTTTGTAGCAAATCTATGTTGAACTGCAACTGAATCATCTTGCTTCCATTGCTGAGTATCATATACTCTGGTGTGTAAGACATAAGAACGAAAGTAACTTTCGCAGTACGTGTTACTGCCAAGTACAATACAGGCCATTCAAATTGCTACACCATGAAGATGACGTGCTACAGACGCGAAATTTAACCGAAAGGGAAAATATGCTTCGATATGCAAATGATTAGCTTTTCAGAGCATTCACGCAAGGTGGGCGCCTGTGGCGACACCTACAACGTGCTGACATGAGGAACGTTTCCAACCGATTTCTCATACCAGAATTTTGAATGGACTCTTGACGAGTTCATATAATCCATAGAGGCTTATGCATGATGGTCGCATTGCATCCCCTTCGCACTTACATTTCGTAACTCATTTTCTGTCGTAAAGTACATCTGACACATACAGTTCGGTTCAAATGGCTCTGAGCACTATGGGACTTAACATCTGAGCTCATCAGTCCCCTAGAACTTAGAACTACTTAAACCTAACTAACCTCAGGACATCACACACATCCATGCCCGAGGCAGGATTCGAACTTGCGACCGTAGCAGCCGCGCGGTTCCTGACTGAAGTGCCTAGAACCGCTCGGCCACTCCGGTCGACACATACAGTTTCTCCGAGATCATCAGGCGGCAGAGATGGAAAACTTACTCTTATTAATATCCGTCAAGTTTAAGATATGTTCCATTTGTTGACCGGCGTTGCCTGGTGAAACGTTGTTGTGATGCCTCGTGTAAGGAGGAAAAATGCGTACCATCACGTTTCCGACTTTGATAAAGGTCGAATTGTAGCCTAGGCGATTGCGGTTTATCGTATCGCGACACTGATGCTCGCGCTGGTCGAGATCCAATGAGTGTTAGCAGAATATGGAATCGGTGGCTGCAGGAGGGTAATACGGAACGCCGTGCTGGATCCAAACGGCCACGTATCACTAGCAGTCGAGATGACAGGCATCTTATCTGCATGGCTGTAACGGATCGTTCAGCCACGTCTCGATCCCTGAGTCAACAGATGGGGACGTTTGCAAGACAAGAACCATCTGCACGAACAGTTCGACGACGTTTGCAGCAGCATGGACTATCAGCTCGGAGACCATGGCTGCGGTTACCCTCGATGCTGCATCAGAGACAGGAGCGCCTGCAATGGTGTACTTAACGACGAACCTGTGTGGACGAATGGCAAAACGTCATTTTTTCGGATGAATCCAGGTTCTGTTTACAGCATCATGATGGTCGCATCTGTGTTTGCCGGTGATCGCACATTGGAAGCGTGTATTCGTCATCGCCATATTGGCGTATCACCCGGCGTGATGGTACGGGGTGCCATTGGTTACACGTCTCGGTCACCTCTCGTTCGCATTGACAGTGGACGTTACATTTCAGATGTGTTACGACCCGTGGCTGTACCCTTCATGCAACCCCTGCGAAAACCCTACATTTCAGCAGGATAATGCACGACCGCATGTTGCAGGTCCTGTACGGGCCTTTCTGGTTACAGAAAATGTTCGACAGCTGCCCTGGTCAGCACATTCTCCAGATCTCTCACCAATTGAAAACGTCTGGGCAATGGTGGCCGAGCAACTGGCTCGTCATAATACGCCAGTCACTACTCTTGATGAACTGTGGTATCGTGTTGAAGCTGCGTGGGCAGCTGTACCTGTACACGCCATCCAAGCTCTGTTTGACTCAATGCCCAGGCGTATCAAGGGCGTTATTACGGCCAGATGTGGTTGTTCTGGGTACTGATTTCTCAGGACCTATGCACCCAAATTGCGTGAAAATGTAATCACATGTCAGTTCTACTACAATATATTTGTACAATGAATACCCGTTTATCATCTGCATTTCTTCTTGGTGTAGCAATTTACTGGCCAGTAGTGTATCTTAGCTAGATGAAACTTGAACCAGACATAGAAAAACTGCTACAATATAGCATAGAGTGTAATTAAAAAAATACGCAGTGAGACGAGCAGGAATGATACTTTTGTTCAAAGCAGTTACATTGAAGTTACTGCGGTGCATGATGGCTCTATGGATATTACAAAAGACGATACATGGTTCCTGATTAGGTGTGCGATTACGATGAACAGCAGCGCATGCTCTGCAAACGTCCTCTCTGCTGGCCACTACACTGGTAAGCAGCTCCATTCCTCCACCAGCGGGGCTGACGTATGCTGATTGGTCGTTAGTGCATGTGGTCGTGCTGCAGTACGTCTCGAAAACATATTTCACAAGTGCTCAATGGAATTTAAGTCTCGAAGGAATGGACAGTTCCGTCCATTCACTGAACATCCACTCGTTCCCAGACCTCCGCCGTCCGGAGTGGTCGAGC
The DNA here is from genome assembly GCF_023864275.1 of Schistocerca cancellata. Classification (NCBI taxonomy): domain Eukaryota; kingdom Metazoa; phylum Arthropoda; class Insecta; order Orthoptera; family Acrididae; genus Schistocerca; species Schistocerca cancellata. The sequence goes on along the minus strand of NC_064630.1, from coordinate 320,597,413 downwards.
GGTTTTAGGCGCTACCGTTTGGAACCACGCGACCGCTACGTAGTAGTTTTAAGTTGTAGGGGGCTGATGACCTCAGATGTTAAGTTCAAAATGGTTCAAATGGCTCTGAGCACTATGGGACTTAACATCTGTGGTCATCAGTCCCCTAGAACTTAGAACTACTTAAACCTAACTAACCTAAGGACATCACACACAGCCATGCCCAAGGCAGGATTCGAACCTGCGACCGTAGCAGTCGCGCGGTTCCGGACTGAGCGCCTAGAACCGCTAGACCACCGCGGCCGGCAGATGTTAAGTCCTATGGTGCTGAGAGCCATTTTTGAACCCAGAGCTCCTCCTCCTCTTCTTGCGCTGTTCGATGCGGTCGCACATTGTCATCCATAAAAATGAATGCACCCTTGAAAAGCAACACATGTGGAATGAGAAAAGTGCCACACTAAATCTGACCAGTGGTTGTACAGCGATCAAACATCTGACGGTCAGTACGCATATGCAATATTATGCCTCCAGTAACCCCTGAACTGCCAAAGCGATCATATTCGACAATGTTCCTGCGTTCATTACGCGTTCTCACCTCTCACGCCATGTGAAGGGACGTTCAGCGCTTTCGAACATCATGGTTTTAGTGGTCCAGGTGTTGTGGTGGGGGAAGGCATAATGTTACATGGGCGTACCGACCTCCAAATCTTTGTACACGGTACACGGCGATTATTGTGACACAGTAATCCTTTCACATGTAAGTCTTATCGTGGTCGAATTCGTCCTTGACTTCATTTTTACGGAAGTCCATTTGCGACCGCAAGGAATCGCGGTGACTTCAATATTGTCTTTAAATAAAAGCATCACTTTCGTTCGTCTTAGTGTGTATTTCTTTCTATTGCCTTACTGTACTATACTGTAGCTTTCTTTTATGTATGGTTCAAATGGCTCTGAGCACTATGGGACTTAACATTTGTGGTCATCAGTCTCCTAGAACTTAGAACTACTTAAACCTAACTAACCTAAGGACATCACACACATCCATGCCCGAGGCAGGATTCGAACCTGCGAGAGTAGCAGTCGCGTGGGTCCGGACTGAAGCGCCTAGAACCGCTCTGCTACCGCGGGCGGCATTTTGTGTATGTTCCAAGCTTTTTCAGTCTATGTTATGTGTCAGTGATACGCCATCTGAAAGTTACTTTCGTCTTTAAGACACGCACAACAGTGTACCCTAAGCTTAGGAATCACCTGCGATCTGTCCATCATCTGCCCGGCTTTGCCTATAGATGTTGACTTTTGGAGGGCAGCATGACTACCGATGTCAAAGGCCTATGGCACATATATATTCGTCGAGTACTGTCATGCTTACAATGACAGTTTTACGGCTCGAGTGAGCGTGCGTTTTGCGAGACGTCCAGTGCGAGACGAGTAGACCAGTAGGTCGCATCGCAGTGGAGCTTGGCAGATTGTGGAGTGGTAGAGATTTATCCTGAACATCAGTGGAGATGTAAGTGAAATAAATGTACACAAAAGGGAAGAAATGTGAATATGATGAGAGGAAAAACTGTTAATTAATAATTTCTGAGGAAGAAATGTGCGTAGGAAACTGTGAACGCAGCTGCGTTCGAATTGAACTGGAGGTTGTGCTGAAGGTGAAACACGCATGCACGACAAGAAACAGTAACTGTGTTACGTTTTAAGTCATTTAAATTATTGTATTTTTATAGGGAATATTAGAGAAAGATACCAGCCAAGTGAAATCACCCTATAAAGCAGGGACGAGTAAGAATGCGGACTCAGGCTCATTAAGGTTGAAGGGTTTCTTTAATAAACATGTGAATATAACAGTGTTCCATGTGAATTGTGAAATATAATCCAGGCCACCCTACCGTTCATTGTAGTAAATACTTCATAAAACTGTAGTGTAAGGTCGGAAGAGGTAGATGGGATTGTGACCAACCACATTGCCCAAAGTCTTACCTTTCCTTTGCATGTCTGTATAACTGTCTAACTAAATAATAAAATAGCAAAATAGGAGTTTCATGGTTGGACTGAACACTGTCTACCAAAATTAACACGCAACGTCGTCCAAGACATTTTTAAACATCTTCAGACGTACCGTATGAAAGTTCTTTAGGACAATTTCTATTCACGATACACCTAAGTGACCCCGTTGATAGGAAGCTTCATGAACTGTTCTTGAATTATACAGTTGTCAATAAACAATTCTTAACTCTAGAAAATTGTAACAAAATGCAGTGAGACCATCAGAGGAACGACGTATAATGCAGAGGTTGGTGACTAATCACGATAGACAATGTAACATGTAACGTTAGAGGCTGCTGCTCTGTGTATTATGTTTCGCGCTCTGTATACTCACAAGTCACCTGCAGATGTAATCATTTATTCTGCCTACTATACTATACTCACACGATAAGTAAAATTTCGTTATTTGCTAGTCTGCTTGGTGCTGCAGTTTTAATCGCCGGCAGTGTGTTTATTTCATATTTTCATCCTAGTTCGTTACGCAGAACATGTCGTTGGTAATTGAAGAGCGTGACAAGATACAGAGGTTCACCACAAATATGTATTCAGAAAGCATCGAGTTCATTCCGTTTTTTATGACCAGTTTCTGCATTTACCCTAATTTAAAGAGAGCTGCCATGCAGTACATATTATGGGAATATCATATGGCTCAAGATCAACGGCTTTGTCGCAGTGGTGCACCGATTCTCATGAGATCATCGAAGTTAAGCATTGTCGGGCTTGGCTAGCAATTGGTGAAGTACGAGTCTGCCGAGCTCTATGTAGTGGTTAATAAAAAAGAAAAACAGATGAGAAGAAAAGAAAAGAAAAGAAAAGGTTGAAAATGTGGGAAGAAATGGTGAATAAAAAGGGGTTTTAAAATCGTATAAATGACCGTGAAAAAGCGAAAGAATGAAAAGCAAATCGGACTTCGTATTACAGAAAAGCTATCGGACTTCGTGATTCGGAAAAGCTATTGTTGGGGTGGTCCTTGTGGCGTTTTTGAGCAAAAGTTAAACCAATTTCCACTACAAAAATTATTGAAAAAGACCAGAGAATAACAAAATGTTACTGACAGGGGGAAATGGCGTAGATAAGAGTTCATCCTTTACCAGGTTAACATGTCTTCTTTCGTGCGGCGTCCCGATCTTCAAAAATCTCCTTCAATTCTGCGTGAAAAGTCTGCTCCGAAATCTTGCAATAAGTTTCATTGTCCAGGAAATTTCTAATGTATCCAAAACCGTCTTGATATTAAATGCAATTTATTTTACGTTGATTCCCTCCTCCAAATTTCATAACAACTTCCTCAATATGTCTACACATTAAAATCAGATCAAGACTAGATATTAAGCTTTTTACGTCAGCATCAAATCACGTCTGCATTAACCTTCCGCTCTCGAGAGACAATAAAGAAAACAAAAAAGAGTTACTCTCTGCCGTCGAGCGCTCATACCGCTGCGACGGTATAATTTTTATCTGAGGGAACGAGTGTAGCGCGGCGAAATTCAAAGTCACCCTACATCTATTGGCAAATGTGGTGCACCCAGCCCTTGAGAAGCCAATTGATGAGCTACTTGACTAAGAAGTGGTGGCACTGGTTGCGGAAACTGGCACCCGTCGGGAGAGCGGTGTGCTGAACTCTTGCCCCTCCATATACACATCCAGTGACGCCTATTGGCTGAGGTTGACATGACAGTCGGTCGGTACCGCTGGGCTTTCCGAAGCCTGTTCGGACGGATATAGCTTTACGGACAAGTGGTTTGAATCACACGTAACAATGAGAATGCAAAAAGTTGTACTGAATAAACTAAACAATGTTTGGAAAGGTAAAAGGGCAGAAATCACAAAAGGAATCACAGGGGGTACATTTTTGAGTTCACTCCTATTCCTTATGTGAATGACATTCAACTCAACAGGCAGAATTTATTGGTACTTTTTGAAGATGATATTGGTCTTATAATTTACCCCATTAGAAAAAAAGCAGTAGAAGAGATTATTAATGATGTTTTTCGAAGAATTATTAAGTGACTGTCTGAAAATGGACTCTCTCTAAATTTTGAGAAAACACACAATATTCAGTTCTGTACAGCAAATAGACTGAAACCAGACGTTGATGTAGCACATGGACAGCAGTCAGTAAATAATGTACACTCCTGGAAATGGAAAAAAGAACACATTGACACCGGTGTGTCAGACCCACCATACTTGCTCCGGACACTGCGAGAGGGCTGTACAAGCAATGATCACACGCACGGCACAGCGGACACACCAGGAACCGCGGTGTTGGCCGTCAAATGGCGCTAGCTGCGCAGCATTTGTGCACCGCCGCCGTCAGTGTCAGCCAGTTTGCCGTGGCATACGGAGCTCCATCGCAGTCTTTAACACTGGTAGCATGCCGCGACAGCGTGGACGTGAACCGTATGTGCAGTTGACGGACTTTGAGCGAGGGCGTATAGTGGGCATGCGGGAGGCCGGGTGGACGTACCGCCGAATTACTCAACACGTGGGGCGTGAGGTCTCAAGTACATCGATGTTGTCGCCAGTGGTCGGCGGAAGGTGCACGTGCCCGTCGACCTGGGACCGGACCGCAGCGACGCGCGGATGCACGCCAAGACCGTAGGATCCTACGCAGTGCCGCAGGGGACCGCACCGCCACTTCCCAGCAAATTAGGGACACTGTTGCTCCTGGGGTATCGGCGAGGACCATTCGCAACCGTCTCCATGAAGCTGGGCTACGGTCCCGCACACCGTTAGGCCGTCTTCCGCTCACGCCCCAACATCGTGCAGCCCGCCTCCAGTGGTGTCGCGACAGGCGTGAATGGAGGGACGAATGGAGACGTGTCGTCTTCAGCGATGAGAGTCGCTTCTGCCTTGGTGCCAATGATGGTCGTATGCGTGTTTGGCGCCGTGCAGGTGAGCGCCACACTCAGGACTGCATACGACCGAGGCACACAGGGCCAACACCCGGCATCATGGTGTGGGGAGCGATCTCCTACACTGGCCGTACACCACTGGTGATCGTCGAGAGGACACTGAATGGTGCACGGTACATCCAAACCGTCATCGAACCCATAGTTCTACCATTCCTAGACCGGCAAGGGAACTTGCTGCTCCAACAGGACAATGCACGTCCGCATGTATCCCGTGCCACCCAACGTGCTCTAGAAGGTGTAAGTCAACTACCCTGGCCAGCAAGATCTCCGGATCTGTCCCCCCTTGAGCATGTTTGGGACTGGATGAAGCGTCGTCTCACGCGGTCTGCACGTCCAGCACGAACGCTGGTCCAACTGAGGCGCCAGGTGGAAATGGCATGGCAAGCCGTTCCACAGGACTACATCCAGCATCTCTACGATCGTCTCCATGGGAGAATAGCAGCCTGCATTGCTGCGAAAGGTGGATATATACTGTACTAGTGCCGACATTGTGCATGCTCTGTTGCCTGTGTCTATGTGCCTGTGGTTCTGTCAGTGTGATCATGTGATGTATCTGACCCCAGGAATGTGTCGATAAAGTTTCCCCTTCCTGGGACAATGAATTCACGGTGTTCTTATTTCAATTTCCAGGAGTGTAGAATGGTCCAAATTTTTGGGTGTACATTTGGCGAAAACTTGAAATAGAAGAAGCATACTATTGACATTCTCAGACAGTTAAGTTCAGCTACTTTTGCTCTTCGTGTAATAGCTAGTGTTGGAAACTGAATCAACTACTTGACACATTTTACATAGTTCCACTCAGTAACGTCTCACTGAATAATTATCTTTGGTAACTCAACTAACTACACAAAAGCGAGCAGTAAGAATAATTCGTGGTGTTTACGTGCGTTCATGGTGTAAGGACCTCTTCAAGAAGTTACGGATTTTAACAGCACCATCAAAATATATACAATACCTACAATATTAGAGGAAGAAATGATCTCTATTACCTGTTATTAAAGCCGTCAGTTGCTCAGAAATCAGGTTAACATGCACCAGAAAAGTATTTGGTCATTTGTCCAATAGCATAAATAGAGCCTAAAACCATTTGTGCTGGAGAATTCCTATTCAATGGACGACTTCTATTATATATTGGGGGTACCACTTTCCTAACGTAAGTTGAAACGTCTCCTTAGAAAAATTTATAAATGACTGTGCTAGTAAACCTCTACGTTATTTAATTTTCAAACAGCTGAGCAAAACTGAACGTATTCAAACATTACTCTCTTTACTTATTAATTGTACATCTCTTTACTTATTAATTGTACATCACTAAACTGATGTACAATTTTATTTTTTTAGTTTTTTTTTTGCGCAACGCAATCTGTCTTTCAATAATCCCTACAAAAGAATGGCCCTAACTAACAATAACCTATAACTTTATTGAATCACTTACCTCACAAAAATCTTCGTTACTCTAACTACTGCAATACAGCGAGCGCCAATACTGCCAGCTAAATAAAAGATTCTAACTACTGAAAGCACTAACTACTGATAGGCACAGTTACCAAATGAAAGGTTTTGATAGAGAACAAACAATATATTTACCTTAATAGTGTTCAAAAGTCATTATATATATATATATATATATATATATATATATATATATATATATATATATATATATATAATCAGTTCATGATATCCAATGTTACAAATATACTCTTTCTGACGGACACACGTCCAGATCGCCCGCTCTCAAAATTCTGCCAACTCTCCCCCCACATCCACCACTGCTGACGGCTCACCTCCAACTGCGCAACGCTACGCGCTGTTCACATCCAACTGTCCCAACACTACAATAACAAATTTTCCAACAACGCAAACGAGCCACAGACTTCACACAGCACAGTCAGTGATTTTCATATAGAAAGCTACGTGGCGTTACCAACATAAAAACCTAAACAGCCTACTTACAATGTGATCCATGGGATAGAAGTTGTCCAGCAAAGATGATTTTATATACAATTTTTAAGTGTAACTACATGAGAACTAAAATATAACGTGTTGATTAATGTTTAAGAGCAATCTTATATACACATTCTGTGTAAACTTACTCGTTCCGCATAATTGCAACAAAAAAGTGTTTCAGATGATCTAGGGAATATGCAGTGTAATTACCTGGCTTAGACGCTCTTCATTTCCTTGCGATCATCCAAGCAACAATACGTTCCTAGTTAACGAGATGACCTATGATGTATATTGGCAACATGAACACAGAGACCAGCTACTGCGCCATTGTATACTATGGCTAGCAAACACTACACATTTACTGGACACTTTTATTTTGCATTTGGAAATTGCAGTTGTCGTCGAGACTGGAAGCGAAAGGATCTGACACACATTTCGTGTCAACGATCCACACACACACACACACACACACACACACACACACACACCCACACGAGATAACTTCGTAATTACGATCACTGAGGAAGGCTTGTAGCAAGGTTTAGCGTATAGTGTAGTGGTCAGCGGCAATCGAAAGTGATTAAAACAGGCTTCCCCTTCCCGCCGTTTGACACTGTTCCATATGGTTCAGTACAATCGGGCCGGCCTGTTACTCTCCAGGGGGGGTCGTCGGGATTCTCTCGAATTTCGTTATTCCAGCAGCTGGCCGTAATGGCGAACAGCGTGGCTGGCCAGCGGCCAGCTAAATGTACCGGCGACGGAAATTTATCAAAACGAGATGATTATTTTAGCGTGGCGTATAACAGAGCGCCGGTTAAGCGGGGTAAGTGGGATTCATTGCTAGCGGCGCACGGGGTGGGATTTAACGCGACGCGGGGCTATTTAATTACCGGCGCGCGGCTGACGACGCCGGGGAACGCGTCGGCGCGTCTGAGGAGGAGCGGCGTGGAGCCCGCGGCCGTGCGCGCGACGCTCTATTGTCCCCGCTGCCGCTGGGCTCGGTGATTCAAAACCAGAACCTATTCTGCCCCGCCTAGTAAAGCGCGCTGCCAATGCGACAGCTTGTGACCACAACACAAACCGCGTCCCGCCCAAAGCCCCACAAAAAAAGGCCACCGTCCAGTTTAAATAACGCCACGCTGCTGCGAACAAAGCGACCTGCCAATAGCTTCAAACAATCCGGAAACAATGTCGTAAGGTTTTACGTACGTTTTCCCTATTTTTCCCTCATGCGCGAATAAACAGCAAAGAGTTTTTCAGTAAGGTCTTGGAAAATCACAGAGGAAGGAGATATGTAAATTCCATTTTTTTTCTGACGGTGGTATTATTCATTATCTTCGAACGCATATCAGTTCTGTGGCTGTTTCTGCCATAAGGAGTGTTAAGGTGGCGTGTGTCTTCCAACGTAGACTTAGTCTTGTGACGGTTCTCTCGTAATGCTCCGATTTGCTTCTGATATTTGGCTAACAACGTTCTCCGAATCACACGACGCACCTGAAAATCATCTTACAGCACTTAATAAAACAGATTAAAGTAAGGCCCATATAAGTTGGCTGGTTTTGCTTTTAGATCACTCATATTGAGGTTACTAGCTCCAGAAGGGAGGCGAAAGATGAAGAGATTCAAAGCAGAGTTGCAAGATTCGTCACGGCTTTGTCCAGTTTGAGAGAGAGCATTATACACTCCTGGAAATTGAAATAAGAACACCATGAATTCATTGTCCCAGGAAGGGGAAACTTTATTGACACATTCCTGGGGTCAGATACATCACATGATCACACTGACAGAACCACAGGCACATAGACACAGGCAACAGAGCATGCACAATGTCGGCACTAGTACAGTGTATATCCACCTTTCGCAGCAATGCAGGCTGCTATTCTCCCATGGAGACGATCGTAGAGATGCTGGATGTAGTCCTGTGGAACGGCTTGCCATGCCATTTCCACCTGGCGCCTCAGTTGGACCAGCGTTCGTGCTGGACGTGCAGACCGCGTGAGACGACGCTTCATCCAGTCCCAAACATGCTCAATGGGGGACAGATCCGGAGATCTTGCTGGCCAGGGTAGTTGACTTACACCTTCTAGAGCACGTTGGGTGGCACGGGATACATGCGGACGTGCATTGTCCTGTTGGAACAGCAAGTTCCCTTGCCGGTCTAGGAATGGTAGAACGATGGGTTCGATGACGGTTTGGATGTACCGTGCACTATTCAGTGTCCCCTCGACGATCACCAGTGGTGTACGGCCAGTGTAGGAGATCGCTCCCCACACCATGATGCCGGGTGTTGGCCCTGTGTGCCTCGGTCGTATGCAGTCCTGATTGTGGCGCTCACCTGCACGGCGCCAAACACGCATACGACCATCATTGGCACCAAGGCAGAAACGACTCTCATCGCTGAAGACGACACGTCTCCATTCGTCCCTCCATTCACGCCTGTCGCGACACCACTGGAGGCGGGCTGCACGATGTTGGGGCGTGAGCGGAAGACGGCCTAACGGTGTGCGGGACCGTAGCCCAGCTTCATGGAGACGGTTGCGAATGGTCCTCGCCGATACCCCAGGAGCAACAGTGTCTCTAATTTGCTGGGAAGTGGCGGTGCGGTCCCCTACGGCACTGCGTAGGATCCTACGGTCTTGGCGTGCATCCTTGCGTCGCTGCGGTCCGGTCCCAGGTCGACGGGCACGTGCACCTTCCGCCGACCACTGGCGACAACATCGATGTGCTGTGGAGACCTCACGCCCCACGTGTTGAGCAATTCGGCGGTACGTCCACCCGGCCTCCCGCATGCCCACTATACGCCCTCGCTCAAAGTCCGTCAACTGCACATACGGTTCACGTCCACGCTGTCGCGGCATGCTACCAGTGTTAAAGACTGCGATGGAGCTCCGTATGCCACGGCAAACTGGCTGACACTGACGGCGGCGGTGCACAAATGCTGCGCAGCTAGCGCCATTCGACGGCCAACACCGCGGTTCCTGGTGTGTCCGCTGTGCCGTGCGTGTGATCATTGCTTGTACAGCCCTCTCGCAGTGTCCGGAGCAAGTATGGTGGGTCTGACACACCGGTGTCAATGTGTTCTTTTTTCCATTTCCAGGAGTATAGAAGGGCTCGATAAAAGTCAGTCACAACAAAGACGTTGTTTTTCATGAAAAGTTTTATTCTCAAATTCATTGAATCGAAGTTCCAGTACGAGTGAAGAAAATAATACAGGGTTATTCTAAATGATGGACCCGTTTTCAAAACCTTTTGTTTATTGAAGTACAAATCCCAAATGAACGAGCTTTATATCAATGAAAAGAGGAAGGTTCAGTTTTTTTATTTAATAATTAGAAATGTGATAAATCTTATAAATGTTCAAAATGGCCACCGTTGGCTGCATGGCAAACATCGACGAGGTAGCCAAACTCGTCCCACACACGCGAAAGCGTATCTGCTGTTACTGAGTACACGGCAGCAGTGATCCGGTTCCGCAGATCATTTACAGTGATTGGTAGAGGCGGGACGTAAACAGCTTGCTTCACGTGACCCCATAACAAATAGTCGCAGGGTGTGAGATCAGGAGATCCCGGTGGCCAGAAGTGTAGGGCCAGGTCCTCAGTTCCCCTGCTACCGATCCAGCGCTGAGGGTGGGAGTAATTCAAAAAGCATTGTCCATCACAGTGCCAATGTGGCGGAGCTCCATCCTGTTGAAAATGAAGTCCTGGGAATCTTCCATAACTTTAGGGAACAGCCATTGTTCCAACATATCCAGGTACGTGATTCCTGTTCACAAAGAAAAATGGTCCATAAAGCTTTGTACGGGATATGGCACAGAACACGTTGATCTTCGGTGGATCTCTTTCGTGTTGCAATGGTGAATGTGGATTTTCCAAACCCTATATGCGAACATTGTGTCTGTTGACTTTTCCACTAACATCGCTCCATCGCTAAAAATTTCTCGCTGTAGACATGTGTAATCCTGCATTTTTGCTAGCACATAACCACAAAATGCTAGACGCTTCTCTTTGTCATTGGGGTTGAGAGGCTGCACAAGTCGTACTCGGTAGGGCTTGTACAACAAACGCCGTCTCAGAACTTTCCATACAGTTGGGTTGGGGCATTCCAAGTTCTCCACTGGCTCTATTGCTAGACTTACTAGGACTGCGCACAAAACTTTCTTGAATCCGTCGGGAATCATCCTCTGACACACGCGATTGGCCTGTGTTTCTTCCTTTGAACACACTCCCAGTCTGTTTAAATTGCTTAAACCAACGGCTAACGCTTTTGCGAGTTGGTGGTTCAATACCAAATTTGTTACGAAATACCCGCTTCGCTGCAATTTGCAACTCACTTTTCGCGAACTCAGGAACGCAGAAATCGCTGTACTCCACAGCCGCCACTTCACTCACAACTGACAGTGAAACGGAATGACGGCCCTACTGCCGCGCGAACTCTACCGGCCGCTATCGAAACCATCACCGACCGCCCTCCGCCGCGCGCCAAAAACTTTGAAACTTCCTCTTTTGACTGGTATAAAGTTTGTTCATTTTGTATTTGTGCTTGAATACATACGAATTTTTGAAAATGGATGCATCATTTAGGATAATCCTGTATCCCTTACCATACAAACATAACTTCCATGAGAGCGTAATTGAGAAAAACGGGTATATCAGGTATATTATTCTTGGGTAACGAAAACCTCTCTTCCTGCCAGACGATGGAGGAGGAAAACAAAAAGAGAGAGAAAGACAAATGTTGGCGATGTACCATCCACCAAACACCATAAGCAGTGTGTATGGTAAATGTATGTAGATGTATAAGATGGTAGATAGCCTCTTTCCAGGTATAGTCATTGTAAATAGAAGTGGAAATCATGTTCGTGTGGTATCGATAGCTAAGATGCCACAACGAGTGCCAAGTTGTTAGGGTGGCACGACGACACCGACACCGCGACAGCGCCCTCTAGTCGGCGCTGGAGAGCTCTACGATCATCACTCAGGATTCGCCCCATTTTCATCAGGGGCAGACAGCCAGGAAACTTCGCGTCAGCTTAGTTTACTATTGAGACTTTACATCAGCTACGATGGGGCCACAACGTCGCACCTACATGTCATCACCTAAAGTTATGTAATATGTTTGCATATGTTTATACACAAGTAAAGGTGCTTTAACTGTATTTGCAGTACCGACGTGTATTGCCTTTTCCTGCTCTTGCTCCTACCCACGCGCCGCTTTCCAGGCGGGATACAAAAGTTCGCCCACACATAGTTTTGAATTTACATCATCTATTCAGCTTGGAATATCAGTGAATGGAGTAAAACTATCTTCTGTGATAAGTACCGATTCGATCTGAGCCCCGATGACCAGCGATGACGTGTCTGGAGACGCTCCACACAGGGGTGGGATTCCAACCTTCCTGCTGCCCGCCATACAGACCGCCATCAAGGAGTGATGGTCAGGCGTACCATTTCATTTCATAGTACCACCCCTTTGCTTGTCATCCGCTGCACCCTTACCGGACAGCGGTATGTGAGCGATATTACAGGCCCCGTTTTGTTGCCCTTCATGGCAAGCCATCCTTGGCTTTTATTTCAGCAAGGCCATGCCCGCCCGCACACGGAAAGGGTTTCTACTGTCTGCCTTCGTGCCCCTCAAACTCTACCTTGGGCAGCAAGGTCGTCGGATCTCTCCCAAATTGAGAACGTTTGGGGCATTATGGCCAGGGCCCTCGAAGCACCTCGGTATACTGAAGCCTAACACTCCAATTGGAAGAATCTGGCACGATATCCACCGGAAGGATATCCAACAACGCTTTCAGTCAATAACAAGCCGAATAACTGCGTTAAGGGCCAGAAGCGGACCGACGCGTTACTGATTTGCTCAATTTTTGAAGCGCGTTCTCTTGAATGAATCTTCTGATTTTTCTGAAAGTATTATCATTTGTTTGTCTGTAAATGTACATCACATCTGCCTGTTTACGCTCTATGTGGCTAATTGCTGCGTGGGGCTTTCTTTTTTTAAAATTTATTTATTTTTTACTTCATTTTTTTTGGATTGTAAAATACTTGTATAGTTCTTAGCTACGACTGGTAACTCATCTGGCCCTAGTTTTGAATTCTTAGTCTGCGGAGTGTTGTGCCCAATGAGTAACAGAAGTTTTCAGCTGACAATACCATTTATACATTCGTTCAATAAATTTCAGAGGCGTTAAGAACAGTATTGTTCTACCATTATGTACTCAATATGTCTGTTTCAGCTATAACTTCTGTTAGAAATAAGTTTAGCTACATGAAATTTACGTTGTAGCTAAGACATATCTGTTGTCATACATAGCGAACTGAATACATATGTCGATAAATGTACACAGGGGATATTTTTTGGGACTTGGAAGGGGTCGTTAATGAAGCTATAGAAGGTTCAGTCTTTGGCACGCTATTGTTTCTCATAAATGCCACTGGTCTGATAATATATTAAACAGGAGTTGGAAACTATCGCAGAATCTCTAAAATTTTGTTGACAAGTGTGAAACAGAGAAATACACATTCCGAATTTTGTTCGTTTCAGTAGCTTTCGCACTTCGCATTACGAAAGTCCTTGAAAATAAAAGAATAATTTGTTGTGTGTTGCTTGATTTGATCATTGGTGTGCTGTGACATTGTGTTCTAGTTTGATTTACCATTAAGAAAAGAAATTTCTCATTCTGGAATAAAAAGTCGTAACGGTAATACGCGGTGAGTATGCACGACATTGTTGTGGATCAGGATTTCCCAAACTGTGTTCCGCGGAATACCGTTGTTCCGCGGGAAGTGAATTAGTGCTTCGCGAAAACCATTAATAACATGGCGTTTCTCGACGTTTTTCCTATATTTTATGATTTCTGTGTTTAAAAATTGAAATAATCACTGAATAAAAGAATTTTTCTCATTTTTAAAGATTCCTTTAATTTTAATAACCCTCAAAATAAACAAGGTGTGCCATAAAAGTACCAGAATTCCGGAAGTCGTCCATCAGAGGAAAAGTTTGGGAATTCATGTTTTAGATACATGATCAAGCAGTTGATCATACCATCTTCATTAATATTCAACAAAAGTGATTTTAAATCAGAACAGAACAAACGATGCAGCTGCCGACACCTCTGATCACAGTCAACTCTGTATAAGCTTCCTGCCTGAAAATTTGTAAGTTAAGTCCTTCTGCATCATACGAGTATGAGATACTTGTATCTTGCTTGTTTCATGCCGTACAAGAATTTACAATGAGCTACTTGTATCCTGCGTGTTGTAAAAGAACAATTTACTTTCTGAATGAACCCGCCAGGAAATATCAGCACTTTATTTATTTATTTTCATTGACCAAATACCTTTTACTACCATTTAGAGTGAAATACAAATTGTCAGCATCCAGGCATGTTTGCACCGTAATTACATTCAATAAATTCTACATTTAGTAGTCCTACACCATTTAGATATCACACAAAGGAACCATGCAATATAGAGCTAACTAAATTTATTTTCAGTTTCTCCCTTGTATACAGTAGATGAGAGGACCATTCATCAACTAAAATTTAACAGTCAGTAAATACATCCATTCACTCTCATGATCGCAAAATAGGATTATCTTCTCGGTGAAGATGTTTTCTCCTATCATCAACAAATGCTTCCAACACAACACAATGTACAATAGAATTAAAGGTATATACGCAACCATCATGTAAGAAGCACATCTAACTGTGACGTACGGATTGCTGTCTTGTTGTACCATACCACTAATCCAGTGGTTCCCAATCTAGTAGGAATTATCCCATGAGGGCTAAAATGAAATTTTTTAAGGGGTAAAAAAGGTTTCAGTAGTGTGTAGGTCTCGAAAGTGAACTAGTTTCTGCTGACCATTATTCTTGTCATCACTATTTCGTAATACTGTAATACTGATTACGTAAGTTACCAATAATTACACTGTTTATATCAAATACTAGCATTAACGCGTGAGACAATATCGTGGAGGTTACAATTTGTGCAACGAATGTATGAACAATATCTTCCTTGCTCCTCCTCCTGCACATTGCTTTGTATCATCCATCTCTGACAGCAAAATTGATACATATATGCTTAAATATCTCATGAAAATGCCTTCCCCGAGTTCTACATAGTTCCCACAATTGACTAGAAACTGCTTCATTATTCACTTCGCAACAATAAGCGATCTAATTGAAATCAAAACACGACTATAATTGTGTAACAGCTACTACATTGCCGTGCAGCAGTGGTTAGATGCAAAGCATTGACAGCCTTAAGTCTTCCAGCTTCTATCATTTCAGGGGTAACGAGTCCAGGAATGTAATGGTACACAAGCAATACGTATAGTGTACACCCTTTGGCTTGGTTGATTTTAAAATGGGGTTGCAGGGTGTGAGTGAAGCAAGTGTCACCAGGGAGAGGAGTGGTGCAGAGGAAGCGCGTTGTCTACCATCAATACGCGTAATTAGTTTTCTCTTCTGGGAGGGACCCGCCTGTGTGGCCGTGCGGTTCTAGGCGCTTCAGTCTGGAACTGCGCGACCGCTGCTGTCCCAGGTTCGAATCCTGCTTCGGGCATGGATGTGTGTGATGTCCTTAGGTTAGTTAGGTTTAAGTACTTCTAAGTTCTAGGGGACTGATGACCACAAAGTCCCATAGTGCTCAGAACCATTTGAACCATTTTTTCTGGGAGGAGTTGTACGTAGCACTCGCTATGCACTGAGAATTACTTTCCTTTCTATAAATATAAGTAAAATGTTGTTAGAATTAAGCGGTACAATGGTATCATTGAAACATTTTTTCGGGGTTTAGTAAGTCACATACGAAAATTAAATATCATCTACCTCGCCCGCGCAGGGTAGCCGCGCGGTCTAAGGCGTCTTGTCGCGATTCGTGCGGCTCCGTCCGTCGGAGGTCCGAGTCCTCCCTCTGGCATGAGTGTGAGTGTTGTCCTTAACGTAAGTTAGTTTAAGTTAGATTAAGTAGTGTGTAAGTCTATGGACCGATGACCTCAGCAGTTAGATCCCTTAGGAACTTACCACAAATTTCCAAAAATTTCAATTACCTTCCATAATTTAAAAAATAAAAGCGATCAAAGAAAATTCTTTTTCATTCTAAAATTTAGTTAGGTGTTAATGTTGTCGGTGATGGTGGTGGAGGGAGGGGTGTGGGTATTAGCCAATATCTGGCTGCACTCTGCTTAATAGTCTCAGAAAGTTTGTGGACCATTGCTGACTAATCAAACATCTGCCGCAACAGACTTCAGAGTTCGTTATGCTGTCTTCATGTGAACATCATACATAACACAAAATACGTAGCTACCATTAAGATTGTAATTCCATAATTCAGACGCCTGACGCCTGTAAGACGATGAAACAACACAATGAATTATTTAGATATGTGCTAGTCAGTTAAAATGACAAATGCGTAACCATTGTGTGGTGCACGGCTTCACACTATTCAGTAACGAAAAAGCTTGTCAGATGTAAAAGGTGATAAATACTAGCAAATTATAGTTTTTAAAAACTACTAATAAGCTGTCATGTTGTCAGGTTGCACCAGGCTGACGTTCAATATTCAAGTTCATCTGACTGATGCTGATCATTTTAGTGTAACTAATTGATACTGAACGTTCTATAGCATCTAACTAACATTTTAATATTAAATTTAAGACTGAATATTGCATATAACTAAGGTGGTGACTTTTACGTGCAGCGAAGAGCGACTTCACCATCAAAAGGGTGATAATAAGGCCCATTAAAAGAGCACAAAAAACAAATCAATGACGCGCAACAGAATTACTTTACTATTCTTTAACCAAAAATAAAATACCGGCTAAAAACTCTGGCTGGAAGGGTACAGCCTATACTATCTGTTCATCTGTTTTGTACCTAAATAACATCACCACATCAGAAACAGACTAACAGCACTGTGGGGAACTAGAGGGCAAACTCCCGTTTGCCTGTAATCGTACTTGCACGCTGTTTGATAGGGGCACGGAAAGCCGAAAGAAAAATGATGATTAGATTATCGGTTTCGGTCAGCAATTACCATTTTTCCGAAACTTGGGAAAAAGAAATACAACTAGTAAATAGTTTATATCTTGCAACAATAGAGGGCAAAAACAGGGAATGCTCACCATAATTTAAGCCCTTGTTCCCACAGCTATGGAAGTAATACTTTTCATTCGAGCATATTTTTTTGTTTTCAGATACAATCTGTTTTCTAGCTGTATTTCAATTGCCCATGTTTTGCTCCAGATATGAAGGTGCTGACCGAAACGAGCAATCCGAGGACCAAATGTTTTGTGATCAATGTCGGAAATAAAAGAAATTTATTTAGTACCTCTCGGATATTGTTTTAATTCACGTCTATGTTACAGTTTGTCCCTGTACCTGCAAACAAAGTAGAGAAGCTGTAATTATGTATCCCGTATGCAGAGTGAGGCTGCAGTTGACTATTTTGGGAAGACGACTTGGATTTTAAGAGATGTGTGTGCCAGTCTGTAGATTTTCTACTCTTTTTTTAAGCCGAATGCTCGTTTTAATATGAGGGATCAAACTGCGGACAAAATGTTGCACGTGATGAGCAAGCCCGAGACATATTGCCTTCAGCACAGATTAACTACATCAAAGAAAAGGAAAATACGAGCCCATTGTTATAAAATCTCATATTTAAGATCAAATTACTTTTAGACAAGTTCACCGTACACCACGTGTTGTACACCGGCACAGTAGCATTCCGGAACAATGGAAATCTCATGCCCGAGAAAAATCTCATGAATTAAAACAAAAAAGGAAAGGAAAAAAATAAAAAGTTGGTTATAAAGACAATATAATTCAGAAGTATTACAAGTAACGATAGTAAAATATGACTGACACAACATACAGGTAATAATTCAATAAAACGAGCCTCCAAATGCTCAGTCGTTTCCAGTGTACACGAGTACATTACTCAAATGAAATCATAACAAGATTGGCTCAAAAAATTCGAAAGTTCTACGCACTGTTACAGGTCTCATTAGCCACAACATGCTAAAGCAAAAGGTTTGATGATCATTAAGTAATCTCATATTTTGCAAAGACAAATTACTCTCGAAAATGTTAGGAACATATCATCTATATAAATGTGACAAAGTCCTGCCCATTGATGAAGTACATTGATGGAATTCGAATTTATACAAGAAAGGAAAGCAGAGAAGCTGTAATTTACAAAGAAATATACACATAAATTATCTATCGTAAAATAATGCGAGGCAAAGCATTTATACAATGAATAAAGAAATTAACATGTTAATTAATTAGTCGGCTAAGGCTCATGTGGACTCAGAAGAAGCAACACTACAGAAAAGACTCTAGTTACTAACTTCGTGAATCAGTTAATAAAATGAACTCAAATAGTTAATCTGGGAGCAGATCTACAATGGTCGTAGCGAGATTACCGCAGAACGGCGGCGTTGAAACCAACCAAGGCGGCATCTCCTTCATAGTTTGAGAGATGAGAGCTCACCATTTACAGTTAAAATCCCTATACCTGCGGAGGTCGAGGTGAACACCTTTTCCTGCAGTGTTTCATTGGGCCTCGTGTCATACTATCACACAGTTAAAGCCACGTCTTTGAGCAAGACTACAGCCACTAACGTGCGCGAGAAATGAAAAACTCGTTACGAGAAATGCAAAACTCTCATTTTATGCAGTTATGAAAAGAGACGCGGACATTAATACCTACGACGAAAATCTCTAATTATACTCTGTTATTGAGTCAGTCTCTCAGTGTAGTATCCTTCCAAGTGATGCACTAATAAGTTTACGAGAATGTGTGGCTAGTCCTGCCACACATTAGGTCAGTAAGTCTACCTGTAGTGAACAAACTAGTGGGAAACCAGATCCACACATGTTGGCATATTTCATAATTGTATGTCTGTGCGCATTTATTTGGTGCTGTTATGATCTTAAAGCCGAAGGCCGTTTTGATACAGCTCTTCACGCTAACGTACACTGATGAGCCATAGCATTATGACCACATCTACATCGATATTCTGCAAATCACATTTAAGTGCCTGGCAGAGGGTTCATCGAACCACCTTCACAATTCTCCATTATTCCAATCTCGTATAGCGCGCGGAAAGAATGAACACTTATATCTTTCCGTACGAGCTCTGATTTCCCTTATTTTATCTTGGTGATCGTTCCTCCCTATGTAGGTCGTTTGTCCGTCTTTGGAACGAAGTACATCACTTATTCTGCATATCAAGGAGCCGACAGTTTCTTGGTGGAATTTACGTGGCAGTAGAGGTCCACGCACAGGTCATGTAACTCACGTAAATAGCGGGCCGCGGTGATGGCGCTGATAACGACGCAGATGGGTTCCATAGGATTTACATCAGGAGAAGTTGGTCGCCGAGACATCAACGTGAGTTCACTATAATGCTCCTCAAACCAATGTAGCACGGTTATGGTTCGGAGACAACGACAATTACACTGCTGAACGATGACTTAGCCTCGGGGAAGACATCAAGCTTGAAGGGATGCGGGTGGTTCGCAGCGGTCAGCTTGTCTTCGGTTACTACCACACGTCCGACGCAAGTGCGGGAGAATGTCTCCTATAGCATAACACTGCTCCCACCAGCCTGCGTCCTTAGCGCGCTGCACGTTTCAAGCCGCCGTTCATATGGATGTCGGTGGTTGTGGATGTGGTGTCACCGCCAGACACCACACTTGCTAGGTGGTAGCCTTTAAATCGGCCGCGGTCCGTTAGTATACGTCGGACCCGCGTGTCGCCACTATCAGTGATTGCAGACCGAGCGCCGCCACACGGCAGGTCTAGAGAGACTTCCTAGCACTCGCCCCAGTGGTACAACCGACTTTGCGATGGTTCACTGACAAAATACGCTCTCATTTGCCGATACGATAGTTAGCATAACCTTCAGCTACGTCATTTGCTACGACCTAGCAAGGCGCCATTACCAGTTACTATTGATGCTGTAAAACATGTACCGTCAAGAGCGACGTTCACCATTTAAGGATTAAAGTTAAGTATTCCAACAGCTACGCCCTCTTTTGCTAAAGTCTAATTTCCTGGTCCTGTTCCAGACCTCACGCCAGCCTGCGTGAGCTAAAACGTGTGCCTTTCGGCTTCCTCTCATACCGGTGTTGGCTCTCCTGCCAACCCACAACAGTGGAGATGACCATCGACCTAGTATTGCAAAAATGTGGTTCACCCGGAAAGCCAACACATTTCCATCGATCTAAGGTCGAATCCCGATGGTCCCGTCCCAACCGAGGATGTCGTTTGGTCTACACGTGAACACATAGGGGTGATCCGCTGCGGCAGCTCCATATTCAGTAATGTACGATGAACGGTGTGCTCCGAAACACTTATGCGTGCACCAGCATTGTGCTCTTTCGACAAAGGTGCCACAGATCGCCATGTATCCTGGTTTACAGGGTACGCAAGCTTCCGAACCCCACGATCCGTGAAGAGTTGTGGGCGTCCAGCCATTTAGCGCCTAGTGGTAGCTTCACTGTCCGTCTACGTCTTTCCGTATATGCTCACGACAGTAGCACGTGAACATTCGATCAGATTCGTCGTTTTCGAGATATCATTCACAGGCTCTGCATAATAATTATCTGCCCTTTGTCAGAGTTGCTTACCTCAGTGGATTTCCGCCTTTGCAGCCCATATCTCCGCTACGGTGATCGCCTGCTAGTGTTTGCTCTGCTTACAAACTTCTGTTAAAACGTCACGTGCCCACAACGCCACCAGGAGGCATCCAACGCCGCGGTTGGTGATGTCCTAATGTTTCGGCTTATCAGTGCAATCTGTGTAGATCTCTTCGGTTTTACATAGCTGCCGAAATGTACATCCACTTGAAACTGTAGTCACGCCTTGGTCTGCCCCTACAGCTTTTCCAATTCTTTCTCTTCTTTTACATGACCCTCCGTTACCAGATCAATTGTTGCTGTTTCGGGGTATGTTGTATTAACCTACTCCTTCCTTTCGTGTCTTTCTAAAACTGAAATATATATTCAGTGTAAAAGATTTTCCTTTTTGTACACATTTTGTTTGCCAGTGGCTCTTTTCATTTTATATTTTCGGTGATTCGCTCACGGTCAGTTACTTAGCTCACAGATAGTGCGCCATCTGCTAGTCCCGTTGCCTAAGCATCGTCAGATATGTTTCACTTTTGTCAATTTTCATCTTACAACCTCGATGAAGGCTCTGTCCATTCTATTCAAATGATCTTCAACGACTTTGTGGTTTATAACAAAATTACATTATCGATAAACCATATAGCTTTTATTTCGTCTCCTTCACCTTTAATCTTTTTACAAATTTCTATCTGGCTTCCTGCTATGTTTGCTCTACGCCGTCCGTCCAAAAAGTTCCGAGACTGAATTTATTCTTGGTGTGTAAGCGGAGAAGTGCGGTAGGAAACGGTGGCAGCTTGGTCTAACAACAGTAAAAAAGAGAAGACTATCGTTACAGGCAATCTTCTGTAGCTGAATTGGTGTTATCATTACGAACCTATCAAAAAACGAAGAAGTGCTTATGGATGTCTGATGGTTCGCCAAGACCGAAGAAGATGCGAATGACAGTTCGAAAGTAAAGACAGTGTTCATCCCCATTTTTTGGCGCTCGCGGCCTCAGCGCACCTTCTTTGGTCTTGGCAAGAGATTAGACACCTATTATTCACTTTACCGTTTTGTTGCAGGTTCGTAATGGTAACACAAGTTTTGTCACCAGTAAATTACATCACGTTGCCTGCGACGAGTGCGTCCCATAGACACTATTTTAATTGTTCACTACGGTTCTGACATCTCCCTGTACTGTTTGAAACTTTTAACATTTGTTGTTTATAGTTATTAGTTCAAGCTTAAACAGTAGTTACTGCACTGACATAATGACTGGAATGAAATTAGTCAACGAACTTTTTGGACTGACAGTGTCTGTATGAACTGAGTAATACAGCATATAGATAGCAATCCTGTCTCTCTTCCTTTTTAATTACTGCCTCCCTTTCATACCCTTATACTATGATACGTATGTTTATTTAATTCCATCTTGTATAAATGTCAGAACAGGACTGCAGCTGAACCATGACTTGAAGAAAACGTATATGTAACAGCCATAAATTTGTGGAATAATTTTATTATGGTATTGGTTTCGATGTCTCATTCGCCCCATCTTCAGGTCTCTATGAACGAAACGAGATAAGCCACACACTCTTTCGTGCTTACTAAAGGAACTACTGTATCAAACTAATATCCGTAGATATCTTCGCAATAGACCTCCACACTTCATAAATCTAGAGTAGTCATTAGATGTGTGATGTGTCCACGTCTGTTGTTAAGATTCCTCCGGAAACCAGTTTGATACAGTGGTTTCTTTAGTAATCACAAACGACCGTTCGGCTTACCTCGTTTCTTGGATACAGGCCTGAAAATGGAGCCAATGGGGCACCGAAACTAATAGTGTAATAAAATTTTTCCACAAATTTGCGGCTGTTGTACACGTATTGTTGCGGCCACATGTAGTAAGCGTTGCTTCACGCAATGGAGAATGGCAAAACAGAGGCAGCCGGCGATCGCAGCATTACGAAGTAAGCGCGGCACAGATAGACTTGCTGACAGTTGCAGTCTACCAACAAGCTGACGCAAGGACGCACACAGACCTAGTGCCAAGCGAAGCCTGGAGAGTGCTGAGTAAGGAGAAGTGAGGCCAGCACGCCAAGTTACGCTGAAATATATTGCGGGAGTTATAACAAAAAGCTGCCACCGAGGGTAAAAAACGTCCTCCTGACGGATATAAATAGTGGAGCGCAGGCAGCAACGGACAGAAGCCATTAGGAAGCAGTTCGGATCTGAGGACGGACGTGGGCTGTGTCCGAATGTTCAATCGTCGTAGGTGGCAATTCCGGAAGTCTGTTCCAGCTCGCAGGAGTCATCCGTTCGCCGCCAAATGACAACTTCAGCTGTGGGGGTCGGCCCGTGTTCGGTCGGCACCATGGCTGACTAACTACAGCGAGAACTTCCAGCAGGACCGGCCACAGTGCGGTCGTGGCCACAGGCGCCGCTGGGGACTGACGCCCGGACTTCACGGCAACCCAGCCACGGCGAGTGGTCCGTCCATGACGGGACCTCGCGGACATCGCGACTGACGGCTTCCCAGCCGCCGGTGCAGCAGGCGTCGGCAGCTGGCCCCACGGCGCGTGGACGAGTTCATCTCAACCACAGGGCATCCTGACTTCAGCGGAGCACTGGTGGCCTGAGGATCCGAGTGCGATCGGCGGCGCGCATTGCGCGCATTGTCGGCGAATCTACACAGCAGCAGCCAGGCGGAGGGATCCGCAGGGCTGGGCAGCGAAGACGAGGGAGAAATTGTAAAGAAGGTTCAATAAATAATTGTAAAACTCCACGCCGTCTCAGTCTTTGGCGCAGCCACTGTGTCTGCTGCTAGCAAGTAGCAAACGGCCGTAACAAGTGGCGAGAAGTCGTAACAGCATATTTGTTTTCTGTCTTATAATGACTTTTGGGTAGCTGCACTAAATGTAGATATGCTTTCGCTTCCCGTACTTTATCCCTGATAACTTCAGAATTTTAGGGATCGTATCCATATATTCTCAATAAATTCATCTAAATTGTACAAGAAATGAAACTAGTTCAGGCAAGGTTTGATTTCCTCCAAATTTCCAGGGACGGCTTTAATCAAATGTATAGATGGCGAGTGTGCTGCGGAGCTGTTACACTCTTTTACAGTAAGTACCAAAGAGGCACAAGATTTAGGGAACGCTATTTATTACTCACGGTTCTCAGGACACAGGTATATAAGTATAGTGACGGAAAAAATCGTAACAACAAGAAATAACCAATGCAAAATAATGAAATTTCGGAGTACATTTGTGTAGGTAACATATGTAAGTGATTATCTTTGTAAGATCACAGTTTAATGTAAGCCCGAGAAAACCCATCGCAAACGGGAAATACTGGTACATGAATAACCAGTAGAGTCGCCAGTATGTTAAATGCAAGCATGCAGACGTGCGTACATTGTGTCGTACCGATGCCGGATGTCAGTTTATGGGGTGGAGTTCCCTTCTTGCTGCATTTCGTCGATCAGTACTGTGACGGTTAAAGCTGTTTGTGGATGACGCTAAAGTTACAGTCCGATTATTTCCCGTGTGTGCTCGACTGGAGACAGATATAGTAACCAAGCATGCCAAGGCAATATGTCGACACTGTGTGCAGCATTTTGGTTTACAAGATCTGTATGTGGTCGAGCGTTAACCTGTTGGAAAACACACCTGAAATATTGTTCATGAATAGCCGCACAGTGGGTCAAATCACGAGACTGACGTACTAAATTGCAGTCATGGTGCGTGGGATACTGACAAGAGTACTCCTGCTTTCATACGAAATTGCGCCCCAAACAATAACTCCGGGCGTGGTTTCATTGTGTCTAGCACACAGAATGGTTGGTTGCAGGCCCTCAGCTGGTCTCCTACCGCAACACAAGGCCATCACTGGCACCGAGGCAGAACCAGCTTTCATCAGAAAACAATTGAGACTTCCACCCTGTCCTCCAATGAGCTCTCGCTTGACACCTCTGATGTCGTAAATGGCGTTGTTTTGATGTCAGTGGAATGTACGTTACAGGGCGTTTGGCTCGGAGTTGTTCTTGAAGTAACCGGTTTGTAGCATTTCTCTGTGTGACTGTGGTGCCAACTGCTGCTCAAATTGCTGCTGCAGACGCAGTACGATGCGACAGAGCCGTACGCCGAACACGATTGTCTTCCGTCTCGGCAGTGCCACCTGCGGAACCTGGTCTTCTTGTGACTATATATTCTCGTGACCACCGCTGCCAGCGGTCATATACACTGTATACATTCCAGCCATGTCTTTCTGCAACGTCGCAGAAGGCACATCCAATTTCTCGTAGCCATATTGCATCACCTCCTTCAAACTCAGTGAGGTGTTGCCTTTCTTGCCTTAAAAGCATTCTTGAGTAACGTCCAGCCTCAGAGTTCACTAACGCTCACGACCGTTAGTGCACTTATTTAATGCAAACCTGATCTGTATCATCGTAGTGGCGCCACTCTTAAGCTAAAAGCGCCAAATTTGGATAGATGTCGTGTTGGGATGTAGACACACACCTATCAACTTTCGTTTATCCCGCACAACTACTTCTTCCGCCAGTGTATGATAAATCCTAAGAAAAGCTAGCATAGCCTGTGTCGCCGCCGCCACGTAGCGCCGCGGCCGTTGCAGCTAGCGGGGCCGTGAACAGCCGTGAAGGGCGATGGGCCGTGGCGGCGCTGGCCGCCACACAGAATGCCTGCCGGCGGCACGTTGCGAGCAGATGCGGCGGATGTGAAATGCGCCGTGCACGGCCGTATGCATACTGCAGGCCGCCGGGCGACGCAGTTTTCATATAACTGCCGGCGATGAAATTCTAGCACCACTCCCACATTTCTTCGTCCTGTAGAAAAATGCCCCAACACAAACCTGTTCTCATTCTTTTTTGTAAGTTACCTCATGTTACGGCTTTATACTAGCAACGAGTTAACAGTCAACAAAGAAGCATCTAGTGACAATATTTTATAGTGAACACATGGTGTGTCGTGGGGCGATCACTCTGTTTTTAAAATAACTGAAAAGCCACGATCGCTTCAACCGTTTATTAGATGACCGGTTTCAGCAGTCTGAAGGCGCAGTCATCAGATCTGTGAAGGTATAACATGACAGGTTTGAGGGAGGGCTTTCATGAGTTAACTATATACATTACAGTTATTACTGAACCACATATATGAAACGTGGATTAATATTTATAAAACCATATGGACATCATGGCATATGAGGCAGACCGTTTGATAAAATCATGGTCACAACCAATAAAAATAATAAAAAACTGCTCTCATAGTCGTTCTTTCCATAAAATATAAAACTGGAGTCACCAGATAAAACTACCACTGCTCGCCTAACATCGGTCGGCATCATCACTGCCCTATTCCGCGCAGGCTTACCTGCTGTGATTCTAGCGGTTCACAACCGGCCACCAGATAGCGCTGTCCAAGCAGCGCATACACATTCCCACGGTATAAGCACTCAGTACTACTAAAACACAACTTTACTATAACTGCTTGTCACATACCCATGCAAAGTCCACCTTTGCACATCATTTCCTGTACATACTACAATCACTATGCAGAACGTAATTACAAAGTAAAAGCATGTGAGGCAGAGACATTATCCATTAGCGCCTTACAAAACTACGTGTTATAATTTACCTTTATTCATATAAGGACGTCAGGAATATGCACACAGAAAGCTGTTCTTAACACGGCTTAGGTACAATTCGTAGTTGATTCGTACCTTGCTCATAACGAATGTATAGATGGTGAGAGACTTTATAGCAAGTGAATTTGTTCTTTTCTAGCGCTTACAATACCTAAGACCATAGTGCCTAGACAGGTAAAGCCCAACATACAGGTTTTAATCGCTCGTCACATTGTACCGAATGGTTTTATGAATGTTAATCCACGTTTCATATATGTGGTTCACAGATCTGATGATGGCACCTTGAGAGTGCTGAAACGGGTCATCTAATAAACCATTGAAGCGATCGTGGCTTTTCAATTATTTTAAATGACAATATTTTACTTGAAGTTAAAATCTTCTGGATTATTAGGCCGCGTCATGTTTCTTTTGAAATGTTCGACGTTTCTACCCCTCTGCTGGGATCTTCCTCAGGATCTTTTGGTGTTCACTACAGCTAGAACACCAAAAGATCCTGAGGAAGATCCCAGCAGAGGGGTCGCAACGTCGAACGTTTTAGAAGAAACATGATGCGGCCTAATAATCCAGAAGATTTTAACTTGAGTGACAACGGTCTCAAAAGCCTGCAGACTTACATAATATTTTACTTAAATAAATCAGTAGGGCTTTGTTATAGACGACTGTATGCCCACGAGAATACTTTTTCAGCGTCTTATCTCTTTAGGTTTAACTTGCGACACAAGACCGCACGTCACTAAAACGCATCAGGTCGCTAAGTAACAAGAATCAATTTGTTATATAAATTTACTGATGTTTTACGGACACGGCCAAACACACTTGTTACCGAGTACCGTGTCAAGTGGTAGTCGATGTTAGTAAAGTTATCAGTTGACAGATATTTTCTACCATATTAGTAATTTCTTCCATAGATAATCTGAACGGTTCTTTCATTGAACAGTTGTGAAATGAGTCAGTTTAGAGGATATGTACCCGTGACTACTGTCAACATTAATGGACACACTACTTTTTACGACACTGTAGTGCCTGTCTTGTGAAGAAGAGCGATGCGATGTTCCTTCGGACATGCGAAACACACTCAGTGATTACAGCCTTTATGAAAACCCAGTTTCGAATACGGACAACCATCAGCTGCATAAGGGAATGACGACAATGAAAATTTGTGCCGTGCTAGGACTCGAACGTGGATTTTCCGCCATACTAGAGTGGTCGCCTTAACGGCTTCGGCTATCCGTGCACGAATCACGTCGAGGCTCAAATTTCCGTATGTCGCTGTTCCCGCCTCACACCCTTTACTCGTACAGAGAAGGACATTTTTAACTGAAAGTCGCGGCTACTTTGAATTAAAACGCCCTCATATACACGGGAATTGCAATTTAGGGAGAGTCCATTTTCATAAAACGATTTAACAATTCTTTGAAAAAATCACTAAAAATTTCTTCTGCTAATTTCACTCCAATGAGATATTATATAACACTAGTATCGCCTGCAAAAATTACCAATTCCGGTTCAGTGTTAAGTAGAAGATCACTGACATCTGTGAGGAACAGGAGTGGACACAAATTGAACAATCTGAGGCTCCATTCATTGTTTACCCCAGTTATTAAAATTTTCTCTTCTTTCAAGATGACTTGAATTATAGAGAATAACTTTTTGTGTTGTGTTTGGTAGTATAATTCAAGCCAGTTGTGTATAAAACCTTCGGTTTCATAAAACTTAAGATTTTCTGAGAGAGTAATATGATCCACACAGACACAAGCTCTGGAAATATCATAAAACATATCAACTGGCGATATTTTATTATTTAAGGTTTGTAATATATGCTGTTGAATGTGTAAATAGCGTTCTGAATCGAGCAACGTTTCTGCGACGAAAACTGTGATGTACTACGTATTTCGTTTCTACATAATTCTGAGACTGCTCTTGAGTCCATTACTTCTTCGAATATTTCAGAAATTGGACGGCAATTAATTTTAAGGCTTTCTTGTCACTATTCTTATAAAGAGGTGTAACAATTGCGTATTGTAGACTTTCTGGAAAAATATTCCGTGCCAAAGATGCATTACATGTGTCGCTAACGATATTACTTATTATGTTATAACAGCTTTTCGGAATTCTGTTCAAAATCGCATCAAAACCATATGAGCATTTGTTCTTCAGAATTTCTGTAATTGTGTTAACTTCAGTGAAGGAAGTTGGAGCTACTTCTAGTTAGATGGAATGATATTTTTAACATATTTTCCTGCTTCTGTAACCGAACCACTTAACCATATTCTTGCTGCAATATTTGAAAAGTTATTGCTAAAAGAGCTTACAGCCGGCGAATTACCAGTCACTACATTGCCATGTAGTTTAACATTAATCACATTTATCTCCAACAATCTTAAGGTATGCCATACCTGAAACGCTTCGATGAAGACACACAGGAGACCGATGTCTGTTGTTTAGCTACCTACAACAGAATATCCGAAGAAAGTGCCAGCAGATAATATACTTAATGTACTCATTATCAAGCTTTATTTTACTTATTCCTTTTTCAATCAGCCATCTCCGTAGCTGAGGCGACAGGAAAACAATGTTCTAAGCAAGAGAAATTATGCCTGAGATGGCGTCTTGTCGGGTGTTCAGTAGAGTTACAAATACCACTTTCGCAAATCTAGGTTGAAGAAACATATTTGGAAAGTAAACGGATATAATCAAGTCGTATGGTTACCAGAGGTTTACCATCTATCAATCTCGCTGGAAAAAGCAGAAATCAGAAGCTATTTCTCATTATTAAAACTGAAAATACTTATTTACAATCCTGAAATCAATGGCGACATGTTCTTCCATTCGGAGTTTCTTATCAAGGTTACTCACTATTGGTTAGTTCTAGTTTGCGTCCGCAGAATCTGAATAAAACCATCTTCCAGGAGCATACCTAACAAGATACAGAGTAGACTTTAAGCAGAAAACCTAAAAATATTCACCACTACCTTAATTTTTTTCTGAGAAACAGGATCTAAAACAAGCTTTGGTTCACTGCCCAGCACAGAGATTTTTCTCGTCTGCGTTTTGTAGCCTGTGACTGAAACATGGCATGTCTGTGTAAGTTGCAAAAAAAAAAAAAAAAAAAGAAAAAGAAAAATCTTGAGGATATGCAGGGTGGCCCATTGATAGTGATCGGGCCAAATATCTCACGAAATAAGCATCAAACGAAAAAACTACAAATAACGAAACTAGTCTAGCTTGATGGGGGAAACCAGATGACTCTATGACTGCGCCGCTAGATGGCGATGCCATAGGACAAACGGATTTCAACTGCGTTGTTACAAATAGGAACCCCAATTTTTTATTACATATTCGTGTAGTACGTAAAGAAATATGAATGCTTAGTTGGACCACTTTTTAGCTCCATCATAGATGGCGCTGTAATAGTCACAAACGTATAAGTACGTGGTATCACGTAACATTCCGCCAGTGCGGACCGTATTTGCTTCGTGATACATTACCCGTGTTAAAATGGACCGTTTACCAATTGCGGAAAGGTCGATATCGTGCTGATGTATGGCTATTGTGATCAAAATGCCCATCGGGCGTGTGCTATGTATGCTGCTCGGTATCCTCGACGACATCATCCAAGTGTCCGGACCGTTCGCCGGATAGTTAAGTTATTTAAGGAAACAGGAAGTGTTCAGCCACATGTTAAAGGTCAACCACGACCTGCAACAAATGATGATGCCTAAGTAGGTGTTTTAGCTGTTGTGGCTAATCCGCACATCAGTAGCAGACAAATTGCGCTAGAATCGGAAATCTCAAAAACGTCGATGTTGAGAATGGTACATCAACATCGATTGCACCTTATTTCTATGCACCAGGAATTGCATGGCGACGACTTTGAACGTCGTGTACAGTTCTGCCACTGGGCACAAGAGAAATTACGGGACGATGACAGATTTTTTGCACGCGTTCTATTTTGCGACGAAGCGTCATTCACCAACAGCGGCAACGTAAACCGGCATAATATGTACTATTGGGCAATGAAAATCTACGATGGCTGCGGCAAGTGGAACATCAGCGATCTTGGCGGGTTAATGTCTGGTGCGGCATTATGGGAGAAGGATAATTAGCCCCCATTTTATCGATGGGAATCTAAATGGTGCAATGTATGCTGATTTCCTACGTAATGTTCTACCGATGTTACTACAAGATGTGTCACTGCATGACAGAATGGCGATGTACTTCCAACATGATGGATATCCGGCACATAGCTCGCGTGCGGTTGAAGGGGTATTGAATAGTATATTTCAAGATAGGTGGAGTGGTCGTCGAAGCACCATACCATGGCCCGCACGTCCACCGGATCTGACGTCCAAGGCCGGCCGCGGTGGTCTAGTGGTTCTAGGCGCGCAGTCCGGAACCGCGGAACTGCTACGGTCGCAGGTTCGAATCCTGCCTCGGGCATGGATGTGTGTGATGCCCTTAGGTTATTTCGGTTTAATTAGTTCTAAGTTCTAGGCGTCTGATGACCTCAGAAGTTAAGTAGCATAGTGCTCAGAGCCATTTGAACCATTTGAACGTCCAAGGATTTCTTTCTGTGGGAAAAGTTGACGGATATTTACTATCGTGATACACCGACAACGCCTGACAACTTGCTTCAGCGCATTGTCAATGCATGTGCGAACGTTACGGAAGGCGAACTACTCGCTGTTGAGAGGAATGTCGTTACACGTATTGCCAAATTCATTGAGGTTGACGGAGAGCATTTATTGCATTAATGTGCTATTTACAGGTAATCACGCTGTAACAGCATGCGTTCTAAGAAATGATAAATTCACAAAGGTACATGGAAACATTGGAACAACCGAAATAAAATGTTCAAACGTACCTACGTTTTGTATTTTAATTTAAAAAACCTACCTGTTACCAACTGTTCGTCTAAAATTGTGAGCCACATGTTTGTGAATTTACAGCGCCATCTATCACAAAGCGAAAAAAGTGGTCCAACTAAAACATTCATATATCTTTACGTACTACACGAATATGTAATAAATATGGGGGTTCCTATTTTAAAAAAACGCAGTTGATATCCGTTTGACCTATGGCAGCGCCATCCAGCGGGCCAACCATGGCGCCATCTGGTTTCCCCCTTCAAGCTAGACAAGTTTCGTTCTTTGTAGTGTTTTCGTTTGACGCTTATTTCGTGAGATAGTTGGCCCGGTCACGATCAATGGACCATCCTGTATATTGTCCTGCGCCTTCTGAGTAATTAGTAAAGAATGAAAACAACGTAAAAGATCATATATGTGTTTCGAAGTTTCGCATCTTGAAAGCCCTTTTTCATTGCTTTTAACAATGATTCAGATTGATATAAAAGACGAAACTGGATTCTTCGATTAACGGCATTGAGCAGGTAATTCACACGAGTTAATCAAGAAACACAAAAGAATACCAGCTGTAAGACACATCAAATCACATAGAATAAGTGAGAGAGAGAACAAAATTTAACCTCTACATAATGTAATAAAACCTACCTATACTGATTAACTAATTATTTTATCTTTTGTATAATCACATTTTTGCTTGAAAATATAATTTCACAGATCCCCAATTATGTGTCCCTGTAATGTTGCTTTCCCTTTTACCCATCTCGTGCCTATCTTCAATATTCTGAATTTATACTGCATTAGGACAATAATAGAATCATCTTTTCTCCCTTATAAAAAGAATAACTCGATAATTATGCTGTCTCTTGGATTGTTCTTATTAATTGTTCCTGTACTGTTTATTATAATGCGCCCTCGTCTAAACATGCACCACCGTCTGAATGTGTTCAGCCTTATGGAAAGAAACAATTATTTTCCTATTTCCTTACGTCCATGAAAAATAACAGAAACCTTTCGGGAAATTTGTGTCCTTGAAAGATGTGCCCTTCAGTGAGGAAGTAAAATATATTTTAATCTCTTAAACAGGTATTATTGGAATTGGTCAATTTGCATGCAGAGCTTGTGTAGGTACCCAGGAAAAAGAAAATATATTATAAAACAGGCCTCTAATATCCACAATGTTGAATGAGATCTCTCAACGTCCTGCAATCGTCTATGGCCTGTTCTGAAATGTCATTCGTGTAATTACATGTTTAGTTGTTTTTCTTTTTTTTCCAAGTACTTGTGTCACGAAATCGGTCCAGACTCATTCAGACATCTGGATATCACTGAACTGTCAAGGTATTATGTTCCTTGTACCAGTTCCTTGGAACTCTGTAATTCGAAATCCACGGCTATCTAATGATCGGCAAATCGAACTGTTCAATCAATTTTTCAGATATTTATTTCGTAATTCAACTCTCCGTGGCATTCGTTTGTTTTCTCAACATTGTATAACGTACTACAATACATAAATCAACTGCAAGGAAGACCTCAAATAAATGTTCTCGAAACGTGTATGTGTCTTTCGTTTGAAATAGTAAACACATAAAAAGTAAATAAGTATATTGAAAAAGAAAATCAAGTTTCATACAGTTTGAGGTTCAGTTGTTACTTTTAGCTTAGCTTTGTAAAGAAATACGCCTCTTACTTAGACATTCTCTTGTTTTAACCTTGATCATGCAAACACATAAGGCCAACGGCCTAGCCGCAGTGGTAACACCGCTTCCCGTCAGATCAAAGCGCTGTCGGGTTGGGCAAGCACTTGGATGGGTGACCATCAGGTCTGCCGAGCGCTGTTGCCAATCGCGGGTGCACTCAGCCATTGTGAGGCAAACTGAGGAGCTACTTGATTGAGAAGTAGCGGCTCCGGTCTCGGAAACTGACATTTGGCCGGCAGAGCGGTGTGCTGACCACATGCCCCTTCATATCCGCATCCAGTGATGACTGTGGGCTGAGTATGACACGGCGGGCGGTCGGTAATGTTGGGTCTTCATGGCCTGTTCGGGAAGAGTTTTTTTAGTCAATCACATATTGAATCAAACCCTAAGTTGTTTGGACTTTTTGTTAGGTCTCTTAAACTTCGAGTTATCGATTCTCGGCCATAATTGTTACATAAGAGTCTGTACAAATAAAGAAGCCTACTCAGAAAGTACCGAATGGAGAAGAAAGGAAGTTTAACGTACCATCGACAACGACGCCATTAGAGA
Organism: Schistocerca cancellata; assembly: GCF_023864275.1. NCBI lineage: Eukaryota > Metazoa > Arthropoda > Insecta > Orthoptera > Acrididae > Schistocerca > Schistocerca cancellata. The sequence goes on along the minus strand of NC_064630.1, from coordinate 320,564,127 downwards.
CGGAGTACTAATTCGGACGAAAGAGGAAGGGAAACGAATTTGAGGCACTTGGTGGGAGGGACGCTTTAGAGGAGACGTATTTCTGCCGAGCCTGCGGATCTTGGTAGGATAAGCGGATTTTCGCAGGTAGCATAAAAGCACACTAAGATTATCTTTCCTGCCTCGCAGTGTAGCATAGCATGCTGTAGTTACTAGGAACTAGTCGTAATATGCACTGAAGAGCCAAAGAAACTGTTACACCTACCTAATATCGTGTAGGGCCCCAGCGAGCACGCAGAAGTACCGCAACACGACGTGCCATGGACTCGACTAATGTCTGAAGTAGTGTTGGAGGAAACTGACGCCTTGAATCCTGCAGTGCTGTCCATAAATTCAGAAGAGTACGAAGGGTGGAGATCTCTTCTGAACAGCACGTTGCAAGGCATCCCAGATATCCTCAATAATGTTCATGTCTGGGGAGTCTGATAGCCAGCGGAAGTGTTCAAAATCGTAAGAGTGTTTTTGGAGACACTCTGTAGCAATTCTGGATGTGTGAGGTGTCGCATTGTCCTGCTGGAATTTCCCAAGCCCGTCGGAATGCACAATGGACGTGAATTGATGCAAATGACTAGACAGGATGCTTACGTACGTGTCATCTGTCAGTTTCGTGTCTAGACGCATCAGAGGTCCCACATCACTCTAACTGCACACGCCTCCACCAGCTCGGACAGTCCCCTGCTGACATGCAGGGTCCATGGGCTCATGAGGTTGTCTTCATAACAGTACACGTTCATACGCTCGATACAATTTTAATCGAGACTTGTCCGACTAGGAAACATGTTTCCAGCCATCAACAGTCCAATCTCGGTGTTGAGGGTCCCAGGCGAGACATAAAGCTTTGTGTCGTGCAGTCATCGAGGGTACACGGGTGGGCCCTCTGCTCCGAAAGCGCATATCGATGATGTTTCGTCGAATGGTTCGCACTCTGACGCTTGTTACTGGCCCAGCTTTGAAATCTGCATTAATTTGCGGAAGGTTGCACTTCTGTCACGCTGAATGATTCTCTTCAGTAGTCATTGGTCTCGTTACACAGGATCTCTTCCCGGCCACAGCGATGTCGGAGATTTGATATTTTATCGGATTCCTGATATCCACGGTACACTCGTGAAAGGGTCGTACGGGAAAATCCCCACTTCATCGCTGCCTCTGAGATGCTGTGTCTCATCGCTCGTGCGCCGACTATAACGCCACGTTTTGACTCACTTAAATCTTGATAACCTGCCATCGTAGCAGCGGTAACCGATCTAAGAACTGCGCCAGACATATTTTGTCTTATAGAGGCATTTCCAATCACAGCGCCGTTTTCTGCCTATCTATGTATTTGAATACGTGTACCTGTACCAGTTTCTTTGGCGCTTCATAGTACATTGAAAGGTTGAAAAAACTGGGACCAGTCACTTTTTTTTTACTTATTTTTCCTTTGGAATAGTGGAGATAAAATAATACCAATGAGTATCGCACATTCCAAGATCCGTATGTGACTGGAACGGGAGGAAGTCTTGATGCACTTTCCAATAAAAACTACACTCTGCCACACACTCCACAGGTAACTGTAGTGGATCGGTGTAGCTTTAGTTGTAAGTTCACAGCCGAGACATTTTGATCCCGGCTGGTGGTAACCAGCACAGAGATATCTACGACAGCATCTTACGAGCAGAGACGGCGTGCGTTTCGGGTTCTTTTTTTAGCAGCCCCTGCCTCACTTTGAACGCGGGCTGCATTCGCGATTTCCGACTTGAGGAGCGGGAGGCGGACAGGCCAGGCGGCGCGCGTGTTTTGTTTCCCGGGGCGCCTTTCTGGCGCGACAATGCATGTTGCGGCGCGGCAGGCACAATGGCGGCGCGCAGTTGCTCCCCAGAGCGCACGGCGCCGGAGAGATTGCGTCCCGCCAGCCCAGCCCAGCCCGCGTCTGCCCGAGCCTCGCCGCGCCGCACTTATTGTATTTCTCGCACAGCTCTCGCTCTACGACGCCGTTACCAAGTATCGGATGACGGCCCTCCGCTACTTTGCATGCCACTTTACGTTTGGTTTTGATTCCTCGTGAATGTGTCGGTGATTCCGTGAATTAGTGTGATTTTGAGATCTCGATTGACGTACAGGGTGAAATGAAATGATTGTATGGCATTGTTGGCCGGGAGGGCCCATCCGTGGAATTTCATCCGCCAAGTGCAAGTCTCATTTCCGTCTACGCCACATCGGGCGACTTGCCTGACGGTAATGAGGATGAAATGATGAGGAGGACAACACAACACCCAGTCCACGAGCGGAGAAAATCTCGAACTCGGCCGGGAATCGAACCCGGGCCCACTAAATGGGAGGCAAGCACGTTACCACTCAGCTAAGCAGCGGGGGTGTTCCACGAGGAACTGTCAGTACACAAGGATGTGACAGTAACGATCATTTGAAGCAAAAAGCTCCTTATGGACATGTGACCAATACCGAATGGTTTCCGAGACAGAAAACGTTTATATTTACTAAGATACCATCTTAGTATATATATATATATATATATATATATATATATATATATATATATATAGTTACCCATCTTCTTCTTCTTCTTCTGTGCTAATGCGCAAACAGTGCCCGAACTCTTACGGGATTGGCAACGCGCCGCGAGTAATGGGTATAATGGGCGGGGGCACTACGAATGTAGAGTGAGACAATACGTTGAGAATTTGGGTTTCGCGGGAAACGTGTCAGAGATAAATCCCTGCAGTCGCGCTATCCTCTGTGTCCTCAGTGGCTCAGATGGATAGAGCGTCTGCCATGTAAGCAGAAGATCTCGGGTTCGAGTCCCGCTCGGGGCGCACATAATCTTCTGTCCCCGTTGACGTATGTCAACGCCTGTAAGCAGCTAAGGGTGTTCTTTTCATTGTAAGAAAACGTTTAATTTACATTTATTTTTTGGCCAATGCCGTGAGCGCCGTTTTAGAAGAGTGAATGACGTTGAAAAGCTAATTTCATTTATTAAAATTCGTTTGCTGAACACCTGCAATGGGCTACGCAGCATGACGTATCTTCAGATTTTGGCAGATAAGCTGAGGGAATTATTTTGATTTCGATAAAAATACACAGTGTATGAATAAAAGTTTGCCTCGGGAAAGATGCGCAACAAATGGGATGGCGCGATGTGGTTAGTAATATTACACACATCGAGGTACAAACGAGCTTTCCACCGTATTGAATCGGCGTCATTTCAGTTCTTAAGCAAGCACGCACCATGACCTTTTGATGTAGTTACTGATCACCATCATTGTTAGAAGGCTGTTTGACTGTGAAAATACTATACTGACTTCCACGTAAAAATGAAATAAATATTAATTCCGACTTCGTCAAAATAGTTCGCACTTGGAGAATAATACACGAGGCGAGTTCGGAAAGTAAGGTCCGATTAGGCTGGAAATGGAAAACACTGTGCCGGCCGGAGTGGCCGAGCGGTTCTAGGCGCTACAGCCTGGAACCGCGCGACCGCTACGGTCGCAGGTTCGAATCCTGCCTCGGGCATGGATGTGTGTGATGTCCTTAGGTTAGTTAGGTTTAAGTAGTTCTAAGGTCTAGGTGACTGATGACATATGTTAAGTCCCATAGTGCTCAGAGCCATTTGAATCATTTTTTTGGAAAACACTGTGAAAATCCGATGCAACCTTTCACAGATGAGTTGGGCAGTGTCTTAAGTGTGTTTGAGGATCGATTCACGTCGCTCTTTTCAGTTCAGAGCGCAAAGTGATCACGTAGAAATGCCTAAACCAACAGCGTCTCCCGCCAAGTATGTGGATCTGGTGAGAGATTTCGCGTGAAGCTATGCCACCCACATAACATAAATATTACGCGTTATTTTCTAGAACACAATTTTGAGCCGTATTCTGCAGTGGCTATGAAGACTCTCCTGCAGCGCTTCGATGGGAAGTGTTTGATCACCCACAAAACGCAATCCTTAATTGGTTACGTGTCCGCCCCCGGTAGCTGAGTGATCAGCGCGACGGAATGTCAATCCTACGGGCCCGGGTTCGATTCCCGGCTGTATCGGAGATTTTCTCCGCTCAGGGACTGGGTGTTGTGTTGTCTTAATCATCATCATTTCTTCGCCATCGACACCCAAGTCGCCGAAGTGACGTCAAATCGAAAGACTTGCACGCGGCGAACGGTCTACCCGACGGGAGGCCCTCGTCACACGACGTTTTTATTGGCTCCGTCCGTTGATCATCTCTGCTCACATGAACCTCTGGCTACGGGAAGGTAGCGTTTTGGCACATGCAACGAAAGGCAGACCAGCGTAGATAATTGGCTGAAAGCAGAGGCTGCTGTGTTTTTAGACGAGGGTACTGGAAAGTTTGTACAACGCCACGACAAATGTCTAAGTCGGAGCGGCGACTATTTAGAGAGGCAGCTGAAAGGTGTGGCTAACTGTTGTGAATAAAAAATTTTTGATTTTCACTGTGCTTTTCATTTCATGCCCTATCACGCCTTATTTCCCGAACAACCCTCGTACTTAAACGACACGGTGTCAAAAGTAACCAGTCATCCTGCCTTTAAAAAATCTGTTCACAATTTCCTGAAAAGTATGACATCATCTACAATAACTGCAGACACCACTATTCATGAATAAAATTCGATAAAACTGATTCACACAGGAATTACGACATGTACATCTTAATCCAACGAGACGTAGAATGAAGTGAGTAACCAGGAGAAGAAGTCTCAGAAAATGAATTCAGTATCAAGGTTACCTTCAAAAACGGTTCATATGGCTCTGAGAACTATGCGACTTAACTTCTGAGGTCATCAGCGCCTAGAACTTAGAACTAATTAAACCTAACTAACCTAAGGGCACCACACACATTCATGCCCGAGGCAGGATTCGAACCTGCGACCGTAGCGGTCGCTTGGTTCCAGACTTAGCACCTATAACCGCACGGCCACTCCGGCCGGCCAAGGTTAGTTATTTCGATTTGTTCATATTGTTCGTGAATTAAAATTAACGTCTGTTTTTCAGTCACAAGTATTACTTATACGTTTTAAGAGTTTCGAACATGTTGATAGTTTCTTCGTAAAAGCGAGAAAAATAAAACATCTTTATATACGATTCGCTGCATCGGAGTGTAGTGTACGTCTGTTCACGAGGGAGCCGCTTCACGTTTTACCAGAAGTCTCAGAGAACATGTCAGTCACTGCAGTTGTCGTGGTACTTCAATTAACTCGCCACCGAGCTCGGCAGAGCTTACTCCATTAGATTACTGTTTGTGGGACGCTGCTACCATCATTAGGCAAAGAACGATTAGAGGTGAATGTGTTAAAAATATGTATCTTTCGAGCGATGCTTTGTAAAACACATATTGTAATTTTTGCCAACTATTGCGTATGTGTGAGACTGCTTAACCGTCGTGGCTGGCGAGTGGTGATGTGCAATCTCTCGGCGACTCATGACGATCTGTTTGCAGTGAGTAAGAAACCTGTTGGCCAAGCCAAAAATCGAATACTGTTCAGGCACGTCAGGGCAGCAACGACAAAATGCAATCTATGATTTTTCTTTTTTTTTTTTTTGCATGAGAACGTCACGGAGACCTTGAAGTAGGGCAGAGCCACAGGCCTTAACACGTCAGAAATACACTATCCAGTAACCACCTGTCGAAATCCTGAGTCACCTTTCGCAGAGCGGATCACAGCTAGACGTGTAGGAAGTGAGTCAGTGAGATTCAAAACGGTACCAACAGGGATGTGGAACCTTGGTCCATCCGGGCAATCAGTTGCTCAACAGGTGTACATGCATTCTCCCGTTCGCATCTCCGCAGCCATTGTTCACCCCTGTCATCTATGGTTGCCTCGGCGCAGGTTTTGGATAGCGCCATTTTGCCATGCACAGTATTCTTTAATCATGGCGTCGCACGAACAGTTTAAAACACTGGCCGTTTCTGAAACGTTCCCACTCTTGGCCAGAAAGCCTCAGATAAATCACTCCATTTCCGTGTCCCCCCGGCACTCTTTATATGGCCTACAATGCTCGTGCCGCCACCTGCCACTATGTTTGGTTATTGCTCATTGACGTCGAACGTAGATGGTGGTCGCGTCAATGTGGCAGGCAGCGCATAACAATTACTGTCTAAATTACCAGCTATACGAGCCAGCGGAGTCCCTGTTGTGTACCCCACGGGTACCCAGTACGCTTACCACCGCGACTGGACGATGATGAAAGCATACTGGGGACGTTCGCTTCTCTCGGTTCCTACACATAAAACATCCATCTTGACGCTGCAGGCAGAACTGCGACTCATCCTAGAAGAAAAGCTGGAGTCACTCTTGTACCCTGTGACCTTAGCTGGGCAGCGTTAATCATGAAGTTAACTTAGCTAATCGTTAATCCGTTACTAAAAATTTAAATCGTTACGTTACAACAGATTTATCGGCAGTTAAAGTTAATCGTTAACTCGCAGTAGTTAGCCTTATGTTGCGGGTGAAGAGAAATGAGCAAGTGAATTAAACCTTTATCGTTGCTTAAATAAAAATGTTGTGTTCGGCGTAGTTTAGGTAGGACATCGACGATAAACAAAATAAAAAAACAGTTTAATCATTTCATCATTTAATTTTATAATTATGTGGTAATCAATGTAAAATCAGTTAGAATCAAAATACAGGTGAATCAGATAGTAAATCGAGAAATCTGAACTAATTTCTATCAGAAAACAGCCTAAGTCTGCACAGAAGTGGCATTTCACATATAGATACATAGCCTGCACACCATCTCAGTGACTCTCCTGCGACTCACTGATTTTGTACAAAATTCAGTCTGCCTCACCTCCGTTCCCATACACCGAAAAACGTGAAGGGGGAGAACTAAAATGCGACATGACGAATCCCTCAGTGGCACCAGGCACTTCCTCCAACGAAAACAAACGACTTTTCCCCCTTAATCAAAGCTGTCCATCGGTTGAAACTTCCTGGAAGATTAAAACTGTGTGCCGGACTGAGACTCGAACTCGGCATCTTTGGCTTTCGCGAGCAAGTGCTCTACAAACTGAGGTATTCAAGCACGACTCACGCCCCGTCCTTACAGCCTTTATTCTGCCAGTACCTCGTCTCCTACCTTCCAAACTTCACAGATGCTCTTCTGCGAACCTTGCAGAACTAGTACTCCTGGAATGAGGGGTATTGCAGACACATGTCTTAGCCACAGCGTAGGGGATGTTTCCAGAATGAAATTTTCACTCTGCAGTGGAGTGTGCGCTGATATTAAACTTCCTGCCTGGAAGTTTAAAATTGTGTGCCGGACCGAGACCCGAACTCGGGGCTTTGCCTTTCACGGCAAGTGCTCCACCCACTGACTACTTGATCGTGAAAGGCAAAGGCTCAAGTTCGAGTCTCGGTCCGGCACACAGTTTTAATCTGACAGGTAATTTCATATCAGCGCACACTCAGCTGGAGAGTGTCAATTTCATTCTGTCCATCTGTTTATCGCCAGAAATTTTAAAGAATGCGTCTCGTGCGTGTGGGACTAAAGCAACACATAGAGAGGACACTCGTTAAGAAACCCGAGCAGAACACGTCCTAACCTTGAGTGGCGCCTCATGCCATCTTCGCAAGTTAAACTCAGCTGCCGTTCTCATGCCTCTACTGCAGATATAAAGCAAGAAAGTCCACGTGAATTCACCAGGATGCTTTAACTCTTAAAGTAGGCAATTTAGATCCCACGCTTACTCGATTTTTTTCTTGTTTTGATCTTTACTAGCTCCTCCCGAACTATGGAAAGCAAAGAGCTTGCAGTAGAAGAGACGTTTTTCATAATAGCGAAGATTTTTTCACAATAAGAGTTCTCAGTTCAATTTTGCTCTCGGTTCTCTGTTGCGTATCCCTGGACTGGTTTCAAGTGTCAAATCAGAGAGAAAGTGTTTCCAACATTCATTATTAGATGGCGCACGGTCTTTCTGCCAAGCAGCGCTTCCCTGTAGAGTTACAAGTGCCATGTGTTTAAGGACTTCTCCATTTAATCTGGAATGGTTGAAAGAGAGGTTTTCTATGAGCAAGCACTGAGGTCTGAGCTGCGGCGGAAATTTTGCAGTTAAGGAAAACAAAGGAAGGTAAGAAAGACCTTTGCTCCGGAAGATTTACGCAAAATTGTTGAGTTAACTAAAGCCATTGACCCATTCCATGTAATTCCTGTGCACACAATGGATCTGATTTTTCTTTTTATTTTAAAAAATGCTATTGAATAGTTGTGGTCAGTGTAGGCGCATAAGATACCGACGTTCAATATCATCAAAGTGTCTTATACTCACCCATCTCAAATAGCTTTCAAAAATTCTTACTCTGAATGGGAAGAACAGAAAAATGCCATTGTATTCAAAACAGAAAAGAAATGACGGATGTAACCCATGCCGGACTTCATAAGAGAGATCAGCCGTGTTTACCAAATGCTCAAATGCGTGATTTCCTAAGGAACCAAACTTCTGAGGTCATCGGTCCTTTGAATTACACACTACTTAAACTAACTTATGCTAAGCACAACAACACATCGATGCCCGAAGGAGGACTCGAACCTCCGGCGGGAGAAGCCGCGCAGTCCGTGACATGACGCCTCAAACAGCCCGGCCATTACGCGCGGCCATGTTTGTTGAAAAATAGAAAGACCTGTTGATGTTGCCTTTTCGTCATCAACAGCATTTCATTAGTTGTACTATGACTAATAAAGAATAGTGTCTCTGTATTAAAGGTATTTGAAACAAGAAGGTGCTTCTTGGCTCTTAGTTTCCTGGTATGGCGTTTATTTCTTAATAAATCATTTATTTTCTAATTTGTCTCATTATGTTTTGCAGTGGTGAAGTGGGCAGCATAACGCTGTGATTCAGACTATCTGCTCAATATTTTGGATACATATAAGCTTACAAAAAGAAATACATTATTTTCTGATTCTCCTGATAACTGTAAGATTTGGCACTTAGCAAGTTTTCCATTTCCACTATTCAAATGATACCTCCAGTTTATAAAAGGTGACGTAATGAGATCGTGACTGTATAAAAACTTATCTGCAAAAAACCATTCACTGTTATTAATTTCGAACTGACTGATACGTCAACAGTTGGCTGTAAGTATTTATAATATGTACACAATGCTAATATATATCGGCTGTTTCCAGCTGTGGTGGAAGTTTCTGAGTTCATAGTGCAATACTCCAATAAAAAAAAAAAACATCACTCGCGAGTACTAAAAACTTGGAAGTATATAATTTGTTGATATCTATATACACGTTGTATAAGTGAGTATAAAATATAGAATGCCTGCCGGTGTGGCCGAGCGGTTCTAGGCGCGTCAGTCTGGAACCGCACGACCGCTACGGTCGCAGGTTCGAATCCTGCTTCGGGCATGGATGTGTGTGATGCCTTTAGGCTAGTTAAGTTTAAGTAGTTCTAAGTTCTAGGGGACTGATGACAATGGTTCAAATGGCTCTGAGCACTATGCGACTTAACTTATGAGGTCATCAGTCGCCTAGAACTTAGAACTAATTAAACCTAACTAACCTAAAGACATCACACACATCCATGCCCGAGGCAGGATTCGAACCTGCGACCGTAGGGACTGATGACCTCAGATGTTAAGTCCCGCAGTGTTCAGAGCCATTTAAAATACAGAATGAGAAAAGGAAAAGTTGTGTGCTATTCAGCCTGCCACAATCACGTGACATGACATCGTTTTGGAGAGTAACAAGAGATGCTAATGTAAATGGTAAACATTCTGCAGCAACCAACGTACTGACTTCATTCATTTCACAGTTTTCGAACAAAATACAATCTACAACAAAGTACTGAGTGTAGACACAGCGAAGTTATAGTAATTCTTGTTTGTTGACGATCTAAAAACACATAACAAATTTTGTGGCAAAAAATGTAAAAATGTTCAGATGAATACGTTTTTATACTTAGTTGCATGCATACCCTGTCATCCAGTACTCAATCAATATCTACCGTAATAAGCAAACTGTGAAACTGTTGAGTATGTCTGTTTGATCACGTTAATCTCTAAAACTACTTGACGAATTTTCATTGGGTATTCGCAGGTAACTTGAGAGTATCTTGGTGCAACATACAGACTTTATTTTATAAACGTCGGAACACAAAGAAAGATATCGTAATGTAAAGTTTTGTCCAAAATCTTCTGCTCATCTTAGTAGTTCAGACGTTCAATCATCCCAGCATAGTACAGCAGAGAACTAATAGATGGCTCTATTAACATCTTCAACCCAGTGACTGAAGTATTTTTGGAAGTTTACATCAGTGACAGAATTAAGGATGTCCCTAATCATACTACTTCCAATTCCATGTGTAGGTAGTCTTCGCAAAGCTATAATTAAATATCTGGGGATCGCCATGTATCTCAGCTAGTTCTGAATAGGTCTGTTATCCAGTCAGTATGTTTGTTATAAAAAACACCTCTAAAATCAAAAATATTTAAAAAATAGGGGATCCACAGATGAAGCTCTCGGGTTTACAGCAGGGTAACAGCATTGAGATATTGCGATTTTTTAACGAGTTTCATGCTCATGCTCCTCTGACTTGGCCATAGGATGATAAATATGACATTCGTCGTAACTCCACAGAATCTTAGCGCTGCCACCCGCCTGGAAGCCCGACAACTTGTCAGTAGTGTACACCGGGAGAGTATATTTAGGGATTGTACATTTCGCAAATATGTGACTTTTGAGTCTTTTGAGTTGGAGCTTAGCTAGAGTCGGTCTCCTTTACAGCTAATGTGTAGCTTGTGCTGACATACAGGCCACTGCAGCTCATTTTCCAAGAACCGTTGGTGTCAAACAACATAAATTTTTATGCAGGCATGTGGGATATGGATACTGAGGCGCTCACAATAGTTTTACAGTCGTATCCACCGCACACAGTGTGTTGAGAGTTTGAAAAGACAACGTTGTTTATTTAAAAGTGGTGTAATATTAGGTAGTCAGTTACTTATCACATAATTTTATAATTAATTTTTTGTGGGAACATCATAATACCTTATTACGGTAACTGGCAAAAAATTCAATTATTTTAGATTAGTGACTGAAATCAGCTAAAAACAGTGCAGATGTACTAATTCGTCCTGCAGTGACAATGCAATATAATCTCATATTTACTCAGTATGAAGTAATACGTAAAATGTGTGAGTCGTAAAATGAAACCCATAGTTTTTCCTGTTTAATTAGTGACACTGGATCCTGTGAGTAGAGATTTTGGTACGACTGAACACGTAAGTGTTTATGTTAATATAGATCTTACTCAGTTCCTCCAGTATCCTATTCATATCGACACAGCTTAATCCTGTAATTAGAGGGGAAACATATTGTTTTTGTTCTCCGTGCATTGGAGGAGAATGCGCAGGGCCGTGTCAAGTAAATAAGGTACGCCCAGATTGTTCAGCGATTGGTATTTTTAAGCATAATAAGCTAAGTGCGAAAAAACGGCTTTTGTTTGCAAGTGATGGGGAGAGCTAGATCACTTTCGGTCAGCTCTTAGAGGGAAGGAGGTTGTAAATTGAGAGGGCTTAGTTAGTTTGAGAAGTAAATAGTTCCTCTCTTGTCTGACGTTTCGACCTGTATTATTTCTGTATATAGGAAACCATTGGAAGTAGTTGTTTGATTATGGCACCGCTTATGTGAAAATTATTACGACGATTAACGTTACGCCAGAGTTATTTAAAAAATATATCTCAGTAAAAGCCGCTTACACATGGATGTTATGCTAGGAAATGTGACTTTTCTGCCTGTCTTTCAGTTTCTTTTATTTATACCCTTTCCTTCCACCACGATGAATACCGCCGCACTGCCGTACACGTTTCTGTCCAAGAGTGTATGGCAGCCATGACAGGTGGCCTCAGACAAACGGTTCTGTGCAAGCGAATCAAGAGCTTAGTACTGTAAGCAGAATTTTTTAAAAATAAAATATTGAGAAACACAGATATATAATCTGTCTGAGTACAAGAGCTTAGCTGTTTCATACTGTACACAGAAACGTTAACAAAGAGAACAAGATTATGCCTGAGAGTAAAGCGAGACTGATCATGGACGATGAATACATTTCGTCCTATGCCACACAGTTCTTTTATTATGGGAATATGTGTAGACGACCATGAACTGACAGAAATTAACAACGCTAGCTTTGATTTTGTACAACTAAAGAAGAATTTATTCTGCTCGAGTAAATAATGATTTAACTGTACTTTATTCAACTGAAGAATCATTGATACACACTTAGCTGGAACTCCATCTGAAATGTATGAGTCAACACTACTAACTGTGAAACAGACACTTGGAAAAGCAAATGTAAAAACTTCGTTTTCCACCTTGAGAATATAAACTTTTCACAGTTCTATCCAGAGGCAAGATCGGCAGATGTGCTGACGTCATGGCCCTCCATATTCGCATCGAGTGACGCCTGTGGGCTGAGGGTGACACAGCGGCCGTTCGGTATCGTTGGGCCTTCCAAGCCCTGTTCGGACGGAGTTTATAAGGACCTACTCATCCATGGACTGTGTTAATTTTAGTAAAATTTTTTTGGATGTTCGGCCACAGTACTATGAAACACAAACAGTTTTAAAGCCCACGTTATGTCCTTCTCTGCACCTGTTCTCTTCGTGGAAATTAATCTGTTAAGTTCCAGTTAATGTTCTTTCCTATAAAGGGTGGTTCAGCTTAGCTGTTCCTCTCATCCACTTCCGGAAACTTTTAAGAGATGGTAAATCTGTTTTCATCCAGGTGAATTATGAGGAAGTCCTTACTAAACGATGTACGGCCTGTTTTATGACTATATTAATGACAGAGATATCGGTCTCGAACGCGCTTTTCCTAATGGAACTATAGTAATTTCTTTTGCTAGTAAGCTTGTTCTAAAAGAGAAAAATTCTACGGCGTTTCACTCTTCAGAATCCAATTAATTCATTAGATTCATTAGAATATTTTGAAACTAGAATTTATCTGCTTTGAACATGAAACGATCTGCTGACTTACGTGGAAGTTTGTGATTTCATAAACAAATAAGGGAACACGACAAGTGTTCTCAGTACTAACCGGAGCAAATTCATATTTCACCATTCGACTGCTACTGAGTGAAACAGAGATGCATTTTGATTGGACAGTGTACTCAAATATTTCTTATTATATAGAAGCACATTTCCCTTCTTTCACAGTCACGGACTTCTTAAAAAATAAATCTAGTTTTTGATAATCAGTAAATGCGTCCTCTGTGAACAGTTCAGCAAGCATGTGTTTCCTTGCTTTCTGTGGTACCGTGAAGCACTGGTGGGGGAATATTCGCTGTGTCCTATTTCCTTTTTTTTAATTACGTTCATGTAGAATCAATACGACAAGCACTGCAGGAATGTGCACTTGATGGGAACATGCGGAAAACGCTGGAAAACCTACCACTATGAACTAAAGTGTGTCAAATGGTTTAAATGGCTCTGAGCAGTACGGGACTTAACATCTGAGGCCATCAGTCCCCTAGAACTTAGAACTACTTAAACCTAACTAACCTAAGGACATCACACACATCCATGCCAAAGGTAGGAATCGAATTTGTGACCGTAGCGGTCGCGCGGTTCCAGACTGAAGTGCCTAGAACCAACGTAGCATACACCAGTTCCAGAGAATACTGTTTATCAACACGTATATTTTATCCAAGGCCTACTACATAGCACAGGTTCTCCCCATTCCATCAATGGTGGCGAAGATGATCATGTCCACCTTAGCAAAGTTCTTGTGGAAAGGGGAATTGTTTCGAGTGCCGATGAAGACAGCAGTTTTGGATCCAAGCAATGGAGGAATGGGTCTAACCGACATCAAGTCTAAAGCGATGGCATTGTATGTCAAACGAACATGGAGCATAATGTGTAATAATGCAGGGTGCATTACAGCAAAACTGTACGATATTGTCAGGTCAGAAAGTGTAGAGCCGCCGATAAATACACAAAAAATAAGTTTTAAGCTGAAACACATTAGGGAGCTATCTCAGCAAAAAGATTTTAAACTCCAAAAACGTTACAGCAAAGGCGATTTTAGCTGAAAGACGGAAACAGCAAAGGAAAAATAACATAGAAACCAAATATGCTGGATTAGCATGGAATTTGGTCTGGAAAAACATCAGTAGCGATGTTCTTTCGTCTGACGTGAGAACAGCGTGGTACAAGGTAGTCAGTAACATCAGCAGCACTAATGAGCGTCTCTTTGCCATCGTTTTAAGTGACACAAACCTCTGCAGCAAATGCAACCTCGTTGATAGTGTGCCCCGTCGCTACACTTGTGGAGATCGGATTATCAACTGGAGGTGGACCAGGGAGAAAATTGCTCAAATAACAAGAACTTCAGCAAACAATGTACCGACTAACATTTTCTTCAGACCAGAGGAAAGTTACTACCCTCAGGCAAAAAATAACGCAGTGATTTGGTTAATGGGCAAATATACAAGTTATGTTTTTAACAATATTGGGAGCGATGAACATATTGAATACAAGATGTATATGGAAAATGAATTCGAGAAAATACTCAAATATCAGAATCGCAATAAGAAATGTGGTAACATGCTCCGAATTGTCTTCAACCGAATGGGTATCGATTAGGAACTGGATTCCTAGTAGAGAGGGAATGGATTGAGGCACGTTCCCGACCCTAACCTCACCTCCAAGTCACACATGAAAAATAAATCAGTAGTACAGCAGATACAAGAATATGGCGAGAAACATCTGGTGTCTGATATAAAGGAAGATCTTGAACTCCCTATAGATGCGTTTAGAAGGCTGGAACTGACAAAAACAACAAGGCAGTGAAATATTTTGCGATGTCGCTGTTCGAGACTTCTCTTCTGTCCATGTAATTTACCCTGGAAGGAACACACATCAAGGATTTACTGGATGATTAATTTGTGTCTGGGAAATGATGATGAGGAACCGGCTGCAGAAGAAGAAAATGTGCATGCTGATCTGCCACCAGTTGAAGGTGACAGTGAAGGTGCTAAATTGTGCTACTGTTAAAGACTCATTTTTGGAATGCTGTAATTTATGACTGCAATTATCTGTCACCTTATTTATGTCATTTCATTGTAGCCATTTTTGTTACTGTTTTTGGTGAATAAAAAAAAAAGAACCGCTCGGCCACCGCGGCCAGCTGGGTCAATTAATAATGGAGAACTGCATTTCTGCGATACCGGTATAAAAGGCACTCAGAGAAAAATTTAACTTTCATTGTGTATGTGTCATTCACGTGTGTCTAGTACTGGCTCGAGTAAGAAACTGAATGTCTTTCAGAAACAAAGAGAAGTTAGATATGCAGCTTCTGTATGGACACTGCAGGAGACACGCGAAGAATACGACTGTGTTGTACGCGCAAAGATATCCCGACAGAAAGCGTCCAACAACTGTGACAATTCACCAAACTTTGGGCCTTTGAGGTAGTTTCAACATCAGAGGCAATGGAATGTGAACGCTTGGTGCGGGGTTATTGGAGGCTGTGGCATTCATCCATTCTCCACTGTAGTAACGTTAATGGAAAAAAGATACGCAAAATTTGTTACTGTAGTGTTAGTGGCCCTCCTAGAGGAAGCACAACTTGAAATACGTAGATGTTCGTGGTACCAGCACCATGCATTCCCGGTCTTCTATTAGATCAGTAGTTCTGCGGATTAGACTGGTTGGACGCCACCAATCCAACACTAATAACGCTCTTGGCCTCTTTACGCTTAGTATGTTAGATCATCGTATATCAAACGTAGGCTCTAATTTGAGGAAGAAATTACGGAGCACAGGATCGTATGGTTGGGTATCGTGGACAGCGAAAAACCGTAACAGAAGACAATCGGACCGTTTGAGAGGTGGTGCTACAGAAGAATGTTGAAAATAATGTGTGCTGATAAGACAAGGAACGAGGCGCTTCTTCACATAAACGACGAGAACGGAACGCATTGAAAACATGGACGAGAGGAAGGGACAGGATGATAGGAAATGTGTTAAAACTTCAGAGAAAGAACCTCCGTGGTATTAGTGGGAGCTGTAGAGTGTAATATTTATAAGAGAAGGCACAGACTGAAGTACATTCAACAATTAGTTGAGGATGTATAGTGCAAGTGCTATTGAGATGAAGAGGCTGACGCAATAGAGAAATTTGTGGCGGGCCCATCAAACCTGTCAGAAGATTGAATACTGAAAAAAAAGACATATCTTTTTAAGTTCTGGGTCAACTACCAATGCCATGATCTCCAGACCCTGTAGCCTTGCTATTGACAGCAGCATTGTCTGCAGGTAACCTCAAAGACCTTCCGGTGATATTTACTAGATCATGTACCTATGTTGTAAATAGTAATGACCCAGTAACACTTTCTTGGAGTAGACCAGAACTTGTGTTTATATCTGCCGATTTCGTCCCATTAACAATAACGTACTGAGTTCTATCTCATAAAGTCCTGAATCCTACTACCTATCTGGTCTAATACTGGTAACCTATTTGATTCACTATACGATAGTGTGGAATTGTATCGAATGCCTTCCGAAAGTCAAGGAAGATTTCACCTTCCTGTCTACGAAGCTCTAGATTTCACGGATGAACAGAACGAGCTGTGCTTCGAGAGAATTCTGTTTATACCGAATCCATGTTGGTCAAATCGATGACTAACCTCAGATGGGAAGATATTATTTGATGGGAATGCCGTATGGCTAGGGCCTCCCGTCGGGTAGACCCTTCGTCTGGTGCAAGCCTTTCGAGTCGACGCCACTTCGGAGACTTGCGTGTCGATGGGGATGAAATGATGATGATAAGTACAACACAACACCCAGTCACTGAACGGAGAAAATCTCCGACCCAGCCGGGAATCGTAACAGGGCCGTTAGGTATGACATTCCGTCGCGCTGACTACTCAGCTACCAGGGGTGAACGACATTATTTGATGTAAGCTGCATTGTTTTCATTTATAATTGTGAATATGTTATATTTTTATTGTCTCCCAATTGTTGTTGATTTGGAACACTTTACGCTGTCACGTAACTACTT
Source organism: Schistocerca cancellata (assembly GCF_023864275.1). Taxonomy (NCBI): domain Eukaryota; kingdom Metazoa; phylum Arthropoda; class Insecta; order Orthoptera; family Acrididae; genus Schistocerca; species Schistocerca cancellata. The sequence continues at coordinate 320,547,077 of NC_064630.1, read as the reverse complement.
ATACAACAACATTTTATAACAGCTAAATGTAACTGGGTAGTCCCTGTCTGACCAGTGGCGCTGATAAAAAGCTTCCGGAGTTACCCGACTTGAGCCATACAGTATCGGATAGCACACCAGTACTACTTAGTAGCTCCTTAGCTGATTGTAATATAAACGCCGTAAACGGCTCCTGCTAAGGCAGCAGGCCAAAGTGTTTTGTCATGAAATACGGAAATAGTTCTTGCTCGTCTCATGGTGTCGTAACAGAATTTGAGAGCAGAGCTTTCGGCTGGCGACCGTTTCGGCGGCTGTAATTGATTGCCTTGGGGGCAGCTCCTGGTCGCTCCCGCTGCCGCTATGACGGAGGCATTTACCGCCCCAGATCACGGCGCGGCACACACTCCCACCGCACCTTCTTCCTCAGATGAAGCGACACGGCTTCTGCAACGAGCTCAGTCCTCTGCACAAATGGTGTTGCTGTATTATCCTTGTACAACAGTATTTCATAATCTACCAAATGTGACTTTTTAACATGTTCCGAAACTATTAAATATTAAGTAGGTCTTGGTGCAAAGAGAAAATGAATCGCTTTGTTTTGCTAGTACAGCCAGAGCCGATCATCGTCAAGCACTGCAACCATCATCTTAGGACGCCACACGGTAAAAAAATTATGGCTCGCTAATCTGAAACTTCCTGTTAAGTTAAAAGTGTGTGCTGTACCGAAACTCGGAACTGGAACTTTTGTCTTTCTCGGGTAAGTGCTATACTCCGTCCGAAAAGCCTCGGAAGGGTTAACGTGACCGTCCGACCGCCATGTCACCCTCAACCGATGGGAGGAACTGGACGTAGATATGGAGGGTTATGTGGTCAGCACACAGCTCTCCTAGCCGTTATTAGTTTTCGTGACCGGAACCACTACTTCAAACTCAAGTAGCTCCTCAACTGACTTCACAAGGACTGAGCGCACCCGGCTTGCCAACATCGCTCGGTGGACGCATGACGGTCACCCAGCCGAAGTCTTCGGTTACCTGTCGGGAACCGATGTTATTACTGTGGCAAGTGCTCTACGGACTGAGGTTTAAAAGCGCTACTCATGACCCGCCCTCACAGCTTCATTTCCACCACTACCTCTTCTCTTACCTTCTAAAGTTCTCAGAAGTTCTCCTGCGTATCTAGTGGGACTTGCACTCCTGGAAGAAAAGAATGTTGTGGAGAAAATGGTTTAGTCACGGATTAGGGGACTGTTTTCAGGATGAATTATCACTCTGTACGAGTGCTAGTTTTGCAATGTATGCAGGAGAACGTGTGATAAGCTCGAAACGTAGGCGCAGATATACTGTTGGAACTGAAGATGTGAGGGCGGGTCATAAGTCGCTTGGATATCTCAATGTACAGAGCACTTGCCCACGACAACACAATCGTCCAGCTCACAGTTTTAATCTGTCAGGAAGTTTTATATACCATGTTACTGAATCTCTTAGAGAGGAGTTTGTACCTCCAAACTGATGGAGGGTGGAGTAGGGAGGAGGACGGGAAAAATTGCAGCAAATGACATCACTAACATTTCATACGATGATTTTCTTTCAAAATGTTGCTTCAGTCCCTTTTTAGTTTTCCCAGAGCAGTCAGTTTTGTCTTTTGATGTTGGCGAAGAGATGCTTGCTACTGAGAATGCTACGCCACCATTTGTCACATGTGTGGTACTTTAGCACAACATTTTTCTGGACTACGTTATCTCATTATCAAATGCTTAAGGCTTCTGCACCGTAGGGCACTGCCAAAACTAAAAACCCAGCAGCAAGTAGAAGCTTTAAGCATTTGATAATGAGATAACGTAGTCCCGAAACGTGTTGTGCTAAAAATATCACAATTTTACAACTAGTGGCGTAATATTCCCAGTACCAAATCATGAGACTCTTGTAAGATGGCTTTACAAAAGATAAAAGAGAACAGATGCTCCTTTGAAGTAATCTCAAATTTTAGAGGCATAATTCGCACACTGACCTGTAGCTTTCAGAAATTAATATGCGTAAAAAAACAGCTGTACTACGAAATAAAGTGTTCTTATTCAGATAATTTATATACACGTTCCTCACAAGATTTTCTAAGAACTTTTGCATCGACACTAACCACAAGTAACAGGTTTCTGCGGAATATTTGATAAGATACGTGACTGGAATGCTCCCGTGCCGAAAGTCGATATCAAAGATATCTTCTAGTATGTTCCAGGCCAGAGTTACATATTAATTACGTAGGATACAATGTTAATAGGATTATCAGAGTTTTGCAGAATCTCCAGTTATGCGCTGATGACCGAAAATGTTAAGATCAATTCGTACCGCTAGGCTGAATGCCCGCAGGCGTTGCAGACACGTCATTTGGTAAGGGAAGCATATAGGTGGAGCAGAAATAGATAGGGAATCATTCTCCCGATGATCAGTATACCTGGAAAACTTTTATCCGTCAATAATAACTGCTAATAACATTCAATCACGTCTCTCTTTGGGCAGTGACTGACGACAGTGTCTGGAATAAGATAAGCTAAAACTATCCAGTTCACAAAACGTTGAACTGTAGGCCTGTCAAACACGCAAGAGAGTATAACATATACAGGGTGTCCCAGCTATCTTGTCCACCCAAAATATCTCTGGAACAATAACAGCTATTGGAAAACGACTTCCACCGGTATCAATGTAGGGCTGGGGCCCATGAATGTACATATTTGGAAACATTCTAAAACGAAAGCATATGTGTTTTTTAACACAAACTTATGATTTTTAAATGGACCTATATTTTTTCTTCAGCAATCCATAGCATGACAAAGCACATACACAATGGCGTTGATTGAATCGCAATATTCCCATTACATCCCGAGCTATTAGGACGCGAAGTTGACGCTTGAAACCGCCGACATGCGCTGCTAGCGCACGTCCTGAGGCTCAGGCGTGAACCCTATACTGCCCGTAATCGCGATGTGATTGACATGCGTAATCACACTTCCATACTTATCAAGAGGTCCGAAACGAATAATACGGTCTGCTGCCATACTGCAGCTTGGGGTTCACGCCTGAGCCTCAGGACGTGCGCTAGCAGCGCATGTCGGGTGTTTCAAGCGTCAACTTCGCGTCTCAATATCTCGCGATGTAATGGGAATATTGCGATGCAATCAACGCCATTGTGTATGTGCTTTGTCATGCTATGGATTGCTGAAGAAAAATATAGGAGGTCCATTTAGAAAAACATAAGTTTGTGTTAAAAAACACATATGCTTTTGTTTTAGAATGTTTCCAAATATGTACATTCATGGGCCCCAGCCCTACATTGATACCGGTGAAAGTCGTTTTCCAATAGCTGTTATTGTTCCAGAGATATTTTGGGTGGACAAGATAGCTGAGACACCCTGTATATTGAAAAAATTTGACGCAAACACTTTCAAAACACACCCCAAAAACCTGACTGAAAAATTTCAAGCAGGTGTGTTCGAGGCAGACCTACAAAACAGATCTATAAAATATTGTTCTTGTAACTCCTTCCTTCATTCCGGTAATTATCGCTGAGATACAACACAGTTGGCAGAGATACTTCGGGCGCGCTTTTGATACACACTGAGCGTTGCAAAAGAGAAAGTCCTGATTTTTTATTTTTGTTGGCCCGATCGGGATTTTTGTGTTGCTAGGACCGATCGTCAGAAACCGCCTGTGAGCAGATAATACCGCCGCCTGAATGAGCAACGGTGTGGATAAGTTAATGGTTCATGTTGACAATACAGAGCATACTTGAGGTTCTTACTGGGGCAACAGCACCGAGTTCTGAAAGCAACAGTCGTGAAGTAGCTTCGTCATCCAGTCCATGTTTGCTGCTTCGCTGATTTACTAATGAAATTTTTCTTATTTTTTTTTGTAATCAACGTGATTCGTTAACAAGGAGCAGCTGCGAAAAATGTTTGTACAATCATTTTACCTATCACTTACTTTATCGATTCCTCTCAGAACTATCTGCACGTCGTTTCATTTTCCGACCCAGTGTAAGCTACAATTCCTCCAACGCTACATCTGTGGACTGGTTGAAAGTAAATCTTTATGTGTAGGCTGATACGGCTGGTATCTGCGTTGTTGGTGATATTTGTTTTGTGGGCATAAGGCCCTGCTCCAAGGCATAATTGTCTGCACAAAGTGTCATCTTCCAACTTTTGAGACATCACCAGATGTACGCTTGGCGGAAGGTGCAAGAGATTTTATATACTCCTGCTGTGGCAAGCGACGATTGTATGTATGCCCTTTGCAGTGTTCAAATATTTTTTGGTATAAACATTGTATCAATACCGTATTTTCTGAGTACTCTGCTGGTGCGATCTGTGACAATTTTTACAAATGGAAGGAAAACTTTCCTTTTATTTAGGTCTCTTTCATTAGTTGCTCTGGACGTCTTAGGGTGTAGTGCCCTATTTATCTCTTTGTCAAAGTACCCGTTCCTTCTGAAGGCAGTTCTTAACTGATAGACCTCGTTCTCCAAGTACTGTGGTTCAAAGGTACCTTAACCTAGGTCCATTAAGTTTTGAAAGCTCCTCTTTTCTGCCTGGTACGATTATTGGAATTTCCTAAGGTATCCGCTGTAGACTTTCTTCCGTCAGTTTTTCTAAGTACTTGCACATCCAAACATGAAATTTGACCTTCTGTATGTTTTTCCATGGTGAACTTTATATCAGAATTTGTATTATTCAGAAAATTAGAGATTTTGAGTTCTTTCTCTCAATGAGGCCTTATAACGAAAGCATCACCCACGTGCCGAAACTAACGTTAGGGTTTGTTCTTCGCTGCGAGGCAAAGTACCCCGTAGGATGAGATGGATCATTTAATAGCGGCTTTAAGAAGCAACGGCTACTCCGACAAAGCGATGGATAGGGCACTACACCTAAAATGTTTAGAGCTTCTAACGAAAACCTACAATTAAAGGGAAAGTTTTCCTTCCATTAGTAAAATCTGACACAGATCGTATCAGCAGAGAATTCAGAAGACACCATGTTAATAGTGTTTAAACCAACAAGAAGGTAAGCGGATATTCGATCACTCCAAAGTACTTACGCCTGCCGCTTGACGCAGAAGGAATATATACAGTGTGTCCCAAAAAACACCGATGAACTTAAGGGACGGGTTCGTTATGCAGAAATAAGTAAAAAGGTCCAGTAAATATGGGCTCCATAACGAACACCTTAAGAGTATGAGTATTTGTTTATCGTCGATACCATAGTTCAAATGGCCCTGAACATTATGAGACTTAACTTCTGCCAGCTAGTGTGGCGGTGCGGTTCTAGGCGCTTCAGTCTAGAACCGCGTGACCGCTACGGTCGCAGGTGCGAATCCTGCCTCGGGCATGGACGTGTGTGATGTCCTTAGGTTAGTTAGGTTTAAGTAGTTCTCAGTTCTAGGGGACTGATGACCACAGATGTTAAGTCGTATAGTGCTCAGAGCCATATGAACCACTTAACTTCTGAGGTCATCAGTCCCCTAGAACTTAGAACTACTTAAAGCTAACTGACCTAAGGACATCACACACATCCATGCCCCAGACAGGATTCTAACCTGCGACCGTAGCGGTCGCGCCGTTCCAAACTGTAGCGCCTAGAACCGCTCGGCCTCCCCGGCCGGCGTCGATACCATGAAAAAGATCTTTTCTAAGTCAAGGTTTTTACTTTCCATATTTTGGAAGGAGAAATTATTGACGAAAACAAGAAAAAATGACCGGCAAACACGGGCTCTAAAATTCATATTGCAAATGCTATAAGCACTTGTTCATCTTCGCTAGTATCAAATGCAGCTCTTCTACTGAACAAGTGCGCATAACTATTGAGGTTTGCGTTTTAGAGCCCATGTTTACTACACTTTTTTGTTGTTTTGGTCCTTACTACCTTCTCACAAAATATAAAAAGAGGATGACGCATAGGAGACGTGTTTCATAGTATCGAAGATGAACAAGTGATCTGATATCTCTTAAGGTATGCGCTTTAGAGCTCTTGTTTACTTGACACCTTTTTCTTGTTTTGATGTAAGGAACTTGTCCCTAAATGTCGTCATTTTGTTTTTTGGTGGGGGGCGGGGGGACACCCTGTATATTCCTTGCACTTGCGATCAAGTGTAGGCAGGAACTACCGTGGCTGGTTTCGGAGTCTGTGAATCCACTGATGGTATCTCCAGCATTGCAAGACGATACGTTGGGCAGAGAATAGCCTTGATATTTGAAATATGGAGCGCATTTGATGGAGTGGAAGTTGAGGGCCGCTGCTCCCCTATATGGCTGCGCTTGCAGATACTGTAGCACAACAGTAGCGACGCTGGGTATGTGGGGTGGAGATGGCGCTGTTTGCCCTCTGGGACGTTGCGTCAGGAACATGCGCGGACCGAGATGGTGTTACGTGTTGCCGGGAGAGAACACGAGCATAAAGAGAGAAGTGAAGCAAGCGCCGCCATGTCGGAGGAGTATTACAGCGGAAAGAAATGCGTGGCAACGAGGAAAAAAATTGAAAAGTGAGTGGAAGGAGTCCGCCTGGTGAGCGCCTGACGGAGCAGTAAAAACACTTTATTCCGCGCTCGCACACGCCCTCCAGAATACGAGAACAAGCCGGCCGCCGAATTTATGGGGAAAATTTCACGCAGCCGGCGCGCACCGCTGCGTGGAAAGCGATATCCACTGAGACGCTCCAGAAGAGAAGGCAGAGTTTCATAGGAATTTCCAAAGGTTTCCTTTAGTTCGTTTCGAAAACATTAGTGGGTCAGTGGATGAGAACGGGTGATACTGTATCTATTATACGGATGCTTCCAGCTCACTGTTATTAATGAAACGTAATATTGCCTTCTTATGTAGGATTCTTAAAAAAAGGTCCCATATTCTTAGAAGCGTAGTACTGATTACCAACCTAAAAAAATGTGACACATTAAAAAAAGAAAAGTAAGACAAAAGGAAACGTACGAAAATGTTAAACTAGTACAAAATTAAAACAGGGAGCATGCGAGTAGTTGTGCTCTATCAAAACAACAGTTCGGTGTTTTTGGTACAGTGCTTAAGTGATGGTTTAGTAAATGGTAAAATTACCGGTAGTATTGATAGGGAAAGAAACTTAAATAAATGCGTAACAGAAACTGGGAATCTGCGCCTTCTCTACGATTTTGTTTGTTTGTTTGTTTTAAACATAATTACAGTCGCACACCGTTCACTGTTAGTCCATTGTGCATGTTATACGTTTTGAAAATATAAATTGATGTTGTCGGTAACAAAAATTGGTTGACCGCGTAACTTTCGCTCTTTTATGTAAACAAAACAATTAATTTTGATACAAGTGCAGTTTATATGCATGGACAAAAAAATTCTACATAATTATTGTCTTTGTTTTGTACTCAGTAGAACATTTTCCATCACGATCAAAGGCAAGAGTTTCCTATTATTATTGACAAACATAAAAGTTATTTATGAATGACATAACATTTTTATACAAGCTCGACGACGTACTGAAGTAATGTTTGATGTACTTTTGTTTTGCGCTTTTCACAACTTTCTTCCTTCTTTGAGGAAAATGCGTGTTATAGTGCTGCAAAATAAATTGGTACTTTTTAATTTTTATTTTTACTACAACATGCCTCTCTTTCACGTTAAAGATCAACAATTTTCGAATGAGACTTGAATTAAATATTGACAGCTTCAACTTTGCTATAAATACTGTTTATTTTTTAAGTAACAGACAGGAGGATAACCATATAAAACTAGACGGTTGAGCGCTGTAGATTGCTAGGGGAATCTAGTGAGACAGTGATATCATATGCAAAAACAAAGCGATCGAAATGGAATAACGCCCGATAGATATGCAACACAGGTAACATACAGGTAATGCAGTTACGATCTTAATGGACCAAGACTACTTGGAAAAACACCGTAGTCTACACTAGCATATGGTAATTTTACAACTCTGCAAGTGAAAATATAGAGATGTTACTAGTTTCACAGTTCCTCAATCATTGCATGTCCAGTGAAGTAAATCATCCATCTGCCCATTGAGAGGGTTTTATGAAGTTGTTCCAGTGTCTTGAAATCTTTCTTAGCATTGATGAATATCGTAACCTACTGTCTGTACAATAATGCCTCAGTCAGTATGAAGCCTGTGTTTTATCCATCATTCACGAAGCGTTGCTTTGCATTTCGATGTAACGACGGTTCGTGGTTTTCCTTGGCAGTTGTATTCCTATACGAGGTACATCTATGTCCATCTGAATGGCCATATCTTGTCCAAAAACAATGTCAAACTGAATTTCCAGCATTCTTGTAAATGGCAAGAAGCACATTTCTGAAGTTTGATGACTTCACACAGTTGCGTTCTAGGTTTAAAGCTGGTATGTGGATAATGAGGTGGAACTTCGTTAATTGCAGTGTTTCTACAAAAGATCCATGGTGTGCTTTACCTATTCGCGGTCACAAAAGGCGTCCGTACTGGATATCGTGTCTCCCTCGATAGAGGTAACTACGGCCTCATTACTGACGAAAAACAGAGAAACGTTCTATAAAATTATCTACGGAGATAATTACTTGTTGGGATCTGGGTCATTTTACTTGTCTGTACCCCTGTCAGTACTTTTATGTAGGCTGTCTCCGTGTTGAAGATCATCACATATTCCTTAGTGATTGTGTCTGTTTACTTAGTTCTCTCACTGAGATGATGATGTGACATATTATATTGACCACTATCTCCTACGTCTTGTTCTGCTTTTATCAGAACAAGTGTCGTGATTCCGGGGAATGTGAGTAACTGAAGCAAATCCTCGAGCTATCATGCAGGTAAAGCTTCGGGTCGCATTAGCGAAAATATTTGGGAAAGAATTATGGGTGACAGATTCATAGGAACGTATACTTAACAGGTGCTGCTTCTCACCAATTTCTACGCGATTAACTAGCCGTACCATTGGATAAAGTTACCCTTACTGAAAGACAACCATAACTTGAAGCCAGTGTGCGTGGGGTAACCTCAACAGTGCTCCTGCTATCATCTGAAATCGTACAGCACACCATACCTCCAGGTGCAGGTGTGGTGTGTCTATCACGCATACAGGTTCTACATCTGTATCTACATCTGGACAGATAGTCTGCAAAGCACCGTATGGTGCTTGGCGGAGAGTACCCCGTACCGCTACCAAGAGCAGGTCGCACCAGCGTCCTATATGCGGTCTCCTTTACAGATGAAGCACTCTTTCGTAAAGTTCTCTCAGTACACCGAAGGGTGACTGCAGGCTCTCAGCTGGCCTTCCTCTAAGGAACATACAGCCATCACCCAGGCAGAAAACACAAGAGACCTCAACCCAGCCCTCCACGGAGTTCTAGTTTGACACTAATGAAGTCACAAATGGCGGCGGTTTGGGGTTTGTGGAACGCACGCTACAGGGCGTCTGGCTCGCAGCTGTGCTAAGTAACTGATTTGTAACGGTTCTTTGTGACACTGTGGAGCCAACTGCTGTTCAGATGCAGTTCGATGCGCCAGAGCCATACGCTGAACACCGTGCCCTTTTCTCTCGGTAGTGCTTTTTGGCATTCCGGAGCCCGGTCTCCTTGCGACTGTACATTCCCATGATCATGGCTGCCAGCTGTCATGTATATTGGTTGTATTCCTGCCAAGTCTTTCTGCAATATTCTTCTTCTCGTAGCCCTATTCCATGACCTCGTTGAAACTCAGTAAGGTATAATGGCGTCTTTGTCGCCTTAAATGCATTCTTGACTGTCATGAACTCACCACATCCAATGTCAAAGGTAACTGACGCTAAAATGGTTACAGCGTGTATTTGAAGAAAACTTATGTGACTGGTGTGCAATGTGAATAGACATCTTTCAGATATAGAAGCACGCCTACCACTTCCATTTTATGTCGCGCAGCTCCTTCTTGGTGATGCTGTTTTTTTTCCGTCAGTGTAGATATGGCTCGTTGGAAAGATTAGAACAGCGTAAGCAGACATAGAGTACTCCATAAAACCATTCGAACTACTATTGACGTAGAGGTAAGAGAATGAAAGCTCAGTGACTGCATAATACGAGGGTCACTCCAAAAGAAATGCACACTATTGTTGTAAAAATACAGTTTTCATTCTGCACGTGTGAAAGTTTTACAGTGTATAGATACATCCTTCCCGCTTGTTTTCGAACTTAGTTCAACCTGTTCCCCTGAGTAGCGCCGTCACAGCATGTCTTCAAGATGGCTGCTACACTCGACGTTCGTCAGAAGCAACGTGCTCTCATACAATTCGAAAACGATAGTGAAAACGAGACCGTGGGAAACATCCACAAGAGGTTGAAAAATGTGTATGGAAATGCTGCTGTCGACCGCAGTACAGTTACTCGGTGGGAAAGCGGGTTGCGTGATGAATGCGGGCACGGCAATATTGAGGATTGTCCTCGCAACGGCAGGCCTCGTACTGCACACTTTCCAGACAATGTGCAGAGAGTTAACGAATTGTTGACTGCTGACAGACGCATCACAGTGAACGAATTGTCACGCTACGTTGGGATAGGGGAAGGAAGTGTTTGCAGAATACTGAAAGTGTTGGCGTTAAAAAAGGTTTGTGCCAGGTGGGTTCCCAGGATGCTGCTGACAGTGGCTCACAAAGAAACAAGAAAAACGGTATGTAGCGAACTTTTGGAGCAGTACGAGAATGGTGGAGATGAATTTATTGGAAGAATTGTGACAGGTGATGATACATGGCTCCATAATTTTTCACCAGAGACGAAGAGGCAATCAATGGATTGGCATCATGCAAATTCACCCAAGAAAAAAAATTCAAAACCACACCTTGTGCTGGAAAACTTATGTCTACAGTGTTTTTCGATTCCGAAGAACTCTTGCTTGTGGAAATCATGCCAAGTGAAACCACCACAAATTCTGATGCATATGTGACGACGCTGAAGAAACTTCAAGCTCGACTGAGTCGTGTTCGACCACATCGGCAAAAGCAGGATGTTTTGCTGTTGCACGGCCACATGTCAGTCATAAACCCATGGAAGCGATCACAAAACTCGGATGGACAACACTGAAACACCCGCCTTACAGTCCTGACCTGGGTCCATGTGACTATCATCTTTTTTGGAAACTGAAAGACTCTCTTCGAGCAACAAAGTTTGAAGATGATGACTCCCTTGTGCACGCTGCCAAACAGTGGCTCCAACAGGCTGGTCCAGAATTTTACCGTTCAGGTATACAGGCGCTGGTTCCAAGATGGCGTAATGCAGTTGAGAGGGATAGAAACTATGTGAAGAAATGAAATTATTGTTCCTAAAGGATGTATCTACACACTGTAAAACTTTCAAACATGTTGAATAAAAGATGGATTTAAAAAAAAATAGTGTGCATTTCTTTTGGAGTGACCCTCGTAGAAGTTGTTGTGAGAAAGGTATGCAGTCTGCTACGAACTGACTAACGTGTATCGTTTGCCCGTGTCGAGTTCTCCATCAAGTGGTGCAGGGGCAGGGCGGAGAGCAGGCACCTGTTCGCCCGCTGACAGGGTTACAGCCTCGGCACTCTGCGGTGCGCCGTAACACCGTGTTGGCAGCCTCTCGGCTGACAGCCGGCCCGAGCAAGCCAACCGCTGTGCCAGCCAGGGCCGCAGGCTGCAGCCGCCTCGCCACAGGGGCGGACACGTGCCCCTCCCTGTGCTGGCTGCACCAACAGGTGCTCCACTGTCCACTGTCTGTCTCACTTTGTCCGTACAAGCCGAGTCGATCCGTTTTCGTGATGTCGTACACCGCCAGAACGATTTCACGGAAATCACCAGGAGACGTCGCCCTAATACACTGGAAAACCACAGCCAGCCTTGAAAGTAGTGCGCGTGATGTCTGCACACTTACAGGATAGGACGTGGGAGAACTAGACGAATGGCGGATTGAACATCATTCGTTACGGACTGAAAGACTAAATGGTATTTATTAATAACGAAAGCCAACTTTAAAACAAACGCAGACAAGAAGCAACGCAGAAATTTTCTTTGGGATAACAGGAACTTAAAACTGGATGGTGAATATTTAAATACCAAGAAACAAATTTCTTGTTTGAAAATGATAAGTTCAATTTTAAATTTTAAGCCGAACAGAGATCAACTGTGAAACATTAATTTGGAAAACTGCAGCACAGTGCATTTCTAATATCTTATCGTCTTTCAAACAGCAGTAAAAGCAGTCAAGTTTCAACAGAGCCGAATGTGCTTTAAATACCCCGAATAAAATAATAAACACCAAAAAACATTAATAAAGCATATTTCTCAACATCGGGTACTGAAGCCTCAGATCGACTTCGGAGCCGAGGAGCGTAAACGAGATAGGCTCTGACGTCACCGGGGTCTGGCACGCATCAAAATCGTCCGGCCGAGACAACCTAATGAGCTGCTTCTAAAACATACGAAGTACAAATTTTAAAACAATGAGCAGGTACATATAGCCATATTGTCGCAATATGCTGACCTCAGTGACCCAAGCCAAGCAGTTTATTTTACTCTCGACAGTTCTACATCTACATCCATACTCCGCAAGCCACCTGACGGTGTGTGGCGGAGGGTAGTTTGAGTACCTCTATCGGTTCTCCCTTCTATTCCAGTCTCGTTTTGTTCGTGGAAAGAAGGATTGTCGTTATGCCTCTGTGTGGGCTCTGATCTCTCTGATTTTATCCTCATGGTCTCTTCGTGAGGTATACGTAGGAGGGAGCAATATACTGCTTGACTCCTCGGTGAAGGTATGTTCTCGAAACTTCAACAAAAGCCCGTACCGAGCTACTGAGCGTCTCTCCTGCAGAGTCTTCCACTGGAGTTTGTCTATCATCTCCGTAACGCTTTTGCGATTACTAAATGATCCTGTAACGAAGCGCGCTGCTCTCCGTTGGATCTTATCTATCTCTTCTATCAACCCTATCTGCTACTCGCACTTAAACAACTGCGAAGATGCACAAGGAGGACTGCGTGACATGAAAACCACGGTAGGAAGTAGGTCACACGAAAACTGAAATCTATCTTAACGTTCCAGAAGCTGCTCTACCGGCCCTATAAACTAAGTCTCGTAGAAAGGCTGCTTCCGGTTACAAGTTATTGGCCGCTATTGTCCTTGGAGCTGGAAGGCAACAGCAGAATGCGCCTCTCCGCCCGCAACGGACCGGTTGCTGCACCTGTCCTCTCCCGGTTCCGTACGGTCTCGCAGTTCTGGTCCTAACTCTCTGTTTGCCAACTTTCACGCCCCGCGTAGCCACCACCCAGCACAGCGACAAATTCACGACCCCTGGAACGGCCCACACGACCCAGGCCACGAATAAGAAACCGGATACACCAGACCGCTTGCTTGCAACGTTACTTCCTTCTTGCTCCCCCTGTCAACTCCAAGAGGACGAGAACGCCCGCACCGCCGCCGGAAACAGTCTGTATCGTATCAGTCCACTTGCAAGCCGTACGCGACCTATCGACTCGCCGCACGGCTCACTGATACTGACGCCGATTCCGGTGTCCACAAACTTCACATGTTCCACCCATAAGATGAGTTTCTCCTCAGAATCGTCAAAGAAAGGAACATACGGAAATCATTCAAATTCAAATGGCTCTGAGCACTATGGGACTTGACATCTATGGTCATCAGTCGCCTAAAACTTAGAACTACTTAAACCTAACTAACCTAAGGACATCACACACATCCATGCCCGAGGCAGGATTCGAACCTGCGACCGTAACAGTCGCACAGCTCCAGACTGAGCGCCTAGAACCGCTAGACCACCGCGGCCGGCGGAAATCATTGACAAGAAGAGAGGAAATAACCTCCGTGGTACCACATGGAGTTATAGATGGCAAAAAAATAGGGGAAGACAAAGACTGACTACATCGAATGAGTAACTGAGGATGTAAGGTGCAAGTGATATTCAGAGATGAAGAGATTATCGTGTGGTGTGTCACCTCAAACCAGTCAGAAGACTGATGACTCAAAAAATGCTAGCGAAATCCAGCTGAAGATTCTGTAGAGCTACACGGTTTCGGTGATGTGGATTGCCACGTTCCACCTGTGCTCCAAATAATCCCAGATATATTCTATGGGATTAAGATTGTGTAATTTAGCGGGCTACCGGCCGCGGTGGCCGAGCGGTTTTAGGTGCTTCAGTCCGGAACCGCGCGACTGCTACGGTCGCAGGTTCGAATCCTACCTCGGGCATGGATGTGTGTGATGTCCTTAGGTTACTTAGGTTTAAGTAGTTCTAAAAAGTTCTACGGGACTGATGATGACCTCAGATGTTAAGTCCCATAGTGCTCAGAGCCATTTGAACCATTTTAGTGGGCTGTTGGAGTTGCGATACTGTGCCTGAGTGTTTATCAAACTAGGAACGTCAACATGCAGCCCTATGAAAACGGTCCTTCACTATTCTGAAGACCATAGTGTTCACTGCAAACTCGTCATGAAAATGTGCAACGAAGAACAACACTTGCTACCCGCCGGTTTGAAATAAGCCTCCTGGTTCGTGCTCACAGTAGCCAGAAGGAGTGCGGCTTGGACTACTCAGAAACCAACATAGGTTCAGTAGTTCAGCTACTACGGTTTGAATCATATTTAATAACCATGTTCTTAGCATATCTAGTACATCAAAATACGTGCTAGACGCATAAAGGGAAATGTATTTGTAATCATACACTCCTGGAAATGGAAAAAAGAACACATTGACACCGGTGTGTCAGACCCACCATACTTGCTCCGGACACTGCGAGAGGGCTGTACAAGCAATGATCACACGCACGGCACAGCGGACACACCAGGAATCGCGGTGTTGGCCGTCGAATGGCGCTAGCTGCGCAGCATTTGTGCACCGCCGCCGTCAGTGTCAGCCAGTTTGCCGTGGCATACGGAGCTCCATCGCAGTCTTTAACATTGGTAGCATGCCGCGACAGCGTGGACGTGAACCGTATGTGCAGTTGACGGACTTTGAGCGAGGGCGTATAGTGGGCATGCGGGAGGCCGGGTGGACGTACCGCCGAATTGCTCAACACGTGGGGCGTGAGGTCTCCACAGTACATCGATGTTGTCGCCAGTGGTCGGCGGAAGGTGCACGTGCTAGTCGACCTGGGACCGGACCGCAGCGACGCACGGATGCACGCCAAGACCGTAGGGTCCTACGCAGTGCCGTAGGGGACCGCACCGCCACTTCCCAGCAAATTAGGGACACTGTTGCTCCTGGGGTATCGGCGAGGACCATTCGCAACCGTCTCCATGAAGCTGGGCTATGGTCCCGCACACCGTTAGGCCGTCTTCCGCTCACGCCCCAACATCGTGCAGCCCGCCTCCAGTGGTGTCGCGACAGGCGCGAATGGAGGGACGAATGGAGACGTGTCGTTTTCAGCGATGAGAGTCGCTTCTGCCTTGGTGCCAATGATGGTCGTATGCGTGTTTGGCGCCGTGCAGGTGAGCGCCACAATCAGGACTGCATACGACCGAGGCACACAGGGCCAACACCCGGCATCATGGTGTGGGGAGCGATCTCCTACACTGGCCGTACACCACTGGTGATCGTCGAGGGGACACTGAATAGTGCACGGTACATCCAAACCGTCATCGAACCCATCGTTCTACCATTCCTAGACCGGCAAGGGAACTTGCTGTTCCAACAGGACAATGCACGTCCGCATGTATCCCGTGCCACCCAACGTGCTCTAGAAGGTGTAAGTCAACTACCCTGGCCAGCAAGATCTCCGGATCTGTCCCCCATTGAGCATGTTTGGGACTGGATGAAGCGTCGTCTCACGCGGTCTGCACGTCCAGCACGAACGCTGGTCCAACTGAGGCGCCAGGTGGAAATGGCATGGCAAGCCGTTCCACAGGACTACATCCAGCATCTCTATGATCGTCTCCATGGGAGAATAGCAGCCTGCATTGCTGCGAAAGGTGGATATACACTGTACTAGTGCCGACATTGTGCATGCTCTGTTGCCTGTGTCTATGTGCCTGTGGTTCTGTCAGTGTGATCATGTGATGTATCTGACCCCACGAATGTGTCAATAAAGTTTCCCCTTCCTGGGACAATGAATTCACGGTGTTATTTCAATTTCCAGGAGTGTATATTTAGTTAAAAATAATACACCTTTTAACTTTGATTTAAATTTCGTACGTAGATCAGCGTAGTGTATACATACGAAATTTATAAAGATTATATAATTTTTGCTATAAATGGACGTAAGTTTGTACATAGATAATTGTCAAAGACCACAGTTGCTACCGATGCGTGTTAACTATGGTTAGCTGTATGGTTATGAGTCAAAACCAAATATTAAGCAGTAAATTCATGTTGAGAAATCGTTTCTCATGTCGAAATTCTTTCCAAGAAGTGGTATTCACTTGTTATAGATGTGTAATATACGTTTCGTAAGGCATCTCATTTGTTAAACTAACTATATGATTAATTAACAAGCTATTGATAACATGAATTAGGAAAATAGCCATAACTAAGACTTTTTGTTGCCGAAACAGCAGCAATGTGTCAGTGAGTTCCCCTCGTTTATGAAAGTTTGTGTGATCAGTCTTTCTCTAGCATTATTAGATTAAGTGGAACTTGGAATCACGTCGATATTAATATCCCCCCCCCCCCCCTCCCGTTGGGCGGAAGTAGCAATTTTAGAAGTCTCACTATGTGGCTAGTTGCTCGTCCTGAGTTCCCTACCTCCTGTCCATCTGGACCTCGCACTCAACTGACCAGATGCTCTCGTCCTCCTCCAGTCATAGTCTGTGATTTCTAACGTGGACCAACCATCCTCCGCCTACCCTCACCAACTGGGCTTTAAGTACATTGTTACAGGTGCCTACTATCGCCCAGTGCTGAGACTCAGACACAGTACTCGTACACACGCACGTGCACACACACACACACACACACACACACACACACACACACACACTGCGTGATACCACAATATACACGCTGTTTGACAGGCCATGTCACCTTTCTACACGTTCTTTCTCTTTTGTCCTTGAGTTTCTCTCCATTATTGTGTCAGTCTACTAGAAACACGTGGGATCTAATCACCGTCTGTCCATTAGGAATTACATTTCCCATTATTTCTGTATCTTTCTTAAGGGAAATTCAAGTATCGTAGCTTCGATAAGGCCACGATTATTTCCATCGCTCACGCTTCTCCAGCTCTGCTAGAACTCTTTCTCCAAGTAATTACTAGCTGATGTGACGCTAAACTCTACTTTCTTTCTGTCTTTGTTGGCATTACGAATCGCACCAAGAGCCTGTTTCTAGAAGAAATTTTCTCAGGATTTATTGAAGTGGTAGGTTTTCTGCCGTCTCCCAGTATAGCCGTACCACCGTCAGAAACTTCCACCCCTGTCCATTGGAATTGCAGTCAACCGTTATACACTACGTATCCAGAGTTTCCCACTATCCCAATTTATACGGCTAAATCCTTCCCATTAGGTTTCCGTCTCGCCTCAAGAGTACTAGCCGGTGATGAAGTACCTCAGTGTCCCATCGAAACTGAAGGCGACTCCTTGGTGTTGTGCTGTTGATAAGTAATTTACTCTTTCTTGAAAATTGTTGAAACAATGATAGAGTGAAGTTCACCTCCTTGACGTAAGAATTTAATAAAAATTTTCGAATACAGCAGGTTTCTTGGTCCACGACGATAAAGGGTTAGTGCTTCATAATAGCCCCAAGTCACTCAAACTCTGATATTGTAGTACAGTATTTTGTGTACTTATTTCAAATTTCTCTCATCAAATGGCTATCTTTTTAAGAAATTGATTACATGTATACCAGAAATAAGTAGTACCATTGAAGGACATCTGAAAACGTTTACGGTCTAAGGCGCTGCAGTCATGGACTGTGCTGCTGGTCCCGGCGGAGGTTCGAGTCCTCCCTCGGGCATGGGTGTGTGTATGTTTGTCCTTAGGATAATTTAGGTTAAGTAGTGTGTAAGCTTAGGGACTGATGACCTTAGCAGTTAAGTCCCGTAAGATTTCACACACATTTGAAAACGTTTAGAAGTTTCTTTCCTTTTCAGTTCAACACGAAAAACTTTCGAGAAATTTCCGTTGGCAGTGTAGTGTTTATTCCACATTGGTGCCCGCGTTTATTAGATTTTATTGCTGTGCTTTTAAAAAGATTTTGTTACGGGAGGCTGGCGAGTAGATGGGATGACAAAGCAGAGGTGCGCGCTGAGAGGGCAGGCGTCAAGCTCCTAAGATAGCCCATGATTGGTCTGTGATGGGTTTCCGAGGAGGTAATACATAAATCGGTGTATGAAATATGATATCATGCAAAGACGAAACAGTTTGTTGAGAAACTGCCACTGATGACGTCCCTGTGCGGTACTGCGTTAATTCAAGGCAGTCTACGATCGGTATTCGATGAGGCAACACGCGAACTAACGTGTGAAGTGCAGCTCCGCATAAAGAGGGAATTAATTGTTAAAGTTGCCTCGGAAAACATGTTTCTGCGATCTCATGTTGATTCTAAGATCGTGCGCAACATTTTTGTGTCTTTTGTCGGGAACTAATGAATAATGGCAGGGAATCCAGTTATGAATATTAACGACAGACTTCTAGGAATCGTTTTTGCTAATTTCGCGAATTTGGAATAAAACAAAATTAGTTGACATCCTAACATTTGACGATTCTTATTGTGCTTAGCATATAAACTTAACCACTTCTCACATTATTATGCACTGTTTATGTCACAAGGGTTTGATTTCGTGACCCACGGTGAAGAAACCAAGCGGGACAACGGCTATGAGACATCTTCAGAAAACGTGATATGAGCATGTTGCCTCCCGTTGTGCCAGATCAAGTGATCGCAGACATTTATTGCTGAAGTCCACTGTGTTTGTTACTCCCAGTACATCTTTAAGGTGAGAAGCTTCACTTACTGTAACACACTGTGTACCTTAATGGGGGTCAAATTGCGTTTACAGTGAGGGTACTTTTACCACTGACCAGAATATTCATTGCAGTAGGAATCTGAAGCAATGAAGTAAGACTTCTGCATATGGGTTTAATCTTATTTATAGTGCACTATCATTGTGACAGTTTCTGTTCCTTAACGTGGTAATTTGCTCGTGGATCCGTGATATACAGTGTTCAGGTTTTGGCGGCGATGGTCCCGTGACGCAACAATACGAGGTACCACCGAGAGCCTCAGAATTTTAAGTAGGTGCGGGCGGCTCGGGGCAACAAAGATGGTGGCCGGCAGGCGTAAGTATAGAACGGGGGCCAGCTGACGTCAGCTGGCGACACTTTTAAGCGTGGAATACAGGGCAGGCCGCCCACTGGCGTGGCCTTGCCAGGTGCGGAGCGGCGCAGCTTTATATTTACGTCCGTACCGCACTGTCGCCCTTCTTCTGTGTACAATTTATCTCCGCCTTTTGTTCTACTCCTGAGTGAAATGGGGTTGGGGGAGGGGGAGGGGGATGGGTCTCTAATTCTGGCCGTTTTCTGTAGGTCTAACTCCTAAATCCGTTTAGCATTTTCCATACGTTCGTTTCCTCTCGACACTTTTGTTTGCAGGACTGTTGAGTAAATTACCTGGCTATGTCATAGGTATGAGGCCAGTAATCTGTCATCAAATGTGCGTTTGGAAACAGTTATATGTGCCCATATTGCTTGAAGATCGAATGAAATATCGTAGACCATCTACACAATATTCTTTTATTATCTGATGAACACAAATGAGTGCTTGAGGCTCATACAGAAATATGTCACACGTGTTGGAGACAGTCTTAACAGGCCACCTTTGCATAAAATTATTACTATTTAATTTATTGGCTTCGTATATTGGCTCAACACCGGAAATGTCGTATTACAGTTTGTTTTTACAATTCAGAGTATACGTTAGATTAAGTCACACACTGGTACGAAGCTACATAGGCCTAACAAAGGACAGATCCCGATATAAAGCAAAATTTACGTCCATAGTATACCAAAACGAGTAAACAAGACTATAATATAACACAGGTTACAAAGAGGTAGTATACTATAAAAATCTTAGTAGTAATACAGTGAGAAATGATGAATCGCTGTTGGTAAACCTTTGGGATATCCAAATCCATATTTGAGACTATGTATCTAAATTAGTAACAAAGTTTTCGTTTGTATGTGTCGTGAAAATTGTTTTCAAAACTACGCATGGAGAATTGAATATCTGTATAAAATTATTTCATGAAACATATTGTGGAATTTCGAATGAAGTACCTATTATCCTGCTGACCTTGATACAAATGTTGTTGACGTGCCAATAATAGCTGTTTATATACTTTTCGGGATGCGAGGTCGTGGTCCAGGAACTTTTCTGCTCCTTACGTTTCGTCCAGGACTGCGCTGGACTTCCTCAGAGGCGCTGCTCCGCTGAGTCTTGCCGAGCAGCGCCTCTGAGGAAGTCCAGCGCAGTCCTGGACGAAACGTAAGGAGCAGAAAAGTTCCTGGACCACGACCTCGCATCCCGAAAAGTATATAAACAGCCATGTCAACCGGTCGTGAAAGCCTTCATTGTGCCAATAATAGTTTAGTACTTGAGCAACCATCCTACTTGGACGTAAAATGGTGTTCAAGCTCCGTAGACTGGCAGATCGCTTCGAATTTGGTGTCTAGTTGTCTGTTAAGTAAATGAAAGGCGCGTAAGTGCCACTTGCTGTAACATGTGGACGAGATTTCCAAAGTTTCAGTGAACTTTTCTACAGCCTCTTTTCCTGACTGCTATTGTAAGATGATCAGCATATAGAAAATCCTCCCTTTTGTGTGTTATGTGCTTGTCATTTAGAGCGCACCACGAGAGATGACACACTTTCTTAGAAGAATCCTATCTCTTGGTTTCTCCATCTGTTTCTACTTCCTTGAAATTAAAAACAAAACCTTCAATTGGACAGGAAAGTAGAAACTACTTAAGCGAAAAGAGAAAATAGAAAGATTTTACTGATCATTGTATGGCTTTGGACCCTACATAGGGCCGCGCGGGTTACCCGCGTGGTTTAAGGCGTCTTGTCACGGTCCCGCGGCTCCCCCGTCGGAGGTTCGAGTCCTCCCTCAGGCGTGGGTGTGGGTGTTGTCCATAGCGTATGTTAGTTTAAGTTGTATTAAGTAGTATGTAAGCTTAGGGACCGATGACCTAAGCAGTTTGGTCCTATAAGAACTTACCACAAATTTACAATTTTTCTATCGTACATAGGTTTATGACAGACCAATCAATAGTACCAAAAGTTACATTTATTGTGTCGGATCGGTTAGGTGTGCTTGCATTTTTTTGGATCTGAAACTTTACCGTCCAAGTACTTACGTTCTATCAATAATATTTAATAACAGCCTTTCAGACACTTTATTAAGGTGACAACAAGATAAGTCGATAACACTCACACTCTGATGGATGACCTCGTTGGCGACGCTCTGGAATTACTAAAAAACCACATATTGTTGCGTCTTCGTGCCGTTTCTAACGTTGTCAGTCTCAGTTCCGTCTGATCTGTCGATAATAGCCATGTCGTTTTCAGACGCCCGATGCTCTGAGACATCTGGCGTTTCTCTCTTCACTACTCTTGTTCCTCAGCGCCCTCGCCTCTCATCTTCTGTACTTAATATTGATGCGACACATGGAAAATCTATTCTCTTCGCAGCCTGTAGCTTTGATCTTGCGAAATTAATTCCAGTATCCTTCTAGCTATTTTCTCTCTTTTCTTCTTAACTGCTTGCACATGACTTCCACAGATTCATGAACCCTATAATAGTTTAATACTTTTAAAATCATCTTTCTTTTGATGTTACCCTGTGTAAACAAGCTCACGCCGTAATAGCGTTGTCAACAGCCTATAGTTGTCTCAGTAAACTCTTTCTTAACTTAGCAGTCCATGTATTCCAGAGTTTGAATCTGCTGTTCTCTGCAACCTCATGAATTCGCGTAGTCGTCTGTCATCTGTTTTTGTTTTGAACGGCCAGTGTCGGTTGGTCACAGTCAGTGTGCTCCCTGCCGCCGTTGGATAAGCAGCTGCAGCAGCAAGTCGTATACTCCTAGCTCACTCATTTGTTACATAGTTTAATTCTTAATTTCTTTGCGTGTTTTTGGTACTTGCATTGTTTAATTCATAAATTTCGAGCGTATTATAGTATTTGAGAGTTGTAGCATCACGTTTTAGTACTCGAATAGTGTTAAATCGCGTAGTCTCCTTCCGCCGCCGAGCAGTGTGTCAGCAGTGCACAAGTGGCAGCATTACTGCATTTACTAGGCAATCTTGTATTTTAATAACCGCTTCAATTTTGTGTCGTTTTGTTTGCGCTCTCTATAGATTAGTTCAGACGTTCTTTGCACAAGTTTTTAGCATGGATAGGGACTGCAACTGCTGTGTTCGGATGCAGGCTGAGTTGGCATCCCTTCGCTCCCAGCTTCAGGCAGTGTTGGCTTCGGTCACACAGCTTGAGGCTGTTGCCAATGGGCATCACTGTGGGGGTCCGGATGGGGGTTTGTCGGGGACGGCCAGCTCGTCCCACGCATCCCCCGATCGGACTACGACTGTGGTTGCCCGGGATACTGCCCGCATTGAGGCTGCTCCCTCACCTGTGGTAGAGTGGGAGGTCGTCTCAAGGTGTGGCAGGGGGCGAAAGACATTCCGGAGGGCTGAACGGAAGGCCTCTCCAGTTTGTCTGACGAGCCGGTTTCGGGCTCTGTCTCAGGCTGATACTGATCTTCAGCCTGACATGGCTGCTTGTCCTGTTCCAGAGGTTGCCCCTCAGTCTGCAAGATCCGGGCAGTCGCAGAGGGTGGGCTTACTGGTAGTTGGGAGCTCCAACGTCAGGCGCGTAATGGGGCCCCTTAGGGATATGGCAGCAAGGGAGGGGAAGAAACCAAAGTGCACTCCGTGTGCATACCGGGGGGAGTCATTCCAGATGTGGAAAGGGTCCTTCCGGATGCCATGAAGGGTACAGGGTGCACCCATCTGCAGGTGGTCGCTCATGTCGGCACCAATGATGTGTGTCGCTATGGATCGGAGGAAATCCTCTCTGGCTTCCGGCGGCTATCTGATTTGGTGAAGACTGCCAGTCTCGCTAGCGGGATGAAAGCAGAGCTCACCATCTGCAGCATCGTCGACAGGACTGACTGCGGACCTTTGGTACAGAGCCGAGTGGAGGGTCTGAATCAGAGGTTGAGACGGTTCTGCGACCATGTGGGCTGCAGATTCCTCGACTTGCGCCATAGGGTGGTGGGGTTTCGGGTTCCGCTGGATAGGTCAGGAGTCCACTACACGCAACAAGCGGCTACACGGGTAGCAGGGGTTGTGTGGCGTGGGCTGGGCGGTTTTTTAGGTTAGATGGCCTCGGGCAAGTGCAGAAAGGGCAACAGCCTCAACAGGTGCGGGGCAAAGTCAGGACATGCGGGGACCAAGCAGCAATCGGTATTGTAATTGTAAACTGTCGAAGCTGCGTTGGTAAAGTACCGGAACTTCAACCGCTGATAGAAAGCACCGAAGCTGAAATCGTTATAGGTACAGAAAGCTGGCTGAAGCCAGAGATAAATTCTGCCGAAATTTTTACAAAGGCACAGACGGTGTTTAGAAAGGATAGATTGCATGCAACCGGTGGTGGAGTGTTCGTCGCTGTTAGTAGTAGTTTATCCTGTAGTGAAGTAGAAGTGGATAGTTCCTGTGAATTATTATGGGTGGAGGTTACACTCAACAACCGAGCTAGGTTAATAATTGGCTCCTTTTACCGACCCCCCGACTCAGCAGCATTAGTGGCAGAACAACTGAGAGAAAATTTGGAATACATTTCACATAAATTTTCTCAGCATGTTATGGTCTTAGGTGGAGATTTCAATTTACCAGATATAGACTGGGACACTCAGATGTTTAGGACGGGTGGTAGGGACAGAGCATCGAGTGACATTATACTGAGTGCACTATCCGAAAATTACCTCGAGCAATTAAACAGAGAACCGACTCGTGGAGATAACATCTTGGACCTACTGATAACAAACAGACCCGAACTTTTCGACTCTGTAAGTGCAGAACAGGGAATCAGTGATCATAAGGCCGTTGCAGCATCCCTGAATATGGAAGTTAATAGGAATATAAAAAAAGGGAGGAAGGTTTATCTGTTTAGAAAGAGTAATAGAAGGCAGATTTCAGACTACCTAACAGATCAAAACGAAAATTTCTGTTCCGACACTGACAATGTTGAGTGTTTATGGAAAAAGTTCAAGGCAATCGTAAAATGCGTTTTAGACAGGTACGTGCCGAGCAAAACTGTGAGGGACGGGAAAAACCCACCGTGGTACAACAACAAAGTTAGGAAACTACTGCGAAAGCAAAGAGAGCTTCACTCCAAGTTTAAACGCAGCCAAAACCTCTCAGACAAACAGAAGCTAAACGATGTCAAAGTTAGCGTAAGGAGGGCTATGCGTGAAGCGTTCAGTGAATTCGAAAGTAAAATACTACGTACCGACTTGACAGAAAATCCTAGGAAGTTCTGGTCTTACGTTAAATCAGTAAGTGGCTCGAAACATCATGTCCAGACACTCCGGGATGATGATGGCATTGAAACAGAGGATGACAAGCGTAAAACTGAAATACTAAACACCTTTTTCCAAAGCTGTTTCACAGAGGAAGACCGCACTGCAGTTCCTTCTCTAAATCCTCGCACCAACGAAAAAATGGCTGACATTGAAATAAGTGTCCAAGGAATAGAAAAGCAACTGGAATCACTCAACAGAGGAAAGTCCACTGGACCTGACGGGATACCAATTCGATTCTACACAGAGTACGCGAAAGAACTTGCCCCCTTTCTAACAGCCGTGTACCGCAAGTCTCTAGAGGAACAGAAGGTTCCAAATGATTGGAAAAGAGCACAGGTAGTCCCAGTCTTCAAGAAGGGTCGTCGAGCAGATGCGCAAAACTATAGACCTATCTCTCTGACGTCGATCTGTTGTAGAATTTTAGAACACGTCTTTTGCTCGAGTATCATGTCGTTTTTGGAAACTCAGAATCTACTATGTAGGAATCAACATGGATTCCGGAAACAGCGATCGTGTGAAACCCAACTCGCTTTATTTGTTCATGAGACCCAGAAAATATTAGATACAGGCTCCCAGGTAGATGCCATTTTCCTTGACTTCCGGAAGGCGTTCGATACAGTTCCGCACTGTCGCCTGATAAACAAAGTAAGAGCCTACGGAATATCAGACCAGCTGTGTGGCTGGATTGAAGAGTTTTTAGCAAACAGAACACAGCATGTTGTTCTCAATGGAGAGACATCTACAGACGTTAAAGTAACCTCTGGCGTGCCACAGGGGAGTGTTATGGGACCATTGCTTTTCACAATATATATAAATGACCTAGTAGATAGTGTCGGAAGTTCCATGCGGCTTTTCGCGGATGATGCTGTAGTATACAGAGAAGTTGCAGCATTAGAAAATTGTAGCGAAATGCAGGAAGATCTGCAGCGGATAGGCACTTGGTGCAGGGAGTGGCAACTGACCCTTAACATAGACAAATGTAATGTATTGCGAATACATAGAAAGAAGGATCCTTTATTGTATGATTATACGATAGCGGAACAAACACTGGTAGCAGTTACTTCTGTAAAATATCTGGGAGTATGCGTGCGGAACGATTTGAAGTGGAATGATCATATAAAATTAATTGTTGGTAAGGCGGGTACCAGGTTGAGATTCATTGGGAGAGTCCTTAGAAAATGTAGTCCATCAACAAAGGAGGTGGCTTACAAAACACTCGTTCGACCTATACTTGAGTATTGCTCATCAGTGTGGGATCCGTACCAGATCGGGTTGACGGAGGAGATAGAGAAGATCCAAAGAAGAGCGGCGCGTTTCGTCACAGGGTTATTTGGTAACCGTGATAGCGTTACGGAGATGTTTAACAAACTCAAGTGGCAGACCCTGCAAGAGAGGCGCTCTGCATCGCGGTGTAGCTTGCTCGCCAGGTTTCGAGAGGGTGCGTTTCTGGATGAGGTATCGAATATATTGCTTCCCCCTACTTATACCTCCCGAGGAGATCACGAATGTAAAATTAGAGAGATTAGAGCGCGCACAGAGGCTTTCAGACAGTCGTTCTTCCCGCGAACCATACGCGACTGGAACAGGAAAGGGAGATAATGACAGTGGCACGTAAAGTGCCCTCCGCCACACACCGTTGGGTGGCTTGCGGAGTATAAATGTAGATGTAGATGTAGAATTCAATTTCAGTTACCTCATTTTGGTTACTTTTCTCGACAGTAAATTTTTTGTTAGATTCCGTTAAGACACATTACTTGAAGCTATTTTTGCGATCTGTTCTCCATTTTAAGCCAACACTACAACGTAGTTTCGTTAAACATCGCCACAGCTCGGTAATCTGTTTCCATACACTAAATCATCGTCGTAACATTGTGAAAAAGTACTCGCGATATAGTCTCCTCGTGTCTAATAGCTCTTTTGTCTGAAATTCATTAGCATTCCGTCTTTACCTTTGTGCCATGTCCAAATATTTTGATAAACGTAATCAGCATTGATGGTACGTTTATTTATTTTATTTCTTTGAGTTCCTCACACACTTAGCGGAATTCTGTTGTGTTCCTTGTTCCCGATCTTTATTTTATATTCCCATCATTCCCATCGTTTGTATGATTGGGATTAGTGTCAGGTGTAGTTAAGTGATCTTGAATATTTTTAGTACTTATTTCTTCCTCGTCGTATTCTTGATGGTAAGGTACCTCTATTACTATCCAACCTCAGTTGGTTATTATCTTGTGTACAACAATTAGTCCTTGAACGTTTTGATTAATTATGATTATTCTCTTTATGTAAACTTCTTTAAGACACAGTTTTAATGTGCAGGAAATTTCCAGACAGCGTAAGCGAGACGCAGAATGAAAGATTCATTCTACTTGTCAATTCATATCTGAGTTCTAGCTGTGCCGCCCACTCATACAACATAATTTCATTACACATTAAACATAATTTCGACCATTATAAAACATTTGCATCCCGTGATAGTTACTTTCAGTGACATTTTCAAGTGTGCCGTATTAGTCATCCTTTTATTAGAGCGCAAGTAACTTATGTTCCTACTTATACATACAGATATGTGACAGAAAGTCTTTGATGTTTTAGTGTTGCATACGATACGTTTTCGTTACTTACTTTGCACTGCTATACCAGACTTTTTCATTGTTCCGATTATATGCATTGTGTTTAAAACCAATTTCTTTAGTAGCAAGGATAGTAAAATATTAAAGACAGCAAAATATTAAAGACAGGAAAATATTAAAGATTTAAATTCCAGAACAGTTTCTTTTCCTAGAGATGAATTTTCATGGAGAACTATGTCATTACCTTGAATTAAGAAAACATTTCTGGCGCAGCCGTCGAGGCACAAAGCCCTCGTGTTTAACTTCGTGCGTTCCAGGAGTGGCATTCCTCAAATATCTCAATCCTTGTCATCCGCAGCATCGCGAGACTGCGTACAGAAGAATTCCTCGAGTGCGACTTGGGCACCGTGCAGGGACGGGAGCTTCCAAGACACTGTTCCGGATCAACAGAATTTGGTAGGGTTTTCTTTTCACGTGAGTTTGTTTTACCGACTATCTGAAACTCAGTCTCCTCCATAATGTGAGATAAAACGGAGAGAAATCAGAAGGACGGTAGGAAGCGTAAGAAGAATTGGGATTTAAGATCTAGTCAACCGCACGTTGTTTAGGGACAGGGACGGAAATCGATCTTGCCAGTATTCGCCTTACTCGTTTGAGAGAAAACCACAGATAATCTAAACTTCAAAGGCCACAAGGGGATTAAATCGCCGTCCCTCCAGAATTCTATCTCAGTATCTCAGTCATTGCTCCACTCCAATGATCAGTCGTGTAGCTGATTAGCTGAGGCCTGTGCGACTACAACATAAACAGCGTCACTTTATGGAAGCTGCCGTAGTAGATGAGACAGGATTGTTGTTGTTGTTGTTAAGGTATTCAGTCCGACGACTAGTCCGATGCATCTCTCCACGCTAATCTATCACATCTAAGCATGACTACTGGAAGATACATCCATTTGAAGCTGTTACTGTAGTCAAGCATTGATGTGCTCCTAAAATTATTACCTCTCAAGCTTCGCTTCAAAGTGGCGAATCATTGGAGCCTCAAAATGTGTCCTATTAACTGGTCACTTCTTTTAGTCTCGTTAGGCCAGGAATTTCTCTTTTTCTCCATTCGACTCAGTACTTCCTCAATAATTCTCCGAGCTGCACATCTAATTTTCTACTTCGTTCTGTAGCAACACATTTCAGAAACTGCCCTCCGACTGATCAGGGGAGTGGAGCAATGACTGAGACACTGAGATTGAATTCTAGAGGGATGCCGATTTACTTCTGTACTAGGCTACTCTATAGACACATTCCTAACATTGAAATTTATATTCACTGTTAAGAAATTTCCTCTCTTCAGGGCTTCTTTTCTTACTATTGACAGTCAGAATTTTACATCCACGCTACTTTGGCAATCGCAGCTATTTTGCTGCTCAAGAATAAAACTTTTGGGCATGTAGAGAAACTTATGATAGACGAAAATACCTGATTAAAGTATATAAATCAATTAGGAAAACATATAACCTATTCCAAATTACTATAACAACAAGAAGCTGGTGTAATATTCCATGAAAGTACTCCGTCTTTTGACTAGTCTGTAACGGTTTTTTTTCCTAAGGCTAATATTTTCATCACTGCGAGTCAATAGCAAATGCACGTATGTGTTTTAAGACACTAACGTTCAGAATACTTCTAGTGGTTGACCTTGGCGAGCGACCTGCTACACGTTCTTTCTGACAAGTGTATTCTTCTATAATGAGTAAGTAGCAGGGTAAGAAAAGCTAAGACCGAGTGCAGTACATAATAATAAAACCAAAGTATGAAAATCTTATAAATATTGCAACAAAAATTTGAGGAAAAGTGGCTGATCTGTTTATTATGCTGTGGATTGCTCAATTTGGAACGGAGTAGTGGGAATTGAGGATAGTTGTCTACATCAATAATGCAAAGGTTCGATTGTATTTTTTGACGAATAGTAACACAATGAATTGACAGATAACGGAGTGATACGTTTCTTTCAGCATAATTCTGCAACTTATAGGCAGTTCTTTGTATACAAAATGTAGCTTTCTCCGATATTTCGGAGTTCAGTGAACCACCAGTAATTTTATTTTAGTTCCACGAAATGTATTCGTAGTTGCAAATACGAACAAATGCCATCTGTATAAAGGAAAGACGACACGAAAATCTGTACCAGAGTGGAACTCGAAACCAGATTTCCCGCTTTACACGAGCGGTCGCCATAACTGCCTTGGTTATCCGTGCACGACCCACGGCCGGAACCGAACTTGCATATGTCACCGTTCCTGCGTCATAAGCTATACTGGTGACCGCATTATGTAATTCCCTGCAGGGGAGGACATTTTAATGGAAAGTCGCTTCCTGGTACCGGTGGTTAGTTAAGATACTGCAGTACCTGTATTATTAAAAGAACGATGCAATGTTCTTTCAGACACTGCAATATCATATTTATTTTAGTTTTACTCTGTTAGTTTTACAGATGGCCCTAGAAACAAATGCAGGCCGTGTTTTAGTTTTTAGTATGCAGAGTAGATTAATAACATTGTTCCTTTCTTTTGCAAACAGTTACTCGTACAGCCGTAAAAACCCAGCATCACACAACACCACATTACACTTCTTTTAGCCAAGAAAGAAAGTAATCTACAGGAGGAAGGGGAAGAGAGAAAGAGAAAAAATGAATGATTACCTATACTAGTAGAGGTTGGAACGCACGTGGAAATGAAATGGAAGGCATAACTCAGGCCCTGGGTGGGAAAGCAAGCACAGATGTGTTGGTCCTGCTTAACATAGGAAGTAGCCCTAGCCGGACGGTCGGGACATCTGAGTTCTGGAGCAAAATAGAGTGGCAGCTGGCCGGTAGTGTAGCTAGGCGGGAAGGATAACCGGAAATTCTGAAAATCTTGGACGGAGCAGAAAGGAGCAAGGAAGCGTTAGCTCGGAAATCACGCAGGCTGGGTTATTTCCGAGGATTTTTACTCTGAGAAGAGTGCCAGTGCATGAACTCCTAATTAACGGGGATAGGTACTTCCTCGCAAACTTTCCACGCTGGACGACAAACGACTAAAATACTGTTGGTCTGCGTTCGGAAGAATCTGTAGAGAGGGAGAATATTCCGTGGTTTGGAGCATATGATTCGCCTTCTGTGGTTACGAGGGAGGGGAGCCGTGCGTTGCTGGAAAACGAGCGGTGGAAAGAGTGAGGTCTCCCGTTTTGAGCGCCTGTGTTTGATGGTCGCTCAGTACCAGCTTTTGTTGGTACAGACGCTGTCTTTGCTCTCAGGAGATGATGTAGGTTAGAACGGTTAGGCACTGTACTGCTGCGAACTTTTACGATTCTGGACTTTGCCTCCGGGTAGGGACTCATCTTTGAGTACGCAGCGTTCAGTGATTGAGAGCACTTCTTCTGTAGATACTCATGTAGAGACTTTATCTGAATTCCGTTCTTGTTGCTGGGAGTTGGCGTTTCTTGTCTGACGTACACAGAGAGGAGAAGACAGTATTAGGTTATACTAGTCAGAGGACCGCCTTCTCCTGTCCTAGTGTTTGAAAAACTTTATTTTGGGACTGGATTTCTTCCATCGTCGCAGACGCGTACGAGAACCATCACTCCGACACACCGGACGCAGTACATTCGGTGATATTGCTAATTGATTCGGCTTATTAGGGCTAAAACGCTTAACAGCTGTGATCACGTAAGTTTTATTTCCACTGAGTTTGCACACTACTGTAGATCATCTTTGAAGGTAGTGTCTTCTAGTGATTAGTACGGAGATGTCAGTCATCTCGCGTTATTTATATTACATCGCGTAGCCATAAAAAGGGGCAGATTTGGGCACTTGATCAGTTATATTAGTTAGGAAATATAAGCATTTGTAATACAAAGGGGTTTTTAATCTACAATAAATGTATAACCAGAAACAACATTTTTCATTTAGTAGTTACTAATGCCCTTAATCATTAATGTATGTTTAGGTTGTAATTTATGTGTTAAAGAGCAAGAAGGAGGAAATAATATCACAATTAAGAGATCCTAAGATCTGCTTCAGGGGGTAATCAGATAGGGCCAAATCTTGATTTTCGCGTTCAGTATTTTCCGTTGTGTACATACTTTTTACACCCTCCTGGAGTAACATCTAAGAGTTTGTAGAGATAATGAATTAATTTTTCATGATTGTGTACTTTTTTTACCTGCTCACGACGAAGGTCATTCCAGCAGTCGAAGTTCGCGAGTAGCGTGGGGATCGCTGCAGCGCTTCTGGCAGTCGGCGCCGGACACAGAAAATGGCGCCTCCTTCACTCTACAGGCGTTCGCACTGATCTTCATGTTTTTGGCACGTAGGGTGTCATGCAGCGGATGGGACTGCTGTCCTCTCGCTGGTCGCTGCTGGTCCCTTTGACGTGGCCTGGCGTCTCCACTGGAATGCGCACCAAGCTTAAAACGCTGGCACGCATCAGGAACTCAGGAGTCTAGACTTTCGGTATGTCCTGGGAACATCTTGCATTCCATGCCTAGTGCTGACGTTAAAATGACCGAATAATGAAAGACTGTCACGCAAAAAAAGAAAAACCGTCTATGTACGAATGTTAGCTGTAAATGTTGTAACTTAAGAAGAGGCGCACTGTGCAAGCTGCTTTCGTCACTTCACTAAAGCCATAGACTTTGAGAAGACGCTGATTTTTCGCTCACTGGTTGTGAAATTGAGGTAAAAAGCTATTTCCGTAAAGTAAAAAGCCCCAAAATCCGTATATCGACGCTCCCAAACGTCAAACAAAGCAGATTTACAGCGAGGAGCAGAGTTCAAACCGAGAAGAGTACCAGATCGAGCAGTCTCGAATGACCAACAACCTATAGCAGATACTATGTAATTGATTTCTATCTTTAGTTAACCTTGTACACTAAAGAAAGACTTGAAAAGCTTGCCAGTACGTACCTCTGGACTAAGGATATTACATTCCGTCGTACGTTTGTCTACATGCACCTACGTCTGTGTGTCACGTTCATTGGGACGAGTACTGTAATCAAAGGGTTCTATAAAAGCAATAAAATTTGGCGTTTCCATAGTTGGAGGTCTGCAGTGCCATACGGTATTGTGTATACTCGAATCTTAATGTTCTAGGCGCTTCAGCCCGGAACCGCGCTGCTGCTACGGTCGCAGCTTCGAATCCTGCCTCGGGAATTGATGTATGTGATGCTGTTAGGTTTAAGTAGTTCTAAGTCTAGGGGACTGATGACCTCAGATGTTAAGCCCCATAGTGCTTAGAGCCATTTGAATCATTTGAAATCTTAATGTTATGGGCTAGGGTTACCATTCGTTCTGGTTATTGGTTAGAGAGTGTAGCAAGCCTCATCTATGTTGTATAAACTACTGTCTGTGATCTTCCGCATGTTCATTGCGAACACAGTAAAAATCAGATCAGTATGCCAACCGAGAACCTCATTTCTATGTCATCACTATATCTACCTGAGACGCCCAGCTTAAGTCCGTAGGACAGAACAGGTAGTTGGAATTGTGGGAAGGGGCCAAAAGGGGGCTGTCAGTTACACTCAAACACATATAACTTTATTTAGTTGTCCAAACAATACTGTAAAAATTTTTGAACTTAGTTATCGGCTGAATAGGCCACACCATCTTATGCCTTAAGGGCACAACCACTTAAATTTAAAAATGGCTGAAAGCCATTAGCTTAAAATTCAGACTCAGAACAGAATATTTAGAAGGCAGAAGGCCTCACGTAGGTAAGTTCTATAACTTGGCCGAAGGACCAACAAATCTAACACTTGAAAGGCAGATTAGTTTAATTTAAAGACGGCTGAAGGCCCATGATTTAAGACTGCAGGTAAAATTAACCTAAAAAAAAAAACAAGGCAGATGGCATCGTCTTCAATTAGGCTGAAGGCCCCACACAGTCTGATACTAGAAGGACAATAACTTTAATTTAAAAACAGTTGAAGGCCGATTACTTAGAACAACTAAAATAATTTTTAGTAGGCAGAAAGCCCAAAGCTTTATCTTTAAACAATATTTTACCCAGGCTGAAGGCCCAAACAATCTATGATTTAACAAGTAAGGAATTTAATTTTTAAAGTGGCTGAAGGCCCATTATTGAAAAACACAACCACAATAAATTTTCAAAAGGCAGAAGGCCCAAAGCCTTATCCAAAACATTTTAAATGAGGCTGAAGGCCCAAACAACGCAAGACTTGACAAGTAAGGAACTTTCAATTTTAAAGTGGCTGAAGGCCCGTTATTTAAAACCCAACTAAGAGCATACAGATTCAAACCATCGACTATAAGCCATTAAAATACACAATCAAACACCAATAAGAAAAGGCAGTACCGCCAGCGGCACTCAATAGTTTATAGGGATCGGTCTGCGCTTGAAATATTAACGTTTGGTTAGGGGAGACAGGTAGTCGGCCCAACTATATCCGATGCGCCGGCAACCCAACCAAGAGACAGCCAACGGACCGACCTACAAGACGACTTGCTTTCCACCCGACCAGTGCACAAGGAATTCCAAAGCCAAAACGTAAAAGGCGTAGCCGCCCACAACCTAGCATGCATAAGCTGTCACAACTACACACACGTGTTGGACAGTGACAAAACAGTTGGGAGAAGACCCTGCCTGAATTTTACGTCAGCGGCCAGGGCAGGTAACCAGAACGCTAACGGCCACAAGGCAGAAAACTCCGCTGGTGCACTTGGACTTCAAATAACCAAACTACAGTTAAACTCCACCTGATGGTGGCCAAACTTTCACCAGCTCGAACACTCGCTGTTGCTCACGGGAATACACCCAACAGCCGGCCATAAAAACCAACGGCACAATGTGAACAGTCTGTCTTCGGTAATTAAACCACCACTCAACTTTGATGTCCTGGGCTGGTGAGCCACGAACCCCGTAGCAATCGGAACAGCTCCCCCCCACACTCCGACACTGCGTAGAGACCGCCAGCGGGTCCGGCCGACTGCGCCGCGTGGAAATTTCCTGCCTCATCCACACCAACCGACCGACTCGGTACACAATCGCAGGCCGACAGCATTTGAAATAATTTGTCAGTCGAAATCACAAAAACTACACATAGTTTCACGAAGACTTGCACGAAGAACTAGACAATACTAACGGCAGTGACAGTGCAGTAACATGGACGAATCACGAGTCAGCACACGCAGCCAACCCATAAGCGATCGCCGGCCAACACACACGTCGTCCGACCAGACGACCGACCGACGACCGAGCAAGGTGGTCCGCACTCAAGTGAGATGTATCGGCAACCGTCGGGCGAGTCACGGCTGTCCGGACCTCACTGCAGCCGCGCCCCGACTGAACTTCTGCCGCGTCCTAAGTCAAACACTGCCAGGTCCGAAATGCACTGTTAGCGCCTCCCAACTCAACTGGCAGATCCGAACTAACTCACAACACACGACAACCGGAAAGTACGAGGGTTGTTTTTTAAGTAAGGGCCGTTTTTATTTTTAAAAAAAGATACAAATACTTTTGTAAAAAAACTTTTATTTTCTGATTCTACACACTTTTACCTATTTTTCTACATAGTTGCCTTGTTTATTTAAGCACTTGTCATACCGTACAACTAAGTTTTTAATTCCCTCTTCAAAGAATTCGACCGCCTGCTCCGACAGCCAAGAGTTCACGGCCGCTTTCACTTCATCGTCGTCATTGAAGCGCTGCCCGCCAAGATGGTGTTTCAGGTACCGGAAAAAGGTGAAAATCGCTAGCAGAAAGGTCGGGGCTGTATGGTGCATGGTCCAAAACTTCCCAGCCAAAAGAATCAATCAAATCCCGAGTCTTTTGAGAGGTGTGAGGCCTAGCGTTATCGTGCAGGAGCAAAACTCCTTTCGTCAGCATGCCGCGCCCTTTGTTTTGAATTGTTCTGTGGAGCTTCTTTAGAGTTGCACAGTAGGCATCTGAGTTGATTGTCGTTCCTCGTGGCATAAAGTCCACTAGCAAAACACCGCGCCGGTCCCAGAACACAATTGCCATAATCTTGCTCTTTGACAGCGTCTGTTTGGCTTTGTCCTTGACGGGTGAAGTTGTGTGTCGCAATTACATCGATTGTCGCTTGCTTTCGGGAGTGATATGCGATACCCATGTTTCATCTCCAGTGACAATTTGACTCAACATGTCATCCCCTTCTTCCTCGTGACGAATCAAAAAGTCCAATGAAGTGGCAAATCTCTTCCCTTTGTGGTCCTCTGTGAGGAGCCTGGGTACCCACCGAGAACACAGTTTCTTAAAGTTTAGGTTTTCAGACACAATTTTGTACAAAACTTGTGGAAATTCCAAAGAAAGAGTGGAAATTGTGAATCTTCTGTCCTCACGAATCTTTGTTTCGACTGCAGCCACCAAATCATCAGTGATCACTGAGGGCCGGCCTGAGCGTTCTTCGTCATGGACGTTTTGACGGCCATTTTTAAACTCTCTAACCCATTGACGCACTTTACCTTCACTCATTGCATTCAAGCCATAAACTTCTGTTAACTGACGATGAATTTCTGCAGGTGATAGGCTTCTCGCGGTCAAAAAACGTATCACTGACCGTATCTCACACGCGGCGGACGATTCAATAATCGTAAACATTATAAAGTAGCACAGCGATGCGTACACGTCCTCAGCTACAGAGCTGCACCTTGCATCAGTGTGAACGGGAAGGATGCCGGCAAGTGGCGGGGTGTTTTGTTGCGGCGTCCGCGCGAACTACGGGACTATACGCGCGAACGGACCCTACTTAAAAAACAACCCTCGTAATAGCAGTGAGCAAAGATAATACTCCAGGGCTTACTTCGATAAGCGCGGCTGCTGCCGCTCACGGGCAAGCAGGGCGTCTCCTCAGTGACACCAGTAATTGAAATTAACATAACGAGGTGGGCATGCAGTAAAAACAGGATGTCAAATGAAATATGGCACGAACACGAGCCACGCACGGCTCACTACCCCCACAGCCTAACATCAGAGTCATTCTGTACTGTCTCTAACCACAGAGACCTGAAAAATCTCAGCCTGAGCCTGTCGCCGTTTCGCTCCTGTACACAGTTGCTTGTGTAACAGGAAACGGATGACCAAGGAACTCGCGTCACCTCTGATTTAAGCATGAGCTTCTAAGTACTATATGTTGAGAGCCACGTCTGATTACGAACCGCCTCAGACTCCTCAAACTCCTCTCTGGCCGGACATGGGGGTTGCACCCCTCTACCATCCTCCACACCTACAAATCCTTCATCCGTCCCATCCTCTGTTATGCCAGTCCTGCCTGGATATCTGCCCCCCCCCCCCAAATTCTATAAGTCCCTCCAGATCCTTGAGCGTCATGCACTCCGCCTCGCCTTCCGTATACGCCTCCCGTCCCCGATGCGGATCCTCTATGATCTCATTCCTTTCCCCCGTCTGCTCCTATTCCTCGAACATATCCGCATCCTCTACACCTCCCGCCACCTAGAACCCCCTCACCCCCTGGTTGCTCCTCTCCCCTCCCATCCCCGCCCCCTGCCATGTCTTCACTGTTGTGTCCCCCCTACCCTCCATCTCTACACCCTACATCTCCTTTCCCAAGGTGGCTTCCATCAACTCCCCCTCCCAGATGATGCCCTCTCTCCCTCCATTTATTCCTTCTATCAACTCTGATTCTCACTCCCCCTCCTTTCCTCTGTCCTTTTCCCGGGCTTCCTCTCGCCCCCTTCCATCCTCTTTCTTCCCCACCTCCCCTCTCTTTGCCCCCTTCTATCCCCCGAGTCCTTTTACATTTCCCTCCTCTGCCTCCTCTCATTCCCTCTCGCGTCTGCCCTTCTCCCCCTTTATTAGTCCTCTCCCTCCTTGGTTCCCTCCCCTTTTCGTTTTTTCCTCTCCTCCCTCCTTGTTTTTCCCCCTCCTCCAGGTCCCCCCCCCCCCCCATCTGCCTTTGGCTCGGGAGTGCCATATTTGTGCCGCCATTTTCGTGCAGTGTTTTACAGTATGTGTTTTTCCAGTGAGTGTTCCGTGTTGTTTCTTTTGGGAAGTGTAGCGAACAGCCATCATACTGTCGCTGGGTGTGATTTTTTTATCTCTTGCGAACAGAAACCAGACTGTCGCCCTGTTTTTTAATTGTGTGTCTACTATGTTACTTGTCTGATTCCTGTGTATTTCATCAACATTGCCAACCCCTTTTGCTTTCTGTTTTAACTTTCCGCATTTTTACGCCATTTTACACTTTAAGTCACCATTTTATCGCCTGTTTTTCCTTGTTTTTTTCTTCTTCCTTTTTTTTTAAAAAAAAGTCTGTAGGCTGTAGAGCAGCGTACTAAGCTGCTGCCAGCCCACCCCCTTCGGGAGGAATTGAAAATCCATAAAGAAAAAAAAAATCCGATTACGACAGTGTCAGACATTTCTTTGCACTGCGCCTAGCTTCATGATCTTTCGCTCTCTGAAGGTTGCGATTCTTTTGTAGACCTCTGCTGGAATATGTGTGTGATAGTCTATTCAGAGCTACTAGTAACGGAAACTTTCTCTCTTGTCAAAAAAGAACCTGGTGCCATTTGGAGAGCTTCATTTGAAAGCGACGCTCTGTAGCGTTCATTTTCTCCCTTACACCGACGGTGTACCAGATGTCACGCGCGTGTCTGTGTGCTGCACTCCGCGTCGCGTATGCCCTTTGCTTTTAATCCCGAGGTAATTCGATATACGCTCTCGATGCGTCAAAGGACGGAGTGCGTGCTTTCGTGGAATTTATCATGCGGACGCCGCCGGCGGAGGAGCCGAGGGTCGGCGTGAGCGGCGCGCGCGTCGCAGGGCTGGCCGCGTTCAGTGGCGAGCAGGGCTGCCGACCGGCTGTACCCGCCACGAGCGCTGGCTCCCACGGGCCCCTTCCCGTTGTCAATCACTGCTGTCCGGCCGCTGTCGCAGAGCGGCGGTCGGCGCACACAGCGACCGTTTCGCCGTCAGCTATTCAGAGCAACGACTGTATAGCTCGATACAGCGAGCGGTTAGGGCTGTCCTTTAACAGCAGTCAATCTGGTGAACATCCAGGATCGCTGCGAATAACGTCCATCTCAGCGTGCTGTGTGTACAGCGTGCAGTGCGTTAGAAGGACTGCGTCGGCCAAATATCCTCACAGAAACAAGCGCTAATAGGCATCTTCAACTTTTGTAGTCCTGTCTTCCGCAGTTGCGTGTACTATCACGGTATACTGATAATTTTTACCTATGGACCGTCTGACAGCAACTGAATAAAACGCAATTTTAGTGCCACACGCGTTTCGCCTTTATTTTCTGCACGGCATCATCAGTGGCAGATTGCGTGGACAATTTCTTACATATTACGCTCCTGTTGCCTTTTTTAGTGTTGTTCTTCTTCTTATGAATGGCAATTTGCGGTTTTTATCCCACATTCCACAGCACTATGAACTCAACGCTTTTTTCAATCAAATTGTCCACGCAACCTGCCACTGATGATGCCTTGCAGAAAATAAATGTGAAACGCGTATGGCACTAGAATTGTGCTTTATTCAGTTGCTGTCAGACTGTCCATAATTAAAAATTATCAATATACCGTTATAAGAGCTAATAGGCTTTTTCTGGTGGTCAAAATCATATAGACAGTAAGCGACATTCTAGACGTTACATCCAACTAGTCTTCATTCAGCATTAACTGCTTTACTCATTGTTGAGTGTTATGACCTTATTTCGTAATTAATTTCTTAAGCAAGCGAATATTTGGATAGACGCGTCCATCCAGAGCAACCTTCAGCTGTTCGTAATACACGGTCGAAACACATTAATGTGACTATCGACTATCTCCAACGTTAACGTGCAGCACTAGCATTGCAGAGTAGATAAAACATTGTAAGTAGGCTGTTTAGATTTTCTTATTGGTAACGCCACGTAGCGCTCTGTGTGAAAATCACTGGCTGTGCTGTGTGCAGTCTGTGGCTAGTTTGCATTGTTGTCTGCCATTGTAGTGTTGGGCAGCTGGATGTTAACAGCGCGTAGCGTTGCGCAGTTGGAGGTGAGCCGCCAGCAGTGGTGGATGTGGGGAGAGAGATGGCGGAATTTTGAGAGCGGACGATCTGGACGTGTCTCATTAAGAAAGAGTAAATTTGTAAGACTGGATGTCATGAACTGATATATATATATAATATGCCTTTTGAACAATATTAAGGTAAATACATTGTTTGTTCTCTATCAAAATCTTTCATTTGCTAACTATGCCTATCAGTAGTTAGTGCCTTCAGTAGTTTGAATCTTTTATTTAGCTGCCAGTAGTGGCGCTCGCTGTATTGCAGTAGTTCCGAGTAACGAAGATTTTTGTGGGGTAAGTGATTTGTGAAACGTATAGGTTAATGTTAGTCAGGGCCATTCTTTTGTAGGGATTTTTGAAAGTCAGATTGCGTTGCGCTAAACATATTGTGTGTCAGTTTCACCACAGTCATGTATAATTGTTCAAAGGGGACGTTTCAACATGTCAGGCGGGTGCGGAAACAGTGCAGTCGTCGTCGGAATGTGGACATGGGGAGACTTAACCGACGTCGAATAGGGCATGATCATTAGCTTTCGGGCAAACGGTGAAAGCATTCCCGAAACGGCTAACTTTGTGAAATGTTCGCCTGTCGCCGTGGTTAAGGGGCGTAGGACGTCAAACGGGCTGACTTGGAGCAGGAGAGGCACCACAGAACATTTCGATTTCCAGTGTCTATACTTTTACAAATAAATTCATAAAACTTTGTCAGCATGACCAGGAAGGATTCAGAATTCACACTCATAGCAATGGAAGTTAAAAAAAAACAAGTAATTTTTTTTACGTGTGAAATTTCATCATTTTTTTTCACTCACTAATGGCTGCATTTGTTGCTATAGGTACACTTTTCTTCATAAGTAAGAGAGATTCTTCGATTAATTTTGCACAGCATACAAACCATACATAAAGGTGTATGAAACTCTAGAATTTTCCACATCTATTAAAAACTGTGGTAAAAATTGAGGTAATTAACTGTAAAATTTGTGTTTTTTTCTAAACACGAAGTTTAAAATACAACAGTTCATTCGTTCTTTCATAAATTAAATAAATTCTAGAGTTTCATACAACTGTAAGTATGGTATGTATGCTGTGCAAAATTCATCGAAGAATCTCTCTAACTTATGAAGAAAAGTGTAAATACAGCAACAAATGCAGCCATTAGTGAGTGAAAAAAATGATGAAATTTTGCACGTCGTTGTTGTTGTTGTTGTGGTCTTCAGTCCTGAGACTGGTTTGATGCAGCTCTCCATGCTACTCTATCCTGTGCAAGCTTCTTCATCTCCCAGTACCTACTGCAACCTACATCCTTCTGAATCTGCTTAGTGTATTCATCTCTTGGTCTCCCCCTACGATTTTTACCCTCCACGTTGCCCTCCAATACTAAATTGGTGATCCCTTGATGCCTCAGAACATGTCCTACCAACCGATCCCTTCTTCTGGTCAAGTTGTGCCACAAACTTCTCTTCTCCCCAATCCTATTCAATACTTCCTCATTAGTTATGTGATCTACCCATCTAATCTTGAGCATTCTTCTGTAGCACCACATTTCCAAAGCTTCTATTCTCTTCTTTTCCAAACTATTTACCGTCCATGTTTCACTTCCATACATGGCTACACTCCATATAAATACTTTCAGAAATGACTTCCTGACACTTAAATCTATACTCGATGCTAACAAATTTCTCTTCTTCAGAAACGCTTTCCTTGCCATTGCCAGTCTACATTTTATATCCTCTCTACTTCGACCATCATCAGTTATTTTGCTCCCCAAATAGCAAAACTCCTTTACTACTTTAAGTGCCTCATTTCCTAATCTAATACCCTCAACATCACCCGACTTAATTCGACTACATTCCATTATCCTCGTTTTGCTTTTGTTGATGTTCATCTTATATCCTCCCTTCAAGACACCATCCATTCCGTTCAACTGCTCTTCCAAGTCCTTTGCTGTCTCTGACAGAATTACAATGTCATCGGCGAACCTCAAAGTTTTTATTTCTTCTCCATGGATTTTAATACCTACTCCAAATTTTTCTTTTGTTTCCTTTACTGCTTGCTCAATATAGAGATTGAATAACATCGGGGAGAGGCTACAACCCTGTCTTACTCCCTTCCCAACCGCTGCTTCCCTTTCATGTCCCTCGACTTTTATAACTGCCATCTGGTTTCTGTACAAGTTGTAAATAGCCTTTCGCTCCCTGTATTTTACCCCTGCCACCTTTAGAATTTGAAAGAGAGTATTCCAGTCAACATTATCAAAAGCTTTCTGTAAGTCTACAAATGCTAGAAACGTGGGTTTGCCTTTCCTTAATCTTTCTTCTAAGATAAGTCGTAAGGTCAGTATTGCCTCACGTGTTCCAGTATTTCTACGGAATCCAAACTGATCTTCCCCGAGGTCGGCTTCTACTAGTTTTTCCATTCGTCTGTAAAGAATTAGAGTTAGTACTTTGCAGCTGTGGCTTATTAAACTGATTGTTCGGTAATTTTCACATCTGTCAACACCTGCTTTCTTTGGGATTGGAATTATTATATTCTTCTGGAAGTCTGAGGGTATTTCGCCTGTTTCATACATCTTGCTCACCAGGTGGTAGAGTTTTGTCAGGACTGGCTCTCCCAAGGCTGTCAGTAGTTCCAATGGAAAGTTGTCTACTCCGGGGGCCTTGTTTCGACTCAGGTGTTTCAGTGCTCTGTCAAACTCTTCACGCAGTATCGTATCTCCCATTTCATCTTCATCTACAACCTCTTCCATTTCCATAATACTATCCTCAAGTGCATCGCTCTTGTATAGACCCTCTATATACTCCTTCCACCTTTCTGCTTTCCCTTCTTTGCTTAGAACTGGGT
Source organism: Schistocerca cancellata (assembly GCF_023864275.1). NCBI lineage: Eukaryota > Metazoa > Arthropoda > Insecta > Orthoptera > Acrididae > Schistocerca > Schistocerca cancellata. The sequence continues at coordinate 320,505,154 of NC_064630.1, read as the reverse complement.
TTCCATCTGAGCTCTTGATGTTCATACAAGTGGTTCTCTTATCTCCAAAGGTCTCTTTAATTTTCCTGTAGGCAGTATCTATCTTACCCCTAGTGAGATAAGCCTCTACATCCTTACATTTGTCCTCTAGCCATCCCTGCTTAGCCATTTTGCACTTCCTGTCGATCTCATTTTTAAGACGTTTGTATTCCTTTTTGCCTGCTTCATTTACTGCATTTTTATATTTTCTCCTTTCATCAATTAAATTCAATATTTCTTCTGTTACCCAAGGATGTCTACTAACCCTCTTCTTTTTACCTACTTGATCCTCTGCTGCCTTCACTACTTCATCCCTCAGAGCTACCCATTCTTCTTCTACTGTATTTCTTTCCCCCATTCCTTTCAATTGTTCCCTTATGCTCTCCCTGAAACTCTGTACAACCTCTGGTTCTTTCAGTTTATCCAGGTCCCATCTCCTTAAATTCCCACCTTTTTGCAGTTGCTTCAGTTTTAATCTACAGGTCATAACCAATAGATTGTAGTCAGAGTCCACATCTGCCCCTGGAAATGTCTTACAATTTAAAACCAGGTTCCTAAATCTCTGTCTTACCATTATATAATCTATCTGATACCTTTTAGTATCTCCAGGGTTCTTCCATGTATACAACCTTCTACCATGATTCTTAAACGTAAAAAAATTATATTATTGTGTTTTCTAACTTCCACTGCAATGGGTGTGAATCCAGAATCCTTCGTGGTTATGCTGACAAAGTTTTATGAATTTGTTTGTAAAAGTATAGACAGTGGAAATTAAAATGTCCTGAGATGCCTCTCCTGCTCCAAGTCTGCCCGTTTGACGTCCTACCCCCTTAAAGCGTACAGGGCATGGCAAAATGGCGCTGTCAGAAGCAGGCGCCGAGGCAACAGTGGTGCACCAATGTCCGTGGACGACAGCGGTAAACCCCGGCCGCTGTGACTGAGCGGTGCTAGGCGCTTCAGTTCGAAGCCGCGCTGCTGCTATGGTCGCAGGTTCGAATCCCCTCTCGGGCATGGATGTATGTGATGTCCTTAGGTTAGTTAGGTTTAAGTAGTTCTAAGTTCTAGGGGACTGATGACCTCAGATATTATGTCCCCTAGTGTTTAGAGCCATTTGAACCATTTGAATTTGATCGCTATTGATCTGGAAAAAAGGCTGGAATTTGAACACCAGTATCGTAACTGGACGTCCACAGAGTGCCAACAGGTAGCCTTTCCAGATTAATTACGTTTTATGCTTAATCGAACAGATTGGCCTTGGACAGTACGGAGAGAAAAGTCTAAAAGACACACTGCAACAATCGCCAGTGTTTCGTGATCTGGGGAATGTTTTCGTGGCGTTCCATTTGTGATCTAGTGAATCTGGAACCCATGCCCACCTCTACATGAATTTTGTTTTTCCTCGACGCGATGGCATTTACGAGCAAAACAATGCAACGTCTCACAAAGCACGCAGTGTACGTGCGTGGTTTCAAGAGCACAAGAATGAGTTTACCATACTCCCGTGCCTACCAAACCCCCTGGATTTAAACCCAATCGATAATATGTGGGACGACCTCAATCGGACTGTTCTCGCCGTGGATCCCAATCCGAGAAACCTGGCGCAGATGTCCACGGCACAGGAGTCGGCCCTATTGGTGTCTTCCAGAACCTCATTGACTGCCCGTGTCACAGCGGCCCACGTTGCAAAAGATGTTTATCCAGGCTTAATTCAGGCTGGGTCACATTAATTCTACTGAACGATGCCAGTAATCACCTCGCCTTATTCATTAATCTATCTGCTGCTCTTCCTCATGGTCTTTTGCCTGCCATTTTGTCTTAAAAGATGCTGTTTTCTAAATTATCCTCTTCTTTGCTCAAAATACGCTCAAGGAACTGCAATTGTCTTTCAGTGACACGGTATACGGTACACGTGACACCTTATGCCAACCGCACATCTCGAAGCTCATTTATTCAGCTCTTGTCGGTAGCCTTCATCGTCCAGGATTTGAAACGTCACAGAGAACATTGTTTTGGGTACTGCCCAGTTCTACCACATCTCACATCTTAGTGAGATTAGCTATTGCTCCTCGGCCAATGACGATTCATCGCTTCATATCTTTATCACACTTCTCTGTGTCACTGATCACAGATCCTGGAATACACAATCATTCACTATCTCCAGATCCTTTAAGGAGCCAGTGCGTTAAATTTCGCCTAAACCTTTGCCGTTAGTAACCATCAGCTTGGTTTTTTTCATGTTTATCTCTACATTAAAATTCAAACTAATTGTCTTCACTCTGGGGAAGAGATCATTAAGTCCTTTTAGAAATCAAGCGTACGTTGTTGATTTTCCCGCAGCCAATTGAAGTTCCAGAATCCCAGACGTCTCATGTGCCCCTGATGACGTACTCTGCACAGCTTATGTAAGTTCATGTGACAGTATTCAATCTTTTCTGACTCCATTTGTCACTTAACCATAAACGGTCTCTTGACGCCCATCAAACTGTTGGAGCACCTAAGGATTCTGCCCTGTCCCCACTCCTTTCATATGTCTCTCAAGTGGTTCGATGATGTCCTGCAACTATTCCGAACTTGTGGTAACCTATCCATTTCCACATAACTGTTACAACTAACATTATGAAGTACTTTGCATATTCTACCTCGAGCGCCTCTATCACATTTCCCCTCTGCTGTTCTTCCAGCGCCTGGTTTTCGATTCCTGGTTGGCGTAGCAGACGTCCCATTGACATTCGCCCTCTGCCTCTCACTATCTTCCAATTACTTCTAACCTCAGATACTTGTCATCTTCAACGGTCCATAAGTAAAAATTATCAATATACCGTCAGATACTTGTATTTTATCTGATAATCTAATTTAAGACTCCTCGACAGAACCACATTTCAAACGCATACCGTATCTTATCTGGCTTTCAGATCGTCCAAATTTCACTTCTACTCTGTGCTCTGCTACACTTGTACTAACATCTCCCTCATTTAGCCGTAAATACCTGATTAACAATAGAGCTGTTTTTAGTGAAGAAAGCTTTCGTTGCCTGTGCCAGTCTACTTCTGGTATCTATCTTGCTTCGACAGTGCTGTATAATATTTCTCCTTTCAATAAATTCTTTCACTTATTTTATGTGAAAGGGGAAACTACGGCCGTAATTTTTCCCGAGGGCATGCAGCTTCACTGTATGATCAAATGATGATGGCGTCCTCTTGGGTAAAATATTCCGGAGGTTAAATAGTCCCCCATTCGGATCTCCGGGCGGGGACTACTCAAGGGGATGTCGTTATCAGGAGAAAGAAAACTGGCGTTCTACGGATCGGCGCGTGGAATGTCAGATCCCTTAATCGGGCAGGGAGGTTAGAAAATTTAAAAAGGGAAATGGATAGGTTAAAGTTAGATATAGTGGGAATTAGTGAAATTCGGTGGCAGGAGGAACAAGACTGCTGGTCAGGTGACTACAGGGTTATAAACACAAAGTCAAATAGGGGTAATGCAGGAATAGGTTTAATAATGAATAGGAAAATAGGAATGCGGGTAACCTACTACAAACAGCATAGTGAACGCATTATCGTGGCCAAGGTAGATATGAAGCCCACACCTACTACAGTAGTACAAGTTTATATGCCAACTAGCTCTGCAGATGACGAAGAAATTGAAGAAATGTATGATGAAATAAAAGAAATTATTCAGATAGTGAAGGGATACGAAAATTTAATAGTCATGGGTGACTGGAATTCGAGTGTAGGAAAAGGGAGAGAAGGAAACGTAGTAGGTGAATATGGATTGGGGGTAAGAAATGAAAGAGGAAGCCGGCTGGTAGAATTTTGCACAGAGCACAACTTAATCATAGCTAACACTTGGTTTAAGAATCGTGATAGAAGGTTGTATACATGGAAGAACCCTGGAGATACTAAAAGGTATCAGATAGATTATATAATGGTAAGACAGAGATTTAGGAACCAGGTTTTAAATTGTAAGACATTTCCGGGGGCAGATGTGGACTCTGACCACAAGCTATTGGTTATGACCTGTAGATTAAAACTGAAGAAACTGCAAAAAGGTGGGAATTTAAGGAGATGGGACCTGGATAAACTGAAAGAACCAGAGGTTGTACAGAGTTTCAGGGAGAGCATAAGGGAACAATTGACAGGAATCGGGGAAATAAATACAGTAGAAGAAGAATGGGTAGCTCTGAGGGATGAAGTAGTGAAGGCAGCAGAGGATCAAGTAGGTAAAAAGACGAGGGCTACTAGAAATCCTTGGGTAACAGAAGAAATATTGAATTTAATTGATGAAAGGAGAAAATATAAAAATGCAGTAAATGAAGCAGGCAAAAAGGAATACAAACGTCTCAAAAATGAGATAGACAGGAAGTGCAAAATGGCTAAGCAGGGATAGCTAGAGGACAAAAGTAAGGATGTAGAAGCTTATCTCACTAGGGGTAAGATAGATACTGCCTACAGGAAAATTAAAGAGACCTTTGGAGATAAGAGAACCACTTGTATGAACATCAAGAGCTCAGATGGAAACCCAGTTCTAAGCAAAGAAGGGAAAGAAGAAAGGTGGAAGGAGTATATAGAAGGTCTATACTACTTGAGGACAATATTATGGAAATGGAAGAGGATGTAGATGAAGATGAAATGGGAGATACGATACTGCGTGAAGAGTTTGACAGAGCACTGAAAGACCTGAATCGAAACAAGGCCCCCGGAGTAGACAACTTTCCATTGGAACTACTGACGGCCTTGGGAGAGCCAGTCCTGACAAAACTCTACCACCTGGTGAGCAAGATGTATGAAACAGGCGAAATACCCTCAGACTTCCAGAAGAATATAATAATTCCAATCCCAACGAAAGCAGGTGTCGACAGATGTGAAAATTACTGAACAATCAGTTTATTAAGCCACAGCTGCAAAATACTAACACGAATTCTTTGCAGACGAATGGAAAAACTAGTAGAAGCCGACCTCGGGGAAGATCAGTTTGGATTCCGTAGAAATACTGGAACACGTGAGGCAATACTGACCTTACGACTTATCTTAGAAGAAAGATTAAGGAAAGGCAAACCTACGTTTCTAGCATTTGTAGACTTAGAGAAAGCTTTTGAAAATGTTGACTGGAATACTCTCTTTCAAATTCTAAAGGTGGTAGGGGTAAAATACAGGGAGCGAAAGGCTATTTACAACTTGTACAGAAACCAGATGGCAGTTATAAAAGTCGAGGGACATGAAAGGGAAGCAGCGGTTGGGAAGGGAGTAAGACAGGGTTGTAGCCTCTCCCCGATGTTATTCAATCTCTATATTGAGCAAGCAGTAAAGGAAACAAAAGAAAAATTTGGAGTAGGTATTAAAATCCATGGAGAAGAAATAAAAACTTTGAGGTTCGCCGATGACATTGTAATTCTGTCAGAGACAGCAAAGGACTTGGAAGAGCAGTTGAACGGAATGGATGGTGTCTTGAAGGGAGGATATAAGATGAACATCAACAAAAGCAAAACGAGGATAATGGAATGTAGTCGAATTAAGTCGGGTGATGTTGAGGGTATTAGATTAGGAAATTGGACACTTAAAGTAGTAAAGGAGTTTTGCTATTTGGGGAGCAAAATAACTGATGATGGTCGAAGTAGAGAGGATATAAAATGTAGACTGGCAATGGCAAGGAAAGCGTTTCTGAAGAAGAGAAATTTGTTAACATCGAGTATAGATTTAAGTGTCAGGAAGTCATTTCTGAAAGTATTTGTATGGAGTGTAGCCATGTATGGAAGTGTAACATGGACGGTAAATAGTTTGGACAAGAAGAGAATAGAAGCTTTCGAAATGTGGTGCTACATAAGGATGTTGAAGATTAGGTGGGTAGATCACATAACTAATGAGGAAGTATTGAATAGGATTGGGGAGAAGAGAAGTTTGTGGCACAACTTGACCAGAAGAAGGGATCAGTTGGTAGGACATGTTCTGAGGCATCAAGGGATCACCAATTTAGTATTGGAGGGCAACGTGGAGGGTAAAAATCGTAGGGGGAGACCAAGAGATGAATACACTAAGCAGATTCAGAAGGATGTAGGCTGCAGTACGTACTGGGAGATGAAGAAGCTTGCACAGGATAGAGTAGCATGGAGAGCTGCATCAAACCAGTCTCAGGACTGAAGACCACAATAACAACAACAACATTTTATGTCTGTGTCATTCTTAGATTTGTTGTTCAACCAGTCGTTATTTATTTTCAACCACTTCTAACCTCCCCCTCACTTATCGACCTTAATGACATTGAAAAATTAAACCGCGTGTACCTAACGGAAATTTGGGAAAAGCAATCGTCACCGAAGTTAATCTGTCGGTAAAGAGGGAGGAAAGGGTTACATCTAAATGAAAGGTGAAATGCAAATGAAACTGATGGAAATTAATTTTGATAAGGGGTAAAATTAATAAAGAAAGTAAATGTGCGGCCGTTACGTTAACAATTAACTACCGGTAATTAGATATTTGAGATTTGGGGGAAATTACGGTCGCCAGTCCTATGGACAATTACTGTAGTAACTGAAAAAGAAAGGTTATTACACATATAATTGGCACTAGAAGCGTGGCAACTGAAGGTTGACACGTGTAGTGTGAAAACTGAATGTTTGTCAGAAGTAATAAATTTCGCAACACTCTGACTTAATTTAGCAAAAGAATTAATAAAACAGGAAAATTGAAAGTTAATTTAGTGACTGAAATTAATAGTGAGCTTTGTTTCTGAAGCACATCGAAATTCAGTAAAATACGGTTACTCTTGGGCTACCTCAACAATCATTTCAAAAGCTACTTGAATCTACGCAATTTCGAAATAAGAGATTTAACTTTGAACTTGAATTAAATGATTCTGAAAAATTAACAATAGTAAAATTTAGTACATACCAAGTTGAGCTGCAGTCACAGGTAAGCTAAAATACGGTAACAAAACTCGTACTCTTAATTTGTGCTTGTGTAATCTAAATATTGTAGCCAGCTATGAATACCTTATCTGAACTTTGAAATTAAAGCAGTGAAATGGAATGATATTATTTTAATGCTGGCGTTTGAATTTCAATGACACTCGTTCATTCCGGAAAAGGAAGGGACCCTGCTTGGTAATGCAATTGGGACAATGAGCAACAAAGGTTCATGCTACATTGCTGTAATTTAGTAAGAAAAATTTAACAGTTTGAAGAGCTGAGGTCTGCCATACAGTTCTAAAACTTTACGTGCTACCAGTCTTCCTTGTTAGTTGATTGAAGGTTTGAAGTCGTCGATCGTGGAGTTGCTGTTGCAGAAGCTGGATGTTGGCGCGCCTTCTTCTCGACATGGTTTCCAGCCGAAACGGGCTCTTGATGTGCGCCAGCTAACGCTTCCCGTCCGCGACATCGTGTCAGAAACCATCATAGCAGTTCGAGCGCAATTACATGCTGCCAAACCCCGAAAGCGCGGCAACTCGCGGGAGCGTCACACAACACACCTGCTCCACTGCACTACTCCTGCCAGACTCACTCTGCCTGCGCTCCATGCAGCAGAGTTAACACTACCAAAGATCCTAAACACTTTGGTTCTCCACACGACCTATCAATGTAATTGTTCGATAGCATAGTTTTCCCTAAGCAAGACCCAGCGTAAAAATACAAATAATATGTACAAAACAAACCAATTATACATCGACATAAATCCATATATATATATATATATATATATATATATATATATATATATATATATACAAATAGTAAAACAATTACAATATATAAAGTCACAGAAATGTCATATCTTGAGGTAACAAATCAAGGAAAAAAATTTGCAGTGTAATAGATGGAAATAGGATATGCATTTCTGGCGTTACAAACTCTTCAATACTTTCGTCTTTTTCTCTGTTTACTCTTAAGCCATATGAGGTGCTGAGTACATTATCTGATCGAAAATATCCGGACACGCCTATGTAATGAGGAAATGATCACTAAAAGTCACGAGAGGCGGAGCCGCTAGTATAAAAGGAGCAAGTAGTCTTGTCAACATATATGAAGTAACAGCAGGATGGGACTCTCGGGAGAACTGAGATAATTTTAATGTGGACTTCCCATTCGATTTCACCTGAGTAACGAATCCGTCAGGGACTTCTAAAGCTGCCCAAGGCGACTGTTGGTCATGTAACTGTGAGGTGGGAACGCGAAGGAACAACCACAGTGAAATCAAGATCAGGCAGACTTTATCTACTGAAGGATATGGACCACCGAGCATTGTGGAGGGTAGTTGTAAAAACCAATGGAAGAATCACTCCCGAGCTCCAAATCGCTACCAGCAGTCCATCTAGGACATTGACAGTGCATAGAAAGTTAAAAATAATGGGTTACGGTGGCCGAGCATCTCCTCTTCGGTCACACTTTCCAGTAATCAGTGCTAAGCGATGTTTGAGGTTGAATGACAAGCAACGCTACTGGACATCGCATGACAGGGAATGGATCATACGGATTGATGACTCACGCTACATTGTTTGGGAATCCAATGGAAGTGTACCGGTTTGGGAAATGCCTGGAGGACATTGCCTGCCAACATGCGCAGTACCAACAGTCAAGCATGGAAGAGATGACGTTACGGCAGGGCTTAACAACTGGCCAGTTTTGAGCGCGAGTACTCGCGTCTGCTCAGGCATGTGCTCGCGAGCAGGTGCAAGGCTGCGGAGTACGGAGGGAGGGGAGGGAAGGGAAATGCACGCGCACATATGAATAGGACCGCAGCGTGCCTATTGAATTCGCGCCGACTGTGTAACGTTAAAACAGGGCTTCACAACATACGTGCTCGCGGAGCAAGCTGTGAGCAGCAAGGCGCGAGCACGGAGCAGCGCGAGCACGCTACCCCCACTACTGGACCAGAGCAGAGAGTGGGGAGAGTCACGTGGGGCACACAACAGCTGCCGCCAGTCAATGTAAATCCGTGGCCACCTGCAGGGATATCACTCACGAGTTATTACTGCCACAAATGAAACAAATAAAGGAGAATGTGCACCTACCACATAATTTTATTAGCTTAGTGTATGCCTCTACATTCGTATTAATTTTTGAACGCAATAAAAGGTGTCACTGAAGTGTGGGATTATCGGTTATCTTGTACTTTTTGCCCTTTATAATTGCGACTACGTTCGGAGTAATTGTTCTAGTGCATTGTAGGCGCAGTGTGCAGTTTAAATTTCGATCAGACAATGCGTTTCTCAGGCGCGTCTTGTTATATTTCATTGCAGAGAACAGTTGTTCACAAACTTACGTGGAACCGAACATTGATATTATTGTAGCCGCCAGCTTTTTCAAACGAGGAAACCTATCCTGAGGAAAGCGTCTGTAGAATCCCAAAATGTTTTTCTTGTTCTGATAATTGTCTCTGTATTCTCTGTCACACTGCAGGTCAATAATTTCTAGTTGCAGCTCAGGACAAATTTCTTCAATATTCGCTGAATATGGACAGGAGAACAGATCAAAATCACTGTCTAGTGCTGTCAGATCTTGAAAGCGCTGATCAAATTCTTCCTTAAGGGCAACTAAACTATGTAAATAATGTTCAAAGTCTTTGTGAACATCTAGCATGGATGATAATTTAGGAAAATGAGGTAGATTTCCTGTTGCCAGCTGACTCATCCAAAGTGTCAATTTCATTTTAAAAGCTCGTATTTGATCTATGAAATGAGTAATTAGCAGATCTTTAACTTATAGTGAAATGTTCAAACCATTCAGATGGCTAGTTAAATCTGCTAAGAACGCGAGATCACATTTCTATGAAAGCTCTTTCAATTCAGGAACACACATGTTATTTATTTCCATGAACATATTTATCTCATCTAATAGGCAAAAAAATCGATTTAATAATTCGCCGTGACTAAGCCAGCGGACCTCGCTGTAATAAGGCAGGCTACCATACTGGCTTTCTACATCCTAAAGAAAGCTTTTAAATAGTCTGTGTTGTAGCCCTTGCTTCCTTATATAATTGGTTGTACGAACAACAACACTTATCACATTTTTTAGAGTGATACTCTTTGCACATAAGTTTTCCTGGTGGATCACACAGTGAACGCCGCTTATTTCATTCGGCGCGGTCAGTTTTTGCATTTTCTCCTTCAACAGCGCAACGGAACCTGATTTCTTCCCTGTCATCACTGGTGCACCGTCTGTAGACACTGAACCTAAAGAATTCCACGACAATCCTATATTTTCAACACTTTCTTCAACACTACTGAAAATATCACCTCCAGTTGTAGAGTTCTTCATGGCTACTACATCGAGGAGCTCCTCCCTCACCTGAAGATCTCTATTAACACCTCTAATAAATATGGAAAGCTGCGCTGTTCCAGTGATATCAACACTTTCGTCCAGAGCTAGAGAATACTCCATACAATCTTTATAGATATTTGCAAGCTGGCTCTGGATGTCGTCTGCCATGTCCTGTATGCACCGCATAATGGTCATGTCAGATAATGGCACAATCCGAAACTGTTCAACTTGAGAGGGACACAAATGTTCCGCTGCAACTACCAAACATCTTTTATTAAATCGCCATCAGTGAAGGGGCGCAGGGATTTTGCTAAAAACAAAGCAATTTTGTAGCTCACTCTGAGAGCTGTCTCAGTTGATTTTTCTTCGTCATCCAGATCTTCTTTGGATAGCTTCCTTTTAAGTTTAATAACTTCCTGTGCGCGATCTGGTCCATCACATTTTCCACTTCCGTAGTCTTTCGCGTGGTACGACATATAATGTCGCTGCAAATTAAATTTCCTATAAAGGATTCAGCGTTTTGCGACATACTAAACATTTTGCAACACAATCTTTTTCCGTAAACAGATACAATTCCTCCCAATGGGGGTTTAAGTGCGGAAGCATGGCTGGGATTACATAACGGCGACTTGACATGATTCTTACCCAGCGAAGTGACTGTTAGAGCTGATCGTAGTACTTTAAACATTACACGTCGGCGCGAATTCAATAGGCTCGCTGCGGCCCTATTCAAACGCGCGCACGCATTTCCCCTCCCTCCCTTCTCCGCGACCTTGCAACTGCTCGCGAGCAGGTGCCTGAGCAGACGCGAGTACTCGCGCTCAAAACCGGCCAGTTGTTAAGCCCTGCGTTAAAAGTACTACGATCAGCTCTAACAGTCACTAGGCTGGTTAAGAATCATGTCAAGTCGCCGTTGTGTAATCCCAACCATGCTTTCGCAGTTCAACCCCCATTGGGAGGAATTGTATCTGTTTACGGAAAAAGATGGTGTTGCAAAATGTTTAGTATGTCACAAAACGCTGAATTCTTTTAGGAAATTTAATTTGCAGCGACATTATATGTCGTACCACGCGAAAGACTACGGAAGTGGAAAATGTGATGGACCAGATCGTGCACAGGAAGTTATTAAACTTAAAAGGAAGCTATCTGAAGAAGATCTGGATGATGAAGAAATAACAACTGAGGCAGCTCTCAAAGTGAGCTACAAAATTGCTTTGTTTTTAGCAAAATCCCTGCGCCCCTTCACTGATGGCGATTTAATAACAGATGTTTGGTAGTTGCAGCGGAACATTTGTGTCCATCTCAAGTTGAACAGGTTCGGATTGTGCCATTATCTGACATGACCATTATGCGGTGCATACAGGACATGGCAGACGACGTCCAGAGCCAGCTTGCAAATATCTATAAGGATTTTATGGCGTATTCTCTAGCTCTGGACGAAAGTGTTGATATCACTGGAACAGCGCAGCTTTCCATATTTATTAGAGGTGTTAATAGAGATCTTCAGGTGAGGGAGGAGCTCCTCGATGTAGTGAAACTTCCCCTTTCAACAATTATTCAAGACTGTGCTTAAACTGACACACAATATTTTTTAGCGCAACGCAGTCTGACTTTCAGAAATCCCTACAAAGGAATGGCCCTAACTAACATTAACCTGTACCTTTCACAAATCAGTTACCTCACCAAAATCTTCATTACTCGAACTACTGCAATACAGCGAGCGCCACTACTGCCAGCTAAATAAAAGATTCAAACTACGGAAGTCACTAACTACTGATAGGGATAGTTAGCAAATGAAAGATTTTAATAGAGAACAAACACTGTATTTACCTTAATAGTCATAATATATATATTAGATCATAATATCCAGTATTACAAATTATCAAAACTCCGCCATCTCTCTCCCCACATCCACCACTGCTGGCGGCTCACCTCCAACTGTACAACGCTACGCGCTGTTCACATCCAGCTGCCGCTGCCCAACACTACAATGGCAGACAACAATGCAAACTAGCTACAGACTGCACACAGCACAGCCAGTGATTTTCATACCGAGCGCTACGTAACGTTGCCGATAAGAAAACATAAACAGCCTACTTACAGTAGTAGCCATGAAGAACACTACAACTGGAGGTGATATTTTCAGTAGTGTTGAAGAAAGTGTTGAAAATATAGGATTGTCATGGAATTCTTTAGTTTCAGTGTCTGCAGACGGTGCACCAGCGATGACAGGGAAGAAATCAGGTTCCGTTGCGCTGTTGAAGGAGAAAATGCAAAAACTGACCGCGCCGAATGAAATAAGGGGCGTTCACTGTGTGCTCCACCAGGAAAACTTATGTGCAAAGAGTATCACTCTAAAAAATGTGATAAGTGTTGTTGTTCGTACAACCAATTATATAAGGAAGCATGGGCTACAACACAGACTATTTAAAAGCTTTCTTTAGGATGTAGAATGCCAGTATGGTAGCCTGCCTTATTACAGCGAGGTCCGCTGGCTTAGTCACGGCGAATTATTAAATCGATTTTTTTGCCTATTAGATGAGTTAAATATGTTCATGGAAATAAATAACATGTGTGTTCCTGAATTGAAAGAGCCTTCATGGAAATGTGATCTCGCGTTCTTAGCAGATTTAACTAGCCATCTGAATGGTTTGAACATTTCACTACAAGGTAAAGATCTGCTAATTACTCATTTCATAGATAAAATACGAGCTTTTAAAATTAAATTGACACTTTGGGTGAATCAGCTGGCAGCAGGAAATCTAGCTCATTTTCCTAAATTATCATCCGTGCAAGATGTTAACAAAGACTGTGCACATTATTCAAATAGTTTAGTTGGCCTTAAGGAAGAATTTGATTAACGCTTTCAAGATCTGACAGCACTAGACAGTGATTCTGATCTGTTCTCCTCTCCATATTCAGCGAATATTGAAGAGATTCGTCCTGAGCTGCAACTAGAAATTATTGACCTGCAGTGTGACAGAGAATACAGAGACAATTATCAAAACAAGAAAACATTTTGGAATTCTACAGACACTTCCCTCAGGATAGATTTCCTTGTCTGCACAAACTGGCGGCTACAATAATATCAATGTTCGGTTCTATGTATGTTTGTGAATAACTGTTGTCTGCAATGAAATGTAACAAGATGCGCCTGAGAAACGCATTGTCTAATCGAAATTTAAACTGCACGCTGCGCCTACGATGAACAAGAATTATTATTCCAAACATAGACGCAATTGTAAAGGACAAAAATTACAAGATATCAGAGAATCCAACACCTCAGTGACACCTTTTAGTGTGTAACAGTTCACAAATTAATACGAATGTAGAGGCATACACTAAGCTAATAAAATTATGTGGTAGGTGTACGTTCTCCTTTATTTGTTTCATTTGTCAGTAATACTTCGTGAGTGATATCCCTGCAGGTGGCCATGGATTTACATTGACTGGCGGCGGCTGTTGTGTGCCCCACGTGACTCTCCCCACTCTCCACTCCGGTCCGGCAGTGGGGGTAGCGTGCTCGCGCTGCTCCGTGCTCGCGCCTTGCTGCTCACAGCTTGCTCCGCAAGCACGTTTGTTGTGAAGCCCTGCGTTACGGAATGGGGGCGTTCTTTATGATTAGGTTGGGCCCCCGTTATTGTGCTCGAGAAAACGTTAAATGTGAAGGACATAGGCACGTTTTGTAGCATTGTTTACTGAGTTCAGTAGAAGAATAGTTCGGTTGAGCGCTTCAGTGTAACAATGCACCCTGTCACAGAGCAGCATCTGTGAGGCATTTGTTTGCGTTCGACAACATTCCTGAAACGGACTGGCCGTCCACAGTCGGGACGTGAGCCCAACACAATATCTTGGGTTAGGTTAGATCATTGGCTTCGCTCCAGACAGTAACATCCAACTTCACTACCTTCTCTGGTTTCTACTCTCGATGAAGAATGACCTGCCATTCCTCCACAAACATTCACACACCTCTTTGGAAATGTCCTCAGCAGAATTCTACATTTACATCCATACTCCGCAAGCCACCTGACGGTGTGGACACACGCCATATTAATGTCCACTGAGAGGTGTCCGTACACTTTGATCAGGTAGTGTACGTTGTTCATTCCTTTTTACAGGTGTTCATAACTTTTCCTAAATCCAGGCAGAGGGAGACCACGCCGACTGTGAATCTTCTAACTGCCATGTGTTCTCTTTGCACTTTCGTCATTTTCTTTGCCTTCCTTTGTTGTTTCTTCGTTTCACAAATTGAACCACTGTGACAGTGAACTGGATCCTTGCCTTATAATCTTCTGTGTCCTCCTATTTCTTTTCTACATCTTACAGACACACACACACACACACACACACACACACACACACACACACACACACACACACACACACACACCCTCATGGCCTCCTCCATTCTGTCTGTTACATGTCACTGGCTTTGTTGCTCTGCACGACTGACATCGTGACGCTATTTTAGCTCCTTAAAAGCTACGGTGCAGATCCTGCCCTCCCGATTTCTGTATTATTCTATCTACCCATTTACTTACTTATACACTCCTGGAAATGGAAAAAAGAACACATTGACACCGGTGTGTCAGACCCACCATACTTGCTCCGGACACTGCGAGAGGGCTGTACAAGCAACGATCACACGCACGGCACAGCGGACACACCAGGAACCGCGGTGTTGGCCGTCGAATGGCGCTAGCTGCGCAGCATTTGTGCACCGCCGCCGTCAGTGTCAGCCAGTTTGCCGTGGCATACGGAGCTCCACCGCAGTCTTTAACACTGGTAGCATGCTGCGACAGCGTGGACGTGAACCGTATGTGCAGTTGACGGACTTTGAGCGAGGGCGTATAGTGGGCATGCGGGAGGCCGGGTGGACGTACCGCCGAATTGCTCACCACGTGGGGCGTGAGGTCTCCACAGTACATCGATGTTGTCGCCAGTGGTCGGCGGAAGGTGCACGTGCCCGTCGACCTGGGACCGGACCGCAGCGACGCACGGATGCACGCCAAGACCGTAGGATCCTACGCAGTGCCGTAGGGGACCGCACCGCCACTTCCCAGCAAATTAGGGACACTGTTGCTCCTGGGGTATCGGCGAGGACCATTCGCAACCGTCTCCATGAAGCTGGGCTACGGTCCCGCACACCGTTAGGCCGTCTTCCGCTCACGCCCCAACATCGTGCAGCCCGCCTCCAGTGGTGTCGCGACAGGCGTGAATGGAGGGACGAATGGAGACGTGTCGTCTTCAGCGATGAGAGTCGCTTCTGCCTTGGTGCCAATGATGGTCGTATGCGTGTTTGGCGCCGTGCAGGTGAGCGCCACAATCAGGACTGCATACGACCGAGGCACACAGGGCCAACACCCGGCATCATGGTGTGGGGAGCGATCTCCTACACTGGCCGTACACCACTGGTGATCGTCGAGGGGACACTGAATAGTGCACGGTACATCCAAACCGTAATCGAACCCATCGTTCTACCATTCCTAGACCGGCAAGGGAACTTGCTGTTCCAACAGGACAATGCACGTCCGCATGTATCCCGTGCCACCCAACGTGCTCTAGAAGGTGTAAGTCAACTACCCTGGCCAGCAAGATCTCCGGATCTGTCCCCCATTGAGCATGTTTGGGACTGGATGAAGCGTCGTCTCACGCGGTCTGCACGTCCAGCACGAACGCTGGTCCAACTGAGGCGCCAGGTGAAAATGGCATGGCAAGCCGTTCCACAGGACTACATCCAGCATCTCTACGATCGTCTCCATGGGAGAATAGCAGGCTGCATTGCTGCGAAAGGTGGATATACACTGTACTAGTGCCGACATTGTGCATGCTCTGTTGCCTGTGTCTATGTGCCTGTGGTTCTGTCAGTGTGATCATGTGATGTATCTGACCCCAGGAATGTGTCAATAAAGTTTCCCCTTCCTGGGACAATGAATTCACGGTGTTCTTATTTCAATTTCCAGGAGTGTATATAGATTTTATACAGTATTTTGCTTTTCATCGCAAAGTAGTTCACCATTGTAGACATACATGGCAATAAGACATGATGGGCTTCTTGGCCAATGGCTTCAGTTTCACGCAAATTGGTAAACAAAGTACGTCTCGTGCAGGAGCGACGTGCAGATTAATATCCTCTCCGATGCTTGCAACGTGACTCTAGGTCGAAGCACTTCTGTTATCAGCTGTACGCCTTACAGTGCATAATTTGACGTACCTTACGAAGGGTAAAGGCAAATTAGCAAACTTTCATCCCGCATTTCAAGGTGTAGATCGACTTACTAAACGTTAGCACTACAATCGGTTCCTAAAAATCGTCTGAGAAAGTCTACCTTACAATCCGTTCCTCTTGTACTTTATTTCTCTATTTTCCCTTTGCAGTTTAACTTCTTATATTTAAGATTAAATCTCATTATGCATGTTTTCATAGCTACAGTTTTCCACAGTCTATATGAAAAAACGTATTTATATTTTTACAAAACTCATTGCATTCATTAACGTATCTCGAGTGAGCTAGTACTGCACTAAGTTAAAGTACTCACTTTTGATAACCCATTCTTATGTTTATATTGATATTGCGCCTTTTCAATTTTTTAAAATTATAATAGTGTTGCGGATATAGACAATGAGTGACTGTGTTTGTGATCAGAAACAAAGATTACCAACTGGTTTTCATTTCTCAGGATCATGAAAAATCAAGGACAAATAGAGAACTGGAATTACAAAAACAACTAAACGAAGTTCTTAATGAAGTAATTTATTGACAACATTTCCATGGAAACGCAATGAAAGAAGTCCACGTTACTAGCCGATACAGAAACATGCTATGAAACTGACCTTTAGCAATGTAAATGCAGAAAATATAACAAATGTTTCATATTATTTTTTTTAAAATAGTGAATATGGACGCGTCCTACAACTAACTATATACTCCGCATAAACATTCTGTTTACAGAAGTGAAACCAACGTTCTTCGGCACCCACATCCACTAGCTTCGGAGAGCACTTTAAAGCTGTTGCAGAAGTCGTCAGTGTATCGCATGTTATACAGGCCTCAATGGAGACCGCTGTACGGGCGCTCGATAGGGTAAAAATCGGGGACGCTGCTGCCACTTCACTCTGCGGATATTGTGATCCTCCAAGTGCGGGCGACGAGACGTGCTCTGGGCAGAGTACCAAGTCAGCTATTCCTGGATACCTTACCAGATGTTCCTCTATGGCGTCCCCCCTCCTGATTACAGTTATCCGTACAAACCTCTCCTTGCATCTTTCTAGTTAAGTGCTTTATAATTGCACCACTGCTATTCAATTGCATCCTTTTACTCGTTCAGTTCCAGGCGTACAATATCAGAAACCTCTGTATCATTCATCTGAAACGAACAGAGTCTTACTACTGAAACAAACTGGAATCATTCTGCCAATTTACATATCACCCATGCTTTAGAATTTCCTGACTGATTTTGTTTCCGAGATATGTAGTTCATTTATCTACTTTCGATTAATTTTTCTCGTTTTTCGTGTACAGGCACACTTTAATTCGTGTTTGCTTTTATAGTTGTTATTGTCCTTGTACATTTTCTTTGGTCTTAATCTCTATACTGTGTTACCTAGCCTGTCACTTTTGTTCCGTATTTCTTATAAGTGTAATACGTTTTCTTCCAAAAAGGCTAAGAACCGTAAGTTTTCCGTTCCTTGTTCTGATTTTTCTCTTTTTCTTCTTTCGAAGTTAAGGTTTATTACCCGAGCGATTACATGCAGTTTTTGTGTTAACTCTTCTAAATACTGTCATCTTGGACTTTCAACTTTCGACGCATATCTCTTCCATAAAGGCACAATCTCCAGTGTTCTTAGCCATAAATAATATACAGTTATGATTAACATTTCTCTCTATGTAAGTGAGAGCCAACAAAATATTTTCACACTCTGGAGACAAAGTTTTTGATTGAAATTTCATGAGAAGGTCCTGCCGAATGGCAAAACGCCTTTCTTTTAATAACTTCCACCCCAATTCGTGTATCATATCGATGGCACTCTCTCCTTGTTTCCCGATAATACAAAACGAGCGGCCCTTCCCTTAACTTTTTCGATGTTCTCCGTCAATCCTATCTGATGCAGATCCCACACCGCTCAACAATACTCCAGAAGAGGGCGGACAGGCGTAGCGCCATCAGTCTTTTCAGTAGAGCTGTTATATTTTCTAAGTGTTCTGCCAATACATCGCAGTCTTTGGTTTGCTTTCACCACAATGTATCTACGTGATCGTTCAAATTTAAATTATTCGTAATTGGAATCCCCAATTACCTAACCGAGTTTACAGTCTTTAGATCTGCGTAATTTATCGTGTAACTGAAATCTAACGGTTTCTTTTTAGTGCTCAACTTTTCACGATTTAGAGTCAATTGTCACTTTTTATAACATACAGATATCTTACCTACATCACTATGCAAATTTTTCGATCATCCTATGACTTTAGGTAACGGTAAATGACAGCACCATCTCTACACAATCAACGATGATTGCTCAGATTGGCTCTTGAATCATTTATATATATCAGGAACAACATAGGGCCTATGAGATTTTCTTGACAACGCCAGGTATTACTTCTGCTTTATTCAACGACTTTCCGTCAATTATTGCAAACTGCGATGTTTCAGAGGGGAAATCACAAATCAACTCACACATCTGAGACGATACTCTACAAGCACACAACATAATGAGAAGTTGCTTGTGAGGACGTTGTCAAAAGTCTTCTGAAAATCTAAAAATGTGGCATCAATTTGGCGTCCCCAGTTGATAGCACTCATTACTTCTTGAGAATAAAGAGCTAGTTCTGTTTGACATGAACAGTATTGTTTGAATCCGTGTTGGCGACTTGTCAATAAATATTTTCTTCGAGGTGATTCACAACGTTTGAGTGCAGGATATATTCCAAAATTATGCTGCAAATCGACGTTAGTGACACGGGTGTGTAATTCAGTGGATTACTTTTATTTCCATTCTTACGTATTGATGTGTCTAGCGCAAATTTCCAGTCTTTGGGTGCCGATCTTCTAACTAGCGGTTGTATATGATTTCTAAGTATGGAGCTATTGTATCAGCACACTCTGAAAGGAACCTGACTGATATACACTATCTGAACCGGAAGCCTTGCCTTTCTTAAGAGTTTCAAGCTGCTTCGCTACGCCGCGAATATCTACTCATGTTGGTAGTTGTTCTCTATTTGAATTTGGGAGTATTTACTTCGTATTTTGTGAAGTAATTTCGAAAAACTGTGTTTAGTAACTCTGCTTTAGTGGCGTTGTCATCAGTAACATCACCGCTGTTACCGCGCTGTAAAGATATTGATTGCCTCTTGCCATTGGTGTACTTTAGATACGACCAGAATCACTTTGGGTTTTCTGCCAGATTTCGAGATGGTGGGTTATGTCTGTTCAACAAGCAAGAAGCCAGCTAATGCCGGATGCAACTATCACATAGCGTGCACCTGCAGATGGAAATCTACTGGAGATGGACAGTCCGAACTACATCACTTAACCGCTGTTAAATATTATCAAAATCATAGGCAAGGGGTTATTCTGGCTTTCGAACGGAAACTTTTCATCGCCTGTTTTACATCAGAAGCTAAGTTTCGGTCTGATTCATCGATATTATGGCATCTAAACACTCAACGTACTGACGCTGTATCCATAATAGAATATGTTTCAAAAAATATATACGTATTACAAAGTATTATGTTGTGAAAAATATCTATCACTGAGCCACGACTCAGTTATTCGAGGAGCGAAACACTTCCTAGTTTGTATTCACTCCCGCTAAATGTCGGCAGTCTTCTGATTGGTTGGTTACAGTGAAATGTTACGAAATGGCTACCCCGCAGCAGGAAACATTTTGTGTTGTCGAGTTTGTGAAGTGTATTTCCGTAATTACAGTGCAAATACGTTTCCGGTTGAGCTACCAAACCGAACCTCTGAATGGATGGAACGTTCGTTGATGGTATCAGCAGTTTATAGACATACGACGAGTGTTTCCGAAAGTATTGCACGAATTCAATCCGTTTGCCAATGTAGTCCTAGAAAATCAACTCGCGCCAATCAAGAGCTACAGCAACAATTTCGCATGTTTTCGGACGTTGGTTGGTTGTGAAGCCGTAGAAGTTACAGCTCTTACAGTCTCTACGTCGTGACGACAAACGCAGACATGTGGCATTTTCTGACGAGTTTCAGAATGCTGTTTACAGTGATGACACTTTCGCACAATGCACCGTGTTTATTGATGAAGGGACTGTCCACCTTAACGAGAAAGTAAACAAATTCAACGTTCGAATTTGGGGGTTTCAGGACCCACATGCAGACACTGAACATGTACAAGATTCACCCACAGTCGATGTGTTTCGAGCGATATCCCGCTCAGCTTTTTAGGGCCCATTATCCTTTGAGGCTATTGCCGAAACAACAGATTTTCGGTTATATCGCTTTTCTTTCACGGGAGTTTAATATGACTGTTAAAACCGCTCAAAATAACCTTTGCTGAAATAACCTATTTTCAGTTTTATTTCTTTTATTTCCATTAATAAACTTAGAAATCAAATAAAAATTGGAAAATGTTGACTCTCTTAGTTTCAAATTATGTAGATTCAAAATATTAAGTAAGCAATTAAAAGAAAACTTAGTATGTCCACTGTTCGCTGATTTTCTCGAAAAGTGATAGGTCGCTTGATACTACAAAAACTCACCAGTATTCTATTGGTTTTAATATTTTAAAACTGTGCTCAGAAATCATGTTTGACCGGGCATTATACCGCTATTTGAGCATCACGAATTGAAAATGCTATAGGATGGAAACCAAGGTAGAAGAACTGTTTTTCACGTTAATTTGTCCGTTTTCGAGGGTTACAAGCAGACAAAGGCGGCAGAATAGTTACTTTCTATTTTTATTGTATTCTGTGAATAAATTGTTAATTTTTTTATTTATTACACCCTCATTTCCTTCCTCTTTTGCTGTTTCACGGAAATAGCAGGAAAATCTTTAGTTCTTTAAAGGAAATTCAAGTACTATACTGCTTCGCTAAGGCGCTTCGTAGGAATCTTTCCATGCTAGAGTTGCAGCCATGCCGGCCGCGGTGGCCGTGCGGTTCTAGGCGTTGCAGTCCGGAACCGCGGGACTGCTACGGTCGCAGGTTCGAATCCTGCCTCGAGCATGGATGTATGTGATGTCCTTAGGTTAGTTAGGTTTAAGTAGTTCTAAGTTCTAGGGGACTGATGACCGAAGATGTTAAGTCCTATGGTGCTCAGAGCTAGTCGCTGCTATTCTGCAGCACAAAACATGTTTGGCGACAACAGAGAGAAACTGCCGCACAGACAAGGTGGGGGCAAGTGTTGCACATTGCCCGTACGCGAGTTCCTTGATGCACGACACACTAGAACAGGGCCATTACTGTCTTAGCAAAAGTGTACCAATTCTTATGCCTTTTTTTTGTTTCTCGTTTCTGGCTCTAAACACTATGGGACGTAACATCTCCGGTCATCAGTCCCTTAGACGTAGAACTACTTAAACCTACCTAACCTGAGGACATCACACACATCCATGCCCGAGGCAGGATTCGAACCTGCGACCGTAGCAGCAGCGCGGTTCTGGACTGAAGCGCCTGGAACCGCTCGGCCACAGCGGCCGGCATTTCTCGTTTCTGACGGCATTGTTATCAAAATATCGCTGATCGCTTTTCCAGTTATCTATAATAGCTCAATATTTGCAGCCAATGTAAATTTTACGAGAAAAGATTACTCCTTTCTTAAGAAGCGTTAACTTAAAGACGAAAAATTGTAGCACCTTGCTACGGCCAAATGATATTTAGGGTTTTTACTCGATTGGTAGTAAAAATAAAAAATACCTTTTACAACCGAGATCATACAAATACCGAAAAATACCTGTTATTCAGAACTAAAGTACCGTCATCGTTTTTCTCATCCCTAAAACACGGTTACTAGTCAGCAGTGTGGTACTACGTTACAAAAGTGGTTCTTTCCGAGGCTAAACGTGTATAGCTCTATTTTCCATGTTCATGCCTGCGTATTCTCCAAACGATTCATCTATAACAGACCTACCTTTCACTTTTTATAACTAGGATTCATAGTCACGTAAAATTTTTTTAAGAGACATCATGTTTACGCCAGTGACTGTAGAACTTTTTATTTCCACTATTGCAGTTTCGGGCTTAGGCAATTATCAAGTGAATATAAATGTGTAAGCGTGTATAAAGTTGACATGGCTTAAAGCCAAAACATCTTCACCTCATATTAGTCTAAGGCAGAAAATACAATAGTGGAAATAAAAAGTTTAACAGTCACTGGCGTAAACTTTGTCTTTCAGAAAGAAAGACCTATCTTCGTTTTTTCTTTTATCCTTTCGTTTCCAAATATGTTTCGACTACGATCCCGAGGGACTCAGCACGCAGTGTACCTGAAATTGTTTAATAACGCCACTGATTATCTTGTTCCGAGGGAAGTTCATCTGCATCCAGCAATTTGGACGAAAGATAGTTTATACTGCTTATTCAGGCTGGCTGTGGAGGAACACGAAATGCGCAGATTGAGCCAGAGACAGCGACAGTCAGATAGCGTGGCTGCTTTCGCGCTGGATTTACAACAGCGTATACTGCCCGTGTAGCACTGGCGGTCAATGAAACCAGCAAGACACGAATTACACCGAAGTTGTCTTGTTGGCTCGGACTGCCTCCTCCTTAAATTATAGTTCTGGCACTTTGCTGTTGCAGGAAATACGAAAGGCCCTGGCTCTGCTGTATAATGGACGATAGATACAATAATTACGGAGCTTCCCGTGCGCCAAAATGTCTCATTGCGTACAGAAAGGATCGCAAAAATGTCGCTAAGGATTACGGAAGACGACAGTGTTAATAGGGTAGCGTAAAGTAGCACTTGCCACAAGTTGTTGGCGACGTATGAGCCTTGCTGAGCATTGTGGCAGTGACAAGAGAGGATGTTCCTTCAGGAAGTACTCATTTGCTTGGATCTCGTGCACTCACTGCATCATCGCACTTGCCGCCAGCCACCGCAGCCGTAATGCTTAGTCATCGAGGCCGTAACTGTCGCTACCCCTCCCCCAGCAGCGTGGCTGCCTGGAAGCGTGCCACAGGCCGAGAGCAGGCTGTCCAGCTCACCGACAAGTGTCAGCGGGCACTGCGTTGGATGCTCCTGTCAGGAACTATCGTCCCGTACGGCTCCAGCACTCCTTCTGTACTCCCTAAATATAAAACACCTTGACTTACGAAACGCGGTCCGAGATACCTGAGAAGACGGAAATTATAAAGCTTCAGTAAGGTGATAAACAATTTTTTGTTGTTTTTGAAAATCTACCTCTAAGAACTTAATAGTCCTTATAGGTAAATTTTCAAAAACAACAAAAAATTCTTTATCACCTTTTTGAAGCCACCATTGCCCAATATTATTTTGTGGTATATTAGGTACTTATTAAGTTACATGAAATTGTCACTTAGCAAACATGACCTTGTACCCTCATCATGTTCAAATTATGTTTTAAAGAAGCAGCTCTTGAGCGGTTTTCCAAATCGAAGTCAATTATCTTTCTTGTGTAGTAAAATTCTAATATATAAACACATAATATGTATTCTTTTATTGAGAAACACATCCAAAAATCATTGAACATTAAGGGAAACAAACATAAACCTGTGAAATTAAATAAGTAACAGGAACATCAGTTCTTTGGAGGTGTTTTCTTGAGATCTGAACCATTACCTACTCACATGAACAGTGTGCTCATCTTCATTCTCATGGCAGTGGATAATACGTCGCCGTGTTGTGTGCTACGTTTTTCAGACGATTGCTGGTGCAGCTTGAGTGAAAGCTTGTCTTATAATAGCTTTCAGGCCGTGAGTGGTATCTTAACGAGTTTGTGAAATGATGCCGTCTATGAGCTGCCATAGCGAATATCACTCATGGTGAGATCTGGGCTTCGTTTTGGCCATAGAAGGGCGTTCATAAAGGGCATCGTCTAAGAAAACGGTTGCGATATCACTGACAACCTGAAAGATGCTACCGTACAAGCTTTCACTTGAATTAACACCAGCAATGGTCCGATAAACGTCGCACGGCACCTGGCGGCCAAATACCCTTAACCATGAGAGCTACGTTGCGTAACTTGATCTTTTGGGTAAGTAATGGTTTGCATCTCAAAAAAGTCCTCTAAAGAAATCGTTTGCCTATATTTATTTAACTTTAGAGGTTTATGTCGGTTATTATAGAGGGTAACGAAACTTTGGGTGAGCCCACCCCGCAGAGCTAACTGAGAGTTCAAATGCGCCCTTCGTTGTGTAGAGTTTGTCCACTGGCCTCAGTGCTCTTTTCGCTGCCGGAAAGTCCCTATCTGATGGGAGATAGAAGTGTCCCTCTATACAGAAATGAATTCTGATCTTAAAAATATACCTTGAGCACTTACAGATAAGGATGTTGTTCTTATTCTTCTGTAACACTAAATAATACACAGGTATTGAAATAATGAAGAATAAAACTGCATGAGTGACAAGTAAAACAACTTAAATCCTGGGCTAACGCCGTTTTCACGGTAAACATCAATATTCTGCACCTGGAAATAACGTACAGAAGATGAAGACTAAAGTCATTTGTGACAGTCTTTTCGTTGTGCCTATTTGCGACTTACCATATCCGCTAATGATGAGTGGCAACTTTCCTTTTCTTAATATTGCTAAATTCATTTCGGTACTAAACGATGCGAGCTCGAGATCTGACCATTGTTGTACACATGACTCAGAACCGTGGAAATATGGACTTGAGTCATTTTGCAACTTTACCATTCATTATTTACTACTACACTGACGGAATTTCATGAAGTGTCAGTCTTGCAGTTGTCAATCCCAGTGGATATGTTAATCCATAACGGGTATTAACTGACTACGATTACATTATATTGCCAGCTGGTGTCCAACATTAACGTCAGCGTGGGGTGTGACCCCCATGGATAGGAATATACACTTAAATTGTGATATCGCAGGTTTCCTGCAAAGAGTTTAGCCAACATCTAAAGATGAAGATGATCAAGCTCTTTTGAAGTGATAGCTAGCATTCATCTGGTATGACAACATCTTTCTCGCGCTGGGCCAGACTTGCACGAAACATAATGCTACTTGCCACTAGCATCTTAATGGTATGTTCGATCTCAGCAAACGTAGGTACAGTGTTAGGAATATCAACGTACTGAGAAGTCTACCTTCCTTTCGGCGCAGCTTATCCAACTTGTTTACATCATCGAACACCTCCTCTCTGTAGAGTGAAGTGTATTCGTTGGGCATGGAAGCAGACAGCCTCCGAATGCCATCTTGAGGTTATTTCCGTGCCTGAAAATATGCTGTGCCAGTTCATGAAGAATTCCGGCTGGAAGCCGGTACAAAAGTACGTCTTCCCATCGCATCCCAGACATGCTCTTTGGGCGACAAATCAGGGGAACCGTCATGTCAGTCAAAGGTGCATAAATTCATCACGGTGTATGTGGTATGAACTGCAATGTAAGGCTTGGATTTTCCTGCTGCACAACGAGGTTTGGTACCGTAGCCATGATGCTTATGACAAGGATACAGTGTCGAGTTCACCATAGATTGTAGAACACTCAGTCACCTTTCACCAGCTACCTAATCAGTCCCATTCTTATATCCAATGGCTCCCAACATCAAGATTCCAGGAGTTTTAGAGCTACGGCTATCGACAATCGCTGCCTCCTGTAACTTTTCAGCATGTCATCTATGGACGCACCGTCGATCAGACCGCCACATACAAAAGCGAGACTCATCGCAGAACACCACGGAATGCCACCTAATGTTCCAGTTCAGTCTGCGCTGGCTCTACACCATCAAGTCTCCGACGGATGTAGCATGGTGTCAGTGGTAAACTTACGTAAGGTATTTCGATATGTCAATCCGATTCCTTATTTTGTACCCGATTGTTTGTGCTAATACTCTGTCTGCAACCTCTGCCCCGTTACCACCTCTTATCCATCTACTCGTTAGAGCGAGTCGAACAATCCTACGATCGCCAAGTGGAGTAGTTTTTCTGGAAGGACCTATGTCTAGACTTCTTGTCATTCTGTTGTCCTGAGTCTGTCTTGTCGCGATTCGTTCTGCAATCATTGCATTGCAGCCAATCGTCTGTACAACCTTTCAGTGGAAAGCTCTGACTGCCCTTATGCCTCTGACTTCACTCTTCTCGAAGTCCTATAGATGGCAACAAGCAGCGCGTACATGTTGTCCGTGCATGCTGTTTTGTGATTTCCACATGAAAAATCTAGAACTTTAGCATCCAAAAGCCAACGTGTACTCGCATCATTCTTCACCTTTAGGAATGGCGTTTTTCTGAATGGGCAATAATGAATAACTTCCTCCAAGGATGAAATTTTAATCAGCATATCCCATTGAAATAGAAATATTGGATTATCAGTATGTTAGTGTTTGGTAAAGATATTCAATTTCTTTAGTTTATTCTATATCTATCTTAGTGACTTAAAGAACTACTTACAAGTCATTTGTTGATTGATTGAAATATGTTACAACCACCATTTATTTTAGGTATATTTTTTATGATCATTTCCAAAAGGATATTTTCGACATTTCACTGCGGATGTTTCTACTGCGACTGGGGTCAGTCGTTCTGCCGCTGTTGGGGATGATGGCGTCGACATGGCTTGTCCAAGCGAAACATGTAACTTAGAGAAAAGCGGGACATTTGGGAAACACTTGAGGAGCAATACGCCGCAGATCCTTACTCTACGGTACTCTCTCTCTGAAGAAGAGAGTAAGTCGTGCCGTATTCTATTTCATTTTTCGTGTTACCCAGTACGTAATTGTAACTGTTGGTATCCCCGCGAAAGCTCAGCTCAACGCAGTACTGGCGTCATTGCCAGCAACATATTTCTCTTGGCTGTCATGCCTGATGTGTGAATGTATTGGCTAGAAAGTATTGTTGTGGTTCTAGATGCATTATGTGTTAATTGCCACTCTCAGTCGTAACAGAAACACTATTTGTTGCCAGGCATTCAAAAGCAAAGGTTCACCTCTCGATCTGAAAATGTGGGGTATCAGTGAGTAAAATTAAAGAGCAATGAAGAAATGTATGCCGAATATTCATGTGAGGGTCGAGAAATATATGGTTTGGTTCAATAGTCGTGTTGTACAGTGGCAACGAAAGCAGGGAGCTTTATTTCATTTTTCAACAACTCAAGCCTTTCTTGAGGATCAAAACCTGAACAAAGCAAAAGTGAACAAACGTAGAGAAATGTGAGAAGCAGTCAATGAATTCTTCAGTCGAAATATATTTAGTGGCCTGACGAAAACTCCTAAGGCGGTAGACTTTACGTAATGCTAGTAATCAGACCAGAGTTTAGAGTCATCTGTTCAGTCGTTCGATGATTATACTGTAGCCGAAACGGTGTGGGACTTACAGAAGACTGAATTCTGAATTCAGTAGTTCAAAGATGTTTCAATGAGGGAGGTGGTTCTACAGTTCCTCCTTTCAATTATCGAACACTGGAATGACATCTGATCACAGGAGATTTTGGAAAAAAAAGGAAGCTAAAATCGCGCATGCCTATAACGATAGAGGAAAAGTTATCTTCATAATCCGTTACCGAAGTTGTCAGAGGCTCAGAAAGGAGTTGAACATGACATAACTCTCCCAATAACATAGTGTCTGTCAGGTAAAAAAAAAAAGAGTTTTAAATCAAACCTAGAATCATTTTTCTTGGACAAGTGCGTCTTCTGGACAATTCCTTCTGTTCCGTAATGAACGAATCCTTATTTCAAAACTAGAAGCTTCTATATGTAACTAGAATCTTATTCGTGCATTATGGAACAGAATGAATTGTCCAGGAGACGGACACTTGTCCAGAAGAAATGATTCTAGGTTTGATTTAAAACTCGCTTTGTTTCCTGTCAGACACTATGTTATTGGGAGAGTGATCATGTCATGTTGAACTCCCATCTGAGGCTCTGACAACTTTGATAATCGGTCATGAAGATAATTTTTCCTCTGTCGTTCTAGACATGTACATCACTGTTCTCCTCAAATTGTGATGAACTAGAACCATCACACAACCTTAGCCGCAAGTTGATTACTAAACAGTCCTTGACCCACTGCAGAATATTGTTTAAATGTGTGAGATCCTTGTCAGATACGACTAACACATTTATTTAAAGTACAGAAAGGAGTGCAGTACGAATGTCCACAGCTTTATTTTGACCCCCGAGAGAACGTCTCAGGGGTGCTACTGGAACTAAACTGGTAGCCTCATGTTGACAGACGCAAAGCATCCAGTGAAGATCTACTTACTATGTTTCGAGAAGCAAGCTTACAT
The DNA here is from genome assembly GCF_023864275.1 of Schistocerca cancellata. Lineage (NCBI taxonomy): Eukaryota > Metazoa > Arthropoda > Insecta > Orthoptera > Acrididae > Schistocerca > Schistocerca cancellata. Next base: position 320,476,500 of record NC_064630.1, on the reverse strand, counting down.
GATTTGGCTGATCACCGTGCGCACGTAGATGTTTCAGCACTCAGTCTTCCATCGCACCGTTCTTGACATAACAGTAAAACCACTTTTCAGCGGGACTCAGCACTAGTTGAATTGTTCTCAAAATGAAGGCCATGTGGATTCCGAAATATCGAGTCACTTGGATTTTGGGGTTCGGCAGCAAACCGGTGGAGGCCACTACGAATTATTACGTCGGGAAAACCTACGCAGTCACTGAATACTGAATATTTTCATCTGGATTAGACGAGTGTCGTTGGATAGGAAATACTGAGATGTTATAGCGAAGTGAGGGAGATAGTAACATACAGCTGAGGAATAAAGTTTTCGATCTCTTACTGGAGAGGGACACTCAACGGATTATGTATGTTTCTAATGCCTGGGCGGCGCTCGTAAAACTCGCTGAAACTTTGCGTTATAAATGGAGAATGAATCCAGTCATGTTAAAATAAATGAATGCTATTTTCTAGTTCTACTTTGTGTGTCTTAGGGTGTAGTTAGTATACCACTTGAGGTACCCCGTCCCATTAAAAGTTGGATTATGACATTAAGAAGTTGTCTTATTCCGTAATATACTCCTATGTATACAATCTTGAGAGTGTGCATCGGAGTAGGACGAAGAATCACTGGAAGTTTTTATCCTTGCTTGGGGATAAATTTAATTGGTAATTTTACTTCGAAATGGGTTGATTAAACTTTGCAGAATCGTTTTCGTGACCTAGAGAGAAGGGGAGGTTCAAACTGAGGCCTACATTGCGTCACCGTAAGTCTCCAGCCGTGTAATGTTACGTGAAACAACGCAGCGTCGAATTAGCAAAATTCTGGCTATCAGCGATATTGCTTAACTGCGCTGTAGCTTAACGATTAACTCCCAATGTTGGTTTCGGTCTGGGGTGTAATTTCAGACACGGCTTATTGTGAAAATTTACTCACTGTAACTTGATTAAATAATGGTTTGTGCCTTTAATTAGTTTTGAATGTAGCTTCTAACTTTCTGCAATAGTTAAAATCTTGCAAAACTAACGATAAAGTTCGTGTACGTAGCTCATAGGAGATCGATAAATAGTCGCTACGTAGATCAAAATTGAGCTCAAGCACTTTTTGGTAAGTAAGCTCTTCCATTATTTATCACAAAGCACTTTTAAAAATTCTGACTTTTTGCCTTTCTGAAATTAATGAAATCACTGTTATTGAGGCACTTTCCGTCAAAACTGTCCCATAATGAAATTCATGAAGAATTCAGTCAGCTTCAACTTCGTGAGTTGCGTGATATCAGACTTTATCTATATGTTGTTTACTAATCAAAGTCTGGATTTAAAGCATTAATGTCAGATAAGACTTTCTGTTATGTATAGGTTTCTTATTATTATGTATTCTCTGTAACCAGTTAAGTTAATATAATTTCAAATCGACATAACGAAAAATTAATAATAATTATCAAGAACACAATTTAATAGGTTATACATGTATGGATACCGTGTGGCATTAGACCACGAGTGAAATTACAATGTCTACGTATTCCACCAAAATTGGACTGGCTACCGTTAACTTGAGGTTATTTTCCAAGTTTTCCACTGCAAGGTTCACTTCCCAGTGTATATGAATATTTTGACGTTGAATTAATTCACATTCCTAAACTGATTTAGTGATGGTCGTGATATTCGCAGACGTCGTTAATGTGATTTTGTCACTGTTTGCCGTCTGCTGGCAGAGGTGTACACGCCAGGGAAAAAAATTCCCAAGACCAAGAAAAAAATAATGTAGAATAATGGAATATCGGAAATACATTTGTCTAGGTAACATATTTAAGTGATTAACGTTGTAAGGTCATAAATTAATGTAAGCGCGAGTAAAGCCATTGCGAATGTGAAATGCTGGTACATTAGTAACTGGTACAACCGCCAGAATATTGAATGCCAGCATGCGAACGTGCATGCACTGTATCGCATAGGTGCCGGATGTCAGGTCATACATACTCGATTGAAGACAGATCTTGTGAACAAGCAGGCCAAGGCAACATTTCGGCACACTGTAGAGCAGCGTTATCCTGTTGGAAAACACCCAGTTGAATGCTGTTCATGCATGGCAGCATGACAGGTTGAATCATCAAACTGACGTACAGACTTACAGTCAGAGTGAGTGGGACAACCATAAGAGTCCTCCTGCCGTCATACGCAGTTGCACCACAGACCATATCTATAGGTGGAGGTCCAGTGTGTCTAGGCCGAAGACCCTGTGTGTCTAGTCTGTGAAAAGAGCGGCTGATTACAGGTACTCACCTGGTCTTCTAACCAACTCATGGCCATCGCTAACACGAGGTAGAAACAGCTTTCACAAGAAACCACAACAGACCTCCACTCCACCCTGGAATGAATCTCGCTTGACCTCACCAAACGGTGGTGATTTTGGGTCAGTATATGCACTTCACAGAACATCTGGCTCGGAGTATTCCTTGAAGTAACCGATTTGCAAGTGTTCGTCTTGTCAATGAGGTGCAAACTGCTGCTCAAATGGTTCAAATAGCTCTGAGCACTATGGGACTTAACATCTGTGGTCATGAGTCCCCTAGAACTTGGAACTACTTAAACCTAACTAACCTAAGGACATCACACACATCCATGCCTGAGGCAGAATTCGAACCTGCGACCATAGCGGTCCCGCGGTTCCAGACTGAAGCGCCTAGAACCGCACGGCCACACCACTCGGTCAACTGCTGCTCGAATAGCTGCTGCAGACCAGTCCAATCTCAGAGGCAATTAACGGTCACTATCTTTACAGTGCTAATCTGATACGTATCCTCTAGTGGTGGTGCTGCTGCTAACGCTACTCGTATGCGATTGGCACGAAACTTGAATAGACGTCATCTTTTACATGTAAAAATATGCCTGCCGACTTTAGTTTATCCCACACAACTCCTTCCTGTCACTGGATTTTTTTTTTCGTCGGCATATTTTTGAGAAGCTCTTACCCGTTGCTGAAGACAGTCGTCAGTTGCAGTGTTGTGTATCGTTGTAGCGCTCTGACGTCGCTAATCTGAAATAGCTGCATAAATGGCGGCGCCTCCTGTTCAGATATCATAAAATTACACTGGAAATTAAAACAGCAAATGCTCGGCTCCGAACAAAAGTTTGATGTACCGCGAAGGTGCCATAGTACTGATGGAATCGTCTGGGATTTGTTTTAGTGAAGTATTTCGTCAAAACACACATTTTAATGGCAGCAATGAACACCTACATTAGCCGACCGAGGTGGCAGAGCGGTTCTAGGCGCTACAGTCTGGAACCGCGCCACCGCTACGGTCACAGCTTCGAATCCTGCCTCGGGCATGGATGTGTGTGATGTCCTTAGGTTGGTTAGGTATAAGTAGTTCTAAGTTCTAGGGGACTGATGACAGCAGAAGTTAAGTCCCATAGTGCTCACAGCCATTTGGACACCTACATTAATAAGTATATTTGATAGATTGGGTGTATATTTATTTTAAAACTTCACTTCCACCAATTCCGTAGTATGCCAGTTCTAAATTGCCTGTTGCTTAGAAAAACAACTATGTAGTAACTGATTCAGATAAACAGTCGTCCCCGTACGCATTTCTTCTTGCAGAGGCATAACATAACTCGCAACTTCACTCGCCTTTATACTCTTCACGCACTCCTTCCTCCACAAGTCTTCAACGAGAGCCCATGTAGTTAGTAATCCTCTTCAACTTGATATAGTTACAGTCTGTCACTACACAACCCGCGATCTTTTCTGTTCTTCTCTACTTTTCTTGAACTCTGCTTCTTCACAATAACTCAGCTTCTGTCCCATCTGTCAATCAGCTTCTTTTCTTTCTTGATCCACCTCCACCGTCTTTAGACTGTTTCTACGTACGCGATGTCTCAACTTACAGTTCGTCACCTCGCATTACCGTCAGCGACACCAGTCTTCATTACGTCGGCAGTTTCTCAAAACAATTTCACTTTCACTTCCACTCATTACAATATTCGGTTCCGCGCTCTTCTCCACATAACGACTCAACATAGCTCCAAAATATTTCTTCCTTCACCATTAAATGAACTGTTTCTCCAATGATTTATCACCATCAACCTCTGTTCACCATTAACCCCCTGTCAACTGTCTTCCTCTTCCTACTTCAGCTACGAAACACAGATTTTAATTTTGACCTAACAGGAGTGGTATTTGATTACATAAATACAAAAATTACATTGCATACATTGCAAGGTGTTATCAGTGGTATATGTAGCGGATTTATCGTTATCTGACTCTGGCTCAGTTTTTCAATACAACACTGAGGTATTCTCGGCACAAAAAATTAATGTAGTTGATCCTCCCTTATATGTCTATTACTTAGCTAATGTATACCGGACGAGTACAGGAACCAATTCTAGTTAAATAAGAAAAGGAGGATTAAATTAATTAATATTTAACTATAAAATAAAAATCAAAGTGCAAAAAAACAACAACATGGAATCCTAACAAATATACTATTTTAAATCCTACTACTTACCCTATCCAAGACTAGCACAACTAGATGTCCAGAGCGCGACCCCTGCTATGTTCATTAGGAACACTGCAAAGTTTGATTCTTTTAACCATTTTGTTAGTTCCGGATACCACCAAAGCTGACGTAGACAACGAAAAACTCAGACGAACTAGTGGAGCTGCACGTAGGAGACTTTACTGTTCCCAATATTAGCTCGATGCGCAAATATCACCCAAGAGATCACAGTGATAAGCAAAATGTTGATCTTCCGCGTCGTAGAAGACTGGCGGCGCCATAGAAATGCAGCGTGGCGTCCAGAAAATAAATACGGCTACACAGTGCTCGTATTATTGCGTCTTAAAACTCTTATAGGTAAAGATTCTCAGTTATCGCAATCGTTAAGAGACTCTGTAATCTGCTTGTCTACACTGACCAGGAACAGAAGCGCGTCTCTAGTCCACGAGCGTAAATGAGCGCTTCTCAGTACTAACACTGCCACAATGAAGTACCAACCTGTTCCTCTCCCAGCGGAAAAACAAGCAGGTAGTGCAATCAGCGCTGTACTGAAGAAGACAGAGACTAGTCACTGCGCACGTTGCCAGCAGCGTCTTAGAGCAGCCTTGCTCGGTGACTGTCCTGCTCTCTTCCTCTCGCTAGACTGGGCTGCACGCTCGCTACCAAGCCTTCGTTACTCTAGTAGCCGTTTTGGACACAGCCCATCACGCCTCTCCATTCGAAACGATTTCTTCCCACTCTTGTAAGATGTGAAACCGCTCGCCAGTCTACACAGCGCTTAGAAACGTTTCTCGAAAGATTTAGGCAAACACGTGCTCAAACCTTGACCAATGGCATCGTTTCACAGCCTAACTTTGGCGCGAATTGGGCAACGGCTAAAGATCACCGAATTATAACTGTAACCTCGCCGTGGTCATGCTTAGCTGGGGCGGCTGTCACGGTCAGCCTCCGGGTGCGCCCTTTGGCTGTCCACAGACCTTAAGGCCGCTCCCCGCCTCTTCATTGCTAAGGCTAGCGAAAAGTTTAATTTTAATGTGTTAGGGAGAAGCTAGCCAGTATGAACCCTTTCCGTTAATAAAGTGACAACTCTCCTAACCATCTATCTCTCTTGATGTAAAGTGCATTAATTTATCGTAGTTGACGACTTTCAATTAATAATTCTAAGATGTAATGTGATCAAAATACCGTGGCCTTACAACATCGAATATGTTTACATTACACCAAACTGCAGGTAAGAAAATATTCGCAAACTAAGTTTCTTTCTTTCGGATATATTCATTCGTATCTTACATTTGTATTAACAATTTCGGTACATAAAATATGCAATAAATTCTCATTGTAACGAAAGACAAGTAACAAAACATAGACTACTATCAAATTACCACATAGTATTTACCCAAGACGAAAATCTCTGTTGCAATCGCTGTCTCAAAAGAAGGTGGTATTATTATTAATACTACTTGTACCCGGCTACACTTTGCCATGGTCCAGTCTGCTTAAATGGAAAGGAAGAAAGGAAAAAGCACACGTTTGTAATATGCATAGGACTTGGGCATAGACCCTACATCCAAATCTACGTCTCTCCCCTGTGTCTGTCCATCTCCCTTCCCACTTTCTCTGTCCGTCTACTCATCCCTCATCTCTCTCCATCTTCTCCTTCCCATTATCAACGTCCATTCCCTCGTACCCTCTGTTCATCTCCTATGCCGCCCTCCCTCTGACCTTGAACCTTGTTTATTGTTTCCGCAAATTCAGACTTTGCTGTAACTTTCGGAGATTTGAGATTAAGTAGATATGAATATATACATTTGTTACTTATATGTTGTTGTTGTGGTCTTCAGTCCTGAGACTGGTTTGATGCAGCTCTCCATGCTACTCTATCCTGTGCAAGCTTCTTCATCTCCCAGTACCTACTGCAACCTACATCCTTCTGAATCTGATTAGTGTATTCATCTCTTGGTCTCCCCCTACGACTTTTACCCTCCACGCTGCCCTCCAATATTAAATTGGTGATCCCTTGATGCCTCAGAACATGTCCTACCAACCGATCCCTTCTTCTGGTCAAGTTGTGCCACAAACTTCTCTTCTCCCCAATCCTATTCAATACTTCCTCATTAGTTATGTGATCTACCCATCTAATCTTCAGCATTCTTCTGTAGCACCACATTTCGAAAGCTTCTATTCTCTTCTTGTCCAAACTATTTACCGTCCATGTTTCACTTCCATACATGGCTACACTCCATACAAATACTTTCAGAAATGACTTCCTGACACTTAAATCTATACTCGATGTTAACAAATTTCTCTTCTTCAGAAACGCTTTACTTGCCATTGCCAGTCTACATTTTATATCCTCTCTACTTCGACCATCATCAGTTATTTTGCTCCCCAAATAGCAAAACTCCTTTACTACTTTAAGTGTCATTTCCTAATCTAATTCCCTCAGCATCACCCAACTTAATTCGACTAAATTCCATTATCCTCGTTTTGCTTTTGTTGATGTTCATCTTATATCCTCCTTTCAAGACACTGTCCATTCCGTTCAACTGCTCTTCCAGGTCCTTTGCTGTCTCTGACAGAAATACAATGTCATCGGCAAACCTCAAGGTTTTTATTTCTTCTCCGTGGATTTTAATACCTACTCCTAATTTTTCTTTTGTTTCCTTTACTGCTTGCTCAATATACAGATTGAATAAAATCGGGGAGAGGCTACAGCCCTGTCTCATTCCCTTCCCAACCACTGCTTCCCTTTCATGTCCCTCGACTCATAACTGCCATCTGGTTTCTGTACAAATTGTAAATAGCCTTTGGCTCCCTGTATTTTACCCCTGCCACCTTTAGAATTTGAAAGAGAGTATTCCAGTCAACATTGTCAAAAGCTTTCTCTAAGTCTACAAATGCTAGAAACGTAGGTTTGCCTTTCCTTAATCTTTCTTCTAAGGTAAGTCGTAAGGTCAGTATTGCCTCACGTGTTCCAGTATTTCTACGGAATCCAAACTGATCTTCCCCGAGGTCGGCTTCTACTAGTTTTTCCATTCGTCTGTATAGAATTCGTGTTAGTATTTTGCAGCTGTGGCTTATTAAACTGATTGTTCGGTAATTTTCACATCTGTCAACACCTGCTTTCTTTGGGATTGGAATTATTATATTATTCTTGAAGTCTGAGGGTATTTCGCCTGTTTCATACATCTTGCTCACCAGATGGTAGAGTTTTGTCAGGACTGGCTCTCCCAAGGCCGTCAGTAGTTCCAATGGAATATTGTCTACTCCGGGGGGCCTTGTTTCGACTCAGGTCTTTCAGTGCTCTTTCAAACTCTTCACGCAGTATCGTATCTCCCATTTCATCTTCATCTACGTCCTCTTCCATTTCCATAATATTGTCCTCAAGTACATCGCCCTTGTATAGACCGTCTATATACTCCTTCCACCTTTCTGCTTTCCCTTCTTTGCTTAGAACTGGGTTTCCATCTGAGCTCTTGATGTTCATGCAAGTGGTTCTCTTATCTCCAAAGGTCTCTAATTTTCCTCTAGGCAGTATCTATCTTACCCCTAGTGAGTTAAGCCTCTACATCCTTACATTTGTCCTCTAGCCATCCCTGCTTAGCCATTTTGCACTTCCTGTCGATCTCATTTTTGAAACGTTTGTATTCCTTTTTGCCTGCTTCATTAACTGCATTTTTATATTTTCTCCTTTCATCAATTAAATTCAATATTTCTTCTGTTACCCAAGGATTTCTAAGAGCCCTGGTCTTTTTACCTACTTGATCCTCTGCTGCCTTCACTACTTCACCCCTCAAAGCTACCCATTCTTCTTCTACTGTATTTCTTTCCCCCATTCCTGTCAATTGTTCCCTTATGCTCTCCCTAAAACTCTGTACAACCTCTGGTTCTTTCAGTTTATCCAGGTCCCATCTCCATAAATTCCCACCTTTTTGCAGTTTCTTCAGTTTTAATCTACAGGTCATAACCAATAGATTGTAGTCAGAGTCCACATCTGCCCCTGGAAATGTCTTACAATTTAAAACCTGGTTCCTAAATCTCTGTCTTACCATTATATAATCTATCTGATACCTTTTAGTACCTCCAGGGTGCTTCCATGTATACAACCTTCTATCATGATTCTTAAACCAAGTGTTAGCTATGATTAAGTTGTGCTCTGTGCAAAATTCTACCAGGCGGCTTCCTCTTTCATTTCTTAGCCCCAATCCATATTCACCTACTACGTTTCCTTCTCTCCCTTTTCCTACACTCGAATTCCAGTCACCCATGACTATTAAATTTTCGTCTCCCTTCACTATCTGAATAATTTCTTTTATATCATCATACATTTCTTCAATTTCTTTGTCATCTGCAGAGATAGTTGGCATATAAACTTGTACTACTGTAGTAGGCGTGGGCTTCGTGTCTATCTTTGCCACGATAATGCGTTCACTATGCTGTTTGTAGTAGCTTACCAGCATTCCTATTTTCCTATTCATTTTTAAACCTACTCCTGCATTACCCCTATTTGACTTTGTGTTTATAACCCTGTAGTCACCTGACCAGAAGTCTTGTTCCTCCTGCCACCGAACTTCACTAATTCCCACTATATCTAACTTTAACCTATCCATTTCCCTTTTTAAATTTTCTAACCTACCTGACCTATTAAGGGATCTGACATTCCACGCTCCGATCCGTAGGACGCCAGTTTTTTTTCTGCTGATAACGACATCCTCTTGAGTAGTCCACGCCCGGAAATCCGAATGGGGGACTATTTTACCTCCGGAATATTTTACCCAAGAGGACGCCATCATCATTTAATCATACAGTAAAGCTGCATGCCCTCGGGAAAAATTACGGCCGTAGTTTCCCCTTGCTTTCAGCCGTTCGCAGTACCAGCACAGCAAGGCCGTTTTGGTTATTGTTACAAGGCCAGATCAGTCAATCAACCAGACTGTTGCCCTACTACTTGCAATTACTGAAAAGGCTGCTGCCCCTCTTCAGGAACCACACGTTTGTCTGGCCTCTCAACAGATACCCCTCCGTTGTGGTTGTACCTACGGTACGGCCATCTGTATCGCTGAGGCACGCAAGCCTCCCCACCAACGGCAAGGTCCATGGTTCATGGGAGGATTTCATACAAAGGGACATAAAAATATAATATGGTAAATGACAAAAAATAATAGCAGAAGGACAATGTTTGAAGTAAGTCATAAATCCATATATATATATATATATATATATATATATATATATATATATATATATATATATATATGGAGGGGGAGAGAGGGAGAACCCATCACCCACCCACTCTCTCACCACGCCAAACTCAACGCAGCTTCCATGATCCCTCAGGCAGTGAGCAAGACAATGTGTATGTGCGACGTTATACAGTATTTGTCATGAAATGTATAAATATGACCTACCAATGGGAAAGCTATACTATGTGCAACTTGTCTCTACAGAAGAACACATGGCTGCACGAAAAGGACAGACAAACGAAAGTAGGCCATAAATCACAACCATATATTTATAAATAGTGAGATAATGAAAATGAGCTTCCAAGAATGACTTCAAATCTCTTAATAAATTAAGTATAATAAAATAATTTCCTTTTCATTATAGACCACTGATCGTGCCTAGCACCAGTTGGTTAGAACCAAAACATTCAGTAGCTTAAGACGGAAATGATCTTAAGTACAAGATAAACGTAACTGATGGTAGTATTGTTACGAGGCAGAAAACAGGCACACTGCAATATTTTCTTTCTCGAAACAGGGCTCCGACGGATGCAGCGAAGCCATCGAGCAAGCTCAAGAAATAAATTTGGAAGGTAGGTGTAAAATTATAATTTGTTATCTGTGTCTTCCCTTTACTCGTCTATGCTGCCAACATGTCACAATCAGATGCGAGTTGTTGAAATGCTTGCAACGAGCACGTCTTCCGTATTTTAATGGTTTCGCGGCTACGACGCTGAGAACGATTACAACAGCACAGCGCTGGTCAGAAACGAGGGCAGCTCTGCAGCGTCCCCGGAAGGCGTTTCGTATTGCGGCAGCGACCCGAGAACAAAGGCGACCGGGGCGGGAGGGAGAAAGGTTGCAGAGTTTCTGTGGGCGCGCGACAGAGGGTGGGGGCAGCGCATTGTGCTCCCCGATGAGTGACGCGCCGGCCGCGGGGTTAAACACGGCCTGGCGTCTGGCTAAAGGTGCCGGCAGGGGCGCCGTACATCACGGATACCGCGCCAACACTGTGACCAAGAGCCGTGATCGTGGGGTCTGTGTTGTTGCACAGTGCTAATAGAAGAGTAAGCAACTGCGAAACACCTACCAGTCGCTAAACTGAAGATGTATTTAAATAACTTAATTTTTTTTATTTTCATCAAAAGTTTTGTGTGTTGTTTCCTGTTGATATGTGGTGATAATGATGACTGCATGGCACTGATGGCCAGGAGTCCCCATCTGCAGAAGATCGACGGCAGAGTTGCAAGTCTTCTCAGTTGATGCCACATTGGGCTACTAGCGTCATAAAAGGATGATAAGGACAACACAACACCAGGTTCTCGAGAGGAGAAAATCTTCGACCCAGCCGGGAGCCGCACCAAGGCTCCGTGCATGGCGGTCAGACGTGTTGAACACTCAGCTACGTGGAACCCATCTTACTGAAAACAAACATTACTTGATCAGAGGGTGAGGTCCATAACTAACACTCATCAACGAACCGTCATATTGACCGTAGCCTCAAAGTGAATCAACATTATCAGTTGATAACAACGTATCTTTACACCTGTCCGGCTACTCTTAGATTCGAGCAAGGACAGACCTACCTCAGACGCTGAAAGAAAACCCTTATATGTCGGAGTATGTGGTGCACGTAACTCAAACTGTTACCAAAAGGTGATATCGTGAGCATGGGAAAGACAGGTCGAGTATTACCAAAGATCATGCAGAATGGGTCTAAATTCAGTAAAAAATATCTTCGAATGATTCTACATACAGTCGAAAATACAAAACAAAGAAAGTGTAATCACATGTTACCAAAAGTCAACCGTCATGAAAATTAACAGTAACTGGGCTTATAAACTCACTGAGAATGGACATAAAAAGCAAAGTAAAGTCGTATGGAATGGTTATATGGGAGATCTAAAGGGCATGTTTAGCTGCACCTCTTCTTCCCAAAGTGTGAGTTGCATGTTTAAGTATGGTACCACGTTTGTCTTGGATTATGATGACAGAAGAAAGAGGGTGAACCCCAAACCGGCCACTGGCCTGCTCCTCGCGACAGGACCAAGAGAGCCGCCGAGCTTAACGCACCCATCCGACGGATGGATGACCGTCAACAGTGTCTCGTGCATTCACTTCATGAGATACTGTGGAGACGTTTTGATTTTAATCCGGGATATGGGCGCAGAGTCTTGTGATCCCAGCCTTACAGCCTCCCCCCCCCCCCTTTTGCATTGCCGTAAAGTCAAAGGAAAAATAGCCAACAGCAAGTGGTATACCCTGGTGGTTACCCATCCAAGCACTGGCCACGTCCAACGTTGCTTAATTGCGGCGAAGCCGGCCGCGGTGTTCTAGCGGTTCTAGGCGCTCAGTCCGGAACCGCGCGACTGCTACGGTCGCAGGTTCGAATCCTGCCTCGGGCATGGATGTGTGTGATGTCCTTAGGTTAGTTAGGTTTAAGTAGTTCTAAGTTCTAGGGGACTACTGACCACAGATGTTAAGTCCCATAGTGCTCAGAGCCAATTGCGGCGATCTGACGAGAACAAGCGTCTTCAACGAGACAAGGCTGTTAGCAGAATGGGCATGAGAAAATATAACAAAATAATATGGCAAACAAGATCGTCCACGTGGGCCGGAACACGTTTCTAATTACCGATTGGTCGTTGTGCGAGTACGAACTAATCGAAATCTACAACTATAATACGCCCAGAATGGCGCTCTAATTTTGACTCATCAAAAACCATTATCAGAACATATATGTGAGTAATGTAAATTCCGTTATCAGCAGCTTGCAGTGCAGTCGCTCCGAAATGGTTCATAGTTTTCCTCGCGTTCACCAAGAAAGTGCAGTCTCACAGAAAGAGTCGTACCTGTGTGTCCGTGCAGCCCGAAGTTTCAATGATATCGATACTGATAGGGTATCTTTACTTCAGCAGATATTTCGTCTACTAAAGGCTGACAAAGTATTAAAAGCGCGATAAGAATTAGTGTCATGAATTTTTATTGCCGTACATACCGGCAACAAGCCAACTTTCGTCATTACCTTTTTATTGCATGATTAAACAAGGTACAAGCCTACATTATTAATAGACTAATATCTTCACATTACGAAAATCTTTGTTTGCGGTACACCGTCTTTATGTAATTAATAGACTACTATTTTCACGTTAGGAAAATCTTTTCAGAACAACGTATTTACTCAAAATATTCTTAGACTCTCACTTCAGTTCAACGTATTTTGCAGCTACAACTCCCTAATGACTACAGCGACGTTTCTTGGGCGTTAGAACTGAATCTGTTTAGCCGGTCGGAGTGGCCGTGCGGTTCTAGGCGCTACAGTCTGGAACCGAGCGACCGCTACGGTCGCAGGTTCGAATCCTGCCTCGGGCATGGATGTGTGTGATGTCCTTAGGTTAGTTAGGTTTAATTAGTTCTAAGTTCTAGGCGACTGATGACCTCAGAAGTTAAGTCGCATAGTGCTCAGAGCCATTTGAACCATTTTTGAATCTGTTTATCCCCTAGCAGTAAATGAATGACTAGCTGCTAGTTTTACATTAAACAACATCTGGGACAAGGTGAACAAAATGAATAATTGTTAATGAGTATCGTCATTTGGTCACGAAATGTTCTATTTTGCACTTAAGTCTGAATAGTTGTATCACATTGTCGAAAATGCACACTAATTTTTAGGATGTAGCAGAGATTGTACATAGTGTAAAAAATAGAACGCTCTGAACGACTAGAGATAGGACATTCATATTCACAGGACATGTGCATTAGTAGGTTTTGTAGAAATGACCATGTCGGCCCGTTGGTTCGAGATCAACATTGATATCGCGGCGCAACACCACCTACCGGTAAAATGTGACTGCGGCTCTTGTTGTCGCTATAAACCGAAGGTAATGGATCAATGTCACTTGATCAGAAATTCAAGATGCCTCGCAGATGTATGTGCGAACCGTACCGTCGAATCGGTGAGTTTGAATGAGGGCTCATTATTGGCATGAGAGAATGTGATACATCCATCCCGGAAATTGCTGCACATGTTGCGACGGAGTAATGCGGCAGTGCAAGAGGTGTGTGCAGAATGGCACAAGTAAGGCTGTAGAAAACGAGGAAATGAGTCACGTCGCACCACCCAGACCACCCCCCGAGAAGATCGTCCATTCATCCGAATGACATTGCGGGGCAGATCTATGTCCTCCTCGACTCTGGCGCATCAATGGAGCAGTGTTCCACACCTCACACTGTTATGGTGACAGTCTGTCGCCATTCTTACGGTAGCGCTTACGTGAGCATGGTCTACTTCTCCGCCTACCTTTGACGAACGTGCAGAAACGTGCTAGATACCAAGGGTGTATGGAACGTCGCCATTGGGGACATGAATGGCATCAGTGTTTTCAGACGAATCCAGTTTGTTATTTTGAAAATGATGGCCGCATTTTGGATCGCTGCAGACACAAGGAGTGGCATCACAGTGACTGCATTGGCACAAGACCTACAGCACCAACTCAAGGCCTTATGGTGTGGGGTGCTATGGGGCACAGTCACAAATCACAGTTGCTGCTTGCCCATAGCACTGCGACCAATGTGACCTACGTGAATGACATCGTGCGACCCACAGCCATACTCTTTCTTCACAACACCGCAGATGCCATTTTTCAGCAAGACAAAGCACGACCAAATGATGAAGCATGAACACGTGCCTGCTTGGTGTCACAGGATGCCAAACTTTTGCCCTGTCCCGCCAGGTCACCAGATTGGTCGCTGTTACTGAGGAAGCCGGGATGATCTACACTTAGCATGGAAGGTCAAGGCCCCTATAGTGTCACTCAAACACAACAACTACGAAAACAAATTAACAATTTATTCAAGACAATATTTATAAAACAGCTAAGAGACATCAACACGTGGCGATCTTTAAGACAATACCAAAATCACAGATCGCTTGCTTCTTAAGCAAGGCCGCAAATTATAATTACCATGACTGACTTAAAGAGATGAGACACAAAGATTTCAATAGTTAAAAAAAAAAAAAAAACAATAAATTACGATGGAAGTAATTTAAAGAAAGTGACACAGATAATTCCTTTTTAATTAGCAATATGAACGTGATTTATGAAACGCACACTAGTTCACTAAGAACCCCAATAACACAAACAGCGGAACAAGTTACCAATTAATACAATTCATTCCCAAGCAAATTTTAAAAACTTTTTTAAATTGCATGAAACAAGTTTACCAAACGGGCAGTGACGCCAGGCTGCCCTGGGAAAAAGGTGACTTAACTTAAAATGCCTAAAGGAGCAGACCAGCCGTCCAAAGCAACACCTAAACGCCGGGGTCCAACCGGGAGTCACTTCCCATTAGACGTCACGTCACAGCTTCTGAGAACCGAAGCGAAATGTGGCGCCGCTCCCACACACCCCAACTCGCAGAAAACTGGAACACAAACAGACCGCAGAACACACGGCAAACACCAACCAAACATCAATTAATCAATAAATAACAATATAAATGAAGAAGCAATTTCTCTAATACTGAGTGAGTGCATTCAAACGAATGTAACTGAACTACGTATAAATAACTAGATTTACGAAATACGAGTCTTTACTACTAACAATACTTTCAAATAAACGGACGTATATAAGTGACCCAAAATTTTACAGCAGTATACAAGGGTCGTCGACTTGATGGCAATCAAAATACACTAATTCTCATACAGACAATACATAAACTTCTGGATACTGTCCCAAAAAGCCAAAAAATATAACACACACACACACACACACACACACACACACACACACACACACACACCTTCGTGCTAACCAGCTTCCTAATAGTAATCCAACCAGCGGACTTTTAAAAGGAAGTAGTAACTGATGGTCTCCACACGGTCACACACCTTGTCGGCTGCTCTTACTTCAACAACGCATACATTAGAGCAACCAAGCAACAAGTTCACTCGCTGGAACGCAAATAGTTCAACGAAACGAAGGTACCAAAATCACTCACACCTTCGATGGAGAGCGTTGTTCTAGATGGTCTCCCGGGATGGGTCTCTCCAAGAAAACAGGCACCGAGGCAATGCGACGAACAGCGACCGGAGTTGACATCGGGCAGGTCCACCACAAACTCACGTCCGTCTTACGAGTAGGCCCGGCGTGTCGCTGCTGGCCGAGCACGCGTGTTTTCCTCTTCCGTCCACTCAAACACGTCCTTGTGCTCCGTAGCGAGTCCAACATCAACTGCCGCGAGCGCGAAACACCCGCGAGGTCACAACAGGGGGAAAGATCCTAATACAGCCGGGTAATCGATAGTGTCGTGCCAAAGAGCTGGTGTCCAGAAAAGGCGCACCACGGCTCAGTCGCCTATCGACCATGTGTGGGATATGTGAAACGACCGATGCAGCGCCGGCCGCGGTGGTCTAGCGGTTCTGGCGCTGCAGTCCGGAACCGCGGGACTGCTACGGTCGCAGGTTCGAATCCCGCCTCGGGCATGGGTGTGTGTGGTGTCCTTAGGTTAGTTAGGTTTAAGTAGTTCTAAGTTCTAGGGGACTTATGACCTAAGATGTTGAGTCCCATAGTGCTCAGAGCCATTTGAACCATTTTTTGACCGATGCAGCACTCAAAAGAAAATGCCAACCACTACAGATGAGCTTTGAAACCACGTGAATGCACCATGGATGGCTATACCGCAGGAACCATTCGTGCATCATACACGTTGATGCCATCATGCATGGAATAATTTTTCAGGGGCCATGGCGGACGTTGTTCCTGCAAATATCACACACTAAGTATATTCGTTCCTGCTCTTACAAAGTCTCAGGGGTGGAATGCCCCAGACCGGACGTACTGCGATTGCCCTCTCTTTTCAGGCACCAAAAATAACCATTGTAACCTCCCCTCCCCCTTTGTCAATTTAAGTGAGTTCGCATAATCTAACAGGTGACCTTACGGTACAGTTAGAGCTTTCTGCCTTTACACGTATCCTACTGCTGGTTGGCAGAACTGCACTAGCAGACTACTCTCAATGTATTCATACACAAATCTGACAAAATTCCTCCAGTGTGCAAGCAAGTAATAATTACGTGCATCAAAAGGCAAATTACCGGAATTCGTCAATTAATACCAAACTCACCTCCGGCGCTACTAACGTGATCATGGTAGGCTCTGTCCTACCACTTCAGACTCCTCTCAACAGCTGTTCGCTCGCTACTACTTGCGATACGATAGTCAGAATTTGCGTATGCACACCACAGCAGAATCATTGTTCAGATTTGCAAAGAAGTGTTAGCGATTAACTTTCATAGCCCCACAATCACTTTTAATAATTTTGTGGGGTGATTCTTACCTAACATGTTGGTAAGGAGCAAACGCAAAATTCTTGCATAGGAAAATTGAAAGAAATAGCGTTAGCAAAATAAGTATAAGATTACATACGTTATATACATATTAGGAAATCGATAAGCTGTACAATGTAGTCAAGAAAAAATAGTATACAAGTACCATCTTGTGCTTGTAAGCACTCATTTCCATCTGACATTGATAGTACTTCATTTAACAGGATAACAAAATGTTATTTATAGATCTCCAAGAGCGTAAAAAATATCTTTCAGTTGTGTACCTACAAACTTTACGAAGCATTACAAATAGTGCTAAGAGGGGGAAAATAAATATAGAAGTGTAATTGTGCAGATAAGCACCCATATCTGCATGACGTTGGCGGTAGTTCATTTGTTGCTTACAGCTCTTCAAGAGAGTAAAAATCATCTAGCAGTAGAAAACCAGGTAAAGAAACATATGTTTTAGGTGAGCAGATTCAGGGACAACTCACACTATGTCCACTGCAACCACACCAAAATGTTAACATATTCGTTTGATGACACACAAGCTTGTGGTGTAGCCAGACTCAGAGACTAAATACATACATTATATCCACTGATAACACCAAAATGTTTTAATGTGTTACTCCTTTCCGTATTCAAATAAAGATACTTTACATAATCAGTAGTAAAAGTATATGGCACAAGTATACATTCTTGAGTACCAAATAATTCATGAAGATCATAAAAGCATGGACATTGTATCCCTTAGAGAAAACAGGTTCTCATAATTGACATAGAAGATCAAAAGTCTCATATATGACACAATAATAGACACGAATCATAGTGAATACATGAATAATAATAAGTTATATATACTTGAATATAAAAGTCAACATTATGTGAATAGATATGTAAGCTCGGTGATGTGTAATTATAACGCAGAGTCATTGTAAAATCTGCGCCTAAGATTTGAGGATGGAAACAGCGAACAAGAAGCAGTTCATTTTTCCAATGAGTAAGATATTGTGGTTTGGTAGGGAATTTAAATCTTCTAGGAATCGTGTGACAGTGGATCTTGGCAGTGTACAAAATATTCCAGAAAATAGTAACGAAGTAAATTATATTGCTGGTTGTACAACCACAAGTTCCGATTCTGCTCATCAACGAGTGTGTAAAAGAAAAGCCGGTTGACAGAGTTATGCGTCAATACGCTCATGGAGTGTTTTAAGGAGCTATTTTTTATGGGAAAGAATTTAAGTGGGGAAGTGAGAAAACAAAGTGAGAATTTAAGGAAAGAAGTTAAGGAACAGCAATGGCAAGGTGAGACAGTAAAAAAAAAGTAAATAAACAAGCTACTAGATTAAGTGAATGAGAAGAAAGGTACCCAAAGGAGTACAGAGAGATGGCCGAAAAACATGCGCACAGAACTGATGGAATGCGAGTTGCTTGGAAAAGAAGATTCGTGCTCTTGGAGTTTACTTACGGGTGGAATTGAAAAGGCAACAGGAGGTGAGATTTTCGAATGTCAAGAATAAAACTGAAACGACCGAAGCGACAATAAAATCGGTACTCGTCTGTATACTTCTGAAGGGGACCTGTAGCTCATAGCCTGTAGTTTTTACTAGTATTCTGAAATTTAATAACTCACAAACTTTAATAGATATTTTAATGAAACTTAAGGCACAATTAATATATTGCGCCCTCTATCAGGAAAAAAATCTAAAAAGTGTGGAATACATAGTGGAGTGAATATTGATTTTTATCTTGCTTATTGAATGACATACAATTTTCATTGTATGTACACTGTACTTGCATACTATTTAAAATAAAAGAACAAAACTAATTTTATTTCCGTAATATTAACTTATTGAAACAGTGAACACGGAATATTACCAATTTCGTGTTTGGTGTGTTTAAAAAAAGTTGTTTGGAAATCAATCTTTCTCCAAATAATTGAAAAAAAAAACATGTGACATGTATCAGATTAAAATGTTAAATACATTTTTGGGTAATATTGTTTATTGTGTAAACAAGCACTATATTATTATTATTCATGAAAAATTTTGTTCTTGTAGCTTTAATATTGGATGAGATAATCACACCTCAGTACACAAAAACGATGATTACAGGAATTAAAATTAAAGGTTTAAATGTCATTTTATTTTGAATGATACCATGTCCTTTTCATCTTCTTTAGTTTTCAATCTTTTTTTTTTTGTTATTCTGGCCTCCTTTGTCATGCTTTCAGCAATTTTGCAGCTTCAGCAACACATTGCCTCTCCGCTTGTAGGAGCCGACTTTTCACGTTGAGCTCACATGCCAGAAAGCAGTGTTTGACAAGTATTCCCAAAATGTAACTAATGAAGCTTTCACATGGATTCTGTGCTTTTGCATGCAAACATGTTTACAGAAGATTCTGAACGATCTCCATGTATTGGTTTTAGTTCCAACATAACAGTTTCTGGAATAGGGAGTGCATGTGTATATTTTTGTTCACTTGTTACACAACTATTATACTTGCACTGTGTAATGTTTCCTTTTGAGCGGAGTCTTTCAATGCTCATCAGTGGATATTCTGTGAAACATAATTGCTCAAGTAGCTTTTCTCTTCTCACTAGTGTTTTTGCTGTTTCTCCTGATGGCTAGACCATAATGCCAATTGTTTTGCCATCAGAGTGTTTTTTCCTGTCATGTCCTTACAGAGTTTCTTAAGTGTTGCCCATAATATCTTCTGCACGTGTCCTATACATCCCATTTTTTTTTTAAATTTCAGTTTCACTAAATGGTTTAGCAGCCACAACGCTATTGAGACTTAAGCGTCACCAACATCAAGGTACCGAGTGTATCACACACTACGTCCAGCGACTGACCTGCTAAAAACAGAGATTACCGCCCTTACTTTCCATATCACCTCTGAAACGTTAAGAGTTTTTGTCGCATTTGCGTTCATTTACCTTATTGACACAAACTTAACAGTGTGTTGTCAGACAGTCATAGTCCAGCGTGTCCGCCCCGATAACAGCCGGCATGGTAGCTCAGCGTGTTCGGTCAGAGAGCTGGTTGGCCTCTGTAATAAAGGATACTGAGTAAAAGGATTAACAAACGAACTTTAACGGAGGTCATGTGATGTCCGCAACGACCAAACCCAACTACCAAAAAAAAAACAGCTGAGGGGTCAGCGTGACGGATTGCCGTCCTACAGGCCCGGGTTTGATTCCCGGCTGGGTGGGGGATTTTCTCCGCTCAGGGACTGGGTGTTGTGTTGTCTTCATCATCATTTCATCCCTATCCGGCGCGCAGGTCACCCTATGTGGCGTCGAATGTAATAAGACCTGCACCAAGGTGGGCGGACCTGCCCCGCAAGGAGCCTCCCGGCCAATGACGCCAAACGCTCATTTCCATTTTCGTAGTCCAGCATCTTGCTTGTACCTACAGATATAGCTGCGACAACTGCATTCAGCAATGAATGACCTCTTTTCTGGCAAGAATTGTCCAGTGCAGCAACTGTAACAGTAGATTGACAAATATCTACAGCTTCTTTTGCTGCCCTCTGCATGGAAGCTTCACTGTCATCTCTTAGGGAATAATTCAAACGTCTACCTTTCAAATTTGACACGTGGTAGTGTGAGAGCCATCACAGCACGGAACATCTGGTCTGCTTTTCTTCCCTTCTCAATACACCTCATGGCATAAGCAAGGCGAATATTTAGTTCACTATATTTAGTGCACGATACAGGTGATGGCATTGTCCATTTCATTACCTCACACACTTGCCATTCCACTATAATTTTGCTTGATAGGCCTCTTCTCCTACTTATGTCCTCACTAAACATAATGGAGTTTTCTATATTACAGTACTTACATTTAGCAACAGACAAAAGCTGTTTGAAAGCTAGCACTTACTATTGACAGTATAACCGTTATTTTCACTGTTTATAACACAAACAACTTGTTGATTCTCGGGAAAAATTTTCAACTTGGTTTTGAAGCGCTGCCTGGTGAACTTACAGGCCTAACCCCATTTCGCTGCACGTAATAGTTTCCTCACTTGTACGTTTTCCAAGAATCTGCTTGTCTTTATTACCTTAAAAATTTACCACTGCAAATAAAGTACTTCGTTTTTGTCATTTTACTATGTATAAAGGTTGAAATAAGTAGTGACAACAATAAATTAACAACTCGAGCAGACTTGGGAGACATATGGAAACTCAAATAATCTACTTTGGTAATCTAATTGTATCCACAGTAAGATCAACAAATCCCTGCTTGCAGTGCCGTCGACACGTTCTCCAAGGATGTTACACAGACGAGTTGCTATGGAAATAGCGGCGCCAAAATTAAGTAACGAGACACTGTAAGCAAGGGTTTGTATTTGGCAGCAGCGTGACAGTTTGGCATTCCGCACCGCACCTGCTTTAGATATGCATTTAAAGATGAAAATGATGAGATACCCCTGAAGTGTATATTTTTAAAATAAGGAAGAATCAAAGAATTTTATTAAATAAAAAAATTAGGCCCTCACGTCAAGTCTTCTTAAGAGAAGTGAGTAACTTGTTGGTATTGGGTTTTACCATCTAAATTCCTTTATTTCAGTACTCAATAGTAACAACATAAAGACAGCGGTGCTCTGTAGATTAACTCACCCACACAACTCAGGTACTGTATGGACAGCTTGGAGGGGCTTAAGACAAGCATCCCAGCTAAGGAGCTTACTCGAGATATCAGTCTGGTATTCCCGCAACGTTCCCAGAGCTCACTGTTCGAGCATGTGTCAGACTTTGACAGTGTTACAACAGACGGTCATTCTTGTTTTTTTGCAAAAAATATGCTATTAAACATCCTGACATTTATTGTTTGATCAACCACTAACAAAAAGATATCGCTGACAATTTAAATCCCGCATAGTTATGGACAATACAGGTGATAAAACGTTTTCGGCACATTACTCTTAGATAAATCCGATCGCATTAGAGAATGATGCAATGATATATATGTTGTAGTGCTGCTTGTATGTGTCTTACGTTGCGTATGTCTTAGTAATAACTTAGTAAAGGAATTCTATCGACGTAAAAAACGTGATGTGGCAACGATGTTCCTCGAGAGAATCTATGTTATGTATCCCTGATCCTTCCATTGTTATGTCACGAAATTAGCAGACACTTTCGTGCCAGTATATCGAGATACTTTGTTAAGTATCAACAATTCTCGAGGTAAAACTAAGCTTTTGCGTCGTGCGGTTGCTTGGAATCTCAGTTTTGATTTATGTTTAGTAATTATAAGATATATTTTGATATATTTCTCTATGTAATATTTGTAATTCTTAATTTTTTTACATACTTTAACTAAAGGCGTTTATTTCATTTACTTTCAGGTAAGTGGTCCTGATGTTACACACATTTATCCGTATCTGTACCAGCATGGCGAGCACCATAACTGTGAGTACCTTTTTAATTTACGCTATAAGCATATTTTGGAGATAACACAAGAACATATATAAAATACCTAGTAACGAGAAAATAACTACATAATTCTGGAACTCACGATAAGCATGTATATGGTTAAAATATACAACAGTAGGTATTTGGATTACTGTATGATGTAGTTAAATGCATCATAAATTGAACAAGCCATTTTAGGCGAACCTCTGTCGATGGCTTGTTTTGAAAGTGATGATCAAATAATCCGACCAGTCACAATGCAGTCATTTAAGAAGAAATCACGGATGCATTTCTTGCCTTTCCGAGGCTAAATATTAAAGCACTGACATAGGGAAGGTAGGAAACGACAAAACGAAAACTTTTCAGGGGGAAAGAAAATCAAAGTTTATGAATTCGTTTTCGCTAATATTATTACAGAAACTGCTTAGAATGGAAGACGTGCACTCAAGATTTGTGTTACACATGGCTTTTGAAAAATTTGGCATGTTTTTGTCTATGAAATCATCTGTAGACAAAACTTACAAAATCACTTCTTATTCAAAATCAGAATTATTGTTATTTGTATCTCATGCACAGATTTTGCCGTAAAATGCACGGTACTTTGCATCAAGGAAGCCCAACATAGACAATAATTATTCTTTTTTCCACCATGGATGACTGGTCTTACAAGGCATTGCAAGTCCTCTAAACTAGTGAATGGCTTGAATGACAGTCCTTCTTCAAAGTTCTGTGCTCAATGCACATTTCAGTCTGAAGCGGTATGTGCGCTGAAATGAAACTTTCTGGCAGATTAAAACTGTGTGAGTTTGGCATGAGAGCTTCAGTTAAGTCTGGAAAGTAGGAGACGGGGTACTGGAGGAAACAAAGCTGTGAGGAGGCGTCGTGAGCCGTGACTGGATAACTCAGTCAGTAGAACACTTGTCCACGACAGGCAAAGGTCCCGAGTTCGAGTCTCGGCCCGGGTCACAGATTTAATCTGCAAGAAAGTTTTAATGACTGTTTTGTTTTTTTGACAGGAAAATAACTGCTTAACAGTCTAATCTAGCTGAGGGAGCCGACTTTAAAGGAAATCTGTTCAAACACTAGTACATTCTGCAGAAAAGTCGAATAAGTCCTCAGCCCTCATCATTATCACATTATTACGAATTACATCTTTAGCACTTCGAATCATTTCTGCTACTTCTTCTAGAATCATTGTCTTGCATTTCTTTTTTTTTTCTCAATCATGCCGAAGCCACTATCGCAAGTAATGTAGGAATGTCCTGAAGGTACAAATTTGCATTTACCATTGTAACTGGATGAGGTTTTGCCGGCATACTAATTTATAAACACAGATCTGTACCACAACAAACGCTGCTACTTGATAAAAGCACGTCTAGACACACTGTGTTGCCGAGACACTGCAAAAGGAAACAATACCTCGTCCGCGCCAAATACTCTCAGCATACAACTTACTCTATCCAGTGACTACGTTTGCAGGTAAGTTTAATTATGGCTATACATGCTACCTTTCATGTGTTACTGGCGCACCGCCATATTACCCCTCGACAAAAAACTGCATATTGGAATTTTGGCTAGCTACAAGGTTTCACATATCATTGATTCAATGATAGACCTGTTACGGGAAGTGGATATTTCCTTTTTAAGCAGCCACATGTAGTATACTCGTATACGTGTAGGCGTCAACTCGTCTTGCGAGTTCTCTAGCTCTTCCTGTTGCCCAAGCCTCATTTTGCCCCAATATTGAAACAGCTGTTGGCCACGTAGTACTTATCATAGATTATGCTGCAGCTGTTGAGAGATCATTCTGAAATCACGAGGTTCATCAGCAAATTTTTCGGCTCAAGCCATCAGAAACAACGTCTACCATTTCGAAGATACCTACGACAGTATTTCGTTTTCGTATGCCTATATCAGGGGATGAAGCACCTCAGTGGATGCCGTCTTATTTTCAACTTCCCCTTCAAAAAATATGCAATAAGTTTACTAAAAAGTTAATAAATAACAAGAAAACTGTTACTTTATAGTTTGTTAGTATTAGAGAAATCTTTTGATGGTTCTCCACTATGAACTTATCGAACACTTTCTTCTAGATCTACTAACCTGTGAACAATGCTATTCAGTTTGTATTCATGGCGACGGTTGACAATAGATACTCTGGTTTGCATTAGGTTGTCATTCTCTTTTCATTATAATGGCGATAATATATTTGTATACCACTCATACTGATCAGCGTCAAACCGACATTAGAATTTTTGAGTTTAACTCATAATTTAATAAACGAATACCTTATCACGAAAGCTAATATTGGTATTTTAAATACATGTTTCTATCTACTTCAATTTCAGAATTTTATATAGATCACTACTTGAAAACTGCTAATTTGTGGACAAGACTTTCAGCTGCGTGTAGTGTAGTGGTTAATTATGTCACAACTATCTTGTAGCACTGGCAAGAACCTTGTTATAATAAATATCATACAAAATAATTTTATGAAGAAAATTAGTACAGAAGTAATAAGACTTAAACCATAGCTCCAATTTGCCCTACTAATCTGACATATATTTACTTAGTTGAATTTATAATTATTCATCAGCAAATATACAGGAACGCTACTACCAGTTTTTAAATAAGTCATGTGAAATGAAAGACTAGCATCAGATTATGACAAGTAGTATGCCACATGTTACTTGGATTGTATGAAACATTACTTCAAACTATCATATTTCTCTGTAAAATAATTAATAAATTAATAGAGGGTAAAAGAGTAGAAATCTTGCTAAGTGCATAGTATTGTGTTAATTGTTTGGTTCTCTCTACATTATCGTTACAATATACTGCAGTTTGACTGTGTGAATCACAATCATTTGTTGGATAAACTGAGGTTTACTGGAAGTGGTTAGATATGACGTTATCCATTGGTTGGCTGTACCATCATTTCTAAATTTATAATGTAAAAAATGTGATGGGTAGGAATTACTGAATCACAGCCGTATAAAAATTTGTAGAAGGTCAGCATATAGTTGTATTTACATATGAATGTGTAATGTGCATTTAAAATGACTTGTCCCTCATTATTACAATTTATCACACAGATGATTCACGGAACATGAAACTTACTAACTACAGAGATTTGAAAATTACTAAACAATAAGCAGAAGACACTCGAAATATGACCATCTATTTCCAGCTTCTTTGATGTCTGTTGTCAAATGAGATTTGCTTATAAAAATGATGTAATCTGTTTAGGTAAGTTTTAATTTGTCATCTACTCGCTTAATACTTCCACAAGAATCATAATTCCATTCTTTCTGTTTTTATCTATTGGCGGATGGCATTGAAACCATTATCATTTAATTTTCTTGGGGTTAAAGCTTCTTTTTTCCGTGTTTTTATCTGGATCTCTTAATGAGATTTCATACAGATTGTTTGGCATTGAGGTGAAAAATGATTTTTTAAGTAGCCACTGTTTTGCGGTACCTCCGCTTTTTCGTTCCATTTTCTACAGTTTATATATTACATATACAGAGCATTGCTTTAACAACACGCACAAAAATAAATAATTCGAAAAACCTACTGTCACTCTCTCTCTCTCTCTCTCTCTCTCTCTCTCTCTCTCTCTCTCTCTTTATCTCTCTTTCTTTCTCTCCCTCCCAATCCCTCTCCCTCTCCCTTTCCACACACACACACACACACAAAAAGAAAAAAAAAATCCTAAAACCTACTCTCATACTCTCTCTCTCTCTCTTCCCCTTTTCATGCACCACACACACACACACACACAAATTACAGACACCTCTAAAAAAGATTCAGAACAACCACCAGGAACACCTTCAAGTGTTCCACTGTCAGCCATCTTGTTTTTACATCTTCAACTACTCCACTGCCCGCCATGTTTCTTTTTACAGCTGGTAAACAGTGAAACAGTGACAGTGACAGTCGCAACTCAACATATAATGTTTGACAGTGATGAAGATGAAAAGGAGAACGTAAGTGGAACATTACGTAAATAGACACACACACACACACAGAATTAATTAATTTCAGTCATAGAAATAACAGTTTCAATCCGTAATTTTGGCTTGTTTATCTACTTTAAGGTAAAAGTGGTTGCAGATGACAAACTGTGGAACAAAACAGTCACTGTAGAAAAACAACGCATCAGAAACACCACACCATGTGGTAAAAAGGTACGAATTCATAATTTATGTTCTTTTTAATATCTGTAATTGCGATTTAAAAATTAATAGTTACACTATACAAACATTAAAGAACATTCTTTATCTTTAACACATGAGAAATAAAAAAAAACACTGAAGATGCTGCAAATTCAGTGAAACATGTTTGGGTTAAAAAACAATACTGTGTTTTGCTAAAGGCGGACCCTATCCAAAAACATGTCTATCAATTAATCCACTATCCCCCAGTTAGCATATCCCGTTATCGAATCAAAATCGATGTCGTTTTTCGAGACGAGATAATTTTTTTTTCTGGCTGAGTAATTTCGTGTGTATTTAAGTTTAACTAAAGGTGGTGTATGTTGAAAATAGCGATTGTCCATCGGAGTGCATCGTGAACAACGAACCAGAACAGAGCAACATACCCGGTGTATAGTTTCTGGCCGAATAAAATCGCATGCGTGCTTAATTTGGTCATCCAGTGTTTCTTGGTGTTGGTTTGAGGGTACTCCAAAGATAGATGTCTAAATGGTTAAATCCGGAGATAAAACTTGATATTCCACACCACTTTCTCTTCATGCTATCCATCTCGAAGGGATGGGCGATTGGCGAAATGATGAAAATGAAATGGGGCCCTGTCCTGTGGAAAGAAATCATTTTCATTATCAAAAATGTCTTTTGAGACTTGAAGTCATTATGTGCAACATTTCTTGGTAAAAGTTACCTGTGACAGCCTTTTCAGATCAGTACTGCTCGATAGAGCCCCTAGGCGGCAGACTACACCATATATACTTTGGTAGGTGAATATGCTTTTCTTCAGTAGAAGTAATTACCGCAGTTGATTGTTACATTAGGTTCAAATATCCCTTCATCTGACCAAAGAATTAGAGTCTCAGGAGATTTTTATTTTGTGGGTTTTAGACCGTGGTCCAAGGCATATTTCTCTGCTTAAGCTTTCGTCTTCCAGTGCCGAAGAACTCGTCAGAGGCTATAAAGACTCAGCAATACCAACTTAAACGAGCTGAAAAAGCTGAACTGTTTATGTATGAAAACGTATTAGACTTTGGAAATGTTCACATTTTTCACACCTATTGATGAAACACAAAGTTCAGTTCGTTTGTCGGGATCATTTTCGTTTGTATCATGGAGAAGTGTTGGAATGCAATGCTTCCATCTCTGAATTCGCCACATTCTGTGAACACTTTTTCTGATCACAGTCTCACAACAGCATTGCCTCACAGACTTTTTCTGGGATGATGTGTTCGCCTGGAGCATTGTACGTCACGCATCGTTACATCAACTTCGAACTTGTTTCGGATTCTTGTAATTGGTAACGGTAAAAATGGTTGGCGTTCCGAATTCAACTCTCCATCATGTAGAACGTCACTCACAATCTGTTTTACATTGAACACTTAACCCCCAGTTTCGTTCTTCAAACGATAGCGTCATAATATTTACCATCCCGCGAAAAAAGTTAACGTTGTTAAGTGTTCCATGTCTTCTGAACTATTACCAACAGAAAACTCAATATTTTCAACAGAGCTGCGCTTCAGCAATGGATAGAGATCAGTAAATGAATCCAAAGCAGCCAACCACTTAGTGATTTAATTCAACATATGACCACGCTTTCGAGAGTTGAAACCTAGGCCTCTTCAGGAATACGTGTAACTAAAGTTACACGTGGGAAAAACACCCAAAAGTGAAGCCATCTGACATTTGTCCAATGGAAATAACGCTGTCAGTGCACATCTTTGCGTACATTATTATATGTGCTGGCCCCTATGTTCAGGATTTGTTAAGTAAGAACACCTAACATCTAGAAATAAAAACAATCAAATCAAATGTCCGATCCTGTTATGAACTACGCGCTGAAATTATAGTTACATGTGTCCTGAAGAAATCAAGTTTTCAACCGTCGAAACCATGGTCAAAAGTGGCTACTGGTTGGCTGTTTTGGATTCATCTACTAAACAGAAAATTATATATGGCGTCCCAAAATAATGTATACAGTTACTGAAACTGAACATTTCCTTTATATATATATATATATATATATACACGGGGTGAGTCACCTAACGCTACCGCTGGGTATATCTCGTAAACCACATCAAATACTGACGAATCGATTCCACAAACAGAACGTGAGGAGAGGGGCTAGTGTAATTGGTTAATACAAATCATAAAAAAAATGCACGGAAGTATGTTTTTTAACAGAAACCTACGTTTTTTCAAATGGAACCCCGTTAGTTTTGTTAGCACATCTGAACATATAAACAAATACGTAATGAGTGCCGTTTGTTGCATTGTAAAATGTTAATTACATCCGGAGATATTGTAACCTAAAGTTGACGCTTGAGTACCACTCCTCCGCTGTTCGATCGTGTGTATCGGAGAGCACCGAATTACGTAGGGATCCAAAGGGAACGGTGATGGACCTTAGGTACAGAAGAGACTGGAACAGCACATTACGTCCACGTGCTAACACCTTTTTATTGGTCTTTTTCACTGACGCACATGTACGTTACCATGAGGGGTGAGGTAAACGTACACACGTGGTTTCCGTTTTCAATTACGAAGTGGAATAGAGTGTGTCCCACTGGAAACGCGTCGACGTATGTGGTATCAGCATGATGGTGCACCTGCACATTCCGCAATTAACACTAGGCTGGCCCTTGACAGGATGTTCGACGGGCGTTTCATAGGACGTGGAGGACGCATAAATTGGCCGGCCCGTTCTCCTGATCTTACACCTCTGGACTGCTTTCTGTGGGGTACGTTAAAGGAGAATGTGTACCGTGATGTGCCTACAACCCCAGAGGATATGAAACAACGTATTGTGGCAGCCTGCGGCGACTTTACACCAGATGTACTGCGGCGTGTACGACATTCATTACGCCAGAGATTGCAATTGTGTACAGCAAATGATGGCCACCACATTGAACATCTATTGGCCTGACATGTCGGGACACGCTGTATTCCACTTCGTAATTGAAAACGGAAACTACGTGTGTACGTGTACCTCACCCCTCATGGTAATGTATATGTGCGTCAGTGAAAAAGACTAATAAAAAGGTGTTAGCATGTAGACGTAATGTGCTGTTCCAGTCTCTTCTGTACCTAAGGTCCATCTCCGTTCCCTTTGGATCCCTACTTAATTCGGTGCTCTCCGATACACACGACCGAACAGCGGAGGAGTGGTACACAAGCGTCAACTTTAGGTTACAATATCTCCGGATGTAATTAACATTTTACAATGCAACAAACGGCACTCATTACGTATTTGTTTATATGTTCAGATGTGCTAACAAAACTAACGTGGTTCCATTTTAAAAAAAAACGTAGGTTTGTGTTAAAAAACATACTTCCGTGCATTTTTTTATGGTTTGTGTTAACCAATTACACTAGCCCCTCTCCTCACGTTCGGTCTGTGGAATCGGTTCATCAGTATTTGATGTGGTTTACGAAATATATCCAGCGGTAATGTTAGGTGACTCACCCTGTATATTGGAAACATCGCCTGTGGCAAAATGGGAGGAGCTTAGCTCGCTGAATTGGGCGCACGGTATGGAAATCTCACGAGCGGTGTGGAGCCTCATCAGTTCGCTGTGTCGAGTGTTGAGCGACCGCCGCATGTTCCTACATCGACTGGGAAAGTGGGATCGCACGGTACGTCGTCGAGGGCACGCGCCCCTCTGTGCATGTTAACACGTCTCCACCTTGTTCAGTATTCGCGGAGCTGGGCTGAATATGCCGACACGTCCCCAGAGCGCATGCGCGGAAGCGATGCGCCTCAGCAGCGATTTTGGGTGGCGAGCACGTTTCGTGGCAGCTCTCGACGCCAAGTTACGCCTGCTCAATGTGGTTGTACGTGTAGAATGGTAACGGAAACACGCGATTTGATTTCAGTCAAATTTCTTTAATTTTTACATTACTATGATTCAGTAGCATACATCCTGTATCTGAACAAATTTTATTGCAAAAGGAAAAAGTCCTATTTTGCAAATAGCTGCATTATCATCAACTTTGCAGATGAGTTTCCGATCATAGTGTTCAATTACCAAGCGCAAGTTTCATTGCACCTGACAGCGCGTATTTGATACGAAAACTAGTACGAAGAGGGTCTCGAACTTGCAAGACTGTAGATGATCCTAAACAATGTTTAGGCCTGGAACAAACGATCTAAACTGAACGTCTCAGGAGGGGGGTGCGGAGCATTGAGTGAGCAGTACATGCGAGGTACGTGTTAGTAAACTGAGTTGCTGCCACACGCAACAGCTTACGCTGTTGGCAACTACTGTTCTCTGCCGTATTTTAGATCCGTAGATATCCTAGCGCGGCTGTAACTGATAATTACAACCAGAAAGAACATGATCTGCACCTTGTTTTGTTCATAAAACCAAAAAAATGCTTCAAATGCCCTGAGCACTATGGGACTCTACTTCTGAGGTCATCAGTCTCCTATAACTGAGAACTACTTAAACCTAATTAACCTAAGGACATCACACACATCCATGCCCGAGGCAGGATTCGAACCTGCGATCATAGCGGTCGTGCGGTTCCAGATGCAGCGCCTAGAACCTGTCGGCCAGCCCGGCCGGCATTTATAAAACCATATTCATCGCCTGCTATACAATGTGGCCTTCCAGCTTACGTTTATGCTTCGACGTTGGTGGCGCTTCGGTACGAGTATATTGAGCTCGTCGCTCTTTTCATAAATCCGAGAACGAACGTGACCGCTCGATGGTTTAAGATGATTCCTTTCTTAACTGTAACGTAAAATTTTATAATTCTATAATGCTCCTGTTCACTAATCGCTCGTGGTGATCTGTTTCGTAATAACCTCTCTGCCCACTGTATACTCCAGATTATTTACTTCTAACCGTACTCCCTACAGCTTGCTGTAAATGTAAAATCATAGTTACAGAGAAATTACGATTTAAGTAGTTTGAAAACTGATTTAAGATTGGTTTACATCGTCCGCATAGATACAATGTCTGCCTCCGTAGCTAAGAGTTCAGCGTGTCTGCTATGAGGGGGATGTTCGGGTTCGATTCCCGATACTACAGGGACTTTTCCTTCGCGGGATGACTGAAGTGGGGTACACCCAGCCTCGAGGTATCAACTGAAGAGCTACTTGGATGGGAAGCATCGGCTACGAGGTCTGGGAAGTAGACGATGGTGGGATGAGCGGTGTATTGACTCCATGTCCCTTCAAGCCGCAATGATGTCTTTGGAAGAGGATGACATGGCAGTCGGTCGATTCTGAATGAGCTGTTAGGGCGAGTACGTAGGGCTTTAGTTAACATACCTTTAACACTTACAACGAAAGAATCTTGACATATCAGCCTGACATACACATTGTCACAATAACATTGACGGGTGAGAGTACTGTGCTCACAGATTCGGAGCTCAGTATTTCCGTGGAACATTAAGACTCTCTACATCGCGAAACTTACACCACCGAAGCGATTGTGTTCGACTATGCAGCTGCTGTCATTACTTGTTTCCACCTCTTACCCTATGAGGGTACGTCGAGCATTTTCGCACATGATCGTTTTGGTGGTGCATGTTTCATGTTGTGGGCAGGTGTAGTGTTACATGTGCATACTGACATCCAAATATTTGAACACAGTGCGCTCATTGGTCAATGTTATGGTGACACTGTACTCATTTACCATGCCCATCTTTTGAGTGGTGCATTACGTCCTGACTTTATTTTTTATGAATGAAAATGCGGGACACCATCGAACTGTACTGGTGGAGGAACTTTTGGTATGAGAGAGGCTATTCGGCGAATGGATTGGTCTGACTGTTCTCCTCGACTTAAGTCTCATCGGTATTGTGTCCACACGAGAAGACGTATTGTGCCACGGCCACATGCATCAGTAACTATCCAGCACAGGTCGACCTCGCTGGTGGAAGAGTGGGACTCTGTAGCACACGAACTCCTTACCAGAACCTTCAACATCGCACCGCGTCAGCAATCGTTGGTTAATATATTAAAAAAACTAAAAACCCGCCTCGATTCCGAAAAAGCACCTAGTGTTAAATGTTAACCCAGATTTCGGCGTAGACAACTACACCTTCTTCAGAACAACAATAAAACCCACAAGTGCCTAAGAAGACCTTTGTCGATGATTAAAAGAACACCATAGCTATACATTTATAAACGAAAATAAAAGGTCATGGCCCATCGAACATAAGCCGGTGTGGGGTGGAGCGTACACCATTAAGTTGAGGTTTTGACTTTGTACATATGTACTGTTCATGTTTTCCTTTTATTTTTCGTTTATTAATGTATAGCTATGGTGTTCTTTTAATAATTGACAAAGGTCTTCTTAGGCACTTGTGGGTTTTATTGTTGTTCTAAAGAAGGTGTAGTTATCTACGCCGAAACCTGGGTTAACATTTAACACTAGGTGCTTTTTTTGCAATCGAGGCGGGTTTTTAGTTTTTTAATATATACACCTTATCAGCCTTCTGGCCAGCGTGGAGCACGCTACAGAGCATTCATTGCTGTCTGCGGTGATCACACACCGCATCAAGAACCAAGTACAGACTTTTTTTAATGTCCAGGAGCCATCATAACTCACGGTGACTTCCATGTAATTATTATCTTTGAATAAAGGTGTAAGTTCTGTTCGTTTGGGTGTGTATTTCGTTATTTCGTTGAGTTACCTTCTACACTATACCACAGTAGTCCTTTCTACGTACGGTCTAAGTTTCATTGGAAGTGACACATTACGTGAACGTCATTTTCGTCTTAAGTTTTGCACACCAGTGTACAGTATTAAAAACGCGTTTGCAGAGGTAGTAAAAAGTTTGTATTGTGCTGAAAAAAAATGCATTTTGTTTAGTGGAAATTATGAATACAAATAAATTTTGTTCTTGTAAAATGTGACCTATCACAATCATGTGGAAGTATGTTGCATGAGTTACTTTCTGAAGTTCTGTTCCAGTACTCTGATAAAGAAACGTATGTTTGTTTCGTATCTTAAATTTTATTGTTTCATTTCCTTAAAGACACATACTCAGCTTTTAGAAGCAGCTGATTGGCGCATTTGAGAAGAAAATGTGATCGAAGAATATCATCCTCATCACTTGAGAATCGAGTCTGTTAAGGATCGAATGCAGCAGTTGAAATATTATCCTGTGGTCCGTGATATCACACCTCATTCTCGAATTCTTGTCCTCTTTTGGTGCAGCAAGCCAATATTTATCTGATAAATCTCAAATACTCCTCAGAAAACATATAACGGTAGATGTAGTACACATAGTACGTACTTCTTATTCTTGTTACGGAGACGTTGCTACAAGGTACGAGAGCTCTAACAGCGGCTGGTGAGGTGTATACCTGAGCTGAAATCTGGTGGAGGGCCACGAGTCAGTCCTAAACCCGCTAAAGCGCACCGCACAGCGATATTGCGTACCGCGGCGTAGCGTGACCTGGATCATAGCGAGCCGGCACGCGAACGCTGCACGCCCGGTCGTTATCACTGAGCAATACCCGCTGGCACTTCTGGGCTTCAGGCTCGCGTTGAAGGAACTGTGATACAATGTATAGCTACAATCATTCCGCCGAAGCAAAAATTAAAACGTTTTTCCGTATCACTATGCTACAATGAGACTGTGATTTCGTTTGTCATCTGGGATGGCGTTGCTGTGTTTGTAAATAACTGCAGAGTTTTATAGATTTGAAGAGAGCGCTTCTGAAGTAACTAGTAAAGAAATCGAGCTCTTTCAACGTTTTATTCTGTTCGACTCAGAGAGGCAAAAGATGAAACATTAGCATTGTGTGCCAAGAAATTATCATTGGGGAATAACCACAAAGAGCACAGTCGTTACAAACAGGCTCTCATTGATCCACGCGACTTCGTTTGAAAAGAGCAGCGTGCTTTGGCAAATACCATTTAAATCGTCGATACACAGCAGTTGGACGAAACATGTTATCCATTAAACATTACAAGGTTTTAACTTGTACATTCCACAGGAAAAATTTAGAACGCAAGTATAGGGTTAGCCAAAACTCGATACAAAATTAGACGAGCAGTCGAACAGGGGTTTGTTGTACGTCCTACATGTACTTAAAGCAACCGTGAACTGAGTTTTCGTTGGGTCAGTAATATTAAATAGGAAATACCTTTCTCATTTTCTGCGCGATATTATTTATTTGATCACGAATCGGATTTCAGTTTATTAAGCCATTGTCAGATGACATCTGAATGTCGCAGTCACAGATAAAATAAACGGGCGGCTTACGCAGATATTAACGATACAAGTACGGAAGAGATATAAATGATTATATACAGACTGTTTACAACGAGATATATTAATTTTTCATATTTCGCAGAAATTGTTGCTCGGTTTGTTTCACTAAACCTGATTCAACTTGTAATTTGTGAGTATTAGGCGCATTACAAAAGAGATTACTACAACGAAATAAAAAAGGTTTACAGAAATATCGACTGTGATGGCACCCTCTGAAGTAGAGAAGTAGCGAGAGACAGAGATCGTTGCAAAATCGTTGCTGCCATATAAGAACTGTTCAATTAAACTACCAATTCCATTTTTCCTCAGTTATTTCGAATGTTCCAAAATTTACTGCTGACTTTGAAGGTTCCATCGATTTTTTCTCTAGGTCGTAGAGTTGTATGAGAGATCTGAATTCGGTGTATGCTTGGTTATAGCTTTACGCCAGATTTCTACCAACGGTCTGTCCTGTTCACATAGCCCATTCAAGCTACTACTTGGTAAGTTGAGTATATAAGTAGTGGGGCAAGGTTCATAGTAGCACACATTTGATATCAAATTAATTGATAAATCAATTAAATTGATCAATCATTGCCCCTCCCTCTCTGGGAAATCACCAGCCCTCCTTACCTCTTTTTCCCCCTCCCCAACACTCCATTTTTGTCCCCTCCCCACACGCTGCAAAGAAAAAAAAAGTTGGATGGAAAAATCGCTCAGTATGTGCTGAGGACTGCGAGGATCTCATAAAATGAAACTGGAATCATTGTCAATTACATTGCAGGGGTTATATTGTTAATTTATAAAATACAATTTTCGTATTCTTTATTTAATCAGTTTTCGGGAGACAGGGCTGTGGAACTCTTTTTTTGGAAGGAAAAGCTCATCGTTCTCTGCTGT
This sequence comes from Schistocerca cancellata, assembly GCF_023864275.1. Classification (NCBI taxonomy): domain Eukaryota; kingdom Metazoa; phylum Arthropoda; class Insecta; order Orthoptera; family Acrididae; genus Schistocerca; species Schistocerca cancellata. The sequence continues at coordinate 320,440,690 of NC_064630.1, read as the reverse complement.
TTCTTTAACTGTGAAAGGTACGGGAATACTGGTGCCACGTAACTATGAGGTCACCATCCAAGACGGCCGGCACAGAATACTGGTGTAGTCTAACCTCCTCCTCCTATTGGAGGGAAATACAAAAATCAAGGGAAAAACTTTTGCCTCTGGCTGTGAAGCGTAGTTGGGGAGGGGTTGGGGTTGTTTGGAGAAGGAGACCAGACTGCGAGGTCATCGGTCTCACTGGATTAGGGAAGGACGGGGAAGGAAGTCGGCCGTGCCCTTTGAAAGGAACCATCCCGGAATTTGGCTGGAGCGATTTAGGGAAATCACGGAAAACCTAAAACAGGATGGCTGGAAGCGGGATTGAACCGTCGTCCTCCCGAATGCGAGTCCAGTGTCTAACCACTGCGCCACCTCGCTCGGTCTGTAGTTGGGGAGGGGTAGGTGCCATTGATCAAGTGCTAAGGAATTCATCCAGTATCTCAATAGCAACTGTATGTAGAGAAGATATTTTCGTTATTAGTCTAGAACTAGAGTGTCACTCCAGCCACATGTTGGATGAATGGATAATAGTAATAGGACGACAAACTGTCACTAAAGTGCAGGAAGGGCAGAAAACTAGCACTGAAGTGATGGGGAGTAGCCTCCTCCAGATCTACAAGTCAATAATTGCTGCCTGGGACGTAAGGGCAGTTAATAATATTAGAACAGCAGCCCAATGTCCCAATGCTGCTATAAATCCATGCTCTCTATATACATGAGTCGTGCAGCAACTGCATTAGGGAATAAAACACTATTCCTATTTACGCATCGCATGTCACATCCTAACCAACAGAAAATTGGGTAATAAATTGTACAATATTTTTTACGAGTATAGTGCCCATTATTGTACTTGAACGCGGTAGTTCAACCGAGCGATGTGGACTTGCATTCGGGAGGATGACTGTTCAAACCTGCGTTCCGCCATCCTGTTTTGGGTTTTCCGTGATTTCCCTAAATCACTTCAGGCAAATGCCGAGATGGTTCCTTTGGAAGGGCAGGCGCCTTCTTCCTTCCCCATTCCTCCCTAATCCAATGTGACCGATGACCTCGCTGTTCGATCCGCTCACCCGAATCAACCAACCAACCAATGGCATCTCCAGACTAAAAAACTGGCCAGTCAGCTCTGGTCTACCCCATTGCGATCTGCCGAGTGTCTTCTGTAACAGAAGAGCCGACCGGCCGCAGTCTTTCTTTGTACCTGCGCAGTCGTGAGAGGCTAAGTTGCGACTTCCGGTCGACCTAGCCCTCGTGATCACGCCTGCCACTGTCCGTGGACTGACGTTGCTGAGTCCTAGAACCCTGTGAGGCATGCAGGTGTGGCTTGGACATAGAGTCGTAAATGCAATGCCATCCCTGACATAGACTCCCCAGGTTAAAAAATCCACTCTCCGAGACAGGGACGTTGTTATACATACATCTCTAACTTCTCACGCGAAATGTAGATTCCTCCGTTTGATACACGACATTTTCGAAGACAGAAGAAAGCACAGAACACACGCAATTTCACATCGCTAAACTATCGTTATTTGTTGAGTTTCAGTTTGAAAATCCTGCACAACAGCATTCCAAAGGCTGAAATTCCACTGAGTATTCTCTCATCCAGTAAAAAAATCTTTTCTTATCAGAATAATATTTGTTACGTTCTGCATCACAGGAATAGAATGTTAAACTCATTTTCGGCTCATGATGGAGTGCTAAGAGCATACTCTGCCTCTGTCACACGATGCCTCCTCACTTTCGAACTCTCTTAAGGTGGTCAAATGCTTCGTCACTTACGTAGTCTCTTCAGGTAACCAAAGAGCAGCACTGAGGAATTGTAAAAATCAGGTCAATACTACATATGACTTTACAATTTCCGTAATGTAGCTGATTTTATTATGATGGCCATATCCATCTGTGTATGTGGGAGATTGAAATTTCGTTAGAAGTTCTTGCTGGAATAAAAAAAAAAAAAAGCCTGATTACTAGTCCAAATTGCGAGTCATATACGTGGCACACTCGCTCTCGCTTCCACCCGCCCGGTGGCACATCATTGACGTCAAATTGATTGACTAATTGATTAAATTGATCATGAGAGTCCCTTTGCATGGTAATTTTTTTCGTGCCGTCTGATTACATTCCCCAGGTAATAGTTGCAGACACTTCTTGTGGCATCTCTGGGGGCTTCTCACAGGCTAAGTAGTCACTTCCTGAGGTACCAAAATGGGTGGTAGCCGTCGTCAGATAGCTGAAGATATCCAACGCTAATTATGTTGTCCTTTAGTTGGCTTGTCATCGTCTTGGAAACTAAGTCACTTAGAATTCTGTTCCTGAACAAATCCTGCTGAGACCTGTCGGTCTATGAGGGCAGTGGGATCTTTCACTCCATTCTCCACCCCCACGACGCATCCGCTTCAATCCCCACCACTTCCACCGGGTCACACGTGAGTAGACGCAACCACCGCCAATGGGTCGCGAACCTCCGCCCCACGTCTGTGCTGTACCGCTCTTGGCCGACAAACCATTGCTCACTGTACTGGACAACTCAATGATTCCAGACTTACAAAATCTGTCCTTTTCTTCTCAGAAGGACTGGATACTTAAATGTCGCTGGGGTAAATACCAGATGTTGCGCAATATGCTTCCCCTCCTCCCATCTGACAACCAAAACGTTCTGAGATGTGTTATAAAGATATGCTAGAAACGTTGGTTCAGTGAGCAATAAAAAAATATCTGTCTGCTGACCACACTATCTTACACGTGTATAAGCCTACAGATATGGGTTACCCAAAGAATACAGGCCAGAATGAAATTTTCACTCTGCAGCGGAGTGTGCGCTGATATGAAACTTCCTGGCAGATTAAAATTGTGTGGTGGACCGAGGCTCGAACTCGGGACCTTTGCCTTTCACGGGCAAGCGCTCAACCGATCTCTTTTTCCCCGCAGGCAAGTCCTATACCAACCATTCTTATATTATAACGGCCAAGTGCAGTACCAAACATTTTTTTGTGTCTCCCCTGTAGATAACAAAAGGAATAAACACTTGCATGAACAGAAAGTTGCAGGTTATGAGAAAACAAATAATAACCTCTAGTGTATGAAAGTAAAAGACGACGTTCTTCATAAGATAACACAATATTCCTTGAAAAAGTAAAAAAATAAATAAGTATATTTTCCCTACATCCTTTTTTTTTTTGTAGACGTAAATATGTATACAGTCTCATCAGCAGCAGCAAACCAATTTTTTTAATATTATTTTTATGGGGGAGCACAGAAGAAAGAAAACAAATAGGCCGCAGATAGAGAGCTATGCGTGAAAAGGAAAACTTGTGTAAGGAAAAAAAGCTTAGAATGGTTCAAATGGCTCTGAGCACTATGCGACTTAACTTCTGAGGTCATCAGTCGCCTAGAACTTAGAACTAATTAAACCAAACTAACCTAAAGACATCACACATTCCATGCCCGAGGCAGGATTCGAACCTGCGACCGTAGCGGTCGCTCGGTTCCAGACTGTAGCGCCTAGAACCGCACGGCCACTTCGGCCGGATGCCCACCACACCCTACCTTCAACCCACCACTAGGAATATACATTCAGACCCTTCCCTGGACATATCATCTGTGGATTTACCCTTGTAACCTGTATTGGACCTGCCACTAGTGAATCCACTGTCTCAGAGGTATAGTAGGTAGATTCACCTGCAAACCCTATCCCACCCGTAATATGTGGTGGGTCCACCTCTCAACCCTATCGCGGACGTAATGCGTGCTGGATCCACTTTAGTACCCTACGCAGTCTACAACGTGAGTGGACTCACTTTCAAAGCCTATCCTGGATGTAATGCATGGGGGATATACCTACAAGCTCTGTTCCATTCCTATCCCAGACCTACCCTGTACCGTGGGAGTCCCCTCAAGAATCCGGTATCCACACATACAGGAAAATAGCAAAATTGTTCTAAGTGTTTGTAATTGTACTACATTAACAAGAATATTTAGAATGCTTGGCCTTAAGTGACATCATGGTCATGTGAGCAGAAATGTTTGCATCTTGGAGTAGGCTACATATAAATGGATTATCGATGTGCAACATAATGGATGTCTGGGAGTGATGGGGAAGTATATCGATGGGTCTAACTGTTTGTTTTGTATGATACTTGTAACCATGCAGAATGAAAATACTCCCATATTCATTTCCTGAATCAATATCATTATGCAGTTCAAGATGTGGTATATAGAAGATGAGGTTAGCTCACCCTCAGTATTGAACATACAATGCAAGACTAACATCTTTCAAACGTCGGTCTTTAGATGTTAAGCAGCATCGTGGCGAAAAAGGGAAGCTGGACTCTTTTATACTGGTGACAGAGATGAAATCATGTTTTCCCATCATGGTGGAAGGCTGAAATATTGGGATGAAACGAATAATCCAAGGGCTGAACTTGTTGTATGATTTTCCAAGTGCCTGTGTGTGCTTCTTATGTTGGATACTGATATTGTGGGTAATATTTGGCATAAGATATGAACTACTGCAAAGGTTACAGCTAATATTAAAGCTCCATCAAATCTTCTGAAAACAGTATCAGAATATTACCTGTGTAAAATCTATTTCCAAGAAGAAATGGGAATGCTATTCTTTCCCTGCAGACATATTGCTGCCTACATTGAATGTGGACCCACCCTTTCTCTCGTGTGCTGTGTATCACAGACCTGTTTGATCTACCATAAGAGGATTTTTGATGAAGGCAATAATGTTGTAATAGAGACTATCATTTTATGATGTATTTCGTATACTTTATTAATACACATTGTGATGAATAAAGCATTGTCGTTAAAATGGTTTTTTTCTTGTTTCTTCCTACATCATTCATACTTAGGTCTGCTGTTAATATGATAGCTTTGGTTACCTGCATTGAAGAATAGTGATTTTTTAGTGTTGAAGCATCGAACTAACATACAGTACCACTGTTCTGTCAATGTAAGCAGTCTTCCACGTGGTTAGTTTTATGTTAATTTGATATCAAAAGTGTGCTCATGCGAACTTTGCCGCACTACTTACATATCAGTATCATCTGCAGCTAGGTGTAATGGGAGCAAGTAATTCAAAAGTAAAATAATTTTAAATTCTTAAAACCGAATGAGGCGCCGCAGTGCTAAACAAACTGAACTCGCGTTTAGAAGCATCATAATTTCAAATTCCTCTCTGGTCATCCAGCATTATTGTGAGTTCCTTAATTCGCAAATACGGGATGGTTCCTTCAAAAAAGACATGACCGATTTCCATCTCCAAAGGCAGCATATGCTTTAGATCTGTAATCTACTCGTTAACGAGATGTTTAACCCTAACATTCCTTCCTTTCAAAACTAACGAAACGATACGTGTAAGTGATTGTTGTTTTGTGCTTTGAATTTTCGAAAACAGCGACACCATGCTAAGACATTAATGGTGAAAGACATCCAAAGGAGTATATTACAAATCGATGATCAAAATTTACAGAACGGGAGTCCTTGGCCCGAGTACTGATTTATGAATAGTCACAACTCTCAAAATGTTCCACTTACGGAAGCGAATATTCTGCTTTCATGACTACAGCTTTCTCCTCTCACGAAATTCCAAGTCATCTGAGATGTAAAACTACTGAGTGATGCGCGACTTGAGGATGTCGACCTAACAAAATTCCTCATCAGTACGACCATAATGGACCGTAAGAGTGCTCTCAGTAGACAGATTTCTACTTCGCTGTGTATATCCTTTTACATTTGCTATCCACGACATCATATCAAGGAAGTCTTGCACTCCAGTAGGCTTATCATTACAGATCATGGAGAGTAAACTTTTCGGATCAGTTTTGCATCATTTTAACTTCAGTGATTGTCAGGCGAATGTAAGAAAACTATATATGTAAACGCCGTATTCCATACTGTAAAGCGATATCTAGCGTAAAAGATCAACTCTTTGAATGATGTCGTGGACTGATGTTACTGGGTATCGCTGATGCTCGTAATGCCTCTGAAAGGCGTATGCAATCAATAGTGACTGTCGATTTTTTTAGCCCACCTTCACAGAGACACATACATAGTAGCCTATTTCTTTCGTTTCGACGATAATTGAAGAAGTTTGGTGTGGATATGTTTTACAATTCTTCAAACTACTATCATGGACTTCTTTTATTATGGAATATCATCTGTGACGTAATTTTCCCTTCAACAAATATAGTAATTTCAGTCCATCCCTCAGGTTCATTCTGCAGCATTGGTTTAGTAAGGACACGACGGACATCCTTTCCCATCCACACCCTATCCAACGGTGAGCACCATCACTAGTGACCGCGCTGTGGAAGAGATGTTAAAATGTAATCTTCCTTTTTTCAGGGTACACGGATCGCCATCGTTCACATTTCATACGAGTAGTCAAAATTGGAAAACATATGTTTCGTAATAATATGTTATTTTGCCAGGAATATCACCAGACCCCGTTTCCTATTCCATATCCTTATCATTTTATGTGTATTACGAAGTCCATGCGGCTGTTGTTAGTGTTGTTGTTACTATTGTTATTGTTGTTGTTCTAATGTTCAGCATTTGCGATAGATTGGAGTTACAATAAATTCCTGAAGTATGTGGAATTCCCTCATACGTACTGTCAGCTTTCCCTTGTACATCAATTGGAAAATAACCAATAATCTCTGACGATTACACCGTCGGGACTGGTAGGAAAAGTAGACAGTATCGTACCAACGATCCTCAGATATGTAAATGTGCGACTGTTACGGGTACGTGATTGATGTCGATGTTAGGATACACAATTCCGAGTGAGTGGCGTGCTAATTGAGAAATTTCACTGAGGAACTCAGCCATAACAATTCCCCAAACTAGAATTGCTTGAGAAAAAAAACCAACTATTTATTGCATTGTGACACTAAGAAAGTCAAAAAATTTTCATCACGGTGTTTCCGTGTGCTATTGGAAGATTACATTCATACTTTCTTCAAAAAATAGGAGTCTCCTGCCTTAATTTTACTACGACATTGCACCGCCTGTTGGCTCAGACACAACACTGCGAATGACTCCGGTTTCGTGCTTTTGAATTCATTATACAGGCGGCAGGAACAGCCTCGCCTCAGTCGAATAAAAACTACCCAGTCTGTTCGACAGCCTCTAATGAGAGTGGCCATTGGTTTAGGCAAGTAAATTTATTTTGCTGCTCTACACTTTTAACAGTTCCTCTGTCTCACTGTATTGTTCTCTATACGTTCTTCATTCCCGATTGAACCTTCGTAGCGTGACTAGTGGTCATTTATCGGGTCTGCTACCAACTCTGTCACCACGGCACTACTTCTGTGAGAGCACCAGTCTGAACTGTGGGCTTTATTTCTCCTTTATTAGGGTCATCACTCTTCTGACTGATTTCCTCCCTTATGCCAATCCATTCATCTCAGAGTAGCACCTAATTCTTAAATTCTTTGTTATTTATTCTATACAGTCTAATTACAGCGGCCTTTTACGATTTTTGCCGTCTAAAGCTCCCCATAACGCCTTGGAATATTCCCAGACGTCTTAACAGACCTCCTGTCATCCTTTTCTCATTTCTACGTAATGTTCGAGTTTACTGATAGTGTTTTCCACAAATATTACTATCCCCACCGATTTTTCAGCCTTTTTTATTACCACATCCTGTCGCTTAACATACCAAGTATAAGTCGTCGTCAACGTTATTTACCATGCTAGAGTTTTCCGGGGACCCCTAGCTTCTTTTAAATTTCTCAACATAGTATTTTAGAAGGCTACACAAATTAGGTGCTTTCGATGTCTACAGTACGTGTATATTTCAAACACGGGGGTTATTCGGAAAGTAAGGAACGATCGGTCGCGAGCTGGAAACTACAGTGAAAATCCGATGAAGTTTTGCACAGTTTTGTTGGGCAGTGTCTCTAGTATGCCCGTCGATCGTGTCACGTCGTTCTATTTAGGTCTGAGCACACAGGGAGGACACAAAGATACCTAGAACAATAGTGTCTCCCGCAAAGCACGAGGGCCTGGTGAGAAATTTCGCCTGAAGCTATGCAGCCAAAATTACATAACTGTCGTGCGTTTTCTTCTTAGTTCTCAGCCGCATTCTGCAGGGGCAATGAAGATGCTCCTGCATCGTTTTGAATTGGAAATGTTTGATTACCCACAATACAGACCGTAATTGCCTCCCTCTCATTTTCATCTCTGCTTACATGAACCACTGGCTATGAAGACAACATTTTGGCACAGACAACGAGCAGCAGGCCAGCGTAGAGGATTGGCGGATAGCAGTGGCGGCTGCCTTCTATAACGACGGTATTGTAAAGATGATACAACGCTACGACAAACGCCTAAGTCAGATCGGCGACTGTGGAGATCAGTAGATGGAAGTTGTAGCTGACTGTTGCAAATAAAACAGTTTTGATTTTCACTGTGGTTTCCATTTCGTGAACTATCGTTCCTTACTTTCCGTATAGCCCTCGTAAATAAGTTTTGTTGTCATCTAAAATTTTGTTTATTTCAATAGTTCAAATGGCTCTGAGCACTATGGGACTTAATATCTGAGGTCATCAGTCCCCTAGACTTAGAACTACTTAAACCTAACTAACCTAAGGACATCACTGTAGCAGTCGTGCGGTTCCAGACTGAAGCGCCTAGAACCGCTCGGCCACGGCGGCCGGCATTTCAATAGTACCTACTAAGTTCTTTGTATAATATTATACTTTGGTGTTCGCAAATCTGAAAACAGTTTTAACAACATGCATGTAAGAGAGTAGAGTATATGGTGAACATAGCAGCATAATTCAGAAGAGAATCTAAGTAAAATAATTGATTGTTCTAGTGTTGTTATGTGGCTCATAGACGAAACGTTTGTGACCTTTTTGTGTGAGCTGCAGTTCTGTGGACGAAGAAAACTCTTGCAGATTCAAAAACTCCGAAGTTGGTACATGGAGACATTTTGAATTGCTTGCTCTCGGTATAACCTTGGATTTAGTCAATTCCTCGCCCAACTCCAACACTAATCAATACGACTTTTCTGGTGGCGATAACAGTCTTTGTTTTTTGATATCCAAATTACAAAGACATTCAGGAGAAGTTTTAAAATGTCAGCTTCAGGTATGTCTGGCAGAATAATATTCTCTAATCAACTTGTCTGCAACATCCACCCCAACTTCGGTAGGCTGTATTCAAGAAGAGTTTTTTTGTTACTCTCATTGGAATCTGAATGATTAGCAAATTGAGTGGAAAATACATGGTCGGTGTTCTTTTTCTTTGGGATTAGCTAACCACTACTATCCCATCTGAGAATTGGAATTTTGATGAAAAAAAATCCTCTGCCTTGTACAGTTTCAATCATTGCAGTGATGTCAACTTTTGTCTCAGAACTAAAGTTATAATAATGCTCTTCTTTAGGAAAAAATCTATCGTTGACTTGGACGTGTAGAAATAGTTTGTAGTGACACCTCTCCCTGATCGAAGCAATAGTTCCATCATGTCACATACTATATGGTGTTCCAAATTAATTTTTCGTGTATTTCCTTGCATCTTGAAAAAAAGTGACATCGACAGCTGAACAGACTTTAATACTATATTTTGCTGGTTTTGATTTCGTACACTGTTGAATTGGCCATCTGCCCCAAAGTATGACTACCTGCTCATCCACTGTAATGTCTTCAACGGTTCGAAAAGTTTCTTACAATTTTCTAAAAAATAATTTCAAACTTCATATATGGCTTAAAGTTTATCCTTTCCTTTTCTTTTTGTCAAACCTGATAAACTGAAGGATATGCACAAATAGTATCTGTGCCATGGGAGCAGTAAAACTGCACAACGAATGTCTGTGTCTGTTGTCCACATTTCAGAAATTATTTCCTTTCGGGAGTGCAGTGTTCCAGTTAGTAGATCATCAAAATACGCTGTCAGTTCGACAGAAACTAAATCTCTCCAAATTCTTATTCTGTTCAGAGGAGAATTAGCGTTGTAATTCTGAAGTAGAGTAGCTACAGTTTGATCTTCAAAGAAAATGTTGAAAATTTCAGACATTGTTGTTGCAAGATCACTCTGTTGTGTCGGCCCAGGATACCCATTGACATTGTTGTACTGACGATGGCGAGTCACTGGGCCACTGAATTTGTCGACTTTCGCCCTGACTTTGCTATAAACTCTTCCCCTTCATCCGAATTTGCATCAGAATTTTCTCTGACAATGTCACTTTCTTTTGAATTCACTTCAAGGTTATCTTCCGACTCGGTCAAAACATCTTCTGGGTAACTGAGATCACGTTCATCCTGCATTCGTAGAAGATGGTCATCTGAAATTGGTTTGCAGGCCATTTCTCAAAAAAGTAGAATAGTAAATCCACCAAAATATATGATCTAGTGATGTACCAAGTGGAGTCCTGCCAGGACGCAAGTGAGTTTTTATTCTTCTGTACTTTTTTAATAAACGCATTAAACCTCCAATTACGTAAAATATAACTCAATCGGATATATGACACATATAAAAATCAAGAATAAAGTGGTTCTTGTATTTCCTGCAGTATCACCAAAAAAGCCTCTCTAAAGTCCCTACTGGACCCCACTTGGTATGTTAAGGGTTGAACGCTTCGATTATCTTCCTTTCAGGTTTTCTTAAAATACCTGAATCACTTTCATACAAATCTGTACTCTAGACATAAATTCGCCGAAATTTCTCACTCAAGTTAAGGACAACGTTTGATAGATTAGTAGATAGATTTTTTCAAGGAATGCTCTCTTCGCTTACGCTGTTCTACTTCTTGCATACCCCTTATCTAGTCCGACAAGCATTACTTAACCTCCGAATATAGAGTAATGACTTCACCTGGTCTACTAGAGGGCGCCAAATGCTGATGAGAAGTGTGTCAGTACTCTCAGTTCTGCAACTGCTCAGTACTTCTGTCTCGCTTTGATTTACTTTCAAACCATATTCATTACTCTGTAGACCATTCACTACATTCAACATACACGCATCAAAAAAAGTTTTGCATCGCCTCGGTTCCGAGAGTTCCGGCAACTGTACAGAATATTGGAATCAGGGTCGACATAAACATCATTTCCGCCCTTTTATTGCTCATGAAAACCACAAATTGCATGTTGTAACACCATACAACGAGACCTTCAGAGGTGGTGGTCCAAACTGCTGAACTCACCGGTACCTCTAATATGCAGTAGTACATCCCCGTGTGTTAAAACATGCCTGTATTCGTCGTGGCGTACTATTCACAAGTTCATGAAGGCACTGTCGGTCCAAATTGTCCCACTCCTCAACGGTGATTCAGCGTAGATCCCTCAGAGTGCTTGGTGGGTCACGTCGTCCATAAACAGCCCATTCAGTCTATCCCAGCCATGTTCGACAGATTCATGTCTGGAGAAGGTTCTGGCCACTCTAGTTGAGTGATGTCGTTATCCTGAAGGAAATCATTCACAAGACGTACACGATGAGGGCGTGAACTGTCATCCATGAAGACGAATGCCTCGCCAATATGCTTCCGATATGGTTGCACTATCGGTCGGAGGAGGACATTCATGTATCGTACAACCGTTACGGCGCCTTCTATGACCACCAGAGGCGTACGTCGGCCCCATATAATGCTACCCCAAAACAGCAGGGAACCTCCACCTTGCTGCACTCACTGAACAGTGTGCCTAAGGCGTTCAGCCTGACAGCGTTGCCTCCAAACACGTCTCCGACGATTCTCTGGTTGAAGGCACACGCGACACTCACCGGCGAAGAGGACATAATGCCAATCCTGAGCGGTCCGTTCGGCATGTTTTTGGACCAGTCTGTACCGCGCTGCATGGTGTCGTGGTTGCAAAGATGGACCTTGCCATGAACGTCGGGAGTGAAGTTGCGCATCATGCAGCCTATTGCGCACAGTTTCTGTCGTAACACGACGTCTTGTGGCTGGACGAAAAGCATTATTCAACTTGATGGCGTTGCTGTAAGGGTTCCTCCGAGACATAATCCGTAGGTAGCGAGGTAGCGGTCATCCACAGCAGTAGTAGCCCTTGGGCGGCCTGAGCGAGGCACGTCATCGCCTGTTCCTGTTTCTCTGTTTCTCTTCCATGTCCGAAAAATATCGCTTTGGTTCACTCCGAAACGGCTGGACACTTTCCTTGTTGAGAGCCCTTCCTGGCACAAAGAAACAATGCGGACGCGATCGAACCGCCGTATTGACCGTCTAGGCATGGTTGAACTGCAGACAAGAGCCGTGTACCTCCTCCCTGGTGGGATGACTGAAACATATCGGCTGTCGGACCCCCTATGTCTAATAGGTGCTGCTCATGCATGGTTGTTTATATCTTTGGGCGGGTTTAGTGACATCTTTGAACAGTGAAAGGGACTGTGTCTGTGACAGAATATCCACAGTAAATGTCTATCTTCAGGAGTTCTGGAAACCTGGGTAATGCAATACCTTTTTTTGATGTGTGTATATTCCTTACTTTTAGAGAGGACGGCGGATCTTACCACTGACATCCTTTCACACAGTCGTTTACCAATCCTCTGAAAGTTTTCCTATATATTCTTTATTGCTTCTTTCATATACAGGGTTAATGGCATATATTAAAGACTGCATCTCTACGTAGTGCCCTCTTCAAGCCGTTACGCTACCGCTTGATCTTCCGTTCATATTTTTCTCTCTTGACTCCTGTACGTATTACCCGTATTTTACTACATAGTGTATCTATTTTTCTGCGGATCACTTTACATTCTTCCTACGCCGATAAAACCTAAACATAAGGTCAGAACTGCCTCTCTGGTGTCTTTACGTTTCCTGTGGTCAAACTGATTACCACTTAGCTGATCTTCAATTTCGTTTCCCATCCTTCTGTCTATTATTATAGTCAGTAAATTGGGTACGGGAATTTTCACGGAGATCTGGCGGTAGTTCTTTCATTTATCTTTACTTTCTTCAGTACTGAGTGACTCAAATTGTTCCTGAAGTCCGACAGTCTGACAGATTTTCTTTCTATCTTGTTTGATAACAAGTCTTCCAAAGCTCTCTCACACTATATTCCTTCTTACATACTTTCTACGAAGGTCAGACAAAAAGTAACGTCTGCTACTTTTTCCTGTTAAATAAAGATTGTTAAGTGAAAAAGTTGATTTTGGTGCTATTTTGGAACGCTTTTTCTCTAATCCACTGCAGTCACTTGGAAAGTGGCCGACATCGATGTTCGTATTGGACAGTGTTCTTCAACAGAATTTTTGAATGCAGAAGGTGAAACGCCCATTAGAATTCATGGAAGACTGAAAAATGTGTACGGTGATGCCGCAGTGGATATCAGCACTATAAGACGATGGGTTTGTTGCTGTAACGAAAGTGAAGGACAAGTACAGCAGACTGACGAAACGCGGAGCGGCAGGCCGATGACTGAAGGGACTTCATTCAACGTACAGCGAGCCGATGATATCATTCGTAGTAAACGCCGGGTGACTGCAGATGATTTGTGTCGCATTACCTCCCCCAGTAAAGGCAGTGTGATGGTTACTGAACAGGTGGGAAACTCGTTGGATTTACATGCTTGGTATCCAGTCTGCACAGACTGGATGCCAAGCATGTAAATCGAACTGAATAAAGAGACAAGAAAGACAATTGCCTCCCAACTCTTACACCGCTTCCGTTTGTATCGAGAGGAAAAAAAAGTCACCGGAGACGAAACATTGGTTAATTTTTGGAACTGGAATCAAAGAGGCAGTCAGCGGAATGGCATCACAGAAACACAGCGCAGAAGAAAAAGTTGAAAACAGTGCGACTGCCAGGAAACGTTATGGCTACAGTATTATGGGATGCACAAGGTGTGATTATAGTTGATTTTTAGGAGCAGGGATCCACAATAAAATCTTCCCAATACGTCAGAACCCTCAAACAGCTTAAAGCACATTTTCGGAGAGTTCGCCCAGTAAAAGCTGGGTGGATATTCTTCTTTTGCATGACAATGTAAAACAGCGTGTAAGTTGTCATAGCATTGAAGAGATCGTGAAAGTTGGATGGGAAGTCTTGCCTCATACTCCATACAGCCATGAGCTGCCATCTGTTAGAGTCGTTAAAGAAGCTCATCGTGGCATTCAACTTGAAGGTCAGGAGGCCGTGAACACATTCTTGCATCAGTGGCTTCTGAAGCAGGGATGTGCATTTCACCACAATTGAATACATGGTATTGTCGACAGATAGATCACAACTGTGCAAAAGGAAAGAGATTTTATCGAAAAGTCACCTATTGAACATCAGTGTTGTGGTTTACAATCTAGACAGTTGCATTAGAAATTCAGGTAAAAAAATTAAAAAAAAAAATGGAGGTCATTAATTTTTGACTGGCATAAAACATCTACTTAAAAATAATATGAGTAATATCAAAAAACAATCCAAGTAATTTTAAAACTCTACATACTACCCTTTGGCCACTTGGCACAGAGATATATGTTCATTAGGAATCGAGAAGGTACATTCTACTGGTCTACTCTGCTATAATACATTGCTACATAACAAATTTTATAATTTGTAATTCTAGACTGCACTATACTATACATCACTCAGCACACGGCACTGCAGTACGCTACTGCTGTACTTGGTATCAAAAGAAACGATAATTCGTTGGTCTGGAGAGTTATCTCCTGGCGCACTGAGGTACAACTCGGGACTCACAAGGGCTGTGGTGTAATGCCACCCAAGCTGAAGACATTGGGAAATGGGTGTTAGGATCTCAGATAATCCTTCCTGATCGTCATCGACCATCTCGTGGCTTCTTCCGGAAGGTTATTGTAGGTAGATGTTCTGCCGTGGTATGTGTCCTTGTCATGAGCCCCTTCCTGGTTGTGTCTCGGGCATGTCATTTTGCATTTTATAAGCTGATATGAATTTTCTGGAAAATTCTGTCGTACAGCACCACTGGTTGTAGAACAGTAGACAAGTTGTCTCTCGTCCACGTAGGCTTGCAATCAGAAGCTGATACGGACTTCCTACAACATTCTGTTTCCTCCCGCGCCACTGGTCTGGGGAGCACATACTGCTGATGAATGAGGCCGCACTGTGTTCAGCTATGAAACGCGAGAGTGCAGTACCAAGGAAGAGTGCACTACCATGGACGACCATTGTCGGCGCGTACAGCGACGGCCTAAGTCCCACTCTTGAGATGGTTTGGAGAGATGCAGCAGTGTCTCTCTTGGCGCCATGGTATTGGCAGCCGTCAGGTATGACTTCACGTCACGGCAGCTAGTGATGATTCCTGGTGAAACAATGGTACGTCATGAACGTCCTGATTTCTCTTGTTATATCTCACGCGACAGTATAGTGGTGCCATTTCTCAACTGGATCCTGTTCGTACACATATGGTGAGATTCTGTAAGACTGCCTGTGTGATGTTGATGTATTCCTGTGCCCAAGAAGATCCTCCACAGAACACGTGTGAGGCAAGCTACGTCGAATCCCACCCGGTGCCAATATCCTAGATATCGAGGACCAGTTGCTCCAGTTGTAGGCCAGCTTGCCTCATGAGAGGATGCAACAGCTCTATGGTAGCCTCATCAAACCGAATCAGTGCCTGCATCGAGGTCAAGAGGGGATACAGCATCATGTGGAAAGACAGATTAGGGGCCATAGGAGGGGGGGGGGGGGGGAGGGAGGGGTGTTCATTGTAGATGATAAAAATATTGACTCTATTGAGGTCGAAGTTAAATGTGACAGTGAAGTCATCTGGTTGCCTATAACAGGTGTAGGTGAAAATAAGTTAATTTTTGGATGCTTTTACCGGCCATGCGATTTCGCCGTGACAGTCCAAGAGTCATTCAAAGAAAGTACACGGCCAATAGCGCGTAAATACCCAGATCATGCAATACTACACTCATGCTCAGAAATTAAGGATAATTGCAGAATATGGTGCCACAGAACGTGGCACTACACACAACTGGCGCTAATAGTATAGGGACATAGGGAACACACACGACACAGATCTGTAAGTCCACGGTATTGGTGATAAGTTGAGAAAACCGTCCCGAACAATATGGGATATGATCACCATGCACACGTACACAGGCCGCACAACTGGTTGGCATACTCTGGATCAGGTGGTCGAGCAGCTGCTGGGGTATAGCCTCCCATTCATGCATCAGTGTCTGTCTGAGCTCCTGAAGTGTCTTAGGGGTTTGAAGACGTACAGCGATACGTCGACCGAGAGCACCCCAGACGTGCTCGATGGGGTTTAGGTCTGGAGAACAGGCAGGCCGCTCTATTCGCCTGATATCTTCTGTTTCTAGGTACTCCTCCACATGGCAGCTCGGTGGGGCAGTGCATTATCATCCATCAGGAGGAAGGTGTGACCCACTTCATCCCTGAAAAGGTGGACATACTGGTGCAAAATGACGACCCGATACACATGACCTGTTGCAGTTCCTCTGTCAAAACATGCAGGGTTGTACGAGCACCAATCATAATCCCACCCCACACCAACAAACCACGACCTCCATACAGGTCCGTTTCAAGGACATTAAGGGGTTGGGATCTGGTTCCTGGTTCAAGCCAGATGAAAACCCTGAGGGAATCACTGTTCGGGCTATACCTGGACTCGTCCGTGAACATCTGGGATCACTGTTCCCATGACCATGTACTGTGTTCTTGACACCAGGCTTTACGGGCTCTCCTGTGACCAGGGGTCAGTGGAATGCACCTTGCCGGTCTCCAGACGAATAAACCATGTCTGTTCAGTCGTCTGTAGACTGTGTGTCTGGTGACAACTGTTCCAGTGGCTGCAGTAAGGTCCCGAGCAAAGGCTACCTGCAGTATTCCGTGGCCGTCTGCGGGCACTGATAGTGAGATATCGGTCTTCTTGTGGTATTGTACATTGTGGACGTCCCTTAGTATAGAGCCTGGATACATTTCCTGTCTGATAGAATCGTTGGCATAATCTTGAGATCACACTTTGTGGTACACGGGGGGCCCGTGCTACGACCTGCTGTCTCTGACCAGCCTCCAGTCGCCCAAATATTCTACTTCTCGTAACGTCATCAATATGTGTTCTTTGAGCCATTTTCAACACACAGTCACCATTGGCACGTCTAAAACGTCTGCACACTTACTCGCTGCACCGTACCCTGACCTGCACCAACACACCTGTGCGTATGTGGACTGCTGCCAGCGTCACCGTGCTACGACCGCAGGTCAAATGCACCACATGCTCATACCCCGAGGTGATTTAAACCCGCAAACCGCCCACCAGAGCGTTGTTTCACCATGTGTCAGCGTTATCCTTAATTTATGAGCATGAGTGTAGTTGGAGGCGTCTTTAACCTGCCGAGTATAGACTGGGATGTTTATGGATTCATTGCGGGGTTACAGAAAGACAGTCATGCGAAATACTTTTGAACACAGTTTTTGGAAACTGTCCTTATCAGCTAACTCGGCAGCCCACAGGCAATGGAAATATCTTAGACCTCGTACCTACAAATACGCCGGACCTTCTAGACAATGTTAGTATAAAAACGGGGCTTAGCGATCATCATGTCATTACAACAACTGTGATTACGGAAGTTAATAAATCAATCAAGAAGGATAGAGGAGTGTTTCTGCTAGTAGAGC
Source organism: Schistocerca cancellata (assembly GCF_023864275.1). NCBI lineage: Eukaryota > Metazoa > Arthropoda > Insecta > Orthoptera > Acrididae > Schistocerca > Schistocerca cancellata. Next base: position 320,423,088 of record NC_064630.1, on the reverse strand, counting down.
AGGTAAGCAGTTGTTAACATCTAAGATAGACAGTGAAGTGGCATCAGTTAGTTCCAGTAAGACGGATGTAGAGGAATTATGGGCAAAGTTTAAGCAGACTGTAGCTCGTGGTCTGGAGAGTTACGTGCCTAGTAAGTGGACAGAGAATGGAAAGGACCCACCACGGTTAATACCGAAAGTCGACGGATGATGAGGAAACACAGGCTGTTGCACTCTAGGTTCAAAAGCGGAAGCACAAATGACGACGAGCGAAGGTTAGTAGAAATTAGAGAGTCTGCCGTCTGTGCAAATATCGATGCGTGGTGCGTGCAACTACTACCACCGTCACAGAGAACCCGAGACAATTGTGACCGTATGTAAAATCGCTAAGCGGGTCTAAGGCTTCCATTCAGTCCCTTGTCTACCGTTCTGGTGTGGCAGTTGAAGATAGCAAAACGAAAGCTGATGTTCTATATACTACACGTTCAAGAAATCGTTCACAGAGGAGAACCATACAAAAATACTGTCATTTGACCTTCTGATAGACTCCCGCGTGAACGATATAGAAATAAGTATACCTGGAGTAGAGAAACAACAGGTCCGGATGGAATCCGAGTTCGATTTTACAAATAGTACTCTACGGCAATCGCCTCTTACCTGGTTTGCATTTATCGTGAATCTCTCTCATAGCGCAAAGTCCCAAGCGACTGGAAAAACCGCAGGTGACGCCAGTATGTAAGAAAGGTAAAAGAACGGACGCGCAGAATTACAGACCAATATCCCAAACTTCTGTTTGGTGCAGAATCCTTGAACATATTCTCAATGTGAATATAATAAACTTTCTTGAGACTGAGAAGCTTATGTTTACGAATCAGCATCGTTTTAGAAAGTATCGCTCGTGCACTTTGCTCACACGATATACTGAGAACCACGCATGAAGGGCAACAGGCAGATTCCATATTTCTATATTTCCGGCAAGCATTTCACGCGGTGCCCCCTTGCAGGCTGTTAACGAAGGTACGAGCATATGAAATAGGTTCGCAGATATGTGAGTTTCACGAAGACTTCTTAAAATAATAGAACCCATTATGTTGTCCTCTGTTGTGGGTTGGCAGGAGAGCCAACACCGGTTTTGAGAGGAAGCCGAAAGGCACGCGTTTTAGCTCACGCAGGCTGGCGTGAGGTCTGGAACAGGTCAAGGAAATTAGACTTTAGCAAAAAACGTACGTAGCTGCTGGAATACTTAACTTTAATCCATAATTGGTGAACATCGCTCTTGACGGTACATTATTCATAATCTCAGTAGTAACTGGTAATGGCGCCTTGCTAGGCCGTAGCAAATGACGTAGCTGAAGGCTATGCTAACTATCGTCTCGGCAAATGAGAGCGTATTTTGTCAGTGAACCATCGCTAGCAAAGTCGGTTGTACAACTGGGCGAGTGCTAGGAAGTCTCTCTAGACCTGCCGTGTGGCGGCGCTCGGTCTACAATCACTGATAGTGGCGACACGCGGGTCCGACGTATACTAACGGACCGCGGCCGATTTAAAGGCTACCACCTAGCAAGTGTGGTGTCTGGCGGTGACACCACATACTCGACGGCAAATGTTCATCAGAGACAAGGGTATCGTCAGGAGTGCCCCAGGGAAGTGTGATGGGACCGCTGCTGTTCTCTATATACACAAGTGATTTGGCTGACAGGGTGGGCAGCAATCTGCGGTTGTTCGCTGATGATGGCGTGGTATACGGTAACGTGTCGAAGTTGAGTGGCTGTAGTAAGACAAAAGAGGACTTAGACAAAATTTCCACTTAGCGTCATAAATGGCAGCTAACCTTAAATGTGGAGAAATGTAAGTTAATGCGGATGAATGGGAAGAACAAACCTGTATTGTTCGGATACAATTTTACTAGTGTCCCGCCTGACACAGTCAAGTCGTTTAAATATCTGGGCGTACTGTTGCAGAGCGGTATGACGTGAAACGAGCAGGTTCAAGTGTGATAGGGAAGGTTAATGGCCGACTTCGGTTTATTGAGAGAATTTTGGGAAAGAGTGGTTCACTTGTAAAGGAGACCTCATATACGATGCTGGTGTGACCAATGCTTGAGTACTGCTCAAGTGTTTGGGATCCGTACCAGGTGAGATTGAAGGAAGACATCGAAGCAATTAAGAGGCGGGCTGCTAGATTTCTTACCGGGAGGTTCGAACAGCAAGTAAGTGTTACGGAGATGGTTCGGGAACTCAGATGGGAATCCCTGGAGGAAAGGCGACGTTCTTTTCGAGAAACACTACTGAGAAAATTTAGAGAACCGGCATTTGAAACTGACTGCCAAACGATTCTACTGCTGTCAACATATGTCGAGCATAAGGACCACAAAGATATGATAAGAGAAATTAGGGCTCATGCGGTGGCGTACAGACGATCGTTTATCCCTCGCCCTTTTTGTAATTGGAACGGGAAGGAAATAAGTAGTTGTACTCGTACAGGGTACCCTCCGTTACGCACTGTATGGTGGCTTGCGGAGTTTCTATGTAGATGTAGATACTAATAAGTGTCCTCATATTGCCAAGTTATTCGTAAATTTGACTCGATTAATAAATCACTGCAACAGCGTCACATATCCTCTCAACCCGTCAAGTTTCGTTTCCTTCTCCCGTTACGGACGCTTCACCTTTTACGTCAGGCTGTGTATCTCGTCCCGACAGAAGATAGTTTACGATATGCAGAGCACAATTTTTAGATGCCTGTATGTAATCTGTGATACAGGCGACAAGCTACAGAGAGGAAAAATGGCGGTGCATCTTGCGGGAGCGCATGGAGTGCGCCCGTGCTCCGCCAGCTGCGAGTCCCCACGCTGACACGCCGGCGAGGGAAGCGGCGCAGCTGTCGTCTGGTCTGCAAGCCCCGCGTCGATATCTCCGCGGCTCTCCTAGCTATCCGCGGCACACACGCAGAGTTCTGGGGTACACTCCTACCAGGACCGCCTGCTAAATTTTTATAAACTTCCGCTATTGAGATTTCAAGTATATGTTGTTTTACACTGAAGAGCCAAAGAAATTGGTACACGTGCCTAATACCGGGAAGAGCCCTCGAGAGCACGGAGAAGTGCTGCAATGCAACATGACATGGACTCGACTAGTGTCTGAAGTAGGGCTGGAGGGAACTGACACCATTAATCATGTAGAGCTGTCCATAAATCCGTAACAGTACGAGGGGGTATAGATCTCTTCTGAACAGCAAGTTGCAAGGCATCCCAGATATGCTCAATAACGTTAATGTTTGGTGAGTTGGGTGGCCAGTGGAAGTGTTTAAACTCAGAAGAGCGTTCTTGGAGCCAGTCTGTGGCAATTATGGACGTATGGGATGCCGCAATGTCCTACTGGAATTGCCCAAGTCCTTCGAAATGCACAATCGACATGAATGAATGCAGGTGATCAGACAGGACGCTTACGTACGTGTCACCTGTCAGAGTCGTATCTAGACGTATCAGGGATCCCGCGTCACTCCAACTGCATGCAGCCCACCACATAACAGAGCCTCCACCAGCTTGAACAGTCCCCTGCTGACATGCAGGGTTCGTGAATTCATGAGGTTCTCTCCATCCCCTAAATACAATTTGTAATGAGACTCGTCCGACCAGGCAACGTGTTTGCAGTATCAGCAGTCCAAAATCGATGTGATCGGGCCCAGCAGACGCGTAAAGCTTTGTGCCGGGCAGTCATCAAGGGTACACGAGTGGGCCTTCGTCTCTGAAAGCCCATATCGTTGATGTTCCGTTGAATGGTTCGCACGCTGACACTTGTTGATAGACTAGCATTGAAATCTGCAGCAATTTGTGGAAGGGCTGCACTTCTGTCACGCTGAACGATTCTCTTCAGTAGTCGTTGGTCCCGTTTTTGCAGGATCTTTCTCCGGCCGCAGCGATGTTGGAGATTCGATGTTTTACAGGTTGCGTGACATTCACTGTATATTCGTGAAATGGTCGTACGGGAAAATCCCCACTCCATCGCTACCTTGGAGATGCTGTGTCCCATAGCTCGTGCGCCGACTATAAGACTACGATTGCCGTTGTAGTAGCAATAGGCGATCTGACAACTGCGCCAGACACTACTTGTCATATACAGGCATTGCGCCGGCCGCGGTGGCCGTGCGGTTCTGGGCGCTGCAGTCCAGAATCGCGGGACTTGCTACGGTCGCAGGTTCGAATCCTGCCTCGGGCATGGATGTGTGTGATGTCCTTAGGTTAGTTAGGTTTAAGTAGTTCTAAGTTCTAGGGGACTGATGACCTAATATGTTAAGTCCCATAGTGCTCAGAGCCATTTGAACCATTTTTGAACAGGCATTGCCGACCGCAGCGCCGTATTCCGCCTGTTTACATGCCTACACGATTTTCTTTGGCGCTTCAGTGTGTAATAATTTCTTTGTTGCTTTCTTTCTCTTTTTTAAAAGAAAATGGTTCAAATGGCTCTGAGCACTATGGGACTTAACATCTGAGGTCATCAGTCCCCTAGAGCTTAGAACTACTTAAAGCTAACTAACCTAAGGACATCACACACATCCATGCCCGAGGAAGAATTCGAACCTGCGACCGTAGCAGTAGCGCGGTTCCGAACTGAAGCGCCTAGAATCGCTCGGCCACTCCGGCCGGCTTTCTTTCTTTTATTTTAGAACCGTAGACACATGAGCATTACGTCCCATTTATGTTGTCAACAATACCACAAGTATTGCACTATTGCGAGCTATTAATGGTCATATGAAGAAAGAATTCCTGCAATGTTCCCTTGTCGTCAGCCCAAATTAAGAAGGTAGCATCAACGTAACGATAAACACAGGACGGAAAATGGACAGCAGCGTTCAAGGACTATGTCATATGTCTAATTTGTAACTTATTTTTGGAATGGTGGTCCATTTTCTATACATCAAGAACACTGTGAATGTTGGAACGGGAACCAAAACCTTAAAAGCGGGAGCGAGCAGGCGGTCCGGGTCATTCTGTGTCGATCAGTTGGTCTGAGAGAATCGGTCTGGAGGTAACGTCATTGGTGAGCTAATACTGCGGTTTCATCCTTGTAAAACTGATACATTTTAGGCGACATGCAACAACGCTAATGCTTTAACATTCGTTCGTACTTTGAAAAATTACGAGCCAATTGCAACTAACTGAGAGTTGGCTGGAACATGTTGCAGATGCTAGACAATGTGCAGCTTTGGACTTTAAGTTGTTTCATTGCATCTTGGAGTTAACACTAGATAGATTGCGGAAATGCACTAATGATTTCTCGAGTTTTATTGTTGATTGCGGTAGTGCACTGATGTGCTTATGACATGGCGAATACCTTGTGTTTAGTTTAACAGTTTGGGCTCTGTTTTTTGGAGGACGAGTTATAGTTAACCAGAATCCGGGAGATCTGCTAGCATTCTAATGACGCATTTATGCAAGATTAACTGCACTTGAGGATTATTATCATTTTTCTTCGTGTGTAAATGAATCACTGTAGTACCACCTCTCTTAAAAATTTCTGTATCTGACTGACTGAATATACCATTTTATTCAACTTGAACAATTTGACGTAGTCTACAATAGTTATTTAGTAGAATACAATCCTTTGGTTTTTGTTATTATCCTTCGCTTTTTATTAGTATTATTATTATTTACTATAAATTGTTTTTACTTCAAAAATTGCATGATATGTCTTAGTACCAATAAATGATATATATACCTCTAAGTGTGAGGCATTCCATCAGATAATGCTAACAATCTCCATCAAAAATCAATTAGTATTGAGGCGTTACTTTCGTTTTGCCTCAGGTTACAGTAGGAAGTAATTATGTTTTCTATATCGAGATTTAGTTTTTCTTTGATTGCTAGCAGTTTGAGTACTTCGCTGGGTGAAAGGAATATTTGACGCATTTGTTTATTTCTTTTCATAATTTCACAAAGAGGTCACACACCGTTTATATGTATACTCCGTGTTCCATCCTGTATGAGTGTGCATGGGTATGAATGGAAGTCAAATGTAGCGGGAGCATGGACCAAAGGGAACAGTTTAAGGGAATAGCAGTCATTGCCAACATTACAAGAATGACGGCAGGTATGCCAGATCAGCAAGCAAAGATGAAAACAAGCACGAGCGTAGGTTACAAAGTTGGTGCGGGGGTGAGTCTCCCCACCACCGCGTTTGAATAGGAACGTTGGTCGGATTTTGGCGCGTGGAGAGCACTGTGGGGCCAGCCATGAGACGGACCGGACGCGGGAACACAGTAGCTCGTAGATTTGGTGAGATAGAAATGAGGTAATATGGCTAAATATTCAGGACAGGGTATTCTCATAGCACGCATTCAACATACCTTCATCGGTACAGGTTACGGTTTTAATTTATTTGCAATAGTTTTCTCTGAAATGTGTTTGTGAAATTTTGCTTTGTGGTAGTGAGCATGCAACAGGAACCATCAGTTCATGTAGCTATTTCCCGAGTTATAAGCTTCATTTTTAGCTCAATGAGTGCACATTGCGTATCGGATGGTAGATCGAGAAATTTCTGTCGCGAAATTTAATTATTTTTGGTACTTTCTTTGTGACTTCAGTTCGCACTTCATTTTGGGGCCAATAGTACATCATTTTTGCCAAGAATCTTTTCTTTGATAGAGGTTTTCTACCTTCAGCAGTGGCCTACCTTAAATTTCTAGTAGTGTAATTCATGCATGATGATACTTGAGTCTTAAGGAATGAATGACAATTATCCCGCTAAACACGGTGCGGCCCACTAATGTATTTTTTGTGTAGTGAGACCATGATGAAATTATTCGTGTAGTGTTTTCGTTTTGTCATTGTCCTACCCATGAGAGGTTTAACGCTCATTCAGACATAAGTTTTGTAACTAAAGAAAAATTCTAATGTGTCGTCTTCTAAAATATTTTTGTTAGAGTAGAAAATAAATGTATTAAATGAGAGTCAGCATTTCAATTAAGAAATATTCCCCCAGTCACCTGATACATGAAATGGATAGGAAGTATCTTATTCAGTTCATTTAAACCTGGCATTCCTTTTCAGTTCGATCTTCTAAAGTCAATGAAAGATAGAAAAAAATCTGCAATTTGAATTTAGATAGACTACCAGCTGCTATAGTGACGGCTTTGAGTTCAACCACCCCATAACGTGTTATCTCAGAGAAAATTTCACCAGTTTCCGTTGCGCACATTTCTAAAATAATTAATTTGTTTACCAAGTTAATCAAATAAGGGTCACAATATAGACACCATTTCTTATGGGCCTGGTATATCAGCAGCCAGGACGCAAAGTCGAGTATAATTCTCTAAGGTAACGCGAGGAGATGGTCACACAGGTTCAATATAAATTAAAAATATATAAAGAACCAGCGTACAGCCAACGAGCAGTCCTATAGCAGTATAAGTTTCTTAAGCTTACTGCAATGAACTTAGAGTTTCACACCAGACGCGTTTCGATTTTCTTTTATAGCATCTTCTGTGATTATTCTGGAAATCGGATACGTATGTTTGTACCTTTTTAGTTTAAATTAAAGACAGCATTTCCATTTACAAAGTAAAGTGCATACCAACTTTATAAACAAGTTCTTAGTGTAGCCTAAAATGTATGTATGACTTATAAAACTACCGATTATGTTTGAGTGTAGGTTGTGAGTCGCACTGTCGCAATGGGGCACACGGGTGGCTCGCCTCCTCGCATCCGCTCCGCTCGTCTGGTAGTGCAGCGCCCGGCCGTGTGGTGGCGCACGCTCTGGCGCCTGACTGTGTTGCGTTTGGCCGCGGGCAGTGTGTGTGAGCGCGTGTGCGTTCCTCATTACGCGGCTGGCTGCCGCCGCCGTACTTTGTGGGCGCGCTGCGGCCCCTCCTCCAAATTGTGTTTACGCGGAGTCCCCTTCCGCTCAAGAAGAGGCAGATTGTTTCGTATTGACTGGAAATTGGCTGTCTTCCCTTCTGGGCCGCGACTGCGGCGCTCTGTAATTTAGCGCTGCGGCCTTCTGGTCGACCCTTGAGAAGTGAACCGAGAACAAACCGAAAGTCTCTCCGAGTTTCACTGCCTCTTTCACTGCCCTGCGTTTTCATTTATGGATGCTGCAGTCTTTATTTCATACAGTTTTACACCATCGTCTCGGTTGGCGGCTGAGCGAATTATCTGTCCCTTTGCTACTGCGACCATATAGGAATAATTCAGAAACAGATCCATCTTGAAAAGATGTCCGTAGCAGGCTGAGAATAAGCAGTGACGAGAGGAATGTTAGACCTCTGAATCAGTTCAAAAGCTCTGAAAACGTCTTTTATCATTGATAAAGGAGAATAACGTTACACATCAACTTTTCAACATCATGAGCTAACTCATCCTCATAGCACGACAATATGTGCAAAACAAAGGAAGCTATCTTTGTGATACCATTTTGAAAAAAAAAATATTATAACTTACAAGGCGCCGGCCCCTGTGGCCGAGTGTTTCTAGGCGCTTCAGTCTGGAACCGCTACGGTCACAGGCTCGAATCCTGCCTCGGGCATGGATGTGTGTAATGTCCGTAGGTTAGTTAGGTTTAAGTAGTTCTACGTTCTAGGGGACTGATGACCTCAGATGTTAAGTCCCACAGTGCTCAGAGCCATTTGAACCATCTGAACTTTCAAAGTTACCTAGTAATTTCCACTTTTGTGTGTCACGTCAAAATTGTTTGAATCTACATTTCGTGTGAATTTTATTATCTTTCCGTCTGACTGCGTCATCCACAGTTAAAATGTTGTCGATTGCTAGTGTGGGTAGTCGAGAAGATGGAAGGTAGCGTTCAGCATCGTGGTTAATGGTGATCATCTGTTCTATTTTCTGCGAAATACATGTCTTATCATTCTTTTGGTGGTAAGCCGTTGCTTAGCTAGTGTGAGCTGATGTTACATGAGAGTGTTCTTAACGCTGTTTGAGGCTTGTTCCGCTGTGTGTGTACATTGATACATGACTCCGTCTCACCGATACTAACTGTTTCTTTCGCGTGAAATATTGCTAGTGTATGGACGATAAATGAAGAAGAATTTTACTTGCAAGGAACAAGAGAGTGGTCCTCTGGGGTAAGCACAGAAAATGTGGGCCACTGATAATATTTTACTAGTCTCGCAATTATAAAACTTCAGACAAGCTACGGTGGAACTCTACTCAAGCTCTTATAGTATTCGTTATTAAGAAGAAGATATAATTTTATTCGTGGTTCCAAAGGAGTTATAAAATTTTAATGAAACATTTTAAAAGTTTTGATAATTTGTCATGAAATGTTTCCTGCAATTACCACAGCCAAATGAGCAAAGTCTAACAAACAAGCAAAGATTTACAGTTTTGACCAAATAAGATTACGACGAAAAGCACTGAGTCCAAGAATTTAATACAAACGACGTCTAAGTAATCTTACACATTAAAATGTACTGAAAGCTGTAATAACAAAAATAATAATTAGACTCATTTTAGATTCAGAGCGATACCTCAAATTATATTCCTGGCAAGGGTCACCTCTTAGGAAAACAGTAGAATCGCCTAAGGAAATTTAGAGTGCAAGTTGCAGACTGAGCAACAGCTGATCGGCCATGTGCAAGAGCAAGACTGTATTGTCTAAGCTTCACTTGCTCAGCAAAAAGTCTTCCACAATCAACTCCGCAGTCGGTGACACATGACAGCATTACTTAAGTATGTTTGCTGATTCACCACAGGAGAAATATGCACCAGACGGACTGATAATCTTTAACATTTGGCAACATAGGATGGTTGTTACTTGCCAAATCGCTGAACCGTCGCCTTTAGCCTGGGGCTACGCTCCTCTCTGCTGGCAGCTGTTCCGTGTGCTCAGTTGTCTCAGCGATATCAGATGGTGCCGCTTCTGGTGATGGCAACGCAGTGGTTGTGACCCAAGCGGTAATTTAAAATACTCCAGAAGATTCGGCACATTGGTATAACTTTACGCAGAAGGATAGATTTTCACGTATTCCCAAGTGGAACTGTGAACGTTTCTGTAGAAATTGCACTGTTGATATCACACACCTCTTCACTGCAAGAAAATTTTCGGAATAGTGGACTGCTAGCTTACTTCTTTAAATCAACTTGGCAGACAAATATATTCCAGTAGACAGTTGTCAGCACATGTGGTCGCCAGAAAAAAAATACATCCTGGCAGGCTCCACAGGAAATGCGGAAAGCCTTGGCTGCTCTCAGTTCACATTCAGTTCTGGTTGCCCTGAGAACAGATTTACAAGTAACACATTTTTTTGGAATGGGTCTTAAACACTTTATGTATGCTCAAGTATAACAGCACAAACGATTTGATGTCCGGCAGGGAGGGGTAAGGGGGGGGGGGGGGCGGACGAAAATATGGAAACATCTCAAACACATTACCCATCCTAATACGATACAGGACAGCAGTTGACATTCATAAATGTTTTCAGTCGTCTCGGAATGTATAAATAAAAGTACTGTATGTTTTCCGTGGGGACCATACACCATTCTTCCTCCAAAACAGTCGCAAGTGTAGGTAACCATGATGAAGGTGGTTAGCGATTACGCGCCCTTCTTTCCAAAGTAACCCACAAAGGCTCAATAACATTGAGATCTGATGACTGTGAAGGGCAGGGGAAATGCTACAATTCACCCTCATCCATTGGAAGGATCCGCTCAGGCAAAAAGGCTGTATAGTTCTTGGCTGTAGTGCGACCTCGGAGAGTGACCATGAGGCTCATGGAATACCACGATATGGCTGTCCATAATTTATCATATTACCGAGCCCCTACCATGTTCCACTCTTGGGACGTGAACTCCGCCAGAATTTGGAAACAGTGTGAAGCAATAGTCATGCGACGAAATGACTATCTTCTAATGATCTACAGTGTAGGTTTTATGTTACGGCTCCACGTTTTCCGGTCACGGGCATTTGCATCACTAATAACTAGATTGAAATTCGTGCTTGCCCTGGAATTCTCTGCTTATTAAGTTTCCTTCATGTTGTTTTAGTGCTGATGAGCTTCGAGAGTGCAACATTCAGCTCTACAGTGACATTTACAGCTGCCGTACTCTTATTTTTTGTCACAGTCCTTTCCAATGACCGGCCGTCATGACTACTCAACACGCACTGTCGTTCGTGTTCTAATTTAACGGATAATGTTTCTATGCTTTCTCTGTATGTAGCATAAATCTATGAAATGGTGCCTCGTGAATCACTAAACGTTTCATCTATCTTGGTTCCGGAAACACCCACCGTAATAGGACCAACAAATTGTCCACGTTAGAATGCACTTAACTACGATATAAAACATTCACAACTATGTAGAACACTTTTCTTGCCACGACAGATACTTGCGTATTGAGGATGTTGCGCAGGTGCCGTTTGTTGTCAAATACAACAGTGCAACATGGTAGCTTGCGTAGCATCTGCATTTATGTTCAAGCATGCTTTTTCGCGATGTTTGTCCAACCTCTGTATGTGCGTCGTTGTTATCTAGAGTAGTTATTGTGTTTAGAGACTGAGAAATTCCGCTAACGAGAGGATTTTGCTGGGAGGTGAGGGGGTAACCAGTTTCTTACGCTATACCGCTACTGGAACTCGCCGACGTTCTACCCACGCATATCCTCTGCATTCCGCAGTTCCTCGATAGAGTTCGATCCACCGGCGAGCGGTGCTGTTAGGAATGCCATACGTGCCCCGGCTCCCTCGTCCTTCAATCCTCTTCAAGCAAGAGGAAACATAGACAGGAACAGTTGACGCATAAACTGACTAAACTAGAGCTTATACACTTACCAGACTTTGAATCTTAGAATGGGAACGAATGATAGACATGTCGATTTCATTACTATCACTCTGACCAGGAAAACAATACCGTCATATGTTCTATAATATCTAAGGCAACACTATTTTAAGGGCAAATAATTGCAGTGAGATGTTACAATTTGACTCAGAGGCCAATATAAACAAGTCAGCCACTATTGTCCTTTGGTCTTTATCTAAATATGTCGATTCTAACGGAGTGTCGCCGCTGAAGACAATAAGGCAGCAGTGTGGCCGAGCGGTAGTAGTTTTTTTCTACATTGAAACAATCTGAGGTTTGTGGCTTTCTGCTAGTGAAAGATCACAGGAATTATCCGAATGGGACGGAAATCGGCATCTCTGATGCCCATGTACAGACAAACAAACGATCACAATTTCAGAAAAACTGGATTGTTTATTCAAGAGAAACAGCTTCAGTAATTGAGCACGTCAATATAGCGTTGGTCTACTCTTGTCCCCACGCAAGCAACTATTTGGCTTGGGATTTATTGACAGAACTGTTGGGTGTTTTCCTGAGGCATATCGTGCCTAATTCTGTCCAACCGGAGCACTGATCTTCAAAATCCCGAGCTGGTTGGAGGATTTTGTCCATCATGCTCCAAACGTTCTCAGTTGGGGAGAGATCCCGCGACCTTGATGGCCGAGGCAGGGTTTCGCAAGCACGAAGACAAGCAGTAGAAACTCTCGCCGTGTGCGGGCATTACCTTGTGTAATGGTATGCTGAGGATGGTTTGCTATACGTGACAACTAAACGGGGCGTAGACCGTCGTTGACTCAGAGCTGTGCTGTAAGGGTGCCGCGGTTGACAACCAAAGGGCTCCTGCTATGAAAAGAAATGACACCCCGGCCATCACTCCCGGTTGTCGGGCGGTAAGGCGGGCGACAGTTGGATTGGTAGCTATCCCATCACTGTCCAGGGCGTCTCAGACACGTCTTCGACCTGGAATCTTGGTGACTTGAGTAGAATCGCCATTAGTGATGACTCCGGCTTTGAACTGAACCCCGATGACCAGCGAACAGACAATGGACCCCTATGCGGTACCACACTTCCAGTTACTGGTCCCAAGCGACGTCGATTGTCACTAATGGTAAAACTGCCCGCACGATTGGCCGTGCGGTCTAACACACGGCTTTCCGGGCGGGAAGGAGCGCCTGGTCCCCGGCACGAATCCGCCCGGTGGACTTGTGTCGAGGTCTGGTGAACCGGCCAGTCTGTGGATGGTTTTTAGGCGGTTTTCCATCTGCCTCGGCGAATACGGGCTTGTTCCCCTTATTCCGCCTCAGTTACACTATGTCGGCGATTGCTGTGCAAACAAGTTTCTCCACGTACGCGTGCACCACCATCACTCTTCCACGCAAACATAGGGGTTACACTCGTCTGGTGTGAGACGTTCCTTGGGGGGATCCACCGGGGGCCGAACCGCACAATAACCCTGGGTTCGGTGAAGTGGACGGCCGTAGTCGTCGTGAGGTTGTAGACCACTGCGGCTGCGGCGGGGATGGAGCCTCTCCGTCGTTTCTAGGTCCCCGTTTGACAAACAATACAATACAATATTCTATGCATATGGTCTCAGAACTCCCTTCGATTGCGTTCCAACTGGTATAATCCTGTAGAAAAGGTAGAATACTTTTATCTACACGACCGTTCAGTGACTCTAAGAATCGTCGTGTCTCAGACTGTTCAACTCCCACTTCCTGGTATGTTGCACTATAGATTTTTAATTCTCTCTCTTTTCTTTATGATGTAAGCTATACCTCATATGCTAGTATCTTTGTCCGAAATGCACTGAAGACTTAAGAATGTGTAACTTACATCCTCCTCCCATTTCTTTCTAATCATGTTTCGGTCACTTCTAGAGACTGTTACGGTAAGAGACAGCTAAACTTATCACAAGCCTTTCTCCTTTTTTTATGCATTTTCACTAACCCTTATTCTCAAACTACAAGTTTGGTCGCTTTGGTCCAATAAACCAACCGACCTCAAACTACCAGATATTGTATTCTTTTCCCTATACGAATTTCCTATGGCTATTAATGAATATACAATTTTACCTAATTTATTTTTAGTTTACTGCTATAATCTCTTTTTTACAGCTTCGCTTTGTTGTTATGGGGGCGCATAATCTCTCTGTTGGCCCATTTCAGAGATTAATTTGACACTTCTTTGTTCATAATGATTTGTACACTTCTTCCACCTCTTCGTACAGTAGGTAATGACTGTTCCATGAGTTCTACTTTAAATTTTCGGTTTCCTTTTGAATCTTATTCACATTTTTCTTTGGTAAATCGAAATAGAGGACTGAGTTAAAGCCCTTCGCACGTCCAATTTTTGATCATGAACTTTGTTCACTGGCATCCAAACGGTAGAGATCGGAAAGCCGAATATCCTGATGAGATAGTGGGTTGAACTTCACTACATGCCATTGAGAAACACAAATTGTTTCAGCTTCCCTCGGAGAAGAAGTGTTCTGAATCTTTCCCTGCCCTTTCGCTCTTAGGTTAGCTAGTTCTTCTCAAGAAGGCTAGTAATGTTGAAGCCTCATGTTGCCATAAGTGACGTTTTACCTATTATTTCAGAGGTGTGGATATGAGAGTCGTTTTTGTTGGTTTTTTTTTTTTACCTGAAACGCCCGTAGTAATCGTTTACCGCAAAATAACCTACACTAGGAAAATATTTCGGAGCACTTATACACTCATGTCCATTAGCCAAATAACCAGACCTATCTAAGAAAAACTTTGTGGCGTAGATTGTGGTGAGAGAACATGGAAACACGTGACATATGTGCTATGACGGTACTGGAGCGCTTAATGCACAGTCAACAATCCCTGTCGGCAAAAGTCTCGATTTACTAGTTGGGACTGCTTATTTTATGCGTTTGACGTACGGAATTCATATACTAGGAAAGTGGCACAATATCTACATGGAATTAGGCGCGCGAGCGCCGTTGGCAGATTGTTCGAACATTGCCGGCACCACGTTGACGCAACTGATGACAAACTGCACTTTTCGGCACCAGACCTGAAGACGAGCTGCAACGCAACTTGAAACCGGTAGTCGGTTAAGTAAAAAGCTGTGATCCAGACGATGTCTGTGTATTTATTAGCACCAGGTGAGCTACAGTTGAATGTCGATCGTGGCATCAGTTCACAGTTGTAGAGAAGACTCTAGAAGAAGAAAACGTTAGAGCGCATTTTGGGTGAGATCAACCACAAGCTTTAACTCCGTGCTGAGATTTTTGGCTTACCTTTAATTCCCACAATGGAACAACTTCACACACCTAACGCTAGAAAGTGTCGTTTTCTTCCAGAAGTTGCCCTCTATGTTCAACGTCACGCGAGATACATTCCCACTCGAACAAAAGTAGCACATAGTCAGTACGGTGGCTTGCCAAGCGAATAGGACCAGTCACACTTTAGCGTCAAGAGTGATTATCGCTAACGTTCCTGTGGCCAGTCACCGCGGTGCAACTATTCAAATATTTTGCCTCCGTGGGAATCCACAGCCTCTAATTGTTTAATAAAAGAATACATTGTCACTTGTAGGCTGTTTTGTGCTTTATTAAAATCGTGCTAATAGCTAATTCCGATAATTGCTACGTCATGTATAGCCTTCGGGTTCATATGTATTAAAAATGACAAAATATGTACATATAATGGGACCTTAAAATATAAAATATGAAAAAAATATGGAGACGGAAATCTACTATTTAAACAAAACACACTTTATTATCCCAAAAACAAACAATTTCATACTTCTTCAGTCTAATTGGCATTAATTGCATTGTTACAATACAAAAACACCTGCTTTTAAAAAAAAATCAGAATTAAAACTATTTCTGTTTGAACGGAACAACGCTTCATACTGACAGACAGATCCTTCAACGTTGCAGGATGTGATTGGAGAAAACTTAAATTTGCACAATTCTGGAAGTGAGTATGGGACATCAAGTTTGTCATCTATTCTTCCGCACAGCATACTGTTAATTTTTGTCAGCAGATTAATACCTTTATTTTTCTGAAGTACATAGTTCAATTTTTGCTTCAACAACTCAGCAACGAGTCCTTCTGCATCGATACTTTTCATTTTTATGGCTTCGATGGATAGATCACGTAACTAATGAGGAGATATTGGATTGGGGAGAAGAGAAGTTTGTGCCACAATTTGACTAGAAGAAGGGATCGGTTGGTAGGACATGTTCCGAGGCATCAAGGGATCACAAATTTAGCATTGGAGGGCAGCGTGGAGGGTAAAAATTGTAGAGGGAGACCAAGAGATGAATACACTAAGCAGATTCAGAAGGATGTAGGTTGCAGTAGGTACTGGGAGATGAAGGAGCTTGCACAGGATAGAATAGCATGGAGAGCTGCATCAAACCAGTCTCAGGACTGAAGACCACAACAACAACAAATGTTTAACTTGTCTTTCAGTGATGTTGAAGGGTTTCCCAAGGCCTTAACCTGAAACGGTAAAAATCAATAATTGCTTTTGATGTACAGTAAATCACTCTATAGAGCATATTTTCTAAAAGTTCTCTTGCATTCAAAATACAAGCAGCCTCAACTTCAAATTGAAGAATAACTCTTTTAATGTCGGTATTGGTTCTGGTGGAAAAATAATATCGGAATACATTTTGAGATCTACTGGGAGATTTCAAATTTTTTTTCCGGTATTATATTTATTTATTGACGTTTTCGTATTTTTTCCTTATGCATTTAGGTAATCTCTGTTGTCCGAGTTCCAAAACCGTTACATGCATCATTTTACGATATAAAACATTCAGGAAATCTCCAGCTTTAACCATGTAGGTTACCATGCAACATCGGTAACTACCAAGAAAAGTTGTTCGTGTTTTACGCCATTAGGTCAAAAAACACTCATAGCATCATCAAAGAACTTTGCTGATGGTTGGTAGTTACATTTAGGAAGTTCTTCACACGCCAACGGTAAGTATTTGCTCGATTTATCTTCAAATAGTCGTCCAATTATTACACTTCCAATGCACCGCCCTTGCGCGCCCGTCTCGACTCATAAAGGTCCATCCCGAATGACGTCTCTAACCGACGCCAAACAATCCTCGTAAATGCTGCTGATATAGTTTTTTTCTGTGTGCAGATTCGTCAGGAATATGTTTGCCTGGATACTTCTCTAGGAAGCTTCTAAACAGAGGTTTCTTTTAATTTCCATAAAGGTATATCTGTACAAATCTTTCAAGAATGTAGAACATTGGGAGCCACTGGCTGTTATTCCAGAAACAAGTTGTTGTTTGAATTTATTCTTCATTGTAATATTTACCTGATGTTTTAGAGAAGATGCGTGCTGTGATAGATATGGCTCAGTCGACACGGATTTTTCACAAGCACTTCAAATTAGTACTCAAAGAGTGGTTTGGGAAATCTTCAATCTATGTTTGCAATTTGAAACACAATGGTTGTTTATCCTTTGGATTTCTCATGTATATATAAAAAAAAATCATAAGCACACAGGCTGAGATACGCAGTTTTTATACTTGAAAGAACGTAGACGCATAAATAACACAATGACACGTCGTTATCGACAGTGAAATACACGGACGTGAAGTTATTAATACGGCTAGCGTACCATACTTCTTGTGAGGTGCGCCTCAAACGTTGCGCGTTGAACGAAACACTAATATAACTATGAGGAAACGTTTAATGCTGCAGCCTTATTGTTCGCATCGCTGGGATGAACTAGTCCGTTTGACTGTAAGGCCTAACTGTTTTGCGTTCCACGCGAAAAACAATCGAATGACTAAACAGAAAACGTGGAGGGATAGAAATCACGTAACATATCTACGACGGAGACGGCATATAAGGTACTGTCCGTAAACCTGCACCCTAGTTTCGACTAGTAAATTTCACAGACGTCTAGGCTGCCGACAACTTTTACCATCGAAAGAAATTTTGATTTAGCTGCCTCAATTTAATATCATGTACATTACTACAAACATGCAACGCAACCAGCCTACCGATGGTACTGATAAATATCTAGCCAGCCGGTGTGGCCGAGCGGGTCTAGGCGATTCAGTCTGGAACCGCGCGACCGCTACGGTCGCAGGTTCGAATCCTGCCTCTGGCATGGATATCTGTGATGTCCTTAGGTTAGTTAGGTTTCAGTAGTTCTAAGTTCTAGGGGACTGATGACCTCATATGTTAAGTCCCACAGTGCTCAGAGCCATTTAAACCATTTGATTAAATTCTACCGGGCAGGATGTTTACAGTCGCTTTTCGTGTCCTAATGCTTCTGCAAGATATCTTCTGTAGTACTGGTTTACAAAAGTCGTGTGCTCCACGAAATTACAGACCCCTGCGAGCTACTGCTAGGGTATTAGTAATCTTTAGCAGATGGGTTTAACTTATCCGTAAAAATTTGAAGGCAACGGATAATGCAGTCTTATAACCACTACAGAAGGCACCTATGCAGGGGTTAATATGCAGCACAGAGCTTTAACTATTTTTGTTTGTTGACTCAGCATGCGACTGAGGTAGGGACTAACTTGTTGGTGTTTGCCTGTCATCACTGAGGAATATTTTATCAATCCCTATTTTCCATTTTCTAGGGAGGTTTGTATACTTCAGATTTTACCTATTCTTTAAGTTGTTAACGATAAAGGGAGGAAATAATCAGTAGAGGATCTCGATTAATTGATATTCATTGACTACCTGTAGCATTTGAACAATTTTTCATGTATCTATTGGAACCCATTCGTAGCAACAGAAGGGGGCCTCATATAATACATCATGACAAATGGTCTCTCTAATAAACAGGATTTACTTTCACCACGTAATTGTGGAAATGGAGAGGGGAACACAGACCTGGCTTCAGTGGAATTTTTTGCAGGCACACAATTATACCTAAACCCATGCCATCTATT
Organism: Schistocerca cancellata; assembly: GCF_023864275.1. Classification (NCBI taxonomy): domain Eukaryota; kingdom Metazoa; phylum Arthropoda; class Insecta; order Orthoptera; family Acrididae; genus Schistocerca; species Schistocerca cancellata. Next base: position 320,404,409 of record NC_064630.1, on the reverse strand, counting down.
GATATTACATTTAATTACTGTAGGTCACGCAGAACAAGTTTAGCAAAAAACACTACAAGTGAACTCGCTCATGGCGGTAGAGAATCTGCCTAAATATCTTAAAATTCAATTAAACGTGCGTCGAAGAGGGGGTAGAAAGTGGTCGATTTGATTCTGATTGGTAATTTTGGTTTAATCCTGCGTTCCGAAACAACACCACGTTACTCAGCTGGGGTGAAAGAACATTTACTATCATGTGGCGGGAAAATTTTTCAAGTCTCCATCCCAACAGAATAAATGTCAATAAAATCGCAAACTTATGCGATACAATAGTTAACCCTGAATATTTGGTAGCATACTTCGTTGTATTTAAATCAAAGTAATTATCGGGACACAAGAAACATTAACAAATTTCACCTTGGTACTAGTTCACGCACGTGGCCAAGTTGGGGGTAGCCAACAGAAATGCAAAAAATTCTGACACACAAGATTATTTCTGCCGTGTCTTCCACTCAGGCACTACCTCATAATTATTTATTCGTACCTCGTATCAAGGGATCTCGCCCACCTTCCTATTAACGATCGTTGACACAGTTTCGTGCACGTTTCATGATTCAGAATTCTAATTCTCTGCACAAATTTACTATTTCGGAATTGAGTTACACGAAACTGTAGTGAAGTTACTGCAATTTTCGGAACGAAGCTGCACTTTACTAATGTGGATGTTGCTCCAACCGACCACATGGCGGGAAGCCAAGTACACAAAGAAAACATATCAGAAATAAAAAAAAAAAATCCTCCAAAATATCACTGTGAAAGAAACACCACATTAAAATACATTACGTGAGTAAACTTTTCTTACTCTCAGAGCAATAACAGGACCTTGAGCTTAAGGCCCATGCTGCGTGCATGACCAAGGCACAAACGCAAAATTCTTACTAAAATTTAATTAAATTCCGAAATAAACTCCCCTATGGGGGTTTCGCGGTAATCTCACACTTGATTTCAGCATCTGGACCTTAGTAAGGAACAGATTTGACATATTCTAATACCTTTCATAATATCGACAGCTAAGTCTTCAATGTCTGCACAGCGCCGCAACCCAGGAACCAGTGTCCTGCTGGCCACATAGCCTGAACGTTCAAAAGCGGGGGTGGAGGGTGTGGTTCGCCAATCCGACACAGCCTATACTCGTCCCTACGTGACATCTTTGACCTGATTTTCACACTTGGTGTTTGCCAAACTTGTTCGCGCTTGGGGGTTGGTACTACCCTACCACAGAATCACTCTACTCATGCGATACTATAAACTCTGACTAAAGCTTTCTGCTTCTTCGCATAGTTTGTCATTCATACAGCCCACGCCGCACAAGGGAAAGGATGCAGGGAATCGTGGTACACACTAAATAAAATCAATAAATAAATAATCAAACGCCGTTTGGTCCATCCTCTCCTGCTTGTTACCAATTGACTTATTTCCGCAGAGTAAAAACCCTCTCGCGGTAATTCTCTTGCACCGGAAATTTAATGAGAAAAATATGAAACGGTGCAACAAGTTTCGTTTCAAAACAAGTACCAAGTTTAGAAACAGTGTGTTTATAAATGTGCTTTCACGAAAGCTTTTAACTTGGTGAGACATTTTCAGTACAGGAGATGACTGACAAGAAAGCGTATGTTGACAGCAGTGGACAACATGTCAAGAACTGCTCCCTACTCTCCAACACCCCGAAAACATCATTTCATTGCTTCGCTCTTGCAAGAGATTTTGCTTCTTTTCCTCTTCACATAATCCCTGGGAATGAACACTAATAGTCTTACAGGCTATCTGAAAGAGTAAGCTGCTTCCGATGGTGCGATTTGTGTTTTCGGCCCGTCCATTCTGAGGCCAGGAATGAATTACGCTTTAAAATGATCAGTTTTATATAACGTATGGTTGAAAATATGGATTTGTGAAATTTTGATATGAAAGTATGGAGTAAACCTCGAAATACTGAAAAATATGGAAAAAGAAAGTTACACTTTCAGACTCCAAATGTCATGATTTATGCAGAAAACTACAAAAAGAATGAAAATTACTGGAAACGAAAATATGTGTTTACATATTAATCCAGGACCTATTCGTGTGTTGCATATTGTGCTCATAACATTCTTTTATGTCTCGTACATAAATCCTGAAGTCGTACTCCATTGTAACATACTCTGAGTGATGCAGCCTAACAACTGCAGCACTTAGATGACAATTAATTGAAACCCTCAGCTGCCGACAGGTGTTGTTGATATACCTTGAGTGGGACAGCTAAAACTGTGCCCGACTGGGATTCGAACCCGGGATCTCCTTCTTACATGGCAGACGCTATATCCGTCTGAGCCACCGATCACACAGATGAATAGCTCGACTGCAGGGACTTATCCCTTGCACGCTCCCCCTTGAGACCCACATTCCCAACTATCCACAATCTACATACGTAATGTACCTAATAGATGTGTTGCAGCAGTGGTATTTATGAAATGCACAATCTCTGACGCCGACTGTCTTCAAGCGGAACTGGAACACCTGCAAAAAGTATTTTTGAAGAATGGCTTTTCACCTAGGCAAGTGAACAGAGTGATGAAGACCTACAAACGACGGAACAAGGAAGAGGAAGAGGCCTTCAGGTCGACTGTTTATCTACCATTTATTGGGAATATTTCTTCACAGATAGGCAGAATATTGAGAAAGTATCAAGTGAGAGTCATCTTTCGCCCTCCTTCCAAAATTTCATCACTGGTGGGATCCGTTAAAGACGACCTGGGCCTGCGTAAACTAGGTGTTTACAAAATTCCGTGTGAATGCGGCAAATCATATATAGGGCAAACAACACGAACTGTGCAGGAACGCATTGTGGAACACCAACTGCATACTCGCCTTCTCCAGCCCACCAAGTCCGCAATCGCCGAACATTGTATTTCCACAGACCATTCCATGAATTACAACGACACAAAAATTTTGGCCCATACATCAAACTTTTGGAGCTCGATTATCAATGAATCTGTGGAAATAACATTGTCTGACAACGAGACTCTCATCAATCGAGATAGCGGTTATCAGCTGAACTCTGCTTGGAATCCTGTTATAGAGAAACTTCGTAGTCGACGTAGTTATCTGCATAAAGATGGTAATCGACCTGACACCGATACGCCAGGCTTTCGCAGTGGAGGGCGCGAGGCGCAGTGCACGGAGCCGTTATGAACGCGACGCTGAGCAGCGCATGCGCAATGTCACCTCAGAAGGCTTTAAATAGCGGAGCTCAGCGCGTACTCGCCAGTACTACTACAGTGGCATTCACCTGAAGATGGCCAGAAGACTCTGCGCCGAAATATCGTGGCAAGAAGTTACTGATATCCGGCAGTTCTCCCGTGTTTTTATGGAACTACCTAATAGATATCTGCCCATCCACTCGTTACTCGCGCGCACTAAGGTGACGATTCCCGTAAGAGTTCGGGCAACGTATCGGGGTACCGTATGGACTGCAGCCCACTGTGAAGAGATTCTACAACTTCATGTTCTTCTTTTCGTGGAGCACTTGGAATGTGGTTCAATGATGGACGAAGACGCCATACCTTACAGCTCTGGCTAGGTGCCGGCCGGTGTGGCCGTGCGATTCTAAGCGCGTCAGTTTGGAACCGCGTGACCGCTACGGTCGCAGGTTCGAATCCTGCCTCGGGCATGGATGTGTGTGATGTCCTTAGGTTAGTTAGGTTTACGTAGTTCTAAGTTATAGGGGACTGATGACCTCAGTAGTTAAGTCCCATAGTGCCCAGAGCCATTTGAACCTTTCTCTGGCTAGGTAGACGAGTATGTGCAGTATAAAAATATCAAACGTCTGGAGCGTCGAGGACTTAAAGGCGATGGGACATACTTCCGTTTGTTGCGGCCTAATGATTACATGTCCGCCACCACGGACCTTTGCTAGGCTTCACCGCAAAACATGCTGGGCGGTCGTATCTGTAGTACGGGTATCTGTTGTGCATATTGTATTTCCTTGCGAGGACATCGCATCCATTAATGAATTCTGTATTTAACTGACGGACAGACACTGGAAAATCGGTAATTTTTGCAAACGATATTAGTGTTATAATAAATCTCATTAGAGAGAAAGCAACAGAAGAATTGGTAAATGATGTTTCCAGAAGAACTAATAAGTGCTTATTTGAAAATGAACTCTTGATAAATTTTAAAAAAGCACACAACATTCAGTTCTGTTTAACAAATAGTCATACCAACAACTGAAGCAGCACAAGAGCGAGAGTCAGTGGATAGGGTAGAATGCTCCCGATTTTATGGGTGAACATACTACCGAAAACTTGGACTGCAAGAAGCGTATTAGTGGGCTTCTCGAAAAAGTCAGTTCAGCGACTTTTTCTCTTCAAATGATTGCTGATCTTGGAAACAGTCAACCTGCTGTCGTATTTTACGTACTTCCACTCGGTAAAGTCTTGCGGAATCATTTTCTGGGTCAACTCAGTACTTAGAAAGAAAATGCAGATGACACAAAACCGAGCAATAAGAATAATATGTGGCGTTCACCCAAGGACGTCATGTAAGCACTTCTTCATTCTAACTACACCATCACAATAGATATAATCGCTTATAACACTCGTCATAGCTAATCCACCAGAATTTGACAATTACATTGCTGTACATACCTACAACACTTCAAGGAAAAATGACACTTAAAACCCGTTGTTAACGTCTCAGCGGCTTACAAAGTAGTTCAATATGTAGCAACAAAAAGTTTTCACCATTTTTCCAGTAACATAAAATGTCTGACACGTAGCGAACCATGTCCTAAATAAAATTTAAAAACAGTTCTCCAGGACAACTCTTTTCTTTCACTTGATAAATTTCTAATTAAAAGCTAGTTTTCAGTAGAAAAAGAATCGCAACAAGGTGAAGTTGCATGAGTAGGACTAGAAATTTTAATTTGTTCATTAATGTTAATCATGTATACATAACCTGTAAACTGACCGTTCTACATCATTTCGCCAATAGAACCGTTCAAATGATTTATGGGAGATGTAACTCACTAAGTAAATAGCTAACAGAAGATGCGTGCCAATCGCGGTCCAAAGGCGGGTTTGTGGAATGTTTTGTATTATACCATTCAACCACACGTAACACAGCTCCACATTTTAGCGCACACACGTCGCCGTACCAAAACTAGTTTCGTTGCTCACGAAACTGGCTTAACCCACGGTTGAGACTGTGTAACATATTTCAACTGTGGAATTATAAGTATATATAAGGTAAAGGAACATTTAATACGAACGTTCTTGTTGTCACTAACACAAACATGCACTCCTGGAAATGGAAAAAAGAACACATTGACACCGGTGTGTCAGACCCACCATACTTGCTCCGGACACTGCGAGAGCGCTGTACAAGCAATGATCACACGCACGGCACAGCGGACACATCAGGAACCGCGGTGTTGGCCGTCGAATGGCGCTAGCTGCGCAGCATTTGTGCACCGCCGCCGTCAGTGTCAGCCAGTTTGCCGTGGCATACGGAGCTCCATCGCAGTCTTTAACACTGGTAGCATGCCGCGACAGCGTGGACGTGAACCGTATGTGCAGTTGACGGACTTTGAGCGAGGGCGTATAGTGGGCATGCGGGAGGCCGGGTGGACGTACCGCCGAATTGCTCAACACGTGGGGCGTGAGGTCTCCACAGTACATCGATGTTGTCGCCAGTGGTCGGCGGAAGGTGCACGTGCCCGTCGACCTGGGACCGCACCGCAGCGACGCACGGATGCACGCCAAGACCGTAGGATCCTACGCAGTGCCGTAGGGGACCGCACCGCCACTTCCCAGCAAATTAGGGACACTGTTGCTTCTGGGGTATCGGCGAGGACCATTCACAACCGTCTCCATGAAGCTGGGCTACGGTCCCGCACACCGTTAGGCCGTCTTCCGCTCACGCCCCAACATCGTGCAGCCCGCCTCCAGTGGTGTCGCGACAGGCGTGAATGGAGGGACGAATGGAGACGTGTCGTCTTCAGCGATGAGAGTCGCTTCTGCCTTGGTGCCAATGATGGTCGTATGCATGTTTGGCGCCGTGCAGGTGAGCGCCACAATCAGGACTGCATACGACCGAGGCACACAGGGCCAACACCCGGCATCATGGTGTGGGGAGCGATCTCCTACACTGGCCGTACACCACTGGTGATCGTCGAGGGGACACTGAATAGTGCACGGTACATCCAAACCGTCATCGAACCCATCGTTCTACCATTCCTAGACCGGCAAGCGAACTTGCTGTTCCAACAGGACAATGCACGTCCGCATGTATCCCGTGCCACCCAACGTGCTCTAGAAGGTGTAAGTCAACTACCCTGGCCAGCAAGATCTCCGGATCTGTCGCCCATTGAGCATGTTTGGGACTGGATGAAGCGTCGTCTCACGCGGTCTGCACGTCCAGCACGAACGCTGGTCCAACGGAGGCGCCAGGTGGAAATGGCATGGCAAGCCGTTCCACAGGACTACATCCAGCATCTCTACGATCGTCTCGATGGGAGAATAGCAGCCTGCATTGCTGCGAAAGGTGGATATACACTGTACTAGTGCCGACATTGTGCATGCTCTGTTGCCTGTGTCTATGTGCCTGTGGTTCTGTCAGTGTGATCATGTGATGTATCTGACCCCAGGAATGTGTCAATAAAGTTTCCCCTTCCTGGGACGATGAATTCACGGTGTTCTTATTTCAATTTCCAGGAGTATATTTGAAATACGTTAGCATATATTGGACTATTTTATGAAGTGAGCGAGTACTTCGGTTCAAATCCCCGTCAGGATTTGCAGATTAAGATTTTCCGTGGTTTCCTTAAATCAATTAAGAGAAGTGGCGGGATGGCCCTTCGAACAGTAAACGGCCAATTTTCTTTCCTAATCCGATCTTGTGACTTGCCTCTAACAGCTTTGTCGTCGACGGGTCGTTAAATTCTACACTTCCTTCGATTACTTGTTATTTTCAGTGCTTCACGTCACGTCACGTCACGCCTTCGCAAGTAATATGGTATGCCTAGACTTTTCCCTTTCCGTTTGGTTGTAAAACGATAAATGCCGTATTTAACTTTATGAGGCCGGACAAACAGTTTAGTTTTACAAGTGTGAGTAAGGTGGCTAAAGTTTCCAAAGAAAGATCCGACTGTCATGAAGTAATTTACGGAAAAAACCGAAAAAGAACTTAGTCCAAAATAATGAGACGAAAGCCTCACGCAAGCGCATATCAGGAACTACATCAGTGCTTTTACCACAGCGCCAGACTTCCATTTAACACAGAGCAACTTTACTGCAGCTGCTTCTGTAGATACGTGTAAGTGGCTTAGAATGTTTCAATATGTCTAATGAAGGCATTTTTTAAATGTCAAGTTATGTAGTAATATATGTGTCTAAGGTTCCATCAAGTTCTCACAATAGAACAATTGAAATTCTAGGTTGTTATCTCCGTTATGGTACCATTTCAATGACAGAGATTTGTGCAGCAACCAAATACATGCGCATTTATTGATAAATATTAACGCAAAAACCGAGTTTGACAACTGGGCAAAGGCAAGGCAACGGACACCTACAGTTTGGAACAGGACGATGTTGACTGAACAAAGCATTGAAAGAAAGAGAGATCCCGCTACTATTTTGTAAAGTGTTGTTCATACCCTTTTCAATCAGAGGATTAACTGAAGCCAGAGAATGGTGGCGGTGGGAGGAAAGATGAGGACATTAGACGAATATGTCGATGCGTGGGTGTTATTCATCGCGGATATGACCATCATAAATTGCATGTAATCCGGTCTCAAATGACAGGGAAAGCTATGGTGAATGTACTGCTGATCGGAAAGCCACCTCAGAACATACGTCGCGTATACTAACCACAACTCCAACGGACTCTGGTCACAGGCTGAGATTTGCCAACGAAACACAAAGCGTGTACTGAAGGGCGCAAAATGACACTGTACCAGTACTTCCTTTCCCGTCCTCTAGCGAGTAATCTTAACATAATCATGTACGTACGTGCGTAATGGAACAGCAGCAGCTGCGGGGATTAGCCGAGCGGTCTCGCCTATGTAATAAAAAATAAAAAATTAAAACAAAAAAGAGAGTGAAAGGATCAACAAAGAACTTAAACGGATGTCATGTGACGTCTGCAACGACCAAACACAACGATTAACAATGAACAAAAGGCATAAAAAAGCGGTCTAAGGCGCTGCAGTCACGGACTGTGCGGCTGGTCCCGGCGGAGGTTCGAGTCCTCCCTAGGGCATGGGTGTGTGTGTATGTCCTTACGATAATTTAGGTTAAGTACTGTGTAAGCTTAGGGACTGATGACCTTAGCAGTTAAGTCCCATAAGTTTTCACGCACATTTGAACATTGTTTTGAACAGCAGCGTGTTGTCATCTCTTGCTAAATGTCTTGAGTAGTTGCGCCTGCTTCATCACGGAAAACGGGGGTCTTAGTTCATGGAATCGAAGAAAGTACAATTAAACAGGCCTCAGGATTCTAAACTTTTCCTGAAATCTAACAAGCAGAGGAGAATGTCACATAAACTGCCTTACTCACAATGTGGTCACCGTGAGTGAACTTATAAAATAAAACAAAATATAATAAAACTTTACATCACGTGGCGTAATTGGATGTAGGTGGAAGACAGAAATATTGACTTCGTGAATGCCTTTGCGTGAAGCGTTTTTTATCTAATTTGGCAGCATGGGAGAAGTGTAAGCCAAAAAAGAATATTATAAATTTTTCATGAGAACTCAGTGGACATAAAGCAATCAGGCTCTATTTACATCATTAAAGTCTTAATAATTTATGTTTTTTTTTTGCTGTTTCGATCTATTTGGCAGCTCTACTCAGTTTTATCTGTGTCTGGCTCCTGCCAGGGATCGTAAAATGTTTTTGATTGGGAGATATGGATGAGACCTTAACCGCTTTACTTGGTTTTGAATGGGAAACTGCATGACCGTAAAAACGGAAAATACGTACACATTACAGAAAACATATCGATTCCGCAATCGCATGAATAATTACCTTGGTAACTTGTACAACAGACCTAGCTGTTTTTTTATTTCAGGTTAATTGATTGCCTCGCATTTTAGAGATTTTTCGAAGGCCGTCAATTTCCGATGAACGATTAACAGGCCACCGCTCGTAAGGAAAGACAAACGTTTTGATTAGCGGTTCCCGATGTTAAACTCAATCAAAAGTTTTTCTTGGAATTATGAAAGATTATTACGAGGTAGTTGGCGTCTTCATTTCATTCACTGTTCGTTTCGAATTTTCAGTGTTTCTGTTAACTCCCTCTCCCCCTTTTCCTTCTTAAAAGAATCAAACCTGACATCTGGACTAGAAGACCACCGTGTGTACGTAGCATTCTTTGTGTCCGTTTTGTATAAACGCTACATGGAGTGTCAGCCGATACCATTGCAGTTTAAGGATTCTCTTTCATAAAACTTGCAGTTCCCCACTAACAGATCTAACTTTTGATTTAATTACAACGGGGTCTTTGAAGACGCTGAATTTTGTACACGCTTGTATCTTCATTCTGAGGTAACTTAGTTGTATGGCGTGACTGACTCCAGTTTGTTTTTATATTTCCAGACCCTCACAACATCAGAGTTCTTAATAATTTTAGCTAATTAGAAAAAAAATGGTTCCAATGGCTCTGAGCACTATGGGACTTAACATCTGTGGTCATCAGTCCCCTAGAACTTAGAACTACTTAAACCTAACTAACCTAAGGACATCACACACATCCATGCCCGAGGCAGGATTCGAACCTGCGACCGTAGCAGTCGCGCGGTTCCGGACTGAGCGCCTAGAACCGCTACACCACCGCGGCCGGCAGCTAATTAGAGTTTATATATGTCTCAAGTTGACTTCCTTTTTTTGCACAATCTGCCTGGATGTTAGAACTACTTCATACATCATGGAACACCAGTCAGATATTTGTCAGATTTTGTGGAGATGTTCACCACATAACAGTTATTACACTATTAGTCCTTTATTCCATCCAGAGTTTTTCTCCAACATCAACACCGGTATGAGGTGTGATCCCCCACGGGCTAAAAAACATCCTCGTATTCGATGCGACAAGGAAGTAAACAGCCTGATAATCTCATCTTGAGGAGTTTCTTGTCCTTCTGGTAGAATCCATCGTGCTGAGGAAAAACCGACGATAGATGTATATTTGCGTTGATTCATTGCACCTTCCAGAATGACGAGGACACCCAGGAAATGCCTTCCCGCCAGGACCCTTCCGACGACTGTTCGCTTTCAGAGATTTCACGCCGTTCAGTCAACGGCCATCTGCCCGACGGAGGAGCAGAAAATGTGATTCATCTGAAAAGGCAACCTGTGTCCACTCAGCAGTTGCGATATTGGTGTGCGAATTCCGGCCTTCGTCACCGATGAATCGCAGTCAGCATGGACGCATGAATCAGGTCTGCTGTGGAGAAACATGCGCAACAACGTTCGCTGAACGGTCGTTGAGGAGAAACAGTTGGTAGGCCCTCGATTCATCTGGGCCGTCCGTTGCCCAACAGTAGGATGTGAATTTGCCCGTACATGTCTAAACAGCCGTCGTTCATGCCTGTCATCTATGGTCCGTGGTGATCCACTTTTGCCTCTGTGCTGGTTTTGGTTATCAACGTTTTATCATGAAAAGTGTACTTCAACCACGGTGGTGCGCGAACGGTTTACAAACTTCTCCTTTTCGGAAATACTTTCACTCTTGGCCCAAAAACCAATGAGCTTGTTCTTTTGGACATGAGATAAATCGCCTCGTTCCCGCATTACGTCAGCAACTACACTGTTATGCCCGTCCCCCTCCCGACATGCTTTATAAAACCTTCACTGCCAGTGCTGCCACGTGCCGTCTGTGAGTGGCTATTGCACGATTATGTCGAATATAGACGGTCGTTACGTTAATCTAACTGAACCGTGTGTATTGTAGGTGTGAAAATCTGTTGTAACCTTCTCAGAATCTATGGCCGCAATACAGCACTACATGCATTCGAAGAGCTACGAATTCTGCAGTCCAGTTGAAATGGCTGAACGACAATGTGACAAACTGCAGAGACGAGGATTACTTCGGTTCAGTTGTTCAACTTCAGTTATGACATTCACATTAAAAATTATAAAACATGACAGTTGTTCCGTAAATATGTTAAAGCGAATGGAGCTGAAATTTCATAAAAACAGCTTTAAAGACGGCATCAAACTTCATTAAGTCTATTTTAAGTTCATTCCTTATATTTACACGTGAGGAAGGATTGTCATGATATTTTCTCAATCGTGCATTTTTTGCTATTTCCAATTTTCAGTTTTCCGTTTCAGTCTAACATTATGGGAAGAAGAATAACTTTTGAAAAAAATATTTTTATCTTTATTATTCAACCCGTAGAATATACATAACTTATTCATATGATGTTATAATTTCCGATCGTTGACTCAAAAATGTGATGTCTATATTCATATTAATAATATAAAAGATGTGCTTTGAATGTACTATTGAAATATGCTGAGCGTTTGGATACCAAAGTAATCTAGCTTAAAATTACTATATAGATAACTGTAGGTCTTTTGAGATACAATAAGCTTTGTGCATTTCTTGTTATATTTAGATTGTGGGACTTATTAACTTCCGAAACTCATAAAGTCAGTTATATCAAATCTGCCAATTTACCCTCCCTTGGAAAAATTGCTACGAACGGCCATGGCTGCGGGTTCCTCTCTTCGTATGGTAAAGCGTTCCGTTGTTTGTGAACTTATAATAAAATGCATGATAACAAAGCGTTGAGTAAACAGTTTATCTCAAGTTAATAATAATGAACAGAGACTAGGAAAGGGAGCATCACTGGCTTGTTGTTATTTTTTTCCATAGTTACCGTGATGTGATAGTTATGTTCAGCATGTTGACAAATAATTGTGCGTTGCTCTTATCGAATCTTATTCGTTGATGTTATAATTTTATGTATGAGTAATAATCGGTAAATACAGCTGGTCGATGCGAATTATGTAAGTATCCGTGTGTCCGATTATCGAAATTGCTGCGCTGTTTTTCGATAGTGGGTTTTGCGACCTAATCATTTCGATGTAAATCCTACTTGGGGTTGTGTGATCAATGACCACAAGCCTTCTTAGTTATAAGAGAAGACCTCAGGTGCGGTTCTGAAGGTGAAGCTCGAATTGACTTAGACGCCACATGTTTCAAATCTGAAAGTTGTGCTGAGGTGCATATTGTGTGATTTTTGGATAGTTGCTGTTTTTACATTGACGATAGTGTACTAGATGGCCTTCAACTAGAATGTTGCTGTGTAGATTCCTTCAGATGATATTTCATTTTATGTAAAAGTAGATTTTTTCTAGATGATTTTTTTTGCCATTATTCGCTAGAGAGTCACAGACATATTTGTTTGTTAAGCTGTGTTGTGGGTTGTGGTTTTCATAAACGTAGATGAAATCTAAATAATATGATATAATATTTTTTAAGGCCCTTGGTATCGCCGGTATCGCTGGTATGTCGACTACCTACTCGATGATTACTAGTTGCTGACTGTTCATTGAAGTCTGTGCTACGCTGTACACTTAAACACAGACATCGTATACGTGGGAAGGACAAAAAGGACTTCCTCCATAGTACATAGAACCTGAGAGTGCTGTAGGATAAACATGACATTAAGAATGACTACGTGACATCTTCACTGTTTCATACCATTTTTTACTGATTAGAAATGAGTGGGGTGGCTGAATAGTGGGGGCTGTCAGAGATCTGTCTCTTTGTTGTTCATGATGATGACGATGATCATGACGGTACTGCGGCCAGAGCAGTAATTTCGGTACAAACGAGAAATCATACCCCAAATTTCGGTTCAACTTAGATGACGTCATATCTAATCCATCTCGGTTTAGGTCCCATTTTAGGTTAATCGTCTAGCACCAAGCTAGATACAAATCCCAAATTGATACATGTCTGTCTGTTACGGACTCGTTGAGGACTTACGCTTTTCATATCACTGTTTGACTATGACAGTCTCATGACGTTTGTAATCTAACTGTTGACAGTTCATTAACTGTTTCTAACGTGAATGAACAGATTTTACAATTAGGGAGGTGTCTGGGCTCCAGTTTTTGTATAGCATGCAGCTTTAGCCTAAAATGATGCTTGAAGCTGATACATCGTTCTGATGAGCCTAGGGTACCTCGAAATAAGTACGAAAATACTCATTACGGCGGAGGTCAGCTTGTTAGTTATGTGTGTGTGTGTGTGTGGTGAAGTATAGACTACTCCTAAGGGTAATGAAAAAGTAAGCCCTGATAGACTAATGATGAGCAGATTATAAACATGTAACGCCCAACAGAATAGCGCTAATAAAGCGATTTTACTCGAAAATACAGGGTTATTCTAAATGATGGACCCATTTTCGGAACTTCGTATTTATTCAAGTACAAACCCAAAAGGAAAAACCTTATAAAAATGAAAAAAAACCTTATACCAATGAAAAGAGGAAGTTTCAAAGTTTTTGGGGAGGCGGCGGTGGCAGGCGGTGATGGTTTCAGAAGCGTCCGGTAAAGTTCGCGCGGCAATGGGGCCGTCATCCATTTCACTGTCAGTTGTGAGTGAGATGGCGACTGTGGAGCAAAAGGTTTTCTGCGTTCTTGAGTTCGCGAAAAGTGAGTCGCAAATTGCAGTGCAGCAGGCATTTGCTACCAAATTCGGTATTCAACCACCAACTCACAAAACCATTAGCCGTTGGCTTAAGCAGTTTAAACAGACAGGAGGTGTGCAATGGAAAAAGCACATGCCGAGCGCGTGTGTCAGAGGATGATGTCCGACGGATTCAAGAAAGTTTTGTGCGCAGTCCTAGCAAGTTTACCAATAGAGCCAGTTGAGAACTTGGAGTACCCAACCAGCTGTATGAAAAGGTCTGAGACGGCGTTTGATGTACAAACTCTACCGATTACAACTTTTGCAGTCTCTAAACCCCTATGACAAAGAGAAGCGTCTCGCATTTTGTGGTTATGAGCTAACAAAGATGGAGAATGACGCATTTCTACAGTACGTAATTTTTAGGAAGAAGCGATGTTCCATCTTAGTGGAAAATTCAACAGATACAATGTTCGTATATGGGGTTTGGAAAATCCACATTCACCATTGCAACATTAAAGAGACTCACCAAAGTTCAATGTGTTCTGTGCCATATCCTGTACAAAGGCTTATGGGCCATTTTTCTTTGCAGAAAGAACTGTACCGGGAATCACATACCTGGACATGTTGGACGAATGGCTATTCACTCAAGTTGTGGAAGATTCCCAGAAATTCATTTTCCAACAGGATGGAGGTCCGCACCGTTGGCACCGTGATGTGCGAGGCCTTTTGAATGACTCCCTTCCTCAGCGGTGGATCGGTCGCAGTTAAATTCAGGACGTGGCTCTCCTCTTCTGGCCACCGAGATCTCCTGATCTCACACCCTGCGATTGTCCGCCCCAGTAGCTGAGTGGTCAGCGTGACGGATTGCCGTCCTCCGGGCCCGGGTTCGATTCCCGGCTGGGTCGGAGATTTTCTCCGCTCAGGGACTGGGTGTTGTGTTGTGTTCATCATCATTTCATCCCCATCCGGCGTGCAGGTCGCCCAATGTGGCGCCGAATGTAATAAGACCTGCGCCAAGGCGGCCGGACCTGCCCCGCGAGGGGCCTCCCGGCCAATGACGCCAAACGCTCATCATCGTCACCCTGCGATTATATCTTATGGAGTTATATGTAGGAAGCTGTTTACATCCAGCCTCTACCAACCACTCTGAACGATCTGCGGAACCGGATCACTGCTGTCGTGTACTCAGTAACAGCAGATACGCTTTCGCTTGTGTAGGACGAGTTTGGCGACCGCATTCATGTTTGCTGTGCAACCACCGGTGGCCACATAGAACATTTATAACATTTCTGATTATTAAATAATTATTAAAACTAATTAATTACAAATTATTGAGTTTATCAAATTGATTTCAAACATTATGAAAAAAAAATTAAATTTCCTCTTTTCATTTGTATAAAGCTTGTTCATATTGGGTTTGTACTTGAATAAATACGAAGCTTTGAAAATGGGTCTATCATTTAGAATAACCCTGCACTTGGAAAATAGTCACACACGATACGCTTATATAAATTCAGCGCAACAGGTAGAACAATAGGCCTGCATATTATATACATGGTATATAAATGAACAGCTTCATGACAGCAGTGCTATGGGACAGTCTCCCCTGTTGTGTACACATAAATTCAGAATGAGGGAAATAGTTAATTAGCTGGAAGACCATTTAACAAACGAGTGAGTTCCTATAGGACATAATATTGTAGAATTTCAGTGAAGCAGTGCAACTGCAAGTCTCATACCAGCGTTAAGTGACACATCATACGTAGCCTAGCCCTACTCAGTTCCTGAAAGGTAACTAACATTTTTAGAGCTGACTCTTACTTATAATTGTCAGTGCCTACTGTGCAGATGAGGGCGAGGTTATTAAAGAGGTTGTGGATGGTGTATTTGACTTCCACAATATGTCAAGATGGCGACTTACTAGCGTAGCACATTTAAAGAAAGCAATATGCATTACTGGGAAATGTATTAAGAGGATATGATTTTAACAAGGAATATATTGATCTTTAATGACAACTGAAACATTTTACTACCTCGTAAGGATAATCTAACTTACACTCATCCTAACAAACGAATAAAACGTCATCGAAATTCACAGTCCAGAACTATCCGCACAAAAGTAACCTTACACTCCGTGAGCAGTTAACATCGAAGAATTTATGACTGCAAGAAACTGAATAAAATTATCAATAATGCAGTAACGAGCTTCCAAGTAATACTGAATCGCACCCTATCCGGGCTTATTTTACTGTGCGGAAACACGCGATCGAATACCTGCACGCGGAATGATGCTAGTAAACGTATCCAGCTAACGTCATACGTAAAACTATACTTGATCACTTAATATAGATAGGTCGGACTTACTAGATTTCTTGTACATTGTAAAGTACACTCAACTACATGAAAGAAGGGTGACATCCATCACAGCAGCGTGTGACCTCGAAAGTACGGGTAACTCTCGAACTTAAAATCGGAACCAGATTAGGTTTGTACTCGAATAGTAGTAACTCAGTTCACACAAGGAAACCATGTGGCTTGCAACCCGCGAACTCTTGCTGTTGGTCGAGAGCAAACCCCACTTGCCAAATACTTATAAACAATGACTTAGCAAAGACGGACACTCCGTTTAAAGAGACGGTGATGAGTTGTTAAGAAGTTTTGATTGACGTTGACACAATTACTTTTTGTGGCACTATCATAACCAGTTTCGACCTAACAATGGATATCTTCAGGGGGTGCAGTATAAAAATAGAAAGCTTATATTAAGATCTGAAACAAGTAAAAATATTTTCAGTAAGTGTGCTTGCGAGATAAGTTCCGTGTTATTAAAATAAGTGTGGACCATTACCACGGGCGGCATATGGTGAGCGAATATTCATGCGTTGTTAACTAAGCATAATATGGGAACTCGGAGACTTATACAGGCACAATCAAGAGTACTTTTCTTTTCCTACTGTCAGAAATGAACAAAGAGATTGCGAAAATCTGGTGTTTAGATACACGATGAACCAGAACTCCACCGACAAACTGTCGGCCGTTGTTCTGGTTATTTTGGTGTCAGGAACCAATGTCTTCCGGCGGTTCGTGATAGAGTAATAATGTAATTTTTAAGTCTTTAGTTTTTTACCACAGTCACCCGTGTTGCTCTGAAAAATCTTTGATGACAGAGAAGAACTAATAAAATTTTCTCAAGGGCTACCAACAGCGTCAGGTGGTTAAAATCTCACCATCTTTTGTACCATTACCTCCTTTCTGCGTAATTGCTGTGGTGCTGAATTAATTTTAGTTATTTAGTATGAAAGTCAGTACAGACTTCTACTTGCGGTTTGAAATAAGCGCGCAGGTGTCAGTCGCCACCTACAGTGGTGATAATGTAACGTAGCAGCTTAAATTCTGAGTACTGAGTTTGGGAACACCATGTATATTTCGAGCGCGAGTAAATGCCTCTTAAATATACGTAGTGTGACTTAATACGCGGGCCAAAACTTTCTTGTTATTAATGGAAATGTTACGCTCTTTTTCAATGAATGACAACGGAAGCAACCTGCAACTAATCCAGCGATAATATAGAGCATGAAATGATTTCTTTCCCCGGCAAATTAATCTAAGGTTACACAGAAGGAAAGAATGGTACAAAAACCAGCGTGTTTTTCAAATAATTGCAAACAATTTCTTTAACTTTATCTTTTTAAGGAATAAGTTAACTTTCAATCCTTTGAATTAACTGAAAGTATCTTAAATCAGGGATGATGCCTCGCCTATGCCTTTCGATGTTAAATCTCTGAATAAGTTTCGTAATCAAAATATTAATTAACTTTAATGTTGAAAATTGACTGTAAAAATTCATAAAAGCACTTTGAATTATTTTCCTTTACGATTGAAGCTCGTTAACATTGAAATAATTATTCTTTAGTACACGTAATGGCGGACTCAGCGCCACCGAAAAAGTCGAAGCCGTATGGGCAATCGACAGAAACATCATTATTATCTTTAAATAAATTTCACGTGGAGGAAGAGGTATTTTTGAAAGGAAAGATAAGATACTTTCAATTAACAATATATTGTAGCCTTGAGTACTGACAGCGAGTTAAACATACATGGGCCCACAGACGAGAAAGAACAAACAGGTGAATAACAGAACAAACAGGACCGAGCAATATATTTCATGGAACGTATTGAAATATAGTATTCTTTGCAATTAATTTTTGTCACAGAATATTACCAGACTCGACAAAATGACTTACAATATAAGAGGCAGTATTTTTTTCTTTTTACATTTCATTCATATCAGTTGAATAAACCGCGTCATACATTAGATGGGCTTCCAGGTGACGCCACACTTTCTACCAAGCATTGTCAAGTGGTAAATCACTGCCGTGTCACCGTGACCTCTCCGTTATATAGGTGCGCTGCTGGCCAACAGCCAGCCGCTGTGGCCGAGCGGTTCTAGGCGCTTCAGTCTCGAACCGCTTGACCGGTACGGCCGCAGGATCGAATCCTGCCTCCGGCATGGATGTGTGTGATGTCCTTCGGTTAGTTAGGTTTAAGTATTTCTAAGTTCTAGGGGACTGATGACCTCACGTGTTAAGTCCCATAGTGCTCAGAGCCATTCTTTTTGCTGGGCAACTGTGCAATGTTTTCGTCTCGCGTCCGTCGCGCCCGCTTCAGCCTCGCGATGGCCGGTCCCCGGGCTGTGCTGAGCCGCAAACCGCCGACCTTGTTGTTGATGTTTCCAGTTATTTTTATCTCTACCGCTTCTTTTATGACGCTATCCCAAAGTCCCTTCGTCCTCATAATGACAGAGGCTTCGTCTAATAGAATTCTGTACCGATTTTATAAAGCTTGTTATACCACGAATGATTTTTTCAGAATAGCGCAGGCGTAAACATCTCTAGAAAAATCAGTCGTGGTAGAAAACGTTTTAGAAAATCGACACAACATCTGTCATCATGAGGGCAAAGGGGTTTTGGGATAGTACCATAAAAGAAGCAGTAGAAATAAAAATATCTGGAATCACCATCAACAAGGACGGCGGTTTGTAGCTCAGCACATTTGGGACCCGACCATCGCGAGGTTGAAGCGGGCCTGACGGGCGCGGGACGTAAACATTGCCACCGTTGACGAAGAAGAGAGTACCAGTGACGTCACAGCCAGCAGCGCGGGTATGTGATAGCGAGGCCACGGCGACACGGCAGTTTTTTACCACCTGACAACGGCCGAGAACAATTCAGTCGAAAGCTCGTGGGATTTGAACCACCTGACGTGGCGGGAAGCCTTAGAAGATTTCATTGATTCATATCACTGCGAGACCACCCATTCATATACTGAAGCGCCGAAGAAACTGGTATAGGCATGCGTAATCAAATACAGAGATATGAAAACATTCAGAATACGGTTTTGCGGTAGGCGACGCCTATATAAGGCAAGTGTCTGGCACACTTGTTAGATCAGTTACCCCGGCTACATTGGCAGGTTATCAAGATTTAAGTGAGTCTGAACGTGGTGTTATAGTCGGCGCAGAAGCGATGGGACACAGGATATCCGAGGTAGCGATGTAGTGGGAATTTTCAACTATGACCATTTCACGACTGTACGTGAATATCAGAAATCTGGTAAAACATCAAATCTCCGACATCGCTGCGGCCGGAAAAAGTTCCTGCGAGAACAGGCCCAACGGCGACTGAAGAGAATTGTTCAAAGTGACAGAAGTGCAACCCTTCCTCAAATTGCTGCAGATTTCAATGCTGGGCCATCAACAAATGTCAGCGTGCGAACCATTTAACAAAACAGCCGAAGGCTCATTCGTGTACCCTTGATGACTGCACGACACAAAGCTTTACGCCTCGTATAGGCCCGTCAACACTGACATTATACTGTTGATGACTAGAAACATGTTGCCTGTTCGGGCCGGTCTCGTTTCAAATTGTATCGAACGGATGGACGTGTACGGACGGGTATGGAGACAACGTCATGAATCCATGGATCCTGCATGTCAGTGGCGGACTCTTCAAGCTGGTGAGGCTCTGTAATAGTGTGGGGCGTGTGCAGTTGGAGTGATATAGGACCCCTGATACATCTAGATACGGCTCTGACAGGTGACATGTACGTAAGCATCCTGTCTGATCACCTGCATCCTTTCATGTCCATTGTGCATTCCGACGGACTTGGGCAATTCCCTGTTCAGAAGAGATTTCCACCCTCTCGTACTCTTACGGATTTACGGACAGCCCCCGTAGGATTCATGGTATCAGTTTCCTCCAGCACTACTTCAGATATTAGTCGAGTCCATGCTAAGTCGTGTAGCGGCACTTCAGAGACCTTGCACGATATTAGGCAGATGACCATTTTCTTTTGCTCTCCAGTGTACAACACTGAAGACGCCCATAATGTGCAATAACCAAGACGTAGAACACACAAAACAAAATAATGCAATAACCTCAGACAGATGAAACAGTAGTCGATATCGGTAGGTGGTATCCAGAGTTACTACTCCGTGCCGCTGTCTCCGCAGTTATCACTGGAGTATGGTTGAAGAGGATCAACGTCGGATCAAAACAGGTTACAACTTATGTACAAAGTAGTATCTATGTCATCAAGACTGTTGAGCATAATATTTTATTAGGTGCAAATGCACTGTGATGCGGTTGCCGCTGTGCAGAACCTCCATTGCAATCAATGAACCTATACAAGAGGTGCATATCGACCAAATCTTCTTCTACAGTTCTATACACAGTACTGCTGTTTATCTCTGTTAACGTAGAGACAGCACCTCCAGAAAACAAACCCTTAGACATAACCGAGCTGTACCGAATTCAGACCGGAGGGGAACGAATTAAATGGACATTACTGCTGTCAACAGTAGTACCGAAGTCAAGGCACATAGCGCGTACCGTCGACATTTGCGCTGTTACCCACTATTTTCAGTGTAATGTAGATACAGAACTAAATGGGACAAGAAACGAAAATAAATGCTATAACTCTGTAACGACATTGGGTCCGACATACCAAAATACTCAGAAGTTATCCCTGAACTACTTCTGAAAGTTTTTCAGTGGGTTTCTGGTTCACCTCGTATAATGAAACTGGTTAGTGCAAGATCCCAAAGATTAAAGCAAAATAAATATTGCGATACGGTAAAGGATAAAATATACTGCGAAGAAATGAAAGATCCGAGCAACAGTCATCTTTCGAGCTTAATGACCATTGTGGAATCCTCCAATTGTTGAAGGACTCAACCAAGTAAGACTGGAGACAGGCATCGTCGATGATCAGGCAAATCCGCTAAATACAACGTTACATGTCGGGAAGGACAGGGACTCCTAGATTACTTTATGAGTATTATTAATCGGAGGCGCATGCGATAAGCTAAGGCGATGGGAGCTGAAGCGAGGAATGGGTGTTCATCAATCGGAGTAAATCTCAGCGGCATTCCTGTTTCATATTGCGTCCTTGCAGGACATATAACGCAATAAAGGACGACTAGCGGCGGACAAAGAGCGGGGAATTCAATACAGCTGAACAGCACTCGCAAAAGGCATTCTCTCCACAGAGAGACGGATCAATGCGTCCATCACATGCGAGACAACATACAGCGAATTCCACAGGGACTCTGCTCATTTCAGTGCAATTTGTCCGCTGGAGGGTCGACAGCGCAAGGCTCAGAGAAAGACAGAAGACGTCCATTTAGAAAGTTTATTATCACAGTAGTTGGCAGTTGGTATTTACGCAGTCAAGTGTTACAGTGCGACAGATACGAAATTGTGTACATTGTTTCGTCTAAGAAGTAGAGAACATCAAACGAACAGTACCAGTATTGTTGTTGTTTGACGTCTATAGACTGTCAACAACATGCTACTAGATCTTGAGTCTCCTGTACTTTAAAATCAACATTATTCCCCTCTTTTTCCGTCAGTGTACGGAAAAAGAATATTTCTTAATTGTCTGCCGAAATGGAGATCAATTATGAAGAAGAGTTCTTAAAATAAGAGTCAGTTTAGAATAACTGGTTGGTCGTGAATACATCAGAATGTACTCTGCTTGAGAAAAGTCTAAGTAAAAACGTATTTTCCACTTCCGCCGATGAGATGAAACTGTGTATTTGAGAGTAATTACCGGCAGAGGCAAGAGGCCTACTCCACAGTGACACTCAACAGTTCACGTATTAAGGGAAAGTGTGTGGTAGACACTGGAGACCGCGACCTCAGGAGATTTAGAAATGCGAAAGCAATCAGTTACAACGTGATATTGCTGCTTTCACAAAATATTACAGCAAAAGAATTGTTATGAGGCACAGAAAGCACTGGAAAAAGGACCCGAAGTTACAATCTGCCCGGTTCTCATAACCAACGCATCAATTGCGTTTCATATTTTAGTTACGTGGCCGGTTACAAAAACTATACTGTGGAGAGATACTACTAAACTAATCTATTCGAATTTCACATTGTACAGTGGGTCCTGGCTTAATTGTTACAAACATCAATGCTATCCACACTTAGAAACCGTATCGGTGGATTGCCTACTAGTGAGGTCGTCGTGCGTAAAGCCTTCTCATTCACACATACAGTTTTCTAACTTGACATTTTCTATGAGTCGTTTTTTAAAAATACATTTTATACTTCTAATTTGCTGTTTTTATTGATGGAGGCGTCAAAATTTCAACGGCTGAAGAAAGATAATCACCGTAAAATAATAGTTGCAATTACTTGTAAAGTGAAATTGTTTGACACGATGTCACGGTAAAGTCAACTGCAGTTTAAAAAGTGCATGCCTAGAGGATTCCGGAAAGGATATTCTTTAAGCTGGACTAGTGGCTGTGAAGATCTATGTTAATCCTGTTTAACTACGAACGACTGCAAAACTGCTGAAGATCTCCTAAAAGATTTGGATAAAGCTAGTAAAGAATGCTGGGAACGAAAACAGAGAGTTAAGATTTGAAGAGATCAAGCAGGGAGGTATGCAATCTCTTAAGAAAAATAGGAGGAACTCGACCGTCTACCAACAAAAATCCTGAAGTAATACAAGACCAGATAGCAAATAGAATAACTTCCCCTACAGAACATTATCATGTGAGCCACCACATGCTAGAATGGTTAAGAAGGAGCTTGTCATCCTGTGGCTGAAGGCACCCAACAAATCAGAGTATTCCAGAGATTTTACCTTAGATGAAATCAATGTAGCACTCAAAGAAATGAAAAAGGGCAAAGCTCCAGGATTTGATGCGATACAACCAGAGATCCTCATCAGTTGTGAAAACAAGACTCGTAAGTGCTTGGAAGCCCATCCTTAATGTTGTAATATCCAGTAAACTTCCAAAAGCCTTCAAAAGAACAAAAATCATAGCTACATTGAAGCATGGTATACAAGGTGATTAAGTTGTTAGCTGTCGTCCAATCACACTCTTGAGCTGCTTCTACAAGCTTTTAGAAAGACTCATCCTTAAAAAATTCAGTCCAAAGATCCATGAAGCAGGATTCACAGCTAGCAGAAGCTACATAAGCCTAGTACTTACCTTAACCACACACACACACACACTCACACACACACACACACACACACACACACAAACTGGCCGCCAACAACGACTTACATATTGGCTATTGTTGATCTGTAGCACAGTATGGAAACAATGAGTTCTGTGAAACGTCGCAAGCGCTGTACGCTGTCAAACCACAGTTAGGCTCATAAACTACATCTTTTGTGACGAACACTTCCAAGTGGTTCCCGGCATTCGATTAAGCGGGCAGAAGAATCTTGATAATGATTTTCCCCAGGGTTGAGTTTGGGGACCATTCCAATTCAACTTACATTACGTGACCAAAAGTATCCGGACACACCCAAAAACATACGTTTTCCATATTAGGTGCACTGTGCTGCCACCTACTGCCAGGTATCCCATATTAGCGACCTCAGTAGTCATCAGACATCGTGAGAGAGCAGAATGCGGCGCTCCGTGAAACTTACGGTCTTCGAATGTGGTCATGTAATTGGGTGTCACTTGTATCATATGTCTGTACGTGAGATTTCTACACTCCTAAGTATCCCTAGATCCACTGTTTCCGATGTGATAGTGAGGTGGAGACGTGAACGGACACGTACAGCACAAAAGTGTACTGGCCGACCCCGTCTGTTGACTGACAGAGACCGCCAACAGCTGAAGAGGGTCGTTGTGTATAATAGACAGACATCTATCCAGACTATCAAAACTGCATCAGGATCCACTGCAAGTACTATGACAGTTAGGCGGGAGGTGAGAAAACTTGGATTTCATGGTCGAGCGGCTGCTCATAAGCCACACATCACGCCGGTAATTGCCAAACGACGCCTCGCTTGGTGTAAGGAATGTAAACATTTGAAGATTGAACAGTGGAAAAACGTTGTGTGGAGTGACGAATCACGGTACATACTGTGGCGATCCGCTGGCAGGGAGTGGGTATGGTGAATGCTGGGTGAACGTCATCTGCCAGCGTGTGTAGTGCCAACATTAAAATTCGGAGGCGGTTGTGTTATGGTGTGGTCGTGTTTTCTATGGAGAGGCTTACACCCCTTGTTGTTTTGCGTGGCACTATGACAGCACAGGCCTACACTTATGTTTTAAGCAGCTTCGTGCTTCCCAATGTTGAAGAGTGATTCGCGGGTGGCGATTGCATCTTTCAACACGATCGAGCACCTTGTTCATAATGCACGACGTGTGGCATAATGCACTGGCCTGCACATAGTCCCGACCTGAAACCTGCAGAACACGTTTTTGATGTTTTGGAACGCCGAATTTGTGTCAGGCCTCACCGACCGACATAGATACCTCTCCTCAGTGCAGCACTCCATGAAGAATGAGCTGCCATTCCCCAAGAAATTTTCCAGCACGTGATTGAACGTATGCCTGCGAGATGGGAAGCTGTCATCAAGGCTAAAGGTCGACCAACACCATAATGAATTCCAGCATTACCGATGGAGGGCACCACGAACTTGTAAGTCATTTAGAGCCAAATGCCCGGATACTTTTGATCGCATAGTGTATATACATCTGACCTTCCTGAAACAGAGTCATGAATGTTCAAACTTCATTTATGTGGACTATCTGACTTTGGCTACTTAAAAGAGAAGCCTTGAAGCTGGCGAAAAGCTAGTCACTGTAAACCTAAGTACGTCGCATGGATACTTCAGGAAGAGTAAGATCGAAGTTAGTTACTTTCATCCTAACATTAGAAGGCTAATGAAAAGCTATATGTCCTTTTGAATGGTCATGTCCTCCACCACCAAGACTTCCCAAAATATTTAGAAGTAACTCTTAATAGAAGCCTGTCCTACATGGAACAGACAGAATATGCTGCTCTAGAACTGAGATTGTGCAGTAATACCATACAGAAGGGAAGTGGTACGTCTTGGAGCGCAAGAGCTGCAGCACTTCCTTAGGACTTTTCTACCTTGCTGCCGAATATTGTGCTGTAGTATCACTTAATGGTCCACATGTGAGAATGTGAGAAAAATAGATGTTTAGCTAAAAGCAGCGATGTAAGCAATAAAAGGTTGCACCAGATCTACTCCTCTTCAATGGTTAAGTTTCTTAGCTACATTGCTGCACCAGGTCTTGGATGACACAATACCGTCCTCAGGGAATGTGAAAAATTACTTAAAATTCGCGGGCTCCCAATTCACTCTGATGTTCCTGGACTTAGAATGATCCGATTAAAATCCAGGCAGTCAACCACCATATTGGCAAGCAGAGGATTTGAACACGAGCAAGAAGTGGTCAGAAACATAGAGAAGCATTGCCCATGAGGAATATCAGACTCTCAGAGGACCTGGTACAAGACCATCCGGCATGGAATTACCACGACGTGATTGGAAAGCATTTAATAGTTGGCTACGGCATCTGTACAGAAAGCATTCACCGAAGGGGAAAGGCTTCATTTTCTCCGCGTGACTGTGGGAATTAAAATCGGACTGTCAAATATATTACAACAAGCTGCAGGAGCAAACTTACCGTTGAAATGTGGGATTTATTTGCAGTGACAGAGGAAGTTCTTAAATGGATTAAAAACTTATATATTAATCTGTAGATTTACTGAACTGTTCACGTATGTTAGTTCCACTTCAGTTTATTGTCATGCTCTGAATCAGTAAATAGTAAAATTATTAACGTTCCTCCCGTTTCAGTCACTAAGATTGAAACGGAGACCCCTTTTCTGACCGAAACTATAATCTTAGTCTTTGAAGTCGTAACTCAAAAACACATTGGTTATTCAGAAAAGTGACAACATTGTTATTACTTAGTCCTTTAACCAGCAAAATAAACAAAACAAAAAAAACAAGAAGATGACAGATCAGTTTCCCTTCGACGTTTATGATATTAGAGTTGGAGAATTTGCTTGGCTCAGAGAAGGACGGGGTACTTGGTACGTGCCAACATTCGCGTGGTGTAATTTATGGATATTAAAATCTAAAACTAAAAGACTCTAGCGATGTTTTATCATTCTTTCTGAATGAAACTTAGAAATAAAAGGAAGACACTTACTTAAACTTCTATAAAATATTCTAGACTTGTAGAAAGTCAGAATCTCTAGGAAAACGCAATAAAACTTATCGTCGTATAAGGTGTAAGCAGGTTACCTTACGATCTCCTTTTTATATGACACGCAGGCATTGAGTAGCTCTAAAACTCGAAACCTTATCAGTCTCCTTCTAAAGGCACATTTCTGCTGTAGGAATGTAAGGGAAAGCTGTTTTGCACCAGCTGCTGGAGAGAGCGTTAATAGCTGCTGACAGGTGTGTTATGAGCACCATTTGGCGCGCTAAGCGATCTAGGCGCCGTCCCTCCCAATAATCCGGTAATCGATTGATTAAGAGCCCTCAGCCAGTGCCAGTAGAGACCCACTAATTATTACCTCCATTAGCAGTCTCTCGCCGTTGCCTACCTGTCGGCCCACTACCTCAGCCCGCATGCTCTACCTTGTGTATTACGAGTCCTAGAGGGGCGTCTAAGAAGTTGTATTGCGTTGCGCCCATTACCGAATAGATGCCACGTGGCTGGCGTGCTTCAATAAATTACAATACTCTTTCTAGGTCTGCCATTCTTAGATGAACAGTGAATAGATCCACTGCTACTATTATCGATGCATGATCGACATGAGGTAATTAGTTGGAATTCTGCAGATGGATGTAATTTTCTTTACCAGTACCTGCCAGACAAAAGGAGCAGAAGTGCTGGCATAAGTTTTTAATCACGAAAACTCGAGACAGTGTCCTGGAGGATATCTAAACTCGATCACGCCCATAAACACCGGCGACACATCGGTGACATTCCGTAGTGTGGTTGCAGTCCAGGCCATGGATACGTTCAAGAACAAAGTTTGCAGCACCTGAAGAAGACATCCAGTTAGGTAGTAGAAATACCGTGCAGAAAAAGGAAACAATTTGGTTGGACACTCGAAAGTACAATCAGTTTCGCCGAGAAAAATTGAGACGTTATAATTATCCCAGCATTTGCCTTCAGCGATATCAGGAATCACAGAAAATCTGGATGGACGGATGCCTTCCTCCTAATCTTGATTTCGATGACTTACCGCTGCGCCACCTCGTTCCGTTCCATCTGTAGAGGCTAAGCGACAATATTTATGGCGACACTCCCCTGAGATAGGGGCATTAATGTCGGCGGCCAATTGATGCTTTTCGAGATGAATTTGGTAAATCCCGACATCGGGCTTCATTCAGTTCCATTCATGTCGAAGATGGCAAAGTACTAAGTTGCTTTAATCAGACGCTCATTCGAAGGAAGAAATGAAGAATCATGTCGTGCTAATGAGTAATGAAAGAGAACGTTAAAAATTAGATCCCAATTAATAATTTCTGCCAGCGCAAATCATCTACTGTCCACATCAATTGATTTCATAGATTCGTTATTTGAATTTTTCACTCCTTATAAACTTTTCCACTTCTTCTCTTACAATCTCTGGCAGACTAGTATCGGACACCACATCGGATGTTACTCTACTTGTTTCTAATCTCTGTGAGGATTTCCTTCTGCCTCTTATGTCTCATACGTTTTGCAGTAGCCTCTTGTCATCCTCTTTTTCTTCCACTCATTAGTGTTTTCTTAGATTTGTTGCACAAGCACCTCTTCCATCCATAGAGGTTTATTTAGAACGCTTTTAGGTAATTATTTGTTGGACGTACTCCTCTAATTATTCCACCTTCTGTTTCTATACTCTGTAACCATGTGAAGTAAAGTTCTGCTAGTTATTGTCTAAATGTCTTATTTTTATTTATTTATTTATTGTGTAATACCTAGAGTGGATCTCAGACATTCTTCCGCATCCTGCTGGATTCTGCTGCTGACCTTTCTTAATACACTCTGCTGTAAAGGCAGCTCCTTACAGCTGACGTAGAATATCATTACTGTATGAGGTCTGTTTATAAAACAACCGATCTTTTCCATTTTAAGAGATTATTAAGCGGTCTAGGGAAATGCCATGGTGTGACTGTATCCATCACTCCGACTGTAAATTTCACACATTCCTTGATAATAAGCTGTTTCATATTTATGTTGAAGAAAACTTTTCTCACCTACTCGGTTTCGGCCTTGATCTTCCTTGCTTTGGGTAGTGTCAGTAATCCTACTTTAAGTATCACATAATTCATTCACTTCTTTTGTGTCTTTTCCAGTTTTAATCTGCAGCAAGTTGTTTCTCATTTCTCTTGTGTTGAGTAGGGTTGTTTGGGGGAGGAAGTCATCGGTCTTATCGGATTAGGGAAAGATGGGGAAGGAAGTCGGCCGGGCCCTTTCAAAGGAACCATTCCAGCATTTTCCTGGAGCAATTTAGGGAAATCACGGAAAACCTAAATCAGGATGGCCGGACGCGGGTTGAACCGTCGTCCTCCCGAATGCGAGTCCAGTGTCTAACCACTGCACCACCTCACTCGGTTTCTCTTGTGTTCTTCACAGCTGTAGCTATGTTTATTTTTAAACAGAATTGTGTAAGACATAGCCTCATAGGCACTGGGCATTCTTCTTTCACGCTTCTCAGGATTATGAGAGATTATTAGAATTAGTTTCCTTTCCAGTGGCACATTAGTCTTAGGAACTTCTACTGCATTTCGCTGGCCGTTCTCCGTACATGAGATTAGGAGAGCAGTGACAATAAGTTGTAATATAGTTATGTAGCTATATGGACAAGGCCATTTTTGTTGTTTTACAGTTTTGTTATTAAAATTCACAATAACAAAGTATTTACAGATTCTTCGTGGTAGAAAAAAATAGCTTGCGTCAGCTCGTTTTGTACTATTTCCCTTAACTATAGGTACAGACATGCAGAGAGAGAGAGAGAGAGAGAGAGAGAGAGAGAGAGAGAGCAAGGGCCCACATAAGTCCTCCGTTACCGCTGCGGCGGCGCACAGCTTTCGCTACGCCCGCACACCGAGGGTCACTGGCGATTTATAAGTGCGCGCCGCCCATGCAATTTGTTTCCTGGCTGCTCGCAACCACAGATAGCGCCGAACGGCGTTCGTTTCTGCGTACTTTTTTCTCCCACACTTGTCGACAAGAAAAACTGTATTGCAGCCATTTTTTCGTGACGAATCTGATCAGATATGTGGCGGGATTCATGGCTTCGCGCTGTACATTTCGTGTGCTGAGCTTCACTATTTTGGGTAAGCAAAAAAAAAAAAAAGTTATAGTCAGCTGTGACTGCATTTCGTCTACAAACAGGAACGTATTACCGAAACCCAACTCGCATTTCATCAAGCATTTAAGAAAACTTAGGAAAACCACAATAACGCCTTTTAACCTCAAATAAAACTGTATTCCTTCTCAAGTTACAAATATATACCGAAGCCTTTCACGTTGATGCAGATGTAACACAAAGTATAAAATCTAAAATTACTGTTAATGTTTAATCTTCAAATTGAATATTAACTCAAAATAATTGCGCCCTATTGTTCGGTAGGAAGAGCTACTGCTGTATTTGTGTGTGCCTCGAGGGGATAGTAGAGCATAGATCTTCCTACATTTGGGCCTTCTTGACGTAGTTTAACGAAATGATCAGTCAAAATATCTTGCTTTCACATTAGACAGAGCAACAACTAAAACCGAACTGATCCGGGCCGGCGGTAAGGCGATGTGGCAGACCGCGCCCGTGGGCCCTGGCGTGACGCTAAGCGGACCGTTGCTTAACGACAGCCAAAGAAGATAATTCACTGATTCGATTACATATTGAAAGCGTGCACTGCTCAAACTACTTCTTTTAAAAAGTAAATACGACAGCTGTGTTCCGTAATGATGTCAAAAATAGTTACAAAGTCAATTATTTATTCCTATTTCTGTGCAGTACGCTCAAAATACGTTAATTTTCATTTTGTGGTCGAAGTTCTTTCTTTTTACGCCTTTTCTTCTTAATATATAATGAGGAAATATGGCTCTGCATTGAGCGAACGCAATTTTTCTTGATTATTACGCATACGTGTTTCGGTGAAGATTTTCTATTTTCAGTGGGTTTCATTTATTATCTGTTGAACAATAGACAAATATCTTACAATTTAACGAAGGTGACATTTATCAGCTTTTGAAATTAGTGTATTTACATGACTGTAAGTACTGACAGAAATATTAAGAAAAAGAATAAATAGAGGGTGATTCAGCTGCCCCTCCCGCTGTCGTTCTGTGGAACCCACAATGTTTTAGGCAGACTTCATGAACCATAGGCGAGATTTTCATATTCCTTCGTTCGCTACACGCATGCTATTAATCCTCCAGAAAAAACGAGCATGGCATTTTTAGAGGAAATTTAATGCATTTAATTTTTGTACTGCGTTACGTTTCCTATGGAGGCGACGGTTTTCGAGTAATTCAAGAAAAATACACAGAAGTGACATTCAAAAGCGTCTGCAACACTCAGCGATCCGTCACCAGTCAGGATGTGATACTCCTTCCTACCACAGTACAAAAATTTCCGACTGCACGAGCTACTCCCGATATTCGACATTTTTTTGTCTCTGGATAGGCTGTTATGCCACGGGCACAGTCGGCTACTTCGTTAACGTTAGTAATTCAAACTTCCCGTTGAGGGTAATGAATGAAGAACAATTATTGAATACGTTCCGCTAAAACTAATTCGAACCAAACTTAACCATTAAAAGCACGATAGTTTCGTAGTTGAAGGCCCGACGAATACAACAATGTAATTGTTTATTTTATGCTGTTAAAATTAAGAAAATTGTTAGACAACATTTATACTAACATCAATTTTACAGTTTGTAAGAGCTCGACTAAGCAGGTAGCGTAATAAGGAGATTCTATAAAGACCGGGGAAAGGTCGAATGTGGTAAATAATTTTGCAAGAACAGACATAATGTCTGATAGGATAGACGCAATCAGTGATTTTACAATGTTAATTATAATCAGTCTTGATTGGAAACCCGCGCGACTGCTACGGTCGCAGGTTCGAATCCTGCCTCGGGCATGGATGTGCGTGATGTCCGTAGGTTAGTTCGGTTTAAGTAGTTCTAAGTTCTAGGGGACTGATGACCACAGATGTTAAGTCCCATAGTGCTCAGAGCCATTTGAACCATTTGATTGCAAAATGTTTATTTATATGACTGGTTTCGGTTAATCTAGAACCACCGTCAGATCTGATATTTGGGTTACAGGAGTAACCCGTCCAAATACGGCAACTTTCACATGCTGCGTCACATGTGACGCAGCATGTGAAAGTTGCTGTAGTTAGATAGGTTACTCCGGCGACCGAAATATCAGATCTGAAGATGTTTCTAGATGAACCGAAACCAGTCATATGAATAAACATTTTGCAATCAAGACGGATTATAATTAACATGATAAGTAATTCATGGAATCACTAACACTTATTCAGTGGTAGGAGGGAATGCCGTGAGCAACATAATAGAAATCCTGCATGGTGAGAGATTGGTGTGGAAGTCAATTGGTACGTTTTTCTTGAATTACTCGAAAACTCCGGCCTCTATCGAAAACGTATCCTACTAAAAACATAACTAGACTAAATTTCCTACAAAAAGGGTGGGTTTATTTTTCCTGTGGGACTAACAGTTTTGCGTAGCGAGGGAGAGAATATGAAATCTGGCGCGTGGTTTTTGAAAGCCAGCTATAAAACTACGGCTGAAAAAATCGAGAGCAGTAGGGGCAGTTGATTCACCTCGTATACTGTATACGTTACTGTTACATGTAGTTGCACGCAAGTACAGTATGTTCGGTATTTGCAGCGCAGCTATAATCATTGCATTCGAGTATGTCATCTGCAATTAATAATCACATATCAATGCTTCGTTAAATGTTGTTGTTGTTCTTGTTGAAGTGGTCATCAGTCCTGAGACTGGTTTGATGCAGCTCTCCATGCTACTCTATCCTGTGCAAGCTTCTTCATCTCCCAGTACTTACTGAAAACTACATCCTTCTGAATCTGCTTAGTGTATTCATCTCTTGGTCTCCCTCTACGATTTTTAACCTCCACGCTGCCCTCCAATACTAAATTGGTGATCCCTTGATGCCTCATAACATGTCCTACCAACCGATCCCTTCTTCTAGTCAAGTTGCGCCACAAACTCCTCTTCTCCCCAATCCTATTCAACACTTCCTCATTAGTTATGTGATCTACCCATCTAATCTTCAGCATTCTTCTGTAGCACCACATTTCGAAAGATTCTATTCTCTTCTTGTCCAAACTACTTATCGT
This sequence comes from Schistocerca cancellata, assembly GCF_023864275.1. NCBI lineage: Eukaryota > Metazoa > Arthropoda > Insecta > Orthoptera > Acrididae > Schistocerca > Schistocerca cancellata. The sequence goes on along the minus strand of NC_064630.1, from coordinate 320,372,048 downwards.
CCGTGTTTCACTTCCATACGTGGCTACACTCCATGCAAATACTTTCAGTAAAGACTTCCTGACACTTAAACCTATACTCGATGTTAACAAATTTCTCTTTTCTTCAGAAACGCTTTCCTTGCCATTGCCAGTCTACATTTTATGTCCTCTCTACTTCGACCATTATCAATTATTTTGCTCCCCGAATAGCAAAACTCCTTTACTACTTTAAGTGTCTCATTTCCTAATCTAATTCCCTTAGCATCACCCGACTTAATTCGACTACATTCCATTATCCTCGTTTTGCTTTTGTTGATGTTCATCTTATATCCTCCTTTCAAGACACTATCCATTCCGTTCAACTGCTCTTCCAAGTCCTTTGCTGTCTCTGACAGAATTACAATGTAATCGGCGAACCTCAAAGTTTTTGTTTCTTCTCTATGGATTTTAATACCTACTCCGAATTTTTCTTTTGTTTCCTTCACTGCTTGCTCAATATACAGATTGAAATCGGGGAGAGGCTACAATCCTGTCTCACTCCCTTCCCAACCGCTGCTTCCCTTTCATGTCCCTCGACTTTTATAACTGCCATCTGGTTGCCGTACAAATTGTAAATAGCCTTTCGCTCCCTGTATTTTACCCCTGCCTCCTTTAGAATTTGAAAGAGAGTATTCTAGTCAACATTGTCAAAATCTTTCTCTAAGTCTACAAATGCTAGAAATGTAGGTTTGCCTTTCCTTAATCTAGCTTCTAAGATAAGTCGTAAGGTCAGTATTGCCTCACGTGTTCCAATATTTCTACGGAATCCAAACTGATCTTCCCCGAGGTCGGCTTCTATCAGTTTTTCCATTCGTCTGTAAAGAATTCGCGTTAGTTTTTTGCAGCTGTGACTTATTAAACTGATAGTTCGGTAATGTTCACATCTGTCAACACCCGCTTTCTTTGGGATTGGAATTGTTATATTCTTCTTGAAGTCTGAGGGTATTTCGCCTGTCTCATACATCTTGCTCACCCAGATGGTAGAGTTTTGTCAGGACTGGCTCTCCCAAGGCCGTCAGTAGTTCTAAAGGAATGTTGTCTACTCCCGGGCCTTGTTTCGACTCAGCTCTTTGAGTGCTCTGTCAAACTCTTCACGCAATATTGTATCTCCCATTTCGCCTTCATCTACATTCTCTTCCATTTCCAAAATATTGTCCTCAAGTACATCGCCCTTGTATAGACCCTCTATATACTCCTTCCACCTTTCTGCTTTCCCTTCTTTGCTTAGAAATGGGTTTCCATCTGAGCTCTTGATATTCATACAAATGGTTCTCTTTTCTCCAAAGGTCTCTCTAATTTTCCTATAGGCAGTATCTATCTTACCCCTAGTGAGATAAGCTTCTACATCCTTACATTTGTTCTCTAGCCATCCCTGCTTAGCCATTTTGCACTTCCAGTCGATCTCATTTTTGAGACGTTTGTATTCCTTTTTGCCTGCTTCATTTACTGCATTTTTATATTTTCTCCTTTCATCAACTAAATTCAATATTTCTTCTGTTACCCAAGGATTTCTACTAGCCATCGTCTTTTTACCTACTTGATCCTCTGCTGCCTTCGCTATTTCATCCCTCAGAGCTACCCAATCCTTTTCTACCGTATTTCTTTCCCCCATTCCTGTCAATTGTTCCCTTATGCTCTTCCTGAAACTCTGTACAACCTCTGGTTTAATCAGTTTGTCCAGGTCCCATCTCCTTAAATTTAAACCTTTTTGCAGTTTCTTCAATCTACAGATCATAACCAATAGATTGTGGTCAGAGTCCACATCTGCCCCTGGAAATGTCTTACAATTTAATACTTGGTTCCTAAATCTATGTCATACCACTATATAATCTATATGATACCTTCTAGTATTTGGAGGATTCTTCCATATGTACAACCTTCTTTTATGATTCTTGAACCAAGTGTTAGCTATGATTCAGTTATGCCCTGTGCAAAATTCTACCAGACGGCTTCCTCTTTCATTTCTTTCCCCCAATCCATATTCACCTGCTATGTTTCCTTCTCTCCCTTTTCCTGCTCTCGAATTCCAGTCACCCATGACTATTAAATTGTACGTCTCCCTTCACTACCTGAATAATTTCTTTTATCTGATCATACATTTCATCAATTTCTTCATCATCTGCAGAGCTAGTTGGCATATAAACTTGTACTACTGTAGTAGGTGTGGCCTTCATGTCTATCTTGGCCACAATAATACGTACACTATGCTGTTTGTAGTAGCTTATCCGCACTCCTATTTTTTTATTCATTATTAAAGGCACTCCTGCATTACCCCTGTTTGATTTTGTATTTATAAGACCAGAAGTCTTGTTCCTCCTGTCACCGAACTTCAGTAATTCCCACTATATCCAACTTTAACGTATCCAGTTCCCTTTTTAAATTTTCTAACCTACCTGACCGATTAAGGGATCTGAAATTCCAAGCTCCGATCCGCAGAATGCCAGTTTTCTTTCTCCTGATAACGACGTCCTTCTGAGTAGTCCCCGCCCGGAGATCCGAATGGGGCACTATTTTGCCTCCGGAATATTTTACCCAAGAGGACGCCATCATCATTTAACCATACAGTAAAGGTGCATGCCCTCGGGAAAAATTACGGCTGTAGTTTCCCCTTGCTTTCAGCCGTTCGCAGTACCACCACAGCAAAGCTGTTTTGGTTAGTATTACAAGGCCAGATCACTCAATCATCCAGACTGTTGCCCCTGCAACTACTGAAAAGGCTGGTGCCCCTCTTCAGGAACCACACGTTTGTCTGGCCTCTCAACAGATACCCCTCCGCTGTGGTTGCACCTACGGTACGGCCATGTGTATCGCTAAGGCACGCAAGCCTCCCCACCGTGGGCTAGGTCAATGGGTCATGTGGGGGGGGGGGGGGCGTTTGTTAAATAATCTCTCAAATTTTAGGGCTAATGTGCAATTTTCGATTTTTTTCTTTTTCTATAGCACTACTGTCATTCTGTTACATTGTTTTGTTCCTAGTTTTACAATTTTACTGGCCAGGAGTGTAGCATGAGTGAAGCCTTGAGAACGGCGCTGTACGTGTGTCGGTAACCCCTGGCTATTAGAGGGGGAGTTAGTCGCCCGCCACGCGGAAGTGTGCCGGCCGCAGGCGCTGCTGGCGAGCCCCCCTCCTCCTACCCTGGTGGTGAGTGGCTGCAGACGCCCGCGGCGGGTCCCGGCGCATTGTCCCGCCGGCCGCCGCGGGCCGAGGCCCTCCACTGGCGCCTGCCTCCTGATTCACTGAGGCTTCAGCAGGCTGGAAACACGAGCAACTGGCGACACGGTTTCACTCTTCCTAAGCGCGTGCCGTTACAAATTTCACTCCCTGCCCGTGCTACTAAACAACTCGATCTCAGGACATCGTCGTCGCTGCTTTCTGTGTAGAGATAAATGCAGTGAATGTCTTTGACTCCTAAGCAAAATTAGCTGTGTTTCGGTATACGTAGCATTTCGGCCCAAATTAAGCTGGATAATGAGGTCCACTGAGCTTGGGCCCGCAGCACCAAGTACTTAGTGTTACTGCTTAATTGTAAATTTTGTATTAGGTACACAAAGGTAAAGGAATGGACGTGAGGAAGGAGACAGAAACCCGTCTAAGTGTCCAGTCAGATGAAATTCCGAATGAACAAAGAAACTTGCGAAGTGGAAAATTCATATTTTCAAGAGTGGTGGCCTACAGCTCCTTAATATTTGGAAAATATTAGTGTCTCGAGTTGCTGATAAAATCGTTTAACAACCGGTTTCAGTCGACAGACTATCATCATACCACAATGAACTGACACATAGGTTGTGGTGTCACCGCCAGACACCAGGTGGTAGCTTTAAATCGGCCGCGGTCCATTAGTACATGTCGGACCCGCGTGTCGCCTCAGTCAGTAATTGCAGACCGAGCGCCACCACACGGCAGCTCTAGAGAGACGTACTAGCACTCGCACCCAGTTGTACGACGACTTTGCTAGCGACTACACTGACGAAGCCATTCTCTCATTTGCCGAGAGATAGTTAGAATAGCCTTCAGCTAAGTCCATGGCTACGACCTAGCAAGGCGCCATTAACCATTTCTATAGAGAGTCTCACTTGTATAACCAAGAGCGATGTACCACAATGATGGAATAAAGTTAAGTATGAACGCAGCTACGTACTTTTCTTTATAGCATTAATTACGTATCCTGTTCCAGACTTCACGCCCGTCTGCGTTAGATAGCGTGCATTTCGGCCTCCTCTACCTACAAGGTGTTGGCACATTTGCCAACACATCATAGGTAACATTCAAGCATAAACAGTCATAAATCTGTTAACTGACGTAAATGCGAACGACAACACACGTAATAAAATATCAAATACACACTTAAAAGCATTAAAGCATTATATATGGCGAACAGAAGATAGTTGGCGTCAGTTAATAAATCCATGAATGTAACAATCTTGTGAAAAGAAAAGTGCTACTCACCATATAGCGGAGATGCTGAGTCGCAGGTAGGCACAACAAAAAAACTGTCACAATGTAAGCTTTCGGCCAACAATGCCTTTCACGAAAATAGATGACACACACACACACACACACACACACACACACACACACACATACATACACGCACACGCAAATGCAACTCACACACACATGACTGCAGTCTCAGTCGTATGTGTGTGTGTGTGTGCGTGTGTGTGTGTGTGTGTGTGTGTGTGTGTGTGTGTGTCATCTATTTTTGTCAAAGGCCTTGTTGGCCGTAAGCTTACATTGTGACAATCTTTTTGTTGTGCCTACCTGCGACTCAGCATCTCCGCTATGTGGTGAGTAGCACTTTCCTTTTCATAGTATTGTTCCATTCCACCCTGAATTTTCCATTGTTTGAAATCTATCAATTTGTCACTGACAATATAAATACGACACCACACAGAGTGATGTAAACAACTAAGAACAAGTGAACTTGTAGGCTAGTGTAACCCCTACGTTTGCGTGATAGAGTAATAGTAGTGTACGCATACGTGGAGAACTTGTTTACGCAGCAATCGCCGACATACTGTAGCTGAGGCGGAATAAAGGGAACCATCCTGCATTCTCCGAGACTGATGGAAAACCGCCTAATAACCATCCACAGACTGGCCGACTCATTGGACCTTGACACAGGTCCACCGGGCGGATTCGTGCCGGAGACCAGGCGCTCCTTCCACTAAGGGGAAATCGTGCGTTAGACCGCACGGCTAACCCTGCGGGCTGTCCGTAATTGGTTACATTACTTTTATTTTAAATGAAGACTGCTACTTTTACTATCTGACGTGAAACATTTTATATTCGCCTAATGTGGTGAGACATTTTATTACGTGTGTTGTCGTTAACTTGTACATCACTTAGCAGATTGGCCACTGTTTACTCTTGTACGTATTATTTCAATTTGGTACACAAAAACTGGATGATGGTCTGTCGACTGTAACTGGTCGTTAAACAGAGAATTTTATCAGCTGCTCGAGGCAGTGATAACGGCATTTTTCGAAAATTTATGGTTAATTTTGTCCCTGTTCCACGACGAGGTGGTGCAGGACCGCACGACACTGAGTCGTCGTTACTAAGGTAGTTTGGGGGGGTGGGGGGGGGGAGTGGTCAACGTAGCCGTGTAATGAGTTGTTTTGGTTGTATTTTGTTAGACAGAGCCGGCCGGGGTGGCCGAGCGGTTCTGGGCGTTTCAGTCTGGAACGATGCGACCGCTAAGGTCGCAGGTTCGAATCCTGCCTCGGGCATGGATGTGTGTGCTGTCCTTAGGTTAGTTAGGTTTAAGTAGTTCTAAGTTCTAGGGGACTGATGACCTCAGATGTTGAGTCCTATAGTGCTAAGAGCCATTTGAACCATTTGTTAGACAGAGTGTAAACGATAACTGTTTACAACGTGCCACGGTGGTGTAAGGGAAGTCAAGACGAACAATTTGATACAGGGTACTTGCTGTCTATCAGGCTGGGAAACAACCTTGTAATGGGCTACAAAAAACACCCACCCAAGCTACAGCGCAAGTGCGCCTCGCGAGATTCTCGACATCCTTTCACTCTCTTACGCCATCGGCTTAGTCAGCTGTTTAGTTAACCTTATTAATTTAATCTTTCCCGTGAGAGTACCGAAAAAAATGACGTTTGTAAACGTTACGTAATAACTAGTTAAATTCAGAATTCGGTCTACACTTAACCCTTACAAGCACGGCAGTTTCGTAATAAGGAAGCCAAACATAGCAACGAATTAACTGTTAAAATTCACGATATTTTGAGGTAAAATTTACACAAACGTATGTTTTATATGTTGTAAGACTAAGCCACATTATCGTGGTGCATACTCTACAGCGTAAGTGGCTTTTGTAGGCCAGTTTCAGGCTCTTTCCCAGCTCGATAGATTTTCTACGGCTCTCAGAGTAACGAATTGTTGCATTTTATATTACCCAACCATTTTATTTTAACTATCCAGTCGTTCCTAGCTCAAGATGAAGGAATTTGATAGACTATATATGACAAGAGGTGCAGTATAAGCTCTTAGTAACAGCATTTTCCGTAGTTCCACGCCATCGTTAACCATCGTACGGTTATAGCGTGTAAACCGAGTGCGATGTTATACGGAGAAACATAGTAATTTTAAATGTGTGACGCATCCACATTAATGGTGCTAGTAATGCTGATTTGAAGACAAGGATAATATTTGCACTCGCAACCACTACAAATGTGGACACCATTTAAATATAACATATCCAAAAACTAGTGCGGCACCAACTGCCATCACTGAATTTTTGTATAGTTCTGTTAAACCTAGCACGTTTTATAATCTGATTTATTGCTGTGTTTAATTTTTAACCGCTTGTTAATTACAATAAATTATTGTTGCTTCAATTCATCAGTATGCTTGAAAATGTTGTAAGACCGAAATTATGCAATAGTACACAAATGAATAAAGAGAAAATGACAGCTGCCTGCGGAATCATATCATTGGAACGAACTCCTTAACATCCGTTAGAGCGAGTACTCCGCATCCTGAGTATTTGTCCTCCAATTATTTATTACGAAAAAATTATGAGATTTTATTCGTGACAGGCCTCCATAATCGTGGCTGATAACTCAGGGTTGGTTGGAGAAAAACGGAAGAACTATTGTCGATGTTTTAAATGCGAGTTTCCCTGATAAAAGCGGTGTATTTATAGGATTTAGCATGGTCTAGAATACACTGGCCTTCATGATCTGCGCTACATCACTCCGTGGGACATGGAACATTTTCGTTTACAGCAGCCACGAACTACCAATACCAACTCAGCCTAAACGTACCGAGAATTATTAGTGAATGTCACGTGGTGTTCTTTCCACAACTCCATCTCACAGAAGCGGCATATCTTTATTTGGTGTGGACTCACTGTCTCCTCTGCACCATGAATGAGATTCAGTGACACGAAGGACCATGTGGTTACGATGTGATTCTGCTGCAGTCATATTCCACGTTATGGTGCATAGATATTCTACGTTCATGTAGGTCATGTGGGACGTTGTTGTCTATTGTAATTTTCTCTACAGACGGGTGCATGGTATGAATAAACAGGTTTTTTTCGTAAGAAAATGAAACGTCTACAGCCGTCCTTGTGATTTATTGTGTAGCTACCAGTGCGCCATCTTCAGTCCTTAGTTGATGCTGAAGGGGTTATCGCGATCCACATACACACGGATCAATGGTCAACACAACTGGTATACGCAGACTATCTCTAACTGTGATGTCAGCACTCCATCCATCAACTTCCAATTGATATGTGGTTATTCAGCATTAACTGATATGTGCTCATTACATTCCTTATCTTTTCGAGGATCTTTGCCGTATTTAAAATCAGTCAGTAGGCGTTGGTTACCTGGCCTCGATTAAGATGTCAAATTCTAAAATTCCAGATCCCTAACGTCATAAACCCTTTGATTACCACCACTGAACAGTGAGTTCCAGAACTAGTTGCAGAAAAACTTTTTATCATTGACTTTGTGATAGTGAGAGTGTGCACCAGATTGCCCATGAGATCTTACTGATTGACGACATGATTGTCTCATTGGATGGCGATGGCGGACACGGTGGTCCTCCATGTGGTAATATACAAAAAAAAGCCATATGCCAGCATTGAAGGTCACCTTCCGTTCACCTTTCATTCAGTTATCATACATAGAAACAGGTTGCGCCAAATATAGTTTGTGCTCCTTAAGAGATTAAAGAAAATTAGAAATAAAGGGACTGAACAGCAACCTTGAGAAAAAGGTTACTGTACCACCACCGAAGTTCAGAGTTGCGTGTATGATTCGTTTTGAATTTCCATCTTGTTTTCTGATATACTACAAAACGTAAAGTATGGACAGTAAAATTCGTAAACGAAATTGTGCCTATCCGTAGGCTTTAAAGGATTTATTTGAGTTATGATTTCTCCTCAGTTAGTTTTACTTGATTATGATTATAGGAATGTTCTGTAGATTCTTTAACAATACGGGCGTACATAAAGTCCGGGAACACGTTCAACTTTGAAGAGAAACCCTGAAAGATTTTTCTTTTTTTTTTCATGTATACCGCCACAGGGTAAATTGGTAATTTGCCGATAGTCAGCGCTAGTCACAAACATTGCGACTTCAGGCCCGGAGCGAGCTTTCTGTGTGTCGGAGTTCAACAAAAACAAGTGTGCTACAGCTGTTCAACGGATGTTTAGAACCAGTACGGTACGAAACCACCAACAAGGAAGGCAATTTACCACTGGCACAACAAATTCGTTACGACGGGTTGCTTGTGCCCGGCAACGAGAAGCGGAGTTCCCAGTGTGAGTGAAGTGAATGTGGAGCGCGTAAGAGAGACATTCATGGCCTCCCCGTCACCAGATCTCACTCCGTGTGAGTGGCGACACATTAAAGAACTGGTGTATGTACCGCCTCTACCACGTGATGTAGCTGAGCTGCGGGAGAGAATACGGAAGCGACTGCCACAGTCGATGGGATGGGTATGACAAGGATTCGATTACCATATTGGCGTCTGCAAAAAGAAAACTCCAGAGTTTTCGTCAAAATGCAATATGTATGACATCTGTACAATGCTTAGTTCTTGTGCAATAAATAATTGAAGGTGTTCCCGGACTTTACGTACACTCCTTTTTCATGTTGGGACTGTGAAGATAGAATAACAATAACAACAGTTTGTGCAAGAATTCGTTTTGTACGTACGTATCGTTGTACGAGGCTTATTCAGAAAGTAAGGTCCGATCGGTCGCAAAATGGGAACCACTGTGAAAATGAAAAATGTTTTATTTGCAACAGTTGTCTACACCTTCCAGCTACTTCTCTACATAGTCGCCACACCGATTAAACATTTCTCATAGCGTTGTACCAACTTTCGAAAACCCTCGTCTTAGAAGGCAACCAACAGTGCTTCCTGCCAATTCTCTACGCTGGTCTACAGCTCGTTGTCTATGGCAGAACATTGTCTTGATAGCCAACGGTTCATGTGAGCAGAGATGAAACTCAGGGAGAGTCAATTACGGGCTCTACTGTGAGTGATCAAACACTTCCAATAGAAAGCACTGCAGGAGCATCTCCATTGTCCTTGCAGAGTGCGGCCGAGAATTGTCCTTTAGAAAAAAACGCATGACAGCTATGTTATGTGAGCTGCATGACATCAGGCGCAATCTTACACCAGGCCCTCATACTTGGCGGGACACACTATTGTTGTAAGCATCCTTACATGTTAACTGTGTGCTCAGAACTGAATAGAGCGACGTGACGCGATCAACGACCATCCTAGAGGGACTGCCCAACCTATCTGTGCAAAGCTTCATCGGATTTTAACTGTGGTTTCCATTTCGCACCCCATCGGACCTTACTTTCAAAACAGCCCTCGTCTTATACATCTTGAAAATTTCACAAAAACATGTAGATTGTGTTCTCGTAATTGGACGGGCGTTAGTCGTGGCGGATCGTAGACCATCTGACTTACAGCGGGGCAACACAACTATCGAAAGAATGTGTGTGGAACATCAACGTGTTACGTTTAACCCGCAAAAGATGCGATCAACATAAACTCTTTGAAGGAGGTTACAAGAGTAACATCCTGTGAACACTTAAGTCGTAAAAGTGACCGTTACCTTATGTGGACAACAATGGAGCAGAAATTCGACCAGAAACCACTTCTAAATTTCACTGAGATTATAGAACCGGACGCCAGACATCACGTGCAAAATGGATTGGTGTACAAAATGTTACCATGGTTATTGGTGCAAAAGGAACTAAGCTAACAGGACCCCGGCATAGAACGTTATCTACCCGAGGTTACATGGCAAGATGTACACTTTTTCTATGTTTTTAAAGGGTGGGATGTATATACACTGTAACACACACACGCACACACACACACACACACACACACACACACACACACAAAAACAGAGAGGAAGAGAGAGAGAGAGAGAGAGAGAGAGGGGGGGGGAGGGAGGGAGGGAGGGAGTGAGAGAGAGAGAGAAACGACCCACTAGGAAGGATTTATGATTTATTCAAGAGAAAGTGCTTTACAAATTGAGGACGTCAATAACTCGTTGTTACAATCTTTGGTCCTTATGCAAGCATTTATTCAGCTTGGCATTGATTGATATAGTTGTAGGATGTCCTCCTGAAGAATATCTTGCCAAATTCTGTCCAAGTAGCGCGTTACATCGTCAAAATCCTGAGCTCGTTGGAGGACCCTTACTGCCTCAAAGTTCTCAATTGAGGGGAGATCCGGCAACCTTGCTGGCCAAGGTAGGGTTTGGCGAGCACGATGAGAAACAGGTCATCGGGGTTGTATTCGTAGCTGGACTTATCGCTAAAGACAATTCATCCCCAGTCAAAGAGATTCCACGTCGAAGGCGTGTCTGGACACATCCCGGGCAGCAGTTGGATACCAAACTGACTGTGGCCTATCATGCCCGACACCAGGGAATGACGGTCTGGAGTGCCATCTCTACTCATAGGAGGACCCTGCTGGGTTTCATCCGCCGCAACTCTACACCACAGTGGTAAAGCGACAACGTTCTACGCCCTGTTTTATTGCCATTCACGGCAAGCCATCATGGGCTTAAATTACAATCAGATAACACCAACTCACACACAGCGAGAGTTCAACTGCTTGTTTTCCAACTTACCACACCCTACCTCGGTCAGCAAGGTCGCCGGAGCTCTCGTCAGGTGAGAACCTTTGGATCATTATGGGCAGGACCCTCCAATAAGTTAGGGGTTTTGATGATCTAAGGCGCCAGTTGGACAGATTTTGGCATGCTGTCGCAGTGGATAACATAGCCAAGCAAAATAAGTGCCGGCGCAGTGTCAGAGGCATAGCGGCGCGTTACTGACTTGCTCAACTTGTGCAACTCTTTCTGAAATGTCTATCATTTCTTTATCTGTACATGTAAATCAGATCTACCAATTTCCGTTCCATTCGAATAATTCTTTCATGGAGCGTCGTCGCTTTTTTTTTTCTTTAAATCGGTAGATGTTAACGAAAGCTTGTACGTCAAAAAGCCTACCACCGATTTTTAAATTGGGTGAGGGGTCTGAGAATTTTAGCGATAATCTCTAATTGCTTTCTAATGTAATTTTGTTATTATTTGTATTATCAACTTTTCGCTTCTCCACATAACTATTTTAATCTATAATTGTTTTCTCATGTAATTTTTGTTAATTATTACATAAGGTAGTCTCACTTCCATCTTTAATTAGCAACCCACCATCATAATTTAGTTGTTATCCTCATAAGTGCAATTAATATCACACTCTACCGTTTCGTGCAGATTACTCCCGTTGTGTTTAGCGAAATTCCTTCCCCTGCCGGCCCACGGCTACTTCCAGAACCGTTGCAGACCTCGCTGACCTTGGCCACAGTTCAAGTTGCCTCCCCGGGGACCCACCCCCTCCCACTCTCGGCCGCTCTCCCTGCTCAGAACTGGGAGGACACTCCCTCACCCCCTCTCCTTCACACGCTTTCCGCATTCCACATGCCCGACCCTCTTGTCACCGCTAACCACGACCCGCAAACATCTGTCGGCAGTCTCCTCGGGAAATCAACACCCGAACGCACCAAGCTGCATATTGCACATGCAAATGTCCAATCTCTGCCAGCTCACTTCGACGAGTTCAAATATATATTTCAGACTACTGATATACACGTAATACTTTTGTCAGAGACTTGGCTGAAACCAAGTATTCCTACAAATTCCGTAAACCTAGATGGCTATATCTTCCTCAGGCACGACAGATGCAACAGACGAGGGGGCGGAGTAGGGGCGTACATACGCTCTGATTTGTCACCCACTGTACTACACACATCCGACAACAATGTAGATAAACAAGAGGAATATATGTTCATAGAGATCAAATCCCTTAACAGAAAGTGCTTAATATGTGTCCTTTACAAACCTCCTAAAGTAGGCGGGTTCGCCTGCTTCGAAACTGCCCTCTCTAGTCTCGAATCGTCATATGAACATGTAATTATAGCAGGTGACACTAACATTAATTTTCTGTGCAATAGTCCTTCCACTGGGAAATTTAAGAGGATGCTTTCTTCCTCAAATATGACGCTACTTCAGCTGGCACCTACTCATCACACGACTACCAGTCACACTTTCATAGATATATTCGCAACGAAATCTCCAAACAGAATAATCCGCACCTCTCAAATATCTGCACCTGGCATGTCGGCCCATGACATCATTTTCATGACGTATTCATTAGAATGTCCTAGAAAAAAACAAAAACTGTCTACATACCGAGACTTCAAACGCATAAATTTGCCTGAACTCGAAACTGAGGCACAAGAAATAGTTTGGGGGATGACCTCTACTCCCCTCATGGACATAAACGACAAACTCCAAGATTTCACTACCAAAATTACTAAACTATATGTCAAATACGCTCCAATAAAGGCCAGAAAAGTAAAAAGGAAACCTGACCTTGGCTGACTGATGAACTAAAACAGCTCATGAATCTCAGAGACGCTGCTCATCGAGCATACAAGATACACCCTACACCTGAAAATCACATTGAATACAAGCAGAAGCGAAACAAAGTCAGTCAAGCGGTGAGAAACGCTAAGCTCAGGCATGCCCGTACATTAGCTGACAATAGATGTAGACCAGCTATCCTGTGGAAAAATCTCCGTAGTCTTGGTTTAGGCAAAATAAAAGTTGCAGAAAATCCCATGGTCCCAGCTGAAGAACTAAACCGATTCTTCACATTACCTGCAACCACAATTGAACCGCAAAAAAAAAAAAAAAAAAAAAAACAGAGAATCATTGATTACTTCATGGGGATGAACGACTGTAGCAAAGAAAAATTCTATCTACGGCACGTCACTTGCAATACCGTCAAGAAAGCCATAATGCGGATTAGATCAGCATCTACTGGACATGATGGCATCACTATCCAGATGGTAAAACTTATTATTGATCAACTACTGCCCTCTATAACAGACATTTTCAACGACTCATTAATCACAAGTGTTTTCCCTGAGGCCCGGAAACTGGGACAAATTAAGCCACTGCCTAAAAAGGACATCGCCACAGCACCCTCTGACTACCGCCCCATCTGCCTTCTTCCTGCACTATCAAAGGCCTTAGAATATATAGTCCATGACCAGCTCACCAACTACCTAACTACTAACAACCTAATAGACGAATACCAATCAGGTTTCCGTAAACATCGAAGCACAACATCCGCACTAATAAAGGTGACAGATGACCTGAAACTTGCCATGGACAGACAAGAAGCGACTATCATTTGCTTCTTAGATTTCAGCAAAGCATTTGATACTGTCGACTTCGACATCTTACTAGCCAAACTTAGCGGTCTAAATTTCGCACCAAGTGCAGTGCAATGGTTTCGCTCATACATGACATCTCGTCAGCAACGCGTCCTGTCCGGGAATATAAAATCACAATGGCGGCAGTTAGTGTCAGGCGTTCCCCAAGGCTCAGTACTAGGTACCATACTCTTCTCTCTGCATGTCAATGATGTGTCATCGGTTCTGACTTATTGCAAATATCATATGTATGCTGATGACCTTCAGTTGTATCTAAGTGCGGAACCAAACAATCTGAAGAAAGCTATTGAAAACTTCAATACTGATCTCGATGCACTATCAAAATGGGCACAGGACATAGGACTAAAACTAAACCCATCTAAAACCCAAGCGGTACTTGTTGGTCACTCTAAGCTCATTAGCCCAAAACATCGGGAATCCGTACCATCTCTTATCCTAAATGGAACAAATATTAATTTCTCTCCCTCAGCAAAGAGTTTGGGAGTAATAATAGATGAAAATCTAAATTGGACAGAGCACGTAACTGCAGTGTGCAAAAAAGCATCAGCATCCCTCCATGTCCTACAAAAATATAAAAAACTCTTCCCTTTCGATCTGAAAAAGAAATTAGTACAAACGCTTGTATTCCCAATCATTGATTACAGCGATATTATCCTACAAGGCCTCTCTCAGGAAAACTCGCGACGTCTGGAACTGGTCATGAACGCCTGTGTCCGATATATCTGTGACATTCGACTTTTTGATCACATTTCACCAGCATATGCAAAATTGTCCTGGCTGCGTGCAGACAAACGCAGAGATTTCCATACACTCTGTCTCATCTACTGCCTTATAAATGTACACTGTCCCTCATATCTCTCCTCGTCCTTAACGCTTATGTCTGAACAACATGATAGAAACACACACGTTCCCATCATAATAAAATCCTCTCTGTTCCACTGCATCGCTCAGTCGCCTTCTCCAAGTCCTTTACAGTAGCGGGAACCCGACTCTGGAATAACCTTCCTCGGTATGTTAGAGAACTTAAAAACATATCCAGCTTCAAAAAACAGTTAATGACGTATCTACTTAAGCAACAGTAATGATTTCCTTTGTACACGAATGCACTTCACCTCATTACTTCCCTCTTTCCCCCCCCCCCCCCTTAAGTCTCCCTCCCCCAAAACTCGCTATACTAGTAAACATCTACTTTACACACCAACATATTAATGTACATCTGCACAAATCTTCATTACTATTGCCAATTTTTCTCATGTTTATCATTATTATTTAATTTTTTTTATTGTAACTATTATTACTTTTATCATAATTTGTATGTATAGTACCTGTGGTAAAAATACTGCAAGTACTTACTTTATTAGGTCTTAGTCATTATTCTTTATTCATATTGTGACTAGAGTAATGTAATTTTCTTATTTAAAGTATTGTCATGATGTAACTCTGATGTGTGAAATGCTGCATGTGTGAAACACTGGTCCGATGTAAGAGAGGGCCTGATGGCCCTAATCTGATCAGGTTAAATAAATAAATAAAAAATAAATAAATAATCTTGTGGTGTTTCATTAATGTCACTCTTCCTCACGGACCTGTCCCCGAGGTTGGCAGCACACTGGTAGTGCACTGGAGGAAGTTTGGAGGACGGCGGTAAAAATCCCCAACAGACTGTCGAGATTTAACTTCCCTGTGTTTTCACTGAACCTACTTACATATTCTGGAATGAATCATCTGAAAAGGCAGCGCCTATTTCTTTCCGCATCTATCCAAAATCCGAACCTCTACTCGATCTTTAATGATCTTCGTAGTTGACTGGACGCTTGATTTTCATGGACGACATACACAGAAGATAAAACAGTGTTTTTCAAAAACATTCATCCAATTTCACAAAGAGTTCATGCGGATTCAGTTGCATCGAGTCCTTCCTGATGGGGATGAACAACAAGAGATATGTGAATTAATTCTAGGTGTAGAGATGGAGACAACCCCATGCAGCCACATTAAAACAAATACATATCTTCCTCTCCCTCTACCTCTCTCTCTCTTTTTGTTTTTGTTTCTCTCTCTCTTCCTGCCTTCTGAGCACACACACATAAAGCGTACCGAAATAATTAACATTTCACACACACACACACACACACACACACACACACACACACACACACACACACACACACACTTACATACATGCATACACAAATAGATCACAGATATCCCAAAAATTATACTCTAAAGTTGGTAATAACGTTCGATTTTTGGCAATAATATCCGACAGTCGGAAGGACAAACCAAAACATTTCATCGAAACAAGTTTTCAGTTCCTAGTGCTGTGAAGTTTGGTAAACAAAAGCCCAAATGGCTATTACAAGAAGAATAACAACGCCAAAAATGGAACAAAAACTCAATATATAGAACATCATCCACGGAACCTGCAGGTAGAAGTTAAAATATTTCTACACCGTAGAAACGCCAACCACCAGCATTATATAAACTAAGTAGTAAAAGATTTGTACATATTCCAGGCCACTGAAGATGGATTGCGAAGAATGAAGGAGAGACGCATATGGCACGAAAATGTGTTTCATACAGTTGTAGTTAGACGGTCCAAAAGTAAAAATTATCAACATAGCGTAATATTACACGCAACTGAGGACGATAGGATTGCCAAAGTTGAAGATAGAGGCAATTATTTCATTTTACACGAAGCATTCAGTAATTAGACTACATTCCGCTTAAATGGGAAAGTGAACTGCCACAACGTAATAATGTGACATAGCGGCCACATATTGTAATCGAGCATGAGAGAGACAACTCCACGTTTTGCGCCATTCCCCTAGAAAAAAATATATGCCCCACTCATTTCGCGGGAAAGACAACTGCACGAATCATGTGCCTTGAAATGTTGGAGATATGGCTTTTTCCACGATTATGTGAGGACATTTCGAAAATTTCCCTTTTCAAGAAGACCAAATATGACTGGCCCGACGCCTGGATGTAACAGCATGTCGCAATTTTCGCCCATAAAAGACATACGAATCTTGTATCGCACCATTGGCCTCCAAGGTCGCTTAATCTTACGGTATGTGATAAATCTTGAGGGAGCGAGGATGAGGAGACCGGGAGAGTGATAGTTGTTGTCAAAGACTGTGTATGTGACTTTCTTTTCATGATTTTCAGGTGCACTGCGACACCACATGCCAACTAACTGCAGACTTGTACGGAATGTGTTAGACTACTGTCAGGGTATTTGTCGCACCAGAGAACGTACAATGAACATTTGTGAAGGGTAACTGAAAGCTAGGAGAAAACCAGAAAAGAATAGAATCAAAGTCTTTGAGATGTGGTGCTCCAGAAGGATGTTAAGAATTAGATGGACTGATAAGGAATGAGGAGGTTTTCCACAGAATTAGCGAAGAAAGGAACCTATCTTGACTGTAAGTGCTACTCTCAATTGTAGAAGTTGCCACAGGAGAGGAAGTCTAGACTGGCAACATCAAACCAGTGAGGGGAATGATGATTCGAAAAACAAAGTCCTATGGTACAAACTGTTTTAATTCCCTTTAACTAACTTTTAAGACTGTTTAGCACAGATCATTCTAGCTCTGTTTAGCGACTTTGGCCACTAAATTTCCCAGCTCCCTGGAGATACCTGCCGCTTTCACATTTGACAACCTGCGTCACTAAGTCGGCAGGCTTCGCTATGCTCTGCTACCTTGCCAGCGCTGAATCAGACTCGCTAATGTCCATCTTTGGCTTCCTCCCGAGCTTTGCACCTGAACTTACCTGCAACTTGGCTGACTGAAGAAATAAAACAGCTCATGAATCTCAGAGACGCTACGTATCAGTCATACAAATTACTCCCCATGCCTGAAAATCATATTGCTTACAAGCAGAAGTGGAACACAATTACTCAATCGGTGAGAAATGTAAAATTCATGAATATCCGTACGTCAACTGACAACAGAAATAGCCCAGCTGCACTGTGGAAAAACCTATGTGGTCTAGGTACAGGCAAACTAAAAGCTTTAGGTTATCCAACAGTCCCAGACGAAAATTGAACCAGTACTTCGCCTTACCTACAACCACAGCTTAACCACAAACGAAACAGAACCTCGTTGATTACTTCATTGCGATACATGACTGTAGCCACGAAAATTCTATATAAAGTATGTTTCTTCCAATATCGTCATAAAGCCATCATCCATACCAGAGCATCATCTACTCGACACGATGGCATCACTGTCCAAACGATGAATCTTATTATTGACCCACGACTGCCAAATGTAATAGATATCCTTAACTACTGCTTACCCACAAGAAATTTCCCTGTGATTGATTGCCGACCCATTCTTCCTGCATTATTCCTGCATTGCCCAAGGCATTAGAATATCTAGTCCACGACCAGCTAGCAAACTACCTAAGGAAAATCAACCTACTACACGAATACCAGTCAGGATTTCATAAACATCGCAGCACAAGTTCTGCCTTAATAAAGGTAACAGATAACCTAAAACTTGCCATGGACACACAACAGGCGACAATCATGGGATTCTTAAACTTTAGCAAAGCCTCTGCCACAGTCTACCTCGACATCTTACTTGCCATAATTAGCAGCCTAAATTTCTCGCGAACTGCAGTGCAATGATCTCGCTCGTACCTGACGTCTCGCCAGCTATAAGCAATGCACGGCACCATGAATTCACAATGGAGGCAGATAGTAACAGACATCTTCCAGGATTTGGTATGAGGTCCTATTCTCTTTCCAATGTGTGACAATCATGTGTCACCAGTTTTGTCCAACTACAAATAGCACATGTACGCTGACAAGTCCCTGGTTGTATCTGAGGGTGAAAACAGTAAACTTGTGCGCTATAAAATTGAGCACAGGATGTCGCGTTAAAGATCATCCCATCCAAAACCCAAGCGATAGTGATTGGTCTGTCTAGGCTCATTAGCTTGAAATATCGGGAATCCCTACCATCTTTAACCCCAAATGGTACAAGTAACAACTTCTCTCCTTCAGCAAAGAGTCTAGGAGTAATAATATATCAAACTGTAAATTCGCCTGAGCTGTAAGCACATTGTGGAAGAAGGCATCAGCATCTATCCACGCCCTACAAATACACAAAAAGCCCTTCGTTCTTTACCTGGAAAAGGAATGTGTAAAAACGCTTATACTTACAGTTATTGACTGCAGTGATGTTATCCCCCAGGAAAGCGCACGGCACCTGGAACTGGTCACAAATTTCTGTGTTCGCTATATCTTTCATGTTCGACTCTTTCATCATATTTCACCAATACAGGCACAGCTATCCTGGCTGTGTGCAGACAAGGGCAACGATTTCCATGTCTTCTGTCTTCTCTACTGTCTTATCAACGTACACTGTCGCTAATATTTCTCCTTGACGATAACTCTCTTGTCTGAACAACATCGCAAAATTATTCGTTCCCATTACAGCAAAAACTTTTCTCATCCACTCCATCGTTCAGTCACTTTCTTCTCAGTAACAGGAAACTGATTCTGGATTAATCTTCCGCAGTATATTAGAGAACTGAATATCTTTTCAAGCTTCAGAAGAAAGTCAGTGATGATTACCGTTTTCCCTACACGCAATCGGTACCGTTTTAAGTCGCTCTCCCGAACCAGAACTTCTTTATTTGCCAGTATTCTCAGCTCGCAGAGTCTCCTTAAATTTCCGTCCCCCCAGATTTCACTATATCACAAAACATCTGCTTTGTACATCCATAAATTATTTTTATATCTGCCACTATCATTATTGTTATTATTGCAATTATTATTAGTATCACTATTAGTGGCAGCAGCAGCAGCAGCAGCAACAGTAGTAGTACAAGTAATGCTAGTATCAACCTTGGTAATTCACAGTCAGTTTTACTTACATTGATACTATAGACGCCAAATCAATTCAACACACTTTGTCATATTGAAATCGTTACTTCTTAGGTAACTCTGATACAAAAGAAGTATTGTATGTGCGAAACACTGCTCCGAAGTATGAGAAAGCTTGATGGCGCTAATCACATCAGGTTAAATAAATAAATGACCATAAAATATGTGTAACTTACAATCCACATGAAATTTATATCTTCATTACTCTAGACGGTATGGTCTTCAGAGATTTGATGCCACCTTGTGCTCCACAACAATGAAGCCCTTAACGATGTCGGACAACGCCAAAGCTCTGTAACAATATCGTCAAGTACCGAATGGCGGAAGAGATTTAGTGAAGATGTATGCAATTGACCTAAACAAGGAAAATCGAAGTGGATTGCATATTGGTAAATGCTGCAACACCAAATTACGTTCCCTGGGCACTGTAGAATCCCACAGCGCTCGCGCACTCTTGTGTGTGTGTGTGTGTGTGTGTGTGTGTGTGTGTTCTGCTGGCCGGCCACACACTCGCACCCCAGCGCGGCCTGTCTCCCCTCGTTTGCGTTGGCACGCCGCGCTCTGCCGTCCACACAACGCTCCTATTTTTGCGGACCTGGCAGTCGACCACATGGCACTCCTTGACACAATAATCGCCTTCTGGCTGTACGACACTTCTTCCATTAGCCATCATCCGCGGCACTCCCCAACTCAGAGTAGCCTACTCATCACAAATGCTCTTTCTCGCGGGGGCTTCTACAGCTGTCTCCCAACCTACTCCATTAAAGTGGAACGCCTGCCTACGTTTAAAGAGACATGGCCTCATGGCCTCATAAATTTATTTCTGTGATGGGGAACATTACTTACAATCACTAGATGACCTTACGTTCGTAACAACTGCATAGCCGTAACCTTATTCTGATTTCGCGTTAAATCATACGAATACGAGGGGAATATTCCTCGATCTGGCATTATACATACACTGCTGGCCATTTATGTACATTGCAGCAACACGAAAGATCTTAAATAAGATTTTAGTTATGTAGTATGCAGTACAGTAGGACGAATACATTACAAATTTTGTGATTTGGAGATACACAGAGAGCGAAATTAGCGCACACATGTACCACCTGTAGAGCAAAATGCCTATAAACCGGCTTAGTATCGAGTAGAGCTGAGCTTGAATAACAGGTGCGGGTGCGTCACTCTATGTTGCTTCAGCCCTACGCCACAGCTAATCAGTCGTAGTTGCTGGTAGGTGGTGCTGTGCCAGTTGCTAGGCACAGTTGTTTTCAGTGCCTCTGTGACCTTGAGAACGTGCTGGTCAGAGCTGCAGGCAAACAGCCTTTGTATCTTAGGTATGGCAGCATGGGCGAAGCGGTCTTGCGTTATCTTGCTGCAGGGAAACTTACGGAGATCTTGAAGACAGCACACGGCAACCGGCCTTAACGCGTCAAAAACGTACCACCTACTGTTCAAGTTACCGACTATGCTAACGAGAGGTGATAATGTTCTGTACGCACTGACACTCCATCACATTTGTAGGCATTGGGCTCGTATGATGATGACGATTGTAATGGTCTCATAGGAGCCTTCGACACGGTCGCGCCAATTGTGATGCTGAACAGAGATGCGAAACTCGTCTGAAATTATAGATGAAAACGTACGCAGCACCACTCCTGTGTCCAGTGTTATTGGTGTGCCTCCCTCTGCTGTCTCACAACGGCTGCCGGAACAATGAATGTGGCGCTGCAGTTCCGTCGTGCTCCAGATATCGTCGTATCGTCTCTTTGGATCAGTCGACCGAGGAGCGTCCAAAATATTAAGCATACTTATAAGAATTGCAAGTAACAGTTTTCACCTGTCTCCAGGTCTTGTAAGGCTGTGTCTTAGCAGCGTTTTACTGCCAGTTTTGGGCTATGGCTCGGGTATCTGGGCACACAAGCTCACGCTGATCAAACAGACCGTGGCCATGGGGAGGGTGCATCGCATGTCCTCATTACATTCCACTGGTGCATGCCGCCACATCTCCAAGAGGAGCGCTTCCAATAATAATGGAGCTTTGTCCGTTATATCTATCTATTCGGGAATATTCTGCAGTTTCTCGGTGGAAAAAGTGTGACTTACGAGAGTATGTCTGTAACAGAAACGAGATTAACTCTAAGATTCTCGCATTATAGTAGCAGGACATTTGGGTTCTTGGCCAATGTCCAGAAAATGTCGCGCTAAAACATTTAAAACTTACGACAGGGGTTATGCACTTGATAACCAAAGATGGTCCCTATCCCGCATTCCTTTGTCGGATGGGGAAAGTGAGATGCCTTTGTGTGATTGTGGAGCGATGGAGTGAACTTCCGACCAGTCGTTTTCGAGTGCCCTTCATACATCATGATGGCGTACCGACTAAGAGGAACTTTAACATCTGGAGATGCTGCGTTATAGGTTAGAGACTTAGAACAGTTCGATGTGCTTAATAAGTTAGCGGATGGTGTGTCACTAACAGCCTGAAAAGAGCCTGAAAAGATGGAACCAAAGGAAAATACAAGGCAGTGCTTCAGTACAGATATCAGAGACTTGGCTGCTCGTATCAGGACTCAAACGCGCCGAGAACAGCGCAGCATGGCTAAGTTGCCTTTAGAATACGGACACTTTGTATTTAGAGTGCGGTGTAGTAAGTTCACACACCTCTTAACTGGAACATATTGTGAAGAAGGAATTAACATTGTATTATTTTAAACGAATTAACAGTTATCGTGGTATGTAATTAACACTGTATCTCTTACTAGGGTCCACTTATGTTTTAGTGGCGGGCTATAATTTGCAATAATTAACGAAATGGGTCCCCTTGCCGCAATGGTAACACCATTGCCCGTCAGATCACCGAAGTTAAGAGCTGTCGGGCTGGGCTACCACTTGGATGGGTGACCATCCGGTCTGCCGAGCACTGTTGGCAAGTGGGGTGGACTCAGCCCTTGTGAGGCAAACTGAGGAGCTACTTGATTGAGAAGTAGCGGCTCCGGTCTCGTAAACTGACATACGGCCGGGAGAGCGATGTGCTGACCACATGCCCTTCCATATCCGCATCCGGTGACGCGTGTGGGCTGAGGATGACAACGGCGGACGGTCGGTAGCGTCGGATGGAAGAGAGAGAGAGAGAGAGAGAGAGAGAGAGAGAGAGAGAGAGAGAGAGCGAGAGAGCGAGAGAGAAAGAGAGTCCGCCTGGAACTTGTCTAGCTGTGAAAAAGTCCATTTCTGACTCAAGTAACGTGAAGTGGCTCCATAATCTTGCACGGCAGAGGAAACGGTTCGTATGTCCTCTCGGGCGCTGCTTGAATGGGGCCGTTGAAATCCTGCGTGGCGTTCAATGCTGTCCTCCGAACCTACTGACTCCGAATTGGCAAGACATTGCAACCTGACCATCGGGAACAGAAATATCGCATAACGGTAAACTGCAGTTTCGACAGACAACAATCCTGGCAAAAACGATGTACAACACGATAGCCACGCAGTCAACATTCAAACGCATTTTCTAAACCAGAAACTTGAGGCCTTTTGTTATGCAGTACATGCATTGAGGAGACAAAAGTCATGTGATACCTCCTAATGTCGTGTCGATCTCCTTTCGTCTGGCATATTGCAGCAGATAGAAGTAGCATGGACTCAATAAGTCTTTGGAAGTCCCCTGCAGAAATGCTGAACCATGCTGCCACAATAGTCGTTCATAATTGCGTTGCTGATGCATGATTTTTTGCACGAACTGACCACTCGATTATTTCCCATAAATATTCGATGGCACTCATTTCGGGCAATCTGGGTGGCCAAATCGTTCGCTCGAACTTTCCAAAGTGTTCTTCAAACCAATCGCGAACAACTGAGGCCTAGTGACACAGGGCATTGTCATCCATAAAAGTTCCATCGTCGTTTGGGAACATAAACTACATGAAAGGCTGCACAACCATTTTCAGTCATGACCCGTTCAGTTGGACCAGAGGACCCAGTCCGTTTCATGTAAACATAGCCTACACCATAATGAGACCAGCACCAGCTTGCACAGAACCTTGTCGGCAACTTGGGTGCATGGTTTCGTGGGTCTGCACCACACTCGAACCCTACCATTGGTTTTTACCAATTGAAATCGTTTCTCATGTGACCATGCCTCAGTTTTCCGGTCGTCTACGAACCAACCGATACTGCCACGAGCCCAAGAGAGGTCTTAAAGGCGACGTTGTAATGTTAGCAAAGGCACTCGCTTCCGTCGTCTACCGCCACAGTCCGTTTGAACCAACTACCGCCCACTGACCTAACAGATAGGTTCCTCGTACTTCCCACACTGATTTCTGTAGTTATTTCACGCAGTGTTGCTTGTCTGTTAGCGCTGACAACTCTGCGCAATCTCCGTTGCTCTCGGGCGTTAAGTGAAGGCCGTTGGCCACTGTAGCGTCCGTGGCGAGAGTTAATTCCTGAAATTTGGTATGCGTGGCACACTCTTGACACTGCGGATCTCGTAGTATTGAAGTCTCTAACTTTCTTGGAATTGGAATGTCCGATGAGTCTACCTCCAACTACCATTCCACCTTGAGAGTCTAACTCCTGCGGCCACAATCACGTCGGAAAACTATTCACATGAATCGTCTGAGTACAAATGACGGCTCTGCCAATACACTGGCTCTTTATACTTTGTGTACGCGATCCTACCGCTGTACCACCATATCGCTATCCCACGACTTTTCTCAAAGCTGTGTGTAACAGACTGCATTATTTTTGTGCGGTTCAGCTGAAATTCCAATAATTTGTTGCATGCTGCCTTCATGGTGTTGAAATTTTAGTTGTTATCAAAGTATTACTTGCCATCGTTTTCATGAAAAATACATACCTGTATTCCGATTCTGATTTGAAATTAAATGATAAGTCCAAAATGCCAACAAACAGGAAAAGACAATGTATAAAGTGAAAAAGTGCATATTTTTGCCGATTCCCTTTCACGATTTATCCTTTTTGCTTTTATAAAGCAGTTTTAATTTCAGTCCCAAACACCAGTTTTTACAGCAATATCTGATTTCGACGTTTATTGAGATCATTCATCCTTTTCTAATGGCCCCCAGCGAAATCCGCAGTATCCTGTCTACAAATATTAATGAAGGCCGATGAAGAGACACAGTACCACTGGTTATCTGATGACCGCACTTCGCTGTAAAAGTTCACAGTTGCAGCTGGAAACAAAACGCTGTTGTATTAACCGGCACTCAATATTATTCTGTCGCCATGCTGCTGATTTAAACAAAACCCGTATTATTTCTCAAAGGTTCGATGAGTGAGTAGATTTCATCTCTCCGGTGTGAGCGGAAGACGACTGAAAATCACAGCACCCAGAAGTCGTTGTTAGATGTCTGTGTAACTTCGTATACGTACGTACCACACCATCGGCTAGTATGTAAGTGATTATGGTTCTAATTCTCTGTGACAGGTACGTAGAACGACCATCTGCGTGCGTTAGTGTTGTCTGTGTTTAGTGATTTTACCTAGCCTGGTTGGGTGTGTAAGATGCGAGAACGGCATCAGAAGTTGAATGATTATTGTGAAGGCTAGGGAAATGTCACGTACTTGTGCGATACACCTGACAGAGTTTCGAAGTGACACTATTTTGGGCCTCCATTTGGCTGTCTGGCCGAATCATGCATATCCAGGTTTACGGGGCATTTGGACATGACTGTGGTCCGATGCACCAAGCACATTTTAACCGCATTACGTCTGTTCCTGCCTTCCGAGAACAAGCGACTGGCTCCCTACAACATTCTGCGTCTTCCTGCACCATTGGTCGGAGACTAGCAGCGGCCGAATTAGAGAAATACTTCCCATGAAAGGGTACCGTTAACGCCACAACACAAACGGATGCACTTGGATTGGTGCCTTGACCAGGAAGCACTGCTTGCTGATGACCGGTGTGGCACTGTGTTCAGCGATGAATCAGTGTTCTCCACTACCACAAATGAGCACCATCCGTGAGTATGGCAGAAACCGGGGAAGACGTCCCATTCTTCCAGTGTTTTGGAGCGGTGCAGCAGTGTTATTCTTGGCCCAGTGTTGTGGGGAGCTATGATGTATGGCTTCACGTCATGTCTGGTAATGACTGAAGGAACTGCAACCATGTTGTAGTCCAGCTTGCTTCAGGAACAGGTTACAACAGCTATTCCACACGTTTCCCAAACGAAACAGTGCATTATTCTGGGCCACAAGAGGCGCAACGTTATGGTTATAAGTGCTCACATTCTGCGAAATTCTTTATAAATTGGATTCAAATCTATAACCAATAACATCAGAGATCCTATCGACCCCTGAACTTTCATTTCATTTCCATCGCCCTTTCTTGCTAGAGTTTCTATTCTTTGGTCAGGCAGCTTAAGGGTATTTGTGGGAAACAGTGGAAGTCAAAGGAAGCTAATAGTTATAACTAATTTCACTTTCCCATCAATCAATGCCTCTTTC
Organism: Schistocerca cancellata; assembly: GCF_023864275.1. Taxonomy (NCBI): domain Eukaryota; kingdom Metazoa; phylum Arthropoda; class Insecta; order Orthoptera; family Acrididae; genus Schistocerca; species Schistocerca cancellata. The sequence goes on along the minus strand of NC_064630.1, from coordinate 320,345,853 downwards.
CACGAAATGTTTTATCCACTTGGCCGGTAAGCACTACTTAGAGGTCTCAATTTTCTTTCGCCATGTACAGGGTGTGACAGGTATAAGTGGAGGTACTTCTGTTGGTGATTTATAATGCAAAGTGACTAACAGCATCACATCTGTGTTTAGTTCATCTGCAGACTAATACTTACAACTAGTAGGAGAACTGTTTTTTTAGGTTGGTTAGTACTTCCGAGTATGTGTGGCAAGAGCAAGCCATTAACAGTTATTTTCTTCTTGGCATCAGGTCAGGTGTAGAAGTAGATGCATTGATGCAAAGCGGTTAGCCTATACTGACAGGCGTACTCCTAGTGGTACAATTACAGCCATTTACAAAATATCAGATTCTAAAGTTTGTGACGTGTTTATGGAAAGACTGTTCGACATAGAGGAAAAACAATCAATAGACTGATGTATGTGCATGTTAAGGTGTAAGTAGGCTGTTTATGTTTTCTTTATGTAAGTAGGCTGCTTATGTTTTCTTATTGGCAAAGTTACATAGCGCTCTATATGAAAATCACTGGCTGTGCTGTGTGCAGTCTGTGGCTAGTTTGCATTGTTGTCTGCCATTGTAGTGTTGGGCAGCGGCAGCTGGATGTGAACAGCACGTAGCGTTGCACAGTTGGAGGTGAGCCGCCAGCAGTGGTGGATGTGGGGAGAGAGATGGCGGAGTTTTGTAATTTGTCATGAACTGCTATATATATGATGATATTAAGGTAAATACAGTGTTTGTTCTCTATATTAAAATCTTTCATTTGCTAACTATCCCTATCAGTAGTTAGTGCCTTCAGTAGTTTGAATCTTTTATTTAGCTGGCAGTAGTGGCGCTCGCTGTATTGCAGTAGTTCCAGTAACGAAGATTTTTGTGAGGTAAGTGATTTGTGAAAGGTATAGGTTAATGTTAGTCAGGGCCATTCTTTTGTAGGGATTTTTGAAAGTCAGATTGCGTTGAGCTAAATAATATTGTGTGTCAGGTTAAGCACAGTCGTGTATAATTTGTTCTAAGGGGACGTTTCAAAGGTACCACATATAAATGATCCTGCACTTATGCTCGTTACACCTTGTGTAAGCAAAACAGTGAGATGAATCCATTTAACATCGTAGAAAACGCTGGTCAGAAGTATTCTGTAAAATTATGGAAACTTGTGACTTTTGAGATTCAAAGTTATCGGCTTACATCCACTGCTTTGAATACGGATTCACATGTAATTTCACATAACTTTTCTTAGTTGATTCTTAGTGTAACCAACAGCACATTCTTTCTTGTAATATGGTTATAGTGGTAGTTGTTCCGTATCCCTTTGTTTTCAGATCTGCCAACACCAGACTGTTGACATTCTATACACTTCCATTTCTGGTGGAAGTGTAGGGACGCAGGGAAGCAGACTGTTTCAGAAGAAGTACGGCGATTGTAGAACGGTCAGAAATAGAGCAACTTCGGATGTATTTCGATAGTAAAGCAACACCTAAAACTAAGAGTATTAAGTCGGAGCGGTATTCCAGTGTATCCATATTCGAAATTCCGATCAAAATATAACAGAAACGAGATGAGAAGGTAAATAACAATACTTCGACACCAGGCAGTCCACAACTTTGCGATGATTTTCTCTCCAGCGTTCTTGAGCTGTGCCTCCGTGGTTAGCTGGGTCGGACGTTGTACTGTGCCGGAGCTGTTGCCGCCACGCCGATAGAGCGAGCTGTAAGCCGGAAACATTTAGCTGCGGCGGAGCCATTTGCGGCATGCTGGGGGCGGCAGCGCCACTGTTTGTCGTGAGTGGCGCGGTCGACCGTGGCACTTCAATTATGCGCAGCTGCTGCTGAAGCCGCTCAATTGCCCAGATGCGTACCAGCGGAGCCTCCTCGCTTCCCCAGCATTGGCCAGGCAGCACGAGACGTTCGTGCAGCGAATGCACATTAGTATTGCCATTCGTCGCACAGTAACATAATTTTCTCGTTGTGTACTTTTCTTAGTTATTTAGTTATCCCATTCCAATCTCATCATCCCCGGATACCAACCAATGATCACGTTAATTTCTGTCATCTCTAACAAAATTTCCCAAAACCCTCCAATCTGCTACACGTTCAAATTACGAACATACTAACAATGTATGTTTGTTTCGCACAAAGCAAATTTCACAAGTTACATGACATTCTCTGACAGAAAAAACTTTCAACACCAAACCTTAATGTAGAGAAATGAAACTTTGGGAATACATTTGTCTAGGTAAAATAATTAAGTGATCATCATTGCAAGATCACATGATGTTGTTGTTGTTGTCTTCAGTCCTGAGACTGGTTTGATGCAGCTCTCCATGCTACTCTATCCTGTGCAAGCTTCTTCATCTCCCAGTACCTACTGCAACCTACATCCTTCTGAATCTGCTTAGTGTATTCATCTCTTGGTCTCCCCCTACGATTTTTACCCTCCACACTGCCTTCCAATACTAAATTAGTGATCCCTTGATGCCTCAGAACATGTCCTACCAACCGATCCCTTCTTCGATGTTCATCTTATATCCTCCCTTCAAGACACCATCCATTCCGTTCAACTGCTCTTCCAAGTCCTTTGCTGTTTCTGACAGAATTACAATGTCATCGGCGAACCTCAAAGTTTTTATTTCTTCGCCATGGATTTTAATACCTACTCCAAATTTTTCTTTTGTTTCCTTTACTGCTTGCTCAATATACAGATTGAATAACATTGGGGAGAGGTTGCAACCCTGTCTCACTCCCTTCCCAACCGCTGCTTCCCTCTCATGCCCCTCGACACATGTTAATGTAAGCGAAAAATAAGCCACTGCAAATTTGAAATGCTGGTATATTAATAGACGGTGTAACCACCAGAATGTTGAATGCAAGCATGCAGACCTGCATGCATTGTGTTGTACAGGTGACGAATATCATTTTATGGCATATAGTTGCATGCCTCTTGCACTTGCTCTCTCAATACAGGGACGGTTAATGCTTTTTGTGAATGGCGCTGGAGTAGTCGTCCGATGATGTCCTATACGTGCTCGATTGAATACAGATCTGGTGAACGAGCAAGCCAATACAGCACGTCGATACTCTGTAGATCAGATTGCGTTACAACAGCGATATGCGGGCGAACGTTATCCAGTTGGAAAACACTCCCTGGAATACTGCTCATTGAATGGCAGCTCAACAGGTCGAATCATTAGATCGTACAAATTTGCAGTCAGGGTGTGTAGCATAACCAGGAGACTTCTCATACTGTTGTACGAAATTGCATCCCAGGCCATAACTACAGCTGTAGGTCCAGTATGTCCAGCACGTAGACAGGTTGATTGAAGGCCGTCAACTAGACTCCTAACCACGGCCATTACTGGCACCGAGGCAGAACCGGCTTTCACCAGAAAACACAACAGACCTCCTCCCTGGCCTCCAACAAGCTGTCACTTGACACCACTGAAGTCTCAAATGGCGATGGTTTGGGGTCAGTGGAATGAACGCTAAAGGACTTCTGGCTCGTAGCTATCGTCGAAGTAGCTGGTACGTAACAGTTCGTGGTGTCACTGTGGTGCCATTTGTTGCTTAAATTGCTGGTGCAGATGTAGTAAGTTGCACCACAGCCACACGCCGAACACGAAGATCTTCCCTTTCAGTAGTGCCACGTGGCCGTCCGGAGCCCGGTCGTCTTGCAACCACTACCAGCCATCAGGTTCAGTGGTTACACTGTTGCCAAGCGTTTCTGCAGGACCGTAGAAGGAACATGCAGTTTCTCTTAGCCGTATTATACGACATCTTTCAAACTCTCTGGAGTGTTTGCAACGATGCCTTTGTCGCGTTAAGGGCATTCTTGACTAACATCGACTGACTACGTCCAATCTCACGATTGTTACAGCTTGTATTTAAAGGAAACGTGATTTGCATACTTGTAGTGACGGTACTAGCGTCGCTCTTACTCTGTTGGAGTAGACAAAATGTTTCAGATGTAGGAACACGCCTACACACTTTCGTTTACGTCGTCCATCTTCTTCTTGATGCTGCAATATTTTTTCCAGTAAGTGTAGTATACAGAAAGTTTGCCTAATTTCGTTTCTATTTTTTTCTTCTGAACATTTTGATGCGGACGCTTACGACTTCCTTTCTGATGCCAATCACTTTACCTCAGGGTAGATTCACAGCCATTGTTGTTATTCGTTGGATATATTCCAATCTCTCCCTCCCGCTACGGTTTTTACGCTCTACAACTCCCTTATGTACCGTGATAGTTATTCGTTGATGTCTTAACACATGACCTGTACTTACTCACTTTACATTTTCGAACTTTTCTAGGCAGACGAGTGGTGTGAACGTAATTTGGCTTTTCTTGAGTGCTGCTTCCATTATCAGGCACAACGTTAGAACTGCCTCTGCAATGGCTCTAGCTGTCCTAAAGTCAAACTGATCGTCAAGTAAGACATCGTCGATTTTATTTCCTGTTCTTCTGTACAGTATCCTTTTCAGTAATTTTTATGCACGAGCTGTTTATTTAATTGTGTAATAGTTATCACATTAAGATGCCTTGATTTCATTGGAAAATATAAAACGTCATATATTACAAAAAAAGTATATAAAAATTAGTAAAGAATTGTGTAAAACAGTCTAAAAATACATTAGCCGGACTACAACATTGCAATAAAACACACACTATAAAATATAATTTGTATCTTTTACTGTATTGCTGCATAATGTATATACACCACGCCCGCACGTATAATGAAACGTAAGAAAAGTTCGTCAAATTTTAAAGTACCCTTTACAAATATGAACTGTAAATACTTTTGAGAACGAAGCAATTCATGGAAGTAAGAGCTACTCAAGACGAAAAATTATACTATCTGCTTAACAATGTAGAAAAGTGAGGGTACAATATTCCAGCAAATGTATCTTTCTGCAAGTATTCACTTGACCTGCGCTTAGTTTGTCAATAACGACAATTTATTTTCCCGCGAGTGCCGAGTTGGGAAACCGAGAGTGGCGTGTAATCTACCCAGAAATCATCCACTACTGGTGCCTTAACCCTAGAACACTAGAGGGGCTAAAATGTTACATTGCTGCTAAACCATCGTAAAGTTTACTACTCCAAATTGTAATTAAGAAAGAAAGTTATGATTTATAGGTTATGCTTTAGTTAATCACCATCATAAGATCTCCAGTGTAATGTTACATACCAAATTAATTACAAATATTTCTGTTTTCTGCCCTACTACAATCGTATATTTTAAGAGGATTTAGTAATCTAGGGTTAATATTCCGATCCGTGTCCATTAAAATTATCAATTCCGTTTTTGTTTGGCACTATGAAAATCACCGTATGGCAATAATTTCTTCATTCTGCTGGGGAGAGCCTTCTATAGCCGTCTTGTTATCGCTGTAAAGACTAAAATCTCTTTCTGTTACTATAGTTTTCAGTATCGGGTCGCACAAACACAAACAGGTTTCGACTTGTTAGTCGTATGTAACATCTTGAAATCATCTCATGACTGTCTGCTACGAAGTCGAAACGAAACCGATAAGAAAATATGCTACTTTTACATCTGTATTCCGCAAAGAGAAGAGATGGTTCCGAGGCGATAATTGAAACTGTAAGTCACCTGCTTACAATGAAATTTTGCATTCATCAATAAACTAATAATAAATAATCAAGAAATATCATAAAGCTTACTGTTATTAAGTATTAGATAATAATAGCAATACAACTGTTTATTAGCATAAAATGAAGTCAGTTTCATAAACTAAAAAGGTATAACTTACAACTACGGCTCTTGTAAGAAATGATATCACGAACAGATTTCGTAGCCACAGCCCATGGGTTGTTAGCAGAACTGATCTTCCGAGCCGTGATCGACCACACAGTTGTAATCCGGCAGCTAGTTTGACCAAATTGTATTACAAGAATTGAATTCCAGTAGCTGCCATGTAACATTTATTTGCTTGTGTTCAAAAAGGGTTCAAATGGCTCTGAGCACTATGGGAGTTAACATCTGAGGTCATCAGTCCCCTACACTTAGAATTGTTCAAAAAGGGTTCAAATGGCTCTGAGCACTATGGGACTTAACATCTGAGGTCATCAGTCCCCTACACTTAGAACTAGTTAAACCTAACTAACCTAAGGACATGCCACACATCCATGTCCGAGACAGGATTCGAACCTGCCACCGTAGCAGCAGCGCGGTTTCGGACTGAAGCGCCTAGAACCGCTCTGTCACAACGGCCGACTTTGTTTGTGTCTAGATGTTTCTGCACATCAGGCTTGCCTGTTTCGGCTTACAACGCCAGTTTCGTGTGCGCCTTTGGATGTTGTGAATAGTGAATTTCATTTACATCTTACTTATGATAAAGAACGCTTTTTTATTTATTTGCTTTCTACTTACATCTATGTGGAGTTGACGATCATATGGCATCCAGGGGCCAACTGTGGGCTTTGTGTTGTGAAATATTGTTACTATAATCACGTAGATGCTATAACAAGAAATGTTGTGCTAATAATTGTGTAACACTTATTTGACAGTTAGTATCCTTGGGTACTACATGTACACAGCTTTTCTATTTTTGGGAGAGAAGGATAGTGTGTCTGGTGCGTAGATATTATACGGTTATATTTCTTGTGTATGTGTTGATATCGTATATTGATCCTTTCTCGTGATCGAAAATTTCAATTAAATTTTCTAAATAAGGCTTGTGTTTCAGATAAGATTTTTCTTTGAGTAGGTCACTGGGATAATGTTTCGTATGAGTGCACACCTGCTACTCTTCGAAAATATTCATAGTATGCCCTTAGGGTACACTGCCGGAGAAAAAATAAGCATAGTTGGAAAGACGACGTCAATTTTGATCCGATGACGGTATATGACACATGGGGGATAGTAGATGTATTCATAGTGGTTTCAACGTCATGCACGAACAGATAATGTAGTAATGTAGCTATTAAATTGCCATCTGTGACTACCCCTTAAACTGGAAATAGTCACAGCGAGAAGACTCATTGTGAAGCAAGCTGGTAAACATGCCACGGAGGCGCACTCGTGCTTCCTTCAGTCGCTTGGGCGAGTTAGAAAGGAATAAAATTGTGGCCTTCCGAGTGGCGCGATGATCCTTTCGGAGATTGGATGTGCTGCGTCAGCTGTGCAGCGATGCTGGTAACAGAACATTCTAACATCTGTAGACGGGGTTTTCGACGTCCACACAGCACAGACGCCCGCCAGGATTGTCATACTGCAATGGCAGGTCGTACAGCAAACACACACCATAGTGTAAGAGGGTTTGTGAGCCCATAAATTTCAACACAAACTATTGCAAACCGCTTGTTATCAATGGGACTACGGGCAAGCACACCTGTAGCCCGTCTTCCACTTGTGCCACAGCATCACCGTGCACTGCTCGATTGGCGCCGTCAGAGAATCACTGGAAGGTGGAATGGCGCGAAGAGGTCTTCAGCGATTAAAGCAGATTATGCCTACAGGTAAGTGGTAATCGTTTAGGTGTACAATGTAGATCTGGTGAGCGCTGTATCGTGGAGTGCATTCGTGAAGACACACTGGTCCCAACACAGGCCAGGTTTGGGGTGCAATAAGCTACAGCTCTCGTTCACCTTTAGTGTTTCTGAAGGGGACGCTAACCAGCGCTCGGTACGTGTAAAACGCTTGGAGGTCTGTTCTCTTGCCGTTCTTGGAGCAGGAAGGTGATGCGATGTTCCAACGAGATAATGGACCCCACAGACTGTCTGTAAAACTCAACGCTCTCTGCAAGACGTGAAGCAAATTCCCTGGCCAGCACAATCTTCAGACTTCGTCTCCAACAGAGCACTTGAGGTATATAATGTGATGAGAAGTGACTCGTGCGACTCATGAAGAAACAACTCTTACAGAACAACGTGAACAGGTCGAGCAGACCTGCCATAAAGTATCGCAGGTCAGGATTCGCTATCTGTACGTTCTACTGGGTACCGCAGTCGGCAGCTGCATTGCCGCCCATGGAAACAACACCATGTACTGATATGTGCGTTTCAGCATGGGTCCATAAGTGGTACATCAGAACTGCTTGTGCTCTTTATCTGTAAATGTAATTATTCCATGTACTCCATACGCACTGTTATAAATCTTGAATGAATTGGAAACATCTAAATGGGGGTACTAATTTTTTTTACGGCAGTAAGTAAGAGTGATTTCAGGTGTGCCGCAGGGGAGTGTCATAGGACTGTTGCTATTCACAATATACATGAATGACCTTGTAGGCAACATCGGAAGTTCACTGAGACTTTTTGCGGATGATGCTGTAGTATATCGAGAGGTTTTAACAATGGAAAATTGTACTGAAATGCAGGAGGATCTGCAACGAATTGACTCAAGGTGCAGGGAATGGCAAATGAATCTCAATTTAGACAAGTGTAATGTGCTGCGAATACATTGAAAGAAAGATCCTTTATCATTTAGCTACAATATAGCTGGCAGAAACTGGAAGCAGTTCAATCCATAAATTATCTGGGAGTAGGCATTAGGAGTTACTTAAAATGGAATGACCATATAAAATTAATCGTCGGTAAAGCACATGCCAGACTGAGTTTCATTGGAAGAATCCTGTTGTTATTGTTGTCGTCTTCAGTCCTGAGACTGGTTTGATGCAGCTCTCCATGCTACTCTATCCTCTGCAAGCTTCTTCATCTCCCAGTACCTACTGCAACCTATATCCTTCTGAATCTGCTTAGTCTATTCGTCTCTTGGTCTCCCTCTACGATTTTTACCCTCCACACTGCCCTCCAATACTAAACTGGTGATCCCTTGATGCCTCAGAAAATGTCCTACCAACCGATCCCTTCTTCTAGTCAAGTTGTGCCACAAACTCCTCCCCAATCCTATTCAACACTTCCTCATTAGTTATGTGATCTACCCATGTAATCTTCAGCATTCTTCTGTAGCACTACATTTCGAAAGATTCTATTCTCTTCTTGTCCAAAATATTTATCGTCCATGTTTCACTTCCATACATGGCTACACTCCATACAAATACTTTCAGAAACGACTTCCTGACACTTAAATCTATAATAGATGTTAACAAATTTCTCTACTTCAGAAACGCTATCCTTGCCATTGCCAGTCAACATTTTGTATCCTGTCTACTTCGACCATCATCAGTTATTTTGCTCCCCAAATAGCAAAACTCCTTTACTATTTTAAGTGTTTCATTTCCTAATCTAATTCCCTCAGCTTCACCCGATTTTATTCGACTACATTCCATTATCCTCGTTTTCCTTTTGTTGATGTTCATCTTATATCCTCCTTTCAAGACACTATCCATTCCGTTCAACTGCTCTTCCAAGTCCTTTGCTGTCTCTGACAGAATTATAATGTCATCGGCGAACCTCAAAGTTTTTATTTCTTCTCCTTGGATTTTAATACCTGCTCCAAATGTTTCTTTTGTTTCCTTCACTGCTTGCTCAATATACAGATTGAATAACATCGGGGAGAGGCTATAACCCTGTCTCACTACCTTCCCAACCGCTGCTTCCCTTTCATGTCCCTCGACTCTTATAACTGCCATCTGGTTTCTGTACAAATTGTAAATAGCTTTTCGCTCCCTGTATTTTACCCCTGCCACCTTCAGAATTTGAAAGAGTATTCCACTCAACCTTGTCAAAAGCTTTCTCTAAGTCTACAAATGCTAGAAACGTAGGTTTGCCTTTCCTTAATCTAGCTTCTAAGATAAGTCGTAAGGTCAGTATTGCCTCACGTGTTCCGATATTTCTACGGAATTCAAACTGATCTTCCCCGAGGTCGGCTTCTACTAGTTTTTCCATTCGTCTGTAAAGAATTTGCGTTAGTATTTTGCAGCTGTGACTTATTAAACTGATTGTTCGGTAATTTTCACATCTGTCAAAACCAGCTTTCTTTTGGATTGGAATTATTATATTCTTCTTGAAGTCTGAGGGTATTTCACTTATCTCATACATCTTGCTCACCAGATGGTAGAGTTTTGTCAGGACTGGCTCTCCCAAGGCTGTCAGTAGTTCTAATGGAATGTTGTCTACTCCCGGGGCCTTGTTTCGACTCAGGTCTTTCAGTGCCCTTTCAAACTCTTCACGCAGTATCATATCTCCCGTTTCATCTTCATCTACATCCTCTTCGATTTCCAAAATGTTGTCCTCAAGTACATCGCCCTTGTGTAGACCCTCTATACACTCCTTCCACCTTTCTGCTTTCCCTTCTCTGCTTAGAACTTTGTTTCCATCTGAAATGTTGATACTCATGCAAGGGGTTCTCTTTTCTCCAAAGGTCTCTTTGATTTTCCTGTAGGCTGTGTCTGTCTTGCCCCTAGTGAGCTAAGCCTCTACATCCCTGTTTAGCCATTTTGCACTTCCTGTCAATCTCATTTTTGAGACGTTTGTATTCCTTTTTGCCTACTTCATTTACTGCATTTTTATATTTTCTCCTTTCATCAATTAAATTCAATATATCTTCTGTTACCCAAGGATTTCTACTAGCCCTCGTCTGTTTACCTACTTGATTCTCTGCTGCCTTCACTATTTCATCCCTCAAAACTACCCATTCTTCTTCTACTGTATTTCTTTCCCCCATTCCTGTCAGTTGTTCCCTTATGCTCTCCCTTAAACCCTGTACAACCTCTGGTTCTTTCAGTTTATCCATGTCGCATCTCCTTAAATTCCCACCTTTTTGCAGTTTCTTCAGTTTTAATCTACAGTTCATAACCAATAGATTGTGGTCAGAGTCCACATCTGCTCCTGGAAATGTCTTACAATTTAAAACCTGGTTCCTAAATCTCTGTCTTACCATTATATAATCTATCTGAGACCTGTCAGTATCTCCAGGCTTCTTCCATGTATGCTGTCTTCTTTTATGATTCTTGAACCAAGTGTTAGCTATGATTAAGTTGTGCTCTGCGCAAAATTCTTCCAGGCGGCTTCCTCTTTCGTTTCTTACCCCCAATTCATATTCACCTACTACGTTTCCTTCTCTCCCTTTTCCTACTACTGAATTCCAGTACCCATGACTACTAAATTTTCGTCTCCCTTCACTATCTGAATAATTTCTTTTATTTCATCATACATTTCTTCAATTTCTTCGTCATCTGCAGAGCTAGTTGGCATATAAACTTGTACTACTGTAGTAGGCATGGGCTTCGTGGCTGTCTTGGCCACAATAATGCGTTCACTATGCTGTTTGTAGTAGCTTACCGCATTCCTATTTTCCTATTCATTATTAAACCTACTCCTGCATTACCCCTATTTGATTTTGTATTTTTAACCCTGTAGTCACTTGACCAGAAGTCTTGTTCCTCCTGCCACCGAACTTCACTAATTCCCACTATATCTAACTTTAACCTATCCATTTCCCTTTTTAAATTTTCTAGCCTACCTGCCCGATTAAGGGATCTGACATTCCACGCTCCGATCCGTAGAACGCCAGTTTCCTTTCTCCTGATAACGACGTCCTCCTGAGGAGTCCCCGCCCGGAGATCCGAATGGGGGACTATTTTACCTCCGAAATATTTTACCCAAGAGGACGCCATCTTCATTTAACCATACAGTAAAGCTGCATGCCCTCGGGAAAAATTACGGGCGTAGTTTCGCCTTGTTTTCAGCCGTTCGCAGTACCAGCACAGCAAGGCCGGTTTAGTTACTGTTACAAGGCCAGATCAGTCAGTCATCCAGACTGTTGCCACTGCAACTACTGAAAAGGCTGCCGCCCCTCTTCAGGAACCACACGTTTCCTAAGGAAATACAATTCTAAAACAAAAGGAATAGGTTTCAGTACACTTGTTCGCCCACTGCTTGAATACTGCTCACCGGTGTGGGATCCGCACCAGACAGGGTTGATAGAAGAGATAGAGAAGATCCAACGGAGAACAGCGCGCTTCGTTACAGGATCAAATTGTGGTGTCACCGCCAGACACCACACTTGCTAGGTGGTAGCCTTTAAATCGGCCGCGGTCCGCTAGTATACGTCGGACCCGCGTGTCGCCACTGTTAGTGATTGCAGACCGAGCGCCGCCACACGGCAGGTCTAGAGAGACGTCCTAGCACTCGCCCTAGTTGTACAGCCGACTTTGCTAGAGATGGAACTGACAACTTACGCTCTCATTTGCCGAGACGATAGTTAGCATAGCCTTCAGCTACGTCATTTGCTACGACCTAGCAAGGCGCCTTTATCCTTTGCCACTTATCTTGTGAAGCATGTACCGTCAAGAGAGATGTTCACCAATTGTGGATTAAAGTTAAGTATTCTACCAGTTACCTCCTTTTTTCCTTTTTTTACTAGACTCAACTCCTATAACTGTTCCAGACCTCATGCCAGCCTGCGTGAGCTTAAACGCGTGCCTTTCGGCTACCAGTCATAGTGGATTGGCTGCCGGGCCAGTCCACTACACAAATAGTAATCGCGAGAGCGTTACGGAGATGACAGATAAGCTCCAGTGGAGATCTTGTAACAACAACAACGGCGCTGTACTATTGTGCATATAAGTAAATTTTTTTCCATCAGTTTTTTCGAAAACTAGTGTAATTGATGTTCTGATTTCATTTGTTTTTTGTTTCATGTCATTGTGTTAAGAAAACTGTAAAGAAGTTTCAATGTGAAGATTAATGTTTATGTCAAATGTCAAGCAATATTGTAATAGAATTGAAATGTAACAAATGTTGAAACTGTTGTAAGATGTTTAAAATTGTAATTGTGCGTCTGGTCCATACGTAGGCACTGTGTTAGGATATGTAGAATGCAAAACCTCGGGTGAATACCCTGTCTGTAAGGGAGCGGTAAAAGGTGGATGTCAGGCGAGCACGGGAAAATGCGCGCGGGCACTGCACGGCACAACGGGCTCAGCAGTAGTGGTTGGAGTCTGGCACTGGTTTGAGCAACAACTTCTGGAGCGAGGAGGCTCTCCTGGAAGACGTAGTTTCATTGAGCCTCGGGTATGCCGTTCCAACGTCCACACAGCATGGCAAAAGTCCATAGGCACTAAATGGAAAAGTATTGCAACGCAAAGAAGAATTAAAGTGCCGATACGTCAAGAGCCATAGCTGTGGTTGTATGTGTGCTCTGTGCCTCGCTATCTCGCCGCCCGCCAACCGCCGCATCGATACAAGCAGGTTGATACTTTTAGTACTGTATTCGTATGGACCATAGAGTGAACTGTTCAATAATAACCTAAATTTTACCAGAACTTTCCCATCATTTAATTATCCTCACATCTAACCTAAACAGGGTCCTTTCCAAGTGTTGTGCAATCCGAGTGTCCCGAAATGAAAAATTAAATTTTGTGTTAATAATAATTACTTGCAAACCTAGCTATGTTAGAATGTTGTTTAAATAACTGTTTTATTAATGAACCAGTAAATGAATGACTAAGGTCTAACGAAGTTGAAAGATAACTTTAATACTGATATAGTAATGAAGTTCAATTATTTCGAGACAGATACAAAGGTATTTAAATGAGAAGTAAATAAGATAAAAAGAGTAGTAACTCATATACTGGAAATCTTGAACGCATAATAATTTCAGTAATCAATTTTTTTAATATAGTGATCATAACAGTTTCAGGGTCCCCCTCCCCTTTTATTCATTTGAATTCTGAAGTGTTCTAAATTGGTTTGACCAGCAAAAGTTAAAGTCAATATAAAAGCCTAAATTTATCAGTGTTTTATCTTTATTAAAATTGACATTTTGTGTGTGGCTCGAAGTACTATTTCTAGGGTAACCTATGCCCGATTTTAATCAGATCAATAGACAGTACGAAGTTTTATAGTATACATTATAGTGTAGTGTTATGTATTCATGGTTTTTCCATATCAGTACAGAACGTGAAACTATCAGTTCAATAGATTTTCTGGTTCTAAAATTTTACTATATTATGCAGTGTTACTACGTGTTGTTTTGCATGAATATACACCAACTTGTACAGGAAAGAAACGCAGTTAATGCCTAATTAGGCTGGCGACCGTATTATTATCAAATTGGTAGCATCTTCAGTGTTACTTTCGGTCCATCTTGACGTGTAATTGCATTTTGAACTTCTTGACGGATCATTGTTATTACAGAGTGGGTGTAAGTCTGATTTGCCACCATTCAGGTACACGCGGTCAATATCTATACGAAGATCCTGTCTCGTAAGGTGAAACCCGCTCACTTACCATAGTACAGGTTTTAATGAGTATTGTGTGCCCCACGCGCACTTTACAATCTCTGCGAGAGACGCTCAGTAGCTCGGTACGGGTTTTTGTTGAAGTTTCGGGAACATACCTTCACCGAGGAGTCAAGCAGTATACTGCTCCCTCTTACGTATATAAGAGACCATGAGGATAAAATCAGAGAGATTAGAGCCCACACTGAGGCATACCGGCAATATTTCTTTCCACGAACGATACGAGACTGGAATAGAGGGGAGAACAGATAGAGGTACTCAAGGTACCCTCCACCACACACCGTCAGGTGGTTTGCGGAGTGTGGATGTAGATGTAGATGCAGGTAAAACGTTGACTGACTGCTTTCACCAGCTCGTATGTTCTGTGAATCTATGTTAATGTTTAGCCGTCCGCAGTGGTCGTGCGGTTCTCGGGGCTGCAGTCTGGAACCGCGAGACCGCTACGGTTGCAGGTTCGAATCCTGCCTCGGGCGTGGATGTGTGTGATGTCCTTAGGTTAGTTAAGTTTAACTAGTCCTAAGTTCTAAGGGACTAATGGTTGGTTGGTTTGGGGAAGGAGACCAGACAGCGTGGTCATCGGTCTCATCGGATTAGGGAAGGACTGGGAAGGAAGTCGGCCGTGCCCTTTCAGAGAAACCATCCCGCCGTTTGCCTTGAGTGATTTAGGGAAATCACGGAAAACCTAAATCAGGATGACCGGGAGGGACTAATGACCTCAGAAGTTGAGTCCCATAGTGCTCAGAGCCATTTGAACCATTTTTTTATGTTAATGTTTCTTTCCGTTTATCCGATGTAGAATTTCGTACAGTTTTCACAACAAATATTTTAGATTGCTGTTTAATTACATAGCCAGCGTTTTATAGAAAGTGCATCATCGACACCATAGTATTCACAAGTAGAGAAGCGTGTACTTTTGTCCACTGCGGGCTTCTATACAGGTCAGTACGATAACCGGGAGTGCCTGGACGCCGTGCACTCCGATGTGCGGCGGTCGGCCGAGACCCTTTATCCGCTCGGGATGGCTTCCGCGGAGCATAACGCGGTGGCGTAGCGGTATGCCTCGGCCCGTAACGTGGCCTCCTCGAGCGCGGCACGTGGGGAACGCCGTCCCGCCGCCAGAAGAGGCCGCTAATTGCATTCCGTGCGGCCGGCGGCGAGTTCGGCGCTGGCCCCTTGCGCGCCTCCGTCTTCGGGATTTGCAGGCGCGTCCGGCGGCGGCAGATCGCGTTCCGGCGTTTAGCAAACACGGGGGCCCCGCGCCGCCCGGCCGGCCGTGATGGATGCGGCGGCGGCACAGCAGCGCGCGGTCGCGTGCCCTGCCTCGCCGGGCCTCCGCGGCGCGATAAAACTACTCCGCACGAAATTCACACCGACAGCACCATTTGTTACGGCGCCACGGGCGGGGGCAGCCACCACCTCCTCGCGCAAAGTAGTTAACCAACTTTCCTTCCCCATACCCTCGTAGAGGCCAGAAGCATCTGACTGAAACAAACGAGGATTTTTAAAAAGAAACTGCAGTGTTGCTGCTTTGTCATTACTGGTCGCGTCAGTTGTGAAAAGGGTAAACAGCTTACAGAAATGTTTTGTACAGCTCTAAATGCAGTATATCTTCAAGACTTATTCCTGCCTAATACTGTTAGGTACGATGTTACTTCTAGGCGCCATGTGCGAATGAGTTACTCCAACAGTCGTCGTGAATTCGTATTACGGTGCAGGTCGTATGCGTTGTTGTTTGTGGTTTTTTGAATCGATATCCGTTACTACGGTCCAGAGACAATTCAGGACTAAATATTGCAAGCCAGCAACTCAAAGACAAACTTTTATTATTTGGTAGAATCAAATGTTTCAAATGGCTCTGAGCACTATGGGACTGAACATCTGAGATCATCAGTCCCCTAGAACTTAGAACTACTTAAAACTAACTAACCTAAGGACATCACACACATCCATGACCGAGGCAGGATTGGAACCTGCTACGGTCGCGCGGTTCCAGAGTGAAGCGCCTGGAACCTCTCAGCCACACCGTCCCGCGTTGGTACAATCGTTTCACCAAAACTGGTTGTTTGTGACACAGGACGCCGGGTCAGCGTCGGCCTGCTGTCTGCTACATAGTAATTGAACAAGCCTTACATTTATAATCCGGGTAAATCAAGGAGACGTAGCAGCTTAGAATTTAATATGCCTAATGTTACATTGCGGGATCGCCTTTTAGTCAAACCCCACAAACTGGAACTGTTGCATGCTTTACGAGAAACGAGCTCAGTTTTCTGTAGAAATGTTTAACAAACTGCAGACTGAAGATGATTTTCTTACTAAAATTTTGTTCAGTGACGAAGCGGTCTTCCATATCTGTGATAAAGTGAATCGGCATGATGTTCAGATACGGAGTGAACAGAAACCACGTCACGTAATCGATCATGTACGGCAATCGCCTGAGGTAAATATTTTTGTACTGTAATCCTGAGGTAAATATTTTTGTACTGTAATCTGTAACAATTTTCATTGTACTTTTTTGGCGAGTCATCTTCAATCAGCATATCGTATCTTGACATGGTTGAACACTGATAATACACCAGTTACAACGGAATGTTTCAATTGAATCTATTTTCCAGTAGGATGGCGCGCCACCACATTATCATCGTGAAGTTGTCCTGTACCTTCATGGGAATGTGCCGACTTGGATTGGATGTGATGGAACCACGATCCTCTGATTTAACCCCAACTGACTTCCGTGTATGGGATTACGTTGAAGGCAGAGTGTTTGTCCCTTCGTTACCGGGAAACATCGTCGCGCTGCGACAGCTGATGACACTAGCAGCTTCCACCATACATCAAGACTTGCTCCACGGGGTCTGGCAGGAAACTGATCACGGGTGCGACATTTGTTACAAAAGGCAGCTCAATTGAACATTTGTAAGTAAAGATTAGAGTGCTGTATCAAATATTTCTGTAAGTTATTTACCTTTTTCACAATTAAAGGTTACTTTTGTACAACTAACTTCCAAACACCCTGTTGAGCGTCATTTCATTTGGCCGCGTACGCTGGAGTTATTACACAGACAAGGGGCTCTACGAGGTCCACGTAGAAATAACCGTCAGTCCGAAGGCGACGCGACCCTCCTCTACACATGGGATTATTCGAGGTGCAATGGGAACGTTCGTTGTGTCTCATCCTTGAGCTTCCGTGGAATCGCTGTAGATGTACATGTTGCATACGCGGCCGTGGCCAGAATCTACGCGATATGCTTAGCGCGAAAGAAATTAAGCAACATATTGCTTCACAGATACACTCAGAAACATATATTGGCAGACTCCGATTGATCCTCGGCACCATGACACTGTTAAGGAACAGTTTCCAAAATTGTGCCACTTTTATTTATAATATTCTAAACAGTAAGGTAATACAAAACTATTTAAACAATGTCACTCTCAATAATTGTAGGGTGCTTTCCTTAGTATCTGATTTAAAGACTGGAATTTTTTAGAAGAATACGCATACTATACTTAATTAAGGAAAGACGTTGAAGTTGTGCAAATTAGGACTCTGGTTTCCTAATTTGTACCAGTGGGTACATAAATTGTACCGCTGTTACAAACTATGTCCCTGACTTTAAGAATATGGAATAGTATAAGAAAACCTTCCGTATTTTATTCCTTACATTCCTATTTGCAGGCACTGCAAAAGAATTTCTCACGCCTTTTTACACTCCTACACCCTTACATGAATCTACATTATTTTTAGTTTCTTCCGTTTAGTCTTCTTCGCGCATCTCGTTTTGACACTCCTCTGTTTGGAATGAGTGACTGTGATGGCTTTCCATCCCAGTGTCCAAAACACTTCCTTTTGAAGGGTGCAGTTCTAGATTTCCTCTGTGCTTCGGTTAGCTTTCTTTGTCCAGCCTATGGGCTGCTCGTCAGCTGACAGGCTCCACGACCAGGCCTTCTGCTTGGAACTTCCATCATCGCCCTCGGATTCGGCGATATTTCTTGCAAGACCTACAACTCCACTTTCTCGATGTGGGAGCTCGAGTCGGCACTGGCTGAGACTTCTGACACTGCACCCGGTCACGACCAGACCCGATACTGCATGCTTCGACATCTGCCAGCGGCGTCAAAGGAAATCCTCCTCGAAAGTTTTAATCTAATATGGCAGACACGTGTCTTCCCCAACTCGTGGAGGGAGGCAATTTTAATCTCTCTCCTCAAACCAGGAAAGGACCGCACATGACCCACTTGTTATCGGAGTATCGCCTTGACGAGCTGTGTAGGAAAGACCCAGGTACGGTTGGTTAACCGTCGTCTGGTCTGGCTTTTAGAGACCAGGCAACTCCTAAGCCGCTCTCAGTGTGGATTCCGAAAGTTTCGGTCCACGATCGAGAACCTGACCCTCCTAGAAGCCGCTATTCAGCAGGCTTTCCTCCGTCAGTATCACTGTATCGGCATATTCTTTGATATCAGTAAGGCGTACGATTCTACTTGGAGACACAGTATTCTCGCACAACTGCATCAGTGGGGCTTTCGTGGCCACCTCCCCATTTTCATTCGGTCTTACCTCTCTCAGCGGATTTTACGAATCCGAGTTGGTCACACACTGTCTGATCGATTTGAGCAGGAGAATGGTGTTCCCCGGGGCAGTGTTTTAAGTGTTACCCACTTTGCCATAACCATAAGAAGTATAACATCTACGGTAAGGAGTCCAGTACAGTGCTCCTTATTTGTGGACGACTTCGCTGTTTGCTGTTCCTCCTCCAGTGTTGCAACGGTGAGCCGTCAGTTGCAACTTACAGTTCGACGGTTAGAAGAGTGGGTTGCAAAGACGGGTTTTCAGTTTTCTGCCGATAAGTGTGTGTCCATTTTAATCGTTCTCGTCGTCCTTTTAATTTGCCTGCCTTTCATATACGCGACACTATCCTACATTTTAGAGACACAGTGTGGTTTCTGGGCCTCATTTTTGGCTCCAGATTGCCATGGTTGCCACACTTGCGAGAGTTGAAAGCCAGAACCCTGAAGGCGCTGAACATCCTCAAGTGCCTTAGCCACAGGTCTTGGGCCGGCCGGGGTGGCCGAGCGGTTCTAGGCATTAGAGTCTGGAACAGCGCGACCGCTGCGGTCGCAGGTTCGAATCCTGCCTCGGGCGTGGATGTGTGTGATGTCCTTAGGTTAGTTAGGTTTAAGTAGTTCTAAGTTCTAGGGGACTGATAACCTCAGTAGTTAAGTCCCATAGGGCTCAGAGCAATTTGAACCATTTTTTGAACCACAGGTCTTGGGGAGCGGACTGGGCGCGTCTTCTCCAGTTTTATCAGGCTTTCGTGCGTTCGCGGCTGGACTACGGGTGCACGGCGTATGGGTCAGCGAGGCCATCTTATTTGCGGAGACTTGACGAAGTCCACCATGCGAGGATTCGACTGGCCACGGGCGCTTATCGGACTAGTCCCATACCCAGCCTCTGTGCTGAGGCGGGAGAACCGCCACTTACCATCCGGCGGCGGCTCCTGCTGCTGCGCCAGGCTTGTAAGTTTCCTGCCGCTCACCATATTGTTGCTCGTCCGCCTCTGGAGCGCCTTCTTTCCAACCTTGCACGAGCCACGATGCCGTTAGGGATCCGTGTGCAACGTGTGCTGGAGTCCCTTGGTGTGGAGCCCGTACAACCTCAAATCCAAGGTTCAAGGTTTTAACCACCTGCCGCCCTGGTTACTGGAGAGGCCCAGAGTGATTTTAGATTTGGTGCGTTACAAGAGAAAGAGCATTCCTACCACAGTTTTTAATGCAACATTTTCTGCCATTTTATCCGAGTACCAAGACTATGTTGCTGTTTTTACGGATGGGCCGAAGCAGGAGGGTTCTATTGGTTGCTCTGTTGTTCTTCCAGATCGTGTCCTCAAGGTCCGAATGCCTCAATCATTTACTGTCTTTGATGCAGAATTGTCTGCAATCTTGCGGGCACTGGAGCAGATGAGATGCTCTTCCTGTCCTAAATTTCTTGTCTGTTCCGATTCACTAAGTGCCCTCCACTCACTGCAACGTTTGTATCCAGCAGATAAAATAGTCCAGAACATCCAGGATGCACTCCTCCAACTACAACGGCTGTGGAAGGAGGTGGTTTGCTGCTGAGTTCCAGGGCACGTCGGCATTGCTGGGAACGAAAGGGCAGATCTCGCAGACAAGGAGGCATGTCTCGATCTGCAAGTATTTCAGTGTGCCATCCCCCTGCACTCATTCACCTTGCTATTGAACTCACGAGTCACGTGTCGGTAGGAGGATGAGTAGTTGGAAATGACTGCCAATAAACTCGATTTGGTCAAGCCCATAACGCGAGTGTGGTGTACGTCTTTCCAGCCCCGTAGGCGGGGCGTGGTTCTCCTCACTCGGCTTCGGATAGGCCACAGTCCTATGACGCATGGCTACCTGCTCCGGCGAGAGGACCCTCCAATGTGTGGTACTTGTGGCGTCCAGGACACTGTGCGCCACGTTTTACCGGACTGCGTTTTATTTTCTGACCAGCGGGCCGCGGCTGACTTGCCGATGGATATGCCATCTCTTTTAGGAAATACTCAAACGAATGTGGTTAAAGTTTTAAATTTCTGTGACTTGTCCAATATTTTCACCAAGATTTTAGGGAGAGAGTCTTAATTTGTTCACAGGATGACTGGCTCGCCCATATTTTACGTAAGTGGCCAGCCAGTGACTATTTCCTGTGGCATCCTTGACGCTCATTTCTTGTTTTCCTTACGTTTTGTTTTCTTATACAGCAGTTTGCATCTTTTCCCGCTTTCTTTGAGTGTATGCTTCCATTTTACTAAATTTCTCCACATTAGTTTCTTTTAGTGTGAGTCAGGGCGTTGATGACCTCGACGTTGAGCGCCCGTAAGCCCAACATACACACACACACGATATTTCTTGCATGAACTTCTTCAGCCCACTTCTTGCTTGCCATAGCTTTTTCTGCATTGAAATTATGGGGTAATCGATTTCTTTCCGCATAGTCGAATGCAAGTTTTCTTATGCCCGACATGCTTAAACTAAATATCACTTCTTCAAATATAAGAAATTCTTTCAGTTCGGTTTCAACTTCATTGGAAAATATTTTACTGCGGCCAAAAAACGTTTACATCCCCATTTGCACTTTTTATTTATTTCCAGCATGCATCTTAATTGTTGGGTTAGGCACATTTTATATGCTTAGTGTCGGATAGTACATGATGTACGCATTTTTTAGTACTAGTACACACTACCACCTAAATCACAGTAATTAATAGCCACGCTTTGACTCGGTAGACAGTGTTAAAAATCTCACTATCCATATGTCTACATCTACATCTACATGACTATTCCGGAATGACACTTAAGTGCTTGGCAGACGGTTTTAGAATCACCTTCTGACTATTTATCTACCGTTCCACTGTAATAAAATGTGTGTGACATCTTATGGGACTTACCTGCTAAGGTCATCAGTCCCTAAGCTTACACACTACTTAACCTAAATTATCGTAAGGACAAACACACACACCCATGCCCGAGGGAGGACTCGAACCTCCGCCGGGACCAGCCGCTCAGTCCAAGACTGCAGCGCCTTAGACCGCTCGGCTAATCCTGCGCGGCTCCACTCTAATTGCGCGTGGGAAAAATGAACACTTAAATCATTCCGTACGCACTCTGATTTCTCGTATTTTATTACGATTATCATTTCTAGTTACGTAGACTGGCTACAGTAAGATATCTTCCCTTTCAGAGAAGAAAGTTGTGATTGAAATTTCGTGAAAAGATTTCGTCACAACGAAAAACGCTTTTATTTTAAACATTGCCGTCCCAACTCGCTTATCATACCTGTGACACGCTCTCCTCTATTTCGAAATAACACAGAACGAGCTGTCCGTCTTTTGACTTTTCCGATGTCCTCTGTCTAACCTATCTGGAAAGGATCCCGTACAGCACAGCGATACTCTAGCAGAGGACGGACAGGCGTGGTGTAGGCAGTCTCCTTAGTAGGTGTGTCGCATCTTGTAAGTGTTCTCTCAATAAAACAGTCTTTGGTTTACTTTACCCCACATTATTATCTATGTGGTGGTTCCAATTTATATTTTCAGTTAAGCCACCATCAAATGTGTTGTAGCAATAAAATCATTTTCAAATGTGTCTCAGATCCGACTGGCTTACTAGGACGCAGTTATCATACCGTAAGGTTTCTAGTAACATGCACCGATAATCTCTCTGTAAACAACGCAGGACGACAATTTAAAGTCAAAAAGCAGGACTCAGAGACTAACACTTCACTTTAAATTTTTATGGAACAAAACGGAATTTACTATCTTTCATTGGTTCATTAAGCAATATTTCTGGTTAGCTAATGTCTACACGGTCTGCTATGCAGCCTCTTCGTAACGATTTCGTATCGTCGACTCCAATTGTCTACCTGCATTCCATCCCCGGACAGAAGAGCTTGACTGATCTCTGAGAATCACTCATCCACGACTTTATACACTCAACAATCCAGAAACGTCACCTTCTCCACACAGAGCCCACTACTTCGCTTCTACACTCGTAAAATTGCTCACAGACATCATTATTTCTTTAGTTTCAGTCTAACCCACGAAACTGTCTCAACATTTAAGGCCTCCAAGACCGTCAGCTTCTAGAGAATAATTCAAATGTTTCCACTGGCCATAACTGCGCAGACTGATAGCACTCTTCAACTACGAGTTGTTTTTTGTCAAGGCTACTCAAAGTTTACTTGTAAGTGGCGCTGGAAACAATTACTATCAAAGTGGTTAAGCCAGCGTAGTAGGAAACGTCCGCAAGTCAATCACCTTATAGGCAGAATGAGCGATCACCAGCAAGCTGCAGTATGTCGCCACCACCGAATACCGGAAACCAGCCCTGGAGCGCGCAACAGCCAAGTGGATGAGACCCCCCCCCCCTCCCCGACACAAATGTTCCACCCACTGCCCCAGGCGCAGCCTTGAATGATAAATTATATTACGCCATGAATAATGTATTACATTATGCCCTCGTAATACATTGACATTTTCGACATGTCAGATTACTTACGTCAGAATGATTCTTTCATTCATTAGGAAGCTGCGTCTTCTACAGTCCTCAACGGTCTGTCTTCCATCATCCACACACTACAGCCAGATTTGAGGCGAGAGCTCATGCGTACCCGTTCCTGAAGAACTTTCCTCAGTGACGACGGTAGTCCCTAAGGTCTGTTATTTCTGAGTAAAGGATCGCCAGTAGGTAAACTCTGAGGCTGGATAATTTCAAGCTAAATTGTTATACAGCATTCTGACCACCGACCTACTATCGACATAAAAACGTCCAGGCGATAGCAGCGTCACCTGGTGAGGAATGACTGCTAGTCAGATACACGCACGTTGTTTATTGGCTCTGAGCACTATGGGACTTAACATCTATGGTCATCAGTCCCCTAGAACTTAGAACTACTTAAACCTAACTAACCTAAGGACATCACACAACACCCAGTCACCACGACGCAGAGAAAATCCCTGACCCCGCCGGGAATCGAACCCGGGAACCCGGGCGTGGGAAGCGAGAACGCTACCGCACGACCACGAGCTGCGGACCACGCACGGTGTATGTAGTATCAGTGAGCGTGCTGTCGGTAAGTAGAGCGGGAATGGCCGGGGGCACATTGTGATGGCCTGGAGGCTCGACACGAGAATTTCGGAACTGCACGACTTGTCCGGTATTCGAGGAGTGCTGTGGTGAGTGTCTTTACACTTGGCGAAACAAGGGTGAAACCAAGTCCACACGTGGATTGTGCGGCTACCCCTTATTACAGATGTCGGACGTCGTTGGCTGGGCAGACAGTTAAAACAGGGCAGACGGCGAACTGTGGCAGATTACAAGAGTGTCTGAATACAAGATGCACCAAACACTGCTAACGACGGGCCTCCGCAGCGGACGACCCATCTATTTGTCAATGTTAACACCACGATATCGGTAACTACGACAGAAATAGGCACGTGACCATCGGCACTGTACGTTGGTAAAATGCTGAAGCGTTGCATGGTCGGATGAATCCTGATACCTTGTACATCATGCCGATGGGAGGACGCGAATCCGTTGTCTTCCAGTCGAACAGCTTGTTAGAGATCCGAGCAGATGTAATTTCGATGTATTGCTCATGCGCTGCTTGCGATATGCAAGTTATAAGAGAATCGCTGACCAGAGAGCAGTGTTGACTGAGTAGCAGTAAGTTGTTGCTAGTGGCTAGTCTGCAGTCTGCTCTGGTCTGGTATAGTGTATCGTGTTGGCTGGGCTGGTCGCGGTGAAGCGATGTCGGAGCCTTAGTATTATTGTATAAGGTAAAAAGCAGCCTCGCGCATATCTAGTAATGTTATCTGAACTCCCATGTAAATGTTTTAAAAATGTCCTAATAATAATCTTTCTCATATAAAGTAATTTTTAACAAGCATTCATTTCAATTTAAAGAATTTACTAATTTCTCCAACCCATGATCATTCCGATTGTTGCAAAAGAAAAATCAGTTGCCTCCTTTCATAAATCACAAATCTATCGGCCAGCATTGCACAGAGCTGTGCTGAAAAAAATTTATTGTAAGAGCAGATACATGTGCGTTGTCCGGCGACTTCATTGAGGTAAGAATTTTTCTCTTTTTATTCAGAATGATCTTTCAGGGCCATGACGCAACACTGCTGACGTCCAAAATTTACCAGGTTAAATTCACAGTCAAATTGTTGAAAAGTTATAAGTAAGCGACAATTTAATTGAGAGGTTTAGGAATTTTTCTGTTTTGAGGTTACACTAAAATGGTAACGAAATTTTGTGGGGAGGTAAAAATGGGAAAGAATTTTGTAGGGAGGTTACAAATGTGAAAGAAAGAATTTTGTGGGGAGGTTACAAGCTCCTTGACACCTATACTGCGGGACTGTGACAAACTAGCGGCAGCTCCATTGTGGTTTGGGGAACATTCACATGGGCATTCATGGATAAAGTGGAGCTTGTGCAAGGCACCATGACGTCCAACTATGTATGCTGCTTGCAGACCACGTACACCCCTTCGTGACGATGATGTCTCCCGACGGCAGTGGCATTTTTCACCAAGATAATGAGACTTGTCACACGGCCAGGAGTCTGATGGAGTGGTTAGAGGGACACAGTGGCGAGTTCCAATCGATGTGTTGTCCACTCAAGTCACCATATCTGAAACCGATCGAACAAATCTGGGATTAACGTTGTGTCAGAGCTCATCGCAACCCTCCCCGGAACTTACGGGAGTTGGGTGACTGTGTGTGTAGAAGTGTTGCCAGCTCCCACCGGCAACGTATTGAGGCCTGATTACTTCCGTTCCACGACGCGTCGCCACTGTTATCCGTGCCATAGGTGGACGTACCGGCTATTATGTAGATGGTCATAATGTTCTGGCTGATCCGTGTAGAGTGCAGTGTTAAGCTAAAGGATTACGACACGCCAGAACCTGGTGGATCGTTTATGCAAGCATACGAGAAAATATTAGATACCACAGTTGTAAGAGCTGTTTGTTGTATATTGTAATTTAGGAGATTCCTTTTTATGTTAATAATGTTGTTGATAGCGAAACCGTGTAAGAAAATAACACTACATAAAACAATTTATTATCCGAAATGGAAGACAGTTATTCATTTCGCTAGGTATCAGAATGAATTGCCTCAATGGGTAAAGTCATGGATACTAATCTCCAACAAGAAACTAGTTGAAAGTGTTAAAGGAGCTGCAGATTTATACATTCATTTTCCGTATCTCAAATGAGATATTCAGGGGACTGTGACGAGGTTAGCATTTAAGATTCAACGGGGAAAAATAGTTCTTTCCAACAAGAAACGTGTAGAACATTTTACTGACCTGTGTGGTGGTAAATTACGTGCGTTCACCTATTTACTCATTAGTAGACCCAGAGGAAGACCACTGTAACATGGTCGAGACATCGACAGTTACTTTACAACATGACGCGGGGCTACAACCAGAAAACACTCAAGTTTGTCGTGATACGTTACTGTGAGGCACAATAGAGCAATGTACTGATGCGACGAGTCTCTCGGTGGTATCGCTGGAAGATCACGACAGTTTAGCCTCTGAAGCGGTGGAAGTCTTCCGGAAGCAGAAGTCTTGAACCAAAACGTTTCTCCAAGTAGAGTGTTCAAAATGTACGCAAGAAATTTGGAGGCTAGCGAAGCAATAAAAGCCTACAGTTTATATATAAATCGCTTATTTACGTATCTGATGCAAAGTTCGAAATTAGGTCTGTGTCTCCTGCTGGTGGGGCCCTTGGTAGTTTCCGGTGTCTTTCACCAACAGGAGTCCAAGCCTCCAGCCGCTGCTAGACACGTGACGCTTGCTACCAAACTCCATTAGGCGAGCATGGATATGTAGGGATATGTATGGATACAAAGGAATTACCGATAGTATAATAAATCTCTCTAGATTTTCTCTGCTTTTGATTTTACAAGATAAATGCTGTTTCTCAGTCAGGTGCGCGACCAGTTCGTTATAACACCGCACCAACACTATCCTCCAGAAGCCTCCGCTTTCTGCCTCTCTTCAACGTCTGCCCGATAGTGAGAGACACTTTGCAAAGGTCTGCTTTCGTTTGAGTTAACCTACTATACTACAGAGAGATACCGTCAGTATTTAAGTAATGAGGTTGGTCGTGAGGCCTGCCTGGATAGTTCTGTCGATGACACTGGTGGTAGCGAAAATCGCTCCGCGGATGAGCGTAAGTACGTACAGTTTTCATCGTCCAGAAAGTTTCAGTGACAAACTTTGTCCACCTTCTTTCCTGAAGTTCACAATTAATGACACATGACGTTCGTCCACTTACCAACAGCAGAAAAAAGAGCAGTGTAAATTACCTAACTCGTCGGCAGGTGGCGGAAACAAGTGCAGTGTAGCTACGTCTCTACAAAGGAAGCCAAGCTTTGCTCTTCTCTGCCACGATATTTTGGCCAACTTCTCACGGAGCGGGAAGCTTCAAGGCGGTCGTCCTTTGCGCAGATTACAGTTCCAAGCCCCATTCGGAAGGCCCGACAATAGAAACATCCGACTTTCAGAAACTATCTGGTGCCCATCACACTCGTTAGCCTCAATGTTTGACACCACATCCGTCTCAGCAAAAAATATAGTCACAGACTAACTAGTTGTTTGTCGTGGAGTCTGAACCACAGCACAACTTTTTACGTGTGTGAAACGTTGGTAGATGTAAATGTAATGTCGAGTGTCAGGCGAAATTGTATTCATTATACATTTAACCAAAACATAAGATCTGTAAAGATAAGTGGATATCAGACTAGGCTCAGTCAAGAACAGTCTGCCACGCAACAGTGTCAGAAGAGCTACTCAACATTAGTGTGTGAGAGAGTAAGCAGCAGTAAATTTCGCACTCTGATTTCATGGTTTAAGATGGATGAGAGTTTTTCTTCATCGTTCCAAAATACTACATGTTACACAAGTGCTGTTCACAATATCCTCAATTGTGTCAGAACGGAAGCGCTGTAGCAAATATGTCTGAAAAGGCAGCGTGCAGAATCATAGCTTTGCGGAAAGGGGGAGGGGGAAGGGGGTTTGGTGCTCGGTTCCTATTTCAGCTGGGAACATGGGGTAAATAGTTTATGGCGTGGCCAAGACCGGAGGCGGTTTGTGTGGACATTCGAACATCTGTCTTACACTTTATTACGGGAGGTTTGAAAAACGAACCTGGTTGTGACGGCTAGTAGGCTTACAGGTCCAAAGATGTATATCTGACACATGCCCTGCACACTTTTGGTTCTGGCCGAGGATTTACTGCAAGTCCAAGGCCACTCACAGTCAGCCTCCGCGCCAACTGAGAAGCAGCTCCGCTCAGTGTACCTCCTAATACATTCTGTGAATCTGCCGGCTGATGTGGCCGAGCCGTTCTAGGCGCTTCAGTCTGAAACCGCGTGACCGCTACGGTCGCAGGTTTGAATCCTGGCTCAGGCATGGATGTGTGTGATGTCCGTAGGTTAGTCTAGGGGACTGATGGCCTCAGATGTTAAGTCCCATAGTTCTCAGAGCTGTACCGGATTTTCTGATTGGTTTCATGACTCGCTGTTTCGTGCTTGTATCTATAACAGTCAAAACCTAGAATTAATTTCCAACAGTCGACGAGAATTACACAACCTGTCAGTAAGAAAAAGATGACTGAAATTCGTGTGTGTGCAAGGACACACTAAGCCAGAACAAAAATGAAACATAATAAGACTCCCACGCAAGTAAAACCATACACATGTTCACACAAGGAAACCCTTACAAAGACTAACACACTGCAAAAACTGGATTAAACTAGCAAAATAATTCATGATTAATGCTATTTCAACTTATGTGTATTTAGATCAGTTTGCTGCCTTTTTTCAAGTCAGGGCTGGTGGTTTCCGCCTGGTGCAAGGAATGTTTTGCACAGGATCCACTTTATCACACCTTTCGCTGATCCGATCGTTTTCTCTTCAAACTGACGAGGCTTATTACTGTGCATGGTAGGATTCGGATTCTGCCCGTGGGAATTCAAGGTGGTAAACCTCCCGGATTTCCACTACTGTCTGTCCACCACCTATAACTGCAGGTGGGACATCTCACCACGTCCCAACAACTAGGAGAAACAGGTGCTAAAATGCTGGAATTCACATGTCATGCTCTTCCAGTTAGGAAGTTTACGAGAATACATCATAAAACGATCATATTACTGTCGCTTGGTGTCATGTCTCAAACCAGTGCCGTCACGCCTGGAATGTATCAAATCGTTTTTTAATGGTAACATCAGGCGAACGGTGCAAATTACTATATGGGATGTGTTGGAGATTCTTCTGTTGTCACTTTACCAGTTGAAGCCGGTTCTTTGGGAAAGCGTCACGGGGGTGCTGGGCTAACTCCAATAGCAGACGTTGCACGAGAGGCCTTCTGCAACACGGTGTAGTTTACTGTAAAATCTCCGAGAGCATACGTTCCTAGAAGAATGAACCAACTAATTGCTTCATTAGGGTAAAATTAGAGGAATTTAAGCTGAAACGGAGGTATGGCAGCAATCGTTCTTCCTGGGCATCATTGGCATTCGTAACAGGGAGGGGTTAAGGTGGCAGTAGAACACGAAGTACCCTGCGCCACGCACTGTAACGTGGCTTGCGCAGTATAAATGTCGATGTAGGTCCAGATACAGCTCTTATACGTATTATATGGATTAGACATTTTGATTGTATATGCAGTGAGACTTCTGTGATAAAGGAGTTCACCAACCTAGCGCTGTGTGTGATTTTCAGTTTGAATTATCCACAGATGCACAGTATTCCCTGATAAAGAGCATCATCGGTGTAACATGCTTCCGTGTGTGGTTTTGATCGTTACTTCCTAGGTTTAGGTCGCAAGAATTATCAAATGAGGCGCTTAACCCGCACAATATAGAGACTGTAGTTCAGACAGAATGTGGTTCCACGGTTTGGGGATGTTTTTGGAACCTTACTTGGACCGATCTATTCAGGTTACCGTGAACTTGAACCGAGATGTTTATTTCAAGTTTCCTGGCGACGAAATGTTTATCTTCTATATATGCGTTGTTCACAGAGATGTAGGCATATAGGTATGTCGCTGTATTAACGAAGACTCATGCGCTATACCGCGCCTCAACTATCGCAACGGTTACATTACAATAACTCCGTAGAAAGTGTAGGGGGATTGTTTGGAACAGTGGATAAAAAGAATCGGTCGACATCCTCGCTGTTTGATAGTGCTATGCGATACGATCATTACAGAATTCAGTTATATATAGTGCTACGGAAGAAACTTGAGGACTCGCTTCCTCGGCTAATAGTGGTCCTTATTAAGGCTGGATGCGATGTTACACAGCATTGTCGTGATGTCTCCTCTGCATCTAAGAGCTTCCTGTGTTTTACCGTGGGTCCTAGTGAGGTTGGGCCGCCTCTCGCAAAGCGTGCTCTGCTGGCGTTGCCGGGGACGGGCGATGCTCTTCCGCGGGCCGGGCCACGCCACGGCTATGCACGCGACGCGGCGCTGCGCTGTAAATCGCCCGGCATTTCGCGCCTCCCCGCCGCGCGGCAAATACGGGCCCTCCTCGGCAGTGCGCGATAGCCGTGTTTCGCCGCGCTGTTAATCTCGCACAGCACCGCGGCCGCAGTAAATCTGCGGCCGGCACTGGAGCCGGCCCCTTCGGAATTGCGCTCACGTGCTTTTGTTTCTTTTTCCTTCGCACTACCAACTACCAGCAACGTCGGTACAGGTGCTAAATACTCGTCGTGGGTTTCGCGAAGATTATACACTGACATAAAAATATCGCAACACCAAAAAATAATTAATGTAGAGTAATGAAATTTTGGGAATACTTTTTTCCAGGTAACATTTTTAAGTGATTAACGTCGCAAGATCTCAGGTTAATGTAAGCGCGAGATAAGCCATTGCACGTGGTCGTGCGGTAGCGTTCTCGCTTCCCACGCCCGGGTTCCCGGGTTCGATTCCCGGCGAGGTCAGGGATTTTCTCTGCCTCGTGATGGCTGGGTGTTGTGTGATGTACTTAGGTTAGTAAGGTTTAAGTAGTTCTAAGTTCTAGGGGACTGATGACCATAGATGTTAAGTCCCATAGTGCTCAGAGCCATTTGAACCATTTGAACCATTGCAAATGTGAAATGCAAGTACATTAATTTACTGTATACCGCCAGAATATTGAATGCAAGCAAACAAACGTGAATGCAATGTGTTACTCATGTGCCGTATGTCAGTTTGTGCTATGGAGTTACATGTATCTTGTACCTAGTCGGTCAATTTACGGACGTTTAATGGCTCTGAGCACTATGCGACTTAACTTCTGAGGTCATCAGTCGCCTAGAACTTAGAACTAATTAAACCCAACTAACATAAGGACATCACACACATCCATGGCCGAGGCAGGATTCGAAGCTGCGACCGTAGCGGTCACGCGGTTCCAGACTGAAGCGCCTTTAAAAGCACGGCCACACCGGCCGGCGACGTTTAATGCTGTGTGTGAATAATCCTGGAGTAGTCGTCCTATGATGCCCCATATGTACTCGATTGGGGACAGATCTAGTGATCGAGCAGGCCAAGGCAACAGTCGACACCCTGCAGAGCATGTTGGAATTAGAGCAGTGGTAAGTGGGAGAGCGTTATCCTGTTGGAAAACACCCTCTGAAATGCTGTTCGTGACTGGCAGCACAACATGTCGAATCAGCAGACTGGCGTTCAAATTTTCTGTGAGTGTGCGTGAGATGACCACGAGAGTCATGCGAAATCGCTCCCCAGACGCTAACTCCAGAAATAGGCCTGGTGTGTCTAGCACGCACAGAGGTGGTTGCAGGTCCTCAACTTGCCTCCTAAGCAACACACATCCTCCACGCGCCGAGGTAGAACCAGCTTTCATCATAAAGTACAGCAGACCTCCACCATAACCTCCAGTGAGGTCTCGCTTACACTACTGAGGGACTGTCCTAAAAGTAACCGATTCGTAACAGTTCGTTATGCCATTGTGATGCCAACTGCAGTTCAGACTGCTGATGCAGAGGAAGTATGATGTGCCAAGGCCATATGCCGAACACCAAAGTCTTCCCTCTCGGCAGTGCCATGTGGATTTCAGGAGCCCCGTCTTCTTGCGACCACCGCTGCCAGCATTCATGTAAAGTGTCTAAGTTCCTCCCGAGTCTTTCTGCAATATCGCAGAAGCAACCTTCAGCTTCACGTTGCCCTATTACACGACCTCGTTTAAACTCAGTGAGGTACTGATATTGGCGTCTCTGTCGCCTTAAAGGCAACGTTGACCCAGAAGATTTTAACTTTTGTGACAACGGCCACGAAAGCCTGCGGACTTCAATAAAACGCTTGTATGGGCAAAATGTATATACCACCATCAGAAGACTGGAGTACCTTCGCAGAAGAAGAGATAAATTACCCAGCGATTTGGCCTTTCTCTCCCGGTGTCGTGATAATGATGTTATTCCCAATTCCGCCAATTAGCCACCATGTGCAGGCAGTGAAAGCCAGGAGGATCTACCAAAGGGCAAGCCAAGCACTTCGTCTTGAAAGAATCCAACAAATACGCAGAGACTTCAATTATGTTCGCTCCTTTTTAGTTGAAGTGCATTTTTTCCTGGCGGCAACTCTCTCACTCCAGGACTCAGATGAAGTTGACAGAATTACGAGAACGTTTTGAGTATTCAACAAGGTCCTCGGATTTCAGTGATGTGAAACAAAAAGAGAATTAGAAGCTAGCGGTTAAAGTGCACAAAGAAGACGCCACTGTGGATCCGGAAATAGTAGTGGTGAACCTCTTGTCAGAATACTCGATTAAGCAGCTGTTTCAGTTCTGGGCAAAGGTCTGAATTTCGCAGCTACTCGGAAGAGGATACCTATTGAAGAAATCGCAAGTTCCGTCGAGGCATCCTTGTTTTCCTTCCCAAAGTGCAGGTCGAAGAAGTGAGACAAGTTGTGTCGAGAGTTCTACGGAAATCGTAACCTCCCAAAAGCAACACATCAGCGCAGGAAACGAAATCTCTTAGCGAACTCATGAAAAAAGAGCATCGTTGTAACGAAAGCGTATAACAAGAATGCTGCCGTTGTTTGGAACGCTGTGGATTATCACAGGAAGATGGAACAACTACTAGCTTATTCTGTGTATCGCAAGTTAAAAAGCGATCCGACGAACAGAATCGCTCGGGAAGTGAAACACCTGATATCAGACCCCTGACTGGACAGCTCTATTAAAAAGAATCTACCACCTGGTATACCTGTCTTACCCAGAATGTAGGGACTATGCAAGATACATAAAGAGTCGGTTTCTTTGAGACCTATCGTCAGTGGGATTAACTCGCCAACATATTTTCAGCACGTCATTTATCTGGTAAACTGAAACCTCTAGTTGGTAAAACAAATACTTTTCTCAAAGATTCGAAACATTTTTTAGAAATTACACACACAGTGAAGATATCTGCAGGTGACATTCTTGTTAGTTTCGATATGTCTTCGTTCGAGTTATTTCAAATACAATGGTGAATTCTATGAACACGCTGTCGGCCTTGCTATGGGCTCACCCATATCGCCAGTTACAGCTGTCATTTTTATGGAACATTTTGAGCAACAGGCATTAAGTAGTGCTCCTTTGAAAACTTCTTAGTGTCTGCGCTATGTGGACGATACACTTGCTGTATGGTCACCCGTGGTCTAGGGGTAGCGTCTTTGATTAATAATCAAAACGTCTTAGACCCTGGGTTCGATCCCCGCACTGCCTAAATTTTGATAAATAATCAGCATTGGCGGCCGAAGACTTCCGGTATAAGAAGTCAGCCTCATTCTGCCAACGGCATTGTCAAAGAGGGCGGAGGAGCAGATAGAGATTCAGAGCACTCTCTTGTCCTAGGGGTGCGAAATTGCCCCTAAAGGCGGAAGAATCAGCAATGATCAACAACATGAGGATTCAGAAGGCAATGGAAACCACTGCATTAAAGACAATTAACGTGTATCCACAGGACATCTGGCCTGTAATTGAAGAAGTGTCATGATGATCTCTCCATTGGCAAAAGATTCCGGAATAGTCTCCCATTCGGATCTCCGGGAGGGGACTGCCAAGGGGGAGGTTACCATGAGAAAAAGATTGAATAATCAACGAAAGGATAACGTCCTACGAGTCGGGGTGTGGAATGTCAGAAGCTTGAACGTGGTAGGGAAACTAGAAAATCTGAAAAGGGAAATGCAAAGGCTCAATCTAGATATAGTAGGGGTCAGTGAAGTGAAGTGGAAGGAAGACAAGGATTTCTGGTCAGATGAGTAGTGGGTAATATCAACAGCAGCAGAAAATGGTATAACAGGTGTAGGATTCGTTATCAATAGGAAGGTAGGGCAGAGGGTGTGTTACTGTGAACAATTCAGTGATCGGGTTGTTCTAATCAGAATCGACAGCAGACTAGCACCGACAACGATAGTTCAGGATACATGCCGACGTCGCAAGCTGAAGATGAACTGATAGAGAAAGTGTATGAGGATATTGAAAGGGTAATGCAGTATGTAAAGGGGGACAAAAATCTAATAGTCATGGGCGACTGGAATGCAGTTGTAGGGGAAGGAGTAGAAGAAAAGGTTACAGGAGAATATGGGCTTGGGACAAGAAGTGAAAGAGGAGAAAGACTAATTGAGTTCTGTAACAAGTTTCAGCTAGTAACAGCGAATATCCTGTTCAAGAATCACAAGAGGAGGAGGTATACTTGAAAAAGGCCGGGAGATGCGGGAAGATTTCAATTAGATTACATCATGGTCAGACAGAGATTCCGAAATCAGATACTGGATTGTAAGGCGTACCCAGGAGCAGATATAGACTCAGATCACAATATAGTAGTGATGAAGAGTAGGCTGAAGTTCAGGACATTAGTCAGGAAGAATCAATACGCGAAGAAGTGGGATACGGAAGTACTAAGGAATAACGAGATACGTTTGAAGATCTCTAACGCTATAGATACAGCAATAATGAATAGCGCAGTAGGCAGTACAGTTGAAGAGGAATGGACATCTCTAAAAAGGACCATCACAGAAGTTGGGAAGGAAAACATAGGTACAAAGAAGGTAGCTGCGAAGAAACCATGGGTAACGGAAGAAATACTTCAATTGATTGATGAAAGGAGGAAGCACAAACATGTTCCGGGAAAATCAGGAATACAGAAATACAAGTCGCTGAGGAATGAAATAAATAGGAAGTGCAGGGAAGCTAAGACGAAATGGCTGCAGGAAAAATGTGAAGACATTGAAAAATATATGATTGCCGGAAGGACAGACTCAGCATACAGGAAAGTCAAAACAACCTTTGGTAACATTAAAAGCAACGGTGGTAACATGAAGAATGCAACGGGAATTCCACTGTTAAATGCAAAGGAGAGAGCAGATAGGTGAAAAGAATACATTGAAAGCCTCTATGAGGGTGAACATTTGTCTGATGTGATAGAAGAAGAAACAGGAGTCGATTTAGAAGAGATAGGGGATCCAGTATTAGAATCGGAATTTAAAAGAGCTTTGGAGGACTTACGGTCAAATAAGGCAGAAGGGATAGATAACATTCCATCAGAATTTCTAAAATCATTGGGAGAAGTGGCAACAAAACGACTATTCACGTAGGTGTGTAGAATATATGAGTCTGGCGATATACCATATGACTTTCGGAAAAGCATCATCCACACAATTCCGAAGACGGAAGAGCTAACAAGTGCAAGAATTATCGCACAATCAGCTTAACAGCTCATGCATCGAAGCTGCTTACAAGAATAATATACAGAAGAATGGAAAAGAAAATTGAGAATGCGCTAGGTGACGATCAGTTTGGCTTTAGGAAAAGTAAAGGGACGAGAGAGGCAATTCTGACGTTACGGCTAATAATGGAAGCAAAGCTAAAGAAAAATCAAGACACTTTCATAGGATTTGTCGACCTGGAAAAAGCGTTCGACAGTATAAAATTGTGCAAGCTGTTCGAGATTCTGAAAAAAGTAGGGGTAAGCTATAGGGAGAGACGGGTCATATACAATATGTACAACAACCAAGAGGGAATAATAAAAGTGGACGATCAAGAACGAAGTGCTCGTATTAAGAAGGGCTTAAGACAAGGCTGTAGCCTTTCGCCCCTACTCTTCAATCTGTACATCGAGGAAGCAATGATGGAAATAAAAGAAAGGTTCAGGAGTGGAATTAAAATACAAGGCGAAAGGATATCAATGATACGATTCGCTGATGACATTGCTATCCTAAGTGAAAGTGAAGAAGAATTAAATGATCTGCTGAACGGAATGAACAGTCTAATGAGTACACAGTATTGTTTGAGAGTAAATCGGAGAAAGACGAAGGTAATGAGAAGTAGTAGAAATGAGAACAGTGAGAAACTTAACATCAGGATTGATGGTCACGAAGTCAATGAAGTTAAGGAATTCTGCTACCTAGGCAGTAAAATAACCAATGACGGACGGAGCAAGGAGGACATCAAAAGCAGACTCGCTATGGCAAAAAAGGCATTTCTGGCCAAGAGAAGTCTACTAATATCAAATACCGGCATTCATTTGAGGAAGAAATTTCTGAGGATGTACGTCTGGAGTACAGCATTGTATGGTAGTGAAACATGGACTGTGGGAAAACCGGAACAGAAGAGAATCGAAGCATTTGAGATGTGGTGCTATAGACGAATGTTGAAAATTAGGTGGACTGATAAGGTAAGGAATGAGGAGGTTCTACGCAGAATCGGAGAGGAAAGGAATATGTGGAAAACACTGATAAGGAGAAGGGACAGGATGATAGGACAGCTGCTAAGACATGAGGGAATGACTTCCATGGTACTAGAGGGAGTTGTAGAGGGCAAAAACTGTAGAGGAAGACAGAGATTGGAATACGTCAAGCAAATAATTGAGGACGTAGGTTGCAAGTGCTACTCTGAGATGAAGAGGTTAGCACAGGACAGGAATTCGTGGCGGGCCGCATCAAACCAGTCAGTAGACTGATGACCAAAAAAAGAAAAAAGGTCACACAGCGAAGAAGAACTTCATGCGTTCCACAATTTCTTAAGTGGAATTAACCCCAAAATCAAATTTACATTGGAGGTTGACAGGGAGGTCGGTCTACCGTTCCTAGATGTGTTAGTATAGAGAAGATCTGATAACACTCTTGGTCACACAGTGCATAGAAAGCCAACTAACACAAACAGGTATTTAGATGCCACTTCGCACCACCATCAAGCCCAGAAGCAAGCAGTGCTCAACACTCTGTCTTCACGTGCCTTCCGTATCAGCGATGACGACAACGTGAAATCGGAGTTGGACTTTTTAAAGAGGTCATTGAAGGCAAATGGCTGTGATAGTAGTTCAATCGACAGGACTTTTAGGAGGATATTATTCACGCTAATAAGAATGACGAGGAACCGCCTTCTCACTCCGTTATGTTACAGTTCGTTTCTAGGGTCACTGACCACATAAGCAGAATTATAAAGAAAAATGGTATCCAGACATCTTTCTTTAGTCGAAACAAAATAAAAGATTTTTTCCGACAAAAAGCGGGTGCACCTGGCTGCCTCCACAATGCAGGCGTCTATACAGTGACATGTGGCTGCGGCAAAATGTATATATGCGAAATGGGAAGAACTGTTAAAGAAAGCATTAAGGAATACGGACGGCATACGCGGCAGTAGCGGAACATCATGAGAACGGTGGCTCTGACATCAATTTTAAGAACTTACGTGTGCTGGCTAAGGAAACAAACATTTAAAGAGGAAAGGTCCGAGAAGCGGTTGAAATTGCCAAGAATGCATGTAACTTCAATAGCGAGGATGGCTTAGGCTTCCGGCATCGTGGCTCCCCGCCGTCAAGGAACTGAATATGCGGCCGCGGTGTGCGAGCTACATAAACAACGCGATGCGGGTCACATTCTCCCTCTCCTGCTCTGTCAGTTTCGCATCTAGCCAATGATGACTGCCAACCAACAAAAGTAGGAGGAATTTCAACCAGTAACCCTTCTCCAGCGTATGTGTGGACTAATGCCTTTCTATCCGATGACGATGGGCCCCAAATAGGATCCACAAGAGTTTAGCCAATAACACCCCTTCTTCTGCATCAGCAAGGGAATATTAGCCCATGACGATGGCCCACCAATGGCAGCCACAAGAATTTTAACCAATACTTCCATTTCTCCAGCACAAACGCGGGAAAACTCCCATTTACAGGAGAACGTGACACTGGTCTCTGATAGTGTTCTAGCAGTATTGGACACCGGAAGATCCTGAAGAAGATCCCAGCAGATTATTTTAGAGGAAATATGACGCGGCCTAACAACCCAAAAGATTTTAACTTTAGTGACAACGGCCACGAAAGCCTGCAGACTTACATAAAATGTTGACCAACATCAACTCATCCCGTCCACTGTCAGAGGTAACCAACGTTCACGACCAGGCGCGGCTCGTGGTTTCTATACTGGGGAAGGCTGCGGCATTTATCGATCGGAGCCAACATAGGCCTCGGGTTATGCTACAGATTAGTCTGACATAAACAACTAAGAAATCAGGTGTACGGGGTGGGCAGATCACTCTCTACCCATAATTTTACGTACTGTATCTTCTATAATCAGGTATTAAATATCATTAGAAGCTAACTTCCAGTTAAAATCTTTGGTAAGTGTTTTTCTACGTCATCGTTACATTTTCTGACGCTCTGCAGCAAATCATATGGAAAGACGCGTTTCGGAGAGATCTTTAATGCGGGTCTGGATGCACAACGTTCTTTCACTTTCATTCTATGGCCGTGTTCCATGTTTTTACCTATTAAATTGCACACTGAATTCATATTGCGCTTGTTTCACACTCGCGGTATGTCGCAGATATTCACCAGCAAGTAAAACTCACTAAAATCTTGCAAAATATACTCCGAAAAAGAAACTTGCTAATATTACACGGTATCAACAAAAGCAGTCAGCATCAGCAAGCAAGGAAAGTAAAGTAACGGGACAAATTTCGCGCGCTTTGTCCTCTAACCACTTAGGAAACTCTCGCTAGATGGCAGTACTGGTATGTTACTGTAGTGTAGTGTACTCTGGCGGGATATTTGCTACTTATTCTAAATGTGGATAAAATAGCCAATGGCTGAAACAAAACAACTATGTAAAACATTATCAAAACAATAATACTAAACGTCGATTAATGACGCATCGAAGCGTAGTAGAGATGTGCAGAGACAGAGATTGGATAGCGAAGTTTCGGCCACTCTACATTCCTTTATTACATAGATAGTGGAACCTGATAAATGTGTGGTGGTTGGTATGACACCGTTAGGCTGCAAGCTCTGAGCCTTCGGGTCGCCCATAAAGAGCAGTACTATGTAGAAGCCACGCCCCCAAACCGCTACTAAATGCAGCTTACGGACGTTCCAAGGCGCAGCCTAAACACTACTAACCGCTCGGAAAACATCTATCGATACAAACAGTTCCAAAAACGTTGACCGCCGTTATTTTAATCGGAATGTGAAATATGCGAAATTCGTCCCGATAATTTAAATTATGTAATACGTTCTTGCGAAATTTACTTTAACATATATTTTGGGGCGGCTCCGCCTCAGAGCCTTTAATTACGAGCCGCGCCTGTTCACGACCATTACAGCACGCATTTACAGCAAACCTGATTTGCATCCTCATGGTGCCGCTACTAGCACCACTCTTAAGAAGCGACTGGTGCGAAACATGAACAGGTATCATCGTTCAGATGTAGAAACACGCCTACCAACTTCTGTTTATGTCGCACGACTCCTTATTGGTGTTGAGAGTTTTTCTTCAGTCAGTACATATGGAATGTCCAAGAAATTTTGCGACAAGCCTCTAGGAAAGGTAGACTGCAGTAGAAGGATAGAGAACTGCACAGCCACCCATGACCGGAAACGTCAGGGGTAAATGGTAGTGGTCAAAGATCGGAAAGGAAACAAGAGAGTGATTCATTTGAAATATTTATCGGTTATAATGAGTGCACATGGTGTACGACATGAATACAGCTCTATGTCACTACAGATGCTCGAAGTTTTCAACACCACGCATGTCTGACACCAACGGAGCGTTGACTGCCGGACTCGCTCGAACTCACATGGAGCTTCTTCGATTGTAGCAGCTGCACAGATGGTTCTTGTGACGAGATGCTTTTCAGTCTCCACAGAATCTTTGTACAAGAATTCATGGATCCCCACAGAAAGAAGTCAAGTCTCGATGAATCCGTTGGCCATGGTGGCCAGGCAACCGTTCCACCAAGCCCAACCCATCGATGCTGGAAAGACATGTTCAGATGCCTGCATACAGCCAGTTCAAAATGATCAGGCGCTCATCATGCTGGAGTCACATGCTGCGCCTGGCATTTGCTGGAACACCTTCAAGCAAGTCGGTAAGAACCTGTTCCCGAAGGTTCTGATAATTCGCGGCAGTTAAGAGGGATGATGAAAAGTACGGCCCGACTAAGCAGTTTCCGATAAATCCGTCCACAAAATAAGTGTGACGCGGTGTTTTTCAACATGGTGCCACACACCGTGGGCCTTTTCTGGCACCCACAGATGCTAATTGTGGCGACTGAATGTGCTATCCCAAGTGCATGTGGCCTCGTCAGTGAAGAACACATTTGCAGAGAAATGCACATCTTGGCCAGTTTGCTCAGAAACTATTGTGCGATCACATACGTGCGGTATAGTCATCGTGGTGCAATAAGTGCACCCTTTCGTGATTCAGTCGTACTGGATACTGCTACGAGACATTCTTAGGTCCAAGGCGTCGTCATGTATGTTGGTACCTGTAGTAACCTCCACGGCATCGAACACACTTTCCTTCCTAACGACTGAACGCGTCGATCGTGGTCTACCCTCACTGCCCTTCTTAATGAATCGTACTCTCACAAATTTTGATTCAGACTTTGAAACAAGCTGGGGCGCGTTTGATGCCTGTGTGAGAAGCGTTCTCGGTAAATGTGTCCAGTGGCTCGTCCATAACACTCAACTATTCCAACATTATATGCAAGTCTGCAGGCTCACAGTTCGTCAAACTTTCCGTGCTCCTCGTATGCTGGCTAGTGCAAGAATGAGGAAATCCTCACTTTGCCCTTCAGTACACCAATACAGCACCAGCTAACGGCGTACGATGATGTTTGCGGCCATGGGTGGCTATACTATTCTCAGTCCTTATCATGTACCCCACCTCCTCTAGCAATCTGTCGCAACATTTCTGGGACACCCTATATATTCAGCAGGTTTTCACGTCTGTTGTCATCTGTTACGGCTGCATTAATTAACAATGGATAAATGCTATCGGGAATGTCGAAACCTGCCTTGAATTTATTTTGAAAATTGCCAAATCCGTAGCTCGCCATGCGGCTGGAGAAATTTATACCCTTAATCTAGGTAGACCAGGCAGCGCATGCGCTACTCGGCAGGCACATATCCTTGGTTGACGGCGCATTAATAAACAGATAACAGGGCACAACGCGATCTTAATTTGTAAAGCGCGTTTCAGCTTCCGTTGATTGTTTGTTCACAGTTACTATTCGCTCGAATTTGCGGCTCATTTAAAACCCATGATAATTAGCAATTGCCTTCGAGATATCGCTAAAATCCGATAATGGAGATCAAGCTGACTTTTTTCGGTATACGCTTGCTAATAGCATCTGTTTTTGTGCAGGTTGCAGTGTTTCGCAGTAATGTGGAATCCAATTAATGTTTCAAACTTTGCAAAGATAAACCATGAAGAACATAGAATGGAAACGAAGTCACTTAATCCTCCTCAAGACCTGTATACGTGTTGTTTATTTGTTAATTTGTTGGACATTCATCCGAATGATGTCATAATTCGTTAGAAATTATGGAAACATTAGAAGTAACAGGAAATACATCTGATGGTTTCATGAACTGTGGTTCGAGCGATAACTGTTGTGCTAATTGAAGTTTAGAACAAAATCACAGTACCTTCATAGGCCAAAGAAAGTACGTACAGTAATAGCTTTCAGTGACCAAGGAAATGTAAATTTTTTGGCTCAAAGAAGGGGACGAAAAAGGCGACATTTACGCAGTGTGCGAAGCCGATTCTGCTCCTTAAAATATGAACCTGAATTGTGTAACTGCAAGACAGTTTTACACCGAGTACGAAATCTGCACCAAAATGAAGCTCGCAAAAGTGTGAAAGAAAAACTATTAGAATTATTTAGAACTACTCTTGAGCACTAGTGCATCGTTACAGATGTAGATCTTCTACATGGGCCTCTGAATAGCAAGTGAGATGAATATTTGTAATTTCCAGGCGCCTTCGACCCGGTTAAACATCTCTGGGAAATTATACGTGAAAAGTAGTTGCAAAATTAGAAAAGAAGTTGCAAAGGTACGAAGTTTACTTCAAGTAAAGTGCAGAAGAGGTGTCACTAATAGGTAATATTATAGAGGACTCAGTAGCTTGACGTGAAGACGAAGCTCCTTGTAGCGTATAAAGCCAATCATTCAAGTTTTGTACAAGAATGTAATGCAAGCTCAACTTTATCATTTCGTAAAGTGCAGAAGAGGTGTCACTAATAGGTAATATTATAGAGGACTCAGTAGCTTGACGTGAAGACGAAGCTCCTTGTAGTGTAGTGTATAAAGCCAATCATTCAAGTTTTGTACAAGAATGTAATGCAAGCTCAACTTTATCATTTCGAGCGAAGTAAGTCAGAGTCTCTTTTGCAATCGAAGAATGCTTTGGCACAATGCTAGTGCTAAGTGTCAGTTGATTATTGTTTTCTCAACTTTGTATCTCACTTCAGGAATCTCAAGGCAAATCAGGCCCAAAAATTAAAGAAAAGGGGCTTTTTAGTGGCAAAAGTCTTGTAACCAACGTAGTAAAACCTGCAAAAATGGGAGAGAGTAATTTTCAGTATTACATTTGAAACACCGTCTTGCAAGTTGCAGAAAATATTTTAGTGCTTTGTCAAACTCTTGGGCTGGACGTGACCACACTTCTGTCTTCAGGAGGACGACGAAAAGATTGTTGACGTAATTCGGATTACACCTGGAAGTGATAGTGTGGTTCATTGTAGACACTGCAGAGCACTTCCAGAAAATTGTCGGCCAGTATAACTTCCGACAGCTCTTTGCCATTTCAGACTTACCAGAGAAACGGAGTTGTTACATTTCAGTCATTTGTGCATTGTCAGATTGCATCATAACATGTTATGAATCTGATAAAGTATGCGTGGTTCCTAGCACAATACGCAGAACAAGATTGGGACAATACGCAGAACAAGGCTGGGACCATTTCTTCCTCCATCTCAGTTTTCTCTAAATGCAACTAGTAATTTCTGTGAAGTGCCTGAATGGATTAATTTTTCTTTTGTCAAGGTACGCCTGGTGCCAGGAAAATGTAGGTTTCCAACAGACAGTTCAGATTTTTGTGAGAACTGTAGGGAATAAAATAAGGAACTGTTTCACTGTTAGTAAAATATATATCATTGAAGAATTATCCTAAGAACTGAGATTCAGGAATTGTTACAAAATATTTAATGTCAACAAACTGAAGTCCTGGATGATGGAAGTCGTATGTAACGTGACGTCATACGTAGCCTTGTTTTTCTTTCATGTGCTAGTTACTTGCGTAACAATTACATCTTTAACAGCATAAGTGAAGATATGAACTGCAAGATATTAAAAAAATAATGATATGAGACTTTTTCGTAGGGTTTCAAAGCTTAAAATTCACGCATATGCACTCTGGGCTTAGAGATGCTCGGCGCTACGTTCTCCTGTCACGGTTTCGTCTGCTTATGCACCGATTTGCGTGCTAGGCAGCATGGCTGTACAATACACTGTTGCAAGAGGTTTTTCGTGCGGCAGAGATGAATAAATGTAACATTTAAAAAAATTGCGGTGCGCCTTAGCAGCTAAAAGTTTGATAGTGCGTTTCTTTCGGTGTATTTTTCCTGTGAGGAACATATCAGGTTAGATTTCGACATGTCGAATGGTATCATTCACTTATAAGACAAGTGCAAAGTGGGAGTGCGACGCAGATAAGTTAATTAGCTTATGCGCTAATTTCTGAGGCAACTTATAGCTATCAGGGCACCGGCGACGAACAGCAAGCGCGCATTTCATAGTCGTGAGGAAGCCTATTAGGCCTCTTCTCCAAAAACTTCCGCAACGGAGCTCACACCGGCGGGAAGAAGCAATGAATGCTTCTGTACGATACATTTGTGACGTACGCTGTTTCGATAATAGCACTCCTCCCTACGAATAATTATCATGGCTACGTGCCCGATAAGCGTGGAAATTATCATAATCTGTATTTGCTCTACCGTCCTCAATCATTACACCCCCTCTTATTTATCTTCAATCCTTACTGTGCAGCACAGTACAAATACTCGTTCTCAACAACGTAAAACCCTATCTGTACCACTATATAACACTGCTATGTTCTCTAAAACATTTCCTGTGTCAGAAAGACGACATTAGAGCTACCTTGCTCATAATATCAGAGAAATTAATATCCTTTCAATCCTCAAAACACAGTTAATGGTTCACTACCACATCAGATATATTTATTTATATGTCCGCTGATAATTCTTGTCAACCCACCCTCCCACACCACTGTTGCCTTCACCTTGTCGATATTGTTATTTACTCATGTTTGTGTCTTCTTAATATGGTTCAAATGGCTCTGAGCACTATGGGACTTAACATCTGAGGTCATCAGTCCCCTAGAACTTAGAACTACTTAAACCTAACTAACCTAAGGACATCACACACATCCATACCCGATGCAGGATTCGAACCTGCGACCGT
Source organism: Schistocerca cancellata (assembly GCF_023864275.1). Classification (NCBI taxonomy): domain Eukaryota; kingdom Metazoa; phylum Arthropoda; class Insecta; order Orthoptera; family Acrididae; genus Schistocerca; species Schistocerca cancellata. The sequence continues at coordinate 320,301,367 of NC_064630.1, read as the reverse complement.
AGCAGTCGCGCGGTTCCAGACTGAAGCGCCTAGAATCGCTCGGCCACACCGGCCGGCGCCTTCTTAATAGCTAATGTCTCTGTCATTTTAGTTATTCTCCTCTTCATTACCTCTTTCACTTCTGATTATACTAAAATCTGCTTAAATTTGCTAAGCTATTCAGTCTAATTCATAATACACTTTACTTTATTACTTTCACTTACTATTATTATTAATGCAAATTATTGTTATTATTGTGGCTGTTGTTATTTTGAAGGTTATGCAGTATCTTGTAGTATGCGTTGTTCCCGGTTAGATGTAAGAGAGGGCCTTGAGGCTCAAATCTGGGCGAATAAATAAGCTATAGATAAATAAATAAGGCTACCGTAACTGAGACACAACGCCCACAATCCCATGGAAATACGCGAAGTTACAGAAGCCTTGTGTATCTCTTGGATGATATAATATTCAGATGTGTCAATTAGTGGTCAATAGTCGGCGGTCAGTAATCGTTTTGAAAACGATCGGGGCGATAAATGACAGTCTCAGAGCGACAAATTGACAGTCCTTAAATCAAAACTATGCAGTCGTGGAAGAATGGTGTAATAGAGAAGCAGCCTGAGGGAAATCGGTAAAATATCATTAAAAGACCAACGATATAAATGGGTAATTACTCAAAAAATAGGCTTATGTAAGAGCGGTCGTAGTGTGAACTCGAATGTACAACGAGGGTGGTCAGTGCTTCTCTAAGCCAAGTGACAGAGATTTTCTAGAAGTAGAAGGAGGATAAACTGCTTTGTCTCTGCTGCGTAATTAGATAACAACCCAGTCAATTGTTTGACACCTCTTCTGCTAAGGAATATATTTGGAGAAATAAATATCATTCAGTCTCTGTCGACAACTTACTAAGCACGAGAAATTTCTTATTACTTTAAAAGGTCTGTTGTGCCCGGAAATCCACTCCCTGTCGATAAGCAGACGAGGAGTTCTCTCCCTCTCATTCTGTTGAAATTGGAGAAAGAGCTCCGGCAGCCCTATCATTGTCACTAAGCTCTGTTCGCAACTAAGGTAAAAATATAAAATCTTGTGCCAATTCATGTTCCTCTTAATGCTTCTTGAGTCCACATCTATATCAACATTTACATCTACATCTGTACTCCACAAGCCACTATCAAGTCTGCAACTGAGGGTTCACTTCCCACATAACCTGTTTCAGTCGCGAATGGTCCACAAGTAAGAATGATCGTTGGCAAGTCACTGCAAGTGCTCGAATGTCTAGTTTCATCTTTGAGGTCTTTTCGAGAGATAACCAATAGATTGAATGATTGACTCTTCTAGGAACGAAGACTCTCGGAGCTTTAACAGTAAACCATACGGTGATGCAGAAACGAGTTGGATGAACATCTGCGTGACGTCTTTGCATTTACTAAATGAACCTGCAACGAAAGGTGCTGTCCTTGCTATGATTTCTATTTCTCCTATCATCCCTATCAGTTACGTATCGCAGACTGACGAGTAATATTCAAATACTGGTCTAACGATGATTTTATACTCTAGCACCTTTATGTGTGGAATAAACTTCTTTAGGAATCTTCTAATATATCACTCTGACGTCTACTTTACCTGTTACTAGTTTTACGTAGACATTCCACTTTAATTGACTTTTTACACATATTTCTGTATATTTAACGGACGCAATTGCTTCCAGTGTTATTTCTGCAATCGTGTAATAATACAATAATTTGTATTGTCAGAAACCCATTTACGCACAGTGTCTTACGTTTGTTTATGTTGAGACTCAATCGCCAATCCCTGCACCGAGTTTCGATGTTCTTCAGGTCTTCCTGTTATAGTGTCACGACTTGTTGCACAGAACAATATCATCCGAGAAAAGCCTCATGGAATTTCTGACGTTATCCACTAAATCATTCATACACAGGCTGACCCAAAAGTCCGTTAACATTTGATAATTCAATACATAACGGAATAATGTAGATAGAGAGATACAAACTGAAGCTTCCTGGCAGATCAAAACGGTGTGCCGGACCGAGACTCAAACTCGGGACCTTTGCCTTTCGCGGGCAAGTGCTGGTAGAGCGAAAGGCAAAGGTCCCGAGTTCGAGTCTCGGTCCGGCACGCCGTTTCAATCTGCCAGGAAGTTTCATATCAGCGCACACTCCGCTGTAGAGTGAAAATTTCATTCTAGATACGAACTGATGCACATGTTTCAAATAGGTTTTGTTGAAACCAAATGAAGTACACAAAATGACCAATCGATGGCGCTTTACATTATATAAAAGCAATAACTAGCATAAAAGTTTATATTTAGCGAGGACTATGTTCTTTATAACTAATGCTCAACATGTTGACTGCCATTCGTCAACAATACCTGCAGTCGAGAGAAAATGTTGTGAACAGCACAGCACTGCATATCAGTAGGTACTGTGAGGAATTGCCGTCAGATGTGTCTTTTAGCATCCCTAATGAGGTCGGACGATCGCGGTAGACTTGCGACTTTAGGTGACCCCACAACCAAAAATTACGCGGACTGGGGTTTGGAGACCTGGGAAGCCAAGTATGACGGAAGTGGCGGCTCCGCACGCGATCCTTACTAAACGATAGGGCTAGAGATCTTTCACACGTGTTGCAATATTTGCTGGACCTCCATTCAGCATAAAAGTCTTACCTTCCAGCAGGTGTTCGTCAGCCAGGCTGATGAGATTCAAAAACAAACTGCGTACCTCGCACCTGTCAGTTAGAAATGCGCCATCCCGCTTTCCAGAGCCATGCACTCATTTTCGGCTTCAATAAAACCCCATTTCATTTCAGGCATGTATTTCAAATTTTACCTTTCTACCCGTATTATTCCGTCTGTTAATGTACTTCCAAACGTTAAAGAACTTCTGGGGCACCCTGTATATTGTGAAAAATAATAGTCGTATAACACTCCACTGGAGTCTTAAGGTTTCTCACCGTTGTGAATGACAAGCTCTGTCTGCTAGGTACACTTGAATCCATACACACAGATGGTCTGATATTCCGTACTGTCGTATTTCGTTTGTTAGGAACAGCACCTGTCTAGAAGCCGCTATCAACTGCTTTCTGAGTCTCGTGGACGAACAGAATGAACTGCGTTTCGCATGATCGTTGTACGCAGAATCCATGGTAATTCCTAGAGAGGAGATTTTCGGCCTCCAGAAATCTCTTAACACGTGAACCTGAAACATGTTTCAAAGTTCTGCAACTGACCTACGTCAGAGATATAGGAAAGTAGTTTTTCAGTCACAAGGACACCTTTGTTCGTGCAGCAACCAACGGTACAATACTGCTAGAAGAGGAGCACTAGTTGACGTTTAGAACCCTCTTCTAGGATATTCTTCAGAACTCTTCTAGTGTCTCTGGTTATCTGAACATAGGCGCCAGCTTTTATTGTACTTAGATATGAAAGTGTGTTTTCTTGTACTTGTTTCGAAGCTACTGGGTAAAAGGTTTCAGGCTACCACTGGCTCGGTACACGCCTGGCTTTAGAGACATACGAGTACATCGACTTTAACAAAGAAGTCTTTTTATCTTTGTTGATGGGAGCGAAATACGTTGAAATTCAATCGGATTTTCGCTCTACGTGACCCATCTGAACTGTATTATCCAAATTAATGCAGAGATGTTGTCATATTGATACAAGAGGCTTCAGAGAGCTGAACAAAATGAGCACGAGATGAGACATATCGCAGCGAGGCGCCTCCCTGGCAGCTGGCTCTGGGAATTTAGGCGCCGTCACGTTCTCCGGCTCTGTAGAGGAGGCGGAGAAGGGAACGCTGAGAGGAACTGCAGCACTGAACCGTCAGTGTGGCCCCCACAAACCACAGATGTGCTTGCACGAAGAAAACTTAGGAAATTAGTACCAAATGCGACTATGTCCGAAGTAGTTTTCAGGATTCTCTGTACAATGATAGCGAACGATTTCTACAACTCATTCACTTACACGGGACTCGCATTCGGCAGGACGACGGCTCAAACCCGATTCCAGTCATCCAGGTTTATGTTTTCTGTGTTTTCCCTAAATCACACCAGGAAAATACCTTGATGATTCCTTTGAAAAGGCACGGCGATTTCCTTTCCCATTCTTCACACCATTCGAGCTTGTGCTCCATCTCTAGTGACTTCGATGTTGACGGTAAGTGTAACTCAATCTTCCATCCTTCTTTCAGTTACAGGACATCTTCCCTCTATGTACGTCACCGACGAAAGCCACTAATACCATTAAGAAGCCTTGATTTGAGTATTATTGAACTAATTTGTCTAAGCGTCTAATTATATAGGAGGCCATCAAAAAGAGAGCGAGGCAGGTGGAAGGACATGGTAAACCGTTTATCATTTCAAAAGTAATCGCAATAGCTGTAAATATATTTATTCCACTGTGAGACAAGACAGTCAGTGTCTTCATGGGAAGAGATTTGCGGCTGCCTAATGAACTATGATTGCACCCAAGCGTGCACCTTCTCGTCGGAAGCAATCGACGGCTATATGAGCGGCTTCACATGTTACCAAGGTTGTTTCAAGTACGTTGCGGAGGTTTTACTGAAGAGACATTACAAATCCTCCGTACAGCCCCAATCCCTCCCAACGTAATTTCCATATTTTAGGAGCCCCTAATAAAGACATTCGTGGCCGTCGATTTGTTTTGCACGAAAAGGCGCATGCCGAAGTACAATCATGGTTCCGTAGGCAACCGGAAATATTTTTCCATAAAGACATTGACCATATTGTCGCACTGTAGGATGAAATGTATTAACACATACAGTGATTACTTTTAAAAATAATAAACAGTTTACTTACTTTTTTCCATTGAAACCCAGAATACTTAGCCCAGTCAAAATTTTCCTGCAGCAAAATTGCGGAAGGCATTCCTCGGTGATGCTATTTTGGGATGCTGAAACTGAATTATATGTCTGCTGCCTCGTAGGACGTCGGATTCACAACGAAAAACACAAAAAACCTTAAATTTTTCGTACTTTTTCAGTTTTTCTCTTGTATCTCGAATAGGCATTTTTCGAGGATGAATGCTAGATACAAAATTAGACAAACTTTTCTACAAAATATGCTAGTTATGTTTACTTTTTCGACAAGCAGTATCGATGCTACAGCGCTCTGAAAAGTAGAGATTTTTTGGCACTTCTGCGAAAACATCGGAAACGTCCTCTATCAATCACTGCAACTCGAAAAATGTACATACTACCGACAAAACCTCTACACCACACGAAAGTACATAAAATTTCCTACAATACACGTCCTTAAAATTTAATTTTCTCACTTGGGAGGAGGGAGAAAAGAGGTTTTTAACACCAGTTGATTAGACTAATTAATAATTAATTACAAGATTTGTTGCACAGCAACATCATAGAATAAAGTCGTTTTTATAATTACATCTATGGCACTCATTTAGAAAAAGTCTCTAGTCCAGCTCTAAGCTTGTGTTAAAAACTTGCTCACCAATGTCTCGTCTTCGTTCCATGATCTATTTATCGAATCTTCTATGATCCCTACAGACTGCAATGCTCTTGTCTGTCACAAATCGCATATGTTCCTCTCTCCATAGTTTGCTGCATGAAAAACTAAACAAAACTCATTTTAACTATCACTTTCTCTTTACATTAGTTTAAAATCATTTTACTTCTCAGTGTGCTTTGCAATGCACATAAAACTGGAGATATGCCTATAGCTCCACCGTTTGTGGTATGAAGAAAGAAACAAAACCCTTTTTAACTATCATTTTCTCTTTACCTGCTTAGTGAAAAAGATTTGATGTTTCTGTGTGATTTACAGTACACATTAAAGTGGAAGTCTACCTATAACTGAATGGATAATCCAGTTCACAGATCTGATGCACTCGGAACTGAAGAGACTTAAAGAATACAGGAGAAAATGGTCAACGAGAACTTCTGCCAACAAGCATACGAACTGAGAGCAGAAAAAGAGCAATAAGTCAATGTGCACTTTACAGAGGCTTGTTAATTTCCAATTCTTCCCTTAGACATCCAATTACAATTTATAAAACTAGCAACTAATCAGTTAATACTGTCAAGAAATGTAGAGGCTAATAAAAATCAAACAATATTTATGCACAGGGTTTCAGCGCAAATATTCTTCTGTATATGTACTTTCAATAGCAAATAATTTCAGTAATAAATAGACTTATACGATACAAGAAATCAAATTTATTTGTCACTTCTGTTTGTCTGGTTTTCATTCCTAAAAGTGTGAAAATACAGTATGTGCAATATGTTTTCGTAGCCATTACAGAATTGATCAACTGATGAAAACTGTGTATAACTAGCGGTAGTAATCGTAGGGCAGGGACTTGAAGATAACATATTTAGGGTTTTTAGGGGTATAAGTGCAGATATTTCTACTGAAGACAGAGCAAAGTGCACTGAACAATATTACATCCGGATTTATTTCATTTTCAGACAAATAATTATTATGAGTATTATATTTTTTAGGTTGGTTAGTACGTCAAAACAAACATGGCACAAGCAAGCCACTGATGCTTATTTTCTCCTGAGCAGAAGGCCAGATACTGAAGTGTGGACCAATGGGCACAAAATGGACACTGTATTGAAAGTAGTAGTCCACTTCACAGCACAGTTAAGACGGCGAAGTAAACATAACGTGATGGAGTTATGCGAAGGCTCCTAGACGCAGAGAAAAAACACACTAAAGTGTGGACATGCTGAGGTACCAATTGTCACATTATCTAACCTGTAACATCCTGTACACTGACCAGCCACAACGTTACGGCCACCTATCTAATAGCCGTTATGTTCACCTTTGGCACGAATAACAGCGGTGACGCGTTGTAGAATTGAAGCAATGAGGCCTTCTTGGGAATTACCACCACATCTGTTCATATAAGTCACCTTTTCTTTTTAAGTAATCAGTCTTCTGACTTGTTTGATGAGGCCCACCACAAATTACTATCACGCATCAAATTCTTGGTCTCAGAGTAGCATTTGCTACTGCTACGGCCGCAGGCTCGAATCCTGCCTTGGACATGGATGTGTGTGATGTCCTTAGGTTTGTTAGTTTTAAGTAGTTCTAAGTTCTAGTGGACTGATGACCTCAGCTGTTAAGTCCCATAGTGCTCAGAGCCATTTTGAAGCACTTGCAACCCACGTTCTGTTATTTGCTGTATGTATTCGAAACTCTTTCTCCCTCAGCAATTTTCTGCCTTTTACAGCTCCCTGTAGTACCACGGACGTTATTCACTGATGATTTGTTAACACACGTCCTATCATCGTGTCCCTTACTACTGTTAGTGGTTTCCGCTAGACTTTTCCCCTCCATCAGTCCCCATAATTTTCTACTTTTGTCGATAGCACCACGCTTCAAAATGCTTCGATTCTCTTGTGTTCTGGATTTTACACAGTCCATATTTAACTACAATGCAATGCTATGTTCCAAGTGTACATTCTCAGAAATTCCTCCCTCAAATTAAGCTCTATATTTAATACTTAGACTTGTCTTCGCCAGGAATTCACTTTTTGCCAGTCCTATTCTGATTTTTATATCCTTGCTCCGTCCTTCATTGGCTACTTTGCTGCCTAGGTAGAAGAATTCCTTTCCATCTACTTCGTGACCATCAACCCCGATGTTAAGCTTCTCGCTGTTTCCATTTCTGCTACTTCTCATTACTTTCGCCTTTCTTCGATTTACTCTCAATCGAAGTTTTGTAGTCATTAGACTATTCATTCCATTCAGTAAATCATGTAATTTATTTTCACTGAGGATACCAATGTCATCAGCGAATCGTATCATTGATATCCTTTCACCTTGAAATAAAATTCCTCTTTTTAACTATACCATCATTGCTTCTTCGATGTATAGACTGAATAGCAAGGGTGAAGACTACATCTCTGTGTTAAACCCTTTTTATCCGAGCACTTAGTTCTTGTCCTTCCACTCTTGATATACCCTCTTGGCTGTTGTTGCATATTACCCGTCTCTCCCTATAGCTTACCCTATTTTCCTGAAAATTTCGAATATGTTCCGCTATTTGACACTGTCGAACGCTTTTTTCAGGTCGACAAATCCTTTGAACGTTCTTGGTTTTTCTTTAATCTTGCTTCCATTATAAACCGAAACCTCAGTTTTTGCCTCTCTAGTGCCGTTACCATTCCTAAAGCCAGACTGATCGTGATCTGACACATACTCAGCTTCCTTTTACGTTCTTATTTAAATCGTTCTTATCAGCAACTGGCATGCATTAGCTGTTAACCTGATGGTTCGATAATTCTCGTACTTGTCAGTTCTTTCAGTCTTCGGCATTGTAAGGATGATAGTTTTCCGGAATGCCTATGGTATATCGCCAGAGTTATACATTCCATACACCGACGTAAGTAGCCGTTTTGTTGCCAGTTCCGCCAATGATTTTAGAAATTCTGATGGAATGTTATCTACCTCTTCTAGCTTATTCGGTCGTAAGTCTTCCAAAGCCCTTTTAAATTCTGATACCAATACCGGATCCCTTATCTCTTCTACATCAGCTCCTGTTTCTTCTTCTTTCGAAATCGTCTCGTGATTGTTTTTCTATCACACGAGACAAATCTTCCTCCCTCATAGAGGCCTTCAGTGTACTGTTTACACCTGTCCGCCCTATCCTGTGCATTTGAAAGTGGAATTTCCCTTTCACTCTTAATGTTACGACCCTTGTTTTTAATTTCCCCGAAAGTTGTTTTGACTTTCCTATAAACTGAATCAGTCCTTCTGACTATCATTTCTTCTTCAGTTTCTTCACATTTTTCATGCAGCCATTTCGCCTTCGCTTCCCTGTACTTGCTATTCATTTCATTCCCCAGAGACTTCTGTATTCCTGAATTTCCCTGAACATTTTTGTACTTCCTTCTTTTGTCGATCAACTGAAGTATATCTTCTGTTATCCAAGGTTTCTTCGCAGTTACCTTCTTTGTACCTGTGTTTTTCTTTCCAACTTCTGTGACTGCCCTTTAAAGAGATGTATCATTTTCTTCAGCTGTATTGCCTACTGAGATGTTCGTTATAGCAGTATCTATGGCGTTAGAGAGCTCCAAGCGTATCTCGTCCTTCCTTAGTACTTTCGTAACCCAAAGCTTTGCGTGTTGAATCTTCCTGACTAAAATCTTAAACTTCAGTCTACTTTTCATCACTGCTGCATTGTGATCTAGGTCTATATATACTGCTGGGTAAGACTTACAATCCTGTATCTGATTTCGAAATCTCTGTCTGAGCATTATGTAACATAATCTAACTAAAATATTCCTATATCTCCTGGTCTTTTCAAAGTATATTTACCTCCTGCTCTTGTGATACTTGAACAGAGTATTCGCTATTATTAGTTGAAATTTATTACAGAATTCAATTAGTCTTTCTTCTATTTCTAACACCGAGGCCATATTCTCCCGTAGCCCCTTTCTTCTACTCCTTCCCCTATAACCGAATTCCAGTCCCCCACTGCTATTAGATTTTCACCTCCCTTTACTTACTGTATTACTCGTTCAATAACCTCGCATACTTTGTCTGTCTGTTGATCTTCAGGTTGCGGCGTCGGCATTTATACCTGAGCTATCTTTGTCGGGATAGGTTTGCTGTCGATTCTGATGAGAACAACCCCATCACTGAACTGTTCACAGTGACACTCTCTCTGCTCTACATTCCTATTCATAACGAATCCTACTCCAGATATACAGATATCTGCTGCTGTTGATATTACCCTACAGTCATCCTTCCAGAAATCCTTGCCTTCTTTCCATTTCGCCACTCTGATCACCCCCTCTCCCCCACCCTTTCCCAGTTTTTCTAGATTAATCTTTTGATTTTCTGTTTTCAGATTTTCTAGCTTCTCTATAACGATCTAGCTTCTGACGTTCCACTCCCTGATTCGAAGATCGTTATCCTTTCGTTGGTTGTTGACTCTTTTTCTCATGGTCATCTCCCCCTTGGCGGTCCTTTCCCGGAAATCCGAATGGGGGACTATTCCGGAATCTTTTGCCAACGTAGAGATCATCATGACACTTTTTCAATTTCTGTCCACATATTCTGTGGACATACATTATGTGTCTTTAATGCAATGGTTTCCGTAGCTTTCTGACTCGTCATGCCGTGGATCATTGCTGATTCTTCCACATTTAGGGGCAGTTTCCCACCCGAAGGGAAAGAGAGTGCCCTGAACCTCTGCCCACTCCTCCGCTCTCTTTGACAAGGCCATTGGCTAAATGAGAGTGACTTCTTATGCCGGAAGCCTTCGACCGCCAATGCTGATTATTAATAAGAATTTGAGCGATGGCACGGTTCGAAGCTTGGACCGAGGACGCTTTGGATACTAATCAAAGACCCTCCCGTTAGATCACGGGTGATGGCACCTAATTCCCGTAAATTCCGACGAGGGGCAATGAGCTCTGACGTCATATTCAATCCAATCCCAGATGTGTTCGATCGACTTCAAATCTGACGAGCTGGGGGGCAAGCACAGCAATAGGGACTCACCACTGTGTTCCCGAACCACTCCATCGCACTCCTGGCCTTGTGACATGGCGCACAATCCTGTTGAAAAATGCCACTACCGTCGGGATACATGATCGTTACCAAGGGGTGAACGTGGTCTGCAACAGGTCTACGTTACTCCTTGGCCATCATGGTGGCTTCCACGACCTTCGCTGGACCCATGTGTGCCCTCGTGAATGTTCCTCATAGCATAATGGAGCCGTAGCCAGCTTGTCTCCGTCCCGCAGAACAGGTGTCAAAAAGCTGTTCCTCTGGAAGACGACGGCTTCGCGTCCTCCCATCGGCATGATGAGGAAGGTATTGAGATTCATCATATCATGCAACGCTCTGCCACTGCACCAACGTCCAGTGCCGACGGACATGTGCTCATTTCAGTTGTAGTTGCCGATGTCGTGGTCTTCACATTGGCCCATGCATGGGTCATCGGCTGCGGAGGTCCGTCCTTAGGTCTGTTCGATGCATTGTGTGTTCAGACACACTTGTACTCTTCACAGCGTTAAAGTCATTTAGGTTGGCCACGGGTCGCCGTCTGTCGTGTTTTACCAGCTTACCCAGCTTACGATGACCGACGTTTGTATTGAGACGTCATGGGGTTGGGCAGTGGTCGGCCAACCCCATGACGCCTGGTTTCCCCCTGGTTTCGCCACGCGTAGAAGATACTCACCACAGTACTCCTCGAACACCCGAAAGGCTGTGCGGTTTCCGAAATGCTGGTGTCGGGCCTCCTGTCATCACAATCTGCCCTCGGTCAAACTCAGATAAATCGCGCGCCTTCCCCACTCTGCACACAGACAGTACGCTCACTGATGTTAAATGCACCATCCGTGTGTCTGACGAGCAGTCATTTCTCGTCAGGTGACGCTGCTATCGCCGGGATGGGTTTATATTGATAGTAGGTCGGTGCTCAGAATGTTCTGGCTGATCAATGTACATTACAACGCGGGGTTACCAAAGAAGAGAAATACAGTTTATAAACAATTATATGCTAATAGAGGAGCACTTCTGCGGTAGTTAGTCATTACCGTTAAAAGTAGCGTAACATTATCAGAACGTCTCAAGCTACAGTTGCTCACTTATCCCATCACTAACAGCCAAAACGAGCTTCTAAAATTATTTATACTCTTATCAAACAACGCTAAAACGAACTATCATGGATTCATCCAGAATACCTGATGAAATCTTGGAAGCCTCATCCATACTTACTGCCATCGACTGAAACCACTGTTTCGACAATGCTCGGTATTGATAGTACGCAGCAGCGTATTGCTGAAACAGTAGAAACAGTCAGTTTCCTGCCGTTGTTCATTAAAGTCGTAATGATGAATTTTACGTAAAGTTATTGTGATATTTTGTAAATGATTAGATACAGGATCCACTAAAATGATCATATGGCATTGTTGGCCGGGAGGCCCCAATCGGGGGAGTTCGGCCGCCGTATTGCAAGTCCTTTTTAGTTGACGCCACTTCAGCGACTTGCTAGTCAAAGATTATGATGAAATGAGATGGACACATAACACCCAGTTCCCTGCCGGGAATCGAACCCCGGCTCCCTGCGTGGTAGGCGGGAACACTACCGCTACGCTACCGAGGCGGACACAGCATCCATTAAAAATACCCGATGTAATAAAGAGGAACGACTTCTTCTTAAATGCAGGCCAAAATTTTTGTTCCGAATGTCTCATTCCATTATTGTTGCCACTTGGAGGATGGAAAATTGATCAAAGAACTCATCTCAGTGAGTTTAAATTTATGAGCTGATTTGGTAGCCTGATTATGTCAGAAATCTTATGTCGCGATCCATTGAAAATATCTTGAGGCTAGAGCCAATGGTCTGAATGCGTAAAACGCATGACGGAAACCCGAATTTCAGGTAGGACGGTAGAGTATATTTTCAGCGCACCATTTTGATATTCATGGAGGAAAAGTCATTTCGAAAAATCATTTCGGATTCAGTGTTAAACGTAGCTTTGGTTCATTTATGTACCACGCTTTTTCATGGAAGCGTTGTAATCATTCTTCTCTCCTTATGTTTCTTACGAATTAGATTAATGTCAAAGCTACGACAGACTTACCAGTGTGCACGTGGGCCCGTTACTAAATTTCAAAATCGCTCCCATTTGCTGCTGGCATTGCAAAATCCGGCAGTTGCTCAATAATGTCGAACTATTTGTGAACACGAGCACAGGTACTATTTGAGATCTCACTTCAGATATTATTGTTACTCATTCAGTTATCACAAAGGTTACCCCAAATTGGATAAATAATTATCCTCACTTTTATAGCTGTAGGTATCTTCTTTATTTAAAGTTTAACAATCGAAATTAATAAATCACAAATGAAATCTTGGGTCTGTTTAGGAACTGGAATTCCAATGAGATTTATTCTCTTTTGTTCTCTAACTATCGGCAGCAATTATTGTTCACTTCGGACGTCAGTTAGCAACACAGGGACATAAGTTGAAAAATTCCATTAATAGTTTCGTCTCTATCGCTGAGAACAACAAATAAATTAAACGTGTATACTAAGGTACATTATGTAGAATAATCACATATGATCTACTCATAGAAATTGTAGTTAATGTCAACTCACGGCAACGATTAACCGGTTATGAATCTCTTCTGTGTGTCTGTATGGCCTTCTTGTTCATTCATCAACCACTTTAAACGCAATTCATTAATTTCATTTCTATGACGGAATAGACGCTACATCGTCAATACAGCACGGCAGACTCACTTCGACTCACAATACATTCCCCGAGTAAATTATTAAGTTATCTGTAGACAGGGTACCATAGAGGATTCACAGAATATGTTTTGTCATTTCAGTTTTAACCATTTTCGCTTGATGAATTGCTATTAATTTCTATATGCCTAAAATCTATTGCGTCTTACTTAGTAACCAAAAGCAAAAATCTTAATTGAGAGCTACAACATATATAATTATTGGATGAAAAAATAGTTGTGTACTACATTTACTTATTGCTTTTCTTTGGCATTTTGCGTCCACGCAGCATTACAGATCCCGCATACAGCAGAAACGTGCGACGCTAAAAGCGGCGTACGCCGTAAAAAGAGAGTTCCCATTCAGATCGCATATGCATATGGACAGGTAGATTCCGTCTTCCCAGTTTTCCAAAAAGTGGTCGAAACCTTGCCACATCTTCAATTGCAAACCACTATTACACGGAATTTCTTCGTAAATAGTTTATTCGAAGAATATTTGACTAATTTAACCCAGAACGTTATATCGGGAGGAGAATGTTCAACGAAAGCTGACGGATCTTAGGATGTGCCCCAGCGCGCATAACAGCGTGATGTTCTCACTATAGATAAATGATTTGTCACGCAGGAACAAAATTGCTGTGAGTTAGTTAACTGAAATCCCATTGTGCACAGGAAGGTATCTCTGTTGGGACAGTGCAAGGAATTTCAGAAAGGCCTGGACAGAATTTCCACCTTGTGTAATGCATGACAGTTCTGAAATGCCCATACATGCAAGATAATGCCTGTAAGTAACAGAATGAAGTCGACAGTTCAAAACGTGTTTGAACTCCTGAGGGACCAAACTACTGAGGCCATCGTTCCCTAGACTTACAGACTACTTAAACTAACTTAAACTAACTTGCGCTAAGAACAACAGACACACCCATGCCCGAGGGAGGACTCCAACCTCCGGCGGGAGGGTCAGCGCAATCCGTGACATGGCGCCGGAGACTACTCGGCCACTCTGCGCGGCGAAGCCGATAGTATCCAATTACAGGATTATTAGCGAAAATATTGAACATGTCACAACCTAAAGATATTTAGCAGAACGACTGCATTGCAATATGATGCGATGATGTAAAATCATCTACTAGAAAAGACAAATGGATGACAATTTAGCTGGAAGAGGTCTGGGAATTTGCAGTGTACCTTTAAAGGAAATTATCTACAATACACTAGTGCGACCGAGAGTAGTATTACAGCGTTAGAAATGCTTACTAAGAAGGTGTGACAAAAGACCTTAACATGTGAAAGTGTAGCAGAAATGCTCACAGAACTCGAAAAGGTTCCTTGGAAGAAAGGCGACGTAGTTCTCTCAAAAACCCTTTTGCGTAAATTCAGAGAACTTTTATTCGACAGTTCTGTTGCTGCTATCGTGTATCCAGCGGAGGGACCATGTGACTGAGGTACAAGAGATCGGAGGGACTAAACAGACTTCTCCGTCAGTGATTAATGAAGGTAAAGAAGTTCTCTGGATGGTTCTATTGACGTGGAAATTCATTGCTCTGATGGTTCAGATGAAATGAATTTTTTCTTGTGGTATAACCATCATGATAGGAACACTACTTATTCAGTCAGGCGCTCGCAGTACATTACTCTGAATTCTATGAATATAAAGTGAACATACCGGGTGGTTATAATTAAAATGCAGCTAATCACGGAGGTTCAGTGTGGGCTGGAATCATAGTATGGCAGCAAAATTGGTAGATACGCTAACGCGTTAACACGGAACCGATTTACACTGGAAAAAATTATTTAAAATTTAGAACACTAGTTGCAAACCCGGCACTATCTCCGTTGCTCATATTGAACAAACTGTGTAAGCTGCGTTTTAATAATAAAATCAACATTATGCCTTTGTCACTCATTTGACCTTTTCTGCGCGCGTCCTGTTCCTAAAACTTTACATATGGAAATATTTCTATATGTCTTTCTGCATTCACGGTGCCAGATCTGCCCCTGATGGCCAAAATTGGAACTAAGTTCCTTAAATGTAAATCGGTTCCACATTAATGCTTTAGAATATCTACCAAGTTTCGCTGCCATACGATGATTCCAGCCCACAACGGATCTCTGTGACTAACTGTACCGTAATTATAACCACCCAGTACCTCAAGTAGAAGTTAACAAAATGTGCACTTCAAATGTATGTTACAAATCGAGCTCCTCTCTAGAAGACATGATAGCTTGTACCGTAGAGGAAAAGTAACAAGAGAAAAAGTGGAGTCTTATCTCACAATAATTATACAGACGATGTGGTATCATGATAATCTGTCCTTCATTAACAATAGCGTTTATACCTATACAGTAATTTTGTTTATAGCGTTACATACAGAAGAGTGTTTGTCTTGTCTAGCAGCGGAACCTGACCTTGTACGCTATGCGATGGTCTGCTCTTTCTGACGCTGCGACCAGCTTTTGAGCCAGATACATCAAGTCTGGCAGCGTGGGACGTGTGTTTACAGATGAGAGCGTGTTTGCACACCCAGGCTCTCTCCGAATAACATGCTGCCGTCGATACGCTGATGTTGTCCTTGGTGTAAAGAGCACACTGTTTACTCGAATTCAGGTCACCATTCATTACAGTTTCTCCAACAAATCTAATTCCTGGAATTCTCAATTTCTTCTGTTCCCTTGATCTTCCTCTGTCTTGATTTATTTACTTCCCTGGTACTGACTCGAAGATTTACGAGTATCACAAGATTCTTCTGTGCTCCAGGTAAATTTTGGAATCTGTTTCGAAACCTAGTTTCAAAACGCCATTCATGGAGCATAAAAGGAACGAAACACTTTTTTATGATAACTGTTATCTTTAAAACTCTTTGGAAAGAAGTTTAGGAAAGTAAGACTGCCTAAGCATTACTAAAGTGGCACAAATATATAAGTTGTAGGCTATGGAAGAACGTACATTAAAACAAAGGAAGAGAATAAAGTCATGGATAAATTAAAAACTGTGTTAACAACAATGTAATTCTGATTTGTTGTTCCATTCTGGTGATGCTGAAATGTTCAAGAAAATGCCTATAATAAAACGCTGAAAAATTCACGAGAGGAAGAAACATTCTAAGGTAGGCACTAATGCAAAGATGCACTCTTACTTCACTTTTCCCGAAAAGTTAAAAATATTTCAGACACGTATTCAGACAGCCACTGCACATTAGGGGTAGACATAAATAAAGGAAACTACCGACATTTTAGGGAGAGCAAGATTAATGGCCGACAAGATGTCGGAATTGGGAGTGATGGTCCGGGAACTGTACTGTCTACGAAGTGAGATACCGGTACACAAAACTGTGGACGTAAGGAGGAGTTGTGCGTATAAACGAATAAAATCTAATGTAACGTTCGCCTATATCACGAGAAGTGTTTTAGAATATAAACAGGTAGTGCGTAAAATAGTATCCAAGAATGAGCATTGAAAAATGTGAGGAAACAGATATCTGAAATTATTTCTGCAACTAACGTCAAATGTTAAGTGGACAAAATGATGAGGTTATCGATGAAATTCAAATATCTTGGTACTGATAAGGAAAAAACTTTCATTCATAATATTATGGTAGTAGGGGTAGAAAGACTGATTCATTACAAGGGTGTTGTAACACTGATTCTTCAGAGGCAAAAAAATGTGAGAGGAAAGAGAATTGCAAAGAAAGAAAGATGAATAGGAGAAATACAATTACAGGAAGAGAGAAAAATATTTAAGAAGAAGCGATTTGGCAGTTTATCAAAGCGTGGAAAATTTTTTAATGTTCAGAATTCTGATTGGTGATGAATTCATCGTAATTTGTGCATTTCCTGTTCTCAAACGCTTATATGTTTACTCAACTTGAAACGACGTAAATTAATTTACAAATACACGTAAGTAATTGAACAACTGAACAATAAAATAAAAGTTTTTGTGGACAACGATTCGTGGTGGTTACAAATTATCGCAGTCAATAACTCTCTTGAAATTAATCAGCTTTGTTACACGTTCATTCTGGAGAAACGGTAGCTGCAATTCAAGTATAAGTCCACCTACTGCTTTCATCGACACCTGAAACTGTAGCTGAAATTTGGAACAGAACTACTTACGTCAGCAGAATAATGGCTCTATTTTTTTTTGTAAATACATATTGATTTCAAGTAGTCTAGATCCAATAGATAGTACGGTCGAAGCAAAAGGCAAGAAGAATGCGTGTTTATATTGTGCTGGACATTTGTGTTGTGGAGATAAGTGAGCTTCCTAAGTACTCGAAATTTTCAGGTAGCAGTTAGAACCGCTGGAAAGCTCTAGTGCTCGAGCCTGTTAGTATATAGTGGGCTTAGTGGAACAGAATTATTATTTGATTAATAACTACAGATACCATTTGGAAAATAAAGAAAGAAAGATTAGGCTCCAAATTTCTGTTAACGACTAGATCATTATAGACGGTACACAATCTCTGATAGGAAAAGGATGAGGCCAATAAATCAGCATCGGTCTCTTCTGAGAAAATATTCCCTTAAATCACTCAGGGAAACCAAATGAGTCAGGATGGTCATACGTGAACTTAAGACTCGTCCCTGCTGTCGTGTTGCAGTCTCTTCCACAAAAAGGTATTAACAGAAGATAGTTAACAACATTCCCAAGAGAACGTTACAGTGCTGGACCTATCTGACCAAATAAAGCAGAGTCTGGCAAGCTGCGCAAATTAAATACTTCTTGCCAAAACCGGTCATATTCAGTTGTTCTGACAGCATCCGGCGTATTTTTAAATGACTTCACAAAAAGAGCGAGGCTTTAGAATGGCGCTTCCGCATCCACTGAGTACACGACAGAGTCCAGCCATAAATGACAAGACACAGCAGTAAATCGGTTTTCAAAGTGAAGGCCTACAAATTGACGAGATAGCGGAAACTACAGTCCCTGTCCACCCCTTCACTGGAAGTAAAATAAATGACGTTGAATATGTGCAGAGGTGCTACTTCGTCGGAGAGAATACTTAAAATCCTCGGTAGCAAATAATAGTCTCCTTTTATACCGAAATAAGTGATGGAAGGAAGACAAAAGTTGTTAACGTCTTACAGTTGCACAGGTCTTAAAGACGGAATAACAGCTCAGTTGGACGATGTCGTTGGTTACAAATGATTTAGTGCAATAGTGGAAAATCTAAATTGTGCTCCCTGGTTGGGGCTTCTAACATGGTTACGCCGAATATGTACGCATGTATCGAAAGCACAGTAACATATCTCTCAGTGCGGTGACAAGTGACAAGTGACTCAGGTTGATGCGTCGAACTGATTATTTTATAAAAGAAGTATATTACTTTCTGAAGGAAACGAGGTTAGTGGACGTATTGCCGATCATGTCAAGTGTGTTGCTTTATTTACGGTGGGTGTCATATACAGGGTGTCAGTTTTAAATCTCCATAATTTAAAGGCAAAAAAAAAAGCTACAGTGATAATGAAATTGCACCATATGTTAGAGCATCTTAATGATCGCATTAACTTAAAATGATGACTCTATGGCGGCCGACCGGAGTGGCCGTGCGGTTTTAGGCGCTGCAGTCTGGAACCGAGAGACCGCTACGGTCGCAGGTTCAAATCCTGCCTCGGGCATGGATGTGTGTGACGTCCTTAGGTTAGTTAGGTTTAATTAGTTCTAAGTTCTAGGCGACTGATGACCTCAGAAGTTAAGTCGCATAGTGCTCAGAGCCATTTTGAACTCTATGGCAGAGCGTGCCAGCCGTAGTGTGGTTTTCAAAATCAAAATCGCCGATCTATGCCAAAAGAAATTAGTTAAGGTTGGACGGATGTGATTCACTTAATGTGAAAACAATTAAGGTACGGTATCCTAAGTTTCTGTCAACTGCAAGTGTTCTGAAGCATTCTGGCGATGTACGTCGCAGTGCTTCGGAAGAGACAGTGGAGGAGATCAGACACGTGTTTCTCACACTCCCTCGGAAGTCAATTTAGCCGGCATCTGGGGAACTTAATATACTCAGAGCAACATTGCATCGTGTAGTATACCGGCGTCTTCGTTTGTATGGTAACAAAGTGCAAATTCTGCAACACCCTGACAGCGAACGACAAACCATGCCGACATTAATTTGCTACGGTTATGCTGGTGCATATTGACATGAATGCAAGCTCCCTGAAAAATAAAAATATTCTCAGGCCAGGAAAGCTTTCACGTATCTGCATAATGTTCTGATTTGGGACTCGCAATATCATCGTGTCATCATTCAACATGTTCGTATTAGCCATAAACTAACCGTCTGGTGCGAGCTAATGCACGCCAGGATTGTTGGACCATACTTCTTTGCAGAAAACAAAGTGAATGGGTCAATACATCTGGATATGTTGGAAACATTTGTGTCCCCTCAGATACAAGACTTGCAACTCAACATCATCATTCAAAATCATGGAGCTCCGCATCATTGTTCAGCGTCTGTTTGCAAATTCTATCGGTCGTGGAGGACCCACTGCCCGAACAACACGTTCTCCCGAAAATAACCCATTGGATTTCGTATTGCGGGGATTCGGGGGAACAGCGTACAAGCGTCCAGAGTGGACGATATCACTGTAATAAGACGTCGTATCACTGATGCAATTGCAACAGTGACAGAGGACATGTTCGAAAAATATGGCAAGAAATTGAATACCGACTCGATATTCTTCGTACTACAAATGCTTCACTTGTAGGGGTGTACTGATGATTAGTAAATATATTCTTTGAGATGCCGTAGCATATGCTGCAATTTCATTATCATAAATACTGATTTTTATTCTCGTGGGCCTTTGAAATTTGGTAGGTTTGAAAGGGATACTTTGTATTTTATTCGTCGTTCTGAGATGCTTCGTTGTAGTGTCTGTCGCTAAGCATCTCTTCATTAGAAAGTCATACACACACCTGCAATGGGAATATGATGATTTAACGAATGGCGTGTTTGCAAGGGATTGTTTCACTAACTAAGCAACGGAAGCATCTACATTCCTTCTATTTGGTTGGATCAAATGGCTCTGAGCACTATGGGACCTAACAGCTGAGGTCATCAGTCCCCTAGAACCTAGAACTACTTAAACCTAACTAACCTAAAAAATCACACACATCCAAGCCCGAGGCAGGATTCGAACCTACGACCGTAGCGGTCGCGTGGTTCCAGACTGAAGCGCCTAGAACCGCTCAGCCACTCCAGCCGGCTCCTTCTATTTTCAAAACGTTTTATTAGACTGATCTGGTTTAAATTCCTTGTCGTTCGTTACCTTGAGCTAATTCAGATACATTTCGTATATGTTTCAGAATAAAAACTGTGTTGGTTGCGCAACCAAGACCGTTTTCATTCTGAAATAATTCGAAACCGGTATAGCACCCCACTACGATAGAATGGAAAAACGTTTATATTTTATACATAGGGGTGAGGGATGATGCTTCGAACACTGTCTGCGGAAGCAGAAAAAACGCGTTAAATCTGTGTGTCATAAAGTGACGTACATAATTCGTCTTGATGGTCATGTAAAACAGATTTTAAGTTGTTTAATAACTTTCTTTGAGGTTTTCATCTCATTTAGAATACTCGACTCTCTTTCATCATTCAGTTGCCCCTAGACATGTCATTACATTGGCATTGGATAACACGCATGGAGAACAACCAGTGTTTTTGTTTCGTTTGGTTATCAGCATAAGCATTACATATCACGAAAGAGACTACTGCATCTACTAACTACTTGGTGACAACGGGTTAAGTTTACATGTTAGAGAAATTTGGAGCACTTGTGTTTCGGAATTTCTCATTTAGTTAACGGTGCGACTCATTGCTCCTCGAGTTGGGCGTAACGACCAAGTCCTCACTTTGCCGCCTGGCCGCCTATAACTTTTAACGGCTTTGCGCTGCTGAAGTTGCTCCGCCACTGCAACGCTTTCTAGATTTCCGTGAGATATGTGCGAGCAGATTCTCGCTGCGATTAACGGTTCCATCGCGTGCCGAGAGTCAACTCCGAGAAAGAAAATGGCTTCTGGCAGTTCGCTGTCTTTCAAGTAGCTAAACAAAGAGCTCTGTTGATACAGGGAACGGACAAACTGAGAGAGCAGTACATTTCCATTTAGCGAACCCTGAACTGCAATGAATAACTTTTTCCTAGGCATTCTACGCGTAAAAAGAGAACGATTGGGAATATATTGCATTAAGTTTACAAGAAGTGTCTCCCTAATTACTAGCGTCCCTACGATCATTACGAAGCACATACGCAGTGCCTGCTCATTTACATAAATTCAGATTCCCTGTTAAAGTTACTGAGCGAGCATATTACACGTTTCCACAATTGAAAAAACAATAAAAATCAATTTATATAAAATTATGAAGTGTGATAGGACAGTTAACTGCAGAAAAATAGTATCTGCGCTCTTAAAGGTTCACTTACGGTTCAGTACTAAATGGCAACATTTATGTATCTTTTGAAATAATACCTTCTAGGTAGTCAACTCACCATGATGTAAACTTTTAAATGCATTATTATTCATAAGGAGGTGTATATTTAATCGAGTGCAGAAATTTTGAGCAAATAGCATTTAAACTGAGAGAAAAAGGAGCAGATAGATGACTAAACAGTGAAGAAAGTGTATTGTAATTAACTTTTAAGGAAAGCCTTTAAGACCATGTCCCTAGGCGTTTACATGTCTTTTAGAATCAACATTTGTGTTCGAATTAACGGGTACATTTAATTACTAATTACAGTTTCTTAACACAAACTCAAAACGAAAATTGCTGCACAGAATTTGTAATTAATTGTTTCTAAATCTTGCACATAGTTCGGACATATAATAAATTAGTTGTTCCGAATGACTTTGTGAAAATCAGTTTCTCGTCTAGTTTTTTTTTATTTATAGACACAATCACGTGTTTATGACACAGTCATAACCACTTTCGGCCATACAATGACCATCTTCAGACGCTAAAGGCGGCATAAACTGAACACAGGTTCAGGCGTGTTTGACAACGCATGAACCTGTGTTCAGTGTATGCCGCCTTTTAGCATCTGAAGATGGTCATTGTATGGCCGAAACCGGTTATGACTGTGTCATAAACAAAAAAAAAATGGTTCAAATGGCTCTGAGCACTAAGGGATTTAACTTCTGAAGTCATCAGTCGGCTAGAACTTATTAGAACTACGTAAACCTAACTAACCTAAGGAGATCACACACATCCATGCCCGAGGCAGGATTCGAACCTGCGGCCATAGCGGTCGCGCGGTTCCAGACTGTAGCGCCTAGAACCGCTCGGCTGTGTCATAAACACGTGATTGTGTCTATAAATAAACAAAAGAATTATACAAATAAATTGTCATTGAATTTCACTTGTTATGCTTGGTGTGTATTTCCCATGCCCATAATGTCTGTTCTTTTCTCAAAGTATTGCATTTTAATCTTCTGGGAACGACTTTGGTAGCTGCGCTTATTAAAATAAATTTTATTTGGCAGATTGTCAGTTTGTTTTCAGATAAGGTGTGCCTGCTGTATCAGATGCCTATTCCCAGATGCTGAACAGGACAGTATGTTGGAACTGCCATGCAGCATCTGGGTCTGAGGGTGGCTGAGAGATCAGAGCGCCACATCTGAAAACTTTCTCGTTGTGTCAAACAAATTATAATCTCAGTATGGTCAGTTTCCTCTTGGTAGCTTCTTGTTCAGTTCGCTCATTTTCAGAAAACATATTATAAACGTACACTTAATGTAGGAAAAAAAGCTGGCAGTCAACATCAAATATTGCGACAAATATCAACGCTCACAATAGCACTTTTTAATTTTGACAAATAAAGGAATAGGAAATGTGAGTAATTCTCGAGAAGTAAGTCAATTATCATAGTAAACAAACTATTAAGAGAGCACGCAGTGTATACGGTGCATGTCGCGTGTGGATAGCATGGTCGCCAAGAAAACTGCCCGAGAGGGACGAGCGTCCGCCACATGATTCTACACCGTCAAGAAATTTACAAAAACCGCATACCCTTTTGAAAAAATATGTTCTTTCTCGACCAAATGTAACTACGAAAAGTTTAAGTTCGTAAAAGTGTACAACGTTCGAAGAAGCTTCGAAAATTAACTATTAACAGAATATTTCAGTAACATAGAATTCTACTGTTTTTTTCGATAATTGAGTTAGGAAAACACACACTACGACATAAACGACACACTGGGAAGGAATTATCCGGATGGGACAGAATTCGGTAGACGTGACGTACGTGTATAGATAAACAAATTACTAGAATCTCAGAAAAATTGGATGATTTATTAAAGAAAAAGAGTTTAACATTTTGAGCAAGTCAATGAGGCATTCTACATCTACATCTACATACATACTCCGCAATCCACCATACGGTGGGTGGCGGAGGGTTACCTCGTACCACAACTAGCATCTTCCCTCCCTGTTCCACTCCCAAACAGAACGAGGGAAAAATGACTGCCTATATGCCTCTGTACGAGCCCTAATCTCTCTTATCTTATATTTGTGGTGTTTCCGCGAAATATAAGTTGGCGGCAGTAAAACTGTACTGCAGTCAGCCTCAAATGCTGGTTCTCTAAATTTCCTCAATAGCGATTCACGAAAAGAACGCCTCCTTTCCTCCAGAGACTCGCACCTGAGTTCCTGAAGCATTTCCGTAACACTCGTGTGATGATCAAACCTACCAGTAACAAATCTAGCGGCCCGCCTCTGAATTGCTTCTATGTCCTCCCTCAATCAGACCTGATAGGGGTCCCAAACGCTCGAGTAGTACTCAAGAATAGGTCGTATTAGTCTTTTATAAGCGGTCTCCTTTACAGATGAACCACATCTTCCCAAAATTCTACCAATGATACGAAGACGACTATCCGTCTTCCCCACAAGTGCCATTACATGCTTGTCCCACTTCATATCGCCCTGCAATGTTACGCCCAAATATTTAATCGACGTGACTGTGTCAAGCGCTACCCTACTAATGGAGTATTCAAACATTACGGGATTCTTTTTCCTATTCATCCGCATTAATTTGCATTTATTTATATTTAGAGTTAGCTGCCATTCTTTACACCAATCACAAATCCCGTCCAAGTCATCTTGTATCCTCCTTCAGTCACTTAACGACGACACCTTCCCGTACTCCACAGCATCATCAGCAAACAGCAGCACATTGCTATCCACCCTATCCAAAAGATCAATTATGTAGATAGAAAACAACAGCGGCATTGGTGCACCTCTGGCCCTTATGCAAACAGTTATTTAGGTTGGCTCTGATTGTAGAGCTGATGGATGTCTTCCTGAGGGATAGCGTACCAAATTATTTCCAATTGGCACGTAGAGCGGATTGGAGGGCCCTGCCCGCAATGCCCAAACGTTCTCAGTTGGGGAGAGTTCCGGTGAAACTGCTGGCCAATGTAGGGTTTGGGAAGCACGAGGACACGTAGCAAAAACTCTCACCGTCCGCGGGTGGGCGTTACTTTGCTGAAAAGTAATCCCAGGATGGCTTGCCATGAAGGCAACAAAACGAGGCATACAATATGGTCGACGTATCGCCCAGTGCTGTGCCTATGCCGCGGATGACACCCAAAGGGGTTCTGCTATGAAATGACCACAGACCATCAGTCTTGGTTATCTGGCCTCACGGCGGATGACAGTCAGGTTGGTATCCCGCTGCTGTCCGGGGCGTCTACAAACAAGTTGTCACTCATCATCGGGTCCTGGGATCTCACTGACTGCTGTAGAATTGTCTTCCGTGATGATTCTCGCTTCGAATGAGCCCCGATAACCAGCGAAAACGTATCTGCACGCTTCGCGGAACAGCGGTGGATACCACAGATTGACTGTCACCTGACAGCCAAGAGTGATGGTTTGGGGTCGCCCAGAAGAGTACCGCTACAAAGACGATTGAAATGCCGGCTAGAAATTTGTTTCGGAGTTCAATAGTACCACGGCTCATCATCCAATAATATTTCATTTAAACTGGCACTGACCACGGAAGTAGAGAAAGGATTACTTTTGTAGATATTGTATTTATCTCCCGGTTGACACAAGGCGGTGCATCCACAGATCCTTGTTGATTTTAGAGCAGTGTTATAGACACTGAGAATTTTTTGCCTAAGAGGCCCTTTTCAATCTCTGAAATTGTCTTATAAACAAACAAAATAAATAAATATAGTGGGATCAGACCTGGCCATGAAACAAGACATCCTCTGAGTTTTAGCTTAGTTTAGTTTAGCATTCGACTTTCAGAGAATGTCAGGCGTTCACAATGAAGTTACACAAAGTAAGCTGGAGCACCAAATAACGTGCGCGAAAATCGGATGGAGTAGTTACCAACAATCTGGAGAGCGGCATGCTTGTTCAAATGGCTCAAATGGCTCTGAGCACTATGCGACTTAACTTCTGAGGTCATCAGTCGCCTAGAACTTAGAACTAATTAAACCTAACTAACCTAAGGACATCACACACATCCATGCCCGAGGCAGGATTCGAACCTGCGACCGTAGCGGTCACGCGGTTCCAGACTGAAGCGCCTTTAACCGCACGGCCACACCGGCCGGCCGGCATGCTTGTAACAAATGTATATATTCGTCAGTGGATATTAAGTAGGTGGTGCGATGGTGGTGACAATGATGATTATGATGATGGTGATGATTATCAAGGGGCCAAGTCTGTCGGGAAATTACTGTAGATTAAGCCAGGAGAAAGTGAAGCCTATTAACCAGCTATTGACTATGACCACCCACAGGTTAATTGTAAACAGGTTATGTGTTGGCGCTTCTCAACGGTAGCGCGGCCATAAATGGCTATTTTAACTAGCGCGCTCTTCGCCTCAGGATGAAAGATATCGTATTCGAGAAAAGTAAGTACGCAGGAAACTGAGGAACGACAATACTGTGCTGCAGCACGTATTAACTCAAAGCGGCGCGAGCTCTTAAGACAGCAGAACCTTGCACTTTCTTTGAATGGCAGGAATGGCAGTAGTACCTTCCACAAAGCTCGTTGACCTGTCCCCTTTTCAGAGCTTGAGTGGTGAGTAAAGCCTTCTCATTTAGGTGAGCAAACACCTGCTATCCTTGTTTGCACCTCCCTCACGTGACACCACGACTGTTGGAGTCACTCTAAGAGTAATATCCTGTACTGCAATTTTTCGGTCTAGATAAGACCAAGTGTTACTGTCTTCGGACAGCCAACTACCTGTCCTATGGACCTGTCCCGAATCTTGCGGTCCTCAGTGACAATCAGAGCCTGTACACGTGCTTGCCATCGAACTGCACAGTACTGCAAATCAACAACAGGCTGCCCTACCACCCTACGAGCTTCCTGTCGACTGACAATGCTTCTACAAAGAGGGAAGGATGACTGGAGATACATCCGGATGCCATTTCCGCACTGGCTGCGAGAAACATTAGATTGGTGGCTCACACGACTGGTCGTACTCCTCCCAGCAAGTCTCCCTTTCTCCAAGACAGGAACCATCACCCCGCTCCACAGACGAGTGCGGCCATGTACGTGTGTTGAGCGATTCGTTGTGTGATGTTAGCGTGTGAAGGATGCTATGCTCAACCTTTTTTTCTCACTCAGACAACTGCGTGAACACAGTAAAATCCGTGTCCCTAGTGAAAACATTGTTTTTTTTTTTTGCCCCCCAAACTTTATTTCAGAGACTAGAAACTGGAAATACAATGTCAACTACATGTATATTGTTTTTTATAGCTTCCAGTCTTCTTTTTTTATATAAATGTTAATGATCAAGACATCCTGGTTCCCTATCACCATGTCAGTTTGTAACAAGTTGTTCTTGTGGTACACACTATGTTACATAATCTTCGATCACACAGGTATACTCACAAAAATTCTGTCTTTTTTGTGTACACTACATCTCTCTATCCCATTTATGTTGATGCCTGTCAATTGTCACTACGTGTACAAATTTCTTGTGTATGTGCCAATAGTTACAAAATGTTATACGCGATAATATGCCACTGTTACACGAGAGTATTTTGGTTTGTGTGTATGAGCGGGATATCTGTGGTTACAATTCTTGTTAGTGGTGAATGGACCATCAGTCAAGCAATCACTGTGAAAAATTATCATCCTTCCCGTTCAGGGAAATGGCATGAGTGTGGTTAAATGTTTCAACCATGAAGCATAGAAATACTGTTTGTCTTCTTGGCTTCGTGTAGAAGTATTTGTCTGTTTGAGTTGGGAACCAGTAGCTAATTCTTAAATGTTACCTTAATGAGAAGCTTACAGATCCCATAGGTCAACATTTTATTGCAGCTTCGAACTTGGACTTCTGGCATGTCTTCAACATTTGTATCACTGTGCGAGTATGTCGATGAGTGACAGTGGGTTCCCTGAGGGTGAATCTGTGTTGGGGTGATTTATTCGTCAATGTGAGTAAGACGTTAGTAAAGTCATAAGAAAAATTGCACCTTTCATTTTATCATCAGTGTCTGACATAAACTGCCAATTTTTTGTGATATTTTGCAAACTGTTAGGACCGATTCGTTTTGAGTGATTGATACACTACCTCTGTCAAGTAAGTAAACCACGACCAAAAATAATCTAAAGTGACTGGGCGTAATGAGAGGTTCCATGCCCTTTTTTGCATGTCCCCTCTCATTTTAAATCAATTTTATTAATGTTTTATGTCACTGTACGGTGGTAACAGGCCAAATAAGGTTATTGTAATGATTGTATTTGTACTGAGAGCTCAAAATACTTTTCACTTGATTTCTATGCATTTTGGGTTACTTCCCTGTATGGCCTGTGCGAGGCGAGCATTGGGGGACGCAGCACACTGCGTTTCCGGTTGGGGGCTGCACTTCTTGGAATACAATGAGCTTAAGCGCCTGGCGGAATGACTCACGTCGGTCGAGTTTCGCCTATTGTATGCTGGGCGAAACGACCCGAGAGACGTCTGAGTGTTGCCGCAGTTTATGTGTTTACCGTTGCGGAACGTGCGGAACGAAGACTGCTGGAACAGACTTACTGCATTGTCCTGATGATTCTGAGAATACTTGTGGACTGTGCGCGACTGTCTGGCGTCGGATGGCCGGTGGTCTAAGCGTGTTGTTTTCGTAGCCGGTCTAACGGCAAGTCCATTGCCCTCAGCTGAATAACAGAGGCATGACTGGTCAACTTAAACTGAAGCTAGTTGACGTCATGAAGCCCTGTCCGAAACTGGAGGGAACGGTCGCTATTGGCGCGAATGATGATCGGAGACAGTGTGGGGGAATTTTGGAATCCGTACTGAATGCTGATTCGCGGTTTTCGAAGATGGTAGGGAGTTGAGCAGTGTTGGCTTCGCTCTTCCGTCGCGCGGTTGCAGGGCTTTCTGGATCTGATCTTCGTCGGAGTCGGACGGTCTTCCGACTTAGCCGCACTTTTTCGGCAGAACTTAGAATTGTTGGACAGACTTCGAGGCCAGGGACTGAATCAGAGCTGCTCCACAGCAGAAATCGACGCCTAGATCATCAGAACGCTGCCTACCGACGATGTGTTGCAGATTTCAGGTCTGGCACAGTATTTTGCGGCTTTGGCATTGTAGGACCTATCATTTTTATACTGAATCCCTCAGCAGCAAGCGCGGTCGCTTTGCCACAAGTCCACCTTGTTTGTTTCTCCGTGTGATCTCATTTGAGCTCTCACTACTAATCGCAATATAGTCGGGAAAGCAATATTTGATTCATTAGGACCTCCAGTCATTAACGTCAATCTATTGCATCACGGGCAGTAGGAGCCCCTTTTTCTCGAGCCAAATCTTATTCTCATAAAAGATCACTATACCCTATCCTTTAATCTACTGTTTGTGTCGATAATCATGTGCCTTTATGTCCTGATGTATAATAAATATCATTATAATGTTTAAACCACGTATTATTTCGTAGATATATGCCGAATCCCATTTCCTCTTGTTTATTACGATAAAGTTCTCTTTTTTTTCTCTGAGTAGATTACGATTTTATTAAATTATTGTGAGTGTGCACTCCTTATTTTACCAACTAGAAGGATCCACCATCATTTCCTTTCGTTATCGTTGTGTGCACAATTAATTAGGTAGTAGGTAAGGAGGTGTCGAGTGAATGTCTCGTTCTCACGCAAAATTCGTCAGAATTGAAGAGGTACTAACTCTTCTCCACCCTGGCACCTCTCAAAGTGAGCGAACACTCCCAAGTATAAGTCCATCCTATTGTGCTACTGGGGTTGTTGTGATGCTACTTCTCTCAACATCTGGAGCAGTCTTGGGAACATGGTGTGCTTCATATGTAGTTACTTGAACCAATAAACGCTCTCAAATTCCCGTTAGTTTCCTACTTACACATCTGCACACAAAAGTCAATTATGCTAACTCTGTAACCGATTATGAAGCCATCTCGATAGGACCCACCAGATAAGATACACATAAACACTGACTGGTGTAGTATATTCGTAACAGGCATTTACTTCAGGACTGACCATGTCACAGCAGACAACAACCTTCTGCATTGTATTAGTGGAGTTACCTGTCGTCAGCCTGTCCGCAGCTCGTGGTCGTGCGGTTGCGTTCTCGCTTCCCACGCCCGGGTTCGATTCCCGGCGGGGTCAGGGATTTTCTCTGCCTCGTGATGACTGGGTGTTGTGTGATGTACTTAGGTTAGTTAGGTTTAAGTAGTTCTAAGTTCTAGGGGACTGATGACCATAGATGTTAAGTCCCATAGTGCTCAGAGCCATTTTGTCGTCAGCCCAAATACATGTAGCAAAATAGCTTAACTTTTTAACAGTTAAATACGAGGTGTGTTAAAAATCAATGTGAATGCATTAATTTTCCTTGATGTATTATTCCGATTCGCTTGATTTATTTGTTGTTGTGTTGGTAAATGGAATCGGATATTTAATCTGTTGTCAGTTGTCAAGAATGTTTTGGAAATTTGGACAGTTGTTCATTTTGTTTAACAGTTACAAGAGAAATTGTATTAAGTTTTCATATGAGAACGGAGTAAAGTCAGTAGTGTTTTAGAAATGCTAAATATTGCCTTTGGTGTGTCTCCCACTACTGTAAAAACGGTTTAGGAGTGGAATAAGTGTTCCAAAAAATACTATGAAGATGCCGAAGATGACCTGCGCCCGCTATGCTCGAGCACATCATCGTCCGATGAAATGGAGAAAAAGAAATCGTTGTGAACGATCATCGAAGCACAGTTAACGAAGTCACTGATAATATTGGCTTGTCGGCTGGCTCATGCAAAATGGTTCAAATGGCGCTGAGCACTGTGGGACTTAACATCTTAGGTCATCAGTCCCCTAGAACGTAGAACTACTTAAATCTAACTAACCTAAGGACATGACACACATCCATGTCCGAGGCAGGATTCGAACCTGCGACTGTTGCAGCCCCGTGGTTCCGGACTGCAGCGCCTAGAACCGCACGGTCACCGCGGCCGGCGTTGGCTCATGCCAGAAACTTTTTCCGGGTGTTTTGTGTATGACAAATGTCACAGCATAATATGCTCCAAAATTGTTGAATATCGAACAAGAACAGCGTGGCATGCAAGTTACACAGGGGTCGCTGAACGAGTGCAGCAAGGATGCGGAGCTAGTGAGACGGGGCATAACGGGAGATGAAACGAGGGTTTGCGGATATCGTCCCATTGGCAGTACTGTGGCTCACTAAAACCAAAGACAGCTTGACGAGTATGATCACGAATGAAGGTTGTGCTCCCCGTGTTCCTCGATTTTTACGCCATAGTGCACTGTGATTGTTGATAGAAGGTAGAATCACCAACGAGGAGTGCTGCTTTACAACGTCGTTTATCTGAAGCAATCTGAGGATAAAAAAAGAAAAGATAAAAACGCCAGAGGTTGTTAATGGGTTTATTTCTACGAGAATGCATCTGCTCAAACTTCGTTGTTTGTTCGTCAATTTTTGGCCGAAGCAGTTCTATAAAATAATGATTCCTCGGACTTCATATTCGGCAGCATGGCTTCATGCGAGTTTCTCGTCTTCCCGAGAATAAAGCAAAACCTTAAAGGGCCGTCGTTTAACGAGTACTGAGAAATTAAAAACGCATCCCTGACTGAGCTAGAAGCTATGGCAAAAATCTAATTTCAGAAGTGTTTCGGATATTAGGAAAAGCGCTGGTATAAGTGTGTAACATCTAACGGATATTGTTTCGATGGATAACATTAATGTAGTCAACTAAAATATTTCAAGAATACATATTTGAAATTATCTGCTGTGTAATATATCAATCGATTACATCGTACGTAAAACGCTACGTATGTTGTCGTATTCCAGTGGAAGAGTTACCCCGTTACAGATTTGGTTTCATTCATTTGAACTTCAGTCCAGCGCTTTGCATCTCAGACTGGTACAGTCGCTAATATCTAACATCCCTGATAGTCCTTAACGTCACCACGGCAGCGCCTTACATTCACGGCACACTGAGAGTAGCTGTAGGGAGATATCAATGAGTTGCGCAGCTACTACGGTTCTGATCCTCTAAACGAGCGACGCGTCTTCCGAGGATGGACGGCGCGGAAGTGGCTCTCGGTAGAGGTACGTAAGAAGTCACCGTACGTAAATAGCGGTCACTCCGCCGAGTAAGCGACGCGAGGTGGTCGTGTTGTGTCGCGGCGAGTATTTCAGTATTTCACGGGTCGGCCGGCGCTATTCCGAGCGCCGCCAGATGACGCCGTTGTTTTGCGAGATAAAAATAGCGGCCGGTCTCACTA
Source organism: Schistocerca cancellata (assembly GCF_023864275.1). Taxonomy (NCBI): domain Eukaryota; kingdom Metazoa; phylum Arthropoda; class Insecta; order Orthoptera; family Acrididae; genus Schistocerca; species Schistocerca cancellata. The sequence goes on along the minus strand of NC_064630.1, from coordinate 320,269,413 downwards.
GCTGCCGGGATATCCCGCCACAGCGTCGCCCCGCCGTGGCGCCCGCCTGCCAGCTGACACCCGTCGCCGGAGCCGCCCCCGCCCCCGCCCCCGCCCCCACGGCCGCCCGCCAGCGACGCGTCGCCCGTCTCGTCGGTAACCACCTGGAGGCGGCCTGTCCTATGTTCCTAGTCGCTACTTTGATCGTAGTCATCAAGCGCTTATACAATTATACGTTTAAAAATGATAGTCTGGAAGCGGTGTCGGAGGAAATAATAATGAATGACGATCAATTTTAGCTCGAAGCAACAAGTTTCTGAGATTTGTACTACCCACACCTTATTTTAACAAGTTAAAATCTGAACATATTCTCTAAAAAATGCACCACGTATGTACAGAAGAACAAATCGTAACAATTTCAGAGAAACTGGGTATTTATTCGAGAGAAAGAGCTTCACAAATTGAGCACTTCAATAACGCTCTGATCCACCTGTGCCCCTTACGCAAGCAGTTATTCAGGTCAGAATTGACTGAGAGAGTTTGTGGCTGTCCTCCTGAGGGATAGAGTGCTGAATTCATTTAGATCGTCATAATGTCGAGTTTTGGATAGCCCTGCCCATAATCTTCCAAACCAGGTTTGTGATTGGATTCAGGATTTCCTAGAAGAAAGAACACAACATGTCATTCTTAACGGTTCAAAATCTGCAGATGTAGAGGTAATTTCGGGAGTACCGCAAGGAAGCGTGATAGGACCTTTATTGTTTACAATATACATAAATGACTTAGTTGACAACATCGGTAGCTCCGTGAGGCTATTTGCAGATGACACGGTTGTCTACAAGAAAGTAGCAACATTAGAAGACTCGTACGTACTCCAGGAAGACCTGCAGAGGATTAATGCATGGTGCGACAGCTGGCAGCTTTCCCTAAACGTAGATAAATGTAATATAATGCGCATACATAGGGGCAGAAATCCATTCCAGTACGATTATGCCATAGGTGGTAAATCATTGGAAGCGGTAACGACCGTAAAATACTTAGGAGTTACTATCCGGAGCGATCTGAAGTGGAATGATCACATAAAACAAATAGTGGGAAAAGCAGGCGCCAGGTTGAGATTAATAGGAAGAATTCTAAGAAAATGTGACTCATCGACGAAAGAAGTAGCTTACAAAACGCTTGTTCGTCCGATTCTTGAGTATTGCTCATCAGTATGGGACCCTTACCAGGTTGGATTAATAGAAGAGATAGACATGATCCAGCGAAAAGCAGCGCGATTCGTCATGGGGACATTTAGTCAGCGCGAGAGCGTTACGGAGATGCTGAACAAGCTCCAGTGGCGGACACTTCAAGAAAGGCGTTACGCAATACGGAGAGGTTTATTATCGAAATTACGAGAGAGCACATTCCGGGAAGAGATGGGCAACATATTACTACCGCCCACATATATCTCGCGTAATGATCACAACGAAAAGATCCGAGAAATTAGAGCAAATACGGAGACTTACAAGCAGTCGTTCTTCCCACGCACAATTCGTGAATGGAACAGGGAAGGGGGGATCAGATAGTGGTACAATAAGTACCCTCCGCCACACACCGTAAGGTGGCTCGCGGAGTATAGATGTAGATGTAGAATTGTAGAGATCGGGCTTCATTGCTGGCCAAGGTAGAGCTTTAAAGCACCTAAACTATCACTGTGTGCGAGCAGTCATTATCTTACTGAAATGTAAGCCCAGGATAGCTTGCCATGAAGGGCAACAAAACAATTTGTAGAATATGTGGAGAACAGCTGCCAACATGAGTAAAGTAGAAGGAAATATCCTCGGAGTAGTGAAGCAACTTAAATCACTTCTGGTCCAGAATGTATACCAATTAGGTTCCTTTCGGAGTATGCTGATGCATTAGCTTCATGCTTAACAATCGTATAGAACCGTTCGCTCGACGAAAGATCCGTGCCCAAAGATTGGGAAGTTGCACAGGTCACACCAATATTCAATAAAGGTAGTAGGAGTAATCCACTAAATTACAGGCCCATATCGTTTACATCGATATGCGGCAGGATTTTACAACATATATTGTGTTCCAAAATAATGAATTATCCCGAAGAAAACTGTCTATTGAAACACAGTCAGCATGGGTTTAGAAAACATCGTTCTTGTGAAACACAACTAGCTCTTTATTCACATGAAGTGCTGCGTGCTATTGACAAGGGATTTCAGATCGATTCCGTATCTCGGGATTTCCGGAAGGCTTTTGAGACAGCTTTTGAGACAAGCGGCTCGTAGTGAAATTGCGTGCTTATGGAATATCGTCTTAGTTATGTGACTGGATCTGTGATTTCCTCGGAATGGTGCGAAAAGTGGCAGTTGACCCTAAATAAGGAAAAGTGTGAGGTCATCCACATGAATGCTAAAAGGAACACGTTAAACTTCGGTTACACGATAAATCAGTCTAATCTAAAAGCCGTAAATTCAACTAAACACCTAGGTATTACAATTACGAACAACTTAAATTGGAGGGAACACATAGAAAATGTTGTGGGGAAGGCTAACCAAAGACTGCGTTTTATTGGCAGGACACTTAGAAAATGTAACAGACGTACCGAGGAGACTGCCTACACTACGCTTGTCCGTCTTCTTTTAGAATACTGCTGCTTGGTGTGGGATCCTTACCAGATAAGACTGACGGAGTACATCGAAAAAGTTCAATGGATGGCAGCACGTTTTGTATTATCGCGAAATATGTGAGAGAGTGTCACAGAAATGATTTGACATGGACATCACTAAAAGAAAGGCGTTTTTCGCTGCGACGGAATCCCCTCACGAAATTCCAATCACCAACTTTCTCCTCCGAGTGAGAAAATATTTTATTGAACCGACTTACATAGGGAGGAACGATTACCAAAATAAAATAAGGGGGTAATCAGAGTTCGTACGGAAAGATATAGGTGTTCATTCTTTCCGCGCGCTATATGAGATTGACATAATAGAGAATTGCGCGGGTGGTTCGATGAACCCTTTGCCAGGCACTTAAATGTGATTTGCAGAGTGTCCATGTAGATGTAGATGTAGAATATCGTCTTGACCATGTACCACGGTGCTGCAAAGGTTCCGCGGATGAAAAAATGTTTCAAATGGCTCTGAGCACTGTGGGACTTAACATCTGAAGTCATCAGTCCCCTACACTTAGAACTACTTAAACCTTCTTAAACCTAACTAAACTAAGAACATCACACGCATCCACGCCCGAGGCAGGATTCGAACCTGTGACCGTGGCAGCCGCGTGGTTCCGGACTGAAGCGCCTAGAACCGCTCGACCACAGCGGCCGACGCCGCGGATGAAGACCGAAGGGTCTTGCCACGAAAAGAAATCACACCCCAAATCATCAGTCCTTGTTGTCGGGCAGTACGACGGGCGACAGTCAGGTTACGACCCCACTGCTGCCCGTGGCGTCTCTTAGATACTTCCTCGCCCGTCACCGAGGCTCATTACGTAGCGGGACTCATCGTTGAACAATAGTCCAGCCAATGGCAATCCAGGTCCAAGATAAACCATAAATCGATCCATTAAACTGATTTTTATAGATATCAAAAGCTGTTGTTCGAGATTCTCTCAGGCATTTTCAGCACAAATGACAACTGTATTACCTTGTGACATTCCCAAGAGAAATGTGGCTTTATACTAATACGAGTGCTATTCAGAAAGTAACGAACCATCGGTCGCGAAAGGGCAACCACTGTCAAAAAACTAGTGAAGCGTTACGCTGATCTGTTGGGCAGTGTGTATAGTATGCCTGTGCATAGTCTCACGTCGCTCTTCTCATTTCTGAGCGCAAACCGAGCGCCTACAGATATCTAGAAAGTAGTGTCTTCCGCGAAGGATGGGTCTGCCCGAGAGATTTTGACTATTTCATGCGACCTCATATAACGCAATTGTCATACAGTTCCTGCTTCGTGGCAGTTGTCGGTCCCACACTGCAGCGTTTTCAATGGGAACTGTTTGATCACTCACCATATATCCAGGACTCGGCTCAAATGAATCATTGGTCATGCAGATAACATTTTGACGCAGACAACGAGCAACAGTCTAGCGTACAAAATATCTGCAAAGCACAGGAGGCTACCTACTATGAAAGAACGCTATGAAAGACGTCTAAGTGGAGCAGCAACGACATAGAGAAGTAGTTGGAAAGTGTAATTAACTCTTGCAAATAAAACAATTTTGATTTCCAAAGGGGTTTCCATTTCCCGACAGATCGTACCTTACTTTCTGATAGCCCTCGTATTTCGGGTAATGTTATTCCTGTGGTGGGGTCCCTATCGGAGTATGTCTGTAACACTTTCTTTGATCATAATATGACATACTCGCACCTATCCCATTCCCCCGGGGCGTGAACTGGCCGACCGCCGTGACGGTCGGAATCCGCTACGTCTTGGAGTAGGGGGGTGCGAAAAATCCCGGATTTGACTTAATGCACACCTATAATGACTTATAGTAGGTAGGTAGTTCTTAAATGGACTGTAGACTTTTGGACATCCGCTAGAAGTACCTGCAGTGATTTCCAGGTTAAGGCCAGCCCAGTGCCAGGGGCACGCTCACTGGGGTTAGCTCGGTGGGCACGGCCAAAAAGTTGTAGGTTTATAGATCAACTGGCACATCTGTAACGCTGCAGGAGTAGCTTCTTAGGACAGTAGGGTAGAGAAAGTAGAAAGTAGACTGTAGTACCTACCCATAGCATAACAAACACTCTCACATCCTGTAGCAAGTAAGAAGGTAGAAAACTTGTAATAGTAACAAAGCTGCTAAACTGTATTGTAGACATTAAGATCCACTAATGTATAAGGTGGTGGGTTATTATATATGAATATCATTGGTTGAATAAAGTTTTTTTGGTAACACTTTAATAATGAATGGAACACTTCATCCGATCAAAATATAGTGGATATCTGACTGTTTATACTTTGCGTGCCAAAAATCGTTTCCCGCCAGTGCACATCTATCTCCAACAGGGTGGCCTCACGATTCACAATTTCTGTTTTCATTTCTGTTTCTTATTTTAAATTATTTTTGCTTTTATAAATGTATTAAACAGTTCATAAGACGGGACGGATACTTCTAAACGAATCGTGTCTCTTTTCTGCAATGATAAATTTCTAACTGATGAAGGCTTATGCAGCTGGTTTCAAATTTAATGTATCTGATTGATGAAACATAAATTTCCCAGCAGATTTGGAACAAATTCTGGTCTGAGGTTGTCTCGTTATTTGCTAGAGTAGATTTCAGAGAGACGAGTTTCACCTGCTTTCGCAGCCTTGTAAGCAGAACCCTTGGTACCACGCACAAGCATCCCAGCAAAGTAGCGGGGTGGAACCACTAAATTCGCCTCAGAATCCATTGCACAAAGAGAAACGCGCAGCCGACTCGGCTCCATAAATTCGTTTTATTAACGGAAGAGTGGGCTGATGCGGAAAGCGCGCTAGATTGGCCGCTCTGCGAGCGTTGCCGACGCGGCGCCCCCGCGCCCGCCCCCGGCGGCGGAGGCGGTGGCGGCGGCGGCAGGCGGCGGAGTCCATTACGAGAATGAGCTGTGGATAAATTGCGGTGCCTGCACCGGGGCGGCCATTGACATTTGGATGCGAGCTAACGGCGTGGAGAGCGCTAAACGATGGCGTCTCTTAGGGGACAATGTCTCCGCCAGCAGCTTTCTCGGCGTCGGAACAAGTGTCAGCACTGTATTCCTGGACGACTGTACAGTTTTCTGTTGAAAGCGACAGTGTTTCACACACTATTCAGAACTATTTCAGTACTTCGAAAACGCTTTGATACATTGGAAACAGGTTGTGACATTTAAAAATAAGCAGATATGCATACCTTTTTCTGATGTTTAATAACTGTAACCTTTTTTTTTTTTTTAATTTCATAAGGTGATACAGTGATACGGTGTGTGGGAATTACCAGTGACTGGTTTCTGTATCGGAATAATACCTGAAACAGAATCTCACTTAAGACGCACTACTGTAATCTGTGCTCAAGGGAATGTCTGAACATGTATTAATAATGCCTACTTGTGATAAAACATTTAATGTTATGAAACCTCCCACAGAAAAAGACAAGCAAATGGTCAAATGAAAAAGGTATTTTCTCAACTGAAATGAGAAAGGCTATTCGCTGCAACGATTAATCTATCGCAAAAGTAACGTGAATGGAGTATTGGTTCCAGCACTATAAAAGAAAGAAAATACCTGGTAAACACCTATTAATAACAATTACGTAAATAGTAGTCGTCGGTTGACAATGTTGTCGTGAAGGACCGGAATTCCTTTGCAAGGCGTCCCTCTATGAGCTATCTGACTGGGTGTGCCTCAAACGACAGTGATTGTGAACCACTAAACTATGAGAGCGTGCTACATTTATTAATTGAACAATTGCTGCCACAAGTCGAGAAAACATTCTGCGGAGAGTGTAAAGCCCCACATATTCCCTGTATGCCAGAGCTGCGAAAAAGCTCACCACAGACAGCTGCCCATCGTGAGTGAACCTCGTGCTCGGTGCTGCGGCCTCTTCGACCCGGGTGCCTGTATACACATTCTATCGTTGGACTCCGACTTCATCGTTGCTCCGTAGTGAAATGTCCGATCTCCACATCACGCAGTCCCCTGACGAACTCTGTCAAATTCTCCCTGCACCCACTCCTTACAAACAACGCTACACATGGAGCACTCAAAAAATTCAAATTACCAGCTGGGGGCGGTAGGATTTCTTCATGCCAATCATACAATCAAAAATCGCTGTACAGTCTCCCCAAAGGAGTACGGCGAAAGTTACTCCACGGATATAGTGGCTTTCCGGCAAAATATTATTGATGCCCTTGGTACGTCTTCCGACGTCACTTTCCGATTCCCAATCGTGACAATTATCTTCAGTGTCTGTGGGAAATCGCTTGGCGTGGGAACCCAAATATTGCAAAAGACTGCACCAGCTCCCTGGCAACAAACTGTTCGGCACAAAGGAGCGTCGTATTATCTAAAATTCTGAGGAGAAACGTTTTACAATGATAGCAGACACGATTCTCTTAAAACAGTGACCTCGTACAACTAGCCCGGAGCTTTCAAAACGGATCACCTGCTGAGAGGTAACAATTTCGAGGCCTCCAGGCAGAAAGTTGTAAAAAATCTCTTCGGCTAACACTAGGAACAATATACTATTCTGTTAACAGCAGGACACTGCTGGTAGCTTTGCGACTTCCCGTCGTCCCGGGTCTTGTCCAACCTTCTCCCATGAAGTGAAGTTGGCCACCAACCCCCACACACTCCGCGCCATTGGACCTGTAGCCGATTGCTTCCGCGTTCCCTGAACTCTGGCCCTTTACGGCAGTCCCTGCCATATCTGTCCGAGCAGGCTGTGTCTCCCCACACAGCTGCAATTTGAAAGATCAGAAAATTTCTTAGTCAACAAAAGGAAAGACCCATCATCACTAATTAACCGGTACAACTAGATTGCAAGGCAAGTAGGATGCAAACAGTCTCATCCCACGTTAATAAACTTCATGACTGTAATTAAAATGAAAGGAGACATGCCGTCAGGACTTGCTACCTTTCAATTTAGTAAACATTAGTTTCGACACTTTTTAGCGAAATGTCGAAATAAACTAATGGAAATGGAAAGTTCTTCAATAGGAAGCACGACTCTGATACTTCTCAAAATTTTTGGAGGTGTTCATCAACCGTATTCACTGATTACAATTTCATTATATTCGAAAATGATGGCCACCGTCAACATCAGTATTATTTATGAACCCCACAGGCACAAACACACTCTTGTACTCGTTGTGCTATGGAAGCAAACAGTCCCCGAATGACACCTTCATGAATTTATTGCTATGTCTGAAATACGTGCTATCTCACTTCATGAAGATTTATGGCACAAGACTGAGATGAAGGTGTACATCGTCTCATCGCTTCCCAGACCTGTTGTACGAGCGAGAAATTAGGAGACGGGGCCGGCCAGTCAAGCCGTACATTCCTCAACACTGGTTTGGTGAGACATTTCGCAGTAGCTAGCTGAACCGTTACACTTGGAATGAAAGATATTGAAACAGGGTACAAGATTCTTGCTACAAATTGGGGATAATGAACCACATTTCAACAATTACCAAATCAGACCTATTCTCATGTGACAGGGGCGGCAGTGAAACGGGTGACATTGAATCCTTTTCCAACTAGACAAATTTATTCACAGCACTATAAAAGAAGTGCAACATGACTTTCCAATGTTTTTAGGTTAACACGCCCAATACTTGAAAATAATCACGTAGATTGCCGTCATTTTCCTTCACACACATTTCAAGTCTCTTTGTGGAAGTTAGACATCACGTTTTGCAGGATTGACTCAGGAATTCTATTAACTTCCATCCCAATTTCGTCCTTCAGTTGCTGAGTGGTGTGTGGTGGGTCACACTGGAAGATCTGAGACTTAAAATCACCCCAAAGGATGAAATCACACGCTGTAAGGTGAGGAGATCTTGGAGACCACGAGATGTTCCCGTTCTTGGAGATGAGATGCCTAGGAAAGATTTTCTGTAGCAGGTTAACAGGATGTGGTACCCTCTTGTTGGTAGAATGTGTTTGCAGTTACAAGAAGATCAGCATGCTATCGGACCAGAAAATGGTTCAACATGTGAACACAAAGTTCTGTATTCACATCATCAGCATTTTAGCGATCGTCTTAAAAAAAATTAGGCCTTAAGATTCCAAACAATTATATTCTGCACCACGCTACCACTCTCTGACTGAGAAGTGGCTTTTCATTAAGAATTTCAAGAGTTTCACGTGGCCAGTGTCTAATGTTATGCTTGTTAACATAATGTTATGCTTGTTACATAAAACTGGCGTCATCGCTCACGATCAGATTGTCGCACAGGCCAGGTTTGTCGCTTGTGATTTCCAACTATTACCGGAAACAAGGTAGTCACCTGTGAAGGTCGTCCTCATTCAATTTGGCACTCTATGAATGCTGTGTGGGTGGTATTGCAGTTCCTTGTGCAATATTATCCGTACACCGCGAACCGATATGTTAAGTTGCAGGCGTGTTTGCGTGCAGAACACCTGGGGCTTCAGCTGAAGGCTTCTTCTAAATTGCAATATTCTCTGATGAGTACACGCGTTTTGCTCTTCCACCCCTCCGTCGCACCGTATCACCCGTTTCCTCAAAGTACTGTACCCACAATTTGATGGCATAAGCCGATGGGCGACGACGTGAGACACTGTAATGAGCACGAAATACTCATTGCACGACCACATACCTGTCGCTGTTTTTGTAAAACGCCTTCACGGCAACAGCGCGTTTTTCGCCGGTCCATGGCACTATCTCTAGTGAACATCGATCTCATACTCAATGGCAAAAATTTGTTGTCAAGATGGCACCACTCCCGTTTTTTGATTCTTTACGTAACGTGCTATTCCCTGGGACGACAAATCAGCCGGCCGCTGTGGCCGAGCGGTTCTAGGCGCTTCAGTCCGGAACCGCAGTGCTGCTACCGTCGCAGGTTTGAATCCTGCCTCGGGCATGGTTGTGTGTGATGTCATTAGGCTAGTTAGATTTAAGTAGTTCTAAGTCTAGGGGACTGATGACCTCAAATAGTAAGTCCCATAGTGCTTAGAGCATTTGAACATTTTAACGCCTAATCACCCGTTTCACTACCTCACCTGTTACAACAGTTCCATTAAAGGTGTTGGAGAAATATTTATCTCGAGAGTGGCTGCTTCCGGTGATCTTTCACCAGGTCGTCTACCGACACTTCAGCGTTGATATGACTGCCTCATGCAAAATCGAGACTTATCGCTCAACACCACAAACTGCCACTCAATTTCCCAGTTGACTCTTGTTCAACACACTGATAATATCTGTTGTATTTGGTATGTTGTCATTGGTAAACGACTTATAAAATTCCATGTCTCAGTCCAACTTCCAATATTTCCCCACGTTTCGTGGTCATTTACTACATTTGCTCCCTGTGCTTCAGCTGTTGTGATCCGGTTGTTCGTCAGAGCCAGACGAACAATCCTACGGCCCTGTCATGTAGTAGTTGTTTTGCAAGGAAATGTGTCTGCTCTTCATGTCACATTGTTGTCCTGAGTCCAGTCGTCACCACTTGTTCTGCAATCTCTGCTTCAAAGCCAGCTGTCTGTGCGACATGTCCGTATGTTCCTCTCACTTCCACCATTCAGTGAGTCTACCGTTTTTAAAATCCGAAAAAGAGAGATAAGATGCACATGCCCTCCTGTGGGCACGATGTTTCGCTGTATCTACTTGGGAAGTCCCTGCGAAGTTATACACGCACAACAGCCAGCACGTACTCGCACTTTTCATCGTCTTGGGCATATATCACAGACACAGAAATACTAGAGTACAAGGTTGGTAGCGTTCGATTAATGTCTTCATCGCCTAATATTTTCCATTTCCGTAGTTTATTTGTGGTAGATTCAACAAGTGCCAGAATTTCCATGTGCGCGATAGCTGAAAATAAAGCGTAACTTAAAAGATACGATACAACTTTAATGCGTTGTAGTAACCTTGGGGGCAAGGGGATAGGACCATCCCTCCAATCCAGCGATCTGGAAACGCTTGATCTAGAACACATCACACAAACGCAGCCCCTTGTGGCGTTGCAACATGTCGTTGAAGAACGTCTGTGTCTTGGTGGTCAGCCAGTTGTGGTAATGCAAACAACTCCGGCACGTCAAGGTAATGATTAGAATTAACTGTGGTTTTTCTTTTGTTGAGAAAAAGTGGTCTCACAATGTGATCTTCCATAAAACAACACCAAAAATTCACTTTCCGTCTGTCACGTACCTCTTCCGTTACATTACGTGGATTGGTTGTGCCCCAGATGCGAACATTGTGACTGTTCACTTAAATACACATGTGAAATGTTGCTCCGTCAGTTTGTTTAGAAAATTTCCATCTTCCTCAGAACGTCAAGGAACATCGACAGCTAATACCATATGTTGTGGTTTGTTGCCTGTTTTCAAATCGTGTAATTGTTGCAATCGGCATGGGCAGATCTGTAAAATTTTCCGATATACCTGGTACGCGGTCGCCATGGGGTTTTGCGGTCCTGAGACGCCCTCCAAATAGACCTCTGCGGCGAGCATCTAAAAGCCAGCCGTATCCGTTCTGTGTAGCTTTCAATTGTTCCAGGTCGTCCAGTATGATACTTTGCATCAACGCTATCTGTCTGCATAAAATTCAGATATCACTGACGTATCGACGTCCGCGAGAGTGGGTGCTTCCTATATGTGTTTGGAAGTCCCTTTGAACACGCGCCTCTGATTAAACCATTTCACGCACCGAGCTTTTTCTTAAAGAAAAAGTCGTGCTTCACTGACGACAACCTAGAACACACACAAACAAGACTTTGTGAGTTTGTCTGCCATACAAGAACGTGGCCTGAATGTTAGTTTTGGTGCTGTAAAACACACTGAAGTTGTAGTGTACCTTTTGAGACACCCTGTGCATCGCCATCTGCACTTCGTAAGCCTCTCTGTGGCAGAGGGTGCATACTACTCTAATTTTGTCACTATTGACGAGGGATTTCAGATCGATTCCTTATGGCTGGATTTCAGGAAGGCTTTTGACACTGTACCACACAAGCGGCTCGTAGTGAAGCGTACTTATGGAATTTCGTCTGTTATGTGACTGGATTTGTGATTTCCTGTCAGAGGTCACAGTTCGTAGTAACTGACGGGAAGTCATCGAGTTAAACAGAAGTGATTTCTGGCGTCCCCCAAGGTAGTGTTATAGTCCCTTTGCTGTTCCTTATCTATATAAACGACGTGGGAGACATATTCAACTTTTGTAGTCCTGTCTTCCTCAGTTGCATGTAATATTACTGTATATTGATAATTTTTACTTACTCCTCTGTCAGGCACTTAAATGTGATATGCAGAGTATCCATGTATATGTAGATGAACTAAGGCACCGTTTACAAGTCGATACGTCGAACAGTTCATAAACGCTTAGAATTATCCAAACTAGGTTTTTAACAACTAATAATAAGCAAACATGCGTGTATTTTTCTGGTGGTTAATGCCTGTAATTTTTAGGTATATCTTGAAGTAATAAAAGTTCTTAAATGAAACAATTCCTTCTTTCAAAAGCCACCGAAAGCATATGAAACGAAAAGTGATGTAACATACAATGTATGTACTGAAAGATTTTGCAAGAAAGATTGGAAAATCTTGTAAATTTTCTTATTAGTTTCCTGGAAATTAACTAGTGCCTTGGTCTGTGAGTATGTGGCTCTGTCTATGATGCACTTCGTAATGGATTATGTGATTTATTATTATTTAACATACCCTAATCAATGTAATGGTATTTTCTTGTATGTACAATACATTATCTTATATACAGGGTGTTCCATTTATCTTGACCACCCTAAATAACTGTTTGTCCAGATCGAAATTACAAAATGTTCCAAGAAAATATTCTTTAGCCGTCAGGGGGACATCAATCAGCATGATTGCCTTCATTGTAGCTTCGTTTCTTACAAAGATACGAAAAGCGGTATGACTTTTTCAAATGGCACACTGCATTTTTTTTTCCGGTAATTCATTTCCTCTCCTAAAGACCTATTCAAAAATGTATCACAGTGTACCACTCACTGATACACAACGTTATTAATTACATAACACAACACTGACGTTGACGCTCCCAGAGCTTAGTGCAGGTACTCGGGATAATGGAACATATCTACGAGCTGACGTTGATAGAGGACAAATGGAAACTTAAATAGAATGCACACCCGTCGTTCCGTCGACCATCGTCAGTTGAAGAATTGTGTGAGTAGAAAATATACCAATGAAGAGAAGGTAGAAATTTTACTCATGTATGCGGAATGTGAGTTAGCAGAATAGTAATTTCAATATGTTTTCTTGTGTACAGGTACTTTTAGTACAGTAGTTTAGTCCTTTTAAATACTGTTGCGTAGAGTAGGCATACAATAAAGGCTGTTATTCCTACAAACTGCATCGACATAACGTTCCTTTTATTGTTGTTGTTGAAGGTAGGCGAAATGCTTCGTAGGCAGCGGAACTGTACAGAGAGCGATATCCTGAAAAGAACCCATCTTCCCGACTGATTTTTTTCTCGTCTTGTTGCGACGCTTCAGGAAACGGGAAGTTTCAACCCGCGACAACGCAATCGTCGTAGCACTCAAACAGACGAAGCTGCCGAAGTTACTATCCTCACTTCCGTTGCTATGAATCCAAATGTGAGCACAAGATAGCTTGAACACGAAACTGGCATTCCTGCAACCAGTGTACATCGTTCTCTTACACGTCACCGGTTCCATCCTTACCATGTACACCTGCATCAAGAGTTGCATGGTAATGATTTCCAGAATCGTGTACAGTTCTGTCAGTGGACACAGCAGCAAATCCTCGCAACCCGAGCTTCTACTCCAATGTTCTATTTACCGATGAATGTTCCTTCTCAAACAGAGGACAAGTAAATACAAGGAACATGCATTATTGGCCCAGCGACAACGCACGATGGCTTAGACAGGTGGAACATCAGCGTCAGTGGAGAGTTAACGTCTGGTGTGGGATGGCCCTTATTTCATCAATGGTAGTCTAAACGGCACAGCGTATGCCAACTTCCTGAGACGAATTCTTCCTGAAGTGCCGCTAGGAACCAGGATGCTTATGTGGTATCAACACAGTGGATGTCCAGCACGTAATGCCTTGCGCGACCGTCGTGTTCTGAACCGAAGGTATCCTGCCAGGTGGAATAGTCGAGGAGGAACAGGTCTCCTGATTTAAATCCTCTGGACTTTTTTCTTTGGGGATGCATTAAAGGCGTTGTCTATCGCGATATTACAACAACTCCAGAGCCTGCCGCTGTGGCCGAGCGGCTCTAGGCGCTTTAGTCTGGAACCGCGCGACCGCTACGGTCGCAGGTTAAGTCCCATAGTGTCTACAGCCGTTTGAACCATTTGAACAACTCCAGAGGGCATGCAGGAACGTATCGTGCTTGCTTGTAATTCAACATTAAAATCGGTAAATAGTTCTTTCATTCAACGAGTGCACCAGTCTATCGGTGTCCAGGTTCACCACTCTGAGCACCTTCGAATGTTCTACTCCTGGGCAATGGTACGGGAGAGTCAAAGTCAGTTACATGTTATGTTTTTACTTGGTTTTCATTTGTTTTCTGACAACTCCAGCAAGTGGACGAGTTTGTGATCCCGGGCTCAAAGTCTATGTTGTGTTGTGTAATTAATAACGTTGTGTTTCAGTGAATGCTACACTGTGATACATTTTTGAGTAGGTCCTTAGGAGAGGAAATGAATTATCTAGTAATGAATACATGGTGCATTTAAAAAAGTCATACCACTGTTCATATCTTTGTAAAAAACAAAGCTACAACGAAGACAAGCATGCTGATTGATGTCCTCCTGACAGCTGAAGAATATTTGTTTGAAACATTTTGTAATTTGCATCTGGACAAACAGTTATTTAGGGTGGTCAAGATAAATGGGACACCCTGTATATGCATTTTTATAATGCGACTGGCATTCATTAACTACTTGCCCATAAGGTTGGTATTTTGATAGCTATCGGTCTGCAGTAATAGTATAGTTGTTCTAGAAACGTATGATATTATTACCTCTTTTATCTGTTGAAACATTCGATTTATACGCAGAATATTATTCTAGAGGTTGGGAATTACTAGAATAAAAGCTTCATATCGAAAAGGATCCATGGAAATTAGAACGATTGATACCACACGAAATTTACGTGTCCGCTTGGTGGAATAATCTCAATGTGTAATCCAAAATTTTGCTTGCAATAGACAATGACAGTGAGAAAAACGAGCTTCAGGAAAAGTTCCTTTTTCTAAAGTAAGAAACGGGCTTCAAAGGGAGACGCTATTGACATCTTTATTATCTTACAATGATTGTACTGCCGTGAAAAAAATTCAACTCAATAAGGCCGAAAGACAGCCTACAGAAATAATTCATATATGCATTTGCATCAAGCGCGTTGCGGATATGAACTTTCACATCAATACAGAGACAAATCAACCACACAGTCACTATGTTTACCATATTACACTCAGAACAACATTATTCAAAACCCAAACGTTTTCTCAATGTGATACTTCTATCGTCACCATGTCGTTCATAACAAAGATAAGGACTAGTCTTCAATTTTAAACGAAACTTCAAAGGCGCCTGCAGCGTAATGGTACTTGACACACAGGCAAACAACTTTATGAGATTCGGCGTTTGGAATGATTGTGGCGATATATGTAGTAGGATGATGTTTCCAGAAGGTCCGTAAGAGGAGTTTGGTTACTGTAATTGGTAGTACAGTGGTCGTGGAAAAGAGGTAGGACATACCTGGGATGAGTTAGAGTGTTACTTATCTGTTCCGCAGATCTGATGGCTTCATGCTCCATGAGGAATGCAAACAAATTTTGCCTTCAGTGTGAAGCCATCTTCGGAGACGAAACGTTTCAATAACATGTTTCTCTAGTTTAGCGATTAACATCTAATCGATGAGTGTTTCTAATTGTAAATGTCATATGAATTATATAAGTGAAACGACTGAATCACATGTTTTTCACGTAACCCATCAAACCTCGATTCTCACTCTTAGGATGCAAAATCGTGCAGCAGCTGCCTTTTACTAGAACATTTTCAGCCTGTCTGTTTAACCTCTTTTCAGATATTCTTCCTCATTAAAAAAAATTATGTACGTAAATACTTGTCTCTTCAAATCGCTGTAAACAAATTGACGATTTTGTGACCTTACGAAATGTTGTTTTCTCCTTGCAGTTCTAGAAGTAATAGACAACAAAACCGAAATCTTTAGCGTTTAGCGGCAGAACTCGTAACTGTCGTCAAGACATCGCGTAATGGATGACTGGAATCAGAAAAACATCACACACATTCTGATGCTGAACACGCTTTTTAAACCGGCATAAGCAGTGGTACGCATTATACCTTATAATATTCCTCACATTTATATGTTTGTTCAGATTATATTTGAAACTGGAAAGGGTCTGGCCCCTGTCCTCTGTTTTAATGCCGACAGTCGTTAACCATATATTGTCTGGTGTAGACATATTTTTCAAAAATACCGACTTTTTCGGACAGTAAGCCGTTCTGTTCTTGGATGAATATATTTAATCCAATTTATAAGGATACCTCAAGACGTCAAGTTTAGGGTCTTTAATTATTGGTACACTGTTTCACTGTTCTCCACAGCCGATGGGGTGAGGGCAGCGAAGGCTCTATCTAGATTTTGTTTTATAAGTAAATCTAAACAAAACCAATGATGACCTACAAGAAATAAGAGAAGCAATCAGGTCATAAACTTACATCCTGTTTTGAAGTATGGTTTGTGTGTGTGTGTGTGTGTGTTTGAGAGAGAGAGAGATAGAGAGAGAGGGGGGGGGGCAGAAGGAACGCTGAAGGAACGACTGACAAGAAAAACAAAGAAAATTAGCTATGTGAGACCCAATGGAAGAACAGTTAGCGAGGTAGAGACATTTGAACAGTGGATACTAGTAAAGTGCAAAATAATAAACAGTAGTTTCTCCTTTGATATACTATGTTATTAACCTGTGGATTCTATTTAATTTTCACAAAAACTTTTATTCACATGTAAAACGTGACATTTATTAGTGTTTGTTACCAATTAATGGCTCCGTTTCATCTCTACGTATATGAAAGTAAGTAGATACGAAGATGCCGTCATTTATCGTCTTGTAAAGTTGTCAGATGACCAAAACGAATTGCAAAATGATTCAGATAAGATATCTGTATGGTGCGAAAAGTGGCAATTGACCCTGAATACAGAAAAGTGTGAAGTTATTCACATGAGTACTAAAAGAAATCCGCAAAATTCCGATTAGGCGATAAGTCACACAAATATGAAGGCTGTAAATTCAACTAAATACTTATGAATTACAATTACAAATGACGTGAACGGAACGATCACATAGATCAAGTTGTGGGTAGAACAAACCAAAGACTGCGATTCACTGGCGGAACACTTAGAAGGTGCAACAGATCTGCTAAAGAGACTGCTTACACCACGCTTGTCCGCCCAATTCTGGAGTATTGCTGTGAGATGTGGGATCCGCGTCAGATGGGACTGACGGATGACGTCGAAAAAGTACAAATAAAGGCAGTTCGTTTTGTATTATCGCGAATAGGGGAGATAGAGCCACAGACATCATACGTGAATTGGAGTGGCAGTCATTAAAACAAAGGCGTTTTTCGTTGCGACAGGATCTTCTCATGAAATGTTAATCACTAGTTTTCTCCTCCGATTGCGAAAACGTTCTGTTGGCACCCACGTACATCGGGAGAAATGATCATCACGATAAAATAACAGAAATCAGGGTTCGCAGAGAAAAATTTAAGTGCTCGTTTTTCCCGCACACCATCCGAGAGTGGAACGGTAGAGAGACAGCTTGAAAGTGGTTCATTGAACCCTCTGCCAGGCACTTTATTGTGAATAGCAGAGTAATCATGTGGATGTGGATGTAGATGTATTCTTCCACAGATGTTTACTTTGAAATTTTCAAGTACTTATGATCAATCTAGAAATGATGAAGTATGCAGTCATGCACACTGTACTACTAATCACCGTTGCTGTAAAGTCAGTTAGCTAACCAGAACAGGATTTGGTAATGACAACCTGCACTTCTTGTACATAATACAGCATTTTTGCCGATACATTCTCTGTATTCATGAATGGCGGTGTTATAAAATATAGTAGACATGTAACAACGTCCAGCAAAATTCTGCGATTCTAGGCAGCGCCGAAATGTTCGCAGTCTTTTACGTGGCATCTGTACAAACCTTGGTAGTACTACTTCCTGCACTATCTTTCGCTACCTGTTTCAGTAATGAAGTATTTAACTGTAGGCTGTCATAATTTGTTATGGATATTTTTGCTTGTACTTACGCTAGATCATGATACTCACTCTATCTAGTTTGTGCTGTATATTGACTAATGGAATTAAAATTAAAATGGCTGAAACCATGTGAAAACGGAATTAAAGAATAGGAAATGGGATATAATTCTTGATTTCAGCTGTGGAAACATTGGGGTACAAGAAGAGTCGGCTGTGACGCTGATAAGATGAGACGAATGAAATTGAAAGGAAGAAGAATTTAGAAATAACAGTGGACAGTCATGGTAACAGCATCGAAAGAGCGAATGGACATTGCTTCTCCGCAGGACGAGAGGAGTATTACATCTCCCCACTGCGGTGGGAACGCTGCAAATTCTTGGAAAAGACAAAATAGCGATGGTCCATATGTATTCCGCGTTGTATTGGATTTCGGATGAAGGTACCGGCATTGAACAAGAAGTTGAGTCGTTGTTCTGTTTAGTCCGTTTAGACACCCTTTTCCGAGGAGTGCGTAGAGATGTCAAAATGAAATTTACGTCAAATACTACGGCCTCTTGGCAGTGTAAAAAGTTTAAGCTTCTAAGTCAATCCAGTCGAAAGATCGAGCGTTTTGTATCACATACTTTGAGACTCGCAAAATTTCAAATATTTAGCGATAATTGCGATAAAATGTTGACATAAAATAAATATAACGGCTCTCGATGTTGCTGTTTATATATCGATATATCGATTTACTGGGTGTGAAAGTATTTCCTACAGGTATATCGCTATTCTCCGGAAGAAATATCGATATATCGGTACGTAGAGGTTAAAAGAAATGCCGATATATTTTGATATTTTCTGTAAAAGTCTCAATATATCGATACTTTATCAACGGCCATAGTTTAGAGATAGTGTCCTTTAAGTCGTTTGGTCGGTAAAATGTTCCTTAGCCTACATATTTGTGGTTTCCTAGCGTGCTATCAAATTAACTCGTGTTATATTTATTAGTCGGAGCTAAAGAGGCAGATACAGTTTAGACTAACATGGCGAGCGGCACCAACTAACCTTTCGACTGAAAACCGCAACAACAACAAGAACAACGACAACAACTTAGATATTAGAGGATCTGCTACTGTTAGCCTATTACGCAGAAATTGTCGTTTTCCTGCTGATGACGAATATTTACTTCTACACTATATCTGCGTGGTTAATGTTTTCTCCTTGTTAAGGGTGCATAAAACTGACAGACTTGAATTTTCCCTGTCACGTTACTTTGACATTGATGTTAGCACCTCAGTTGTTTCCTTTGTGTTTAATAGCTATGGAGTGCAAGGGTCCAGAACTAATGATTAGGGTTTAAGAACAAACTACAATAATGTGTGACACATGCTGAGACCCAACTGCAAGCTTTTCTCTACTCCATTCACGAATCGTTCCCGATATAGATTCGGGTCGTCAGTCAACGACTTGATCATCCAGAATGAATACTTAGCTCCCTCTCGGTTCGTACCTGCTGGTTTTTTAGGAGAGATGCTACTGTTGCCTGTAATTCCTATGGATCTGTGTTCCTTTTACACTTTCTAGCATAACGGTAGTACCTTTTTTCCTTGTTGACTCAAACATGACTTCGCGACGTTTGTTACCATAAGAAATTTTTTTCACGTATTCCTTTTAATATTGTATGTAATACAGATTTTGCACTCGTAAAAAAAACGTGTTACATAGATAGGTGATGCTTAGTTGTAGAATCAGTTAATTTCTGTTTCTCTGAATAATACTGTTGTTTATCTACACAAATAGTAGTAGACAACAAAAACTATTTCTCATATCATTTAAACATTGAAACACAAGAGGGAAGCATAAATTGTCACAAAGACAATGCGCCATTTACTAAATCATGTTTGAAACACTTCGTCCATGATGAGGAACCTGGATCAAGGCAAAGGACATATAACAGAGAACCAAGACCACATCAGAACTGAAAATTTTTTGTTGCTGAAAAAATGGCACTTAGAAAGTCTTCCATTTCAACTCTTCACTTGTCAGCATGCATGTGATTGGCTGCAACCAGATCCAAGATGATCGATATAGCTTAAGTCGGTTTCTGAGTTAAAAGGTATCTAAAATTCCTACGCAAATATATAATATTACTTCCTACACCATTAAGCAATTACATTCTTTCATATTAGGAGGGAAAAAATATAAAATTTGCCTGGACAATATACTTGGTAATTCAGTTAGTAGTGACTTTAATAAATTCAAGAAATATGTTTCATTAACAATAGTCATGTGGAAATTTCTACCAGACTTACACCCTGTGGCGGTTCAATACTCGCACCGGGGATATTTGTGTTTCATTAGCAATAGTTTTATCGACTGAGTGTTGCGCAAGTTAAATAATTGGACTTGAAACGGGTTTTAATTTTCCATACGGAACCAGCCTTCTGTCTCTGACACTGAGGAAAGGGCCAAAATCCGAAGAAAGTAAACTGAAATAGCCTTAACGGCGGAAATGTTAGGGATTTTTCTCTTCTCATAATTTCGCTCTACCACGAGTTTGTGAAGCCTTCACCACGTTGTGTAGCGTACTAAGAAAGTTACAGAACTGAACAATTCGCCGTTGCCTTCACACGTAAAAGAAACGAATAACGCACTGCTCTACACCCATCAGCTACTAAGTGACGTTGCGCAAGTTATACAATGGGACTTGAAAGGAGTTTTAATTTTGCATACGGTCCAAGCTTTTTCTCTCTTGCGTGAAACAGAGGAAACGGCACCCTCTCGCAAATGCACGTTCCATTACGAAGTGTCTGCCTCCAGTGGAAATTACGTCGCTCCCCGAGCGCCTTGTGGAAATTAACGTTCGTAGGTTTCCTCTCCTTTTAATCCGGGCAAGTGTTATGAGGGAGGTCCGTTAATGCAGGTACTGGACACGGAACAGAGAGGGCGGCCGAAGGGCGGGGGAGAGAGGGTGGGCCAAACGCGCTTTTAGCGGCGGCGGAAGAGACGGCTGAGCTGGCGGCGAGTTTGCACTGGGGCCTAGCGCTTGGGGATGCCCACTGACAACCGGAGCTCCTGCCAGTAAAGGGAGCGCGGGCTGCCCACATCCCAGGCGCTTACCTCAGCCCGAGCCAACCGATGTTCCTGCAAGGATCACCACTGCCTGCCTGTTGTTGTTTTTGTTGTTGGTCTACAGTCATCTGTGGATCCATCTGAACCCACTTTTGTATCCCAGCCTTCGTCTCCGTCTACAATGTCTTACACGCCCCTCCCACTCTCATACTTTCCTTCATTACCAAACTGAAGATTCATTTTATGCCTCAGGCTGTGTCCTGACAGCCGATTCCTTCTTTTATTCATGTTCTGCTCTAAACATATACCCTAATACGGTTTAGCACCTTTTCATTAATTTCCAGAATTCCAATGCAGCGTACAAAATTCATTCTGGAAACATCTCTCCGCTTGTGTCTATGCCATGTCTTTGCAGCAGTGTTAGCTCTGCAAGCCTCGCAGGAGAACTGCGAAGTTTGGTAGCTAGAAGATAAGGTACTGGCAGAAGCAAAACTATGAGGATGGGTCTTGAGTCGTGGTAGGAAATTTCAGTCAGTAGAGCACATGCCCGTAAAATGCAACGGTCCCAAGTTCTACTCTTGGCCCGACACAGAGTTTTAACCTGTCAGGGAGTTTCTTCTCCAGTTATTCGACTAGCAATCTAATCTTCAGCATTCTTCTGTAGACCATATTTCAAAAGTTTCTATCCTCTCCTTATTCAAATCCTTTATTGTTCATGTTCTACTTCCATACAAGACAGACACGCTCAGAGAAGATTTACCAACATTTAAACTTGTATTCGATGTTGCAGATTTCTAGTAAGCAGAAATTCTTTTCGTCCTTTTGTCATTTCGCATTTTTTATTCACTGTGGTTTGCACAGTGCATTCTCTAAAATCCGCTTTCGACCTTCCAGCCTTAGGTTTCCCGTGATTTCCCTGAATTAAAAGCAGCTCTAACTGTAACAAAAATTAGAAGAGCTACTGGCCTAGTTTAATTCTGAGTTAACCAAATAGAGAGGAGTCATTTTAAAATTTATCTTCTTCAGTTCTTTTAAACATTTGTGGGAAGAACTGTTCCGTATCTGAAGAATGGAACAAAGCTGAAGTTATTTCTGTATTTAAAAAAGGCAAGAGGAAAGACACAGGAAATAGTAGAACAGTAAGGCCACTAAATACAGGCTCTAAAATTTCCGGAAAAATACTTACTCAAAGATTACAAACAATCGCTGATGGAATGCTCTCAGAAGAACAATGAGCCTTCAGAAATGGACGTTGGTTTAATGACAATATGTTTATAACAAGACAAAGTATTGAAAAACCTCGGGAACTTGGCTTAGAAACACAGTTAGCAATTATTTATTATGAGAAAGCCTTCGATAAGGTGAAAATATCCCTATTGTGCAAAATATTGGAAATAAAAGGTATTCCTAAAGACCTTATTAATACCACGTAGAGTCTGTGGGTAAATATAAAAGCAGTTATATGTTCAGTTACGGAAACGTCAGACTACAGCCTTGTCGAACATCTTGATTTATTAAAATTTCTTCTTTTACTCGCTTTATCTATTGTATATACCGACGACCTAGCTATGAAGTGGAAATATGAGATACAGTTAAGATTTAAAATAAGATGTAACGTACCATTAGAAACTCTATTATACGCTGATGAACGGATATCCGGGAAACAAATGATAATTTACAAAGAGCAGGATACAGATGTAGCAAAAGCGCGATATATTACAACCTAACTATATCTGCATATAGGACAAAGATTATGACTTTCGTAAGAAAGAATCCAGCTGGATCGAAAAAATAATGAACAACAAAATTTTAGAACAAGTATCCCACGTAACTTAATTAGGATCCGATATTAGTTTTTACTGTGACAAAGACATGATAATATCAAGCTATCAGCAAAACAACTGGAAGAAAACTAGGAAGAAAAACGGGAAAGGAAACATAAACAAAATTTTGTAACGTTATATCTGTACCTATTCCTGTATATGTTTCCAAACATGGACAGCAAGGAAAGAGAAACATCATGTATACAGGCAGTAGAGATGAAATTCTTGAGATACGTAAGGGGCTCTAATAAAATAGATAAATAAGCAATGAAACGGTAAGAACATATTCAAAAGCCTTTTCGATAAATGAGGAGACATCATGTTGATAGAATGGTAGAAAATATATCACGAGAAAAGATAATGAATTACCGGCTAACTGGTAAGACAGAACAAGACAGATAGATGATAGAGATCAGGACATGTGATTACAACACCTAATCCTTGGAAGGAGATGGTGAAGATTCCCCGAATCGCTCCAGCAAATTCCAGAAAGGTTCATTTGGAAGGACATCGCTGATTTCCTTCTCCAACCTTGAAAGAATTCGAACTTTCGCTCCGTCCCTAATGACACGATTGCCGACTGTGCATCACATTATAATCTTCCTTCCTTTAATTCATTTTATATCCTCTCTATTTCTACTATATTTTTTCTTCTTTCTCTTTTACACTTCAAGGATAAAGTTTATGGATAAGCGCATAAACTTACAATAATAAATAAAAACTACTGAATGTAAAAAACAAACTAATTTAGGAAAAGTATATAAGTAATCCCTGATGACCACCACAAGGAGAGGCTATCATCACATGTTGTTTCCCAAATACATAACCACCTCTACTGATAATGGCTCATTTTCTGATCTAATTCTTTCAGTATCGCCTGATTTGGCTTAATTATAGTACGCTTGCTTCTCTCTTGTTGATATTCATCTCATAATCTCTTTCCAATACAATATTAACTCCATTCACCTACTGTTCACGAGGATTTGTCGTCTCTTACAAATTTAAAATGTCGTCACCGCCATTATTTCTTCTCTCTGAACTTTAGTTCGCTCCTTGATTTTTTTTTCACAGCCTGCGCATTGTGCGAGTGAAGAACATCAGGGAAAGGCAGCAACCCTGCCTCACTCCCTTCTCAACTACTGCATACCTTTCATGTCCTACAACTCTTTCTGCGCAAATTGTAAATAACCTTTCGCTCCATGCATGTTATCCCTGCTGCATTTACAATTTCAGAGAGTATATTCCAGCCAATATTTTCAAATTCTTTCTCTAAACCTACAAACGCCGTAAACTAGCGTTTCTTTAACCTACCTTCTGAGATGAGTTGTTGAGTATTATTTTCAAGCGTGTTCCTACATTTCCCCGGAAAGGGAAACATATTCTTCGAGGCCGGTCTCTACCGGCTTTTCCATTGTTCTTGAAATTAGTTGCCATTTGTCCTCTAGGTCCAAATTTGCAACGTAGCTGCGACGAGTACTGTCTGCAGGCAGTCGTCACAGCGCTCCATTCTCGGCGGTGACAGAAAATAGCTTTAAAGTATCTGTCTCTCAGAAAAATCACTTTTAAAATCTTTACACACACTATGTAGGTCTATATAATATTTGTCAACAGGTAAAATATCTGCTCTTAATCTAAGGGAATAGTTACTTCAATTAAGTGGAAACTGATGAAATTATTCAGCCCGGGAAGCAACTTTGAAATTATCACGTCTTACCCAGGAAATTATTTAATTCAGTAAAATACTTCTCTTTATTGGTTGTCAAAACACCCCACTCGGCAACGAGTATGTATAAAGTTGCATGTCACACTACGTGTGAACGTAAAAGACTCGGAAAACCACGTAAAAATTCTGAAATTCATGTGTGGCATAGATTTCTATAGAGTCTCCCCTACGCTCCTCCTTCAGTTACTTTCCGGACATTGTTAGGAACACAGAACTAAACGTTAGCCGAATTTCTACTGCAACTGCTGACTGAAAAATGGCAGGCACAATTCTTTGTGCAACGGAAATGGCAACACAATGGCAGCGGACAATGCTAGGGTACTATTGGTATTTGGTGACGAGTGCGGTCGAACCCGCTATCTGTCAGATGCCGACTGTTTTAAATTGGACCGCAGTTGGCTGCCTTCACGATAGCGACTGTCGATACAATTGTGGCTACTCAACGAGCGAAATGCGATAAAGACGGCCTACGTGAGATAGGCCGAGCCATGCAATCACATTCAAATAAATCTGTAGATATCCCTCTGAAGTCATTTCTAACAGTACCTTCCTTCTTTGCTTCCTTTCTTCCTACCTTCCTTCCTTCGAAAACGATGTGTATGTGAAGAAAAAAACTTTCTGCGTTATTCGGTGGAAAAAATTGGCGACGATTGTTAGAAATTTTGAAAAAAGTTTGTAAAAAAAAATTCCACATTTCTCAGCTATGCGTTAACTATATTACTGCAGCATGTCATCGTTTTGAATGTTCGTCAGGTGAATCAAGATGAGGAAATATGGGGCTATAGAAGTTCAGCCAAACAAACACGTTAAAGCAATGTTCATCAAATGCAACCAAAGATGGAAACGAAAAAGGAGTAGTAGCAGAAGACGAAGAAGTTAAAAAGCCGGACAAGCGTTAGCAGGAGTCGCACTCTGAGGGTCCCGTACAAACCATACAAACTTCATTATGTATCTAGATAGTTCCTCTATAGGATTTGATAAGCGAGTTTGCGGGTATCAAAATACGTGACATAAATGGCCGTACCTTTTAACTGTATTGATTTAATATTCTACCCTTTCCTGAGGAAAGGGTTGTTAATAGACTGCCAAACAGACAAACCCCTATAAGGGTTCTATTTTTACTGATTGAGGTACGATACCCTAAAAAAATTTTAAAAAGTAATTCGTACATAATGAACTGTGATTGTACTGAATGGTTAACAAAATAAAGAGAAGGAACATAGGTGAACAACAAAATCAAAACAAAATGAGAGTTACGTATATGACTAAACTTCAAAGCAGAACTTCGTGGCATAAAACCGTCTGTTACTGGACGTAATTAACCTTAAACAATAAGTCGTTAGTGGGAGTCCTGCAGGATTCTGTACCCTGAAAAATACAGCGAGCTTATCGTACGCGCTTTCGTCGCCACAGTTTAGTATCAAAGTTATCGTTAATTGGAAGACGCAATTAAAATCGGAACACGTACAGAACCAGTCAGTCTTCAATATAAAAATAAGCGAATGAAACTCATTCAAATCATGCCTCGTCTCACGTGTGTGTGTGTGTGTGTGTGTGTGTGTGTGTGCATGCATGAGAGAGGGAGAGGGAGAGGGAGAGAGAGAGAGAGAGAGAGAGAGGGAGAGGAGGGTACAATTACTTTACATTCTGCATTATGTATATTCATGAGAAAAACATGAGAGTCGAGTAACCGTTTTATTGAGGTCCACCCAGTCCCGTCTAAAACACCCCAACGACTAGACACAGAGAGACAGGTCCCCATTTAAAGTTACCACTCCTGCGTGTGATCAAAGGGAAGGTGTTAGCACATATTACACAATGGTTCAAGGTCGAACCTTCTGTTGCCCTTAGTGTCAAATGTTAGCGTAAGAAACTGAGAGAAATCTTAGAAATTTTAGCTGGTAGAGATACAAACCAAGATTTCTGCGCCAGTTAAAACCTTTTTATTATTTATCCACTGATCGTTTCGGAGGATACACAGTCCTTAGGTGGAGGAAGTCTCGTGTACCATTATTCTTAATGGAAATCAAAAGGAGTTTTTTTGTATTAGCGTGTTAGGTGCACAGGTGGTTATGTTATGTCTTGAACTATTGATAATAAACTAAACCATATCACTAATACATTGGAAATTCTTTATCGTCTGGTTAATCGGTTTCATACGAGGTGCTATCCAAAATTTTTGGGGACTGGTGCTGCCATCTGTTGAAAACCTTACCTTTGGAGTAATGGTCACCATCACCCTCGATGTAGTTCCCATCCGCACGTAAACACCGGTCCCAGCGCTTCTGCCACTGGTCAAACTTTTTCTGGAAGTCCTGTTCTTTGAGAGTGTTTATCACCACCAGCGATGCTTCTTGAATCCTCTCTAGAGTGCCGAACCGACGGCCTTTCAACTTGCATTTCTGTTTTTGGAATAACGCGAAGTCGCAAGGTGCCAAATCTGGTGAGTACGGTGGGTGGGGTACAACCGCCATGTTGTTTTTTGCCAAAAAGGTCCTGGTGAGCAAGGACGTGTGACAGGACGCGTTGTCGTGATGCACCAGCCAGTTCCGAGGACGCCAAAGTTCGGGCCTTCGTCGCCGCACGTTTTCAAGGAGCTGTCGCAAAAGTCACAGTAGTACACGGAATTCACTGTTTAGTTGAGTGGGACGAATTCTTTGTGCACAATTCCTCTGGTATAAAAAACGATGATCATGCTCTTCACTTTGCTTTTCACCTGTCTCGCTTTTTTGGGTCTTGAACAGCCCGAGCTCTTCCACTGGAAAGATTGTTGTTTTGTCTCTGGGTCATAACTGTGAATCCAGCTCTCGTCGCCGGTGATAATCCATGACAAGAAGGTTAGATCATCAGATGTGATCTGACGAAGTTCCATGTACACTTCAACACGCTGTGCCTTCTGATCGGCAGTCAAGGTCCTAGGCACAAATTTTACGGCGACATGACGCATGTGCTGCGCAGTTCATCAGTCAACATTCGTTGACATGTCTCATAACCGATACCCGCTTCATCCTTAAGGTCTGGAATGTTTCGACATCGATCTGCACGAACCAATTGTTGAAGTTTGGCAACAATGTCTGGCGTTGTGCGGCTAACGGGCCTTCCAGTGTGAGAATCATCTTCGACGTTTGTACGGTCGGCCCTGAAACCGAGCATGCCACTCAAAAACACACGTATGGCTCATTGTCTGTTCTCCAAACACTTGTTGAATCATTGCAAGGGTCTCAGTAGCACTTCTTCCGAGATTCGCACAGAATTTGATACACACGCGCTGTTCTGTTCGTTGATCCGTCGTAAAATCGCCACACACCAAACACACAGTATTACGGAAATCACTGTGGGTACGCAACACATCCTCCCAGCTGAATGCCACTTTGCACACTGACTCATCAGATATGCAGCTATAGCCACCTAGCAGTGCAAAGATCTACTACTCCTAATTTCCAGATGGCAGCAACAGTCCCGAAAATTTTGGATTTCACCTCGTAAAGTTTCTTTTATGCGCAACTTTCAACCTCAGCTCCAAGTCGACTTGAAATCCGATTTGTGGTCACAAACTGCTTTCCCTTGATCTCGTTCTCGTATTCATGCTTTGTTAATTTTATTTCAGCACTTTGAGTCTGTTCAAACATTTGTGTGCCTTTATTAGAATAAGTGTAGCTGGTTCTCTTCTCGGCCCAAGTAAATTTCAATTATTTGCTCTTTCTTAGCAATAATTAGACGTCGTGGGAAAATGCTACGTTACGTCACTTTACTAAGACACACTTCAAAGCACATTTTCAGCACGAAACTATCGCACTCGGCACGCAGTAATTCCATGGAAACTCATTTCACCAAGGAGTGTTCATCAAAAAGGGATTCAAGTTCAGTGACCTCTATACCACGTGGATAAACTTACGGTCTACGACAGAATTTGGCATATCTGAAGGCACACGCTACTTGCATCGTCAGCCATACTGTAATTAATTTTCATCGATATGTACGTGATTAACGATTATTTATGTATCCCAATGCTGGACATAATCTTATATGGTGAGAGGTGGGAACACGTAATTGATCCAGGAACGTCGAACATGATTGTTTCAGTGGTCCAGGTGTTATGTAACGGAAAGCATAATGTTGCACGGGTGTACTGACCTCCAGATTTTTTGAACACGATACGTCCACCGGTCCACTTTATTGTGACACTGTACTCTTTCCACAAGTGCGTCTTTTCAGATGTGTATTCGGCCCTAACTTCATTTTTATTGACGAAAATGCGCAACAGCATCGAATTGCGCGGGTGGAGGAGCTCTCGGAACGAGAGGATATTCGACAAATGCACTGGCTTGCCTGTTTCCCCGACTGAAATCCTATCGATAGGTTTCGGATGCATTGGAGAAACCATCGACCAGTTGTCAGGGCGTTGGTGGAGAAAGGCAACTTTTATCCAAAAGCACTTCTCACCAAACCTTGTGGCCAGAATAGCGACAAGTTCCTGAGCATGCATTGGTGATCGTGGTGATCGCACACCTTATTAAGAACCATTTCCCGCCGTTAGTTATGTCCAGGAGACCGTCATAAACTGTGGTCTTATTGTCTTTGAATGAAAGTGTCATTTCTGTTCGTCTCAATCCGTATTACTTTCAGCTGCCTTCTGTAGCATATTGTAGCAGTTCATTCTATGTATGGTCATCAAGCTATGCTACAGGGCAGTGTTATATCATGCGAAAATAACTTTAGTCCTTGAGATTTGCGCACTTGCGTATGTCACCTTGTATTTATAGCTCTGTTTTCAAAAAAACCACAAGTAGTACCCAGAAGTGCAAACGTTGCACTTGTCTCGGTGACACCGTGTGCTGACATAACTCCCGTTAGATTCTACACTACTGGCCATTAAAATTGCTACACCACGAAGATGAGGTGCTACAGATGCGAAATTTAACCGACAGGAAGAAGTTGCTGTGATATGCAAATTATTAGCTTTTCACAGCATTCACACAAGACTGGCGTCGGTGGCGACACCTACAACGTGCTGACATGAGGAAAGTTTACAACCGATTTCTCATACACAAACAGCAGTTGACCGGCGTTGCCTGGTGAAACGTTGTTGTGATGCCTCGTGTAAGGAGGAGGAATGCGTACCGTCACGTTTTCGACTTTGATAAGGTCGGATTGTAGCCTATCGCGATTGCGGTTTATCGTATTGCGACATTGCTGCTCGCGTTGGTCGAGATCCAATGACTGTTAGCAGAATATGGAATCGGTAGTTTCATAAGGGTAATACGGAACGCCGTGCTGGATCCCAACGGCCTCGTATCACTAGCAGTCGAGACGACAGGCACCTTATCCGCATGGCTGTAACGGATCGTGCAGCCACGTCTCGATCCCTGAGTCAACAGATGGGGACGTTTGCAAGACAACAACCATCTACACGAACAGTTCGACGACGTTTGCAGCAGGATGGAGTATCAGCCCGGAGACCATGGCTGCGGTTACCCTTGACGCTGCATCACAGGCAGGAGCGCCTGCGATGGTGTACTCAACGACGAACCTGGGTGCACGAATGGCATAACGTCATTTTTTCGGATGAATCCACGTTCTGTTTACAGCATCATGATGGTCGCATCCGTGTTTGGCGACATCGCGGTGAACGCACATTGGAAGCGTGTATTCGTCATCGCCATACTGGCGTATCACCCGGCGATGTGGTATGGGGTGCCACTGTTTACACGTCAGCAGGATCATACACAACCGCATGTTGCAGGTCCTTCACGGGCCTTTCTGGATACAGTAAATGTTCGACTGCTGCTCTGGCCAGCATATTCTCCAGATCTCTCACCAACTGAAAACGTCTGGTGAATGGTGGCCGAGCATCTGGCTCGTCACAATACGCCAGTCACTACTCTTGATGAACTATGGTATCTTGTTGAAGCTGCATGGGCAGCTGTACCTGTACTTGCCATCCAAGCTCTTGTTTGACTCAATGCCCAGGCGTATCAAGGCCGTTATTAAGGCCAGAGGTGGTTGTTCTAGCTACTGATTTCTCAGGATCTATGCACCCAAATTGCGTGAAAATGTAATCACATGCCAGTGCTAGTATAATATATTTGTCCAATGAATACCCGTTTATCATCTGCATTTCTGCTTGGTGTAGCAATTTTAATGGCCAGTAGTGTATGTGCATGAAAACGCATTTCGCTTCAGACTGAGAAGTAGGAGTCCAAGCCAACCACGGCGCTGTTGACAACTAAAGAGCGGAAATAAAAAACTTCAAAAAAGACGCTCTTTCAGTGCTATTGTGTTTTGCTACACTTTTTCGTGTCCTTAGACTTTATCGAGTTACCAAACCATGGAAAAATTTATTAAAACATTCCTTATTTTCGTAGATGGCAC
This sequence comes from Schistocerca cancellata, assembly GCF_023864275.1. Lineage (NCBI taxonomy): Eukaryota > Metazoa > Arthropoda > Insecta > Orthoptera > Acrididae > Schistocerca > Schistocerca cancellata. Next base: position 320,238,531 of record NC_064630.1, on the reverse strand, counting down.
AGGACCGTTGTGCCAAACCGTGCTTCGATGTGAAGTTCTGAAATTGATTAGATATGATACACAGTTTTTGTTGACTACAGTTCTATTAGTCAGAAACCTAGTGATGTGTTTCTGTACCTGTATTATCATTAATATAACCTAGTGACTCAGTATTAATAGCAGTTGGAATAGAAACATTCTTCCTAGTATTTTGATGAAAACTTTCAACTTTGAGATCGTGGGTGCATACAGATTGATTCTTACAATGAGGAATACTGCAGCCAATCATGGTTAGTAATGACCTGTACATTATAGATTGCAGCAATCAGTCGTCCTTTTTAAATCAACAGGGACTTAACTGCACTGAGCGAAAATAATAGTGCAATGAGAATGGCTAGCTTCTATCCGAAATCTAGTTCTGCGTAATAAAATTTAAAAAGAACGACTGATTTCTGCAATCTATAATTTACAACAATATAACTGTTGTAAGTAGGCCGTTTAGGTTTTGTGTTGGTAATGTCATGTAGTGCTGTGTGTGAAAATCGCAGACTGCGCTGTGTGCAGTCAGTGGCTTGTTGGACTCATTGTTGGAATATTCGCGTGTGTAATGTTGGGCAGTTGGATGTGTACAGCGCGTAGCGTTGGGCAGTTGGAGGTGAGCCGCCAGCAGTTGTGGATGCCAGAATTTTGAGAGATTACTATAAGCGGACAATCTGGACGTGTGTCCGCCAGAAAAAGTAAATATGTACAGATGGATGTCATGAATTGATACATATATATATGATGACTTTTGAACATTATTAAGGTAAATACATTGTTTGTTCTCTATCAAAATCTTTCATTTGGTATCTATGTCCATCAGTAGTTAGAATCTTCTATTTAGCTGACAGTATTGGCGCTCGCTGTATTGCAGTAGTTCGAGTAACGAAGATTTTTGTTAGGTAAGTGATTCATGAAAGATATAGGTTATTGTTAGTCAGGGCCATTCTTTTGTAGGAATTATTGAAAATCATATTGCGTTGCGCTAAAATATTGTGTGTCAGTTTAGTGATGATCAGAGTAAGTAAAGAGAAAACTGCCTGAGTACGTTGAGTTTTACTCAGCTGCTTCTGCATCAAATAACGTAAGAGTTTTCCAGCACTGTCACTCATAATTTTCAAAGGGGACGTTTCACAGTCGCTGAGTGCAACCGCTTTCCGAATGGAAGGTAATCTGACGGTTAGTAATGCTATTATTTGCACAAATAGTGACGTTACTGGTTTAGAATGTCAGGTTATTCTGAAGACGGCTGTTCACGTGTGTATTGTATATTTGTTGTTTACATTAGTAGTTGGCTATTTTTTCTACAAATTTAATATAACGGAGCACAGACATTGAATTCAGACACATGCTGTTAGTATCGTAATAGGTCGGTATATCCTATACAGAAATACTCAGGGAACTTAAATGGTGAAGCTTGTCATCAAGTCAATCTAGAAGTCACGAAATCTTGTTGAGTTAATGTAAAGAATTTATGTATGAAGATGAGTGTGCGACCGTTACGCTATCACCATCGTCTATCTCGCGTAGTGATCATTGGACTAAGTCAAGAGAGATACAGAGACAGTAATTTTTCCCTTTCTTAACATCAGAACGGAATACAAAAGAAAATCGATAACATTAGTACAATGTATATTTTGCTATGCACTCTGCAGTAGCTTGCGGAACTCATACGTCGATTATTCACACTTCTCTTCACGATTTACACGTAGTAGCGGTTATGGTAAATATAGTGCCCAATTTATCTCTTTCTATTGCATCTCACGGTATTGTTTTACCCAACTGAATTCATGCATAAAAGTTAACTGAAATAGAGCACAATCAATTTGTTTATCAGCCTTCAGAGTGTGGGTCATAACATATTTTTAAAATAATGCAGCAGAACGGTGTTTCTGGAGACCCTGCAGCTGTGTTATTCATGATTTAAAAAATCAAAGATTGCGCCAGTTCCGCTTCTTCATGCATAGGATAACGTGTTTCGAGAATATATTCTCATTATAAAGTGCAAATCGTTACATTGGGATTTTTTGTAATTGAAATGTGAGCTGCCTTGCTAGGCAAGAGAGGCCGAACAACGCAAATGCAAACATCACAAAAAATTCCACTGTAAATATTTGCACTTGATAATGAGCTTAAATTCTTGAAATACGTTCTTCTGTGCATATTATTATTTATGTGAAGAATTGACATGGTTTTTGGCACTAGATTTGAAATTAACATGTTGTTAACCACAAATCTGAAATATATACTGAGATGACAAGTCATGGGATACCTCCTAATGTTTTGTCAGACCATCTTTTGTCCGGTATAGTGCAACAACTGGACGTGGCATGGACTCAACAAGTCGTTGGAAGTTCCCTCAGAAAATATTCAGCCATGCTACAGTCTCCTATGATTACGCAGATGTCGCCGGTGCAGGACTTTGTACACGAACTTAGCTCTCGGTTATGCCCCATAAAGGTTCGATGGGATTCATGTCGGGCGATTTGGGTGGACATATCACTATCTCCAAATGGAAATGTTGTTCAAGCCAAACGCGAAGAATTGTAACCTGGAGACATGACCTCGATGGATCGCTGCAAATGACGTCGAAGTAGCCGAATAGAACCAGGACCTGTCGATTCCTTATAAACGTAACCCACGCCATATGGAACCACCAGTAGCTTGCACAATCCCTTGTTGACAACTTGGGTCCATGGTCTCGTGGGGTCAGCATCATACTCGATCCGTGCCACCAGCTCGTAAGAACTGAAATTTAGACTCAAATGACTAGGCCACGTTTTTCTAGTCCTCGGGGGTCCAGTCGATATGGTCACGAGCTCACGAGAGACGCTGCAGGCGATATCGTGTTGTTAGTAAAGACATTCGAGTCGGTGGTCTGGCGCCATACCCCATTAAGGCCAAATTTTGTGGCGCTGTCCTAACGGATTCGTTCATCGTACGTTCAACATAGATTTCTGCGGTCAATACCTGTTAGCAGTGACAACTAACTCTACACACACGCCACTGCTCTCAGTCTTTAAGTTAAGACTGTCGGCCACTGGGTTGTCCGTAGTGAGAAGTAATGCGGACTAAGAATTGGAAAGCATTTTCTTCTGAGTTCCTGTGATACTTTGTGATCGCCCTGTTCTAGATAGACAAGAAACTAAAAATGAAAGTATTTCCTTTCCACTGTTATTGACACGTTGCGGAAGAAGCGCTGTAGCCAGGGCAGAAACAGTGAGGACAGTATTTTCTTCTGATTTCTAGTGAAACTTCGTCGATGACATCATGTTGTAGCTAGGCAAGAAGCTAAATTCGAGCGGTCAGCCAGCTGCATGTGGATATTCAAGTAATGTAGCAGTCACCAGATACGATACATCCAGCAGGCAGACTCGAAAGTAGCGGTGGCGCTGCGCCCTATGTCAACGACGAGGCGATTACGCTCGTCCGAGGGGCCGCCTTTAGCCGGAAGCGGGTGGGGGCGCCTCGTTTGCTCGCCGGACCATCCGTCTTCCGCAGATGTCGGCTGCCTCGGCGCGCGGGGCTAATCTCTTCGCTGCTTCCAGGCCTTATCGGTTATCTCGAGAACTCTGCACAGATTACCTTCTGTTTGCTCTCATTTCCGCTTCTGACTCTGCATCCCTGTTAAGTAACACTGCGGAAACGTTCAACCCTTTGGATACAAGTGGAACTAAAATGCGCGTTAACAGATTCTATTCAGCGTACCTGGATGGAAAAAAATTAATGGAATTCTCTAAATTATACTGAACAGGGAAGGCGTCTCGGTAGTTTAAAGCGACGATAAAACATAACATCCACATCTTTATCCACACTCTGTAAAACACAGCAACGTGCGTGGCAGAGAGCACTTCCATTTCTATTTTATTAGGGATCCTTCACGAACGGAATATGAGGAAAAAATCTTGAAATGCGTCTCTACTGCTATAACCATTCGAATCTTCTCCTCCCGATACTTGCGGAAGTGACACGTAACAGATTGTACTATATTCCTAGGGTCATGGTTTAAAGCTGGTTCTTTCTCGGGGAAGTTTGCTACTATCTTCTATCTTCAAGTTCACTATTTTCAGTATTTCCGTGACACTCTCCTACGGACCAAACAAACATGTGACCATTCGTTCTGTCCTCCTCCGTACACGTTCAATATCCCCCATTCATCCTATTTCTTACGGGTCCCACACACCTGAGCAACACTGTACGATGGCTCGCACGAGTGTTTTGTAAGAAATTTCCTTTGCAGACTGATTGGGTGTCCCTAGCATTCTGAAAATGACGCGAAGCGTCACCTGCTGTATCTATGAGCTGACAGATTTCAGCAGTGCCTCCTTGATAATGTCTTTATAGGATATTACGTTTTTTTCTTTTTTGTGAAGCACGCAATTTTACATTTTCAAACATTTAAAGAAAGTTGCTAACCATTGTAAAACTTTAAAATCTTTTCAAGATCCGATCGAATATATGTGCATATTTTCCAGACAGTGCTTCATTACAGATAACTGCATCGTTTGGGAACTACATCACTTGGGAAAACTTCGAGGTTGCTATTAACATGGTCTTCAAAGTAATTAATACACAAAAAGAAAGCAAAACCCACAACACTTCCCTGGGACACACCTGAAGATACTTCTACGTCTGTCGATAACAGTCATTCCGAAATAACACGAGGCGCCCTCCTCGCCATGAAGTCCTCAATCTAGGCACAAATTTCGCTTGATATCCCATAGAATCGTATCTTCAATAACATAAGCAGCTGTGGTACTGTTTCAAATCGGAAATCAAGAAATAGTGCCTCTAACTTACTACCTTGATCCATGGCTTTCAGATCTGGATGTGAAAAAAATGTGAGTTGGGTTTCGCGTGATCGACGTTTTCGAAACCCATGCTTGCTTACTTGAAGCAAGACGTTCGGTTTGAGATACATCATTGCGTTTGCGCTAAGAATATGTTCTAAGATTCTACAACAAATGAATGTTAAGAATATTGGAGTATTGTTTTGTGGATCGGTTCTGCTATTCACCTTGTAGACTGGTGTGACTTTTTGTTCGAGTGATCTGCGGAAGATGATAGTTAAAAGAGGGGCTACCTGAACTGCCAAAATTCTGAATAGAATCTGATAGGGGTTCCATTGGAACCTAGAGCGTTGTTCAGTTTTCGTGATTTCAACTATTTCTCAACACCGATGCCAATATCTGTATCAGATTTTGCAATTGTGCGAGAATTAAATCTGGATGATATTCCTGGAGTTTCTATTGTAAAGAAATATTTGAAAATTGAGTTCTCAGTTTGTGCGTTTGGTTTGCTCAGTGTCATTTCCTGTATCGCCTGTGAGTGTCTGAGCACTTGCTTTGTTACCACAAATAGATTCTACATATGCTAAGAATATTATTGGATTTTGTGAGAGACGATTTTTGTTTTCTTTTCCTTTATTGAGATTCGATTTCCCCCCCCAAGAGGGCAGGCTGGCAGCAGCTTAGTACGCCGCTCTTCAGCCTACATAATTTGTTTTAAGACATGAAGATAATAAATAATAAAAGCACGCGATAAAATCTGTGACTTAAATGGTAAAATGGCTGAAAATTGTGGGCCTTAAAACACAAAGGGTTGGCGATGCTAATAAAATACGCTGGAAGAAGACAGGTAAAATAATAGACAGACAGTTAAAGATCACGGCGACAGTCTGGTTTCTGTTCACAAGAGATATAAAAATCAAACCCAGCGACAGCATGATTTCTGTTGGCAACACTTTGGAAAGACACCCAACACTGAACACTCACTTGAACACTGCAGTAAGAGGTTGGCACAAATATGACACACCACAGACGAGGGCAGATGGGGGGAACCTGGGCAGATGATGGGAAAGAAAAGGGGGAAGGAGAGGAAAAACGAAGTGGGGGGGGGAGGAAGGGGACGGGGAAGGAGCCGACATGGAGGAAGAGGACTCATAAGAGGTGGGGAGGGGCTGGGCAGACGCGAGACGGAGTGGGGAAAGCCAGAGGAGGGGAATTCAAAAGGACTCGGGGGGGGGGGGGATGGAAGGGAGGCAGAGAGAGGGTAGGCGTGGAAAAAACAGGATGGAAGGGGGGGGAGAGGGAGCCCGGGGAAAGGAAAGGAGGGGAGGTGAGGATCAGAGTTGATAGGACTGATAAATGGAGGGAAAGAGGGCATCATCCAGGAGGGTAGTAGATGGAAACTACCTTGGGAAAGGAGATGGAGGGTAGGGGGTACACAACAGTGAAGGCGTGGCAGAGGGTGGGCATTGGAGAGGAGAGGAGCAATCAGGGGATGAGGGTGACCAAGGTGGTGGGAGGTGTAGAGTATGCAGATATGTTCGAGGAACAGGAGCAGTTAGGGGAAAGGAATCACGTCATAGAGGACCTGTGTGGGGGCCGGGAGGCGTATACGGAAGGCAAGGCGGAGTGCATGGCAATCGAGGATCTGGAGGGACTTATAGAATTTAGGGGGCGGGGGGAAATCCAGGTGGGATTGGCATAACAGAGGATGGGATGGATTAAGGATTTGTATGTGTGGAGGATGGTAGAGTGGTTCAACCACCATGTCCAGCCAGAGAGGAGTTTGAGGAGTCGGAGGCGGTTGTGGGCTTTGGATTGGATAGAGCGGAGATGAAGGATCCAGGTGAGGTGACGGTCAATGGTGAGGCAAAGGTAGGTGACGGTGGGGAAGAGGCAGACAGGACAAGCGCAGATGGTAAGGGAGAAATCAAGGATCTGGAAGGAGCGAGTGGTACGACCTATGATGACTGCCTGGTTCTTCAAAGGACTGATTTTCAGGAGCCACTGGTTACACCTTGCTGAGAGACGATTTAAAGCCATATTGACTAGTAATCGACCGTGACTGTTTCGAAAGTGAGAGCTTTTTCAGAGACGGCTACCACTCACGACCGGTAATATTCTGCTACAGTAGTCGTCGAAGACTTGACGCATTAATCTCTTAGCAGCCAAAAGCTTTGCAACTGCGTATATATAGCTCTATGTTTTCTTTTACACCTGTTGTGGTTTGTTTCTTTAGTACTATACCATGGAAGGTCATTCCTGTAACGAACTGTTCTACTAGGTACATATCCAACAAGTGGGTGACCAGCTTTTCTTCTAAACCTGCACCACAGTATATGAATGTCCGAAAGAACAGACACCAAGCTTTTAATCAAGTGATTCGTCTCAATGGGCAATAAATGCACAACCTTCAGTACGGATACACATTTAAGTTCGACCTACGGCCGGAATCTAAAACTAGTGAGCAAGGAGGAAATTTAGGGGGCTGCAGATAGGTGGCGCTAGGTAGGACCGTGCCGAGACATTCTGCGCATCTGCAATGAAAACCGTGTGCGGGTGCCGCAGTGGTTAGCGCAACTGCGTAGTAAGCACAAGATACTGCACTCGAGTCCTGATTCGGCACACATTTCTAATAGTCGACACTGATTCCTCATTAAGTCCTGATGGAGCTGACATCATTAGTTCTTTTCCTTCTGCCAGCTCTGCCTTAGGTTTACATAGTATGAACCACAGTTTCGCCAGTGATAAATATTTAGAGTTTCTTATTCAGAAACGACCGTACTGGCTCTTTCGCTGAACACCAAATCCTTCTACTTACTTTAGGTGCCCTTTATACTTTCGTAATTGCTTTTGTTAAACTGCCTCATGGGCACTGATACAAATTTCAACAGACATATCTCCAAATGGGTCAGGTGTAATTGTTGTTATTAGATCCAAGATAACTTCATCGTCTGTATTTACGGTATTAGGAGAAAGTTTATTTACATTTATCGGCCTCTCATGACATAAATGTATTTAATTTTATCCTTGTTCTTTTGAAAACGCTCTAACAGTTTCGGAACAGATCCCTACAAAATAACTCTTCAGACAAACGCATAGCCGGCCCGTGGCGCTTCAGTCTGGAACCGCGTGACCGCTACGGTCGCAGGTTCGAATCCTGCTTCGGGCATGGATATGTGTGATGTCCTTAGGTTAGTTAGGTTTAAGTAGTTCTAAGTTCTAGGGGACTGATGACCACAGATGTTAAGTCCCATAGTGCTCAGAGCGATTTTGTTTTGCTAAAGGAAATGTATGATGTTGGAGTACTGAACGAAAGACATCTGAGACATTGGTTTGAAATGTTCAACAGTGAAAGAACAAACGAACAAGTATGCCTGCCAAAATTTGGCCCACACTTGCGTCACTCATCACAGATGATTTGGGTGATCAAGAGAAGAACGGAATCGTGTAAGATACTTTTCATGAAGCTCAGGAGTCCCTCGACGGGCAGTATTGTGAAAATAACGCCGAGGTAAACATATTTTGAACAGTGGTTTGCCGACAACCAACTTACTCAACGTAATTGTCAGTCTCTTGCACAGATACTAGAAATACTTCAAAACAGAGGCTGATTATGAAGGTACACCAAGCAATTTTAACTTGTATGACTGAGATGTTATTTGCTAATAAAATATATTTTTTCAATTTATAAAGTCAAAGGGTCGTTACTTCGTAGATTATCCTCGTACAATATGCACAGTCAAATTTTACGTTTTACTTTCACAATGTTGAAGACTATACGCATATAGTAACCCAGAATGATACAGATTTGAGTAGGCATTTTAGATACCTTTAAATTCTGAAATTTATTTCAGCAGTATCCGCCATCTTGAGCTCAGTTGCAGTCAGTCATTGCTCTCAGCTGCTATTTAGCTTCTTTGAAGACCTCAGTCTGTCTTGGCGTTCGTTATGGAACAAGTAAAGTTACTTGTTCTCTCTTCCAACTAATAAAAATAATATGTCTCAGTGTTCGCTATGGCACACATAAACTTACTTGTTCTCTCTTCCATTTAATAAAAATAATATATTTACTTCATATGAACATGAACTGTATACTACCCTCTGAAACGAATTACAGAAAATAAATTCATTTATTCAATAAGAGTGTATTTAATTCAATTTTTCTTTCTCGCTAGTATAGAAGCATGAATAATTCCTATGGATATCTACGAAAGTGAAGTACGAATTATTTTAATAGTCAGTGTTTACTATTTCAACTCTTACCTTAATTGGTCCATATCTCCAAGAGCCACAAACGCCACTGACAACTGATACTGCGTATATACGCTTGAGGTCACTTAAGTTTGGGGACTATCTAGAGTGACATGGAATACAAAAGTGAAAAATTCAATAGCCGAGGTCGCTAATTATAACTCTGTTTATGATGTCCAACTTGGGCAAGTCTAAGTTGCCATCATAAGATTCGTTGGTGGTAACCTAAATTTGCCGGAACAGGTCATTGTAAATAGAATTATAATTAGCGATCTTGGCTGTTGAAGCCCTTATATCTGTACTGTATGATAATGCGTACTGGGGTGTCATTGAAACCAACTAAAATACACTGTGTAGCACAATTAAAGAGGGATGACATTTTTGAAAGCTCTTAATTGTCTCCTATTGCGACCCAGAAGTTTAAACTTTGGTTCAATGGTGCATACAGCCTTCCTCTCCAAACATGAAAAAGCGTGGCGCTCGGCGAAGGCCTCCACGTGCTCGGCGACGCTCCAAACAGGAAGGTGCCGACACCTGCGAAAAAAGGTCAGAGCTCAGTTCATGTGAAATATCAGGTGGGTTAATGACATCACATTAACACCATACTTAGGAACAGACTTAGTTTGATGAATATGAGAAGAATTTGCTGTTGACAACGCCACGTTAACTCGATTCTTTACGTTTCATTTTGTACTACCATTTATTATTGCAGCTATTGCAAAAACTCAGCTGTGCGCCACCGTGGAGCTGCCACATGGTGGAAAGGATGTCAAACCCCTCTCTTACCTTAATTTCAGCCTTTCTTTGGGCGCCCTGCGACGGAGGATAAAACCACGACGCCTAGCGTTTAAATCACGCAGTTTTCTTACGGGAGGCTGAGGAAAACATTTCAGACACATGCTGCTCATAGTCGATAGGAAAAGGCCCCGGAGGTGGCATAAAGGGCGTCTGTTAAACCAGGCATCTATCAGACTACTACTCCACTTGGGGCGTTGATTTCCTCACATTCCGCAGTTGAAAACGACAATTCGTAGTGCGATGAGCAACAGGACAATCTTGACAACTTTCGCTTCTGCTGGCACCACGGGGAGGATGCAGCCCATCTCTAAGGACATCATGGGGCTGTAGCCAAACTGAACGTTATCTGACCCCTTTGAAGTCTAGTGTGAATATAATATTTACTCTGCAATACATTGTGGAACCACTAGGGACTATTCGAAACCATTCCATGAAATCTGAACATGGTGCAAAGCAGCAAAATGTTATAAATTTTTAATGGTTCAAATGGCTCTGAGCAATATGCTACTTAACTTCTGAGGTCATCAGTCGCCTAGAACTTAGAACTAATTAAACCTAACTAACCTAAGGACATCACACACATCCATGCCCGAGGCAGGATTCGAACCTGCGGTCGCTCGGCTCCAAACTGTAGCGCCTAGAACCGCACGGCCACTCCGGCTGGCTATACATTTTTAGGTCTGCAGTTTTGCGCCCTCATGTGGCCTGATAACGGTAGCTCATACATGCGTTAAGAAAATGGGAAATGGTCCCTCTAAGATCCCAGTTAAGCGAACCGCCGCTTGGTTAAGCACTTTAAAAATATAGCTGTACATAGAATTCGACACCCATTTAACTCCGCTGCACCAGAACACCTCATGACAAGCTATCCCTATGACACTTGAGATTCCGCTTACCAGCAAGCAGACGCTAGAGCAACAGCGGAGAGCCACGCAGCTGAATGGATGGCGAAGTCTCTGTACAATTACCTTTTTTAAAGTACTCAACAAATATGCGGAGTTGGCATCACGATTATTGCCTAACGAGGAGGAGGGGTTCTTAGCAGTTTCTAGCGGTCCCAACCTGAACATCTGAGTAAAAATTGGTTTCTCACTAGACTGCAAACGTGTCAGATCATGTTTGGGTAAATACGAGTAGCTGTTCGTAGCAGATCTTTCAACATCGTACGGATACACATGATTTTTTAGCTTCTGTCATCAGTAACGAGTAGAATCGTTTTTCAAGCTGGTCAACTTCAGATTTCAGTCTAAATTTCTTAAAGAGGCCCAAGCAAGGTGACATAATGTAGAAGATACCGGTCTCGTAACGAGATACTTTGAAACCATCATCCTAATACAGGTTTTATTGGTTCCCCTAAACAATTCCAGAAAAATGCATGGCCATGGCAACAGTCTTGCTCCAAAGGGACACGTTTCCTTAATACTGACAAGCCTTCATCCCTACTTCTAGCTTGTCCTGCTTAGGTAGCTCTCCCTGCCTAGTCATATTCGAGGAGACGTAGATCCCTTACCTTCCCCCTTACAAAAGAAAAAAAAAATCCTAAATTTCGTTGGGTAACAAGTGATCTCCTTCTTACAGATAAAGTCCAAAATTTCAAATTGCAGCCCTTTGGTTTTTCAGATTTTTTTCCCTTTCATTGACCAGTTTGGTTTGTGCTAGTCACGGATCTGGTTTCTGTTGCCTCGCTGCTAGATCGCCGTTTTAGTGTCTTTCATTATGCAGGACTGTACAATCTTGTGGAGCGTGTTATGCAGGGTTAGGATTTACTCGTGATGTTTTAATGATACCTTTTACAAGATTGTGAAGTTAACCTGTCGAATAACTTCTTTATTTTCGGTTTCAGAACCAATGTAACTAGTTAACTTCTGAAATCATCGATGGCTAGGTTGTAGTGTTTTATCAAAACTTAAAATTAGTGTGTTCACAAGAATATGATAACTAAGACATGCTTACTGCCATGTTCCTAAGAAGTGTGACAGCTGGTTATTTGATTCGTCTGTGTATAACTTGATAATGGTACTAAGGACAGAGCTGGATGTAGAAGTAACAATAAAAGCCCTGGCGGAACCATAGTTTTTACCTTTAACAATAACTGCCCATTTCAAAAGCTGTACCAATTACGTCAGAGACATTTCGAAACATATTTGTGGACAGTCTTTTAAGTGACATTTAATTATTTCTCTTAAAGTCTATGATAAGGAGCTCTCTAATAATTATGTTGCGGGGAAAACGTTTACCATTTTGAGACAGAAGAGGTGATGTTCAATACAGATGCCAGTCGCTGGAAGGTATAGTATGCCGACTGTGTCCCGATGTTTTTCCTTACTCCATTCTACCGAGTGAGGTGGCACTGTGGTGGGTTCGTAATCGAGAGGACGGTGGTTAAAATACCCACTCGATCATTCACATTTTGCTTTCCCGATATTTCTTTAAATCGAGGCAATTGCAGGGCTGGTACCTCCGAAACGACTGCCGATTATCTTATCCATTCTTTCCAAGTTCAAATCTGTATTCCATCCTTACTATGTTTTTGGTCAACGAAATTTTAAATACTAATCTTCCTTATATTTTTTCTTCCTTTATTTGAACCAAGTTAAAAAAACTACTTGACTGAAAGTCGGAAACAGTAAGCAGACAGGCACATGGAATGAGTGTCATAGTACGGTAAATTGCCAAGACTACGCCGTCTACATATACACTCCTGGAAATGGAAAAAAGAACACATTGACACCGGTGTGTCAGACCCACCATACTTGCTCCGGACACTGCGAGAGGGCTGTACAAGCAATGATCACACGCACGGCACAGCGGACACACCAGGAACCGCGGTGTTGGCCGTCGAATGGCGCTAGCTGCGCAGCATTTGTGCACCGCCGCCGTCAGTGTCAGCCAGTTTGCCGTGGCATACGGAGCTCCATTGCAGTCTTTAACACTGATAGCATGCCGCGACAGCGTGGACGTGAACCGTGTGTGCAGTTGACGGACTTTGAGCGAGGGCGTATAGTGGGCATGCGGGAGGCCGGGTGGACGTACCGCCGAATTGCTCAACACGTGGGGCGTGAGGTCTCCACAGTACATCGATGTTGTCGCCAGTGGTCGGCGGAAGGTGCACGTGCCCGTCGACCTGGGACCGGACCGCAGCGACGCACGGATGCACGCCAAGATCGTAGGATCCTACGCAGTGCCGTAGGGGACCGCACCGCCACTTCCCAGCAAATTAGGGACACTGTTGCTCCTGGGGTATCGGCGAGGACCATTCGCAACCGTCTCCATGAAGCTGGGCTACGGTCCCGCACACCGTTAGGCCGTCTTCCGCTCACGCCCCAACATCGTGCAGCCCGCCTCCAGTGGTGTCGCGACAGGCGTGAATGGAGGGACGAATGGAGACGTGTCGTCTTCAGCGATGAGAGTCGCTTCTGCCTTGGTGCCAATGATGGTCGTATGCGTGTTTGGCGCCGTGCAGGTGAGCGCCACAATCAGGACTGCATACGACCGAGGCACCCAGGGCCAACACCCGGCATCATGGTGTGGGGAGCGATCTCCTACACTGGCCGTACACCACTGGCGATCGTCGAGGGGACACTGAATAGTGCACGATACATCCAAACCGTCATCGAACCCATCGTTCTACTATTCCTAGACCGGCAAGGGAACTTGCTGTTCCAACAGGACAATGCACGTCCGCATGTATCCCGTGCCACTCAACGTGCTCTAGAAGGTGTAAGTCAACTACCCTGGCCAGCAAGATCTCCGGATCTGTCCCCCATTGAGCATGTTTGTGACTGGATGAAGCGTCGTCTCACGCGGTCTGCACGTCCAGCACGAACGCTGGTCCAACTGAGGCGCCAGGTGGAAATGGCATGGCAAGCCGTTCCACAGGACTACATCCAGCATCTCTACGATCGTCTCCATGGGAGAATAGCAGCCTGCATTGCTGCGAAAGGTGGATATACACTGTACTAGTGCCGACATTGTGCATGCTCTGTTGCCTGTGTGTATGTGCCTGTGGTTCTGTCAGTGTGATCATGTGATGTATCTGACCCCAGGAATGTGTCAATAAAGTTTCCCCTTCCTGGGACAATGAATTCACGGTGTTCTTATTTCAATTTCCAGGAGTGTATCATTAAACACACCGTTGGAGAAGTTTTTTCCTGAAGACACAGAACTAAAATAAGTTTATGGCATTCGATTGCGCATTCAACGAATCATCTAGGTGCTCCTATCACAGTCACGGTGCTAAAACCGAATAATTAAATGTGTAATATCCCTCAACTTGAGAAACAAGACCATGCACAATATTTGCAATTTGTCCGTGAAGGGCAGAAGAGTCAGAATTTGAGACAATGGCCGTTCCTCATCCATTTGAATTTCGAAAAATCTCAAACGGCCCGTATACGAAATTGCATGCAGCTGACGACTTTCACGTATTCCCCTTGAATTATACACTGCTCAAAAGAATTAGGCGAACCCTTGAATGGACGACGGTATGTTAGATCTATTTTCATTCAGGCGGTACCTGAATGTAGGCAAAAATTAAAATTATCCGCCGTCTCTTGACTGTATTATAGATTACAGTGTAAACTGAAAACTCAGAAGGAACTGAGTAGCAGTGACCCAGTGTTTGCTTGTGAGATGTTGCCATTTGTAGACGTGGTATTCAACCAAGCGCTGTAGCAGCAGATGCCAATGCCAGTCCACTTGTCGTCCACAGGTTTTGTGACACGGTATAGGGAGACAGGTCAGTACACTAGGCGACGCATTACAAGCCTAAGTGAAGACCGGTATGTAACCCCTCTCTATTGCAGTGTCGTATGGCTGCTGCCAGAAAACTGCAAGACGATCTCAGAAGGGCCAATGGAGCCGTTGTGTCCGATCATACTGTAAGGAACATGTTACCAAAAGGACTTTAGGACCCAGACGTCCTGTTCGAGTACCCCGCTTGACGCTACGCCTCGCAGCTCACCTTCAGTTTTGCTATTCCTGTGTGAACTCGCAACTTCGTTACACGCGGAAAGTGTTATTCGCAGATGAGTACAGAAATCCTCTGACGCAAGGCAATGACCGATTCGTGTGCGGAGACAAGTGATGAGCGGTATCTGTCCAGGAAATCGACAGGTTTCCAATGTTCTGTGATGTTGTGTGTATATGCTGTGGGGAGGGGGAGGGGGTGGAGCTTTAGTGTTGACAATCATACGGACCTTGTAGTTGTAAATGATCGCCTTACCGCCTGGCAGCACATCACACGAAATTTACTGGTGTGGTGACTGCTAAATACGGTGGTGGTCCTGAATTCCTTCTAATTCCAGTGCCTATGAGGCGGGCGTCGAAAAGGATGACCTGCGAAACCTGGACAATCAAGTAATGGAATGCATGGCGCTGAGTCCCGACTGAAACCCGCTAGTGCATATGTGGGGCATTGCCGCGGGGTGGGTTGGGTCTCTTACTATCCTTCAAACAATCAATCTACCTACGTGGATAGGTGTCAGGTTATTTTCTCCTCCACTCTGCGATGGTGGAAACTGGCTTAGCCGACAAAAGCAGCGTTGATACAAATTTGACTAAATACCTACCACGCAAAGGCCACATAACTTCAGTCCATGAGCAGTAGCTGAAAGTTAGTTAAAGTATCGAGCGTTCGCGATCCTTGCACGAGTCGTTTGAAAAATGTGAAAATATCCCAAAATGAATTATGCAGTGCTACTGACGTCTCTGATAGAAGTGCACACTTGAAAATAGACGAAAAATTAATCCTACTCGATACTTTGAACGTCCTAAACAGTCACTGACTCACGACTGGTTGCAAGTTAACACATGAAGTCGTTCAGTAGTTTTCTTTGTAAGGAACTGCTCGCCTTAATGTCTCGTAATTCGTACGAAGAGCGCCACGCGGAGTTTGTATACAACATATATTCATATGTGAATATCTCATAAAATAAACCATTCACTATGCTCAAACTTTCAAAAAATATTCAACACTGTACTCACTTTTCGCCAATGACACGAGAATCGCTCAAACACGTGAATTTCTTCATTTTCGTACAAATTTGATCAGGGTGATTTAACATAAGTGTTTACCGGTAGAAAGCTCTCGAGCGACTATATCAGCTCATAGATCCGAGGCACAAAACCCTACACAAACGCCCGGGAAGCGCTGTATTCCTATTAGCTAGTAGGTTAAGCAGCCAATCAGATCATCTCGAGCACTTCCATACTCGGGGTATTTCTAATGTTCAGTCAGTTTACCACAAGTGACTAGAAACCTAGTAGTTCCGAAACTAAATAGAATTTAATCAAAACAAAATACGGTTCCTTTCCACAAAATAACTAATAAATTTAATGCTCAGCGCTCCTTCCGGGTGTCTTCTACAAAATAAATCTCACTTGGACACAAGTCACAAGTCACAAATTCCCCTATTGCACAAAAAATTTCTCAAGCACACATTTACGTAGTTTTGATAAAATAGCGTGTTCTCACTTTACGTATCCCCTTCATTCACTCTCTGTCTCTCAAAAGCACTCACACAACCAAAACACGACAAAAAAATAATTTTCCAAAGATTTTTAAACTACGTCAGAAATCCGTAGTAATGAAACTAAATAAAATTACAGAAAATTACATTATGTGAACATATCCCCTTGACTGTAGTTTTATTTGATACTATATATGAACACATTATAGTCCCTAACTCGAGTTTCACAAAGCCGGTACGGTCATTACGTGTTTTAGGTAAAAATTCATATCTCAAAAAGTATTGAAGTTATTGATTTGAAATATTAGCATAATGCTTGTGCTATCCATAGAATTTGGTACACTATGCATGAAGACGATCAATTAATATTTAAGACTGATTCTTCAGATTCATAGAGAGTATGTGGAACGTACTGCACGCAGCGTTAACCAAGTACACAGCTCGAACGGCCAAGTAGCCAGCGTCAGCTGTGCCAGCGTGAAAACCAAAATCTTCTCTCCTCCCGGCTCTGCGGCAAGCTAAGCTTTCAATGCGAGATGACAACTTGTAATAGTTTGCTACGTTTCTTGCTTGACAGGTAAGTTCGTTGTCGTCCTGTTCTACCTCAGACTCTACAAGAATTCTCATGGATTATCACTGAAACGGGAACGGATACCACAGGGTGATCTCTGTAGACTTAAGTGGAGGATGCCACAAAGGAGGCTGGCATTGATAAACGCTCACGGAGGGCGTAGACGTTACTGAAGCTCTGAGTCCAATGAAAAGCACCCTGGGTGACAGGATGAATTATTGGTTCCACTTTACATCCGACACCTGTCGGATATTTCAATTCTTTTTATGCATACGATCGAGAACGTAATGATGTTGTGTATTTAATTTGTAAAAAAAAGGTAAAAGTTTGGCAACATACCCAGTCCTTAATTGTTGCTCAATGCAGTATGGCAGACTCCAAGTGCTGTTCCCCTAATTCTTTTGAGTAGTGGATGGTAGACGACGCTCACAATTGCACCGACATCAAGTGCACTCATTTATTCCAAGTTTATCTTCGTCGTGGATCATCACATTTAGTAGTCTGAAACAAAAGTGCAACCTAGGTACGCATAATAATGGTGGCTGTGTCTTTAGAAAATGTGGTCAAACTCGGTAGTAATCGGAAAAATTAAAAACAGTTCAGTGAGCGGATTGTGGGAGTGGAAAACATGTTAAAAACACAGATTTTCATCAAGGAAAGACTATTTGTCGCTTAGTACTTCAATTAATGGAAATCCGGAGTCGTTTAACGGCTAGTCCGTGAAGGTGTAGCGTAAAAATAGGTTGACTTTCTATAGAGCTTTGGAGTTGAGTTGTGAGACAGAGAACTCTCTCTGATCGCGCCAGAATTGCAAGCCACAAATTTCTGTCCGGTGTCTCCCCGTTACCATCCGACTGTCCGGACGCAAACGTCCATGGCAGCGTAGTCGTAGTCTCCGACGAGACTGTACTCATCAGTTTCCTTTCAGAATTCCAGCTACATCTGGTCTTCCTCTCCGCAAGCTGGAAACCCGAGTACTTAAAGCAGACAGCCGAGCCTCCGGACACCTTTCTCCATTAGATAAGATTACGTAAATCCGTCCGTAATGACCTCGGCGGCTGCGGAAGGGTTTAAGCCCTGAGAAAATAAAGGGCCACAGAAAGTCGAGACCGCCAAGGCGATGTCTGCTCGGCTGTGAGGCTTTCCATTGCCAGCTGTCTAGTGCCTTTATGGGATAACTTGCCGTGTTGCGTAACGGTGACTTAACGGCTTCTGTTACCGAACCGGACGTAATTTGCTTACCAGCTCTCAGCGGTGGTGAGTGCGGGAAATGGCGGAGCTCTTTACGACTTACACACACTCGCCAGTGAAGCGGACGGGTGGTATCATTCACATTCACGAACGGAGATGATTCATTGGATGCTTTGAGAAACAGATGAACGCATTCTATAGTAATTAAATTGTACAATCTTTAGTCTGGTGCACCAAGTACAGATGAGTAGATTTTGTCTGCTGTTGTAACGGTAGTCTTCAGTTCAATGCAGTTCTCTGTGCTAGTTCAACCGGCACACATCACTTCATCTGTGCGTCACTATTTCATCCAGGCCGTTTTGATGAAATTTGACATTTTGATACCGTGGCTAAGTATAAAATATAAATTGATTCATGCAAGGAAGTAAACATCAGCTAGCCATTGTTAATGGGCTAATCATTTATACAAATACATCTAAATCTATATGACTACTCTGCAATACACACTTAAGTGCCCTGCAGAGGGTTCTTCGAACCACCTTCAGACTATTTCCCTACCGTTCCATTCTGTAATAGCGTGTGGAGAGAACGATCATTTAAATCATTCCGTACGAGCTCTGATTCCTCTTATTTTATTACGGTGATCATGTCTCCCTAAGTACGTTGTCGACTATAAAATATTTTCTTATTCGGTGGAGAAGGGCGGTGTTTGAAATTTCGTGACAAGAACTCGCCGCAACGAAAACGCCTTTGTTTTAATGACTGCCACTCCAAATCGCTTATCATATTCGCGACATCCTGCCGCCTATTTCACGATAATAGAAGACGAGCTACTCTTCTTCGGACTCTTTCAACGTCCTCCAGCAATCCTATCTGGTAACGTTGACATACTTCACAGTAATGCTCTAGCAGAGGACGGACAAGCGTAGTGTAGGCAGACTCTTTACTCTTTAGTGGATTAGTTGTTCTGCCTACAGGACGCAATCTTTGTTTTGCCTTTTCCACAACATTATCTATCTGATGGTTACAATTTACGTTTTTCGTAAATGTTATTCCTAGGTATTTAGTTGAATTGACAGCATTTATATTGGTTTATTTTATCTTGTAATCAAATGTCAACGGATTCCTTTTAGTTCTCAAATGGATGATTTCACACTTTTCATTATATGGGATCAATTGGAACTTATGATACCACCGAGTTATCTTGCCTAAATAATTTTGCAATTGGTTATCAGCTTCTGGTGACTTTACTGCATGGTAAATGGCAGCATCATTGGCAAGCAGTCTAAGATGGGCTGCTCAGATTGCTTCGTAAATCTTTTATATAGGTTAAGAACAGCACATCGTCGTCGCCTGTTTAGAACATACTGGCTCGTTTTCAGACAGCTATTCGTGGTTAATTTACATGTGTTGTTGTTTAACGCACATTAGTTTTCGGCTGTTTTTACCCCTTGCATTGTACACTAGTGTACAATGAAACAACAACATTACACTACAATGCAGAGACACTAACATAGTTATTGACACCAGACTTAAATGCTGGGCGCAGTTTTACTGACAGAATATAATCACTTGGAGTATGTGATTTCGTGTTTCTGTATTGCAATTACCGTTACATCATTTGATACTGTTTGAAAACTGTTTCGTAACTGAAAGGTAATGTAACTGAGACTCTCACTACAATCTTTATCATTATGTCTGATACAGTACAACAACAATTCCTGCTAATAATATTTCAATATCTATCTCCCATGCTCATTCTGTACATCTGTCTTCCATACTCTAACAGTATGTGGAGTGGACATAGAAACTCAGTTCTTTCGGGTAATCATTGCGGTATCACAGAACACAGACGGCAGAATGTGTTTCTCAGTATCATTCACCCCGTAAAACAAGAAAGCAATTAATTTTTTATTTTTAGTGGATTCCATTATGTCTGAAGAACTTAACAACATTCATATTCAGTAGGCACCGTCGGCCATTGAATGAGAGCGGTGTTAAGCCCAGAAGTTTAAGCCGACTTTCGCCAACTAATAACCGTTGCGTGCGCCCCGTTGCGCTCCTCCGTATTCTGGGGGTGGCTCGCTCCGTAATCTCCAACTACCGCTTCAAATTCAATAAGCGTATTGTGCAGCAGCTCTGTGTCTTTTGTTGCTCTAGGTTTCAGTTCAAGGAAGACTGAAGAAAGGGTACTCTGTTCACATGTGAAGTCGCATTTCACCTTTGAATATCACGTGGTCGCCTGTGGTCTCTTCCCTTAGGGGAAAATGTGCAATTAACCTATAGTAGCTCAGTCATCATGACAACGAATAAAAGATTTGTTATTCTATTATAACCATTTACTTGGCGTAGCATAACTAGTGCTGGGAACTTTTTTAACCACTCTACTGACTGGCTTGACGCGAAGTGCCACGAGCCCCAGTGGTGGTAACCTCTTCATCTAAGAGCAGCACTTGCATCAAATATCCTTTATTATTTGCTGGATTTATTACAATATCTGTCGTCCCCTGCTGGTTGTACTCTCTACAGGCTCCTAAATTATCTTTGAAATTGAAACTTCCTGGCAGATTAAAACTCACGCCCCGTCCTCACAGATTTACTTCTGTGCGGAGGGGGCGTGAGTCGTGCTTGGGTAGCTCAGTTGGTAGAGCACTTGCCCGCGAAAGGCAAAGGTCCCGAGTTCGAGTCTCGGTCCGGCACACAGTTTTAATCTGCCAGGAAGTTTCATATCAGCGCACACTCCGCTGCAAAGTGAAAATCTCATTCTGGATCTTTGAAGTTATTCTTTGATGTCTTAATACAGATCCTATCATGCCTTCCCTTCTTCCTGTCAGTGTCTTCAAATACTCTTCTCCACGCGGATTCTGCGTAGAAACTTCTCATTTGCTATCAGACCACCTGCTTTTCAACAACCTTTGTTAGCAACATATCTCAGACGCTTCGAAAAGCTTCTCTCCCGTTTTTCCCACAATGCATGATTCATTTCAAAACGTACGTTCCCAGAAATTTCTTCCCTACATTGAAGCCGATGTTTGATGATAGTAGACTTCTTTCAGATGGGAACACCCTCTTTGCCTGTTTTAGGCTGCTTTATATTCCTTCCATGTTTCTCGAGTGGTTTGTCGAACACATTTCCTGATTAAGAGCACGGAAAAAGTAAACAAAGCACAACTACACTACAGTTTATGAAAGGAAGCAGTGGTACGAATCACTCCTAAAACGTAGGATGTGTATAACAAAGGAACCATGACAAGTGATTAACATTGTAGAGAGATGGCATGCACATAGCACTAGCAGCTTCCTCTTTGGAATACCATGACAGGTCAGTGCTGCGCCACGCTCCAGTCGGCGTAGAGAATTAAAATGAAATAGAAACGTGCAACCAAGTGCCGCTATCCGTCGACGACGTCAAAGGACGGAATTATCAGCATCTGAGTAAGTTTGAACAGGACAGAACGATGGGCCTCCGGGAATGGAAGCGCGTTTATGGTACCGCGCCATTACAGCTTCTGCAGGGCGCGCTGTTATGACAGCAATACGTTTGTGGAACCAGTGGATAGAAGAGGATCGCACAAAACGACGAGCTGATACCGGACCACACAATGCGACCACAGCGCGGGATGACCGACATATTGTCCGCGTAGCCGTAACCGATAGTATAGTCACATCCACGGCGATACGATGTTGCTTTGCCTGTGTTGTTAAGAAGAACGATGCCACCTTCCTTCAGACAAGCATGCATCTCGGAAGGAACAGGCACTGCGGCGACTACAGCCGTCACGAGATACGTAAGATATACTCGCAGTTGCAAATACGGACAACCATCAGCTGTACAATGGAATGACGACTATGAAAATTTGTACCGGACGAGGAATCGAACCCCACTTTCCCGCTTTATGCGAGAAGATGTATACATCTGCCGATACCAGGCAGCGACTTCCAATTAAAAGGGCATCCTACTCTGCTGGAATTAAATAATGCGTACGGGTGTAGGTTGTGACTCATGAACGACGAAGTACGGAAGTTTCCGTCTCGTGCACGGATAGCCGAAGTGGTTAAGGTAAACACTCGCGACAAGCGAGAAATCCTGGTTCGAGTCCCAGTCCAGCATAAATTTTCGCTTTCCTTGTTCCATTATGCAGCCGACCGTTGTCTATATTCGCAGCTGCGAAGACATTTGATATATTTCCACAGCGTTTTCTCGGAGTTGAAGCACTTAACGTATCTGCGCCGACGTTTCGATGCCTTTGCTGATGACTGGACTGGTGACAATTATGCCATTGCGTCAGTTTCCGGTCATTGGAAACAACCAATGCTACAGTTAGCTATGGGCACGTGAACACCAGCACTAGTGCGCTGACTCGCAAAATTTGATGTTTTTGGACGATTCCCTCTTCATCTTGTCCTACAGTGATATCAGGGCTCTAATTAGACGTTATCGTGATGACAGCTACGGGGCGGAATGCATTGTTGTGCGCTATGGCTGACAGACGCCAGGTTTGATACAGAAGGAACGTCTGAGAACCCGAGACAATGCCGCTCCTGCAGGCAACCCCCTATGGAATATTCCGGTCTTATGTGGCGAGGAGTATGGAAGACTTCTATGAAGAGCGCTTGGTGTCACTGTTACGCTGACCTGCACATTCGCCTGATACAGCACTGTCGGACCATGTATAAGGTTGTTCGGCAGCTTCTCGGTTCTGGTCTTCCTGCAATCGCTATCGATGCTTTCGGTTCAAAAATGGCTCTGAGCACTATGGGACTTAACATCTGAGGTCATCAGTCCCCTAGAACTTAGAACTACTTAAACCCAACTAACCTAAGGACATCACACACATCCATGCCCGAGGCAGGATTCGAACCTGCGACCGTAGCGGTCTCGCGGTTCCAGACTGTAGCGCCTAGAACCGCTCGGCAACCCCGGCCGTCTGATGCTTTTGGACTCGCCAAGAAACCGCTTGGCAGTGAGATACCCAGCAGCATATTCACACCCTCTTTCATTCCGTGCCACGACGTCTGGAGCATATAGCGGATTCACACTGCAGTAAATTCTCACGCCAAAGTGCACCTAAAGTGCTGTAATTCTAGTGATTTGTGCATTGTCATGTTCCTAATCTGTGGAATAAATTTCATTGTAATCGTGTGTAGCCTACTTGGTGCTGTAATTTTTGCACACAGTAGTGTACTTCTCTCACTGAGTGCATCGAAACTTTGTAAGTCGTCGCAGAATGATCGCACAACGTGTGAATACGCTACTGCTTTAATGTTCGTCGCAGCCGCTGTTGCAATCGTTGTTATATTCTCTTCCATAACATGCGCTTTAACAGATGAGGTGTTTTGACATCGGTCTTCAAATTACATTATGTTAACACTTAGAAATGGCTGTATAGCTTAAACTAATTGTGTACGTGACCAAAACAAGAAGAGGACTTAATAAATACACTCCTGGAAATGGAAAAAAGAACACATTGACACCGGTGTGTCAGACCCACCATACTTGCTCCGGACACTGCGAGAGGGCTGTACAAGCAATGATCACACGCACGGCACAGCGGACACACCAGGAACCGCGGTGTTGGCCGTCGAATGGCGCTAGCTGCGCAGCATTTGTGCACCGCCGCCGTCAGTATCAGCCAGTTTGCCGTGGCATACGGAGCTCCATCGCAGTCTTTAACACTGGTAGCATGCGCGACAGCGTGGACGTGAACCGTATGTGCAGTTGACGGACTTTGAGCGAGGGCGTATAGTGGGCATGCGGGAGGCCGGGTGGACGTACCGCCGAATTGCTCAACACGTGGGGCGTGAGGTCTCCACAGTACATCGATGTTGTCGCCAGTGGTCGGCGGAAGGTGCACGTGCCCGTCGACCTGGGACCGGACCGCAGCGACGCACGGATGCACGCCAAGACCGTAGGATCCTACACAGTGCCGTAGGGGACCGCACCGCCACTTCCCAGCAAATTAGGGACACTGTTGCTCCTGGGATATCGGCGAGGACCATTCGCAACCATCTCCATGAAGCTGGGCTACGGTCCCGCACACCGTTAGGCCGTCTTCCGCTCACGCCCCAACATCGTGCAGCCCGCCTCCAGTGGTGTCGCGACAGGCGTGAATGGAGGGACGAATGGAGACGTGTCGTCTTCAGCGATGAGAGTCGCTTCTGCCTTGGTGCCAATGATGGTCGTATGCGTGTTTGGCGCCGTGCAGGTGAGCGCCACAATCAGGACTGCATACGACCGAGGCACACAGGGCCAACACCCGGCATCATGGTGTGGGGAGCGATCTCCTACACTCGCCGTACACCACTGGTGATCGTCGAGGGGACACTGAATAGTGCACGGTACATCCAAACCGTCATCGAACCCATCGTTCTACCATTCCTAGACCGGCAAGGGAACTTGCTGTTCCAACAGGACAATGCACGTCCGCATGTATCCCGTGCCACCCAACGTGCTCTAGAAGGTGTAAGTCAACTACCCTGGCCAGCAAGATCTCCGGATCTGTCCCCCATTGAGCATGTTAGGGACTGGATGAAGCGTCGTCTCACGCGGTCTGCACGTCAAGCACGAACGCTGGTCCAACTGAGGCGCCAGGTGGAAATGGCATGGCAAGCCGTTCCACAGGACTACATCCAGCATCTCTACGATCGTCTCCATGGGAGAATAGCAGCCTGCATTGCTGCGAAAGGTGGATATACATTGTACTAGAGCCGACATTGTGCATGCTCTGTTGCCTGTGTCTATGTGCCTGTGGTTCTGTAAGTGTGATCATGTGATGTATCTGACCCCAGGAATGTGCCAACAAAGTTTCCCCTTCCTGGGACAATGAATTCACGGTGTTCTTATTTCAATTTCCAGGAGTGTAGTATAACTTCAGTTGAAGAATGTCACCCTTATTTAGGCAAGGAACATTAGGACATAGCGACGTGTCTCCGACGGGGTGATTAGAGTATGCGGCGTGCGGTAGAAATGGACAAGAATGTTTCTCTTTGAAAGAAACCGCGCATAAGCTTTTTAAGCATGTCTCGGAAAATCTGGAATACCAGAGACATACCTGCAGTCCACTCTTACCGAAAACTATCCATTTACCTAAACCACTACTTCCGCTCGCTCCTACTGGACTATAATCTAAAGACGTCATTTTCCTGGTCACAGTCCGCTTTAGTCTTCAACTTGCCGCTGACTGACTTTTACGTCTTTCCAGTTCCACAGAAACTCTTCCGCTATGGTGTAAGACAAGCTACTCGCGGGTCGCGGTTCCATAAATTGCGCTTAGTGCTGTATCGACTTCAGCGGTGACCATTTCTAGCACTTTCTGTGATGGAGAATAATTGAAAATATTTTCCGAGCTAGTCTTGTTCGTACCGTATTTCCACGTTAGAAGATCGCCATCAGCCACCATAATCAGTAATGTGCACATATATTGTGACCTAATACAAACATTTAGGAGAACATTGTTCGTTCTATTTTCCAAGAAAAGTTTCTCCTCCCACAGAAAAATAGCAGCTGTGTAGGAAGTGAACAGTTCAACATGATTAGACCATTATGCACGCACTTCGAAGTGTAACTGCCTCTGAGAGTATATAGCGGAAATCGAAAGATTACCTCCAGCACAAAAATAAAAATCTCGCACTGGTTTTCGTACAGGAACATCGAATATTTACAGAAAAACAAGATTTTTGTCGTCGAGAAAATTAGTTAAGACTCAACATTATTTAATGTGGAAATGAGATAGACCCACATTGTCTGAAGCTGAAGAGATCATGATAGAAGTCCCGACATTTTCTACGAAATGTTACCGTAAGGTAACAACAGAGTGCGCGGTAATATGCATCGAGCGACCTTTGACATTCCCGAAGACGCCTTCGGTACTGCAGTTGAGAACACGACGAGCTGAAAGAGACGACGTTGTTCAAGGCAGAGTGAAATAATGGTCTGCTTTGTTTCTGAAAACGTTCCCTCGCTACACATTCCTCTAAAGTCTGCGACAACATACGTGGACACTCCCCAGTGATTGTCTAGCGTACCCATATTACACCTTATTCGCTTTTAGTTTTTGATGTTTTTAGTAGCTGCTTGCTTTATAACCGCTTCCGATACAGCTGTCACGGTCGTGGCTGAACAGGTGAGTGGATATTTGATGTGATATCATAAGTGTGTTATTCCCATTTATTGTATTCACAGCTAGACTCCAAAACATATGTTCACTCCTTTCGGCTTCTGTAGGTTTCAGTAACTCATGATGTCCAGTTTACCTAAATTGAGTATCACTGAATCATTCTGAATTTCGCCGCTCCTGTGATTTATACAGCTACGCAAAATGTGAAAGCCACAGGTAAATCAGTACAAAGCGGGAGGGACTTTCACCCTACATCTGTAATAGCCTTGCGGCAGTGCGGACGTATTTGAGAGGCGTGGAATTAAAAATCAGTAATCTCGATTCAAGATTATTACGATTCATCTGAACTTTCGTCTTTTGTAGATCCCTCTTACGACAGTCTCCGACTACATGCTCTCCAATTCACTCTCTCCTGTGCCTTTCCCTTAATCTTTCGGTATCACCTTCCTTTTGTTAAATCATCTAGCAGTCTTTGACTTCATTTTTCCCCCTCTCGTCACATCGAAAAAATATTAGTCCCTCTTAATTCTAGGTGACTGCCAACTTTCTCAGTTCTTCTGTCTCTTGTGTTCTCAGCGTCGAAGTCACATTTTATGATGGGAATGATATTACATTTTTAACTTTCGTGACTTTGGCAGCGGGTTTAAATATTCTGTATTCTCATTATTTTCCAGGGCACTTACGAGTAACAGCAGTCATTCCACATTTGAGATAATCCATTCCAGATTTGAGATCATCTCGTGGACAAGAAACACAGACCAACAGATATAAGTAAAGACTTAAAAGATTCTATCATACAGAAGTAGCCCTCCACAGAAATTTACTATAAAAATTATCACGCACAAAAAGCCATAGTCGAAGGAAAAGAACTGGTGAGTGAATACACAGCGAGATACAGTGGAACCGTCTTCTCAGCTCTAAAGGAATTAGCACAAGACAAAGACACGTAAAGCCCGCCCACCCACCCACCCGCCCACACACTCACACACACACACACACACACACACACACACAAAACCATACACCCTTATAGCCTAATGTCATTGCAAAATTCAAAATTCCCTCCCAGAACACACAGAATAACAGGGTGGAACAAGGGAACATCAGACAAACAGTGAAACAGTGAGTGTCAGATACTCAATAGAAGGAAGAAAACGTGAGATCTAAGAAAAGTAAATATACACATTTACATACACAGTCTGCTCCCCATCATCAATCAACACTTCACAAAGCCTCATCATAATCAGTGTACATTTCAACACATTTTTCGAAAAATTTTACTGTAACCTAAAAAATGTTAGTCAAAGAATTAAATAACGAATATTTATTTTCAAAACAACAAAATATAATGACAGCAGTACTATAGAAAAAAAACAGTAATATCGTATTAGGCCTAAAATTTGGAAAATACGTAATAAAACATTGATAAACGCTTATTAATTACAGATAATAATTATAGCTGTGCTGCAAATACCGAACGAATTTGTGAACAACAGTACGTAATAATGAGGTATATATTTATTCTTCATATTACTATTTTTGTCAGTAATCATAGTAATGTAAATGCAATAACCTCAAAAACTGATAAATGTCGTGGGCATAATTCTTTGCATATTGATCAATAGATAATAAATAAATCCCAGTGAAAGTGGCGAAACGTTTACGAAATATTTATAGATAATAGAACAAGAAAAATTGTGTTTGCTCAAGGCAGACCCAAAATTGCCTTATTACGTATGAGGAAGCAAATGCTTACAAGGAAAGAGCTTCGACCATAAAATGCCTATTTTCTAGAATCCATCCCTAAATCCTTAAACTCCATCCCTAATTTAAATGTCATGGTGAGATCACTTTAAATGTTGCATAGTACAACGTGTAGCAGCCCTTTTATTAGAAGTATTGACAATTTCAGGATACCAAAAACAATATCAACAGTGGTTTGTCCTACTTTCACATACATCCGAATGAATATCTACTTGTTTTGATATCTCATTCTACGAACATTACTTAGATAAGATTTGCAGTATTGCAAAAAAATGGCTCTGTGCACTATGGGACTTAACTTCTAAGGTCATCAGTCCCCTAGAACTTAGAACTACTTAAACCTAACTAACCTAAGTACATCACACACATCCATGCCCGAGGCAGGATTCGAACCTGCGACCGTAGCTGCAGTATTGCAGCTGGAGAAGAAAATTAAACTCTGACCATAAGGTACTCACATAGATCCTGAGGTAGAGAAATAACGCACACAAAAAAGGAGCAAACTTCTTAGTGGAACTAAATCGAAAAGTTGAATGGAATGTGAAGGGGTTCTGTACAAATTGTTTCCTCGTTGTCTGATACCTTCTCCAGGAAATGCACTGACTGTGAAAATAAATTGAGGTTTGGAAGGAGGCAGACTACAACAGAATAAAATCTCTCATCCCACACGCAGCAGACGGGGAGAGAAAGAGAGAGAGAGAGAGAGAGAGAGAGAGAGAGAGAGAGAGAGAAACAGAGGAAGAGAATGAGGTACGGGGAGGAAAGAGTTACGGGTATCGCTAGAGGAAAGAGACGCTAATCTGTAGTCATTCATTTGACAAGTTATCTATAAAGTTATCTATAAATCTGGTAGTCTGCGATATCTTTGCAACGAGGCTTGCGTGACAACAGCAACTGGAAAGCGCGGACGCGCAATCTACAATCGCACGCTCTGCTGAGGGTCTGAAGCACGCCTCGCTTTGAGCACCTGCTGTATTGGGAGAGGAGACTGCATGGGAGTCCCACAATTTGCAAAATAGCTGTGAATCCGAACGCCGAAAAAAAAAAATGAAGCCGAAGAAGGACACTGTGAAATAGGTACTTTCTGGATAGGCAGCACACAGTAAAAATATTCTCTTCTGCGGGCATTCATCATAACGTTCTATGCAGTCTAAATAATAATGCCACTAATGTTAACTTCCTGACCGCTTGCGTGCAAATACACAGCCTGCAGCAACGACGTGAAAGATAACGTTGGGGTGCGCCGAGAACACTTCATTTCCAAAACAGTGCGAGACACTGTAGACGTCTTCTTCCCTTTAAAAATGTCATCACGTAAATATAGAATTATTATGATACTGCCATTTGGAGGAATGAATCGGTGGAGTATAAAGAACTGGCTCATGCCGAATAGTCAATTAGAAATGGCCTGTCTTTGAGGTACGAAAGTTAAATCGTTGGATTAAACGTAATAATTGTGAAGTTTTGAACATGGCTGCTTGGTTCAGTGACCGTTTATAAATTAAAATTGAAAAAAAAAATGAGCCCTCGGTCACAATTTTTTAGTCTTATTAACCAGGTTTCAACACTTCTAAGAGTGCCTTCATTAGAATTTAGACATTTAAAGTGATCTATAACGTAATTACAAATTTGTGGGACTAAAAAAATTTTTATATAAAAAGGTGTAAGTACTGACTAAGAATACAAGGCAGAGAGAGTACTTACATGTCACGTATAAAATAAATAACAGGCCAGAAGGGACTTAGTCACAAAATATTTAAAAGGAATGTGTGAAGGCGTGGCTCTAAGGGCTGCTCATACCTGTACAGCCACAGGTTGTTTCAATTTTAATAATAATTGTAGTTTATGAGAACAACTATTCACCCCACAATGATGTCTCGCACGTTTATATTCACCCCATTAAATGCGACATCGCTGGCGCCTCTTCTTATGTCAACAATTACGTTGCAAATACGTGCAGTTTGGGATCCGCACCAGATAGGATTGACAGAGCAAAGAGAGAATATTCCTAGAAGAGCAGAGCGTTTCGTTACACGTTCATTTAGTGAGTGCGAAAGCCAGCTCCGGTGGTAGGCGCTGCATCACAGTGGACTTTGCTGTTTGAGTTCCGAGAACGTACATTCCGAGAAGACTCAACCGATACATTGCTTCCTCCTTCGTACAGGGTGTTTATAAACTAGTTATACAAATGTAACATTTAATTGTGAACACGGCGAACAACTTACAGAAAAGTTTGCTGGAGCAGTGATTGCACACATCTGTAAGTTTTATTTACAAATATAACCAGTTTCCTGCCAAATCCTATGATGCCAGTCTTCATGTGTGGTGGCAACTGCTTGGTGGCCAGGACATTACTACACCACGCCCAATGCAAGTCGGCACATTACGATGGAGTCGTCCAACAACTTCACGATGATAATGTGGTGGCGCGCCATCTTGCTGGAAAATAAATTATGTAGACACATCCTGATGTAATTCAGGCACTGCGTAATGTTTACCCGAGCTAAGAATGTAAAACTGCCGAACTTGTTTAATTGTTGTGTCAGATTCTGCTGGCCGACCCTGACCCGGCGTCCTATATGACAGAAATTAGGTTTCTGTGAAATGATTGTACCAATTACTATCAGCTTGTCTTCGAAATGGTGGCTTGCGATATTTAGTCCTAAGTTGTCTGTGAACTGTAGTAGCGGATTTGAATTCATAAAATCATGAACAACAAAAAATGGTTCAAATGGCTCTGAGCGCTATGGGACTTAACATCTGTGGTCATCAGTCCCCTAGAACTTAGAACTACGTAAACCTAACTAACCTAAGGACATCACACACATCCATGCCCGAGGCAGGATTCGAACCTGCGACCGTAGCAGTCGCGCGGTTCCGGACTGCGCGCCTAGAACCGCTAGACCACCGCGGCCGGCCCATGAACAACACTGTGCAGGCTCTGCACCGAGATAACTGTTGGAATAACTCTTACCAGGCACGCCTCCTAACGGGAACATCGGGAACCAACAGTTATTGGTGAGAATAGAACTTGAAATCATACTGCATTCAGTGCTGCGTCAATTAATTTTGTAGGTTATTTACCCTTTCCACACTTAAATGGTACTTTTGCGAAACTAATTTATAAATATCCTGTATATCTCGCGAAAAGGCCATGAAAATAAAATTAGATTCGGTATTACACGGAGGCTTAGAAGCAACCGTTCTTCATGCGAACCATTCGCGACTGGAACAAGAAAAGAAGAAAGTGACAGAAGTACACAAGGTACCCTCCGCCACACACAAGGCAGGGGACGGAGTACAGATGTAGATGAAGAGAGAACGCGATTCAATTGTTCCCCTACAGCCCTGTTTCCAGGGTACAATACCCAAGACGGGTTCTCTATCTTCGTCACTACGTGGTCGAGGCTCGACAGAAGCCTGAGCAAAGCTGGGGTGATTCCTTTGGTCACCCCTCTCAGAGATCTACCCCAGATGGGGGAAGAGTAGATCAACGGACAGATTTGTACGGCGAAGCTACAAAGTCGCCAATGCCTTGTGGTTACAAGATGAGTTCCTCAGACGCTCTCAGCCGGTCTCAGTCGACGCTGCCCTTGGAAGTTCGAAGTGTGCGCCGAAATATGAGTAGCTTTTCCATTTTCGGTGAGGCTGTCTCGTCATTACCTTCCCTTAATTGCGTATCCTCTCAACTCTGGTTATGCCCTTGATAATGACTGTCGAAGAGTAATGTGTTCTTTCAATGTTATCTGCAGGATGTGGTGTGTGTGTGTGTGTGTGTGTGTGTGTGTGTGTTTGTGTGTGCGTGCGTGTGTGTGAGCGAGAGCGCGCTCTCCATTGTAGGAGTATTGTTTTATTTAACTTCAAGATACTTTTGCTAACAGCTAGGTGTCGTCTGTAGTAAAATCAACATGGTTTTGGTATGCCAATCTGAAATATCTTCTCACCGCTAAAGGCTTAATGTAAACTTCTTTTGCTTTCATAAGTATCGAGCTATTTTTGTTGAATAGCTACGGAAAGATGGAAGTGACCTATCTCCACCTAGTTTTGGCAGATAGTAAATGCAGTACCCAAAGGAAAGTAGCCACTTACTTTTGCTCCTTTGTAGAGTGTGGGAGTCCAGTGGTTAACACTACAAACTATCCGAAGCACTCCTTTGGTACTGTTAAAACGCGTTTCGCGGCGATAGTTGCGCCCGTTCCTCTACAGAGAGAAATTTTTTGTATTCAATACGTCTGACGTACGCTGCGTGAGAAACTCATGTACATATATTAAAATGTATATATTTTGACAGTTAACTGCTACTATGCTGGTAAACCCCTTTATTTTGGCCATCGAAAACATATGGTCACTTCGACCGAACATATACACTGAGCAGCCAGTACATTATGACCACCTAACTAATAGCCGGTATAACCAGCTTTGACAGTATAACAGCAACGACGTGTCGTGGCATGAAGCAGTGAGACCTGGCTGGGTCGCTGGAGGGAGGTGACAACACATCTGCGCACACGAGCCACTTAATTCCCATAAATTGCGGGGACGGGGGCGATGTGCTCTGACGTCACTTTCAGTCAGATCCCAGATGTGTTCCATCGCAGGCAGATCTGGCGAGCTGGGAAGCCAGCACATCAGTAGCAACTCGCCACTGTGTTCCAAGAAGCACTCCATCACCATTCTGGCATCGTGACATAGTGTATTGTCTTGTTGAAAAATGCCACTGCCGTCGGGAAACACAATCGTCATGAAGGGGTGTACGTGGTCTGCAGCTACTGTACGATACTCATTGGCCGTCATGGTGCCTTGCACTAGCTCCACTGGACATATGGATGCTGACGTGAATGTTCCCCAGAGCATAATGGAGCCGCCGCCTACTTTTCTCCGTCTTGCAGAACAGGTGTCAAGGAGCTGTTCCTCTGGAAGACCACGGATACGTGCCCTCCCGTAGGCATGATGAAGGACGTATCGGGATTCATCAGACCACGCAACGCTCTGCCACTGCGCCAACGTCCAGTGCCGAGGTCACATACCCATTTCAGTTGTTGTTGCCGATGTGGCGGTGTTAACAATGGCACATGCATGGATTGTTGGCTGCGGAGGCCCATCGTTGGGAGTGTTCGGTGCACTGTGTGTTAAGACACATCTCTAATCTGCCGAGCGTTAAAGTTTGATGTTAGTACCGTCACAGTTTGGCTCCTGTCCTGTTTCACCAGTCTGCCCGGCCTACGACGTCCGACATCTGTAATGAGGAGTGGCCGCCCAACCCCATGACGTGTGGACGTGGTCTCACCTTGATTTCGCCAAGTATTGAGGACACTCACCACAGCACTTCTTGAACACCTGACAAGTCGTGCAGTTTCTGAAATGCTCGTGCCGAGTCTCCGGGCCATCAGTCTGCCCGCAGTCAAACTCATACGGATCGCGCGCCTTCCCCATTCTACACATGGATAGTATGTTCACCGTGCATGTGTCAGACTATGCAATCGTCTGGACGGGTTTATATCAATAGTACGTCGGTGGTCATAATGTTCTGGCTGATCAGTATATTTTGCAATGTATTTACCTTCTTTTAAGAGTAATGTATTGATAATAGGACACTTCATAATATAAGTGTAATAAGGCATTAACAACTTGTTGTACTCAGTTTCTCTTATTACAAGTGTTATAAGCTTCAATACAGCTAAAATGCAAACTGTTTCCAATGATAAATAAAAATATGGCGTTTCAGTCTTTGATCGTTGATCTTTATTTTCAATTACCGGTTTCGGGCTAGCTGCCCCTCTTCAGATCTGTTAGACAAAGTTAAAAATATAATTAAAAAGAGAGATACAATTAGTAATAGAAATATGTTAGTTCACAAAAAGAAATTTTGGAACGTATTAAATGCCAACATACCATATATTGCTGTTACAGAGTAACTTGTCAGTACAAAACCATCGGTTCGCTGTCATAACTAAGTAAATTTTAATCTGTTAAAACCGTACATCGCAGTTTTAGAGAAACCTGATTGGTAACAGTAAAAAGTGCCCTCTACCTATAACAATTGTGCATCTGTTATTCTTTCACCGTATATATTAATGGCGAATATTCTTTTTAATACAACAATTTTTAAAGTAATAACATATGAATAATCTTTTTTTGAGTGGTCCATGAAACGAAAAAATTTACACTAATTTAAAATTTCTTTATAAAGAAACATATAATATAACTAAAACGTAGATATTCTTTCGAAAATGTGCGTTTCCTCTTCTTTCTTTTGTTTTGATTGGTGGTGAAGAGGATTTTTCCCTACGTCAGAACGTATACAACGCCACTCCAAGTCCTCTTCCGCCGCGCCCAATTCACCTCGCCGCCAGTACGCGAGGGCCGTTCCGCTGCAGCTGGTTCTTACTGAGGCAGGCTGTTGCGTTCAAGAGTAAGCCTAAAACAGGTCTTTAAAAATCTCATAAGAACTCCTGTGCATAAAATCGCTTTGCTCATTAAGTAGTAGGACTGGGGTTTTTCTTTGATGAGCATATATTTCAATCTCTTGGAGTACGTTGGGATAGAGACTTTTTGGAGCTTTATGTAGCACCTCTATTTGTTCATTTATATTACTCACTTCATATTTACTATCTTTTACATGTGGTAAAAATGCTGTCTGATTGCTATGACTGCAATGTTACCTGTATTGTATTTCAAAATTCCGCCCTGTTTGTCCTATATAATAACTGTCACATTCAGCACATTTGATCTTATATACTCCGGAATTGTTGTATTTCATATGTTTTGTCGTTGCTGGTTTATGTCTTAGTCTATGTGCCATTTGCCCTTCATTCTGGAATGCCACTGCGATGTTATTGGAAAGCATTCTGCAATTCTTTCCGACACACGCATTTGTATGTCAGGGTGACAAACTTCTTCTTAACTTTAATTTTCCTAGAATCGTTACTGATACCCGCTAATTTGTTTTTGATCTTGTTAAACATACGTGTAACATCTTGTGTCCTGTATCCATTAGCTGCTGCTACTTGCTGAATAATACCTAGTTCTTTCTGCAACTCATCTTCCTTTAGTGGCAATCTCAGGGCTGCTTTGCACATTTCATGAAAGTACGCTCTTTTATGCTGTGCTGGGTGGTGCGACGTCTCTTCTATGATGTTGTCGGAGCAAGTGTCTTTTCTATAGACGCTGAAAACGTGCCTACCTCCCTCCTCTCTGACGGTCAAATCTAAATAGTTAATCGCCCCATTGTTTTCGATTTCTAGCGTGAATTGAATTTTTGGATGCTGATCGTTTAAAACTTTAGTCATTTCTTCTACTTCTTCTTTTTTCCCTTTGAATAATATAATAGTGTCGTCAACATACCGTCTGTAATAAATTAACTTCTCCTTAATTTCTGGAAGAGGGCTGAAAACTTGGTTCTCAAAGTCATTCATAAAAATTTCAACTAAAATGCCTGATAGACTGTTTCCCATAGCTAAACCTTCATCTTGAATAAAAACTTTATCGTTAAAGATGAAACTATTAAAACTCAATGTGAACTCTAGCATATCCACGAGTTCGACGATTTCACCCATGCTCATTGACCTATTTTTTATCACGTTTTTCCTTATAATTTGCAAAGTATCCGCTATTGGTATGTTAGTGTAGAGGTTCACGACGTCCACTGAGGCTAGGACTGCGTCTGTAGAAAAGACACTTGCTCCGACAACATCACAGAAGCGACGTCGCACCACTCGGCACAGCATAAAAGAGCGTACTTTCATGCAATGTGCAACAGAGCCCTGAGGTTGCCACTACAGGAAGATGAGTTGCAGAAAGAACTAGGTATTATTAAGCAGGTAGCAGCAGCTAACGGATACAGGACACAAGATGTTACACGTATGTTTAACAAGATCAAAAACAAATCCGCGGGTATCAGTAATGATTCTAGGAAAATTAAAGTTAAGAAGCAGTTTGTCACCCTGACATAGATAGGACGTGTGTCGGAAAGAACTGCTAAATGCTTTCCAAAGTCCGCAGCTCGTGATCGTGCGGTAGCGTTCTTGCTTCCCACGCCCGGGTTCCCGGGTTCGATTCCCGGCGGGGTCAGGGATTTTCTCTGCCTCGTGTTGACTGGGTGTTGTGTGCTGTCCTTAGGTTAGTTAGGTTTAAGTAGTTCTAAGTTCTAGGGGACTGATGACCATAGATGTTAAGTCCCATAGTGCTCAGAGCCATTTTGCTTTCCAAAAAACATCGCAGTGGCATTCCAGAATGATGGGCAAATGGCACACAGACTAAGACATAAACCAGCAAAGACAAAACAAATGAAATACAACAATTCCGGAGTATATAAGATCAAATTTGCTGAATGTGACAGTTATTATATAGGACGAACAGGGCGGAATTTTGAAATACGATACAGGGAACATTGCAGTCATAACAATCAGACAGCATTTTTACCACATGTAAAAGATAGTAAATATGAAGTGAGTAATATAAATGAACAAATAGAGGTGCTACATAAAGCTCCAAAAAGTCTCTATCTCAACGTGCTCGAAGAGATTGAAATATACGCTCATCAAAGAAAAACCCCAGGCCTACTACTTAATGAGCAAAGCGATTTTATGCACAGGAGTTCTTATGAGATTTTTAAAGACCTGTTTTAGGCTTACTCTTGAACGCAACAGCACGCCCCAGTAAGAACCAGCTGCAGCGATACGGCCCTCAGCGTACTGGCGGCAAGGTGAATTGGGCGCGGCGGAAGAGGACTTGGCGTGGCGTTGTATACGTTCTGACGTAGGGAAAAATCCTCTCCACTACCAATCAAAACAAAACAAAGAAGAGGAAACGCACATTTTCGAAAGAATATCTACGTTTTAGTTATATTATAGGTTTCTTTATAAAGAAATTTTAAATTAGTGTAAATTTTTTCGTTTCATGGACCACTCAAAAAAATATTATTCATATGTTATTACTTTAAAAATTGTTTTATTAAAAAGAATATCCGCCATTAATATGTACGGTGAAAGAATAACAGATGCACAATTGTTATAGGTAGAGGGCACTTTTTACTGTTACCAATCAGGTTTCTCTAAAACTGCGATGTACGGTTTTAACAGATTAAAATTAACTTAGTTATGACAGTGAACCGATGGTTTTGTACTGACAAGTTACTCTGTAACAGCAATATATGGTATGTTGGCATTTAAAACGTTCCAAAATTTCTTTTTGTGAACTAAGATATTTCTATTACTAATTGTATCTCTCTTTTTAATTATATTTTTAACTTTGTCTAACAGATCTGAAGATGGGCAGCTAGCCGGAAACCGGTAATTCAAAATAAAGAATAGTCATCAAAGACGCCATATTTTTATTTAATGAATGATCGCGGAATTCTCATTAAGACAATCATGTTCCCAACGTACTTTGAGATGTGCAGGAAAAGCACTTTAACCTTGCTAAAACAGACACTCACTCACACCCACGCACGCCGAGCGCGCTCACACCCACACTTTCATAGCATTGGAAAAGGAAAGATGTTCAGGCTGGGAATAAACAAAACCTATCCAGTTTCAATTACCTAACTCCCTAGATGGCTTGTGAGCAAATACTGCCGTTCGACATCTACATAAACGTTACCTAGTTGTACAGTCAAATCACGGATTAGACGTCCAGCATATCTGGAATGGTCATCTGCTGCCTACGATCGTCGGCTATATACTTCCTCTGACTTCGTGCCACATGTATTGCAAACGTATTGCATGAATTTGCACTAAATATCCTGGAATGTACATGGAGTGAACCTGGACATAGTCTGAAAGCCTGGGAAGAAAACTAGTCGTATGAATAATAGAACATAGTCATACGTGCAGCCATTATTGTATAAGCAACTACTGCAGCCTGGAGAGAATACTGTCTTTGCATATCTGCTCCCACCTTTATTTTCCAAGTCTCTGGTACCAGGAATAGTATTTTGAAATGCAAACGAAATGTGTGCGAGCGCCCTGTTATATGCAAATCTTGGGTACATCTGCTGATGTGCTACTCTATTCTGGATTACGACTCGCATGGTTACAGCTTAAAGATGGAAACAAAATCAGAATATGTTCTCGGATGTAATAGCTTGATAACACTATGAGAGCAGCTTGATTATGATTCGGTGTAACTTACGTGAATTACTTACTGTATAAGGCGACGTCGTTTGGAATTCCTTCTCTTCTTTCTCTCAGACTCTCCTTTGCACTAAACAATCACTAGCAGCTTTCTTTTTTTTTTAAAAAAAAATAGATTCTTACTTTTTTTAAAGACCACAAATAATGATTTGAATTTAGGAATATACACTCCTGGAAATGGAAAAAAGAACACATTGACACCGGTGTATCAGACCCACCATACTTGCTCCGGACACTGCGAGAGGGCTGTACAAGCAATGATCACACGCACGGCACAGCGGACACACCAGGAACCGCGGTGTTGGCCGTCGAATGGCGCTAACTGCGCAGCATTTGTGCACCGCCGCCGTCAGTGTCAGCCAGTTTGTCGTGGCATACGGAGCTCCATCGCAGTCTTTAACACTGGTAGCATGCCGCGACAGCGTGGACGTGAACCGTATGTGCAGTTGACGGACTTTGAGCGAGGGCGTATAGTGGGCATGCGGGAGGCCGGGTGGACGTACCGCCGAATTGCTCAACACGTGGGGCGTGAGGTCTCCACAGTACATCGATGTTGTCGCCAGTGGTCGGCGGAAGGTGCACGTGCCCGTCGACCTGGGACCGGACCGCAGCGACGCACGGATGCACGCCAAGACCGTAGGATCCTACGCAGTGCCGTAGGGGACCGCACCGCCACTTCCTAGCAAATTAGGGACACTGTTGCTCCTGGGGTATCGGCGAGGACCATTCGCAACCGTCTCCATGAAGCTGGGCTACGGTCCCGCACACCGTTAGGCCGTCTTCCGCTCACGCCCCAACATCGTGCAGCCCGCCTCCAGTGGTGTCGCGACAG
This sequence comes from Schistocerca cancellata, assembly GCF_023864275.1. Lineage (NCBI taxonomy): Eukaryota > Metazoa > Arthropoda > Insecta > Orthoptera > Acrididae > Schistocerca > Schistocerca cancellata. The sequence goes on along the minus strand of NC_064630.1, from coordinate 320,199,596 downwards.
GCGTGAATGGAGGGACGAATGGAGACGTGTCGTCTTCAGCGATGAGAGTCGCTTCTGCCTTGGTGCCAATGATGGTCGTATGCGTGTTTGGCGCCGTGCAGGCGAGCGCCACAATCAGGACTGCATACGACCGAGGCACACAGGGCCAACACCCGGCATCATGGTGTGGGGAGCGATCTCCTACACTGGCCGTACACCACTGGTGATCGTCGAGGGGACACTGAATAGTGCACGGTACATCCAAACCGTCATCGAACCCATCGTTCTACCATTCCTAGACCGGCAAGGGAACTTGCTGTTCCAACAGGACAATGCACGTCCGCATGTATCCCGTGCCACCCAACGTGCTCTAGAAGGTGTAAGTCAACTACCCTGGCCAGCAAGATCTCCGGATCTGTCCCCCATTGAGCATGTTTGGGACTGGATGAAGCGTCGTCTCACGCGGTCTGCACGTCCAGCACGAACGCTGGTCCAACTGAGGCACCAGGTGGAAATGGCATGGCAAGCCGTTCCACAGGACTACATCCAGCATCTCTACGATCGTCTCCATGGGAGAATAGCAGCCTGCATTGCTGCGAAAGGTGGATACACACTGTACTAGTGCCGACATTGTGCATGCTCTGTTGCCTGTGTCTATGTGCCTGTGGTTCTGTCAGTGTGATCATGTGATGTATCTGACCCCAGGAATGTGTCAATAAAGTTTCCCCTTCCTGGGACAATGAATTCACGGTGTTCTTATTTCAATTTCCAGGAGTGTATATACATTCATATCGCGCACGAATCGATCAAAAATTATTTACTATCGTTAACATCAAGAACTTGTAGGAATATCATATTTCACATGCTTCCCTATGGTAATATTGTAATAAGAACACCAAAAATTATTGCTACCTATTGACGAAGCTTGCGTAGCAACTGGTAGCGATGTTAATATTCTACAGAAAAATTTGCTGACATGAATGTAAGTTTCGAACTTAAGGGGGAAGACAACCTAAATCAGCGCACGTTTTGTTGCATATTTCGGATCAAACACGGAGTACTAAGACTTTTGTAATGTACGTAAATCAAGCGCTCATTCACAATATTTACAGATCTTAATGTTGCATTGAAATTGCCTTCAGAAGGACAAAGTTTAACTTTCAATTAAGTTGTTTTTAAAGTTACCGCCCGTTCCGCCCAGGATACCTGTCACCTCTCGCTACTTTTCTTGACCCAAAGTATCCTTCTTGCCCTCCCTTGTGTGGATCCAATACAACAGAGAATCATTTTAATAAGCCCTGTACAAGTATTTTATAATTTTTTTCCTTCAGAAGACAAATGGCAGTCTATGCTCCTAGTAACAAACCTATGTCCGGTGCTTGCATTACCGGAGGCAGAACCATAAAATTAGCCGGATTCATATCTTGATGTATTGTTACTTCCAAAAGACTATACCACATGACTGACCATGGTCGAGCATTGTTCGCCACATAGTTAAATATATGACTCTCTTCGTTTCATGGAACGTACAACTTTTCTTTTCCGTTAATTGTAAAGCCAGTTACCAATCTCTAAGAGAGGTTTACAATTATAGTAATATCTTAGTATGCATAGGAATATCCAACAGATAAACACAAATTCTTCATCGCGTTAGTGTCTCACGTAGCAGCGCCAGAGAATAACGCTAACATCAACGACCCTGTAACGCTTTCTCAAGGGTATACAAAGATAAATCTGCATTTATTGGTGGTCTCACGCCCGAAAGTGAGTAATGTGCTGAACAAAAATCCTCAGTTCGTATTATCTGAAAAGATTTTTGTCAAATTTAGTCAGTGTGATACTGACCTGAAAGTTGAAAAAGGGTTGCTAAACCTCTTGTTCACCTTTATCTGTTGCCAAATTAATTACTGTTCATTCATTCTCGTTGTTCGGTCTAGCTCTTTTAATCATTAAAAGAGTCAAATGTTCGTTACTTTCTGCTAGTGAGGAGCAACGTACTCATTAAGGGTTTGGAAGTAAGGTATCTGAGGCTTCATGGATCTCTGGGCCAGTTATTGATGCAAGAGAGCAAGTGAGTTACACGCATGATGCGTGCGGGGTAGTGTAGATAATTTAGCATCCTGTACATGTAACGAGTGTGCTTAGTCCAGTATCTTTTTTTTTTCTTCTTCTGATGGAGGTTTAGGAGAATAAGACAGGTTGCTTTAAACAGAACTTCGATTTATGAGACACATATAACAAAGGACGTTTACTCTGCTGTTACTGATACATATAAATGATCTAACACTTGTAGATTCAGAAGATGTAAATTTTGTATCTATTACAGATGATACAAGTATACGAATAAAATATACTACCAACCCCTTACTGAAAATTCAGCTAAGGAAATCTTGGAAAATATCAACAGATGTATCAAAGCAAAGAAAAAAAGGTTATCACTGATTTTAACAGTTCTCGGTACACACAGCTTATTATTTGTCACAGAACTCCACAATCTGTACCAGAAGTTTTCACAAACACTGAAACACAGGAAGTAGAAAGTGTTAAGTTTTTGGGACCATAAATGCATCACAACCTCTACTGGAAAACCCACTGCCTCAAATTAATAAACTGCCTTGGCCCAGCTTTGTATGTTTACTGACATAGGCGATTTAGAAACGAATTGCAATACTTCCATTTGCTAATAAGTTGTGGAATCATTTTCTCAGGGAATTAAAGTTACAGGGGTAGTATTTTCAGAATACACTAGCATTTTATGAAAATTATATATGGTGTTGCTTCTAGAAAATACTACAGAAACAGTTTCAAAAATCTGGAGTCTAACAACTACTTCACAATACAAATATTCATTAATGTGATTTGTCATTAGCAATACTTCTATTCTGAAAAAAATAGTGAAAATCATTAATATAACTGTAGGGCCAAAAACAACATCTACAAAGACTTTAAAGAGTTAACACTGGTACGGAAACTACTCAGATACGTCTCTACGCATATATTAAAGTAGTACCATAACACAGTAAATGTCACATAGATAAAGTAGTGAAGTTTATGACTGAGAATGAAAAATATTCTGTTGGGCAAATGCTCTACTACATTGAAAAGGACTTCACAGAAAGTCTCAGTTTTAATGTGTTATATTAATTTAATCGGAAACAGCACTGTACTGCAGTAATGCAGTGCCATTTTATTGTGCAGCACTCAAGTTAAATGTACATCTTTGACTTATTTCCATATCCGAGGCCATACTTCGTGGTATTCGCGGGATACGACTGATGTAATGGAATGATGCGTAATACCGGAAGATGAAGAGTGACATAAAAGGTAAACTACCGAATATTAAGTGAAGTGAAATGAAAATTAAATGTACGTATGGCTTTGTTTGCTGGGAGTGCCATCGGGGTTCCTTGGCCGCCTGGTGCAAGTCTCTTTAATTGACGCCACTTCGGTGGTTTGAGCAACGATAATGATGAACGCAACACCACACACACACACACACACACACACACACACACACACCACCTCAACAGAGAAAACCTCTTACCCAACCGGCAATCGAACCCAGCACCCCTTGATCTTGGGTAAGGGACGTTAACCACAATACCACGATCTGCTGACATTAAGTGAAAGTACCCCCATGAACCATGGACCTTGCCGTTGGTGGGGATGCTTGCGTGCCTCAGCGATACAGATGGCCGTACCGTAGGTGCAACCACAACGGAGGGGTATCTGTTGAGAGGCCAGAGAAACATGTGGTTCCTGAAGAGGGGCAGCAGCCTTTTCAGTAGTTGCAGGGGCAAAAGTCTGGATGATTGACTGATCTGGCCTTGCAACACTAACCAAAACGGCCTTGCTGTGCTGGTACTGCGAACGGCTGAAAGAAAGGGGAAACTACAGCCGTAATTTTTCCCGAGGGCATGCAGCTTTACTGTATGGTTAAATGATGATGGCGTCCTCTTTGGTAAAATATTCCGGAGGCAAAATAGTCCCCCATTCGGATCTCCGGGCGGGGAATACTCAAGAGGACGTCGTTATCAGGAGAAAGAAAACTGGCGTTCTACGGATCGGAGCGTGGAATGTCAGATCCCTTAATAGGGCAGGTAGGTTAGAAAATTTAAAAAGGGAAATGGATAGGTTAAAGTTAGTGGGAATTAGTGAAGTTCGGTGGCAGGAGGAACAAGACTTTTAATCAGGTGAATACAGGGTTATAAATACAAAATCAAATAGGGGTAATGCAGGAGTAGGTTTAATAATGAATAAAAAAATAGGAGTGCGGGTAAGCTACTACCAAGAGCATAGTGAACGCGTTATGGTGGCCAAGATAGACACGAACCCCATGCCTACTACAGTAGTAGAAGTTTATATGCCAACTAGCTCTGCAGATGATGAAGAAATTGATGAAATGTATGATGAGTTGGAAGAGCAGTTGAACGGAATGGACAGTGTCTTGAAAGGAGGATATAAGATGAACATCAATAAAAGCAAAATGAGGATAATGGAATGTAGTCAAATTAAGTCGGATGATGATTCGGGAATTTGATTAGGAAATGAGACACTTAAAGTAGTAAAGGTGTTTTGCTATTTGGGGAGCAAAATAACTGATGATGGTCGAAGTAGAGAGGATATAAAATGTAGAATTGCAATGGCAAGGAAAGCGTTTCTGAAGAAGAGAAATTTGTTAACATCGAGTATAGATTTAAGTGTCAGGAAGTCGTTTCTGAAAGTATTTGTATGGAGTGTAGCCATGTATGGAAGTGAAACGTGGACAATAAATAGTTTGGACAAGAAGAGAATAGAAGCTTTCGAAATGTGGTGCTACAGAAGAATGCTGAAGATTAGCTGGGTAGATCACATAACTAATGAGCACGTATTGAATAGAATGTGGAAGAAGAGGAGTTTTTGTCACAACTTGACAAGAAGAAGGGACCGGTTGGTAGGACATGTTCTGAGGTATCAAGGTATCACAAATTTAGCATTGGAGGGCAGTGTGGAGGGTAAAAATCGTAGAGGGATACCAAGATATGAATACACTAAGCAGATTCAGAAGGATGTAGCTTGCAGTAAGTACTGGGAGATGAAGAAGCTTGCACAGTATATAGTAGCATGGAGAGCTGCATCAAACCAGTCTCAGGACTGAGGACAACAACAACAATAACAACAACAACAACAATGTAAATGTTTATACATAAATGTTTCATGATACGATCGAGATACAGATCTGAGTTGCTCAAGAAAGATTTTTTGCACGAAAGAGTGTTGCTAACCTGTTAATCACTTGAATGACAGGAAGACCTCGAAGGGCAGGTTCAGTCGCTTAATTGGAAAGGTTTTCGCTGTCCTTCACGCCTGCAGCAGTTTTACCTTCGCGATGTTTGAGAACTGTGTGCGTACATGTGTATGTTAAGTGTAGATGACTGGAATGGTTGTGTGCAAAGTGTAGTATCATCTTCGTGTTGGAGATGATGAGAAAAAGGGGAGGATGAACCCGGTGCCGGCACAAGGTCTACTCCTCCAAAGAGCACCGACTGAGCCAGCGAGCTTACTACCAATGAAAATTTCTTCCATCACCAGGATTCGAATCGGTTTACTTCGAAAGCAAACGCCACAGCGTACGTTAGCGATCTCGGGCAGGAAGATGGGTGCTGGTTTGTTAAATCACACTGAATAAGTCATTTTTGAAACTGTACGCCTGGGGTCAGTATTCTCTAGAAGCGAAATAATAGATTTGGAGGAATCTAAAAGAAGAAAGCAGGAACAGTCGGAATATCAAACAAGAATATATTTTAAAAAAATGGACACAGAAGGTATAAAGTAAGAATCACCGGTGAGAATAGAAGAGAATATATGAGAACATTTATAAAAAGAAGGGGCAGTATAGTGTCGCATATACCAAGAAATTCACGGAGAGTCAACATTCTACTAGTAAGAATAGTAGATGCGAAGAATTGTGAGGAAGGGTAATAGAATATTATACACAGTGTACAGAGAATGCTGTGTGTAGTACTTAAGAAGGGACGGGAAAACTGGTACATGAAAAGAAGAGACGAAATGTGAAGTGAAATTAACTGAAGGACTCCTAACTACTAAGAAAAAAGGAGGAGGAAAGAGAAGAACATTACACAAAAAAGGGTATTATCAACACAAACTGTTTGTTTCAAAAAGCACTGAAAACATCGCGGAAACTTCGTCTTCCACAAGGAAAACAAATTACAGAGAGAGCTGGATTTAAATTCGGGACATTTCTAAATAATCTCTTGATAATGAACGCTACACCGTGCATTTTCTACCATTCTGACAGATCGCGAATAATTCTTCACGCAGTCATTAACATTAAAAGTGGAAAAATTTCCAGGCGAGGTTATTCACAAATGGATCACACGATAGGGTAAAAATGCAGGTAATTATGCAGATAACAACTGAGAGGTACATATTTGTGTCCGCAATAAACACAATTAACGTTGCTAGGCACGTGCTTTATATATCTCACCGGTATTTACTTTCCTGCTGGGGCTTAGAGATAACTTCTTCTAGAGGCGAGATTAATTCGAGGTTAATTAATATTTCGCGCCGTAACTTCCGCAACACTAAGAGAAGTTTTTAGTAGTGAAATAGATAACGCTCAGAAATAAAATTCCAATTGTGTTATACCTGAGCCACTTTCGCCAGAGACAAAAGAATCCCACAGTAATCTTTTGTTATAAAAGATAAAGAGTACATGCTGCAAAACAGTCTGTTTTCAGTTGCACCAACGATAAAAGACCCTGTCGTGCCTTTGTTGCTTCTTCAGCGTTCCACGACGATAATTTTTTATTGAGTCACTACGCTTCTTAAATATATAGAAACGTCGTGCACTATTTATGTTCGGCCAATTTCATTCACACGCTGTGTACTAGGAAAAGAATTGTCGTTACACCTCCACGTAAGATCAATTTATGTCATTTAAAAGACTTGGTTTTTACACAAACGGTATGTGGGAAGATCTGAGAACTTTTGAAGTATGAAGGGAAAACACGTTTTTTCCCCACTGGAGTTCGCTACACACTCCTGCGCTGATTTAGGCAGCTGTCGACACAGTAAGGACATCTGTCTCGTGTAAACTCTACCTAATGTGTTAGGCCGATAGTCGGCAACATTTTCCAGTGCAATACGATAGTGCATCCGCTACCATACACCAACTCCGAAAGATCTCGCCCGTTCATCTTGTACAGTACATAACAGATCCAGTCTAAGGCTTGGCTGAAAGAAGATGTTGAAGTAGTGACTGGTTAGCTGTAAATGTCATCGTGGAGGGTCTTTGTTTATTGTACGTTGAGTTTGTGAATTCCTGTGATATGCTCTCTCTCATATAAATCGAAAGGAGGCATATTCGGGATAGAATACCATGCAGTTCGTAATAGCTTTTTCATAGAACGCCCAGTATTGGCCTGTTCGAGACTTCTCCGGAGATCAGTCCCCAGCCATCTATTTACTGTCCATTAAGAGAACGTTAGCTTCTAGATCTTTTTTTATGCAGGTAAATCCTAAAACTAATTTCCAAAATATAGATTCATCAATTAGTCTATCACCACCACCTTCCATATCCACTTCAGTTTCGTAACACTTCAGTGACTTAACGTAAAAATTTCTGCACCACTTAGGTTTTTCTCAAGCCTGCAACGACATGTTTCAGGAATTGATTTCCATTTTTGGGAGCTGTGGGAATTTGCGGAAGTATTTGATACGATGTCTGCCTAGTTCTCAGTGTTTCCCTATAACCGGAAAATATAAATATGAAAAAATGTAAATGTCAATATTCCTAGATTTATAACCTTGCACAGCCAGGTTATCGGAAAACCGGAAAATATAAATATGAAAATAACAGAAATGTCAGTACTCTAGATTTATAACCTTGTACAATCAGCTTCTTCCATCCAAACACAGGAAATTATAGTTCTTGCAGGCATCGACTGTTGCCGCCGCTGCCGGCCGCGGTGGCCATGCGGTTCTGGCGCTGCAGTCCGGAACCGCGGGACTGCTACGGTCGCAGGTTCGAATCCTGCCTCGGGCATGGGTGTGTGTGATGTCCTTAGGTTAGTTAGGTTTAAGTAGTTCTAAGTTCTAGGGGACTTATGACCTAAGATGTTGAGTCCCATAGTGCTCAGAGCCATTTTTGTTGCCGTCGCTACTGAAAGTGCGTATATTGATAGCAGTATGTCTGAATCCAAAGAGTTGCTACACCACTAGAGCAATGAGGCCATCTGTCAAGCCTTCTCTGTCAAAAAAAAAAAAAAAAAAAAAAAAAAAGTAGTGTCGCATGCTAGCACATAACGTGCAAAATAACGGCAGGATAACATCCTTATAAAAAAAAAGGACTATCTGCATTGTACTTCATTTCTTAAATTAAAAAAGAATAAACACGGGATACACATGAATTCGTACATTACTAAGAAGAAGATTAATAACAAATTAAAATGGGCTGCCAATATTCAGTTTAGCGTACAAGAGCAGTGCTGTAATTGACTGGGCTATCTAAGTGTCGCATGATCAGACTTCACAATTTCGATTTTGCCATTACATCTCGCATGACAAGACTATGGGTGGTCTCTGTCTGACAGACAGTTTTAATCTGGCAACAATTTTCTTAACATCTTGCGGCCCTCTTAGATAGCACATGATCAAATGAATTCCACATTTCAGGCCGACCATAAGTATCTGGGAGCGTATGAACTGACATTATGATGCGGTGTGTCAATCTTTTGTGTCAGCCTTTCGTCATTATGACGGCTGAAACTCTGTTGTTGTTGTTGCTGTTGTTAGCGGTTTGCCAGTGCTTAATGGCGAAGTTACCAGGTTAAAATGTCGAAGATGCGATAAAAGAAAAATGAAGCGTATTCATACAAAACTTGGCTCACTCTCTCCCATTCTCACTCATGACCATTCGCACAATCAAAGCAGCTCATATCCAATAAAATGTCGTTAAAATTGTCATATGCTCTAGTACTGTCAAGTTAGACGAAAAGAAAACTAAAATAGATACATAGGTATATGTGGCTAGCTGCTCACCTATAAAATCACTGAACGCTGTTGTGGACAATTTCTATGAGGTATCTGAGTGTCTGTGGACGAATGGCAGTTCGTTCTCTCACAAGAGCGGATACCAAAGAATTGCAAGACGCGACTGCTGTGTCAGGAGGCTCTTTCCCAAATCGCTCCTTGCCGGGTTTCCTAGCATAAAAATGCAGACAACGTCTTGACTTGTGGCTGGCATCGTCTGTCAATGCCCGCTGGCGAATCGCGTCGTAAGCGGCCTTCAGCCCGCTCAAGGCAGCCGACACCGCACACTTCGTTCCAGCCGGCTGCTGCACTGGAGGTTCGCCGCATGCGGTGACCCCGACCCTGGCACCGGCTCTGCAGCGACGCAGCGGCAGTGAGTGACGGCGGCGCGTGTACTGAACTTACAAACGCCGAATTGGGAGGTGACCTGTCCCCTACTGCTCAACACCCTTCTTCGTCATCCGTCGTACCGCGATGACGGTTGCCGTGTAGCCATGAAGTTCGACGATATTGGCCTGCCGTCCACCTATGCCCTACTCAGTCCGCCGGAATGTCAAGGAAAGCTGGTGCCCTGATCCTGGAGGGAACGGAAGCACTCCAGTCCTCCCATCTGCGACAGTCTGTGGTGTTGAACTCTGCGACTGGTGATTATGGCGAAGTAGCCATCTACAGGGTGAGTCACCCAACGTTACCGCTGGATATATTTAGTAAACCACATCAAATACTGACGAACCGATTCCACAGACCGAACGTGAGGAGAGGGGCTAGTGTAATTGATTAATACAAACCATACAAAAATGCACGGAATTATGTTTTTTAAAACAAACCTACGTTTTTTTTAAATGGAACCCCGTTAGTTTTGTTAGCACATCTGAACATATAAACAAATACGTAATCAGTGCCGTTTGTTGAATTGTAAAATATTAATTACATCCGGAGATATTGTGACCTAAAGTTGACGCTTGAAACCTCCGACGTTCAGTTGCGTGTTGTAACAAACACGAGCCACGGTCGGCGAGCCCTCGTGATCTTACACCTCTGGACTTCTTTCTGTGGGGTACGTTAAAGGACAATGTGTACCGTGATGTGCCTACAACCCCAGAGGATATGAAACAACGTATTGTGGCAGCCTGCGGCGACATTACACCAGATGTACTGCGGCGTGTACGACATTCATTACGCCAGAGATTGCAATTGTGTGTAGCAAATGATGGCCACCACATTGAACATCTGTTGGCCTGACATGTCGGGACACACTCTATGCCACTCCGTAATAGAAAAAGGAAACCACGTGTGTACGTGTACCTCACCCCTCATGGTAATGTACATGTGCGTCAGTGAAAAAGACCAATAAAAAGGTGTTAGCATGTCGACGTAATGTGCTGTTCCAGTCTCTTCTGTATCTAAGGTCCATCACCGTTCCCTTTGGATCCCTACCTAATTCGGTGCTCTCCGACACACACAATCGAACAGCGGAGGAGTGGTACTCAAGCGTCAACTTTAGGTTACAATATCTCCGGATGTAATTAACATTTTACAATGCAACAAACGGCACTGATTACGTATTTGTTTATATGTTCAAATGTGCTAACAAAACTAACGGGGTTCCATTTAAAAAAACGTAGGTTTGTGTTAAAAAATATACTTCCGTGCATTTTTGTATGGTTTGTATTAACCAATTACACTAGCTCCTCTCCTCACGTTCGGTCTGTGGAATCGATTCGTCAGTTTTTTATGTGGTTTACGAAATATATCCAGCAGTAATGTTAGGTGACTCACCCTGTAAGATGCTGTTGTTGGCCATGGCGTGCAGGCTATCTACGAGGGGCGTTTGAAAAGTCCGTGCGAAGTCCGAGAGATGGCACCACCGGCGCATATAGAGGTCATGTTTAGTTATTAGCATCTTTGGAAAGAACGCACACTAAGTTTCAGCCATATTAGTCTATTTCTATGTGTTTGGCATTCGTGTGAATCATGGAAGTCGAGTGATTTTGTCAAAAAATGGACGAAAAAGAATTTCATGTGATGATTAAACATTATTTTGTGAAAGGCAAAAGGCCTCAGGAGACTAAAGAGAAGCGTGGTAAACATTATGGTGACTCTGCACCTTCTATTAAAACAGTTCATAAGTGGTTTCAAAAATTTCGGCGAGAGGCCATATGGTCACAAGTGATGCTGAACGTTCTGGACGCCCTGTGGAGGTTACGACTACAGAAATCATTGATAAAATCCATCATATGGTGATGGATGACAGAAGAGTTAAGGTGCGTGAGATTGTTACTGCAGTAGGCATCTCAAATGAACGGGTACATAATATTTTGCATAAACATTTGGACATGAGAAAGCTATCCACAAGATGGGTTCCGCGATTGCTCACGCTTGACCATGAACGAAATTGTGTGAAGTGTTGCAAGGATGGTTTGCAGCTGTTCAGGAAGAATCCGCAGGAACGTAAGCATCGTTTCGTCACTGAACATGGGTACATTACTGTTCTCCTGAGATCTAACAACAATCTAAACAATGAGTTACCAAGGGAGAATCTGCACCAAAAAAGGCGAAGACCATTCCTTCGGCCGGAAAGGTTATGGCGACTGTCTTTTGGGATTCGCAGGGGATAATCCTCATCGACTATCTGTAAAGCGGTAAATCTATTACAGATGAATATTATTCACCGTTATTGGACCGTTTGAAAACCGAACTGCAAGAAAAACGCCGGAGATTGGACTGCAAAAAGTCCTTTTCCATCAGCGACAATGCACCAGCACACACCTCAGCAGTTGTAGTCACAAAATTAATGGAAACAATATTCCAACTCGTTTCACATCCCCCTATTCTTCAGACTTAGCTCCCACGGACTACTATTTGTTCCCCAATTTGAAGAAATAGCTCGCGGAACAAAGATTTTATTCAGACGAGGAGGTGAATGCTGCAACTAATAGCTATTTTGCAGACTTGGCCAATTCCTATTATTTGGAAGGGATCAACAAATTAGATCAGCGTTGGACGAAATGTATAAGTCTAAAAGGAGACTATGTCGAAAAGTAAAAAAGTTTACCCCAAACACGTAAGTAGTTTTTATTTTTGCACGGACTTTTCAAACGCCCCTCGTACAACAGAGTTGTCTCAGACGTCCTCCGCTGCGATCAGGGAATCGAATGCGAACGTTATGCACCGCTACGTCATCGACCCGTTTGGTCGACTGCTTTGCGAACTTAGCTGCTGGGGTATTTTTGGAGCAAAGTAGCGGCTAATGTTTACCTGCGATCATTTGTCATGGCTGCATAGGGCTTGTCATTACGAAGGTATCAGCGGTTTTGCTTCTCCTGTACTTGATTAACGATTTTTTATAGTGTAGAACTGGTTCGTAAAAGCTCCTGTTACCGTTTGTTGCGTTAGCCTTAGCCCTTCTTTCGTCACGTATCAGTGGTAGCGTGACCCTGTTTCGCTACTCTGACCGCCGGCCGCTATGGCCGAGTGCTTCTAGGCACTTCAGTCCGGAACCGCGCTGCTGCTACCGTCGCAGGTTCGAATCCTGCCTCGGGCATGGATGTGTGTGATGTCCTGGCCGAGCGGTTCTAGGCGCTTCCGTCTGGAACCGCGAAACCGCTACGGTCACAGGTTCGTTCCTGCCTCGGGCATGGATGAGTGTGATATCCTTAGGTTAGTTAGGTTTAAGTAGTTCTAAGTCTAGGGGACTGATGACCTCAGATGTCAAGTCCCATAGTGCTTAGAGCCATTTTTGAGCTACTCTGACCCATAAATTCTGCTGAAGTCTACTGCCTGGCTCGCCGCAAATGCCGATGTTGTGTTTTGTCCTGAACCACTGTTGGTGGCAAAATGTTATCACTGCGGTCGCCTCGTGACGACATTGTCGTAGGAACTTTGAAAATTTTACCTGTTTTACTGCCTTATGTAAGTTTGACAAGCAATCGAATGTAGCGACGATCGACGCTGGGGTCTGGAGAGAAGTCGACGTTCTAACTCATCCAAAAGGTGGACTTTCGACAGGCCAGTCCATTTCAGGTATGTTCTTGTCCACAAACCGTTACCTCTAAGGCTCTGCTATTTAACAGGGTGCTCTGACACGATGCTTGAATAACTTACAATCTCCGAATAACTGTTCTACTGTATGGTGTGCACAACGCTGTGCTTCTATCCTTCTGTATTTGGCGCTTTATTTAACACAATAAGGGAGTCACACCCTAGTCATGAAAAACGCGTAGCCGCAGGCGCCTTGTCACGGTCCGTGCAGCTCCTCCCGTTGGGGGTTCGAGTCCTCCCTCGGGCATGGGTGTGTGCGTTGTCCATAGCGTAAGTTAGTTTAAGTTAGATTAAGTAGTGCGTCAGCTTTGGGACCGATGACCTCAGCAGTTTGGTCCCATAAGATCTTACCACAAAAAAACGCCTCTATACCGTAACACTACGTCCTTCGCACTTCACTATTGGCACTACATATGATGGCAGGTAACATTCTGAAGACATTCGCTGAAACAGAACCCTTCCATAGAAAAGCCACAGGGATTGGCGTGATTCATAATTCCAAAACACTCGGTCTCAGTTATCCACTGTACTATGGCGTCGCTTCCTCTACCACCTCAGGCTCTGACTACAGATATTTACAGCTTACGAGGAGCTGCTCGATAACCGGTCACTGGGCTAGCTGAATCGCTGGTAGCAATGTAGAGCTTATGAGTGATTGCTTCCGCTGATTCCATTCGCTCGTTTACTGCCACACTCAATGCTGGACGACAACTGTTCAACTGTACATCAGGTCCTGGTTTAGCAGTAGCTGTTCCTTCGCGGTTTCGCTTCACAATCACGTCAACAGTCGACTCGGGCCACTTTAGAAGAATCGAAATGTCCCTAAAAATATAAATGTCTGTGACTAGGGCCTCCCGTCGGGTAGACCGTTCGCGGGGTGCAAGTCTTTCGATTTGACGCCACTTCGGCGTCTTGCGCGTTGATGGGAATGAAATGATGATGATTAGGACAACACAACACCCAGTCCCTGAGCGGAGAAAATTTCCGACCCAGCAGGGAATCGAAGCCGGGCGCATAGGATTGACATTCTGTCGCCTTGATCACTCAGCTACCGGGGCGGACGAAATGTCCCTGATGGATTTGTTGCTCACGTTGTACGTGTTCCGGCGTAACACGAAGATGAACGCGAGAGCAGAGAAGCCTGTGAGCCGACGTTAGCCAATAACAGCACGCTGACTAGGACGTCATCACAACAGGAGCGGCCTCTACAAGAAGAGAATATAAGCGCCTCTCCTACTAGAAGACGATAGTAGAAGAGAGCACAAGAAGAGCCGTCATCCTAAATGTTATACCAAGACAAGCGCCTTATATTAATTATTTGTATTTACGTTGTCTATAGCGGAGGAAATTGATTATTTGCATGTCGCTAATCGCTTGCGACAACTCGTTGTAAACCAAAGTAAAGAATACTTTATTGTAATAACAACTATTAATGTTTCCAGAATGAGATTTTCACTCTGCAGCGGAGTGTGCGCTGATATGAAACTTCCTGGCAGATTAAAAGTGTGTGCCGGACCGACACTCGAACTCGGGAACTGTGCCTTTCGCGGGCAAATCCTCTACCATCTGAGCTACTCAAGCACGACTCACGCCCCGTCCTCGCAGCTTTTCTTCTGCCAGTATCTCGTCTCCTACCTTCCAAACTTTACAGAATCTCTCCTGCGAACCTTGCAGAACTAACACTCCTGAAAGAAAGGATATTGCGGAGACATGGCATAGCAACAGCCTATGGGATGTTTCCAGAATGAGATTTTCACTCAGCAGCGGAGTACGCGCTGATGTGAAACTTACTGGCAGATTAAAACTGTGTGCCGAACCGAGACTCGAACTCGGGACCTGTGCCTTTCGCGGGCAAGTGCTCCCGAGTTCGTGTCTCGGTCCGGCACACACTTTTAATCTGCCAGGGAGTTTCAACTATTAATTTGATTTGCTTGAATTGATGTACAACTGTCCGAGAACGCAGCATCCTTTAGGCACCCTATAAGAGACGAGTGGGCAGGACCGCACAATATGTAATAACTAGGCCACTTTCGAAGACAATGAACCCTCCTGACCGAACCATTCTGCCCTTACTGCTCCTCTGCAGACAACAGAATATTTTCCGCCTCCTTTTACAACAGCGGATTCGCCTCTCCTGACATATAGTGATCTGTTTCGTATTAAACACGGGTGTCTGTGTACTTCTGATCAAGCAGTGTGCTTTCACATGTGAGAAAGTTCCTTTCGATACCCTCAACGTGTCACGAACGGAAAAGGATGTGAGTTTTAGATGATTTTCCCTGAGTATGCAGATGTAAATCGAGAGCACCAGCGTTTAACGGGAAGGCTAAATGATTCGAGCGATACGGTAAATAAGTTCGTGGTTCGTGTGTGTGGCGGACATTCGTTATTGTGTCCCCGTCGTGACAAGGGCCAGGGCTAAAGGGCACACGCCCGGGGCGCGGCCTGTCCGTGGGTATCTGGCGTCCTGGCAGTGCCCAGGGCGTCTCCTTTGTGTCGATGGAGATTGATGGCGCTCGGATAGCGGGTTGCGGCGTGGGGCGCGCGCCATTACGGCTGATAGCGGCCACTTTGCCGCCGCCATCATGGACAGCCGCCTGCACCTACCCACATCCCCACCCGATGTACACGGTCGCAACGTACCACTGACATCACTACCTTTGATCACTGTCTTTAGTCGTTAACGGAAAGACCCTCTAGTACAATTTATCCATCTATCTGCCTTTCTTCGTTTTTGTCTAGTGCAGGTACCGCAGGAAATTTCATTTTCTGAGGTGTTTTCTAAACACTGCACTCCTTTCGTTTCCAAGTGTAAGCTGCGTAAATCAGGCAGCACTCTTTCAATTGGTTTGATGCAGTTCTGTATTTCTCCCCGTCCAGTAGCACTTTTTCCGTTTATTTCGCCAAACACAATTCGCTACGTGCTTTCTATCAGTTACGAGGGACTTTCAAAACATTCTCTACATTTTCCAGATAACAAGATTTTAAACATGGCTGCAACAGCAACTGTTGAAATTCTTCACGATAAAGGATGACAGCCAAAACAGTTGCAGGATAAAAATTTATTAAAACTCTTGACCAAGGTTTCGGTACATATAAATATACCTTCATCAGAAGTAAAAAATCCTGAACAGGAAGACACTTTCATTAGAAAAGCTTTAGCATCGGAAGTGACTTTGTTTTCTTCATTGTGATTTTCAACATCTTATACAAAGGCGGGCTGTCAGCAGTACAATACGCTGCTCTTCAGCCTTGAGTTTGACAACAAGTAGTACATAAAGGTGGCACAGAGAAGACAGTCAAAACGGTGGGCAAAAAATGTAGACACTAAAAATCGAAAAAACATGGAGCCGTTCACGCTGGACGAGAAACATCACTAACACTAGGCGACACGGTGCACATAACATGGATGATGGCGACGGCATATGAACGGTGGTGGCGTGACGGCGAACAACACTACACACAAACGAAGGCACACACACGAAACACTGACGGCGATGATCTCCGGCGCGCGAATGTTCACTGAGCGTGTACGAGTCCGGGGACCTGCGAAGAGAGGAGGAGGAGGAGTAGGAGGAAGGGGAAGGGGAATGGGAGAGGGGAGAGGAGAGATGCCATGGGCAGAGGAGAGAGGGGGAGGGAGGAAGGGGGAGGGGAAGCCCGGGGGAAAGGGCAGGAGGGAGGGGGAAAGGAAAGAGAAGGGAAGGGAAGGGAGGGAGGGATGGAGGGAGGGTGCCTAAAGGAAAGGACACAGGAAGTGGGGGTGGATCAAAGTTGATAGGAGGGGTAGATGGAGGGTAGGAGGACATCATCAGGGAGGGGGAGCTGGCGGAAGCCATCTTGGAAGAGGGTAAGGAGGGTGGAGAGATGGAGACCGGGTGGGACGTGGGAATACAGGCGCGGCAGCGGGCGGGGGTGGGAGAGGATCGGGGAGACTAGCGGGTGAGGAGGATCGAGTTTACGGGAGGTGTACAGGATCCGTATCCTTTCAAGGAAAAGGAGGAGGTGGGGGAAGGGGATGAGATCGTACAGGATCTGCATGGGGGAGGGGAGACGGATGCGATAGGCGAGGCCGATAGCATGGCGTTCAAGGATTTGGAGGGATTTGTAAAAGGTAGGGGGGGGGGGGGCGGAGTTCCAAGCCGGAGATCCAAGCTGGCTTGGATTGTCCGGAGGTGGGGAGTCCAGGAGAGGCGACGGTCGAGGGTGACGCCAAAGTAATTAAGGATGGGAGTGAGGGCGATAGGATGGCCATAGATGGTGAGATAGAAATCAAGGAGGCGGAAGGAAGGGGTGGTTTTGCCTACAATGATCGCCTGGGTTTTGGAGGGATTGACCCTGAGCAACCACTGGTTGCACCAAGCGGTGAACCGGTCAAGATGGGATTGGAGAAGGTGTTGGGAGCGCTGCAGGGTGGGGGCAAGGGCAAGGAAGGCGGTGTCATCGGAAAACTGGAGAAGGTGGACGGGGGGTGACGGCGGCGGCATGTCCGCCGTGTACAAAAGGTTCAGAAGGGGGGAGAGGACGGAGCCTTGGGGCACACCGGCGGAGGGGAAAAAGGTGTAGGAATCTGTGTTATGGATGGTGACATAGGAAGGACGGCGGGAGAGAAAGGAGCCGAGCAGATGGACGCAGTTAATGGGAAGGGCGAAGGTTTGGACATCGGAAGTGAGAAACACGAAAGCTTAAGTAACAGTCAAATTACCAGAGTAATACAGGCACAAAATCTTTTAGTTACTTACTAAAATTACATCATGCAATGGATATTAATAAACCAATTGTGCCAAAGGCGTCGTCAATAATTAAGACATCTTCTCTATTTGTACAACATGACTACGGGCACAGGGTCAATGCGAACAGTTTAGCACCAGTACTTCGCCTATGAACTATCAAGACAAGAGTGTGAAAGCACTAGGGCAGTTGGTTTCGCCGAGAGAGGGCACTTGTGGTATGTGCCAGACACTCGCGCATATTAAAATCCATGAATACCTACATAAGCGCATCAAAAATTATTAAAAGTTGTGTTAATTCAAACTTTCTGTCTTAATAAATAAAACCTATCAGACCATTTAAAAACATTTATGTAAAGTAGGAAATATGGAACCAATTTACCTGTGTTCTAGTGTCAAACAGATGAAGCTTGCACTGTGGAACACATCTAACGAGAGAGGGCACTAGTGTAATGCTCGAGAATCTCGCGTAACGTAGGCGGTGAAATACATACTAGCGAAAACAACCAAAATGTTATAATAAAACGAAACCATCTGTCGTTGTGAATAAAAGATAAATGATAGCAGCCAAACAGTTGCAGGATAAAGATTTATTAAAATCATTGACCACGGTTTCGGTATATCTAAATTTACCTTCATCAGAAGCCAAAATACACCTAAACAGATAGACACCTCCATTAGCTAAAAACTTAGCAACTTACCTGAGATACAAGATAAAAAACAACCACCTATAGCTTTAAGTAACCATGAAAATTACCAAAGTAATTACATGCACAGAAACTATTAGTCACTTACTAAAATCACATGCTGCAATGGAGATGCGTAAAACAATCGTGCCAAAGGCGTCGTCAGAAGTTAAAATTAAAACATCACCTCCATCTGTACAACATAATTATGAAGAGATGGTGGGTGCGAAAGCGGCGTATTATCAGTACTGAGCCTGTGAACTAGCATGAAGAGGGTGTGGAAGCACTAGGGCAGACAGTTTCACCAAGAGAGGGCACTTGTGGAATGCGCGAGACACTAGCGCACATTAAAACCCAGCGATAAAAATTAGTGCGCATCAAAATTTTAAAGGTTGTACTAATTTAAACCCTCTGTCTTAATAAATAAAACATATCAGAACCATTTGAAACACTTACACACAGTAGAAAATATGAACACCTATTTGCATGTGTCCTAGTGTCGAGCAGGTGAAGCTTGCGCTAAGAAACACATCTAACGCGAGAGGGCACTAGTGTTACGCGCGAGAGTCTCGCGCAAATTAAAGAGTAGGATACATACTAGCGAAAACGAAGAAAATGTGGTAGTAAATCGAAACCATCTGTCATCATGAACAAAACACATAACAGAATCATTTAAATCGAACATACACATCGAAAACCGCGAGCAACAATCATCAAAATTACGTAAAATCCCAACAAGACAGGAAAGGAGCATCTCACCAGCATCAACAGACAAGAAAATCAGCTTCTGGTCAGCCAGACTGTATTACGTTACAGTGAGAAGGGGTTTGAAACTGTAAAAAAAATTTTGTTTCTGAGCTGCACCTGTTCATTAAGAATAAATCCATCTTTTTGAGATATATGTTTCAAAAATTTCTAACTCCTCGAACAGGTCCAGTTTGTAACCCTTACTCACTTCGTGTAGCAATTCTGTGTCATCCAGTTTACGTGGCGTATGCTGTAAGAGCAATAGATGTTCAGCAAACGTGGAAAAAATGTTTCAGATGGCTCTGAGCACTATGGGACTTAACTTCTGAGGTCATCAGTCCCCTAGAACTTAGAACTACTTAAACCTAACTAACCTAAGGATATCACACACATCCATTCCCGGGGCAGGATTCGAACCTGCGACCGTAGTGGTCGCGCGGTTCCAGACTGTAGCGTCTAGAACTGCTCGCCCACCCCGGCCGCAAGCAAACGTGGAATTGTACACGTTTCCCCCATTTTTAGCTAGCATGTGTTCTTTATATCTTAAGTTGCTAAGTTTTTTGCTAATGAAGGTATCTCCCTGTTCAGGTGTATTTTTGCTTCTAATGAAGGTATATTTAGATATACCGAAACCGTGGTCAAGGATTTTAATAAAACTTTATCCTGCAACTGTTTGGCTGTTATCATTTACCGTGAAGATTTTCAAGAATTGCTGCTTCAGCCATGTTTAAAATTTTGAAATTCTCTACGTGTCTAACGCGGGAACCACACATCCAACGGACCGCAGATGCTGGTCATCTTTCTCACGACTGTAGTACATTCTTACACTCAAATAATCCTACTGCAGCACAGTACGCTTTCCATGTGCTTTCGAGAAATCGAAGGATCAAAGTTTTACGAGCCTAATGAATAACGTACAAGAGCGATAGCCAACGATCAGCGGCGTCACAACAGGCGGCCAAGTACGCACGTACTGCATTCGAGCCACGTCTTTTCTTCTTACGGTTCCGTACTTCAGTCGGTAAAAAGGGAAACGTTATAGACTCACTTTGGTTTTCGGTCTGTCTGCTCGTTTCTTAAGACCTAATTTTGCTCCAAGAACGGGTAGAAGTATCAAGCTGCAGTTTATACCAAATACTACGGTCTTGGCGATGTAAAACATTTAAGCTTCTAAGTCAATGTAATCAAAAGATACAGCCATTTATGTCAGATATTGTCATATTGGCAAACTCACTCACCGAAACATATACATCAACTATTTACGAGAGGCGTTCAATAAATAACGCAGTACTTTTTTTCTGGAAGCGGGCTCATTTAATTCAGGATTCCAATACACCATATTATTCCTTTCTCGTTTGGCTACAACACCCTATTTTTCAACATTATCTCCGTTCCATGCGACATCCTGACGTCACCTTGCTGGGAGAGTCAGTAAGACCACATGGCACAACACTACTAGTCGGCGCGGGTGCCAGCGTCTTGCTGCATAATAGTCCCGTTGAATGTATTCTTATGGGCTAAACAGATGGAAGGTGGAAGGTGCGAGATTCAGGCTGCAGAGTGTATGAGAAAGAACCGTCCAGTGAAGTTTTGTGAGATTCTCTCGCGTGCTTAGACATGTGTGAGACCTTATATTGTCATTGAGAAGTTTATTTGATTTATTGCGGCGGAAAACACTATGAAGTAGGTTCTTCAGTTTCGTGAGGGTAGCACAAAACACTTCAGAGTTGATCCTTGAACCATAAGGGAGGACTTAAAACAGAATAACTTCTTGAGAGTCCCAGAAGACCATCGCCATGACTTCACAGACTGCCATGACTTCTTCGGAGGAGAAGTGGTGTGACGCCACCCCTTGTATTGTCGCTTTGTTTACTGACGAACCCATGTTTCGTCACCTGTGACGATGTCTGACAATAAATTGTCACGATCAGCCTCGTAATGCGCAAGCAATTCCGAACAGATGATCCTTCGTTGGCCTTTACGGTCTTCTGTTAGTCGGTGAGGAAATCAGTGGGCACACGCCCTTAAGAACCCAAACTGCTGGTATAGTGTGTCAGTACTACCAACAGAAAGATGTCTGATTGTGATCCGTCGATCACACCGCACGTTCCAGCATTCCAGAAGTCACAGCTGTGATTGGCTGCCCGGCGTGCGTAGGATCGGAAAGGTTTGCGCTACTTTGTTGCAACGATGATAGACGCTTCGCTCAACTACTCACCGTGCTTTTGTTCACTGTCAGGTCTCCGCAGATATTCTGCAAGCGCTTATAAATATCTGGTTTCCCAGCAAAAGAAACTCAATTTCGACTCTCTATTTGAAACGCACCTACGTCACAGACACCATTTTGTACGCTATGTATAGAGCCGCTTCCTTAAGCTATAGGGGCTGAAGCGAGAACATTACCAGATGCCGATCAATGATTTATTTGGTAAACACATTCATTGTCTCACGTAAGTTATTACTTTTTATTTATAGATGGCTGGTTTCGACCTATTACAGACATCATCATCAGATCTATCTTGGTGATAGTAGGAATTGCTTGCGTGGAGCAGGCCCGTCCGTGCTGGCGTTGAGAACACTGGCACACAAGCATGGACGGGTCTGCTCGACGCCAGAAATTCCTGCAATCAGCTAGGAATGTAGATGTGATGATGATCTCCGTAGTAGATCGAAACGGGTCATCCTCAAATAAAAAGTAACAACTTACATGCGATTACGGTTGTGTTCTAAGTAGATTACAATATTATTAGATCCTCGTCTTCTGGAACAATGTTTCAAAAAAAAATTGGAGTCCAACAATAAATTCTTCATTTTTTCAACATAAATTGGCTGAGAAGACAAAAGTAGCCGAGGCGAAAAACGTTGCGATTTCAGCACTGTCCGTTATTACATTTATATCGTACTCCATCACGAATGTGTTACATTGATGAATATGGCTGTTACTACAGTCGTTATTCATATTATTCACTTTATTGATGTTCCTCTTTTCCCAATAAAGTTGCTCGAAGTCGTCTTTATATATATATATATATATATATATATATATATATATATATATATATATATATATAGGCTAGATTAGTTCCTACTTCGCTTTTTATTTTAGGTTGAGGTTATCAGCCTGAGCGTTTGCAGGCTTGTGTTTATTAATTTTTTATACTTTGATTGCTAGCTTACCTTTGTTGTTGTTTTATTTAAGGTTTATGATTTTTCTAACACTTTATATTTCCCTTTATTGGTTGATATTGGTTCTTATTATTTTATGTGCTTACAGAACTATCTGGATGAAGATTAGGGGAGAAAATGACGTGCTTCAATATTGCAGACTTCCAGTCTACCACCTTCGCCAGTAGCCAAACGACGTTGCTTCTCGATAGCTGACGCTTTCGTACGCTGTGAACCCTTGAAGTTCAATTTCTTGAGAGTTCTTGAGAAGCTAATGTCCTAGAGCAGTATATGTTTCCTGAAAGCATGTGCTACAAGCCTGTGGAAGTCGAGGAGCACCGTAGGCCAGTTCCATATACGCTTTCCTTACAAGAAGTAACAAGATTTGAGATATTATACAAAAAATAGCGTACTCAGCATCTGTTTCACGTGTTCATTCCATTCCATTAATCAATTTTTTCCTTGGTTTTCTCAAACATTTGTTTCTGTGTCGACCTTTAATAAGCCTCATACTTTATTTTTGAACTTATGACGTTTACAACACAACCATTAATTTTCTACCTACAGATATTTCCAAGAATATGTCCACACTCTGGGTCCTGAAGGAAAAACAGTGACCTACCAGACATTTACATTAGCCTCGAATTTTGCAATAAAGTGAATATGTTTTACAACGCAAGACAAAGTTGCGTACGAAGATGTGACAAGCTGTGGTCGAGGTCAGAGGGTGCCAGGCTTCTGCGAAGACAGTAAAGTGTAAGTTCACCCGTGCAAGCCGATTTCATCATTTCGGCTGAATGTTTTGATGATTACCATTAAATAATGATTCTAAATCTCTGACATTATTTTGAATTTCATAAACATGACTGACTGACACTCTACATAGTAAAAATTGTTTAAGTACAGGTGTTAAAACTATTAAAGTATAAAAGTGAATGAAAAGTCCAGTAGTCCGCTATAGCTGTGTTTATTTTAGTCTATTAGAGACCCACAGTATCGGTTTCGCAACTTTCAAGTTGCTTCTTCTGGAGTATATAAGTGCTATGTCATGTGATACAGGAGTAGTTACAGAATGCCGCAGAGTAACAGTTGGTGTGGCTAAGGAAAGTTCCCAACCCTCCTCAATGGATTAAAACCATCTTCACTGATAAATGTCATGTCTGTGTTAAAACCACAAACTGTAATCACTTTACCGATTGTAATATGAAGGGCTTATTTCAATAGTGGTACAAGTCCATTTTTGTTCATGTTGAGATACAGAGTCCTACTGTTAAATGAGCTCTGAAAAATCTGCAGTTGAGATACCAGAAGTATTCAAGTTTATGGCCTCTTGCTAGAGAGGAACCTTTCTTTCTGTTTGTTTGGCTCATTAATTTCAGAATCATTATAGAAAGAAAAGTGGAGGTAATGGACTTGTACCACTATTGAAATAAGCCCTTCATATACTCCTGTAGGCATCTGTCACGAAAACAGACAATGCCCTTCATATAACTTAGTTAAGAGCCACACTGGAGATGCGCTACATACAACTGCCAGAGCGCAGGTGAGGTGAGCAACAGGCGGATGCTGATCAACATGAGGGCCGACTGATTGATTGATTGAGCTTCCCGAGAGAGCGCCCCTGGCTGCGAGCCGGTTGGGACCTCCCTTAACAGAACACGACGTACCGGGATAGTAAGCCGAATTTACCACGAAGATGTCGCAGCGTAACTTCCACACTCACTTCATAATCCTAAAATCTTTTGCCTCTTACGTAACTGTATGCTGTCACGTGTATTCCGCAGCTTTTATTTTCGACACGTTATTGATCATCTACCTTTACGTCTTTTGACATTTTTTTATCCTTGATGGGTACAATATGCGAACTATCACACCAGCTTTATTAAAATATGGCTCTGAGCACTGTGGGACTTAACAGCTATGGTCATCAGTCCCCTAGAACTTAGAACTACTTAAACCTAACTAACCTAAGGACATCACACAACACCCAGTCATCACGAGGCAGAGAAAATCCCTGACCCCGCCGGGAATCGAACCCGGGAACCCGGGCGCGGGAAGCGAGAATGCTACCGCACGACCACGAGCTGCGGGCTTACTGTATATATACTGTAAACTGGCTTAGGACTTCTACGTCTGAAGATTTCTCTCTTTCGAGAATGACATGCTGTGTTACACTTGCGGGGAACGTATCAGTCCAGCCACAAAGCTGGACTGATATTCAATACGCACTTACTTTGTGCATTAGGTGACGGTTCGGAACGTATAGAACACATTCTGGAAGGAACAGGGCTAAGTGCCTACATCTATTGCCTTCTGGATTACCAGGACGAATAGAGCGAACTGGTTTTCACACGATCGTTGTCTGCGTAATCCTTGTTGATTCCTAAAGCAGAGATATTTGGCCTCCAGGAAGGTCAAAAAATGGTTCAAACGGCTCTAAGCACTATGGGACTTAACATCTGAGGTCATCAGTCCCATAGACTTAGAACTACTTAAACCTAACTAACCTAAGAACATCACACACATCCATGCCCGAGGCAGAATTCGAACCTGCGACCATAGCTGCCGCGCGGTTCCGGATTGAAGCGCGCATAAAGGTCATAATACGCGATCATAAAACGTGCTTTCAAACTATACAAATGAGTGACGCCAGCTTTCGACGACTCATCTTGAAAATGGGAGCGACCTAATCATTTTTGGGCCACAGTGACCTACGAATAACTACTAGAAGAGGAACGACCTCTTTAGCATACTCTATGTACTCCAACAGGGTCCAGTCGCCTTTCCCCTGTTTTCTAACGCTAATTCCTGTGTGTCAGTCATTTGTTTGGACGAAATTTTAGTGATCGCGTGAAGGAGTTCGACCGCATCGCCTGCGATGTGCACACATAACAAATGTCGACAGGTCAATACAAGGCGGTCAGGAACAGCCTGAAAATCTTGTAAAAGCGTTGCACGGTAGATTGTGCTGAGAAATAATTGTTAAGAAAAAATACGATTCATTGCGCCGTTTCCGAGTTAACTATCGAAGAAGTTAGCCAATCAGGCCTCTGCGTGCGCAGATTCAAGCGGCTCGCCATGTATGATTAGTGCCATTTGCTGTCGTAGAATAAATGACAGGGGACGAGACTACTCAGCCTTTAATCGCATGCGATCCTCACTACCGTCTCATGTCCAGCATTCGTATCGCTGTCTTGTTCGGTTTTAAGAAACCAAACGAAGAACACGTTTAGCGACAACCTGCTTGAATTGCTTTCGCACTGGTCTCGTTGGTTAACGTCAGTACCAATAAACTCGGAAACAGCGCAACGTATCGAATTTTTTTCTCAACAATTCTTTCACAGCGCAACTTACCGTGCAACACCCTTACAAGCTTTTCAGACTGTTTCTGACCACCCTGTATACACATAAGCAAATGGTTCAAATGGTTCAAATGGCTCTGAGCACTATGGGACTCAACATCTTAGGTCATAAGTCCCCTAGAACTTAGAACTACTTAAACCTAACTAACCTAAGGACATCACACACACCCATGCCCGAGGCAGGATTCGAACCTGCGACCGTAGCAGTCCCGCGGTTCCGGACTGCAGCGCCAGAACCGCTAGACCACCGCGGCCGGCCATAAGCAAATGCACTTACAGAAATACCAGTCTTTAACATTTTTGTCAGATACAATTTGTCCAAGAATTCAGTTAAAAAGAGGTCCCATCCTATTTACAGTTAGGACTCTGCCACATTACCAGCTCATTTGGCTGAAAAGTTCCTGGATCGACAGAAAATCAAAAATCTAACAACCCGCTCTACGCTCGAGGAAAAAACCATCAGGGACCACAATACGAACCATTTTCGGAAAAAGTAAGTTCGTTTCCCTGTTCTCTCTAATCTCGTGCTTGGTCTGTAAGGAGGAAGGATCATACTTTCTTCCTACTCGATTGTGCGTTGTCAGCCGATAAAATACTCTCCAGCAGATGCATGGCTTACTGTTGGTTATAGGTAGTCAGTGTTACATTCGAATGTAGGAAAGTTTGTAGTTCTAGGAAACAGAACATTGGGACGGAGCAAGTTGGAAGAATAGGTTCCGCTGTACCGTCGACGATCATCATTAGGTTGGATTTGACAAAAGTGGGACAGGCGCCTTTCCAGAGGAACCATCGCGGCATCAGCCTTCAATTATTTAGATAAATCATTTAAAATGAACATCTCGAAGACCAGAAAAGTATCTGAAACCATATTCACTGACTGCAAGTGTCGTGCGTTAACCTTTGTGCACCTCGCCCGGATAGTCGTGGATCGTCTTGCAATTTTATTAAATGAACTATTAATTTAGAGTCATTATGAGAGGAGTTAAGCATCCTGCTGAAAAGATTAACGTCTCCCGTGAGCAGTAGGGTGATTACAACGCGTTTGCACTGGAATTTCCCTCCGCAAAGCAAATCACTTTACGGCTCGTTTTAGAGCGGTTATAAAGGGGAAAAGACTGAGATAATACGAAATTCCATCTCAGGCTTGTTATTCTTAGAGCAGAGCGGCAGATGAAGGCTTGTGCCTGTAATTAGTCCATGAACTCAGCCCGGGAATTACGCTGATTAATGGATACTGTGCAGGTTCGCGAACATTTGACCGAAAATTTAGGCTCACTGGAAGCTGATAAAAGGATCTCTTTTCTTATAAAAAAAAACGTCCAGATGAAAATATAAATACTTAAATATCACTTTGAGCAACATGTAATTTAATTTTAAAACTTTTTATTAGTCCTTCGAGGATATCTGCCTTAGATTCTGGAAAGAGTTTTACATCAGTCTACTTTCTTTACGATATTGGTATGCGATTAATTTTCAATTCGGTTGCTAGGTTGTAACAAGGTATTTCAGGGTGCGTCACGTAAGACGTAACAATCCTTTTATTTCGTGAATTGTTACACATATCGAAACGCGGCTTTCGAAAAATTTTAGAGCGGCGAGGGGCACGTATGTTTTTGTCTGGTTAATGTTTTTAGCGTGGTTACCAGCGGAGGTACTGAAGCAAGTAGGTTTTTTAATGCAACCTGCATCTACAGAGTTTCCATTCTTATCATCTGTCACTACATCGGGCACTCGACGACCATGATTTCGAAAGTCGTACAGAATGTGATAATTAAATCAAGACCCTAAGCTGTCATCAGGCGTTGGTTATACATCAACGGGAACAGTTGAAAATGTGTGCCCCGACCAGAACTCGAACCCGGGATCTCCTGCTTACATGGCAGACGCTATATCCGAATGTAGTGTGTGGACATTAAGTTGGGAATGTGGGACCCTCAGGGAGCGTGCAAGGGATAAATCCCTGCAGTCGCTCTATCCTCTGTGCCCTCGGTGGCTCAGATGGATAGACGTCTGCCATGTTAGCAGATCCCAGGATCGAGTCCCGGTCGGGGCACACATTTTCAACTGTCCCCGTTGATGTCTATCAACGCCTGTCGACAGCATAGTGTCTTGATTTATTTACCATTTCATTCTAAGAGAGCTGCATGGTCACTGATTGTATCTGTTCTTTCGAACATGCCCGAAAGAACCGATACCATCTTCACCCCAAAGAACCGATACCATCTTCATATATCATACAGAATGTGGTCGATTTGACATGCGGCACCTGAGAGACGATCCTACGTTTTTTTCCAGCGAGTGCTCTTTACCGATGAAGCAACGTTTACTAACCACTTTAATGAAAATTTTCATAACATGTAGTACTGGGCCGCCGAAATCCACACTAGCTTGGTCAGGTACAACATCAACGTCCTTGGGGAGCAATTTATTGGTGCGGCTTCATAGGAAATTACATTGTAGGATCTTACTTCATCTCCGACGTTTTAAATGGACGTTTATATTCACACTTTGTGATGAACATTCTGCCGGTTGCTACACGACGGTTGTCCAGCTCACTCGTCCCATGTTGCAATGCCAATACTGAATGAGAACATTCCTGGATGTTGAATGGCACGGAATTCTGTTGTCAAATGGCCTGCGAGGTCCGCCGTTTTGACTCCTCTTAGCTTATTTTTTTGGGGAGCACCCAAAAATGCAGTCTAGGACAAAGCTCCATCTACGCCAGACGTCATGTGTAGTCGAATCACCAGTGCATAGTCCACTGTAATTATATCTGTTCATCGTTCTTTCGTACGACTATTGCAAATGTGCCTTATCAGCCCGTGGTCAACAGTTTGACCACATGGTTTAATAAAGGATAAAGTTATTTTTTTGGAAGACAAAATTTATCATACGTGATTTGCGTGGTTACCAAATGATTGTCAGTAAATTGGTTATTTGCATTGCAGTGTCAAATGTGTCGGCAGCTCGTAACACTGTCATTACTCGCTTACGTTCAACATGAAACGATGTTTCGTTAAGAAGAATAGTTATTTTGCGGCATACAGGTAGGCACCAAAGTATTTTTAATAAAATGTTCAGTTCAACAAATGTATCCCGTATGCAGTGTAGGTAGAGACAGTCGTCCGACAGCATATATTTCACTTCTAGGAAGTATACAACCACGTACCTCGGAAAAGACAGAGCAGATCTTCCTTCTAACATTTAAATATTTAATATAGTACTTGTTTTTTGGAGCATGCAAGACCTCTTTACTTCTTAAGGAATGAACAGTTGATTTCTCTGTTTCAGCTCACGTAAACCTGGGAGGATACAGAAATTTGGAACAGTCCTTTACGATAAGCTAGTTTCCAGCCTACCTCTTACTTCATTATACAACATTCGTAGGTGAACCTGTATCTGGGTCGTAAGTCGATTCAAGGTGAAATAAAGCCCTATTCTCGTAGCGCAGGCCTACCTCACGATAAACAATTACACAGCATGGTCCGAGACGCCTGACTGTCAATGTTTGCACAGCGAATGCAATTTCTGGCCACTGTGCTCTCACAGTCTTTGACGTTTTTCGACTTTCTTTATGACAGGTTTCAACATCGACATCAATATTAACAAACGCTGTATCACTGTAATTGTCTTATCAAGAAGTGGCGAATGCAGTTATAAAAAGTATATGGTTCCCTTTTTTACCTCAGTTGCCACCAGCGCTAAAAACATTAACCAAACAAAAACATACGTACCCCTCGACGCTCTAACATTTACCGAAAACCGCGTCTCGAAATGTGTAACCGTTCACGAAATAAAAAGTGTGTTACGTCTTACGTGACTCACCCTGTATGATTGATGGTAGATACAGGGGCAACGTCGGAAGAGATAAGAAGCTATCAGCAGTAATTTTGGAAGCCCTACTACTTAATTCCATATAATTCCAACAATACCGACAATCCTTCTTTCCACGAACAATACGAGACTGGAATAGAAGGAAGAACCGATAGAAGTACTCAAGGCACCCTCCGCCACACACCGTCAGGTGGCTTGCGGAGTATGGATGTAGATGTAGATGTAGGTTCATGGGCAGCGGTGTGTAATGATTTTTGTACCGAATTTGTGTTCATGTCGCTCACAATTCAACATTTATGTTATTGTGGTTGGAATCTATGAAAGCGGTACTTGGTTCTCGATTTAGGTAGTCTGTGGTTTTCTAAAAATCGTTTGCAGCGAATACAAGAATTTGTTTAACAGAGTAATGACCAGTTCACTCCACACTGATGGATACGTTATTCGAAATGCCGTCGAACTCAACGGCATATTAAAGGCCTACCTTCACATCTCCCCCGTATGTTTCTGGATGGCTTTAACGGTTCCTGCGAAGAATTCCGGTTGAGGGTTTAGCTACTGAGACTGCTTTGTGGATAATTTTCCACTGATATTCAGTACATTTTCCCATCAAAACCATATCGTGGGGCACCTCATTATGTTATTTACCTCTTCTACATAAGTTAAATTATTTTTCTGTTAGTCCGCAGCTCGTGGTCGTGCGGTAGCGTTCTCGCTTCCCACGCCTGGGTTCCCGGGTTCGATTCCCGGCGGGGTCAGGGATTTTCTCTGCCTCGTGATGACTGGGTGTTGTGTGCTGTCCTTAGGTTAGTTAGGTTTAAGTAGTTCTAAGTTCTAGGGGACTGATGACCATGGATGTTAAGTCCCATAGTGCTCAGAGCCATTTTTCTGTTGCACGAACGAACAAATAGCTGCTACTGACTTTCTTCTGCAAAACAGGGCAACTGCACTGTAACACCAGGAAGGATAGAATATAAGAAAAAATTGTTTTGTGCATATGCAGGGTGTTAGGGGTACAAGTGGAGATACTGTGATCATTGGTATCTCAATATGTACCCACGTCATTGTAGTAGTTGTTTTTCCTATGCGAATAAAAGGCCTCCAGCAAACACGTAACACAATTTACTACCTGGTGTTTTCTGCGCGGTAGTAACTGCACCTCTAAGTGGACTACACCTGTCACTCTACGTGTCCACACTTCAACACCTGACCTATTGTCCTGGGGAAGAGTGACATTAATGGTTTTCACTTGCTAATGTGCTTGGAGGTACTAACCAATGTAAAAACATGTTACTTCCAACAAGAATAATTATTGGTCTGCAAATGAAGTAAATACTGGTGTAACGTTATTTAGTAGACTGTCTCAGTCAGCAAAATAATACCGAACTTATATCTCTAACACGCTGTATAGTCCAAGCTACTGGGATCAATACATCATTAAATTTGCAGGCGATTTAAGGATATACAGGATGGGAAATTAAGTACGATGAGTTGCCATCCCTGGTAGCAACAATGGCTCTAACACCCCTGGGCAAGGTACATAGCTTGGATGATAGGTAAGAGTACGTCATTCCATGCCGCTTCAGTCAATCTCAAAGGTCATCAATCGTAGTGCTTGGCGAGTGGTGGCATGACAGTCTCTCCGTAACCCAAGAACAAATGAAGTGAAGACCTGGACAACGTGATGACCAGGACAAAATTCGACCAACCTGTGTACATGGGCAGCTTGAGGTCTTCCATTATCTTGTTGAAAAACCATGTCTCGAAGACCTCGAAGATAGGACACAACTACCGCAGGTAACATGCTTCAAATATTATGCCTCTCACCTACATTACGGTGTAAGCGAAACCATCTATTGTAGTGGATAATGAAATTGGCAATGTTTTCAGTGGCTGACTGATCTGGAGAATTAGCTGTCCGACGCAACCACTGAGCAATCTACATAGAGAGGGGTCAGGACAGCAAATAAAACGTGCGGTCTTGTATTATCTTGTTGATATTCAGCGTCATGTTGAACGCGAAGGTGGGCACAGTCACCGGCTTTAGCACGTCAGAAATTTAACCCCTGCCGTCCCAATTACCACCTAAGCGAATCGGAGATCTTCTTGATGTGAACCCAATGGCAAATCATACAATCACGCCATTTGTTGAATTCTTGTAACGATGGAGAATGTGATTTAACAACAATCGTTCCACAGGCGGAGACGTGCATGGTGATAATGATTGCAGAACTGAGACTATCCTCAGACGTATCCGCGGTATCAATTCGGCGTCCAGTGTTGCCGTAATGCGCACCTCTGTTGATGCACTTCAGTCTTCGTCTGCCGCCACAACAGTCGCCATGTTGACAGTCATCCCACTGTCCGTATGGATACTCTCGCCTTACACTTTGATAATGTTGTCATTTTAGTGGTCAGCAGTGAACAGTGGATATGGTGATGGGAACCTTATGTAAATCCTTACCTGTATCATAAAAAATGAACGACAGCGTGAAAGACGGCGAAACTGACGGTTTCGTCGGCTTTCACATTGTCGATATTTGAGGTGCAAATTATATACGATGATAAGTAGATCGAATTAATTTAATTTGAAAATAACGTATTCCTTCATTTTTTATTAAAGATTATCCGATAGTGATTGCCAGAACATGAAATACATGTAGGCGTTTTGTTTCTTGAGAATTATGTTTCGCTGGGCTGGTAGTTTCACAGACAGATCAAAGCTGGCCAATCGGCACCATGTAGGTTGTAAAGGTGACGCCGACTTCACGTAGGACAGCGTTAGGCGAAGGATGTTGTGTGGGCTGGACAGGGTCAGCGGACGCCCGTCGCGAGCCGACACAGTGGTGACAGCAGGTAACCCCCTCGTTGGAATTCTGCACGAGATGATCGCCGCTCTCACGTTCGTAATGCGTTTATCTGCGGTGAGGGTGTTGTAAAGTACAGTGAAGGCGGGCAACAATGAGCTTTGGGCGGAGAATGCAGAGACCACGACGCCGTTCTGCCGATAGGAGAGCAACATACCGGTGGACACTACGCAGGCTCTTTGAAAGGTACAGGTATTTATGGCTCTAAGCTCTCGGCAGAACACGGTAGGCAAGGTCTGAGAATTCTGTAAGTGTGAGACGGCAAGTTTCCCGTCCCAAAATTACCTGTACCTGGGCTCTCATGATAGGAATCTTTGGATTGTCGTAGGAAGCAATATGGTAACACGCTCCTTTGAGGCACCGACAGGACAGAGCCAAAACACATTCGTTTCTTTAGCTGTCGGCATCTAGGTGCAAAAATGCAGGAATTTCATTTTTCAGCCTGATCTAACGTAGTATTTTCGGAATATTATGGAGAACTGACTCTTGTGATTGGATGACTGATCTTGAGAGGATAGGATTTGCTTTCGAAGAAGGGGCGAATGTTACGAGTGGATACAGGAGGAACTATAGTGGATTTCGTCCGCTGCTAGTGAGAGAATCACTTCCATTCCTGATCGCAGAATTCGATGTGAGGTCATTTCACTGCAGCTCCAATTGGAACATCATGTGAGGTTTGCGTTCGGTAGCGTTTCGGGGTTTGCAGGGATCGTCCGACACAACGACCGCCGGCAGCAGCACCAGCCGACTACACAACGATGCTGTAAGAAAAAAAAGTAACATCTTCAATCGGCTTCGGCGTATATAGGTAGCAGTGTGCTCAGTAAACGTTAAGTGTGTTAATGACTAGGAGGAAGACGCACTTCTAGCAGGCATAGTTTTACGATCTCAGTTTTTGGCAATCAGTCGTCCGATCGCGGAAACTGCCAGTATTCTAATAATGCAGTAACCTACCTACCGTTTATTTTCGTAAATCCCCACCAACTTTAGTTACTTGTAAATGCTTCATGTTCTCGTGATAATTTGTCAGTGAATATGATGTTATTAAACATGTTCGTGTTATACTTCAGTACAACTACTGCACTCGCTTTCTGTGAGTTCTGCAATAGATCAGTGACAACTCTGATTTTCATTAAATACGTATCTCACCGGGACATAAAATTAAATTACAGTGTCACTATACCACGACCCTTTTAAATTGTGTACGAGCATAATTTAGCGTATATAAAAAAAGTTGGTGTGCAACAAATAATAGTTTACATTCTTCATTGTGCATCTACATACCAACACAGATTAGTTACCTACAGACGTAGGCATTGGGGTAGTACAGTTGGTCGTCATAAATACTCGGGAGGAGACGAAACATTGTGCACAAATATCTGTTGTTGTTGTTGTGGTCTTCAGTCCTGAGACTGGTTTGATGCAGCTCTCCATGCTACTCTATCCTGTGCAAGCTTCTTCATCTCCCAGTACCTACTGCAACCTACATCCTTCTGAATCTGCTTAGTGTATTGATCTCTTGGTCTCCCTCTACGATTTTTACCCTCCACGCTGCCCTCCAATGCTAAATTTGTGATCCCTCGATGCCTCAGAACATGTCCTACCAACCGACCCCTTCTTCTAGTCAAGTTGTGCCACAAACTTCTCCTCTCCCCAATCCTATTCAATACTTCCTCATTAGTTACGTGATCTACCCACCTTATCTTCAGCATTCTTCTGTAGCACCACATTTCGAAAGCTTCTATTCTCTTCTTGTCCAAACTAGTTATCGTCCATGTCTCACTTCCATACATGGCTACACTCCATACAAATACTTTCAGAAACGACTTCCTGACACCTAAATCTATATTCGATGTTAACAAATTTCTCTTCTTGAGAAACGCTTTCCTTGCCATTGCCAGTCTACATTTTATATCCTCTCTACTTCGATCATCATCAGTTACTTTGCTCCCCAAATAGCAAAACTCCTTTACTACTTTAAGTGTCTCATTTCCTAATCTAA
This sequence comes from Schistocerca cancellata, assembly GCF_023864275.1. Lineage (NCBI taxonomy): Eukaryota > Metazoa > Arthropoda > Insecta > Orthoptera > Acrididae > Schistocerca > Schistocerca cancellata. The sequence continues at coordinate 320,165,153 of NC_064630.1, read as the reverse complement.
TTCCCTCAGCATCACCCGACTTAATTCGACTACATTCCATTATCCTCGTTTTGCTTTTGTTGATGTTCATCTTATATCCTCCTTTCAAGACACTGTCCATTCCGTTCAACTGCTCTTCCACGTCCTTTGCTGTCTCTGACAGAACTACAATGTCATCGGCGAACCTCAAAGTTTTTACTTCTTCTCCATGAATTTTAATACCTACTCCGAATTTTTCTTTTGTTTCCTTTACTGCTTGCTCAATATACAGATTGAATAACATCGGGGAGAGGCTACAACCCTGTTTCACACCTTTCCCAACCACTGCTTCTCTTTCATGCCCCTCGACTCTTATAACTGCCATCTGGTTTCTGTACAAATTGTAAATAGCCTTTCGCTCCCTGTATTTTACCCCTGCCACCTTCAGAATTTGAAAGAGAGTATTCCAGTCAACATTGTCAAAAGCTTTCTCTAAGTCTACAAATGCTAGAAACGTAGGTTTGCCTTTTCTTAATCTTTCTTCCAAGATAAGTCGTAAGGTCAGTATCGCCTCACTTGTTCCAACATTTCTACGAAATCCAAACTGATCTTCCCCGAGGTCGGCTTCTACCAGTTTTTCCATTCGTCTGTAAAGAATTCGCGTTAGTATTTTGCAGCTGTGACTTATTAAACTGATAGTTCGGTAACTTTCACATCTGTCAACACCTGCTTTCTTTGGGATTGGAATTATTATATTCTTCTTAAAGTCTGAGGGTATTTCGCCTGTCTCATACATCGTGCTCACCAGATGGCAGAGTTTTGTCATGACTGGCTCTCCTGAGGCCATCAGTAGTTCTAATGGAATGTTGTCTACTCCCGGGGCCTTGTTTTGACTCAGGTCTTTCATTGCTCTGTCAAACTCTTCACGCAGTATCTTATCTCCCATTTCATCTTCATCTACATCCTCTTCCATTTCCATAATATTGTCCTCAAGTACATCGCCCTTGTATAAACCCTCTATATACTCCTTCCACCTTTCTGCTTTCCCTTCTTTGCTTAGAACTGGGTTGCCATCTGAGCTCTTGATATTCATACAAGTGGTTCTCTTCTCTCCAAAGGTCTCTTTAATTTTCCTGTAGGCAGTATCTATCTTACCCCTAGTGAGACAAGCCTCTACATCCTTACATTTGTCCTCTAGCCATCCCTGCTTAGCCAATTTTCACTTCCTGTCGATTTCATTTTTGAGACGTTTGTATTCCTTTTTGCCTGCTTAATTTACTGCATTTTTATATTTTCTCCTTTCATCAATTAAATTCAATATTTCTTCTGTTACCCAAGGATTTCTATTAGCCCGCGTCTTTTTACCTACTTGATCGTCTGCTGCCTTCAACACTTCATCCCTCAGAGCTACCCATTCTTCTTCTACTGTATTTCTTTCCCCCATTCCTGTCAATTGTTCCCTAATGCTCTCCCTGAAACTCTCTACAACCTCTGGTTCTTTCAGTTTATCCAGGTCCCATCTCCTTAAATTCCCACCTTTTTGCAGTTTCTTCAGTTTCAATCTGCAGTTCATAACCAATAGATTGTGGTCAGAATCTACATCTGCCCCAGGAAATGTCTTACAATTTAAAACCTGGTTCCTAAATCTCTGTCTTACCATTATATAATCTATCTGAAACCTGTCAGTATCTCCAGGCTTCTTCCATGTATACAGCCTCCTTTCATGATTCTTGAACCAAGTGTTAGCAATGATTAAGTTATGCCCTGTGCAAAATTCTACAAGGCGGCTTCCTCTTTCATTCCTTCCCCCCAATCCATATTCACCTACTATGTTTCCTTCTCTCCCTTTTCCTCCTGACGAATTCCAGTCACCCATCACTATTAAACTTTCGTCTCCCTTCACTACCTGAATAATTTCTTTTATCTCGTCATACATTTCATCTATTTCTTCATCATCTGCAGAGCTAGTTGGCATATAAACTTGTACTACTGTAGTAGGCATGGGCTTTGTGTCTATCTTGGCCACAATAATGCGTTCACTATGCTGTTCGTAGTAGCTAACCCGCACTCCTATTTTTTTATTCATTATTAAACCTACTCCTGCATTACCCCTATTTGATTTTGTATTTATAACCCTGTAATCACCTGACCAAAAGTCTTGTTCCTCCTGCCACCGAACTTCACTAATTCCCACTATATCTAACTTTAACCTATCCATCTCCCTTTTTAAATTTTCTAACCTACCTGCCCGATTAAGTGATCTGACATTCCACGCTCCGATCCGTAGAACGCCAGTTTTCTTTCTCCTGATAACGACGTCCTCTTGAGTAGTCCCCGCCCGGAGATCCAAATGGGGGACTATTTTACCTCCGGAACATTTTACCCAAGAGGACGACATCATCATTTAATCATACAGTAGAGCTGCATGTCCTCGGGAAAAATTACGGCTGTAGTTTCCCCTTGCTTTCAGCCGTTCGCAGTACCAGCACAGCAAGGCCGTTTTGGTTAATGTTACAAGGCCAGATCAGTCAGTCATCCAAACTGTTGCCCCTGCAACTACTGAAAAGGCTGCTGCCCCTCTTCAGGAACCACATGTTTGTCTGGCCTCTCAATAGATACCCCTCCGTTGTGGTTGCACCTACGGTACGGCCATCTGTATCGCTGAGGCACGCAAGCCTCCCCACCAACGGCAAGGTCCATGGTTCGTGGGGGATGGACACAAATATCTAATTCCTATAAATTCTAAGTTACTAACGATTATAGGCACTTGAGACATGTAGCACCCCTGTTGGCCATGCGTCGGTAGCGACGCGATGGACTCCACGAGACTCAGGAAATGTTAGGGAACCAACCTGTTCCATCACCTCTCAGCATCCGCTCACAGCTCGTGGTGATTGCTCGGCAATTTTGTGGTTTAACAAACCTTCCAAGTTGCAATATTGATTTCCGTTATTGCTTGATGACTAGTTTCGATCATAAACTGTTTATCAAACCATTCTAAAAACAGAAACCATTGCAAATTACTGCAGGGCTGAAATACAGTTACCTAAATGAGACACTGCAGTGTGAAAGTTATTAGGAAGACTAGGATAGAGGACGCTCATCGAAAACACGCTATTTTGCAGCAACTTCATTTTACATATTCTCTTCTTTGTCTCTTTTTTCAATTTTCTGCAAAGTAACTAACCACCCATGTGATAAGAAGCATTACAAAATACGTATTTCAAATATAATAAAATGTTTACAAGAAGATATGTAAGCTAGGATTTCTAAGCAAAAAGGTGTCCATATGTCATAATGCTATCCCCAAATTCGGCTTGTCGATGAAATAAGTTTCGAGCTCTTTGACGACGCTGGTAATACAAAAAAAAAGTTTTCAAAGCACCAATAAATAAATCCAAAGACAAATTTTCACAGACATCTTTGTACGGTATGGGAAGATACTAAACTCCAACAGTATTTAAACCGCATATTCAGATACAAAACGACTACATAGTCAGACATAAAATAATGGCAAAACCGTATCGACAAGTATAAACCGTTAAAGACAGTCGGAAGTAAAGGACAAATAAGTGTGACACGGTAATACATGAAAATTCAGCATGAATAAAATCACACTGTCAGATGTGAAACATTTACATGAAAACCAGACAAAACAATGTTAAAACGACGTAGTCAGGTATAAAATCGTTGCATAGAATCGAACATAAATTAAAGGTAACGAATAAATATTAGAGGTACATATACCTTAGAACTCATGCTGAAAAATCCCTGTACTCACAACAAAGAGCATATATTCAGATACGCTATAAAATACCGTACGTAAATGAAACGAATACCTTTTTTACATTCATTTGCCCCTCAAAATTTGAAAGCAGAGCAGATATCAGTAATAAGCTATCAAGGTAATATTGTTCTTCTGACAGAGATTTAAAATAGTGATTCTATGTTAAAAATAGCTTAATTGGTATCAAAACGAGACGGTGAATGTTAACTATGTTCCTATAGGACACTGACCATGAATCCAAAATACATTGCACTCATTTTAGTTACAAAGCCTCACAAAAACGTCATCAAGTAATAAAGAAAATAAATGTTTCAACTTGGACGGTTCTCCACAGTTTACTGGATAATTTGGTAAACCGTTCTGCCTGGTAGCATTTAGGAAATGATATGAGTATATAGCCTGGACTGAAAACAAAATAAGTGTAGTTTAAAATATTGCCTGGAGCCTCATGCGCGTATGGAAAGTGACTGTCTTTGGATCACGACTGCTTTTTACGACCTCTGACGGAAAGGAGTCGCCCCCGTGATCTGCGCCTGATAATGAACCAATTAGCGAGTCGGCCGATGAGAGACCGCAGGCCGGCCACAGCCGTCTTCATTAGCGACAGCCCGAGGCAGCACGCCTCCCCGCCATGAGGCCGCACAGTACTGTGTCAGAGCCGTGTTGCCGGAAGCCGTTTATGGGTCGTCGTTGTCATTTTCATTCTTGGAGGAGGAATACAAATGCGTGTCGAAGAAAGTTATTTTGAAGTTATTCCTCTTGTTCGCGTTCCTCTGCACCATACGGATTAGGCAGTTGCCTGCTCCGGCTTCATACACCGTACCATTTTTAATGCGCTCTCCTTACATTTCTCCTGCTCGTTGACTTTATACACTACTGGCCGTTAAAATTGCTACACCACCAAGACGAGGTGCTAAAGACGCGAAATTTAACCGACAGGAAGAAGATGCTGTGATATGCAAATTATTAGCTTTTCACAGCATTCACACAAGGTTGGCGCCGGTGACGACACCTACAACGCTCTGACATGAGGAAAGTTTCCAAACGATTTCTCATACACAAACAGCAAGCTGACCGGCGTTGCCTGGTGAAACGTTGGTGTGATGCCTCTTGTAAGGACGAGAAATGCGTACCATCACGTTTCCGACTTTGATAAAGGTCGGATTGTTCCCTATCGCGATTGCGGTTTATCGTATCGCGACATTGCTGCTCTCGTTGGTCGAGATCCAATGACTTTTAGCAGAATATGGCATCAGTGGGTTCAGGAGGGTAATACGGAACGCCGTGCTGGATCCCAACGGCTTCGTCGAGATGACAGGCATGTTATCCGCATGGCTGTAACGGATCATGAAGCCACGTCTCGATCCCTGAGTCAACAAATGGGGACATTTGCAAGACAACACCCATCTGCACGAACAGTTCGACGACGTTTGCAGCAGGATGGAGTATCAGCTCGGAGACCATGGCTGCGGTTACCCTTGACGCTGCATCACAGGCAGGAGCGCCTGCGATGGTGTACTCAACGACGAACCTGGGTGCACGAATGGCAAAACGTCATTTTTTTCTTACGAATCCAAGTTCTGTATACAGCATCATCATGGTCGCATCCGTGTTTGGCGACTTCGCGGTGAACGCACACTGGAAGCGTGTATTTGTCATTGCCATACTGGCGTATCATCCGGGGAGATAGTATGGGGTGCCATTGGTTATGAGTCTCTTTCACCTCTTCTTTACATTGACGGCACTTTGAACAGTGGACGTTACATTTCAGATGTGTTACGACCCGTGGCTCTACCCTTCATTCGATCCCTGCGAAACCCTTCATGTCATCAGGAGAATGCACGACCGCATGTTGCAGGTCCTGTACGGGCCTTTCTGGATACAGAAAATGTTCGACTGCTTCCCTGGCCAGCACATGCTCCAGATATGTCACCAATTGAAAACGTCTGGTCAATGGTAGACGAACTACTGGCTCGTCACAACACGCCAGTTCTACCCTTGATGAACTGTGGTATCGTGTTGAAGCTGCATGGGCAGCTGTACCTGTACACCCCATCCAAGGTCTGTTTGACTCAATGCCCAGGCGTATCAAGGCCGTTATTACGGCCAGAGGTGGTTGTTCTGGGTACTGATTCCTCAGGATCTATGCACCCAAATTGCGTGAAAATGTAATCACATGTCAGTTGTAGTATATTATATTTGTCCAATGAATACCCGTTTATCATCTGCATTTCTTCTTGGTGTAGCAATTTTAATGGTCAGTAGCGTATATTTATCCTGCCGAAAGCCAACATCGTCACGTGGACACGTAACATAACTGCGCGGTGCAGTCATGTTAATGTGATCACCGGTGAAAAGCGTGAATAACTACCTTCTAGAACGTGGACGTGTAGGAAGAGCGTCAATTAAGTTTTGAAAGCTGCGTGGATAGGAGGCATGCCTACCCCCAGGGCAGTGGCTAGTTGCACTAGATTTCTCTGTTGAGGATCCATGACGTGAACATCCCGATCGAGATGGTCCCACGGATTCTCGGTTGGGTGTAAATCCGGGGAATTTACTGGCCAGGAGAGTATGGTAAACTCTTCATGCGGTTTTCTAGCCACGCTTTTACACTTCGACTGATGTGACACGTTACATTGTTCTGCTGGTAGATGGCATCGCGCCGAAAATGGATGGAAGTGGTCTCCAAGGATAGATGCATGCTTGTGTTCATCCATTATGCCTTCCAGAACGATGAGATCACACAGGTACTGCCATGAAAACATTGGCCAGACTTCCTCCTCCGGCCTGTACCATTCCGACATTCATTGCAGAGTCGTATACGCCAACGGTGATCTGTCTGATGCAACATAAAACGTACCTCACCTGCCGCCACTTGGTGGACGTTCGGTTTTGGCACTGGCGTGGAAGTTCCAGCCTTCGTCGCCGATGAACAGCAGTGCGCATGGGTGCATGAAACGGGTGCTTGTTGCGGAAACCTATACGCAGCAACGTTTGCTGAATATTCTTTGAGAAGGCACTGTTGACAGCATCTGGAAGGTCGGTTGCTCAATAATTTCACATCTGTTCACCTGTACACATCCCCACAGTCGTGAATCACCCCTGTGATCTATGGCCAGTATTGCACCACAATCGTCTCGGTGCCGAATTTGATAGGGCCATTTTGCCATGTGCAGTATATACCACGACGGCACATGAACAGTTGACATACTTACCCGTTTCCACCCTCGGCCCGGAAGCCAATGATCATGCCAATTTAGACGTCAGATAAGTCACTCTGTGTCCGCATTATGACAACGACTGCACTGCTGTCCGCGTCCCCCACGCGTTTTCTATACTCTCCGCTGCTAATGGTGCCACCTGCCGCCACGGAGTGGTTGCTGCATCTTGACGTCCAACACAGCCGATGACTGGATCGTGAAATAACTAAGTGTAAAGAGTTCAAATGTCATAACTTGACAGCATCTAGCTCACTGAACGTAGATTTTTCTGTCTTCTTTGGTGCATGAGACTGCGAGAAATCGTCTTGCCTACTCATTTGCACACTTACAGGAGGACACTACGCACTGAGACCCCACCTCTAGGAACTAGTTCTGCTCCATATGACGCCTTAACGGATATGACTGAGTCACTTCCAGGCAGCCCATTCTTCTGGCTACGGCAGACATACTTGTAGTCCTTACTCAGGTGGCGGCCGTCCTCCCATTTTGAAAAAAATGTGTTCAAATGTGTGTGAAATCTTATGGGACTTAACTGCTAAGGTAATCAGCCCCTAAGCTTACACACTACTTAACCTAAATTATCCTAAGGACAAACACACACACCCATGGCCGAGGGAGGACTCGAACCTCCGCCGGGACCAGCCGCACAGTCCATGACTGCAGTGCCTTAGACCGCTCGGCTAATCCCGGGCGGTCCCCTATTTTGAGTCGTGCTCTACTCAGAATGAATCCGTACATTAGTTTTCGTTATAAAAGACAGGTACTACAGATCGCTGTAATAAAAGCATTGTGTTACCATTATTCCAATTATTTGTTTGGAGAAATCTAGTATTTTGCTGCTTCATTTCCGCATAATATCCCTTTCCTTATGCAAAAAAAGTATTTGTAAATGATAACAGCTGCAAAATACAGTGCCTGACGAAAAGTGAAGCATCAAGAAGATATGGTCGTATGTCAATGCAACTTCACGGTAAAACGGCCATTGGGGTCCCGGGATCTATGATGCACTGGCGTAGCGCGAGAAATGCCGCAACTTGTTCTCCCTGGAGGGTCCAGTCACTCCGTGAAGCCTAACTTGTCTCCTAAGAGCTATAATAATCTTTATGGATTTTAGTAATCCTGATGCCAGGTAGTTGATCACTTTGTCTGTTTATTATTGAGGTGGAATGTCAGCTACTTCTTTTTGATAAAACTGTGTTTAAATTGTGATATCTTGACTCCATAATCACATTAGACTAAATAAAAATCAGTCATGCTATTAGAGGATATACAGCGTTTGCGTAAAGGTCCCAGAGCGGGCGAAGTGGCCATCTTGGCAGACGTTTTACGCTACTTTGTGTGGAGAGGAAATTGTAAAAGCAGCGGTCTTAAGAACGGCACCGCGGCATCACTTACAGGAGATGTGTCTAACAGTGGCCTAGAAGCGGCAAATAAAGAGACGAAAAAGAAAGTAAAAAAAAGGAAAAAAGGAAAGCAGCCGAAGAGGAAGAAGGAAGTAAAAAGAAAATTGCGAAGAACGGGAAACCCAACCCCAGAAGAACTCTTTTTGGTGACAACGATAAAGAAGCAGAGTGCATCTACTGCGAAGAAAAGATTTTCAACTTGAAAGCCAGAAGAGCGGTAGATTAAGTACTAACTGTGCCCCCACTGGGCTTACTAATCCTGTATAGGAGTTGAGGAACAGAGTTTGATTTTTACTGCTGAAAGTTGTAAATCGAATAGGTTCCACAAAAGAAACGCATTTAGTTGTTTGTTAAAACAGATTTTCTTAGCCCTATTTTTGAATTTAAAGCTAAGGGGTCGCTTTACATGCTCATGTCGGACAAAGTGGCCGTTTTGCCGCTCTGTGAAATGTGAATTGTTTAAAGCACATAATTTGATGCCAAGGTTATTACACTATTCTGTATCGTACTTCAATAACATAATCACTGACTTCAGTGCATTTCCGTCTATTACTACTCAGCTTAAAATATAGTAATACCTCAGTATGGCCACACTGCCCGGCTCTTCCCTACATCAGCGGGCGCACAAATTCTCTGTGATTGGTACATCGGCTACAGGAGTGCATTAGTGTTTTACCAGGCCTGGTAAGGTGTATTAGTTGCGTGAACAGAATCATATTTTAGGTAATTACTGTGAATTACACTGAGATGCCCTCTACTTGTGTGACAAAGTTTGAAAGGGACCTCATTATGGGTCTCCATTTGCCCGGCTAGTCGAACAGCCTAATATCCAGATTTGCGGGACATTCGGATGTGAGAGTGACCCGACACGGAACTGCATGGGAAAGAGCCGGCACATTCGTCGTCAAGGTTTCGTTCGACACATCTGACCACCTCACTCTTGTGACACGAAAGTCATTTGTTGTATTTTGGAAAGAGAAATTTGATCGCGGGTCGCTTTCTAAGGGCGGACACACGGCGACCGGCGAGGCCGGCTCAGCCACCGAGCGGGTGAGAGAGACGGCGGTGAGAGAGTGATCAGCGGCAGATCGCTCCAAGTGGGCCTGTCAGTTTCAAATGGCTGGCGGTTACGTGACGTCACGCGGGTTTACCCCGTTCCAGCGCATGGCTTTAAGACAATGCTTTATCCACGTTTGCGTTGATTACACGCAAATGCAAATTACTACGACAAGATACGATATGGCAAATGGAAGATGAGTTGAGACTAATCAGCCGAGACGCTGATACGATTTATACGAATTTTATATCAAACGATATTAAATAAACAACGCTGCAATATGTGCAATTCACTGAATAATTTATGACTTTTGAAGCAATGCAGGTACAGAGTAGAGAGAGTGTTCGATTTAAAGGTCTCATCGAAACACAGCGACTGATATAATTGTTTGATTTTCAGCATTAATATTTCATTAGTAAAACATTGATTTTACTAGTTCGTTAACAGTAATTAATTAAAACAATAAATACGAGGGTGAGTCAAATGAAAACCTTAAATATTTTTTAAAAATATTATTTATTGTGCAGAAGTGGTACAAAGCTGTATCACTTTTCAACATAATCTCCCCCACGCTCAATGCAAGTCCTCCAGCGCTTACAAAGTGCATGAATTCCTTTAGAAAAAATTCTTTTGGTAGTCCGCGCAACCACTCATGCACTGCGTGGCGTACCTTTTCACCAGAACGGAACTTCTTTCCTCCCATTTACGTCTTTGAGTGGTCCAAACATATGAAAATCACTTGGGGCAAGGTCTGGTGAGTATGGTGGATGAGAAAGACACTCGAAATGCAGGTCTGTGGTTGTTGCAACTGTTGTACGGGCAGTGTGGGGCCTTGCATTGTCATGTTGCAAAAGGACACCTGCTGACAGCAATCCACGTCGCTTTGATTTGATTGCAGGCCGCAGATGATTTTTTAGGAGATCTGTGTATGATGCACTGGTGACAGTGGTCCCTCTAGTCACAACTCGTTGGGCCCGACCTGGACGAGGAGCATCTTCCACCGAACTCACACCATTTGCGAACTTCCTACTTCCTTCGTAGACTTGGAGCTGTGACAAACATGCATCACCGTACTGAATCTTCATTCGTCGATGAATTTCAATAGGTTTCACACCTTCACTACGCAAAAACCGAAGAACAGAACGCTGTCCTTCCCTGGTTCAAGTTGGGCCGCCATGGTTATACTGATACTGCGACGGTATGTGTGCACCTGCACTATGCTGCCACCTGCAGGTTATTCTGTACGCTGTTTGTAGCACGCTCACCAACTTACAGGATAACGGCGCGAAATTTCGATTTCTCATTACAAATTTAAGGTTTTCATTTGACTCACCCTCGTACAATACAGATATTCTAACAGAAAGGCAGTGTTTGATAGTGGGTGTCGTTACACACATTTCAACCTCATTAGTTTGTGATTTTGTAGTTATTATCATATGCTGTCTTTGCATAGTTTTGCCCATATTTGTTTAACATTTATGTATATGTAAATTCTCATATGGACAGTGGTGCCTTATAAAGATCTGTAGTGTTATTTATTGGCAGAAATGGACAGAAACGGTTTAGGCACTCTGCAAAGATAATTACAGAACATTAAATCATTAATTCTGGGCGAACTATTGCAGCTACAAATTTCTGTAATATGTAATTTTTATGAGAATTTGAGCGCGCATATAATGGCGCAAACATGTAAAAAGTCATGCAAAGAAGTGGTGATCAGTGGAAAGCAGTTACGTGACGTAGCCTGGAGAATCGTAGATCGAGGCTATTTGAGTGGAGCTGACTCAAAGGAGGACAGAGTTCTAAGCGCCTATGCTCGACGCGACACTTTGGTGTTAGTTTTTGCGGTTCCAGAAGTGTTGAACTTAGCCGAATTTCACGTGTGCGCGCAAACGGAAGAAAGATTTCTTAGCAAAGAATCCGGATTTAGGATATTTTCGGAGTGAAACGCAGTAGGGACTTGGGTTTTTCACATGTTGTGTCTTTTGATGATTGTCTTTGTAAGCAAACGGGACTTTGTTGCAAAATCGTCAATGTTGGACTCTTGTTTCATTCGAGTGCCGCTGCAATTAGCCGCTGAAGCGTTACTGTGGTACTCACTTTAATTTTGAAATTATGAATTGTGTTGCTGACACGGTCAGGTTGGAATCCAATTATTTTCGCCGAATTTAGGTGAGTGATACTGAAACAGTGACATTGGACTTTAATTGTGTTTAAACCATTCGGAACTTTGAATATCTTGTCGCATCCGACACTTGAGGAATTCGCGCCAGTGTTAAGTGAACTTTATATCATCGGGATTAGGTCGTGTCTTAGCGAACTGATCGATTTGCTACATACCAATCGATGTTCTTCAGCGTTCAACAACTTTTATTAAAATTCACATCGTTTTCAATATCGCTAGTGGGGACTCGAGCAATAATTAAAACGGCGTGTAACTATCTGAAAGATACCACCAGTGTACTATATATAGTTATGATTAAAAACTTTGGAATTTTTAAAACTTGACACACGCATTCGATTCGTCATTTGAGTTCAGCCTCCTAGACTGTACCCTGATTAACATTTGTACTTATCGGTCAGCAGCATCGTGAGTATTTTATTTATATCTGGCAGCAGCAAGGCTAGGAGTTCATCCTAGAGTTAGATGACGAGAGCCAGCGAGCAGAAGCAAATGCAGCCTCATTCCTATTCCGCCGACCGTCGGATTGTGCATCAACTACATCGCAGCTCCTTCAAATCTGTACTTGGCATCCGAGACCAAGTAACGGACTCCTTGCAATATTCTGTGTCCTCCGGCACTGTCTGGTCACACTGGCAACAGTTGGGCCACGGAATTACCGTCTCGTGCGTAGGCTGCCGTTAACACCGCGACACAAATGGCCGTATTTGGAATTGCGTCGTGACGAGCAAGCATGGATTGCTGATGAAGGGCATCGCCCAGTATTTAACGATAAATCGTGGTTCTAAACTGTCACGCACGGCAGTCGTTGGCGAGTGTGGCGGCGACCTGGGCAGAGGTCTCATTCTTCCATAGCTTTGGAGAGGCATAGCGGTGTTACTCCTTGTGTCATAATGTAGTGAACCTACAGGTGCGACTGAGGGAACTAGACGGCACAGTAGTACATCATAGACGTCCTGCGTCATCATGTGTGTGCCTTTCATAAGACAGTACTGCGATGCTATTATTCAACAGAGCACTGCTCATCTACACATGGGACATGTCTCTATGGACTGTTTCAATAAATGTTGAGGAGTTCCAGTGGGCAACAACATCCCCAATCTGTGCTCTATAGAACATGTGAAGGACCAGCTCACTGACAAATCCGTCCCACTGCTAGTATCCAGGATATCAAGGACAAGTTGTGGGTCATCTTACTCCATACAACAATATTAAGACAAAATTCCTAACTGAATCAGTGTATGCCTCCAGGGCACGAGGGAACAATGACATACAAATAAGTGGCCGCATACTGCCAATATCATTATAAATTTGGCTAGAATCTGTTGAGAGGTGGCATGCCTCTATCTAACTTCAACAACATTGTCTATCAGATTAACATTCATATGTTAGGACATATGTTCCCCGGTACTACATTTTATATACGTGGTTAATGATTTTTTTATACACGAGGACATTGTGGGCAGAATGTTCTTGTAACTGCATGTGTAACCTATACAGAGCTTGCAGCCGGGAGGGATATAGGGGGCATTGCAGAGGCGACCAAGTACTGGAACGAGTTGAACTGGAGGTCATAAACACTGTGCGAGTAATTCTGGGAAACTGTTTTCTATGGTTCTTAACTTGCAGAGATTCGGATAGAAGGGCGTTGGTTCACAAAACATAGTACCTGAGCCAGGCACCAGCCCATCGTGGAAGACGGCTGGATGGCTGAAAGTTGGCGGAGCAAGCTATTTAAGAGAGACTGCTATAAACTGAGCTTTCGTGCAAAGGTCGGGAAGGTCATCAAACACCGTGCGTTCTCATGTTAGAAGCTGGGACGATACAGACGGGGTGGCTGGCATACGTGTGTACTGAGGGTAGGACCGTAACTCTCCTTTGCTGACGCCAGGAAGGCGCCGGATTCCATTAATGAGTTGCAAAAACATGTATTTTATTGGCAGGACTGTCTGGGAAGCTTATCAGCCTTCTTTTAGAAATTGGGAATAGTCTCTGCAGAGAGATTAGATCACTCAGTAAGTGTGGGACTATAGGGCCGACAAGGTAGATGGTTTTTGCCAAAGCATGATTACCTTGAGAACAACGCCTCCCTAGTCTACAACTTCCTTTTTTGTGACAAAAGAGATTTGGAATCGCTGATTGATTCCTATCAGGATGTATGAAGTAGAGGCTTGGTCGCCCCCCCCCCCCCCACCCAGCGTCGGAAAACTAGAGGGTAGGTCTATTGGTTTGTGCAATGTGGGGAGGTTTCGTTTTGGTAATTCGGCTCCCCTACCGAGGCTTGGTGGAAAGTGCTGGTGATTCTTTAAGGTTTTCGTTTTCTGGTCCTCCCCTGGTGAAGAATAATAGGTCTTTCCCTACTGGCTGAGACTTTTGGTCTCTATCTTATGGTGGACTGAGAGCCTGTGGCATTTTCCACCTGTACCGACAGTGGAACTGCATGTCATCTCAGACGTATCGTGTGTCACGAGGGTGAACTTATTTGTCCTGAGTCAGCCGTCTGACGTTCGAAAAATTCCAGAGCGCTCCGTCACGCCTGTGAGTCAAATACGTTTGGCCAAACCAGCGAAAGGGTGCACCTCATACTGAAATCTGCCGGGATTTCAGAGGTCGCATAGGGAATTTCATCGCGTTCTGATAATCATAACGCAAGACCGCGTAGCTTGCGTGTTCTTGTGGACGTGTCGTAACATTGCAGCTGTCACAGTGAGTGCTCCTCGCCCACAGCGCGCAGTTTTCTGCTGCCCCCCTGAGTCACGGTGAAAGGGTAAAGTGGTGCTGCACTAGCGTAGGGTTGTTAAATGATATTTGTATCTCCCTGTTCTCAGGTGAACCATAGGTTGTTGTATAGTTGATCGTAATCGATTCAATTTGAATACAGTTGGGCCTCACATGGAATCATGTAAACAAAGTCAGATTGCGTTGTAAAAGGGATTAATTCAGGGGCTAATTTGTAATGTACGCTTTGCCTACCAAACATCATTCCTTATCTGATTTGTGTTTGTCATTTTTTTGTGTAAGATTTATCAGCTGGTTGTAGTTATTAACTTGTTATTATTTTGTAAACAAAATACGCCACTTTTCTTATTCATACTTCCTCTACTATTCACTGTTTTAATTTTATTGTGGTGGTACATGAATAACTTCAGTCAGATATACAGGGTGTAAATTTTAAGTTGACAAACCAGAATAACTCGAAAAATAAGCTTCAAACGAAAAAATGTGTAGAATCCAAAGCTGATTATTTTCGAGGGGGACATCTGCTGAATTAGCCAGCCACCCCTGCCCCCTGGGGGGTGGGGCGGAAGGCACCATTAAAATTTCAAATGGGATCCCCATTTTTTATTGCAGAATCAGAGTCTACATAAAAAAAACTAAGTGCATTTTGTCTTAAACATTTGTTTTGATTCTTGGTAGTTGGCGCTGTAATTAAAGAAAATCCATGTTCTCATTTTTGCGTGGAAAAGGGTTGGAGTGATATGGGACCCCTGATAATTCTAGATGCAACTCTGACAGGTGAGACCTACGTAAGCATCCTGTCTGATCACCTGCATGCATACATGTCCATTGTGCATTCCGACGGACTGGGGAAATTCTAGCAGTGCAATTGGACATCCCACACGTCCAAAATTGCTACAGAGTGACTCCAGGAACACTCCTCTGAGTTTAAACACTTCAGCTGGCCACCAAACTCCCCAAACTTGAACATTATTGAGCAAATCTTCGACGCCTTGCAGCGTGCCGTTCAGAAGACATCTCTAGCTCCTCGTACTCTTATAGATTTATGGAGAGTCTTGCAGGATTCATGGTGTCAGTTCCCTCCAGCACTACTTGAGACATTAGGCGAGTCCACGCCACATAGTGTTGCGGGACTTCTGCATGCTCGGGGGAGGGCGGGGGGGGGGGGGGGCTACACAATATTAGGCGGGTATACGAATTTCTTTGGCTCTTCAGTGTAGTATGTTGACAGAGTTTATAAGGGCAGTCAACAGTTTCTTCTATACCGTCTGAAAATTTTTGTCTCGTGGAGTGATAACAAGGATGTCGTGTAGATGTACCTTCTGAGCCTTCAGCAAAATGTTGATCATCTATGTTATTGTTGACGAAAGATGGTGTAAACACATGTTCTCGTGGTACGCTTTGTCTCCGTCTGCTGTGAAATTCAACAGAAAAGATTCACTTACGAAGGAGACTTAGGATAGAATGCAAAAAGCATAAAAGAGCGTTGATGGTAGGCCTACTGCATTCTTCCACGTCCAAGTGCACTGCAATACGACTCTCCCTGTCTATAAATTGTGGTTTGACGAGGTGTTGCACCCACGATATGTAATGGCTTATGCCAGTCCGTTACATAAAGTGAGGATAAAATGAAACTATACGTAGTCTTTGAAGAAGTAATGTAATTCGTTTTACTGTATACGACATGCCTGTTCTTGGTTCATGAAAATGATACTAAATGTTTGCTGTTTCTCATGAAGCGAATAACAGGAATTATGGATCGTCAATTATCTAATTATATGCACATTTTAAGGTTCGACTGTAAAATTGGTCTTTACTCTTGTTACCAGGAAATGTACGACTATACCATATGTGTGTGTGTGGAACTTAATAGTATACATGTTTCGTGATAATATATGAAAAACAGATTTCTGGCTACTGATAATGTTTTAAAAATAAATGTGAATTGTGAGCGGGAGAAAATTAATTGTTACTTTTCTAATGTAGTAAAGTCATCAGTAACTAGCATCGTTTTGAAGTTTGTACTGTATAGCTGAAACATCTAGGCAATCCAATCAGCACACACTTACATGACGACTGTTTAAGCTAGTAACTGCATGAGGAACGCGCCAGAGTAAGTTCCCAGTAAAATATAAGACAACGCACATAGAAATTACCGAGGTTATGAAGGCAAAAAAGTATGAATACATCACGAGTGTTATGTGGTCCAGTGTCCCCAGACAGGTGTTGACGCAGGGCGCACAGATGACACAGAACTAACCAGTTTCGAGTTCTCGGCGTTTGCTGATTCAAGCTTCGAAGTTCCCAGGCTAGCAAGCGAGTGAGTCCGTATCTCGTCATAATTACTGCGGAAATTGGAGTTTCAACGGCCATCAGGGGAGAGGAGGCGGAGGGTAAGTGTGGGGATGGGAGGGGTGGAGGGTGAGGCACAGGTCCCTGCCTCGTGTGCCTCCTTGTCCAGCTGGAAAATGTGTTTTGTCGACAGTGAACTGATACATTTATAAACGGTATTCATTCCACCAAACAGTTCGCAGTGGAAAAACAGAGACCATTTCATGTTTGTATGTGCAGACAATCGGAAGAGGTGACGGAGTGGGAGCACACAATGTCTGTGAAAATGCCAGTCACAAGGAAAATATCTTCATAATTCCTCATGAGAGGAAAGGCGACTGGAGCTGAGGGCTATTGGTACTGTTTATTGCAGGGTGTAACAGGTGTAAGCGCAGATACTTCTATTAGTGAATGAGGACGGTGTTACGAACAACATTACATCAGTATTTACGTCATTTTCAGTCTGTTAGTTATAGATATTATAGGTCGTATGTTTGGAGGTTGGGTAGTACCTCGAAGTACACTACTGGAAATTGAAATAAGAACACCGTGAATTCATTGTCCCAGGAAGGGGAAACTTTATTGACACATTCCTGGGGTCAGATACATCACATGATAACACTAACAGAACCACAGGCACATAGGCACAGGCAACAGAGCATGCACAATGTCGGTACTAGTACAGTGTATATCCACCTTTCGCAGCAATGCAGGCTGCTATTCTCCCATGGAGACGATCGTAGAGATGCTGGATGTAGTCCTGTGGAACGGCTTTCCATGCCATTTCCACCTGGCGCCTCAGTTGGACCAGCGTTCGTGCTGGACGTGCAGACCGCGTGAGACGACGCTTCATCCAGTCCCAAACATGCTCAATGGGGGACAGATCCGGAGATCTTGCTGGCCAGGGTAGTTGACTTACACCTTCTAGAGCACGTTGGGTGGCACGGGATACATGCGGACGTGCATTGTCCTGTTGGAACAGCAAGTTCCCTTGCCGGTCTAGGAATGGTAGAACGATGGGTTCGATGACGGTTTGGATGTACCGTGCACTATTCAGTGTCCCCTCGACGATCACCAGTGGTGTACGGCCAGTGTAGGACATCGCTCCCCACACCATGATGCCGGGTGTTGGCCCTGTGTGCCTCGGTCGTATGCAGTCCTGATTGTGGCGCTCACCTGCACGGCGCCGAACACGCATACGACCATCATTGGCACCAAGGCAGAAGCGACTCTCATCGCTGAAGACGACACGTCTCCATTCGTCCCTCCATTCACGCCTGTCGCGACACCACTGGAGGCGGGCTGCACGATGTTGGGGCGTGAGCGGAAGACGGCCTAACGGTGTGCGGGACCGTAGCCCAGCTTCATGGAGACGGTTGCGAATGGTCCTCGCCGATACCCCAGGAGCAACAGTGTCCCTAATTTGCTGGGAAGTGGCGGTGCGGTCCCCTACGGCACTGCGTAGGATCCTACGGTCTTGGCGTGCATCCGTGCGTCGCTGCGGTCCGGTCCCAGGTCGACGGGCACGTGCACCTTCTGCCGACCACTGGCGACAACATCGATGTACTGTGGAGACCTCACGCCCCACGTGTTGAGCAATTCGGCGGTACGTCCACCCGGCCTCCCGCATGCCCACTATACGCCCTCGCTCAAAGTCCGTCAACTGCACATACGGTTCACGTCCACGCTGTCGCGGAATGCTACCAGTGTTAAAGACTGCGATGGAGCTCCGTATGCCACGGCAAACTGGCTGACACTGACGGCGGCGGTGCACAAATGCTGCGCAGCTAGCGCCATTCGACGGCCAACACCGCGGTTCCTGGTGTGTCCGCTGTGCCGTGCGTGTGATCATTGCTTGTACAGCCCTCTCGCAGTGTCCGGAGCAAGTATGGTGGGTCTGACACACCGGTGTCAATGTGTTCTTTTTTCCATTTCCAGGAGTGTACATGTGGCAAGAGAAACCCGTTATTTCCCCTTGGACAGCAGGTTAAGTGTTGAAGTGTGGACGCATGGAAGCAAAATGGTTAGTCTATACTGACAGGCGTAGTCCAAGTAACGGTGCCATTACGATCGTGTAGCAAACATCAGGTAATAAAGTTTGCAAGATGTTTGAGGGGAAAACCTTTCGATGCAGGGAAGAAACAACCAGCATACTGATGTGAGTACATTTTATATAAAAACATCTGCCCTTACACCCATTACAACCTGTATAGCTTCTATCAAAGCGCTTGCTGCACTTCTAACGTCAATTTTTCGTATACTGATAAGGCAACGAAGGGTTATTAGCCATTGAAATAAGGTACAGGCCTTTGCTGTTTTCTAGGACAGATGCTCAAAGCTATAGGCCTATACCATGATGTGAATTAGCTGTAAAATTATGGAACACGTTTCACTTTCTCGTATTAAG
Organism: Schistocerca cancellata; assembly: GCF_023864275.1. Lineage (NCBI taxonomy): Eukaryota > Metazoa > Arthropoda > Insecta > Orthoptera > Acrididae > Schistocerca > Schistocerca cancellata. The sequence goes on along the minus strand of NC_064630.1, from coordinate 320,146,068 downwards.
GCCTATCTGAAGACTAAAAATCTTCTCAGTAACTATCAACATCGATTCCGCACACTAGCTCACTCTGTTCACTTATGGGGTCATTATAATAAAAATTGAAATGAAGATGAATGTAGTTCCATTGAAGGATTTTGGTCCTAACAAGGTTTAAATTCGTTGTGTGAGGTTAAATTTAATTTATGACAGCAGATGATGGCAGCCAGGTTCATAGCATGATCCTTGACTTCCAGGAGTCATTCAATGAAATTCTGCCCTATTAGCGAAAGTACAAAGCTTACAAGAAACAGAACTAGTTTTGTGACTCGATTGAAGCCTTTCTAGCAGACAGAAATCTCACCAGTCTTAAGGCGACATTGTACATGAAATTCTTTGAAGCTTGACATTTTCTGTTTTCTACTCCATGACGTACTTTGGACTTTCCTGAACATTTTGGTATACAATACATTAAAATCAGAAAATTGTGGTACCTTCAAATAGTATTTTGAATGTTGATAGGTGACTGTCAAATTTCTCAGCTACGCATATACTGCCACAGTTGAGCAGTCGTATCTTGGGAACTACACAGTCCAGAAGGCTGTAAACTGCTTGGTTTTGTGCCTACTGCTACGTCTCAGAAGTTGGAATTACGAATAAACAAATCAGTCCTTTGTGTCTGATACTAGTTTCCGTTGAAAGTGTTGTGAATATCGGCTATCGATGAATTACAGAAATGTTATGGGAAGGCCATTAGGGATAACTCTGACAATTTGGAGAAGATGAAAAGAGCTGTGTGGAGCACTTTCTTTCATCGAATATCAACAGATGAAAACCCTGTCATGCTTTGTGTCCATCTCCACCAAACACTTGGTGTAAATACAGGCAAGATGAATTTTCTAGCACCCTGTATGAATTTACACATAAACATTCTCTTCCTTTGGCAGTAATGGAGGCAATCAAACTTATTTACAGAGATTTGACAAATACTGATATACTAAAGAAGAGTTTACATGGGAAGACCCATAACGTGAATGAGTCCTTCAATAATGTTGTGTGGTGCCGTGTGCCTAAAAATGTATTTGTTGCCCTTAAGACTCTAAAGTTAGAAGTGTCTGATGTTGTAATAACTTTTAATGGTTGGATCTATGAAAGACTTAAGGTTCTGGATAAGTTAGGGTTAAGATTTGGACAGAACACAGCTAAAGGACTGCGGAAACTGCATAAGCTTCGTGTACGTGAGCAGAGTTAGTTGCTCAGCAAATGGCAAAAGAAGCAAGAAAGGAAAGGAAGAGGCAAGCACTGGGCTGTAGTGTCACTGAAGAAGACACAAGCTATGGGCCAGGGCAATTATAGTGCATAAAAGACGCAGAAACTTAAGTCTGTAAAAGAATTTGTAATAAAAATGTTTTAAATCTTAATCTCTCTGAACTACATTTTTTTGCAATAAAAGACCCGTTTTCTTAAAAGTACTGATAGTAGAGACATGAAATTTTCACAGCATGCCAAGTGTGAGATTCAACACGTATGGAACTAGAATCATTAAAATACTAGAATGACATTTTCAGTGTGAAGTGGAGTGTGCACTGATATGAAACTTCCTGGCAGATAAAAACTATGTGTCGGATCGAGACACGAACTGGGGACCTTTGCTTTTCGCGGGCAAGTGCTCTACCATCTGAGCTACTGGACGAGGTACTGGCAGAATTGAAGCTGTGAGGACGGGTCGTGAGTCGTGCTCGGGTAGCTCAGATGGTACAGCACTTGCCCGCGAAAGACATAGGTCCCGAGTTCGAGTCTCGGTCCGGCACACTTTGTATCTGCCAGGAAGTTTCAAAATACCCTTAGTTGTTTTGTTTTTATGTTCATTTATTTACAAAATTATGTCAAATAATTGAATGTTTGAAAAAAAAAAAGGTAACATGCCCATACCAGTTAAGTGTATCTAGAAAGTTTCATTCAATAATTATAGTAAATTGTAAGTTGGTGTCTTAAAAAGTTTCCAAGATAATGGTTCACAAAAATCGATAACTTAACATTGGCGTCATAGGACATACAATATCCCCTGAACGAAGCGAAATCGTTACACCCAAAAGTAACTGCAACTATATAACAAGGGAGTGTTTTAGGGCCGCTACTGTTCACCATATATAGTCAACAAACCATTTAGAAAATACACTGCGAATCTTCTGTGCTTGATTATATCATATAAATTGTGAAGGAATTTCTAGTTGACCCTCAAGTTAAATAACTGTAACGTACTGTTCAAAAATAGGCAGAAAATCCAGTTACAGGCATAAGGGTCAGTCAATTGGAAACGAGACAGATGGAAAAAAAGGAAGTAAACAGTTTAATACATCAAACGTAATCGCCTTAACTGTTAATACATTTATTCCATTTTGAGACAAGATGGTCAGTGGCCTTATGGAAAAAATGTTTGCAGTTGTCAAAGGATCTATTATTGTGCCCATGCATAAAGGACAATGACCGCCCACATATTGTGAAGTTTGCTTAGACCACGCTGCCGAAGTTTCTGGAAGCCATTACACATTCCCCATACGATCCCGATACACCCCCATGCCATTTCCTTGCTGAAGAGAGACATTCACTGCCATCGACTTGCTTCAGACGAAGAGCTGCACGCCTGGGTACAACCCTGAGGCATTTCTGTGAAAGCACTGATGATGGTCTTATCTTACTGTGGGATAAGTATATTAGCAGTGATGGTGGTCAGTTTTGAAGTGATAAACAATTTACTACATTTTTCCATGTCTGTCTTTCAGTTGACTGCCCCTTAAATAGGACACAATCACTGGGAACAGAATCTACTTAAATTATCTTGGAATATGCAAGCCTCGTAAACCTATTCTTGAATAATGTAGAACCCGAATCACTTACGAATAGTGGAAGAGATAGGAAGAACCAAAGCAGAGCGACGCTCGTTTCTTAGCATGAGAGCATCACGGAAATGCTCATAAAAATACCACGACACATGGTACAAGAGAAGTTTGGAATATTTCGACTATCCCTTCCGGATACTTCCCTTCCAACATCGCTGTGTTCTCGATTTCCATCCTTGCCTGCAACGAAGTGAGCAGCGCCACTCGGACTGCTGCTCAACAGAGGTCGCTTCGTTGGAGGTACTACTTTTGCCGCACCTGCCGCAGGTGGCAATCCGAGACTACGACGAAGTCGTCCGACCAGGAAACCTAAACGGCGATGAGCTCTCTGTCCCCGACAGTGGCACCGGATCAAATGGCTGCACTGTATTCACCCCCCGCGGCCGAAGGCTGCAGAGACAGTCCCATCAGCATTCTCATCACGGAGTCAAATCCCATAGTTTATCACGGAGTCACCGCCAGTAGTTCTTTTGTCATCAGAGGTTACTTGGAACCCCTTCCTGGAATACACAGCACTAAAGACGGTCTCGTCACTGAAGCCAGCGCCGACCGGTATGGCCGAGCGGTTCTAGGCGCTACAGTCTGGAACCGCGCGACCCCTACGGCCGCAGGTTCGAATCCTGCCTCAGGCATGGGTGTGTGTGATGTCCTTAGGTTAGTTAGATTTAAGTAGTTCTAAGTTGTAGGGGACTGATGACCTCCGAAGTTAAGTCCATAGTGCTCAGAGCCATTTGAACCAGTTTTTTTTTTTAAGCCAGCCCAGTGTGTTACTGTCTGTCATTTGGACTTTTTTTTTTTTTTAAGCCAGCCCAGTGAGTTACTGTCTGTCATTTGGACTTAGCCTCCGGCAGAATGTGTACTTGCGTTCAAAGTAATATCAAGGTATTTGTGATGTGAACTAAAGTCTTCTGGACTTGGACTAATTTACTTAATAGTGGTTTCAGAACGCTACACTGGCGCAGTCAGCCAAATTGAAATATCTCATCAAGAAGAGCATTACTGCTCAAATTCCGAAGAAGAGTTAAGCAAAATTTTGAGCTCGTGCGGAGGCCTCACGATGCTCGCAGATCAAATAGGAAGTGATGATGAGGGGGGTGGGGGGGGGGGCTAGGCGTTCGAAAATTAACCTCTGTCACACACCATCAGGTGGTTTGCAGAGTAGCGGCGTACTCTTAGATGTGTAGCGTGCTAAGCGGATGATGTCCCAACGCATGACGACGCATATCTGTCGTAACATTGATTCTTCTCAGGCCATACGGTATTAATCATAACGTTGAAAAACGCGTTTAAGTTAAACCTCGCCCTTTCGTTACTAAATGTATTCACAGATCGACTTAGGCATCTCAGCGAAAAGGTCAGTGAGGTGTATAGTCCAGTTACGTCTACTCTTGATCGAGAATTTTACGGTGATCACCTTATTCGAAACGTTAAATTGTCTCCATTAAAATTAAATATTGATAGATGTTCAACTGGGATCATTATAAGTAGTTGGAACTTTTGAGAATCAAGATAATTTAAAGCGAGAAGTGTTTTTCTCAGTAAGAGCGTCTTCTGTCGTAAAATATTCAGAATTACAAGACGTTAAACTCTGAGAAGTACTAACTGACTTGGGGGCGACAACTTCACAATTTTTTAATATACATCATACATCTGAAGTACCAGGAGCGCTGAAATGCGCCACCGTTTCGCACGTTTATGTTGTCATTTTTTAATCTTATTGATTTTCAGAGAAAACTCAAATTTCCTCCGGATTTTATTGCGCGCCGGCCGGAGTGGCCGTGCGGTTCTGGGCGCTACAGTCTGGAGCCGAGCGACCACTACGGTCGCAGGTTCGAATCCTGGCTCGGGCATGGATGTGTGTGATGTCCTTAGGTTAGTCAGGTTTACGTAGTTCTAAGTTCTAGGGGACTGATGACCACAGATGTTAAGTCCCATAGTGCTCAGAACCATTTGAACCATTTTTTTAATGACAGTAACAACAATGATCAGAGTGGTAGATATAAAATAATTTATAGGAGTACAAAATCGATATTTTCTGATATCGCGAGTTCTGGGGAATGTAAATTTAAAGAGATGGGATCAGGTAGGAATACAGGGTAATAAATAAGATTTGGTTGGAAAGAAGGATGTGTAAGGGTAACGAGATCGTACAGGATCTCTGACGATCGTTATTATTGTTTTAGTAGATATGTCATTAACCTTCTTGTGAAACTGGAGATACTGTTCAGTTCTTTAATAAAATGTGGAAAGTTATTCGAAAGTCGGGTTCCTTGTATTGAGGAGGACTTCGAGAAAGTGGTTGAATGATGGAGCAGCACAGGAAAGATTTTACTCCGATGAGAACGGGTGTTTCTTCGATGTTGTTCAGACAAGAGCGCTAAGGCCGAAGATAGATATGACAGTTTACGTTGATAAGACAGCAGCGAAGACGGAGGGTATCGATATCTTTGCGCTTGTCTGCACTCAGACAGGATACCTGTGCATATGTTGGTGAAACGTGATCAAAGATAGAACATTACAGATATAACGAACACAGGCACCTTCAGGAGTCGTTAGCTTTCCTGAGAAAAGCCTTGCTGGATAACATCGGTAGTGAACAATTGGAAGCATAAGTGTATCTAGAAGTTTCTTTTTCACGTCGAGACGCAAGAGCTTTTTACATGTTTATAGGGCATGGAGAGATGCTGAAGCCTTCTTGCCCACTAAGTTGTGTGCTCTGACACGGTAATGAGCTCACAAGGGAACGCCACGACATTCGGATCACGGATTCACTTCAAACTTTGTGCCCTCTTAGTAGTCCATTAGGACAACATAATGTGCAAGTAGTAAGGCGTACTGGTTGGGCAATTTCGAGAAAATCGCAAGAGAAGTTATACGCGGTTTACCCTCATGTTCAGGCTTATTGTAACTCATTGTAGTATTCAAGAAAGTTTTTACATCCATATTTATCGATGTTCGTTCGTCGTCCTTGAAATTTGTGTCTGCAGATTGAAGCGTCCAGGTGCAAAACAGTTCTCGGTAGCTTACTCGATTGCAACTATGAGGGATTTCGAAAATCACGACAGGCGGCATTTTCATGAAAACTTTATGCGTTTTGTCGTTTACTTGCCGATAGTTATAAATATCATATTTGTTATGATAATATAAATTAGCAAACAACCAAATAACACTGGAAATTCAATAAACGTTCATGCAAACACACATGTCTCTTCATCATATTACGTTTCAAATGTAATATATATGAAAGAATACGAGTAGTGCTGAAAAATTATAAATTACAACAAAGGTACATGAGCGGGACACGATACAACTATCCAGCTGTTACAAAACTTGATCACTAACCACATGACCGCCGCCATCTCGTACTCAGAGTCCCAACGCACCGGAATATCGGTGACGCGCAAAACTTGTCTTGCGATTTTCTCGAAAACGCCTAAGTAGTACGCCTTCCTAATTGCGTGTTATGTTGTGCTAATGAACTGCTGAAAGTGTACAAACTTTGCAGTAAATCCGTCGTGGCCTCCCCTTGTAAGTACAATGTGGATTTTCAGTTATTATTACTTCTAGCCTCTTTGCTGGAGGAGAAAAGTTGGTATTTGTCCCCTTTAGGGTTGAAGATTGTCAGGATTTGCGATACTTGGGCCAATGAGCTAGAATGATCAAATTAGCATCGCTTGGGTTTTGGATGCATGCAGGGGTTTCTTTCTGCTTAGGCTTAACTTTTGGACACCTGTGTCCGAACGATCCCTTTGCCTCAAGCCCACAGTCAGGTTAACGTAATGCACTCTTTCGGTTGAGAGCTAAGTTAGGGTGAAGGTGCGGGAGCTGCGTTAGCCTGCAGCACTCTCTAGAAGACACTCCTACCTTTGCCGTGCCGACCGTCTGGCCTGAACGAAGCCTCGCGCTGGCGGCTGTGAAGCCCCGCTTTAGAGCAGGCACTTGTTCGCCGGCAGTCTACCGGATTCGTTACACACGAGGTGCGCGCCGCTTCCGGCACAGTGACGTGCATTTTACGTTCCAGTAAGTGACTGAGAAATTGAAAAAAAATGTAGCTGGATCTCACACTAGAGAAAAAAATTTAATCAGGCTAAGAATTGTAGCCCTGTGTACACATATAAGTGCATTTTCGGAAACTTGAGAAATACTAAATGTGGAACACTAGACGAATATCTTCATTTGAGTGCAACTACGAAGACTATAGACGAGAATGGGCGTAAAATGCGCTGAAATGCCGCCAGCCAAATCATAATTATTTATACAAAGTGGAGAAAATAACTCCGTAGTAATGTCATAAAATATAGGGGACGTAAAATCGAGCAAAATTTTCCAACTGACCACAGGTCGGATACAGCCCGTTAACGATCTATGGTAATGGTTTTTAGCCTTTCTTAACCCATTACCCCTGAGCACAGTCACGTATTAGCTAGTACCTCCCCCGTCCATCCACCTCTCCCCCGTCAACATAAGCGCCCAATAAAGTTTCAGAAAGGAGAAGAATTGCCTCTTAACACCTCTACTTTGAACATAACGGAAGATAAGTGTTATTTTGTAGTAGGTATTTTATTAAACCACGAACTAATCAGTCAGGGAGATAATGTGTACTACTTGATGCTAACAACGTCCTTTATAGAATAATGAAGCAATTCATAAAGCGTTACTTGTGTTACTTCCAGAACAGGAAGCTAACTATCCACATTCAGAATAGGCACTTGTTACAGATCAACTTCCTCAGCATCACTTCACTCTCTAGTGACACGTACTTCGGCGAAGAGACCGCTGAAATATTTCCGCTAAGCGAAAGAGTTTGACCGTATCTAGCAATGCGGGTACGTCCACCTATGGTTCAATCTAGCACATTAACAAATTAATGGCATGACGGCATTTTTATCGGAGTTCATTTAATAGTCACTTCTACGTAGAAAGCATCACGGAAAATTGGGGTCAGTGTAATCAGCCATGGATGAGAATTTAAATTTTGTCTAGCTCTGACTGTTCACCAAACACTATTATCTTCAGCTAATTTAATTACTAACCGCACTCTTCTGCATAACAAGTATTAGCTGGGGAGAGTCAATTTGGATGAGCACACAGCTGCGCTCGTCACTGATTGCCTGGCGTTTTATTTCCGTAGCTGGACAACGGTGCATCTCTGACCTCTGTAAAGAAAATTTTTCTCGATTCGAGATCCCCTAGTCTGCTCCGACATTATTACCAGCTTATTTTTCTCCACCATGTCTGTGAAACGACCGGGAAATCGTGGCATGGTTTCCGTATTGAAAATCTTGTAAAATATTTTTGTCATTACGTTTCTCAGAAGCTCACCTTGTCACCTCAACTGACACAAACGCCAAAGAAGGTGAAACTTCAACTGAAAATCATATGCATCCCTTGAAAAAGTGACTGGCTCGAGAACACTGCGCACTGAAAAGATCGCTTTTGGTTTACGAGTGTCGCACCTTCTAATCAGCGTCGAACTCTGTGTTAGAACGCCTTTGCAAGTGCCAATAAAAAAGCGCTCAGATTGTACAATGCACCGATAAGGTCGACCAAGGGAAATGTTCTCCAGGCAGAAGCAAAAGGAACGCCTATGACAGTGAGGCGTAATTACGTCAGCCTCAACTTCCATTTAAAACGGCTGTGTTTCCACACCATATGTTGTTAAACAAGATTGAAAATGGCGCTATATAATATGGACAAACCTTTGTTTTGACGGAGTTTACTTTAGTTCAAGTCTCTGACTATGACGCTTTAGCCAAAGCTGCAATAATACAAATGAAGTTTACCAATTCAGCCAGTGGTGGAACCATATCTGCATTTATGAAAATGCCGTAAAATTTGCAACCTGTTACCTTACCGTTAAACTGTGACACAAACAGAAACTCCTCACCCCTTCCAGCAAGAGTATGTTTTGAAATTCACCGATCCCCCTTCCTTTCTCTTCCTATTTATATTGACTCTCGATTTTTAATCTCTGTAGATCAAGCAGAACAGCAACGCAATGAAGAAAACGAGGAAATGTATACTGTTGTCAGAAGCGACCACTCTATTCGATAAATTTCATGATACGTCCGTGGCTAGCAGTTACTCTAGAGGGTACGTGGAAGCTACATTATAGTTTCATCTGACTCGCAGTGGATCATACTACTAATAATATATTACTGTATGAACGACGTCTTCGTACACTGCACCCTTGATCTTATATACAAGATTAGCCGCCACATCACGTTATCTTTACTGGATCATAAGAAAAGGCGACTTCGATTTTTACAGAAAGGCAGTTACCACTGATACAGAGATTCATAGCTCCTCCGACCACCCTATCAAGTACAAAATGTCGGCCTTCAGGTCGTTCCTATACAGGCTCCATAGTGCCCGTTGTTAAACGAAGCCTTTCATAGAGCGTTTCGAATCATGCACTACTTTGTTGTTGACGTTGTCTTCATCCAGAGATGGGTTTGATGCAGCTCTCCATGCTACTCTATCCTGTGCAATATCTTCGTCTCCAAGTAACTGCTGCAACCACCCTCTACGATTTTTACTCTCCACACTGCCCTCCAATAATAAATTGGTGATTACTTGATGCCTCAGAACATGTCCTACTAACCGATCCCTTCTTCTAGTTAAGTTGTGCCGCAGATTCCTCTTCTCCTCAGTTCTGTTCAGTGCCTCCTCATTAGTGCGTGATCTACTCATCTAATCTTCAGCTTCCTTCTGTAGCACCACACTTCGAAAGCTTCTATTCTCTTCTTGTCTAAACTATTTATCGTCCACGTTTTACTTCCATACATGGCTACACCCCATACAAATACTGTCGTAAACGACTTCCTGACACTTATATCTATACTCTCTTCTTCAGAAACGCTTTCCTTTCCATAGTCAGTCTACATTTTATATCCTCTGTACTTCGACCATTATCAGTTACTTAGCTCCACAAATAGCAGAACTCATCTACTACTTTACGTGTCTCATTTCCTAATCTAATTCCCTCACCATCATCTGATTTAATTCGACGACATTCCATTTTTCTCGTTTTGCTTTTGTTGATGTTCAACTTATATCCTCCTATCAAGACACTGTCCATTCCGTTCAGCTGCTCTTCCAGGTCCTTTGCTGTCTCTGACAGAATTACAATGTCATCGGTGAACCGCAAATTTTTTATTTCTTCTCCATGGATTATAATTCCTACTCCGGATTTTTCTTTTGTTTCCTTCACTGTTGGCTCAATATACAGATTGAATAACATCAGGAATGGGCTACAGCCCCGTTTTACTCCCTTCCCAACCACTGCTTCCCTTTCATGGCCATCGACTTAAGAGTCGCCATTTGGATTTTGTACGAATGGTAAATGGCCTCTACCCCCTTCATTGAACCCCGGCCACGTACAGAATTTGAAAGAGAGTATTCCAGTCAACATTGTCAAAAGCCTTCTATAAGTCTACATATGCTAAAAACGTAGGTTTACCTTCCCTTAATCTATTTTCCAAGATACGTAGTAGGGTCAGATTTGCCTCACCTGTTTCTACATTTCTACGGAATCCAACTGATCTTCCCAGTGGTGGGCTTCCACTAGTTTTTCCATTAGTCTGTAAAGAATTCGTCTTATATTTTGAAGCCGTGACTTATTAAACTGATAGTTCGGTAATTTTCACACCTGTCAACACCTGATTTCTTTGGGATTCGAGTTATTATATTCTCCTTGATTTCTGAGGGCATTTCGCCTGTCTCATACATCTTGCTCACCAGATGCTAAGAGTTTTGTCAGGGCTGGCTCTCCCAAGGCTATCAGTAGTTCTAATGTCTACTCCCGGGGCCTTGTTTCGACTTCAGTGCCCTATCATATTCTTCACGCAGTATCATATCTCCCGTTTCATCTTCATCTACGTCCTCTTCCATTTCCATAAATTGCCCTCAAGCACATCTCCCTTGTATAGACCCTCTATAAACTCCTTCCACCTTTCTGTTTTTCCTTCTTTGCCTAGAACTGGGTTTCCATCTGAGCTCCTAATATTCATGCAAGTGGTTCTCTTTTCTCCAAAGGTCTCTTTAATTTTCCTGTAGGCAGTGTCTATCATACCCCTGGTGATATATGCCTCTATAGCCTTACATTTGTCCTTTAGCCATCCCTGCTTAGCCATTTTGCACTTCCTGTCGATCTCATTTTTGAGACGTTTGTATTCCTTTTGCCTGCTTCATGTACTGCATTTTTATATTTTCTCCTCTCATCAGTTAAATTCAATATCTCTTCTGTTACCCAAAGACTTCTGCTAGTCCTTGTCTTTTTACCTAAACGATCCTCCGCTCCCTTCACTAATTCATCTCTCAAAGCTACCCAGTCCTATTCTACTGTATTTCTTTTCCACATTCTCGTCAATAGTTCACTAATAATCTGCCTGAAACTCTCTACAACCTCTGGTTCTTTCAGTTTATCCAGGTCCATCTGCTTTAATTTCCAGCTACAGTTCATAACCAATCGATTGCGGTCAGAGCCCACATCTGTCCTAGAAATGTCTTACAGCTTAAAACCTAGTTCCTAAATCTCTGTGATACCATTATATAACCTGTCTGAAACCTTCCAGTGTCTCCAGGCCTCTTCCACGTGTACAGCCTTCTTTCATGATTCTTAAACCAACTGTTAGCTTTGATTAAGCGATGCTGTGTGCAAAATTCCACCAGACGACTTCTTCGTCCATTCCTTACCCCCATGCCATATTCACCTACTACTTTTATAAAGTTGTACTACTGTGGTAAGTGTGGGCTGCGTGTCTATCTTGGCTACAATAATGCGTTCACTATACTGTTCGTAGTAGCTTGCCCGCGCTCCTTTTTTATTTTTTTATTCTTTATTAGACCTACTCCTGCATTACTCCTATTTGATTTTGTATTTATAAGACCAGAAGTCTTGCTCATCCTGCCACCGAACTTCACTAATTCCCACTATATCCTACTTTAACGTATCCAGTTCCCTTTTTAAATTTTCTAACTTACGTGCCCGATTAAGGTATCTGACATTCCACCTTCCGATCCGTAGAATGTTAGTTTTGTTTCTCTTGATAACGACATCCTCCTGAGTAGTCCCCGCCCGGAGATCCGAATGGGGGACTATTTTACCTCCGGAATATTTTACCCAAGAGTATGCCATCATCATTTAACCATACATTAGAGTTGCATGGCCTCGGGAAAAATTGCGGCTGTAGTTTCGTTTTGCCTTCAGCCGTTTGCAGTACCAGCACAGCAAGGCCGTTTTGGTAAATGTTACAAGGATATATCAGTCAATCATCCAGACTGTTGCCCCCGCAACTATTGAAAAGGCTGCTGCCCTTCTTCAGGAACCACACGTTTGTCTGGCCTCTTAACAGACACCCCTTCGTTGTGGTTGCACCTACGGTACTGCTGTCTGTATCGCTGAGGCAAGCAAGTCTCCCCACCAACAGCAAGGTCCATGGTTCATGCACTATATGGCCTACAAAAATGGTTATGACAGTGAGTTCGGCAAATGTATACATCGGGGTAGCCTCAGAGAGGTAAGAAGAAGAGCCAACCCACCGGATAATACTTTATCAATGCTGGTAGTCGGAAAAGTCATAAAATTCCATGTGACGGCAATACTTTCGAAAAGATCGGCAGGCAGTTGAGGTCTAAGAATACTAAACCGGCTTTCCTCATTCCCAGTAACTTTGGCACAAAATACAGGCACAGAGAGCATGCCACTTGCTCCAAATATAATGCAGCCGGGGTGTATTGGACAACTTACAATGATTGCCCATGCGGTACATCGGGCAAATAAACAGAAGCTTTAGCACCAGGTTTAAAGAGCATCTAAGGGATTCTAGCTTAAAATCTGCCTTGAGTACCCACTTTCGTGAGCAGAGTATTGTACCACAGATATCATTAGTAACTTAAGAATTTTACATCTAGAAAACAGGGGCCACACTTCAAGCATCCTGCATGAGGTCGAAATTATTAGGTCCATTAGTCGTTTTCCACACCAAATCCTGAATAGGCAAATGGAATTGACATACTGTAGCATTTGGGCAAATTTCGACTACCTAAGTTGGTTGACGTAAGACTCAGTACTTTCTTTACCTGGTTCCCCTTTGTTCCTTCTGGAACTTTCCATCCCACCCCCTCCTCCCCCCACCGACCCACCCCATCGACCTTCTATGCGTCCTCCTTATTATATTAGTGTTTCTATGTCTCCCTTTGAAGTATGATTGAAGTTTTTTATAAATTTTCTTAAGTTTTATCTGTTCTTAATAAGTATCAAAATTCACTACAGTCTTCCATTCTTTTGATTTTAAAAATGAAGAATTTTTTAAAAGATTTTTACGAAACAGTAATTTTTACAATTTTAATGTTCTTATTCCTTTTCTTAAGAAAAGTTTTAAGGTTTATTCAGTGGACAGTGGCGGCAGATCTGCACTTGACTGCTAAACAAACTAATCCCTTTATGACGGTCTGGGGATCCAACAACGAATAAAAGTTCATAGACAATATTTACCATCCTTTTCCCAAAATAAATTTTTTATTCTTGATAATTCCGATTAGAAGTTGTATCTCCTCAGCACTTCAAATTACGTCTATACGCAAAATGCGTATCTCACCCGAAAAAACAATGTCCAGTAGTCATTACATGACTCCAAAATCACAAAAAGCATAGATGCTCCTTTTCACAGCAATCAGTGTTGTCTGAATTATGGTAGCGCATCGTTGCTGGTACTCGCAGACAGATTGACAATAATGTTAGTTAGCCGGCCGAAGTGGCCGCGCGGTTCTGGCGCTGCAGTCTGGAACCGCGAGACCGCTACGGTCGCAGGTTCGAATGCTGCCTCGGGCATGGATGTGTGTGATGTCGTTAGGTTAGTTAGGTTTAACTAGTTCTAAATTCTAGGGGACTAATGACCTCAGCAGTTGAGTCCCATAGTGCTCAGAGCCATTTTTGAAATAATGTTAGTTAAGCACTCCACTGCGTTATTAAGAAAAAAAATGGTTCAAATGGCTCTGAGCACTATGGGACTTAACATCTGTGGTCATCAGTCCCCTAGAACTTAGAACTACTTAAACCTAACTAACCTAAGTACATCACACACATCCATGCCCGAGGCAGGATTCGAACCTGCGACCGTTATTAAGATTTACGGTTGTTTTTTATTTATAACAATAAGAAAACATGAGTCTGTGTTGCATACGCACATTCAATAAATAAAACACCATTTTCATTTCACATAACAGATATGACGCAAATATTATAAGTACATTATTATACACCATAGATCCGTTAGTTCACATTACGTAGAGACGTTACATGCTCCTTACACACTGAAGGGAGGAAAATCGCAACACGAAAAATGTATTAATGTAGAGCAGGAAAATTTCGGGAATACACTTGTCTGGGTGACATATTTGTGTTCAACAATGGAAGACCACAGGTTAATATAAGCGCGAGATATGTCTTTGCAAATGTGACATGCTGGTACATTAATAACAGGTGTAACCACGAGAATGGTGAACGAAAATATGCAAGCGTGGATGCGTTGTGTTGTACAGGTGCCATATTCATTTCAAGGTTTGGAGTTTGTGGTGACAACGAGTTCGAGGTAATTGCAAAATGTAAACGGTATCATCCGAAACAGCACCTGCTCGAGCCTCTGCTGACCATAGAACCGACCGTGTTCAGCTACTCTGCCAGACAGTATCCCGAACCGTCTCCCCTAAGCTTACCGCACACGGAATATAACTGAAACGAGGAACACTCTACTTTTCTTCAATGTGGCTGAAAATTGCATTCACGCACGAAAGTAATTACCATAAAACTGTAACATTACGAATGATGAACCGTTAGCCCAAATGAAGCAGATTACCAGTGATAAAATATTGTCCTAAACAAACACAACAATTCGTGGCGTGTTTCTACCTACTAATGCAATGGCGGTTTGTGCTTAGCACACAAAACTAGTCAGCAGAGCACAATAATTCGTACGAGGTAAAACGCAGAAAAATAAAACACGGAAATGTAGCTAAACAGTAGTAGACTAGGTAAATAAACAAACACCGGCAATTAAAAGAAAACGAAAAAAACCTGACCTGTTTAACTCTTACCCCATTAGAATTAGTAACTACTGTTTGCAAAAATGACTGCGCTGAAAATTAATGGGTTTGCAAAGTCATTACGATTATCAAAAGAAATAATTACATGAGCGAAAATGAGAAACGCTACAATTAAAGTCACTAGCTCTTTAATCGCGGTACACGCCAAAATAATAAACGTGGCGATGTCCGAACACTTACATTTTTAGCCGGCCGGTGTGGCCGTGCGGTTCTAGGCGCGTCAGTCTGGAACCGCGAGACCGCTACGGTCGCAGGTTCGAATCCTGCCTCGGGCATGGATGTGTGTGATGTCCTTAGGTTAGTTAGGTTTAAGTAGTTCTACATTCTAGGGGACTGATGACCTCAGCTGTTAAGTCCCATAGTGCTCAGAGCCATTTGAACCATTTTTTGAACTTACATTTTTCGGCGGCCACGAACACAATGAGTAGCAGTATACGCGCGCCACGACAATCCTCACCTCTCTCTTCTTCTAGCTCTTGACCCTTTGTTGATGCCTTATCTATCGACTTGTTGATGTCATTTTACATTGCTCAAGCACAGCACGTCACGTAAGGTTTTCAAACTTTCTGATGACATCAATTTACAGTATTATACAAAATTACTATTTCTTAATACTCTATCCATAGAAACCGAATTCAAATAATACGTTAACGAATAAGATAGTATGCAACAGAATAACTGAAAATGGCTATCATATTCATAACAATTACATGTAAAGAAAAACATAATAATAATATCAATTAAATTTACAAAATTCATTCTGAAATAATCTTTCTAATATCCGATGAAAATAAAGCAGGAAGTAGGTAAAAAAGATATAAGGAAAAAAAAATTATATAGCCTCTAGTATTATCTTCACAAGTTCCATGCCTTTTGCACTTGGTCGGTCAATTCAGGGACGGTCAATGTTGTTTCTAGAGGACGCTCGAGTCGTCTTATGAAGACGTTCCATATGTGCTCCATTCGAGATATATCTGGTGATCAAGCAGACCAAGACAACACGTCGACACTATGTAGTGCATATTGGGTTACAGCAGTGTAGATGGGCGATCGTTATTATTTTGGAAAACATTTGTGGAATTCTATTAATGAATTACAGCACAACAGGTGGAATCTCCAGACTGATGCGAAGATTTTCAGTCAGGGTGCTTGGGGTAATCACGACAGAGCTCCTCCTGCCACACGAAATCGCACCCCACACCATAGCTCCAGGTGGTAGGTCCAGTATGTCTAGCATGCAAACAGGTTGGTTGTAGAACCTCAACTGGCATCCTGCTATACAACAAACGGCCATCATTATCACCGAGGCAGAACCTAGGAGGTGTTTTTTAAATAACCGATTTGTATCACTTTTGTGCCAAATGCTACTCAAATCGCTGCTGCAGATACAATACGATGCGTCAGAGCTATACGGTACACTCGATTGTTTTCCCTTCCGGCAGTGCCACATAGCCCAGTTTTCTTGTTAGCGTACGTTCTTGTGACCACCGCCGCCAGCAGTCATGTACAGTGGTTGCATTCCTGTTGAGTCCTTCTGTGATACTGAGGAAGAAATATCCAGATTTTCGCAACCCTTAAAGCCGTTTCTTCCCTAATCGCGTATTTCGTCAATTCATATCTAATCTTTCACTAAGAAGGGACGACATGAAAAGAGGGCAATGACTTTTACCCGACGATTGCGTGTAAGGTTCTGTGGTTGGATGTTGGATATCAGCATTATTGATTGCAATAAAATTTAGCTTAAATGGGATGATCATTTATAAAGAAGCATTTTACTTATTCAGCGCTGTGAGTTGTGGGACTAGCTGCAACACCTATAAACGTATTAAGAAAATATTAGCAGTTATGCCATTGCTTGCCCAAAAAAGAAATACCGTGACCGTGCAATTTGAAACTGAAATAATGACAGAATAATCTGAAAGCATTGGACTTTGAAATCCCCGAACTATACGTTCGAGAAGACAAGGCTCTCAGATATTTTGGCCGTGCAATTTGCACAAATATTATCTGCTGGTCGAATGCATTTCTTTGGTATCGGCATATGGCGACAGTCCCACAGACAATCTAAAGCTCTAATAAGAAACACGGGCAGTTATTTAATATTTTGGTGATTAACATTAATTCAATTATTTTAATAACTGATTGAATTAACTTAAATATATTTACGATGTCTACATAAATGTTATATAATACAGAATTGTGACCGCAGTTGAATGGAAAAAGGCGTCTAGTCGCAACTAGAGGTAGAACAGAGAAGTCGTTCAAGCTCAGTGAGGTGTTGATAATGGTGTCTTCGTCGCATCAAACGCATTCTTGACTAACATTAGCTCACCACGTCCATTCACAAAGGTAACTAACTTTCACGACTGTTACAGCGTCTATTTAAAGCAAGTCTGATTTGCATTCTCAGAGTGGTGCTACAAGCGCCACTCTTTGGCGACCGGTGAGAAATTTTCAGATGAAGAAACATGCCTACCAACTTTCGTTTATCTCGCTCAACTCCTTTTTGGTGTTGCGATTTTTTTCCGTTAGTGTATGAGTACGATTCTATTAAGTATTCATCTAAATGGGCACGAAGTTTATCCATGGGGGACTGCGGTATACGTATGATGGGGCACTGGTACCGATCGCAATGGATGTAAGACGACATCTAAAGCGGCAGTATAGTCTGAGATGAAAACGTCGAACGGAACATGTAAATTGTCCTCAAGATCAGAGCACCTGACTTCACTCCTTTGATTTGTTCTGAGTTCATCCAAAATGTGAAGTGTACAGCACTCCCATTTTATATTTGAAGTCCGTAGCAGCGAGTTGTACAGTCTTGTCAAGATTTACAAAATGATCCGGAGGTGCTTGAAACAATTTCTAACTCACTGAGGAGACGAGTTCGCTATTGCATACAGTCAGCAGATCGTCAGTTGGAGAGACCCTTAACAGGTACGAGTGTACAGTGAAACATAACAAATAACATGTTAAGTAGTATTGTAAATCTTTGTAACAAAAGCCATAGGTGCATCCGAGCGCAATTAGATGGGATGTTAATCGAAAACTTTATATTTTGAATGTATCTGCACGGAGTGCGATAATATTTCATCTTGAAATCATTGCCGGCTGGTAACTACATACCTGTAATTGTCTCGAAAACTGGTCGATCGGTTTTGCTTCTACAATCGTATACTTCTATTCGAATCAATTTTAGTCATTAATTTGACTCACCCTGTATCTTAATGGCTTTTATAACCATTTAAACACAGTTATAGTTACGTAGTGCTAGTCAGCTACTGGAGTGAAACGTTGAACATGAAAACGCGGTTGAATGCTAAATGGGAGGTCCAAGCATCTTACATGATGTTAATTCAACTTCCGTTAGAACTTGAACATCGGTAAAAGCGGATGATAGTATACCTCACCGGCAAATGACACCCCATTTTATGAAAAGTTTATTTTCGTTCATTAAACCATTTGCGAAGTAGTATGTTCACACAGCGCATGATATGTACCCTATGAACTGGCATACAGGCCGAGCAATTTCTATTCGCTTCTTAAAGTAGATGAGCTAAGAACCTCGTTATCAAAAAATTCTTCCCACATGCAGCTATTTCTTTGGATGACTGCATAAACCACTGAGAGTCGGTAGTAAGACGAAACTGAATATGTACGGTTGCAAGTTCTGAAACTTGTCATTTTCTCTAGCGACATCGATGCAGAGAGACAAAGAAGAGAGACCGAGAATAGTGAGAGGAAAAGGGTGAAAGGATGGGGGTGAGAACACTCAAGAATTCGGCATCTCTAAATGCCACTCGATTCTTCAACCAGTAGAAGTGATGCAAATGAAATGTCAGTCAACGTAAAATGTTGATCTATGTGTTACTTTTAACCCTTCATGTTATTTAGCATACTTACGCAAGGACAAATAATCTATTACAGATATTAGCTAAGCTAATAACCGTCCTGTTCACATGGCGTTTCCTGAAGTTTGCATACCTGTAGACGAAATGAATTTCTCTCTTCACAACACCCATATTACAGTCGTCGCTTGAGAACATTTAACTAATTCTTGTCCAGAAACTTCCTGGTAGATTCAAACTGTGTGCAGGACTGCGAATCGATCTCGGGACCTTTGCCTTTCGCGGGCAAGTGCTCTACCAACTGAGCTACCCAAGCACGACTCACGCCCCGTCCTCACAGCTTTACTTCTGCCAGTATATCGTCTCCTACCTTCCAAACTTTACAGAAGCTCTCCTGCGACATTGCAGAACTAGCACTCCTGAAAGAAAGTTACGCAGGAGAGCTTCTTTAAGTTTGGATGGTAGGAGACCATATACTGGCAGAAGTAAAGCTGTGAGGTCGGGGCGTGAGTCGTGCTTGGGTAGCTACGTTGGTGGAGCACTTGCCCGCGAGAGGCAAAGGTACCGAGTTCGTGTCTCGGTCCGGCACACAGCTTTAATCTGCCAGGAAGTTTCATATCAGCGCACACTCCACTGCAGAGTGAAAATCTCATTCTGAAATTCTTATCCAATCCACTATGTCTATCAGTTACAAACCGTTTTGCGATCTCTCAGATAGGCGTTAAACAGAAGATCTGCACTATAGGCTTCTAAACAAAATTCTTGACTAACGACCAATTTTTATGTTTCTAGTGGTAATGTGTCGTCGTAGGATATAAATCTACGGCTCTCACTCTAATTTCACATCACATAAACGACGGTCGGTAAGGTGCAGTAAAGACTGGATAAGGAATACGCATTTGGAAGACTTCCGCTGCTATAAGATATGTTACTTCTCATAGTGGCGGAAGCAATCGAGCAGAGTGGTAGCGTCCAAGGTCGAAGAGATTGAAAATTAATATGCGCCACTTGCTAGCAGTTTTCAATTATCGATGGTCATTGATACACAGGGTATGTCATACTTAAAACTGACACGGGAGAGAGGATGCGATATTTGAAGTAAAGATGTTCCATCCATCATGGGCTCGGATTCAGAGATATTTGCGAACGAGACGCAACTGATTTCAGTATGAAATACTACACTCTTTAGTACAAATGGAATGTAAAATCTTCAATCCCGCCTGCATCTAATGTGGATAAAATTTCACTTACGTCCTACCGTAACGAGAGAAACAATACTACTGAAAACCTAGAACTCTTACTATAATTCAAATGGATATTGAAATGAAAGCAGATAAAGAAGCGGAATGTTGACCACTCATAATGACAGTCATCAAATAGGATAGCAGTTGAATGGATTTTTGTTGCAATGGTATTGCTCTCCAACTTCTTAGATCGGTGGAGGAAAGTTTACGGTTAAAGCAGAAATAATGATGAATCAGTGATCTTAGTGATCAATGTATGGCAGTGAAAATTCAATTGTCAATCGAGAATCAACCTTCTAATTGGTGTTTAATCCCCACCTTCCCATTTCGTCTCAATTACTAATAAAGCAGAAATTAATGTGACTGGTATATTTGAGACGACATATTGGCAAAGAAAAGATAACTGATGTCTCACATTTTGTTGATAGTATCAACGCAAGGACTGCTAACTCATACGAAAAATCAATGGCCTACGAATTCATTTTGATGATATAATTTTTAATGTCAAACTGCAAGCTAAATTTGATTAAAATTCTACAAACAAATTAAATATTCCAAATTTAATACACACCACTCCACCCACCCTCAAAAAGATCAGTGTATACTCACGTGTACGAACAAACAAAAGACAAAGTTAATTTTTTTGTGGAATAACTAGTCCCTTATTCTACGGTGTCTCTTTTTTAAGAGACCTTTTCTTAAGTCCTGTAACAGTTATGAGTCGATCTTGAATGAAACATATTGCAGCCCTTTTAGAATGACACAAATTGAACTGTCATACTTGTGATACCAAATAGAACCTACAATTGTGATATTAGTAAACTGTAGCTTACCAAAATATGCAGCCACATTCCTCCTCGTTCTTTGATCCGTCGATGATTATTATTCTCGCGCCATCGCAGTTTGACCTACCGGCGCGATATACTGCTTTGTCGGTACGCCTGTCGGCTATTGTCAATGCCCGAACACGCGTCTTATCGTTCCTTTTTTGACGACTGTCTCGACCGTCAATACGGGTTGAATGTATCTGCCCTGCTACCCTCTGGAGTTCGCTTTCGTCGCCTCCTTCAGCACCTTGATTTTTCACTCCCTGCAACCTTTCGAGTGGGCGAGAGCCAAACGCCACCTTGGCTCCAGGCTCAGGTTCGCGTTCACCTTGACCTCAGCTCGCTCCCAAAGGAGGTTACCGAAGCTTTGGTATACCGCTCCCGGTTTGTCGAACTTCGTTCGAAGTTCATTAATACGATCTTCATTTATACAGATGGCTCTAAGATCAATGACGGTGTCTGGTGATCTTTTATTGTCGGGGCACACAGTTTCAACTACCGGCTCCATGGCCATTGTTCGGTCTTCACAGCTGAGCTGTTTGCCCTCTACCAGGCTGTTCTTCACATCCGCCGCCACCGACATTCTGCTTATATCATCTGCTCTGATTCCCTGAGCGCCATCCAGAGCCACAGTGATCCGTATCCGGTTCACCCTTTCGTGCACCGGATCCAACGCTCTCTTCAGCAGCTGGCGGACGACGGTTTTCCGGTTACCTTTATGTGGGTTCCTTGCCATGTCGGTATCCCTGGGAACGAAACTGCAGATGCTGCAGCCAAGGCTGTGGTCCTCCAGCCTCGGACAGCTTCTTGTTGTGTGCCTTCATCTTATTTTAGCAGGGTCATTTGTCAGCGCATTTTATCATGCCGATTGGGCTACACTTACTGAAAACAAGCTTCGGGCCTTGGAACCTCTCCCCACGGCTTGGACGACCTCTTCACACCCTTCTCGGCAGGAGGAGGTCGTTTTGGCCCGGTTACGAATTGGACACTGCCGGTTCAGCCATCGCCATCTGCTGACGGTTACGCCGGCGCCGTTCTGCCCATGTGGGCAATTGCTGACAGTACGCCACATTTTAACGTCCTGTCAGAATTTTAATACACTGTGCATTGATCTTGGCCTGCCATGTACTCTGGATGTCATTTTAGCGGATGAGCCAGAAGCAGCTGCTCGCGTTCTTCATTTTATCCACTTGACAAACCTGTCTAAGGACATTTGATTATGCTGTTTTCTTTTAATCCCTTGCCTGTTAATGTGCCTTTTATAGTTTTGTTCGTTTTAGTTGCTGTTTTAACCTTGTGCCTCGCAGAGCATTCATAACTTAGCTGGGCGCTAATGATCGCTGTAGTTGTGGGCCCTAAAACCACAAAAAAGAAAAAAATAAATAAATAAAAATCGGTAAGGTGTGCTCGACGTTCCCTGAATACTAGATCCAGCACAGCATCTGCCTCCAGATTCGCGGTTAGGTAACCAGAGCCAAGCAACACAACCTCATGGCCGATCTACTGCTCGTGATGTATGTGATCATATCTGTATATCGGTTTGCAGATATAACAATTTGTAACAATCCGTAAGTTTAATTCTGATGAACATTCATGTTAGGTAGTTAGGTAGCGAACATCTTGCAGGGAAATATCAGTTTTGACCTGAGACTTTCATTTAAAGCATCATACTAATATACCGACTTTTGAGAGAGAGAGTTATTTCATTTCGACCAAAAGTGTTTTCGTTGGTTCCAATGGTTCAAATGGCTCTGAGCTCTATGGGACTTAACTTCTGAGATCATCAGTCAGATCATCAGTCCCCTAGAACATAGAACTACTTAAACCTAACTAACCTAACGACATCACACACATCCATGCCCGAGACAGGATTCGAACCTGCGACCATAGTGGTCGCGCGTTCCAGACTGTAGCGCCTAGAACCGCTCGGCCACTCCGGCCGGCGTTTAAAATCCAGTGGATGAATGGGCCATTAGGGAAGTAGAAGCAGCTCGAATTGACGAAACATAGGAAGGAAATCTCTCGCGCCCTTTATCAAAGGAACCACAACGACATTTGCCTTAGGTGATTATGAAAAAGGAGGGGAAACCGTAAACTGGGTGACTAAATGGGGACTTCAGCCGTTGTCCTCTCGAATTAGCGTCATCGACCAACGTCTCTCGGTCCAACTTTTCAGCTAGGTTGTCTACATTTTCAGCCTGACGACGCTGTATTGTAGTCCAGCGAGCAGGCGAGCAGGCGGCAGCTGGACAGAGCCCAGCGCCGGCCGTGTCCTATCGCAGATCTCGTCGCTGCCTCCACAATGGCGGCCGACAGTTGCAGCCGGTGGGCCTCTGTTTGCTCCGTGGCCGCCCCGGCGCGCCTGCTGTTTGAGCAGTACAAACATTTCGTCGCCGCAAGGAGGCTGGAGAAAAGACGCATATCTACCTCCAGACGTATTGCCTGGTCTCAAACGAAACGGCACTTTGGCTGAAAGAGATCGCAAAACACACACACACACCACAGAAGAGATAGACATATATGCATTTCTTGCACAGTTTTCTACCCAGTCCCCGTAAATCTCGTAAAACTTCTGTTACAAAGACAGTTTTCCTGAACACTCTGCATATTGCTCTGTTGTCAAAAATTTCATATCATCACTTGAAGTTAAAAGTACTGTACTGATCATTATAATCACAACACCAAGGAGGTTAGTACATAATGAAATTTTACTTATTCTGCAGGCATATTAAAACACAGAGACATGTAAACGCAAAGAATACGGCGCTGCGGTCGGCAACGACTGAATGAGACAAGTGTCTGGCGCAGTTATTAGACCGGTTACTGGTGCTAAAATGTCAGGTGTTTGTCGGCGAACGAGCGATGGCACACAGCATCTCCGACGTAGCGATGAAGTGGGGATTTTCTCGTACGACCATTTCACGAGTGTACAGAATTATCAGGGATGAGGTAAAACATCCAATCTTCGAAATCACTGCGGCCGGAAAAGGACACTGCTAGAACGGGACCAACGACGACTGAAGAGAATCGTTCAACGTGACAGAAGTGCAATCCTTCAGTAAATTGCTGCGGATTTCAATGCTTGGCCGTAATCAAGTGTCAGCCTGCGAACCATTCAACGAAACGTTACCGATATGGGCTTTCGGAGCCGAAGGCCCACTCGTTTACCTTGATGACTGCACGACACAAAGCTTTACGCCTAACCTGGTCCCGTCAACAGCGACATTGGACTGTTGATGACTGGAAACATGTTGCCTGGTCGAACGACTCTCGTTCCAAATTATATCGAGCAGATGGATAGTAAATCCTAAATTATTATAGCTATGATCAATATTAAAGTTTCATTGGGATCACCGTAAAAGTTAATGAAGGATCGTAGATTAAAATTACTGTGTCTTCATTCCGTGAATTACTACAGTGTTACATAGTTTTCATAAATGTTTCCCTTTATGGACAAACTTAGGTCCGCCATATTTAACACTGCTATGTCTCCCTGGCCACAAACACTTCAGCGGGGTTTCCCTATGATGTAGGTTCTCATCTGTCTCACTTGCACACTACAGCGCTTACGCCTCATTCAGCACAATAGACGCCTGTGAATTTCCCCATCTCGTGGCGAATTGCGCTCTTTGTGGCACGCGGTCCTGGACGACAGGGTTCGTTTCACAATTCCTGAAGGCTGATTCTTTCGGCCATATACTTAAATGAGAGCGAAATGCTTGTTAACTTACAAGGGTGATTTAAAACAAGCTAATTCGTATATACATAATATTTACAGACTTTAGTTAGAGACAATCACTAGATTTACTCCTGGTATACAATACTTTTTTGCAAATAACTTATTAAATAATGCAATGCCACACTGTTCACTCATATCTCACGACCAGTCACTGCACACACTATACTCACATTGTTTCATAACACTTCACTCACTGCACACTCACACACACACACACACACACACACACACACTGGTGATACCTGGGCCATTTTCTGTACCACAACATCCCATTTGCTATTCTGAGAAACTGAGTCAGCATTCCTCTATAATGAGTGAGTTTTTGAGATCTGAAAGAGGAAGAAGTGTTAGTATTGTGCTGTGCGTAGTTTGGGAGGTAAGTTTTTCTAGAAAAGGGAAAATGAAGGAGAAAAACATAGTGTGAAGGTGTTATGTGGAATGTTGGATGTTTTATAAATATTGTTATTATTTATTTGAATAGATTTTTTTTTGTTCCAAACCCCTACTCTGTTTTATCTAAGTAATCCTTCAATGTATAAAGTGGATTGCATAACAGATACTTTTTAGCTGCCTTTTTAAATAACTGTATTTTTGCAATTTCTTTGATATCTTTTGGTAATTTATTGAACAGTTTTATTCCTTCGTCGAAAATGCTGTTTTGAGTTTTATGTTTATTTTGTTTGGTAAGTGTAAGTTGAGTCTAGCTGTTCTTCCATAGTGATGGACAGAGCTGTTTGTGCAGTAATTGCAAAATGTCATTTTTTGTGTGTACAACTGACTGGTAACTGTATTCACACAGAGCAGTTAAAATCCCCAGTGTTTTGAACAGATCTTTACAATGAGCTCGATTACTATTTTTGGTTGATATTCTTATGGATCTTTCCTGGAGTTTGAAAATTGTGTTCATATTGTGTGGATTTGTTCCCCAAAAAGGAATGCCATAGTTAAGAATTGAGTATACATATGAATAGTATGTATCTAAAAGACACTGCATGTCACACACTGATGACAGGATTCTAAGGGCATAACATGCTAATGACATTCTGTTTGTAAGTACCTTTGTATGTTCACAACGCTTCAACTGAGAATCAATATTCAGAAAGTGTCTGCATTCCGCTCGAATGCTGATAAAATACGATTTTCATAAAAAAAAACCTTGTTGGATGCCATAAAACACTGCAAGTCGCTTTTTAGCATTCCATACGTCAATCGGTAACAACGGAATCCTTCTGAGATCACTTTCTTGTCCGTTCTTCTGTCTGTTTATCTCAGGGGAAAGTATACGTATGAAGTTGATTTTGTCACCTATTAACGTCTACGGCAGCTTACCGGTGTAAGAAAAGTGAATGTTCTAAGTCTATGCAGTCAAAAGATAGCGTCATTTGAGGCATTGGCATGGGAAAGATAGTAAGTCAAAACAAATTGTTTTTCCGATTTTTTATCTAAAGCGTAGTAAAACCTGTCACCGGTGGCCTAGAAGAAGCTGAATGTGAAAGTTGTGAGCGGTTGCGTCCTTACAAACGACCCAAAATGCTACTTGTGGTAACATGATATGGAAGTAAGTCAAGAAGCCACGGAGTTACCAGCTGTACTCTATGACCAACGGTTCATTACTGTGTTATTGATTCAGTAGTAACGTTACTAGGAGCTGCTCTTGTGATAAAATGCATCAGAAACTTGTTACATACAATCTGGTAAGTCGTATTTTCTGTCTGTTATGAAATTTACTTGATTACAGTCATTGGTAACATCTACTTTTGTGATTTATTACAACCTAATCGTTTCGTATAGTTCCTGTGCGCAGGCTACTTCTGGATGCAAATATAACTGCCGTAGTTTTGAAAACAACGGCGTACGAAGCTGCACTCAGAGTTTTGGAAGCAAAATTGGATAAGTCAAGGTAATTTTATTTCAGGTTCCATCAACATAGGGCAGATAAAACAAACAATGATGCATACTATCGTCGATCCTGCTCTGAGCAGAAGACAGAGTTCTGGCTGGCTCTGAGCACTATGCGACTTAACTTCTAAGGTCATCAGTCGCCTAGAACTTAGAACTAATTAAACTTAACTAACCCAAGGACATCACACACATCCATGCCCGAGGCAGAATTCGAACCTGCGAACGTAGCAGTCGCTCGGCTCCAGACTGAAGCGCCTAGAACCGCACGGCCACTCCGGCCGGCAGACAGAGTTCTGTCACTGACTCTGACTGAGACTGTGTAGTGTGACAACTGCGTCTTAAAGACTTCAATCCACGCAGCGATAAATGTCAGTTTGAAATTTAGAGTGTCGGGGAATACGTACAGGTCTTCTGGCAGCCATTTCGGTATAAAAGAGAAGAGAGAGGAGGTTTCACAAGCAATGATTCCTTACGAAATACATGATATGATTAGAGAAGAAAACAATGTACAATCATTGAATGTTGTAAAGATGACGGAGGAAGATTTCTGTGATTTCACATCGGTATGTGATACATTATTGCATACAGCTCCAGTGAAAATCAGTTCTGCTTCTTGGATTAGAGGTGTGAGGGATAAGCTATCCATAATAGGAATAAAACATTCGTTCAATGAAATGGAACCGTGGAGGGAGCATAGCAATTTGAAAAAACGTAAATCTGATTTGTATTTTCTGTAACTATTTTGTAAATACAACTTCGTATTTCGTATTGTGAAAACCGTATTTTGCTTCTCATGCCAAATTTACTTTTCATGACTTACTCCTTCCCTCATGCCAACGCCTCAATTATGCCACATGTATTGATAGTCTGTAACTCAGTCATCAAAACCAGTAGGGTACTTCCCATTGGCCTAAAATCATGAAATTTTCCTAAAAGTGAAATTTCGCAATACAACTGAATCAAAAGCCAAAAATTATTAATTTGTAATTGTATCACATGAAAAAAAGTTTTGTCATTTGTTACGCGATTGTCTGACAGGCCGTCAGACAATTAAGCCCCGTTTTTCTCAGGAAGGCATAAACGTACCCAGGTGAAATTCATACCACATACTATGGTCTATAGGCAGTTGGCAGTGTAAATATAAGGTTACTAGTTAATGCAATCAAAAGATACGGCCATTTATGCCACATATTTTCGTACTAGACGTAGAATCTTGAAATTTGGCGAGAAGAAAGGTTTCACAACAAAGTAACAAAGTAAAGGAAAAAAAAATCAGGAAATTGTTAATTTGTAAATATTTGTTTGGTTATTTGTTATCTGACTTGAAACTTGAAATTAAAACTCTCTCGAGAGCCTTGAAATTCTTGGGACTGATATCTTGCGGAACTGAAGATGTGTACCCGATCCAAGTCGTCTTCACTGGATGGTGATGCACAAGAGAGAGGGCGATTAAATTTCGCACATCAATGTGACCACCTTTCAAAAGCCTGAATAACAATATTGTGCTGCGCAGACGTACCGCGAACAGTCCGATCGAAGCGGTCCCATTGATAGCATTTAAATCCGATGAGTTTGGTGCCCAGGGGAGCACGGTAAACTCATTCTGGTGCTCTTCTAACCATGCACGTACACTGCGAGCTGTGTGATACGTTGCATTGTTCTACTGGTAGATGACGTCCGCCGAATACAAAACAAACTGCATGTAGAGGTGGACATAGTCCAAAAGAATAGACGAAAAGAATAACCAGATTGGAAAGCTCACTCACCAGTAGTCTAGGGATAATGTCAACCAACACGTCCTCGGTCCCTGGTTCGAACCACGCCACCGCTAAGATTTTGGATCAGAATAATTAGCATTGGTGCCGAAGACTTCCAGCATAAGATGTCATCCTCTTTCTACCAACGGCCTTGTCAAAGAGGGCGTAAGAGCGGACAGATGTTCAGGGCACTCTCTTGCCCTTGGGGTGGGAAACTGCTCCTTCAGGCGAAAGAATAAGCAATGATCAACGGCATAAGGATGCAGAAGGAAATGGAAACCACCGTGTTAAAGACACATAATTTGTATTCACAGGACTTGTGACCTGTAAATGAAAAAGTGTGATGAGTATCTCTTCGTTGGCGAAAGATTCGGGAATAGTCTCCCATTCGGATCCCCGGGAGGGAACTGCCAAGGAGGAGGTGACCATGAGGAAAAGACTGAATAACCAACAAAATGATAACGTTCTGCGAGTCGGGGCGTGGAATGTCAGAAGTTTCAGCGTGGTAGGCAAGCTAGAAACTCTGAAAAGGGAAAAGCAAAGACGCAGTCTAGACATAGTCGGAATCAGTGACGTGAAATAGAAAGAATACAAGGATTTTTAGTCAGATGACTATAGGGTTATATCAAAAGCAGCACAGAATTCTAGAACTGGAGTAGGACTCCTCATGAATAAGAAGGTAGGGCACAGAGTGAGTTACCGTGACCAGTTCAGTGAAGGGGTTATTCTCATCAGAATCGGAAACAAACCAACACCGACAGCGGTAGTTCAAGTATGCATGCCGACTTTGCAAGCCAAAGATGAAGAGATAGAGAAAGTATATGAGGGTATTGAACGAGTAATGCAGCAACTGAAGGGTGATGATAATCTAATAGTCATGGGGGAATTGAATGCAGTTGTAGGGGAAGGGCTAGGAGAAAGGTTTACGAGAGAATATTAGTTTGGTTCTAGGAATGAAAGAAGAGAAATTGTGAGTTTCCAACAATTTTCAGCTAGTAATAACTAATACTTTGTCCAAGAATCACAAGAGGCAGTAGCATGCTTGGAAAAACCCGGGTGATATGGGGAGACTACAGTTAGAGTACATCATGGCAAGACAAAGACTGCGAAATCAGGTACTGGATTCTAAGGCACACCCAGAAGCAGATACAAACTCAGATCACAATTTAGTAGTGATGTAGAGTAGGCTATTGTTTAAAAGACTAGTCAGGAAGAGTCAGTGCTTAAAGAAATGGGATACGAAGTACTAAAGAATGACGAGATACACTCGAAGTTATTTGAGGCTGTAGATACAGTAATAAGGAATAACGTAGCAGTCAGTACAGTTGCAGAGGAATGGATATCTCTAAAGTGGACAATCACAGAACCTGGAAAGAAAAACAAAGAAGCTAAATGAGAAGAAACCGTGGGTAACAGAAGAAATACTTTAGTAGATCTATGAAAGAAGCACAAAAATGTTCAGGGAAGTTCAGGGCTACAGAAATACAAAACACTTAGGAATGATACAAATAAGAAATGCAGAGAAGTTGAGGTGAAATGGCTGCATGAAAATTGTGAGGAAATCGGAAAAGAAATTATCGGGAAGACTGCCTTAGCTTATAGAAAAGCCAAAACAACTTTCAATGAAGTTAAAGGTAAAGGTGGTAACTTTAAGAGTGCAATGGAATTGTCGCTTTTAAATGCAAAGGAGAGAGTGGATATGTGGAAAGATTCCTTTTAAGACCTCTATGAGGGGGAAGACGTGTCTGATGACGTGATAAAAGAAGAAACCGAAGTGGATATAGAAGAAATGAGTGATTCAGTACTGGAAACAGAATTTAAAAAGTCCTTAGACGAATTGAGATTGAATAAGGCAGAAGAGATAGATTATATTATCAGAATTTCTAAAATAATTGGGAATGTGGCAACAAAACTATTATTCACGTCGGTGTGTAGAATGCATGAGCCTGAGGATACGCCATCTGACTATCGGAAAAACGTCATCCACATAATTCCGAAGATTGCAAGAGCCAACAAGTGCGAGATTTACTGCACAATCAGCTTAGCAGCTCATGCACCCAAGTTGCTGAGAAGAATAAAGTACAGAAAAAAGGAAAACAAAATTGAGAATGTGTTAGATGACGATCTGGCTCTGAGCACTATGCGACTTAACTTCTGAGGACATCAGTCGCCTAGAACTTAGAACTAATTAAACTTAACTAACCTAAGGACATCACCCACATCCATGCCCGAGGCAGGATTCGAACCTGCGACCGTAGCGGTCGCTCGGTTCCAGACTGAAGCGCCTAGAACCGCCGGCAGATGACGATCAGTTTGGATTTAGGAAAAGAAAGGGTACCACAGAGGAAATAATGACGTTGTGGCTGATAATGGAAGCAAAACTATAGAAAAATCAAGACCTGTAGAAAGCGTTCGACTATGTCAAATGGTTCAAGATTTTCGAGAATAGGCTTAGTATTTTAGTTTATGATTTAATACATACTACTACACATTGATCTTGCCAAAAGCCGAGAAGCGATTCTTCTTGGTGTTTTAGCTCTCTGGGGCACTCTGGGATGCTCTCTACAGATCATGAACAAGAACCAAGAGGGGATCGTTAGAGTGTAAGACCAGGACCGAAGTGCTCGGATTAATAAGCCTGTAAGACAGGAATGTAGTCTCATGTCCCTACTGTTCAATCTATACGTTGGAGAAGCATTGGCGGAAATAAAAGAAAGATTCAAATGTGAGATTAAAATTCAAGCTGAAAGGACATCAATGATAAGATTCGCCTATGACATTTCTAACCTCAGTGAAAGTGAAGAAGAATTATAGGACCTACTGAACGAAATGAACCATCTCATGAATACAAAATCGTGTTTGAGAGCATTCTGAAGAAAGACCAAAGTAATGAGAAGAAGCAGAAATAAGAACTGCGAGAAACTAAACATCAGCGTTGGTGATGGTGAAGTAGTTGAAGTTAGAATTCCCCTACCTAGGCAGCAAAATAATGCATGACGGACGCAGCAAAGAGGACATAAAAAACTGACTATCACTGGCAAAAACGGGCATTCCCGGCCAAGAAAGTCTACTAGTATGAAGCATAGGCCTTAATTTGAGGAAGAAATTTCTGAGAATTTATGTTCAGCTACATGGACACCTTCTGGATTTCGTGTCCCCAAACAACGCTGGATTTTTTTATGGATGACAATGAGCCATATTAAAGGGTAACGATTGTTCACCACTGGTTTGGAGAAGGTTCTGGACAATTAGATCGAATGAGGTGGCCACCCAGATCGCCTGACATGAATCCCATCGAACATTATGGGGACTAATCTAGAGGTTACTTTGAGCACAAAGTCTTGCACCGACAACGCTTTCGCAACTATGACCTGCTGTAGAGGCAGAGCAACGACTCGTGGAGTCAATGCCACGTTGAGCTGCTGTCGTACACCGGTCAAAAAGTGGTCCAACGCTTTATTGTGAGATATCTTATGACTTGTCACCTCACTGTAAATGCTGTTTGCTGTTTAATTAACAAACAGGAGAAAAAGTATGTAGGACAAAAATGCACGGTAGCTTACCCAGCCCTTTATATATCCCCAATAAATTTCTTGATGGTTCACCACTCTCGATTTTCAGGGGGATCTACACTCATGCTCAAATATTAAGGATAATGCTGATACACGGTGAAACAACGCTCTGGTGGGCGGTTTGCAGGTTTAAATCATCTCCCGGTATGACCATGCAGTGCATTTGATCTGCGGTCGTCGCACGGTGGCGCTGGCAGCAGTCCGCATACGCAGAGGTGTATTGCTGCATGTCAGAGTATGGTGGATCGAGTAAGTGTGCAGACGTTGTCAGACGTGCTAATGGTGACCGTGTGTTGAAAATGGCTCAGGGAACAGATATTGATGACGTTATGAGAGGTAGAATATTTGGGCGACTGGAGGCTGGTCAGAGACAGCAGGTCGTAGCACGGGCCCCCCGTGTACCACAAAGTGTGATCTCAAGACCATGGCAACGATTCCAGCAGACAGGAAACGTGACCAGGCTCTAGAGTACGGGACGTCCACAGTGTACAACACCACAAGAAGACCGAAGAAGACCGATATCTCACCATCAATGCCCGCAGACGGCCACGGAGTACTGCGGGTATCCTTGCTCGGGACCTTACCGCAGCCACTGGAATAGTTGTCTCCAGACACACAGTTTACAGACGACTGAACAGACAGGGTTTATTTGCCCGGGGACCTGCAAGGTGCATTTCACTGACCCCTGGTCACAGGAGAGCCCATAAAGTCTGGTGTCAAGAACACAGGACATGGTCATTGGAACAGTGGTCCCAGGTAATGTTCACGGACGAGTCCAGGTATAGTCTGAACAGTGATTCACGCCATTTTTTCATCTGGCGTGAACCAGGAACCAGATACCAACCCCTTAATTTCCTTGAAAGGGACCTGTATGGAGGTCGCGGTTTGATGGTGTGGGGTGGGATTATGATTGGTGCACGTACGTCATTTTGCACCAGTATGCCCGCCTGTTAAGGGGTGCAGTGTGTCCGACCTTCCTCCTGATGGACTATAACGCACGGCCCCACTGATCTGTCATCGTGGAGGAGTACCTTGAAACAGAAGGTATCAGGCGAATGGAGTGGCCTGCTTGTTCTCCAGGCCTAAACCCCATTGAGCACATCTGGGATGCTCTCGGTCGACGTATCGCTGCACGTCTTCAGGTTCCTAGGACTCTTCAGGAGCTCTGACAGGCACTGGTGAAAGAATGGGAGGCGATACCCCAGCGTCTGCTCGACCACGTGATCCAAAGTATGCCAAGCCGTTGTGCGGCCTGTGTACGTGTGCATGGTAATCATATCCCATACTGATGTCGGCTACATGCTCAGGAAACAGTGGCGTTTTGTAGCACGTGTGTATCGGGACGGTTTTCTGAAAATACTGTGGACTTACAGATCTGTGTCGTGTGTGTTCCCTATGTCCCTTTGCTATTAGCACCAGTTTTGTGTAGTGCCACATTGTGTGGCACCACATTCTGCAATTACCCTTAATTTGTGAGCATGAGTGTAATAACACCCTGATAACACACGTAAAGAAAGGTAATATCAGTTGCGTATGCGACACATCTAACGAACATGTAACACTGGTCCGATGTTAAATGAACAAAAATACTAGGGAAACAGCCGCAGTCTATGCTTACTTATGATACGTAGTATGCGCTAGTCTAGGTAGTTTTGCAACTGTAGTTACAACCATTTGGACACTGTGGATTTTCACCATTCCCATTAGCACAGTGCGCTGCACGGACGGCATCTAGGAAGCAGCGAACGTGTACCGAACGTTACGCACGTCCGCGATGCCCCGGCGGCCGTCTAATGAGAAGGCGTGTGGATGGCAGCAAACGGCTGTCACGCGGGCCGGGCCGCGCCGCGCTCGCGGAATGGGCGCGCAGGACAGCAGCGCAGTGCAGCGGCGCGTCATTAGCTCGGCCCGAGAATGGCGCGGAGCGGCGATCGACGGCACCACAATAGGCTGCGCCCCATTATTTAAATGTTGCTCGACAATCGACCGCGCCCCGAATCTCTGCGGTACGCCTGGGGCCGACCGGAGTGGAGCCGCGTGCCCGTGCCTCTGCCTGTGCAGCGGTCGATTGGCCCTCAGGAGCAGGTGGCAGCAGGTAGGTGGCTGGTGGCTGGCGGCAGGTGGCGGCCGAGCGCAAAGCACAGCCGGCTTACCGCTCCACAGCCCCAGCGGGTACGGGTAACGGCTGCGGCGTTTCGCTGCAAAGTCTGTCTTGTTACAGTTGCCTCGCTTGTTCAGCAGGGACCGTGTTCCGCGGCTACAATTTCGGTTAGGGGTGCATCCAAATCTGCAAGCATAATAACTTCAGACATTGCGTCTGTGCACCAGCAGCAGATGATAAAGAGTACGACTGATGGTAATTGACAACTTTAATTACCATCTCGAAAAATTAAGTTACATAATCAATTTTTGGCTTTAAAGTTCGTAGGCTTCCATGGGAAGTGTCAGCTTCAATAAATCATTTTGAGTATTAGGCTGCGTAATTAGGGAAAACTAAAAACGAGTAAAATACCGACGATTCGGCAATCTTTGCAGCGATCTTCTTCAGGGCGACTAACTTTTTGATTCTGGGGGTGGTCTTGTGCTATGTAGGGCGCGCCAAGGAAAAATACATGCTTTGAATCTCTGTGCCGAACTGTTTCTAAGATAGAACACAATTCATATTACAATTAATATCACTTTTGCAGTATTTCTTGAATAACTCGAAAACCGGACCCTCCAGCGAAATCGTGTCGCGGTACAAAATTTAACTACATTACGTTTCCTACAAAAAAGATCTCTCTACGACTAACAGTTTGCTCAAAGTGAGCGGAAGTATATTCAGAATCTTCCGCAATGCGCATCCGCTGTAGCTAGTTAGCTTTTGTAGATCAATTTGAGATAGTTTCGCGACTTGATAGACCACAACTGTCATGTGTTGAACTGTTCGTTTGAACTTTTACACTACTGTGGTAGGCTGTAAACAATGACCGTGCTTCAGTAAGACAGAAAATAAATAACGATACACATTACATGTGTTCTATCTAGTAAACCATTCGGTATAGGACGTATTTCCATATGAAGTGTTTTGTTCAGTACCGCTAACAGTATCACCCATTAAAGAGAGTACCTTTCCTCCTGACTTACGCTATATACAGGGAAGCCGTTGAACAATTCAGTGCAGGCCGGTGTGGCCGAACGGTTCTAGGCGCTTCAGTCTGGAACCGCGGTACCGCTACGGTCGCAGGTTCGAATCCTGCCTCAGGCATGGATGTGTGTGACGTCCTTAGGTTAGTTACGTATAAATAGTTCTACGTTCTGCAGACTCATGACCTCAGATGTTAAGTCCCATAGTGCTCAGAGTCATATGAATTTTGAACAATTCAGTGTGAAGCTTGATATGGGGAGCTGACTGTACAGAAGGCTGTGCTACCCTGGCAGGAGATTTGTGGGCAAGTGCGAATAAGAATCTGCAGTTTCTGCAAAAGAGTTCTGCTTTCCAATAGCGAGACACTGATGCCGCAATTCAATTACCTTGCGATTGCATGTTTGTACTGCTAAAACTGGGTCATGTGGAGCAGCTGACTGTGCCAGTCACCTGCCAGAGTATCACAATCAAAAAATGGTTCAAATGGCTCTGAGCACTATGGGACTTAACATCTTAGGCCATCAGTCCCCTAGAACTTAGAACTATTTAAACCTAACTAACCTAAGGACATCGCACACATCCATGCCCGAGGCAGGATTCGAACCTGCGACCGTAGCAGTCCCGCGGTTCTAGACTGCAGCGCCTAGAACCGCACGACCACCGCGGCCGGCATTATCACAATCAA
Organism: Schistocerca cancellata; assembly: GCF_023864275.1. NCBI lineage: Eukaryota > Metazoa > Arthropoda > Insecta > Orthoptera > Acrididae > Schistocerca > Schistocerca cancellata. Next base: position 320,110,389 of record NC_064630.1, on the reverse strand, counting down.
TAACTATATTGTACACCGAACCTCCATTCTGAATTAATCAATGGCATCCCAGTATACAGAAGAAGACCGTTCTCAGAATCCTGAAGAGAGTCGCTCTAAAGAGGACCCTGCAAAGATGATCGAAGCTTGGGTATTATAGTTGTAGTTAGGTTTTCGTAACGCCGCGGCCGAATACCCAAAGTGATTTTATTCAAATATTCTACAAGTAATTTCTTGGTTGTTTGCAGCTTCGCGCCTGCAGTCGTGGCACACACGGAAATCACTGCACCACTGCATCTTAGCACACTGCTAGAGGAGCAGTTACACGGCCCGGTCGCGTTAATGTTACCGCCGCTTACATTCGACATTCACGTGTGATAACCAATCACGGTTGGCAGGTGCTGCACTAACAGTGGATAGTATATAAAGAATGTCAGGGGGACGCGGGAGAAAAGTGAAGTCGTCGATGCGAGAACGAAGCGATTTACTTGACAGTCAAAAGGACACTATCATTGGCTTTCGGGCCAAGAGTCGGAACATTTCCGGCACGGCTAAGTTTGCAAACAGTCCGCGTGCCGCAGTGGTTAGATTATACAATGCAAAACCGGTGCCGAGGCACCTACAGCGCACCACTACTCGTAGATGACAGGACTGGGCGACGACTGCATATATGTGCACCGGCCAATACACGTGCAGTCGTTAAAGTAACTGACCTCCCAGATGAACCAATGGGCTGCTCAACGACTGTTCAGCGAACGTTCCTGCGTATGGGCCCCCGCAGCAGGCGCCAGGTACGACCATCCATGCTGACTGCTGCTCATCGGCGGCAGAGGAAATATACAGGCCAGCGCCGCAACTGGACGTCCACCGAGTGACCTTTTCAGATCAATCACGTTTCATGGTCCATCGAGCAGATGGCCTTTGGCAAGTACACCTCTCTACAGCTGCCTCTAGTACCGTGGAAGTTACTTCGTGATGTCTTAACAGACGTCCTACCATCTTGTCCCTTCCCCTTGTTAGTGTTTCCCACATATTAATTTCCTCACACATTTTCCGGAAAACCACCTCATTCGTTGCCTAATTTTCTATATTCTTTTGTAGCACCACATCTCCAGCGCTTGTTTCTCTTCCCACATTCCACGTTTCACCGCCATACAATGCTGTGTTGTTTTTGAACATGAAATCCATGAATGGCTGGAGAAGGTCTCCATGTAGCCGAACTTAACCATTACTTGTCAGTGACCGGTTCAGTTGGACCAGAGAACTCAGTCCTTTTCATGTAAGCTCATCCCATACCACCAAGGAGCCGCCACCAACTCGCTCAGTGCCTTGTCAACAACTTACGTCCATGACTTCGTGGGGTCTGCGCCACGCTCGAACCGTACCATCAGCTGTTACCAACTGAAATCGGGACTCATATGACCAGGTCACGGCTTTCCACTCGTCTAGGATCCAACCGATATGCTCACAAAACCAGGTGAGGCTCCTTAGGCTATGTCGTGCTGGTAGCAAACGCACTCGCGTCGGTCGTCTCCTGCCATAGCCCATTAACGACAAATTTCGCCGCACTGTCCTAACGAATACGTTAGTCGTAAGTTCCACATTGGTTTAGGCAGTTATTTCGCGCAGTGTTCCTCGTCTGTTAGCACTGACAGCTGTACGCAAACGCTGCTTCTCTCGGTAGTTAAGTGAATGCTGTCGACCGTTGCGTTGTCCGTGGTGAGAGGTAACGCCTGAAATTCGGTATTCTCGGCACACTGTTGACGCTGTGTATGTCGTAATACTGATTTCCCTAAGGATGTCCGCCTGCTTAGCTGGGTGAACCGGCACGGTAGCTCAGCGTTTTCGGCCGGAGCTGTTCTCCGTAATAAAAGAATTGAGTGAATGGATCATCGATGAATTTGAACGGGTGCCTTGGGACGTCCGCCCCGAACAAATACAACGAGAAATATCGAACAAAATGAGAATAAAGAAAAAGGTGGTAACGTGCTCGCCTCGCATGCAAGCGGGCCCGGGTTCGATTTCCGACCGGATTGGAGATTTTCTCCGCTCTGAGACTGGGTGTTGTGTTGTCCTCATCATCATTTCATCCTCATAACCGGCGCGCATGTCGCTCAATGTGGCTTCGACTGAAGTAAGATTTGCACTTTGCGGCCGAACTTCCCCGAATGGGGCTTTCCGTCCAGCGATGCCATACGCTCATTTCCATTTTTTCCCTAACGAGTTTCGAAATGGAATATCTCATGCATGTAGCACCAACTGCTAATCCTCGTTCAAAGTCTGTTAATTCCAGTCGAGCAACCATAATCATGTCGGAAACCTTGACACATGACTCACCTGAGTACAAATGATAACTCCGCCAAAGCGCTGTCGTTTTATACCTTGTGTACGCTGTACTACAGCCATCTCTACGTGTTCATTTCGCAATCCCATGACCTTTGTCATCTCAGTGTATAGAAAAATTGAAATTATTATTGTTTACTTCAGTCTTCATTCGAAAATCGTTAATTTGCTAGTGAAACAGTTGGGTGTGGCAGTGAAACTGATGAAAACAATACAGATTCATCATGCAGCGCTAGGAAACTATTTCGTCAACGAAAAGCAAAATTTTTTCTTAAAAAAAGCAAATTAAAAATATATTAACCATCGCTTCAATACTTTGTCGAAATTAAATAAAACATGTTTCTATAATTCATTAACAACTTTCGCATTTATCAGTAATAACAGGATACTTTTGCCTTTGATTGTGACGATCAACGTTCTATTCAATACAAAACAACAACAATAATTATGTATCTACTTTTTATTTTTGTGCATGACAACTGTACTTGCACCGAAAGTAATTTCTTTGGTCGCACAAAAACTCAGAAGTTATAAAACATACACAATTTTAAATATAAATATAGAAATATGAAGTACAATTTATATTTCCACTAGGATATAAAATACACGATGGACTAACACTGAATTGCAGTTAGATGAAGAAAAGCTCACAGCTGCTCTCTCAAACATTCGTTTGTTTCTTCCCATTACAATGCTACCAATTCTACCGCTAATCCTAGCATTTACTACGTGTTTATGGAGAGTACCAAAACTAAAGAACCGTAGTTTTGATAGACCACAACTGTAATTGTAACAGATACAATACACACCTCTCCATTCATCAGGGAAAAAGCTACAAAAATCGACTTTGATGCTAATAACGGCAAAGTAGTGAAGGTATGTTTTCATTGTAATTCATTGGGCCACAATAGAGCGCGGTTCCTATAAATGATTTCTGGTCCTACGCACATATAAATCAGTTTTAACGTATTCATTGAACTGTGTTGACATGGGCGTATACACGCTACAGCACGCTGAAACAGAGGTCACTACAAGGTCAAAATAGGAAACCAAACATGATATTTATGAAATATACAAAGTGTTTCAGAAATTCTTTCACAAACTTTGGGGACAGGTTTCTCAAACCACAACAAGATAAAAATGTGTAGTGAACACGGGCACGGAAACGGCTACCTTAATAGCTATGAGCCCTTGTTCGTCTTCAATACTCCGAAACATCGTTCTTAAACTACAAACCCTTTGCTTTCCATATTTTGGGAGTAGGCAGTGTGGACCAAAACAAGAACAAAATATCCGGAACATGGACTCTAAAATGCATGCGTTAAGTGCTATGGGCACTTGTTCATCTTCGCTACCATGAAATACATCCCTTCTACTAAACAAGTGTTCATAGCTCATAAGTTAAGCATTTTAGAGCCAATGTTTACTGGACTTCTTCTCTTGTTTGGGTCCACACTTCATCGTCGCAAAATATCGAAAGCAAAGAGCTTTGCAGCAGAAAAGAGGTGTTCCACAGTACCGAAAATGAACAAGGGTTTATAGTTTTTAAGGTACGCGTTTTAGAGCCCTTGTGTACTACACGTTCTCCTGGTTTTGGTGTAAGGAAACTGTCCCCAAAGTTTTTAAAGGTATTTTTTAAACATCCTGTATATGATTACTAGTTTATAAATGTCTTAAAGTTTCGAAAGTAATCGACAGCTTATTAATATTGATTGAAATATTATCTTTTAGTTCAAGAAAATTACCTGCATCGTAGTATTTCGACCTTGTACATCGACTATGATAGCACAATTACTTCAAAATGCTTATCAAAGCGATCGTTGAAAAGTCAGTCGAGCATTCCTCTCCTCTCACGCTTTATTGTATTAGTTCATTTCAGTAAATATAAAATCATGTATAATCTTAGAAATTTAGTTAATGAAATGCTCGTGGGCGTTATAAATAGTTCCTGTCCGATTCTTCGTCACTAGACGTTGCAAAAACACATTGAAAGCTGTTAAGAACTTATAAGAAATTTCCCGCCAGTATATGCTCAACGTATGACGTCAAGCAGACAGAAGAAGTTGACAGTGTTAAAATTTGGGATTTCAGCTTGGCGGAGCCCACCATGGAACTATTAAAACGCCGAAGCAGATGGTTTTCTTTTTTTTTTTTTTTTACACACAAATGTTGTCAGATACAGGTGATTCAAAAACAAGAAAAAGCTAGCAGTACGAATTACAAGCTTATGTGCTGTTAACTCAAGAACGTCATAAAGAGACGTGTGTAAGTAACCAGGACACTAAGTGCTGTTTCCATACATATTTATTCCTTAATGAACCTGGCATTAAAAATATATCTCTTTTTCAAATTGTACGTTGTTAGTGTTACGTGAGATTGCGGTGGGGTGCCTTAATTGAACCATTAGTTGAATATTCCAATATTGCCCTGTACATTTGACACAGATAAATCACAGCCCACCAAAGCAATGATAAATGAATTAATCCGACCACGAAATTAGGCAAGGATCTCAGTTGACTCAATTACATGTAAAGTCCAAAGATACAGTTAAACCCTCGCAATATCAAGTGGGAGGCTACTTCATACCCAGCTTTTGACATTACTGTAATCTAGCCACTTATTTTACATTTTGAAATTTTGAAATTTTGTTTTGTTTTAATGAAGTCTTCTACCAGATTCAATATACGTTTTAAATTTTTCAGTTGTACTTAACCCAAGAATTTAAGTCTCACTTGAAGATGTCACTTTCTCTAATGAATATCATAGTCATTATTTCCCGATTCAAATCCTTATGTACAAATCAAAATCTCTTGGGAAACTATGTTGAGAATAAAAGTCATCAACAATGAAAGAAATTTGGATTTTTAAATTCTTTTAGCGGGGTCGTAAAGTTGGTAACGCGTTACTGAAAGTGCGTTGATACTGCCAAGAATGTGCTAAAGCCTATTTCTAGGTTCTGGACCAAACTTACTTATTATTATGACTTCAAAAATTAGGTTGTTGATATAATTAAACATCAATTCAGGAATGTTTCTTTTTCTAGGTTTCTAGGGTGGGGTAAAGTAACGCCTGTCCCCTTGGTAATGCGCGTTACGGAAAATGCCTTCGTCTTACCAAGGTTAACAATCATTGAAAATAATAAACTAATGCCTTGGTAAATTTGGCCAATCCATTCTTGAATGTGATTCAAATGAACACTTATGTGGATAAAATATTTATATTTGAATAAGTCATAATGGTTCAAATGGCTCTGAGCACTATGGACTTAAGTGCTGTGGTCATCAGTCCCCTAGAACTTAGAACTACTTAAACCTAACAAACCTAAGGACATCACACACATCCATGCCCGAGGCAGGATTCGAACCTGCGAACGTAGCGGTCATGCGGTTCCAGGCTGCAGCGCCTAGAACCGCTCGGCCACGCCGGCCGGCGCGTAAGTCATACCATGGTTGCTGGTTACTGCATAGACATTGAAAATAATACAGCAGGATGCGTGTGCGCATCTATTGCTAAATTGAACATCTAACCGCAAACAAGTGTTGAAAATGAAGATTAAAATTACTGAAAATCAATAAAAATGACTCGACTTTCCCTACAGTTGATCTCACTGCTGTAGTTTCATCTCAGCATATTAATAATTTGCAGATGGCGGCTGAAGCGCCTGCAAAATCAGTCACTGGCTCTGTGCCAACAACTTGCGTCTAAGTTCACGTCAGTCAGATGAGAGTCTGCTGTCACACATGACTCTGGAGTAGTCATCTAGAAAAGAAGTCCACGTATGGAGAACCCTGCCACAGAAGCTGCCTGTCTGACAAGATGCTGAAGTAAGAAGTAACTTTCTGCAGTGTGCTTCCAACCCGATCCAGCCGGGAGTCAAATCCGGGTCCTTAGTCTGTCGCGCTGACCACTCAGCTACCGGGGGCGGACAGGTCCATTGTGTCAAGCACGCAGACAGGTTGCTTGCAGGCCCTCAACCGGCCAACTGGCCTCCTCCTAACCAATAGGCCGCCATCACTGACCCAGAGGCAGAACCATCTTTGATCAGAGAACACAACAGACCTCCACTCTGCCTTTCAGTGAGATCTAGCTTGACACCACTGGAATGGTTTCGGGTCAGTGGGATGGACGCTACAGGGCGTCTGGCTAGGAACTGTTATTGAAGTAACCGGTTTGTAACAGATGGTTGTGTCATTGTAGAGCCAACTACTGCTCAAACTGCTGCGGCAGACGCAGTACGACACGACAGAGCCGTACAACGAACTTAGTACCAACTTCCGTTTCCGTCGCACAGCTCCTACTTAATGTTGCGATTCTTATTCTTCGTGGTCGTATTTACTTACACATTAGACTGATCTTCCAAGTTTAGGTTATGACGCACAAAGGTCCTTTTCTGAAATAATCGGTTTGGTGTACATGTATGTCTATGTGTTTGTACCAGACATTTGATTGATAGAAAGGGCGGAGAATACAGCAGGATTATATCACAAGTGACAATGGCAAGTCAAGTGCGCCAGCGGAGTCGTTTGGCAACGCGCCGCACTTTGCCAGCAGCAGTGGTGTCGCCGCCTTTGCTTTCGGCGTCCCAGGAGAGGCAGCGCTACGGTGGCTGCGACTCTAATTAACGACGCGTGGGACCACTCGGCAGGCGGCGGGTTTTCACTGGGCGCCGTTTCTGCGGATTATGCAGACTAGCGACCGGTTTAACACGTCGCCTGTGGAGCCCTCCCTTTCCGAAGAACTCTTTCACTCGACCGTCTCTCCTTTTTCGTTCCATATTTAACTTTTCAACTGGGAATTAGCTGCCGAGAACTGTGCTTAATTTCTGCATTTAATTAGCATTTAATTGAATGAATCTGTACTTCGGAAAAGCCGTGAATTTTTATAGAATGCGATGAACGTCAACTAACACCTTTCAAGAAAGTGAACAAATTTAACAAAGGAAGGAAAACGAAATTTAAAAAAGAATATTCTCCAAAAACTCTGACAAGTTATTTGTGTTCGTTGGATGAGTGCTAAGTGCCACACTTCAACGCCAAAGATAGAACATTTGAAGCCCCATCTGTTCAAAGATCTTGTCGGTCATTTATTGATTCTTTCACCCCTGGCAATGACTTGCATACACTGAGGTTACAAAAGTTATGGGCTACGATATGCACATATAGAGATGGCGGTAATATCACTTACACAAGATATAAAAGGGCAGTGCATTGGCGGAGTTATTTGTACTCCGGTGATTCGTGTGAAGAAATGAACATGGCCTCACCAGCGAATTGACAGACTTTGGACGCGGAACGGTAAGTGAATCTAGACACATGGTACATTTCATTTCTGGAATCGTTAGGGAATTTAATATGCCGAGATCCACAGAGTGAAGAGTGTGCCGAGAATGCCAAATTTTAGGCATCACATCTCACCACGGACAACGCACTCTCCGATAGCCTTCGCTTAACGACCGAAAGCAGCGGTGTTTACTTGGAGCTGTTAGTGCTAACTGACGAGGAACACTGGGTGGAGTAAACACAGAAACCGATATGGGACGCACGACGAACGTACCCGTTAGGACGGTGCGGCGAAATTTGACGTTAATGGGCTATGGCAGCAGACGACCGAAGTGAGTGCCTTTGCTAGTAGCGCGACATCGCCTACTGCGCATCTCCTGGTCTCGTCACCATATCGTCGGACCCCAGAGGACTGGAAAATCGTGTCCTGGTTAGACGAGCCCCAATTTCACTCGGTAAGAGCTGATAGTAGGGTTCGAGTGTGATGCAGACCTGTCGAAGTTATGGACATAAATTGTCAAGAAGGCACTGCGCAAGCTGGTGGTGGCTTCGTGACGGTCTGGGCAATGCTTAAATGGAAAGGACTGGGTCCTCTGATCCAACTGCATTGTTCATTGACTAGAAATGGTTATCTTCGGCTACATGAAAACTTTGTCTACACATTCATGGACTTCATACACCGAAACAAAGACGTAATTTTTATGGATGACACTGCGCTACAACACAGCGTCACAATTGGTTTGCAGAACATTCGGTTGAATGACGTCGCCTCTCAGATCACCCGACATTAATAGTATCGAACACTAATGGTATAAATCGAAATGGCAGTTCGTGTACAAAATCCTGCACCGGTAACCTTTTTGGAATTATGGACGACTAAAGAGGTATCACGGCTCAATATTTCTGCAGGTGACTACGAACGACCTGTTGAGTACATGACATGTAGAGTTGCTGCACCGTTTTGTCAACAGTGAAAGTGAGCTCCCCACCTCTTTCAAGTGCAAAAACCACCAGAAAACCACTAACAATAATGCTCCTACTCACATAATCGCTAAAATTTCCACTAAATTTTTTAAAATTGTTATGAAAGGAAGCAATAAGTATATTAGTAATTACTTTTTTTAATTATTAAGTAATAAAATATTCACAAATTAAAGGAACATACAATAAATAAATCAACAAGTCAATGTCAGTAACATACAAAAATTCCTTTAACAACAGCTAATTATTTAAATGAATTCATCTTCTTTAGATGAATCATTTTCGTCTGCATCATCATCATCATCGTCGTCGGTTTCAGATTGGTACGGTTCTTTAGAACCGATTTGTTTCACAACGTTTATTGGAATTTTATATTCATTTCAGCATTTTCCTTCCAACCTCAAACCACAGCGTATTCTTAATGAAGCAGTTAAAAGATTTAACTTCAGTCTATTCCTCTGCTTATTTTTTATTACATTCATACTGCTAAATAGTCTCTCATCATCGGCACTGGAACGAGGCAGTATTAGGGGAGTAATCGCAAAAGTATCTTATTCCTCAGATCTGGATTCCCCTTGAGCATCATTGAAATGAAATACTTCATTCCAAATTTATTTATTTATTTATTTTTTTATTTTTTGCATCTTTGGTCTCGTTCCAGTTCAACAAATGAATTCGTCGCCACTGATCATCCACTCTTGCTATAAATTCTACACTTTTATTGAACTGAGCCATCATACCACTTAGATTTTCTTTGTTGTGGTTAAATGCTTGTTCAAAACTTATCCCGGAAATTTTTTTCATCAACGTTAAATCTTCTGGTAACCTGTATTTTATTTCTTCACTCATACTTACTATAAATGTTATGCACCGATTACGCAACATTTCTTCGTCTTCCCCTGGTAATCCTCTTTCTCTCATTACAAGCAACTGCTTTTCAAAGCGGAATCCCGGGTAACATCATCGATCGAAGAAATCACGAGTATTTTGAGTAAAAATATTAACTTTATTTGCAGGTAACTTTACATTTCTTACAAGCATATCCATCACGTTGGTCAACTCATCAAGGAGTTTGGCGTGATCTGTATCTTTCCACTCGAACATTTTATTGACTCTCTTTATTTCAATTAATATTGGATACAAAAATGAAATATATGCGTAATTAATCTCGTTCGCATACATAGCGTGCAATACCTCTGCCATGTGACACCTTTCGCGCACTTTAGTTTCGGAAAAATGTGTTTTTAGTCCCGACCATTGCGTGTATATTCTTGACACAGTGGATTCTATTGATAACCACCTTGTCTGGCACACTTGAACTATTTTTAACGGTTTCCGTCCATCGATGGTGGTTTTGTATAGCTCCATATAAAGAGATTGTCTGGAAGAGGAGCGACTAAACCAATCATATGTCTCTTTAATTAAAAGCTCCAAATTCCTCGGTAAAAATTTTTTTGCAGCAGCTGAAACAGCCAGTTACAAGGAATGGCACAAGCGACGTACTAGAATCAGGCGTGGTACCTCTTCTTTAAATATAGTAAATACTCCGTTATTTACTCCAACCATGACAGGGGCATTTTCTATATCAATAACAATTAAATTTTCAAGTCGCAAATCGAATCGTTGAAGCGTCTTTTTTATAGCAGATACAATAGCTTCAGCATTACACTCGTGCAGTTCAGAAAGGTCAAGGTATATAGATACTATTTTTTGGTGTAATTTACTGCAGTAAACAACATATAATCAATCCCAAGTATTTATGTACAGCAATATCAGTAGATCCATCAATTAATAAGCTATATTGTTGATTTCTGCAATCTTGTTCTAGAGCGTCAGTGAAATGCGGTGCTAACAAGTTTTTTATAACTGAGTGCACTTAGTTTGGTGCAGCTGAAATTTTCCGCCATCTTTTTCATGATTGTGATCAATTACCTCTCCCAAATGGTCGACTACACGTTCACTAGTATACATGGCTGTGAATAATGCAAGTCTTGCTTCTTCCTTTCTTTTTTATTCCCAATAAGCTCTGACTTAAAAGCAATTTTAAGCTGCATAGTTACAACCTGCAATAATTTACTTAGTCAAAGAGTGGTGAAAAATGTAAAACCGATCAATGGATGAAAAACCAATTTAAAAAAAAAAGGTTGCTTACCATTTTATTTTGTAGATGCTTCTTTGACATCCCATGAGACTTCAAATCTCCGTTGTGACTCCTAAAAACTGTACCACAAAATATGCACTTCGCTACCTGACCAGTATTACTTTTAATAACTTGAAACCAATCTTTTAAATAGGGGTCGTGAAGCCATGACTCCCGAAACTTTTGCGTATATTGTGGTTTCGGTGTAGTTATAAACATATGAAGTCGTGAAATAATACCATACACTGGGAATGACAATTGTATAGTGCACACCACGAAAGACGACAGTCAAGTTACTTTTTCTGCGCATCTGACGTGACGCTCCCTGCGTGACCCAACAAGGGCTCAGTGTTTATTCTAAGCGACAACGAAATAAATGAGTACCTATTGTTTGAAACCGGTTGTTGCACTCCCTGCACCTGCGCAAGACTCCTTCGCTCATGAAATGAACTATAACTAAGTGCTACTAAATACTGTTCATTCTACAGGGAATCCCCGCATGTAGTCTATCGAGTGTGATGGTCCGTTTGATGTCACATTGTAATGCACCAGTGTTGTCTTCGCAGTAAAAGTTAAATACTCCTGAAATCAAATAAAGTAGGAATAACGTATTTCGAAACATATAAATTAGCTTAGTGGTTGAGAGTGACTGAAACTGATTTCTACTAAACCACTATAAAATCCACCAGCCACTAGAAGCAATATTTCGCCACTAAAAGAAAGGTAGAAACCACCAGTTTTAGTGGAAAATCCACTAAGATGGCAACACTGTGCACTACACCAGGAAGGAAGAGGAGGAGGAGGTCCGACACGATGTTAGGCGGTATCCCATGACTTTTGTCACCTCTGTGCGTGTGAAAAATGCTTCGTTTCTGCTGTGGTACAGGAATTCATGCTAAAATGTAGGATCCTCTGTACTGACTGGGAAACTCAGCTCTAATTTCGAAGGAAGGCAAAAGCACACCACATCTATTAGGACCAGGACAAATAAAACACTACAGCGTCTTTCATTCGATGACAACTCTACTTTAACGTCACACTATCACAACAATTTGCCGTCCTTCCTAAAGGGGATTGTGATGTGTGAACATACACAAGTACAAATTCGTATATTGCCAGTCTTGTTAACAAACGAATCAACTGCCTGACACGTGTTGCATATATCCACTCGGTAAAGTTTCATGGAATAATATTATGGGATAACTCATTACTTAGAGAGGAAGTACTGATTGTACGAAAGCGTGTAATGACAATAATAATAATAATAATAATAATAATAATAATAATAATAATAAGTGGCGTTCATCCACCGTTGCCATGTATGTACCGCTTCAAGGAGTTAGGCAATTTAACTGCACCATCACGGTACATATATTCGATAGTGAAAGTCGTCGTAAATAACCCATGATAATCTGAGAAGAATAGTAATGTCCATGCCTACGATACAAGTGGGAAAACTGACCTTTATTAATCATTATTAAAGTTGTCAGTGGCTCAGAAAGCAAACATTTTTTATCGTTTCCGCAGTAACATAGAACGTCTGACAGGTATGAAAGCAAGTTTTAAATCTAACTTACAATCATTTCTCCTGGGCAACTCCTTCTCTTTCATGAACGAAGTATTTAAAAACTGGTAACTTGTAAATAAAAACTCGGTTTTAAGTTTAGTTGCATGTTCCCTAACATCAACACCAATCATGTGTACTTCTCCTCCAAACTCTCTCGTTCCATATAAAAAAATTGTGGTATGATCTTATGGGACCAAACTGCTTTGGTCATCAGTCCCTAAGCTTACACACTACTTAATCTAACTTACGCTAAGGACGACACACACACACACACACACACACACACACATGTCCGAGGGAGGACTCGAACCTCCGACGGGTACAGCCGCACAGATCGTGACAAGCCGTCCCAGACCACGCGGCTACCCCGCGCGGCGTTGCCAATGATTTCGATAAAAGAATGATCAGATGATCTATGAAACATGTAACTAACTGGTTAACAAAATCAGGGCAAGCAAATCTGGAGTAACAGCTTCACTTTCAGTTTTTTTCTGCCTGAACATGTATGGGACGCTCAGTTTGACAAAATGAACACCTAACACCACCACCATCGCCGACTTCTGCTAACATCGAAAGCCAGATGCCTCATTGAATGGATGATTTCCCGCAAGCTGTCCTGTATGACGTGAACTAAAGCATTGGACGGCATCCATTGCCACTATTTATAATAGAAAGCCACTACTTTTTACTATGGACACAGTGTATGGTGCAGTTTCATTGTTTCATAGCGCGATCTCCCACGGAATATTAGGAGCGCATCGTCGTACACTAACCTGTAGTGTCGTTTTGTCTAATGAAATCCCTGGGGACAGTCGTGGAATACGAGTGATATCATTGCGTTCTTATCGTCGACTAGGTAGATTAGAACTAGTATTCAGTTTTTCACTTCGTTTTGCACTGAGGTGACAAAAGTCACAGGCTACATCATAATATTGTGTCGAACTTCATTTTTCCTGGCGTAGCGGAAACTCGGCGTGGCATGAACTCAGCAAGTCATTGGCAGTCCCCTACAAAAATACTGAGCCATGCTGACCCTATATCCGTCCGTGTGTTACCAGTGCAGGAGCCGTGCACGAACCGATATCTCGATTATGTCATATAAATGTGCCGGCCGCTGTGGCCAAGCTGTTCTAGGCACTTCAGTCTGGAACCGCCCTGCTACTACGGTCGCAGGTTCGAATCCTGCCTCGGGCATGGATGTGTGTGATGTCCTTAGGTTAGTTAGGTTTAAGTAGTTCTAAGTCTAGGGGACTGATGACCTCAGATGTTAAGTCGCACAGTTCTTAGAGCCATTTGAACCATTCGTATAAATGGTTTATGGGATTCGTATTTGGCGATCTTTGTGGTCAAATCCTTCTCTAGAATTGTCCGGTTTGTTCTTCGAACAACTGTGGCCCTGTGAAGTGACATCGTCGTTGTGGAACATGTCGTCCATGAATGGGTACAGAAGGTCTCCAAGTAACCAAACATAGCCATTTACAGTCGTTAATCGACACATTTGAATTAGGGAACCCATTCCATTCCTTGTAAACACACCCTGCAACATTATGGGGCTGTCACCAGCTTGCACAGTGCCTTGTTGACAAGCTGATTCCACAGTTTCGTGGGTTATGCGGCACATTCGAACCTTATCGTCTGCTCTTACCAACTGAAATCGGGACTCAACTGACCAGACCTCGCTTTTACAGTCGTCTAGGATCCAACAGACAAGGTCCCGAGCCCAGAACAGACGCTGCAGGCTATGTCGTGCTGTTAGTAAAGGCACTCGCGTCAGTCGTTTGCTGGTATAGCCCATTAACACAAAATTTGACCGCATAGTCCTAGCGGATGCGTTCGTCGTTCGTGCCACATTGATTTCTGCGATAATTTCGTGCAGTGTTGCTTGTCTGCTAACACAGAGTCGTCTAAGAAACGCCGCTGCTCTCGATCGTTAAGTGAATGCCGTCGACCACTGCTCTGTCTGTGGTGAGAGGTTATGTCTGAAATTTGGTATCGGCACGCTCTTGACACTTTGTATCTTACAATATGGAATTTATTAACGATTTTCGAAATGGAATGTCCCATACATCTAGCTCCACTTACCATTCCTCGTTCAACGTCTGTTAATTCCCATCGTGCAGCCGTAATCACATCGGAGTCCTCTTCATCTGACAACAAATGACAGCTCCGCCCAATCGATTGTCCTTTTATACCTTGTGTACGCGATACTACCGCTATCGGTATACGTGCACATCGCTATCCCATTCCTTATCTTCCATTAGTGTATGTTGGACTGGTGCTGCCGCAGGAGAACCGAGTTGTGGCGATGCGAGGCTCAACAGCGTGGCAGGTCGGGTGATGCGCCAGTAATTGCGCCTTGAAGCCATCGCGCGGCCGGCAGGGCGAGGGCGCTGCTGAGAGCGCGGACAATGCCGGCAGAGGACCCTCTGGTGTGGAGAGGCGCCGAGCAGCGCAGAGCGGAGCCGCCGCCGCCCCCACCGCAGCCAGCCGCAGCCCGGCCCCGGGCCGGAGCCGCGGCTTACGCTAATCCCCGGCCGCTGGCTGTCGGCCGACGCCGGCTGAGCGCGCAGCCGATCGCCAACGGGCCAGCGCGCGCTGCCTGAGCTCCAACACGGGAGACCGCCACCAGCTCACCGCAACAGAGAGCGGCCTATTTATTGCTGTCTGGCCATATTAACTACCGAAAGAAAACATTCCAGCACCTCCAGACACTTGTGAGTCAAAACATTGTGACCATAGCCCACAGCGAGACTGAATTCCACCTAGTGGCTCTGTGGGCACGTGACACGGTAAGGAAAGTGTACAAGCCGAGCAGAGACGAATGGGGAATCATTCTAGCGACGATATGGCCCGCAAACTGGAAAATAAATTGCCATAAGCGGCTTTGACAAAGGGTAGATTTTTATAACGCAATGCCTGGACACTAGCATAAAGGAAAATGCGAATTTGGTAGCCTATTCTACATCTACATCCATACTCCGCAAGCCACCTGACGGTGAGTGGCGGAGGGTACCTTGAGTACCTCTATCGGTTATCCCTTCTATTCCAGTCTCGTATTGCTCGTGGAAAGAAGAATTGCCGGTATGCCTCTGTGTGGGCTCTAATCTCTCTGATTTTATCCTCGTGGTCTCTTCGCGAGATTACGTACCAGGCAGCAATATACTGCCTGACTCCTCGGTGAAGGTATGTTCTCAAAATTTCAACAAAAGCCCGTACCGAGCTACTGAGCGTCTCTCCTGCAGAGTCTTCCACTGGAGTTAATCTGTCGTCTCCGTAACGCTTTCGCGATTACTAAATGATCCTGTAACGAAGCGCGCTGCTCTCCGTTGGATCTTCTCTATCTCTTCTATCAACCCTATCTGGTACGGATCCCACACTGCTGAGCAGTATTCAAGCAGTGGGCGAACAAGTGTACTGTAACCTACTTCCTTTGATTTCGGATTGCATTTCCTTAAGATTCTTCCAATGAATCTCAGTGTGCCATCTGCTTTTCCGACGATCATTCCGTTTTAAATCACTCCTAATACGTACTCCCAGATAATTTATGGAATTAACTGCTTCCAGTTGTTGACCTGCTATATAGTAGCTAAATGATAAGGGATCATTCTTTCTATGTATTCGCAGCACATTACACTTGTCTACATTGAGATTCAATTACATTCCCTGCACCATGCGTCAATTCGCTGCAGATTCTCCCGCATTTCAGTACAATTTTCTATTGTTACAACCTCTCGATATACCACAGCATCATGCGAAAAAAGCCTCAGTGAACTTCCGATGTTATCCACAAGGTCATTTATGTATATTGTGAATAGCAGCGGTCCTACGACACTCCCCTGCGGCACACTTGAAATCACTCTTACTTCGGAAGACTTCTCTCCATTGAGAATGACATGCTCCGTTCTGTTATCTAGGAACTCTTCAAAACAATCACACAATTGGTCTGATAGTCCATATGCTCTTACGTTGTTCATTAAACGACTGTGGGTAACTGTATCGAACGCCTTGCGGAAGTCAAGAAACACGGTATCCACCTGGGAACCCGTGTCTATGGCCCTCTGAGTCTCTTGGACGAATAGCGCGAGCTGGATTTCACGTGATCGTCTTATTCTAAACCCAAGCTGATTCCTACAGAGTACATTTCTAGTCTCCAGAAAGGTCGTTATACTTGAACATAATACGGTGTTGACATGCTACTGTCTTGAGCATCCATGTAAGGTAAAAAAAGGTGGTGAGCGAGTGGGCGACAGGGTGTTGGACGTCCATCAGCCATCACAGAACGTCGAGTTCGGACACTTGCTTACTCTGTAAAGTTGGATAGGCACCGATCTGTGGTAGATCCAACGAGGGAATACAATTCTGGTGCAGACCCGAGCATTTTAGAGCATACTTTTCGTGCACATCGTTAAACACGGAACTCTACAACGTATCTCCCCTGTTTGTTCCCATGTTGATGCTGTGATATCGTCCATTACGATTGCAATGGACAAGGGATCGTCGAGACTGGACCGTGAATCAAACGTCACATGTCACCCTGGCGAGTGAATAAAGTTCCATAGGGCCTATGGTTGTAACCGATGGTGCCACGACACCTGAATATTACATGAACATTATTGGGGCCCACCTGTGTATCTCCATGCTTGACGTCTTCCCCGACAGCTATGACATCTGCCAACAGTGTGACTACTCGTGTTACAAGGCCGGAATCTTACTATAGTTGTTGGAGGCTCCTATTAGTGAATTCACACTCAAGTCTCGGCCACAACATTCGTCTGATCTGAACCCCATGGAACACATCGGAGCGCTTTCGGGTGTCAGCTCCGCACCCGAAAAACATGGAGCCTGTGAGATAACGGGCGAGTCGTCGCGTCCTGAAAGTATTCTAAATTCGGAAGAAGCAGTGGCCGCACGGGCCGCTTGGCGGGCGCGGGCAGCTAGGCAGGCCGACCACGTGGTGGCAGCCGCTGGCCGAAGCAAGAGGGGTCCACCCACGTGGCTGGGAATTCCATGGTGACGTTATGTTGATGAAGGAGACACGCTGGCAGCGCCAAAGATGGCGGACTTTGTGAAACGTTAATAGCAGACATTTCACAGTTCGTATAGAAATTAATAGTAGTCAGATGAATCATGATACGTCAAAAAGAAACATGTACATTACTATTATGTGCTAGACGATTCTGATGGTGTAATCAGATTTTCAATATCTTTATTTGTTTAAAGTTTAGTATATGACGGTAAAATATACAAGTAACACCCAGTAACGAATTTCCGAAGTGTAAACGCTTCAGCCGATTTCATCGATTGCCGTGTCCTTAGAAAACTATTAGTGAAACCTAAATTGGTATGAATTACAGGCATGTAACTTGAATAATACATGAGTTGTTGGTAGAAATACTTCGAAGTGCCGACTTGTGAACTTGTAAGATTTCTGTGGTTGCTACGGTGAAGACGTAGTGTGCGTTTAGAAGTGAATATCTCGCGAGCTATGTTGTCGTTCATAACTAATTACGTGGTGTAGGAATCTATTGTTTCCCTGTTATTCAACTTATATTTTATTTAATTGCTGGACCATCGACACCGATAAGTGTTTTCAGAAATATACCACATTCTCAAAAGTACTTCTACTATCGTACTTATCATCTAAAGTCATTAAGATAGTACCTGCAGATTTTATTTAATTGGAATTTTTCATTTATAAATTTATATGTTACATTCATAATTCCCAATTGCCGAGTGATAGAAACCTTCGATCATTCGTTTCATGTGTGTATTCTTATCGTATACTGTAGACTCAGCAGTGTTTGGCCTGTGATACGGCAACTACGTATCCCAGCTCCTAGACAACGAAACCAGCCCAAACTTTTAGTATTTCAGCTTTGAGTCGCAGGGTGCGTAGTTATTTGAAAGCCCGTAAGCCGTAATTTACGGCAGTTACATGAACTGCGCACGGATATTTCGTTCCACGTATCTCCTGATACTTACCAAGTACCTTTCGTATCCACGCCAAGCTTAAATGTTGCTGTATTGCGTTCTAAAGGTGGACCAATATGCAGTCAAGAGGGTGGTCATGATATCTTGCTTTAGCTGTGTATCTGTGTAACGTGTGCGGACATAGACATAATATAAAAGTCTAAGCCACATGAGACAAGAAAAAAAGAGACACTTCGGTGTGAAATGACAACAAAACATTCACCATAATAAAGGGAATTTTTCGACAGTGCATATCTTTCACATTTTTGAAATAAAAAAAATGTTGCTGGTTAACTTTCACTATGATATCGCTTCAACCCGTCCAATGCATCGTGCTTAGAGCCTCATTAGCAAACCGTCCACAGAGTGTTGCACTCGGCACTGGTGTCGGCGGGAGAGGAACATAAAAGTCTGCGTAACTTGAGGGAGGTAGCCGAAGATGACCAATACCAACCAGCCTAACGGCACAGCCAGAAACGCGACTTGTATCGTCGTGTTCATCCCACTCATTTGCGTGTAGGCCGATAAGGCAACAAGTTGAAACGGGCAAAGGCTTTGCCTAACGGTTCACCTCACATTGCGTAATGACGTACATAACCGCTGACATGTTCCCATAGCAGGAGTCATACTCCCGTTGGCCGGCCGGTGTGGCCGTGCGGTTCTAGGCGTTTCAGTCTGGAACCGCGTGACCGCTACGGTCGCAGGTTCAAATCCTGCCTCGGGCATGGATGTGTGTGATGTCCTTAGGTTAGTTAGGTTTAAGTAGTTCTAAGTTCTAGGGGACTGATGACCATAGATGTTAAGTCCCATAGTGCTCAGAGCCATTTGAACCATTTTCATACGCCCATTTGGTCGGCGGGTGTTCTCCCGTGTAAAGGAGAGTGTGGCTGAGCCACGTGGATAGCGAGTGCTGGGAAATGGCTGTCATAAACGCGGCATCGCTAACATCAGCGACCAGGTTCTGGCAACGAGGCCCTGAAGTTTAACTGTCCCCAAGCATACTCATTTGGGTTCGCGTCAGCATATCCACATCACCATTCGATTCCTTTGATTCCTGCCTCCTGCATGAAGATGTTCACAAGGCGGGCACGACGTGGTCATTCATTACGTCTTGAAACACGAACCCAGTGTCGAAATGTTGACAGTTGGGCTGGACGTAATTTAGAGGATCGTGACCCGAAACTGTACAGCTTTCAAATTATCCACGAGAGTATACTGGCCCAAATCATGACTAATCCACCATCCTATTGAACGGTTGCGTCTGAATGGATGAGATGTGCATTAGCACTTGGCCATTACCACCCTCTCCTGTCACTATCAACTGGCGCTAGACAAAGGCTTCACTTGCCTGCTTCGAAACAAGTTTCATTACAGTTGCTCCGATGACCTGCTTCACCAAGGACTATTGTCCTGAGACGTTTCTCCTGTTGCCTGTAACGAATGCCTAGAGGCGAAACAGAGCAGAGGGAGACAAGGTGCATAGAGTTTGGGTCAACGCAGCCCCCCCCCCCCCCCCCCTCATGCCACCGAAACAACAGCACATAATTCAGATTCATTCACCTCAGGGTATTTACCGGCCATGAACTGGAATCAGCATTCATCATCTGGTGCCGTTGTTCGCCTGCGAACACTGGGAGACAGATCTGAAATATTTTCGATCTCGTGGTAATGGTTGGGTGTCATGTGATATCGCCGTGATGTGCACCATGCCGACAAACCATCTTAGTGTGCGGAAACAATGCGTGAATTGTTCAAGTTTAAAGTGACCCGTCGAGGCTTGCTGACAGACTGAACACCTAGACAATCCCCTCTGTCCCGCCAACGATTGAAGACACAGCGTGTTGTTTTGAACGGCATTGACGGTTGAGGTCAGTGGTTTCCTGTCGCCAAAAGAGTATTTGGAAAGAGATTTCTAAAAATTATAAGAACAGTCTACACACCAAATGATGGTGATATTATTGACAGTTCGTACTTAACGCTTCTGTAATTATGGAAATGCCTACTCCAGTCATTGTCTGTTTGGGCAACTACTCTGTCTGTGAAGGCCTGGGCATCAACTGAATGTTAAATACCATAATTCTTCCCCCCTTTTTTTTTTAAAAAAAAAAGGAATCAGGTATTCAACCCTTTACGAGATTCATGAAACATCACGAGACACAATTCTGTCTCGTAGCCTCTCAGTATTCTGATAAGTAACACAGTTACAACGAGTACGAGGTATACAGAGAAACCTGCCTATGGCCATGTGCTTCCTCATTCATCATTTGTACGTAGAATTTGGGAATAGCGTATTACTTTCTCGCTTAGCAACAGTGGATGCGCAGAGGTCTCTCCTTTTATACTTCATGCCAGTTAAGATTTGTGGAAATCCTTCCTTTGATGGAGAAGCGTTATTTGAATGTCAGCTTCAGTTCGTGGTGACGGCGCTTGGAGTTTAATTTTTCGATCCAGAACGTCTCATACGTGTTCAGTAAGTTTCAAGTTAGAAGAACAATTTTGCTACTCTAGAAAGTTGCTCCTACTCGTCCAACCGGACATGCTATGTGATCGGCCATAATCATCCATCCCCTGCTACTCAGGTCCACAACATCCAGCAGAAAGACGCAACTGACCTTGCCAAATACCATTCCTATAAATTTAAGCTTGCACAGTACCACTAAGAAAATAATGTAGTAATGTACGTGCTTTTAATATGATACAATGACAGAAGAAATCGCTGGAATCATTATACAAGTCTCCTCACAGATTATTTTCAGGTTTCTAATAGCTCACAGATACGCACCATGAAAAGAGTTTGATTGAGCGTGACTATATAGTCAGAATCATGGTGTTTCAAATCTGCATCTTGCCACACTGATTTCTACATCTCACCTACACATCTACATCTACGTGATTACTCTGCTATTCACAGTAAAGTGCCTGGCAGAGGGTTCAATGAACCACCTTCAAGCTGTCTCTCTACCGTCCCACTCTCGAATGGCACGCGGGAAAGACGAGCACTTAAATTTTTCTGTGTGAGACCTGATTTATTTTATAGTGATGATCATTCCTCCCTAAGTAGGTGGGTGCCAACAGAAAGTTTTCGCAATCGGAGGAGAAAAATGGTGATCGAAATTTCATGAGAAGATCCCGTAGCAACGAAAAAGCCTTTGTTTTAATGATTGCCACTACAATTCACGTATCATGTCTGTGACACTATCTCCCCTATTTAGCGATGATACAAAACGAGCTGCCGTTCTTTGTACGATGACATACTGACTGGTATATAATCTGGACCGGAGGCCTTGCCTTTATTAAGTGATTTAAGCTGCTTCGATACACCGAGGATATTTACTTCTATGTTTCTCATCTTGGCAGTTGTTCTTGATTGGAATTCAGGAATATTTGCTTCGTCTTCTTTGGTGAAGGAGTTTCGGAAAACCGTCTTTAATAACTCTGCTTTAGTGGCACTGTCATCAGTGACTTCACCGTTGTTGTCGCGCAGTTAAGGTATTGATTGCGTCTTACCTAAACTATACAATTTAAAAATACAATTCGTGCTTCAATATCCAGGCAGACATATCTCCAGTTATATAGTGAGTAGTTTGTGAAATACTGTTCGCCGAAACTCTTAACACATTCCTTGGTTTCCCAAATACTTAACTGCGACAGATTGAGTGGTTCCTGCTGTACTCAATGGGTACAGAACTATCGAATCATATCCTGTAGTTTTCCTAATACGTTCCTTCAGCAGCTCCGTGGTAACATCTGACTGCACAACGAGTAGGAAAACGACAGCACTTACGCTGCAGCCCCTTGAGGGTGTGAGGTGAATTACACACACTCCGACCCGAAAATATGCTCAGCTATTAGCAGTTGGCGCTGAATCGTTATGAAAACACAAAATGTAGTGAAGTACCGTCGAAATACCGTTGAAGTGTTACAAACAATCTTCGTTCACACTGCGTGTTCGAAAAGCCAATTTGGAATGCTAAATGAACTGGATTAACACTAGAGTTTAATATTAGAACTGTCACATGCTGATTAAATAACAGGGGATCCGATTAATCACAATGTCATTTAATTGCCTGTGGAAATAATGTAAAGCTTAAGCTGCTGCAGTAACTACAGCCAGTCACTACCATTACGAAAAAAGTATTGCAGCTTATAAAGTCGTTAGAAAATAAAATAAAATGTGGGATTTCCAGTGCATTTTATTGCCTAAACAAATCACTTGCGAAAATGTTGTTTAGTCTCTATATTCATTTATATCTGATGTCTGGACATTCGGATTCTGAGTGTTTGAGGAGACCAAACAGCTAAGGTCACCAGTTTCCCCTTCATCCTCCAGGACAGAAGCAGTGTACCCATTCATTCAGGTTTGCATATAGAGTCAATTCTTCGTGCAAGTGTGAGAAAATGTCCTTAACGTTTGCGTAACGTGTATTTGGAGCGGAACTGGGGAACCATCCCGATATACACGTAATGGGATCTGGGGTACCACCTAAATGCCACATCCAGGTGGTCGGCACACCGTTCCCTGTTTGCTAATCCGCCGGGGTATTTGATCCTGGACCCGCCTAAACCCCCGTGCGAGAAGCGGTTGCATTAACATGCTCGGCTTACGGGGCGGGTGAATGCGTGTTAATTAATGTTATTCACGTGGTTTTTCTCCAGATCTTGTCGAAAACCTTCATTTCTCACTTGTCTGCCCTTAAGAAGTGTCTGCTTATACAGGCATGAAGTCTTTCTACTTTGAATAGATCCAAAAATTACTAAATATTGGTCCCCCTAGAGAAGCACTGAGAGTGCCGTAATTTTATAAAATTTTACTCCTGTAACTTTTGTGATTTTCTATTGTCGTACATTACAGAGGTTGCCCCACATAATTCCTAGACTGACTTATTTCACATTTAGATAGTTAAATTCGGCGACATAAAATATCAAAGCTATGGAACGTGCTGCACCCATTAGAAGAAAGCTGGTATTGTGTGATGAGGTAAACATTTCGTGGATTCAAAGTTAAAATGTTCTTTCAGTTACAGGAAAAACATTTTTAGAAATGAAATGCGCCTACCTCCGATACATCAATATTTGTTTTATGAAACGAAGTATTTACTGAAATACAATGTTTAAAAATGGTCCTTTTTAAAATCGACAGCTGTTCGACCTTGCAGAGCTAATGAATGCGTGAACTCCGTGCGTTTATTATACGTATTCATCAACAGACTGATCTCCAGAACGTTAGTTAAAACATATTAAAATCATACTGCTTTTTGAGCTTTCTTTCTCCTCTGATGGTTTCAGTTAAATGTCACCGTGTATTGCACCCTATCGGTTATCGTATTATGTAACAAACATTATGCAAATTCTCGCAGTTCCAGCACTGGTACAGCGTGTGATCTGCAATTCTGGTTAACTGATGCAAATGCATCGGCCGGTTAGCCTGATACGTCCCAGCTGAAACACATGCCACTAATGCCACTCAGCTGGGGCTCCGTTGTACCTGCGTATTTATCCACAAATCCAAAAATGTCACGACACGCTATAACAACCTGACAGTGTGATGTAACTGGGTCAAAGTTGCAGATGCGTTCACATGTTTTGAGATATGATAACTTGGAGTGGCTGAGAGAGATCTTTCGTTTCCGTAGTAACCATCATGCTATTTGCATTTAGCGATTTGAGCTAACCACCACAAGTCTAAATACGGACAGCCGTGCAGGTTTCACGCAGCCATCCTCCAGAATTCGAGTTGCCTTACTGCAGAGTCACTTCGCTCTGTAGCGATATACGAGAAGTGCCAGTCCGCCCAACACATGAGGACGCCATAACTGTCTTACCAGCAAGCGGGCTTTGTGGCCCATTAGTCCACACCAAGTTGTAGATGTAGCTGCTGACTTGTGTTGTCCAGAATGAATTTCTGAGGGACAACATGCATTCCATCTCCTCTAGCCGCTGCTAGAATCAGTTTTACCTTCAATGAGCACCACTCAGTTGTACATCCAGGCGATCTTTATCCAGGACCGTTGATTAGTAATTTGGTTTAATATATCCGAGCCATCTTTATCCAGGACCATGTACTATTAATTTCGAGTAACGGATCAAAAAGAAATTTCATATGAAACTTTTCGTTAAATTTTTTACAAACAAACGCTTATTGGCTACCTCTAAGTGCCCAAAGTTATCTAATTCCGTTATAAATATAATTACATCCATACACTACAACATTTGTGACTCGGCGATCCTCGAGCCTACATTGTCTCGAGTTGGTGGTCATTTTGTACAAATAATCTTCTTGTTTCAATTTACTTCACATTTTTAAATTTGACTCGTATTTGCTACGTTACTACTGTGAATATAACACCTACTCCCATCATTTTCGTTTCTGTTGATTCATAGGATACGTTAAAGTTGTGTGGCTATAGGTGTTATCTTCAACCTATCGATTGAAAATGGAGCAACCGCAATTTTTTTCATTTCGTATTGTATCAATATAAGCTACAGTCCGTGGAATGGGCTCACAGAATTTATCTAGATTGAAATGTCTATCATCCTATGTGTGCGTTTCGACCACAGTCATTATGACATTATCAGATCAAAATAAGAGAATGTAGCACTTATTACTGGACGGCACACTAAACTTGTTGTGTGAGACATTGTGTCTATGCTTCAGAATATATTTTGACCTGCTGATAACTAAGGCCTAAACACGTCATCTAATATAAAGTACAAAAGTCATTATTTCTCTGTTTGTTCGTCTTCTACGCAAAGTAAGCCGATTACAATGGAACTTTGGTGAAGTGTTGAGTGCAAGCGTGCAAAAGTTTCTTTGGGGGTAAGAACTCACTGGGGCGGGGCTGAAAAGTGGGGTGACGTAGCTTAATTCGGGAAAATCTTTAGCAATTTCTATCAAATTTCGAATAGTGACTCATTATTTCTGTAAAAAAACTTTGGTAGTAATATAACTCGACTACCCAGAGCGGTGGAAGTGGGGGTGATCAGACGCGACAAGCACAAATATTCCATAACGATCGATATTAGTATCAAATCCACGATTTTCGGGGTCACTATACTTGTTGACATTTCAGCATACCTCTGTAACGACTGAGGGGATGTCAACCAAACTGGAATATGCATCATTTGCTGTCTGTAAAAATTTGCTGTGATAGTAAGGTGCCCCTGGCACTCACGTGGCAAATAATTTGGAATATAAAGATAAGATATTAAAGCATAACTTAAGAATGGCTGAAGCAATTTCAACCAAATTGGTATGTGCATGTCTCATTATTCGCATCAAAATACTGTGGGATTAAGGCACCCCTTTAAATTTATGAAGTAGAATCTGTCTCTTATTTGGGTTTTCAATGCATGAACATCATCGTGAGGATGAGCACTGCACCGAGCCAACGGCAGACTACCGCACATGCATTTAACGTCCTCTCTGCAGCCGTATGGAGTAAAGCAGACAGCTGCCAGTGACAGTCCAGTTTCTTGAAACGACCTTCAGTTACTGGCAGAATGACAAGTTTCCTATGCAGCTGCAAGGCAAAATTCGCTACAGATACGGATGAAATGTGTGTATAAATATGGGTGAAGTGTTGTTAAATGTATGTGAGATATATACAGTATGTCCCAGGAACAATGGTCGTTGTTCAGGAATATGACAGGAACGATCATTTCAAGCAATAAATTTCGCATGAACATATGCCCTACTTCTGATGGTTTCCGATATAAAACACATTTAATGTACATCATTATTTATTTCTGTATTATTCAATACATTATCAGTTTTACAAAGCATCAATTGAAAAATAGGTATTTTAATCCATTCACTTCTAAGCATTATCATAAACATGACATTGCAGCTGTAGTACAGTTCCCAATAAATTTTCGGATATCCCACTATCAACTTCAGTGCACTTATATAACGAGGTAGGTTGGGCTAGAATAACAATGTCAAAGAAGTCTGGTGTATAGAACACATACGTGCGTGCCAGTTCCCAAAATTAAATATGCTCTATCTCGGATACCATTGGGAATAGGGCATATTTCGATATCAAGATTTTGCTTCAAATGAGCGTTCCTGTCGTATCCCGAAATACTGACATTTCTTCCTGCGACACCCTGATTTCTGTAGAGTACGAGTACATGCGTCATACGCATACACGGACGAAGTCGCAGGCAGAAAGCTAGTAAGGAATAACAAACACATCGGAATCTAGTCAAATTCTATGTGCAAGTGTTAAGAATGTTCCCTCTATTGGGTTGAGATGTTTGGGATGTGGATCCGTATTGCCTGAAATAATGCCACGCACGGTCCCGCAGTGCTCCTAGTGTCCCACTCACATCACGATCGTCCTTTCTTTAGATCTGTCAACTGGGAAGGCTTTCTGAAAAGACAAGAAAGCAGGCGTCGCAACCAAGACATTAGACTAGTATTCTGATAAATGAAGTTGAAGCTGTCATTCGGCCATCATGATCTTGATTTACCAGGTTGCTCACTTCAGTAACATCACATCCGATTTTCTTATTCAGATTTCTGTCATTCTGTTCAGTCAGGACTCTTCCTCATATGAACGTTAACTTTTATCCTCGTTCTTTCGTTGTGTATGTATATTAGGTTCGACTTCGGAGATGATCCCTTGTGTTTGCTAAAGTCTTTTGGCTTACTCCTTGAGTGCGTGGTAGTAATTCGGACTATCAATGCAGAGAAGTCATGTAATGCCTGGAATTATTCCAATTTATGAGCTCATAGACTTAAATTCCTCTGACGACATCTACTTAATTGCTAATTACTTTCTCGTTCAGAACGTTGCACTTGATAGTTAAGGGTCCACAACTGTACTTGGAAATAAATAACAGCAGCAATTGGAATTTTATTTTTTAAGACGACCGACATCGTTTTCTAGTGGCTCTCAGCCTAGTACCATGGGGTATAGGGACACATTCACACTCGCAGCGTAGGTGGCTGAAACCTGTAATGAAATTAGAAAATAAAAATACGACTGTTGTTTTTCTTTGCTCTCCAAGTGCTCGTTAAGGTTCAGAGAACGAAATTCCGTGGCTGAAACAAAAACAGAGATCAGTCCACCTCATAGGGTAGAGCCGTATAGCGCATCGGTGCTCGAAATTGTATCTTGACCTTACGTGAGGTAGATGCATTTTAGGATGGAGGAACTGTAGGAGTAAAGTTCTGGCAAATGTCATATACACCTGTAGACGGAAGATTATATACCGTAAACAGATGCTTTGGTTTTTCAACAATTTATCTGTGACAATCTTTTGTATACAAGGAGAATTCAAGAAGTAAGTTACACTTATTATGGCACGCCACGTAACTTTTATTGAATGCAGCAAGTGACACAGATATTTGTAAGGGTAAAAAATTAACAAAACCTTTGAAATAGTTATAATCGCAAATACATAAGTTTTACTCTTTAATAGTTTCAGCTGATTATTCAGCCATCTTTGAGACTAAACAGAAAATTC
Organism: Schistocerca cancellata; assembly: GCF_023864275.1. Classification (NCBI taxonomy): domain Eukaryota; kingdom Metazoa; phylum Arthropoda; class Insecta; order Orthoptera; family Acrididae; genus Schistocerca; species Schistocerca cancellata. The sequence continues at coordinate 320,082,659 of NC_064630.1, read as the reverse complement.
CATTTAGAAGCGGGCTCTAACAGGAATCAATTAAAGCTTCGATACAATAAACAAATATCAATTAAAATTGAGCATGTGTAGTCTTCGTAAGGTAATAAGAGCCACAGTGTCTGAATCACAGTAATATACGGAAGGCGGAAAACCATAAAATAATGGTGCATAACAAGTAGGTAAAACATTCTGTGTACTAGACAAAAAAACAGTAAACAGTGATACGAGATAGAATACAAAATGGAATAACCCAAGCATGAATATGTCAACTATAAACACTTTTTACAATACCACACTGATATGGAATATTATGTACAGAATCTTTTTATAGTAGTAACGTCTCAACAACACATAGCCTTTTAGGCTGTATACTTTTCTGCATGGGCCGCATACGTATGTCGCTGACAAGTTACTGCTGTAATGAGATTGCATACATAATAACGTACATCAGTATGGTGATGTGGCAGTTAGCTCTAAATGTAGAAAAATGTTAGTTGAAGCGAATGGATAAGAAAAATAAACCCGTAATGTTTGGACACAGCATAGTAGTGTCCTGCTTGATACAGGTCGCCGACCGAGGTGGCCGAGCGGTTCTACGCGCTACAGTCTGGAGCCACGCGACCGCTACGGTCGCAGGTTCGAATCCTGCCTCGGACATGGATGTGTGTGATGTCCTTAGGTTAGTTAGGTTTCAGTAGTTCTAAGTTCTAGGGGACTGATGACCTGAGAAGTTAAGTCCCATAGTGTTCAGAGCCATTGGAACCATTTTTGATACAGGTCGTTTAAAAATCGGGGCGTAGCGTTGCAAAGCAATATGAAATGGAACGAGAATATGAGGATTAGGGTAGGAAAGGCGAATGGTCGATTCAGGTTTATTGGGAGAATTATAGAAAAGTTTGGTTCGTCTGTAAAGGAGACCGCATATAGGACGATAGTGCGAGGTATCCTTGAGTGCTGCTCGAGTGTTAGGGATCCGTACCAGGTCGGATTTAAGGAAGATAGTGAAGCAATTCAAAGGAGAGGTGGGCTGGTAGATTAGTCAGTGGTATGTTCGAACAACACGCAAGTGTTACAGAGATGCTTCGGAAACTCAGATGGGAATCACTGGAATAAAGGCGACATTCCTACAGCCGACATTCCACTGTTCGGTATTTGAAGCTGACTCCAGAAGGACTTTGTTGCTTCCAATAGAGATTGCGCGATAGGACCAAGGAGATAAGAGAGGAAAAATTAGGGCTCATATTGAGAAATTTAGATTGTCATTTTTCCCTTGTTCAGTTTCAAAGCGGAACAAGAAAGGAAATGACTAGTGGCGATACGGCGTACCATCCGCCACGCGCCATAAGGGGGACTGCAAAGTATCGATGTGGATTTAGATGCAGAATATTTCACTACCGCGTACTGCTGTGCGTTCCTCAGTTTTTAAATAAGCTTCCAGAGGGCACGCCATTTTATTCGCAGACCGTGATGCATCTGTTATCTATAGAACAGCAGAAATGCGTCTTCAGGACACCCAGAACATGTACTCTCTCCTGATAATGCGACACTATTGTTGACGATGGTCTTAGAGTGAGACGACTTGTGTAACTTTCTTTGTAGATTCCCTACGTGTATCGGAAAACAGTATAGACAGTCACGAACGCACGGAGTATTCACCATCACTAATAACGAACGCAGGAATGAAAAGCCCTGACAGGTTGAAATTGTAAGGTTTTCAGTATGCAGTTTTGTTCCATCGTATAGACAACATTGGTTATTATTCTATCAAAGATGAGGGGATTCAGTCCGTGCGAATGGCATACAGTTTTGAAACTACGTGGACGTTTTACAGATTAGTTCAAACATAATGATGCGCTGAAGCAGAAAACGAATAAGGTCATCGACGCAGGTGAACTATCCTAGCAAACACATACCAAACATGCAGGAAAGATTATCAAACCCAAATTTAAGGCCCCTAAACCTTTAAAAATCAGTATAACAAGACATTGGAAGTTGTTGTTGTTGTGGTCTTCAGTCCTGAGACTGGTTTGATGCAGCTCTCCATGCTACTCTATCCTGTGCAAGCTTCTTCATCTCCCAGTACCTACCGCAACCTACATCCTTCTGAATCTGCTTAGTGTATTCTTCTCTTGGTCTCCCTCTACGATTTTTACCCTCCACGCTGCCTTCCAATACAAAATTGGTGATCCCTTGATGCCTCAGAACATGTCCTACCAACCGATCCCTTCTTCAAGTCAAGTTGTGCCACAAACTTCTCTTCTCCCCAATCCTATTCAATACTTCCTCATTAGTTATGTGATCTACCCATCTAATCTTCAGCATTCTTCTGTAGCACAACATTTCAAAAGCTTCTATTCTCTTCTTGTCCAAATTATTTATCGTCCATGTTTCACTTCCATACATGGCTACACTCCATACAAATACTTTCAAAAATGATTTCCTGACACTTAAATCTACACTCGATGTTACCAAATTTCTATTCTTCAGAAACGCTTTTCTTGCCATTGCCAGTCGACATTTTATATCCTCTCTACTTCGACCGTCATCAGTTATTTTGCTCCCCAAATAGCAAAACTCATTTACTACTTTAAGTGTCTCATTTCCTAATGTAATTCCCGCAGCATCACCCAACTTAATTCGACTACATTCCATTATCCTCGTTTTGCTGTTGTTGATGTTCATCTTATATCCTCCTTTCAAGACACTATCCATTCCGTTCAACTGCTCTTCCAAGTCCTTTGCTGTCTCTGACAGAATTACAATGTCATCGGTGGACCTCAAAGTTTTTATTTCTTCTCAATGGATTTTAATACCTACTCCGAATTTTTCTTTTGTTTCCTTTACTGCTTCCTCAATATACAGATTGAATAACTTCGTGGATAGGCTACAATCCTGTCTCACTCCCTTCCCAACCATTGCTTCCCTTTCATGCCCCTCAACTCTTATAACTGCCATCTAGTTTCTGTACAAATTCTAAATAGCCTTTCACTCCCTGTGTTTTACCCCTGCCACCTTTAGAATTTGAAAGAGAGTATTTCAGTCAACATTGTCTAAAGCTTTTTCTAAGTCTACAAATGCTAGAAACGGAGGTTTGCCCTTCCTTAATCTAGCTTCTAAGATAAGTCGTAGGGTCAGAATTGTCTCACGTGTTCCAACATTTCTACGGAATCCAAACTGATCCCCGCCGAGGTCGGCTTCTACTAGTTTTTCCATTCGTCTGTAAAGAATTCGCGTTAGTATTTTGCAGCTGTGACTTATTAAACTGATAGTTCGGTAATTTTCGCAACTGTCAACACCTGCTGTCTTTGGGATTGGAATTATTATATTCTTCTTGAACTCTGAGGGTATTTCGCCTGTCTCATACAGTTTGCTCACCAAATGGTAGAGTTTTGTCAGGACTTGCTCTCCCAAGGCCGTCAGTAGTTCCAATGGAATGTTGTCTACTCCGGGGGTCTTGTTTCGACTCAGGTCTTTCAGTGCTCTGTCAAACTCTTCACGCAGTATCCTATCTCCCATTTCATCTTCATCTACATGCTCTTCCATTTCCATAATATTGTCCTCAAGTACATCGCCCTTGTATAGACCCTCTCTATACTCCTTCCACCTTTCAGCTTTCCCTTATTTGCTAAGAACTGGGTTTCCATCTGAGCTCTTGATGTTCATGCAAGTAGTTCTCTTATCTCCAAAGGTCTCTTTAATTTTCCTGTAGGCAGTATCTATCTTACCCCTAGTGAGATAAGTCTCTACATCCTTACATTTGTCCTCTAGCCATTCCTGCTTAGCCATTTTGCACTTCCTGTCGATCTCTTTTTTGAGATGTTTACATTCCTTTTTGCTTGCTTCTTTTACTGCATGTTTATATTTTCTCCTTTCATCAATTAAATTCAATATATCTTCTGTTACCCAAGGATTTCTACTAGCCCTCGTCTATTTACCTACTTGATCCTCTGCTGCCTTCACTACTTCATCACTCAGAGCTACCCATTCTTCTTCTACTGTATTTCTTTCTTCCATTCCTGTCAATTGTTCCCTTATGCTATCTCTGAAACTCTGTACAACCTCTGCTTTAGTCAGTTTATCCAGGCCCCATCTCCTTAAATTCCCACCTTTTTGCAGTTTCTTCAGTTTTAATCTACAGTACATAACCAATAGATTGTGGTCCGAGTCCACATCTGCCCCTGGAAATGTCTTACAATTGAAAACCTGTGTCCTAAATCTCTGTCTTACCATTATATAATCTATCTGAAACCTGTTAGTATCTCCAGGCTTCTTCCATGTATACAGCCTTCTTTTATGATTCTTGAACCAAGTGTTAGCTATGATTACGTTGTGCTCTGTGCAGAATTCTACCAGGCGGCTTCCTCTTTCATATCTTAGCCCCAATCCATATTCACCTACTACGTTTCCTTCTCTCCCTTTTCCTACTACCGAATTCCAGTCACCCATGACTATTAAATTTTCGTTACCCTTCACTATCTGAATAATTTCCTTTATTTCATCATACATTTCTTCAATTTCTTCGTCATATGCAGAGCTAGTTGACGTATCAACTTGCACTACTGTAGTAGGTGTGGGCTTCGTATCTATCTTTGCCACAATAATGAGTTCACTATGCTGTTTGTAGTAGCTTACCCGCATTCCTATTTTCCTATTCATTATTTGATGTTGTGTTTATAACCCTGTAGTCACCTGACCAGAAGTCATGTTCCTCCTGCCACCGAACTTCACTAATTCCCACTATATCTAACTATAACCTATCCATTTCCCTTTTTAAATTTTCTAACCTACCGGCCCTATTAAGGGATCTGACATTCCACGCTCCGATCCGTAGAACGCCAGTTTTCTTTCTCCTGATAACGACATCCTCCTGAGTACTCCCCGCCCGGAGATCCGAGGTCCATGGTTTATGGGGGGAAAGTGTAGGAATAAAACATAAGAAATTCGTAGTAGAAGAGACTGAATTAATAGTAACTACCCAAAATTAGCGCACAAAAAACATAAGTTACGTGAGAAACACGTATCTTGCTAGTTACTACGAGATTCTGGTGATATTCTAGAATACCTTATAAACACAAGGCGACATAAAGTAATAGTGTCGTTAATGTGAAAACTACATCGCAAACGAAGTAATGACCTCGTCGCTCCTCGGAACGCTTCTTACAATTAGCTGCAGCGAGCGTTGCCGCTCTTTATGAGCACGACATGAGGAGGGATCTTAAATCACGGCCTCCACAGTGGCGGGTCGCCAAGAACGCCAGTAGCGCTGACGTAATTAAACTGCCGACTCATTAGTCTTCCTCCCTGTCGTATTTCCGTGCTGTCAGTAATGAACCACAGTATCTGACCAATAAAAACTGTAGCAGAGAGAAAGATTTAGTTTACATTTCTCGATAGAGGTAGTTATTGCCACTCAGTTAAACAGATTGAGTTAAATTCTGGCAGCACGCCGGCCGAAGTGGCCGTGCGGTTAAAGGCGCTGCAGTCTGGAACCGCAAGACCGCTACGGTCGCAGGTTCGAATCCTGCCTCGGGCATGGATGTTTGTGATGTACTTAGGTTAGTTAGGTTTAACTAGTTGTAAGTTCTATGGGACTAATGACCTCAGAAGTTGAGTCCCATAGTGCTCAGAACCATTTGAACCATTTTTTTCTGGCAGCACAAGACACAGTATTTCTGCAGATGAGGTACGTTTTAAGAACTAGAAAATCACGCAGCTTCGCTACGTATTTCTTGGGTGTCTGTCGTCAATCATTCACGAAAGTCGATCCAATAGACTATCATATTTAAGTATATCATTAATACACTACTGGCCATTAAAATTGCTACACCAAGAGGAAATGCAGATGATAAACGGGTATTCATTGCACAAATATATTATACTAGAACTGACATGTGTTTACATTTTCACGCATTTTGTGTGCATAGATCCTGAGAAATCAGTACCCAGAACAACCAGCTCTTGGCCGTAATAACGGCCTTGATACTCCTGGGCATTGAGTCAGACAGAGCTTGGATGGCGTGTACAGGTACAGCTGCCCATGCAGCTTCAACCAGTACCACAGTTCATCAAAAGTAGTGACTGGCGTATTTTGACGAGCCAGTTGCTCTGCCACCATGGACCCGACGTTTTCAGTTGGTGAGAGATCTGGAGAATGTGCTGGTCAGGGCAGCAGTCGAACATTTCTATATCCAGAAAGGTCAGTACAGGACCTGCAACATGCGATCGTGCATTATCCTACTGAAATGTAGGGTCTTGCAGGGATCGAATGAAGGGTAGAACCACGGGTCGTAACACATCTGAAATGTAACGTCCACTGTTCAAAGTGCCGTCAATGCGAACAAGAGGTGACCGAGACGTGTAACCAATGGCAACCCATACCTTCACGCCGGGTGAGACGCCAGTATGGCGATGACGAATACACGCTTCCAATGTGCATTCACCGCGATGTCGCCAAACATGGATGCGACCATCATGATGCTGTAAAGAGAACCTGGATTCATCGGAAAATATGACGTTTTGCCATTCGTGCACCCAGGTTCGTCGTTGAGTACACCATCACAGGCGCTCCTGTCTGTGATGCAGCGTCAAGGGTAACCGCAGCCATGGTGTCCGAGCTGATAGTCCATGCAGCTGCAAACGTCGTCGAACTGTTTGTGTCTTGCAAACGTCCCCATCTGTTGACTCAGGGATCGAGCCATGCAGATAAGATGCCTCTAATCTCGACTGCTAGTGATACGATGCCGTTGGAATCCAGCACGGCGTTCTGTATTGCTCTCCTGAAACCACCGATTCCATATTCTGCTAACAGTCATTGGATCTCGAGCAACGCGAGCAGCAATGTCGCGATACGATAAACCGCAATCGCGATAGGCTACAATCCGACCTTTATCAAAGTCGGAAACGTGATGGTACGCATTTCTCCTCCTTAAAAGAGGCATCACAACAACGTTTCACCAGGCAACGCTGGTCAACTGCTGTTTGTGTATGTGAAATCGGTTGGAAACGTACCTCATGTCAGCACGTTGTAGGCGCCAACCTTGTGTAAATGCTCTGAAAAGCGAATCATTTGCATATGACAGCATCTTCTTCTTGTCGGTTAAATTTCGCGTCTGTAGCACGTCATGTTCGTGGTGTAGCAATTTTAATGGCCAGTAGTGTCTCTACATTTACATAAATACTTCGCCAGCCACAGTACGGTGCGTGGCGGAAGGTACCACTACTAGTAATTCTTTCATGTTCCACTCGCAAATAGAGCAAGGGAAAAATGACTATCTAAATGCTTCCGTATGAGTCCTAATTTCTCGTATCTTATCTTCGTGGTCCTTACGTGCCTCGTATGTTCGCGGCATTAGAATCGTTCGACAGCCAACTTCAAATGCCAGTTCACTAAATTTTTTCAACATTGTTTCTCGGAAAGAACGTCGTCTTCCCTCAGGGACTCCAATTTGAGTTCCAGAAGCATGTTCGCAAAACTCATGTGTTATTCCAGTCCAACGGTAACGTATCTGAATTTCTTCGATGTGTTCCTTCAGCCCGACCAGATACGGATCCCAAACACTCGAGCGTCCTATATGCGGCCTTCCTATATGCGGTCTCCTTTATAGGTGAACCACTCTTTCCTAAAATTCTCCCAATAAACCGAAATCGACCATTCGCCTTTCATACCACAGTTCTCACATGTTGGTTCCTTCTCATATCGCTTTGCAGCGTTACGGCCAGATTATTAAACGTCTTGAATGTGTCAAGTAGGACTTTAGTAATATCGACGTGCCTAGACTTATAAGAAGTTACACATTTTCAAAATGTATAAGGGCGATCAAACAGTTTTACATTAGAAAGCAATACAGCACAGAATCACTACTCCAGTCAGGCATATTCACCATAAACATTGAGGCGATCATCCCACCGACGCCCCAGTTTGAGGATACCTGTTTGGTGAACCACCGTGCCCTGCTGCGTGGAGATGTCTGTAAGTGCCTGCTGCACGTCGTCTTCCACCAGGAATCGTCGACTATTCAACGCCTTTTTCAAGGGCTCCAAGGCGTGATAGTGGCATGGGTTCAGATCAGGACTATAGGGCGGATGCTTGAGTGTCTCCCACTTGTGTTGGCGTAGCTTCTTCGTTACGACAATTGCGATATGGTGACGTACACTATCATGAAGCTGCAGCACCCTTGTCGCCACATTTTTCAACAGTGGTTTGCGACAGATGTGTTATCCCATGCACGTCTACCGGTGTTCGTCTTTCGTTAGCCAAGAAAAGAATAACAGCACGTTGGTCCTGTTCGACGCATTTGGTACTAATGCCGCCATAGTTCACGTATCCGGATATGCCACAAGGACGTCGGGAAGACAGAGATACCACAGTTACCCCTTGCCTGCATGGCGGTGCTTATCTAACCGCATCGCAGTCACATTATGTTGCATATACGCTGCAGCAGCGCCCTCAACCGGAAACTTTTTTTATCGCCCAATAAAGGATTGCTACGGAAAATAATGAACTCTAACTACTTCTTTGTGCTTGCATGGAATCGAATACATCTCGCAGTGGTACTCTGGTCTGTTCAGGTTAATATAATTTTTTGTTATTAGAGGCACTGCGTGCCAGTAAACAAATTAAAATCCCCAGGAGCCAAACGCAATGCACATTAGAACAACCACAAGCAAATGTGGTCAATATATACGGTTAACACTAGAATTGAGTTTGAAACAGCGAAACCAGACAATGAGTTGCAGCACATTAATTTGAATTCCAGATTGACCTAGGTTAAGGCAAGATGATTTAATGTTGGAAAATAACAATATTTACGAGCAGTGTTCTCAACGTATATGCCTCATATGACGTACTTTGCACATTAATTTAGTCCATCAGATACTATTCTCTTGTCTCTGATCCAGTTATCCTTAACATAGCTTAGATGTACTACTCTAGAGTTCCTCTAAGTTGTTTGAGAACGTTATGATTGATTGTTTGTTTCCTGTTCCATATTTACTCACGTTTTTATTTCCATTATTCGTTCCACTGCCTGATTCACTTACAAATTACAGAGTTCTGGCTATGAGCTACAATCCTGTTGTGTACCTCTCTAAAGACGACTCTTTTGTTTTCAGTTTCCGCTTTAATTGCTCTCACTTTGGGTTTGTGCATATTTTAGATGCTTCATTGGTGTCTTCACTTTTCTCCCACAAACCTGAGAATTTCAAAATTGCCCCTCAAACTTCATTGTAAGAAATCAGAAGCCCTAAAAAAATGGGTCAAATGGCTCTGAGCACTATGGGACTTAACAGCTGTGGTCACCAGTCCCCTAGAACTTAGAACTACTTAAACCTAACTAACCTAAGGACATCACACACATCCATGCCCGAGGCAGGATTCGAACCTGCGACCGTAGCAGTCGCGCGGTTCCGGACTGCGCGCCTAGAACCGCGAGACCACCGCGGTCGGCTCAGAAGCCCTCACATTCCATGATAGTACAACAGCTTCACATACGATACGTTACTAAATACATCACAATTGGATGTTCGGTACTTTTTTTAATGCAAAAATATTTTCATCCAGTGCTCTCAGAATTTATTTATTTTTTGACCTTTACAGTCTTCTAGTTAGCAATTTGAGATTATGAGATGCCACATTTTTCGTATGATAGTTCCGACACTTATCTGATTGTACATCTTAAGTAATTTGACGAACTGATTTTGACAGAGCTGAAATCTTGTTTCCTTGCAGTTCTTTCGTCTTTGGCAAGCTCTTTCGTTCTATTCTTACGTAGGGCTCACTCATATGCCCTCAGTCGCATTCGTTAGTGAGAAATGCGCAATGTACCATATTTCAGCATCGTTAGTTCAGCTCATATGTTACAGTCATTCTGAGTCAGGACGTGGTTTCATCGCACGAGAATGACCAACGCCGCAGATTGTGCAACGTGATATATCACAGATTACCGCCGCCGTGGGGATTTATCTCCGAACACAGCTCGTCATTTACAACAAAGCCCCCCTTGCGTGTAGCAGCTGCCGAGAAAACGTATCCAACACGCGCCGTCTGAAGAGGCTTTGTGTCGCACACGGAGCGCGACGGGGTGACTAAGCGGCGCGCCGCTGCCAGCAGATATCGGGGAACAGATGGCGGGCGCGTGAGTTGCGGGCAGCCGCTGCGGCGCCTACCAGCCCAGCCTCGCCAGCTGGCGAGCCCGCCCGCACCGCACCAGCGTCCGGGGACCTTCCATTGTCTGCCAAATGCGACACCCCTTAGCGCCGTAAATCCTCGAGAATTTATAACACACGACGAATAACTACACACACACATAGTGGTATAGTGCTGCCCGGACTAGAGGCTTGTAATCGACTGGTTTTTACAATTCAAAGGGGCAGTCAGTCCACCGTTCATATAATTTTGTGGTTTTATAATCTTGTGGATTTATCGAGCTCTTGTGGCAGCTCCTTCAGAATTGATCAATAATTTAAGAAGGATTCTCATTCTTCAAATAATTTTAAGTACATACTAAGAACATAAATGTAGCTTTTGGTACTAATAATTAGTGAAGTACCATGTTTGTCTAAGAATAAGCATGCATTATGGAGCTGGTGCTCCTGGTTTGTTTCATGTTTCACTAATGCATAATAGTACATGACAATGAGGCGTTCATTAATCTTTCTTTGCCGGCAGCGGTGGTCTAGCGGTTCTAGGCGCTCAGTCCGGAACCGCGGGACTGCTACGGTCGCAGGTTCGAATCCTGCCTCGGGCATGGATGTGTGTGATGTCCTTAGGTTAGTTAGGTTTAAGTAGTTCTAAGTTCTAGGGGACTGATGACCTCAGATGTTAAGTCCCATAGTGCTCAGAGCCATTTGAACCATTTGAACCAATCTTTCTTTGTCATATCTGGTCTGAACTTAGTTTGGTCTGTACGATTGCTGCCTTTATTCTGATGAATCTAAGTGTATTTTCAAATTGAAATAATAATTTGTGGAGCCGGCCGCGGTGGCCGTGCGGTTCTGGCGCTGCAGTCCGGAACCGCAGGACTGCTACGGTCGCAGGTTCGAATCCTGCTTCGGGCATGGGTGTGTGTGATGTCCTTAGGATAGTTAAGTTTAAGTAGTTCTAAGTTCTAGGGGACTTATGACCTAAGATGTTGAGTCCCATAGTGCTCAGAGCCATTTGAACCAATAATTTGTGGAAAGATCAACAAACGTTATAAACAACTATTCCTATCCTTTACTATGCTGGGGTGTGACTAGGACCTCCCGTCTGGCAGACCGTTCGCCGGTTGCAAGACTTTCGATCTGACGCCACTTCGGCTACTTGGGTGTCATTGGGGATGAAATGACGATGATTAGGACAACACAACACCCAGTCCCTGAGCGGAGACAATCTTCGAGCCAGACCGTAATCGAACCCATGCACTTAGGATTGACATTCAGTCGCGCTGACCACTCAGCTACCGGGGACGGACGAAATGCCATGTGGCTAGGACCTCCCGTCGGGAGACAGTTGGCATGGTGCAAGTCTTTCGAGTTGATACCACTTCGGCGACTTCCGTGTCGATGGGGAGGAAATGACGATGAGAAGGACAACACAACATCCAGTCCGTGAGCGGAGAAAATCTCCGACCCAGCCGGGAATCCGTCGAGCTAACCACTCAGCTATCAGGAGCGGACATCCTGCAGTACCTAAAGTCAAATGTGGCCACTGTAATGGTACTAGCTGAAGCTAGTGTGGTTTTGCGGACTGACAGTAAATTATTTTTAAAAAATGGTTGAAATGGCTCTGAGCACTATGGGACTTAACATCTGAGGTCATCAGTCCTCTAGAACTTAGAACTACTTAAACCTAACTAACCTAAGGACATCACACGCATCCATGCCCGAGGCAGGATTCGAACCTGCGACCGTAGCGGTAGCACGGTTCCAGACTGGAGCACCTAGAACCACTAGGCCACACCGGCCGGCAGTAAATTATTTCTATTCTTAAAGTCGTTACTTCTATCTTCTGTTTAATAGAACCTAGAGAGATGTTATTCTTTTACGAAGTCCGATATTTTATTAGGTTACGCAGTGTAGATCATTTATTCTGTGGAGATATTTTAAACGAAAGCCCACAAGCCGAAGCTACTCAGTAACTTTGGCTTGAGCCGAATTTAGTGCGATTCTCCCGGGAGAGAAATTAATTAATCTAAATACGAATGAAAAGCAAATTATTGCATCCTGTCTTTGCCCATAACTGAAGGATGTGCAGAGATGTTGCTCAACGTTGGATCACATTTCTGTCAGTTGCTTCGAATTTATAGCGGACGCTCCTAAAATTATAATGCAATAAAGAAAAAAAAAACAGATTTCACAATCTTCTTGTGATGACATAAATTAAAATAGTATTAGAGGTCAATTTCACTCTGCAGAATTCTTCCATACGCCTGTATTATTTCATATTATCCATTCCAAGGAGGGAGATAACGTTGGGAATCGAAATTTAATGTATTTTACTAAATGTTCAAATGTTTGTGAAATCTTATGGGACTTTACTACTAAGGTCATCAGTCCCTAAGCTTACACACTACATAACCTAAATTATCCTAAGGACAAACACACACACCCATGCCCGAGGGAGGACTCGAACCTCCGCCGGGATCAGCCGCACAGTCCATGACTGCAGCGCCCCAGACCGCTCGGCTAATCTCGCGCGGCTGTATTTTACTCTCATATTTATTGCATTTAATAGTCGGCACTCTATGTGCCTGTAACCACCTGCCCTAAACATGGATGATCGCTAGACTGAATGAGTGTGGGTGTAATTAAAAAAACATCCAGCTGGGTAAATCCAAGTGACCGTCCTCGGGCTAGTTTGGAAACGGAAGTTGAAATTTCAAAGCTGGCTTAAGGCGCCACTCAGGCTGGGCGTCGGAGATTTATTTGCCAGCGTTTTCGTAACGGGCGGTCTTGGAATTGGCTCTTACGCTCGATGCACTCTAGCATTTTACTAACGCGCGCTCCCAGAGTCTTTTTGTTGCGCGTTTTAGCGGTGCATACGAAACAACGGAGCCGCGCACACTACGGCAGTGGCTAAGAAATCGCCGTGTCCCCGCGAGATATTATTGTTGATTGACGACTCCATGAAGAGCTGTGGGCACAACGACCATATATGTTAAATTAAAAGGAAGGTCAGCGTTGGTCGTATTATTCATGTTTTATTGATAGCAGAATCTATTTTCGATCACATAGTGATCGCCAGCCGCTGCTGCCTCAAAGCCATCTAGCCAATCGCCGCTGCGGATGCTGTCGTCGTAGGTGAACGGGGCAGCGCATACGCACTCGCAAACCTAGCAACAGCTGCCGACAGCCTGCCTTGGATGCCGCTGATTTGGACGTGGAGTTGCTCATTGAAAGGGTGAACAACGTACTCTGAAATATGGGACAAATTTCGTAAAGAGTATCCTATCAGCATTAAGAAGAGAGCCGCACCGTTTCAGGAGATTGTAAGGTTTTATGAGGGTTTCACTGCGAAACCGAATCACGAAAGAAATGATACAGGTAAACATCACAGATAAACTAATTTGTGTTTGTGTTCTAGAGGTGGCATTTTTACTCGAATGTGGCCATTTAACACTTAAATAACGCTAAGCTGCGGACGCTTTGCTCCCCGGCGAGAGCCCTTTCGTCGGAATAGACAAAGCCTTAACCAATAGTAACAGTTTAAAATAAAGTGTTACCTGAGCCCGTTAATTGCAGTACTGCAGCCACAAAATGCGTAACTGCGCATGTTTCAACAGTTTGGGAATAAATTGATCCAGTGATGCTACTTTGTCGGCGTTGTCTACAATAAATGAAAACATTGCTTCTACTTTTAGCGAACTTCCTCCTTCGGTTATGGAATTTCGCTGTACAGGTCACATTGTATTCATTCAGATTCCCTAGCATTTTTCGGCTTCCTTCCTTCTGTTAATTTCGGCATCTGCAAAACTTCCCAGAGAAATCTGCAAACATTCCAGTCTTAAACACTGTTGTGTGAGCAGATTCTGTATTGATAAAGGAGATCAGAGTGCAGCAAATATTTGGAAAAGATGAACAGCTGACGTTATTACTGTTGTATTACCGTTAGATCGTCGAACGACTGTACATTCACTCGAAAATAAAGAATTTATATTCAACTGCTCGTAAATCTATAAACAGTGTCGCTAAGTAACCATTGGGTGAGTTCAAAACCTCATATTACATTTATTAAGGCATTCTTGAAGGAAATAAACAAATACTGCTCGCTTTCTTCTGCCTACGTGTGTGCTGATTGATTTCGAAAACAGTACTGCTGCGCGATTAACGCTGCGATGCTGCCGTGTGTGCACTAAAACGATTTCTGATGCCGCCATCTCGCTGCCAGCGCTTGCGGCTGTTACTCGCTCGTCTGCATCGAGCCTACAAAGTCAAGCACAAGAGGCGCGTTCGTTCAAATTCCAGACATTTTACCGATGGAATACATCTGAGAACGCATAAACAGACGTCGTCTCTGCTGACCTCTAATTGGAGGAGATGTCTGGCACCACTAAATAGCTAGTGTGGTGATTGGTCACTTCGCCCCTTCCTAGTTTTCGCGTCTCTGTACTCGAAGTCGAGGCAGATTTGTTTTAGAGCATAAGTTGGCAGGTCGCTGAAGAGTCTGGCCGCTGCAGAGGCGCTGTGCTGGCAGTGAGTATGTCGTGCCGCTTCTGTGGGCACTTAGACGGCGATTTTGGAAGGAGCTAGGTCATGCTTTGCGAGTTAGGAATTCTGTGTAACTTGAAAGTCGTACGTTAGTAGCCTTCTGGGTTCTCTTCAGTACCAATTTTGCTGTCAGTTCACAAGAGGCAGGACGTGTGCTGTTCCCGGTCACAATTGAATTCATGCATTGCGATCCTGATTATGTTTGTGTTTCCTTTTCACAGTGAGGCAGAAGCTAGTTTTGAGGACTCAACTATGGTCAGAATTTGGTAAATATTCTCTTCAGTAATTCCGTAAATGTCTGAGAATCCGCCTGTAGCGTATGTGGGCCCATGTTTGTAGCATATGTGGACCCATGTTGCGCTCCTGACGCTGACTAATCGCTGCTGAAAAATTGTGATTTATACTGACTGTCCTTTCGGAACCCTTGTGTTACAATTTCTATATGTGTACCATGCTTAAGTATACTCCCTAGTGTAAATAAATGCGTTTGATTCATCAATTTAGTTACTTAAACTTTTCCCAATGTACATAGAAGCACACCGCCTCCCCTACTGTGATCACTAACCACATGAATGCTGTAGGAAATTTCTAGTAAGCAATTACTGAAGTTCAGTCCCTGATTGGTCGATCTGAAGTCCGGCAGTTAAGATTTCCGTTGCGCCTTTTTATTTGTGGCAGAAACTGGGGCTAATATCGCTTAACATTTTTGGGACTCAAAACGAATTGGCACTCACGTAAATACGGAGAATATGAGCCACTGTAATTGTTCAGTAGGACCCTAGCGTTTACGGAAAGTCTCGTTGTAAGGCGAAAGATCGACCTATCAACAAATTAGATACCAACATTTAGGCGTTGTGTAAAGACAATAAACAGTGAACGTCTTTTAATGTGTTTTCCACAAAGCGGGTAAAAGTTGCATAAATAGTAATGTAGCAGTGCGGGTTGCTGGCCACTACATGATCATGTAAAGATAGTAGCATGTTAGTTGCGGGTAACGGCTGAGAGTGTGTAGTGCCACATCTGTGGTGACGACGAAGTCAGGGAATGCTCTTAGAAAATAAACAACTTTTCTTGGCAGCCCATACTAAACAACAAAGTCTGCCACTCCCTGTAACCAGGGAACGCTGAGTGACTGAAAGCGTGGACTGTGGTGCTGGCAGCTGCGGGATGGGGCGGCTCCGCCGAGCTAAGGCGGTGTGAGCACAGACCTCCAACGGAGAAGTGTGCAGCAGTGAGGGCTGTCGGCAGCCCTGAGGTGCCAAGCGTGTTTATGCACAGCTCGGATCGGACACAGGGTCTCCAGGGACAACTGAGTGCTAGGCGCTGGAGTGCAGTGAACGGCCCTACGGAGTGGACTCAGTTCAACGCCCAAGAGCGTGAGCTAGCAGACCCGTGGCTGTCTATAGTAGCTGGTGTGGCCCGAGGACGCGCCGAGACAGCAGTGGTGCTGAGGCTGAAGTCGATACAGGCATCTAACCAGCAGACCAAACGACAATTGGATCTTCGTGATTTATTTCTTTTTTTATGGTGCTTGAAGTTCAGAACTTGTGGTACTTGAAGTTCAGAACTCAAAAATCAATCTACCAAGTATTTCAGTACAACTCTCAAAAATTCCCGAGAATATCGACTTCACAGTTTTCCGATTGTCTTTAGTATCACAAAACGAGGTAACTTCAGTGAATGGCTGCATAGTTCTGCGGCAGAATATTTGCCCACCGAAAGTGTGTCCCAAGTGCGATTCTTGACTGTGACACATTCTTAAAAAGGTGCCTGTACTATGAGCATTTCCGTGAAGCGTAAAATACATCAGGATGAAAAAAAGTATTTTTTGAAACCCGATAAATCTTAACTAACAACGTTTTATAAAAGATCACTGGCTAGGAAAATTATATTTCCAATCAAAATCGGATTAGAAATATGATGTGCATTAATCGTAAAATAACAATTACATACATGTTAATTAGCATGTCTTTGATGAATTTTCCATTTAAATGACATAGGTATTCGTACTGAACCACTCCATCTGCCCGACTGGTACAGCAACCGAATCAAAATTATTTTGGAATGAAAGAGTCTTGATTGCGAAAATATTGGTTTGATGACGCTTTAAGCCATTGTAAGGCATCATCAGGTTACCTAAAAAAAAGAATAAAAGGAAAATAGTAAAAGTATGCTGCTATCATGCACAGCTGCAATAAAAACCTAAAGAAATATTCGTGAACCTTGAATTGAGAAATATTCATAGAACTGTTGTGTCGTGGAATAAGCATACGTCCAGATCGAGAATTGTCCCTACAGATGAACACGAATTGATAAACAAAACTTAAAAAGAAATAATAAATGACGTAGTGGTAAGTGAAATAAAGTGTCAAAATACTAAACAATACTTCCGATATAGCCATGAAAGCAGGTGCAGTTATGTAGTGACAGGACAACACATAAAGAATTGGGCACATCTTCTTTCATTAAATACAGTGCAATGAAAACCAGCAATCACAGTAGAAAACGTCGATCCTGTACGCAGGTGAGCGAGCACTGGATTGAGCGCTGTCTACACTTAAGTAATGAAACACATGCAGATGGCACTCATAAGCACTTTTCACATCATGTCTATGATTTAGAATAAAAATTCCAAATTAAGCTGCAGAAGAACTATAGATAAAGAACTATAATGAAATAATGAGTGCGACGGTATACACATTAAATTAAAAATACTGAAAGGAACAAATTTATATAACGCACCATTCGATCACGTGCATAGCAGCACACGATAACAGACTATGCAAGCCACAGAAAGACTAAAGTCGAGTAAAATGTACGAATATGGCTGCATGAACATTAATTATAACGATAGAAACCCTATTCGGCACTTAAAATGTAAAAAAAGCAGAAGTGTAAAAAATTAAAAAATTAAAAATATGTCCTAAGTACATCCACAGGACTAAAAGCGGCTGTAAAAGAATCGAAATCATTTAGAAATAGGGGTGCCAAAAGGAGGTATCAGTTGAGGCACAAAAACGAGTGACCATGATTAAAATGGTTACAATGGGAGGAAATGCATCATCTAAAAATACGTAACATAATATGCGGAAAAACGATTTAAACGTACAATAACGAAAGCTAAAAAAATCAGCCAGTTAACTACTTGAAAATTGACATAATTGATTCGAAGTAGTTCTGATTTTTACTAATCAGCTGATCGCTAAGCAGTTGATCACTAACTGAACGTGCATGCTTGAGAGTTTCTAGTTCTTCCAGAAGGTGAAGTTTCTAGCCTTTTTGGGCACAATGCAAAATCTAGGAAGCATCCAACGTGGGTGACTGGTACCCTGTTGTGTTCAAATGCCCAGCAAACGTTGAATGCCTTTTTACCTGATTTACCTGGCCTTTTTTGCTTAACAGGTGTTCGTTGAATTTTGTCTTAAACAAGCTACCGGCCTAGCCTAGGTAAAATTTTTGGCAAACATTACCCTCAGGTTTACAGACATCAAGAAAACAAATACCAGCAGCCGTAATTTTATGAATTATTTTCTTTAACTATAAGTTTCGGTGCCCAACTGGCACCATCTTAAGGTGCCTATAAATGTAGCTATATATGTCATCTACACGTCAGTGTTATTATAGGGATAATTTCAACTGTTTATCGTAGATTTCTAGAACTTCTGTGTAGACGAGGACTCTTCAAGTCTCTAACGACACATGAGTTTCCTAGGCTCATGCTCTTGTTAGCTCGATCTGGACGTATATTCGATTCACAGCATAATAGTTCTACGAATGTGTCTCAGGCCACGGTTTGTACAAAGTTCCTTATATATTTTGTTACATGACATGACCATACCGTAACTATTATTTTCCCTTTGTTCTTTCTGTAGATAATCTGATGATGCCTTAATACGTGAAACGCGTCGCTAAAGCAATATTTTCTTAACCAAGTCTGTTTTGTTGGTAAATAAAAATGACCCAAAGGAGAATCGAACCAGAGATCCACCTATTTCCAGTCTTGGGTGCTACTGTTTTTTGTGTGTATTTTATGCTTACAGCGGAACAATATTGGCAGGGGGTGCTATTGTTGTGGGCGCTAACTGTTTCGGGACCTAACTGACCTTCGGAAAATAATGGAAACAAGTGTCAATGTTCTTCATAACTAGCTTCCTAGCACCATATGTGTTCCTTCCTTTGCGTTCCCACAGTTTACATGAGCCTGTCCAGATTTTTACCTTGTGTGCAGAGCGTATGAGGTGCCACAATTGTATCCTTCCGCGTGAAGACAGAACGCACAGGAGTTCTAATTTTCCACTAATCTGGTGTCTTGATGACTATGGTATCCCAGCACAGAAACAGCATATAGATTATGGTGTCCGGCTGTTTTGACGTGAGGCTATAATAAAAGTTGCTAGCGACTAGGCTAAGGGACCCTGACTGCCGAATGAGAAATCTAATTTAAAGTTCTGGGACTCCAACAGCTTTTCTTAAACGGAACAAATCTGCTGACAAAGCTGTAAACCCAAAAGAACCAATATAATACTCACACGTTACACTATCACAGTTGACATTGTTGGTACAGCTCGCTAAACTTTATACAGTGTGTTTCAGTTAGAGCGTCCAAGAATTCAACAGGACATAGAGAATGCTCCACTGAATAATTTGAGTTAGGGAACCTGGGGTGGAACAAGCATGCTTAAGGAGATACGGAAGTACACTTGTCTACGCCTTTGTCTAGCATTACAACTAACATGCGTACAAGTTTACACGTATTGTGCTGTTTATTTACGCGTACACACTTAATTTCCTGCAAGGAAACAAGGAAGACGAGCCTGATTACTGGGAAGACATGATGCAGGTTTTATTTACTTTACTTGTCCATAAGGTGGCTCTGATGTATCGTATGTCCCCTTGGCTGTTCGTGAGAGGACGTGGATACAACACGACGGTGCACCGCCTCACTTCAGTGTGGATGTCCGCAGCCATCTCATTGCTGTATTTCCTGGTCGCTGTATTGGAAGCGGGGTCTTATTCCATTGCCTGCAAGGTCACCTGATCAGAATCCGCTTGATAATTTGCTATGGGGATATCTAAAGTCACTTGTGTATGAGATCCCAGCGGATACGGAGATAGAATTACTTGCCAGAATTGTAGCTCTCTGTGATGTGATTCGAAACACACCACGGATATTTGTCAGGGTGCATCAGAATCTTGTTCGCCGTTGTCATGCTTGTATTGACGTTCATGGCCGTCAGTTTCAGAACATTTTGTAAGATACAGTTCAAGTGGTAGGTCCATTGTGTCAGTGATGGTATTTGCAATCAACTGTAACCAATGTAAATAAAAAATACACAGTAATGTGATTTTATTCCTGTTATCTCCTTAAGATGACTTCTCCAACCCCATCTTCCCTACCTCAAATTGTTTAGTGGAGCATCCTCTTTGTCCTGTTAAATTTTTGCACCCACTTACGGCAACACCCTGTATGCAAGACATAACACAATAACTCCTAGCTGCACAGTCTCATCACCGCGCGGGATTAGCCGAGCGGTCTGGGGCGCTGCAGTCATGGACTGTGCGACTGGTCCCGGCGGAGGTTCGAGTCCTCCCTCCGGCATGGGTGTGTGTGTGTTTGTCCGTAGGATAATTTAGGTTAAGTAGTGTGTAAGCTTAGGGATTGATGACCTTAGCAGTTAAGTTCCATAAGATTTCACACACATTTGAACATTTTGAACAGTCTGATCTGTGTTGTACACAGAGTGGTCGTCCATTAATATTTTCATATTTGGTGAGCAAATAAGATCTAACCCGTGCAGCACTTCCCACACCGAAACACTCGGCTGCTGCCAAGCGCTCGCTCACCCGTTCACGTCCCACGCTCGACTCCAGCTGTCCGAAACCCGAATACTTCGTTCGTCTCTCACTGTTGACAAGTCGAAACGCTTGCCCTGCGTTGCATCATGTTGACCTTATGGAAATAATGTAATGAAAATGATTTGAATATCACATTTAATCCCTTATTATCGAGTGTCGCTACAATGGTTGTCAATCAATCAGCATTTAGATATAAATGAATGTTAACAAATGAAATTTGTCTTTACCTCACTCCTTCACCTCCGTCATATCAGCTGAAATTAACGTTTCTAGCAGCTAAGTGAAGTATGAAGAGAACGCTTTGGTTCGGATCACAGAAGTTAAGCGCTGTCGGTCTGGGTTAGCAATTGAATGGTTCAAATAGCTCTGAGAACTATGGGACTCAACTGCTGAGGTCATCAGTCCCCTAGAACTTAGAACTACTTAAACTTAACTAACCTAAGGACATCATACACATCCAGGCCCGAAGCAGGATCAAACCTGCGACCGTAGCGGTCGCTTGGTGCCGGACTGTAGCGCCTAGAACAGCTCGGCCACTCCGGCTGGCCTAGCAATTGAATGGGTGACCGTCAGGTCTGGCGAGCGTTGTTGGCAAGCCCTTGTGAGGCAAACTGAGGAGCTACTTGACTGAGAAGTAGCGGCTCTGGTCTCGGAAACTGGCATACGGCCGGGAGAGCGATGTGCTGACCACACACGCAACTCCATATCCGCATCTGGTGAAGCCAGTGAGCTGAGGATGACATGGCGGCCGGGCGGTACCGTTGGGCCTCCCAAAGGAGGAGAGAGATCGTTTGTTAAAATACTGTCAAAGTGTAAAACACAGGCGTCATTATTCGTAAAACATAGGAACTCCAACAAATGTTTTGACCTAGGTGTTGTTTGACGTACATGTTTCTACTTTTTATAACCAGCAGAACGAAGGTTCACAAATGTATTCTACTGCAAATTTTTCCAACATGCTTGTTCTCTGCAGAAACTGGACATCCAGCAATGGTAACTTGGAAATGCTGTCACTATGTACTTTCATTCAGTGCAACGTAGCGGCGTGTCCCAGCTAGTTTAGTGGGTTGATTTCTGCTTTAGAATAGTCTGCACTGGGCAACACTGCTACTCCGTACTGGATTAATATACTTGTCGTATGTGTGACTGTAGCATTTCTATACTTTTTGTAGTGGATGACCTGCCAGGGTGGCCGAGCGGTTCTAGGCGCTACAGTCTGGAACTGTGCGACCGCTACGGTCGCAGGTTCGAATACTGCCTCGGGCATGGATGTGTGTGATGTCCTTAGGTTAGTTAGGTTTAAGTAGTTCTAAGTTCTAGGCGACTGATGACTAAGATGTTTAGTCCCATAGTGCTCAGAGCCATTTGAACCATTTTTTGTACTGGATGTATACTTACGGGAACAATTTAGATAGAGGAACTTTAGTATTACTAACAGGGTTGGAACCATGCTGTGAAATCCGTACTAGTGAATTATTCTTAAACCTGTATGTTTAAACAGTATGAGAGAGAAAGAGGAACGCTGTGAGGAAATACATCATTCTACGGCAATGCGGATTACGCTTCGAAATATCTGTCCATGTCCGCGCGACCGGGTAGCTGTGCGTGTTAAATCGCCGCTTCGGGGATGGGGAAATGCGTTAGCCCAGAGTCGAATCTGTCCGGTGGACTAACGAAGGTCGGTATGCAGGCCAGCGTGGCGGTTTCCTACATCCCCCTAAGTGAATACCAGGCTGGTAAGAAAGTCCCGGCTCATTTACACGATTCGCAAATATTTAGAAAATTTTCACGTACTTTGACATGAATAGCACAACAGCCTTGCCGCAGTGGATCTACCAGTTCCCGTCAGACCACCGAAGTTAAGCGCTGTCGGGCGTAGCCGACACTTTGATGGGGGACCATCCGGGCCGCCTTGCGCTGTTGCCATTTTTCGGGGTGCATTCAGCTTCGTGATGCCAATTGAGGAGCTACTCGACCTAATAGTAGCGTCTCCGGTCAAAGAAAAGCATCATAACTGCCGTGGGGAGCAGTGTGCTGACCACACGCCCCTCCTATCCGCACCCTTAACTGAGGATGACACAGCGGTTGGATGATCCCGATGGGCCACTTGTTGCCTGAAGACGGTGTGCTGTTGGCATTAATAACACTACATGCAGGCGGCTGGGTACAAACATTCTCTCCCAGGGTTAGCGAGCTGGCCACAGGAGGGACATCGGGACACCCCTTCATTCTAGCCAAGCAGTCCGTCGCTGAAGGGAAAAACAACGAATTACTGATATCACAATTACGAATTTTAAATACAGCTACATATGATGGATGTCCCAATCCCTTAGGGACCTAATTATATAAATTGTGCAGCGTCTTAAACCCACTATTTTGAAAATCAAAACTAACTAGTTATCGAAAATGAATATTTTATTTCTTATTGACATAAACAACTTACACTGTAAAAGAACAACTGGATAACCATAGCTGTACTGCGCTTCATTTTAGGATCATTTCCTTATTCTCGTATAGACTGCCTATAGCGTCATGTTTCTGCTATAGCACAAGTAATGAAATACGGACTTCGTTGAACTAGAGCATTCTTTTCACGTATTTTTGATGCATGGTAAACAGTTTCAATTTTTCACCTCATTAGAACACATGCACAGTAACTTTACAAACCAGTCCTTACCTCTTTAATTTGAAACGATGTGGAACAGAACATACCTTCATCTTACATATCAACCAAGGACACAGATAGTCTAGCGAATAACAATAAAAAGTTTTAGTCGGCTTAGTTCCTTGCTCTCGGTGGTTGGCTATTCCAGTATAAAGTTGTTGGATTCTAAAATATCGTTAGATATGATCGAGGCGGTCTATTGACAATACTACAACAAATATTTGACCACCCGGTCGCCTCTGTGTCTGGGCAGGCTACAATCTCTCAGTCAACATGTAATGACAGTTACCGATCTAGATGTTGCAGACACGGCATTTCTGTTCGGATCGAACGGAGTTCAAGTCCTCGTTTGTTAATGTTGGAATGTTTTCTTAGACATGTCACAGGAGCCTAAGGTCTCCTGCTGAACTAGTGCCCCCGCTCTCGACCTCGACGAGATATTAACCATTACTTTTCGTTCCTTTCCTCTGTTTGTCAACAAACTGTGAAAATTGATGTTAGTAAATCATTAATTCTATAATTAATTGAATGCAGTGTTCAGGCCATTACCAAGACATTTAGTAGATTTATGGCTGGATTAATACTGATTTCATCATCATTTACTTCCACAGACCCGTGAAAAACTTCAAATTTTTTTACGAGAAATCGTCCTCACACGTTCTAGACAGCGCTCTATTGCTGTATATTCAGCAGCAAGGTGACAGAGAGCTGAAAATTGGCACATTTTATTGTCATTTTAGTAACAGTAAGCAGAAGTGTTCTCAATTTTAAGATCAATGTATGTGTGTATAGGTCGCAGCAAATTAACGACCCTTGCGGAACAGAATCTGAATGGTACCACCGTTTTAGCACCGCAGCCCATCCACATAAACTGGGACAGCAATAAAGTCAGTTTAAACGCAGCTTCAAGAGGCCGTAAAATTGTTTGAAACGGCCGAAAAAAAAGGATAACTTAGTCCACTTCCGTGTCGCCGTAAAAGGTGAATTTTCTTGACTTATGAAGTGCTACGTTTCCACAAGCTTTAGCTGTGAAAGAGATTCTCCAACTAAGAGCGGAATTATGGCTTGTATTACACGAACCTTGAAGTCTCGTACCTCGTTTTATGTTCTGAAATGAAGTGTGGCTGACGTGAGCCAGGAATAGGATGCGGTATTTTCTAGTTTAGCGTATATTAATTTTCAACTACAGTAAAATAGAAGTAAACGCATTAGAGACAAACTATCTTTTGTTTCGTGTTTTAATCATTAATTTATATGTACTCCTACACGAGAATGGTGTGTGTCTTTCTACTTTTACAGCTATTTAAAAATTTCATGACCACAGAAAATTAAATGAAGCATTTCCTTATTTACGAGTAACAAACTGTAAACTGAATGATTAAATAGGTGCGTTCCGCAATGAAGAGTATGCGGTTAAGTGAATTTGTTAAAAAAAATGTAGATTTGTATTTCGCAGGCGTTGGCTGTATGCAGGTTTTGTTACTTCGAAAACTTTGCTACATCCATATGCCATCTACAGCATAATGGGATCTACTTTTCATGTCAAGGCGAAGGAAAACAAGCGCTCTGAATGCTCCAAGATCAACAAAGATAAGAGTACGTAATGCGACAGTTATCCTACACTGAAGAGCCAAAGAAACTGGTACACCAGACTGATATCGTGTAGAGCCCCCGCGAGCACGCAGAACTGCCGCAACACGACGTGGCATGGACTCGACTAATGTCTGAAGTGGTGCTGGAGGGAACTGACACCATGAATCCTGCACGGCTGCCCGATCTCTTCTCAACAGTACGTTGCAACGCATCCCAGATACGCTCAATAATGTTCATGTCTGGGATGTTTGGTGGCCAGCAGAAGTGTTTAAATGCAGAAGAGTGGTCCTGGACCACTATGTAGCAATTCTGGACGTGTCTGGTGTCGCATTGTCCTCCCGGAATTGCCCAAGTCCATCGCAATGCACAATGGACATGAATGGATGCAGATGATCAGACAGGATGCTTACGTACATGTCACCCGTCAGAGTCGTATGTAGATGTATCAGGGGTCCATTATCACTCCAACTGCACTCGCCCCACACAATTACAGAGCTTCTACCACCTTGAAAAGTTCCCTGCTGACATGCAGGGTCCATGGATTCATGAGGTTGTCTCTATACCCGTACACGTCCATCAGTTCGACATAATTACAAACAAGACTCGAGCGACCAGGCAATATGTTTCGAGTCCTCAAGAATCCAATGGCGGTGTTGGCGGGCCCAGTTGAGGTGTAAAGCTTTGTGTCGTGCTGTTATCAAGGGTACACGAGTGGGCCTTCGGCTCCGAAAGGCCATATCGATGTTGTTGCGTTGAATGGTTCGCACAATGACACTTGTTAATGCCCCAGCATTGAAATATGTAGCAAATTGCGAAAGGGTTGCGCTTTTATCACGTTGAGCGATTCTCTTCATTCGTCTTGGTCCCTTTCGTGCGGGATCTTACCTCGGCCACAGCGATGTCTGAGTTTTGATGTCCCACCGGATTCCCGATATTCACAGTACACTTGTGAAATGGTCGTACGGGAAAATCGCAATTTCATCACTACCTCGGAGATGCTGTGTCCCATCGCTCGTGCTCCGACTATAACATCACGTTCAAACACACTGAAATCTTGATAACTTTCCACTGTAGCAGCAATAACTACGCCAAACACTTGTTGGCTTATACAGGCGTTGCCGACCGCAGCACCTTATTCTGCCTCTATACATATCTCTGTACCCTAATACGCATGCCTATACCAGTTTCTTTGGCGCTTCAGTGTAGTCTCAATACAGACATACAGATATCACACTGCGACACAGATCCAAGGCGCACAGCAAAACCAACCAGAGAGAGAGAGAGAGAGAGAGAGAGAGAGAGAGAGAGTGAGAGTGTATCTCGTCACGATGAATGCTGCAATTTGGCTAGTTACGTGACTATATTAGTTTCACATATTGTATTCGCCGTCCGCGTCACAATTCAGTGTAAAATGTAAAAGGCACTTCATCGCGACCAGATCGTGGGTGCCATCTTCAAGATCTTTCGGACGTTGGGCTTGTCACTTGGCACTATTTCAGAACTGCATGAAGTGTAGCTTTATCGTGAAGAACGACCACAATCAGAGTCGACTGCAGTAGACTGCTGTTTGTTGAAGATATGGGCCATTGAAGAATAACAACAATTCTGCAATCTGAAGAATGTGTGAACAGCACATCTCTCCGTACTGATACGACCGAAGAGACTCAAAGACCTGAGGCGAAAGAACGATGCTGCAGTGTGACTGCTTGTGCATACTGCAACATATATCACCGAGCAGCAACTTACTACGATTATTTATCATCAAACATTTATCATACATTTACAAACGATCAGAATCTCTCTGGATTTCCTGTCAGATTTCGAGACAAAATTTTGTTACCGATACTATTATAAGTATCTCCCACTGAAGCCCGCGTTAAATTGCGGGCTTCTGTAAAAGATCGCCAATCGTTAGGGTTTCGCGTTCATTTAAATTTGGCATGCTTTTTTCGTTGTCACTGCAACAGTGTTCTGACCTGTTTTGTGTACCATGGGGGTCACTTCCTCCATGTGTTAATTTATTTGGTATAAATCTCTCAACTGCTGCCGACACTATTTCTTTCAATTCTAGCCACATCTGGTTTACACATTTTTAATATGGAAGGAGTGGAGATTGTCTCTCAGGAAGGCGTCAAGCGAATATTTATCCGTTTTCTCGGTAGGTATATTTTTCGTTTATATTTAATGCATTTGGGATTTACGGTATTCAGTCACGCTACGACAACCCTCTTTGTATTCATTAATCCCCGCATCCGTTTTGATGCTCATTATTAGCTCGGGATTATTTGTTGGTAAGAAGTCAAGTGTTTTTTCGCAAGCGTTTGCTGTTCGACGTTGCTCATGAGTTAATTGCTCAAAATAATCATCAGAGAATGCGTTTAGCACAATTTTGGATGGTATTTTATACGTACCTTCGGATTTAAACATGTATTTTCGCAAACATATCGATGGTAAGTTGATGTCATCGCTAAGTATAACCGTATGAGTCGGGTACATGATTCAAATTAGACTCAAGTTCTCTTTGAACTTTTCATTAATCGTATCATCTGAGTTGGGATGACCCAGTTATTGTTTTAATCCAGTTGCCAAGAATGACTTCTTCCCTTACAAACTTGCAGCTACAATCAACTTTAATTTCACGACAATTTAAATTACTTAGAACAGAAACAAACATGCCTCTGCCAAGTATATATAGCCTATCCTTTCTGAACAGCGTTAGGTCCTCCGCAAAAGTTTTGGCTCATCTTATCTCCGGCTTTAGACAGCTTTCACCGTCTCTAACAATTCCTGCTTCAGTGCTTTCTATTAACACTTGTAGCTCTGGTAGTTTCTCATCACAGATACGATAGTTTACAACCATTATACTGATGTTTGCTTGATCAACGTTCTTCCTGTGTTAGACATGCGCCCTTTGAGACTGAAGCCCTTTTTGTGTTACCCCGAAACTCTCTAATCTAAAAAACCACCCATTCCACGCTACACATCCCCCGCTACCCGCGCAGCTGCGTTCTGCGTTTGATGGACTCCTGACCATTTAGCGGAACGCGAAACCTCACCACCGTATGGCGCAAATCGAGGGATCTGCAGCCTATACGGTTAAAGAATCATCTAAGCCTCTGGTTCAGACCCTCCACTCGGCCCTGTACCAGAGGTACGCAATCTGTCCTGTCGACTATGCTGCAAATAGGGAGCTCTGCTTTCATCTCGCAGGTACGACTACCAGCTTCGGCCACTTCAGTTAGCCGTTTAAAACCAGAGAGAATCCCTTCTGATCAAAAACGACACACGTCACTGGCATTGTAGTGAGACACCAGCTGCAGTTGGCTGCACTCTGTGCTCTTCATGGCATCCGGAAGGACCCATTCCACGGCTGGGATGACTCCATCCGGTATGCACACATAATGCACATTGGCTTCCTCTCCTTCATTGGCAGCCGTGCCCCTAGGGGACCGAACAATGGACCACCCAACTACCAATAATCCCGCCCTGTATGACAGCCCGGATATTGCAGGCTGAGAGATTTCTTCTGAAACAGGACAAGCGACTTCATATATCTCAGGGGTATTATCAGCCACATACAGCACCTGGAATCAGTTTGTCAGACTATCCGTGGAAGGGGAGGTGGGGTTCTTACGTTTGGCCCCCTGGGAAGTCTTGTTGCAGCCTGACACGCCATGAGGCATTCTCCCAGTCAACCACAGGTGAGGCGACAACCAAACTGCAATCTGTAACTGAGCTGGCCACCAGTGAAGACCGATAGACAGACTCAAGGGTCGTGCTGGACGTCCGTTGGATCCCCAAGACTAATCCACAACAATGATTCCCATCCGTTGCAGCCTAATGCTGTGTAACCGAAGCCAACAGAGCATGGAGCTGAGCGCAAAGAGTCACTACCTCAGCTCGCATCCGTACACAGCAATCACAGTCCCTATCCATACTAAATGACGTGGGAAACTACACTACACAGACAAACAAACGACTATCGACATGCACAGTGGGACTCTACCGTAGACACAAACGGAAACGTAAGGACTGTGGCTACTAAATTGAATTAATACACGGAAGTTAAAAAACTAAACTACACAGTCGATAAATAAAAGCCTATAGCAACCGAAATACCAATATGCGAAACCAAAAGTCTACAAACTTATGCACCAACCTAATATGTCGTTAGTGACTATGAAGGACGAGGTAAAGGGTGAAATATGCGAAGAAAGCCAAGGAACAGAATGTCTTCATTATTTCCTTGCTTTGGAGGGAAAATAATGCTTATGGAAACTTCTTCCAGCGTCAGCTTTCGAACTGTCTTCGTGAGGTGTGGGTGGAGCGCCTCGGAAAAGTGTACGTAGCAACCTTGTCCACAAAGGCGTGATCTTACGACGGAGAGATATATTGCTACTAGTGAGCACCGAGTTACTAGAGCCACAAGAAAGTGGCACATTGCTCTATTCCATAACATATCACTGACCCATATGCACATGTCTTACTTCTCCGGAGTAAAGGAAACTGGAGCACTTAGTTTTCAGTGAAGGTTTGTTAAAATTAGATACACTTGTAGAAAGAAGTCAGTGACATTGACGCACTTTGAGAACGCTAAGTGGTCAATAAAATACACTTTATAAGAAACTGAATGTGACAACAAAGTTCTTAGTAACGTAACTTTTTGTAATAGATGATCTATTTTGTTGCCTCTTTGAATTCGAGCAGGAACACAAACATTCTACAGACGCCATCCTCCTCGTAGTCAGAGGGGACTGTTTACCTGGGAATACTGCTGTGGACTCCATTTATAACCAGCAGTCAGATTGTAATCGGCCGACGTTCATCATTGAGATATCATGGAGACAGTCGGCATTCGTGACATTTGAGGTTACGTCGATTTAAACAACTCTGAATATTTCCCTGAAACATTCCAAAACGGAGCGCTTGCTTCTATGCACCCTAAGAATATAATCAGTGTCCTCGTTAAAGATTTTGCTGCACCGCGTAACATCAACGATCTCCCTGGCAACAGAATTTCAACATGTAAATTCCTGGGACAAACGTTTTGTAGCCTCAAGCATCTTTCCTTGTTTCTTTGTGTGCACCGTCGGCGATTTCAGTAAGCTGCTATGCCGCGGTGTATGTGTAGTGCCCAATATAGCTGCTGCCGCACTCACAGGGTATTAGAAATTCCAGGAATTTCTGCGGGCAAGACTGTTCTAATGAGCAGCATCCGCGAATTCAATGAGAGGACAGGCTTCTACCGTATCCAACTTCGACTGTAGTATGGTACATATTTTTAAAAATTTTGCATTGCCAGACACAAGCCTAAACCATCAAATCTGAGATTTCTGTGTATTGCATAGTTGGGTCACCCATTTTTGGATTAGCGATTCGATAGGGACATGTATTAACTGTAATTTTACAATCTCTTCTCTTTCAACTTCAACGGAAACATCTTACAGTTTAGTATTACTCTCACATTCACTTCTCAGTACATTAGCAATCCAGTTAACGCTCTTTCGTCATCATCTGTATCGGAACGCATTAGATCTGATCACAATGAGATGTTCTACACGACGACGACTTTACAGCGCACATTGTTACAGTCTTCAGCCGGAAGAATGCAGCTCGCCACCAATGCGTTAGCCTACTCCTCTATCTCTACGTACATGCCGCAGCCTGCATCATTGTGAACCTGTTTTCTGTAATCAAGTCTTGGTCTCCTACAATTTTTACCCCGCCGTGCTTGTTTACATTACCAGACTGACAATTCCTTGATTATTCAAGGTGTGTGTATGAATCTGATGCCTTCTCTTAGTAACATTATACCATAAATTTCCTTTTCCACGATTCGATTCAGTACCTCGAAGCTTCTATCTTTTTCTTGCCTGAACTATTTATCGGGTACGTTTCATTTCCGATACTCCAGACAAATATTTGCAGAATATACTTCCCAAGATTTAATTTACATTAGCTGTTAACACATTTGTCTTTTCTTGAAACGTTTTTCTTGTTAGTGCCAGTCTTCATATTATATCATCTCTAATTTCGTCATTGTCAGTTAATTTTCTGCCAAGATAGCAAAATTGTGTATTACTTTTAATACCTTATTTCCTAACACAATTCCATTAGCATCATTTGATTTAATTAGAATTCGACTGCATTCCATTGTCCTTGTGTTACTTTGTTGTATTCATCTCACAATCTCTGTTTGAGACACTATCCATTCCTTTCAGCTACCCTTCCAATACCTTTGCCGTCTCTGACAGAATTACAAACTCATTGGCGAACGTAAAAGTTCATTTCTTCTCTCTGAACTGCAATAGCCTTTATAAATCTCTCTTTGTTTTGCTTGCCTGCTTACTGAATGCAAAGACCCTGTCTGACTCTTGTTCTCGGCTGCTGCGCCAATTTCAAGGCTTTCAACTCTTATCGCTCATGTCCAAATTAATGGCTACACTATTTTAATGCACCTCACAGTGATTTATTATCTTTTGTTAGAGAGTAATTAAGTCATTCACGATTATTTGAAACAATTTTCAGTTTACAGTACAACTCAGTTTCTCTTTTACTATACGAAGTGAGTAATTTAATATGTAGCACCCCTTTTATTTCCTTAATGATTAAATGGTTCTACATACCGATGAGAGGTTTTCTGCAATTGGTAGTATGCTGAGGGGCACCCAGTATTTTGTATGGATAATGCTCTGAACTCTGGTATCAACCGAGATACTGAAACAATTTTTTTATTTTTATTATGGAACCGTATACTTTTCGTAACTGCTTTCAGTAGCTCCTGGAAAGACACTGTGATATAGTGCTTTTTAATATTGACGTTGAAACCTTTCGCATAAGCATCAGAGAATTGCACTAAAATTGAAAATCTATGCATCCAGAGTCGGTTATTGCGATGCAAACAACGCTAAGCGGAGCTCTCATGACAGGCTCCGTCTTTATATTTGGCAAGGCAGCTGTACGTTACTAAAATAAAACCAATCCATTGTGTGAAATCCACACATCAATATCACTTTCAATTTCACAATATTTGTGGTGCCAATTTTAGGTGATTCACCTTGTTCATGTCGTTAATCTCAGACACAGGTGTTCATTTAAGTATTTTTTAACATTCATATATAGAACTGTTATACAAAACTCACTTGTTCTAACAGAGGGGGGTCATTTCTTCGTTCCGATTAGTGGTCAGGAAGCCATATGGACTGGCGAAAAACTTTTACCCCTTTCTGCAGCTAGTTCTCGTTTCATTTAGTATTTTATTTTGTGGTTTTATTTAAGAGCTAACGAAAGACAAGAATTGCATGTAGACATACCCACTCCCATTAATGATTTTCTGTCAGTTTTAATATGTTAACAAGCTACCGCTAGGCCGTCATCATAAGACGGTCTTTCAAGTGTCCAACCTGTGTCCCATCACGATCACCTGCACTTATAACAGCAGTCTGGTTTCTGTACAAGTTGTAGATAACTATTCACTCCCTATATTTTATCCCTGCTACCTCTAGTATTTCAAAGGGGGAATTCCGAACGACACTGAAAAAAGTTTTCTTTAAATCCATTAATTCCACAAATGTAGTTTTACCTTTCTTCAACTTATTTTGTAAGATATATCGTAGTCGCTGTTGCCTCGCCTTTTCCTACATATGTCAGGAAACCAAACCGACGTTTAGCAGAGTCACTTTCTACCAGTCTTTCTGTTCTGTAACCAACTCGTGCCAGTATTTGACAATCAAGACTTATTATTATGATTCCATAATATTCACACGGTAGTTACTGCTACTCTGACGTGAGCAAACGCGCCCACGTAACGTGCCTGCACCTGCGGCGGCCTCCATCAATCTACGCGGGGAATCCGAGTCACTGTTGGATACTAAAACACTCCCTACATTAATTGGCATGTATGAATAGAAATGGCCTGGCCTAAAAATGACGTCCTAGAAATCCCAGCGACAGTCTCGTCCAGTATTTCGTTATTGTGATCGGTTCGGTCGGAGATTGGCTCTGTCTGTGGGGCTGCTGGCAGGTTGGTGAACTTAAGGGTGCTGCTTGTACAACCTGCCAGGAAGTGGGTCATGGCCACAGTCCAGATGTGGACAGCGGTTCGGCCTCCATGGACACTTTATTCTGGTCAAGCTCAAGTACTGCGAATTGCTTGGTTAGGGGGTACCTGGAATTGGTGGAAGCTGGAAGTGGCTTATGCCGTGAAAGTGGTTGAACATCCATCAACTCAAAGGGGTGCTTTCGATATCTAATTATTTCTGCCTGTCAACTTCAACCTGAAAAATTTGTTGCCCCTTGTTGCCGATTATGATGTCTTGGGTCCTCCTAGGATTCCTGTTCAAAGTTGAAACGCATATGTGGTAGACCAAGAGGACATAAGACTGTATACATTGGCAATGAACTTGATGAATCATGCGCAGCAGGTCGGAGAAAGGTTGGATTCAACTCCCATACGAAATTTAGGCCAGAATGTGTCCATTTCCGAGTGGACCAGAATGTAGTGAGGAAGCTGGTAAGTGTTTCCCCGCAGTCGGCTGTCGTCATGATCTTGCGCAACTGCGTTTTGAAGGTCTTGAGTATTTTATCTGTTTCAGAATGTAACACTTAATCAGATGTGATTGTGGTCAGATGCTCGGTGCCATTGCACTTGCAAAAATCCTGAAACCCAGATGCCACGAACTGGAAGCTATTGTCGGAAACCATGGTAGAAGATGACCCCTCTATTGCCAATATGATGAAGAAGGCACAGGTAGTAACGTATCGCCCGCAGCTCGTGGTCGTGCGGTAGAGTTCTCGCTTCCCGCGCCCGGGTTCCCGGGTTCGATTCCCGGCGGGGTCAGGGATTTTCTCTGCCTCGTGATGGCTGGGTGTTGTGTGATGTCCTTAGGTTAGTTAGGTTTAAGTAGTTCTAAGTTCTAGGGGACTGATGACCATAGATGTTAAATCCCATAGTGCTCAGAGCCATTTGAACAAGTAACGTATCTAGTTGTGGTAGCTGTCTTTAGCATATGTAGAATGTTAGAAAGGGTGAACAACAAGCAACCACATTGCTCCTCGGAATGGGTTGGCGAAAAAAAAAAAAAAAGTTCAAATGGCTCTGAGCACTATTGGACTTAACATCTGAGGTCATCAGTCCCCTCGAACTTAGAACTACTTGTATAAGGACTTACAGTCCACCTGTTGGGAGCCAAAATAGATCCTGTGGACTTGACTAGAAGCGGTAATTTGTATTTTGATGTGCACTGCTCTGCACTCTGTGATAGTGGGTACACTTATGATCTGCATGAAAAATGGATGCACTCGAAACGGCAAGAAACATTATAATGAAGTATTTTTCATAGGGTGAGCGAAGAGATCAGCGAATGTAAAGTAGAGCAAATATTAGTGAATACACAAGCTTCACTGTGATTGTGACTGCTATTTTTGGCTATCGTGACGAATGGAAAATCGAAATACAGGCGAGCACTAATAGTACATAATTCTTTCAAAAACCGTTACATGAAGCCACGCCGAATATTACGAACTGATTGAAAGACGAGGTCATGTGTGGAAAGTTACGTGAAATGAATTTGATTCTGAAAGTTTATTTTTGGCCAGTGTGTCAAGTACACTTGTTATAGTTACGACAGTTTGAAACCGGTATGAAGTGGTAATTTGTGGTAATGGACCAAACTGCTGAGGTCATCGGTCCTTAAGCTTACACTCTACTTAATCTAACTTTAACTTATGCCAAGGACAACACACGCACACATACCCGAGGGAGGACTCGAACCTCCCACGGGGGAAGCCGCGCGACCGTGACAAGGCGCCTAAGACTCCGCGGCCATTCCGCGCGGCAGTTATGAAGTACGTTTTTATAAGTGAAATCTCTCAATCCAGTGATCCGCTCTTCAGGTAAGTGTGACATGAGTGACAAGTAATTTTAGTGTTTCACTAAATTCTTTTAACTTTGTTTTTACACTATTTATAGCATCGTTGCGTCTTCACGATTCTGGCTAAATGGTTCAAATGGCACTGAGCACTATGGGACTCAACTGCTGAGGTCATTAGTCCCCTAGAACTTAGAACTAGTTAAACCTAACTAACCTAAGGACATTACAAACATCCATGCCCGAGGCAGGATTCGAACCTGCGACCGTAGCGTTCACGATTCTGAGGATACTATTTCCATAGTCTAAGTATCTGTCTCGGTTTTAACACTATCGTGAATCGTGAAACACACTGGGCATGCTCTGCAAAACTTGGGCAGCGGCGATTGCACTGAATACACGTGGGCTTGATACCTTGTGTTTTGTCATCCAAGAGTTTACTCCTGAAGCGTTAGATGCCTAGCTATGTTAGTGTCCATAGCTTGGAATACGATGTGACGTCGCAAGAAGATCGACTACGTTCTTTACTCTGTGCTGACAGTACGTCAGAGCCACGGCCGCACATGTTCTCCACTGTAATTATACCCTTGCTCCATAATTTTCAGTTGCGTCATGAGCTGCTATAGCCTGTCTGCGCTGCTGCTGCTGCTGGCACACCGGCGAGACCGAGTGCTGCGCGCTGGCGACTGTTGTCGCCCGCTGTTCGAGGCAGACACTTGCTAGATGTTTGTGGCATACAAAACAGGTGACGTCACGGTAGAGTCGTGACGTCGTTGACACAAACGACCGTAATGTGTTTTCTGGGACTCAGACAACGACGAGGAGGAAACTGTTGTATGAGTTTCCACTCGCTTTGGGACACGCCGACGACCAACAAAGCGCTTGTATTTGTGTGCATCTACGAAGGATGAAGGAGGTGGGTCGCTAACTACTGCTGTAACTGCTGAATCACACTCACGTAACTACGAGGCGTTCAGTTCCTCGATGAATCGGACAGTGATGTTCACTAGTTATGATTAGTTGATCAACTAACACGACGGCAGCTACTATTACCAAGAGAACAGATACCTGAGGCATCGTTCGACATTATTTGTATTGATTTTGTTATTCCATGAGCTTTGACAATATTTAGCTCATCGCTCACGGTACAAACAGATGGCTCTTAGGCCTCCGCACTAACTTCTCTATCAGGAGCTAGATGTACAGTAACATCATGGCTGAGGAACACTCATACAATTCATCACACTGTTACCAGGAAGAATTACACTAGCCTTCTAAGCCTTGTAGGCTAGAAGCCTTGCGAGTATGTTTGCTTGTGTTGCGTAAGAAACTCATTAAATTTGAGCCTAGCTGCAATTATGTAGATTTGTGCGATATAGCATTTCCTGAATTTGTTTAAAGTACGACGCAATATTCCTTCGGACAAGTGTGTCAGAAGGAATAGGCACAGTGGTGTCTACAGCCGTTATGAAGTACGGGAAACCTACAACTGTAGGAAGAAATGTCGACATTGAAAATTTGTGTCGGACTGGGACTCCGTCCCTGATTTTCCGCTTGTCGCAAACAGTTGCCTTAACCATTTCGGTTCTCCGTGAACGCACCACAGCCAGAGCCAAAATTCCATATGTCTTCGCCTATGTGTCATTAACAAGTATTTTTAAACTTAATGTATCCTTTTCAGGGCAGACATTTAATCGAAGGCTTGGGTGTGACTGTGAAGCGAGCGTGGATAGCCTGAATGGTAAAGGCGACCGCTGGCGACCAGCGGGAAATTCGGGTTCGAGTCCCACTACGGCACAAATCTTCATCGGATTGCCCGTATTCGCAACTGCGAATACATTTCCTGTAATTCATAATGGCTGTAGTCGCCTCAGTGTCTGTTCCTTTGTACATGCATGCATGTCCGGTAGACCATTGAATTGTACTTCTTACAGACACAGGCATTGCAGTATCAAATTCATCCCCTGATACTAGGCCAGCGACTTTCAATTAAACGTACCCGCTCTATGGGAGTTACAGCAAGTGTACGAGGGCATATTAATGACACACGGAGGACGACATATGCAAGTTTGGGTCTGGTTGAGAAGTGTGCACAGATAGCCGAAACTGGTACTGAACACTCGCGTCAAGCGGTAAATCCGGGTTCGAGACCCGGTTCGGCACAATTTTCCAATATCGTCAATCCAATTTTACAGTTGGATGTTGCCGTATTCTCAACAGCAGATACCTTTCCTGCAAGCGGATTTGGTCTGTAAACATAACAGAGACATCTGGAAAACTTCTGTACCACTTCGTGCAATTTATTACTAGGAGACAGTGAAATTGCATCATGATATTCCTGGTAAGTTATTCAACCGGTCGGCAAGGAAGGAAGATGAACTATTTTGTAATGATGGAAGTTAATAAATACATATGCATCAACCTAATTCTAGTACTGCATGACCAGACACAGTTCGTTACTCACCTATTCTAACTGCAGAAGCTACTCGTAATCACATTCAGCCCATGCTGTAAATTACCCCTGTTATTCACATGCCTCTTTACCTTTATTTCAATTACTAATATTTCTCTGGCTGTGGTAAAAAAATATGTTTTGCTTTGTACAACCAGAACTGCTTCATTTAACTGGTTAATATAGCTGCTACATCGTATCTGTTTGTAATTTAGGACCCATTAAAGACAAGATCATATCGTTCAGCCACATCTTTGGAATATGTCACCGCAGTTATTGTTTAGTTAGTTTCTTCTATGTACAACAGTTATACTTTGTCTGTAGTTTATTAGTTAATATGACACATTGTATCTGGTTTGAATAATCTTGCATCACATTTACACTGAAATAATCCCTAATTTTGGCATTAACACTTTTGATCTCTGGAAGTTGAGTTACTCTGTACATGCGGTAGTTAAAAATTTTTTATCCTACAAAATTTCACTACTTATCTTTGTACCTTATTATGGCGTAACAGACGAAAACCGATTCGTGTATGCAATAATAAATACTGTAGAATGCTACACCAGTGTTTTGTGTGTTTCATTCATAACGTATAATAAAATATTCTACGAAGAACCAACGGATCCGTGCTTCTCTTCCTTTAAATGTCTTAAGTTTCCCTACAGCCATTTCATATAGCCATGCATGCTTCCGTGTCCTTAAATTTCTCCTCTTCTCAATTTTGCACTTTCTCCCCCGAATAAAACAATAAACTAAACTAAAGAGGTACACATTTCTAGAGAAGGCAGCGGTTCCAGTACGTACGATCAGCTTTAATACCGCACCTTTCGCCGCCGGCCAGGGGTGGGCGGCAATGCGTACATTCCGCGCGTATTTCTCCTTGGCGCTGCCGGGCTGGCCAGCCGGCGTGTTGGCAGCTGGTGGCTCTCCCAGTTGGCAGCCAGTTAGCATGCCCGGACGGCTGTGGGAAACGGCATTTGGACCGGCTGCGAAGCACGCGCCAGCCGGGGGCATCTGCCATTTATTAGCTCTCCCTTTCTGGTCGATAAACCACAAAAGTAGCTCCCCTAAGCTTCCTCTTGGCCATCACACAATAGAACTGTTGCGCCTGCATGTTTTAAGCCAAGGTTGAGAGAATCTCTCTGAAGTCTTCCTTTTACTTTAACACTTGGATGGATTACAACATTTGTTCGCGACAACGCAGGCGATATTGATACTACTGTTAGTTGCCAAATTTCAATTAAAGTTCGGAAAATCAGAATTAGCGCTATACAGTGGAATATCGCACAGGTGGTGACGGCACAAATTTTTGCAGCTAGTGTGCTCTCTTTTCTCAACTCGTGGAGATTTTCTGTTAAAGTGTTTCTGATTATAGTAAGTGCACACGAGCACCTAGAACACTACGAAATCTTGTGACGCACAGTCACGAATCTCGACTCATCAGCTCCTCCTTGTTATACAGTAGATCTACACTTACGTACGTATCTCTCTAGAAAACACATTGGTTCACTGAAAATCAGTGTAAAAGCATATTTTATAGCTCTCCATCAAGTAATACAAAGTAATACGCAGTTGTGATAACAATATAGAACGCAGGAAACTTAAAATTGTACAGCAAATACACCTACAAAAATATGCTTACCATGCGCTGTATGTTTGACTACGAGGATAAGTAGAAAAGCTCTCCAGCTGTCATACAGGATAGCTTC
This sequence comes from Schistocerca cancellata, assembly GCF_023864275.1. Taxonomy (NCBI): domain Eukaryota; kingdom Metazoa; phylum Arthropoda; class Insecta; order Orthoptera; family Acrididae; genus Schistocerca; species Schistocerca cancellata. The sequence goes on along the minus strand of NC_064630.1, from coordinate 320,043,836 downwards.
ACATGGGAAAAAATTGCTTAACGCTAATGTCGGAGGTAACTGAACACCAAAGATATGTAAGGTGCCCCAGGAGTGATGGTCAGTATTCTGGGATATGATAGGAAACGATCATTCGAAACAAATATTGTAGTTAACGTTGGCTCTAAATACAATCGTTACGAGGTGTGAGCAACTCATCTTCGATACTGCAAACGAAATCTCTTAAGAGCTAAGAGCACTTGTTCATCTCTTCTCCTGAATAAGTGCTCTTGCCTCTTGAAAATACTGGCATTAGTACCCATGTTTCCCAGACAATTTTTTCTCGTTTTGATCCAAACTGCTTCCCCCACAGTATGGTTACCAAAGAGGTTGCTGTATGAAGAGATTTGTTTCTCAGTATGGAAGATGAAGAAGTGCTCTTTGGGTATGCATTTTAGAGCCCGTGTTTACTAAACCTTTTATTTAGAATGATCGTTCCTACCATGTCTCTGAATATTGATCTTTCGTCCTGAGAGACCCTCAGCGGTACCATCAGCTTGTGTATGAACCGGAGTCTGACTGTGATGCCGCAGCCTGCCATTTCAGTTCATTATTTCTCTCAGATTAGTGATATTTGTGATGTGTATATTGAAGCTTTCAGTTCATTATGAATCGGAATGAGAAACGGAAATGATAATTGGAATTCCAGTTAGGCGTTGGTGGGAAAACCTGCACTACGGAAGAAAGAGAAAAGAACAAGGAAGTCGCAAAATTACATGGCATCGTGTATTTTAGGAGTATTGAATTTCGATCTCTGCAGCACTTATAAACGTGACGTACGTAGCTAGCGAAAACTGTGCAAATCATTTGAAAACCAGGGTGATTTTGTTTTTATTTTTCTTTCTCTTATCTCAACGAAACTTTTTATGCCGTAGAACACCAGTTTCAAATGTGTGAATACGACGTATTCAGCTCCACCCATGATCTATAATGGAGAAACGTGCGAAACGTTCTATATTTGAAAATGTGTAGGATAGAGTGTAAATGTTCTAAACATCAAAATACGGAAGAGAGTGCCAGTCGTTGTGGCCGAGAGGTTCTAGGCGCTTCAGTCTGGAACCGCGCGACCGCTACTGTCGCAGGTTCGAATCCTGCCTCGGGCATGGATGTGTGTGAAGTCCTTAGGTCAGTTAGGTTTAAGTAGTTCTAAGTTCTAGGGGACTGATGACTTCAGATGTGAAGTCCCATAGTGCTCAGAGCCATTTGAACTATTTTGGAAGAGAGTGGGAGGGGGAGAGGGAGAGGGGGAGAAGGAGAAGGAGAGAGAGAAAGACAGAGACAGAGACAGGCAGACAGAGAGAGTGTACAAGCGAGGGGCAGGATGGTGCTGCAGATACAGAGACAGATAATGAGACAGATACACAGAGAGGCACAGAAAGGAAATGGGCAGAAAAATATGTTATGCTGACGCCCGAAAAAATAAGATCCTAGCAATTCCATTAAATTATGAAAACAAGACAGATTCGTCTTCATGTCGTTGCCGCGAACGTTACGTAAAAACAAAGGTTCCGAATTCTGTCGGTAGATTGATTTGCTTTATTTCAATATGACCTGTTTCGGGCCAAGTGCCTATAATAAAATCATCTGTTACCGTCACAGAGTAACTTGACAAATTTCGAACTGAGAGTTAAGACAGCGAACTTTCAATTCAATACTCGGAAGTTTACTTTGTAACTGTAACAAATGATCTGAAAATGGGCAAACCGGTCATATTGAAGTAAAGGAAAGCAATCTGCAAACTGTATTTGGACACTTGTTTTTTATTTCCATTACATGTTCCGACTAGATGAACTTTGTCTGTTACTTCCACTTATCCGTCGCAGTCCATACATTTGCACCAAAGAAACACTTAGTTTTTTCCTTGCAAGTATGGCGTAGAGTTTGTCAACATTTCTGATGACAGTTTCTTTTTTAAAACCATGTTTGTCGATTTTATTATTCCTTACATGTGACCTAGAACTGCATTTTGTTTACCAAAAATCAGCATGCGCAAAAGGAACGTTAGTAACTGTGAGGTAATTACGACTGACTCATTATCCCCCGTCGTACGTTCTTCCTGCCGCCATTGAGGCGGAATTCGTACGTTTTACGCGAGGATGGCGAGTGGAATGTGTGCGGAAGCAACAAGTAGCACCCAGGCACGGCGGGGATCACATTCGACCGGGCGGCGGGCGGCCTCCCTGCAGACGCGGCTCGTTTGGCGCCACCTCGTCTGCGGGTTGCGAGGGTCAGGAGCCGCGAGGCGGCGGCGTGCGCAGGCGAGGGAGGTGCGGCGCTGCAGGTCGTGGCCCGGACCCACACGTGCTGCTCCAACCAGATGTGGCGGCGTGGTTGGTGTGTTTTTCAGAGGACAGCACATTCTCGTCACGAACTTGGTTTGCACTCACTGTATTCCTCGATATCAATCGTTTCGTCTGATAATGATATGAAGTTCATCGACGTCTGCGAATTTCAATTAGAAATGTCGCAGCTGCAGCGTAGTGTTAATACTCCGAGACCTGTCGCCTAAACAACAAACAACAGAATATTTTAGAAACTAAAAAGTGGCCGCCATATGTTTTCAACAACGCCCGTCGAAAGGGCACTCAATACCATATGCCTATATCTCTGGCGTCGCTCTGTTATAGAATTTTTGAAACATGTTTTATGTTGTGTATTTGATATATCTGAAGGCCGAAAATCTCCTCTGTAGGAGCCAACATGGGTTCCGGAAACAATGACCGCGTGAAACCCAGCTCGCTCTGTTCGTCCAAGAGATCAGAAAGCAGCAGATACAAGTCCACAAGTAGACACTTTCCCCTTATATTGCATTAATACTTGTTCCGGAGATCATGACGGCAACACTTCGTAATGATATGGAACGTCTCAGTTTAATGTAAGTTTTCTTTGCGTACACACACACACACTCATACACACCCACCCCCCCCCCCCACACACACACACACACACACACACACACACATACATATACATACACACACACACACACACACACACACACACACACACACACACACACACACACACATATATATATATATATACACTCCTGGAAATTGAAATAAGAACACCGTGAATTCATTGTCCCAGGAAGGGGAAACTTTATTGACACATTCCTGGGGTCAGATACATCACATGATCACACTGACAGAACCACAGGCACATAGACACAGGCAACAGAGCATGCACAATGTCGGCACTAGTACAGTGTATATCCACCTTTCGCAGCAATGCAGGCTGCTATTCTCCCATGGAGACGATCGTAGAGATGCTGGATGTAGTCCTGTGGAACGGCTTGCCATGCCATTTCCACCTGGCGCCTCAGTTGGACCAGCGTTCGTGCTGGACGTGCAGACCGCGTGAGACGACGCTTCATCCAGTCCCAAACATGCTCAATGGGGGACAGATCCGGAGATCTTGCTGGCCAGAGTAGTTGACTTACACCTTCTAGAGCACGTTGGGTGGCACGGGATACATGCGGACGTGCATTGTCCTGTTGGAACAGCAAGTTCCCTTGCCGGTCTAGGAATGGTAGAACGATGGGTTCGATGACGGTTTGGATGTACCGTGCACTATTCAGTGTCCCCTCGACGATCACCAGTGGTGTACGGCCAGCGTAGGAGATCGCTCCCCACACCATGATGCCGGGTGTTGGCCCTGTGTGCCTCGGTCGTATGCTGTCCTGATTGTGGCGCTCACCTGCACGGCGCCAAACACTCATACGACCATCATTGGCACCAAGGCAGAAGCGACTCTCATCGCTGAAGACGACACGTCTCCATTCGTCCCTCCATTCACGCCTGTCGCGACACCACTGGAGGCGGGCTGCACGATGTTGGGGCGTGAGCGGAAGACGGCCTAACGGTGTGCGGGACCGTAGCCCAGCTTCATGGAGACGGTTGCGAATGGTCCTCGCCGATACCCCAGGAGCAACAGTGTCCCTAATTTGCTGGGAAGTGGCGCTGCGGTCCCCTACGGCACTGCGTAGGATCCTACGGTCTTGGCGTACATCCGTGCGTCGCTGCGGTCCGGTCCCAGGTCGACGGGCACGTGCACCTTCCGCCGACCACTGGCGACAACATCGATGTACTGTGGAGACCTCACGCCCCACGTGTTGAGCAATTCGGCGGTACGTCCACCCGGCCTCCCGCATGCCCACTATACGCCCTCGCTCAAAGTCCGTCAACTGCACATACGGTTCACGTCCACGCTGTCGCGGCATGCTACCAGTGTTAAAGACTGCGATGGAGCTCCGTATGCCACGGCAAACTGGCTGACACTGACGGCGGCGGTGCACAAATGCTGCGCAGCTAGCGCCATTCGACGGCCAACACCGCGGTTCCTGGTGTGTCTGCTGTGCCGTGCATGTGATCATTGCTTGTACAGCCCTCTCGCAGTGTCCGGAGCAAGTATGGTGGGTCTGACACACCGGTGTCAATGTGTTCTTTTTTCCATTTCCAGGAGTGTATATATATATATATATATATATATATATATATATATATATATAATGTCTAAAAACTCATCTATTGAGTAGAAGGAGATGCCATTCAGAAATTATTTTAAACTTTAATTTCTTTTTAAATCCTGGTTGGCTATCCGTCAGAAAGGGCACGGCCAGTTTCCTTCCCCATCTTTCCCTAATCTGAGATTACGCTCCGTCTCTAATGACCTAGTTGTCGAGAGACGCTGAACACTAATGTCCTTCTCCTCTGTGCCAGAGTCAGATTTAAACCAGTATAATGAAGATCATCCTTTCTTCTAGAGCTGTAGCTATGGACTTTTCTATGTTTTTCAATTGGGGTGGGATATGAATAACTGATATTTATCAATGTTGTTATATCATTTACTCTACAGAACTGTAGATACTGTGTTTTCTCAAACTCTACTGAGAGTCCATTTGCACAGAACCACTCAACAATTTTCTGAAAGACATTATTTCCAATTTTCTCAGCTAATTCTTGTTTTTTGAGTGTGTTTACTATACTTGCATCATCAGCAAAATGAATTAGCTTCGCATCTTTATGAATATCGAGTGGAAAATCATTGATATATTAATAATAATAAAGAACCCAAGGCTGAACCTTGTGGGATACCATTCTTGATAACTATCCAGATAGAGGAATCTGCTAATTTTCGCAGACTACCTGTACTATTGATTTCGACTTTTGCATTCTTCCAGTTAAATATGAATTAAAACATTTGTGCACTGTCCCACTCATACCACAATGCTTAATCGTATCTAGAAGAATTTCATGATTGGCACAGTTAAAAGCCTCTGAGAGATTACAAAATATCCCAGGGGGTGATGTTGGGTTATTCAGAGTATTTAATATTTCACCTGTGAAATCATATATAGAATTTTCTGTTGAAAAGCCTTTCTGAAACCAAATTGACATTGACTTACGAAAGGCGTTTTATACAGTTCTATACTGACACCTAATGAACTACATACGAGCCTATGGAATATCAGACCAGCAGTGTGACTGGAGTGAAGAGTTGCTAGGAAACAGAACACAGCATGTCAGTCCGAATGGAGAGAAGTCTTGAGATGTAAAAGTACAGTAGCTTCCGATGTGCCCCAATTGAGTGTTTTATGACCATTACTTTTCGCAATATATATAAATGACTCAGTATATAAAATCGGAAGTTCCATGAGGATTTTCAAGGATGATGCCGTTGCACGTAGAGAAGTCGCGACCCTAGAAAATTGTAGCGAAATGCAGGAAGAACTGCAGAGGAGTGGAAATTGAACCTGAACATAAATAAATGTAACGTAACGTATGATTGCAGCGTATCTAGGCATCAGCGTACGGAACATTCTGAAGTGGAGCGACCGCATAAAAGCATTTCCTAGTATCAAGACTGAGGCTCATTGGAAGAATCCTCAGGAAAGTAGTTGATTAACGAAGGAGGTAGATCACAAAATACTCGTTTGACGAATACTTGAATACTCCTCGTCAGTATGGGATCCGTACCAGACAGAATTGATAGAAGAAGTCAAGAAGATCCAAAGAAGAGCAGCACGTTTCGCTACAGGTACGTTTAGGAAAGGCGAAAGTGTCACGGAGACGCCGAGACAACTCCAGCGGCAGACCCTCCAAGACAGGCGCTCTACATCTTTTTTCGCTTACTGTTAAAGTTCTGAGAGCGTACATTCCTACAAGAGTCAACAAATATATTCCTTCCTCTCATGTACGTCTCGCAAGAAGACCGCGAAGATAAAATTAGAGACATTCCAGCTCACACGAGGCGTGTCAAAATCTTTCCCGCGAACCGTGCACAACTGCTATAGTAAAAGAGGAAACTGACACTGTTACACAGAGTACTCTCCGCCCCACGCCGTAAGGTTGCATCCGGAATACAGATGTAGATACATCTAATGGAATAACAGCCTCATAGAAAGATCGAAAAATAATGGTAATGAATATATCCCTTGGCTTTTCATTACGTTAGTACTCTTGGCAATAGATCTGTGTTACGAACAAGCAGTTCTTTTTGTATACGATCCATTCAATTTCTAGTTTGAGCCGCATGAATTTCTCTTCTTCTATTATTCCGGCTGTATATCGTTCAGCCATCTTCCGAGTGCCCTAATGGACTGACGCTCCGGTACTCGCTCCGCCCGTCCTTTTAAACTTGCAGACCACGCTACTGCGCATGCGACCACAGATGCAAGTGTGTACTACTTTGACGTCGATCAACGCCTCTGGTGCCTTTGTTTCTGCGGCCGTATGCGTAGAAGCGCGATTCCCGATTAAGGAGTGTTGGAGTGTCAATGGCCATTCTGCGATCTCTCTCTCCGATTCGCCTGCGCAACTCCGTCGAGTACGTATCGCCCATTTCCTACTACTCTCCGTCACCAATTCCATGCCAGCCGGATCTAGGTGTCAGTTAGGGAGCTTGTGTTCCAGGGCTCCTTCGCTTGGGACCAGCCTACGCACACCGAGGCAAAGGAAAACAGTAGGCCAGTCCCTGTGTCTGAGTCAAACGTTTTTCAAGTTCCGCCGGCTGCGGTGGCCGAGTGGTTCTAGGCGCTTCAGTCCGGAACCAGGCGGCTGCCACGGTCGCAGCTTCGAATCCTCCCTCGAGCATGGATGTGTGTGATGTCCTTAGGTTACTTAGGTTTAAGTAGTTCTAAGTTTAGGGGACTGATGACCTCAGCTGTTAAGTCCCATTGTGCTTAGAGCCATTTGAACCATTTTTTTAAGTTCCGACTTGTTCTAAGTCCGGTATGGAATCTTCAGGGGCTCCAATAGCCGATATGCTCTCCAATTCACCACATGGCCATGCTGCACAGGCACAAACCTACGGGGAAATCCAGGAAGGACAACAAAGGCAAATCGCCAACAGTATCTCCACTCACAGATGCGAATTCTACACACCGGAATGAGACTTCTATTCCGATAAGGCGGCTTCTGCAATGTCTTCTGCAGAAAACACAACAAAACACCCAGTTCAGGAAGATCAAATCGGAATGGAAGCCGAACCTATTCTCAACATTCCGACCTCCAATCATTATCAAGCACTGTATGACGATCAGACAGAGGACACTCCATCACTAGTTAAAGACAAAAATGAGACTGCGAACTCGGACAAAACAGATAAGGCTCCAAGACCACACATTCCTCCGATCGTAGTTTACGACCTCAAAGTTTACCTGAATATTCTAAGCGTTTACGTTACGAAATTTTAAATGAATATTCTGGCTCACTCACGACAAAAACAAGAAATGGGAACACCTCCTTCCAATTTACAAAAGAACAAGACTTCAATACTCTTTGTACATTGTTAAAAATGATAATTCTCCGTTTTATATTCATGGGTAAATCCAGACATCCGGCTCAAAGTTGTCAAAAAAAAAAAAATGGCTCTGAGCACTATGGGACTTAACATCTGAGTTCATCAGTTCCCTAGAACTTAGAAATACTTAAACCTAACTAACCTAAGGACATCACACACATCGATGCCCGAGTCAGGATTCGAACCTGCGACCGTTGCAGTCGCGCGGTTGCGGACTGAAGCGCCTAGAACCGCTCGGCCACTGCGGCCGGCCAAAGTTGTCATCAAGAAAATAGTTTTTGAAGTGGAACCTGAAGTCATCAAGGAATGCCTGTTGGGTCTCAGTTTACTGATAAGGAGCAAATGTCCAAACATGGGGACAACCGTTCAGGGAAAATGCGACAGCCTAATTTCATTGTAGTGTTAGACAACACTGAACCAGGAAGACGAATTTACCATCTTCGTACCGTATTCTACTTCACTTGCAGGAGTTGTGGAAACATACATGCTTTCCAACCAAATGCCATAATTGTAAGCAGTTCTTTCATGGCTCCAGAAATTGTAGTCTGCAGCCAAAATGAGTCAAATGCGGGCAAGATCACAATGCTATAGGATGCAGGAAACCGCCAAATGTTGCATCGATTTGCTCGACTTGTCAAGGAAGTCATATGGCCAAGTATAGGAAATATCGGTCCTATCTAGAGATGACCAGAAGTCCAAGAGATGAGGTAAAATTCCATCCCGGGAAAGACTGGAAAAACAATCTCTTCCTTCGTCTGATCCGAAGAAATTTCTGGCCTTACCAACAAAACAGTACCAGTACCAGGTTCTATAGCAACTTCGTCCAACCATCATTCTGCTACCATTTCTCGCAAAGTTGAATAGAGCTACCAACCACTTCTCACTCCTCCCTCCCCCCTCCCGCTCACCCCTTCTCACTTCCAACACAACAATCCGTCTCTTGCCGAAATACCCACAAACATCATGCCTGACATCTAGCTTAACCTTGGTGTCCTTTATAAACTCCATGTGCTAAAATCACTGCCTCCATCCTATATACAGTAGAAAAACTCCCTCAAACTACCGACACTTTCACTCAACTTTCAGTCTTTTACAGTCCTGCTTTAGATTTCTTCACAGATAAATAAACCTATTAACGTCATAAACTGAAACACATCGGGATTCTGAATCAAAGTCTCTAGTTCGACGAACTTCTCTTCACTCAAGCCTGCATTTCAAAATTATGTAGTTTACATTGCATTGCTCGACCTGCAAAACTTTTTTGTTTACTGTGGAATACCCAGCCTGACCAGAACTGAAGCAACAGCTATTGAAATATCCATCAACGGACCACAAATAGTGCTAACTGCAGTGAACGACCCACCAGAAGGAAGTCTTATCAACAGGATCGCAATGTTTCCTGGAGCTCAGAACCATCAACAGGAATTGCAACATCCTCTAATCCTCTGTCGATCTCCCAGGGGGCTCGACACTGTCTGACGGGTTCGTGCCTTTCCAGCATCTTTTTCCTTCCGTGCTGCATGTCTATCCTCTTGCTACTCTTTTTTCCCTGCCTTGCGGACCATGTCTGCGGTGTTATTGGGAATGATTAGTATTGTCTGTCGCTGACGTAAGAACAGTCTCACCACTGTTTTTCGTTCCGTTTCCCTTTCTTTGTATCCCTTCCCCTCTCATTCCTCCGCTTCGGCGTTTGAGTTTCCTCGCTTTCTTCTTCGTCCCTGTACGCTCCTGAAGGCTGGACCACGCGTCTGACACGTAACAGGTGACTGGGTAACGCGTAATTCTCAGCCCTAGGTCGATAGGTAGGGTTTGTACGTAGCCCCTGGTACAGACCAGGCCCAGGGAGGGGTGATTGCCTGAGCTGCAACCTTCCCAAATTTCCGATTGGTCCCTCTGTCTGGTGTTCGGGAGGTGTGAACAATCACGTAAGGGGAAGCACCCCCTTGTGAAGGGGGCCCCCAGTTAAAAGGAGCGTGCCATCGGAGACACTGGCGATCATGGGGGATTTTCTCGCAATGAGCCAATCATCTTCACAATCAACGTCTATGAAACGTAAACCTAATAACACTAACGATTCAAGGACTCTTCTCACTGCACCACGGTTCCTCGTTATCTCACGTACGGAAGACAGTTAGTCCTTCGCCATGATAAAATCCGTTTATTATTCAGAAAGATGTTGATGCAATTGCCGGCCCTGTGAAATCCTGCTCTCGTTTACGGAATGGCCTAGAGAATACTTCTGATTGTCAAGCAAAACAACTGCTTGTCACCTCGCGTCTCCACGTTTACCATGTCCGTGTCGAGGCCCATAGAACTCTGCATTCTTCGCATGGTGTTATTTACACTAGGCTTCTCGACGATCTAACCGAGGCAGAAATCTAATCTTACCTCTCCAATTAGGGTGTCATTGCCGTCCATCGGGTGATGAAAAAGGTAGATTCCTCCTTAGTGCCCACCCGCACTGTTCTTCTTACCTTTGATAGAGTGGTGCTTTTGTCCAAGATCAAAGCGGGCTATGAAATTATCACAATCCGACCGTACATTCCGAACTCGATGCGCTGCTACCATTTGGATCTATTCTTCTGCACTGCCCAGCCTGCCTATCGTCTTGAGTGGTCTGTTCTTTCTGACATGTACTCTAGCGACCATTTCCCGTGTGCTATCCGTTTGCTGACTCCTACCCCACCTGCGTGCACACCCAGAAGGCAGCTTACTAGGGCTGACTGGCAGCTTTACTCCTCCCTGGCGACCTCCAAAGAACAAGATTTCCCCATTTGTAATGACCAGGTGGAATATCTCACAAACGTTATCCTTACTGCTGCTGAACATTCTACTCCTTGCACTTCCTCTTTACATGTATCCTAGTCCGTTGGTGGACTGAGGCATCCCGCGACGCAATTCGTGCACGGAGACGTGCTCTTTGTGTTTTTAACCGTCATGCTACGATAGCAAACTGCATTCATTATAAACAGATGCATTCAAAGTTTCGTCGCGTTCTTCGGGATAGCAAGAGATAGCTGGATTTCAGTCAATAGTTCTTTTAACCGTTCCACTCCTTCCTCTGTCGTGTGGGCCAACCTCCGACGGGTCTCTAGGACCAAGGTCCATTCCCCATTTTCCGACCTGACAGTAGCTGACTATGTCATCGTGGACACTATCTCCAACACCCTGGGCCGCCATTTTGCGGACATTTAGAGCTCTTCCCACTATCACTCATCTCTTCTCGGAATCGTGAGTGCTGCACTGCCGCCTTTAGTATGAGGGCGTTAGATCATGCTCTCCGTTCATCCCGATCCTCCGCCCCAGGGCCAGACTCCATCCACATTCAGATGTTGTAGCACCTTTCTCTTGCGGACAAGCACTTTCTGCTTAACACGTACAACCACATCTGGGCAGAGGACGCATTTTCCAGACGATGGCGTGAAGTTACCCTCATACCCATACCAAAACCCGGTAAGAACAAAAACCTTCCTTCTAGCTACCGCCCCATCTCTCACCAGCTGCGTTTGCAAGATGATGGAACGTATGATTCATACCCAGCTGGTATGGTGGCTCGAGTCTCGCAATTTTCTGACGAATGCGCAGTGAGGATTTCCAGCGCTGCGTTCTGCATTTGACCATCTCGTTACTTTGTCCACCTATGTCATGAATGGTTTTCTGCAGAAGTCCCGGACTGCGGCCGTGTTTTGCGATTTGGAGAAGGCCTATGACACCTCCTGGAGAACTGGTATCCTCGGTACTGTTTACACGTGGGGCTTTCGTGGCCGCCTGCGTGGCTCAGGCTCCCATCCTGAGCGTCGTTCTCTTTGCTATCGCCATTAACCCTGTAATGGCCTGTCTCCCGCCGGGCATCTCCGGCTCCCTTTTCGTTGACGATTTTACCATCTATTGCAGCTCTCCACGGACGTGTCTCCCTGAGCAGCGTCTTCAGTGATGTCTTGATTGTCTTTACTCCTGGAGCATCGGCAATGGCTTCGCTTTTCCACTGACAAAACCGTCTATATGAATTTCTGGCGGCGTAATTGGTTTCTCCCACCATCTTTACATCTTGGGCCTGTTGCCCTTACGTTCGTTGAAACTATCAAATTCCTGGGGCTCATGTTCGATAGGAAACTCTCTTTATCCACCCACGTGTCTTACGAGGCAACCCACTTTACGCGTTCTTCAATGTCCTACGTGTCCTTAATGGTACTTCCTGGGGTGCCGATCGAACTACCATCGTCTGTTTGTACCAGTCCCTTGTCCGTTCAAAATTTGGCTACCTGTTTTTTGTCTGTGCGTCTGCACGTCCATCCCTCTTACGCGGACTTTACGCTATCCACCATCGTGGCATCCGTTTGGCCACTGCCGTCTTTTACAGTAGCCCAGTTGAGAGTCTGTATACTGAAGCTTCTGAACTACCACTGCCTTACCGCTGACTTTCTCCTCATTAGGTATGCATGCCATTTGTCTACCAAGCGTGGCTACCCATCCTACGCCTCCTTCCTCGATGATTCCTTTGATCGCCAGTATTGGGCGCGCCCTCTTCTCTGTTACCTCCTGGAGTCCTCTTTCGGCACTTGCTATGGCGGCTTAACTTCACACTACCTGCAACTTTCTCAGTGGGTGTGAACCCTACACCATCTTCGCTTCGTGAACCGGCCCTTGTTTAACCTTGGCCTGCATTCACTTCGTAAGGAAACTACTCCAGCCTCGCTCTATCGTCTTCAGCTTCACGACCTTCGCATGGAACTTCGCGATAGTACCTCTGTATACACTGATGGCTCTCGGACTGACTATGGGGTCAGGTGTGCATTCGTCATTGGTACCCGTGTCTTTCGATATCGGCTTCCGGCACACTGCTCAGTATTTACGGCCGAGCTTTCCGCCCTGTGTTAGGCCACGGAGTACATCCGGCGACACAGACTTTTCAACTGTGTCCTCTGCTCAGACTCACTCAGCATCCTTCAAAGTCTATGTGCCCTCTATACCGCCCATCCCGTAGTGCAGCGGGTCCAGGAAAACTGTCACTTGTTCACTCTTGGTGGAGCCAGTGTGATGTTTATGTGGGTTCTTGGTCGTGTCGGTCTGCCAGGAAACGAGTCTGCCGACGCTGCTGCCAAGGCTAGTTCCTATATTCCTTCCGATTATCTCTATGTTACCGTCTGTCAGGAAATGGCGTCCCTTTGGCATCGCCAATGGTCCTCCCTTCACGGGAATAAGCTCCAGCTTATTAAGCCTCTCCCAGCGGCTTGGATGACCTCCCCCTGGCTGCGTATTGAGCACTGCCTTTTTAGCCATCGTAATTTGATAAGTGGCGCTACCCCACCACTTTGTACACATTGCGCCGAAGTTTTAACTGTCCGCCACTTCCTGGGGGAACCCCCATTTTTTAACCGTTTACTTTCCCGCTGGGGTTTGCCGTCTGACTTATCGGCCGTTTTAGCAAATGACGCGCGGGCTGTCGACCGCGATTTACTTTTTATTCGCAAAAGCAATATGGCGAAGGCCATTTAATATGTAGTTTTGGACGTCCGTTTGTGTATGGTGTCGTTTTCAGCTCTTTCTCCACGTGCCTGTTTTTAGCTGTCTTCTCTTATGTCAGTTGTAACTGACGTAAAGTCGTTTTTTAACTCTTCTCTGTTTTCGTGTTCTATAGTTTTGACTTGGGCGCATGACTCCAGTTATTTTTGCACCGTAAAAAAAAAAAAAAAAAAAAGCAGAATCAAACTCCTCCGTCGAATTTTTACCACTTCCATTTTCTGAAGCCTGACATTGTGGATATTTTCGTATTCAAAAACATTCCCTGATCATAACCTAGTTATTCTCATTCCGGGTAAAAAACAGTTCACCGCAATTTCCTTTGAGTCATTTGTACCTCCCATACTAACTGGGTGTGGTTCGACTCTCTCGTCTCCAACAAAATGCTACCACCAACAGAGCTCACAACTGGTGGTAACACAAATCAAGCCGTTCAGACTCTCGCCCATATTATTATTGAAAGTAACAACCTAGCAATATCCACCATCGTCTACCATTCAGTTCGTCAGCTTCTATCGCAACAGACACAAGAACTCGTTGCAGAGAAGAGGCACTACAGGTGTTGCTGGCAAACTTTTCAGGATCTGGAAGACCGGCGGCAAATAGACAACTGAAGCCGACATATTAAACACCAACTGCAGAAACATCGAAAGCAACTCTGGGAGCAGACACTCCAAGAAGCCGAACAAAATCAGGACAAATTTTGGTGGGTCATTAAATCAGGGAAGCAACAACAGTAAACCATTAGAAACCTCCAAGGCCCAAACGAGCTAGTTTATGATTCTATTGACAAAACTAAGGCCATGGCGGACTCTATTGAAGTTCGGTTTGTCACATCAAACCCCAAAGACCAAGATAGTGACAACCATGAGGAGATATATTTAAAAGATAATTACGTGTCAATAACACGACTTCACTTTCTGTCATCACTTCCGACGCTGTACGTGGACACACCAAAACCCTAGGCTACGAAAAGGCACCAGAGACAGACAGTATTACGCCACATGAACAGAAGCATTTGCATCCAAATGGCATCGCTTTTCTAGCAAATATTTAGAAAGCTTGCCTTCAAAAAGTATATTTTCCCAAACCATGGGAACTTGCCAGGAAAAGATAAAAAATTTACGCAAAATTACCGCCCAATTTCACTGTTAAACTGTTTAGATAAAATTTTAGAAAAAGTCACTCTTCAGTTCCTCCTAGAATTCCACACTTCAAGAGAGATTATCATCTCAAGGAAATCCGGCTTTAGGAGTCACCACAGTACCGTCCACCAAGATATGCGATTTGTCGGACACAAGCTCAGCCCGACGCTTCAAACGCAGCACACGAGCTATGTTTCTTGATATACAAAAAGCCCTCGATAAGGAATGGTGTCGTGTGTTTGTGTACGAACTACTACTTCAACTCGATTTCTCTCGTGATCTCGTATAAATTTTCTCATCCTCTCTGGTCAACAGAAAATATTATGTCTCAATTGGTCTACTAAGACCAATAGAGGTCGGGTTCCCCAGTTCTCTATCATGGGGCCATCGATGTTCACTGTTCACATCAACGCCATTCCGCAACAGCCAGGAGGACGATCCCCTCTGTTTTCGGATGAAATGGCTATTTACTGAAGTAGTTCAGCCTCAAATTTATTACTCCCAACTTCAACACCACCTCGAAGACAACCAGCATTGCGCTCTTTTGTGGAAAATAACAAACAAAATTGCAAAAACCCAAGCTACCAAGTTCACCAATAAAACATACCTTAAGATGTTTAAATTACCTCAGAAGGAATTGCCCTGCCATAGAAATCCAAAGTTAAATATTTATACCTCGTTATCGATTCCAAGCTTACATTCAAACACCACATCAATCATGTTCGCAACAAAGCTATTCTCTATCTTCACCAGACGTATCCACTTATCAAAATTCATAATAAATACGAAACTTTATGTACAAATAGCTTTCCCACTCCCCACAAGCACTTACGGCTCCGAAATCTGGTTCTCATCTGGAAACAATAACTTCAAGCCAGTACAAATCATCAGTTTCTTCGAATTGAAACTGATACTCTCCGTTATCTGCCAAATTCAGTCATTCACACAGACCTAAAAATTGTAAATATATACCATAATTCAACAGCAAGTACAAAAATGTTATGGTAAATGTCAATCTTCGACCTCAATTGCTATCCGCTCTTTATATCAAATTCCACCCGATGCCCCTTCCAAATTTCCAAGGATTAACCTGGATCGCCAGTTCCACTTCTATCCTCGTCCATGTCGTCTTCTTATCTTCCTCTCATTTCAAACATATTCAGTTTCCGATTTCATTACTTCCTCATTTCGTAACTCCAGACTCGGACATACGAAATGGAACTTGCTACTTCGGTCCTTTGACGAACTGAGTCTACAACCACTCATAACGCGGCGTCAGTGGAGCGTCAGTCTTTCGGTTCACTATGAGGTGTCTGAACGATGTACAGCTGATATATCAGAAGAAGAAGAAGAAGCAGAATTTATGCATCTGCATGCCAGAAATTTAATGGTGTCGTCATTGCGCCGCAAAAACATGAAGATACACATCTTTTTCTATACGTTGGGGGTACGTATTTGGCCAGCAACAGGAAAAGAAAACTCTGCCAGTGAAGTGATTTACTGTATTTAGATCAGTCCTTTACCAGCGGTATGCAATGCGGAAAGGTGATTAATTAAATTTTTTGTTCGTTAATAAAGTTAAGAGTTCACTTCCACTATAAATGAAAACTGTTCACTGCCACGATGTAGGGCCGTCTTCATCTGCTAAATTTTATCTTTATGACCGATACGTAATGGATATTATTGTTCATTATTGAAATAATACCTGCAACAGCATTGTAGAAAATTATTTCAGAAGAAAATTTGTAGACGACTTTTTACACTGTACACTTGAGTAGGATAACAGACCTCATAAGCAAGGAATGTGTTTGATTTAAACACCACTATTCGATTGCTACATTAATACTTTCTTTAAAACACAATTATTACTGATAATTATATGCCTTCTGCATAAATTACACCAGAGAGAAAGGCATTACATGTACTTACGAGGGCTCTTAATTTCTTTTACTTCCTCATTAACTTATTATTATTTTGTAAATATCTGTTTACAGTCCTTCATTATAGTCTTTTTGTTTCTCTCTAACTGAATTCCATCGTCTCGGAAGTCTGTTATTCCGTCCAGGATAGCACTTCTGTTCATCTGTTGAATGGCTCGAATAACGGTTGCAGAAAGCTCTGCTAGAGAGGGAAAACGACGCACGCACAAGTTTTTCCAACGTCGGGAACAATTCGAAGTATGGTGGACTCATGTCCGGGCTGTAGCAAGGATACGTCAACACTTCAATTTTCGTATTCGTGCAGTTTCTAAACTACAACATTGCTGCCGATATTGAGGGTGAACATTGTCATGAGGAGCGAATGGCACAGCCTCGAGCAACTGAGGCCGCGTTTTGTGCATTCTTCTGCTCAAGTTTTGCATGATGTTACGTCAATACACTGCTGTGACACTTGTTTCACATGGGATTTTATCTGTCATGATGATTCCTTGATGATCATAAGCAAAAATCATCGTTTCCTTGAGCTTCGGTTGTTCGCGCCGAAATTTTTTTGGCCGAGGAGAATCTGAAACTCCCCACTTTATTGGACTGTGATTTCAACTCCGGCTCAGCGACAATTCGACACAAGAATGCTTGACCTTAACTGATCGTTGTTTGAGAAAGGTTGCAATGTCCAGGCGCTTCTGTTTCTCTTCAGCAGTCAGACGGTGTGGAGTCCCTCTCGCATAAATTTTTCTCTTCTTCAAATCATTTTTCAGAATACGGATAACTGATGTTCGGGGAATCCCCGTGGCTTCAGAGAGTTCCTCACAAGTCGCACTGCGTTGTTTTTCAAGATCATCTACCACGAGTTTCACATTTCGTCCATGTGTTGATGGTTTTGAACTTCCGGGCCAAGGATTACCGTCTGTGCTCATATAGCTACCAAGAAAACAATTACTACAACGTGAAACTGTGGTACGGTCCACTGTAAACTCACTACAACCTATACTTAATGGTCTGTGGATTTCGGGTTGTTTCCACGTAAAGTTTTGATACTTATGTACGATCTTCATCAATCACAGTACCTGAGACCCCTGCAGGGTCCTTTTCTGCCTCTCTCCAATTTTATGTTAGAGTACACAGCGAGAAAACAAAAACATGACAAATAAAAGAAAAGTGAGCGAACTATACTGGTCTCTCGCGCGTGCAAACGGAAATTCTTAAGATTCAGTTATACTTCAAATGGCTCTGAGCACTATGGGACTTAACATCTGAGGTCATCAGTCCCCTAGAACTTAGAACTACTTTAACCTAACTAACCTAAGGACATCACACACATCCATGCCCGAGGCAGGATTCGAACCTGTGACCGTAACTGTCGCGCGGCTCCTGACTCAAGAGCCTAGAACCGCTCGGCTACTGCGGCCGGCTCACTTATACTCCTAAATGCAGTAACTCATATATGCAGTATATGGACATCACATCCTTGAAAAATGATAGCCGGCCGGAGTGGCCGAGCGGTTCTAGGCGCTACATCTGGAACCGCGCGACCGCTATGATCGCAGGTTCGAATCCTGCCTCGGGCATGGATGTGTGTGATGTCCTTGAACCATTTGAACCAAAAATGACACGACACAGTCGTTTTCGCATTTAAAATGCAGTGTAAGATAACAGTTTCTTTGTGATCGTAACATGGCCGCATTTACGCACAGGCTATGTAGTCTGAAGCCTAGTGACCGGCATTACAAATACGTAAAGTAAGAAAAGTCGTGGTTCTAATGCTGCGCCGTGGGCCTTCATACAATCGTAAAAGGCGTGCAATCAATTATTTTGTATGGAGAGGTGACACGAATTAAATCAGCATTAACCTCTTAATCTTGACGCTCTCTCTCTCGCCAAATTCCAAGTAGCGGCCGGTCAAACGTGTAGCACCTCACTTTGCAGAACTACTAAGAATTTTAAAAGAATGGTTAAAGCAGTTTCGGAAATTCGTAGTGGGTTAGAGTTTGCAGAAAGCCCACTCCTTGCATACCTCACTTCATGCAAACTAGGATCGATACCTTTTTTTTACTTACAATTGCCAGACGCGAATTATTCTGAGGAAATCTATCTTCCGGCAACCTTCTTTGTTTCTGAGTTATTTCGTGAAATGTACAAGATGTTTTAAGATACACAGTATCCGACAAGCCAGCATAATGACGGAACCCACGGGAAATCCTTGTTGGCGACATATACTGATTCATGACGTTGTTTTTCTTAGACATATGACTGTGCTTTGTGCAGCATCTGTACATATTTCGCGTTCTACTCATTTAAATGCTGCACCCTGTATTCATGCTGTTTGGAGTATTTAACTGCTACCTACAGAATTTCATGATGACAAAAAATACTACACATATTTTTAAAGCTTTTTATATAACAAGTGGACAGTTAAGTTATACTTCATCTATCGTGCACCATCTTGTTCTTTGAAACAGGAGGTCAATATGTGATACTTGCAAAAGAACTTTGTTTCTTTAACGTGTTAACTATTTTACGTGCATGTAAAATGGAAATTTATGTTACATTCCAATGACTTCTGTTTCAAAATGTATTTAAGTTGTATCTGGTTTCTGATAACACTTCCGCTTAATATGACTTCGCTTACTAATTATTGGTGTGTAGTAGAGTAATAATGTGACAGATAGACGATTAAATGTGGCACTGACAAGATTTTCTGTACTGTGACGCTTTTAAATTTAAGCAGAGTACTTGTTCCTAGGTACATGACCATGTACCATGGAACACGTTTCTGCATGGAAAAACCTTAATTTTCAAGATCAATTTCAGAAATAGACTGTAGCACACAAAAGGCGAAAGCCATAATTTAAAAATGGAATAAGAAAACACGAGGTTCATTTCAAACGTTGTGCACATCGTAAGACAGAATACAAGAAAATAATTTCTGTTACAAAATATCTTTACAGGCCTTCCATATAATCTCGATTGTAGCTTATTACATCTTACCAATGTTACGGCAACTTCCCTATTTCGGATAGCTCAGCTTCGTGGTTGAGCTGTCTGATTACTCGGGCTATCTCACTTGAAGTTTCATTAATTGTATCAAAACGTTTTCCACGGCGTTGGTCCTTAAATTTCGGAAATAAATCAAAGTCTGATAGGCTCCTAACTGGAATGTATGGTGGGTGGAGAAGTATTTCCCATTTGTATTCGTCGAGCATTTCTCTCACTGGTAGGGTGGTCTTGCAAAATGAGGACATCAGCTGTAAGCATGTAAGGCGTTGCTTGAACAATTTTCGGGGGCAAAACATTTCGCAGAAACAGCTTGTAATACGCGCCTGTTACAGCCGTCTCCTGGGGCACTATGTTTCTAGCTATGACTTCATTCATGTAATACTCAAATATCATCGTCAGTTTCACCTTTGATTATTGGCAGCGGAATATTTTCTGGCGTGGAGAGTTGTAACTTCCCCATAGTGACAACTGAGACTCCAGTTCTGTCTCGAAACCTCGTCTCCAGGTTGCATCAAGGGGAACAACCTTTTTCAGAGATAATTCATTCCTGCTCGCTGACGTTAAAGCGATTCTTCTGCTATTCATTTGCGAACTGCTTCCTGCTCTTCACTCAAATCATGCGGAACCCATCTCGCAGCAACTTTTCCCATGTTTAACTTTTCAGTTACGAGTCTGTAAACTGAAGTGTCATACATTCTGGCCTTATATGCAATTTCCCCACATGTTTTTCGTTGATCCTCTCTCAAAATGTCATTAACAGTAACCTGAGAGGTGTGGTGTGTTGCAGTTTCGTCCATTACGAAAACGAGCAGAACACAGTGATACTGTGCTAAAATACGCTAGAGTATTCGCACACTGGTCTCTCAAAACGCTGAAAATTTCCATTGGGTTCTTTCCACGTGGGGATTCTAATTTGATATAGGAACGTTGGTCACTCGGTTTCAGTTTCCATTTGAAAACTGAATTACTTACGACACGCAAACCGGCAAACAAATATACGAGCGTCGCGTCTAGAGTCTCGCTCACAACTGACATGAACTTCCACTTCATCACGCAATCGCAACGATCACCCGTGCCCAGTATGCAGGACATTCGAAATGATCCTCGTATTTATATTTCCATTACAGAACTGAGTAGATGTGGGAGTCTGAAAAGCATACCAAGTTACAACACTCTCTCCTATCTAAAAGTATGGGAGGAAGAGAGAGTGAAAGTCGAATACTTAATACAATTGAGAAGGAAACTGAAAAGCCATGAAATCCACTTTGTTACCTATACATGGATTGTGACAGACTAAGTAAGAATAAGGTTCATTAACGATTTGAGCTACTAGCAGCTTTGAACTAATCACGAATCACAGAGTTGACGGACAGTAAGACATATTTGACGGAAATAAATAAATAATTATAAAAAAGGGGGCACACACACACACACACACACACACACATACACACACACACACACACATATATATATATATATATATATATATATATATATATATATATATATATATATATATATATATATATATATATATATAGTGCCCCATCACTCACCCTTCCTCCATCCCCAACCCAATCCCCACACCAACACACTACTATAACAGGATCCCTCAGTAACATGTGCACTTTTCTACAGTATAGATTATGTGTAAAATATATTTATTGGAAGAATCCTATACCATATGACCAAGAGGAGTGCAAAATGTGCAGAGGTTATGTGCAAAATATAATTATTGGAACAATCCTATACCATGCGCATTTAACACATATAGGACAGCAAATAGCTGCATGAAGATGACACGAAAACGAATGTAAGAAAAGAGCCACAACACATAACTGTAAATAGAAATAGCACATAAGCGCACTGGACAAGAGTCATTACAAATTTCACATCAAGGTATCATAATTAAATATTTTATATATATATCATAGGCCACAGAAGGTGCCTAACATGAACAGGCGAAACATATTTGGTACTCAAGAATAAATTTCAGTTGCAGAAGACGGCAATTCTCTTGTCGTTATGGTAGTAGGTAATTAAAGCTATCTATCTACAAATTAACTTTTCATAATCTACTACGTCACAGCGAGACTTAAGCCAGCTGTCAGGCTTCTTTGGCATTAGGACCTTTAAATAGAAATTTAGTATAAGGGTTGAATATTTATGTGAACATTATAAGTACGCCCGATTAGGCTGCCGTTTCTGTATGACATTATGGTATTGGTATTTTGACAACATTTATAAAGAGGATTTCGATTTTACGCTCTGTTCAGCAAATAACGCAACTTCATAATCTCGATAATAAGCCAGCACGAATACCTGCTTCTTCACGAGTCAGAATGTGATGCCAGATTCTTATAGAGGAGAGAAAATGAGCTGTCAGTTGCACGCGAAGACTGCCCCTACTTCTGCCGGCTCTTAATTTCTATCTCTGACAACGTGTCATTGCGGGACGGCTCACCGGAAACGTCGTTAAACTTTTAGAATGTTTCCAATTAATGAAACTCTCTTCCATTCTTCTTCCTTCTTAGTAACTCGAAAATATACCGAGACCAATCAGTATGTCAGAGCTATATCCAATAGGTCACGTAGATGACGCAAATGAGTCATGTATTTCTCACATCCACTTCGTGATTACAAAGGCAATCACCGTTTTTACACGTAAATGCCATTCTTGAGTCGTATTACTGGAACGCATTGGCTATCACTGTTCGCGAGTACAGCTTAAGGCGTAAAATATGTGATCAGATTCCGCGAGTTAAGAAGAGAAACTCTTCTCAGTTTTTTGCTTAACCCTAGAATAGTAAGGATTTATATGATACTTTGGGCAGCATAATGTTTTCAGAAACACGGTCAGCATCACAACAGACAGAAACACAGTGAACTGACAGATTATGTAACTGAAAGAATTCAACGATAAAGCACTTATGCAAATAATTCTGTGAACCATGTGACCTTGCCGTTAGTAGGAACTCGGATGGAGGGACTAGGATGGAGAGAGAGTGAGAGAGAGTGGACGATAGGGACTGAAAGGAGGGGTGCTCGCTGAACTCGGAACTTTCACTCCAACAAAAAATTCGAAGTGCGGTTTTATGCACAGAAAAG
The DNA here is from genome assembly GCF_023864275.1 of Schistocerca cancellata. Lineage (NCBI taxonomy): Eukaryota > Metazoa > Arthropoda > Insecta > Orthoptera > Acrididae > Schistocerca > Schistocerca cancellata. Next base: position 320,021,302 of record NC_064630.1, on the reverse strand, counting down.
CCTGATGAATAAAGGGGAGGAAATTAAATTTCTGGTCTTGTGATTAATGGCGTAACACGTAACTGGCCTTGGCGCCAGGCCAAGAGGTAAGCTCAGCTATGCTGAGTACAAGATTTTCAGATTATTCCACAGCGTTGAACATGGCTTTAGAATTTTCTAACAGCCGTAGGGGTTAAAAATGAGTGGAAGTTATTCAATTCCAAGAAGTTCTCATCTTCTGATGTTTTGAAAAAAACCGGTAAAGCACATTCTGCATCGACTGGGCGATAGTGACCTGGCATAACAGCAGTGAAAGCTTCGTGGAGTAACTGAGAATAGTTTACTTGCATCCGAAAACAGCTGTAGCGGGGAGAAGATAGTGGATTCCAAAGATAAACAAAAAATGGTTCAAATGGTTCAAATGGCTCTGAGCACTATGGGACTTAACATCTTAGGTCATCAGTCGCCTAGAATTTAGAATTACTGAAACCTAACTAACCTAAGGACATCACACACATCCATGCCCGAGGCAGGATTCGAACCTGCGACCGTAGCAGTCCCGCGGTTCCGGACTGCAGCGCCTATAATCGTACAGCCACCACGGCTGGCGGTTCAAATGGCTCTGAGCACTATGGGACTTAACATCTGAGGTCACCAGTCCCCTAAAACTTGAACTACTTAAACCTAACTAACCTAGGAACATCACACACATCCATGCCCGAGGCAGGATTCGAACCTGCGACCGTAGCAGTCGCGCGGTTCCGGACTGAAGCGCCTATAACCGCTCGGCAAAGATAAACATATACGGTGGTAGCCAATTAAATTTGCAACACCAAGTTGGATAACAAATAACTGTCTTTTATTTCTTCCGCATACACAGCATAGTGGGCGGGTTACATGATTAAAATTTTCGTCCGATTTGAAATTGTACAGGGTGCGAAATTTAATAAGCAGAGCTGATACCTCTGTCAGCGACAACGGTTCTATCTCGGCTGGGCATTAAATGTAGCTAAGTCTGGATGGCAGTTATTGGTAATTCATTCCATGCCGCTTCAACAGTAGTAGCTGACTAACCACCTTGTGCCAGTCTTTCCGCAGTATATGACGCGATATTTGTAATGGTTGAGAGATCTGGAAAACATGTTGACCAGGCCACCAGTCTAACACATAGATATCAAAATAGGTCAAGAGAACTCAGCCAACATACGGTTTTTAGTTATCCTGTCGAAACACTATTTCCTGAAGACCTTGAAGCAGTGCAGAGCAGCACAAGCCAGAAATCTAGCAACTGTTTTCTACACTATAGTCTATGCGAATCAGATGTGATGATGTAGTGTGTGTGTGATGACATCCTTGGTCATGACGCCAGAAGCTGAGTAACTGTGACGGTGACGAATGCAATCTGGCAATGTTCGTTCTCCTCATAGTCTCCCTGCACGCTTACACACACCGTAATGGTGTATAGAGAACTAAGACGTGCCTGAAAAGACTAAGGGCTTCATTCTCCTACTCACTGTTATCTCTGGGGCGCATCACTGTCCTTCCGCAACGCTCACTGATGTATCAATGGATGTCCCAATGATGGGTGCCTTGCTAACAGTCCATAGTGTTCCCAATGTAGTCGCCAGTGTGCACACTTGTCGTGGCGGAAACAATAGCATGACTCGAGGTACTTGAAGTGCTTGTGAATCCCAAACGACCGAAAAAATATGTCTGTCTTCTCGGGCGATAGTCGTGAGAGTCCCTGAGATTCTGTGTGGCGTTGAATACGGATCACCTAAACTCATCGATTCCATATTCGCAAGACAGTCGGGCGATCCGGACCAGCGTGTGGTTAACCGCGGTTTCAACAGGTCTCTGCCTGACTGCTATCGAATTCCAGCACAAGCTGGTAGACGTTTCTGCATCTTACACGAGGCGTAACACGATCTTCTCACAAACAAGCAACACCAAAATGTCATTCCTGAATGGTAAATCCACAGCACAATCATCCTTTATACACAGAATGTAGATGACATAATCCTTAAAACGTTCGTGCGGTTGCTCTAAAGTGCTTATCATTTGTGTACCCAAGCAAGTAGTAGAAATTAAGCCAATTTATAGTGTCGCTTGCTGCTTTTACAGTAGTGCAGTTCCAAAGACCAGCTCAGTATGAACCAGTAACCGCCCCCTTCTCATTCCGATTGCCTAAAGAATCAAACTCCCGTTACTGTAGAAATTAGTTAATGGGTTAAATATTTGACATAAAACACGTTGGCGAGAAAAATTTTAGAACGAGTTCGAAATTATGTTCAAAATTTTTGAAAGTCACTAAGCGCTGTCATTACCAAATAATGGCGAGTGTTGTCTCCGTAATATGGGCGTTTTCAACATCTCCATATTTGTGAAGTCACGTCCCCTCAATTAAGTGAACTATGTGTAGTACAATGACATAATTTTGTGGGTGCATTCATGGTATATATGTATACAGCCTGCAAAATGTGTTGCAAGGAGAGTAAGCAGTAACGAAATAATAAATTAAAAAGTTATGCCTGATGCAGAAGATTTACTGCTTGAGATATTAGTGAGAAAAGTTTTGTCGAGGTTTGAAATTATCTTTAAAATTTGTTGGAATGTGGTAAGTGCCTTCACTCTCAAATACTGGAAGAACATAATCTGGGTAATTTGCGTGCCATGAATTACACAACCTTAAGATACATACGCAGTTTATGACTGTAATAATTGTCTTATTGCGTTAAACATTCAACATAAGATTTCACCTCTTACTGAGTAATTATTACAGAATTTTAATTTTTAAATTTGGTCCCTAATTATATGAAATATTCAAAATCAAATTTTCATTTTCCCCAGAAGCCGTCAGATGGTTGACATGCAGCTGCAATTGTGCAACGAGTTAGCCGTTTAATGATATAGATAATTAAAGTTACGGTAATTGTAGGATGGGATAGGTATGCAGAGTTGAGAAGTTTTGCACAGGATAGGAAAATACAAATGAAGACAAGCAAGACTGCTGCACTTAAATACAAGAAATGACTTGTAGGTAACGGTTATTGTTTCAAACAAGTGAATATGGCACGAAGTATCAATCTTACAAAGCCCTAGTTTGAAGTTTGATGATGCTACGTAGTCTAGGATTTGGCAGCTAACGATAGTGAAGGCTCTAAGTGAATATGTAAACATTCGTAAAACGGGCCATGGCTATGTTATTCAGTACTTTCATTTGGAACTTCTTAGCTCAATTAGTATTAAATTTGACTCACATTTTGCTCTTGGAGAGTCTACTCCTTCGTTTACAACAGTAAAATATTGTTTTTTTTTTGTGGTTTTAGGGCGCAAAACTTCTATGGTCATTAGCGCCCAAAGTAAAAATATTGTGTGACAGAGTTCAAGTAAGGCCGTACGAGATGCCACGACGGACATAGCAAACGTCGACGAAACGAGGTGACCATCCCAGAAATTGTAAAGAAAATCCAAAACATTGTATTGGATGACCATCGACTGAAAGTGCACCAGCTAACAGACATAGTGGTCATTTCAAAAAGTGCTTATATGCGTACCGACTTCAAATTTGGACACAAGAAAGCTGCGCGCAAGATCGATGCCGCGTTTACTCAAAATGAAACCAAAACAGCGTCATGAGGATGATTAAGTAGAATCTTTAGCGATGTTTTGCTGCAGTAGGGCCTTGTCTCTGCATCGATTCATAACCAGAACAATCAGAATAGTGGAATGAAAGGGAGAAGCGTTTGCAAGTTTCATTTACGGGCAAGGTCATGGCGTCATTCTTTTCGGATATGATTGTCTCCCATAGTCCGCATCCGTAGCTTAATGGTCAACGCCGCAGACCCACTTGTTGGGGAACCAAATTCGATTCCCAGTACTTCGAGGGATATTCCCCTGATGGGAGGACGGGACCTGGGTGCATTGAGCTTTGTGATGCTAGCTCAGGAGTTACGTGGTAGAGAGGTCGTCGGTAACGGCTGGGTGTGTGTATGCTGACCCAATGTCCCTCCATACCGCATTCGATGATGAATGAGGATGAAACGATGATCGGTCGACTATCGCGTGGTCCTCGGGACCTGATCACGGTGTTTCCTATCTTTCTACTTCCATGTTCAAAAGTAAATGTTATCAATTATGAGTAGTATGCGAACTTTCTGCAGTGTTTGAGTGATGAAATCAAGATAAAACGGTAGCATTGAGATAAAAAGGAAATTTTGTTTCATGGCGAGAATGCACCATGTCCATTATTGAAACGGTCAAAATCAATGAGTTAAAGTTCGAATTGCTTCCTCCTGAATCCTGTTCGCCAGATTTAGACCCCAGCAATTATTTTATGTTTCCAGACTTTAAGAAATAGCATGGTGGTAGAATATTTGTCAAATACGAAGAGATGAAGCCTGTAGTTGATGTAGCTGTTTTGTGGGGCTCAGCGGTTCTCACAGTAAACAATGTGTCCAAGAAATTCTTCATGTGTGTGGCCATAGTAACCCTGCTGGCTTATAATTCTTGAGGGTATTTTTGTTCTGTCGTACAACTACGAAAATGCGTGATCTTTTCGCCAGACGCGTTTCGCTTTATTGCGGTGAAGCATTACCAGTGATCTGTCAATAAGTTATTTACATTTTTATTTGCTTTTAGATCGAAAAACAGTTCTTTAAGAATAGGTTGATTTGTACTTACGGTGATTTTTCGGCTGATTTCTCACCATTTGGAAATGGCATCTGCTAGCACATCGTTGTTTTTCTGTGTTAGACACTGCTTTCGAAATGTGGTGCTACAGAAGAATGCTGAAGATTAGATGGGAAGAGCACGTAACTAATGAGGAGGTACTAAACAGAATTGAGGAGAAGAGGAATTTGTGGCACAACATAGCTAGAAGAAGGGATCGGTTGGTGGGACACGTTCTGAGGCATCAAGGGATCGCCACTTTAGTACTGGAGGAAAGCGTGAAGGGTAAAAACGTAGAGGGAGACCAAAGGATGAATCTAAAAGCAAAGCAAAATGTAAATAACTTAATGACAGACCACTGATGATGCTTTATCTCAATAAAGCGAAACGCGTCTGGTGAAAAAATCACGCATTTTTGTAGTTGCAACGACAGAAGAAAAATACCCTCAAGATGTGTATCCAAGCTATTGAATATCAGTGGGAAAAGTGTAGCGAGCTGAAAGGAGACTCAGAAATTAAGATTTTTACCAAAATTTTATCGATTTTTTTTCGTAGTTTGGATACTTCTGGAACGGCCCTCGTACACTATAGAGCCAGGAGCTGCCTAAACTAGCCGCTACAGCAGACGGAGTTACCAGGAGCAGATGTTACGCCGGAAACATTAGCCACCTGTGCCGTGCGTCGCTCCTCACGGACGTGTCTGTCCACCCAGCCTGCCGGGATGTTTGGGATCAACACCGGATTTGTAGAGCGCTGCCGCACGGCAGGGGGAACAAGGGAAAGCACTCCTGCACCGCGACCGCTGCCTGCTGTATGCTTTGCAGTATGCTGTACGGAACAGCCGGCTCAGGCTGTCGTGTCGCGGCTGGGTCGCACGCAGCTGCGCGCTAATGGGCAGCCACTTTACTGATCCCGTGCGTTGCAACGTTTAGCTCCCGGTGAACCCTTCTAACTTCATTATCCTCTTTTTAGTACCCATTATGTTTACCGTGCGAGAACTTGCCGTGTCTACAGCAATTAAGTGTGCAACAATATCATGCAAATACCGCCAGCCACTGTGTCAATTCTGGCCTCTCTGGCGATTTACTATTCTAATCAGTCCACTCATATAAATAGGTAGATTTAACCCCAGTAATAGTAGCTGATTTTCAGTAACATGTACTTCTAACAGGAGGGAAGGGGTTCCTTATTACCTCCTCAAAAAAAGACGAAATACAGATTTTGTTAAATGTTTATTTTATCAACAGCTTGCTTTTTAAAGAGGTACTAATATGTAAGTAGGGTCCAGAAACGGAATATGCATTATCTGACATTCGTTGTGAAAATTTGCATCTAGTAGTATGAGTAGTAGGTGGTGGTGAGGGGGAGGGGGGAACTTCTGGACCATCTAAATAAGAACTACATTTTTTAATTACATTGAGGCGGAAAAATTTAAAACAGTTATAGAATCTTGTAGACGAGTTCATTAAAGACAGTAAACATTTCTTCAGAACTTTAAAATATAACGTACACTACTCGATTGCAGTATTTATACAAAGTGGGCATATATTACTCCTACGTTAGTACTGATAGTGTTAATCATTTGTAGGGATATGGAATTTCATGATAACAGAGGCATAGTTGTAGGTGGGGCAAATGGTGGAATTTGATTGCATTTTTCCTATCCGATCAGTGATTTGACCGAAAAGGAAACTGCTTACAATACACAAGTCCGACCCATTCTTGAATAGTGTTCAAGTGTATGGGAACCACACCAAATAAGACTCTCAGGGAATATTAAAAGCATTCAACGAAGGGCAGTGTGGATGGTCCCAGGTATGTTCCGCCCATGGGAGGGCGTTACACTTACAAAAAACCTGAACTGAAAGACACTTGAAGATAGACGCCAATCACTCCGGTAAGCCTACTTAAAGAGGTTTAAGAACAAGCATTAAGTAAGAAATCTGGGAATATACTACAGCCCTCTACATATCACTAATTACATCATGCACAGAGGCTTCTAAGAAATCAGTACCCCGCGCTTCAAACGATATTCGGGTGGGACGAAGTTCTAAAAGGGGCACAATAGGAGGTACCCTCATGGTAATTGACAGAGTAAAGATGTAGTTCTATATGTACACGTTGATGAGGTAGAATGACAATCTTCCGGGACCGCTAGAAGACACTAAACAGATAACAACATTGAAAACTAAGACTACATAGAAATCACGATCGACACTCGATGTCATTTTGTACCGTTTCCCCACAAAGGAGCTGATACTATTATTTGCTGGTGGAAACCAAACGGGTCCTGCATTATTTTTGCTTTACTGATCACGAATGTTCATAAGCACAGGAATACAGTGGTAATGGAGGACACATAAAAGGCATGGAAGATGATGCAACCACACATTGCTTCAAATCCCGGAAGAATGATTGCATATTATCACCTAATACTGTTTCAGTGACTCTACAAGTCTCTTCTTGTTGTAGTCTGACCAAAGCTGGCGTTCAAAATCATGACAATATGGTCCGAAATAATGTAAAGGTGTCACCGTGCAAGTCTGGATTAAAACGCTTGCCCTGGAACACTGTTCACATAAACAGCTAATATGGTAAGGAAAAAGATAGGTCAGCATTTATCGGACGAGGTTTCCAGTGGTACAAAGTCTAATTTGGTGCTTGGTATTTCTTGCTACACTGAAGCCTTCCTTTGAACAGCGGGATTTCTCGCTAGAAGCTGTACCAGCCGTGTTTTCGTCACATTGGTCAATTGAAATTTAGTTCTCTATATGGACATTAAGTTCAGTGCTAACTTTAGTTGTAATAGTCTCTCTGTTACATACAACAGTTCTCTTTAATACCCCCAGGCTTTATCAATAATTTTAAACTTAATTCACCATACCTACTATCTTAGTACCTATCAACACTGTGCACAGAAGCCCAGGGTACCCTTAACATTCGAATCTACAAACTAAATGGATACTGTAAATCTGCCCTCGTTGGAAATCTATGTCGACAGATACGACGGGCAATCGACACACCATGCTCACAGACGATTCACGTCGCTTATAGAAATGTTCAGTCTAAATGAAAAAGAATAGAAAATTTCCATCCATTACATAGTAAACAAGGTTCAAGCTCAGTAGATAAGATGTTTATATTTTATATTTTTTCAAATCTCATAATTTATAAGTGAGTGCAAATAAATTTTTCTGTAAAGCTGTTCTTTGAGCTCGATTTTCTGCACAGCAATGAGTTAAAGTACAGGGTGGTTATAATTAAAGTTAAACCTTCAAAACGCTTTAGAAATAACACCACATGTCAGAATGATGTCAAATTGCAACGGAATATTATCGGAGAAGGGGGAATGATTGGCAGGAGGAAAAAAATTGTGTGAAAATTGATCAATAGATGGCGCTGTAGGTATCAGCATACGTAAATGAAAACACCTGTCATGCGCACGACCCATTGAAGTTGGTCTAAACACGCCGGGTACGCGGCATTTCCTCCTTTTGCGTCTGCGACGTTCGCCATGACTGTCTCAATACAGAACAGCGCTCTGCTTGTAAAAGTGTATTACAAGAATGATGACTGCGTGCATGTTGCTCCGCAGAAGATCCGGATATTGAATGGTGTGAAAAAAGACGTTGGTCAGATGACTGTCTTGAGTCTGGAGAAAATGATTCGGAAATTCGAAAAGACGGGTTCTTTTGGTGTGCAATCTGCTAGAGGGAGGAAACTAATTGATTCGATGTCAGTGGAAGCAGTGGTCACAGCAATGCCGGAGAAGACGAGTGCTGGTGTTCAAACGTGTAGTGCACGGAGACTTGCCTGAACATTGGATATAACCGTAAGCATCGTGCGTAAAATGCTACGAAACATCCTTCTTTGCTATCCATTCAAAATTATCCATGTGCCCGAGTTGCTTCCTACTGTGCTTTAAAATTTCTTGCTCGCATGGAAATGGACAATGATTGGCCGTGGAAGATTTTGTGGACAGACGAAGCCCACTTCTATCTGACAGGATATGTCAATCGACAGAATTGACGAATGTGGGTAACGGAAAATCCACAGGCAAATCAGTACCTCTTCATCCTGAAAAAATCACTGTGTGGTGCGGGCTTATGGCATCATTTATCATAGGGCTATATTTTTTCGAAGCGACAGATGCTTCCGGTCAAGTATCCTATATTGTCACTGGTAAGATATATGAGTGTCTTTTGCGCAATCACGTCATTCCAGCTATCCAACAGGATGTATGTGTGGATGAGATTATTTTTATGCAAGATGGCGCACTTCCGCACATTGCAAATCCAGTTAAGCAGCTGCTGAAGCACCAGTTAGGAAATGCTAGAATTATCAGTCGCCATTACCCTACAGCCTGGCCGTCCCGATCTCCTGATCTTAATCCGTGTGACTTCTGGCTGTGGGGCTATCTCAAGATGTTGTGTTCAGTGTTCCGATTGTAAACGTAGCTGCATTGAAGGCACGTATTGCGCAACACATTCTGAACGTGACCCCGGAAACACTTCGATCGTTTGTGGAACATGCTGTTTCTCGATTTCAACCTGTTGCAGAAAACGGTGGACTGTACATTGAACATGTTTTTCGAAAGTCACACGGAAATTAATAATCCAATTTCCTTTTTATTGTTGCTTTTACGCGGTTTTTGGCCTCAGGATAGTTAAAAACCGATGTGAGTGATGCTTTTTATGCGGTTTTTGGCCTCATGACAATAGAAACTATTTTTCCCATCCGATGTGATATAACCTTGCCGTGGTGGTTGGGCTTACGTAACTAATAGTATCACACCTGTACACCCATGCACAGTAAGTAGTACAGTACGTTTAAAGTCAAACATATACCTTAGGCATTGTTGCATGATTCATTTGTCTTTTGTAGTCGACCACAATTAAATTATGATGCTTACATTGACATCTGTTGCTACATTTTGTAACTATTAATTTTTCTTCTTTCATACGTTTTCCCCCTTCTCCGATAATATTCCGTTGCAATTTGACGTCATTCTGACCATTGGTGTTATTTCTACAGCGGATTGAAAGTTTAATTATAATCACCCTGTACATTGCGCTTAATGATCTAATAACAGAACAGTTAGTTTCAAATGCGTTTATTATACGAAGAAAGCCTCATTAAATACGGCCGAAAATAACAGATTCGTTTTGTAGGCTTGTATCTTCTCCGTCATCGTGGATACGAGGGTGTAGAGAGATGGCGATAGATTTCGACGTTATTCACCCAGTGGAGTGTTGAGACTCAGAAGTTCCAAACGTTTACAGGAGTGCACGCAAAAGAGTAGAAATCTCGGAATAACTAAGAAACATAGGCAGCGTTTGTGCTTACCCGAAGAACGGAATCTCTTTTAGAAATTAGATGTGCTGCAGCAACCGACACTGAGGTTAAACGTGTTTCGTAGGTGGATAAACGCTGCGAATGTCACGAAGGTCCATCAGCACAGAACAGAGATATGACTCACATTCTGTTGAAAGTTAGCCAAAACCTTCTTTTCGCACATTACTGCGCAACTGATTTTGCGCAACGGCTGAAAAGTGTATCTTAGAAACATAAAATGCTGCAATAGTCAGTAATAAGCCATAATCAAATAAGATAAAAAAGTGGAAGTTTATCAGAGAGAACGTACATAAAAACAATGGCTTCTGGAATGTTCTTCCATTTTGTCCTGAGAGTCAGTGTCATCAGTTGCAACGCAATGGTAAAAATATGTTTGAAGGAGGCCAGAAACTAACTGCGCTAGAATAAATGAATGAGGAATAATGTAGCATTGGTGTGAAGAAGCTAGAAAAAATGGATAGTTTACACAAAACTAAAACACTGTAACACCGTAAGAAATCTGCAACTCTTGGAATTTCGAAAATTTGAATTCCGATCAGGACAACGATGTGAACACACGACTGGTAATTTCAGGCTGTTAAAAAACGATAAGCACGAATGTAAATCTGTTACGTTAGGATGATGCCATCCGGGAAACTTAAAAAGATCACCTACGGGGCTTGTATGAGTAACAGAACCTCTAGGAAACGCCACGAATGAATATCAGTGTGGGGTGTGTAAAGAGGAATTACAAATGCGAGTAGTGGCCTTCTCGGAGGAAACGTCGTCCAAATTTGCTGATACTAATTACAAAGTAGGGCCAACATACTATTTTCTGCTGTTTAAATTTAGATTCTCATATTTTCAAAACTAGTTGTGATTGTCGGACGTAATTGTGTCTTTGTTGATCACTTTACTTTATGAGAACTGTGTATTCACTCAGTGCTTATTTAATGCTGCCAGTAGCGTTTTATTTTGCGATGATGAAAGCTCCTGAATTTGGAAAACAGATTTTTGGACTACTCATCACATTCAGCAGATTTACCAACACCTGCCTTCATCACTCTCTCACATCTGAAGTGTTGGGACTGGAAAACAATGTGAGCCCAATAAATGAGGTTCTGACGGCTGCGTGAGTATTTTGTTGAGTTTGGAAAAGCACATATCAGAGGTGGAATCTTGTCACTGGAACGCAGCGGACAAGCTGCATTGAAACATGACTACGCTTTTATCCAAAATACACTGTGGCTGGGTTGATGAGGATCTCCACGCTAGTTTGTCCCGTATAAGTATCTTTATTCTTGCGTAACTACAGCAACCTAAATCTGTATCAACCTGCCTACTGTATTCAAGTCCTACATTCTTTATTACTATAAGTTGTGTTCTGTCAACCAGTTCTTTCTTTTAGTTAAAGTGTGTGAACATTTTTCACCACAATTTGCTTACGAACTCTTAATTAGTGTTCGAAATATCCGTTTAATTCTCAGCATTCATGTATGGCGCAACATTCCACTTTTTCCTTACGTCTAATATAAGGCTTCCTCCAGACATATACACGAACGGAAAAATAATCGCATTGCCAAGAAGGAGTTATGCGACATAAAAAAAGTTGGTAGGTATGTTTGTACACCGGAAAAATAATGGCATTCAAAATCGCTCCAGTGTCACATGTGTGGGAAGGCATATAATGTTTGTTTTAAATATATGTGGACATGTAATAATGCTACGAGAAGCTGGATGTTCGTTCTGTGATATTTCAGAAATCCTTGGCAGGAATGTAGCCACCCGCAACGATGGTCACGAGAATGTATGGTCGCAAGAAGACTGAGCTCCGAGCGGCGCTACTGAGAGGGAAAACCATCGTGTTCGGCTTTTGACTCTGTTGCATCGTACTGCATCTGTAGCAACAATATGAACAGTGGCATCGCAATGAGATAACGCATTGTTACATCAAGGACAACGCGAGTCAGACGCCCTGCAGCAAGCATTCCACTGACCCCAAACCACGGCCATCTGCGATTACAGTGGTTCAAGCGTGAGCGCACTGGAGAACAGGGTGGAGGTCTGTTGTGCTTTCTGATGAAATATGTTTCTGCCTCGCTGCCAGCTGAAGACCTGCAGCCAACCTGTCTGTGTGCTGGACACACTAGCCCTACACGTCGAGTTGTGGTCTGGGGTGAATTTCGTATGACAGCAGGAGCATCGTCTTCGTTATCCCACTCACTCTGACTGAAAAACTGTACGTCAATCTGCTGATTCGACATGTTGTGCTGCCATTCATGAACACAGCTTCCAAGGGGTGTTTTCGAACAGGATAACTGTCATCCACATACCCCTGTCGTAACCCAACATTCTCTACAAGTTGTCATCATGCTGTCTTCGCCTGCTCGCTCACCAGATCTAGATCCAGTTGAGCACATATTGGACATTATCGGACGACAACTCCAGTGTCATTCACAGCTAGCATTAATTGTCCCTGTATCGATCGACTAAGTGTAACAGGCATGGAACTCCAATCCACAAACTGACATCTGGCACTTCTACAATACAATATACGCACGTCTGCGAGCCGGCATTCAACGTTCTGGCAGTTATACCGGTTATTAATATACCATCATTTCACGTTCGTAATGGCTTACCTTGCGCTTACGTTAACCAGTGAGCTTCCAGAAATTCCAAAGCTCTGCATTAATTATTTCTTGACGTTACAATTTCTTTCCGTCAGTATCCATGTAGAAAACACTTCCTGAATCGTAAATTTATATTCTTTTCTTGAAAAAGGCTTTTGGTGCTAAGGCTACACTGAATCCCCAGTGAAACTGGTATAGCATGTGTATTCAAATACAGAGATATGTAAACAGGCAGAATACGTTCAAAAATGACGCTGAGCACTATGGGACTCAACTGCTGAGGACATTAGTCCCCTAGAACTTAGAACTAGTTAAACCTAACTAACCTAAGGACATCACAAACATCCATGCCCGAGGCAGGATTCGAACCGGCGACCGTAGCGGTCTTGCGGTTCCAGACTGCAGCGCCTTTAACCGCACGGCCACTTTGGCCGGCGGCAGAATACGGCTCTGCTGTCTCTGCAACGCACATTTAAAGACAACAAGTGTCTGGCGCTGTTGTTAGATCGGTTAATGTTGCTAGAGTGGCAGGTTATCAAGACTTAAGTGAGTCTGAACGTCGTGTTATAGTCGGCGCACGAGCGATGGGACACAGCATCTCAGAGGTGGCGATGAAGTGGGGATTTTCCCGTACGAGCACTTCAGATGTGTACCATGAAAGTCAGGAATCGGGTAAAACATCAAATCTCCGACAATGATTCGGCCGGAAGAAGAGCGTGCAAGAACGGAAACAACGGCGAATGAAGGGGATCGTTCAACGTGGCAGATTTCAATTCTGGCCCATTGACAAGTGTCAGCGTGCGAACCATTCAACGAAACATCATCGATATGGGCTTTCGGAGCCAAAGAACCACTCACGTAGCCTTGATGACTGCTCGACACAAAGCTTTATGCCTCACCTGGGCCTGTCAACATCGAAATTGGACTGTTGATGAATGGAAACATGTTGCCCGGTCGGACGTGTCTCGTTTCAAATTGTATGGAGCGGATGGACTTGTACAGATATGGAGACAACCTCATGAATCCATGGACCGTGGTTGTCGACAGGGCATTTTTAAAGCTAGTGGGGGCTCTGTAATGGTGTGGGGTGTGATATGGGAACCTGATACGTCTAGATACGACTCTGACTGGTGACACGTACGTGAGCATTCTATCTGATCACCTGCATCCATTCATGTCCATTGTGCATTCCGATGGACTTGGGCAATTCCAGCAGGACAATGCGGCACCCTACTCGTCCAGAATTGCTACAGTGTGTCTCCAGGAACACTCTTCTAAATTTAAACACTTCTGCTGGCCACCATACTCCCCAGACATGAACATTATTGAGCATATCTAGGATGCCTTGCAGCGTGCTGTTCAGAAGAGATCTCCACCCTATCGTAATCTTATGGATTTATGGGCAGTCCTGCTGCATTCATAGTGTCAGTTCCGTCCAGCTCTACTTCAGACATTAGTCGAGGCCATGCCACGTCGTGTTGCGGCACTTCTGCGTGCTGGTGGAGGACCTATACGATATTAGGCAGATGGACCACTTTCTTTGGCTTTACAGAGTATTTTGCGTTTTATATCCTCTGTGGTACAAGCTGGTACCCTAAGAGCAAACATCATCAATTACGCTTAAGGTGTTATTTCATAAATTAATTTCCTCAGGACTTCCTGATTTAGGCCGATAAAATCCTTTACTTTTCTTTTACGTTTGCTGTTTTTCCTCTTATAACCCATTTTCAAGGCTCTATTCATCGTTCAATTGATCTTCCAGGTATTTTGCCGTCTCGGACAAGATTATAGTATTATCGGAAACCTATAAGTATCAATCTGTCTAATTATAAATGCACCGTTACCTCTATACTGGTGAAGTAGGAGTTTTATTGTTTTGGCGAGAGGGTTGGGGTACCAGTGGGATGCAGCCTTGCCCGCCCCCGCCACCCACCAGCCTCGGCGGGGGTCCAGGACGTGAGCGGTGCGGCGGCCGTGGTGTGCCGCTGATTGGATGCGAATGGGACCACCAAAGTGCCATTACGTCCGAATTAGCTCGCTCTGCCCGCACAGTGGTCGGTGTTTAATTGGAAGCCAGCGTCACGCGCATATGCTACCCGCGCCACTGCGGATGCCGCTGTCACGACTTACAGATCCGTGGCACCCAAACGCGCTAAGCATCCGGCATCCAAAGCGATATCCGTGCTTTTGTTGTTCTTAAGCATTCCGATTTTTAGACTGTATGATAGTGAGCTTCTGATGTCTACTGCGAGCTACATGTTAGGATTTTACGTGATGTGTTGGTAAGAAAGGTCATCATCGTCAACAGGGCCTCTTACCGTTATGCAACACAAAACATGCTATAAAGTGTATTGTGCCACCACTCTTTCAAACCAATGATGAAAGAAAAGATGGACTGCAATGAAACGTTGATATGTTTATTTAGTATCACCACAGCAGCCGAAACATAAAATGTGCGAACTGCAGCACTCACCATCTGTCTGCAAAAAATTAGTTGCTTCGTATCGACTAAATAAATGCAATGGAATCTGGACAGAACACTATTCCCCTTTCTATAAAACCGCTAAATTTTCAGTCACACATAAATCACATTAACTTAGGGATGAGAAAAACATCATTCAAAATTTAGTATGTTGGGAAAAGATTCATCCAGTTTCACTACATCATTTCCTCTACACGAATGAAGACACATACAGGAGGTGGAGAAAAAAATGGAACACCCAAAAAGCGTAACACATTACTATGCCTAATATTACGTAAAAAAAAAGGAAAAACACTCGCCTTCAAACCCTTCAAGTCATTTCTAGATGGATACGTACAGACCCTGTGTGCAAGGATATCTTATATCACTCTCCATGCAAAGCTGTGGCAAGTTCAGGTGCCGATGATGGAGGTAGATAGCGATCGATTACCATTCTCTCCAAAGTAGACCTCAAAGTGTCAAAAAATTGAAATCTGATGATTTTGGTGGCCAGGGGAGATACAAAAAGTCGTCATCGTGCTCACAAATCCAGTGCTTGACGAAGCGAACTGTGTGAACAAGGGCCCTGTCATCTTGGAACACAATATCCCAACTGAGGAACATTGTATCATGGGAAGAATCTGGTCAGCTAACCGGTCAAACAGTCCTTGACAGTGATGCCACTTTGCAGAGTAGGCTTCAGGCCCATGGAATACCGCGATAACTCCTCATAGCAAGCTCACCACGTTTCGCCCTTGGGACATGAACTATAGCAGAAGTTGGAAACAGTGTGGAACCTGACTCATCCGATCAAATAAGACTCTTACATTGCTGGCTGGCCAGAGTGGCCGAGCGGTTCTAGGCGCTACAGTCTGGAGCCGGGCGACCGCTACGGTCGTAGGTTCGAATCCTGCCTCGGGCATGGATGTGTGTGATGTCCATAGTTTAGTTAGGTTTAAGTAGTTCTAAGTTCTAGGGGACTGATGACCTCAGAAGTTATGTCCCACAGTGCTCAGAGCCAACTGAACCATTTTTTTCTTACATTGCTCCATAGTCTAGGTTCTATGGTTTTCCTGTTACGGGAATTTGCATCACTGATGAGCAGAGTTTGGAATTCCAGCTCGCCTTGCTAATTCCATGCTTACGGAGCTCCCTTCTCGTTGTTTTGATGCTGACTGGATTCGTGAGCGATGCATTCAGTTCTGCAGCCACTTTCGCAGCTATCGTCTTATTTCTCTCACAGTCCTCTTCAGTAACATGCCCGTCACGATCATACAATGTAAACTTTCACGGCCGGTATTGTCTTCACTTAAAACTTCCGGGCTGATAGGCCGTGGTCGAAGTATAAAACTCTCCCCCGACGTTTCGTCTCCAACTGCGGGAGACTTCGTCAGAGATACAGCGGCGAACTGTTCGCTGCTGTACCTCCGAGGATGTCTCCCGCAGTCGGAGACGAAACGTCAGGGGAGAGTTTTATACTTCGACTACGGCCTATCAGCCCGGAAGTTTTAAGTGAATGCTCGTCACGATCACTTAACACAAACTTTCGTCAGCGTCGTGACATAGTAGATGATACTCTACCGCATTCCGTGTATGCGAAATAAACCTTAGATACGGTGCTTCTTGTAACACTAAACACTTCGGAAACACCCTCCACAAGAGCACCAACGATTTGCTCAAGTTAGAAATCACTTAGCACCAACGTGATGTACTCACAAGTACACCGAACACTGTTATGATCACAACTGACAGTAGCAACGTATTAAGGACACTGTACAGGAGCCATTCGAGTTCAGATACAACAGCATCTGCATTTGTGTTTAAGCATGCGTTTCCCTCGGTGTTTCCATATGTTTGCCCAACTCCACTTTGGGTGAACTGTAACTTACGTATCAAAGATGGAAGTTTATCTTGGAGCCAGTTTTATGTTGCCGGTTCATGTGGTTGCCGACAGATATCCCCGTCGTTCCCCGCTCGTTCATTACGTAACATGCATCCAGCCGCGATGGTGGTAACAGATCGACAAAAAGCGTTTTGCGTTCTCCATTTCAGCAGACGCAATTCTGTTACATCATAACGGCGTGACCTTCGTTGAGACAACGGCCTCAACGGTGGATCGACCGTAAGGTGCGTAGGATCTCACGTTGCACCATTGGCCTGATTGTCGCCTGATTACGCGGTGTATGACTTTTTATTATAGTAGTTTTTGAAGAACTCTATCTGTGTACCAGTCTTTTGAACAAATTTGCGTGAACTGAGACGTTGCCTAGCAACAGCAGTGAATACAGTGACTCCAATGTGAACGCAAATGTATGGGCAAGTATGACTATCGTCTGGCGGTTGTCGTGCTTCCGATTGGAGGACGCACTGAACATTTATGGCAGGTAAAAGAAAGTTTTGACTATAAATGTATTTGTAAAAAGTACATCTAGCTAGTACGTGTGGGCGTGTAAAAGATATACCCGTGTAAAATGTGATGGTTCTTTAGAGATGTACAGGGTGACACAGAATAACGGGAATGTTTGAAATGAGTAGTGGCAGCCATGGGCAGGTGGCAGCACTGCGGATTCGTGACAGCGAGTAAACAGTCTGCCATTTCAGTAATCATACATCAGTGGAATGGACAAAAGCGTGCATCAACCATTAAAATGTTTTATAAAAACAATGATAGTTTGGTAGCGGCGCATAGGGAGTTTCGACGTTTTTATAATTTAGGACGTCATGATGCCGTTCCGTGGGAACACGCGATAAAATGTTGGATTAATAACGAGAGACTAGATCTGCCCTCAAGAAGAAACCAACAACACGACTAAGAATTGTGCGTTCTCCAGCGAACATTGATGCTGTACGCGAGATTGTCTTACGGAGCCCACGGCGTTCAATTCGTAAGCAAGCATCAGTGGTTAGAATGTCCTGGGAGAATTGTCACAGAATTCTTCATCTTGATTTAAAATTTCATCTGTACAAACCACAGATAGAGCAACAATTGAAAGACAACAATTACCGGTTACGATTAGGATTCCTTCAACAAATGGTAACAAAAATAAACAATGACGATGAATTTCTAAATAAGTTGAGGACGTCAGAAGAGGCACATTTTCGTCTCACAGGTTATGTGAAGAAACAGAACTGCCGTTACTGGACAAACACAAATACTAATGACGTTCATGAGTGCCCTTTACACGCTAATAAAGTGACAGTATGGTGTGGTGCTTCATCACATGCGGTTATCGGACCGCATTTTTTCGCAAATGAACAGGGAAACACAATAACTGTCAATGCCGATCGTTACGCGGAGATGTTACGAACTTCCGTTACACCTGCACTGAACAACTTTACAAACGTTCAAGAAGCCTGATTTCAACACGACGGAGCTATCAACACGACTATCACACACTGCACGGCAATCGACGGCATATGTGCGAGAATTTATTGGCAACCGCGTGATCTCATGATTCGGTAACATTCCCCGGGCTCCTAAACCGCCTGATTTATCGGTTTGTGATTTTTTTCCCGTAGGGCTACCTCAAAATCAGAACCTACACGACTCGACCAAGAACCCTGGATGAGTTAAAACAGAGAATTCGGGAGTCAATACACAGTATCGCAGCTGAGATGTTGCAACGATCAATGAGGAATCTCAACAGCAGATTTCAGGAATGTATTCGTACAGGAGGAAGCCATCTGAAGGACGTAATTAAAAAAAAATGATAAATGCCATCATTATATCGTAAATGGAAAAGTTGTAAGGTTTCAATTACTACGAATGCAATTTCTTTCCTTCATTATTTCTAGTTTTATTGGATTGTGGTAATGTTCTCGTTTTTCTGTGTCACCCTGTGTCTGTTGTGATAGCCAAGATCGCTTAATTTTAAGTCCTTTATCTCCAGTACTAGTTTCGACGAAATCGTACTGTCATCTTCAGACTGGCATGACAGTCTATGAAATGAAAATGGGTAATCGGTGATTTGCACAAAATACAACCATTGTTTTGGGACTTCCCAAATTTTACAAAAGCTTTTACTCACCTTTCCGTATTCGTTCACGTACTTATGTCGTCGATATTTTGAGGAGAAAGTGTAAATACATTAAAAAACTCCTGACGGTTTATAAAACAGCGTACTCCGAGATGGGTTGTCAAATAAATAAAAGAGAAAAGTACAACATCCGTAGCACCAAGAGAATTAAAGCTACACGCCACGTGAACGACCTCACGTGGACTAAACTGTGGCGCCACTGAGCCCTTGTCACTTGCCGTGTAGACGTCAGTTGGCGCCATCGTATTAACCGGCGGTATGTTGAATTATTTTGAAATTAATGTCATGAAAATTTTGCACAATTCAAAGAGCATATTACATACTATAGGAATCACAAAGGTAAATCTTTATACCTGATTCTTATACAAACATACGGGCATTTTACCAATATTAATTACATATATAGAAAAACGTAGGGGGTAACAACTGAGAAGGATATGTTTTTAAAGATATTAGTTGCATGAACTAAATTCTAATATTATTGTTTGTTATCCTTCATTCTGTAGTTCACAATGTAAGAACCCGCCAGACAAATGAGGTAGCTATGGGTGCAACAAAGAATTAAAAAAGACCCAACGCGACCTACCGACCGCCGTGGCTTCCTCAACTGATAGGCATCAGTGGATACGGATATGGAGAGGCATGTGGTCAGCAAACCACAAACACGCCCGGCCGTTGTCAGTTTTCGCGACCAGAGCCGTTACTTCTTAGTTACGTATCTCGTCCATTGCCTCACAAGAGCTGAGTGCACCCCACTTGCCAACAGCGCGCAGCAGACCCCGACGGTCACTCATCCAAGAGCCATTCAAACCCGGCAGCGCTTAACTTCGGGAACCGGTGTTACCACTATGGCTGAGACGTTGGCCAGTGTGAACTTGTGCCTTGTCTTTAACCGCCTTTGAGTCAACGGGACATTAAACCCTAATCTTAAGTTTTCTCTTTCTCTCATTTCTGAGCTGATTAGCTCCATATCACTTGTTTCAGACCCCATCGACATTACCCACGACCGGCACGGTAGATTACACCAAATAATATTTAAAATTTTTCTTTAAATGAGTGTTTGGAGACCCTATCGTTCCTATGACAGAAGAAATATAAAGCAATGAACTGAGAATTATAATACTAACTTCACATCTTGAAATTTACTCGTTATATACGCAGCACTCTACCCACGTTGAAAACGTTTCGTTCGCAAATTAGCGTTTTTGTAACACATACTCATTACTGTGTCTACGAGAACCTTCCACGATGAGTTTTGAAATGGGTCGACACATAAGTACAATATAGGGGTGGGAAAGAGGAATGACTGACTTTAATGCACTGGGAGAATTTTCTGCAATATCAGTAACTTTCGAAATTTTTGCGAGGGGAGATGTTGAATACCTTTCCTTGGTTGAGTACGATTTCTGTGTTGTGTTAATGGTAGGCAATACAGAAGATTCACAGAATACATGCGGAAGTGCCCAATAAATTTTGATGAGAGACACAGTACTTCATCAAAGGTTCACGCCTGACTCTGGGAACGAAAATTTTATTACGAATCAAGAAATACATCACTTTCTGCCACACATACCTTACCTTATGATCATAATAAAAAACTGAAGAAATTTGGGCTCACGCAGAAGGATGTTAGCAGGCGCTTTCCCAAAGTATCAAACGCGTCAGTGGGAGGAAGGGCAATAAATGTTGCCTGTTAACTAAATAACTTAACTTGTCACTTTTTTCTACATGTTGCTGTAGGAGTATTTGCTGGAATCCAAATATGAGAGTAGACTGAATGATACAACAGTCGTATATACAGGGTGAGTAGACTTGGAAGGGTACGTTCTTTGAGGGTGATAGTATTAGTGATTCTGAAGAAAAACTTCATGTGAACATATACATTATTTCGAATGGCTTCCAAGACAGAACACATTCAGTATTATTTGCTACGTTTGAATAACGTGAAACTGCACCCTCCAGCAGCAGAAATTTGTTGCAGTAAAAAATTAAACTACAGTAAATTCCGTACAGAAAAAGATCCTGGCATTTTGTCTCTAGGATTTATAGTTTGCGCGAAGAGAGTGAGAGGATATCGTGCTGTGTTGTGGCTTAGGAAGTTTTTGTGAGGGAATTTGAGGAGTTTCCTGACTAGGAAGTTCACAGGTGTCCCGTATCAAATTGTTCGTCTCAGTTTTCTCTACACTGCTGTGGTAAATTGTAAGTAGTGACAATACTTGAATAATAAAGAAAATAAATAACAATGTCCATTGAGTTCTATGTCAGAAAGCAGTCGAAATGGGGAATATGTCCATATGAAGTTTTTGATCAGAATCACTATAACTCTAAAAGTACGGGCTTTTTCTTCTGACGCACATTTTGTGCTTGGTAGCTGCAACAATTCGTGAGTCAAGTTCTTAAGTTTTACTTGTACGTAAATGCCATTATTCTCAGGTGCGTTATCCTAGCGGTGAATTTGCTTTCCAGGTAACTGATTGTGGAGTACCTTTAGGATCCCAGAATACACTAGTCGTACTGTTTCCAGCTGACGAAATAAGTTTCGAGTTTTTTGGTGCAGGGTCACTGATACCCACCTACTACTTAGACTGCTGTTGATACAATGGATCGTCATCTTATCCACACTCACAGACTGGATCATACGATTATCTAGTTTATTTTAAAAACGGTCCAAACTTCGCCGAGTAATAACGTTACCCATTAGGTTTTGGTTGAGAAATGCAACAGGCATCTTTCCTAAGGCTTTCTCTTAGTTAACACTCCGTCTAAAATTAAGTGCTTTTTGTTCTGATAGACTATTGATTAAATGAATCTGGACACCTATTAGAGACAAGATTGCGTAAATACGTCGTCAGTTACAACTATGGGTTTCGACAGACATTGCGTTATCTTCAGGTTTTCTAAAATTTTTGTTATAAAACGTGTTCCTTTTGAGGTGGAATGCAAAGTTGTCATGTTAGTGGCCACATTACACAAAAGTTTCTTATAAATAAAACATTTAATATCATGAAGAAAATTGTGCATTGGCCATGTCCAGATATGTAGTGCCCTACATTTGTGGACAAGGCCATGTGCCCAAGGTACATTTTAGCCCTAACATGACAACCTGGGATTAGTTTCCAACTCAAAATGAACACGGTATATAACAAAAATTTTTGAAGACTTGAAGATAACACCAGAGTCTGCTGAAACTGGCTGTCACAAATAAAGGTACCAAGTAGAAAAGATCGCTCCCTCCGATTTCTCAACATGAGAAAATCCAATCTATTAATATACATTAAAACTACGTATGTTCACCCTTCACGTTCATGACGGCATGAACTCTGCTAGCAGTACTTTCAATCAGATGTCGAAACATCTGTAGGGCAATGACTGTCCGTTCTTCCTCAAGAGTCGAAACCATATAATGGAGTGGTGTTGAACGCTGGGGTCCGGATCGAAGCCGACGTTCTGCCTAACCCGTAAGCTGTTCCATAATTTTTAGGTCCGGCTCTTGGCAGCAAATCCATCTCAGGAATGTTACTATTCACAAAAAATTGCCTTGCAGATGGTGATAGAAAAAAAATCATTGCCTCCGAACAGTTCCTCTACTCTACAGATTACATAATGATGTAAAATTTGTGCATATCCTTCCGCATTTAACGTTTCCTTAAGCGCAATGAGTAGACCACATCCTAACACCTCCACACAGAAACACAACCTCCACTGTAGTTCACTTTTGATGCCACACTGGAATGTATGCAACGTTCTCCAGGAATTCACCAAACCCAAACATTTCCACTGAATTGCCACAGGGTATGGCGTGATTCATCACTACTAATCACTCGCTTCCAGTCATCCAATGTCCAGAGGTGTCCTCTCTACATCCCTCAACTGTTGGGTAGCTCTAACTACAGATATATATGGCTTATGAGGAGGTGGCAGACCATTCTACACCATTCTCTTTATTTTCCTACGCACAGTCTTTGCGTTAGTTAGACCGGTAGTAGCACTTTGAAAATCACGAATGATTCCTTCGACAGATTTCATGCGACAGTATCTGTCCGTCAATACATGAGGTCTGCTCTCTCTTGGGTTAGATATGACTGTTCCTTTGAGTTTCACTTCATACTCACATCACCAACAGCTGACTTCGTCAGCATTAAAAGAGTTGAAATGTCCTTGATGGATTTCTTATTCTGGTGACATCCTAGGACTAGGCCACGTTCAAAGTCTCTGAACTCTCCTGGTAGCTCCGTTCTGCTGACACCACCTGTACTGACAACACAATACGCCCTGCCTTCTTTTATACTGGTGGGTCTCCCTTTCATGACATCTAGCGGCCAATTCTACATTATTTAGGTCTGTCTGAATACTTCTGATCAGACAGATGCCGATCTTTCAGTAAGAGATGTGTGATTTCTCAATGTTCTCGTTTAAAGTTGTAATTTTGGGCTGTCCTTCTCTTAAAGAAAAGTATGGCGACATTTATATCTTGCTGTCTACTTTATAGCTCTTGAAATTCAACGAATTAATTTTTTATAATCCTTCATAAACTGATTGAACCTCCACTGGAGGTAAACCATCCCGGAACTTAGAATTCACAATAGCGCGGTCCCCAGAATATTTTTCCTTTTTTCCCATATAACGAAATATACACAAATCGAATAGCATAGAGAATTATGTCACTCATCACGCTGACACTTAACCAACATTATCGTATTATACGTACCAACATAAAAAAGGCATAATTTCTGCCACAGCGACGTGTGTTCTAGGCTGAGATTTTCTCCTCGCCCTCTATAATTTTGACAACAGCACATTTCGTTCAAGCGAAACCGTACCTTGATCCTTCATTATGTCCAAATGTTGCAACGTACAGTGTCAGCATACGCCCCAGTCTGCCTGAAGCATTCCTGTACTTTGAGTGGCTGCACGACTGCCACCTGGGAGCTATGACGTCATGTTATCAATTATGCACGAGTGCCGCAATGTTCCGGCTCCGACGGACGTAAAACAGGGACGAGGCCTTTTTCTGAATCCCTCAGCGTCCAGAACAGCATTTTACGATCTCTGGAACTACGTATACAAATGAAACTGCACATTTTCATCCTTTATTTTTCGCTTTCCATCCTCATTCCGTTAAGTTTGTCAGTATTCTATCATACTAGATTTTAACTTTCTTCGGGTTTACTCCATCAGTTATTGAACACTGTTACATTGAAACAGATTTGTAAACTTCTTTTTGGCTGCATTTATGATAAATAGTTTGTTATTTCTTCTTTTATGGTGCTCAAGTATTCTAAATGATGGTAATTGAGCAACATACAAAACCTCTTTCGCAGTGATACTATTCAGTGCAACTGTTTGTTCCTTGATGTGAAGGTAAACACTATTTTTAAAACTGCTTTTCCAAATAACTTCCACAGAGTTTTCCACGGTATTTATGGTGTTGTTTGGTACAAGAAACTAACGGTATTTGGTGGTTCAGCACATAGTAACATTAATTTCTGAGTGATGAAAGACGAACAGTTACCACTTGTAGTTGTTGCGGTTTTCGTTAGTCCGCTTTTACAAGTACGAACCTAGTGAAAGGGATTGTAGAAATGAAAATGGCTGCCGACTTTCGGTTCCTAAATTACATTTTAATTTATCCTTAACTGCTGGTCGTCAGCTGTCTCGACCGTGGCCAGCATCGGACCTCATTTTTTATAGCGGGCGTTCCTGATTACTATTTATGGTTTATTGGAGGTAACAGGGTAATTATACAGACCAGGCGTCGGACAGATTTGGTAAAATATTGCATATATTCCCATAAACACACTTGGAAATGTGAGCTTGCCTGTTAGAATTAAAATATCGAGTACTACAAACATAGCGATTGCAGAAACCTGACACAGAACATCTTGCTGCAGGCTAAGACAAAGGGTACTACTATGCAGTAAACCGAGCGCTCTCTTAATTCATCCAGCCCTTGATCACTGAGAGGGAGAGTGTGTCTTCACTGAAATAAAATTTTTTTGTATTGAGTATTAAACACGAGAAAGAATAAACTGAAGACCAGGCAGGTGCAGTACAAAGCACTATCGCACGAGCATCGTTAGCTTTGTCCGCATACCGATCGAAACGCAAACAGTCGATTTCTGAAGGTCCACGACTGAAATGGTCGCGGTTGCATTAACTTTAACACGAAACATCACTAATCGCAGTTGTAAGATCAATGGCTGTTACTGGAAACAGTAAGCGAGCACAAGGATATACAAATGGCGGCAACTTCTGCGCTACTGAATTCCGTGGACCTGCTCCAACAAACAACAGCAAGTTACTGAGAACGAGAGGATATCCCCCGTCAGTTTCTATGCCAAGAGTGTCGCAACCGAGAGAGCGCTCTCCGGCAGAAAGGGGAGCCCGTAGCAGCCTAACCAGAGTGATAGTTAAGTTTTATTTCGACCCGCAAGGTCTGGTCTCACGGATCTGATGTCGAGTTCACTACAGTGGCGGCAATCCGGCTAAAAGGGAAGGATGGACTTGGGTCCCTCCTCAGCTAACAAGCCGTGGTCTGGAATTAAAAGTAACGGCTCGAATAGCCTTTTTGCCATACTGCGAATTACTAGGAATAGTTAAATCAAGGCTCGCAAAATTACTTCGCCCCTGGTTAGACAAGCCTATGTTGATATCTGACTGCCGGGAAAAATTTGTTTGATATGGTTTAATTGACGATTAATTTCATCTTCTTTCTGAGTATTAATTAGATCGACCTACGTGATACTCCAAATTATTCGTAAATTCGCGTATAGTTTCAATCTACGGGCGGAAAAGTAAAATGTATTTTGTTGCGACACTACCCCTTTGTTCAGAAATGCTAGACAGTGTGGCAGTTATTCTTACTGCATACCTTGTCGTAGTTACAGAAAGTCTCTGCTATATAAATAATTTCGCTAAAAACCGCGTCCCTCATTTTCTAGAAAGGAGTTTGTCTTTTAATTACGCTGCAGATAAAAGGAACTTACAAAGTAATATTTGGGTCCATCTTTATACCTTGTGATAGCTGCAGAAAGTTTCTGCTCTATAAATAATTTCGCTAAAAATCGCGTCCCTCATTTTCTAGAAAGGAGTTTGTCTTTTAATTACGCTGCAGATACAAGGAACTTACAAAGTAATATTTGGGACCAACTTTATCGCAGTTCTGATGATGATGCTTAGGACATGGTAACCCATTTCCATGGCCAGTCCGCCCACTACATACGACGCTGGTGTATTTCTTCTTCACAGTTACGAGAAGAGCCTAGTTTGCGATCGACCACAGACCCTTTGTTGCAGGAAATATTACAGCTAGTGACTACTTATTTTAGTGTTGTGTGACTAGTTTACAGGATTCTAGTCGACACCCACAGATACCTCAGTTTTGTTGTGACATTTGAACTGCCAGAGCGTAAGTGAAAGGTCATATTGCTAGTATTTTCACTAATCGTTATTACATGTTGAAATTAAGCTTACCGTTGTTTCAGTATAAAATTATCTTTGTGTCCAGTCATAAAAATATATTACGTAATCCTTTTACATTCTCATTCTGCAGAGATCACGATCAGAAACATAGAACAATGAAGAAATGTTAATAAACAAGCGATCTGTCACATTCATCGAGCAGTATTTCTACAACTCAGTAATCAATCTTGCAATTAATAATAATTCAGTGCATTTCATTATATCACATACGATCATTTACGAAAGAAAAGACTTAGGATCATTGATTACAACTCTGAAACATTACTCACTACCACACCAGAAGTCACTCCAGTAGCTGGAAGAAGGTAAATGATTTGAGTGTTAATAAAAGAAACATCAGCACCAGCATTTGGTTCGCTGGATTATGATAGTTGGCGGCATCCAGTTCCTGATCGCCAGACCTCGCGGCAGTCTCTTGGTTCAAATTGCTCTGAGCACTGTGGGACTTAACATCTGAGGTCATCAGTCCCCTAGACTTAGAACTACTTAAACCTAACTAACCTAAGAACATCACACACATCTATGCCCGGGGCAGGATTCGAACCTGCGACCGTAGCAGCAGCGCGGTTCTGGACTTAAGCGCCTAGAACCGCTCGACCACAACGGGCGGCTCAGTCTCTTGGATTTGATCCTAAACCCTAACTGCAACCTTCCATAGATTAGACGCATGTGATACTACTAATCACAGTCAGTGCTTGGGAATTTAAAATCGGTATGCATCATGTCAACTGAGAAAAGTAAGCTACGTGGAGGCACTGGATTTCATCTTTCCTATTTTTTGTGTGTCGAGTAGTAAAAAAATACAGACAACAATGCACGGTGGATTAAATCAACCACGTAAAGCGGGTGCTTGGAGGGAGCCAAATGTGAAGAGCCCAGTTCGAGAGTTTTTTCAGTATAGCAATGCGGTATTCTCGCACCGTTGACAAAAGCTGTGTTCGTGATAGGCTTTGAAAGTTTTACAGCACACGTTCATTCATGGTATCTGGCAAAAACTATCTTTTGAAGTATCCTGACCTTCATGCTTTATACGACCACTAATGAAACGATATCACCTCTATATTCACGGATGACAACTTTGCCATAGCTATGGATCTAATACAGGAGTTTCAACGTTTTTGTAATGTAAATATTAGATAGAATCCGATCTGCTCGGTGAGTATTGCATTAATTTATAGGATGTTTAGTCGATTAAATGTGCCTTACGTTACGTAACATACTACTAGCAACTTTTTAAAGAAATTGGTCGTCCATTGAAACGTGTGATGTGGCAAGAATGTTGCTCAACAGTAATATGAGTTACGCATGAACTGATCATGTTGTATCATTAAGTTAGCAAACACTTGATTACTAGAGTATCGGAGATATTTTGAGTCCGTATGTGTGGAATGATTCTCGACATAAAATAAAGTATTTTGTGTCGTATGGTCACCTGGAATCTCTATTTTCTATCGTGTTCAGTAATTATTAGAAATATTTTCATTTGTGTGTATATTCAGTATTTCTGATATAAAGTGCTTTTGTATATTTTAACCAAAACGATTTATTTCTTTATTTTCAGGTAAGTGGTCCTGCAGTTTGTAGACGGAATCGCCTACGGTTTATCCATATTTGGACGAGCAGAAGCTAACTCTAAAGCTCTGTGAGTAGTGTTTTAATCTATGAGTATATTTAAGAGAAAGGGCCATAACATAAATAGGATGCGTAGTAAACAGAAAATGACCACCTTCCTCTGGAGCTCATGGCACCTGCAGGTATTTGTATTAGACTATAATGTAGTTATGACTCAGGATTATTAATATTCGAATTTAATTAATTGGTGTATTATAATTACGATTTTAGAAAGTTAATAGTGACTTTGCTGCGTAAATAAAACAGGTCACTTCAGTTAAAAGTCTACCGACGTACTGTTATGAAAATGATCAAATACTTAGACCATCACACTGCAACCATTCAAGAAACAAACCACGGATACGTCACTCATCTTTCGAAGTGATAGAAATGTTACAGGAAGTAGATATTCATCTTCCTAAATAGGAGCATGTAATACATACCTTTTGACGTTCACTTGTCTGGCAAGTCGTTCATATCTTCCGGTTGCAAAAGCAATATTGTTCCACAGTATGAAAATCAGTTGTTGGGCATGTAGTACCTACTGTAAGATTCGCTGCAGCAGCTGAGATTTGATTCCGAAAACACGAAATTAATCAACAAATTTGTCGGTGTCACAGCACCAGAAACAGCGGCTGCCTTCTCAAAGATAGTTACAACGAACAGTATTTAATTTTGGTATGCGTATAGTGATGGATGCTACTCCTTACCGTCTACGATCTTATTTTCAACTTTTCTTTCATAAAATATGTAAGATATTTGTCAAAGATAAATAGTAATTAGTAAAACGTAGCTTATAATTTCTTAGTATTCCAAAGGGTTTTCGTGATTCTTCAACGTGATGCTGTCGAACATTTTATTCTAAAATTACTGAACGGTGAATAAATGTTGCACAGGCCTTTTACTCATGGCAACGACTGGCTATAGGCATACAACTTGTTGTTTCTATCACTTCACTGACGGTTATATCTTCATACATCACTCATATTAACCAATGTCAGATTATGATTAGAACTTTTAAGTAGAACTCGTGATTTTTAATAATACACGAGTATTGTCTCGCTGTCGATCGTCACGATATTTTGAATACGTTTCTACTTTAATTTCAGAATTTTATACCCAATACGGTTTAAAAAATACTGCGTAGTGGACAAGGCTTTCAACTGGGCTTAATGTATTGCTTAATTGTCTTACAACAGTCTTACAACATTAGCACAATCGTCTTAAGACCAATATTGCACAAAATTATTATATGAAAAATAGTATTCCAGAAGTCATAAGACCTAAAACACAGCTTCGAAATCGTCCTAGTACGCTGACATATATTTATACAGTTGCATTTATAATCCTTGATCAGCAAGTGTACTGGAGTAATATCACCAGTTTTATGATACTTTATGTGAAATGAGACACCAGCGTCACATTATCGCAAGTATTACACCACATGCTCTTTGGATTGTATGAAACATTACTTCAAACATACGTAATTCTCTACAAAATAATTAAACAATAACGTAAATGAACAAAGGATGGAAGAGTTGAAGTCTTGGTAAGCAGTACAGTAATAAGAACTCATCCTTTTGTGCATTATAGTTACTTAATACTGCAACACTACGAATATTGGGAAAATGCTAAAGGGTAAGCGGAAGAAATCTGAAATACGGCTAACTATAAGTGTTTCTAGAGTCTCCTGATATCTGACTTTAAATGAGAATTATTTATTAAAAACATGTTAGATGATGTTTACATAAGCTTTAAATTGTCAAGTATCTCACGCGATGCTTCGAGAACCATCGTAATTTTATTTTTTCTGCTTATGGAAGTTACACAGCAGAAAACGGATTTTTTATGTAGTCATTGCATTGCCGCTACTATGTCCTTTTCGTCCGTCTCTCTATAGCGTACATATTACTTCGGAACAGCTTCGTGTAGTGTGTGATGAAATTCTTGAATCACGGAGGGTTGCATTGCTTTCCTGTTAAACACAGAAGACCATCAAACTTATCTCTTCGAAAATTTAAAAGGCATTTCATTTCAAAATTGTTACAATATTTGCGATGATTTAGTCCTGTGCACTCTTCTGGCTACGTTAAATGTTGTACAACTTGTCATTATAGAGGCGTGTGCTTAAAATAAGTTTTTGTTTTTTAGTTAGGACCATGAAACTACACTCCTGGAAATTGAAATAAGAACACCGTGAATTCATTGTCCCAGGAAGGGGAAACTTTATTGACACATTCCTGGGGTCAGATACATCACATGATCACACTGACAGAACCACAGGCACATAGACACAGGCAACAGAGCATGCACAATGTCGGCACTAGTACAGTGTATATCCACCTTTCGCAGCAATGCAGGCTGCTATTCTCCCATGGAGACGATCGTAGAGATGCTGGATGTAGTCCTGTGGAACGGCTTGCCATGCCATTTCCACCTGGCGCCTCAGTTGGACCAGCGTTCGTGCTGGACGTGCAGACCGCGTGAGACGACGCTTCATCCAGTCCCAAACATGCTCAATGGGGGACAGATCCGGAGATCTTGCTGGCCAGGGTAGTTGACTTACACCTTCTAGAGCACGTTGGGTGGCACGGGATACATGCTAACGTGCATTGTCCTGTTGGAACAGCAAGTTCCCTTGCCGGTCTAGGAATGGTAGAACGATGGGTTCGATGACGGTTTGGATGTACCGTGCACTATTCAGTGTCCCCTCGACGATCACCAGTGGTGTACGGCCAGTGTAGGAGATCGCTCCTCACACCATGATGCCGGGTGTTGGCCCTGTGTGCCTCGGTCGTATGCAGTCCTGATTATGGCGCTCACCTACACGGCGCCAAACACGCATACGACCATCATTGGCACCAAGGCCGAAGCGACTCTCATCGCTGAAGACGACACGTCTCCATTCGTCCCTCCATTCACGCCTGTCGCGACACCACTGGAGGCGGGCTGCACGATGTTGGGGCGTGAGCGGAAGACGGCCTAACGGTGTGCGGGACCGTAGCCCAGCTTCATGGAGACGGTTGCGAATGGTCCTCGCCGATACCCCAGGAGCAACAGTGTCCCTAATTTGCTGGGAAGTGGCGGTGCGGTCCCCTACGGCACTGCGTAGGATCCTACGGTCTTGGCGTGCATCCGTGCGTCGCTGCGGTCCGGTCCCAGGTCGACGGGCACGTGCACCTTCCGCCGACCACTGGCGACAACATCGATGTACTGTGGAGACCTCACGCCCCACGTGTTGAGCAATTCGGCGGTACGTCCACCCGGCCTCCCGCATGCCCACTATACGCCCTCGCTCAAAGTCCGTCAACTGCACATACGGTTCACGTCCACGCTGTCGCGGCATGCTACCAGTGTTAAAGACTGCGATGGAGCTCCGTATGCCACGGCAAACTGGCTGACACTGACGGCGGCGGTGCACAAATGCTGCGCAGCTAGCGCCATTCGACGGCCAACACCGCGGTTCCTGGTGTGTCCGCTGTGCCGTGCGTGTGATCATTGCTTGTACAGCCCTCTCGCAGTGTCCGGAGCAAGTATGGTGAGTCTGACACAC
The DNA here is from genome assembly GCF_023864275.1 of Schistocerca cancellata. Taxonomy (NCBI): domain Eukaryota; kingdom Metazoa; phylum Arthropoda; class Insecta; order Orthoptera; family Acrididae; genus Schistocerca; species Schistocerca cancellata. The sequence goes on along the minus strand of NC_064630.1, from coordinate 319,989,544 downwards.
CGGTGTCAATGTGTTCTTTTTTCCATTTCCAGGAGTGTATATGAGCCAATTTTCAGTTGCCTGAACTAGAAAACCATGTGATGTAAACGCGGCTTCATGATGAACACTGTTTCCTTATTTTAAAGAAGAACGCTACTCAGCTTTGCAGGTTTATATAATTTTCACCGCAGTATCACAGAAAATACTATTACAAACTGAAACAATTTACATCCTGGATTGTAGACTTCAATTTTCGAGTGCCGGTTTTTATACTGTGTGCGACCCGTATGTGTGTGTACTGATTAAGCTGGATACCAAAAAACATACCTCTGACGAGGCGTCCCTGTTATCAGTCATTCATCGGGCGGTTTCTCGAAAACTGCGGAATTATTTTCCTTAGTTACTTTCACATGATATATCGCCAATGCATTACATCAGTCGTGGTAAATGAACCGTGCGTTTACATTGTGAGTCCTTAATTTCTAGCTTTTAATTGCCTAAAAAGCATTAGATACACATAAAACTAATACATAAAGTATGTTTTATTTATAACAAAACATGCAGTCTTCAAATATAGAATAACTCAATTACTTCCCTTCATGATTAAAAGGGAAGGGGGAAGAAAGACGGCCTGATGGGCCCAGTTTCCTTTAGCAATAGAGCTAACTGGCTCGTAAGGTTCTCGACCTCTTATAATCTATTGTTGTTTGAATTGGGCTAACTAGGTCTGTTGGCTAACATGCAAAGTTCATACTAAATTACAAGAAGTGATTTGAACGACGTCTTAGTCAAATTCTGTGTTGTATAACAGAGCGCCCTCATAATGGTTGGATATGTAATTAACTTTAATACTAAAACTATTAATCTTTATTAAGGAACAGAAGGTGAAAGTAGAAAGAATAATAAAATTTTAAGTGTTTGTTAAGTCACGCAAATGACTCAATCATTAATGAAGCTGATTATAACATTGAATCTAGATTAACTCTTCTTTTATGAGCTTGGACAGCTTTCTTTCTGACACCTCTTTTGACATCATACAATTCTTTTGTTGTTTTGCTAAACTTCAATGTTTGCGATTGATGTTCGAGAAAAATGTCATTACACCCTGCGATCTTTTCATTTGTCAGTTTCACTAAGTACAGCGTGAAATTTAAAATAATTTTTGATGTTCCATAAATTTTAGTGCATAATATTCGCCCACTTGTTTTGAAATCACATCAAAAACATGTATTTCTTCATAACAATTACTCAATAAATCTTAACCGTCATCTTCACATTATGAATGAACACTTCCTTCATACGTCTAATCACTAACGTTAGTGTGCTTCTTCCTTTCGCTTTTGTTCCTGACGTCTGAGGTGAAGTATGTTACCCCAAACATCTGGCCTACTTATTCCATTTTTTAAGGATTTAAGGATAAGTGGTCGACCCGTCAAAGTTAATAACCTAAAGGAGAATACATGATGGCAGTAACATCTCATGATTCCAGCGTGCTTCTAATTTATGCTCCAGTTTATTTGAGAGAATCGAGATGCCGAGATGCTGCTATGGTAATTTTGGTCTTCAGATTTGAAAAAATTGCTTCACACACAATAATTAGACACACTGGCTGCTGAAGGGAGGTACAGTTGCCCTTCAGTGTTGCCAACTGCGTGCTGTAAAATTGCTCTACAGTGTCATATGGAAAAATGGTATAAAGCATTCTAAAAATTATAAGTGTGTGTGAGCCTTATTAAATTGTAAATGGATAGGTAGTAGTTGACATTCCCTCAAATTATAGAGATCATTGGTAACAAAACTATTCCACCTTTTATGCAAGATAAATCAGACGGACGAAATAACTTCAGTCTTGAAGAATAATGTAATAATTCCTATTCTTAAGAAGACCGACGCTGTCCAGTGTCAATTTTACTGAACCATAATAAGTGACGGTCGTAAGATACTGGCACCAATTATTTCCAGAAGAACGGAAAAAAGTGGCAAAAGCCAAACTGGGGAATGATCGGGCTAAGCCGGCCGGAGTGGCCGTGAGTTCTAGGCGCTGCAGTCTGGAGCCTAGCGACCGCTATGGTCGCAGGTTCGAATCCTGCTTCGGGCATGGATGTGTGTGATGTCCTTAGGTTAGTTAGGTTTAATTAGTTCTAAGTTCTAGGCGACTGATGACCTCAGATGTTAAGTCGCATAATGATCAGAGCCATTTGAACCATTTGATCGGGCTAAATTCCGGAGAAATGTAGGCAGACACGGTGCAATGCTGACTCTCCGATTTATCTTAGACGGCAGACTGAAGGAAAGTAAACGTACGTTTACAGCAATTGCAACTTGAGAGAAAGCTTATGACAATGAAAAATCGAAAATCATTTTTGAAATTCTTTAGATTGTAAGAATAAAGTGCGAGGAGCGAAAATTTACCTGGAACTTGTACAAAAACCAGTTTGCAGTTGTAAGGGCCAAAGGGTACGAAAAGGAAGCAGTGGTTGAGAAGGAATTGCATCAGGGTTTTAGCCTCTCTCAAATGTTATTCAGTCTGTACACTGAACAAGCTGTAAAGGAAACGAAGGAGAAATTCGGAATGGAATTAAAGTTCAGGGAGAAGAAATAACAGCTGTGAGGTTTGCCAACGATATTACGAGTATAAATCTGTCAGGGAAGACAAGTGACTTGCAAGAGCAGATGAACATCTGCGTCTCAATTGTCTTCAGAAGAAGTTATAAGATGAAGGGGTAGAAAAGTAATTCAAGGGGAATGGACTGTAGTAGAATTAAATTAGGCTATGCTGAGGGAAACAGATTATAAAATGAGGCACTAAAGGTACCGTTTATTTCTTGACGTAATCACTATTTTTTGCGATACAACCACAGTGGCTTCTTCTGAGCCTCTGTGACCAAAACCGGTTATAGCTGTGTCATAAAAAGTGATTGTGCCACGAAATAAATAGACCGTAAAAGAATTGTTGTTTTTTCCAACACTAGACGTACGATAGTCAATGAAATTTGTTGTTTGGGCAGCCGAAGAAGAGTGGGTATGAAATGCGAACTCTCAACAACAACAAAAGGATTTCCGTAGGAGAGGAATTTATTAATATACAATCAAAATTATGCACTCGGAAGTCGTTCCTAAAGGCACTTGTGTGGGTCGTAGCCATGTACAGATGTGAGGCGTGGAGGTTAAGGAGCAGAGACGCGAAGTGAACAGGAATGTGAAGCTACAGATGAATGTTGAAAATTAGACGAGAAGACAGAATAACTGAAGGGGATATACTGAACTGAATTGGGTAAACAAGAAAATTGTGGTACAACTAGATTAAAAGAACGGAACGGATGATAGGACTGATTCTAAAGTGTCAAGAAATTTTCAGTTTTGTAGTGGAAAGAAGCGTGTTGAATAAAAATAATAGAGGGAGGCGAAGGCTTCAGTACAGTAAGGAGATTCGCTGTGTCAAACCAATCTTCGATTGAAATGCAAGCAACAATAGCTTTAGTATGTATCATCTAACTAAGATTTCATGTTCCTCTTGGCGTTTCTCCGTATTTGCGATGTAAAATTTGGGTTTGTTTCAAAATCCACGTTACGCAAGCACTATTCAGTTCATCGTAGTCAGCCACGCATGTCCCAACACCTATGTGACATCTTCTGTAGATTAAATTTTATTTTTGTAAGGTAAAATAGAAACTTCATAATCATTTACCTACTGTAGTTCTAAAAATTCTGCTTGGTTTGTTTCAATTAGTCACCTGAAAATAACGTTGCTAGTGAAACTGCGTGATTATAGATAGATTTTTGTGTCATTTTTGCATTTCTTACAGTATGTCTTCTGTAAAGTAAGGGTCAAGAAAATTCTTTGTGCATTTCTGAAGTACTATTTCGTGGGTCGGGTTATGTATGTTACTTCGCTCACATTTTCCGCCGTGTTGATTATTTCTGGTGGATATCTCTTTCTGCTACTACTAAGTACACTGCTTCCACACTGTTACTTATAAAATTTCGCTGACAACTTTACTTCAGACGTATTTTCTACAAAACTTGAGAAAACATGATCTGGGCAGAAACTTTTCTCTTCATATTCACTGAGAGGTGTAATGTTGCTGACGCTGCTCAGTTGTTCATTGTTTGCCTTAAGTTTAAGGTGGCGCTAATTTTGAGTCTTCCTTGAGAACTAATGTCGTCTATCTGCTGGGGGAAATCTACGTGATGAAAAGGTATGTGATGTGTGCTTTCCCGAAGCAGTTACACCAGATTAATTCTCACGAAACATCCAAAATTAGCGCCACATTCAACATAAGGCAAACAGTGAACAAGTGAACCCGACAGCAACATAGCGCTTCTCAATGAGTGTGGTGACAGAAGTGTCTGTTCATATCCCGTTTTGTGAAATGAAGTTGTGAGCGAAATTTTATTAATAACGTGGAAATTCAATGACCTACCAGAGATATCCAACTGATCGGAGTAAGTAGTGACAGTAACATACATAACCATTTTCCCGAAATAGTATTCAGAGATGCACAAAAAATTTTCTACGTGACTACCTGTCAAAAACGACAAGAAAGGGGCACGAAAATCTGTCTATAATCACACAGTTACACTAGGAATGTAATTTTCAGGTGATCAATCGCAATAAACGAAACAAAAAGAACATGATGATTAAAACTTTTCTGGATGTTGTACTGCGTCACTGTATATAAAATACTTTAATTATAAACAGTAAAAACCAACGTTTACATGGTATTACAACGGCCTTTCTCAGGCCAAGACTGGTTTCGGTAGAGGAAAGGTGACGCTGTTTATTTCACATAATAGTTGTCACAAGGTCATATTTTGTAATTTTATTGGCAGTAGAATATAATAGGCTAGTCATGATGAAAGGGTCGTGCGAAGTGGCCGCGCGATTTGAGGCACCATGTCACGGATTGTGCGGCCCCTCCCGCCGGAGGTTCGAGTCCTCCCTCGGGCATGGGTGTGTGTGTTGCTCTTAGCACAAGTTAGTTTAAGTAGCGTATACGTCTAGGGTCCGATGACCTCAGTAGTTTGGTCCCTTATAAATTCACACACATTTGAACACATGATGAAAGGGGAGAGAATAGGAAAGAAGCTATTCGTGGGATAGACGGCTTGCCAGTGATTGGCGACAGCCTGCAAATCAGTGCTCGGTTTCTGACTGAACGTTTTCCTTTTGATGTCATGCAAATGCACTGACAGTCCTACGATACATATTTGTTTAGACTATTGCGTCTGTAGGAAAGAAGCTATTCTTGGAAAGATGATATTCTTGGGCTAGCCAGTTTATCAGTGACTTGCCAGTCTACAAAACAGCGCTTGGCTTCTGGTGTGAAACTTTTCTTTCTGGTTCGCACGGAAATACAGTGACAGTCTCTCCACAGAACTTTGTTTAGGCTGTCACGTCCATGCCCGGTGAGGTTTTTGGCCCATGACCATACGTGGCCCCTTGGGACGGTGGTCAGACAGAACGCCACAAGTTTGCTGCCGTCTTCTCTGTTGTTGTTGTCTGACTGGTTAAAAATTCCAATTGCTTCTCGAAGTTTGCGTTGGCGCACCCACAACTGACAATACGTCATACTTGTGAAATTTTATTGGCTGTAAAATGTAATACGCTAGTCATGTTGAGTGGGCATTGGGAGAAAAGAAGCTATTTGTGGGCTAGCCAGCTTGTCAGCGACTGGCAAGATCAGACCTTGGCAGCTGGTGGGAACGTTATCTTTCTGGCGTGCGAGGAAATCTACTGTCCGTCCCTCCATAGCTGTTTCTTTAGACTGTTGCGACCGTGACCATTGAGGCTTTTGCCAATGACCGCAAGCTGGGCCATTGAGCCGTCATCTCTATTTATGTGTGGCTGCTTAATAATTTTAATTGATTCTCAAATTTTGCACTCGCACATCCACAACTGTCAGTAGATCATATCTGTGAAATGTTATTGGCTGTAGAGTGGAATAGGCCAGTCATAACGAATGAAGAGTGTATATGGAAGAAGCTATTTGTGGGTCAGTCACATAGTGACCGACAGTCTGCAGATCAGTACTTAGCTTCTAACTCGCACGTTTTCTTTTTCGTATGCTTGGAATTGCACTGACAGTCCATCCATAGCTTTTTGTTTAGGCTGTCACGTCCATGCCAAGTGGGGTTTTGCCCCGTGACCGCACGCGGCCCGTTGAACAGCTATAGCTTGCAGCCAGAAGCTCAGAGCTGGCCTGAGTGGCCGAGCGGTTCTAGGCGCTACAGTCTGGAACCGCGCGACCGCTACGGTCGCAGGTCCGAATCCTGCCTCAGGCATGGATGTGTGTGATGTCCTTAGGTTAGTAGGTTTAAGTAGTTCTAAATTCTAGGGGACTGATGACCTCAGAAGTTAAGTCCCTTAGCGCTCAGAGCCATTTGAACCATTTTGAACAGAAGCTCAGAAGTTTGTAGCCGTCCTCTCTGTTGTTTTTGTCTGGTTGCTTAAGAATTTCAGTTGCTTTCGTATTTTGCGTTGACGCATCCATGACTCTTTATGTCAACACACGAGCTTCATGGAGCAAGGCAGGCCGTCTACACTTCACAACGTTTTGGTCTACAGTAGATAAATGGTTGTACTTTACAGAAATAAAATTTGACCTAGAAGATACACAAGTGTAGAAACATGTCTCGGTGTATGAAGATAGATAGTGTTTACGTAAGGCGGGTTTCGAAAGCTTCGCAAATACAGTAGGTATGCTCAGTACTGTGGTGGAGCGACAGCGCTGCGGGCCCCGCTCGGTTCCGCCGCCTGACCCCGTGGCAGCAGCGGCCGCAGACAGCGCGATTAGCCGGCCGTCCGGCGCCCGTCGGCCGCTCCATTAGCGCGCCACTGGCACCCACCAGCTTCCGCTACCTGCCGGCGCAGCGCTCGCTTCGCCTCATTTTTCGCACTCGCCACTGGTCATTTCTCTCCGTCCGGCGCACGTCTGGCCGAGTGCCGACACGGCCTCTTTGTGTACAAACCGCGTGGCGGAGACAAATACGCTCATTGAGCTTCCAGTACCTGGACCATACAGAAAAACCGGAGCCTGGGCCAACGGGTAAACACATTGAGGACCTAACTGTCTTAGGCTGAACATTTATTTGCGAATTAGCTGACTCCGCGGCATTGCCCGGTTACTTATTTATCCCAGATGTAAATCAGACAAGAGAAGAAAGGAATTCTATCTACACTGACGGAAAAAAATTTCAACACAAAAAAACTAGAGCAATGAAATTTCGGGAGTAATTTAATAATTTGTCTAGGTAACTTATTGCAAGATCACAGGCTCGTGTAAGCGCGAAATAAGCCATTGAATTGTGCAATGCTGATACATTAATAACCGGCGTAACTACCAGAATGGTGAATGAAAGATTGCAAAAGTGCATGCACTATGTTGTGCAGGTCGTCTGACGGTGCCCTGTATGTGCTCGATTCGAGACAGATCTGGGACCGAACAGACAAAGGCAACATGTCAACTACGGCAAGAAAAAGGAATAAAAATGAGGTAGTGTTAATACTTTCATCCTTCTTTACCTCCTCTGCATTACTGCAGATGACGTGTCACTGAGCTCATTTGTACTGTGCATGCAGTACACGTGAGGTGCCTAGTTGTTTCCACTGCCCTGTGTGGAATACATAAGTTCTTGTACACTTCACTAACCTGCTGTCTTTATGATGATGATGTCCCCAGCGCAGAAAACAGCACGCAGGTCGTGGATTCTTTTTCTTAAGGCTGAAATTAACTTCGCAAGGAACTGCTGCTACGAATAAACTATAACTCATTTGGGATGCGACTGGCGTTTTTATTGATATAAACACGAGAAACTATTATTGATAACAACGTATTGAACATATCTTTCCACAGTCATTATATCTGGCTAAAATAACATGAAATACATCCTGCCACAGACAACATGTCTGTCTACTGGAACCGTCAGAACTGGAGAATCAAATTACATGAATCAAATACTTCTGTTACAGACAACATGTCTGTACCTAGCGACGGTCGGAACTGTAGTAAATAAAATTGCATGAAACAAATACTGCTATAACAGAGAACACGTCTGTCTACTTTTTTATGCAGTCTCATTTTGTTCGTTTTCGTTCTTTGCATCTGCTCGGTGCGGACGTCGCAAGACACCCGTTTCAGTTCGTCGTTGATCCATTAACCCAGTTTTTTTTTTATTGCAGAGGGCAGCTAACCCTCTTCTTTTTTTTAAAAAAAATCTCGTTTTGTTCGTTTTCGTTCGTTGTATCAGCTCGAAGCGGACGTCGAAAGACACCTATGTCCGTTCGTTGTCGATCCATTAACTCAGTTTTTTTATCACAGACGGCAGTTAACCCTCTGTTCATTTTGTACGCTATTTGTTCGTTGCATTTGGTCGGGGCGGACGTCGTAAGACATCCGTTTAAGTTCGTTGTTGATCCATTATCTCAGTTTTTTTATTACAGAGGGCAGCTAACGCTCTGACCGAACACGCTGAGTTACCGTGCCGGCGTCTACTGGAACGGTCAGAACTGGAGAGCCGGACTGCCCGAGACAATTCGCGCGCGAAGCCAGCAACGCGTGACCCGAACGCCACCGAAGTGCATCGGCAGTAATATCGTCAGTTTTTTTGTTTTAGTAATACTTTGATTTTAATAATTCTGAAATGACTGATTGATAGCTGACTGTTGAGAGATGTTTATTTTTTAAAAAAATGAAGTAATTTGGATGACAGGTTTAATTAATAATAGCAGCTAAAGTTTAACCTTTTGGCGCCCTACCGCCGAACACAGCAACCAATCACAGAGCAGCAGCATCATGCAGGCGGTCTTTCTCACGGGAATGGTACCGAATCTAACATCTGACACCGGTACCTCATCCCACATTGCGTCATCTCTATGCTTCTTGCATCTCCACTGCCCTGGGAATAGCTTCCTGGAGCCTAATATAATGGCTGAATAAGCCAGAAATACACTCCTGGAAATTGAAATAAGAACACCGTGGGCCGGCCGCGGTGGTCTAGCGGTTCTGGCGCTGCAGTCCGGAACCGCGGGACTGCTACAGTCGCAGGTTCGAATCCTGCCTCGGGCATGGGTGTGTGTGATGTCCTTAGGTTAGTTAGGTTTAAGTAGTTCTAAGTTCTAGGGGACTTATGACCTAAGATGTTGAGTCCCATAGTGCTCAGAGCCATTTGAACCATTTTTGAACACCGTGAATTCATTGTCCCAGGAAGGGGAAACTTTATTGACACATTCCTGGGGTCAGATACATCACATGATCACACTGACAGAACCACAGGCACATAGACACAGGCAACAGAGCATGCACAATGTCGGCACTAGTACAGTGTATATCCACCTTTCGCAGCAATGCAGGCTGCTATTCTCCCATGGAGACGATCGTAGAGATGCTGGATGTAGTCCTGTGGAACGGCTTGCCATGCCATTTCCACCTGGCGCCTCAGTTGGACCAGCGTTCGTGCTGGACGTGCAGACCGCGTGAGACGACGCTTCATCCAGTCCCAAACATGCTCAATGGGGGACAGATCCGGAGATCTTGCTGGCCAGGGTAGTTGACTTACACCTTCTAGAGCACTTTGGGTGGCACGGGATACATGCGGACGTGCATTGTCCTGTTGGAACAGCAAGTTCCCTTGCCGGTCTAGGAATGGTAGAACGATGGGTTCGATGACGGTTTGGATGTACCGTGCACTATTCAGTGTCCCCTCGACGATCACCAGTGGTGTACGGCCAGTGTAGGAGATCGCTCCCCACACCATGATGCCGGGTGTTGGCCCTGTGTGCCTCGGTCGTATGCAGTCCTGATTGTGGCGCTCACCTGCACGGCGCCAAACACGCATACGACCATCATTGGCATCAAGGCAGAAGCGACTCTCATCGCTGAAGACGACACGTCTCCATTCGTCCCTCCATTCACGCCTGTCGCGACACCACTGGAGGCGGGCTGCACGATGTTGGGGCGTGAGCGGAAGACGGCCTAACGGTATGCGGGACCGTAGCCCAGCTTCATGGAGACGGTTGCGAATGGTCCTCGCCGATACCCCAGGAGCAACAGTGTCCCTAATTTGCTGGGAAGTGGCGGTGCGGTCCCCTACGGCACTGCGTAGGATCCTACGGTCTTGGCGTGCATCCGTGCGTCGCTGCGGTCCGGTCCCAGGTCGACGGGCACGTGCACCTTCCGCCGACCACTGGCGACAACATCGATGTACTGTGGAGACCTCGCGCCTCACGTGTTGAGCAATTCGGCGGTACGTCCACCCGGCCTCCCGCATGCCCACTATACGCCCTCGCTCAAAGTCCGTCAACTGCACATACCGTTCACGTCCACGCTGTCGCGGCATGCTACCAGTGTTAAAGTCCGCCCCAGTAGCTGAGTGGTCAGCGTGACGGATTGCCGTCCTCCGGGCCCGGGTTCGATTCCCGGCTGGGTCGGAGATTTTCTCCGCTCAGGGACTGGGTGTTGTGTTGTGTTCATCATCATTTCATCCCCATCCGGCGTGCAGGTCGCCCAATGTGGCGCCGAATGTAATAAGTTCTGCGCCAAGGCGGCCGGACCTGCCCCGCGAGGGGCCTCCCGGCCAATGACGCCAAACGCTCATTTCCACCAGTGTTAAAGACTGCGATGGAGCTCAGTATGCCACGGCAAACTGGCTGACACTGACGGCGGCGGTGCACAAATGCTGCGCAGCTAGCGCCATTCGACGGCCAACACCGCGGTTCCTGGTGTGTCCGCTGTGCCGTGCGTGTGATCATTGCTTGTACAGCCCTCTCGCAGTGTCCGGAGCAAGTATGGTGGGTCTGACACACCGGTGTCAATGTGTTCTTTTTTCCATTTCCTGGAGTGTATTACACAACACAGTGTACAGCATTTTGGGTTACAGCAGCGGTATGCTTGAAAAGCATCTCTTGGAATACTGTTCCCGAATGGCAGCACAACAGTTCGAATCACTAGACTGATGTACAATTTGGCAGGCAGGGTACGTCGGACAATCACGAGAGTGGTCTTACTGCAGTACGAAATCGCACCCCAGACCGTAACTACAGGTGTAGGTCAAGGGTTCCCAGCGCTTAGACAAGTTGGTAGCAGGCCCTCAACTGGCCACCTCCTAACAAACACACGACTATCACTGACACCGAAGCAGAACCAGTTACCACCAGAAAACACAACAGACCACCGCTCCACTCACTAATGAGCTCTCCCTTGACCCTGCTGAAGTCGCTAATTGTGGTGGATTTGGGTCAATGCAATACACGCTCGGGGCGTCTGTTTCAGAGCTGTCCATGAAGTAACCGATGTGGTAGTGTCAGTGTGGTGCCAATTGCTGCTCAGATTGGTGCCTCAGATGCAGTACTTCCAGACAGAGCCATTTGCCGAACACGATGGTCCTATCTGTCGGCAGTGACGCCTGGCCGTCTGGAACCTCGTCTTCTTGCGACCGTACATTCTCGTTACCACCGCTGCCACCACTCACGTACAGTGGCTGCATTCCTGCCAAGTCTTTCTACAATATTGCAGAAGCAACATCCAGCTTTTCATATCCCAATTACACGACGTCATTCAAACTTTGTGACGTGTTGATAATGGCAACTTTGTCACCTTAAAGGCGTTCTTGACTGACGTCAGCTCACCACGTCCACTCAAAGGTAACTAACGCTCACGCCGTTCAGAGTGTATTTAAGGTAAATATGGTATACATCCTCAGAATGCCTCTACTAATACCAGACATCATTTTCCAGTTGTACCTGTAGAAACGCGCCTACCAACTTTCGCTTATTTGGCACAACTCCTCCTTGCTGATGCGATTTCTTTCCGTCAGAGTGTATCATAATTTGTTGTCTTGATCCGGATCGAGAATGATCATTTAACCACTTCAGTACGTCATCTTTCTTTATTGTCCGCTCTTTTTCCATAACTCCATATTCTCCCGCTGATTTCTTCTTACTTCTGTTAATGTTGTTTCTGATTTCTTATTTATTCTGTGTTGAAAGGCTTACACATCTTCAAGGGACGTTCCGAAATGAAGTATTGTCACTGTTTTTGAAAGAGTAGATGGTGCATCATATAATACAAACAAACGCCATATTAATCCCCACCCGTTGCTGTTTCATCAACAGCGGAGGGGTGTCGGTGGAGGAGGAATGATGCATGCACATAACGCTGAAAAAGAGAGAGCAGCAGCAGACCGGCATGCCCGAGGTTATTGCAGTACACATCACGACGGCAGGAAGACTGACAACGTGGTCGGCAATGGAAATGAGGTGTTATTCGGTATAAATGGGCACGTGGGAACAGTGTGTCCGTCGTACATGAACGCTAACAGACCGGATATGGTAAAGAGGTCATTCGTTGTCAAACGGTTGGTCGCTGGTGTTCCATGTTCAGAAAATGAAGGCAGAGTGCGGAGGATGAAGATCGAAGTGACAGTCCCTCCACATCCACGAATGAAACAAACATTACTAGAGCACTGGCCATGGTGTTAGCGGACGGGCGCGTGATGGTGTCAGATGCGTCCACACTGCGACATGCTTACCAAAATCACGTCCGCTGTTCGACCAAGCCTCTTGAATTGTGGAGGTGAGGGGGGGTTTAAGGGGTGTCCAGTAAGATGACAACCCAAAACCACACACAGCAAGGCTCACTCAGGCAGGATCAGATTAGTCGCTTCCGATGGAAGAGATTGGATCACCCAGCATACAGCCTAGATCTTGCCCCATTAGAATTTCACCTGTTCCTTGCATTGAAAGCCGCACTCTCGGGACGTCACTTCCAAACCATTGTGAGGTCGAACAGACTGTGCGACAATTCCTTGTGTCACTTGCGACGAAAGGCCACGAGTTTTACCTGAGTGGTTTCTTCAAACTGATTGTAGGGTACAACAAATGTCTCAGTGTTGGCGGCGACTGGATCGGAAAATAGTGCAAGGTGTACAGCTCATGGTACTGTCGAAGCTTAATTTCGGAACGTCCCTCTTAGTACTTTACTTTTACGAGGTGTGATTGTAAGGTTTTAAGAATGGACTCGTAATTGTACAATGGTGGTACTGTAAGTTTAGGTTTTTTTATTGGTAACGCCACGTAGCGCTCTGTATGAAAATCACTGGCCATGCTGTGTGCAGTCTGTGGCTGGTGTGCGTTGTTGTTTGCTATTGTAGTGTTGGGCAGTTGGCTGTTAACAGCGCGTAGCGTTGCGCAGTTGGAGGTGAGCCGCCAGCTGTGGTGGATGTGGGGAGATAGATGGCGGAGTTTTGAGAGCGGATGATGTGGACGTGTGTAAATTTGTAATACTGGATATCATGAACTGATACATATATTATGACTTTTGAACACTATTAAGGTAAATACATTGTTATGTTCTTTAATGATGTATATTGTACCTTTGTAATTGTATTCTTATGTTGTATAGACACCAGTTCTTCAAATTAAGTTTCATTTCACTGAATACGTTTCTGTTGGTCATAGTACATGCAGAATATGCGAGAAAATAAGGGGACGTTTCAGTACTTGCATGCTAGTGTGATAACACCCCCATCAGAATAGTCCCCTTCTGACTGAACACACCGACTCCAACAGTGTGTACGCTTTTGGAAACATTCCTGGAAATTTGTTTTCCTGAAGTGTGCTAAGGACGCTCTCCGTATTTGCCTGGATGTCTTCAGTCGATTCAAATCACTGCACTTTCAGCGAAAATTTCAGTTTAGGAAATAGGTAGAAGTCCGCAGGGGCCAAATCAGGGAAATATGGCGGTTGTGAAAGCACAGGAATTTTGAATTTGGCCAAAAATTCAACGATGGAGAATGCATGATGAGCCAGAGCACTGTCATGGTGTAGCACCCTACTCCTGTCTTTCCACAATGCAAGCCTTTTCTTTTGCACCTTTTTACGCAAATGCTCAAGGACACATTTGTAGTGTTCCTGGTTAATTGTCTGTCCTCCAGAGGTAAATTCGTCATGCACAATACCGGTAGAATCGAAAAAAAAATCACCTACATTGTCTTCACCTTCGACCGACTTTGCCGTGCTTCTTTCGGTTGTGGTGAACCTGGAGTCTTCCACTGCGAAGACTGCACTTTGTTTTCAGGATCATGTCCATACACTCAAGACTCGTCACCTGTAATTACCTTATATAACAAATATGGGTCAATTTTAGTCCGATTAATCAGTTCTTGGCACACTTCAAGTCGGTATTGTCTCTGGTCAATTCATAGCACTTATGGAATGAATTTTACAGACGCTCGACGTAAGTTCAGATCTTCAGTTGACATTGACTGAACTGCATAGAAACTTAAATTAAGTTTATTAGCCATCTCTCTAATTGTAAGTCTATAATCAGAGCGCACTAAGTCGCGACCTTTCACAACATGGTCATTCGTTTTTGAGGTGGAAGGACGGCCGGACCATTGTTCATATCCAAATGATTCGCGGTCATTTTTAAATCTGTTGAACCACACAGAAACATTTGACTGGCTCATACAATTATCTCCAAAAGCTGTTTTTAATAGTTCGTAAGTCTCAGAAGCTGATTTCCCGGTTGTAAAAGAAAATTTCACACAAACTCATCGCTCCGTTTTTATGTCCATTTTCACGCAGACAGAATCCGGCAACAAGCCCTAACAGAGACGCACTCAATCAGCTGCCCCAACGAACTGAACAAAGGAAACGCAGTTTCCTGTCAGATTGCGTTCAAGGACAAGGCAATGACTCACTACCTGCCCGCCAAACCAGTAAGCAGTATCAGATCCATTCTTGAAACTTTCCAATCACACCTCGTATAATTATTTATTTGTGATGTATTCGATTCTTTGATGTCGTTTCTCTCCAGCTCTTTCCTTATTTTTTAATCCATGCTAGTGTGTACTTATTTTTCCAACAGTATAGGAACATTTGATCCATTACCCTATTGTAATTAATTTCGTAGAGAAGGTCAAATAAGTACTGCCATTACTTCGAGCAGCTTTTTTGCTACGGACTTCTTGTGCTTGTTAATTTCCCAAAGCGACACGTTTTTGAGTTTGATTCCTTTCTGTTACTTCTTTCAACCCGTACTTATGAGAGTCGATCATCTGTCTGTATGTCCTCCTCCAGTAGCTGAGTGGTCAGCGTGACAGAATGTCAATTCTAAGGGCCCGGGTTCGGAGATTTTCTCCGCTCAGGGACTGGGTGTTGTGTTGTCCTAATCATCATCATTTCATTCCCATCGACGCGTTAGTCGCCGAAGTGGAGTCAAATCGAAAGCCTTGCACCCAGCGAACGGTCTACACGGTGGGAGGCGCTAGTCACACGACATTTACACGACCTGTCTGTATGTCGTTCGTATAGTTGCCAGTGAATCAACAGCGACGGGCTTGGGACCCTTTACGTACCCGCTAGTGGTCGTACTTAAGATGTCGGGCTCCATTTATGATGTTATGGACTATCATGGCTGATCGTGAATTTTCCATTCATGCTATAGTGTAGTGGAATTAACTCTGAACACTTTCTAGAGATTCATTGAATACTGCATTGAGGAATTTATTTTGGTTCATAAATGAACTACAATTTATCGCAAACATCACGAAACATGCCCTTTTGTTTGCAGTTTGAAAATTTGAGGTAAGATATAAAAATTCAATTAAAAATCGAACGAAATACTCACAACCCACCAGTTTCAGAAAGTTTTAAATTATTTGGTACAAAAGTATTGCAATATTTCTCAGTATCTCGTGAGATATCCTTTTGAGTTAATCACTGATTTGATTCTGCGTGACACTGAGTCTATCAAATGTCAGAGATCTCCTAGTCTGATCATTCTGAACTATGAACTGACGAAGGTCTCTAGCAGTTTCGTCTTGTCAGTGGAATTCTGTAGTCAAATTACAATTTTCAACATTGACAACAAGTTCTCAGTGAGGGTGAGTTCGGGACTGCGCCAGGCAAAGTTACCACACTAATGCCATGGTCAGCAAAGCGTTTACAGCGCTGAGACGTGGCACATTGTCTTCCTGAAAGATGAACTGATCGATATTACCTTGAAACAAATCCCAGATAGAGGACAACAGTTTCAAGACTAAGATCTCTTCTTGGTAATTTTTGACGTTAATGTTGCCTTACAACACTTGTAGACGCCGAATGCCATATCTTGCAATTTAGCCTTACACCACGACACTGACGGGATACTTCCTAGTGGTAGTGATGTACTCAGGCAAGAAGTCTCCTGGGCGCTGACAAACGAACTTAACTCCATTGCTTCCAAAGCTGCCGATCTTTTCCTCGTTACACCAAGTTACTGTAGCCCAGCCTTCTTCCGTCCACTCTCTGTGTGCCAATGCCCAATGCATGCGTTTCTTGATGTACTGGCATTACCATTTACATGTTCACTCACCAAATCTTACAAGAACAAATTAATAAAATAGAGTCGGTTGTTATTTTCTGGGACGTATTCAAGGCATTTGACTCTGTAACTCACAGTATTTTCCTAAATAAATTGAAGCTCTGTGTGATTGATGGTATAGCAATCAAAAGAATGCAGGAAGTTGTACATAGTAATTCAACCAATATAGTCTGGGGAGAAGTCACTTTAACTTTGAGACTCTGCGCGGCCGATACGTCTTACCGTTCAGGGGCTAGGCAGGAAGTCACCCTTCCTCCTCTGTAGTCAGAGAGGCGCCGTGCAATATTCAAATCTATCGTCCAGTCGGACTTGCTATTAAAAACCACCACTCCCGCCTGTAGAGGTATTCTTTGACCACCATCACTGGCATTTCTGGGTAAGGAGAGCGCTCGCAAATCGCTTCCCAGGCTTGGAATGCACACTTCGCGCTTTCCTCTTCTCCATGGCAGGAAAACAACGCCACGCAGGTCGGAGATTGCGACATGAAACTGCAGCCAGCTCTTCCGGAAGGGTGGCCTTATGTCGTAAACGCCGTCGTTCTTCTTCTACCCGGATTGACGCACCCTGAAAGACATAATGGCTGTGCAGGACATAACGCATTGTCGGCTGAATGAGCTCAATGGAAACATCTATGGCACGCACCAAACAGGCACACTTGAAACGCCCACTGGCAGTCTTTGATGACTCACGTATGTGGTGCAGTCTTTAACTGACCAAGTGATTCTCCAGACAAGTTTCATAAAATACAGTGTTTTACATAATTTCCATTAGATTAAGTTGTTGTTGTGGTCTTCAGTCCTGAGACAGGTTTGATCCAGCTCTCCATGCTACCCTATCATGTGCAAGCTTCTTCATTTCCCAGTACTTAATGCATTCAACATCCTTCTGAATCTGCTTAGTGTATTCATCTCTTGGTCTCCGTCTACGATTTTTACCCTCCACGCTGCCCTCCAATGCTAAATTTGTGATCCGTTGATGCCTCAGAACATGTCCTACAAACCGGTCCCTTCTTCTTGTCAAGTTGTGCCACAAACTCCTCTTTTCCACAATTCTATTCAATACCTCCTCATTAGTTATGTGATCTACCCATCTAATCTTCAGCATTCTTCTGTAGCACCATATTTTGAAAGCTTCTATTCTCTTCTTGTCCAAACTATTTATCGTCCATGTTTCACTTCCATACATGGCTACACTCCATACAAATACTTCCAGAAACGACTTCCTGACACTTAAATCTATACTCGATGTTAACAAATTTCTCTTCTTCGGAAGCGCTTTCCTTGCCATTGCCAGTCTACATTTTATATCCTATCTACTTCGACCATCATCAGTTATTTTGCTCCCCAAATAGCAAAACTCCTTTACCACTTCAAGTGTCTCATTTCCTAATCTAATTCCCTCAGCATCACCCGTCTTAATTGGACTACATTCCATTATCCTCGTTTTGCTTTTGTTGATGTTCATCTTATACCCTCCTTTCAAGACACTGTCCATTCCGTTCAACCGCTCTTGGAAGTCCTTTGCTGTCTCTGACAGAATTACAATGTCATCGGCGAACCTCAAAGTTGTTATTTCTTCTCCATGGATTTTAATGCCTACTCCGAACTTTTCTTTTGTTTCCTTTACTGCTTGCTCAATATACAGATTGAATAGCATCAGGGAGAGGCTACAACCCTGTCTCACTCCCTTCGCAACCACTGATTCCCTGTCATGCCCCTCGACTCTTATGACTGCCATCTGCAGTAATTTTAACATATCCATTTCCCTTTTTAAATTTTCTAACCTACCTGCCCTATTAAGGGATCTGACATTCCACGCTCCGATCCGTAGAACGCCAGTTTTCATTCTCCTGATAACGACATCCTCCTGAGTAGTCCCCGCCCGGAGATCCGAATGGGGGACTATTTTACCTCCGGAATATTTTACCCAAGAGGACGCCATCATCATTTAACCATACAGTAAAGCTGCGTGCCCTCGGTAACAATTACGTCTGTAGTTTCCCCTTGCTTTCAGCCGTTCGCAGTACCAGCACAGCAAGGCCGTTTTGGTTAGAGTTACAAGGCCAGATCAGTCAATCATCCAGACTGTTGCCCCTGCAACTACTGAAAAGGCTGCTGCCCCTCTTCAGGAACCACACGGTTGTCTGGCCTCTCAACAGATAACCCTCCGTTGTGGTTGTACCTACGGTACGGCCATCTGTATCGCTGAGGCACGCAAGCCTCCCCACCAACGACAAGGTCCATGGTTCATGGGGATAAGTATAGTTTTTATTTGTAAAATCTGTTCTCTGAGAATCACTAGGGATCACATAGGACTGAATTTCGTTCTTAGAGAACATTAGGTGTTGGAGCATAGTACAAAATCACAGCCGCGCAGGATTAGCCGAGCGGTGTAAGACGCTGCAGTCATGGACTGTGCAGCTGGTGCCGGCGGAGGTTCGAGTCCCCCCTCGGACATGGGTGTGTTTGTTTGTCTTAGGATACTTCAGGTTAAGTAGTGTGTAAGCTTAGGGACTGATGACTCTATTACTAGGCACGTGTTTCCAACAACATTCTTACGGATTCCCACTTCTATCCGTGCGACAATTATAATCAAACTAACGCAATAACCTGACCAGATCTGCGCCATAAAATATGTCGAGGCAATGCGTTTCGCCTGCGGGCGGGAAGCCTCAACATAGAGCATGAGCTGTTCCGTCCCGTGCGGTCGGCTATAGCAAAACTTCTGTGTTCAGGAAAGGACTTGCTATGGGGAAGTCTTACTGTATGAACCTATGAGACTCTGATGCGCATAACTGTCGATCGTTGAGCAGAATTTTGTAAAAAATAAACTGGTACAGAGTTGCATAAAGATAGAGAGAGTGATCTGAGACTTAATCATTGTAAACCTATGTGAGAATATAAGAAAATTTCATAAAAGATAATTCAGTCCATTTCAGTTTTTTGCTGAAGTGAATTTTGAAAAAGTAAATTGTGCAAAGCTTCTGTAGTAACTTCGGGCGTTTGGTTGATGATGTTTGCTGGTTGATCTGCAAGCTCGGTCAAGGGAATTTAGAAGTGTTTCCTGTTATTAACAGAAATCTGCGAACAGCTGCGCATCGTACAACCCGTGAACTGAGTCGTACATAATCAGTACCCGAGGATCCTATACGAGTTCCAGTTGATGAACAGTAAAAGTTTTACAGGTGACCGGAGGATATCATCAGTTGCTTCTGCGTTACGAGGTCAACGAGATTTCACCACTACAGATTTTCTATTCCTTCTAGGTTAAAATCTTATCACCGGACATTTTTTGACGAAGACTTAATGATATATGTTCATGCTCTGTAGGACTGTGAGGTACAATAAGTACAGAATGGTTCAAATGGCTTTGAGCACTATGGGACTTAACAAATTGACTCTGAGCACTATGGGACTTAAAAACTTCTGAGGTCATCAGTCCCCTAGAACTTAGAACTACTTAAATCTAACTAACCTAAGGACATCACACACACCCACGCCCAAGACAGGATTCGAACCTGCGACCGAAGCGGTCGCGCGGTTCCAGACTGTAGCGCCTAGAACCACTCGGCCGCCCCGACCGGCTGGGACTTAACATCTGAGGTCATCAGTCCCCTAGACTTAGAACTACTTAAACCTAACTAACCTAAGGACATCACACACACCCACGCCCGAGGCAGGATTCGAACCTGCAACCGTAGCGGTCGCGCGGTTCCAGACTGAAGCCTCCAGAAGCAATAAGAAGCGCGGTTCCAGACTGAAGCCTCTAGAAGCAATAAGAACAGAAATTCGTGCTCTAATAACTGAGACTTTCGAGGATTAGCAAGAGAGTTTTTGCTTATTCAGGACACAAATTTTCTCAGCGTGGAGCAGTAGACACAGATTCAGACATAGGTGCATCTCTATTAGCTTCAAGTTATAATTACTTCAAAGTTGTTTTCTTTTCACGATTAACTGCACCTTCAGTACAATATATCAGCACATCCGTTCAACAATATACACAAACACCATAGGAGATGTACTAGTGATGGCATACGACGTACGTAATCGGTTTGGACAGCCACTCATGATGCAGATACGAAGTAAAAATTTGTACGATAAAGAAACTAATAGGAATTTCTGTAACGAAAGCAATAATTTCATTTTCCATTCAAAGAAATGAAACGATAGTAAAAAGGATTCTGTAATAAATAAAATGTGACCCATTAAGTGATTTTTCAAGGAAAATTTAGTATATGTTGGAAAGTTAATTTTTTTAATTCTCTGAAGATTAAACTGCTGGAACGTAAGTGGAGGATTATTGATACGACTGTGAAAACCCATTTCTGTGAAATGCCTGAAAAATTCTAACGTAACGTAGTGTATAGTATTAAAGTAACATGTGGAGATCACATGCATCATATACGTCGAAGGCAATGGACTAGATATCATCCTTCGACTACCGTAAATCCAAGTTCCGTCAGTGGGCTCTTATTAGTGAAGTAGTTACCTAACAATGCGTTTAAGAAATAAGTAATACACAGATGATGGCACGAGACTTAGGATGGATTGAACAAGACTTTCATTGATTTTGAGCAGGATGGCCTGCCGGTTGTGGGTAGTATGGCTGATTTGGTTGTGCCAGGAGCGATTGAAAGCCATAAATAAATCGAAATTCATGTCCGCGTGTTCTGTTTAGGTTTACTATGAACTTCCCTCCCCCCTCCCTGCTAGTAAGGATGCTGCTATACGGATTCTAGTCCCATGCGCGTCAAGATGGAAGGTGAAACTTTAAACATATCGAAAGAAGTGCTGGTATTTTGGGATGGATACGGAATAGTAGAGAGAAGCAAAGGAGCAGATGTTAGATACAAAAGAGTCTGAGGCGAGGGTGGATGACCGAGATCAAAAGAACCAGAGGCAAAAACAAATCACAAGAGAGAAACAGGCACTGAGAGTATATAAAAATAGACAAATAGTGCGTACAAAAAACGAAAAAAAGCTAAATAGTCACACGTATGAAACGAAAACGGTAAAAGGGTTTGGTGCCAAAGGAATCTTCGAAAGCTTCAAAATTAAATACAAAAAGTTAGTAGAATAGCAAAAGAGAACTGCTTAAAAGTGGAGGTAAAATTCTGAGAGGACTTCGTGTAGAGTCGTTTTCAAGTTGCATGCGAAAATGTTAAGAACAATTTTGTAAGGTTGAGGTGTACGATCCGATTGCACAATAGCAATTTAATAATGCTACAGAAAAATGTCTACAGGTGAACAGAATGTAAATGGAGAATGGTTCTGGATAATCATAAGGCAACTTTAAGATTAATATAAGTTAACAGATTTACTGAGCTTACAACTAGCAATTCATGAAAGGATGAAGAAACAACATGATATATTCACAACTGCTTCATGCCTATGGTATGCGTTTAACGTATTTAACTGTAAACAATGTTCTGCATAGCGGACAGTATGGAATGAATTACCGTAAAAGAAGAACAATGCTTTATACAGCGTGTCCCACCTAACTTTGCCATCCCAGATTTTTCCGAAATGAAAGAAAACGTGAAACATGCAATTGCCATGGATGCACCTATGTCAGAGGCTCACACAATAGGCAAGAATGCACAATCTCTAGAAGTAAAAAACATCACTTTCAACACAAAGTTACGTTTTCTTAAACGGCACAGGTACGCTGCTTCTACCGAAATCAGAATTAGAGATGCAGTTAGTGATGGCAGACTTGGTTTCACGCTCTGAACGTTATACCTTCTGGAATACTTAGGCTTTAAACAATGGGAATTACGCCACAGTTTCTGCCGAAATGTTGTAATGCCGCAATGCGGGTTCCTTGCAGTGTCCTAAAGCCTGCTGCTCGCGACAATCTTTGTTGTGCGCATTACGGAAAAAACTTTGGTACCATTACCAGCTTTTTAAGTCTACGTATCCGGAAGATATGAGTTTTAGAACAGCGCAAACAAGTCAGCCGTGAGTAATTGTGCCTGTAGTTTTCATTCCCACAGAAGTGCACTCCTGACCAACTGTATTTTTCATATTTTGTTTCTTTTCGGTAATAGGAGGTGGCAGAGTTAGGTGGGACACTTCTGTACATCTAAAAGTCTAGCTGGTAGATGACGAGGATGTAAGGAAGTTCTCACACGAAAAAAAAAAGATCGTTCAAGGAGTAAAACGGTAAGAATGGTGAGATTATGAGATGACATGTATGTTGGAAGTTATCAGGAGAGACAGCATAGAACTGTATCAGGGAACCGACAGAGCTGGTAGACATAACATTATGATTGTTTTTAAAATGAATGGGATGTGGGCGGGACGTTTATCCAGACCAGTGAGTGGTTGGTGAACCAAGGAGGTTCTTCTGGAGGATTCCGAGAGTTAAGAAAACACTGAGACGACGAGCTTTCCGAAGCGGAGTAAGTGGCTAAAGCTTGCAGCAGGAATACCAGCGCATAGACCTGAAAACCGCGATACACACAAAAGCCTAGAGGAAGCCTTTATCCAGCAATGAATGTAATATAACTGTTGATGTTGATGATTATTATTATGAACATGAAAAATATGGTCTGGTCCCCATAATATTTCTTTCGAGTCCTAAAGAAGCGTGCACTAGTGTGCAAACCTAAAGGCCGAAAATAACTTCACGTGATGCATCACTTCCAAGTAACTTAGCTCGATGAAACTTGGACTACACGCAGAAGAACTGCTGCATTGTATTACAGAAGGTACACTGAATGAAATACGCAGTGAGTCGAACGGAAGACACTTTTATTCAAATAAAATAGTTAAACTGATTTCAGCGCGGCTTATGCTGCTTCCCTGGATTTTGCAAAAGGACTGCTCATGGCTCCTAATGAGATGTGTGATAACAACCGACGGCAGTGCCTGCTGTGCATCGTGCCCCCATGCTTTTCATAATGTTAACAAGGAGTTCTTGTGGTATGGCGATCCAGTCCCACACCATACCGTTTGATGACTGCTGGAGTGTCGTTGGTACATGGGGACGTGCTGCAATACGTGCCCCCCCCCCTCCTCTGCCCCCTCCACCCCCCACCCCCGCAGCCCTTACACTCTAGATGGGGTTTAAGTTGGAAAGAACGGGCAGGCCAGTCCATTTGCCGAATATCCTTTCTTCCAAGAGTTCTCCCACCGGCGCTGTTCGAAGCGGTAAGGCATAGTCATAAAAAAAATTGAAGTCAGGGCCGAATGCACCCCTGGAAAGCTGTACGTGGGGAAGGAGCAAAGTGTCACAATAAAGTTGGCTGGTGAGTGTACCGCGTTAAATATAGAGGTCAGTAGACCCATGTAACATTATGCGTCCCGAAATCATACCAGCTGGAACGCCAAAAGAATCATGTTCGACAATGTTCCTCTGGCATTACGTGCTTCCACCCGTCGCCATATGAGGGAACGCCCTGAATCGCTATTCAGACTCGTCCGAGAAGAGCACGCGACGCCACTGCTCTTGGCACAATCGCAAGCTAGCGTTGCTACCTCTGCATCATTGGTCCCGCGTTCGATTCCCGGCCGGATCGGGGATTTTCTCCGCCCGGGGACTGGGTGTTTGTGTTGTCTTCATCATCTGATCACCATGTGCGAAGTTCCGAGACTGGAAATGGAAATATTTGGAACCTGTACGGGCGCTGATGAACACGATGTAGAGCGCCCCACAAACCATCACCATCATCATCATTATCATCATCATCATCATCATCATCATCATCATCGCAAACGCTACCACCGACATATGGTGTCACAGGAATACCGCGCACTGGTCGCCGGGCAAAGTGCAGTCGACGTGCCCGTATCGAACGTGAGATGGCGTGCCTTTCAGTCCTCTTAAGAATGGTCGTAATTGTACCAGGTGTCTGACGTGGGTCACTTCTTGCCTCTTGCACAGTGCAGCGGTCATGCCGCTGGACTTGACCATGGTCGACCACCTCCTCTCCTTCAGACAGCGGTGCCTTTGGTTCGGAATGTCACCCATGTCAGTGAAATATTTCTGTGAGCAGTAACATACTCATGGGGTATACTCTTCAAATTTCGTCCTTCTTTCAGTCATCCAGATGTTACTGCCGTGCCACGCTGTAATGAAGAACACCACCTCAATGCTAGTTGATTTCCCGTTTCTTCAGCTGCTTCGTGTTGTGAGGCGTCCATTTTGGCACTTTAACCACGCTCACCTCATGCCATTTGACGTTCAACGCTCTGCGCACAAATGGGAGATCTTTAGCAACGCACTCCGACGCTTCCATTCGTTTCCACCGAGTAGTTAACGTATCTTACCTTATCATCTCGTCCCTTTAAAGAGCAATGTATATGAAACGAAAAAAAATTATAATTACAGTAAACGTACAAGACACAGATACATCAGTATTAGCGAATGCGTAAATCGTTTTTTATCTGTGGTCCTTCAACCATGATAAGTGTTGTGGGTTGGGAGGAGAGCCAACGCGGGTACTAGAGGAAGCCGAAAGGCACGCGTTTTAGCTCACGCAGGCAGGCGTGAGGTATGACTCAGTATCAATAGTAACTGGTAATGGCGCCTTGCTAGGTCGTAGCAAATGACGTAGCTGAAGGCTATGCTAACTATCTTCTCGGCAAATGAGAGCGTATCTTGTCAGTGAACCATCGCTAGCAAAGTCGGTTGTACAACTGTGGCGAGTGCTAGGAAGTCTCTCTAGACCTGCCGTGTGGCGGCGCTCGGTCTGCAATCACTGATAGTGGTGACACGCGGGTCCGACGTATACTAACGGACCGCGGCCGATTTAAAGGCTACCACCCAGCAAGTGATGTGTCTGGCGGTGACACCACATTCCTCCCCCGCAAATCGGCGCACGGTTGTGGCATAAGGCTTCCGCCCGCCGTGGGGAGGACCCCATGTTAACGTATGCGACGAGGTGGGGAGCCTAACAACAGGCGAGGCTGTGCCACCCGCACCCTGCCATTCGGACTGCGGGGAGCTAGGAAACGCCTGAAAACCTGCTCCAGGGTGCACGCCAACATGCGGTGTATGCGCCCGTAGAGAGACAGGAGGGGCCGAAGGGTCGACCTCCATCGGGCCGGGGAACCCGACGGGCGAAGACGACATATAGTCCGGAGCAGGCAAGAGTTCCATGTCGGAGGACAACTGGTCACGGGAAGCGATCGGCGCCGCGTGACCCAGAGAGGCGCCCGGCGGTTGCAGCGACGCGTCCACTGCGGGCGTCGCCGGCGGGAGAACAGGCGGCGGCGGTGGCGGCGCGTCGCCATGGGGCAAAATGGAAGGCAGCGTCGGTAACACTTGGGGTTGAGGCGAGCCAGTAGATGGGTACCCAGGGCGCTGACCGGACGGCACCGTCGCTGAAAGCAGACGGGGAGAGGCAGATCCCGTACGACGATAGAGGCGCAGCTGATTGAGATGTCGACGCACCTCACCAGAGGCCCCCCAAAACCAGATACATAGCGCGGCCGAGGCAGCGAAGAATGCGCCCTTCGAGCCAACGCCGTGAACCTCGATAGTGACGATAGTAGACAACGTCGCCCGGCGCAAAAGCAGGTGTCTGCCGCTGCACAGGAACCTGATGCGGCGGATGTAGCAAAGACATCAAGGTGCGATGAGGGCGACCGTGGAGCAACTCAGTCGACGAGCGACCATCTCGGGACTGAGAGCGATACGAGGACAAAAAGAGCAATAACGCGTCCTCCCGAGAATGCGACTCTTTCAACTTCAACATCTGTGACTTGAAAGTCCTGACCAATCGTTCAGCGGCACCGTTTGACTGTGGCGAAAACGGCGCGGACGTCAGATGTTGAATACCATTGGCCTTGCAGAATGACTGAAATTCTGCGGACATGAATTGTGGGCCATTGTCGGAAACAATAGTCTGTAGAAGACCTTCAATGCAAAAGATAGCGGATAACGCTTGGATGGTGGCAGATGACATCGTGGAAGACACCCGGACAACAAAAGGAAAATTACTGAATGAATCTACCACAACCAACCATCGAGGATTCCAGAATGAACCAGCAAAATCGATGCGTAAGCGTTTCCAAGGGGAAGTGGCTTTTGGCCATGCAAAGAATTTCCGCGGTGGTGCTGATTGTTGTTCGGCACACACCATGCAAGAAGAGCACATATTCGTAATCGCGGCATCGATGCCGAACCAAGTACAGTGCTGACGAGCAAGTTGTTTCGTTCTCACGATACCCCAATGTCCTTGGTGGTGAAGCTGTAAGACAGAGGACTGTAACGAACGTGGGACCACTACCCTGGACTGATCAGTAGCAGAACGCAACAGCAAAACACCACGTCGTACAAAAAGTCTCTCCTTGTGAGCAAAAAATAAGCGAACCAACGGATCCCCGATCCGTGACTTTGACAAGGGCCATTTCGTAGCAACAAAACGCAGAACGGTAGCAAGGACAGGGTCGGCAGCTGTGGCTGTAGCTACACGACGAAAATCAACCGGAAACGATTCGACCACGTCATCGGTTTCCGAATCAATGAACATGCAAGCAAGTTCGGAGGAATCGAATGCTCTAACCTCAGCAACAGGCAAACGGGACAACGCATCGGCGTTTCCGTGCTTAGCAGTGGAGCGATACAAGATATCGTAGCGGTACTGCGAGAGGAAAATAGACCAGCGAATGAATTTCTGCGCTGTACGTGGAGGTACAGGCTCGGTCGGATGAAAAAGCGATGTCAAAGGTTTGTGGTCTGTAATGATGGTAAAGCGACGACCATACAAGAAATCATGATAGTCAAAATATCCACGGGTGTGCTGCCGGTCTATAGTGTCCAACGGGTACAATATTTCGGCGATCATACACATCGTATGGATAAACTCCTTGACTTCCTTACACATCTAAACTCCATACACCCCAACATCAAATTCACTATGGAGACTG
This sequence comes from Schistocerca cancellata, assembly GCF_023864275.1. Taxonomy (NCBI): domain Eukaryota; kingdom Metazoa; phylum Arthropoda; class Insecta; order Orthoptera; family Acrididae; genus Schistocerca; species Schistocerca cancellata. Next base: position 319,962,324 of record NC_064630.1, on the reverse strand, counting down.
AAACGGAGGGTAAATTACCTTTCCTTGACGTCTTGGTCAAGAGAAGGGCTGACGGCACCCTAGGTCATGGGGTGTATCGGAAGACAACGCATACCGATCTGTATTTGCACGCAGACAGCTGCCATCACCCTTCACAGAGGAACGGGGTACTTAAAACTCTAGTACATAGGGCGCGCACTATCTCTGACGCAGAGAGTCTACCCCAGGAATTGGAACACCTGAGAACTGTATTTCGAAAAAATGGGTACTCAGAGTGGCAGATTCAACGTGCTCTCCGCCCAACCACTGCAGCACAACCTGTTGAGATGGATGAAGTCACGAGGGAGGAGGTAGGCACTGCATTTATTCCATACACAGGCGCACTCTCGGGGAAAATCGCCCGCATTCTGAAGAAACACCAGGTCGGAACTGTGTTTTGTCCTCCAAATAAAACTCGTGCACTGGTGGGGAGCGCCAAAGATGACCTCGGTTTGAGGAAGGCCGGCGTGTACCAGATTCCGTGTCAATGTGGCAAGTCGTATATTGGTCAGACGATGCGTACCGTCGAGGATCGATGCCGTGAACACCAGAGGCACACTCGACTGATGTATCCGAACAAGTCGGCGGTCGCTGAACATTGTTTGTCGGAAAATCACGCCATGGAGTATGACCGCACGAGGATTCTGGTACAGACGTCGAGATACTGGGACAGCGTTGTTAGAGAGGCCATCGAAATTCGCACCAATGACGACCTCATAAACCGTGACTGTGGCTATAATCTTAGCAAGGCTTGGGAACCAGCGATTGGGTTAATCAAGAGTACATCGAGCAAACGTATAGTTGTGACGACCACGGCGGACAGAGCCATCACTCCGACGTCATCTCAGACGCCGTCGCAATCTGTTCCACCGCGCGACCGTGGCGCGGGGCGCGGACGGCGGAGGGAGCGCGCCGCGGGCGGAGGGTATTTAAATCGGCCGCCGCCGCGACCGAACCCAGTTCCCTCTGAGCAGCCATAGCGTACGGATCTCCGTGCCGGCACGTTCACAGGAGCTCAGTCCGTCAGTTCACCTGATGATGGCGACATGTATGATCGCCGAAATATTGTGCCCGTTGGACACTATAGACCGGCAGCACATCCGTGGATATTTTGACTATCAAATACGCCGGGAGAAACTCAAGAATCACAAGAAATCATGAAACTTTGTAACACCAAATACGAGAGCCAATGCTTCTTTCTCGATCTGTGAATAATTTCTTTGCACAGACGAGAGCAATTCGGACGCAAAGGCAATAGGGCGATCGTGCGAACCATCTTTGTGCGCAAGCACAGCACCGATCCCAAAATCCGACGCATCCACCATCAACAAAATGGGCTTCCGGGGATTGAATGGCGTAAGGCAAGTATTGGAAAGCAACGCTGATTTCAACCGGCGAAAGGCGCGTTCGCATTCCGTCGTCCAGACGAACAGAACACCTTTACGGCGTAAGCGATGAAGCGGAGCTGAAATGGAAGAGGCATGGGGAACAGATTTGTTATAGAAATTTATTTTTCCCAGCACACTCTGTAGCTGCTTCAAATTCTGCGGCGAAGGCGTCTTGTGTGGCACGGAGGTGCTCTGGACTGGGATGTATGCCTTGGGCATTGAGTACATGTCCCAGATAGGGTAAGTCACAATCAAAAAGCACACATTTGTCCTTCCGCAAGCGAAGACCATTTTGTCGCAAGACCTGAAATAATGTTCTTAGATTGGCTAAATGTTCTTCTTCCGGCTGTCCGGAGATCACAATATTGTCCAGATAGTTTGCTGCAGTAGGGACCGACGGACAAACAGTTTGTAGATACTGCTGAAACAATGCAGGGGCAGATGCACACCCGAATGGCAGTCGTTTGAATCGATACAAACCAAGATGCGTGTTAACCACCAAAACGCGCTGGGAGTCTTCGTCCACCGGTATTTGCAAGTACGCATCTGCGAGGTCCAACTTCGAAAAATATTTACCCGGGCACAGTTTGTCAAAAAGATCTGCCGGGCGGGGTAAAGGAAAAGTTGCAGTCACTAGTTGTGGTTTCACTGTTGCCTTGAAGTCCACACAAAGTCTCAATTTTCCGGAAGGTTTTGGCAAAATTACTAAGGGTGATGCCCAGAGAGAAGCCTGCACACGTTCAATTACACCTTGTGATTCCAAATCGTGTAATGTTTTTGCGACCTCATCACGCAATGCGTGGGGAACATTGCGCGCTCTGAAAAATTTCGGTTCCGCATTTACTTTCAGTTCCAAATGTGCTTTATAGTTTTTAGCGAAACTGAGGCCCGGTGCAAAAATGTCTGCAAATTCTTCACATAGACGAGAAACACTGTCGGAAGGCACAGTCTGGTTCACTGATAGGACCTGATTGACTATAGAGAAGTTAAACAGCTGAAGTAAATCGAAACCAAACAAGTTCACTGCAGAAGAAGAACGAAGGACGCAAAATGACACAAGTTTTGTTTGTCCCTTGTATGTTGCAAGAAGGCTGCACTGTCCTAACACAGGGAGCTCGTGACCTGAATAGGTAGTTAACTTAACAGTTGCGGCACGCAACGGAGGTGTGCCCAGCAGTTTGTAACTGCCTTGATTGATCAGTGAAACTGCAGCCCCGGTATCGAGCTGGAATGGTATCACTTTGCCGTTAATGTCCAAGTCCACAAAACGTTTATTGTCCTGCTGATGACAAGAGCGACTGTCTCGTGCAACGTGAACTGACACTGGTACAAAATCACGTGCGACTTGACGGGAGTGTCGGCGACATCGACGCACACTATTTGCGGGACGAACACAGTCACTGTCAGAGAGAGTGGCACTGGGCGGAGTGGCATGAACTATATGAATTTCCATGGGCAAAGTGTTGCGAGCCTGAGTATCCTTGGTTCGATTCCGATTCCGGCGCGAAGCAAAGGGTCTGGAATGGTTGTGAGCTTCCAATCTGAGCTTTTTCTGACAAACACTTTGAACATATCCTTTTTTATTACAGTAAAAGCAAATAGCTTGGCGTGACGGGCAATTCTCACGCGAATGTCTACTAGCACACCGCGTTCATGATTTTAGTACTGCATTTGCTTGCCGGCGTGGTACACGTGGCTGAGAGTCCGGCGGCAGCGGCGCGGCCGGGCGCGAGGACTGTTGACTGTTCCGTGCAGCTCGCCCGGCAGGCCGGTTAACCTGACACATGGACGGCGAAGTTTCAAATGATTCCTGAGCAAAGTCAAATGTGTCCTGCCGATCCAATATATCCATCACTTGTTGAAGGGAGGGATTGACTAGTTTCAAAATCTGTTCCCATATACGAACATCAGAAACGTTCTGTGCAATTGCATCACGCACCATAGTATCTGAATAAGGGAGCCCACATTGACACTAAAAAGCACAATCCCTAGTAAGGCCTTGCAAGGTTGCAACCCACTCCTGATTAGTCTGACCTGCCGTACGTTTTGTACGAAAGAAGGTATACCGTTTGGCAACTACATTGACTGATTCTTTGAAATATGCATCTAATGCAGACAAAATTTCTTCATAGGACAGAGTTGCTACGTCGCGTTGGGGAAATAATTTGGCTATCACATGGTACGTGGTCACCCCGACGGAAGATAATAAAAAAGGCTGCCGCTCATTACCTTGAATTCTGTAGGCGGCGAGATGGAATCCAAATTGGTGTGATCACTCCGTCCAGCTTTCCAGTGCCGCATCAAAAGGACGAGAAGTTGGTGCAACTGCGTGTTGTGGCTGCGTTAGCGGCTGCCGCATCGGTTTACATTGCACATTGACCCTGGAGGAGCTGTCCAAGGGCATCCAGTAAGGCCTGCGTCTGCTGATTCTGTAAGTGATAAAATTCGGACAGTACATCTGGAGATGGTGGCGAAGCCATTACACAAGTAAATCAGGGCAGTATAGTTACGAACGTGGTGTTGCCTCGTCGCCAATGTTGTGGGTTGGCAGGAGAGCCAACCCGGGTACTAGAGGAAGCCGAAAGGCACGCGTTTTAACTCACGCAGGCTGGCGTGAGGTATGACTCAGTATCAATAGTAACTGGTAATGGCGCCTTGCTAGGTCGTAGCAAATGACGTAGCTGAAGGCTATGCTAACTATCGTCTCGGCAAATGAGAGCGTATTTTGTCAGTGAACCATCGTTAGCAAAGTCGGTTGTACAACTGGGGCGAGTGCTAGGAAGTCTCTCTAGACCTGCCGTGTGGCGGCTCTCGGTCTGCAATCACTGATAGTGGCGACACGCGGGTCCGACGTATACTAATGGACCGCGGCTGATTTAAAGGCTACCACCTAGCAAGTGTGGTGTCTGGCGGTGACACCACAATAAGGGTCCGTGATTGGAAAGTACAGTAAGTTTTCACGAAAATCAGTTTAATGCCGACCAGTAAAAATGAGAAAAAAGTGAAACGTAAAAATATTTGTAAATCATTAAAATCATATCCTACCCATATTCTCCACCTTCCCTACAATTAACCCGTTCCACATCTCAAAACATGTCCTCTCCAATACCAACTGCATTCAGACCTCTCCACTAATAAATTTTTCCGTGAGCCCACAGTACCATCCTCTTTAGTGTCAAAAACCCTCCTGTCAAGGAATATATGTGGTGTCACCGCCAGACACCACACTTGCTAGGTGGTAGCCTTTAAATCGGCCGCGGTCCGTTAGTATACGTCGGACCCGCGTGTCGCCACTATCAGTGATTGCAGACCGAGCGCCGCCACACGGCAGGTCTAGAGAGACTTCCTAGCACTCGCCCTAGTGGTACAACCGACTTTGCTAGTGATGGTTCACTGACAAAATACGCTCTCATTTGCCGAGACGATAGTTAGCATAGCCTTCAGCTACGTCATTTGCTACGACCTAGCAAGGTGCCATTACCAGTTACTATTGATGCTGTATAACATGTACCGTCAAGAGCGACGTTCACCATTTATGGATTAAAGTTAAGTATTCCACCAGCTACGTCCATTTTTCTAAAGTCTAATTTCTTTGTCCTGTTCCAGACCTCACGCCAGCCTGCGTGAGCTAAAACGCGTGCCTTTCGGCTTCCTCTAGTAGGACCGGGTTGGCTCTCTTGCCAACCCACAACATATATCATAGTCATGATTCTTGTCAATGCTTGCGTACGTGGTTATAAATTATTATTTTATTTCCATCTCGTCCCACTTACCTTATTGAGGAATGTAAATATCAAATAAATGATTTGCATTCTTTCTAGCAGAAATTAATTAACTTTCTAACCTCGCAAGAAAATTTATATCAAGTAATCGAGTGAAAAGTAGAGTTGCATACGTCCCGAATTTTGTGAAAGTCTTTCTCTTCGAGAAAAAGATATCGTTTGACATCGAAATTCAATGTAGAATGAAGGAAAAAGTGCGCAGCGTTGTTCCACCCGAGAATCACACGCAGGAAGAGGACAAAACGAAAATCAATGATGTGTAAGCATAAAGTGCGTCCCAAGAGTGTTAAAATTTAAGTGTGAGGGTTGTGTATAAAATAGAGTTAATGACCAGAAAGTGGGAAGAGAGGATCCGCCCCAAATACATTGTGAGAGAGATGCTAAAAGCTCCATGGTAAGCTCCATTTACAGAGGATAAAATGGCGGATGACAAAACTATAGGGAAGTAAACGTGCTGCCATTATGGAACACCTGTATATTGCAGGCTATGTTCTGCCAATGAATCCATATGCAGATAATCACAGCCAGTGTATGTCTTGCAAATACATCTTTCCTACTCCACGGATAACTTTAGTTCTAAATTGGGATATAATTGATAGAATGTACAAGAAATATATGAAAACAGTAGGTAAGAAGAGTTACATGATAATGCTACTGTTTTTACACACAGTAATGTCGACAGGTATAACTCTCCATTTAACGGTGAAACGATTCAGTATATAAGTTGACAGTGAACGACGATAAGTGTCTCAAAGGATGTGAGAATCGTTCATCTATACACAGGATAAGATAACATCGTTGTTTTATTAGCTATACCTCTAGAACCAGCAAGAAAAACTGATACACTGTTCTATATTGCTATGAATGTATTACGCTTTTCTGTTTCGGAAAACTGTAGCTGTATGATATATCAACGCAAGTCATTTGAGAACTACATGATTTACAGTCGTGGATGCGCCATGGAATTATTATGATTATGCTATTACGGAGTTATAGTACGTGCATGGTTCGACGAAAGCGTTATAGACATCTTGTCTCAAGTACACAAAATAAACCGTAGGGAAATCGATATTATATATGGTTCTGTATGTGAGCGTTCAAACATTTCGTGGGAGAATAGCTTCGTCTCGTGAACGCCAATAGGAGCCACATAGCCAACGTGAAAGTCGCCTGTTGGGTGTGACTCAGGTCTGATGTGTCGGCTACTTGTTCGCGACCTCTTACAGCATTCGCTTTAGCTTATATTTTGACTCAGATGGAAAGCATCAGTCACAGGGGCTCATATTCAGAGTCATTCTGATTTAGTGTACGGCACTCAGAATCGTTTAGAGCAGAGTGTGAGGGCTTCGCTGAATGCTGATTTTGTACATTTACTATGGTTTAAATGTACTGCACGACTAATTTTACCTTTCCATCACTACACAGGTAGGTACGAGGTGAGCTAAAAATAAGTTGTTTCTGAACGTTATTTCATTGTGACTGAGTTTATGCAAGCAGGAGTTATCGCGTTGATACCGTGAACATTGACTTTAGGCTTGGTAATGGTTGCAGTTCAGAGTGGAGAAGACTGACTGATGGATACTGTAGAGCAACTAGTTAGTAGGGATCCTGAGTGTTACATTTCACTGATGTTGAAATCGTCCTAAAAATTTGCTGTAGGACGGAGAACGGGTCATTTAGCTAGTCAGTCGAAATGTAATAGCGCACTAGGATCATGGCCGTTAGTTTGGAAGACAGGATTTTGCACGGCATACGCGTCATTAAAATTCACAAAAAACTTCGAATCATAGAATGTTTAATCCCTTAAGCCCCAATGGTTTCTGCATGAAATCTGTTTTTTCCAAGTACCAGTTCGTTGGTTGGTTTGTGGGGGGTTGAATGGACCAGACTACAATGGCCATCGGTCCCTTTTTCAAATACCAGTGCCTTTCACATGAAACCACCGAGGCTATAGCAAGACAGAGACTTCTGGCGGTACACTGACGGTCTTCTAAGAACGTAGTGCATTGTAGTAGTCACTTAGTGCGACCAAAGAAACAGTAGGCTTGGTTGTAGGAGTTTCTGACATGCGGTGTTTTTCTATAGTGTCCATATTGAGATCATTGACACTAAAAATTACTTTAACGTGAATTTGAGTTTGTAGTGCTGCTTTTCTGAGTGTTATCGAAATTGAACCACTGGGACGGTATGCAGTTGTGATAAAAGTCTGTTAAATGTTAGCTCCATTCTTGCTTGTTATTTAGGACTGTAATTTGATTTAGACGTTACGAGTTGATGACAGTCTCAAGATATGGGATTTTGTCTAGTAAAATTCAAATTTGCTTTCTTTTACCGGTTGGTCATAATTAATAGTCACGGAGAGACAGTGTGGGCTGTGATTATCGTATGGTAGCGAAACTTATTAGATATGCTAGTGTGTTAATGCAGAACCGATTTACTCTGCAAAAAATTAGTTCCAGTTCTGGCCACAAGGTGCAAATCTGGGGATGTACATCATCTCGTCGACGCGTCCAGTGCTCTTACTGAACAACTGGTGTAAGAGGCGGTAACAATTAAATCAACATTATGCATTTCTAATTTCTTTGACATTTTCCTTCCACGTCCAGTTCCTAATCCATTACATATGCTGATGTTTCTATACGTCTTTCTTGCATTCACAGCGTCAGATTTGGACCTAGTGACCAAAATTGTAACTAATTTTTCCCCTGCGTATATTGGTTCCGCATTAACATATAAGTATATCTACCAAAATACTCTGCCACACGATAATCGCAGCCCATACTGGACCTCTGTGAATAGCTGCACTTTGATTATAGCCATCCACTGTATCACACGAAATGGTGGGTTGTTGAAAACTACGTGACCCGGTGGTTCCAAAGAGAAAACACTTTCTTAAAACAACTGGTTGTTCACTTCCTGCATATCTCTTTTTGTATTCGTTGCTTGCTATGATAATAAAGATTAATTATCTGAAAAATTTTAAAATTGTATTTTTTCACACTGTTGGGACTCGAAGGGTTATATAAACATCCCAGTTCGTAGTCACTGTAACTGTAATAAGTGGCCCAAGTTATGACACGTAAAATATCACACGAAACACCACAGAACGACCTCCGGTCTGCACTAAATCCTCCATACATTGCGGTTTGAACGACTCATTGTGGCGTCGTTGTACTCGACACTTGTAGAAAATGAAAAGCGGCAAAATCGCGACCTCTCTGGTCACGACACACGCCTCAGATCAACTACCTCACGGTTCTGTGTTGTTTGGCCTATTGAAGACATGCAGACGTGCAGTATTGTGTGTCGCTGTGATCACTGACTTTATGAAAGGTACAGGAGTCCAAACGCCCACTACGCGCAGTACTCATCGCAAAGTTCAGTTCGAAACTCGTTGATATCGAACTGCGTTTCTTGCCGACACGTTGAACTGTACACTTCGATACACCCACAAATCAGGTACAATCTTTTACGATGTGGACATGGGGAGGTCCAAAAACGATATCTTCTTTCTGTCATTCTTTCATCGTCTCTACGTGGATCCGAGTTACCGCGCTGACTTCATGTAACCGACTGGCATCCACCTACACCTCACTGCCATGACGTACGTCAGCTGCAAAGGGTTACATGACAGCCTGGTGCTAACGCTACACCATCTACAGAGCTCCAAAGCGACCAGAGTGTTCCTTTAAGGGGTGACTAATAAATTTCTCCGTTGGGCTTATGTGACCTTCTGAACGACCTAGAGGTGTAGAAAGTCTACAAGAATTATTCGGAGGCATCTGTTAGTTACGAAGTTTATCGCACAGGAACGGTTTTGCTAATCTATACGTATTTCGACATAAACCATGTTATTTGTCATTTCTATTTACTTTTCTGTTTCTTATTCGCTAGTAACTCAAACCTAAGTATAAAATTATTATGCAAGCATTAAAAAGGTAAAGGAATTTCTATGTCTGACAAGCAGAGCAATATTTGTTACCAGTTCCGGGGACTGAGCATAAACGAGGCAACAAGAATTGCTATTTCAGTATATAAAATGTCTAGTATCACCAATAACTGTTACAACTTGCTGGAGGCTGAAGTGGTCTTCTAAAGCGCGCAGGGTGTGGCTGGATAAAGGCGGCCGCAGTTCGATCCATCAGAGGCCGCCATTCAGAGGTCGTTAACAACGGGCCGCCGCGCTGCCGGGCAGTTTTCATCCCTTGTTAATAATATCTGGAGTGCAGCAGCCGCCCTAAGTTGGCGGCAGAAGTTGTCCTGCGGTGGTTTGGCGCTGCTAACGCAAAGCCAGGATAGACCGCAACTCAGAAGCATCGATGGAAACCACGTTTACAGTTCCATCCACATAGCTCATGTACCTCGTATTGTGCAGCATATTAAATCACAACAAAACGCTGCTAAACGGGGACCACACCACTCGATTACGATACACAGCTGCAAAACCCTCGTCGGTCTTAGCGTTTCCTATGCGAAAGGTTCGTGGGTGTTCACCGCTCCCAAGTTTCACTGCTCACTCGTAATCCTAGAACGACATCCACTCTGCCTCCTTCCTATACTCTTTTCTTTTCTCCCATTTGGATCTTGTACCAGTTGATAACGTTCCCACATATCCTCAAACACCACGAACACCTTCAGTAGGCCTACGTCACCCGAAAACCTACTCCCACCAGGCCATCGTATCTCTCTCCGGCCAGCTGCGATGCCTCTGTCATCACGTCATGCCTTATTTACATCTACACATAATCCATATCCATTCCAAGGCTCTTTTGAACCACCTTCCCCTATTCTACCATGGAATAATTCCTGCAGTTTACCCATGCTATCTAATATAACCTACCCTACCTCTTCTCATTTCTAAATGAAATCTCTAAACAACCCTCCCCCACATAATTGATATCCTACCCATATTCTCCAACTTCCCTACAATTAACCCGTTCCATATCTCAAAACATTTCCTCTCCAATACCAACTGCATTCAGACCTCTCCACTAGCAAATTTTTCCTTGAGCCCACAGTACCATCCTCTTTAGTGTCAAAAACCCTCCTGTCAAGTCATAGTCATGATTCTTGTCAATACTTGCGTACGTGGTTATAAATTATTATTTTATTTCCATCTCGTCCCACTCACGTTATTGAGGAATGTAAATATCAGATATTAGGTAAGTAAAAGAAAGGAACTATTTATTACTTGGTGTTGAAAGAGTCTCTCATATGGTACATTATTGGAGGTGCCAGGATAACACCTTGACACAATCACAAAAGAACTCAGGAACCTAAAGTGCAACGAATAACATTTCCTATGAGTGTACTTTGATAGAAGCGTACTAACTGACTCGATACACTTAGAATGTGTAGAAGGTGTAGCCATTTGACCTTCAGTACGCTTAACATGTGAGAAGTAATCATCATGTTTATGAAACAGATTTATCTCCGCAGGCTATGCGTTATTACATGCGTATGCTGTAGCTGTTGTAAAAAACTCGCAAGAAGATAATGGTTCAGATATAAATGGTTTGTTACGCTAAAGAAATTGACTTTACGGACGTATTATGAAAAATAAAACGGTTACTAGCACTTTGTTAAAAAATACTGAGTGAAGGTATTGGAAAAAAAACATTACTCTTTGTATTTTGCTTTCGTCACAAATAGTTATCTTCAAAATGATTAACGGTGGAAAAAATTATATTATGATATTGATTGACAACATAAAATTTCAGTGTTGACTAAAATTGTACAACGACAAAAATCAAAGCAGCGTTTCAGGTGACCCCAAACGTCTCATTATAGACTTCATGATTGCAGGTCATACAGCTCCTTTATTCTGACGCAAAGAAATAACAATGTGAAAGAAAATTGTAGCACGTAACCGTTACATTTTTACATAGTATTTCAGTAAAGTCACTTTTTTATCATAAGCAGACAAGGCCTTTGGAACCAAACAACCTTTGTCTGAACCATTATCTGGTCACATTCGTATCAATACATTGTTAGAGATGGTCTAATTAGTTAGAATAGGGTGTTTAAATGGAGATGATTCGTTATTCACTTTGTTTTGCCTCATACCTGCGGGAGTCGTTGTGACATCGTCCGGGCCATTGGTAAAATAACCTGACGAACACAATAACTATTCTAAATCGCGTACATTGTCGTCAAGAGTTCCATTAAATAGTTGGTGTTTAATGACGTCCATAAATGTTCCCTAGGATTTCAAACTTCGTTGCGAATTTGCAGTTGGCAGATGAGCTATTAAAGCATTCAGGAAAATTATCTGCAGAAATGAGATGCCTTGGGCAAGTTACGCCAACTACCATACTTTGAGTAGTGATTGCTCACGACAGGAGCAGGTTGTGGTTAGTGAGACATAATCGTAACTGAACATCATTACCTCCCTCGAGTTAAATCTCTGCAGGGTCAACGAATGGGTCTCCTGAGGGGCAGATATCTGGGGTCGTCTTAGCGACCGGATTTTTAAAAGCCTTTAACACGGGTGGAATCTAATTAAAGACATTCCTCGTGCATTCTTACAGCTTAAGAAAACAGTAAGAAGAGAAGGGCTGCATAGAGGCTGTTATAGTGCTCGAAAAAGATTGTTGCATTATGAAAAAAGTTTGAATTTCTATTTTCTAATACGAGAAAGATAGCTGCGTTGACCATTTTAGTAACGTTTGGTTTACATTCTACGGTCAGATGATGCGCAATACATATGCCAAGTTTTATTAAGAAGGGTGCGAGCTATAAGAAGGGTCCTCGAGGCGTTCCCCCGAAGCCAGCACAATCCAGTAATAGTGGAGATCGGACTATCAATCCCAGTCATAAAAAGCCCCCCAATCCCCCGGTGGAACCTGAGGAAAGCTGACTGGAATAAATACCGATCCTATGTTGAGAAAACGATAAATCGGATACCACCAAAACCTGAGAACTACAAAAGATTCGTAAACTTATTACAAAAAGCGGCCCTAAATGCAATTCCACGAGGATCGAGAAAGGAATACACCCCCTGCTGGACGAAAGAGTGTGAAACACTACTGGAGGAATATGAGAAGACTGGGGACGAGGAGACTGCAGACCAACTGATCAACGCCATGAATGAGGAACGTATTAGTAGATGGAAGGAGGCGATGGAAAATCTAGATTTTACCCACTCCAGCAGGAAGAGCTGGGGCCTGCTGAGGAAATTAGGCGGTGCCACAGCGCCTAACAGGCCGACTCTTGGAACAAGCGCATCTAAGATTGCAGCTGTCCTGAAACAGACCTCCAAAATCCAGCTAAAAACAGCCGAAAAGAGAGAAATTTCCCAAGAGCTAAGCAGTTTATTGCTTAATAACCCAACCAACACGGGCATTGTAAAAGAAGTGGAGACAGAAGAGATATCCCAGGCCTTGAAGCTAATGAAGACAGGAAAAGCAGCCGGACCCGACAACATCCTACCAGAATTCTTAAAGGAATTGGGAACTTTAGGAAGAAGGTGGCTGGCCAAACTTTGTACGGAATGCATAAGCACGGGGGTTGTGCCTAAGGAATGGAAAGAAGCAAAAGTCATCGCAGTGCTGAAACCCGGAAAGACTGGAGAAAATCCTAGGAATTACAGACCAATATCCCTGCTATGTACCTCCTATAAATTATTCGAGAGAATATTGCTGACTAGATTAACTCCATACATCGAAGCCAACCTCCCAACATACCAAGCGGGTTTCCGAGCAGGTAGAAACTGCTGTGATCAAGTGCTGTCCCTCACAACCTATATTGAGAAAGGCTTCCAGAACAAGATGAAAACTGGCCTGGTCCTCATAGACCTCACATCAGCTTACGACACAGTATGGATTGAAGGGTTACTGCTTAAGCTAACTAGAATCATAAATTGCAAGCAGACGTACAAACTACTCAAGAACATACTAACGAACAGGAAAATCAAGGTCTCACTCCATGGTACGAACAGTAAGAGCATGGTTCTGAATAATGGTCTGCCACAGGGTTCGGCACTAGCACCCGCTCTCTTCAATCTATATATAGCTGACTTGCCAGAAACTAAATCACGCAAATTTGCATATGCAGATGACCTGGCCATCGCATATCAGAGTAAAAACTACAACGATCTCGACGAAACACTGAATACAGACCTTGAAGTCCTGGACACCTATTACTCCAAGTGGCACCTACTTCCCAACCCCAACAAAACAACCAGCACTATAATGCACCTCAACAACAGAGAGACACACAGAAAATTACAGATCTTTTCGAATGGCCAAAGCATAATACATGAGGATAAGCCTAAATATTTGGGAGTGAAACTAGACCGGACCCTAACGTACAGCTCACACCTCGAAGACACAAAGCAAAAACTAAAATCCCGCAATGCTATCCTTTCGAAACTGGCTGGAACAACATGGGAATGTGAAGCGAGCACTTTGAGAACTTCAGCACTAGCCCTTGTCTACAGTGTAGCTGAATACTGTTCACCAGTCTGGAGGAGAAGTGCACACGTATCTAAAGTGGATGTCCAGCTGAGGGAGACAATGCGAATAATCTCGGGAACACTCAGGGCCACCCCCTGTGCATGGCTTCCTGTACTAGCGAACATAGAGCCTCCAGAAATCAGGCGATCACAGCTAGCCCTAAAAACCTACAGGAAAATTATAGACAACCCGAACCTCCCTATCCACCAAGATATGACACCGACACACAGGCTTAAATCCAGATCACCTTTTTGGAAAATCGGTGAAGAACTACAAGCCTTTGAGCCGAGAACGACCTGGAACGAAGTATGGTCGGCAAGTGAATTTAAGAACAAGAACTTAGTACACGATCCGAACAAGAAGATTGATGGCTTCAACCTACCAAGAAGAGTGTGGACAGCTCTAAACCGGTTCAGAACGAATGTTGGGAGATGTAAACACCTGATGAACAAGTGGGGCCTGGCAGACAGCGCTGTATGTGAGTGCGGTGAAATACAGACAATGGACCATCTACTCGTGTGCAAAGTGTATGGCTATGGTGGTGAACTCATGGACATACATAGACTCAGTGACTCAGCCATAGAGTGGCTCAAAAACATATCTAATATAGTGTAGAATTATATTGTTTTCTTTTTAGTACATAGTGATAAGAATATTGTAATTATGCCTCTGTGATGCTGAACGAGTAAATAATTAAGAAGTTTCGTTTTCATGGGTTAATATAAAAAGTCATGTTATGATTGTTTCATTTCAGTGGATAAGGTATACCATGTTTCATTAGCTGGTGCGATTAAAGTGGTTGTTGCTACTAGGATAGAGATAGTTAAGTTTGCTTAGTCTCCTACAAAAATCGCCTGGCTGATCATTTCACCACACTGCTCAGACGGATCAGTATGTGCTTCAGTCACCTTATGGTATCGCACGAACAGGTAAGTGAATTCCTGACATCAATCCTGTGCAGATGGCTGACAGAAGTTTCAGTTATGGAAGAATATTATCGTCATTACGGACATAAGGTGCCATCTATCGCATATCCAATGAGAGAACCACAGTTGTCTTGCGGGAGAAAGCTGTAGATTATAGTATTGGCAGTACCTGTGCTGTCGTGTTTCTAACCACTGTTCGTTTGAAGTGCTAGATAGACGGGCGAATGTATTGACAATGGGGATAGCCAGTGTCGCACGCTCAGGATGAACCCGAGTGTTGTTTACCTCACTATGGGCCATGATACTGATGCAGACTGGTTAACAGTGCAGCAGGTACGTACGAACGGTCAGCTGTAGGTGGCACTGTTTGCGTAGCTCAGCCAGCTGGTAGAGGCTGGCTCAATGTAAGAGGCACCAGAGTGCAAATTTGCGAATCAAGGACCAATGGGTAGTAGCTCTGATTCGGATGCGGTAGCCAGAAGCTGGCCCCCAGCTGGAAGTCATCGAGCACCACGACTGGGCGCAGGCCGTAGTGCTGCTGGTAGCAGAGGCATGTAGTAGCTGAGGCTCGATGACCCATATCAGGTCGACGACCAGTGTAGAGTACTTCTTAGTGCTGGAAGTGGATGGCGACAGATATTGCACAGTTGAAGCAGGTGGCATTTATGACCGCTAGGCCAAGCCAAGTTGTGGTAAGACATCACTTCTGATCATGACGGACAAGGAAGCGGTGCAGAGCCAGGCCCGAGCGTGATGTAATCCATGTCACCACTGCGAATGTCTGACCCTCGTACTGTGCTGCATCGACAATGTCCGAGGCAAGGCTGAAGGCAACGGGGCTGTAGATGTAACAACCAAACTCGCTTTCGCGCCAGGACGCATACTCTGCTCATCTACAACTTCTGGCAAAGGAATGGCTCTGAGCACTATGGGACTTAACATCTGTGGTCATCAGTCCCCTAGAACGTAGAACTACTTAAACCTAACTAACCTAAGAACATCACACACATCCATGCCCGAGGCAGGATTCGAACCTGCGACCGTAGCAGTCGCGCGGTTCCGGACTGAGCGCCTAGAACCGCTAGACCACTGCAGCCGGCGGCAAAGGAATGCGGCAACAGCCTTCTGCTTGCTTGGCCACACCTGACGGACGCCATTTTCATAGGTAGTGGTGTCACACAAGTGTCCATTGTGCGTTGAGTCCCTTAGGAGGAAGTATATGTATCACTTTATTAAGTATACCAGTCCAGTCCAGAAAAATATCATGGATATTCCATAACGCTGCAGATCAACCACATTCCTCATTATCATCATCAGACGAACGGAGATGAACGTTATTACTCGGTATCATTGGGCGAAATGAAATGTTCCTTTGGTCTCGTCCACGGAGCTGCAATGGCGTCGCCTGATATCCCACTCGAGAATTCAAGCACTCTGAAGATCGATTCCCACCAGCAGGGTTACTGTTAAAAACCAAAAGTGAAATTAGTGTTATACAGAAATAAAGCTTCGTGGTCCCATGAGGGTAAATTAAATTTATTGATTGAATTAGAAGTCTCATGGCTGTCAATGTCATTAAACTCTGCCTCCTGCAGGGAACATTCTGCTATGAAACCTCTGCCTACCGAGGAAGCGCTAGCTCACTAAAGCACAGAACTACCGCAGAAAACCGGGTGAAGCCTCATTCTACAACTTCGAACGATAACCCACCACCATAACGACTATCACTCACTGGGGCTTACTCAGGCCCAACGTAACACGCCTAACGATTATAAATCGTCTCCGTTCCACAGAGCCCACGATTCTATTATTCCAACTTTGGGAGATGCCAACCCACTCCTCCATTTCGCTACCTCCCAGCTCCTCCATGAAATTGTTTCAACGTTCAGACCTTTCAGCCATTGGTAGACACCTGTATTAAAAGCATTCGCCCTTAGTGTGCTACTTCCTGCCAGGACCCACGAATTTCTTTTTAACGCGGCTAGAAAAATTAGTGCCGTAATGGGTGAATCACTTGCATTTAAGCGAACTTGGTAGAACCGAACGTAACGCATTTTGAACAGTGATAGACAGATAGACAGACACACACATTTCATCTCCGTACTAGGCGAAATCTGCTTTTTCTGCATACTGGAAACTAGCTCTGGTGTCTATGACAGCCGAAGATCAAGCCTATGGGTGTGGTCAGGCGCGGTATGTTGCACTAGGGTGTTGGAGCCGGTAAGGAATATGATGAGGATGAGATTCACTCCAACCCATCGTACAAAATGGAGTGATTGCACGACGAGTACAGATTTTGCCCTAAAGAGTGACATATTCTGCAGGATGGAGGGACAGAAATGATTTTTACACTGGTGTGTTGAGAGCCGATGTTATGGTTAATGATTATATCCAGGAACAGATTAAGTACAACATTCATGACGGACGGAAGAAAACAGTAGTAGCTGCCTCTGCTGTAAATATCTCCTGAATGACGGACCACGGCGGTTGAGATCAGAACGCAAGAAGTGACAGCAATCATAGATGGATCCTCTACAGATTTGACAGAATAGCACTTGATATACCAAAATACATCCCCGCAAGCCAACATACAGTGCATGGTGGAGGATATCTTGTACTACTGCTAGTCGATCTCTTCCCTCTTTCACTCCCAATTGGAGCGAGGGAAGAGAGACTATCTATGTGCTTCCTTAACAGTCTCGATTTCTCTTATCTTGTATTCGCGGTTATTGCGCGAGGTGCATGTTGGCGGCGGTAGAATCGTTCTGCAGTCCACTTCAAATGCCGGTTCTATTAACGTTCTCAATACTGTTTCATTGAAAGGACGTCGTCTATCCCTTCAGGAATCCCATTTCAGTTCACGTACAGTTTCGGTAGTGCTCACATGCTAGACGAATTTACAGGTAGCAAATCGTGCTGTACGCCGCTCAGTTGCTTCGACGTCTTCCTTTTATCTGACATAGTACAAATTCGAAGAATTTGAGAAGTACTCAAGTAAACAAGTAAAGATCGCGCAAGTATTTTGTGCGCCGACTGATTTGTAGATGAGCTACACTTCCCTAGCATTCTCCCAATTAACCAAGGTCCACCATCTGTCTTCCCTACAATAGAACTTACATGATCGCTCCATTACATGTCGTTGTGCATCGTTACTCTCAGATATTTAATAGAAATGATTTTGTCAAGAAGCACACTCTAATATTGTATCCGAACGTTACCCGGTTTCTTTTCCTACTTTTTGTACTAACTTACTTTTTTCCACATTTAGAGCAAGCCGGCCGAAGTGGCCGAGCGGTTAAAGGCGCTACAGTCTGGAATCGCACGACCGCTACGGTCGCAGGTTCGAATCCTGCCTCGGGCGTGGATGTGTGTGATGTCTTTAGGTTAGTTAGGTTTAAGTAGTTCTAAGTTCTAGGGGACTTATGACCACAGCAGTTGAGTCCCGTAGTGCTCAGAGCATTTGAACCATTTAAAGCAAACAGCCATTCATCGTAGAAAATTATGTCCACGTCATCTAGAAACATCCTCCAGTCACTGAAAGACCCCTACCGAGTCATCAGTAAACAATCCCAGATAGCTGTTCACCTCTTCCAATAGAGCGTTTACCCGTAGAGAACAATAGTGGTCGTACAACACTTCCCTGGGTCATTTCTGATGACAGCATTGTCTCGGATAAACAATTACCATCGAGGTCAGCGTACTGCTTTCTACTCGAGTTACTTCAAGAGTATTTTAGCCATCCACGTGGCTGAGAACATATTTCATATGATGAGCCCTCTCTTAACAGTCTGCAGTGTGACACTGTGTCGAATGGTTTTTCGGAAATCTTGGCATAAGGAATCTGCCTGTTGCCTTTCACTGACGTTTCGCATGAGCAAAGCTTTTTAAATCACTGTTGGCTTCTGGACAGAAACTTTCCTGGTTCAAATGGTTCAAATGGCTCTGAGCACTATGGGACTTAACTTCTGTGGTCATCAGTCCCCTGGAACTTAGAACTACTTAAACCTAACTAACCTAAGGACATCACACACATCCACGCCCGAAGCAGGATTCGAACCTGCGACCGTAGCAGTCCCGCGGTTCAAACTTTCCTGTCTCAAGAAAATTTATTATATTCTCCCTTAGAGTATGCTGAATAATTTTGCAGCAAAGCGTTCATTTACCTTTGTTACACACGGTTAGTCTCTGTAAAATCTAACTGCGATTGAACCTTAACCTGATGACATTTGTTTTCAATTATTTCAGCTGCTTTTCAGTACAGGCGATGATGATATCCGTGTCCCCCAGTCATCTCCTTGTATAAAGTACTGCACAATGTGCGTTGAAGCCAAAGACGACGCTGCTAAAAAATATAGTCATTTTTCATTTAAAAAATTCCCTCCCAAAGTGAAAAGTTAGCTAGACGGGCTTGATTCACGTCACCTTTTATTTCGTAGCTGAACGTTTAGAGCTGTGTACACGGCGCCACCCGTCCACTAAGGTCGTAAATCCAGGGCCGGACGGCGGAGGCTGGACGTTACGCGCGTGCTAGCAGCAGTAAGTGCGACCCCCTCCCACTGCTGAGCTGGCCTGGACAGAGCGCCGTACGCGGCTCTGCGCTCATGGCCGCCGGCAGCCGCCTCGCGTAATTAACTACGGGTGCTGCAGGACTACCGTGTCCGCTGCTCAGCCGCGTCGAGCCGTTATTACTTCGGTGAAACACTGCGTTTCGCAGAGCATTTCATTAGACTCGCCCGCTCTTACTGCTTACAGCGTTTCGCTTCTGATTTTACACCACATGTCCGCTGTGCCTGATCTCTCATAGCAGTCACTGCCTCTGCTCGCCCACCGTGTTAGACATCGAGTGATTTAAACGGGTACTGCGTGACGACAATCGATCCCCATCAATAACAGTCGTCGTAACACTTGTGGCTTTACATTACGCGTCAGAACTAAGCTCAACGGCCAAAGAATTAATCACAACCAATAACATCACGCTCATGCTGTGTAGAATCGCCTCTAGCACTGATAATGGCCTGAATCCACCGAGCTTCTTCAGCTACGCCATATCCAGATGAATTCACTCGTTGCTAACTACATCCCCTAGAGCTACAAAATTGCTGGGATGTTAATTCCTGCGTTTCAACCGCTGCTGCAAACAGTCTCTCACCCTTACTGTACGGATTACGAACGAGGGATTAACGGTATGATTCCGTACAGCCTCTCGCACAGGAAACGGGACTGTCTACGTCTTATTCATCAGAAAGGTGTGGAACAAAAGGCAAACCCTCGTCACCGTGAATGTTGAATTGGACATCCTCGACGACGTTCACGGCAACCCGAATGACTAGTATGAAGTCACGATATGAATATATTCCCAAAATACAACAAGACCAACTCTGCCCAAACTACACGGATTTAATGCTTTCCCTTTCCAGACCGTGAACCGATTCCTGAAATCTAGTCTTCCTTCCAAACATAACCCTCTGCACAACCCATCCAAAATGAAAGACCGCAAGCTAATCTTTTCTTAGACAGCTAGTATCACACCCATCTCCTAAAACCAATGTCAGATTCATCTGAATGTAATAGAAATAAAATAATGAGAGCAAAAAGTTATTCAGAACGGAAATTCGTATTACATAGTTCACTGTGAGTCCATGAAGAGGGACGTTCATCCGCTGTTTACAGGTTTTTCCTATAGGATGCCACACCAGCGACTTTGCGCCCATACATTATGCCAGTAATACCGCCAGGGAAAAAGGAAACACAGTTCAATGTGGAATCCGAATCACTTATTCCTTGATTACCTTTCTATCGATGTGAGGCGGAGACAATGTGTAAAGGCAAACGGAGTACTATGGTGCATGCCTGCGATTCCATGCTGCGACGTTATGGTCTCCAGGCTGGCACTTTCCCAGTAGACCTTTAAGGCAGATAGTTATTCATAGTTTCGGCAGAAATCTTGTTGAGGTTATAATAGTCTGCGGAGGTAGGAGGAAAGCAGTAATTGAGAACGGAGTGAGGCACTGCTGTATCCAATCCCCGATGTTGTCCATTCTACACAGTAGGCAAGCAGTAGAGGACATCAAAGAAGAATTTGGAGAGGGAAGGGAGAGAAAATAAATGCTTTGTGGTTTGTCGATAACATTGTAATTCTCTCACAGGCAGCGAAGGACTGCGAAGAGCAGTTGAATGGAAGGGGCAGTGGGTTGTGAAGAGGGTAAAAGGGTAACATCAACAAGAGCAAAACAAGATAACTGAATGCAGTATATTTAAATCAAGCGATGTCGAGTGAATGACACTGGAGAATTAGATGCTCAAAGTAGCAAAAGTAGTAGACGAGTTTTGCAGTTTGGGCAGTAAAATAACCGATAGTGGCCAAAGCACAGAGGATAAAAATGTATACTGGTAAAGCCAAAAAAATGTATCGGAGAAATTAGTTAACATGGAATATAAATTTAAGTGTTATGAAGGACTTTTTGAAGGTGTTTGCTCGAATGCAGCTGTGTACGGAAGTGAAATACAGGCGACAAGCAGTTCAGACAAGAAGAGAATACAAGCTTTTGAAATGTGGTCCTTCAGGAAAATGCTGAAGATTAGATAGGTAGATCGCATAACCAATGAAGACGTACTGAACTGAAGAGGCGAAAAGGGAACTTATGGCACAATATGACTAACAGAAGGGATCGGTTGATAAGACACATTCTGAGCCATCTATCAATCGCCAATTTCAAATGAACGAAGTGTGCAGAGTAGATACTATAAAGAGAGATCAAGCCTTGAACACAATAAGCAGGTTCAAGTGGATGTAGAGTTCAATAGTTACGCAGCGATAAAGAGGTCTGCTCAGGATGGACTAGCGTGGAGACTTCGAAATGAGGATCAGATCAACAAAACAATCCTCTCAGGTATGTCCCACGTCCAAGTTCACATTCAGTGTACCAAAAGCTTCTGTAATGAGATGTAAATCACATCACTATCATTGTAAAGCTGATCACCTATTTTCTACTTCACAAAATACTTCATATTAATGTAGAAATTTTATAAAATGCAATGGCTGAAGAGTGACAACCTTGTCACTACCAGCCCATCCTAGTAGGGCAAAATGTAAATAACTGTTAAATAAAAAACAAGTAAAAGATAATTAAACAGCTACATATTTGCAAATTTGATAGAGTTATTCACCTCACTTGGCTGTGGCAGCTTTGAAGACCAGATGACTTCCCACATTGCCGCTTATGCTAGTAACAATATTACAGCTGTGAGGTTTTAACCTTGTAGTTTGTGCAAACCAGAATAGAGACTTACCTATTTGCATGCCTGAACGAACTGGTGGTCTCTGGTCCTGAAGGTACTAGGTTCAATACCAGATAGGGTTGGGATTTCTCCTCATTCCTCCGTGATTATCCCAGGTCCAGTCACTCCAAATAAGTACTGCATAAGTAGATGGATACTGCATGTTCTCCACCAGGCTTACCTGAGGCCTGTCACTATCAGTGATATCTACTGCCAATTCCCGATCATCAAAACCACCTCAGGTTTTTAAACAAAAGTTAATCAGTTTGTTATAAATTTTAACTGAATAAAAATGAATGAAAATGAATTAATTATAAATTTTTATCTGAATAAAAGTAAAAAAACCTCAAGTACGAAAAAAATTATATTTGAGACTAAAGGGATGAGAAAAATTTAACCAAAATCTGGATTTTCCGTTCATTTCTTCTTAAAAATTAATATATTTAATGTTTCTTTTTTTCCTTACAAATCAACACACTAATAAAAAGCTTAATTGAACTTTGACAATATTTTTAAAAAACCTTCCCTATGGGTGACCTTTGAGAATATTCTGAATTGAATAATTTAAAAGGGTATTACAAATTAAATAAAAATAATTAGATTATACAAATAGTTAAATATTTAATAGGAAATGAAATAAAGGCAAGGAAGAATTGGAAGCCATTATCTTATTATGAAATAGAAAGAGATGATTTTTTAAACATTTGAGGTTAAACGATTAAAGAAATATTCCCCATTTCTACAAATGTGTCTGAGGAACAAAAAATAACGAGGTGAATCCAGTAAAAAAATATTTCCATTTTCTACCAATCTGTTTGCGAGAGAAAGACCAGAAAAACAGTTAATCAATATTAAGTCGATACAGTATTTAAAAAAATTACAGACTGCAAATTTCGAAAATGATATAAGGTTACTCGAGCATAATCATTTTTTAAATGCAAAAAAACTGAATATTACTAAAGCAGCTAAAGAAAATCTTATACAATGGTTTGAAAAAAAAATTTATTCAGCCAGTACAGAATATAGACAGATAATAAATTTATGGAGCATGGACGTCAAACACAGAATTTTAGGATTCTTACAGAAAACTACATAATTTAAAAATTTACGACTGAGATACTATACTGATGCATTAGCTCCATACTTAACAGCTAAATGCAATCGTTCGCTCGACGAAAGATCTGTACCCAAAGACTGGAAAGATGCTCAGGTCACAGCAATATTCAAGAAAGGTAGTAGGAATAATCGACTAAATTACAGGCCCATATCGTTAACGTCGATATGTAGCAGGATTTTACAACATTATTGTGTTCGAACATTATGAATTACCTCGAAGAAAACGGTCTATTGACACACAGTCAACATGCGTTTAGAAAACACCGTTCCTGTGAAATACTACTAGTTCTTTATTCACATCAAGTGTTGAATGTTATTGAAAAGGGATTTCAGACCGATTCTGTATTTCAGGATTTCCAGAAGGCATTTGACACTGTACCACAGAAGCGGCTCGTAATGAAATTGGGTGCTTATGAAATATCATCTCAGTTATGTGACTGGATTTTTAATTTCCTGTCAGAGAGGTCACAGTTCGTAGTAATTGATGGAAAGTCATTGAGCAAAACAGAAGTAATTTGTGGCGTTCCTCATGGTAGTGTTATAGGCCCTTTGCCGTCCCTTATCTGTATAAGTGATTTACGAGACAATGTGAGCAGCCGTCTTCCATTGTTTGCAGATGATGCTGTCGTTTATCGACTAATTAAGTCATCAGAAGATCAAAACGATTTAGAAAAGATATCTGAATGATGCAAAAGGTGGCAATTGTCCCTAAGTAACGAAAAGTGTGAGATCATCCACATAAATGCTAAAAGGGTCTCTTTAAAAACTGGTTACATGATAAATCAGTCTAATCTAAAATCCATAAATTAAACTAAATACCTAGTTATTACAATTATGAGCAACATAAATTGGAAGGAACACATAGAAAATCTTGTGGGGAAGGCTAACCAAAGGCGCCGTTTTATTAGCAGGACACTTAGAAAATGTAACAGACCTACTAAGGAGACTGCCTACACTAAGCTTGTCTGTCCTCTTTCAGAATACTTCTGCATGGTGTAGGATCCTTACCAGATAGGGCTAATGGAGTAAATCGAAAAAGTTTAAAGGAGGTCAGCACGTTTTGTATTATCGCGAAATATGGAAGAGAGTGTCACAGAAATGGTACAGGATTTGGGCTGGACGTTATTAAAATAAGGCGTTTTTCGTTGTAACAGAATCTTCTCACGAAATTTCAGTCACCAACTTTCGCCTCCGAATGCAAAAATATTTTGTTGACACAGACCTACACAGGTAGGAAAGATCACCACGATAAAATAAGGGAAATCAGAGCTCGTATGGAAAAATATAGGTGTTCACTGTTTTCGCGTGATATATGAGATAGCAATAATAGAGAATTTGAGGGTGGTTCGATTAACCTTCTTCCAGGCACTTAAATTTGATTTCCAGAGTATCCTTGTAGATGCAGATGTAACACATAAGATCATTTAACGTATAATGCATTGCTCTTTATGTAAAAATTATTGTAAAAAGTATTCATCCTGACGATTATTTCAGAGAAAAATATATATTGTATTACGTAATAATGGTAATTTACAATTAAAACATTCTGATTTGGTTCCAATTTAGCTTATTAATTTATGAGAATATGATTTTCATTTGTTTGTAAACAAACTTAATTACAAAGGAAAAAATTAATTTAATACCAACTAATGAAAATTATTAGATTAGTTGTCATAAAATGACAACAAATTTTGAAATGAAATTTTTGGGTACTTCTAATTTTATGCATTTAAGACTAGATAAACTTCCTTCAAACTTGAAAATTAACATAAAAAAATTCCAGAAGATTTAATAAATTTAATAACTTGAAAGGGTGTTTATCCTTGTGATTAAGTAGATGGCAGCTAAAAAATTAAAGAAATAGAACATACAAAAAAATTACATTAAACTGCAAGTAAGTGATAAATGTGAAGAAGATTAGAAAAATGCTAATTAGTATGGGAAAATTTTCATATAAAAAAACTTCCTAGAATACCATGATTAATTCATAATACTGCATTTTTATTGTTAGCTAATGTATTACTTTTGAAACTCTTGCATAAAAACTCACGATTATGATCGATTTTGAGATTTCGCAACTTCTGCTTTATCTTGGGTAGTAATGTTAAAATTGACTGATCAACCAATTGAATAATTACATAATTACAACATGATTTTAATGGCTGAAAAAGGAATAGGAGGTGTTATATCCCAATATTGCTAAAGATATGTAGAAGCAAATAATAACTATATGAAAAAAATTGGTTGAAAATAAGATAAAAATTATTTAGCCTATTTAGATGAAAATAAATTACCTTTTATTAGCAGTGGTGTGAGTAAATATTTACCATATGGTAGATTTCAGTGAGATGATTCAGAAAGTTCTGATCCTAAAAAAAAGTGAAATTTCAGACACTTCCAGAAATGTTTATATTTTTGATGTAGATTTAGAACATCCAAATAATTTTCATGATGTACATAAACATTTACCATTGGCCCCCAAAAATAAATCTATATGGGAACTTGAGAAAAAATTATTAATTACTTTAGGTAATAAATATAATTATGTTCTTCATTACAGGAATCTTACATTATATATCTCTTTAGAAATTAAAATAACAAAAGTAGATAAGTTTATAAAATAAAAACAATCTGATTGCTTGAAAAAGTATACATATTGAAATAAAGAAACAAAGACAAAAGCAAAAAAAAAGATTTTGTAAGAGATTTCTACAAATTTTGGAGTAATTAAGTATTTTGAAAAACAATAACAAATAAACTAAGTATAGTCGATAAAAAATTCATCGCAGATCAAGCTAATTTTTCCTCAATAAACCTATTTATATTATTATAGCTATCATCGACTTATTGATAGAAATAATGTATAATTGTCGCTAGTATGTTACAAATCCAAATAATGGAGAAAATATTGAACTTTGTTATCAATATGCTGATTGTTAAACTGAAAAATTGAAGATTTTTTTGATGATGTGAAAGCAACGATTTATTATTTTGTTACAAGTGAGTATTCAGAAAATAATATGTATAGTAAAGCTCTAGCAAAGGTAAAAGAATTGTGCATAATGAAAAATGATTATGAAGGAAATTAATTGAATTTTGATGTTTAACGCCGATAATGTATGGTTATGTAATTGATGATCAGGAAGAGAAAATTTTGAAAGTGCATAAAGAAATGTCCCCTGCAGAACAAATATGCCTTCAGCACTACAAGGACTGTCTGTTCAATGATTCTGAATAATATAGAACAAAGAGCATGATACAAAGCAAAAAACACGAAATCTCTGCAGTTAAAATCAATAAGAGAGCATTAAATCCACATGACAGCAAGATATGCACCTCAGAAAACAAAATGGATACATTGCCATATCTACATCATAGAATAAATAATTACATTTAAAATTCCCATTCAATATTCTTTATTTTTCAATTTAAAAACAATTTACAGTTGAAATCACATGTTATATTCTAGAACACATTTTTAACATTTATATCTGGATTTATCCTTGAAAGAAGGATTCTTATAAAAACAATTTAAACCTTCAATGTCCTAATAATTTGCACATTCCTTTTTAATCAGCATCAGCCAAAACAGACTTTTTATCAGCTTTTTATCGTCATTTCCATAGATAATACTTGTGTGTGTTCCCGACTTGGAATTCGTTTTAAATGTTCTTTGCAATAGTATTTAGAAATGGTTTTCCCATAACACTAAAATTTTATTTTTGGAAATATTTTAATGTTATTTGTTTAAATGAGGTCTACACACAGTTCTGTCACTGTCCTTTTTAAATATATATGAAATGATATTATCTATCGATGTTTCAACCCTCGAATTTTTTTTCAAATCTTAGAATGGGCACCTCGGTAAAAATTTATTACGAAAATTAAAAATTAAAATGCTAAAAATTAATTTTAGAAAAAACAGTAATTAGTTTTTTATAATGTAACAGTACTTTTGGTATCCAGCTGTTATGAAAATAATCGAAAATAAGCTACATAAAAACTTTATGATCTTTGTTTTTTTTTAAATTCTTTCTACAAGGTATTTATCTCAAAGTTATTTTTTATGTAGTTCTTATTTTTAAAAATTTCATTTTATACTTTTTAATAAATATGTAACTGTATTCGAAAATATAATATCTTGATTTCAGAAATTTTTATTAACAAGTTGGCTGTGTTTCCTTTTTCAAAAATTCTATTTAATTTAAATATTCTTACTTTAACCCCATTGTATATTTTGCATCATTATTATGTATATAGAAAACTTTTCTATGAACTTCTATTGGTTTCATTTTTGTTGTAGAACACTTTGTATTACTGTATTCAAGGACTGATTTTGAGGCTATATATGTCCATCTATAATGACCATGAAGGGCAAATGTTTTCATATTTTTTTCTTTTAATATTCTATTAAACATTTCTGCAACAATTTAATTCTGTAAAAGTGGAATGCTGATTAATGCTGCATTTTTTATGTCCTTAAAAATCTTTATTATAAAATTCTTTTCCATTATCTATTTGCACATCGTTTGTAATTCTCACCCCAAATAGTTTTTCATAAGCTTCAGCTACATTAAACCTGTTTTATCTTTAACTGGAATAGCTCAAGCAATATTTGAGAAGTTATTCATACATTTTATTTGCTTTTGGAGTTCCATTTAATTTTCAAGAATCCATTTCTACTACATCTGCTTGCAATAAATAATCTATATAGAAAGAAACAATATTTCTTCTTTTAAGATGTTTCCTTAGTGGTTTATGTAATTCATTGATAACTTGTTCATTAGTATTCAGACCATCATCTACAATAATTTTAATGAGTCGCTCTTTCTAGTGTTGCACACTGTGCAGAGACCTTCAATCCCCTGCCTTCCACTTTTGGTGGTGACTGTTGGAGGCTGACAAGTCTCAAAGGGGAAGGCCTCAGAGACTGCCAACCGATTCAGCTCAGATTTGGCAGGTAGCTTGTGTACAACCTAAAACGAAGGAATCTAAGATATTTTGGGTCAACACCCCCACGTTTTTGATAAAATCACCCCTAAAAGTTATGAAGAGCGGTCGACTCAAAGTTGGCAGGATTGATAGATAATTGTAAATAGAGCATTTTTGATCGCCTGGTATGGTCTCCGAAAACGCATATTTTTCCAGAAATCGAGGTAAGGAACTTTTGTAACTGCCGCTTCTGTACCCACATGGTCAACGCTTTTCGCCGACAGCATCAATAGTGCAACAGCCAAGGTAACTGGCTGCGAATCTCAAAGAAACGTAGTGGATGTTATTCTTTTGGTTTGTATTTTTCGATATCTCAATTGATAGGGATAGGATGGCTAATAAGGTAAGTAAATCAACAAGGAATGGTAATAAGGTAGCAAATAAATTTCTCGAACCTCTTGGGATAGTATACAACTAAAATGTTGCTCCAGGTCACTTTACAATGGCTCTTCCAGTCACTGTTACGGGTCCTCACTTTTCTTCAACAACTAGATGGATGGTACTTTTCATATTAACATTCGAAACAAATATACTCACGGCACCAAGAGCATCTAATGAATGCAATCTTTCGACAGCTACACTGTTCCTTCCCTATGATATGACGAAGAGGCAACCAGGACAACAGAACTATCCCCACATGCATTCTATCCCGTGCCTCGCTGTAAACAAGCATCGCGCGGTTGGCTATCTGTGATCCCTCATGAGGAAGTCACAGCACTTTTACTCTGAGTTGTTTTCATGCGACAAGGCTTAAAAGTTTAATACTTTACTAACTCAAGGCGTTTGGGAAATTAGTTTGCCCACCTAATTATTATCTTTATTTATTGATTTACTTACCTTACTAACCCTCCTATCCCTATCAATTAAAATATGGAAAAATACAAACGAAAACAATAACATCCGCTAGGTTTCTTCGAGATTCGAACCCGGGTTTACCGATTACCAGCCAGTTACCTTGGCTGTTGCGTTTCGGCGCTGTCGGCGACAGGCGATAACCATGTGGGTACAGAAGCGGCAGTTGTAAAACTTTCTTACCTCGGTTTCTGGAAAAGTATGCGTTTTCGGACCCCATACCTGATGATAGAAAATGCTCTATTTACAATTATCTATCGATCCCGCCAATTTTGAGTCGATCGCTCGTCATAACCTTTAGGGGTGACTTTCTCAAAAACGTGGGAGTGTTGACCCAAAATATCTTAGATTCCTTCGTTTTCGGTTGTACACAAGCGACCTGCCAAATCTGAGGTAAATCGGTTGTCCGTCTCTGAGGCCTTCTCCTTGTCAGTAAATTCTCTGTGCTTCAAACACCAAATATGTTCATTCGTTATTTTAATAAAAATTAATTAATTAATTAATCAACTTCCTTTGATCCTAAAGACAATTCACCAAATAAAATTAATTTGTTTTCATCTTTTGGTACATGTTTAATGGAATCTTTTACTTTTACAGTTACAAAACTTGTTTTATGTTCGATTTTTGATTCTGTGTCAGTACTCACTTCGTAAACTTCATCAAAAACACTTAATATCAAAATCTTTTGAATATAAATGTGTTTTATAATCTGACCAACAACATAAGCTTTATTAACTTGCAACTGGCATTGCCAGTTATTATCAAGTGTTTGAGTGAAACACTAGTGTAACGATTGAATTAATGATATCCAGAGATTTATGACTCTATATGACATTTTTATTTATTTGGAGAGATGCATATGGGGCCTGAAGATGGCGTAGTGAAATTCTGAAACTGGTAACCTTCAAAGAAGATAAAATAACTTCTTAAGTTACACAGCTGTTGGGAATTTTATTGCCATTGGCTATTACTAAACCAGAAATGTCTCCTGTCTATGATGGACAAACTGAGATCAAATTTTATGGTTTATTATGGAATTCATCAATAATAATGACACTATAAAAATGTACGATATTTAGCTGCTTAGCAAGATTTGCTATATCAAAATTTGATATTAGTTTATTAATATTTTTATTATTTTTTGGAATATTTTTTTCCATGGCTTTTCTTCTCCATTGGTAAATTATGCATTTCTGTTCTTCTAATTCTTTATCACCTTTGTTCTTGTTCCTTACTGCTTTTGCAAGAACGCCCAATCTGTCTGCTAATGAACCAAGAGTCACTAAATATTGTAATCTCACCAAAAATAATGGAAGAAATACTCTTTCATGTTTTGTTAGCCCTGGACCTTCTTTCTTTTTTTATTAGGTATGCAATAACCTTTCACAACATTTGACATAATGTTGTGATAAATTACCACCAGTTTTCTTCTTTCTCTCTCTCTCTCTCTCTTTCTCTCTTTCTCTCTCTGTCGTTTGTCTGCCTCATGTAAAACATTATCAATACTGTCTCATTGATCATTATTTAGTGAAGTTTTAATTGCCTTTGGAATAGTTTCAACACTGTGTAGCAAAGTACAATGAATTGGCAAGTTATTCATTTGTATTGATAAAAAAATTTTAAGGATTAATATTTTTTGTAGTCCCTACTATAGACATCAACATCTACACCCATACCTAATTTTCTCTTTCCATACATTATTCCTCTAGCTGTCCACCCTTGGTAGGTGAATGATCAGCACAACGGATTGTCAATCCTCTGGGCCTGGGTTCGATTCCTGGTTCTTTTGGGGAATTTCCTCTGCCCAGTGACTGGGTGTTGTGCTGTCCTCATCATCATCCTATCATCCTTATCGACTGCAGGTCGCCAAAGTGGCGTCAGATTGTAAGACCAGCACCCGGCAAATGGTCTGCCTGACAGGGGACCCTAGCCATACAAATAAATAAATAAATTCCTCTCACTGCTGTAGCATCTAATTTTTCTCCAATTAATGAGTCAGAAGCATCCATTCTTTCTTTTGCAGTTGGCTGAAATTCTTTAAATGCTTCATGTCTTTTTTCCTAAACCTTTAGTATCTCTATGTGCAGTATCATGTTTTTTGCAAGTTTAATATAGTGGATTTATTGTTTGATCGCCTATACCTAATCTTTCTTCTAATTTGGTTTCTGGATCACTATAATTATAGCCAGGGGGATACCTTTTGAATGATACTTGATTGATTTAAGTATTAAGTAATTCTTTTCCATATTTTTCATTTCCCCAAAATGTATGTGTCAAATTATTCAAAAATCTAATTGGGTGTGGTATTCCTTTTGCGTTTTTGATAACAAAGTAACTTAATTTGTTCATTGAAATGTGTGTTATTCCAAATTTTTCTTTATGATAATTTTTATTGCCAGTGAATTCTTCTCTATGAATTACTGCTAATCTGTCGATTAAATCTCTAACATCATTCATCCAAATGTATTCAGTTGGTTATTGTGTATATTTCTTACTGAGCCTTCAACTTTCTTTGCATCTGAAAAACCTGGACTGTAAAGAGTTTGACTTAATTTTGGAAAATAACCTTCAATAGTTCCTTTCAACAAACTATTGCATTTAATACCTCTACTTGTTTTTATTTCATTATTTGGAAATGCTTACCATTCCTATTCTATGGTGTCTTCTATGGAATTCTTATTTTTAGAGCTGAATCAGTTTTATTCATTTAATTTTTGAATTCTTTATTCATATAACTGAGTGTGTTATTGCGATTGAGTGGCAAGTCATCCGTTTTCAAAAGAAGATAATCACATGTAAGAGACAGCTATAGTAATGTTTCACTATTTGGGTTTTATACAACATTTATAATGCCAAATATCACATTGAAAAATAATGTTGTATTTGATGGAGAAACTATATAAATTCCTGCTGGACAAAATAGCTTGAAGAATTTAGAAAAAATTATTGACTCAAAAGGGCCTAATACTCACATGAAAGTACATGAAATTTTAAATATAGTTATTATTGAGAGTGATATGAAATAATACATGGATAAAAAGGATAGCATTGGAACTATATTTGTATTTAAAACCGAATTATTGAAGACAATACAAAACTGTAACTAATGACATACCTAACATTATTCCATTTGAGTTAATCAACATTAATTTTAATTTGGCTGATGGAATATATGTAAATCATTGTCATCATTTTCATAGAATATTACTGCTACATTACTACTTCATTCATACCCAGTTACAGTTTGGTGGACCTATAATTCATAAGCCACATTATCCTGTACACATGCCAATTTTTGATACTATACAGGATTTAGAAATAAGTACAACAAATGAAAAATATAATTTGTTTAGTGTAACTGTTATTTCTGAAATGTCTTAATAAATATTATCCTTATTAATTGAATAAGATTGAGAGCTATCAGTTTTACTCATTCCCTGTGAATGGGAAGACTAAATAAAACTTAAATAGTCCTAGTAAGAAGACAAAGATTAAAATCATATTGGTGTTGGTTGCATTCTTGCTAATCAGTACAATTGTATGAGAGCTTAAATATTACTGGAGATGATGGTACAGATTATCTGACATACTATGGAAAATCCAAATAAAAAGTTGGTTGACAACTATGTGGAAATACTGTTAAGTGTTATTGCCATAAAGACATGGAATATTATTTTGTCAAGGATTGAGTACCCTTTCATTTTTTCATCATGCTTATGCAACTGACTTTGTCTCTAGCCAATGAGATAATCAAGGAAGCTGATATCCTCAATAATGGGTAGATAGAAAGTAAGAAAAAAGAAGTACTACTTTCACTAGAATTTCTTGCTGGGTTCTTTAAAGACTGTAAGAAAGTTATGTGAGAAGGAGATTTAACTGTAATTTTTACCTGGAGGTCTAGTACAAAAGATCCTATTTTTTGGTGGTCTGACTGTAATCAAGCTGGAGCTGAAATAAAAGAAATGTTTCCCAAAAAAGGTCAAATTGTGGTGTCAGTGGAAATTCGTGTTCCTCTGATTAGATACGAAGTAGAGTATTCACTCCAGCTGGAGGAAGAAAACACTAAAAAATCCAAATATTCCCAAATCTTTATTTCAATGATAAACCACTGAGACAGATTAAGAAATTTTCAATCAGATATCACCAATTACTATAGTTCTGCAGAATCTGATATGTCATACTTAATCTTCATTGTTTTTCAAAATAATTGGAAAAATAATCAGTTGACTGATTGAAAAAAATGAAATGATTGTACGGCATTGTTGGCCGGGAGCCCCATGCGGGGAAGTTCGGCCACCGTACTGCAAGTCCTTTTAGTTGACGCCACTTTGGCGACTTGCGAGTCAATGATGATGAAAGACACACAACACCCAGTCATCACGAGGTAGAGAAAATCCCTGAACCCACCAGGAATCGAACCCAGGAACCCTTGCGTGTGAAGCAAGAATGCTACTGCAAGACCACGTACTGATTATTCTTTTTTCAGTGATGTTAAATTGCAGAGTGTCTGTGTAAAGAATGGTAGAATTGTAATTCTGCAATACCTTTTTGAAGGCATATGACATTTTCCAAGATTTTTAACAAGTCACACAATTAAATAGTGATGTCAATGTTAATCCATTCAATTTCATATGGACTTATTTTATGTTTGTTATAAACATGTTCAGGAGAATGAATCTGTTAGCTACTCAAAAAGCTAATATTAAATTGTGTTCAACAGTCAACAATAAAATTCTGAATTAAAAAATTGCTTATATAATAATGCCTGGCAAAGAGAATTTAACATTTAATGCTCAACTCAGAATATAAACTTAGAATTTTAAATCTATATAAAATTATCTTTTATAGTTATTGAGTGAAAAACTTGTACAAACAGTATACAAAATTCTAAAAAAATTTGTATTATATTTGGTAAATCACAATATTCATAATTTTTGGGTAAAAATCTTGATTATCATAATAAATATGTAAGAATAAATCATCAATATTTTTATGATAATTCAAAAATATTTAGGTCATAAAAAAGAGAAAATTTGACTTTTGCATTTCTTCCCAAATATCAGTAATGCATTCTTTATAATTAAAAAATAATTCCCAGTCTTCAGACCAATTGTCTTCACTATAATTTAGCATATAATCAATACCTTCTTTGTGTTTCTTGCTTCTAAAATATTTCATGGTTATAGATGGTTTAAAATCGTTTGTGCAGATATTATATTTGACTTTTATCTCTCTTGGTTTATTAAAAATATTTTCTGTCTTGGTTTATTTAAAATATTTTTGTCCAATTTAAATTCCCACCACACATCATATGTTTTGTATTTAATTTATAACGAATAATGTTATAAGAATGAAAAAATAAAGTTTTTATTAAAATCTTTTAAAAAATTTTCCCCTTTATTTTCAAATCTAAAGTTTTTTCGTTCACAAGATTTCTTGTTCTTTATTCAGCTAAAAATTTATTGTTAACTATTTTTCATTCATTGTTTTATATTTGGTTAAACTTTGTAATTAACTGATTTTGTTTCATTTAAAAGTCTGGGGTTAATTTGGTGATAGGAAATCGACAGTACAGACGGACACAGCCAGTAGCCCCACTACTGGGGCAGGCCTATGGCAGAACCAGCAATGTACATCTACTTGCATATCTCTCCCAGGGATTAAAGACAGCCAGGGTGATGTGTCTGCCACTATCCACCTCCTAGTTTCACTGCAAGAAATAGCTGCACTCTACCTACAGTCAGGCCAGTTAGTAGAGTAATGGGCTCAAGTCACAAACACAGACTCAAATAAGTGGCGAAATCATAAACTTTCGTACTGTTAATATTGGAGGTATATTACTGGGTGGTACACAATTGACACCGTGTGATTTGACTTCATCTTTTGTTTTCAAATAATTAGTATGTTACGATGAACATATAAAGGCAGCAACAATACTTTTGAATTGACGAATGTCTCAGGACGCAGCAGATGAATAGAAATGCAATCCTTTTGCTAGAAATTCGCCATTGTCTGATTGCCTCACCTGTAGTTGTTCAGAAGGGATGGATGTTTAGAGTTCCTTCTTCTGTCCACGTGTTTATTGGAGACGGAGCATTCGTTCAAACCGATGAAGGATGGGGAAGATCATCAGTTGTAATATTTTCAAAATAGTCTTCCCTTAATCCATTTAGTTTTACAAAAACCATCACAATTGTAAATCAGGAAGACAGGGCTCTGACGCGTGGGCCTCCAGAAAGCGAGTCAAGTTGTCTTAACTACTGACATTCTCGCTCGGCAGCTGCCTGAAGAACGACTTGATGTTTTACTCGTGAACTATCTTCGCACCAGAAGATTTTGCAAAAGGTTGTAGCCTTGTCAGTTGGCGCCGACGGTACAATTGGTTCAGCTGTCACTAAACGACGCATGTTTGTTGCAAGGACTTCGATACTCATGTCATGCAGGCACACAGAACACTTAAATATTTTTTTATCGATTTAATATTGGTCATCTCGTGGTGCAACTCCAGAAAAATATGTGCGTTTGCCTCCACAGCTGAGTGGTCAGCATGGCCAACTGGCATGCCGGAGAAATCGGTTCCGACTAACGGTGTTATCAGAGGTTTTTCCTTGCTGGGAGGATGGAGAAGCTCAGCCTGGTGACGTCAAAGTGAGGAGCTACTTGACGAAGTAGTAGTGACACCAGGTGTGCTAACACGAAAACGGTCGAGACAGCGGTGTGCTGTCTTCACGCACTTCCGTACTGCAGCTCGATGACGCTATTGGCTGAGGATGACATGGCGGTCGGTCGGATACGATTGGCCCGTCTTTTGGCAAAACGGTAGTGCTTCTCATTATCAGCTCATGATAATAAATCACTAGTCGGCTGCTACATCAGAAGACAATTTCGAAAGAGGATGGAGGGGATTTAAAGCGAGATCCGTCTCGGTACTGTAAACCTCGTACGCCGTAGTTCTCCAGCTGGTGCTAGATTGCAACGAACTTAGTGATGGGAACGTGTTGTCCACATGCATAATGCATTCCCTCAGAACACTTTCGATGTATAATATAGACTTAGCTGGAGAGTCCTTTTTGTGCTGCAGTACCGCGTCTAGTACCGTAACTCGTCGCTGCGACTTGGCTGCACTGATCCGCGCTGTGTCGGCCACATACATAATGCATGCGGCTGATAGGCGATGTGGCGCGGTCCGCCTTATCTGCGACCTAGTTGGCCGCCGGCAAGTTGTGCTGTCGCGCCGGCTTCTGCGGCGGCAGCAGGTGTCTCCCTCTAGTAAGAACAGCCCTTAGGACCTGATCAGTGCCTGGGCTGGAATTGGCAGTGGTCCTTATCGAGTGGGTAATCCAAAAATCTTGGTTGCAGGTCACCATGTTGCGAACGACCCATTTTTAGCTTTCTTACCTCACCGCTTCCCAGAAAAAGAGCTACCGCGTACAGAGGCGTGGCGCTTAAAATAAATGGAAAAAGTCACAAGCGATCTTGGAATCGTAGCACAAATTAATAAGTCCAGAATTTAGTGACATTTGCCTTCTAATCAGCTCGACGTTATTCCAATAGCATTTCTGAAAACAGAAAGGACTTCGCCCTAACTTTGGATCAGCATCAAAACTGGGCAGAGAATGGTGTCACCATCTGCTGCAAGACTTCCGCTTGCATCTATGCTCTCAAAAAGTTTCGGAACATATTTCCACAAGATGTGAAATGTAAATTAATAAAAGGAAGCGTCTACAGGACCTCCACTATCGTGATGCAATTCAGCATGGCACGAGCAGCGGAAACAGAAGATGGTTGGAGCTAACCATGTATGCTTGCGATTGTTACTTTTGTTGCATTCATTGATACGGCCACGTCAGTGCGTCAAGCGCCCAGTTAGGTTGAACCCGCTCTGACAAGCTAAGTGACTACCACACACTATGTATGCTTCACCGGACCATCAGTGCGAAAGAGCCCCATTGCCTCGTGTCAGACAAATACCTGTTACTTCACCATAATCGAAACCCAAGATCCGACCTACCTTGTATCATACCTCCATCTATTCGAAAAAACAAAAAGATTCACTAAATCCTTCTCCGTAGCTGCCCTCCACCTCTGGAATAAGCTACACTGCACTCTGTACACAATTCACTGCCCTATTGTATTTAAGAAGAAGCCTCCTTCTGTTACAGTCATAACGTTTCTGCAGAAACTGAAGCATAGTGAGCTCGGTCAAACAACAAAACCAATGTTCCTATCTTCCCTCCCTTAAGTTCTTCTCTCTTTTCCTCTGTTTATGGGTCACGCCTCCTTCTTTTCCCTCATATTCAATAACTCTGTGTTACAACATCCCTCTTTTCCTCCCTCCACCTCTCCTTCCTCCCATGCCAATTGTTGCTAGCATTTATAATGAAATCCTACCTTACAGTAATCTGTAATTATTGTTGTACTTACATAACTCTGTTTGTATGTTGTTTATCAGTACTATTCGAAATTCCAATTTCTAACGGTCGCAGGTTCGAATTCTGCCTCGGGCATGGATGTTTGTGATGTCCTTAGGTTAGTTAGGTTTAATTAGTTCTAAGTTCTAGGGGACT
Source organism: Schistocerca cancellata (assembly GCF_023864275.1). Taxonomy (NCBI): domain Eukaryota; kingdom Metazoa; phylum Arthropoda; class Insecta; order Orthoptera; family Acrididae; genus Schistocerca; species Schistocerca cancellata. Next base: position 319,924,949 of record NC_064630.1, on the reverse strand, counting down.
GATGACCTCAGATGTTAAGTCCCATAGTGCTCAGAGCCATCTGAACCATTTGAACCAACTTCTAAATGTACGAGCGCATGCCGGGAAGTAATGTCTTCGATTTTTATAAGTGGAAACTCTTAAGGCTTTCTAAATTAAAACAAACGTTATTAACATTCTACATCTTTATTCTTCTTGTCTTCGTATTTATTTCTTAACGTAGTCATCCTGGCGACGATCACCTTTCTCCCAACGAGAGACCAGCTCATTAATGTAGTCACTGTAGAATGTTTGATTTCGTTGACGGTGCCACAATCTGAACTCTACTTGCACCACTTCATAACGATCAAAGTGAAGTCCTCGAAGGCGTTCTTTAACTTCTGGAAACTGATGAAAATCGGATGGGGGAATGTCCGAAATGTATGGAGAATGATAGATGACAGTGAAACCAAGGCGTTGGATTGTTGGAGATGTTGCACCGCTGGTGTGTGGTCAGGCATTGTGATGCTGAGAGAGAGTGTGCTCCATGCGTGGCCCAATTCTTCGCCACGAGCTTTAAGTTTTGAGAGTCTCGCAGTATCTTGCAGAGTTTATGGTGGTGTCTTCAGGCACGAATTCCAAATGCCTTGAACATTCCGGAGCAGAGCGAGCATGACTTCGCCTACCGATGGCATGGTATTGAACATTTATGGTGACGGTGACCTCCAATGATGCTCTCTTCTTTTCGTGGTGAAACTGGTGAACCCATCTTTCATCCCTCTCACAGTGTTATTGAGGAACACATCACACTCATCCTCAAAACAAAAAAGACGCTATTGACTTATGTCCAGTCTACTCTGTTTCATGTCAGGAGAGAGCACTCGAGGCGTTAACCGCTCACACAGTTTCCTGTACCGCAGTTCTGCAGTGATGGCCTGTACACGGTCTCGTACATAACTCACTTAGCTGATAGCTGCAGCTGTGTTACCCGAGAATTTTCTCCGATGAGTTCATCAGCCAGGTTCCGATGAGTCTCGGCGGTTGCCTTACGCAGTCGTCCACTCCGAACTCTGTCACACACGTGGAGGTTAGCAAATGGTTCAAATGCTCTGTGCACTATGGGACTTAACATCTGAGGTCATCAGCCCCTTGAACTTAGAACTACTTAAAACCTAACTAACCTAAGGACATCACACACATCCATGCCCGAGACAGGATTCGAACCTGCGACAGTAGTGGTCGCGGGGTTCCAGACTGAAGCGCCTAGAACCGCTCGGCCACAACGGCCGTCGGAGGTTATCACCACGGTTTCCTTCATTACGAGCGCGAACAACCCAGTGCCGCACATTACATCGATACAATCATCACCGTACACAGCTTTCATTCTTGGTGGATTTAAGTTGGAGGCACATTTTCTGCAACTATAAACTAGATAACAGCACGCTGTTTCTCGCGCAACGACGTAGTTACGTTACACATCGCCTGTTACTCGCTACAGTTGGGAGCATCTAGCGACAGAGGGCTCCAACTTATGTCGCGAAGCGCAAAAGTCGACTGAGTAATATGCATCATGTGTAACAGCTCATTCGATGTTGAACAGAATAAAAATTCGGAGGCATCAAATTTCAGCACACCTTTGTGGTGCAATATGCTTACCGTAAAATTTGTAAAATGCATGATTAGATGTGAGAGGGCCGGCCGGAGTGGCCGAGCGGTTAAAGGCGCTACAGTCTGGAACCGCACGACCGCTACGGTCGCAGGTTCGAATCCTGCCTCGGGCATGGATGTGTGTGATGTCCTTAGGTTAGTTAGGTTCTAGTAGTTCTAAGTTCTAGGGGATTTATGACCACAGCAGTTGAGTCCCATAGTGCTCAGAGCCATTTTTTTTAGATGTGAGAGAGGTTAAACAAATCACTAAAAGTAAGTAAATAAATATGCGTCAGTTTCCTTCTATATCCTGACAGAGTTGTGAGCTAAAGATCCTGAACTAAACCGTTGCTAGTTTTAACCGTCTTTTGTGTTCATACTGTCCTTAAACAACGGGATAGAAGGTGTATTGCTGATGTTGAACATGTCGTGAAAATAGTCGTCATGGCAAATAGCCGTTATTTCTTGCAAATTAAAAAAGGGGAAAACTAACCAATAGCAACAAATTAAAAATAAACTATTCTAACTTAGACAACAATACGTACTTATTTAATTGACGTTTTAAAGTTTAGTTGGTTCTGTTAATATATGCAAATGCCATAACAATTTTACAGCCAAAGTGAGACTATTGGCGAACCAGAAAGTACATGTATGACGTAGGAATAGACAAAGATGAGCCGCGTTTCATTAAAAATTATATGAAGAAGTACTATATGAAAAGTCTGCCTCGATCACAAAGCATTTCATTTTTTTCAGCAGATATGTCCTGTGTCGTTGAATGAGGCACTGCAACCGGCCATATGTCCGTAAAACTACTTTACAATCAAGATAAAAAATTTTATGATTGTGACATTCCAGTGACGGTGCCACTATTTAAACTAAAATATAGTATGGACGAGATAAGCTGCTCTGCTAAACAGGAAGCTAGATCAGGTAAGGTGGCTGAACCAAGGGGAACATCAGAAATACGTGCGAGCATAAGAGCCTTTCTTTAATTAGAGAAGTCAGATCTTTCCTATACCCAAGTAGCCGACGGTGGAAGAAATTCCATAGATATCAGATTGTCTCATGGGATGGACCTAGCGAGGGTTGTTTACCATTGCCGCACCCCATTAATGTAAGAATGGAAGGTGGACTGTAGATTTGGGTTCTGGAAAAGCGTGGTACATCTACACAGGAAACTATGCACGGGACATTAATGGGACTACTCACGCACTGTTGTCTCAAGTTTTGGAGCCGTTGTCATAGAAGCGCGACAACAGAAATCGGACATATTTAGATGCACTTTAATATTTCAGTATCAGGCCATTGCAGATATTACTGAAGTCTAATGTAGATAGTCACGGAAATAAAATAGTATTCCTCCGCTAAAATGTGGTGGTATTCTCGTGCAGCCTTATTGAGCGAATATTTAGATAGCCAATATCAGACAGAGCTGCCTGCAGCGGGCATCTCATTTAAGGGTCGTGAGGATAAAGTAGCAGAGATGTTGACACGCACTGAGTCATGCACACAGTGATTTCTCCTCTAGTTATACACGCTATCGGAATGGGACAAAGTAGTTAAGTACTCTTTACGATGCGCTGTGTGGTGGCCTGAGTGTATTTGTAGACGGATGTGGCTCGACATCGTGTGGATGACTCTGATAATTTCTGTTGCAGTGTAGTGTGGCGTTTGAGTTTTTGTGGATGAGAATAAGACGAACAGATAGGGTGGGAGAGGGAGGGTTGGGGACTAAGCCCGACGGCACAGCCAGTTTCTCTCGAAAAGCTCCAAGGACGCCATTGATCTGACCACGCCTCTTCCATCACCATTAACACTCTATGAGAAGCTGCGAAGATGTTTGTGATTAAAATCTAACACAACTGTTAGAGCTGTACTCTGTCACATCTTCCCTACCGATCAAATCTTCTCGGCGAAAATTTATTTCACTACCAAGAGTCGAAACCGGCTACTTGAACATCGAGCACAGTCGCGGAAATGTGAGTTAGCTGCCTCATATACGTAGAAGAAACGTTGATGCTAAACTATAAGTGTACAGTTAACGATAGGATGTACAGCTACCATGAAAAGACGACAGGAAAAGCAAGGAAGAAAGGGTTTTATGTCCAACATTTACTAGGTCATTAGAAACGGATCACAAACTCAGAGTCAGGGCTAATGGGGAAGCAAATCCATCATGTCTTTTTAATATTAACGCTGCAGAATTTGTCTTAAACGCTTGAAGGAAGACACGGAAAACCGGAAGATGTATGGCCAGACGGGGATCTATGCCACGTTCTTCCCTACTACAAGTCCAGCGTCTTAACCAAAGAGCCACTCACTCGGTATGAGACGATAAATGTAAGTCGCCTTACAAGTGTGTGATGTGCAATGGCTAACATGCAAACTGTTACACCAGAGATAACCAGTCATGACGCTACCTGGCTGATAATCGAAGATTTCCATGCCTGTGGAATATGTTGGTTATAACTGCTCCGTTATGCGAGTTTATTTTCAGAAAAATGCTTTCTCTATACGTGTAAAATTGTGTGAATACATGTACGTATTTTGTGTGTCTAACGTTATTAGAACTTAACAAGAAATCATAACACAGCATATCATAATGACATGCTTGAACAGCTTATTGTCACCTTTCGAAATTTTCTTTGCATTGACATGGGGAACATGGCATGGGAGAATTATACGAGCATAGCGCACATAAAGGGTGTTGCCGTTCAATGACTGCAGAGCGAGTGACGACGATTTGAATAGGTATTGTATTGTATTGTATTGTATTGTATGTTAACAGGGGATCTAGAACGACGGAGAGGCTCCGTCCCTGCCGCAGCCGCAGTGGTCCACAACCCCACGACGACTACCGCAGTCCACTTCACCCCTCCGCCGCCCCACACCGGACCCAGGGTTATTGTGCGGTTCGGCCCCCGGTGCACCCCTCCCCCCCACCCCCCCCTGCAGGAAAGGTCTCACACCAGACGAGTGTAACCCCTATGTTTGCGTGGAAGAGTAATGGTGGTGTACGCGTACGTGGAGAACTTGTTTGCGCAGCAATCGCCGACATAGTGTAACTGAGGCGGAATAAGGGGAACCAGCCCTCATTCGCCGATGCATATGGAAAACCACATAAAAACCATCCACAGACTGGCCGGTTCAGCGGACCTCGACACAAATCCGCCGGGCGGATTCTAGCCGGGGACCAGGCGCTCCTTCCCACCCGGGATGCCGTGAGTTAGAACGCACGGCCAGTTTGAATACGTAGTTACAAGAAGGGAACGAACCCAAACATTCTTTTGTGCGGACATACGTTCCATCTGCTCTTACTATCAATTATGTCTCAACCAAACAATTATGAGATTCTTTATGTTAACCTCTTATCTCAGTACCTTGGAAAGGTGAACTGTGTTGTCCTGAAGAACGCATCATAGTATTAAAATCGAGGCTATATTCCCTTCTTCCGACTGATTATGAAATAGTCAGTAAAATTTATCCGAACTTCAGAAATAGTTACATTTGTAGGAAACTTTCATAGCAGAGCATACACAGGAAATTTCTACACTACTGACATGCTTTGAAACCATCACCTATAAACTTTACTTTGAAAATCATTGCTGTCCTTCATTTTCATCGTCCTCTGCAGTAGCTATTGCTGGTATCACGACCTCCTTATAAATGGTCTATACTCATATGGAATGTATGTAATTATCTTATGCATATCCTTGATGTTCTGGTCTAGTACTGAAATTTTGCCATTTTACGCCATTTCTGTTGGAATGTGGTGCATTCGTGTTCCTTTGCAACAATAAAGTGTGATTCACCACGCCATCAATAAACCCAATGTCGTTAAATAACATTAGGTAAGAGGTATTCTAATTGCCTATATCGAAAGTGAAGACATTATCATGGTCTTCATTGTTGTCGTTCTTGAAAGACTAACACGCTTGTAAACCGGCTAGAATAGTTAATATAAGAATAACTGATATTCATTTACCTTTAGCGAAGAATATCTAAATTCAGACGTCACACATTAAACATAAAATAATGCTTTGAAGTACTGCAGATACGTGTGTTTAAGCAACTGAACAGCATACACAAACACCTGCTGTTGGAAAAACCCTACAGCGTAGAGGGTGGATGAACTTGAAACTGGGATAAATTTCCTTCTTGAAACTTACGAATATTTCGAGTCCGATTAAGCCGGCACATGAGTAGTTTTCGTTCTCTTTTTGTAGCTCACAATGTGCATTTAGATTCTAACAAACGTTTGACGTACAAAAACAAATGTCGATTTTTGGACTCTCGTTTTCTTCTTGAAACTACCGGTACAACTGGACTCAGCACAACACCGTGACAAGAAGAGCAGGCTCAGTTACTCCCAGAAGGACTATACCACAAGGAGGTCATAGGGTTGTTCATCTGGCTCTGACAAACAGGCGAATGATAACAGCTGAAAGACAGACAGAGATTACAGACAGAGTGTCAGCACTAGTCGTCGGGAAGAGATTACTGAAGGCTGAGATCTAGAGCTTCCATGCATTGTTTGCCTCTGGAACCTAACCACAGACATCGGGAACTTGCATCCTGTAGATCCAGAGTCAACTGAGCCATTGGGTGTCATTCAGTAGAGTTCAACGGTGAGTTTCGTCCCTTCTGTGGAAGTCAGATCAATGACAACGTGTCTGTATGTGACCAGGAGGAAGGTCACAGGTAGAAGCCATTCTCGAGACCCATTGTAAAGTGGCTCAGTTATTCCCGCATCCCAACCCTATATAACATTTCTTTCCTCTAAGTACTCACCAGGTCTGTCAACATAATGAATGGGTAACTGAGATGTTCTTTTCATAATTCGTATTACTACTTGCAAAATGCATAGATAACTCCACACAGTCAAACTAGGAACTGAATCAGCTGTTCAATTAAGTGCGCGAGAAGCTGCATTTTTCCATTTATTCGGCACAGCAGCGAAGAAGAGAGAGACGGCAGAGGGACGCAAGCATTCGACCTTCACCACAGCGTTACGCGTGGAGCGTTAAGTGTCTTCAGGGCCGATGCAGCCTCCAGCTTCGCTGTGTCCGGGGCTGGTGATGGGAGGAGACGTGCCGGGTGGCTAAAAGCGCTCGTCAAGGGCATGCGAGGCCCACGAGAAGGACAGGCCGCGGTGCGTACGTCACGAAGGTAGGCCTGAACTCGCTCGCTCGCTCGAATTCAAATGGCTCCGAGCACTATGGGACTTAACTTCTAAGGTCGTCAGTCCCCTAGAACTCAGAACTACTTAAACCTAACTAACCTATGGACAACACACACATCCATGCCCGAGGCAGGAATCGAACCTGCGACCATAGCGGTAGCGCAGTTCCAAGCTGTAGCGCCTAGCACCGCTCGGCCACCACGGCCGGCGCTCGCTCGTTCAGCTCCGCAGACAAAATGCGTTCCTAATCCTGTTAACTCGCAGCTGGGTGTGCATCTTGTACTGTAATATGCTATTATGTAGTCTTAATGATTAACAATACTACATCAAAATTCAATTTAAGATCAGTACTCGATATCAATGTTATAACGGCTTGTTTATAGCCCCTGTCAATCGATCCCACACACGTACGACTGGCTTCATGTCAGAGGAACTAGCAGGACACCCTATTCTGTTAGTGCTATCATGCTGTAGGATCGTGCTGTTCACGAGAACAGCACGATGAGCACGCATGTTGTCATTCATCAAGATGAAATTGTCACCAAAATAACGCCGATACGGTTCCACAATTGTTTGCAGAATGTCGACCCGGTACCGTAGAGCAGTGAGATTGCCCTGGATAACCACCAGAGACGTACATCGCTCCACCGCCACCTTGTTGCGCATGTGTTCGAGGCGTTTGATTTTATCAGGTTGTCTGCTATTATCAAGGTACAAACAGAACCAAGTTTCGTCCGTAAACAACATTTAACGCCAATTCTGGAGCGTCCATTCCACACGATTTCTTGCCCACCTCTAGCGGAATAGATGGTGTTCTGGTGTCTGACGTGCTGCTTGCAATGTTCGTCAGGCGTGGAGGTTCGCTTTAGGCAATCGTCTCTTCACATTTTGGTGCGATACATCACGTCCTTTAGCCTCTTCGAAAGCCGTATTCAGTTGTGGAGCATTCAACCCACATTTCCTTTGACTAAAAAGTCATAGATATCGATCACCCTGTGCACCTGTCGAACGTAGACGGCCTGTACGGTGTAAGTCCTCAACACGACCTGTTCATTGGAACCTCTACCATGTCCGCAACACATGACTTTGACTCCGATGAAGACGTCGAGCACTTCCCACAATATCAATGCAATTGTGTGACATATCGGGTTGATGCAAAACTTTTGTTGATGTGTTTAGTTTCATATCAGCCTTCGCGCAGCAATTCTCATGAACTGGCAGTGCATATGTTTCAGAAATGGCTTGAAATTCGTCAACATGACAAAGTGAGGCCGTTTATTTTGCCCTAACTATTGGAATATTGTAATTGTATCCTGTTGCGGTTCACAGCTCATACTGGTGGTGTTGATTGACACAAGGTATTTAATAGAATGAAAATTTGGTCATTTAATACTCGTTATGTGATTATCTCCACAAATCGTGATAAATATCTGACAGACGTTACAAGGAGTATATTTTATGTTTCAGTCAGTGTGGTGGGTGAGAATTATTGAACTATATTTTTTTTAAAAACGTAAATTAGTTACAAACTACTGTGTGCACACACGTTATTCAGCATGTAAACGTCACTAGAGATATCCGATTTCGATCATGACATGTTCGATATGCCTGCCATCATTGGCGATTATGGGATGCGAAATTCTGCATGACCCGCTGAAGTGTCGGAACATCGATGCTGCCGATGAACCTCCAGAATGGCTGTTTTCAGCTCATAAATAGTTTTGGGGTTATTGTTGCACACCTTGTCTTTAATATAGCCCCACAAAAAGGTGGCGCATATGTTCAGATCCGGAGAATATGGCGACCAATCGAGGCCGATGCCAATAGTCTCTGGGTACCGCAGAACCAGAGTGGGGTATACAAAGTGCTCCTCCAGGGTATCAAAAACTTTCCTGCTTCGATGGGGTCGAGCTCTGTCTTTCATGACCCACATGTTGCCGAAATCAGGATCACTTTGGATGAAGGGGAGAAAATCATCTTCGGAAACCTTCACGTAGCGTTCGGTAGTCTCTGTCTCATCAAGGAATATAGCACCGATTATTCCGTGACTGGACACTGCACACCACACAGTCACCCGTTGAGGATGAAGAGACTTCTCGAAAGGGAAATGCGTATTCTCAATCCCCCAAATGCGCCAATTTCACTTGTTGACGAACCCATCAAAACGAAAGTGGGCCTCGTCGCTAAGCCAAACCATGCATGCGCATACTAATTCTCATCATGCCCCGCGGCCAACTGTGCCGTTTGAAAATCATAATGCAAACCGTTCGGAAGTTATGATGATTTTATTGCAGTAGCTCAATAACTGCCATCCTATAGTTACTTGGCAATGGAAGATGTCCGTAATAGAGAGGAAAATGTAGAAAAAAATGGTTCAAATGGCTCTGAGCACTATGCGACTTAACTTCTGAGGTCATTAGTCGCCTAGAACTTAGAACTAATTAAACCTAACTAGCCTACGGACATCACACACATCCATGCCCGAGGCAGGATTCGAACCTGCGACCGTAGCGGTCACGCGGTTGCAGACTGTAGCGCCTGGAACCGGCCACTTCGGCCGGCGGAAAATGTAGAAAAGGTGAAACATTATGCGACGTAGATTATCGGTGGTGTTGAGATGTAGCAGACATGATGAGAGGAAAACATTATCCCCAGAGATGGAGGCGCATGATTAGTTCAAAAGGGAGAAAAAGAAAGGTTCCATCCACATAATGCCAGTGTTGGACGTTCTAAAGTATCTTATGAGAGACGTATGAGGACAAATGACTGCAGACACCCTGTCGTGTAATGCAATACCCCTGGATTTTCCCCCATCATTAGTACATGAATGTTCAATGTTGAAAACTTTCGGCTTCGTTCTTTGAAGAAAGATTCTTACGCTCGCAAAGTATGTTTCCTAACATAAAGTCGTTTTTAATACCTTATGCATACACTTATATTTGATGGTGGCCCTCATTTGTTAATGAAAATATTTGTTACTGAGACAGAAATTTTCATATTACTATTTTCGTCTTTAATATTAATAGCATACCAGTTATCTTTATTCCGAAACCACAAATACGCTCTCTACTCCATCAACTCCTATGCTTTGCTTTCTTAAGGCATTTGGGAAGGTTAACTGAATCGTTTCAACGTGAAAACGTCAGATTAAATACGTGTAGTTGTTTATTTTAGAAAAGTCTGTCACTGATTTTGTGCCTGCAGGTTCGTTACGTCTCCTATTAATTGCCAACGCAGGTCGGCTGAGTTTCATGACGGCAGTATTCACGCCACGTTTCTCTATGTGTATTGGCTGCGATTGTATTGAGCCATTGTAGAGCCAGTGACTACTCAGACAAATATCAGGCGAGCTTGTAGTGCTGACAGAGGGAGTCCTAATCGAGGATATTTAGGAGATGATTTCCTTTTCCAGCGTTTGCCTTCAAACAACCAGGAGCAACTTCGAGCAGATCTTGGTCAGAACAGGCGCTTGGAAACTGTTGTTAATTTACATCTGCCACAGTATACCTCGGACAAAGAATTCAAGGCCTGTTGTATAAGAAAGTGTACTTGTTTGTGTGTACAAGAATAAAGACGACAACTTGCTTCACATGTGTCGTCCACCTATGTCGCTGTCAGGTAGAGCAAAGTAAGCCGGCCGATGTGTGGAGCGATTCTAGGCGCTTCAATCCGGAACCACGCGGCTGCCACGGTCGCAGGTTCGAATCCTGCCTCGGGCATGGATGTGTGTGATGTCCTTAGATTAGTTAGGTTTAAGTAGTTCTACGTTCTACATTGACCTCAGATGTTAAGTCCCATAGTGTTTAGAGCCATTTGAACCATTTATTTTTGAGCAAAGAAAGTGTAAACACAAAAGCCACCCAACTCCACTTGCTGTTCAATACAGAGATATCCATGAATTGACAATGGCCAATCACGCGATTTAGTTGTTGCAGAATGTGTTTAAAGACGTCTCACGTTTCCTTTCACACGCCTATTTATAGGTAAGCTCAATAAAGTCAAGATATACACTAATCGGGCTGAATATTACGACCATCAACCTACTAACGATATAAACCCGTCCAGGCTATAGCAGCGTCACCTGACGAGGAATGACTGCTAGTCAGACACACGCACGGTGCAAGTAGTGTCAGTGAACGTGCTCTCCGTGGGTAGAATGGGGAAGGTGCGCGATCTACCTGAGTTTGACCGTCTGCAGATTGTGATCGACCGGAGGCTAGGGACGAGCGTTTCGGAAACTGCACGACATGTCGAGTGTTCGAGGAGTGCCATGGTGGGAGTCTTCAACACTTGGTGAAACCAAGGTTAAACCACGTCCAGATGTCATGAGGTTGGGCTGCCACCATTCCGTACATAACACATCAGATGAAATCGCAATTGCGAATAATGGCTACCATCAGCGGTAGGATGGAATGGCGACAATGAAAATTCGTGCCGGATGTCGGACGTCGTAGGCTGTGCAGGCTGGTAAAACAGGACAGTCGGCGAACTGTGGCGGAACTAACATCCGATTTTAATTCTGGCAGTGTACAAGAGTATCTGAACACACAGTGCACCGAACACTCCTAACGATGCGCCACCGCAGCAGACGACCCATGCAGTGTTAACACCCCGACATCGGCAACTACGACTGAAATGGGCTTATGACTGTCGGCACTGGTCGTTGTAGCAGATCGCTGCATGGTCTGATAAATGCCGATACCTGCTTCATCATGCCGATGGGAGGGCTCGAATCGGTCGTCTTCCAGCTGAACAGCCCATTGACACCTGTACTATGGGACAGACACAAGCTGGCGGCGGCTCCGTTCTACTATGGGGAACATTCACGTGGGCATCCATGGGGCCAGTGAAGCACGTGTCCGCCCGATAGCTGAGTGGTCACGTGACTGACTGTCGTCCTACTGGCCCGGGTTCGATTCCCGGCTGCGTCGGAGATTTTCTCCGCTCAGGGACTGGGTGTTGTGTTGTCTCCATCATCATTTCATCCCCATCCGGTGCGCAGGTTGCCCAATGTGGCGTCGAATGTAATAAGACCTGCACCAAGGGGGACGGACCTGCCCCGCAAGGGGCCTCCCGGCCAATGACGCCAAACGCTCATTACATTTCAGTGGAGCTCGTGTACGGCATTATGACGGCCAATGAGTCTCGTACACTGATTGCAGACCACGCACACCCCTTTACGACTATCATGTTTCCCGAAGACAGTAGCAATTTTCAACAAGATAAGATCCATGTCACAAAGCCAGGAGTGGGGAGGAATGGTTCGTGGAACACAGTAGCGAGTTCCAATTGATGTGCTGCCCCCCCCCCCCCCCCGACTCATCAGATCTGAACCCGATCGAACACATGTTGGCTGTAATTGAACGTGTCGTCAGAGCTCACCGCCCCCTACAGGAAATTTACGGGAATTAGGTGACCTGTATGTGCAGACTTGGTGCCAGCTCCTTCCAGCGACCTAGCACGGCCTCACTGCTTTCATGCCACGACGCATCGCCGCTATTTTCTGTGCCAAAGGTGGACATACCGGCGATTAGGTAGGTGGTCATAATGTTCTGGCAGATCAGTGTAAGTTTATCAGGCTTAACTTAGAAACCTCGTACATTCTTGCTTGTGAGAAACTGTCACCGATAATAAACTAATAGCCACAGTCCAAATGTGTACCAAAATGAAGAAGTTCTATGGTATTATTGTTAGTTCCAATGCATTTTCTAGCCTTTAACGTACCCTCTCAACACAATAGGTGTTGTGGTACTAAGCTGCGTTCCACCAAAGTCGGTACAGATATAGCACTGAATTACGTTGACGCTATCCTGTTTAGACAGCAGAGGTTACAACACGAAGCAAAATCTTGGATGTAGCAAGTATTCAATGTTGATGTATTCATCTCCCAAAACCACTTTCAAATACGTATAATTAACCGCAAGTCTACCGAAAGAGAAGGCTCTCAAAAACGGTAGTTGCAAGCTAAACGAGAATTTCACAGGCCTCCAGCAGCCAGCACTCGAGAAATTTCTGCGTACAGCGCCGCCGTGTGCCCTAAATAACCGCCGAGTTTGGAGCGCTGGAACGTTGCCAATGTTTGTACGCTAGCGGTGGCTCCCGCTTAATTGCTGTGTTATCTCTAGTTCAAGGGTTGTTTTACACAAGTGTTTTGCAGAGGCACCCGGGGGGGGGGGGGGGTCCTCGGGGAGGACTGTAGGACTGTTATCGGGTGTCGGACCACCGGAATACAATTTTGCGCAGCCTATTAAACGTCGACACCGTCCGCTGATAATGGAAACGCGTTGTCGCATCCACGCTTCCTGTCTTTCACCGATACGACAGTGAGGACACTCTCATAGCATTTGACATGTAGTACAGCACCACGCGTGGTGCACGTCTGTGTGTCAGGATATCTTAATTCTTTCGTTCCTTGCACGCACAGGCAGAATCTGTACTACAAAGGAAATAAGATTTTAACTATCACACTTGTCATCAAAATTAAACATGGCTGGCCTTGTAATCCCTCCACAAATATCGATGGATCAGTCTATGTAATTACGCATAGGTCGCAAGGCGTACCACGGGGTGATACATCGGCCAGGTCATGGGAACAAACAACAGCAGCAAGTTTAGGGACTCCTACGGACCGTCTCGATCCCACTTGTACTTGACTATTTTCTGGAAATTGATTTGCATTTTTCTATTCCCTGCCGTCGATGTTCGGCTTGCACACGGCCAAGTCTAATTCCCTAATGCGGTGCTGTCTCCGTTCGACCGCATGTTCCGTGGACGAACCGACAGTGCGTGCGTACATCGAGAGAGTGGTCCGTATTCGAGTGCATCCCATGCGGACAAACTTACAGTGTTCTTCAGCACTAAATAAAGTTATTCAGTAAATCTACTGACTACTTTAATGGACAAGAGAACTCTTTGTTTCAGTTTAGTTCCGAAGAGTCAGGATATTTTATATTCTGTGATTTATTTGTAATGAATATGTAACTGGTTTTTAGTAGACCTGTTTTTGTAGAGGAAGCGGGCTTTCAACACTTACCAGTTAAGAAACGAAAATAATTTTGAAAATTTCTGATGTTATTTCTACTTAATTTGACACCACATTTTACAAGCCATCGTTGTAGCAAATGTTCAAATGTGTGTGCATTTATAAGGGACCAAACTGTTGAGGTCATCATTCCCTAGACTTACACACTACGTAGTCTCTTATGCTAAGAACAACACTCACACGCATACCCGATGGAGGACTCGAACCTAGGACAGGAGAGGCCGCGCAGTCATTGATATGGCGCGGCCACTCCGCGTGGCATCGTTGTAGCGAATAGATAATAATTCAGAGGGAAGGTTAAAGCATTCTAGAATATGGATGGTCGTTAGTAATCAAGATGCTTCTATAGTTCAAATGGCTCTGAGCACTATGGGACTTAACAGCTATGGTCATCAGTCCCCTAGAACTTAGAACTACTTAAACCTAACTAACCTAAGGACAGCACACAACACCCAGCCATCACGAGGCAGAGAAAATCCCTGACCCCGCCGGGAATCGAACCCGGGAACCCGGGCGTGCGAAGCGAGAACGCTACCGCACGACCACGAGATGCGGGCAAGATGCTTCTATAGGCATACCATTATTGATTAAATGTGCCCCTTAGTTGACGCTTCCGCCTTGCAAATGCGTTGATCCAATCACAGCTCTCGAAGTCGCACTGAAACTGGCCAACGCTGCCAATCTATATCTACAGAGTGAACCACAAATACGCTGACAAACTTTCAGAGATCGTAGTATGAACCAAAACAAGAAAAAAGAGTGCAGTAAATATGGGATCTAAAATGCACGTCTTACGAGCTTTGACCACTTCTTCGTCTTCGATACTGTGAAACACATCTCTTCTACTGCAAGTTCTTTGCTTTCCATTTCTTTGTAGGTTGTAACATGGAACAAATCAAGAAAAACAAATGTCCGGTGGAGCACTAAAATACATATCTTAAGAGCTATGAGCTCTTGTTCAGTACAAGAGATGTGTTTCACAGAAGCAGAGATGAAGTAGTGCTCATAGTTACGTACTTTATAGGACATGTTTACTCGACGTTTTTGATGTTTTGGTCCATATATTCATCTCTGAAAATTTGTCAGTGGAGTTCTGGTTCACTTCACAAGTCATCTTACGATGTATGGCACTATCTGTTTACCACTATCTTTTCCTGCCATTCCTTGTCCAACACCGAAAGGTGATTAGGAAGATTGATTGTCAATAAACTTCTGTACGAGCTATAATTTCTTTGATTTTCTCTTGTGACCTACATGCAAGGAAGAAATACGTTGCCGGAATCTTCTTAAAACGAGCGCTTCCGGGATATCAGCAGTAAGACTCTCCGTGGTGCCGAACGCCTCTGGACTTGGTTGAACATTGCCATAGCGTTCTCACACCGACTAACGATCACGTGTCTAAACGAGCCGTTCTCCTTCGGACCTTCTCTGTCTGTTCTATTAATCCAAGCCAGTAACTATTCCTGACAGATGAACATTACTCACCAATCTAACTCACAAGTGGTGATAAGTCCCTACAGGCCCAAACTGCTGAGGTCACCGGTCCCTAACTTACAAATGTTTCGAGTGTTTCGAATGCCACTTTTATGGTGAATGAATTATATTTCCTTAAGATTCTATCGCTCGATCTGAAACTGGCATTTCCTTTTTCTAAGGTTTGTTTCATATGGTCAGTCGACTTTGGGTCTCTCTCTATGCTTACTTCTAGATATTTCTTGATAGTTACTTTTCCCAGTGATTTGTTACCAATGGTATAATAACAATCAATCTCTTGGTATATTTATGCCTGACATGTTTCATTGATTTACGCCCAGAAAAGAAAATGTGTTTCATTTTTCTGCAGCTACTTCTCATAAAGCATTCTTCTGACAAAAAGGTCTCTAGCAGATCTTTGAGGTCTAAAATCACATTGTTCGCACTGTCGTGTAGAGTCAACAGCCTTCAAAGTATTTAGTGCACGTTGCTGGTTGTACGCTTTGTAAACAAAGTTGTGGCCATCCTTTCGAGGACACACCGCGACGAGTGCTCGCGGCAGGGGGCAAAGCTAAGAGCACTTTTGTTGTCGCGCCTGACGTTCTGCGGTCGTCCATCACTGGCGCCGTGGTGAGAGCGCCAGGCCTGCCGGCATTAGCCGCCGGAAGCCACGAGGAGACGAGACGTTAATTACGGCGTTTTGTTTTCGCCAGTGTACGCCGTAATTACGTGGCACGGCGTGCCGTTGTCTAAGCGGGAACACGCCCAGTCGTTAGCTTCGCGGCTCCTGCGCAGATTCCGCCCGTTCACAGGGAGTTCCTCAACTCTGTAGCATGGTACTGAGTCACTGTGTTGCTCCGTTCTCGAAAAAGTGATTATGAACAAGAACGTACCAGCTGTTGTCATGTCCTCGATGTTGCTTGAAACAGGACAGCTTTACTCGTGGATGTCATACATTCGTTCAAACTGTGAATGTTGTGTAACTTCTAGTCAATAGAATAACGAAATCTTTGCAAATATCAGTGCATGAAGATCAGCGATTGCTGCATAGCTGTGAATGAAATACCTTTATTGTAACTGTAAATGATGAGAACTACATTAAATTCACGCAGTGTATATCAGTTAGGGCAAGTGGTAAACTGTGGCCTGTCAGTATGATAATATGAAATGTAATCTCAGTGGAGAAAAGAATGAAGAAATCATAATTTTTGTGAGAACTATTACAAAGGAAGCTTCGTTTTTAATTATTATAACTACAGCTTTAACGATGATATAATAACATAAGCTGCTCTAACAAAATATTTTTAAAACGTTATAAAAGTTGCTTCCAACTAACTTATATTTACAATGTTGTTTGCAACAGAGATACTGAAGAACTGCTAACCAACGAACGTATTTTAATTGAAGTTACAAGTGGCCCAAATACACAGTATGTTACGCATATTGAAGCCAATTCAGATAGGTAATCACTGTACAGAGTTACTGGAAAAACGATTTCTACGGTACAGCAGTTTTACTGTAGTATACATAACACTGTGTTGCGAAATCCTGTCTATGGTTGTAGATTATATAAACAGTCTTATACCATGCTTCAGTAAAAATAAAATAGTAATAGTAATGTTGAGAAATCAGGACACAAAATCGTAAGAAACATGTTATGCTCAAAACCAATAGGTGAACAATATTGCTGAGAAACAGCAGGGAAATCAACTATACACAAATATCCACTGTGACATAAAAAGCAGGATACATTAAGAGAATGAACTGGACAGACTTACAAAACAAATAGGCGGATTTTTTTGATTATAGAAGGAAAGCTAAAACGAACGCGATGAAATGGTTGTAGAAGATGAAAACTGATTTGAAATCGCAGAAATTATTCCAGAAGATGTCCAAAATCTTCAGATCCATAATTCAAGAATGGCAAGTTGACCAAGAGGAAAAATCAAAGAGGAAGACTGAAATAACATGATCTGTAGACCGAAAGGAAAACCTCAAATGGAAAAAATATGACAGAAAACTGCCTCTAACTACTTTCTTATCCTAATTGGCATACTAGCATATAATAATAATAATAATAATAATAATAATAATAATAATACGAAGGGCGTTACATAAGTAATGCGAGACTTTTTTTCTTAGTCAGTTTCTGTTGAAAAAAAAACGTGAGACTTCTTGTGGGACATTGTGAAATATTCCCACTTCAGCCCCTATAGTTTCATGAAGTTCCAGTTGGTGGTAACGATATACGTAGGTTTCGAAATGGCGTCTGTAATGGAGGTGCGTGCCATCAAACAGTTTTCTGAAAGTTACTTTTGCCAGAAAACCAGAACATCACAGATATTCATTGATGCTTTCACAATGTCTACGGAGACCTGGCAGTGAGTCTTTGAGTGAGGCGTCTGTCAACATTACAACAAGGCCGAGCCAACCTGTCCGATCTCCCCCTTGCCAGCAAGCCGCACACAGCTCTGACTCCTGGAATGTTGGAACGAGCGTACACTCTCATTCGAAGTAATCGACAGATCACAATCTAAGACACGTTGCACAACTAGACGTCTCTCTCACCAGTTGGGGTACTCGAAGTTGTGTCTGCCCGCTGGGTCTCTCGACGCTCGTACTGCAATGGATGTAGCTTGGTTTACAATGCTTTAGAATTATTTTTTGACCATGATAACAGTAAGCTTGCCTCGCAAAGATCACAGTATAGGCAAGCGTGCTGTAAAATAACCGATATTGCAGCTACAGGCGCACAGAGTTACGTGTAGCATTAACTGACTTGGATCAAATATCGGTCATCTTCGACTTTGTTCTTTTTTCTGTTAATTTCAGTCTACCATCACTAGAACAGATTGATGACCGCTACGATAAAGCTCTTCAGCCTACATGACTTTTTAAATGTGTAAGACTATTTTAAAATATTTATTGGTATTAGAAATGAGGCGCTAAGAAATTAAAATCTGTGGGTAACTATGGTGAGGTTCACGATTTGATAATTGCGTATTGCATTTGAATAAGTAGTTGCTCGTGTAAACTTTGTTACTATCCTTATGTTCTCCGTGGTTTGTTCGTCGTACGTTATTTTTCTTCCAAGATAACAGTTCCCGCTTCATCTTGTCTACAACGAGATCCTGAATTTTCGGATTAAGTTTGTCAACAGCCTCATTTATGGTTCTTCTCAATAATTTCGTCCTTCGAGTTACTCTCAATCCATATTCTGTGTTCAGCAGAGTGTTCATTCGATTAAAATGTCGTGTAACTCTTCCCCGCGTTTGCGGTCATAACCTTTCACTCCGAATTGTAATTTTTTTTTCTAAAACTTTCGCTCGTTTACTTCATTGCTTCTTCGCCAAAACTGTGATCGGAAATTCCCGTAGCAGACTTCTAGGACTCACAGAGGAAAGTAAGTACATAATACACTGAAGCGCCAAACAAGGTGGTATAGACATGCCTATTCAAATACAGAGATATGCAAACAGGCGGAATACGGCACCGCCTACATAAAACTACAAGCGTTTGGCGCAGTTGTTAGATCGGTTACTGCTGCTACAATAACAGTTATAAAGATTTAAGTTAGTTTGAACGTGGTGTTACACAAGGCGCACTAGCGATGGGACACACCATCTCAGAGGTAGCGATGAAGTGGGGATTTTCCCGTACGAGCATTTCAGGAGTGTACCATGAATATCAGGAATCCGGTAAAACATCAAATCTCCGACAACGCTGCTACCGGAAGAACAGCCTGCAGAAACGGGACCAACAACGACTGAAGAGAATTGTTCAACGTGGCAGCAGTGTAAGCCTTCCACAAATTGCTGCAGATTTCAATTCGGGGCCATCAACAAGTGTCAGCGTGCGAACCATTCAAAGAAACATCATCGATATGGGCTTGCGGAGCCGAAGGCCCACTCATGTAGCCTTGATGACTGCTCGACACAAAGCTCTATGCCTCGTCCGGGCCCGTCAACTCTGACGTTGGACTATTGATGACTGGAAACATGTTGCCTGGTCGGACGAGTCTCGTTTAAAATTCTATTTAGAGGATAGGCGTATATGGGTATGGACACAACATCATGAGTCCATAACCCTGCATGTCAGCAGGGGATTGTTCAAACTGTTGGAGGCTCTGTAACAGAGGAGGACGTTTGCAGTTGGAGTGATATGGGACCCTTGATACGTCTAGATACGACTCTGACAGGTGACATGTACATAAGTATCCTGTCTGATCACTTGCATCCCTTAATTTGCAATGTGCATTCCGATGGACTTACGTACTTCCAGCAGGACAATGCGACACCCTACACGTCCAGAATTACTACAGAGTGGCTCCGGGAACACACTTCTGAATCTAAACACTTTTGCTGGCGGCCAAACTCACCAGACGTGAACATTATTGAGCATATCTGGGCTGCCTTGCAATTTGCTGTTCAGAAGAGATTTCTACCCTCTCGTCCTCTTACGGATTTATGGACAGCTTTGCATGATTCATGGTGTGAGTTCCCTCCAACACTACTTCAGACATTAGTCGAGTCCATGCCACTTCGTGTAGTGGTACTTCTGTGTGATCGTGGGTGACCTACATTATATTAGGCAGGTGTACCAGTTTCTTTGGCTCTGTAAGGTTGCACATTAAATGAATGTCAATTCCGCACATTACATGAGAGATTTTATACATCGTAATAGGAAGGTGAATATGTCACCTGACATACTTCGGCGATAATGAGCAGATTTGCCTATTAAAATGTGCAGTATGAATGCAAAGGGATGACACTCAGTCGATGGTATTAACACAGCGAACCTAAATCCTGCATGTCAAAGAGCAAGAGAACAAAAACGCTGGTAGAGGAAACGTTTCAGTTTGGGAGCAGATGCGAGTTGCCATGCCACGGTCCAAGTACAATGGAATGCTCTTACAGTGACCCATGTCGAGGGACAATGAACGCGCTGGACGACTCAACAAAGAGGGCAGGTAGCGGGCCAGCAGCATGGTATGGAGAGAAGCTTTAGAAAACTGCGTTGGGGAATTTCCAGATGGATACAAACTGACCAGCGACGCAGTGGATCATGTGAAATCATGTAAACCGTGTGTGGTACGCAGGTGATGTACACATGTAACTTCTAGGCGTTTGGAGCGGGCACAAACTATCCAATTGCCTGAAATGAATTAGGAAGGAGTAAAGTGCCTAAATTTCGATGCAGTTTGATGGTAGGCCCTTTGTGATTGGCAGAGATAGTTTCCACAAGATAAAAGGAACGCTCCTATTGGTTTGAAAAAGCTGTGACGTGGAGCACGAGAAGACCCAGGTGGGGGACAGTTTTGTTACGAGGTACACAAAACCGAAAATTTCATGGACTCTCCTCTGAACCAACGTCAAGTGCAGAACAGGGCGCATCAGGCTCTGTACGATGCAAAGGAGGAATTTTGTGTGAATACTGCGTTCACTTTGTCTGACATTCAGCTAGATATTGCTGTAGCGTCGTTGAAGTCTAACAGTGGAGAAACGAAACAGCCACGTAATTAGTTGTTCTTGCAAGAACTGAGAGGTCATTGTAATATGCACGCTGCTCCATCCATGCAATTGCATATCGCCATATTTCAAGACTAGGGATGAGTGCATGTTTTCTCGCCTAACGAGAAATATAGGAAAGTTTCTGCTGATAAAATCACCAAAGATTTTGATTAGCTTTGATAGGACTTGCAGAGGACTAGAGCAGCCACGCAGCCGAGAGCTCATGGCAACTAAGGTAAAAACTGCTAGCAGAGGCGTAAACTTGTTGGTTCACCAGCTTGCGTCCACTGTGAACTCGAGCAACCTTGAGTAATCTTTTCCTAAGCTTGTCACAAAAACTAACCATTCTCCACAAACTTAATTGTCATCCTAAATAGTACCGAACTTAGAACCGGAATCGAATGATTTTTCGTAATATTGGCCAACTTCACGATGTAGTTGTAAGAATAATTTTGTAGAGAACCTTCTGGTTAAAATTTGATATTGTTGTGTTCAGAGTCATTGTGATTAAACAGGACGAAATGCGTTATCTTGACAACGGTCCTAACATTGTCATGTTACAACGTACTTATATTCGTGTACTTCTTTGACAATAATCTTAAATTAAAAACAATTTGTATACAGCTAAACATCATTGTCCTCTGCCATAGAAAAGGGGTCCTCTCCTAACCCCAGTCAAATATTCTAGAGACGCTAACGCACTCACAGGGTGTTTTTGCGGATGTTTGACAATAGAAGAAAGGAGTGGAGCGTCAGAGCTCTTCCGTGTATTGTGAATAAGAACCTGTGTCTGGAAACGTCATCTAACAACGCTACGGAGCGTCAAAGCTATAGGCGCCGACGCCTGCTAATGTATGTCTATACAGCATGGCTCCATAATGATTTTACAAACTTTGAAGGATGATGGGGACGGACAAACATATCAGTTTGAGGTAAGCGTCCCTGGTTAGGAAATGAACAAGGCGAATGTTAGAGGCGGAAATCATTCCTGATTCCTCTGACAGTGGAATATAGACATATCAAAAAAAAGTCTTACATCACCCCAGTTACGAGAACTCCTGAAGATAGACGTTGACTGTTGATATTGTATCACAGATACAGTCCCTCTGACTCTTCAGAGATGTCACTAAACCCGCACAAGTATGTAAACAACCATGCATGGGCAGCGCCTATTAGACGGATTGTGTCCGACAACCGATCAGTTCCAGTAATTCCACCAGGGAGGAGGTACACGGCTCGTGTTGTCTGTAGTCCAACCATGCCTAGACGGTTAATTCCGCGATTTGATCGCGTCCGCATTGTAACTTTGTCCCACGAAGGGCTCCCAACAAGGGAAGTGTCCAGGCGTCTCGGACGTAACTAAAGCGATGTTGTTCGAACATGTAGGAGATACAGAGAGACAAGAACTGTCCGTGACATGCCTCGCTCAGGCCGCCCAAGAGCAGTGGATGACCGCTACCTATGGAATATGGCTCGGAGGAACCTTGACAGCAACGCCACCATGTTAAATAATGCTTTTTGTGCAGCTGCAGGATGTCTTGTTACGCATTACGCTGCATGATGCGCAACTTCACTTCCGATATCCATGGCGAGATCCATCTTTGAAACCACGACACAATGCAGCGCGGTACAGATGGGCCCAACAATATGCCGAATGAACCGCTCAGTGTTGGCATCAGGTTCTCTTCACCGCGTTATGTCGGGCCGATGTACGCCGCTCGTGGTCATGGAGGGCGCCGTAACGGCTGTACGATACGTGAATGCCATCCTTCGACCGATAGTGCAACCATATCGGCAACACATTGGCGACGCATTTGTCTTCATAGACGACAATTCGCGCCCCCATCGTACACATCTCGTGAATGAGTTCCTTCAGGATAACGATGTCGTTCGACTAGAGTGGCCAGCATGTTCTTCAGACATAAACCCTATCGAACGTGCCTGGAATGGATTGAAAAGGGCTGTTTATGGACGACGTGACCCACCAACCACTCTGAGGGTTGTACGCCGAATCGCGTTGAGGAGTGGGACAATCTGGACCAACAGTGCCTTGATGAACTTGTGGATAGTATGCCACGACGAATACATGCATGCACCAGTGCAAGAGGACGTGCTACTGGGTATTAAAGGTACCGGTGTGTAGAGAAGTCTGGACCTTTTCATTAGCAATAAAAAGGGGGGAAATGATGTTTATGTTGATCTCTATTCAAGTTTTCTGTACAGGTTTCGGGACTTTCGGAACCGAGGTGATGCAAAACTTTTTTGAGATGTGTATGTACCTGTACTGTCACCGCTAAAAGTGTAGGGTGTGTAACTTTCAAAGGTGGTAATGTGGATCAACATGAACATGGGCTCTAAATTACATATCTGTGAACCTATGAGCACGAGTTCATCTTCACTAGTGTGAAACACATTTCCTTTCTTGAACAAGTGCTCTTAGTTCCTAAGGTATGAACTTTGAGCCCATGTTTACTAAGACTTCCTTTTTTTTGTTTTGGTCCATACTACCACCTCTGAAAGTTGCCTACCATCCAATCTTAGGAACAACAGCACCGGTGCATGTTTTCCACTGTCAGAGGTATCACAACGATTTTCGTTTAAGCTATAACTTTCAACTCGTTCATTTCCTGTACACAGACCGTTACCTCAAATTGATTCGTTTATCCTTGTCCATCATAGTTGAAAGTTTGTAACATCATGACGGAATCAGACTGTACATACATACATTTACAGGAGCCGGGGCCTATAACTTTGACGATCTGTGGTGTCTTTGGATGACGTTTCCGGACATGGGTTCCAATTCAAAACATTATGTACTCACACACCTCTACGGGTCCTAGAATTTTGTAGCAGGAATTTCCGGACATCATGTATAAGTTGAACCATCAAGGAGAAAGTCTGCTCCTTGCATTTTCCACCACAAATAGAAGAGAATTTCTTTGATTTTACCGTTAAGATCATAATCGAAACCTCGATGATATGCACCTATCCTCCGTAGATTGTCTCTTTATTTTTCTGTTACTTCTACCTCGTAGGTATCCAAAGCGATAAGCAATACTCAAGAAGTGGTAGAACTTGGGTTTTGTAGACTAACTTCTCCATGAATATACACTCCTGGAAATTGAAATAAGAACACCGTGAATTCATTGTCCCAGGAAGGGGAAACTTTATTGACACATTCCTGGGGTCAGATACATCACATGATCACACTGACAGAACCACAGGCACATAGACACAGGCAACAGAGCATGCACAATGTCGGCACTAGTACAGTGTATATCCACCTTTCGCAGCAATGCAGGCTGCTATTCTCCTATGGAGACGATCGTAGAGATGCTGGATGTAGTCCTGTGGAACGGCTTGCCATGCCATTTCCACCTGGCGCCTCAGTTGGACCAGCGTTCGTGCTGGACGTGCAGACCGCGTGAGACGACGCTTCATCCAGTCCCAAACATGCTCAATGGGGGACAGATCCGGAGATCTTGTTGGCCAGGGTAGTTGACTTACACCTTCTAGAGCACGTTGGGTGGCACGGGATACATGCGGACGTGCATTGTCCTGTTGGAACAGCAAGTTCCCTTGCCGGTCTAGGAATGGTAGAACGATGGGTTCGATGACGGTTTGGATGTACCGTGCAATATTCAGTGTCCCCTCGACGATCACCAGTGGTGTACGGCCAGTGTAGGAGATCGCTCCCCACACCATGATGCCGGGTGTTGGCCCTGTGTGCCTCGGTCGTATGCAGTCCTGATTGTGGCGCTCACCTGCACGGCGCCAAACACGCATACGACCATCATTGGCACCAAGGCAGAAGCGACTCTCATCGCTGAAGACGACACGTCTTCATTCGTCCCTCCATTCACGCCTGTCGCGACACCACTGGAGGCGGGCTGCACGATGTTGGGGCGTGAGCGGAAGACGGCCTAACGGTGTGCGGGACCGTAGCCCAGCTTCATGGAGACGTTTGCGAATGGTCCTCGCCGATACCCCAGGAGCAACAGTGTCCCTAATTTGCTGGGAAGTGGCGGTGCGGTCCCCTACGGCACTGCGTAGGATCCTACGGTCTTGGCGTGCATCCGTGCGTCGCTGCGGTCCGGTCCCAGGTCGACGGGCACGTGCACCTTCCGCCGACCACTGGCGACAACATCGATGTACTGTGGAGTCCTCACGCCCCACGTGTTGAGCAATTCGGCGTTACGTCCACCCGGCCTCCCGCATGCCCACTATACGCCCTCGCTCAAAGTCCGTCAACTGCACATACGGTTCACGTCCACGCTGTCGCGGCATGCTACCAGTGTTAAAGACTGCGATGGAGCTCCGTATGCCACGGCAAACTGACCGAGCGGGGTGGCGCAGTGGTTAGACGCTGGACTCGCATTCGGAAGGACGACGGTTCAATCCCGCGTCCGGCCATCCTGATTTAGGTTTTCCGTGATTTCCCTAAATCACTCCAGGCAAATGCCGGGATGGTTCCTCTGAAAGGGCACGGCCGACTTCCTTCCCCATCCTTCCCTAATCCGATGAGACCGATGACCACGCTGTCTGGTCTCCTTTCCCAAACCAACCAACCAACCACGGCAAACTGGCTGACACTGACGGCGGCGGTGCACAAATGCTGCGCAGCTAGCGCCATTCGACGGCCAACACCGCGGTTCCTGGTGTGTCCGCTGTGCCGTGCGTGTGATCATTGCTTGTACAGCCCTCTCGCAGTGTCCGGAGCAAGTATGGTGGGTCTGACACACCGGTGTCAATGTGTTCTTTTTTCCATTTCCAGGAGTGTATTACATTTCCTTAGGACTTTTCCAGTGAATCTCAGTGTGATATCAGGCTTCCCTACAAATACAGCGATACACCTAAGTACCTGCACGGTTTCAGAAAACTGCCCGGAAACTACAAGCCAAAACAGAAAATAGACACATATCGGTGGATAGAGTGCCTCCTCAAATTTTTAGCTCATACTGCATCTGCACAAATGGGCACCGTTTGTAACCTGTTCGACGTCAATAAGACACTCAAACTCGTTCCATACACGTCATAGTCGTTAACAGCGACAGTATTAATTATTTTAACTTGCAACACTTCCAAACTAAGTGGCAATGGGGGCAGGCATATACGATCCTGGACATGACCGCATAAGAAGAAATCACATGGTGTTAAGTCAGGTGACCTGGTGGTGGAGAGGGGGGGGGGGGGTGTCGGGCGAGACCGTGCAGAAGAGGAGAGACATGACGGGAAGCACAAACAATCAAACACGCTGAGGCGATCAGCCAGTGAAGTAATCACGAAGGTTAGAAATAAAGTGTCCCCCAAAGACTCACTTTCTGACTATTCATATATGCAGTAAAACAAAAAATGACTCCATCACTCAAATGTAACCTCTGAGAAAAACTATGTTCCTCCAGTAGACGCCGCAAAATCCTTGCAAAAGTCAGAACGACGCTCATTGTCTCGAGTTGTCCAGTCATATAATACCGGCTTGTTCGTGTTACACTCAGAAGTTTACGTAGAGTGCACTAGACAGTTGACGACAGTATCTGCAGTTCTCTGCTCTCGCGGGCTCCTGACGAAGGATTCCAGGTACACGATCAACCTTCCACTGACGGACCCTGTCGGCCTGTTTTCTTCGCACCACAAAAATAGTCAGTGTCACGTAATGTGTTGTACCACCTACGGCTTGTTATGTTTGCCGGAGTTTTTACCTGGTACGAAATCGTCGCTGAACCGTCACAGTTGACTCGCATTTAGCGAATTCAGGAATACGAAGCACATGCACTGTTCCATTATTGACCTTGTTGTTTTTATGACGTCCTTACATGCTGTGTGGTTCTTTAGTGGATACAGGAGCGAGGAACAGATGTCGTTCATGAAAAGAGAGGACATACATTGATTTATTCCACATCTAACATCAAATAGTAAAAGTAATACATAACTTTTTTGCTGCATGTGCGGGGTCAGTTGCTAATAGTAGATATGAATGTGGAAATATATACAGATACAAAAGATTTATAAATCTGTCTCTCTACAATACAATGTCTATTCAGAAGACGTCGAGCCCTGGCCAGTATGAAAGTCAGTGAACGTTATGAAACTGGTAAATACAGAGAATGGGCTCTGGGCATGAATATTCGCTTCCGCCAATGGAACTACGGAGAGGGGCTGGGGCTGCTCGCATCGCATTCGCAGCGGCGAAATCGTTCGTGGCAGCGCCCTCATGCTGCGTTGGCGGCTGCAGGAAACGCGGCGGTCTAACTGGCGGCGTGCGTATTTGAAAGTGCGGCCGACCGGGTAGTGGCCGATAACGCAGTTCTGACGCGTCTACCCCATACAATCGTAGCTTGCAGAGGTGGTCTATCACTTGTATGTGTCAGTCTTCTTTGTATCTTGAAATCACCTAGTCGTCTTCTGAGGCCCTGGAGGTACTTACGAATACTACTTCTTCGTGGCCGATCCACATTAAACATCTTTAGGTACGCAAATTGCAGTGAACGATTTTGTTAGGCCCCACGTTGGATACCATAGATGTTGTGAAGGAATTTTGGCAAGGTGCGTATTCTAAGTCCAATTAATGTTAATATCGTTTGTTAATTATGTGTAAATAACAAAAGATTGCAACAGGCGCCCTCATTTTGGTAAATAATCCTATTAAATGCGCAAGTAATAGGTGTTAAAATAGACTGTGCTATCATCTTTTTATTTAGATAAAATGTTTCTGTTTTTGACGACGACTAGTTACCTGCAGTAGCCCTTCTCGAAAGGGAATTACTATGAATTAAATAAAAAACCAAAGATACGCCCATCACCTTAATGAGAATTCTCAGAGTCGTTTTCAAGAGTTTAGTTATTCTGGGGCGAACGAAACACTGACAGATTGTGTCGTGTCGTTACCAGGCGATGATCGCTCTATAGGCGGTTCTGACGCTGCGGTCCTACCGAGAACGGGCGTTCATGAGCAGCGTTCTGATTTCAGTCAGAGTGTAACCAGAACCAGACCCAGTGTCTGTCGCTGGCAGAACTCTACGGACATAAGCTAAGCCTTACGTCACATGACAGTGGACGAAGAGCCCCCCCACAAGGTCTAACAGCAAAGTATCTCTCAAGAAGACTTTAACAGATGTCTCACAGTTGGAGGGTCTCAGCCTAGTCCTCCGTAAATGTGATTGGCGATTTTGTGTACTGACGGATAGAGTGAGCAGCAATCCGCGACGTTTTGCTGATGACGCTGTAGTGTATGAGACAGGTCCGTCTTCAAGTGAGTGTAGAAGAATACAGGATGATGAGGAGCAAATTTCTATTTGGCGTGGCGAATGGCAGCTCGCTGTACAAAACTGTCTGTCAGTGCAAATGATTAGAAAGAAAATAGTTCTATAATGTTCGAATACAGTATTAGTTGCGTGCTGCTTGACAGTTTCGTCGATTAAATATCTTAGTGTAACGTTGCAACCCTTGTACACAAAAACTAAGTATTCACGATTTGGAGAGTTACATTCCCATCATTTAACTACCTGTATCTAGAAAGTTTTCACTAAAGTCTTGGCAGATCGCATCAGTGATGTAGTAACCCGTGTAAAAAGCTAGATTCCGCTGTAGTTATAGCACAGTTAACCGAATACATACCGTGTGTGAAGTAATTAGTCGAGATAGTGAGTATGAAATTTCACTATGCGTACCTTTTATACACTTCGAAAAGACTTCTGTCATCTACTCCACAGTTACACAGGCACTGGTCGAACAAGATGTGGAAACAAAGTATGTATTATGTAACATCTTCTGGTTTCTGGCTAATGCTAACAATCGATTATTTCCTAAAACTGTCAATTGTTGCAGCTGTTTACTCTGTTTAAGAAGTCGAAATAATGCATTCGCATTCAGAGATGAAACAGGGGCAGCGGGCTACTTTTAACTGTAGAACCCTGTGATAACGAGGTACATATTATGTAACGTCCTCTGGCTTTTGGCTTCTGTTAGAATGGGAAAACACATCTCGGAAACTACTTCAGCAGTCCTAGAGATGACTAAGCCCGTAATTATTTGGAAAGCAAGGGGAGTAACAATAAAAGTGAAAACACTGAGGAACTTAGGATTTCCAAATGCTGTATCTGTCCTAGCCAACATTATAATGGAATTGGTCACACACTGGATGCTTATAATTAAACTGACGATGTTCTGTGTGCTGCCGTGCGGACTGAATACATCACAAGACACTGAAACTTCGTAGGTATTTTCATTAACCGGCGTGCTCGCGTAGTATGGAGTAAAACTTGCACCCACCAGGTACCAGATGGCGCTGTAAGCAGTTAGCACACGAAATGTTTTCAGATTTCAGGTCAGCATGCTGTTTGTCGCTAGGCGATGATTGTTGATGTCTTTTATGACGTGCCTGTTGCCCTAAAGAGTTAACAAGGTTGTAATTTTGGCTATTGAGAAGAAAGGCCGTGCACTGATGGTAAATTTGTTTTATCATAACTGAGTAAAAGTGAAGAAGAATTAAATGATCTGCTGAACGGAATGAACAGTCTAATGAGTACATAGTATGGTTTGAGAGTAAATCGGAGAAAGACGAAGGTAATGAGAAGTAGTAGAAATGAGAACAGCGAGAAACTTAACATCAGGATTGATGGTCACGAAGTCAATGAAGTTAAGGAATTCTGCTACCTAGGCAGTAAAATAACCAATGACGGACGGAGCAAGGAGGACATCAAAAGCAGACTCGCTATGGTAAAAAAGACATTTCTGGCCAAGAGAAGTCTACTAATATCAAATACCGGCCTTAATTTGAGAAGAAATTTCTGAGGATGTACGTCTGGAGTACAGCATTGTATGGTAGTGAAACATGGACTGTGGGAAAACCTGAACAGAAGAGAATCGAAGCATTTGAGATGTGGTGCTATAGACGAATGTTGAAAATTAGGTGGACTGATAAGGTAAGGAATGAGGAGGTTCTACGCAGAATCGGAGAGGAAAGGAATATGTGGAAAACACTTATAAGGAGAAGGGACAGTATGATAGGACATCTGCTAAGACATGAGGGAATGACTTCCATGGTACTAGAGGGAGCTGTAGAGGGCAAAAGCTGTAGAGGAAGACAGAGATTGGAATACGTCAAGCAAATAATTGAGGACGTAGGTTGCAAGTGCTACTCTGGTCAGCAAATGGGCTACTGAATTTGACCAAGAAATTCGAAGAAATAGGTGAATTAGATGGGGCAGCAGGTAGAAGGGTTGGGTTGATTTGGGGAAAGAGACCAAATAGCGAGGTCATCTGTCTCACGAGGTTAGGGAAGGATGGGGAAGGAAGTCGGCCGTGGCGAGTCAAAGGAACCATCCCGAAATTTGCCCGAAACGATGTAGGGAAATCACGGAAAACCTAAATCAGAATGGCCGGACGCGCGACTGAACCGTCGTCCTCCCGAATGCGAGTCCAGTGTGCTAACCACTGCGCCACCTCGCTCGGTGCAGGGAGGGGGAGGAGGAGGTGGCCAATTCCCTTAACTATAGCCGACCGTGCAGCACATGCCTAAAGTTCTGCAGCCAGTGCTAAAGCTGTGCCACGGTAATTGTCTCTTCCCTGGTCAGTAGTTCAAAAGATTTTGTCACGTATTTTACACTGGTATCCCTATAATACTCAGAATGTAACGGAAATGGAGAACCAAAGTAAACTACAAGGCCGTGATTTTGCCGTTCATTTTTTGTCACGGATGGAAAAGTGTGACACATGGCCGACGGATATTCTTTGGATGGACTAGGTACATTTTACCCTGTACCGTGCAGCGAATGCCCAGAACTGTCGCATATGGGATTATACTCCACCACATGTTGTGCAGGAACATCCACTGCACCCAGATCTTGTGACTGTGTGATGTGGTTTCGCAGGCTACTTCATTCTAGGTCAATATTTCTTCGAGGAGATGACAGCTCGCTCCCCTATAGGTCTACTGTTATAAGGACTTCCTTGTACAACACGCAATTCTAGCGTTGCAAGAATGCAAGTGTGTCCACGCCATTACCACCACGTAAGATGGGGGACACCATATACCGCTTCGAGATAAAAGATTTGCTTAGAAAAATCTGCGGTAACTACATCATCAACTGTAGGCAATTTTAAGATTCGTGCTCTTTCAGATCTCCAAACGTAAATCCATATGACTTCTGGTTGTGGAGATATTTGAAAGATCGTGTCTCTCAGGGTTGTATCCAGACTCTTCCCCATCTGAAGGATGGCATACCACAACATATTGCTCTGATTACTGATTTGCTGGTAACAACTGTCAACCATGGCGTGTTGCTGAGTCGGGAGATCATATTGAACACATGTTGTAACTTGTGATTATATCCTAAGCTCCATATAGTTGAACTATTATTTCTTTCAGCATACTCTACCAGCGCATCGACTGATAGTCATACCTACGATATTTCAGTGTCCTGCGTTGTATTCAGACTGCAATGTCAAACTTGGAACCCCGCCAGTTTAGTTATAGCCCGCCAGTAAATTTGCTGGAAGTGTTCTGGAAAAGTGTGATACATATGCACAGGAAACTATGTATGGGACACTAATGGAACTATTCACAGAGCATTGCCTCAGATTTTGGAGGCATAGTCATATGACAACAGAAATATAACGTATTCGGAAGACACTGTTACATTAGTAAAACGCAAGTGCAAAAATTACTGATGTGAAG
Organism: Schistocerca cancellata; assembly: GCF_023864275.1. Classification (NCBI taxonomy): domain Eukaryota; kingdom Metazoa; phylum Arthropoda; class Insecta; order Orthoptera; family Acrididae; genus Schistocerca; species Schistocerca cancellata. The sequence continues at coordinate 319,893,459 of NC_064630.1, read as the reverse complement.
GAACTAAAGTAGTATTCTTACAACGAAGTGATTATTGTTCTCGTGTCCAAAACAAATACTATCCACAACTCATTGGTAATTACAAGACATATGATTCTGAACAACAAGAGTCTAAAAAGATTTAATTGGTATGGTTACCTGGTACATTTAATTTATATCCAAGGAAACTTAAAATCTAAAACATTTCGCCGAATCAACTTAGGTTAGAGGGCTTATGGAAGAAACGCAACCATTTTTAAATCTGGTATGCCAACAGACACGAAAATGAATGTTTTTGAGAAATATTTTCTTTCAGTACAAAAATGTGGCTGTGAAACTTGTATTTTAAACGAATTTCAAAATAAAATCACGAACAGCTCAGAGATGTATAGGAAGGTTGTCCTGTGTGTTACTAATTACAGATCGGAAAAGAAGTGAAAATTTCACAACAATACCAGAAATTCAGCATGTTGCGGAAAAAGTAGAGTCTGAAGTGGAAATGGGCAGGACACATAGCACGAATAAATTGCAGAAAGAAAGAGGAACACCACAAGACAGATAATCCGGCTGTTGGAATGGAAAAAAAATCGCAAATTACAACTGGCTTAGGGCAGCAGGAAACAGATAGGCATGGCAACAGCGACTGAAACTATATTGCTAGCTTAAGGTTAAAGAAGGTACTTCTTGTAAAGGTTGAATTAAGGGGCAATAAATAAATAAAGTGACATAAAATTGAATGAGTACATAATTTCTGTGGTAAGGGAAGGCGTGCCGGGCGGTGTGGCCGTGCCTTTCCAGGCGCGTCAGTCTGGAACCGAGAGACCGCTACGGTCGCAGGTTCGAATCCTGCCTCGGGCATGGATGTGTGTGATGTCCTTAGGTTAGTTAGGTTTAAGTAGTTCTAAGTTCTAGTGGACTGATGCCCTCAGCTGATAAGTCCCATAGTGCTCAGAGCCATTTTTAAGGGAAGGCGTGCAGTCGAATTCGGTTTATTGGGAGAATTGTAGGGAAGTATTGCTCACTTGTAAACGGGAATGGGTATGGAAGACTTGTGGGACCCATTCTTGAGTACTGCTCGAATGTTTGGGATCCTCAACAGGTCCGATTCAAGGAAGACATCAAAGCAATTCATAGGTGTGCTGTGAAATTTGTTACCATTAGGTCGGGACAAATATGCGAGTGTTGCGGAAATGCGAATCCCTGGATGGAAAAAGATGTAAGTATTCAAATGGTTCAAATGGCTCTAAGTACAATGGAACTTAACATCTGAGGTCATCAGTCCCCTAGACTTAGAACTACTTAAACCTAACGACATCACACACATCCATGCCCGAGGCAGGATACGAACCTGCGATCGTAGCAGCAGCGCGGTTGCGTACTGAAGCGCCTAAATCCACTCGGCCACTGCGGCCGGCTGTAAGTATTGGGAAAGTTTAGAGAAGCGGCATTTTCGACAGACAGCAGAACCACTCTACTGCCACCAAGGTACATCTCGGGTAAGGACCGTAAACACATAAGAGAAATCTGGGAGCGTACGGGAGTATATAGACAGTAGTTTTTCCCTTCGCTCCATATGCGAGTGGAAAGGGAATGGCTAGCAGTAGTAAAAGGTACTCTCCGCCATGTACCATGTGGAAAACCTGCAGACTAAGTATATCTGTACAACCCATGTCTGACACATTTTGTTGCTGTGACTGACTCCAGACACTGACCAGCAGTGATGTAACCGAACAGTAATGGTCCTTTCCATCATTTAATGCGTAATAAATTTATTCAAACTGAGAATCAAAACGGTTCAAATGGCTCTGAGCACTATGAGACTTAACTTCTAAGGTCATCAGTCCCCTAGAACTTAGAACTACTTAAACCTAACTAACCTAAGGACATCACACACATCCACGCCCGACGCAGAATTCGAACCTGCGACCGTAGCGGTCACGCGGTTCCAGACTGTAGCGCCTAGAACCGCTCGACCACTCCGACCGGCAACTGAGAATCAACTGCCAGTCTTACACAATGTTTATTTCTTAGCAAGTGTTGTTGCTCATAGCTGAAGTTGCAGCTGTCATGCATAGAACAACTTTGTTTACGAACATCATGTTATTTACACATACTGCGGACACCAGTCGTTCGTTAACCTGCTGTAAATGTGATTTCTGTTCTCAAGTTACTGTCACCAATTTGTTAATTTCTCTATATTGAAGTTCCTGCCATAAACAAGAGTTTAGTAAAGCATCCATCCTCGCAATGGTTTATGAGATCATCGTGAAAAGGGAAGGTCATAGAATGCAATCTTATTGAGTATTTTTATGGGTGGCAAACCAATGTTTATGTCATGAGACAAAGGCCATATGAGGTAAAGGCAAATAAATGCAGTATTATAGAAAGAGAAGAAGGAGTAGGCGATGAGATGGGAGATATGATGCATCGAGAAAAATTTGACAGAGCACTGAAAGAACCAAGTCGTAACAAGGCCCCTGGAGAAGACGGCATTCCCTCAGAATTGCTGATCTATTTTAGAGAACAAGCGGTGACGGAAATAATCGACCTGGCGTCCAAGATGCTTGAGACAGGCGAAATACGCTCAGACTTCAAGAAGAATGAGATAACCCCAACTCCTAAAAAATAATGCGATAACAGGTGTGAATATTAACGCACTATCGGGTTAATTAGTCATGGTTGCGAAAATAATGACACTATTTATTTGCATAAGAATGGAAAAGACAGTTTGGGTTCCAGAGGTTGCCATAAAGAGCAGCTATTCACGGAGATCCAGTGTGGGCTGCAATTAACGTATGGCAGCGGAACTTGTTAGATTTGCTAACGTGTTAATGCGGGACCAATTTACTCTTGAAAAAATTAGTTCCAATTTTTACCACCAGGTGCGAATCTGGCACTGTGCAGCATCTCCTCGACGTCTCCAGTGCTCTTTATTGAACAAACTGTGTAAGCACCGGTTAACAATAAAATGAAAATAATGCGTTTCTCAGTTGTTTCACCTCTTCTGTCCACTTCTCATTCCTAATTCATTACATACGGAAATATTTGTACAAGTGTTTTTGGAATTCACATCGTCACATGTGTATTTGGATCCAAATTTTTTTTCCAAGCTTAAATCTACTCTGGATTAACGCTTAGAATAACTAACAAGTTTCGCAACCAGACGGTAACTACAGCCCACAGTGGACCTCTTTGAGTGGCTGTAGATTAATTATAGCCACTCGCTGTGTAGAAATACGCGAGGTAATATTAACCCTGCGACTTCTCTTAGAAGATAGGTTAACGAAATTCAAATTTAGATTTATAGCATTTGTAGAAGTAGCTTTTGACAACGTTAATTGGAATGCACTCTTTGAAAGTCTAAACGTGTAGCGATAATATACGGGAACCGAAAAGGTATTTACAACTTAACCAGACTGTACATACAAGAGTCGAGAGGCATGAAAGGGAAGCCGTGGTTGAGAACGGAGTGTGACAGGGTTGCAGCCTATCGTCGGTGTTATTAAATCTATACACTGAGCAAACAGAAAAAGGAACCAAAGGAAAAAACTGGGTGAACATGAAGTCCACGAACGGTTGCAGATGGTCTCCAGGTAGTTAATAAAAACTATTTACAATCAACGATCGGTTCTGTTTGACCAAAGAAACGAATCCATCCCACGTAAACACAGCAGATACCATTATGGAGCCACCACCACCTTGCACAGTGAGTTACTGACAACCTGGGTGCATAGTTTCGTGGGGTCCTCGGCACTCTCGAACCCTACCATCAGCTCTTCGCAAATGAAATTGGGATTATTCTGATCAGGCCATGGTTGTCCAGTCTGCTAGGGTCCTACCGATATAGTCACAAGCCCAGGAGAGTCGCTGCAGGCGGTATCGTGCGGTCGTTTGCTGACATAGCCCAAAAACGCCGAATTTCGCTGTACTGTCCTCACGGATACGTTCATCGTACGTCCCGCATTGATTTCTGAAAGTATTTCAATCTGTGTTGCTTGTCCGTTAGCACAGATAAATCTACCCAATCGCCAGTGCTGTCGGTCGTTAAGTGAAAGCCATCGGCCACTGCGGTGAGAGGTAAAGACTTAAATTTGCTATTCTCGACATACTCTTGACGTTGTGGATCTCGGAATACTGAATTCCTTAACGATTTCCGAAAAGAAATGTCCTATCGTCTACTTCTATCTACCATTAAGCGTTAGAAGGCTGTTAATTCTTGTCGTGTCGCCATAATCATGTCGGAAACCTTTTAACATGAATCATGTGAGTCATTGGACAGCTCCACGAGTGCATAGCCCTTTTATACCTTGTGACGTTACCGCCATCTGTGTATGTATATTCACCTGTAGAAAATAAGACGCAGAAGTAGTAGGAGAGTTTCGTTGTGTAGGCAACAATATCACTTATTATGATCGACTGGCAATGGCAGCATAAGTTCGTTCAACAAAGAGAAATTTGTTAAAATCGAATATATATTTAAATATTAGGATGTCTTTTTCTGAGAGTATTTGTCTAGGATATAGCCTTGTATGGAAGTGAAACGTGGACGATCAGCAGTTCAGATGAAAAGAGAATAATGGCTTTTGAAATGTGATGCTACATAAGAACGCTGAAAATTAGATGGGTAGATCGCGTAAGCTGTGATTGGAGGAAAAAGAAATCTGAGGTTCAAAATGGTTCAAATGGCTCTGAGCACTATGGGACTTAACATCTTAGGTCATCAGTCCCCTAGAACGTAGAACTACTTAAACCTAACTAACCTAAGGACATCACACACATCCATGCCCGAGGCAGGATTCGAACCTGCGACCGTAGCAGTCCCGCGGTTCCGGACTGCAGCGCCTAGAACCGCACGGCCACCGCGGCCGGCTAGAAATCTGAGGTACAACTTGATTGACAGAACACGTTCGCATATAAAAGGGAATAAGTAATGCAGGATTGGAGGAAAGTGTGGAAGGTAAAAATTGTAGAGACAGAGCAAGAGTTGAATACAGCAAGAAGGGTCTAATCGATATAGGATACAGAAGAGATGGAGAGTCTTGCAGAGGACACAGTAGTGTGGAGAGCTGCATCAAATCAGTTTTTCGGACTGAACACCACAACAAAAGCAACAAGGAACTGTATTGTTTGTCGATTATCATAGACGGTCAATGCCAGAGATAGTTATGTATTCGGAAAAAGTAAGGATAGAAGACAGCTGTGGGGTGTGTGTCTGGTACAGACAGTAGTTAGCTCCCACACAGTCTTCCAGAAGAGGCCCCAGCGGAGCCCTGGAGAGCGGGGCGACCGTAATGAACAAGCAGAGGCTGGGCGCGCTTGTCGTGTAATTGCCGGCAAGTGGCCGCCGCCGCCGCACACACTTTACTCCAGTCCCACGGCGGCGGCCTCCTAACAACTGCAGTGCAAAGAATCTCCAGCACCGCATACCACACCGCACAAGCGGTAGTTTCACCACGAGTTACAGCAAAAATGTGGTTGCGCCATAGCGATGACGCCGTTAGTTCTCGTGAGCCACCAACCTTCAACTGTTTTACTCATTTACTCGCTTAATTGTGTGTATGGTTGAACATCTCATTGCATTTCGGTGATAATCTGAAGAACAAATGAAAATAATCAACGAGGGAACAGAATGTGAAGGTAGTATACATCTGAGTGAAGCTACGTTTGTGGAAAGCATCTAGAATGAAAAAATATACACTCCTGGAAATTGAAATAAGAACACCGTGAATTCATTGTCCCAGGAAGGGGAAACTTTATTGACACATTCCTGGGGTCAGATACATCACATGATCACACTGACAGAACCACAGGCACATAGACACAGGCAACAGAGCATGTACAATGTCGGCACTAGTACAGTGTATATCCACCTTTCGCAGCAATGCAGGCTGCTATTCTCCCATGGAGACGATCGTAGAGATGCTGGATGTAGTCCTGTGGAACGGCTTGCCATGCCATTTCCACCTGGCGCCTCAGTTGGACCAGCGTTCGTGCTGGACGTGCAGACCGCGTGAGACGACGCTTCATCCAGTCCCAAACATGCTCAATGGGGGACAGATCCGGAGACCTTGCTGGCCAGGGTAGTTGACTTACACCTTCTAGAGCACGTTGGGTGGCACGGGATACATGCGGACGTGCATTGTCCTGTTGGAACAGCAAGTTCCCTTGCCGGTCTAGGAATGGTAGAACGATGGGTTCGATGACGGTTTGGATGTACCGTGCGCTATTCAGTGTCCCCTCGACGATCACCAGTGGTGTACGGCCAGTGTAGGAGATCGCTCCCCACACCATGATGCCGGGTGTTGGCCCTGTGTGCCTCGGTCGTATGCAGTCCTGATTGTGGCGCTCACCTGCACGGCGCCAAACACGCATACGACCATCATTGGCACCAAGGCAGAAGCGACTCTCATCGCTGAAGACGACACGTCTTCATTCGTCCCTCCATTCACGCCTGTCGCGACACCACTGGAGGCGGGCTGCACGATGTTGGGGCGTGAGCGGAAGACGGCCTAACGGTGTGCGGGACCGTAGCCCAGCTTCATGGAGACGGTTGCGAATGGTCCTCGCCGATACCCCAGGAGCAACAGTGTCCATAATTTGCTGAGAAGTGGCGGTGCGGTCCCCTACGGCACTGCGTAGGATCCTACGGTCTTGGCGTGCATCCGTGCGTCGCTGCGGTCCGGTCCCAGGTCAACGGGCACGTGCACCTTCCGCCGACCACTGGCGACAACATCGATGTACTGTGGAGACCTCACGCCCCACGTGTTGAGCAATTCGGCGGTACGTCCACCCGGCCTCCCGCATGCCCACTATACGCCCTCGCTCAAAGTCCGTCAACTGCACATACGGTTCACGACCACGCTGTCGCGGCATGCTACCAGAGTTAAAGACTGCGATGGAGCTCCGTATGCCACGGCAAACTGGCTGACACTGACGGCGGCGGTGCACAAATGCTGCGCAGCTAGCGCCATTCGACGGCCAACACCGCGGTTCCTGGTGTGTCCGCTGTGCCGTGCGTGTGATCATTGCTTGTACAGCCCTCTCGCAGTGTCCGGAGCAAGTATGGTGGGTCTGACACACCGGTGTCAATGTGTTCTTTTTTCCATTTCCAGGAGTGTATATCGAGGCAATCAATTCGATAGCATGAACAGTAAAAAGTAAAAAGTTATGATTGCTATAATACGTTATTTCTGAGAAAGCTAAAGCAAAACTAAAATATTTTCTGAAAGGCAATGCTTTCCTTGTTCGGTCTCATACTGAATCTAGTTCAACAATAATGTCACTCCCGGAAGAGTACGCTTTGCGTCTTCGTCTTCCAAGGGGACGGGTTTCTTGCAGTTCCCTTCCGCCGCAGTTCCGGGAATTACAATGTCTGGATATCCAAGGCGGATGAGCGGCCAAATGAACCGTCTGCAGTTTGCAGCACTTGTGATTCGAGTTGAGTCCATCATGTCATAAGTATGTTTCAGTGTGCGAAATGGTGAAACCCTCAAAGCCCTGTAATAGAGAGCAAGTCAAAGCATTGTAATAAAGACCAAGATGAAGAGCTACAGTAGCAACAGACTGTATCGATTAGAAGTAAAACTGAATGCCTTTTAATAAATCTGCAACTAGTATCCTTCTGCATCCAAACATGCAGAAGAATGAGTTTTATTGAGTAATGACTCAAACAGTGTTCTGTACGTCTTAACACTTAATATTAAATTTTATTATGATTTTAATTGATATGTACTGCTCAGCAAACAAATTAATGGAATGTAAACAGTTAGAAAGCATGTAACAAGCTATGAAGGCAGCACGTCTAGATTTAAAAATAATATCTCATTCTTTTTCTGATTAGTTATTGACATAATTAGATTTATGTCTTCAGGTCTTGATTAATTATTATCAAATTTAAGAAAGAATCATATAAAAAATTTAACAATCGAAAAGGAATTTATCTATATGATAACATGGATAGTTGAAAAATTTAAAGAAACTTATCCTCCATCAAGAGAAAATTCCACAGTATATTAAATGAACGTGATAGTATAAAATAACCTTGGCATAAATCGTGATATATTTGTTACTGATGTTCTTGAAAATTTTAGAAAAACTTGTATAAAATCTTATAATGTAGAGAAATCAATTCTGTGGCGCCAGGATAAGTTCGATTTTGTTGTTAAAAATGGCAAAAGTTGAATTAGATTTATTCGATGATGATGATATGATTTTATTGGTTGAGGAAGGAGCTAGAGGCAGTATTTCTCGATTTTGTGAAGGTATATGAAAACAAATAATAAATATTGGAAATACTATGACTCATGTTGCAAATAACTCAACACATAGAAAACTAAGGATAACCAACACAGGCACAGACAAGTACAACACATCTGGTATTTACCAACTTACATGTGAGGACTGCAAAACATTTTATACTTAAAAACGTAGGAAATACTTTAAAACACGGGTTTTTTACATTTATTTACATTCATGATCCACAGAGTATAACATAAATGCATGTTGTAGGCAAATTTTCCCAAAAATTGGAAAAAAAATCTATAAATTCAGTGGGAATTCTGAGGAATTTTTCGATTTTTGACAGTATTGGAAAAGTGAGCTAAATATGTATTTGTATTCTACTTCCAGTCTATGCTGATACAAAACTGCCAATTTTCTTGAGGTGAATATAGGTAACTAAGAGGCTGCACAATTCACATCTTACATTAAACCACGGAAATATAAGTATGTCTCTGAGCACAGTTCTATTTTCATTGCTTATGGTTCAAGTCACATGTATCAAAACGGATAACTTTCTTTGTTCTTTACATGAAGACATTGTTTTATATAAATGTATACCAAATGTACTTATATATTCTGCAGTTTACATTATTATAACACTAAATATTTTCTACGAGTTGATACAAATCAGGAATGCAATTAATATACCTTGTACACAGTGGGTGGTCAAAAATATCGAAATACTAAAACAATGCAAGAAGCATGATTAACGTCCTCTCTCGCCTTTCTGTCGTGGTGCCAGGTTTAAGGGCTACACGAAAGTTCTTGAAATTTTGTGAACTATTCACAATCTCCCAAGCGCATCGTATCTACGATAGAATGGAACGAGCTTCTGTTCATGAGCGAATCCATGGAGATGCTTGGCAAGAACAGATGAAGAACGTTCAGACATTTTTTATCAAGTAAGTAGGAGACAGCATGTGGACGACTGGGAAAAGATCTACAGCATCACTTACATGCGCATGAGGAACGAACTCGGCCGGCCGAAGTGGCCGTGCGGTTAAAGGCGCTGCAGCCTGGAACCGCAAGACCGCTACGGTCGCAGGTTCGAATCCTGCCTCGGGCATGGATGTTTGTGATGTCCTTAGGTTAGTTAGGTTAACTAGTTCTAAGTTCTAGGGGACTAATGACCTCAGCAGTTGAGTCCCATAGTGCTCAGAGCCATTTGAACCAACGAACTCGAGCGCTGCACTGAGTAACAGAAGAATAAGATCGCAAGATGCCGGAAGCAGATTGACAAGGCAATTCCCAACATGTCAAGCACAGTGGTCAACCTCACTGAATGACAACTGACCGAAGAGGAACAGCCTGTCCTTCAAAAATGATGGGATTTCGCTATATCCCTAGAGCTCTACCTGAAGAGGACGTCATTACAAATACCGAAGGGGCCATTTGGAACCTTTCTTGTAAAAGAGTCGTCTAAATAAGTATCTACTGAAATAGCTAGGATACCGCGCCGAGGAAAACAACGAACTTACAACTTCAAGAAGGAAGAAGTACACGATACAAGAGTTTTAACGCCGACAGGAATACACTGGTAGTGCCTGCCGATAGTATAAATGCCACTGTCGTAAGGGAGATCGAAAATTATAAGCAGAAGATCCGGGACCTATTAGATCTGATGACGTAAAGAAAACCAAGCGTAGATCCAATGCACCGTATCACACTGAATACATGTCGATTAATCAAGGTGCCTTCTTTGTCGGCGGACATACAGAGGAACCTGCGCAACACAGAAGCCCTACCACCTCTGTTGTATGGATTACGAAAGATCCATAAGAATAATGTTCCATTAAAACCGATTGTTTACGCTCCTGGCTCAATTACGTATAAATTAGCAAAACACTTGGCCTCTCCGCTCCAGCAACACATGGCGAAGACTGTCACATATGTAAAGACTCAAGACATTTCACTGAGAAGATAAAGAAACTAAAACTTGCAACAAACGACATTGTGTGTCAGCTTTGATATTGTATCTTTGTTTACTAAAGTGCCACTCAGTGACTGTCTGAAGCAAATCGGTTCCATTCTCCCTTAAAACATTACCAAACTCTTTCAAGCGTTTCTCACCACGAACTATTTCATATAGAATGGAAACGTCTACCAACAGCTGGAAGGGTGACCAACTTCTGCATGGAACATTCCGAACCACAGTCTCTGGACTTAGCACCTTGTAAACCTAAGGTGTGGTACAGATACGTTAATGATACATTCGTTGTGTGGAACCATGGTGAGGAACAGCTCGGTGACTTCCTAAGACACTTGAACAGTCTCCATGCCAAAATAAATTTTACCATGAAAATAGAAAAGAACAAACAGCTACCCTTTCTAGACGTGCTGGTCATAATGGATGGTGAAAATCTGGGGACACAGCGTGTATCGAAAACCGACATACGTGGCCCGATACCTGTACAAACTAGAGCCAGAAAACAGGCATAATTAATACGCTAGTAACGCGCTCAAGACGCTTATATGAGCCACAGTACCTCAAATGCGAGATGCAGCACCTGGAAAGCGTTATGAGGAGGAATGGGTACTCCGCCAGTTATATTCGAAGTATAACAGAGTCAACACTCAGTGAAGCGACACATTGGGAAAAGAAATGTCGGGTACGGCCCTTCTGCCATACATTCCCAGAGTGACGGACAGATCCGGCCGTATATTGCGCAAAACGGCGTAAAGACTATTTATAAACTGACAGGAAGATCAAAGAGTGTCTCAGATCAGCAAAAGAGAGAAGGGACCCACTTGCTATGTAGGTAATATACCACATATCATGCACATATGGATAAATTTATTTTGGTATGATTGGACAATCAATCAACACCAGGATCACAGAACATAAGCGGTATTACAGGTTGGGGCAGGTGTGGAAATCGACCGTGGCAGAACTCGCACCGTGTGTGAGACCGACCACATAGTAGAATTCGTCGACACGGAAATTCTGGCTGTAGAGAAGAGCTCTCACACCAGCCTGCTCAGAGAAGCTATATGACACACAAACATAAGAATGGCTTAAAAAAAAAAAAAAAAAAAAAGCCTCGAAGTGAACTGATCCTGGATTCCCTTGCTGCAGCGAACGACCGTTGCAGGTAGTAAGATGAGAACCGCCCGGAAATAACCACGGAAAAACCCTTGGACGTGGGCGCGCCAGGTACATGTAGTCTGCGACCGCGAGCTCGACTCCAGTCCATCACCAGCAGTGGAGGGTGAAGCTTTCACAATGCCAGTCACGCGTGCTGGCGGAACTATGGAAAATTCGTCAGACGAGGGTCGGCCGAAGAACTCGGGACTACCCCAACAGGCAAATTGTCAACAAGTCGCCACGAAAACCTCAACAATTTTGTAAAAACACAACACATTACCAAGCCTAATAGCGTGTAGGAAAGCTTTTGGCTGTAAAAACAGCTTCCAGTCGTCTCGGAATGGGTAAATACGGGTCGTGCATGGTTTTCAGGGAACTTCATACTATTATTCCTGCAAAGTAGTGGTAAGCTCAGGAACGTATGATAGAATTGAATAGCAACCATGCACTCTTCTCTCCAAAGTAGACCACAAATTCTAGATAATATTGAAATCTGATGACTGTGTTGGCCAGGGGAGACAGACATTCATTCTTGTCATCACAAAATCAGTCCTGGACGACGCCATCTGTGTGACGGGTACCCAGTCGTCTTGGGACACAGCTTCACTTTTGGGAAACAAACATTGTAGCATGGAACGGAACTGATCAGCCAAAATGGTCACATAATCCATGCCAGTGATGGGCCCTTGCCGAGTAATCATGAGTCCTATGAAATACCACAATACGGCTGCCCAAATCATCACCAAATCATAGCAACGTTTCACTCATGGGATGAAAACTCGGCCAGAAACTGTAAACAGTTTGAAACATGACTCCTCGAATCAAATGACATTATTCCATTACTCCGAAGTTCAGGTTTTATGGCTTCAGCTTCACGTTTTCCTATTACAGATATTTACACAACTGATAACTGGTTTTGTTTTTCCAGTTCAACCTGTGATTCGCTGTTTGTGAAGCTATCCTCTTGTTGTTTTGATACTGACAGGGTTGACGAGTGCGGCAATCGGTTTTGCAGCGACTTCTTTTTATTTTCCTCAAAATCCATTTCAATAACCGCCTGTCACAATCACTTAATACACACTGTCGTCCTCGCTATGACTTAGCGGATAACGTTTGTCCGCTTTCCCTGTTAAAAAACGCTTCGTCACCCATGCACACGAAAGCACCCACCAAATTAGTACTAACAATTTGTCCAAGTTTAAATCCACTTAGCCCCGACATAATGCACTCACATCCATATAGTACACAATTGTGACCAAAACTGACACTTGAACGAGTTGAAGACATTGTACAGGTGCCGTTCATGGTCAAATACGCGTACAAAACTGTAACTTAGAGACCTGACTAGCATCTGCACTTATGTTCAAGTATGCATTCCTCGCCGTGTTTTCATACGTTTCTCCTATCCCTATATCTTGTTCCAGTACACTCATTGGTAATGAATATGTATCCTAACGGGAAAAGTTACACATTACATTATTCTTCAGTTTTACAAGAGTATCTCAGTCGTTAATAATTATTCATCGCATATTTTACAGAAGAAGATACTGCCAGTTAAATTATGAGTTATAGCCATTTTAAACGTACCCGATGCTATGTTCATAATTGCTAATCAAACCATTAGCGCATCAGCTGTGCGACTTCAGCTGCACACCCCTGCCATAGTGGAATAATGCAGAGTACTGCTTGTGTTGTAGAGCAGATTCGTGCAGGGATATACCAGACAGCTAATTACACATCCAGATAATGTTACTAATGGACAAAAAGGTTCGATGTGACTAAATAGACGAAGGTTTCTCCTGATGTAAAGCACGCACCATGAGTTTCCCGCCATCTCAATTACACCGACTTCGAGAAACGTTTGTCCCTTGGGGTACCGCTGCAATGTACGAGGGATAGTCAAAATGTTATAATTGCCACCTCGATTAAATCAAGTCGTGACCTTGAAACTCAGTGATGTTGTTAGTCCTCCTCTGGTTATTCACACTTCGTTGCGACACACTTCACCCAGTGATGGATGACTTGGCGGTAACGTCGATTCCTCTCACGTAGTGATTTCCTTGTCTGAAGAAAGATGGAGTCTTGTGACTATAAGAGAGACAGGAGGCGATTCAACAATTAGCAGCCAAAGGAGCCACATGCACTCCTGGAAATGGAAAAAAGAACACATTGACACCGGTGTGTCAGACCCACCATACTTGCTCCGGACACTGCGAGAGGGCTGTACAAGCAATGATCACACGCACGGCACAGCGGACACACCAGGAACCGCGGTGTTGGCCGTCGAATGGCGCTAGCTGCGCAGCATTTGTGCACCGCCGCCGTCAGTGTCAGCCAGTTTGCCGTGGCATACGGAGCTCCATCGCAGTCTTTAACACTGGTAGCATGCCGCGACAGCGTGGACGTGAACCGTATGTGCAGTTGACAGACTTTGAGCGAGGGCGTATAGTGGGCATGCTGGAGGCCGGGTGGACGTACCGCCGAATTGCTCAACACGTGGGGCGTGAGGTCTCCACAGTACATCGATGTTGTCGCCAGTGGTCGGCGGAAGGTGCACGTGCCCGTCGACCTGGGACCGGACCGCAGCGACGCACGGATGCACGCCAAGACCGTAGGATCTTACGCAGTGCCGTAGGGGACCGCACCGCCACTTCCCAGCAAATTAGGGACACTGTTGCTCCTGGGGTATCGGCGAGGACCATTCGCAACCGTCTCCATGAAGCTGGGCTACGGTCCCGCACACCGTTAGGCCGTCTTCCGCTCACGCCCCAACATCGTGCAGCCCGCCTCCAGTGGTGTCGCGACAGGCGTGAATGGAGGGACGAATGGAGACGTGTCGTCTTCAGCGATGAGAGTCGCTTCTGCCTTGGTGCCAATGATGGTCGTATGCGTGTTTGGCGCCGTGCAGGTGAGCGCCACAATCAGGACTGCATACGACCGAGGCACACAGGGCCAACACCCGGCATCATGGTGTGGGGAGCGATCTCCTACACTGGCCGTACACCACTGGTGATCGTCGAGGGGACACTGAATAGCGCACGGTACATCCAAACCGTCATCGAACCCATCGTTCTACCATTCCTAGACCGGCAAGGTAACTTGCTGTTCCAACAGGACAATGCACGTCCGCATGTATCCCGTGCCACCCAACGTGCTCTAGAAGGTGTAAGTCAACTACCCTGGCCAGCAAGATCTCCGGATCTGTCCCCCATTGAGCATGTTTGGGACTGGATGAAGCGTCGTCCCACGCGGTCTGCACGTCCAGCACGAACGCTGGTCCAACTGAGGCGCCAGGTGGAAATGGCATGGCAAGCCGTTCCACAGGACTACATCCAGCATCTCTACGATCGTCTCCATGGGAGAATAGCAGCCTGCATTGCTGCGAAAGGTGGATATACACTGTACTAGTGCCGACATTGTGCATGCTCTGTTGCCTGTGTCTATGTGCCTGTGGTTCTGTCAGTGTGATCATGTGATGTATCTGACCCCAGGAATGTGTCAATAAAGTTTCCCCTTCCTGGGACAATGAATTCACGGTGTTCTTATTTCAATTTCCAGGAGTGTATGTGACTCTGTCTTGCACAGACTCAGTTGGGGCGTTCTTGTAGAGCAAAACAAAATCCTCGGAGAACTTCCCTAGCTACCTCATCTAGACTGGGTCCCGTAATCACGTCAGAATATTCTGGTAGTGTGCTCAAATGACGGCTTGCCCCTTACGATCGGAATCTATTGGCACCTCACCGTAGGCGTCCCAGAAAACACTTAGCATGATCGTATACGATAAAGTTTTGGTCATCATATTTTTCGGACCCTGCGAATCCTCGTGTTTCCGTTGATTGCTTTGCTCCTATATCTCGGGGTAATCGTGATATACCCAATACCAGCCATGGTGATTATGCGGCTAAATACGTCACGTAGATTTACCAGGTGTAGTTACATTTCCTCTAGAGCTTAGGTTTGGGAGGATAATCGAATGCTGCAAGAAACCCGTTACACTTCGGTTACAAGATAAATCAATCAAATCTAAATGCCGTAAATTCAACTAAATATCCACGAATTATAACTACGATCAACTTAAATTGGAGAGAACACACAGAGAATATTGTGGAGAAGGCCACCCAAAGACTGCTATTTATTGACAGATTGATTACCAGATGCAACAGATCGGTTGAAGAGACTGCCTACACTACGCTTGTCTGTCCTCTTTTAGAGAAGTGCTGCGCGGTCTGGGATCCTTACCAGATATAATTAACGGAAGATACCGAAAAAGTACAAGGAAGGGCAGCACTTTTTGTGTTATCGAGAATTAGGGGAGAGAGTGTCACAGACATGATACAGGATTTGGGGCGGACATCACTAAAACAAAGGCATTTCTCGTTGCTGCGAGATCTTCCGACGAAATTTCAATCATGAACTTTCTCCTTCGAATGTGAAAATATTTGTTGACGCTGGCATACACAGAGAGAAACGATCATTATAAAAAATACAAGGAAAATCAGAGTTCTCACGGAAAGATAAATGTGTTCGTTTTTTCCGTGCTTTTTTCGAGAATGGAATACTCGTAATAGAGAATTACTGTGAATGTGGCTTGATGAACCCCCTGTAAGGCACTTAAATGTGATACACAGAGTATCCATGTAAATGTAGATGAAAGTGCACGGCCGGTTTCCTTCTCCATACCTCCCTAATCCGAGGTTGTGCTCCGTCTCTAATGACCTCTCTGTCGACGGGACGTTAAACGCTAATCTCCTCCTCCTCTCTCTCCTCCTATTTCCCGTGATATACATTTTCTTCGGCGCTGGCTTTGGATATCACAGATTTGCTATGCTCAGTATACTGTAACCATCGCTACACACGAAATGCTTAAAAACGTAACCGTCTTAGAAATGCTTCCCACTGTTGGCCAGATAGTAATCATGCCCATTTGGTAAGCCAGAAAACTGGATCTGTTTCCACATTACGACAGCGAAGGTGCAGTTCCCTGCGTTTCCTCCGACATGCTTTGTACACCCTCCACTGTTAGTGCTGCCACCTGCAGTCTGTGAGTGGTTATTGCACGAAGACGTCGAACATAGACGGTGGTCATATTGATGTGGCTGGACTAAGTATATCCAGGGTCAAAACACAGTTTCAATTGCACATCCGTTCCACATATAAGGGGATTTAGATCATTATTAGGGTCCTATTGTTGGACATTTCACCTGAGTAGATGTTCTATAGTTAGTTGAGCACCCAGGAATAGGCTGTGGGCACAGACAGATATTTAATTTAGTTCCGCCCCCAAGTAGCAGCAACGCCGCACTACAAACACAGTGGATTATTGAAGTGTTATTCCCTTTCAAAGCAGAAAACCAATTACCATACTTCATAAATGTGCTACGACGTTTTGGTTTGCCTTCTCTAGCGGCATGCTACGGTACTGTGGCGCCTGGATTACAATCTGTACCGTAACTGCAGACATGTACCTGCAAACAAACAAATAAAAAATGTATGCCTCCCTTCTTTCGCTGTGAGAATTAAACCTTCATAAATAACCCGTAGTATTTAATGACACTGCAGACGTATTCTGTCGCCAAAAGAAGACGTACCTAGCTACTTTGAATCAAGCTACAATATTAGCAGGGACATTTATAGCTGATATCAAATACCGATATTCTAAAAAAAAAAACTATAAAACTATGCACTGAAATTGGCTTTCTCAGTCTAACAAGTGCTGTTAGGTATAAAGTTTTAAGATTCTGATACACTGAGTAACTCACCAAACACAGGAGAAACTGCTATACTTTCTCATTCATCGATTGTTTGAAGGGCTATTCTTTCCAATGACCATCAACGTAGTTCTCAGGAAATCTGCATGTAAATCTCCACGCATATTTTCGGATATCTAAGGTATTTGGTGGCACAGATTAATTCATGTGCCGAAAATAGCTTCAGCTAATAGGAGTGGCGTAGATATTTCGCCTCATTCTCACTTCGGATTCTGGTTGGTGTTCTTTCTGGATACTTCACTTGTGAATTACTTGCTGGAATGAGAGTAGCCTCCCCCTACGTTGTTCGGGAGCTAGTTTAAAATTCTATTCATGGCGCTTAAGAAGAGCTCAACGTCACCCGCTTTCTGGGTCAGTGCTATAAATTTTTCACAGCTTGAAGCTGACGGGAAATTTTGGTCACTGTGGCAGCCTTTCTTCAGCTTCACGAGAAATGACGTTTTCGTGGTCTAAAAGACAGCTACCTCGTGGTCAAGATAACTAATACACTCCAGAGGGATCGTTACACATAACGACTCTAATATTTATGGACAGTTACCGTCATTAACTAAACATAATAATACACTGCGCTATTTCTGAGTTTCAGTTGTGTCGGCAGCTGTCTGGTTACACCGCATCCTCTAAATTTATGGGTACTACGCCGTATTGTGGCTCCTCGATCTGTGGCGTAACCTTTGCTCTTTTAAACGGTCGTTGTGCAGGACATGTATCGGATAGTTCCATTGGTAAACAACAGTACACACTCAATGGCATGCATTTTTATAATCTTTCGTTACGGCATGCAGTTATAAATTGTCACAAATGTTCATCGCAGCATGTACTCCAGTCAAGCTTAAAAATAAATCAATTCCTTAAAGACATTTTGTTCAAATTTCCGGAAGCAGCTCTACTCTAAAGCATTAGTTCCCAGTCATAACTGTAACATACCGTATGCCCTTTACCCGATCCATCAGAGATATTGTTATATAAGGTCAGAGTGAGCCAAGTTAGTTAGGATCAGCTTATTTCCTTTCAGTTTTTGTTACTAAGCATCATTTCATGTGTACATTTAGGATCCTTCTTAGCTCCTCTGTGCGTTATACAGTCAGCTTTGAACAAATTCTTGCCGGGAAATGAGTGAAAGAATATCGTTTTAAATTATTTGTCTTGTATCTTTATTTGTCCCGGGACACTTGGAATACCTTTGAACCAGGGATTTTTGTTTTCCTTCCTTATATCCTTATGTGAGTAGGTGTACAATTCAGGACTCACTAGACTCAAATTTCAACCACCTCCTCTTCTTCGAGGCCCCAATTACCTGTCAGAGAATTTTTAGTTGCACAAGCTGAAGCTCAAATAATAGTATTGCTGCAAGTGTCAGACTTCCTGCTCTGTCCAAGGCTCCAGATCGACACTCTGCCTCGTAGTGTCCAGATTTGATGTTAATGGAAAGCATTATGGTGTAGCAGATATTAACAGTGAGTTTGTATGGTACATTCATCTTGCTGATTCATGTTCACGTAGCGTCTTTCTCTGTCAGAACAATTTTTATCCATTCGCCTAGAGTTCTGAAAATACCTTTTTTGAGACTTGCAACTTTCTACTGAAAAGGTGAAGAGCTGGTTCAAATTTTAAGATTTATTGTAGTGTTTAAACTCTCCCCAAAATTCTTAGAAGTCACGTGATTGACCTGCTATCAAATGGCTAACCCGTCGTATTCTTAACGAGATATTAATCAACTCATATGTTGTTTTCTTGTTTGGCCCATAACTCCCCAGCTTTTTAGCCAACTACATTGTTTATTATCATATGACTAGAATTTACATGTTCATTTGGTATGCTGGATTTTCAAAGCATCTCACTCTCTTTCTTAATTGGGAATTTTCAATGCAAAGAACACAAACATAAATTTTCTTATTTTTGTTAGTATTCTTTTCTTTATTGTGTGATGTAACAGTTTTACGCTGATGATGTTGTCTTTTGCCAATCGTGTGGTACTGCTAGTAAATTTTTATGGTTCAGTATTAAAGATATTATTGAAGATAGAAAATGGACTCAGGACTAACATTCTGAACAAAGAAGCAGTAATTAGTAAATGACTGCAACGGCTTCTTCTAGTAATACCAGATCACCATTGTTTCGTTTACTGTAATTTGGTGTCTCGAAATCTTGGAATTTACAGGTGACTGTAAGATTTTTAAAAATATTTTGAAATGTGGTTATAGATCTTTGACTGTCGTGCAGTCTGTCCCTTGCACTAAACCGCCCACGTAAGGGATGACTTAGCTGACGTTGACCTGGAGCTGTACGAGTTCGGTGACATCACTTCTTGCTGTTTTACGTTGAGGAGCTGTTTTGTCAAATGGAACACAAAATAAGTTCTGTGATATTTCGGCATCGTGGCACGACAAGTACAACCAATGAGAAGCAAGAACTCTCTGTGCGTCACAATCACAAATAGCGGGACGTCATATCGTACTTGTCGTTTCCGTGCGGTTTCTTGTTATAATCTATACCTTATGAATTTAAGTTGTTTCTAAGTAGCAGCACGTTGAATGATCTCTCGACAACGCGTCGTTATTAGTACGATATGTTACAATAAACCGACGGAAAGCGTGATATCGCTGATTGAAGAACTTCCGTGTTTAGTTACCTTCGTTTTATATGGCAGGTTATGAAATTACGCCATTTAGGGCAATGGAACACTGAAGATTCATCAAAAACTCATCGTTCTTGGTTGAATTTGTTATAATTAAACGCCAGTTGAAACAAATCGGCGACGAGAGGTTCCAGAGAAGCTAAGCATAATGTACAAAGTCGTACATTACAGAACTGCTATGTACGGAGGTTTGTGGAGGTGTCAAGTTGCAGACACGTTATGTAGCGGGTTCGCATTTCGTTGCATCCAGATTTCTTTCTCCACGTTTTCTGAAGAATTGTGGAATTTATAGAAATGATTTCTGGAACACTAGGTGATGCGTGCATGTGAGTGCGCTGCCTCTCACAAGTATTTTGTCTGGTTTTGTGAAGTCTTATAAGCTGTTCTCCTGACTGATAGGATATGGAACATTCTTTTTTCTCTTGTAACATGTTCATGGACATTAAAGATTTTATTTATGTATATTACAGACACAACGACGTTACTAGAATGTAAACAAGAGACGAAACGTGTGTTTTAATAAAGCTAGTTAGGAATTTCACGCACTTCCGTTTTCGTAAAAAAAAATCTGTGTGGTTTGAGGGACAAGTATAGCCGACAACTGAAGCGAAACTCACAGTAATCAGCTCGTCCCGCATGCCGACGGCGTTGCCTCTCGTGAGGTCGAACGTCCCGTCCGCATCCGCGTCAACGTTATTTGCCTCGTCCCGTGTGAGGACGAGTTTACAGAGCTTGACTTGCTGATTAAGCTAGTGGGGACAGTCTGGCAGTAACTGATTTAAATGAATGATATTCGAAATTTGGAGAGACTAAAATTTTGATTCAGTGGAGATGCGCTAGGTAACACTCGAGTTCATTTCCAGAAGTGCACATCACTCTAGTTATTATTGTATTACACTAATTTCACATTCTTTTGCGCCCTGTACTGGAAAAAACCACTCTTACTAGCTTCTTCACTAACGTTACCATTTTTACCCTCGGTCACCACTCGACCTTAAAATGTGAGAGTGGAATTTTTCATGATACAACTAAAATTCGACTTCCTGCCGTGGCTGACAAAAGCTTAGTCCCAGAGTTCTAGCTGCCGGCTGAAGATGGCGGCACGCGCCTAGGTGTGTCGGCAGGCCCTCCCCCCCCCTTCTCTCCCCCCCACCAGCCTAATGAGTCCCTGGGCAGACTATTCCGACCGCAGTCCTGCACCCAGCTTAATGGCATTCCTGGCCAGCCGATGGCCCTCGCGATACCGTCTGCACCATTTCCGATACCACGGCGCCCCATCGTCTCTATCGCCCTGGTCTCCTAATAGCAGGTGCGCGTTTTACTCCCACGGCAGCAGAAGCAGCAGTCTCCACTTGTCCTCCGTAATGGAATTCACTTATTTATCGCACTGATCCTGGACAGCGGCGGTCATCCCTCGCCCACAGTCAAGCAATGCGTTGCCGATCCTGTCGCTAGCCCTTCTTTCCCGGGACAGAATTTGTGTGCCGATTTGTCTACTTTTACTGTTATCTATGCGAAAGGGTGCTAACGTTTTCTTAGTGTTTGATTCGTGTAACAGGCAGGCTGTGGGTACCAGCTCGGTATTCACCTAGTTGATGTGGGAAGCCACCTAAAACTCAAACTCTGGTTGCCCGACGCACTGACCCTTGCCATTAATCTGCCGAGCGTATTTCATTCAGGGACGGTACGCCTGCCGTATCTCGCAATCCACCTTTTAATGCGTGGGGCTATCCGGGCAGGCATAAGGCTTTTAATCATTACCTCGAGAATATAATGTTACGTAATAATTTTTTGTTTGTCATCATAATCATGTCTGCTACGCTGTAGCAGTTTAAAATCCTAGCGCTACGATACCGTAGCACCTGACAAGAGGAGACAAAATAAAATATCGCTGCCCACTGATAAAGTGGAATAAAGTTCTGTATTTTATTTTCTGCGTTTAAAGGGAACAACGCTGCAGCCAACCAAGCTGAGTTGTCGAAAATGTACGACAGTAGCGCACCATGATACAACGCATTGGTTAGGTGGGCAGACATTTCCAGAGTGATCGAATCAGTCCGAACGACGAAGAAAAAGTGACAGACGATATCCCGGTAAAGAACCTGGACCTCAAGAGAAGTGAACGCCATGGTGCTCCAAGACAACCTATCACGATCGAGGTGACAGTATAGAAAGCGGAAATCAGTCATCGATCAGTCGTGGATCAGTTTCAACATCATTTTTAGTATGACAGTGGTCGCCGCCCACTGGGATCAGCGACTGCTCACACGCGTTCAGAAAGTCCGCCGAACAAGGAAGCATCAGAATTATTACCGCTGTGACAGGCCAATCCTGATGACTTTTTTAACCGCCTAATAATCATGCACGAGCGTTCGCCGTATCAGTATAACACCAAGACAAACGAGCATAGCACGCAATGGAAACACATAGATTTACCATCTCCGGTAGACGAGATGACCCAAATAACATAGGACAATTAAATTCTGGGTGGTTTTCCCGGGCTATCATGCTGCAAACTTGTGCTCGTTAGGAGCAAGCTATTCCTGTATGGTGTGTGTAGGGAAGACGATTACAGCTAAATGTCCTGACAACGTTTCTGTAGACGTCATTAGACATTAAGCACAATGTGGATTTGGGTAGGGCTAGGGCTTATAGTCAACAATCGTCTGGTTTTCATAATAATCAGTGGAGTCATCTATGTCGTTTAGAGAAACCATGAAATGCAGTAATCTGGATGAGGGGACTGTGATATCAGTCCATCTTCTCCCGAAGGCCATCCCAATGTGGAAATACTGAGACACCTTCCTAGGCTAGCAACATTAGGGAACACTTTCCCCAGTACCAGACCCTACATAAATCATTCAAGCTTTTTTGAGTTTAATAGATGAGAAAATCCTTTAATAATCACGGCATTCTTTTCTCTTTAAAAAACTCGTTCTAGCATTCCGAAAACATTTCTAATTTCCATAGGGCACACGTTTACTTCTTTGTTAATGTCGTTAACAGTACACAGTTTTCCGACTTTGCCCTTTTTTCCAACTTATTCAGAAGCTGGTTCTTCCAAGACTGTGTTTCTCCCCTGAGAATCATAACTGAGCGAGAGGTTGAGTCGCCAGCGACGACCGTATGGAGCAACTGATGGTAGTAGCAAAGCTCGAACAATAACTTATCAATTTTAATGGCTGTTGAACGCTTTGGCTGTAGATTTTATTATTTTTAGAAATACAGCAACCAATCACTTTTTATGTATTTTTTTGTACGCCAGTAAGCGTTTCGAACTTTCACCCATCTTCAGTTGGCGGGATACATATTTGAATATTCAGTATGTACGGCGTTAAAACATCGATAGCAAAATAGGTACTGCAGCTGCCTTTCTGCGTAAATAAAAATACACAAAAATGTGGCTGATTACGGAAATCCTTAAAAAGAGAAAATAAAGAAAATCTTAATATCACTAGTTGGAAATTATATGAAATTATATGCATATTCATGTAGATAATGGAGGACATCTCACACTAAAATATATATATATATATATATATATATATATATATATATATATATATACAAATAAATTTCATGTAGATCAGGATAACAATAAGTGTATTTGTACAGCAAAACGTAATATTTGTGATTGTTGCAGTACACATGTCTCCTATGGGTAACTGGGAAATTTACATGAAATATTGATTTACAGTGCTTAATTTAAAGCGGAAAGACGGGTTTATTTATTAATTTTTGATGATTTTAACATATATTTCATGAAGGATTTTGCGAGAAAAACTGATCTAGACATGTGTTAGCCACTTAAAATTTAGTACATGTCATAAATTCCTTGCTAGATCAGTTCAGGATAGTAGTACCGTTAATGATAATACATTCGTGCAACAAACAGAAGTTGAAGGAACAAGTGCCTATCCTGTTACAAAAGGGTTGTCAGATCACCTAGCACAGCTAGTCACATTACGTAATGGTGACCCCACGTACAGTTCGTACTGAGTCGAAGAAATCAGTGAAGCTGATTAATGACGAAACAGTCGAAGAATTTAGAAAAAAGCTTAATAAATGTTTAATGTGGTGGAATGAATGATATCTCTGAATTTAACATATTTGTGAATCAGTTAACATCAATTTTTTAAAGCAGTTTTCTTAAAAGATAATTTAATGTAATAAACTAAAGGGACGCATTAAAGGCACCATTGATTACTGTGGATATCAGAGTTTCTTCACAAAGACAACGCTGTTTATAAAAAAATAGCTAGAACAAGTACCGACCCAGGAATACATTTATATCATATACAGGGTGTTACAAAAAGGCACAGCCAAACTTTCAGGAAACATTCCTCACACACAAAGAAATAAAATATGTTATGTGGACATGTGTCCAGAAACGCTTACTTTCCATGTTAGAGCTCATTTTATTACTTCTCTTCAAATCACATTAATCATGGAATGGAACACACAGCAACAGAACGTACCAGCGTGACTTCAAACACTTTGTTACAGGAAATGTTCAAAATGTCCTCCGTTAGCGAGGATACATGCATCCACCCTCCGTCACATGGAATCTCTGATGCGCTGATGCAGCCGTGGAGAATGACGTACTGTATCACAGCCGTCCACAATACGAGCACGAAGAGTCTCTACATTTGGTACCGGGGTTGCGTAGACAAGAGCTTTCAAATGCCCCCGTAAATGAAAGTCAAGAGGGTTGAGGTCAGGAGAGCGTGGAGGCCATGGAATTGGTCCGCCTCTACCAATCCATGGGTCACCGAATCTGTTGTTGCGAAGCGTACGAACACTTAGACTGAAATGTGCAGGAGCTCCATCGTGCATGAACCACATGTTGTGTCGTATTTGTAAAGGCACATGTTCTAGCAGCACAGGTAGAGTATCTCGTGTGAAATCATGATAACGTACTCCATTGGGCGTAGGTGGGCCCAATCAAGACATCACCAACAATGCCTGTCCAAACGTTCACAGAAAATCTGTGTTGATGACGTGATTGCACAATTTCGTGCGGATTCTCGTCAGCCCACACATGTTGATTGTGAAAATTTACAATTTGATCACGTTGGAATGAAGCCTCATTCCTAAAGAGAACATTTGCACTGAAATGAGGATTGACACATTGTTGGATGAACCATTCGCAGAAGTGTACTCGTGGAGGCCAATCAGCTGCTGATAGTGTCTGCATACGCTGTACATGGTACGGAAACAACTGGTTCTCCCGTAGCACTCTCCATAGAGTGACGTGGTCAACGTCACCTTGTACGGCAGCAACTTCTCTGACGCTGACATTAGGGTTATCGTCAACTGCACGAAGAATTGCCTCGTCCATTGCAGGTGTCCTCGTCGTTCTAGGTCTTCCCCAGTCGCGAGTCATAGGCTGGAATGTTCCGTGCTCCCTAAGACGCCGATAAATTGCTTCGAACGTCTTCCTGTCGGGACACCTTCGTTCTGGAAATCTGTCTCGATACAAACGTACCGTGCCACGGCTATTGCCCCGTGCTAATCCATACATCAAATGGGCATCTGCCAACTCCGCATTTGTAATCATTGCACTGACTGCCAAACCACGTTCGTGATGAACATTAACCTGCTGATGCTACGTACTGAAGTGCTTGATGCTAGTACTGTAGAACAATGAGTCGCATGTCAACACAAGCACCAAAGTCAACATTACTTTCCATCAATTGGGCCAACTGGCGGTGAATCGAGGAAGTACAGTACATACTGACGAAAATAAAATGAGCTCTAACATGAAAATCAAGCGTTTCCGGGCACATGTCCACATAACATATTTTTCTTTATTTGTGTGTGAGGAATGTTTCCTGACAGTTTGGCCGTACCTTTTTGTAACACCCTGTATAGAATTGCAACACATAAATATAAGTTGTTAAAATCTTGGTGTACACACACTTTGTGTGAAATTGTCAGAGCAGACAATACAATCTATCAATATGTAATTTCGTTAAAAGAGAAATAGTTAAGAAGTTACAGAATGTGACTTATTTCAGATAAAGACACTGGAAGCATTCTGAAAACCCTCCTGTGTAGCACATATATTTGTAATTACATTTTAGAAATAGATGAGAAAACTGGTGTAAGAAGTTCAGAAGGAAAAGCCAAACCATGCGTCGAACTAATAATACAGAAGTAATTTAGTCAAATAAAAATTAATGACACAAGTGCACATGAAACAGGGAAGATCATCATGACTTTAACAGGTAAAAGATCATCTGGGGTGCATAATATCTCCAAGAAGATACTACAAAATTGTAGCCCTGTAATATGTAATGTTGTTATTCACTTATGCAATGCTTCATTAATTCTGGGTGTTTTCCTAGAAATATAGAAATACATTGTTGTCAGGCGTCTCTGTTTGGCAGGTTATTTCATAGAGGTAATAAATACCGTCCAGTGACACTCCTTACACTATTTTCTAAAATTTTTGCGTACTTAATGTACTGGGTTGTCACCCATGAGGGTAGTAATTGGTTACTTAGCCAATAACGGTCTGGATTTATAAAGGGTCACTGTAGTGAATCAGATGTTTGTACTTTTACTTAGCATACAAAGCCTTTAAATGAAAAAGTATCACTAGTTGGGATCTTCTATGATTTATCGAAGGCATTTAATTGTGTCAATCACGATATTCAGCTACAGAAATTAAGTGATTGTGGAATACACAGTTAACCCAGGCTGTATTAGTAATATAAAGAAGGGCACCACATCATTTGCAAGGGGGGAAACTGCAAAATGAATACCATTGGCCGCGCGGAGTGGCCGCGAGCTTAGAGGCGCTGTGTCACTGACTGCGTGGCCACTCCCTTCAGAGGTTCGAGTCCTCCCTCGGGCATGGGTGTGTGTGTTGTTCTTAGCATAATTTAAAGTTAATTTAAGTAGTGTGTAAGTCTAGGGACAGATGACCTCAGCAGTTTGGTCCCTTAGAAATTCACACACATTTGACATTTGACAATACCATAGGGTTGCGTCATTGGCCAACTATTGGTCTTGGTTTATATGAATGATAAGCGATTTACCTTGAACCAGGGGCAAAAATAGTCCTGTTTGCAGATGATACAAACGTTGTCGTGGAACCGAGCAAGAATCATCAACAGAAAAAATAGTAAAGGATGCTTTTGTGATTGTTACTGACTAGTTTTGAACAATTTGATTTGCTTTAAATTTCGACAAACGCAGCTCATCCAGTTTTTTACTGTCAAAACCAGCCCATCTCCTATTAATCTAGTATAAGAACCAGAAATAAAAAGTTGGGGAGAAGGTTCTAAATTCTTCGGTGTGTAGTAAACCTGCTGAAAGGTTTAGATCTGGCTATTTTTTATAACAATAATTGCCAGCTTTGGGAACAGAAGTCAGTAAGTTATTATATTTTGCATATTTTCATACACTGGTGTCTTATGGGAGAACGTCCTGGGATAACTCCTCACGCAGGCTAAAAGTGTTCATTGTACAAGAAACAGCATTTATAATTACGCAAGTGAATTACTCTTGCACATCTTGGAGCAAATCTTTAAGCAGCTGGAACATTAACAAAAGTCTGACAATAAAATTATTCGATTATGAAATTTACTATCGTCAATCCATCGAATTGTTAGAGTGACTTTATATTCAAAAGTACAGAACTGGGACGAAATATTATCTGAATTGCCCTTTAAAGAGTCTAAATTTGGTACAGAAAGGAGTAAGATAAGTCACTATAAAACACTTTATCAATCTGCTTATGGAAACAAACTGTCTGACCGATACCAAAAGTACTTTAAAATGCAAATTAACGACGTTTCTCGTTAATAGCTCCTTCTATACGATAAAGAAATTTTGAATAGAATTGATTATAATTTTTACAGAAAGTCCTGCAAACTAACATCATGTGGGCGTATTTGTTCTTTTGACATGTCGCACACCATCACTTTTATAGCGAATATGGTCTATCAAACAAGTAACTAACTAACAAATATCATCTATTGTCAAACTATCATGGCAGTCTGTCAAGGTTATCCGACTATTCGACTATGAATTGTTTAGCTACCATGTTTGAGGGGAGAAGCTTTCAAGTAAGACAATAAGTTATGTTTACCTGTTTTGACGATATAGAGTAAATCAGTAACTCTAAAGTCTGTAGTATTTCTGTTGTCAGCAAAACGTTTAATTATAGTCTACAGCTGTCTTGATTTTGATCTGAGATGATTCAAAGTACGTAAAAATTGTTAATGTTCGAGAAGAGTACCGAAGCTTTGACGCTCGCATGTACTGAAACTGCTGAGCTGTTCTACAGGATGGAATAGAGTATATGACTTTTGATACGTTCTACCCTTTGATTCTGGAAGCATAAGACTCAAAATAGTATCCCGGTATAACACTACGCACTGTGGAAAAGAAACGAATTTATGTAAGTTACTAACACACCGTCAAAGACGACATCATTATGGTAGGCGCTCCAGCTAAGTAAGAGGAGGATGGGATAGCAGAGAGTATGCTTATGATTATTTGACACTTTTGAGCACACCAAAGCGTCTTAAACCGAGCACGTTTACATGTTCTGCAAACATTGTGCTTGAAAATAATAAAGAGTGGGAATTATATAAATTATACCATTTTCGTAAAACCCTACAAGCCCACCCTCACGCGCCCGCGCGTACCACACACACACACACACACACACACACACACACACACACACACAAACACACACATTCAAAATGCGTCATCTGTCAATTCTAGAACTTGTATTGAAATATGGAAAGTTAAGCAGCAAAAGGTCTAGATTAATACAGCAGAAATATGTGGCTTACAGGCAACGCAATTTTTAAAAACAGGAAAGACAGAAGAAAAAAGCCATTAATATTTTCGTCCTAAGACTTGCAACTAAGTTTAGCCAACTCAAATATTTTTCTTTTTCAGATTTCACTATAGTGGTCATTAAAAAAAATGCGTTGACCGGACTTGGGTGTAGGTTTGTAGGAAGCAAATATTAATGAGTTGTTAGGTTTTATAGTGGCTGGCCTATTCCTATATTTTTTTTATCTTCTCATTGTCGGCTAAGAGAAATTACAGCTCCCCGATAAAATTTCCACTTGGCATAATATAAAATGCCGCAAGCCCCATACATTCGCTCCTTGGAATAGGGGACATGCGTTTATTGACTGTGTCCTTTCCTGAGACATATGCAAGCGACTTCGTTTTCGCTGGAACGCTCATTATCAGGTACGCCATTCTCGAGCGAGCACAAAAGCACCAATTACGCAGCGGTAAGTGTATGCACTTTTCCACACAGTTCTTCATTCAGACGGAGCTGAGCTTGTGATGATCTCCCCTCCTGTTTATTTTGGCCTGTGTTTGATGAATTCAGTTTTCTGCTTCTATCTTCGTGGTGTACATACAATGAGAAAATAAAAGTTTGCTGTGAGGCCACCTGCCACATTCGCTAGAAAGGTTATGTGTTGTACAAGACATAAATTTAGCCTTACTGTATGCAGTTAGGTCTTCTTGAGAAACATTTGCAGTGCTGAGAGTGAAACTCCAGGCGCAACTGCTTTGCCATAGTGAAATAACTGTCACTACAGCGCAGAAGATTCATGTTTAGTACAGAGTGGTTTTATCGCTATTTTCATAATCCTCACGTTGCACGAATAGTAGTGACGTATAGGCATCCCGGTAGTCAGATACGGAATATATGCTGCCCCATGGAAGCACGAGCGCACGCGCGTACACACAAACACACACACACGCACGCACACACACACACACACACACACACACACAAACACACACACACACACACACATAAAACCACATTATCTGTCTTCTACAACTTGCTATAAAATATGTGAAATGGAGCAGAGAGAGGTCTTAAATAATAGACAGAAATAATTGGCTTACAGGCAACACAACGAAAAAAGAATAGAAACAAGGTAAAGCAAACACTGTGTGATAATACTAAAATGCAAAAGCAAGACCGCTACGGTTGCTGGTTCGAATCCTGCCTCGGGCATGGATGTGTGTGATGTCCTTAGGTTAGTTAGGTTTAAGTAGTTCTAAGTTCTAGGGGACTGATGACCTAAGATGTTAAGTCCCATAGTGCTCCGAGCCATTTTTTTTTAAATGCAAAAGCGTGAACGAATCAATAAAACTGTAAGATGAGTGGCGAACCTTACACAGTCTTGATGCGGTTTCAGTATGAATACTTCTTTTTAAACGCTTGTTGCAGTAGTCAAGATACCATTACAAATACTTGTGATTTCCGAAACACTAGACATCTGCGACGTTTTATTGTGTACACCCAGCCATTTGCACAGTGATTAAGTAGTGGAATTCAGCAAAAGCGCTCATTTTCTCTTCTGACCAACCTGTTTTAGGTGCCCTGTGTTTCGTAAACCATTTCGGGAGACTGCAGCATTTAATGAACCTCATAAGCTGTGACTTGATCGCGAATAGAACAGTGATCCAGAAAGCGTAGAATAATTTTTTTTCAGTCTGTTGTAGCTTGCCAATGTTGTGTTCAGCAGTGAAACGGGTAAGACTTCCGAAGTCCTAGAGCAAATTTATCTCGCAACATTACGGCAATATCGATACGAGGCGCCTGAAATGCAAACATTTCCCAATCAAGACTGGGTTAGGACAAAACACAACATCGGCGAGCCAGGCAGCAGACTTCAGCACAATGTAGTGGGTCGCAGTAGCAAACAGTGTTACGACACCTTCGTTATGTGACGAAAGAAACACTAAGGCGAATGCAACACAAGGTACAAAGAGCTCTTACGGTTCTGTGCTGTAACAAACTCGTGGTGTAAGCATAGCAGAAGGGAACCCACAGAAACCTTCGTAATATAAAGTCCTACGCGGTCATGACAAATAACGTAGGTAAACATTTGCCACTATTTTGCTCCACAAATAGCCCAGCAGTTTAACTCGTGAGACAGTCGGTCAGATTGATCGATGGCGTAAATGACGTTCGCATTCGATTCCCTGACTGCAGTGAAATGAAGTCTGGTACAAGTCTGAGGTAGATTTCCTGCAAGCTACAGACAACAACAGACGTTACTGGGAGAGAAGGCTCCTTCGCCATAACCACCAGCCTCAGAGTTCAACATTACTGCCTGCCTCTGTAGCTGAATGGAGTACCTGGAGGTCTTTCCGTCCTACCAGGAACAGGAAACCAGCGTTCCTGACTTTCCGGCAGACTGAATAGCACCTACCTTGACGGCAGGCCAATATCGTCGAACTGCACGGCTACACGCAAACCGTCATCATGGAACGACGAATGACGTAGAAGGGTGGTGAGCGGGAGGGGACAGGGCACATCCCAAGTCGTGTTAGTTCAGTACACAAGCCGCCATCACTCACTGCCGTGGGACCGTGGTAGAGGCGGTGTCGGGGCCACCGCAAGCGTCTAACCGCCGGTGCAGGTGCCTGCTGGAGCGAAATGTGCTGTGTCGACTACCTCGAGCGGGCTGAGGGCCGCTTACGAAGCGATTCCTCAGCGGGCATTGACAGACGACGACAACCACGAGTCAAGAGGCTACCTGTTCTTCTATCGGAATAAATAACTAATTCTGAACTTTCTTTCACTGCGCCTACCAGCGACCATAGGTCACTATCATCCTTCAGAGGGAAGCTCGCAAGGGGCGAATTAAGAGAGTGACTCCTGACACAGAACCAGCTCTACTCATGCTCTCCCGATAGTATTAGTAGTGGTAGCATTATTCATCCCTAGACCTCTTTTTACAAGGATGCAGGACATGTCAAAATATTTACAAGCTTAGACCAATTTAAAATTAGCTAATTCGTATACACATACTTTTACAGACTTTTAGTTAGAGTCAATCATTAGATTTACTCCTGGTATACAATACATTTTTTACAAATAATTTATTAAATAATGTAATGGCACACTGTTCACTTATATCTCACTATAAGTCACTGCACACACTAAACACACATTGTTTCATAACACTTCACACACACGCGCGCACACACACACACACACTCACACACACACACACACACACACACACACTTGTGATCTGTTGCCATTTCTGTACCGCAGCTTCCCATTTGCTATCCTGAAAATCTGAATTAGCAACTCTCTATAATGAGTGAGATGTTGAGCTCAGAAAGAGGAAGAGGTTTTCGATTATGCTATGCATAGCTTGGGGGTAAGTTTTCCTAGAAAAGTAAAAAAAAGATGGAAGAAAACCTAGTGTGAAGGTGTTATGTGGAATGTTGGATGTTTTATGATCATTACTATTATTTATTTGTGTAATACTTTTTACTAAACCACTACTCTGTTTTTATCTAAGTAATCCTATGATGCATAAAAGTACTTCTTAGCTGCATTTTTAAATAAGTGTATTTTTGCAATGTCTGTATTTTCTGGTGGTAATTTATTGTGCAGTTTTATTCCTTGTTAGAAAGGAGATGAGTCTAGCTCTTGTTCCATGGTCATAGACAGAGCAGTTTGTGCAGTAATTACCAATGTTATTTTGATGTTTACAACTGACTGATAAATGTGTTCATACGGAGCAGTTAAAATCCCCAGTGTTATTATCAGATCTTTAAAATGAGCTCGACTATTATTTTTGGTTATAATTCTTATGGCTCTTTTCTGGAGTATCAAAATTGTGTTCTCATTTTGTGCATTTGTTCCCAAAAAAAGAATGGCATAGCTAAGAATTGTGTGTATATATGAACAGTATGTAACTGACACTGCATGTTATACACCGATGATAGGATTCTAAGGGCATAACATGCTGATGACATTCTGTTTGCAAGTACCTTTGCGTGTTCACACCACTTCAACTGAAAATCAATATTCATTCCTACAAATTTTGCATTTGTTACACAGTATATAGAGGTGCCACCCACAATTAATTTAACAATGTCATTTTCCCTCTTCAAACTGAAATTAATGGCATTAGTTTTCTTTATACTCGGTGTCATTTTATTGCTTATTGACCAATCGTGAACTTCCTTGAGAGTTTCTTTTGTTTTCTCTGCAAGGAGTTCTTTTGTTTTCTCAGTGACTATAATATTGCAGTCATCAGCGAAGAGAATTTTTTTCACCAACAGTAGCACTACTGGGAAAGTCATTGATGTATATCAGGAATAGTATTGGTTCTAATATGCTACCTTGCGGAACCCCTATATTAATGTATATTGGCTCTGATCTATTTCAAGTATTTGTTATCTCTGCTCTTTGTACCCTATCTGCTTGGTACAATAGAAACCAGTCATTAGCTACCCCTCTTATTCCTAATGCTTCTAACTTATTTAATAGAATCTTCTGGTAGACTGTATCAAAGGCCTTAGAAAGATCCAAAAATATACCTGTGACACACTCATCTTTGTCAAGAGCATCAAGTACAACTTTTATGAATTCTTCTGTGTCTGACTGCGTATTTTTGCCACTTCGGAAACCAAACGGTGATTCGCTTAAAAGATTTTATTTACGCAGGTAATTCATGAATCTGTCTTTCATAATTGCTTCTCTTATTTTTGAGAATGTTGACAGCAGGGAAATGGGCCGGTAATTTTCTATGTCTTCTGCATTATCTTTTATTAACCAAAGGTACAACTCTTGCATGTTTTAACTGCTCTGGAAATGTCCCTGATGTGAAGGATTCATTAGTTATATTTGTTAAGGGGCTTTGTATATTCCGTATGCATTGTTTCAGTACACACATTGGTATTTCATCTAAGCGTACTGACTTCTTATTTTTTAGTTTTTGAACAGTTTTAGTGACTTCATTCTCTGTGGTTGGAAGTAACATCCTAGTCGCCTCTTGCAGTATGATCACAAATTTGTTATGTCCTCAGAACACCGGTTTCGGTCAGCAATGACCATGTTAAAAATATTTCCTAGTGTAATGGAGCTATAGTGGCATCTCCTCAAAAGATAAATGCGAAATCGGCTCAGCATCACCGCACGCAAATTAAATATGGTACATGCTGGAGTCATTTTGTTAACAGGACATGTTCTTAAAACAGATCTGATGTGGTCATTGCTGACCGAAACCGGTAGTCTGAGGACCTAAGAAGTTTGTGGTCATAGACTAAAATAAAGAACTTTATTCAATGAATCTCATTCTACTATAAAAGAAATTACACCTACATAAAATTTATTCAGTGAAGTGGCATTTAAATTATGCTTTATATCTAAAATTTTATGCCTCATTACATTAGCAAATGTCACAGCAGAGTACGTGAAAAAGGCAGTTAATTCAAGCAAACACTCATATCTGTTTACATCGAGTCGGAATACGTGGCACACAGCAAAATAAAGCTACAAAAACACATACAGTATGAAGTATTGCGTTAGTACAGGAACGCTGACTGTGGCGGCGGTTTATTGCAGGAACATTCAATAGCTTTTATCTGAGCTATAAAGCAAACGTTTCCGACGAAATGTGCTCGTGCACTCAACAAATACAATATGTTTGCAACAAATTTGCTCATACCTGTATATCACAACGAACCAGCAATTAAATCAAGTTCAGTTTTTTATAACTTTCCCTTATTATCTGTGTCTCTGCAGACAGTGATGTTCTGAGATACCTTGAGGATGTGGCTCCCATTTAATATGTCAAAGTTTCAGTTGGTCAAAAGATGTCATATCGGAGGAGCATTTGCGTACTTGTTTCAGTATAACGTAACCACCAATATCTACAGCGTAGTAATACAAATATACACATGTGCTCGTGCTGTGTGTGACGGTGACTATCTACTTCTACCCTCAGCTCGAAATTCAGCTGTTGTCATCCGTATATTCGTCAAAAACAGACTAAAAATCCTATGAGCTCCTCGTGGTGTGCATCTACTGAAAGCATCGCTGCCTACACTTCTTGCCCCACTCTGTTGTCCATAGTCCATCTCGTCCCCACGCGTTTCCCAATCACTGTGTTACAGCCAACGGTCTATGGAATCTGTGGATATGATGCATATTCTTGATGTTACAGATTCAATTCTTAGTTTGCCAGACAGAGGTATAAAGTGTACATGTGCACATCTGCTCGGTGTTCTATGCTGTTATCATGACATGTAAAGTTCCAGTAACGTCTGATGCACCAAATAACCGTCAGATACTCATTCCATCCTTCATTTAATCGAAGAGAAATTTTAATCAACATGTGCGACAGGTATGGAAAGACTATTGTCTTAGTTTGGTGGCGTTCGGTGAAGGTGTTCAGCGTGTAACATTCTCCATCTTAGTCAATGTAGATCAGACAGCACTTTGAATCCTTTCTTTTTCATTAATGAATATGTGGAGTAGGTTTAAAAAGAATACATGTCTTACACTTCCCTCTTTACAGTTTGGCTTATAAGTTCCTTGCAGATCGAATTGAAGCTTACGTATACCTCTAGTTGATTAATTCGGTTTTTTGTGTTACAGACAATTTAGTGCCTCTTAGAATCTTTGAGCGACTAATTGTTTCACGATCTGTTGCCAGTAAAACAAGCTTCGATGGCTCACGGATCTTTCAGTATATTACAACAACACTTCAAACGTCTTGTACACAGATGCGTTTTCTGTTAATAGATCGCCAAATAGTTATGGCTACAAGAACGATACTATGTTTTCTTTAGGGACATACGTTTCTAAACTCACTTTTTATGAGTTCACACTACTGAAAACTATGTACATTCGGTTTACTAAGATACCTTCAGTGTCGTACTGCACCGGCCTGGATGTCGGATATGCTATAGTACACACGACTATGGATACGAAACGACATTGGAAGCCTTGCATAAGTCGAGAAACACGAGAACAATTTAGATCCCGCTACGTGAAGCTCTCTCTGACCAGTGGACGAAAAGGATGAGTGTTAATTCCTACACACGGGATACTAGGAATCAGACAAGTTACCACACGTGAGTCACAAGCATGTCCGTTAATTCTACCACAAATTTAGGTCACTGATATTTCTCTGTCTATATTCCCTCCGACTCTTTACAATGATGGAAAAACTTATGCCCTATCAGTTCTTAGGTTATTGTTAGAAAATGTATTGCAACTCCGATGACTGTCCTTGCACTCACTATGAATTGGTTCTGCTTTTATGTTTGACACTTCAGATAATCTCACCGTGTCGAATTAGAAGAGCAGTGCGAGCTTTCGGCTACAACCTCTGTCATCTTTGTCACGAAGAAGTGAGTCAGCGAGATCAGAGTTCGTGTAATGACCGCGGTAGAACTGGCGCCCGTTGGAACGTAAATACTTGGCGGATTTCTCTACTGTGTTTCAACGTCTAGAGCTCAGTCTAGAACCAAAAGAATGCAGGTTATGGTCGAAACCTTAAATGTTTATTATAATTTGAATATTGATTATTTGAATTCGAATACTGATTATTTTAATTTGAATACTGATATGTTATAATCCAAAATATCCTTGGGAGATATCTTATTTCCAAGTTGCTCAGATTTTGTTTGTCAGGAAGATTTTGGATTCGCTGAAATAGCGTTTCTAGTAACTTATTAAATTTGCTGCTGATCCGTTTCCGATCTCTTCGAGACATTACATTTAAAATTATGCACAACACGTTTGTGTGTACCTGGTACCTTACAGTAGTCTCGATACTCTCTAGCTTACACCACAGGTAATCAACATTTTCTCCGCAGAGGTAAATATGTACTCCAGTGTTTCGCTGAATATTGACATGGAGAAAGATGTTACAGTTCAGTATCGCTCTGTTCCCTATGTACGCCACCCGAGGGACTTCTACACTATTTTAGAGGGTAGATGAAAACAGTCTGATGACGAGGCCAGAGTGGGGTAGCGAGTTTCGAATAGAATAGCTTCTTATGAGAAAACGCAGGCCGTGAATACATCATTGGGGAGCTGTGGTCTTAAAACGACAACCAATCAGCGACGAGCGTTCGAAAGAATCTGCATTTAAACTAAGCTGCCACAGCTAGTACCTGTTATGCTGGAAAGCGAAGTAAATAATTAAATTATCTGTAGATAATAGTTTCCAATAAAAAGTAAAGGCGAGGCTAACGGCAAATTCCAATCCATGAGTGGTTACGTTAGACGCAAAATTAAAGGATACAGGGTACTTTTCCGGCTCACTATTATGTAAAAAACAATACCTAATTCTTTCACACACTTTTAATAATGTATATGTTTTACAGATTTTTTGTTGATATCAGGTAATGCAGCACACTTTCTAAACAAATTAGAAGTATCTTGAATATTTTTGAACCTGTTTATGGTTATTAGAATGTTACTAACAATTTGCTGCAGTTTTTTTCCCAAAACGCTTCCTTAAATTGAGGTACCATTTAATTCAATGTTATAAATTTGAAGGAGACCGATTTTTTACCAGATATGCATGACATGGTGGTTGAGGTACTACATCTATTTAATTCCACCTGTTATGTATATTACAAAGATATTAAATATCATATCTTACATTTACATTTCTATAATATTTTCCTAATAAAAATGTTATTTTTTTAAATTTTGTTGATCGTGCAATAAAGCTTAGGTCTACTACATAAGTATGGACTATTGCAAGTTAGAGAAAAAAGTTAAAGCAATGATTTATAAACTTTAAAAAATATTTGTACTCGAATTCTGAAAAGATACAACTTGCGGGAAATTGTGAATGAAGATATGAGTGTCTCAGAACATTCCTGAAGCATAGTCTTCATTCTGCAGCATTTCTTCATCTTCAAGCATCCTCTTGGCATTCCTTTTAGCATTTCTTGCCTCTTTGGTAACTTGAAGAGCGAATTTTCTGCTTCATGTACCCATTGTCTGTCACACGCAAGCAATTAATTTTCCATATTAGATCCACATTTTATGCCTACATTTCTCAGGACTTCCAATCTTCCTATCACTCCATCATTTAAACATATCACTGCATCTAGTACATCAAATTTTAATGTATATAGTCATACAAAAACATTACTGGGTAGTCTTTCCCATATGCTATGGTTGAAACTTTAATTTGTGTTTTCAGTGCCCCCATAAAGACATTTACTAAGCAAAACAGGGTTACTCAGGTCTTTAAAAATTGGTTTTATTTCATTCATGTCAGGCTCAGGAAGAGAATGCTTATGATGGTGTATTGGACTAATTTCTTTTGCTTTTTGGTAACCATACCAAGAATCTGCTCCTTTAGGGCCAAGTCCGTGAACAAGGTGGTCATCTGTGGAGAACTTATGAAAATGGGTGGCCCATACAGCTTTTATCATTGTTGCAACATCATTCAGAGGTGCAGTTCGTCTAATGTCCATTCCATAATAACTCTGAAAAAGGTATATTCCAGTTTCTGTCGATCTGCCTCGGCCAGACAGAGATTTTCCATCAGATAGCAACTTTCCTTTCATTTCTCTTCGTAGCTTCCTCAGTCTAGCACTTATCCTCTTTTGCACATGTCCACAACACTCAAATTTTGTTACCAAGGCTTCACCTTAACACTGAATTCATTAATTTTATTGAAAGCTTTAGAGTCCCCATGTACTTCGTATATCTAACGTTATAAATGAGCACTGACCTCCGAAATATTTTAGAGCTCCATCACACTCCACACCTACACTGTAACCATCATAATTATTAGAACACTGATGTACAATATGTCCTTCAATATTACCATGGCAGGCGTGGTAGTACTCAGCATCAACAACTTTTCAATTCTCGAGAGAAGTAGCCCATTCAAGGAATGATGTCGTCGACATTGCCATGATCCATCAAGTGCAACGGCAATATCCCTGGTTCCACTAATATTTACAGTTTCTTCTACAGCATGTTTCATAGATGCTTTAGATACAACCGTCAAGGCACCTAAAAGTATTTTTTTGTACTTGCTGAACCGACTGGGAGGAGGAGGAACGTCAATCAAACCAGAAAATGTTCGAGCAGCCTTTTTTCCGTTTCCTATTACATGCATTGCATACACTAATTTCAAATTCACATCATCTAAATTATGCACAATGTGCGAAGTCATTTTCGAAGTAGATTTATTGCAGGATCTACACAGAAAAACTAATTTTGACGCTAAACCCTTCCTGCTACTTTGTTGTTCAGTTATTTCCAGACAGACATTGTTTACATGTCGCCACTTACTTTATCAAAGAATCAAAGAAGATAAGATGCCCACATCAACTACAACAAATCCACTACAAACAGAGTCATTGTTAACACAAAAATTTGAATCACCTATAGGTGTGCCATGTGGGAGTTTCCCTGAGGAACTGATACACAGCCTACTTTCAACAGTGTGGTTTGCTTTGTTTGTGAACTGGTTATCACAGGACTTCCTTTTATTGAATTTCTTACTGCGTGGCACAGTTCGTATTTATTGATCACTAAAGGATATGTACTTACACACATATATATGTAGCACTTGGGCAACAAACAATTAGTAACACGTGAACAAACTGCTTCAGTGAAACAAAAGTATATATCAGCAAAGATAATCATTTACAGACACTAGAAACCTGCACTGTACCACCATATACAATGTATCATACGTATAATCGTTGGAAACAGGAAGTTCACAGTTCTTTTGAAATAATACTGGTTTGTGTAACAGAAATAAAGGGGGCGTGGCAGCATACATGACCGTAACTTTAAAATTTGGTATATATGGGTCATTTTTCATTTGAAACGCTATAATGTATATATCGATGTAATCAAGAAATACTATAGAATTTAATAAACTCATGAAAAAATTTTGGTTTTTCCACCATGTATAAGTACTCTGTATCCTTAAGTGCTTTTAGCTTGGTGACGTTTGACTATTCAATCAACTACCCTAAAAGTCATACTCTTGATACACCCAAACACGTTTACTTACCGTACAAATTTTCACGCGTTTGTCGCTGACTGGCTATCGTTTATTGGCCGTAGTTCAGCTTCGGTGTATTTATGACTGGTAGTTTGTAATAAAACGGGGTTTGGAAGAACCTTTCCCCAACTAGTATGCGATACCGCCTAAATTCAGGACAGATTTTTTCTCGTTTTCATTTATAAAACAGGAAATCCAATACTATGGATGTTCATGGAAGTTTGTAACTCAAGAGCGTAAATTTTTCTATACATATATATTTTTTGTTTGTGTGTTGACGTTATGCAAAGATGCACTTTGAAGATTAATTCACAAAAATTCAACAGCAAATCCTGTTTAAACAAAACTATGTTATTTGATAATACTTTAGCATACTGTCTCAACTTGAAATAGAATTTATGTCATCATTTATGTTTTTACATATATATTCTTATCTCAATACGCAATCGATGTTGCAACATAACACAAAGTTTCCAGTCTTAAAAATTACGAACGTTTTAACCTTTGCTATCAGCTGTTTGTACTAAAAATCTACACATAAATACATGTCTTCAATAAACTTTCAATAAACTGAATTTCATAAATAATCGCAAAACTGAATTCGAATCAACATAATGTTGACTCATAGAAAGTTCTAGAAACTCACAGAGAAAACAGTTTATTGCATATCGTGGTTTGCGGACGCTCACGGTGTCAGACGGTTTTCCATGTGGATTGACTTAACATCTCTAAAGCTCTTTGCATTGTGCGCAGCAGAGGGACAATGGAAAAAGTACTACATTTTATTTATTGAGATTTTAATGTGCAAATGTGGAACTACGCGTGAATTTTTAAATGGAACAATAAAATAAACCACATTTTCTGACAAAATAGCTATTAACTGCGTTCCACGTCGTTTAATGCCCTGGACCTCAAATACGATATTATGCAACATTTTAACACCTCTGGATACTGACGCCGTCTTAAAAAGCTAAGTGAACTCTTTACAATTTTATGGTGTCACCTTTCTTGCATTTGAATATACATCGCTTGCCAAACAGTGGATGTCTTATGCAATGTAAACGTGAACTATAAACACAAATTTCTTATTGCTAAAGCAAGGGACGGGTGTTATAAATTGTGTATAAAATGCTACATCTTTCACCTGCTGAGACCTTATTATAAAGTTGTTGTTCTCTAAACTGCAGAGCGTGAGTGGGCAGCTGTCGCCTGATATTCTGCAGCTCTCTCTGAAGCGTTCATCCACTTTGGTACGAACGTATCGGTGTACTCACAAGGGAACCACCCCATCGCAACCCCCTCAGATTTAGTTATAAATTGACACAGTGGATAGGCCTTGAAAAACTGAACACAGATCAATCGAGA
Organism: Schistocerca cancellata; assembly: GCF_023864275.1. Classification (NCBI taxonomy): domain Eukaryota; kingdom Metazoa; phylum Arthropoda; class Insecta; order Orthoptera; family Acrididae; genus Schistocerca; species Schistocerca cancellata. The sequence goes on along the minus strand of NC_064630.1, from coordinate 319,852,530 downwards.
AAATAGGAAGAAGTTGTGTGGAACTATGAAAAAAATAAGCAAAATATACAAACTGAGTAGTCCATGGGCAAGATACGAAACATCAAGGACATTGTAAGCTGTGGAGCGCCGTGGTCCCGTGGTTAGAGTGAGCAGCTTTGGAACGAGAGGACTGTGGTTCGAGTCTTCCCTCGAGTGAAAATTTTACTATCTTTATTTTCGCAAAGTTGCGATCTGTCCGCTCATTCATTGACGTCTCTGTTCACTGTAATAAGTTTAGTGTCTGTGTTTTGCGACTGCACCGCAAAACCGCGTGATTAGTAGACGAAAGGACGTGCCTCTCCAATAGGAACCGAAAGCATTTGATCGCAAGGTCATAGGTCAACCGATTCCTCCACAGGAAAACACGTCTGATATATTTTATACGACACTGGTGACGGCATGTGCGTCACATGACAGGAATATGTTGTCGACCCACCTAACTTGCACACGTGGCGAATGGGTAAAAAGATTCTTCTACCTTGCCCGATTTAGGTTTTCTTGTGGATGTGATAATCACTCCCAAAAAAGTGATGAAAACATAAGAGTTTGTCACACAAACTGCAACAAATGAATGCAACAGTTTCACAGTCGCACAGTTTTCCCTGTGATCTGTCAAAACATATGTTTTTTATGTTTTCAAATGTTTCCGTGTGTAGACCGTCAAATCCTGCATATGTCAAAGCAAATCTGAACATGTCCTGGAATTTTGGAGAGCGAAGTTGATTATGTGTGAGTGCCTTAACTTTGATAATTGTCTGAAAATAAAAAATTAAACTTTTCACTCGAGATAAGACTTGAACCACGGACCTTTCGTTCCGCAGCTGCTCACGCTAACCACGGGACCAAGGCGCTCGTATGCTCACAGGTTCCTTGATGTTGCATACGTTGCGCATGGACTACTCAGTTTGCATATTTTGCTTATTTTTTTCATAGTTCCACACAACTTCTTCCTGTTTTCTCGATTGATCTGTGTTCAGTTTTTCAAGGCCTATCCCTGTGCCAACTTATAACTAAATCTGAGGGGGGTACGATGGGGAGGTTCCCTTGTCAGAAACAGCCAGAAAAAATGCAAGAAAAGGACTGTGATCAGTGACACTAACGAATATTATCTGCATAGTGAGAGGTTGTAGTGTTAGTGACTCATTTCTCACTGTCATCGGCGATGATATGGCGCCATGCATTCCCTGTTTTGATTGTGTCGGCAGTAACTGTGCTGAGCTTAAGAGGTGAATAGTGTTGACAACAATTGTTGTAGTCAACAACCAGGCCCCACCAAGGAGTACATATTCCAACTGAACAGCTTCAGTCACTTTATGGCGTCGCACTGTCAGTCTATAGGAAGTTGGATGGACTGATGCGCGTGTTGGGTACAGTGTAGTGTTGATATGTCGCTGCTTTTATTAGTGGTCTGTGTAACATTCTCACACTTGCAGACCAGGCTCTGGACGTCATGTCGTAAGGCCACACATCAAGATCCACGCCTTGTGTAAGCAGTAGTGGACGTCCATACATAATCCAGAGACGAAATCTGGATGCATGTAGCGCCTGTTGCATCATCTGAGACCATTGGGAACCGTTTGATTGCAGTAGGATTGATATCACATGGGTCTCTGGCGAGGCTAGCACTGACGCCACGACGCCACGAAGCATGGCTATTTTGGTGTCGAGAAAGTGCTGACTGGAGAGTGGATTGGCACTCTATTGTCTTTAGTGATAAGCGTACATTCTGTCAGTATGCAAGTGATGGATGTACATGTGTATGGAGTAGACCTGCTAAGCTGCCTATTCCAAAGTGGATTCACCCACATTGCAAAGCCCCTATCTCAGGTTCATGGTGGGTGGTGCATCAGTTACAACTCACAGGTACGTGATGTGCCTGTTCAGCAGGGAAAACACTCGTCCACATAGACCCTATGGCTGTTATGTAACAACACGCTCTTCATGGTATACAACAACTGCCCTGGCCTAGCAAGTTCACCATATCTCTCACCAATGGAACACACATGGATATGATGATATGGGAATTTCCTCATTCTCCAGGGCCAGCAAGAATCATTGCTAAATTGCAACAGAAGGTGTAGGTTTCTTGGGGCATTCTATCACAGGATATCATTCGGTACCTTTATGATCATTTGCAGATGAGAAAACATGCCTGTGTTGCAGCTATAGGCGTATACACTGTGTACTGATGCGACTTTTTAGGCACTTTTTAGGCACCCTTTATTGTGACATGTTTCATTTGGTATGATTTTGTTACCATATACTTCTACAATGAGAAACTACCTGTCACCTCATATGCTATACATGTAAAGTAGAATATATGTGTGTATATGTCTACATCCAGGATCTATTTCCAAACCTGCAGATCTATTTCAACTAAATTTGGCACAGTAACAGCAGGCCTCACGAATGTCCGCACTGTGGCATTTATAATATCCTGGCTCCAATAGGAACGGAGATATGGTTGAAACTGTGTTTTCTTCTTTGCCCCTGGTGTATAGACTGTTCTGCACAAGAGATATGCTGTGTAGGAACAGTATCTACCTGCTAAGTCAACCTGTTTTGCACGGTGGCCTAAATGGCAGGGGCAAGAAATGGTTTCCTGGAGCCTCGTTATGTAGGCTCTCCTGTATGACAACTCTCCTGCAGTTGTGTTAAAGTAGTAGCAGCCTGCTTTGTCGATCTGCTTTGCATGACAGTCTGAACATCCAGGGCAAATAAGTGGTTTTCGAGTCATGATGTGTTGACTGCCCTGTATGACAATAATTTTGTGGTAGTAGGATTGGCCTGCTTTATTGAACTGTATTGTGGGGAGATACATGCACCAATGGTCATGGCTGGGGACAGGTTGAGAGAGAACAGGCTGGACAGAGCGAGGGTGAGGAGGAAATGGAGAGAGAGAAAGAGTAGGAGACAGGCGTTGCGTAAGGCCGGTATGAGGTATAGAGGAGAAGTGGGAAGGTGGAAAAGGAAGAGGGGCCAGAGATGGAGAGAGGGAGGGGAAGGAGGATATGGTCAGAGTGAGGGGGAGGAAGATACGGTCTCAGAGAGAGGGGGTACAGGAAATGAACAAAGAGAGGGAGAGAAAGACATTTAGAGACATAGAGTGGGGATAGGAGATAGACAGATAGAGGTGGGAGCATGAGGTCGACAGACAGGAGAAGGAAGAGAGAGAACAGAGGGAGGGTGGAGAGAGAAGGATGTACTCTTAGGCGAAGCCTTGGGCAAAGAATAGTTGTCAATAACGTATCCTTATGTTGAGGATGTTGCTTCTTCTTTTCCCACTGTATATTTATCATGAGCAGAATTACCAATGAAGCAAACGTCACTCAGAACACTGTACAATTATCATGCTTGAGGGAATTGAAATGTCTGTTATCTGTAAAAAAAAATATAAAATTTCCATTTGGTCGCATAAATAAAATTGTTTCGAATAGTTCACTTTCGGCAAATGCCAAAATTTTACACTTCCAGCATTCTTTTGTGACTTCAATAGAGATAATAACAATTGAAATGCACAGAATGGGACTACAGAAATTTTAACATGGATTAAAACGTATAAATAATTATAAGAGTAGGGATATATGCGGGGAAAGTTGGGTGATTAAGAAATCTTTGAATGTGTTACAGAAATTTTTGAGAATTTAAGCAGACTATCGAATTACGAAATGAAGAGATTCTAGAAAGAGATGGTGAGAATGAAAGTGTATGCAGGAAACTTCCGAGAAGGAATATCTTATTGTGACATCAGTCCTGTAATAAGTCTCGCGAACACGCTTTTATTGTCTGTATGTTAGTGATGTGAAATTCAGCTTCTATTTCAGAACAGTTTAATGAAGGTACCACTGAGTAACTGTTGACTGGGGCAATATCATTGGAAGCAGCAAGGTCGTATTGCTCTGCCTCCAGAGGCAGATCGCAATTATAGCGCAGAGCACTGACTGTTAGTCACTAATGGCCCTTTTAAGTATTCAGCAGACATCTCGGAAGAAGCGCGCACTAAATCTCAGCCTCTTCAAATGGAAGTACCGCAGCTGGAAAGTCTCAAGGAGAATAAAATTATTTTAAAGTGAGGGTTTGTGCCTGTCCTACCACCCATAAAAGTTATATACATACACAACGTACCCTCAATAGCTATCAGAGCCTACACCCTATCAAGAGTAAAGGATTTCTATGACAATAGTGACTAAGCCTTGTGAAATCCAAACCCCGAGTAACTTTATTTCAGCATTATTTACTTGTAAGCCATTGCCTTATAGAGACTGTGGCAAACGAATAAAAACAGTCGGTTAGGGAAGACAATTGGCTCATTTGATTGTAGTTTTACATAGCGGTTCGACTACTCCACTCTTTTGAGTGAATCCATTGTGTGTGGGAGCAACTGAACGAAAAGAGTCAACACAGTCCAGTGTATTCATTTCTAAGATGAAATATTTGATCGTTTCGCCGTTGTTCAATGATTATTGCTATGTGCACTCCGTTATCGCCTGTGGCCACCGTTATTGCGGTTATGATGTCTGATTTCTTCTTTTATCTGTTTTCCTTTTTGTGCCTATAAGCAGCTTCTGGTTCAGGTTTTCGTCCATGTTTATGAATAGTCGTTTCCTTAATAGTGAACATTGTATCTGAACGCAGAAACGCTCAGTCTTGTGGGAATGGTATGAATCATATTGCCGCATAAGAAATGATGCTCAGGAGAAATTCAATGTGATGTACAGTATACGCGCGGATGACCATATTATGAAACTACGTTATTTAAAGAAATTCCAAGAAAATTTCCCCGCGGAGAAAAAATTAATTCGAAAAAGTGACACTAAATGCTTACAAAGAAAGTGATTAAGTCATCAAATTTGAAAATGTATCTTATATACTTCCTGTTCACGTTATCTTAGCATTTACCGAACTATAAACATCGGTGATGGATGCAAACGAGCAGGAGGAGAGAAACAGAGCTTCAATAAATTTAGATAAAAACGAATTGTTATTTCATTTCTGCATACATTTATGATGTAGCACCAATTATTAGCCTTTTAAAACTACACAAAATCCATATTTAATGTTTTACGTAGGAAAAATTCATACTTAAGTACATAAACACTTAAATTTTGAAAATACTTCATTTTTTGTCACACCAATACACTTTTTATTTACTTCATCATGAAAAAAGATATGTTGTGGTTCGTGTATAACCGAAAAAGCTGAAGAAATATGTAAATGAAATCCCTCAAAGAGGGTGAAAACATTCGTACGACGTAAACTGACAAAAACGTGTCATATGGTTGCCTCATATTAAGTGAAACCACTCAGTTCTGGAGAGTACTGAAACTTTTCGTACAGCTGACATGGTAACATGGACTAGTTGCGTTTGGTTGTTTTATTCGACTGTAAAGGCCAACTGGGCAAATTAAGAATCGACTGGCCAATCGGTTGCTAAAATCAGTGGTTTGTCCCATCACTAATACATAGTCCCGTAACTTCCAATAGGAAAAAAGCCTGTATAATGGCAACGATATTTAATTTTTTTATCGCCAAAACCACTGCCATGACGCCTTTTATATCTTAGCACGCACTTTTTTCAAATTATGCTAAATGTGAAATTATGTAAGGGACAGTCAATTCAAATGAAAACAGGACAGATAGAAAAATGTAACTAAACGTTTATTATTTCAAATGTAATTCCCTTAGCTGTTGATACATGTGTCTCGCTATGAGAGAAGACGGCCAATGTTTCCGTGGAAAAAGGGCTCTATGGAGGACATTTAAGGGTTGCCCATCGAAAGGTCTGAAGCGTAGTCGAAGCAATCTTGGCAATATCAGGGCGTACACTAACCTGCAACAGGATGATGCCATCCGTCAAAATTCCCAGACGACTAGATGTGATGGCGCCCTTCAGTTTTTGTAAACTGCCCACTGAAACGTGCCATCTGGTCCAATCGCCAGAAATTGCCCACTGTGCTGTAATTCTGGCGCCGTGTACTAGAAAGTTGCTTAACACAAATTATCGAAGTTACAAGAGATAAAATCAAGTTTAAGACAATTAGTAGTGTTGTGTAAAAAACGATACTGACCGTAACTTAATCCCCCAGAGCATGATCAGTAAGGCACTTCCCTTCGAAACGGCAGAGGAAATGTCTTTGCGTCAACTCAAAGTGACTCCTCTCTGACTCCTCTTTGAAAGAGTAAGGCAAGGACGAAGCCGATCCCACGTAATCTTCTTTGTTTTAGCTCTGCATAATTTCAGTTCGCTAAAAGTTGTGTAGGTTTCATCCTTACGCAGCATCCGTGACTACGTCGCTGCGTATTACAGCAAAGGAGAACGGCACAAAAAGCGTAGAAGCGTGTGGATAGACGCTATTTTTCGCACATAATCTGTAAAATTTTTCTTTGTCATCTTGTTCTGCGGTCACATAATGTTCATTTGTTCACGTCGAATATAGAACAAAGTTTTTCACGACATGTGTTAGACGAACAATATGGTCTTTCATCACATTAATGTTATAAAGATGGGATTGACGACGCTGAAACTGACTTTTGGACTGAGACGAATTCAGTAATGATTGCCCTGTTGCTGTTACTACAAAATAATCTTTGCTGATTTACGCATCACATGGAAACCCAGTATACGTGTAAAGCGTGAAAGTAATGATTAAGAGAATTTTCACGGGATTTATGGACTGATTATCGGGAAACAGACTATCAGAATAGTCACAAAAAAATGTTCATCCAGTTCTTCACAAACCAGTTTACAACATCATCGATAACTATAGGTAGGACTAGAAATATACAAAACTAGCTCATCAGAATTACTTGGCGTGCATATTGATACAACGTGATGGTTCAAATGGCTCTGAGCACTATGGGACTTAACATCTACGGTCATCAGTCCCATAGAACTTGGAGCTTCTTAAACCTAACTAACCTAAGGACATCATACAACACCCGATACAACGTGAATATGAACTCAGTTATTAAAAAGTCATAAAGCTCAATTTCGGCAACATTTGCTCTGAGGGAATGATTTTTCCTTTTGACAATGAAAGCATCAGAATACGCTGCTCGCACGCCGAAGTGCCGAAGCATGACGTGTCATGGACTCGACTAATGTCTGAAGTGGAGAGAATTAACAGCATTAATCCTGCAGGGCTGTAAGAGTACGAGGGGATGGAGACCTCTTCTGAACAGCATGTTGCAAGGCATTCAGATATTCTCAATAATGTTCGTGTCTGGAGCCACTCTGTAGCAATTCTGGACGTGCGGTGTGTCACACTGTGGTGCTAGAATTACTCAAGTCCCTCGGAATAAACAATAGACATGAATGGATGCAGCTGATGAGACAGGATGTTTGCTTACGTGTCACCTGTACGAGTCGTATCTAGACGTATCAGGCGTCTCATACCACTCCAAATGCACACGTACCACAGCGTTACAGAGCCTCCATGAGATTGAACAGTCCCCTGCTGACGTGGAGGGTCCATGGATTCATGATGTTGTCTCCATACCCGTACACGTCCATCCTCTCGATACAATTTGAAACGAGACTCGTCCGACCAGGCAACATGTTTCCAGTCATCAACAGTCCAATGTCGGTGTTGCCGGCCCTGGCGAGGCGTAAAGCTTTGTGACGTGCAGTTTTCAAGGGTACACAAGTGGGCCTTCGGTACCGAAACCCCATATCGACGATGTTTTGTTGAATGGTTCGCACGCTGACACTTGTTGATGTCCCAGCATTGAAATCTGCAGCAATCTGCGGAAGGGTTGCACTTCTGTCACGTTGAACGATTCTCTTCTGTCATTGTTGGTCCCGTTCTTGCAGAATCTTTTTTCCGGCCGCAGCGATGTCGGAGATTTGATGCTTTACCGTAAACCTGATATTCACGGTACCCTCGTGAAAAGGTCGAATGGGAAAATCCCCACTTCATTGCTACCTCGGGGATGCTATGTCCCATCGCTCTTGCGCCGACTATAACACAACGTTCAAACTCACTTAAGTCTTGATAATTTGCCATTGTAGCAGAAGTAACCGAGCTAACAACTGCGCCAGACACTTGTTGTCTTATATAGGTGTTGCCGACCGCTACGCCGTATTGTGCCTGTTTACATATGCCTGTATATGAATACGCATGTCTATACCAGTTTCTTTGACGTTTCACTGTATTAGCATGTTTTGCATATTTGCACTCAATAACGTTATATTGATTATTATTCTGGGAAACTTCCACAACTCCACAGGTAATGACTGCATATTTATGTTATCTTTTACATTTATTTACCTTAACTGACGATCCATCAACTAGCTGACTAAGTCGACGTGTTAGTTAATTAATTTAAAAAAACGCATACATTTTATCATTATTTCAAAACAAATTTGGTACATACGCGTGACCTAACAGAGAACAGAGAACTAATAATAATAAACAGAAAGAGGGAATGGAAAGGAGAATGGGAAGGACTAGTCTTAGTTGTTCTTAAGGCACTCTACTACTGGAATTACTTAAGGTTACTGAAAACTGTTGTATTACTATTAGCCTACTCCACGTGTTTTAGTAATAATGACGACCTTCTTTCTTTTATATCTTTCTTAGCTTATTTCCATTCCCTCTTTTTTATCATTAGATTATATTATTACATTATTTATATGTATTATTACATTGTTATTATTTATTACTTTTATTATTATTTATTATTATAATTTATTACATTATTATTTTACTATCACATTTCCTTTCTATATATATTTCGTAATATTACGAGGAGAGTAGTAAACGTTCTTTGAAGCTGATACATTCACGAGAAATTGAATTAGAGTGAAGTGATTGGGATGACGTCAGACGCTGAAGGGGCGCTGGCCTGGAAGTCAATCATAGGATGCGCAAAGTTTCTTGCTGTCGGTATACACTGTCAGATCAAAGGTATCCGAACACCTGTTGGTGAACCTCAATATGTGCTATGTTGACCATTCGCCTTTATGACGGCTTGAAATCTGCTGGGGATACTTCCAATGAGCTATCTGAATACCTGTGGCTGTATGGCAGCCCATTCTTCCTCAAGAGCCGAAACCAGAGACGGTAGTAATGTTGGACACTGGATTTTGGAGCGAAGGAGGAGTTCTAACTCACCCCAAAGGTGGTCCATCGGGTTCAGGTCGACCTGGTAGGCCTGTCTATTATAGGATTGTTATTGCCCACAAATCATTTCCTCGCAGATGCTGCTTTTTAACACGGTGTATTGCCATGCTGAAACAATCAATCAACTTCTCCGGAATGTTCCTCCACTGTACGCTGCACAGAATTTTGTAAAATGTATTTATGTCCTTCCACATTTAGTAGTTTATTAAGCACAGTGAACGAACCACAACCTAACCAAGAGAAAGACCATCACACTGTAACACCATCTCCTAAGTACATCAATGTTGGCAATACTCGTGATGGGAGGTCACGTTCTCCAGGCACTCGCTATAGCAAATCCGTTGCAACGCATTGCCACAAGGTATCAAACGATTCTTCACTCCAAATTACTCGTCTAAAGTCCTTGACTGTCCAGCGGTTTCGCTCTTTATAGCACCTCAAGTATCGCTTACCACTGACAACAAAAATCTGTGGCTTCTAAAGTGCTGCTCGACCTTTATACCCCATTCTTTTTAAATCCATGAGCAAAATTTTTGTACTAGCTGAACTACTGACAGCATTTTGTTACTCACGAGTGACTCCTTCCACTGATTCCCTGCGATTTTTTGCAAGCTCCCTCCACAATCCTCGCCGCTTCCTGTCTGTCAGTACTTGAGAACTGCCTGGTCATGGTTATGTTGTGGTTCTTCCTCGTGTTTTCACTTCAGAGCCACTTTACCACTAGTCGATTTGGCTGGCTTTGGCAGGACTGAAATATCCCTGATGGATTTGTTACTCAGCTGACAACCAATGGCTAGTCCTCGTGTGAAGCCACTGAGCTCTCTTGACTTACTCATTTCGCTATTGCTGTTTCTCTGCTGACAACACAATAATTCCCGCCTCCTTTTACACTGGCGGCTCCATCTTTCGTGACATCTAATGGTCGATTGAGAATAACATATGGGTTTTCGGATAGTTTGATCAGGTAGTACGTGTGGTTGTGTCAGATCGTCCGTGGCTACAGCAAGAAACATGTGTAAATGAAACAAGATTTAGTAAATCACTAGCCATTCCCAGAAAAAAAAAGGTTTAGATGGTTCTGAGCACTATGGGACTTAACATCTGAGGTCATCAGTCACCTAGAGCTTGGAACTACTTAAACCTAACTAACTTAAGGACATCACACACATCCATGCCCGAGGCAGAATTGGAACCTGCGACGGTAGCAATTGCGCGGTTCCGGACTGAAGCGACTAGAGCCGCTCGGCCACTTAAGCCGGCAGCCATTCCCATACCGAACAATAACTGCTGAGTATCCAAATCACCCAGAACCACCTTCTCGTTGTGAGGTAAAGAAACCACCATTGCACACATGTGTCTTATCTCGCTGCTAGTCACAGGGCACAAAGATTAGAATGATGGCTAAAAATTTTCTGTTGGCCGACAGAAACATTGAGAAATGGAACTTGTACTGATGATTCGCAGTATACGTGAATATATATGGATGAGAAATTACGGTTCCATCGGATGTCACACAAAGCCAGTCAGGTACTCGTCAGAAAGTTCTTGGAAATACGTTCATCGGACAATATATTCGTTATCCTCTTATAGGACGTACTTGTACATTGTAGAGATGTAGACGGTGTATTTCTCGCGAAAATGCCGTGTAGGTAGATTAGTGAGATTCGAACTCAAGCAGACGATAAGCAACAATCCTCCTCCCCTCTTACCATTCGCGACTGGAATAGAAAATAGAGTGAGTAAGAGTGGTAGGCAAGGTACCCTCCTGCACATGACATGCGGAGTGTCGCTGTAGATGTGCTTGCAGGTTGTAGCATGGGTATGAGGTCGTCACGTAACATCCACCGCTGGCAGTCTCAGCTGTGAAGTCGAGTGTGTGTTCCGCCGGTTGTGTAGTTCAATGTAGTAAGATGTGTAAATGTGACAAAGTGTGAGGGTACTTACCCCACGTGGATTTACATACGACTACATCGAGAATTAAATTTGTTAGTGTATCAACGGGGACTGTCCGACGGGAACGTTGAACCATCCTGTCCATATAAAGTAACACGGCGTGAGGACATTGGTAGTAAAAAGTTACTAACCGGAGCTTACTCATTGAAAAGTGGTTTGAAATTCGACAGGAGGTCCTGCTGTCAGTGGATGCAGATGCATCTCAACAAGTTTTCCAGCCAAAATTGCGAAGGGACTCGTGCCTCCGACATTTGGGGCCGGGCACCTCGTTAAATGTCATTGCTCACCGCGGCAGAGGTAGCTTTGGGGTGAACGACACATGAACTGGACATTAGCTGTATGGTACGGCGAGTCGCGATTTTGCGTATTTTCAAAGGATGAATGACGCAAAGCGTCGATTGCACTGATGGCCCACTGGGGTACTTAATCTTCAATGTCTGTAGGATATAGTTCAGGGCGAAGGTGGTTATTCTCTAATGTTTTGGGGGTATTTTTTGAACCACGACTTGGGTCTACTCATTCTGGTTACTGTGAATATGAGGTGGAATATTTATTTCATATTTCTCGCTTGCAAAATGTTATTCTTTCTCCAACATTTTCATGGTAAATATTCTGTGGACGTTCCGCCTTCCAAGATGCTCCGCAGTGTTGACAGGGCTTCTACTACTACCATCCCACGTTAATACATGTTTCGTTAATACTTGCTGTTGCAAGTAATTTGTCAAAATGAATCACTGACATTGATTGGTCAAATCAATTTTAAATGTGTACATGAAATTTACTTAAAAGGATAGCAAAAGTTTTGAGATAATCGTCTTTTAGCTGAAATGTAATCATTTTGCCAATAAATGTACGATTTGAAGTAACAAATCAAATTTAACCTAATATATATTTAAATAGGGATTTAGGAGACTTACATAATTGAACTCCAAACAAATAGACTAATAGAGGTTTTATGCTGACAATAAACAAAAAAGTAACTAAAAACAAAGTACACATTTTCGGATGGCGATAGAAATTTTTGTAGCAAAGACTGATTCTCCATTCAACTCTGCTCCGTTTATATGGGGTGTCTCTCCTAAGAGTCGTCAAGCGAATTTCCTCTGATGTTTCGGCAGATACTTGCCATTTAGTTTTTGCGCTGTGCAGCTGGAATCAGCCCAACAAATAGTGCTCACCACGTCTTTCATGCGACGTCTAGTGTCGACGGAAAGGGCCCTTTCGTTTCCCGTTACAAACAAAATAATTTTTAAAGCGGAATTTTAAGTGCCCATTCGATACAAAGATCGCAAATTATTCTAGTTCGATATATGTTTTATCGATATGTATTAACAGGAACAGTAGAACTCGAAGAATAATCAATACTCCAGCAGCGCCTGTACTGCCCTGGGCCGCACTGACTGCAATAGCCAAGCATGCAGCGCTACTGAATCACTGCTGCAGTACTGGTTATTCCATGTGTTTTATTGTCCCTGTTAATACATATCGATAAAACTAACATTGGATTAGACTAAATGTGGTGTCACCGCCAGACACCACACTTGCTAGGTGGTAGCTTTTAAATCGGCCGCGGTCCGCAAGTATACGTCGGACCCGCGTGTCGCCATTGTCAGTAATTGCAGACCGAGCGCCGCCACACGGCAGGTCTAGAGAGACGTACTAGCACTCGCCCCAGTTGTACAGCCGACGTTGCTAGCAATGGTTCACTGAGAATTACGCTCTCATTTGCCGAGACGATAGTAGCATAGCCTTCAGCTACATTTGCTACGACCTAGCAAGGCGCCGTATTCAATTAATATTGATATTCTATGAATGTATCATCAAGAGCGATGTTCTACAAATGTGGATTAAAGTTAAGTATTCCAGAAGCTACGTACTTTTCTTTATAGCATTCATTACGTGTCCTGTTACAGACCTCACGCCAGCCTGCGTGAGTTAAGCGCGTGCCTTTCGGCTTCCTCGCCTTGTGTCTAGACTGTCTTGTCTAGACACAACACTAAATCTGGAACGCTCTATAAAATGCGCACGTAAAATTCCGATCTAAAAATCATTTTGTTTGCGATGGGAAACGAACTGACGCTTTCTGTTGACGCTGGGTGTCGCAAGAAAGACGCAAGGAGCAGTAATTTTTTGAGCTGACTCCAGCTGCACAATGCAAAAACTGTATTGAAAATATTTACCGATACACAAGACAAAATTCGCCTGACGACTCTTTGGAGAGACACCCGGTATGCTTCCCTTATCGCGTCTCGAGCACGCAATGTTACCACATGCATTCAGTCATTACAAAATGTTTAGCTTTCTTGACGGATCTAGAAAGTCACCAATGCTTGCACCGCTTCATGACTACCAAAGCCATGTCCTCGAAGATGTTGTTTAAGTTTTGCAAATAGATGAACATCGGATGGGGCCATGTCGGGTTGTATGGAGGACGATCGATGACAATGAACCAAAGGCGTCGGATTGTTGATGTCGCAGCGTTCGTGTGTAGTCTTTGGTATTGTCATGCTGAAGGAGAGGATGCGCCATGTGTGGATGAACTCTTCCAACTCGAAACACCATTACACCACGCTGCTTTCTCACGCACCAACTTAGTTACATTACACACTGCCGTAATACATGGGGAAGACATGTAGAACAAAGATCTAGAATGTTAATAGCGTTTATTTTATTTACAAAGCTTTAAAAGTTTTCACATGAAAACTTACGAGACAGTACTTTTCAGCAGGCCCTAATAATTCATTATCATCACTTTAATTTGTACAAAAAGATTTGCTAAAGGCAATATATATTAATAACATGCACAATGTGTTACCAAAAGACCAATCTGTAATATGTGATACCTGTTTTAAAAATACAATAATCTTATCTCATGATGTTCATAATCAAGAAGCGGCCACTATGAAATTTTTTCCATTCATTTATGTAACACTAGGATCGAAAATTGCAGCTATTATTTGCAATATAGCATTACTGTTGCACAGAATTTTTTCCCTCTCTTGTGACTAGGTACACCTAAATCCACATCTACATCTGTCCCTGTGACCAGTATTTCCTTCTTTAGCACCAAGTTAGTTTGTACTAAGCCGATCCACTTAATTTCTTATGTCACTCATTAATATAACTTTCAAATGCTTCCTGTTTCTTATTCACTGGATTTCGGATTAATTTACAGTTTTCAGTTTCTCTGTGCAACACGTGCATACAATTTTGTGCTCTTAAGTGCAATATCAGGAACGTCTAATTCAGTTTCTATTTATTCATTGCGTTCCTTTGATTCCATGGAAAATGACCACCTTCAGGGATGCATGAGAGATCAAGTTAAGGAATGCTTTCCCAAAAGAGAGGCAACTGTTGATACATCTGGAGCCAGTCTTTGGAGATAGCTTTCCTTCTCACGTGCCCTTCTATTAGGTATACAACTTTGCTTCCGTCGTTTTATAACGGATGGCAATGGCGACATGTATTGGTGCAAATGATAGGGTGTAAGAGTAACACAATAAGTTTAGGCATCTGTAAACACAAAGATATCAAAATATTATTCGATTTGTGGTTGCCTCACATAGCTATTGTCGACTGAGTACGTCAACTTGCGATCCAAATTCCCGCCATTTGCGTGATGTTTTAATTTTATACTTTACGACGAGGAAATCGGCGACTGAGGTTCATAAAATACGGGATAAAATGTAAAGTGTGTCACCTATCAGTGAAATAATGTGCAGAGAATTGTTTCAGTAATTCAAGAACGGTGATTTTGACGTCTAAAGCCGACAAGATGATGGAAGACAGAAGGTTTGTAAGCTACTAAACCGACGGAAACAATCCCGGGAGATCATTACCAAAAGCAATTTATGCATTAGAGCCGAGCACTGAAAGAAGAATTGCCACAATACAGCAATAGACATCAAGAGATTATTTTGCAGCATGACAATGCTCGGCCCCACGTCGCAAAACCCGTGGAAACGAACTTGGAAATGCTGAAAGCTGTATTCTCCAGACATTACTTCCTCTGCCCACCACTTTTTTCGATAGCACATGGCCTGGCTGAACAACACTTGCGGTCATACGAACAAGTGCAAAACTGGATAGATTCAAGAATCTCCTCAAAAGACACCCAGTTCAACCGCCGCGGGATTTGTATGCCGCACGAAAGATGGCAGAAAGTAGTGGCCAACGATAGCCAATACTGTGAACAGTAAATTTGTTGTAAGTGTTTCACAATAACGCTTCGAACTAAACGAAAAAGTGGTGGAAACAAAGATAAAGACCTAATAGTTCTGATTTCTTCGTTACGTCGGCCATCTTGTCCATATCTTTAATCCTAGACGGAAAATTTTTTCACTACTTCTTTCGGGTGTTCCCAAAATTGGATATTTACCATTTCATTCTTACTCTTAGTCTTATTCATCAGTTTCGTTTTGGTTTTGTTTATAATGACCCCATATTTTGTTCTACGAAAGTTGTCCACCTCATTGTGAGATGTGGATGTGACTTAAGCATTGGCTTTCCTTCACCTTCGACTTTCTCTATTAACGCTTACATTTCCTTCCATATTCCCTCACCATATAAAGTAAGAAGAGTGTCAGTTTGTTTTCGATTTTTCACCTTCTTTTATAAGCCGCTGTGTATCTCTGTTTTTGCCTCCATATGGGCAGAAGTTCAAAAATATCATACTGAGGTGACCAAAGTCACGGGATACCACGTAATATCGTGTCGACACTACTTTTACCCAGCGTAATGTAGTAACTCTACGTTGTATGGAATCAACAATCCATTGGAAATCTCCAGCAGATATATTGAGATATGCTGCCTCTAAAGCCTCCCATAACTGCCGAAGTGTTGGCGGTGCAGGAGTTTCGCACGAACTGACCTCTCGATTATGTTCCATAAATGTTCCACGGCATTCATGTATAGTGATATGTATGGCCAAACACTTTGCTCGAATTGTCTCGAATGTTCAAACCGATGACGAACAAATGTGGCCCGGTGACATGTGGCATTGTCACCCATAAAAATTCCATCGGTGTTTGGGAACATGAAATCCATGAATGGCGGTAAAAGATATTAAAATATCCGAAAATAATCATTTCCAGCTAATGTTCGGTTCAGACCAGAAAATCCAGCCCATTCCATGGAAACACAGCCCACACCATTGTGGAGCCACCAACAGCGTACGCAGTGCGTTGTTGACCATTTGGGTCCATGGCTTCGTGAGGTCTGAGCCACACTGAACCCTACCATCAACTCTTACCAACAGAATGGCTCTGAGCACTATGGGACTTAACTTCTGAGGTCATCAGTCCCCTAGAACTTAGAACTACTTAAACCTAACTAACCTAAGGACATCACACACATCCATGCCCGATGCAGGATTCGAACCTGCGACCGTAGCGGTCGCGCGGTTCTAGACTGTAGCGCCTAGAACCGCTCGGCCACTCCGGCCGGCCTTACCAACACAGATCGGGACTCATCTGACCAGGCCACGGTTTCCCAGTCGTCTAGGATCCAAGAGATGCGGCCACTAGCCTAGAGAGGCGCTGCAGGCGACGTCGTGCTGTTAGCAAATGCACTCGTGTCGGTCCTCTGCTGCCCTAACTCATTAACACCAGATATTGCCACGGTGCTCTAATGGATACGTTCGTCGTATGTCGTTCATGGATTTCTGCAGTTATTTCACGCAGTGTTGCTTGGGTGTTAGCACTGACAACTCTACAAAAACGCCGCTGTTCTCGATCTTTATCTGAAGGCCGTCCGCCACTGTGTTGTCCGTGGTGAGATGTAATGTCTGAATGATGGTATTCTAGGGACGCTCTTGACGGTGTGGATCTCGGAATATTGAATTTCCCAACGATTTCTAAAATGGAATGTGCGCTGCGTCTAGTTCCAACAACTATCCCGCGTTCAAAGTCTGTTACTTCGTGTCATGCGGCCGAAATCACGTCGGTAACCTTCTCACATGAATCAACAGACTAATCATTACAGTTCCACCAATACACTGCCGTTTTGCACCTTGTGTACACGATACTACCGCCATCTATACAGGGTGTTACAAAAAGGTACGGCCAAACTTTCAGAAACATTCCTCACACACAAAGAAAGAAAATATGTTACGTGGACATGTGTCCGGAAACGCTTACTTTCCATGTTAGAGCTCATTTTATTACTTCTCTTCAAATCACATTAATCATGGAATGGAAGCACACAGCAACAGAACGTACCAGCGTGACTGCAAACACTTTGTTACAGGAAATGTTCAAAATGTCCTCCGTTTGCGAGGATACATGCATCCACCCTCCGTCGCATGGAATCGCTGATGCAGCCCTGGAGAATGGCGTATTGTATCACAGCCGTCCACAATACGAGCACGAAGAGTCTCTACATTTGGTACCGGGGTTGCGTAGACTAGAGCTTTCAAATGCCCCCATAAATGAAAGTCAAGAGGGTTGAGGTCAGGAGAGCGTGGAGGCCATGGAATTGGTCCGCCTCTACCAATCCATCGGTCACCGAATCTGTTGTTGAGAAGCGTACGAACACTTCGACTGATATGTGCAGGAGCTCCATCGTGCATGAACCACATGTTGTGTCGTACTTGTAAAGGCACATGTTCTAGCAGCACAGGTAGAGTATCCCGTATGAAATCGCGATAACGTGCTCCATTGAGCGTAGGTGGAAGAACATGGGGCCCAATCAAGACATCACCAACAATGCCTGCCCAAACGTTCACAGAAAATCTGTGTTGATGACGTGATTGCACAATTCCGTGCGGATTCTCGTCAGCCCACACATGTTGATTGTGAAAATTTACAATTTGATCACGTTGGAATGAAGCCTCATCCGTAAAGAGAACATTTGCACTGAAGTGAGGATTGACACATTGTTGGATGAACCATTCGCAGAAGTGTACCCGTGGAGGCCAATCAGCTGCTGATACTGCCTGCACAAGCTGTACATGGTACGGAAACAACTGGTTCTCCCGTAGCACTCTCCATACAGTGACGTGGTCAACGTTACCTTGTACAGCAGCAACTTCCCTGACGCTGACATTAGGGTTATCGTCAACTGCACGAAGAATTGCCTCGTCCATTGCAGGTGTCCTCGTTGTTCTAGGTGTTACCCAGTCGCGAGTCATAGGCTGGAATGTTCCGTGCTCCCTAAGACGCCGATCAATTGCTTCGAACGTCTTCCTGTCGGGACACCTTCGTTCTGGAAATCTGTCTCGATATAAATGTACCGCGCCACGGCTATTGCCCCGTGCTAATCCATACATCAAATGGGCATTTGCCAACTCCGCATTTGTAAACATTGCACTGACTGCAAAACCACGTTCGTGATGAACACTAACCTGTTGATGCTACTTACCGATGTGCTTGATGCTAGTACTGTAGAGCAATGAGTCGCATGTCAACACAAGCACCGAAGTCAACATTACCTTCCTTCAATTGGGCCAACTGGCGGTGAATCGAGGAAGTACAGT
This sequence comes from Schistocerca cancellata, assembly GCF_023864275.1. Classification (NCBI taxonomy): domain Eukaryota; kingdom Metazoa; phylum Arthropoda; class Insecta; order Orthoptera; family Acrididae; genus Schistocerca; species Schistocerca cancellata. Next base: position 319,833,957 of record NC_064630.1, on the reverse strand, counting down.
ACATACTGACGAAACTAAAATGAGCTCTAACATGGAAATTAAGCGTTCCCGGACACATGTCCACATAACATATTTTCTTTATTTGTGTGTGAGGAATGTTTTCTGAAAGTTTGGCCGTACCTTTTTGTAACACCCTGTATACGTACGTATCGCAATCCCATGACATTTGTCACCTCACTGGATTCACTCTCTATACGTTGCTAGGCATCTGAATCAAAAAATGATATGAAAGCGTACCGACTGTTCTTGATACTTCCTTACACCACTGAGGACAAGGTCCGTCTTGTATTTCTGGTAGCTTTAATTTTTCTGAATCCGCCTCTTACTTGTCGTATAATAGAAGCGGGAGTAGTATGAGGATCGGATGAACGAAGCAGGCAATAGGGCGAGTATGCGCCAGAGCTCAGGGTTCCGGCTTCGGTACTGAAGAGGCCTCGCGGCTGCGAGATGCGATTACGGCGCCGGCTCGCGGCAGCGGCGTAACCCGCTTTTATGCGGTCGTTAACGCGCCGAGCCCTCTCAAGCTGCCACTCAGTCTCCGGAAACGGCCGCCCTCCTCGTTTGTCTTTCCCCGCCAAAGGGAAACAATTAAACTGACGTTCGGCAACACAACAGAGACGAAAGATCGCTGCCTCTCCGTTTCACCCACCCTCTGTCGTGCCAAGTGCCGCCTATGTTAAGTCCGACTTCCACATCTCAGATGGAGGGGCACTAACGTTATAAACTTTACTTCTATTCGCAAAAAAAGTTCCAACGGGCGATCACGATCAGTCTTTATTTATTCAAGATGATAAACGTAGGAAGTGTGCACATGTGGCAGTCCCGTGGACCTTGGTTGTACACCCTTCCGAGAGCACTACGTTCGAGCTTAACACATTCACTGCTTCCATACTTTATACATTACTGGCTATTAAAATTGCTACACCACGAATGATGACGTGCTACAGACGCGAAATTTAACCGACAGGAAGAAGATGCTGTGATATGCAAATTATTAGCTTTTCAGAGCATTCACACAAGGTTGGCGCCGGTGGCGACACCTACAACGTGCTGACGTGAGGAAAGTTTCCAACCGATTTCTCATACACAAACAGCAGTTCACCGGCGTTGCCTGGTGAAACGTTGTTGTGATGTCTCGTGTAAGGAGGAGAAATGCGTACCATCACGTTTCCGACTTCGATAAAGGTCGGATTGTAGCCTACCGCGATTGCGGTTTATCGTATCGCGACATTGCTGCTCGCGTTGGTCGAGATCCAATGACTGTTACCAGAATATGGAATCGGTGGATTCAGGAGGGTAATACGGAACGCCGTGCTGGATTCCAACGGCCTCGTATCACTAGCGGTCAAGATGACAGGCATCTTATCCGCATGGCTGTAACGGATCTGCACGAACATTTCGACGAAGTTTGCAGCAGCATGGACTATCAGCTCGGAGACCATGGCTGCGGTTACCCTAGACGCTGCATCACAGACAGGAGTGCCTGCGATGGTGTACTCAAAGACGAACCTGGATGCACGAATGGCAAAACGTCATTTTTTCTGATGAATCCAGGTTCTGTTTACAGCATCATGATGGTCGCATCAGTGTTTGGCGACATCGCGGTGAACGCACATTGAAAGCGTGTACTGGTCATCGCCATACTGGGGTATCACTCGCTGTGATGGTAAGGGGTACCACTGGGTGCACGTCTCGGTCACCTCTTGTTCGCATTGACGGCACTTTCAACAGTGGACGCTACATTTTAGATGTGTCACGACCCGTGGCTCTACCCTTCATTCGATCCCTGCGAAACCCTACATTTCAGCAGGATAATGCATGACCGCATCTTGCAGGTGCTGTACGGCCCTTTCTGGATACAGAAAATGTTCGACTGCTGCCCTGGCCAGCACATTCTCCAGATCTCTCACCAATTGAAAACGTCTGGTCAATGGTGGTCGAGCAACTGGCTCGTCACAATACGCTAGTCACTATTCTTGATGAATTGTGGTATCGTGTTGAAGCTGCATGGGCAGCTGTATCTGTACACGCCATACAAGCTCTGTTTGACTTAATGCCCATGCGTATCAAGGCCGTTATTAAGGCCACAGTTGGTTGTTCTGGGTACTGTTTTCTCAGAATCTATGCACCAAAATTCCGTGAAAATGTAATGACATGTCAGTTCTAGTATAATATATTTGTCCAATGAATACCCGTTTATCATCTGCATTTTTTCTTGGTGTAGGAATTTTAATGGTCAGTAGTGTACATTTTAGAGATATTCAGCAGTTCTATTTTCCGGCGCTCATTCAGTCATAACAGAGCCTAATAAATGTTTAAATTACGCTATCGGACGAGAAGCGGTGCATTCAGTGTGGTATGGTCTTTCGTAAACATCGAATGTTTTAAGTTCAAACGCAGAGTTCTCGAGAAAAATACACAAGGAAGACGTACAGGATTTCATGACCAGTACACCTGAGTTTAAACTGCGACACTGCCGCCTCATGATGGAACAAAGCCTCCGTAATGACTCGTAAATAAATTTAAAAAAATTTAGTGACTTGTAACGTTGTGTTCTTATTTGTACTTTTAGTTAGCCTTTTTCTATAGTCGCTTTGCTCTTCGATATTCTAGTGCAAATCCCATTCAGAGATCTTTGCAGGGTGTACCAGACAATAGGGTCAAACTAGTACAGACAATAGAGGATACTAATCACTTTTATATAAGTGGTTAAAAATGAGGATTTCCGTTCTCCTTGCCATCAGCAGTCTACACATTACAACTACTTAAGCTAATAGCATCTGGTCAAAGTGGTGACTGGTGTCTCAATGAACGTCTTACATAAATGTTCAAATGTATGTGAGTTCCTGTGGGACCGAACTGCTGAGGTCATCGGTTCCTAGACTTACACACAACTTAAATTAACTTAAAGTAACTTCTCCTACGAACAACACACAAACCCATGCAGCCGGCCGTTGTGGCCGAGAGGTTCTAGATGCTTCAGTCCGGAACTGCGCTGCTGCTACGGTCGCAGATTCGAATCCTGTCTCGGGCATGGATGTGATGTCCTTAGGTTACTTAAACCTAAGTAATTCTAAGTCTAGGGGACTGATGACCACAGATGTTAAGTCCCATAGTGCTTAGAAGCAAATGAACCACGCCCATGTCCGAGGGAGAACTCGAACCTCCGGCGGGAGGGGCCGCGGAGACTGTGACATGGTGCCTCAAACCGCGCAGCCACTCGGCGCGGCGAACGTCTTACAAAACATTCGACATGCACCCGCCTTACCAACAATCAATTTTATATGATCATTCCACTTCAAATCGTTCCGCACACATACCCCCAGATATTTTATAGAAGTAACTGCTACCATACAATAAAGGATCCTTCTTTCTATGTATTCGTAATACATTACATTTGTCTATGTTAAGGGTCAGTTGCCACTGCCTGCACCAAGTGCCTATCCGCCGCAGATCTTCCTGCATTTTGCTGCAATTTTCTAATGCTGCAGCTTCCCTGTATACTACAGCATCATCCGCGAAAAGCCGCATGGAACTTCCGACACTATCTACTAAGTCATTTATCTATATTGTGAAAAGCAATGGTCCCACAACACTCCCCTGTGGCATGCCAGAGGTTATTTTAACGTCTGTAGACATCTCTCCATTGACAATAACATGCTGTGTTCTGTTTGCTAAAAACTCTTCAATCCAGCCACACAACTGGTTTGATATTCCATAAGCTCTTACTTTGTTTATCAGTCGACAGTGTGGAACTGTACCGAACGCCTTCCGGAAGTCAAGGAAAATGGCATGTAACTTGGAGCCTGTATCTAATATTTTCTGGGTCTCACACGATCGCTGTTTACGGAATCCATGTTGATTCCTACAGAGTAGATTCTGGGTTTCAAGAAATAACATGATACGCGAGCAAAAAACATGTTCTAAAATTCTACAACAGATCGATGTCAGTGATGTAGGTCTATAGTTCTGCGCATCTGTTCGACGACCCTTCTTGAAGACTGGTACTATCTTTCTTCTTTTCCAATCATTTGGAACCTTCCGTTCCTCTAGAGACTTGCAGTACAAGGCTGTTAGAAGGAAGGGGGGGGGGGGGAGGCAAGATCTTTCGCGTACTCTGTGTAGAATCGACTTGGTATCCCGTCAGGTCCAGTGGACTTTCCTGTGTTGAATGATTTCAGTTGCTTTTCTATTCCTTGGACACTTATTTCGATGTCAGCCAGTTTTTCGTTTGTGCGAGGATTTAGAGAAGGAACTGCAGTGCGGTCTTCCTCTGTGAAACAGCTTTGGAAAAAGGTGTTTAGTATTTCAGCTTTTCGCGTGTCATCCTCTGTTTCAATGCCATCATCATCCCAGAGTATCTGGATATGCTGTTTCGAGCCACTTACTGATTTAACGTAAGACCAGAACTTCCTAGGATTTTCTGTCAAGTCGGTACATAGAATTTTACTTTCGAATTCGCTGAACGCTTCACGCATAGCCCTCCTTACGCTAAATTTGACATCGTTTAGCTTCTGTTTGTCTGAGAGGTTTAGGCTGCGTTTAAACTTGCAGTGAAGCTCTCTTTGCTTTCGCAGTAGTTTCCTAACTTTGTTGTTGAACCATGGTGGGCTTTTCCCGTCCCTCACAGTTTTACTCGGCACGTACCTGTCCAAAACGCATTTTACGATTGCCTTGAACTTTTTCCATGAACACTCAACATTGTCAGTGTCGGAACAGAAAGTTTCGTTTTGATCAGTTAGGTAGTCTGAAATTTGCCTTCTATTACTCTAGCTAAAGCAGAGTATCTGAAAATAACCGGAATTGTTTCTTGAAAGCTGTATATTTTGAAATTGTTTACAAAAGAACCTTATCCCCTTCAAAATACTCCATTACAACCAACATATTTGTCCCACCGGTGACTCCACTGTTCGAAACACTTATGTAGTTTTTAGAACTGGCTGAGAGCTCCAAACTCGTATTTTATTGACTTCTTCAATGTTCTCAAATCTTTGTCCTTTCACGACCCTTTTCAATCTTGGAAATAAGAAAACGTCGCACGGAACCAGGTCAGGCGAGTAAGGTGCGTAGGGCAGCGGAACCTTGCCATTTTTAGCCCAATCTGTCTAACAGAAATGGCTCATCGTACAGTTGCGTTGTCGTGGTTGTAGAACCAGTCTCCTGTCTTCTACAAATCGGGTCTTTTTTGACGAACACTATTTTGAGATAATCTCTGGCAGTTGATCAATTGTCTGTCGACGGTCTGTGAGCACAAGTTCTCAAATTTTTTCAACATTCGTCGATTCGGGCTGTTGATGGACGTCTATTTTTTTTTCCTTTATTGAATTTCAATTCCCCCCGAAGGGGGCGGGCTGGCAGCAGCTTAGTATGCCGCTCTTCAGCCTACAGATTTTGTGAGAAAGTTCACGAGAATAAATAATGAAAAACAGGCGATAAAATCGGAGACTTATAGAGTAACATGGCGAAAAGAAATCGTGGAACTTAAAACAAACAACAGAGGGATGATGATGCTAATAAAATACATACGAAGCAGACAGGAAAACAATAGACAGACAATTAAAAAACACGTCGACAGTCTGGATTCTGTTCGCAAAAGACATAAAATTCACACCTAGCGACAGCATGGTTTCTGTTCGCAACACGAGAAAGACAAACAACACTGAATAGTCACTGGAACACTGCACTAAAAAGTTGGCAAATGTGACATACCACAGTCGAGAGCAGGTGGGGGGAAACTGGACAGAAGATGGGAAAACAAAAAAGGGGACAAAGGAGAGTAAAAGCGAAGGGGGAAACCGGGAAAGGAGCTGATGGAGGATGAGGACCCATAAGAGGGGTGGGGGGCAGACGCGACAGGGAGTGGGGTAGGCAGAGGAGGGGAATACAAAAGGACTTGGGGGGGGAGAAGGGAGGTAGGGAGAGGTTTAGTGGGGAGAAAACAGGATGGAAGGGGGGGAAGAGGGAGCCCAGGGAAAGGACACAGGAAAGGAGGGGGAGCGAGGATCAGAGTTGATAGGAAGGATAAATGGAGGGAGAGAGGGCATCGTCCGGGAGGGGGAGTTGACGGAAGCCACCTTGGGAAAGGAGACGGAGGGTGTAGAGATGGAGGGTAGGGGGGACACAACGGTGAAGACGTGGCAGAGGGCGAGGATGGGAGAGGAGAGGAGCAACCAGGGGGTGAGGGGGTTCAAGACGGTGGGAGGTGTAGAGGATGCGGATATGTTCGAGGAATAGGAGCAGATGGGGGAAAGGAATGAGATCATAGAGGATCCACGTGGGGGACGGGAGGCGGATACGGAAGGCGAGGCGGATTGCATGACGCTCATGGATCTGGAGAGACTTATAGAATTTGGGAGGGGGGGCAGATATCCAGGCAGGACTGGCATTACAGAGGATGGGACGGATTAAGGATTTGTAGGTGTGGAGGATGGTAGAGGGGTGCAACCCCCACGTCCCGCCAGAGAGGAGTTTGAGGAGTCAGAGGCGGTTGTGGGCTTTGGATTGGATGGAGCGGAGATGAGGTATCCAGGTGAGGTGACGTTCAATAGTGAGGCCAAGGTAGGTGAGGGTGGGGGTGAGGCGGACAGGACGTGCGCAGACAGTAAGGGAGAAATCCAGGAGCCGGAAGGAGTTAGTGGTACGACCTACGATGATTGCCTGGGTCTTGGAAGGATTGAGTTTCAGGAGCCACTGGTTACACCATGCAGCAAAAAGGTCAAGGTGATTCTGGAGAACGCCTTGGGACCGTTGGAGGGTAGGAGCGAGGGCGAGGAATGCGGTGTCATCAGCATATTGCAAGAGGTGTGCTGGAGGGGGGGGGGGTTGAGGCATATCCGCCGTGTACAGGAGGTAGAGGAGAGGGGAGAGGACAGAGCCCTGGGGCACACCGGCAGAGGGGTAGAAGGTGTGGGAATTGGCATTATGGATGGTAACATAGGAGGGGCGGTGGGAGAGGAAGGAGGCCACCAGACGGATGTAGTTGACAGGAAGGGCGTAGGTTTGGAGTTTAAACGGGAGACCGGGATGCCAGACACGATCGTAGGCCTTTTCGAGGTCAAGGGAGACAAAAATGGCGGAGCGACGGGAGTTAAGCTGGAGGGAGAGGAGATGAGTGAGGCGGGAGAGCTGGTCATCAGCAGAGAAGGAAGGTCGAAAGCCACATTGGGTGTTTGGGAGGAGGTGGTTTTGGTGGAGGTGGAGATGGATGCGCCGGGAAAGGATGGATTCCAAGAGCTTGCTGAACACCGATGTGAGACAGATAGGACGATAGGAAGAGGCATCAGATGGAGGCTTATTGGGTTTGGAGAACATCAGGATACGGGAGATTTTCCACAGGTCGGGATAGAAGCCAGTGGCAAGGATGACATTGTAGAGGGTGGCAAGGAGGGAAAGGAAGGAGGGAGGGCAGTGTTTGAGGTGGCGGCAGGTAACGCAGTCGTGGCCGGGAGCAGTGTTGCGTTTAGTGCGGAGTGTGAGGATGATGTCCTGTGTAGTGATGGGAGTGTTAAGTGCAGATGGTGGGGTGTGGCCCAAGTACTGGAAGCTAGGAGCAATGGACGTCTAAAACGGGGGTTGTCATCAATCGACATGCCGCTATTTTCGAATCGAGCAGACCACCTGTACTCTTGAGGTTTTTCCATAGCGTCATCATTTTCAACATTAAATCAGTTTCAACAGCATTTTTACCGAGTAGAAAACAACATTTCACAGCCGCACGTTGTTCACATAAACCTACCATCATTAAAAACGAAACAGCTTTAGGAAAAGCATTCACTGCATATGAACAGAACAAACCAGGTCGACAACGCAGGCGCCACTGAACTGACAACGAGTTGAACTATACACGCCTAGCGGTAGATATGTGTACTACACAAGCTGAGCTTATGGCAATGTTATTCTGGCTTTTTCCGTATGTCCCTACCAGCGTATCGTTTGAGATTTAATAAATTTTACCATGTCATTTTCTAGTATTAGCTGTTGTACTTCATGGTGATAGTTTACTCTCCGACAGTTTGCCTCTCATAGGCCCATACATGTTTCACACGATTTCTCTTTCAAATCCTGTTAGTTTGTTCTTATCCACGTCTGTCATCGTCCATTTTTATGTATCAACTAATCGTACAATGAAATAGTACACTCTTCAGTTGATTGTTCTTGTAATTAGAAAATTCTTTAATACCTGTAAGTTTGCGTAACAGGCTGCGGTTCCTACTTGTATCCTTTCCCTAACGTATTGTAAAATATTATTGTCCCTGGTTAAGGAGGGACCTAAACAATAGAGGCAGCTGACAGTTTTAAAACATTTATTAGAGATCTTCAGATCATGTGATGTTCTTCTGCCCTTACAATGGGACATTACCATGTGTTTTGTTTTGTTATGATTTACAGTAAATCTAGGTTCCCTTCCTTTTGCTTCCATTATTTCCTACATTTGTTAAATAATAATTGCCATATCATTTGCATACACACATCTGAATGGATCTGACATTACGTATCCTTCTTGCCTGTGACTTCTTTTTTTTCCAGTGCTGAGTTAAACAGAATTGCATGTAGACCATCACCTGTTTTGCTCCATCCGTAAAGTCAAAGCTCTTTGTCAATTTGCTGTTCACCTTTACTTTCGCCTTCGTGTCCTTCATTGTTAATTCAACTAACCTTATTAGCCTGTCATAGACGCCCAACTATTCGATTACTTTTTACGATGGAGGCTTGTTAATACTATCGAAAGATTGTTCAAAATCAACAAACAGGAAAAGGAGTTATATTCCATATCCCTAAAATGTTTCTGTCATTTGTCTAAGAACAAATAAGTGATTTCAGGTGCCTCTGTTAGACAGGAAACCACATTAGTAGTCTTCAAGGATATTTTTAGCGCATTTCGTTTATCCTTCCGTTCAGCACCCCTGAAAATATCTTGCAGCTGTATTTAATAAAGTTATGCCTCTATAATGTTAATAAAGTTTTCCAGTCCTCTGGCATTCTTTCATTTTAACGTAAGTTATTTATTAGTACACGCATTTATCGTATTAGAGGTTTGCCGCCAAATTTAATATGTTTTGATACAACCCTATCGCCGGCCGTTGTGGCCGAGCGGTTCTAGGCGCGTCAGTCCGGAACCGCGCGACTGCTGCGGTCACAGGTTCGAATCCTGCCTCGGTCATGGATGTGTGTGATGTCCTTAGATTAGATAGCTTTAAGTAGTTCTAAGTTCTAGGGGACTGATGACCTCAGAAGTTAAGTCCTATAGTGCTCAGAGCCATTTGAACTAACCAACCCCATCTTGAGAAGAGGACAGGTGTTTTCCAATTTATATATTACAGACTCCATCGCTTGCATAGTTGGTCTTCCCGCTTCTTCTCTTTCCTATTCTCTCCAATTCCTTCCTACTCTCCTCCTGTTGTGGATTCCTCATATGTGGTCTGAGTTGGTACTGAGCATATTGTCAAAACACTGTGTCCATAATAATGAAATTTTTTTTGTCGGTTTACTAAGTAGTTTAATGAAAACACAGACCAATACTATAGTCAGACTTCTTTGACAGCCACAAACGGCTACGTGAGAACAAATATTTTACCCTTTGTCGTCAGTCTGAAGCATGTGTTTCTTAATCCGCATCAGGAAGCCAAGTGGTCGTTCCTGTCGTTCGAAGACATCCTACTCCATCTCCCAAAAAAGCAGAGTGAACTGACCAGTCAGCAGGATTCCTTTTCCTCATCAAGCCATCTATTTACTGTCTTTTTCTTCACTTCTTTTTTTATTTTTTTCATTATTCAATTGAGACACTTGCGTTAACCTCGAATATCAACACGAGAGAGCCGTACTGCATCCTCCTCTATCGTCGTCTCTGTTTATTAATGTTCCCATAGTCTCGTACAAAAGTCAGGCCATAGAGGTCAATGGAATATGCCTTGTTACACTCTGGCTGACCACTCACGAGTCCTGGTGACAAACATGAAAGCGGCCGCCGTTCTCACTCCACTTCTGTCACACGTGGTCGCTCTTCCACTGCACGGGGTTTACTGTCTCAGGTCCACTCTGAGTGAATGCAGTACTACGAAGATGCCCTTTTACATTCAGTTATCATATGACATATCACACTAGCCGGAATATTCATTCGCACTTTCCAAGGGGACATGCTCGTGAAAATGACCAAAAATTGGGAAGAAATTTTCTTGTTGTATGGAAACTAGCATTTCGTACTGATTTCAAAAAATGTATAGTTTATGGACATTATTATTTTCCGTTCGTTCTACCAAGACCATGTGTCAGTTTGAAGTGCGTCAGAATAAGTGATGCATTATTTTGTTCTTCCGTTTTTTCCGTCGTTACTTACGGATCGTTAACATAGGTGTATTCTAGAAGTTACTGACTCCCGGAACCCAAGTACAGGAATTTCTAGAAGGCTATGGTTCGAATGTAAACGAAGTTCTTAGAATCTATGATTTCGCCATTTCATACGGGTGTGGTTTTTTAGTTATTGTGTGTTGTTTTGTTTCTGTTGTGTGTTTCCTGTGCTACAAATGCCGAGAGTAAATAAATTTAGCCCCAAACGAAAGTTTCGCGGCAACCAGTTCCCAAACACAACCGAATAATACACATTAGTTGCTTCAAAAGTCGCCCGCTGAAACTGTCTGCAGACAGTGCTTCTAGACGTAAACTTTCGCTTTCTGAATATAATAAGAACAAGACTAGTAGTATTGTGAACAGCAGTAGCACCGGAAATGTTATTGTGAACCTAAATATGCTGTCAAGCATTTTGAAGAGTGCTGTGAAATGTAAGTACTGCAATTGTGAAGATAGTATTGACGTTTCTGTGGCCATTTCAGCAGGGAGGAGTCTTTCAGGTCGGTTAGAGATTGCCTGTAACTCGTATAAGATGCACAGTGATACTATGACATCGCCAGTAACTGATAGTCGACATTGCATTGTAAATATTCAGCTTGCTTATACAATGCGATGTATTGGAAGGGGAAGGAGAGCTGCCTAGAATTCTGTGCAGTGATGGATTTGCCTCCACCGCCACTGAGGTTTGACGCATACAATAAATTAATACATAATGCTTTACGTGGTGAAAGTGAACATTCAATGAAAAGAGCAGCAGAAGAAGCAGTAGCCTTGTCTGAGAATACAGACATTGTAGCAGCATTAGATGGACCTTGGCAGAAGAGAGGTCATATTTCTCTGAATGGGGTTGTAACTGCCGTATTTATTGAAACTGATAAGATACTAGATTATGAATGTCTAACAAAGCACTGCCAGGGTTTTTCAAGTAAATTTATCGGCACCCATGTTTGTGTAAAGAACTTTGATGGCCCAAGTGGAAACATGGAAGCGAAAGGAGTTCTAAATATTTTTAGAAAATCAGAGGTCAGTCGTGGTGTGAGGTATGTAGGCTATTTTATGGATGGTGACTGTAAAGGATATACTATTGTTGTTAATGACAGACCATATGGGGACAGTCTGATAGAAAACTTGAATGTGTTGGGCATGTACAAAAAAGAATGCAGCTCGTCTGAGAAAATTATGTTAAGACTTCAGCACAAAAAAAAAACTGTCAGACGGAAAACACATAGGTGGTCCAGGTCGTCTTTCAAAAAGTGAAACTGATTTTTGACTCAATATTATGGACTAACAATAACGAGAAATGTAGGAGATTTGGAGAACATGAGACGAGCTGTTTGGGCAAAATTGTTTGACAGAGCGTCAACAGAAGAAAGCACATGGTTTGTGTCCAAAAGAGGAAGATTCGTGGTGCAAGTACTGGTTGAGCAATGCTACAGGCATACAATATACCCACAAGCATTCCTTACCACTTGTTGTAATGAAGGCAAATAAAAATCTACTTAGTAAGTGTATGCACAGTCTCTCTCGGAATGAAAATGAAAGCTTCAACAGCTGTATATCGGAGAGAATACCCAAAACTGTATTTGTTGGGCTGACAGTGCTGAAGATTGGTGTAATGAATGCAATGACAACATTCAGTCATGATGCAATTTCAAGGATCAGTGTTATGAAGAAATTGAACATCCCGACAGGAAGGAATATGGCTTCGGCTCTAACTGTTATTGATAAGCGGCGGGTAACCAAAGCAGAGACAGCTGCAGAAGCTGCTACCAATGAGTCAAAAATAAAGAAAAGAATGAAGAGAAAGAGTATGGATGATTAGGAAACAGGAGGACAACTGGAGCATGCAGCTGGAATGTTCTAAATGAGTATAATGGTAATTTAGTAAATCTCTAAATATTCTTTTGTGATTTACCGGAAACTTGAATTTTCATCATTCAGGTACACTTTTCTCCTAAATGACTGAAGTTAAACTCACAAAAATTGGTACAGATATTTAGAAAGACCTCCTCTACCTCCCTTGCCTACTTTTTCCTGAAACATTTATTACATGATGATGATGTCGGTGATATTTGAGCTACATTTCTAAATATTTTTGCTGTAGTAAAATAAATTACTTGTCTTTCTCACAGACGAGCATCAGGCAAGGAAATTGGAGGCATAAAACACTTATGTGAACGTTGTCTGTACTGTGACTCTTTTTCCAAGCTGTGCAGTCAGTGGTTCCAAAGGAAATGGTACCGCAGTGAAACAGCGTTCCATTTCTTATACTGTTATAAATATTGTTGTCAGTATCCAAATATAAAACATATCTCAATAATTTTTTGGGAGATGCTTTGAATAATCACCCTAATTGTGTGTAGGAATTTTGAGCTAACTCTCATTTATAGATCAGTTACACTATGAGGGTGAAGATAATGCTACAAGTGCAGCACGTTCAGGGGCGTGTCCCCTTAATGCTTTATCTCAAATTATTCTGTTTACGACCCTATAAACTCTGCATAGGTTTCTTACCCTAAGGCCTTAGGATTTCCTACATTGGAAAAGACACTTGGTGACCCAGAGAACGTTCTTGCATTAGTCAGAAAATTGAGCGTCGATTCTCGATTTAGAATTTCAGTTAGCCTTATAATTTCCATCCAGTGATGTTGTTTATCCTACGATGTTCAAAATGCAATGCAGAATAGTATATAGCTCCAGGAGGCTGATGAACGTAGAGAAACGATTACGTACGTTTTCTCTATGTGGATGGCTGGAATGTTCTGTACTCACCCTCGCGTAGACAATTAACGAGTTCCTCGGAGTAGAATAGGCATGTCCCATGTCTAAAGCGTACATTCGCAGCTGGGCCGACGGCCATGCCACAGTGGTATAATCGGTTCCTGTCAGATCACCGAAGTTAAGTGTTGTCGGGCTGGGCTAGCACTTGGTTGGGATACCATCCAGTCTGCTGGGCGCTGTTGGCGAGTGGGGTCACTCAACCCCCTAGGCGAGTCTAACTGAGGAGCTACTTGATTGAGAAGTAGCGGCTCCCATCTCGTGAACTGACACACGGCCGGGAGAGTGGTGTGCTGACCTCATGACCCTCCATATCCGCATCAAGTGACGCCTGTGCGCTGAGGATGACACGGCGGCCGGTCGGTATCGTTGGGCTTTCCAAGGCCTGTTCGGACGGAGTTATGTTTGCAGCTGGGACAGTGGTGCACAAACCACATATCGTGCCATTGTCTGCGGTCCTGAGACCCCTTGCAGCTAGAGCAGTGATATGCAACCTGAGGGGTGAAATGAAACTTTCTGGTTTCAATGATCATTTATTTAACACTCCAAACATTTTTCAAATAATCTCTATTAATGCTATTACTGTAGAATGTAATACCGTATACGGTACATCATCACCATTACTCACCTGACATTCACTGCTGGATAAAAGCATCCTCTACGTATTTCCACGCATTGCAACCTTCAGCAACACGAGGTTGCTTCTGCGCTTCTAATCTCATCTACCTACCTTCCATTATCTTGACTTCTCAGTCTTCTGTTATTTCTTTGAATTCCATGAAAAAAATTTTCCTTAGGCCACTACCATCCGTATTCTTGACTACTGTCCGACTCAACCTATCACGACTATGTCTTCCAATTTAGTTTATTCCCTAATCCATTTACTTACTTCCTATGCTTTTCAGTAATTAGCAACATCCATCTCGCCAGTAGTAGGTGAATTGCACTCAACTTTTAATGTTTTTCGTGTAAAAAGAACAAAGGCTCACTGTTGTAACAAATTATACATATTATTCCAGTAAGTGAGCTCCAACCATCAGCCAACGCTGGAAGACGCAGAAGGATCATAGATACCCACCCACCCTCCTTCTTCATTGTAAGCCTGACTACTGAAATTTGAAGCGGATAGATAAATGCATAATGTGTATTGCAAACTATTTCCTTATTGCAATACCGAAAAAAGTCATAGTGTTCCTGTTACCAGTGTCAGAGTCACTAAGACTTATTGTGTCACAAACGAAATTACGTCAGTTATCATACGACACAGTCCAGAATCAAACTATCATACAATTTTCAGATCTGTGAAGTACATTTCATGGAACATTCTTCATTGAGTCTTCGGGTGTACAAATACTTTGGAGTTACAAATAAAGCGTATGCGTTTCGAAATTCTTCTTTCCACCGGAGAATAACCAGAAGGAGATAGTTTTCGCGCAGAATCATTCTACATAAATCATGACATCACTTTACAGCTCTATTGATATTTGACAACTTCTTAAAACGCTCCATGCCCACATCCAAATACCTGCGTGAAATTAGAAGTGGATTTTTACATGTGAGCCACTTTACGTCCTCTGCAGCGCCATCTTATTATATAGTGACAAAACTGCGGAGCTCTAGCTGACCTTCCAGCCTCGCTCTCTAAGGAAGTGTACTAAGTCGCTCCTATGTAAAATCATCCAGTTATTCTAAAATAAAATCACTATGTTCTAGACGCAGAAAGGAATAAGATTCAACAAACGTCCATGGGACACATCTCTGTTTCTGATATTAGTGAATGGGTATTTAGAAAAACCGTAAGTACATACATAATTCATTGATATCAGCTGTTGTAGTAATTTGGGCATTGTATTCGTAATAGGGTCGAATCATGCCCAAACCCCTTTTCAGTCAGAGTGATTTACATTTCCGTACTTACTGAAAATTTCTTCTGGGGAATATCCGCGAGGTCGAGTAAGTAGGTCAGCTTTTTTATGAAGTACTCCTCCAATGGCGCAGCGCTGTTGAAAATGAGAGACAAGGCTGAGCTGATGTTGGTACATGAAAATGTAAAGAAATCAATCGCCATAAATTTTAACACACTCACACACACACACACACACACACACACACACACACACACACACACACATATATATATATATATATATATGTGTGTGTGTGTGTGTGTGTGTGTGTGTGTGTGTGTATGTATGTGATGTGAGAAATTCGAAGGTACTATTACTGACTATGGGACACACTGAACTGGAAACAAAATATGATGGGAATATTACTGAAAGAAATTAAGACTTTTCCTTTAAGAAAGCATGCTTTGTAATTAACTATTAACCCATTACTTTATTCTGTACAAACAGACGCTAGTTGTTGTTACTAGCTTGTGAATTTTGCAGTAGCTACGAGTTTTTGATATCTTGAAATTTAGCTGAATGTTGTTATGGACACAACACTCACATATTTTAAGCAGTTTTCACCTTCAGAAAGTTGTTTTTTTAAGAAAATTAACTTTTTTTTGCTTATCAAAATTAAATATTGTACATTTCTCTTGAAGGATTCGCATTTTCGTGTCTGCAATGTTCTTGCGGGGGTCGGGAGGGGGAGAGAGGAAATCTGTTGTAATGCAACTTGTCAATAGTACAGGTCGGTATACAATCTGAGCCCCTATCGTCAGTACAGAACCGAATACACAGGTCGGAGTTATGTAAATTTTGCACTTACTATGAACTGTGATCTCTATAATTTCAGTTTATAATCTGTGTGAAACTGTTATTATACTGGATACCATGCCATTAAATTTGAAATCATTGTTACTCTATTTATAACTACTTCCCAGAACATATCGTAGCAGCTTGAATTTCGCTTAAAAATACTTAACAGTGTTCTGCACAACTTTCTTCTCTATGAATTTGGTAATATTGTGTCACATCAAAAAGAATGTTAGAAGGAAAAACCACTGAATCATTAAAATGTCAATAAACTTTTTCTGAGTTAATTTCTTACAAAATATATTTAATTATTTTCTGATCTAAAAATCACAATTGCTAAATGTGGATGAGAATTGGATATACGTCCTAAACGCCTTCCTCCTTCTCTCTTTCCATCTCCTCCTTCTCCCACTTTTTCTCCATCTCCTCTTCCTCACCTTCCAGTCATGTGCAGTAAAGACCACTTGATGCCAAAGTTGTGTATACAATTTGTGTTTGAAATTATAGACAAGGAGAAAGAATATGTATGTGAAAAAGAATTTGTCCAATGATTTTTACATGAGCTACTGTCCTAGTTTAAAACGACACCGAGAAAGAAAATAAAGCCACACATTTTCAAAATTTTTGCTATCAACCTATCCAGTTTCTATATTAAATTTACATTTATGTATTACATACATAAAAAATATATAGCCTATGTCTCTTCAAGTGTTCATTAGAGTATCGGGTAAAGTTGTGAAGTAATTAAATCAAGAACTTTTCAAGACTTTTGATAACAACATTATTGCCTTTTATATATTATATATTAAAAAGCATGTAGCCAATATCCATTCAAATATTCGCTCCTCTATATAACGTAAAAATTTGAAGATAATCTGTCAACAACTCTTCTAACAACGCACCCTTTATTTATCGAGTAAGATTTGCAGCAAATCGATCAAGTAATTTCCGAAGATTTTAGTAGGGATGTTAAAAATGGACTTTCTTTATGAAGGGTGAACATTAATGAGATCGAAAAGCGGAGAGACCGATTCCTCACTGGAAATGGGTCCAAAAAGTCCTGTGAACATGTTTCTGGAAATAGATCGTTATCACGGTAAGCAGCGCTGACGAATGAGAGTTACTTCGAACACGTGCCGTGTGTTCTGTGTGTGTGTTAGGCTGTGTGATTGGCGTAGCGTACTGTAAGCAGCAGAATGCTGCGGCATTCACGTCGGGAACAAACCGAGATGGTGTTTAAGTACGGCAAAACAGATGGAAACGGTCGGAAGGCAGCGCAACTATACCGAACCAAATACCCTCACGGACACCAACCACATAACTCAACATCTCAAGCCCTTCTTGGGTGTTAGTGGTATCATGTGTTCTCTCAGAGAGTCGGTGCACAGTGCGTGCACCAGATTTGGAGGACTGGGTGCTACAGGATATTGAGACGAAGCCTAGTACAAGCTCCAGGCAAGTGGGCCGCGAACATAGTGTATGCCAAAGTACAAGGAAGTGTATGCTGCGTGGTAACCGGTACTATCCATATGTCCTACAATCCCATGGAGGCCAATTGCAATATCAGTTGTGTCATGGATGTGATCCAGCCCTGTACTGTGCTTTAGGACGATTTGTTGTCGGTGTATCCACACTGTCCATCTCTGGACCCATGTTCATAAGATATTTTCCCCTCCATTTCCAGTCAGGAATCCGTCCCTGCAGTTTGTCTGTTTCATTTATGTTCACCCTGTATAGTAGTCTAGAAGTTAGCACATTTTAGCAATGCATTCTGTATTCAGTCTGTCAGAGATTTATAACTTTTAATTATAATACCAACTACGTAATCATTTAAAGAATACTGTGAAATATGCTGACTGTTGAAGTATATTTATACTTTGGTGGGTGCTAGCCGAGTTAGCTCAGTTTTAGCCACAGTTTGGGATGGTATTCTGTGTTGATTGTGGTCGGAATTTTGTCTGTTTAATTGGTGCTATAAAAGAAAAGTAAGGACCTAAAATAGTGTACACGTTATGCCTATTGCAATTATCAGATACCCAAGCAGAGTTACATCATGCCCCCAGATCAGCATATATATTCTAAATTGTTCTTACTTGTGCATTTACCACGGGAGCTGTAACAGTAGAATCATATGTAATTTTACAAGACTCATTATTTGCTATGATTACGATGTTTATTATTTTCACGATTTTCTAATCATAGATGTTTTACCACTGGTGGAGGAGTTGGGGTAAAATGTAATTGTTAATAATATGCCACTTAAATTTTGATTAGAAATTTTGCAAACACCTTTTACACAATGTAAAAATGTTTTGGAAAAAATTCGAAAATTTACAAGGAGTCAAAATGACGCAGAATGGGACAACAGGTTTTATATGAACTGAGCTATGTTGCCTATTGTATTCAAAAACAAGAACGAAAATCTAGAACAGAAGAACTGTAACAACTGACACAATGGACTCGGAGCACCGAAATAGATTAACACTGTACATTATTTTTATTTTACTTTTGTGGCTGCTATGTTGAAACATTGCATGTGACAGTTGTTTTGCGAACCTGCGACGTACTTGCACGCTCAAAAATGTCTAAAATGAACTTTAAACTAGAGCAAACCGAATAGTAGAGAAAAATTTAGAATTTACTCAAGAGGAGGCAGAATGACTTATGAAATATATAGATCTGATGGCGGAACATCAAAACTTTGAGAGATGTTCATCTTGCAAAACTGAGTTATAAACGTGTGGGCTCTTAGTTACTGTCGAATGAAATGTGGAATAGGAAAATGATCAGGTGAATTTTGATTCACAGAAGGAGCAAAGTGATGTAATTACTGCCGAAAATGTTAATGAATCTAACGATGACAGTGTAATTAACTCGTGTAATATCGACTGTGAAAAAATTGACTCAGTAGTATAACAAAATTAACCCATAATATTCTGAGCCATATGTGAAAAAAACGGCTCTCAGAGATTTACTGTGCGTGATATTGTCCCGTGAGCGTCTATTACTTAAACCCAAAAGAACCCGTTTTACATCCAAACTCTTTGAAAGTAATCAACTCAGGGTTTCGAGCAAACACCAAAAGAACGTAAAACATGGAAACTCCAGTAAATCAGTTCGTAAATAATTAAGGAAAAGCCTTCAATTTTGTTCAGTTATAATTTTAAAAGCCAAATAAACTCACACCTGGTTTTGAGTACGTTGTAATATGACATCCTATTAAATGTAAACTCGTCTTGCATACCTGACAGATTCAAAAGTCCCACGTATATCGTTCCTTATACCAGTAACGACTTAGCCGTCTAACTGTGATTAGCTGGCGCTGAGAATTTGATGGAGAATGCTACAATTTCCCGATAAACCATGTACCACAACTAAACACGCAAAAGCGCCCGATAATACACATATGCATGAAAACACTTCCCCTCCAGAACAACGCTTAAAAAAGATGCAGTAACAACCACAATATAATAAATGAATAAGGCAGGAAAGTAAATAGTAAGGGGTGGCTCAAGAAAGTCAAAACGAATTTCAAACACTCTTTACAGAACTTGCATTCATGAAATTACAACCGAAATTACATGAGCTGCTTTAAGCCATTCCAATGATAGCGTTTGGCATTGCAGCTTATATTTGCGTGTTCAGCGCTATGTAACGTCGTTGGCAGCTCGTCAATGTTGGCGGCGTAATTGACGTATGTTCATCAGACATGATAGGTCAGTGGATTTATCCTCTTGCTTGGAATATGATTCTCTACGTGGTAATATCATCCTCCGTATCATTCCGTTGGGCACAGGCCGTTTAGACGTAGTTTTTGCTGTACGAATACACGTTCGTAAGTGTACGATTGCAATCTTCTTTTCACAAACGTTTCTGCGTCTAACGTCCCGTACACAGTTGTAAAACAGTATATAATGCACTTTTACATGCCGCCCGCGAAGCTACAGTCCATCCGCTTTTTTGGCAAACACTATCGCCAAATCACAGCTATGGCGAAACACGTATCACACGTCGCAAACAGTTTAAAAGTCTCCTCGGCGATAGTTACGTTTCAATGCACATGGCAGCTCATGAAGTTACATAGAAGACAATAATTTCAGAGTAAATTAGTTCACGAAACTCAGTTATGTGCTAAAAGTTCGGTTCTCACCACGACCACCACAGGCCATTTGCGTAAGCATTTTCACTGATGTTTATTGTACCTAATGAAGCTCACAGTATTAAGTCTAACATTTTGTGTCGTAACGTCCACATCGGATTTCAGTTTATACCGCCACCAAAAAATAAGAATGCGGTCATAAATTTTCCTGTCCTTCTATTTATCACGATTCCACAACTCATGCACATAAGCCTGACGCCGCACACTCACTCAATGCAACTATTCGACTGCCAATATCGATAACCCTCTCGCATTACAATTCATCCAACAGTGCTACGTATTATATTTTGTTTGACGCAGCGCATTTCATAAAAGTGTTACAAAGAAGATCAAACACATGAGGACACTTTCGCACACTCAGTTAAAATAGATTCATGTAACAATATTATTAAAGCATAAAACACCTACATTTCATGCTACAGAACAAAACAACAAATATTCTAAACCATTAAAAATGTGTGCTGAGTAAATGAATCGGAAGGAAAAAAAGAAGGAAAAAAACTGTCTCTCGTAATCAGTAGTATCTTCAAAGGGTGGAGAGCTCGATGTTTTAAAGGATGCAGATCATAGTGATGGCGAGATTAAATGTTTTCTGTTAATAAAAGTGAATATTTAATCGAATAACAGGAATGCTGTCATATTTGGAGTGAGGAAAACTTATATCTTCAGGTGATGCTCAACATGCCCAAATGAAGTCGGAAGTTCATGAGCTGACTGTAAGATCTGAGATGAAACAATTAAGTGAACAGGTAGATTCCGCTTCAGAAAACGTAAAAAAGCAATGTGACATACGTGGAAAATCTTCAAGTATCAAACATAATTAATGGCAGTGTAATTACTCCATACAGTAGTTATGTAGAAGTAAACGTTTATATGAAGCAAATGGCGTTGAAAATGTTGCAGCCGAAATGCCAAAAGTGGGCAATTTATCAGCAGATTGTACTAAAACCTTCTTGAAACCTGTTGCGTGTTGGGAATTGATTTGGAAGAAAGTACTCGAAACTTGAAAACATACTGCTGTGTGGGAATGTTTACAAAATTTTGTGTTCTGCGGGAGTTACGGTAATGAAATTTATAAACTTTTGCGAGCAGTTTGAAAAGGATTGGAGACAAACTTGTAATAATTTAGTGAGTCCAGAACGAGATTTTCACTCTGCAGCAGAGTGTGCGCTGATATGAAACTTCCTGGCAGATTAAAACTGTGTGCCGGACCGAGATTCGAACTCGGGACCTTTGCCTTTTGCGGGCAAGTGCTCTACCAACTGAGCTACCCAAGCACGACTCACGGCCCGTCCTCACAGCTTTACTTCTGCCAGTACCTCGTCTCCTACCTTCCAAACTTTACAGAAGTGAGTGACGTACATTTTTTTGCAACACTGCAACACATTTGAATCTTATAAGAAACTATACAACTCGTACACGCCAGTTTCTTCTGCTGATCAGTAACTATGTGCTGATGAACTGTAACAATTTTATAGTAATACTAAAGACGCCACTCACTGGCACTGTAGACACAGTTATGATGCATAATTCAGTGATTTTAGGTATCATACTTTTCAAGCGAAAGAACTCATGTATATGCAGAACTGCATTTGTTTGTCATGTAGATATGAGATAAAATTTAACAGTAAAATGCAGAAGCAGAAGCTTGTCCAGAACTACAGGAAAGTTTCAAAATGTTATACTAAAAATGAGGCTGTGGAGACATCCTGGTATAATCTGGTAAAATAATGTAATATGACCACATTGTGTACAGTTAATACAGTAATGGGTGCCCATAATCAAGTCTTTATTACTTGGGAGAGGGGTAATGTACTTTTAAACAAAGTACATTCACTGAGTAATGAGTAAATGCCATGTATGGTGAACAAAGAAGTAAAATGTCATGTTTTAGAGTTATCCTCCTATATTCACCGAATGAATATTAACAACCTCTGAATATAAAAATTGTTGTCAAATCTAATGAATAAACAGTAATTAGAATAGTACATCATAACTAATTGAAACAAAATGAGTCAAGCTTATGTATCATAATATGTTAACTCGAATGTAAAATTAAAGTGAGAACAGATTAGTTTCCAATAACAGCGAAGCATTATCGAGCTTCAGTGTAAGTAAAATAAACAAATAAACTTGTAGGTGTTTCTAAGAAAGGGCTATCACAATAAATTTACCAATCTACATTTCTTACCCTTTTTGCATTAAATTTTATGTTTTGAAATCTTTTAGAAAGTATAAGTACAAGGAACAGTCAAATGAAGCAGGTGAGAGAAAAAAGAATGTAAACTGTTTATTATTTGAAAAATAACTGCCATAGCTTTTAATACATTGACCCTACTGAGAGACCAGAAGGAGAGTGCCTTCATGGACAAATCTTGCAGTATCCTATGGAACAATGATTGTAGGCAGGTGTGCAATTCTTCGTCCAAAGCAAATCAATTGTCACAGATGTCTTTCCTCACGGCCACAGAAATATGGAAATTACATGGTGAAACAATGTGTAAGGCCTTCCCAGTTGAACGTCTGCAGTTCAGTCTAAACAATCTTGGCAACATATGGGTGGGCATTATCCTACAACAGAATGATACCAATTGTCAACATTCCTGGGCGTTTGGACTTGATGGCCTGCTTCAGATTTTGCAAACTGTCCATTGAAGCACTGCATGTAGTACCAACACCTGGTACTGTTGAGAGATGGTATCATTCTGTTACAGGATAGTGCCTGTCCACATAGTCTAAGTTTGTTTCGACTACACTGCAGCAGTTTCGCTGGGAAGCCCTTACACATATCCTCCATATAGTCCCAATATTTCCCCATGAAATTTTCATATTTTAGGAAGCCGACGAAAGGTACTCATGGTCATCGACTTGCTTCTGACGAAAATGTGCATGCCTGGATACAATAATGGTTGCATAGTGTGACACATCTACCACCAGAAAATCGTGAAAACAATAAAAAACTGTTATCATAGCAAAGAATCAAATAATGAAAATGGGAAATTACAGGTTATTCTATTCGAACAACTATCAATGTTGTTCATCGAGCAAAAAAAGCTTGAATGGTAAATGCTTAAGTAAGAACAATTTTAAAAATGTGTACTCATTTGGAGAAAAGATGCAGCTCTGCCTGGGTATCTGATAATCGCAATAAATAAAACTCATATGCTATTTTCGATTCTTGCTCTTCTTTTACTACATCAATTAAACTAATATATTTCTGACAATTACCTGCAAATACATCCTGCCTGAACCATGGGTAAAACTGCAGTACCTGGGCAGCCACTGCCACAGCAGTATGAATATACATAAACACACAGCATATTTAAGGGCATTATTTAAATGATTACATAGTTAGCAGTGTAATTATTAAAAATAAATCTCTTGCAGTCTGAATAAAGGACACAATATTACAAAATGTACTGACATGTTTTATATAAGCAGAATTTAGGTAACAAAACAATTTTAGATACTAAATCAATAAATATACTTTCCAAACAATTAATTAAGAAAACGTTTATGTACATTTTATTGATTCAGTGATTTTTAATACAAACATTCTTCCAGGCATACAGACACAACAGTAACAAATTTACACAGACAAAAGTTGTGTAGAATTTTTATTAAATATTTTTATGAAAAATTCAGGTTGCCGCAATGGTTTCTGGAAAAGTAGTTTTAAAAAGAATAATGATAATTTGAAGTTTTATTTCATGGTATTCAGTACAATTACAGCTTAAGACAGATGATACATCAGAAGTAGAGAATGGCTATAGTTTATAATAAGCACAATAGTTTACATGAAATCAGACCTATGTATCAGGGTCTATACTGAAGTTATGGGATCAGATTGTATACAGCTGTGTGCCATTGACGATTTTCGATATCAAGAGACCCCACCAGTATTGGAAGCATGAGTATATGAATGAAAATAATGGAACTGTACAGTATTTAAATTTGACAAGCAAAGAAAAAAATTCTGAAGACCAATTTGCTGAAGGTGAAATGTGCTTAAGTAGTGTAAGTGGTGTGTCCACAATAATATTTACTTAAAGTTCAAAATCTGTCAAAGATTTACAACTGTTGCAAAATTCACAAAACACTGATAATAAGAGGCTGCTATGTACACAGAATAAAGTAAAAAATTCATAGTTAATTACAAAGTATGCTTTCTACACAAAATGGAAGATGTTTTCATTCCTTTTAATTAATATTTCATATTTTACTTGTAATTTAATGTTTTCCATAGCCAGTAAGAGAACCTCGCATTTCTCACATTACATCTAATTTTTTCCTATCGACATAGTTTTCTACTTTGCTTCTGGTGTTATAATCTGTATATTGTAACTGCAGAACATACATTTCAAACACTAGTTGAAATGATTATCATAGAATTACTTTTATTCTATCACAAATTTCTTTAATCAATATAGCCAGCTGCTGTGTCCGAGCGATTATCGGTGCTTCAAATGGTTCAAATGGTTATAAGCACTATGGGACTTAACATTTGAGCTCACCAGTCCCCTAGACTTAGAACTACTTAAACCTAACTAACCTAAGGACATCATACACATCCATGCCCGAGGCAGAATTCGAGCCTGTGACCATAGCAGCTGTGCAGCGCTGGACTGAAGTGCCTAGAACTCTAGAACTGCTCGACCACAGCGGCTCGCTCTAGGCACTGCAGTCCAGAACCACACTGCTGCTATGGTTGCAGGTTCGAATCCTGCCTTGGGCATGGATGTGTGTGTTGTCCTTAGGTTAGTTAGGTTTAAGTAGTTCTAAGTCTAGGGGACTGGTGAGCTCAAATGTTAAGTCCCATAGTGCTTACAGCTATTTGAATCATTTTCTTTAATCAATATACATTTTACAGATTATTTCAGACATTGGTTCATTCTAGTATTTTAAAAATAAGTTGTCCTCAATAATGAAATTTTCACTTGACACAAGTTCTTTTGTTAATTGCCTTCACAAATTACTTTTGTTTGAACATAAATCCATTTCACATGGCTGCTTTAACTTACTCTACTACAATCCATAATACTACATAATTAAACTCGTCATCATCATAATAATCCATCCAATCATTGCTATCCATAAAATGTCTCAACATGAAAGTAATAATTTACTTACAGTCTGCAAAATGACATCATACTCGTACTGTCTCACAATAAATCCATAGTGTTTCTACATCTCAATGTAATTTCCTCTCACAAAATCACAATATCCTGAAATTAGCAAAACATTGACTTGATCATCATCACAACATAGATAACACTCTGAAGCGCATTACCCAACATTCCTTCATTCAGACCAAGGGAAGAACAAATAATATTCACTAATTTCCTTCACCAACTTCTTTCTTGCAAGATTTTTATAGAATTCACGATGTCTGACAGCTTACTTAACTAGTCCTGTCTGACGGTCAACAAATGTCAAAAAGTATACAAGGTACAACTAAAAATACCTGCTACAAATGACAAATACTTTTATTTAGCTCTCGGTTTCCAATATAACACAGTTATTCCTATACTCTCACATTAGTCATTAGTTCACATCGCCATAGTATGATAGGAGACACCATAAAATTAATCCCCTGCCTATCCACAATTTCAGAAAACAGGGAAACAAGGATACTATGACATGTCGCTATTGAGATCATACGCTGGATATAATATTGACTATCGATTTTTTGTCTTCTAATGTATGGTTAATATTTTATTAATTGCACTACAATTATGTTTATGGTAAATGATCTGTCAGGCTGAAAGAGTTTTCAGATATTTTATTTTTTTACACTAACTCCTTCAAGTTTTATGCTTTACCTAGTCAGGCTAGTGGCTGTACTATATTAGTATTTGTTCTTTTTGTGGTATTTTAAGTATGAATTCAATTTCACATCAGTTTCGATTTATTGCCAGACGCTCGTTTTGCTATGAAGAGTAATTTAAAGAAATACTAATAACTGTTCATGCCGCAATTTAATCATCACATTGGCGACACTGGTTTAATATGCGCTCTAGCTAAAAAAGTGCCCTCTGCTGGCATTAGTCTCTTGTATAAATACCAGACGAGATCTGAGTATTAACAACACGTACCGTGTACTCATATTAACTTGATGATGATTTACATCAGAATATCTTAATCGTATGCATGACTGCTATACGTGTATATATATACATTTTATATTTTATGTATCTCTAAGACTTGTTAGATTGAATGTCAACTTATTGAAACTGTCACACAATATTTATGTTTTGAACAGATCTGAGGACGGTAATAAGGTGTAAGAAATCTGTGTGATCAAGACGGACTTGTGAAAATAAAGTGCCAAAAATGATTGCGGACTCATTTACAGACTTTATGTCTTCAATTAATTGTGGAGAAGAAGTAACTGTTTTTTTACAGTGCTCCTCTTGACACACAGTCATATGATAATCTCACTCGATTAAGTATACATGAAATGATATATTATGAAACTGAAACGAGGAAATATTTCAGCACTAGTAAGCACATTGAAAGCTTTCAACTTTGTATTTGAAGTTTCATTCGAAATATTAAATATAATCTTCACACACTGACAACGATTAGTTAAACTAATATAATGTTCTTACTGTTACATGGAGCTATACGGAACATACAACTTGCGTTGATCCATGATCGACATATTATGAAACACTGAACCGTACAGGCGATGGTCACGTGTTTGTCTTGCATTAAGTACTTTTTACATTTTTACATCTTGTGGATTTTTCCAAAAGCCTTTCATCGTCGTTCATCAGTCCATGGTCAATAAATGTTGGCTTGGCAAGAGTTAATTCAGTATCTATTGCTCAGATGTTGTCCCTCCAGAGTTCAGTGTGGTACACTAACGGTTGACTGAATATTACTGTGTTCAAGTACTGTCTGTTCTGGACTGACCTCACCGCACTTGTGTGGCAACCTAAGGATGCCTTCATAAATGGGGGTTCCCTAACTTATATTACACTCCTACTTTCAAGTAGTTACAGAATTGTTACATAATCGAAATGAGGTCACAAACTTCACCAACTCTTTTACATATGTACAGTTACATTTTGGAAAGGAATAAACAATACAGAAATTAATATGCACAAACATCAGCCACAGTTATGAATCACTTAACACAAAAACTCATAACTAAATGATACTCGTAAAGACAGAATGAAATATGTTCTTTTCATGCATGCGACTGTGCTCTTACCTTACGGTGTCCCAATAAAATCTGAGA
This sequence comes from Schistocerca cancellata, assembly GCF_023864275.1. Classification (NCBI taxonomy): domain Eukaryota; kingdom Metazoa; phylum Arthropoda; class Insecta; order Orthoptera; family Acrididae; genus Schistocerca; species Schistocerca cancellata. Next base: position 319,806,728 of record NC_064630.1, on the reverse strand, counting down.
TTATACAGGAAAGAAAATAAAACTAGTAACAATTTCTTTAGAAAATGTAGGACATTCGCCCACGAACTATCTTGTATGCATAGAATAGTAATTAAATGTCTAACCGTGAGAGATACTTAATAAGTAACGCAACACGTTATTTCCTGGACCAGATTCAGTTGAAAAAATGCGGAATTTGTTGTACGACGTCATGGAATATTCCCTCTTCGGCCCCTATAGTTTCATTTCCAGCGTGTGGTGGTGCTACTCATAGTCTACAAAACAGCATGTGTAATGTAGGTATGTTCCAAGCAGTGAGCTATCATTGAGTTTTTTTCAACGGAGAAGCGGAGCATCGCAGATGTTCATAAGTGCTAGGAGACTGTCTACGGAGACTTGGCAGTTAATAGAAACATGTTGAGTCTTTGGTCGACGAGCCTGTCATTATCGCAACAAAATCACGCGAACCTTTCCGACCACACACGTGGCATCTGGCGGCATACGGCCGTGGCTCCTGCAATGTTAGAGCGTTTAGGTACTCTCGTTCGAGGTGATCGACGGATCACAATCTAACACGCGTTGCACAAATTGACGTCTCTGTTGGTAGTGCTGACGCACATGTCCACCAGCTGCTGTATTAAAAGTCTTATACCCTCTGCGTTCCCCTCCACCTAACAGAAGACCATTATGAGCAACGAATGACCACCTGTGTGGAATCGCTTGTGAATGATAATATTTTGTCGAATATCACAGAAGATGAAACATCATCACCTCTCACCAAAAAAAAGCGGCAATCCATGGATTGGCGCCATACCGGCTCTCCTCCGAAGAAAAAGTTCAAAGCCGCTCACTCAGCCGGTAAAGTTAAGGCGACGGACTTCTGGAACTCTCAAGGGTTTATTCTCGTTGATGTTTTACCTTGTGGTGTAACGATCAACTGCAAAATATATTGTGCTATCCTCAGGAAGTTGAAGAAACGATTTCAAAATGTTCGTCGCACAAGAATGCAAACTAATTTCTCCTTCTCCATGACAACGCACGGCCTCAGACGAGTTTGCGCTCCTGATAGGAGCCCACAGTAATTCACTGGACTGTTGTACCCTATACTGCGTGCAGCGAGGATTTCGCAACTTCCAACTTCCATTTGTTTTGCCCGATGAAGCATGGTGTCTGCGTGAAGCAGTAAGTAGATGAAGCGAGGCTATCGATGCAACAAGACGTTGGCTTCGACGTCGACCAATAGAGTAGTAACATGCGAGCACACAGGACCTGCCTGGCAGAAAATACAAGGAGATTCTGGTCGTATGTGAAGAATGTTAAAGGCAGGAAACAATCAACGCCTTCTCTGCGCGATAGTAATGGAGATACTATCGAAGACAGTGCTGCCGCAGCAGAGCTACTAAACACAGCCTTCCGAAATGCCTTTACAAAAGAAGACGAAGTACATATTCCAGAATTCGAATCGAGAACTGCTGCCAACATGAATAACGTAGAAGTAAATATCCTCGGAGTAGTGAAGCAACTTAAATCACTTAATAAAAGCAAGTCTTATGGTTCAGTTAGGTTCTTTTCGGAGTATGCTGATGCATTAGCTCCATACTGAACAACCATATACAACCGTTCACTCTACGAAAGATCCGTACTCAAACACTGGAAAGTTGCTCAGATCACACCAACATTCAAGAAAGGTAGTAGAAAGTAATCAACTAAATTAGAGGCCCTTATCGTTAATGTCGATATGCAGCAGGATTTTAGAACATATATCGTGTTCGAACGTTATGAATTACCTAGAAGAAAACGGTCTATTGACACAAAGTCAACTTGGGTTTAGAAAACATCGTTCCTGCGAAACACAACTAGCTCTTTATTCACATGAAGTGTTGAATGCTGTTGACAAGGGATTTCAGATCGATTCCGTTTTTCTCGATTTCCGGTAGGCTTTTGACACTGTACCACACAAGCGGCTCGTAGTGAAATTGGATGCTTATGGAATATCGTCGCAGTTATGTGACTGTATTTGTGATTCCTGTCATAGAGGTTACAGTTCGTAGTAACTGACGAAAAGTCATCGAGTAAAACAGAAGTGATTTCTGGCGTTTCCCAAGGTAGTGTTACAGGCCCTTTGCTGTTCCTTATCTATATAAACGATTTGGAAGACAATCTTTGCAGATGACCCTGTCGTTTATGGACTAATAAAGTCATCAGAAGATCAAAACAAACTGCGAAAGGATTTAGAAAAGATATCTGAATGGTGCGAAAAGTGGCAGTTGACCCTAAATAACGAAAAGTGTGAGGTCATCCACATGAGTGCTAAAAGGAAATCGTTATACTTCAGTTACACGATAAATCAGTCTAATATAAAAGCCGTAAATTCAGCTAAATACCTAGGTTTTACAATTACGAACAACTTAAATTCGAAGGAACACACAGAAAATGGTGTGTGGAAGGCTAACCAAAGACTGCGTTTTATTGGCAGGACACTTAGGAAATGTAACAGACCTACTAAGGAGACTGCCTACACTACGCTTGTCCGTCCTCTTTTAGAATACTGCTGCCCGGTGTGGGATCCTTACCAGATAAGACTAACGGAGTACATCGAAAAAGTTCAAAGAAAGGCAGCACGTTTTGTATTATCGCGAAATATGGGAGAGAGTGTCACAGAAATGATACAGGATTTGGGCTGGAAATCATTACATTAAAGGCTTTTTTCGTTGCGACGGAATCTTCTCACGAAATTCCAATCACCAACTTTCTCCTCTGAATGCAACAATATTTTGTTGGCACCGGCCTACATAGGGAGGAACGATCACGACGATAAAGTAGCGGAAATCAGAGCTCGTACAGAAAGATATACTTGTTCATTCTTACCGTGCGCTATACGAGATTGGAATAACAGAGAACTGTGATGGTGGTTCGATGAACCCTCTGCTAGGCAATTTGCAGAGTATCCATGTAGATGTACATGTAGAAAGTCGGTATAAGGCCGCCATATTGAACAGATATTATGTTAAAAATAGTGTTTTGTAGCTAAAAGGATCGAGGATAGTATGGTGTATTGCAAACCTGAAAGTAAGTAATTTGATATCAGGAAAAAAATGTGTTGCATTTTCTTGCCTGTTTATGAGCCAGTAATTTACAGTTTTTTTCCTAATTTATAACATCTGTTGCTAAGCACTGCAACGCCGTCGACTGCACGGAAAGTCGTGATACACTGCAGACTGTGCTGGTCTGAACTGAGTATACGGTGCGAGACGCGACCGCGCGCGCCTCAGCGTGTAACCTGCTCTGCGGCAGAGGGCGCCCCTAAGATGAGACCCGCAGGGACTGAAAGAGCGGGCCCGGCGCGGCGCCGTGAAAAATTCACACGTGTCAAAGTGCGGCCGGGACCTCGGCCTGAAACATGGAGGAAGGCCAGTGGCGGACTCCTCAATTACTGCGCCCTGCACCAGGCGCCCTGCGCCAGTTTGCCCAGGAGCCCTCCGGCCTAGCAACTAAACATGGACCAGGCAACGAAAGCTTTCTTATCTCACTAAATATTCTCTTCTGTATGTGTCTCTGCATCAAATGCTCTAAACACAGCCCCCCTTTAAGCATACTGTTAGTGTTCTAAACGTTTCCCATACATAGCGAAATTTCAGTACATACGAGGGAACACGTAAGGCAATACTGACCCTACGACTTACCTTAGAAGAAAGATTAAGGAAAGGAAAACCTACGTTTCTAGAATTTGTAGACTTAGAAACAGCTTTTGACAATGTTGACTGGAATACTCTCTTTCAAATTCTAAAGGTGGCAGGGGTAAAATACAGGGAGCGAAAGGCTGTTTACAATTTGTACAGAAAGTAGATGGCAGTTATAAGAGTCGAGGGACATGAAATGGAAGCAGTGGTTGGGAAGGGAGTAAGACAGGGTTGTAGCCTCTCCCCGATGCTATTCAATCTGTATATTGAGCAAGCAGTAAAGGAAACGAAAGAAAAGATCGGAGTAGGTATTAAAATCCATGGAGAAGAAATAAAAACTTTGAGGTTCGCCGATGACATTGTAATTCTGTCAGAGACAGCAAAGGACCTGGGAGAGCAGTTGAACGCAATGGCCAGTGTCTTGAAAGAAGGGTGAAAGATGAACATCAACAAAAGCAAAACGAGCATAATGGAATGTAGTCGAATTAAGTCGGGTGATAATTCGAGAATTAGATTAGGAAATGAGACACTTAAAGTAGTAAAGAAGTTTGGCTATTTGGGGAGCAAAATGACTGATGATGGTAGAAGTAGAGAGGATATAAAATGTAGACTGGCAATGGCAAGGAAAGCGTTTCTGAAGAAGAGAAATTTGTTAACATCGAGTATTAATTTAAGTGTCAGGAAGTCGTTTCTGAAAGTATTTGTGTGGAGTGTAGCCATGTATGGAAGTGAAACATGGACGATAAATAGTTTAGACAAGAAGAGAATAGAAGCTTTCGAAATGTGGTGTTACAGAAGAGTGCTGAAGATAAGATGGTTAGATCACGTAACTAACGAGGAGGTATTCAATAGAATTGGAGAGAAGAGAAGTTTGTGGCACAACTCGACCAGAAGAAGGGATCGGTTGGTAGGACATGTTCTGAGGCATCAAGGGATCACCAATTTAGTACTGGAGGGCAGCATGGAGGGTAAAAATTGTAGAGGGAGATCAAGAGATGAATACACTAAACAGATTCAGAAGGATGTAGGTTGCAGTAGGTACTGGGAGATGAAGAAGCTTGCACAGGATAGAGTAGCATGGAGAGCTGCATCAAACCAGTCTCTGGACTGAAGACCACAACAACAACAACAAGGATGGCCATTGCAAATATCATGGCACTACTTTTAATCGCGAAAATGCTAACGAGCTATACAATTCTGAAATATGTAAAAGGAAAGTTAGATCTTATGTAATCATTACATGCAGGGAGACACATGAATACACACACCACCATAAGGACATAGCAAGAGAAAAACACGGAACAAAGTTTGAAGCTTCAAACGTGTTTTACTGTCAATTGCAACAGTACACACAATACAGAGCAGGAACAGAGGCCTGTGACATCTTAGAGTCCCTTGAAATAGTCTCCCAACGAATCGATCACACTTTGCCAACGCTGAGCAAGATGCCGGATACCGTGGCCTCGCAATGAGCGAATTGTCGGATGTCACGCGCCACTGCTGTGTCAGTGTCTTCACTTGTTCGAACGGACTGCCATCTAGCGTCAGCTCACGTTACTGTCGATTCATGGAAAAATTCCTGATGCCATGGAATGCGCATGTTTGTAATTTACTGTTATGTACTGTTGCGATTGACAGTAAGACATGTTTCCAGCAACAAACATTATTTCGTCTTCTTTCTCCTACTGTATCTTTACGGCTGTGTGTGTGTGTGTGTGTGTGTGTGTGTGTCTGTGTCTGTGTGTGTGTTCACCCACCTAGCTGCATGTAACGTTTATATATGAACTAACCTCCCATCCGCATATTACAAATTTTTTTTATTCGTTACCATTTCTGAGACGTAAAATAGTTGCCATAAAGTTTCCAGTAAGCTTCGTAAAAGATTCACCCTGTTTCATAACACCATACCCTCAACATGAATAAAAATAAAAAAAAAATTATCTTAGCGCCATTTATAAGTCATCACCTTATGTTGTTGTCACTATGTGATATTTTTAAAATTATTCTTTGTGGTGGTTTCTGAAAGACTCCATCCATGTGCCTGCGTTTCCTACATCTGAGACAGAACTGCGATGCGGCAAAACAACAGCAGTGAGTGCAGTATCTCCGGACATGGTTACTGGGGTGTGAGACGAGTCTGACCATCGTCTAGATGTATGTCATACGCCCGATGCGGGGGTTCATTAATGTTTCTAGAGGCTGGATGAATACTTAGATCATTAACGTAGTTATACATAGTACCCCAGCGTTGTAGGCATGCTTGTAAAAGGAATATCCTTGTAGAATTTGATGATTCCGTTTAAAATAAAAACTTCGATCTTCATTCATGAAGAAGATATATTCCGGTGTATTACATTAATCTCTTTACATGGGATGTAGATAACAGATTTATTGCATTTTCCGGTGGATGAATATTTCGAAAAGTGTCTCCCAGTTTATGACAATCTAAATTTTATATATTTTTCCATAATGTGGCCGCAAAGGCACATTTGCATGTATGAAGCAGAATTCAGCTGCAGTTGTGGGCTAGCACTGCCATTTTCGAGGCAAGCGTCTCGATCCTTGAGTCAACAGATGGGGACATTTGCAATACAACAACCATATGCACGAACAGTTCGACGACGTTTGCAGCAGCATGGACTATCAGCTCGGAGACCATGGCTGCGGTTACCCTAGACGCTGCATCACAGACAGGAGCGCCTGCGATGGTGTACTCAACGACGAACCTGGGTGCACGAATGGCAAAACATCATTTTTTCGGATGAATTCAGGTTCGAGTTACAGCATCATGATGGTCGCATTCGTGTTTGGTGACATCGCGGTGAACGCACATTGGAAGCGTGTATCACCCGGCGTGATGTTATGCGGTGTCATTGGTTACACGTCTCGGTCACCTCTTGTTCGCATTGACGGCACTTTGAACAGTGGACGTTACATTTCAGATGTGGTACGACCCGTGGCTCTACCCTTCATTCGATCCCTCCGAAACCCTACATTTCAGCAGGACAATGCACGACCGCACGATGCAGGTCCTGTACGGACCTTCCTGGACACAGAAAATGTTCGACTGCTGCCCTGGCCAGCACATTCTCACCAATTGAAAACGTCTGGTCAATGGTGGCCAAGCAACTGGCTCGTCACAATACGCCAATCACTGCTCTTAATGAACTGTGGTATCGTGTTGAAGCTGCATGGGCAGCTGTACGTGTACACGCCATCCAAGCTCTGTTTGACTCAATGCCCAGGCGTATCAAGGCTGTTATTACGGCCTGAGGTGGTTGTTCTGGGTACTGATTTCTCAGGATCTATGCATCCAAATTGGGTGAAAATGTAATCACATGTCAGTTATAGTATAATATATTTGTCCAATGAATACCCGTTAATCATCTGTATTTCTTCTTGGTGTGCCCGCATCTCGTGGTCGTGCGGTAGCGTTCTCGCTTCCCACGCCCGGGTTCCCGGGTTCGATTCCCGGCGGGGTCAGGGATTTTCTCTGCCTCGTGATGGCTGGGTGTTGTGTGCTGTCCTTAGGTTAGTTAGGTTTAAGTAGTTCTAAGTTCTAGGGGACTGATGACCATAGATGTTAAGTCCCATAGTGCTCAGAGCCATTTGAACCATTTTTTTTTCTTCTTGGTGTGGTATATTTAATGGCCAGTAGTGTAGTATATGCCGTAAACGGCCTGATGGCAGGGATATTGTGCGTGCTACAGTTTCTGCCCTCTCTCGAAAATGCAAAATAACTGTAGGAATCAGGTATTGGACTTAAAAGAAAAAATCGGTTTGTTCAGCCCTCTGTTTACCTGTCTTGGGGTCACTAACCAGTCAGGTCACAGGACCATTGTGATATGTGAAATAAGAGAGCATTCAGTCATGGAGACTGAAGTAAACAGTCTCTCTGTATTAAATAATAATGAATGTGTTTATCACACACACGCATTAATTTTCAAAGTAGACACTATCCTTTTTTCTGAATTTTCCATTTATTATGCTCAAAAAGCGCGTTCCTCCTTTTTGTATTGAGACCAGATTTCACCCAACACATTTTTACACAGAATGAAACTAAACTGGGGATGAGTTTCAAACACCGATCGACATACTTCTGATGCACAATTTCTGATATTTCTGCTTAAGATACCCTCTCCCGTTTTCCAATTTAGCTTGATCTTACGTTAAAATGAGCTGTGTGAAGTGTGCACAGTAGGTGCACTACGATATTTGGTAGATGTAAGTGTGATAAGCCTGTAAAAGCATTAAACCTTCACTCACCACTCCCGTGAAAGCAAATATAACATTAGAAACCACCTCACGTCTTTCCTTTGTCTTTCTCGAGAGTCTATAAATTGCGAGAGGAATGTATTCGGTCAACTTCGTTTGTGTCCGTTGCGTCATCATATCCGTTCTCCGCATCCTAAAATGGTGGGTCAGAATACAAGAAAGCAATTCCGGCGCTGATCGGTAGGCACAGGTGTTGCCAAAACTTTGCAACTGCTTCCCTTCTCCCTCAGGGACGAGTCGCGGAAGGTAGGGCGGTCACCTAACTTACAGGAGGACACCGTTCTTTCTGAACTACTCGTAAAGTTTTTGTACCATTATTTTCTTTTCCTTTCACAACCTCATTCTCAACCACAGGAAGTAGTTACGTACAGCCTGTGCAGTGGAGGTAAGACTAAACTCGCCTTATAAGTTTGTGGAATTAGTTTGTGGAGTTTCAGGAGACGACCGTGGCGTAGTTCCAGACGGCACCACTAGGGGGAGGCGTCTCATAAACAATCATCTGCTCCATATTCTCGCCTCGATTTAGTTCGAGCCTGGATATAGGCAACCCAGTGAACATTTTACCGAGACAAACTGCTTCTGTTGTCGCTGCATGTAACTGCAGCAGCGACTTCAGTAAACTACGAGAACGTTCTGACACTTCCCATGTTGCAAATTGTGCCCTTGTTGACAAATGTAATATGAGTTAAGAACTTGGATAGATGCTCTACCGACTGATAAGTGGTCATTTTCAGTACACTGATCAGCCAGAACATTATGACCACATACCTAATAACCGATATATCCACCTTTGGCATGGATAACTGCTGTGTCGTCCGAAAAAGACACAACCAGAGTAAAAGCACCCCTGGTGCCAGTGCCATAGAGACTCGCCACTTGCTCGACTTCCACGGGCGGCGCTGAGGATGAAGAAATCGACTTCGCTTCGGCCAATTGCCGGCCGAGTACAATCCACCAATGACCAGACGACACCAGACACGAGCCTTCGCGGAAGACAGAAGAGCAGCTCTCGTCCACTTAGTTATACATCTTCGTCCAGGGCTGACTTCGACCAGGAACGTCATTTAGTGAACTCTCAGAAGGGAGCAGACAGTTGTTGTAAATTGCATTTTCTAAGTACTGTGAAGTTTACTATTATTTGCACTTGGCATTGGGAGCCTTTCCTGTGTTACATAACAAGCAGTATTGTAGACTTTAGAATTCAACTAGTTACAAAGATAAATAAACCTTTCTAACTCATTTCTGCGACTTTCTTACTAATTTGTTGGAGTGTTGTAGGACCTTCGTTCTCCTATCCTGTTACCTGACCCTACGGCATAGCTGTGTAGTAGTGGCAGAGAGAAATTGTGTTAGCCGTGTACTGCACCAGAAGCCGTCTCACGAACTCACAAACTCGGCCTACCTTAACAAAATTTCGAACTCGGCCTCCACAGCAATAGCGACGAGGCCTTTACAAAAGTGGCGACGAGGGTTTACAAAAATAACAGCGGCGACGAGTCGTGACATGGAAGCAATGAGGACATGGTCGGTAGTTGGAAGGAGTTAGCACCACATCTGCGCACACTTCACTTAACTCCCGTAAACTCCATGGAGGGAGGTGATGAGCTCTGACAACAAGTTCAATTACATTCTCATATCTTTTCGATCGGGTTCAGATCTCAAAAGATGTGGGGCCAGTACATCAATTGGAATACGCCACTGTGTTCCTCGAACCACTACATCACTCTTCTGGCATTGTGACATGGCGCATTATCTTGTTGAAATATGCCACTGCGGCGGGAAACACGATCGTCATGAAGGGGTGTACGTGATCTGGAACCAGTGTACGATACTCCTTGGCCGCAATGATGCCTTCCACGAGCCTTACTGGACCCATGAATGCCCATGTGAATGTTCACCAGAGCATTATGGAGCCACCGCCTCTTGTCTCTGTGGCGCAGTACAGGTGTCGAAGCCGGCCGCGGTGGCCGAGCAGTTCTAGGCGTTTCAGTCCGGAATCGAGCGACTGCTACGGTAGCAGGTTCGAAACCTGCCTCTGGCATGGATGTGTGTGATGTCTTTAGGTTAGTTAGGTTTAAGTATTTCTACGTTCTAGGGGACGGATGACCTCAGATGTTAAGTCCCATAGTGCTCAGAGCCATTCGAACCATTTGAACAGATGAACAGCTGTTCCCTTGGAAGACGACTGACTGGAGTCCTCCCCTCGGCATGATGAAGAAGGCATCGGAATTCATCAGACCATGCAACACTCTGCCACTGCGCCGAAGTCCAGTGCCGATGGTCACGTGGCTCAAATGATTCAAATGGCTCTAAGCACTATGGGACTTAACATCTGAGGTAATTAGTCCCCTAAACTTAGAACTACGTAAACCTAACTAACCTAAGGACATCACACACATCCATGCCCGAGGCAGAATTCGAACTTCCGACTGTAGCAGCAGCGCGGTTCTGGACTGAAGCGCCTAGAACCACTCGGCCACAGCGGCAGGCTGTCACGTGGCCATTTAAATCGTAGTAGCCGAAGTCGTGGTGTTAATATTGGCACATGCAAGGGTCATCGGCTGCGGAGGCCCATCGTTAGGAGTGTTCGGTGCACAGTGTGTTCAGACACACTTGTATTCTGGCCAGCATTAAAGTCTGATGTTAGTTCCACCAAAGTTCGCCTCCTATCCTGTTTTACCAGTCTGCTCAGCCTACGATGTCCGATTTCAGTAATGAGGTGTTGCCGCCATATCCTACAACGTCTGGACGTGGTTTCACTTTTGTTTCCCCACGTGTTGAAGACACTCACCATAGCACTCCTCGTACACCCGACAAGTCGTGCAGTTTCCGAAATGTTCGTGCCGAGCATCCAGGCCATCACGATCTGCCCTCGGTCAAACTCAGATTGATCGCGAGCCTTCATCATTCTATACACAGACAGCACACTCACTAATACTACGTGCACCGTGCGTGTGTCTGACTAGCAGTCATTCCTCGCCAGGTAACACTGCTGTTGCCTGCACGGGTTTTTATTGGTAGTAGGTAGGTGCTGATAATCTTCTTGGATGATCAGTGTATGTCTTGTAGTATTCGTGCAGTCGTCTTGCGAAACCTTGAAAGTAACCATTTACGTTGCTAGAGTGCTTTTGTGTGTACATTCGTGAACAGCACAAGGGGTCTTCTGCATTTTGTTCAGTCTGGCAGCATGCTTCAATGCGTCGTTTCAGATGTAAACCATACACGCATGCTCACTTTACGACAATGAAGTGTCGTTAGGGCAGCAAGTTGCCCGCTGAATTGACGTACACCACAGCACCGCAGTTAACGTAGAATGCAAATATCGAATATCTCCATTTTGGTGGTCACCTGTGATGAAAAACACCAACAGAATAAGAGTGTGTCGATCCAGGCACTACCTGACTGTCTCCATACGACAGATTGTGCCTCCAGGCATCCATTACGAACAACAATACAAACTTCCCTCCGCCCAGCAACGCACCGCTGTGCCCTAAGAAGATGTGTAGGGGAACACTTACACTCGTACCACTATATAAGTGGTCTAGCTCTCGTGAACGATGAGTGTGGGATTTGTCTGACACATAATCACCGTCGTATCATAGTCGTGAAGCAACCAGGAGCCCAGGCATATCTCACTGATGTAGTGTCACGATTACCTCATAGAGGTGGGTCAGCCACGGTTTCTATCATGTACAGATGATGCCGATGCCTGTCGTCACTATAAAGGGTATCTGTTGACAAGCAACGGGTTCTGCACACATGTTCTCAGTTTGAACTTGAAGGCAGTGTGTCGTTGCAATAGACTTATACACACACACACACACACACACACACACACACACACACACGCATACACTAGGTGACTTCAGTAAGAGTGTTGTTGAATAGTGGGACTGACTTTACCAGCAACTTCTGGAATGCGATGCCATATCCAAACGAGTTACAATTCATCAGTTGGAACAGCATGATAATGAATGTTACCCAGCAGCAGAATGCGATTCCACCTATGGTTCACAGACGCGCAATATCTCACGACCTGGCTTTATTCTGGTTATTGTTTTGTTTGAAGTTTGCAGTAAAATTGATTTTTGATTGTTTTTAGTTTAATAAAACGTATTGTTACATTCCTTGCTCCTTTGAATCTAGATCCACACACGTTCATATAAAGGCATTTGCTACTCTTTTTTGAGCAGTTTGCATCAATTCTTCAAACATGTTACCACATATCTATGGACTATAGAGAAGGCTTGTTTTGGAGAATCTGGCACTACCAATCATTGAATGTTCTTTTCACATATGCAGCGAAGGAAAGTCATCTGAATGACGAGGTGATGATCTTACCTGTCTTTTACGGTACTTAACTAAAATATACGTAGAAATAAGCACCACTATTTCTCAATGCATATAAAATGTTGATTGCTTCAATTACAATTGCAGAATCAGTCAAATTCTGTAAGCTTCTCGGCCTACAATGAAAGGTTTCAGCTCTAAAATCAAATCTCTTGAAATTATTTGACGTGATCCGTCAGCTGATTTAATGAATATACTAAACACTAGATCGTTACCGAAGATCTCTTCTAACAGAACCCATTTGCTAGTATTCCACGGAACCGAGCCCAAGTGCTCTCTGCCCTTCATATGACCTTAGGGGGTTGTCTAGAGATATTAAAGACATGATGGATGGCCAGTTGCCAGATTTTTGTAGTCAAAGGTCAATTTTTTACGAAAATGGCACTGTTAAACTGAATGATCAGTATTTTCTTTTTCAGACCAACATCTTTCAAACTAGGATTAAAACATAAAGTTTTGTAACTGATATATCTATTCCAGGAATCTTGGCTTATTAAATTTAGATCTTAACGTCTTATAATGATACGGGTAACACAACAGTTAGAATTCAAGCAAAATTCTGCGTTTTAACTAATTAACATATCAGCTAGTCTTCCAACCTGGTTAGTAGAAACTTCACTTTCTTGCTGTCGTGTAATGATAAAACTGAAGATACGTAAGTGAGTAGTTTTTCTTCACCTTTAGTTAACCTTCTGACTTGTTTAGGGAGAAATGATTTGTTTCGGCTCGTCATTGGTTCCTCATGAGGCTAAACATTATCCTTTTTTCAGAAGTTACGTATACCGACAAGATTTAATAACGAGTCGATTTTCCAACAGGAGGGGAGGGTCAATACCGCCTCAATTAGGATACCTGGAAATTTTGATCCAGATGCTGGTTTACCACGAATTGCAGTTGTTTGCTATGGTTTTACTTTGCTTTATACAGCAATGTGCCAATCAGTATAACATGTGAGGATACTTCGTAAATCGTTCTGAATTTCAGTGTAGTTCCGTAGTGTGCAGTGAGATTGCTCTGTAATTAGGGTTACCTTCTCTGACTCAGGAGGAGCATGTTTCAGATCTTCTTCTGTCCATCTACATTATGGTTTTCCATGGTTTCCCTTATTTGTTTTGTCGAACGACAGCGCGATTTCTTCGAAAACGGCATAGTCACTATTCACCTTCTTCCTCGTTCTATCTGTGCTCTGTGTCAAATGGACGGAACATTGAATTCTCATATCGCTTCCGTCTTTCATCAGTCAACCACTAATGAAGTTTACTTGTAGACGATAGCTGGATCAATTACACATCACCAGCAGATTTAGATTTGGCATACTCTATATACCGCATCAGGTAGAGCAGAGTTGATACTTTGAAAAAAGTTAACATACAAAACGCAGCACAAACTGTGGAAAATGGAACGTGGCAATCAATCAATTCAAAGGAGCTATCTAAATACAGTTGTCTTCTGAAAAGTATGTTTCTCTGCGAGAGAAAGAATCTTGACTCTGCTTTAAATACGAATAACCTTCCTTGGTTCTTGCCTGCTGTTGGATTGGGTTGTACTGTACTTTCCTTCACGGAATTTCCAAGAAATCCTTTTTTCACGAAGTTTAACTCAGATTTACACTCTGTTATTACAAAGTACTATTCTTCGTCACGCCAATACTGTATTCACATGCCGTAAAAAGAGATACTGCAATGTTCCAAACGTGAAACAATACTGAAATTGTTCTCCTTCACAAAAAAGTGGAATTCATAAGGAAGAAAAAATATATAACTATAAAACTATTCTCCATAATGTACTCACTAAAAATTAACAACAATATTTTTAAAAAACACTAACTTTGAATAAAACTAAATAAGAATCTGGCTCGGAAAGTGAGTAATGCATAACAGAGCATTTGCAAGTCGTGAAGGAAACTACAGAACGGAGCAGCGAGTGTAATTTTCCATTTAATCTGAGATTCGTAGATGTCGAGAGAGGTTTTGATTCAGCTTTGACAATATCTGTTTCAATATCTCTTCGAAATTCAGACGCTGATTCGATCTCGTATATTGAATAATATCTGTATCAATGCAATGAAACGGTTCATTAAAGAATAAATAGTGCAATGAATCATTCTCTCTCTCTCTCTCTCTCTCTCTCTCTCTCTTTGTGTGTGTGTGTGTGTGTGTGTGTGTGTGTGTGTGTGTTCGGAACCACCGATAAGGTTGTAACCGCAGCTATAGCCGTAAGCAGATCTGATATTGTTCTGAAACTAACAAGTAACTTTTGTTTTTTCCACTGACCGCCACTCAATTTATTGTGGCTGCTTAAATCTCCATTAGTCCGACGTATTAATCACAGAGAGCGTCGTAATTCGTAACGCGAGTGGATCGCACAGCACATTACCAGCGCGATAATTTTTGGAAATGAAGCTCCGACACTCGGTCCACACCACGATCCCACTTTTGGGTGAAGAGCAATTAATTAGTTCTGTGTCATTTATAATTTGGCGCGGGCGCCAGCGGAACAAATTTCAACGTATCTGATTGTGTCCAGTAAGTGGAAATAATTAATTCCTCATCACGAAATTCTCGCGGGCCAGGCAAGCATGACTCGGTGGCAAGTTTTCAGTTCGTGGTCGTGTTGTTAGTGAGTAATATGTGGCAATGACAAACTGTGTCAATGTTTTCTGTGTGACTGTGTTTGTAGGGTGAGCCATTGGTACGCGATTATAGTTATATCAGATACTTGATTTTGTTATCTGACCAAGTCAGCTCATGGACGGACTGTTACATATCTTTATCTTTGCTGCACTAAAGGCTCAATAAGAGAAAACGGACGGAGACGGTTCGGTATATTCAAAATGACGTGTATCCATATTTTCAGTTCAATTTATGAAGTACGAGCTACTCCCAAAATAGCACGAAGTTTTCTGAAGTACACATCTTTGAGAAGAATATAGTAAAAATATATGTCAGAGTACCTACAGACTGATAAAATTAGCAAATGAAAGTTTTTGAAAAGTCTCAGAAAGTAGGCTTAACATAACCGAATGGTTACATGGGACAGTTTTTTTCCGACTTATTCCACATGAAGTGAGAATGAAATTACCTTTTATGTTCAGAAATCCGTCATACCAAGTGTCGCCAGTAAATCTCTTTATTGCAGACCGCACAACTAAGCTAGGTCGTGGAGTGGCTAAGACAGTGATTCGTATTCTGGAGGAGCAGAGTTCAGAACTCTGTAAGATAATTCAGGTTTCGTTTTCTGTTGTTTCTCTCAATCAATTAACCGAATACTGTTGTAGTTCCTTGGATTTGGACTCCTTTTCCATCCTTGGCCAAAAGGGGCTGCTGTTCATCTTTAATGACCTTGTCATCGACAAGTGGTTGGAACGTCCCCTTATAACAATTGTACACGAGACTGTGCTTAACCTGACACACAATATTTTTAGCGCAACGCAATCTGACTATCAAAGATCCCTGCAAAAGAATGGCCCTGAGTAACATTAAACTATACTTTCACAAATAACATACCTCACAAAAATCTTCATTACTCGAACTACTGCAATACAGCGAGCGCCACTACTGCCAGCTAAATAAAAGATTCAAACTACTGAAGGCACTAACTACTGATAGGGATAGTTAGCAAATGAAAGATATTAATAGAGAACAAACACTGTATTTACCTTAATATCATCACAAGTCATAATATATGTAATTTCAAAACTCCGCCATCTTTCTCCTCACATCCACCACTGCTGGCGGCTCACCTCTAACTGCGCAACGCTACGCGCTGTTCACATCCAGCTGCCGCTCTACAATGGCAGACAACAATGCAAACTAGCCACAGACTGCACACAGCACAGCCAGTGATTTTCATACAGAGAGCGCTACGTGGCGGCGGCGTTACCAATATAAGAACCTAAACAGCCTACTTACATAAAGAAAACATAAACAGCCTACTTACATAAAGAAAACATAAACACCCTACTTACATGGTTAATAACCGCATCGCTTCAGTTTTTATCATCCCGGCTCATCTCAGTTAAATCCAGTCCATTACATTCTTCTAGATCCTGTCCCATGCCTAGTATACTCATTTTTCTGCACCCTGATTATCTTCACCGTGCATATCTTTCCAATAAGCACAAAATGGTTCAAATGAGTCTGAGCACTATGGGACTTAACTTCTAAGGTCATCAGTCCCCTAGAACTTAGAACTACTTAAACCTAACTAAGCTAAGGACATCACACACATCCATGCTCGAAGCAGGATTCGAAACTGCGACCGTAGCGGTCGCGCGGTTCCAGACTGTAGCGCCTAGAACAGCTCGGCAAGCACAAAATCTTCAAGTAGAAAGTGACAATGGTACACCCACGCCCCCGCCCCCCCTCCTACCCCCTACAAAGCCAGTAAATCACCAGTTAATTGTCCATGACTCTTTACTACGACTAACTATGACTTTATGGCTTCCTGAAGTAATTAAATAAAATACGGTCACCATATTAATGTTACTCGGTAATTCCTCTGAATGAGCAGTAACAGGACTGCTCTGGAAAGAAAGGCATCCGCTTGATATGACTTACAGAGTAGAACAGCAAACAGTAATCGCAGTTCGACTCCACACCTGCAAGGTGGGTGGGGATACTTCTAGTGGCAATTTAAACTGTCATGCGACCTATTTTTATAATGCGATGTGCACATCACATTAGTCAGGTAGTCAATTCTGTAACGCTGCATGAAAAACAATGAAGACAATAATCACTAATGCCAGTGGTTGCACTGCTAATTTCTTTTTCTTCTCCTTCCGTTTAAATACAGTGAACGAGACCTTTTTTATTTGCTGCAGCTTCGGGGGCTTTGTTTACATGACTCGTGATGGGGAAATTAACGTAGAAGGACTCGGTTGTCAGTAACTAGTTTAGGGCTGAAAGCCATCTCCGCACAGATAATGGACAAGTTAAACGGTATTGCCCCATGTCTGCCCATCAGGAGCGTAGAGGACGAAGGACTACATATCATAAAAACTGTATTATTAAAAGGAACCCTCTTTAACTAGATAAAATCTCATGTATCGCCACGTCAAAAACACTACGCTGCAACCGTGACAGCAGACATTGAAAGCTGCCGTGCAGTGCAGGAATGTTAATCTAAATCTGAGTAAGAGAGTCTGTCATTGTCTCACAATAATTACTTAGGTGGAAGGGACGTTGTCCTGAGCGTGACTTCCTGAATTGTTTTTGGTTGCCCAAGATTGTAAATCTGTCACGTGATTGGAGAGATTTTCAGCCTTCTTTACTGCACCAATCTATTATTGGTTAGTCATAACAACATCACCGAGAGTATGGAATAGTTAAACTTTTTCATTGGTCGGAAATCGCGAGGTCTTCTGCAGTTGGCCAGTCACTTTGTGGGGAGAAAAGTGAGAACATGCTCGCTTCGGGGACACGGAAGTATATACTTGTGGGAGAGAGAGAGAGAGAGAGAGAGAGAGAGAGAGAGAGAGAGAGAGAGAGGCGAAGAACAGAGGATGAACTGGACTCAGAATATCCAGTCGCTACTGCAGCCTTCTTCCACACTCCCACTGTTTAAGAGTGGTAAGTATGAGCCATCGATGCAGCCACAGAGGCAAGGGAAACCCAATAGTAATCAATTTCCAACATGGTTTCAATATACAGACATAACATTCACAATCAGCTAGTTGCAACCATCAGGCGATTTGGCGAAGTTGTTGGGCTTCTTCCTTGCTTTCCTAGGGATCTTTCTGTAAATCAATAAGCTACTTCACAGCTATTCACTGTAACTGCGATGTAGTTTCATGTTATGATTTCATGTGGCCACCCAACTATGTTAAGGCTATAATTTGTATTTGCAATCCCTTGTCCAGTTATTAAATGTTAATATGTTTGATTCAATAGATGCAACATTTCGTTTGATATCCCATGCCAATAAACCAAATTCCGATGCTGATTGCATGTTTTCTTTTGCAGCTAGATGAGTCCTTTCATTAATGTACCGTGTGAGGTGTGGTATTTAAATTTTAATTCTTAATTCGGCCATTCTTAGTTATTTTCTTTTAATGAAATGTTACCCACTGCACGACTTTATTTCTCTGTAATTGGCGTGATCTTACGGGAAACTTCCCTTTCCTGTACGTCACAGCGAATCTGACCTATAGCATCTTGGGGCTGTGCCAAACAGCTTAGCCAACTCCCCACAATGTCAACAAACGACCTATTATTTAGGCTCGTTATGTAAAAGAATTTTTAAACTTTGGAATCCTGGTATCATTGCCAAATATTCTTAATGAATTTCAATGTGCAAGCAGTAATGTAAAAAAAAAAAAAAAAAAGAAAAGAAACGACACAGAAGTCTGACGATCGTGAGAGAAATTAGGGGAGCAACTGTGCCAGGATATTGTTAGGAACCGAGAATTCCGCTGCATACTGCAACATGGCTTGCCTCAGAGGCATGTGGACTCGGCGCCGGAGTCAGAGAGCCATTTCTATGGAGATGGCAACGTGACAGGTCATGTCTCTAATGTTGCGTTTCCACGGGTGATATTTTAAGGCAACGTTGGCCATAATAGTGTAACCATCAACATTGCTGCAGTGTAGCTGCAATACACGCCAACATTGCCGGACAGCCGAACAATATTGCTTATGGATCAGCCTGTTCCAGGTAGTTGTCAAGATACTGACGGGGGTGTTGCTGGTGTTCTCCACCAAGGGTGAAGAATATTTCTTTTTGTCGGAAAGTATCTATTTCTGTCCTTGCGTGCAATTGCTTCCCTCTCGCTCTTAGCCCTAATTCCTCCTTCTGATCGCTACGGCCCTGCAGTGCCTAGTTATGTAATCTGAATGGTAAAACAATATTTTTTCCCCTGAGTTCGAAAGATGGCGTACTTAGACGCACCCTATTTGTTTGCTGTCTACAGAAATGTAGAAGTGGGGAAACGAGAAAGCTGTGAATTCCATGAATGTGATGCGTACATCCTAGACGGAGTTATGGAACACATGAAGAAAATATGCAAAGATCTAAATCTGAGAAAGGTCTTCCTCGCTGCTACTGTAGTAGTAGAAGATCCGCCGTAGTGACCCTTAATTTAACCATCAGAAAAATGATCCCATCGGAGAATAAAAAGGCGAATATGCTTCTTTTTAAAAGACTCTGACTGAAAAGTGGTGTACCAGCTGCCTCATTCTACCTTTATCAGTACCTTTAAAAATGTTTTCAAACATTTACGCATGCGAACATATTCGCGCTCTTTGTTTCACGTAACTCACTTCTCACTGTCACAAGGTCCACTAACTGTAACTCTCTCACACCCACTAGCCCATAGCTGTAAGTCGCACTTATTCTTCCACAATCATTACCACTCTCACTAACTCAGTCAAACTCACTGTCATTATCTCCTTGGGTCTCTCTAACTGTCACTTCTCCTGTCTCGCAGCCTTATCGTCCCTTTCGTTCTGTCCTGTTACTACTGCTCCCCCTCACTTTCACTGTCTCCCTCTTGCTCTTTCCTATTGATACTATCTCATTTATTCCTTCCCACTGCTACTGTCTCTTCTCATTGTCACTATCTCTCTCTTCCTCATAGACTCTGTCTCTCAATATCACAGGTTCTCACCCAGCTGTAATTTCCTCTTCTCTTTAATCCTCTTCCACTGGAACTGTCTCCTTCACTCTTTTCCTAGTCACAGTGTCTTTTTCTCACTCTGCCATTGTCTCCATTGCTCTTTCTACACCACAACCACTGTCTGCTTTCTTCCAGTATTTATTACTTTTCCGTATTTTCCCATTGTAAGTGTCTCCCCCTCTCAGCATAAGAAATTGCGAATATGTTGCCCTACCTTTCAGTCAGAATCTTTTAAACAGGAGCATATTCGCCTTTGTTACCTTCCGATAGCCACGGCAGGGCAAGCCACTCATGTAAAAGAGACTTTAAAGCTCAATAAAATTTTGATAGTTTACTTCTATGAAATTGAAATAGCGCAAAACAAGTTTTACACCTCAGACCCGTTTTTTCGTTCACAGATATTTTGTATGTGCCTTAATACTACAACAATGGGTTCCCAGAACACATTTGGTGATAACGGATACACTTCAATGCATATTTCTCCGTACTACATCACTTTATAAACTACGTTTTCACCTCACAGCGGATTGTACGTGCGTATTTTACGTATATAAGTTGGGTAACTTTGAACCTCTGTATCTACTAAACGGATGAAGATGCCAAGGAAATTTTGAAGTTTGTTCGAGATCGGGACCTATGGAACATATCGTAAAAAATTCAGCCATTTTCTGTGCATAAAAGTCTTGGAATCCGCGGCTCGGTTTTTGGTACCGAAAAACTACGCGTTTGGTGTGTGTCTCGATATCGAATAAAGCTTTTAGAAAACTGTAAAATGTCTCTTCTAGACACAGGCCAAAAAATAAATTGATAAAATCTGAGCAATTTTTGTGGATAGTTAATTAGATATCCACCGCTGACCGCGAAGAAATTGTGAGATACGCTTTTCTTCGGATTTCCTCAGGAACTGCCCATGATCTAAATGGTTGCTCCATGAGGCTTTTAAGGCGGACCGTAGATCACTTCTAATTCTAAAAGAACTAACCAATTTTCTCTATTTGCATAAGCTGGAGGAAGTCTGTAATGTTCAAATTTTGACGCTGTAATGTAGGATAGTTACAGTAAGATGGATACGTATCGTGCATAAACTGCTTCACATTATTGTGTTTCCAATCGGGAACCACTCTTTTAAAGAAACACAGTTGCAAGAAACCTCACAAAGATACAGCTCCTTCAGGAATACCGGCAGTAATAAAAAATAGTATTGCAGGAAAGTGTGTTGCAATGTGTGCTAAAGATATGAGACCTTTTAATGTTGTTTTCGGTGAAGGTTTCAGAGAACTAGGCCAAGAATTAATACATCTAGGTGCGCATTATGGAAAAGTTAACGTGGCAGATGTCATGCCACATCCCTCTACTATAAGCAGACATGTCAAAGAACAAGCTGATGCAATACAGTATAACCCCTTCTGTTATTGCGGAAGTTATTAATGAAACATGTGCTGCGATAGCTGATATGTGGACTGATTCGCATAATCAGGTGCACTATTTGACGCTTACATCAAATTACATTAACACAGATTGGTCTCTTCTGATCAATGTTTTATTTACAACAAAATTCCCGGACGTTAGGAAGACGGGAGTAAATATTATAAAATAAAGTGCTCTATGAATTTAGCTGTGTAACGTACCCGTTCTTGGAAACGTTACTTTTGTATTAAAAGAAAGAAAGAGCGAGAGACAGACAGACAGAAATAGAGAGAGAGAGAGAGAGAGAGAGAGAGAGAGGCGTTGGATTTGTACAGTACAGTGCAGCGAGTCGGGGCGAGGGGAGGTGAGACGTCAGCGGTGATCGGTCATGCTCGGTTATTCGCGTGTCCGGAATCCGGACAACAGACATGGGGCGAGTACGTGACCGAGCCGAGTCGTGTGGGGCCGGACACGAGCGGCTCGGTCCCCCCATCAACAGGCGAGCCGTGGCCGGTCAAACATGGAGCGTTGCAGCACTCTATCTTACACCATATATTCAGAATAGTGTTCCGGCCTTCTAGTATCGATACGTTTCCTGCATCAGTGAATGAGTTAAGGTTTAGGAGGTAATTCACGTACTTAGGAGGAAACTCCATCCAAAAATTTAACTTCCATTCAATTTTGCAGATGTCAGCCAGATTTTGAAATCAGGTCTACCACGTAAAGATGTAGCAATCACCAAATTTGGAAGTCAAGAACTTCACTGCATTTGAGTTATGAATTTTCAGTTTGATTTTAACAGGGCATTTCAAAATGAGCTCGTCTACTCAGACCTCAAGTTCCACGCTACAGATTTTTCAGGCACATTCACAAGACACTGTTCAACAGATCTATGCATTCATTTTATGACAAATGTTATTAATTATTTTCAGTATTTTACAAGTTTCAAAGCAAATTTCTTTAATTATCGGTACATAAACGTGATAGTAAAATTGAAAAACTACATTTTCGATAATATTAATGCATAGAAGTATGTAAATAGGTCAAGACTATTCCCTGAAAAAGTTTAATTGAGATCGGTTAATATTTAGAGAAAAAGTTGGTTTTCGTCTTGGAAGAACAAGCCTACAGGAAAATGGATTTCAAAATTTTATTAAAAGATGAGAGCTAGTACAAAACAGATACCCATTAAAATTTACCAACATCGTATGTTTTCCCTTTCTGCTCCTGTAAGGCTTCTTATTCTCACAATTTTGAGACCACGATAATTTTTGTCTTGAATTTCACCTCTCCAGGCGGCATCGTGTCGACTGCTTGATTCATCGTCGATCTCTAGGTAAGCAAATCTTCCTCCACGAGGTGATAAAGTAGTGTTGAGACTCCTGCTTTCTTCAATCTTCAAACAGCCCATATTGAACTGAAAAACAGCTTCTACATGACACAAAAGTAACTTTTCTTCTGTAGGTCACATTAACCATGACACAGTGCAAACTGATTTGCATTTTATGTGTTGCCATCAGCGTATGTTGCATGCAGTATATCATACGAACAACTGGGGTAGACAGGTGCCATCTTGATCGCTTTGGCAGCTGGCAGTGTGCCGCTGACCCTCGCGGTGTCCATATCACAAATATTTCTTAGACTTACTTGTACTTCGAATGCAGATAAATCGTTTTGGTATCTAAGGGTAAACACTCCAAAGATCTGAAACAGCCTTTCATTTCTTTTATTTGAATTGTAACTTTAGTGTGGAGTCTCCCCTTGAGAGAGAACGCAACCACGAAGACCGATAGTCCGATTCCTCCTTTTCGTGTTCACTTTCCTGTTAATGGAATGCAAATGGAGGAGAGCGGCATTTACTTCTGTTATCTTGCTTTTGTCCGCTCAACATTGTCTGGCTATAATCTCGGAAATTTGAAATTGTTATGGCCCATGTAGACGTGCCATCACACTATCCGCCTAACAGAGAGGTCTAGGTTGCCTCTGCACCAGGAACGACAGAAGCATTGGTCTCTGTCATGTTCAGTTTTTTTCGTGGTAAAGTCGACTTTGCACAAGGTCTGCACTCGGCAGAAGTTTTGTCTTGTCCGCCCAGTTTGAATTTAACGGCACGGCCAAGAAGTAGCCTTTCTGAAAAATTGCCCCCAAAAGCAACCAAAGCCTATCTATCGCAAAATTTCCGCCATCTCCTTCGTTCACGTCATTTATAATTTTAAAAAGGTATCGTATGTCATTTACTCAGTATGACACGTCCAGCATTGTGATGATGAACCGAAGTATTCTTATCACTACAAATGACTTAACTTTTTTTCGGGATCAACAACGATATCATATATTGTTGATAATAAACCAGCTAAGCTTAGTCATATTTGGCGAATCCTTGTTGGAATTTAAAACACATTTGAAACTTAAATTATTCTCTAAGTATCATTGCAGGTTTCCTTTAACGAGTTAAGTCGGTCCCTAATTTTCTTCACCCTCTGTTGGATCCAGCGCTAGTGAAATTTGCTCATTACTGTTCAACGCTAACTCCATTTTCCACTACAATATGACCATACCGCGTATTTGATCTGGCAATCTGAATTCCTGTCTACTCCATTGTACACAGTCTGGAAATTAGGTAGTCATTTATGATTTAAAAAAGTATGTGCAAGCGTAGCTTGCCGTGACCGATGACACCTTCAGTATAACTTTTCTGAATCTCTTACCTCGTCCTCATATTGCTTTGTAGTCCTCCCCCCCCCCTCCGCCCCCCTTCCCACACACACACGCACACACACGTGCGCGCGCGCATATTCACACTGACCACTGACGCATGCACAGAAGCTCAGTTGCATGTTCAGACAAATCTAGTTACTGAGCGAGTGTAACGGACAACACTGCCCCAAAATCAATCAGGTTGGGCCCATAGCTTTCCCTAAAGTTTCCATGGCTTTTTAGGTAAATACGGGACTGGAAATACCCATTCAAATGTACTACTTTCGGAAACCCTTCGCCACACTCCTAGTTTTCTTGAATATTTGTCTCAAAAGAACACAGTTTCTATAACAGCTCCACCTGCTGTATGTACAGGAATGAAGGAAGTAAAGAAAAATATAAAAAAACTAAACGGTTTGAGCGTGTGACGTCAAAGTTGCAGTAATGTAGATTTACGCGGTGGGATATAATATATGAATATTATTTAAACAGTCTGCTTTCTAGCATAATACAACGTCACGTCTATTTCCTCGTCTTTTATGATACCCGTAGTAAAACCGCCAAATTATGATATTGAAACCAGTCTCATGATTAAGAATATTTTACAGTGATATACATTGGTTTACGCAGTTCTCAAACACATACAAGCCGTAGGCAGAAACCAACATAAAACATCTTGGACCCTTGGGATCACGCGGTATTTTGTCTTCTGCTTACAACAAATAATGCTTCTACTGGGCAGTTTAACGTCGATTTCGCAAAACTCATTTCAGCACCGTTTATCTGATGTAATGACCGTATATGAAGTCCAAAGCTACAGAGATATAAATAACGAACAATTGTGTGCGGCTACTGTGTTGTGATATACATTGGTAACGTCGCAGCTTTCAACATTTGCGAATGTTCTGTCCTCGCTGACAATGAACCCAGACCAGAACAAAGCACAGCAGTTGTTCTGTATGCTGCTCACATTAATGAAGGGTGAAACAGAGAACTACGGCTGTGCAGTGTTCTAATTAATTGCTAGTGACAGCGTTTAAGGCCCTTGTCGAAATAAACACCCAGTAATACTCCAGAGAAATGTTGCTAATTATGACCATTACCAAATTCTAGAGTCCTGCATGTAAAACTGTTGTTACAGCGTGCAGAAAGAGAACTATTTACACACACACACACACACACACACACACACACGCACACACACAC
The DNA here is from genome assembly GCF_023864275.1 of Schistocerca cancellata. Taxonomy (NCBI): domain Eukaryota; kingdom Metazoa; phylum Arthropoda; class Insecta; order Orthoptera; family Acrididae; genus Schistocerca; species Schistocerca cancellata. The sequence continues at coordinate 319,781,519 of NC_064630.1, read as the reverse complement.
ACATTGTCCGCCGCTCGTGGTCTCGCGGTAGCGTTCTCGCTTCCCGAGCACGGGGTCCCGGGTTCGATTCCCGGCGGGGTCAGGGATTTTCACCTGCCTCGAGATGACTGGGTGTTTGTGTTGTCCTCATCATTTCATCATCATCCAGGAAAGTGGCGAAATTGGACTGAGCAAAGGTTGGGAAATTGTACGGGCGCTGATAACCACGCAGTTGAGCGCCCAACAAACCAAACATCATCATCATCTCACACACACACACACACATACACACATGCGAGAGCGCGCACTTCGGGTAAATAGTAAAGTGTTAAAGTACGTGACATGCACTTCGGGTGCCGTCAATGAAGCTCGTGGTGAGACCTAATTAATTCACGTTTACTGAAGTTTCTGTAATCTTTCCCACGTTAGCAGAGGTCGTTAAAAGCAGATCATATCGGAACTTTCTGCATCTTTTTTCAAAATAATATGATGCTTCACCATGCGATTAGTAGGACATCGAAATTAGACAAGAAATATTTCTAGGCCGAAAATAGTCGGCTTAAAAGACGCAGTAAGACTAAATCAAAAGTCCAATGTAAAATCGTACACACTTAAACATAGTTCCTGCTCTATCTTCAGGTAAGATGAAAATACTGTACACTTTACTTTCTTGTAATATGGATCCTTTACATTTACTGGAAATAACTTTTTTCAATTGTGTCATCTTCCTTTCAGCTATTAGAATAATAATTCTAACACCTGAAAATGATATAACGTCTTTCATGATGAATAAATCCGCTCCAATTGTATTACATTAATCCATTATTTAGGTAAAAGTGCACATGACCTGGGTTTCAGGGTGTAAATCCCATTTCCAGGCGCTTGACTGCGTACGGGAAAGTCGTACCAATAATGTAAGAAGTCCAGCAAATTTTTCAAGTAGCATGCGATACCCCGTGAAGATGAGGCATGGAAAAGCTCTCTGAGTCACCAGTACCACATCGGGTAACCAATTTTAGCAACAGTTGCGGATGTCCCACAATGAGTATACTATGTAGAATGACATTAAAAAACTGTACGCTCTTTCACTAGTATCGACAGCTCGAAGTACACGACAAATAACCGTCTTATGCTTTACTCCGTAAAAAATATAGTCTTAATTTCAATTAACGAATATGAAATACCTCCTTCCAACCGGCGGCGACCAATCGTGGAAACGACTGAAACGTACTACAAGGCGTAGGGTAGCTCAACCGCTTAACTGCGACCTTCAGCTTACGGAATTTAACGAAAAGAGATTCCAAAGGACACAAAATTACCTGATTGTTACCTCAGATGTGCCCATCAACTTAGAAGCTATATTGAACTAGGATATGGAGTGCTTACATCATTGAACTCTTCTCAGTGTTCCGTCTCTATTAACCTCGACGTCGGTGAAACATTGAATTTTACCTTTTGGCTGAAAAGAACCGCGACTGTTTAATGAGCGGATCTCAAACATCCCGCTCTACTCCTCGGAGTAGCGAATGAGAAACAGAAAAAAAGTAAAAAACATTGGTCACGTCGGCACGCTTTAGTTTTCTTAATCCTGTAACTGACTCGAGAATAAATGTGCTCAGCCAGCCGTGTAGTGAGCGATTTTTTTCCCTAGCCAAATCGTTATACATTGGAGTTGCGGTGGAGAGGTTTGCAAATGGAAACATGTGTGGCAGCAGGTGTAGCATTTACTTAAAACCAAGGAAATTCTACTGAAAACCTTGGTCGGATTCAGAGAAATGAAGCTATGATGAGTGTCAGTAAAATGAAAAATGAAAACCCGCCACAATGGGACCAGAGAATGGTTCCATTCAAAAGTAAACACCACACGCGTTAAAATATTTATCTCACCAGGAGACGAGACGATCAGTTCCTGTTTCTTAGAAAGCGGTCGGCCTCTGATGGATCCACAAGAGCAACTACTCTAGCACTTCCTCATCCGACTGAAACCGACGTCCAAGCATGTCTTTCTTCACGTCGCCAAAGATGTGAAAATCGCACAGTGAAAGATCCGGGCTATACGGAGGATGCTGCAGTGTTTCCCAACGAAGTCGCAGTTGTGTAGCTTTTGTCTGATTGGCAGTGTAGGGGCGAGCGTTATCGTACAACAGGATGATCCCGTACAGCCCGGATCTTTCACAGTTTGGTTTTTATATCTTTGGCAACCTGAATAAGGACGTGCGTAGACTTCGGTTTCAGTGGCTGGTGGAAGTGCAAGATTGGGTGCGTTGTGGATCGCGTTCTACGAAACAGAAATTGATCACCACGTCTCCCAGTGGGATACAAATCTCAACGCGTGTGGTGATATCTTTTGAATGGAACCATTCCATGGTCCCATTTTGGCCCGTGTTTGGTTTTCATTTACTGCCGCATATATTTACTGTTTATAATGTTATATGCATCTGCTAGTGTGTGTAAAAGACAGAAGTTAATGACTTGCTTGACGTGTAGAGAAATATACATCTGTCGCAGATTGCGATGTCTGCAGCAGGTCATTTTCGTTCCATTTTTTGTTTCGTTCTTTGACCGGAACAGGTTTTTTGAGGTGTGGTCCATTGGAGAACTTGATTCATTTCAGCAAAATACCAGGAGAAGAGATAGTAGCGCGGACTTCAAGTTGGGAATATTTACAATTTATTTACAGCCAAACGAAGCTTCAAAACTGGCCCTTGGGGAAGTGGAGCTATTACCAGTACGAAACACCTCTATAATTATAAGAGAATTTGTTTGTTTATTCATTGTGAAGCGGACGTCACATGCAACATGTATTTGTCGCTACCGAATCCTGCCGACGCGACCAACGTTTGGTATGTTTTTTTTTTTTTCCTCCTTTTTTCCATTCGCTACTCCAAAGAGTAGAGCGGTAGAGCGGGATGTTTGAGACCCGACAAATTAAACAGTCGCGGTATCTTTCAGCGAAATATCCCGTCATGCTGGAGTCCCAATGAGGAATATTTAGTAGGGGCTTCCAGTTCTGATAGTCAACTCACAACCAAGCGAAACGTTTCGATAAGCTTGGTCGGAGATGCGGGATTGGAAATATTTTACTTTATTTATGGGACGAATGTTATCTATCTCCTGAGAAGAAAATTACGTTAATTGTATTAGAACTTGTATGTAAGTTTCATAGGTAAATTATAGATTGCACCAATCAGTCGGGTGAAGCCATATCAGCAGGGACTTACATGCTTTGAGCGAAAATAATAGTGCATTGAGAATGGTTAGCTTCTAGCCGAATGCTAAATCTGCATAATAAAATTTAAAAAGGACGACTGATTGTTGCAATCTACAAGTCAATATAACGGTCGCTGAGTGCAACCGCTTTCCTAATGAAAGGTAACCTGATGAGTTTCGTATGTGTCTATGAGTACGTGTGGTGCAGTGTGTGTCAGTGTGTGCAATATTGTGAGTGACAAGCAGCCACGGTTTCACTCGCCTACAAGAGACGGTGTCAGACATCAGATATTTCATTTCAGATCACATAGGCATTCAATATAATATGATCCCACTTTTATGCACTAAAACCGTGTAAAGTAATTGCTAGCATTATTATTAGAAAACATCATAATCTTTTACATGACAATCGTGAAATTAATTATATGTATATGATGATGTTCCCAGCTCACTATCTATTGCATGTTTTAAGATAATCACGGAGAAAAGTTGACAGACTATGGTCGGCAGCACAGCACTGATTCTTTCTCTATGTCCTACCGTTATCAAAATACCAGTTTTGACAAAATGTGATGTATTGCACATGCAGGCTAAAAATTACAATCTATTGAAACTTAACAAAGGATTATGGAAGGTATTAGATACTAGGTTTTCCCAATTTAAAAATAGGGAACTACTGCATGCTACTACATTAGAAACATTAGCAAAGAGAGATTTCATTTCATTATTCGGATTATATCCAGTTTATATTATTATTAAACTGGCTTTCAGTTCGTTTCGTCACGTTTATTGCACGCAGGTGCTCACTAATTCGCATTACTAAATGTTCCTCTTCATATGGAAAATCGAGATATTTCGATTATGCCCGTCAATATATTTTCTCCTCTTTGCCGGAGTTTCTACGAGTAATTAACAGCCGAATGAGGAAGTAATTTGAGTAAAGCCGCTCAAGTACATACTGCAGTTTCTATAAATTGTCTTATGCCAATTGTGTTCAAACATCTCGTACAAAACTAAAGATATATTTCAACCGATTTTCTCGATTCACTGACCAGAAAGTAGCTCATTATGGTGTAAGGCGGGAAGGAGGAGGTGTCGGTGCGACACTGACAAGTGTGAAACTGACTGGTGAGTTGGGAAGTGACACATGGTACTAGTCACATCGGAGGTGGGATCCTAAATATAAATGCTCCAAAACTAGTATTGAAGGGGTTCAGTGAATGGGTGGCATTCCTGAGCCATTAAGCCACTGGTAAACTATACCTACTGTTTACTGTGTCATACGGAGTGTGGATATAAAATAACGAAGTTATTGCTGTAAAACATTTTATTTAAAAAGATGCGTACCGGCATTTAGTTACTGTGGCCCCCCCCCCCCCCCCAATATATGTATGTCTTTTGTCCTTATAACGCTCCTTGCGAATTTTCCATTGAAGAAAAGAGTGCTGGAAGCCTTTCTCTGTGAGCCCCCTGATGACCCATTCCGGTTTTTCTTTCACAGCTTCAGTGGAATGATATCTTGTTCCTTTCAATGTGGATTTGACATTTTGGATTCGAAAAAAAGTCACATGGTGCCAGATCCGTCGAATAAGGTGGTTGGTCAAACATTGGGGTGCTGTACATAGCTATAAACCTCTGAAAAGACAATGCGTAATCAGCCTGCGGGTTGTCTTGATACATAAACCACAAATTGTTCTTCCACACTTCGGGTCGTTTTTCCCTTATTTTCGCAAGAAGTTGACCAAGAGCTTCAATGCAGCAATGCTGATTAATATTCTGACCTACAGGAACCCAGTGAAGATACACAGTTCCATGAATATCGAAAAAACGATCATCATCACTTTTAACCTCGATTGCACATTCGAGATGTTTTCGCTCTCGATGAAGCCGGGCCCTTCCATTGAATGGACTGACACACAGTTTCTGGAGCATAAGTGAAAATTGATTCGTCGCATGTTATCACTCTTTCCAAAAAATAGGATCATTTTCAGAGGTATTCAAAGTGAAACATTTTCACTAGCTACATTTTGTTTTTATCGTGAGTGTTTCGGCACCAGAGTCGCTCACAGTGTTCTCATTTTAAAAAGGTTGTTTGGAAATGGTATGTGAAATTTGCCTTAGGCATTATTTATCAATTTCTATAGTTTCAACAGTCGACTGTATACTCAACCAATGGTCAGACCAGATAAGATTGCGTACTTCGAAGTTTTCATCCGTTTTTGATGTTGATGACAGTCCCGGGCGTGAGTCACCTTCAGCGCCGTCTCGGCCATCTTGGAAAAGCTTGAACCATTCGAAAACTTGCAAGCGTTATAAACAGTCTTCGATACATACTTAATTTAGTAAAAGATAAGTTTCAGTAGCAATTTTTCCAAGTTTCGTGCCAAACTTCATGACAGTTCATTGGTCACTTATTAAAGTAATCATTTTTCCGGCGAATCAGCTATTACACTAACGAAGGCTACGGCCACACTGATCTGTCTACTGACACCAGAAATGCTGCATTCGACTGAGAAGGCTTCACCCTTCACAGCTACTGGTCGTTCATCTTCTGCGCACACTCACATGCTCTGTGATAGCATCAGTTCTTTTATTTTATAGCCACATCGCGTTAATAGCGAAGTGAATTGGTTGATTTCTAATGTTCTCTCGAAACTGTACCAGCTTAATAAGATAATGTGGAGTACGATCAGCACCTGCTGCTAAATACGTCACCACGAAACACTGGTCCACCGCTTACGTCACTATGACATGTCAGTGTTGTCACACTGTCTGTTCGTAGCAAGCCCACAATTCGTGGGCCATCTACGAAGCAACTTTAACTTTTATCATATTTGTCATCAGGCCGGTTTTCTAATATATATAGATCCATTATCTGCGCAACACATGTCAAATTTGTGAAAACGTCTTGTTTTCTGTCAGATGAAAATGTTTTCTTTTGCTGTTAGAGGTGCGTAGGGAATCACTGCGTGGCCTACGTTTTCGCCAATGTAATAGAACACAAGTATTGATAACTGAACTATAAAGCTATGAAAACGTTTTGTTTATATGTTCATAATACACTCCTGGAAATGGAAAAAAGAACACATTGACACCGGTGTGTCAGACCCACCATACTTGCTCCGGACACTGCGAGAGGGCTGTACAAGCAATGATCACACGCACGGCACAGCGGACACGCCAGGAACCGCAGCGTTGGCCGTCGAATGGCGCTAGCTGCGCAGCATTTGTCACCGCCGCCGTCAGTGTCAGCCAGTTTGCCGTGACATACGGAGCTCCATCGCAGTCTTTAACACTGGTAGCATGCCGCGACAGCGTGGACGTGAACCGTATGTGCAGTTGACGGACTTTGAGCGAGGGCGTATAGTGGGCATGCGGGAGACCGGGTGGACGTACCGCCGAATTGCTCAACACGTGGGGCGTGAGGTCTCCACAGTACATCGATGTTGTCGTCAGTGGTCGGCGGAAGGTGCACGTGCCCGTCGACCTGGGACCGGACCGCAGCGACGCACGGATGCACGCCAAGACCGTAGGATCCTACGCAGTGCCGTAGGGGATCGCACCGCCACTTCCCAGCAAATTAGGGACACTGTTGCTCCTGGGGTATCGGCGAGGACCATTCGCAACCGTCTCCATGAAGCTGGGCTACGGTCCCGCACACCGTTAGGCCGTCTTCCACTCACGCCCCAACATCGTGCAGCCCGCATCCAGTGATGTCGCGACAGGCGTGAATGGAGGGACGAATGGAGACGTGTCGTCTTCAGCGATGAGAGTCGCTTCTGCCTTGGTGCCAATGATGGTCGTATGCGTGTTTGGCGCCGTGCAGGTGAGCGCCACAATCAGGACTGCATACGACCGAGGCACACAGGGCCAACACCCGGCATCATGGTGTGGGGAGCGATCTCCTACACTGGCCGTACACCACTGGTGATCGTCGAGGGGACACTGAATAGTGCACGGTACATCCAAACCGTCATCGAACCCATCGTTCTACCATTCCTAGACCGGCAAGGGAACTTGCTGTTCCAACAGGACAATACACGTCCGCATGTATCCCGTGCCACCCAACGTGCTCTAGAAGGTGTAAGTCAACTACCCTGGCCAGCAAGATCCCGGATCTGTCCCCCATTGAGCATGTTTGGGACTGGATGAAGCGTCGTCTCACGCGGTCTGCACGTCCAGCACGAACGCTGGTACAACTGAGGTGCCAGATGGAAATGGCATGGCAAGCCGTTCCACAGGACTACATCCAGCATCTCTACGATCGTCTCCATGGGAGAATAGCAGCCTGCATTGCTGCGAAAGGTGGATATACACTGTACTAGTGCCGACATTGTGCATGCTCTGTTGCCTGTGTCTATGTGCCTGTGGTTCTGTCAGTGTGATCATGTGATGTATCTGACCCCAGGAATGTGTCAATAAAGTTTCCCCTTCCTGGGACAATGAATTCACGGTGTTCTTATTTCAATTTCCAGGAGTGTAACTGTAGCTGCTTTATGGATTTTCTTTATGTATAAATTCACTCCAGAGTGAAACTTCCTGGCAGATCAAAACTATGTACCGCACCGAGACTCGAACTCGGGAACTTTGCATTTCGCGGCAAGTGCTCTACCAACTGAGCTACCCAAACACGACTCACGACCCGTCCTCACAGCTTCAATTCTGCCGGTACCTCATCTCCTACTTTCCAAACATTACAGAAGCTCTTCTGCGAGACCTAGCAGAACAAGCACTCCCTGAAGAAAGGATATTGCAGAGACATTGCTTAGCAACAGCCTGGGGGATTTTTTCCAGAATGAGATTTTCACTCTGCAGCTCTCACTCTGTGAAGTTTGGAGGGTAAGAGACGAGGTACTGGCAGAACTGAAGCTGTGCTTGGGTGGCTCGGTTAGTAGAGCACTTGCCCACGACAGGCAAAGGTCCCGAGTTCGAGTCTCGGTCCGGCACATAGTTTTGATCTGCCAGGAAGTTTCATATCAGCGCACACTCCGCTGCAGAGTGAAAATTTCATTCTGGTCGTTCCATAGTGTTTGCCGACCACCTGAATGAAACTTGCTCCGTTACGGCAGGCGAGATAAGAATCCATCCCCAGAATTTCATCGTCAAGTGAACGGAGAAGTATAATTCCTACTCATCGGACAGTGCGTAGATGTTTCGCATTAACTCCCAAATAACTTCGCAGGATGCAATCGAGCCAGTGCATTTTTCATTTGTATGGGTCATTAATCCGTCACATGAAAATATTAAGTTCAAGGTTTCGCTTGTGCTATAGAGATTCGCAAGAATCAGTCGGATATTTTTCCGCTCCTTTTCAGTGTCACTATCATGCAGAACAGCACAAAGCCACATTTTTATTTATTCATATGGCTTATATGGTCATTAAGCTGTCTTGTTTTGGACCCCATATATAAAAGGTTAAACATACACAAAAATATAGTCTACGTAATATAAACAAGCAAACTAACAATCCAGAGAAAACATTATAACTGAATATCTAGGACTCTTAACCACGAAATGCAGCTCGCTGAGTCCACCAGGAAGTTTAAGTAGTATACACTCTTTAATCAGATGCTGCATAGTTTGGGCAGGATCACCACAGTCACTCGCCGGGGCATCTTTGAACCTCCATTCATACAAGTAGGCTCCATGTCTTCCATGCCATGTACGTAACCGATTCAGGGGTGTCCGTAGTTTTCTGTGGTGACCAAATCCATTCACACATTTGTTAGAGTCAGTTACACGATGAAAATTAGTCGAAAGAGACTTCTGCCATACCTCTTTCCACTTTTGACAAACATCTTATATGAGAGGCGCATCTTGTGTTAGCCAAGGTGATTTTCTACATTTGAGTCTGCTGGCAGGTGCATTCTGTATTTGCTTGTATAGAACGAATTTTGGTGACTGAAACACTGTTAGAACTCTCTTATTGATGCTGCTTCTCGTCTTATTGACTGAAGTGCAATATGAAATAATATGGCACCTCCACCAATAAGACGAGAAGGACCAGTAATGAGAGCTACAGAATACCACATGGCAAAGTACGGAAACCCGTAATGTCAATTGATCACAATTATCGGATTCGAATTAATGACCAGGCCTAAACTTAAATATGACGTGTTCAATAGAATAGGAAATTGACACTCTGCAATCACAGATGAGGAGTAATTGAAATAATGAATGCTGCAGTAGCGTTCACGTGGAGCAAAACAGAATAATGGCAAATGAAATCTTAAACACTGGCTGTTAAAATAATTTTATTAAAAAATCACAGCCAGTTTCACAGAAATGGATATGCATCTTCAGATTATAAGTTCTTTACTTTTTTAAAAGGTCATGGCGAAGCAAAGGAAATACTACGAACCAGTTCCCAGCGTTCAACGTCAAGATTAAACCAAGAGTGCATTGGTGGTTTAATCTTGAACATTAACGGTGAAAATTGGCTCGTAGTATTTACTTTGCATGCCATGACTGTTAAAAAAGAAACTAAAGAAACTTATCATCTGAAGATGTGTATCCACAATGCAAAATCGTTCGTGACTTTTTATTTAAAATTATTTTAACACACAGTGCGGAAGGTTTTATTTACCATGTGCGACTTTGGCCGCGGTTGCCCGAACTCTAAAGTAACAAATCAAAATAATGTTAAAGAAACGAAATAATAGCTACAAATCAAAAAATTGTGACCCAAAATATTCGTAGAAAGAGGCATCATTTACAAATCCATAAGATCAACCTTACTCTGTTGCGGTTATGTCTGTGTAATACATGGGTCGTGTCTTTCAGTGTTCACTAGAAGAAATTTTTCGCATTTGTTCTTATCTCAATTTTATTCTGTTTATAAGTGGCTATTTAAGTATGTTGGCAGTAAATTATCCACAAAAACAAACAAAATGTAAATATCTTCATTTTTAATAATGATACATTGAGTGACTAAATTTTACTCTTTCCCCAGAAGACAAATAAATATTTTTTTTCTCCAATTAATCGCTCATGATTGCACATTTATTTTATATTGAATTTCTCCATCTTATTTATAATATATCTTTTGCTTTGTCTGAATCCTGCGAAATATTAAATACGTTTTACTTATTATGTTTGCTTTGAAGCCAAAGTCATGTTTGTATTCAAGTCCATATGCTCCTACAGTATGTTTGTAGCTATAGCTATAAATGATCTCTAGACGCTTGGAAATGCATGACTGTCATCGATATAATTTGATCGTAGTCTTGCGTTCTTCCTCAGTACTTATCAGGAATTTATTATCCGTAGCCTATGATAGTGTCCCCGTTCTCTAGTATCATAAATGTTACCATCTCATCATCAGAGGCACTACAGTGGTTCTCTGGATTTGCAGTAGATTATCAGATCTGGAGTCACTGATTATGGAATTTATCAAGGCAGAACTCAAGCGCACACATAAATGCAAAAATGGTTCAAATGGCTCTGAGCACTAGGGGACTTAACTTCTGAGGTCATCAGTCCCCTAGAACTTAGAACTACTTACACCTAACTAACCTAAGGACATCGCACACATCCATGCCGGAGGCAGGATTCGAACCTGCGACCCTAGTGGTCGCGCGGTTCCGGACTGTAGCGCCTAGAACCGCTCGGCCACCCGGCCGGCCATATAAATGCAATTCATTGCGGAAAGTAAAGAATATCTTGCGATTCTTAACAAATAAAAGTAACGAAATATATGTCTAATCACCGTCGGAGCTAAGTCGAGACAGAACGGCATTGTCCAACTACACGAAAGTATCAACATCAGCCAGCTGCGAGACGTAAACATTTCGAGTGTTAGAGTAACACTTCTGTGTGTGAGAGCGAGTGAGCTCGGGGGAGATGAGTTAGATGGCTGCAGATCAACATGCCTCTGTTACTCTCGTAATATTTTGTAAGAAGCGCTAAGGAGGACGTCACAACACTTACCAAGGGTCTGACAAAATGTTTAAACAACAGAAACAGATTGGCAAAGCAAATGTAGCAGAACAGAAGACTGCTGACAACTGCCAAAGGGCAGAACTTACTCGGTCATGGTGAGTGGCGTCAAAAAGTGGAGCCTCTCCTCGACCGTATGAACACTCCACTTTGCTATTGAAACACCCCCATTTAATTCCTTTACTGGAGTTTGTGTAATTTTTCGAAGCCGCCAAACAGTTAATTATTATGATTATATGACCGTGTGCTTAATGGATGAAAAGCTATCGGGTTTTCTGCTGTGGTTTCGGGGGTATTTCAACTTAGTGAGGCTGTTTTGAGACTGAATAGTGGAGTGATTGAAAGTTTGTCTATTATTAAGGACCATAAAGGTTGCGATGTACAAACTGATATATATTTCCTACTAACACACAAATTCTGAAGCAGTTGCTACCTTCGCCTTATACGTCTAATTACAGTTACATCTCTTTATTGGTTGCTGATTTTCAGTACTTCGTCACACGCAATGCTGATGGTTAACATTCACAACAATCCTCACTGCAATCCATGGTTGTTGCTGGCCGACGCGATTGACGCGAAACACGTAATTCGGCACTTGTCACTTTCTGTTTCATACCACTCGCGAATCGGCATTAGTGAGGGTCAACCCCACGACGATCAGGGGGCCGTGCTCACTCGTCATACTCCGGTGAATTTTACCGTTTACAACTCACTCGACCACCATTCTTGCCTGTCTCTCCAGCACCACCGCTCGCTCGACAGTCTCCAGTACTACCACAGTCTAATATATACAGTCGCGACACTCACTGCTGTGAAAGTTGTTTCCATTTGATAGTTCAGGTGACACTAGCACTCCTAGCGGCCAGAAAGCTCGCCTTCCTCTGATGGCAAATGCGACGTAAAAATAATGTTTGTTTTTAATTTGTTTTGTATGTAATTTACAAAATAGTTAGTATATTTTTGTGTCAAAAGTGTTAGGAGAACAGGGAGAGACATAAATGATCGTGAAATATAAGTAAACAGAGCACGAGCTATTGAATGAAGTGATATAAGCTGCAACATATTCTTGAAGAAATAATTAAGAAGTAGCATACAGTCAGACTTATTCCACTGAAAGTAAGAGAATACACACTGTATATCCCTCATATGAAGTATATAGATGCTCTTCCTTGTGTAAAAATGAAGCGACGCATCACTTTTCATTACGTTCTGCTTTGCAGGAAGCCTGCTTCCAAAAATACAATTTCCACCTTATTCTTTGTGGTATCAGGTTATCTCAATAAAAACCATGACTGCTTTAAAACTTTATTATCTCCCATTGACACATTTAACGAAAATAAAATTAAATGAATTAGTCAGTCCTAACACTTTAACAACCCAAATGAACCAGCTTCATCATCTTTTTATTTCTTCTCTTGCTCCTGCAGACTAAGTCTTGATTCCTGAATTTAATAATGTAAAAGAGCCTCACTTTCACAAACGGTCTTATTAACAGCAGCTTGGTTTCAGCACAGCACCCAGGTGGAAAATTGGGGATGTCCATCAACGAGTTCACAAATAAAGCACCACAATTACTTATGTGAGCATATTCATCAAAAGTAGAAGTCATCTTAGTCTCACAATGAGTTAAAAATTCTTTGACATCTTCTGTACAAATAAATAGGCTTCCAAAGTTGTCTTCATAACTTTTAAAATGACAATAAACTTTGTCATTTGCATCTAAGACTTGGCTGCCATCTACAAGTGCTGTCCTACATTTATAACAGTCATGAATTGTAAGTGGTTTCTTTAATACATAACCAGACACGTATCTCATGCTGTTTGTCTCTCCGAGGTCTGTTTGGAGTTCCACATTTGGTAGTCTGATCACTGAACTTGTGTCACTGATGTCCAACAGTGGTGAAACAAGTAATTTGGGCGCTGCTTTCATATCTACTATTGTCTGGCCACAGTTGATCTCCTCAAAATTGGAGGTAGCTACACTGTGTGTGTTCATTAATTTGCTTGAAGCACAATTATTGAATGCAGCACAAAACTGTCGTGATGATGGGTTGCTATAAAAACCAGCTTTATGTCTTATCCCTGAGCAAACGTTTTCCAGTGGATCTTGACTAATTTTGCGTGTTAATAAATATGACTTGGTTCCATCCAAAACATCATCAACAAACATGTTCAAAGCGCTTATGTTACCCAGAAGTCCTTTAACACACTTAATCTTAGATGAAAGATCTTTCCCATCAATTTCCATGACTGTGTCCAAGGCTTCAGTGTCTTTAATATTTCCAAACGTCTTGAGGCACTTGTAATGCAGTTCCTTAAGGATATAGGCTCTTTAACACTATATCCATTAAATATGTCCAAAATATCGTTTACTTTTTGGCAAAAATCTGCAGTAGCAGTAGCAGATGATGATACGGTGCCACAAGTAACAAGTTTCTCAATGCCTGCTGCTACTGTATGATTCAACACACGAACTGTAGTGCTTACCTTCATTTTGGAAAATGCTGGCAGTTGGACAGCTCTTTTAGTGAGCTTGGGGGCCAACTTGTACTTCCTTTCACAATCACTTGACTACTATTGACAAATGTCCTTCCATGAAGTAGTGCCAATCCATCCTTCATCTGTTGTGTGGATAATGTTATACCAGAATAAATTATTACGTACGGTTTTTATCAAGTGTGGGGTTTGATTAAAAAAAAGTAGATCTTACTCCTTTCGTGTACTGAGCATGGATTAACTGGTGTGATACCCAGCTTGTGCCTCCACTCCACAAAATTCGAGCCTTGGTCAGTCACACATGTTTTTACAACCAAACCAATCTCTGTGAGTTATTTGACAACTTCAAAAAATATGCTCGTCAGATGGGTGGCTCCTACTGGTCCTTTGGAGAAATAATATACTAATGGCTGTTTAAAATTTGAGACGTTACCGTTAATCCTTATAACTAATGCAGTATTGGTAACGACAGATCTACGTATGAAACCCATGTCTTAAAATCCAATAACACGATCCCTAGAGCTGTCATATATCAAATTTTCCATTAGTGACATCTCATCCATAGACAAATTAACAATTATATCAGTTTCTGGTAACTGCTGCAATTTCTGCTTTAAAAGATGAAATATGTTATTATTTATCCCACAATTTAATTGTATATCTTCCACATACCTTTGTAAGGTATGTATTGATGGAAGGCTAAAACAGTGTGATAAAAAACTATATGCCTGAGTACTATAATACAACAAATTAAGTGCAAATAATTTAGTTTCATCTTTCCATCTCACTCCACGTTTTCCATTCAGTGGTGAATGATTTGGCTTATCAATAAATCGAGAACATCTTTTATCAAGTACTTGCAACCAATAATTTTTAAAATGAGCTTGTCCTTTTGTACTTGTGTCCTGTGACGTTGTGGTTGCAGTTTATTCTTACAATGGACACTTTCCTTGTCACGTAGTAATTTTGTACGAAGTTTAATGGTTTGCACGTTTTTATATTTCACACGATTTTCCAACACACGAATAATTTTACGTAATCTAAGCATTTCATCTTCAAAATATGTCTGTGTTGCATATTCCGTTGTTAGTGATTTTGTATATGTCTCTCGTGTAGGAACACTTGTGGTAGCTGTTTCTTCTGTGTCGGGAGACAGTTTTATTGTTTTTGCAGTAACACTTTCACGTTTGTATGGCAATTTTCTCTTCGTCGTCACTAGTTGTGGCTTATTCGGCACGCCAAATAACGTAGGAACTGCGTTCCATACCGATGTCTTCTTTTCCGCGCTCATGAACTGGTTTGACTCGAAATGTAACGCTCAAAACTTCACGTTATTCTGCAAATAAAGGACATCTTGTTGCAGCGGGTCCTGTCTTCTACTATTTATTAACCATTTATTGCTCCTAAAAAAGAGAAACAAATTAAGTAATTCAATACAGTTTAGCGCTCTAATGTGATATTTCATACCTCTCAGGGTCCTTAGTAAACCTGAAGAATGACAAATGTGGTGTCTTCATCCTTTTATTACTGCAATTGATTGCGCTACATACACTGCCTTTCTTAAAAATCATGTTAAAAATGAATATAAACGATACTGTTTACATTTACTGAATACCGTATTCAACAGCGTAGCTTCTCCACCGCTTGGGGCGCTGTTGTCGCGGTGTATAACAAAAATCAGCGAGAGTGTCGCGACTGTATATATTAGACTGTGGTACTACTACGCACTCGACACTCGTCTCACTGCCTCCTGCAGCGCTAGACAATCGACTCCTGTCTACTATCGACCTGGGAGTTAGATACTAGCATCTATGCTTGTGGGATCACGGATCCCTTACACTATGCTAGAGTCAGTCTATCAGTAGGATAGATGGCGTTCATACTAGGCGCACTCAGTTCTCTATTGTATTGCAACATCTTGTGTGTGACAGATCCAGTACCAGTCGTACTCTCGCCACCTTACGAGACAGTCATCAATCGTTAGCCACGGCTTATATAAGCCAGCCTCCAGTAACAGCCTACACCGACGGGTAGTCCAGGGATCTAACAACGTAGTTCCACGCTAGGGCACAAGCATCATTTGCGTCAGACGGCCTACCGAACCGGCGAGCCAGGATCAGCATTCAACATGTCCTCACGGCATCCGACACGCGGTCGATCTCTTGGGATTTGTGAGGTACAAAGTATTTCCAGAACAGAGTGTGAGGCATTACACACACGCGCCATGGCTATCGCCATCTCTGAGCAGAGCTACCGATGGGACGCGCTTACCACATCGCGGGCGGCAACCCGTTTACTGGGAGTCACCGGCCTCAAATCAGGTCTGATCCTGCGAGACACAGGAGCTGAGCAAGCCACTGGATTCAGGACATGTCTCACCTCCTGTTAAGCCACCAACCTCCGCCGAAAATACAAAGATGAGAAGTAAATGAAGTAATAGTTTACCCTGCTTTTTTGCGTCTAGCCACGCCAAACAGATTCCTCGGCTTTCTTACTGACAAACAATAAGGCTTTTCAGCCTGGAGTGGGGGATCCGTGGTTGGAAGCCACGGGCTGGGCTAGTTTGATCAAGTATTTCCCATTCTGGAGTTGCTGTCTTGAAACCTGTTCTGCATCCCACCTTGACAGGAAGACTACCTTTGTTTCGTAGCGATCTGTGCTGGTGTGGAAATTCTAGAGTCATAAAAGAACTGGACAAGACCGTTTCAGTTACTTCCCATGGTGAAGCTTAAGTAGAGTGGTTATGTTAGTTCGCAATGGCTAGACCACGATTCGGAATCAGACACTGTGTTTGCATGTGGTAAAATGGATACACTTAAATTGGAGACTGGTCATTGCACTGTATATTACTTTTCAGTCATGTAAGCTGTTAATTCAAAGTCGTCACTCTATCCGAAATTGTGGAATAGTTATTGGATGCGAATGTGATGTCCCGATTACTTGAATTATTTTTAATTTTGTATCTGTTACTTTGAGAACCAGTATGGGATTGTAAATCATTTGCCCGTATATAGTAACGATATACACACTTATCAATCTACTTTTTCCGGAATTATTTCTATCGAAGCCAGATCATTCTTTGTTACTGCTACATAGTATAGTGCTTTGGTATACGGCCGCCATCTTGTTGTATATCGTGGATTCGCTGAACGGTCCAAAATATTCTAGTGTATCTGAAACGGCAAACTGAGGTCCAGCAAGAAACATTAGTACTAACTAACTTTCCTCTGGATGTTATCTGGTTTCAGGTGCGGCCAGGTATATCGATAGGCGCTGTTTCGATGACTGATACTGCTAAATATCGTGTGGAGTGATGAGGACGTTCACGAATTGTGTGCTGATAGTGATTTTTTAGCTATTTTTGTGTCTAAAGTCAATGACAACAAAGCTGAGGAAACACCCTCAATTGCACGCTATAAGTTGAAAGCTAACATTTGTTCAGGTTACGATCACTGTATAGATGAATCATTACCCAATACATATTATTGAAATAGTAGAGTGTGTGAGTGTGAGTGTGTGTGTGTGTGTGTGTGTGTGTGTGTGTGTGAGTGTGTGTGTGTGTGTGTGTGTGTGTGTGTGTGTGTGTAAGATGGTGTTTCCAAATTGTTTTCTGTGGCACAAGAACTACACTTTTGCACTGCTTAAAAGTTCACGGCTTAGCTATCACTTCTTCCTTTTTATCACAACACACGTCTTTCGTTTTTCTGTTACCGTTTTTGCCGGCCGGAGTGGCCGTGCGGTTCTAGACGCTACAGTCTGGAACCGCGGGACCGCTACGGTCGCAGGTTAGAATCCTGCCTCGGGCATGGACGTGTGTGATGTCCTTCGGTTAGTTAGGTTTAAGTAGTCTACGTTCTAGGGGACTGATGACCTCAGAAGTTGAGTCCCATACTGCTCAGAGCCATTTGAACCATTTTTTTGTTACCGTTTTTGTAGATGAAAAATTAATAAGTGTGGAGAGAAGGTGTCAATTTTCGCAGCGGCGTGGGATAACTGTTGTTAATTTGTTGTCTACGCCATTATTCCAGCGTTAAATAGCAGTGTGCGTTATACTCAGCGCCCGAGACATCGTTCAACTTATAACATTTATTAAATTAATGTTTCTGTCCGTCATTTATCCAGCAGTGGTATATAACATCTCCTTTCGTTTTAATATACTTTACACTTTTTGAGTCTTTATCAGTACTATACATCTATCTTTCATATATTACAATAATACGCAAAAAACTAGATCCAACATACCATTTTTGATCACTTTAGACAAAAATCGAACAAATTTGATACTAATGATTTCATTTGTCTTGTCGACAAAAATTATCCTTTATTCTTCACTTCTCAAGATGCATTTCTGTATCACCATCCTCAAATCTGTGGTATAAAACTGCAACAGAAGAGCAAGTAGAGAAAATTTCATTACAGTGACGCAGTTAGCCCGGGTTACTTGTTTAGCTGAAGTCATTTAAAATTTATTTCTGGTTTTGTTTTACAATTGCAGTGTTATCAAGAATAGTCATAGGAATGGGAACAAAAGGATGGTGTCTTCTCGCGGTCGCTGACCGTCGGCTAAACGTGATGATTTGACTAATGCGGCGTTGCTCCGCTCCCGAAGAAAACCGTGACGTGATGCTCCGAATCCTACTAGTACGACACGAAAACCAAACAAAATACACATTCTGTAACTATTTGCAAATTATAATTCATAAAAATCGATTAAATATGTTACTAAACAAGTATTTATCCTACGTTGCTGAACGAGCAAGGATTACAGTGTTATGGGAGATTCTGTCACAGAACATGCTTCACGAATGCCACTGCTCCTAGGCTGGCTCTCCCGCATGAGATTCAACAGCATCGTGAACATTGGTACTCAATTTCTCGGAAATATTGCAGAGTGTGTCGTACTGGAACAGTGTTTGTTATAACTATACACAATCGACCCTTATTAATTCGAAATTTAATATATCGGATCTCTCCATAAATCGAACTTGTGGTCCAATACCTTGAACAACCTCGACAAATCGAAATAATCGTATATTCTTCGTGTGTATCGGTACATTTGATAAATCGAAGCTACTGTCATGACAGACCGCACCGCAAACAACGGGGTGTACCATGAGGAATGGTCAGATATGAGGAGCACTCTCATTTGAATAAAAAAAAAATCTTATGAACGTATCTCCCAATCCTAAAGGTTTGTGAGATACAACACATTCAATGTACATTGTTATTTATTGAATTGATGGCTTTACACACAACTGGTCGAATCACACTTACGCAAAAGTTAGGCTGAATAATTAGAACAATGTTAGAGACGTAGTAAATTTTAGTTATTGGAGAGAAATCAGGAAAGGAGTATCGCAGGGCTCAATTTTAGGTCTATTCTTATTCCTATGGCAGAAAGACAGTACGAGCAAATAGGTATAAACCAAAGACGTAAGCTGGACTGGAATAAAACTTCAAAGAGACTGGGTGGGGAAGACACATGCGTGCCCATCTCCAGCCCAAAACCTGATGTGCATTACATGTGCTCTATCTCGGAAGCTATTCGGAAAGGGGCATTTGTGAATATGAAGTTTCTTGCTTCAGATGAGTGATCCGGTCATGTCATTGTATATTATGTCTAACTAGAAGTTAGTAGCTTTGTAACACACGGCAATTTGAATTGTTTCTTCATTCAGATCTTGGCAACACTTCATCTTTTCAACACTGCATATCTTATTCAGAATAAAAATGAGTTGTAAAAACCTCTTGAAACAAGTGCAAGTGTTCGACTTTCGCAGAGAAAAGAGGCTTGTTGAACTCGTGTGCTGTGAAATAAATAAATAAAGGATGTGACGCAAAGTCTACAACGTCTGCAGTCCTGAAAACAGAAAGATAAGTTGCTGAAAAGTATCAAAAGAAGGGGGGAATCGGATCCAGCGTGGTAAGCTCCCGAGCTTCCGCCATTTACAGGAAGCTTGATGAAATTCTTAGAGGAAAGAAGAAAAAAACGAAGTGCCACGAAGGTATTACCCGAATGCAGCGGAAACAGGTAGATGTGATGTACATTTACAGACAAACAAATGTAAAAAATTTAAGAAAAATTTGCTGACTTATTCAACAGTAAAAGCTTCATAAGTTAAGCAAGTCAATAACGTATTGGTCCACCTCCGCCACTTACACAAGCAGTTACTCGGCTTGGCATTGGTTGATAGAGTTGTTGGATGTCGTACTGAGCAGCATCGAGCCAAATTCTGGAAAACTAACGCGTTAGATCGTCAAAATTCCGTGATGGTGGAAGGGTTCCAAAAGTTATCTATTTCGGAGAGATCCTGCCAAAGTAGGATCTGGCAAATGCGAAGACCAGTACTTGCCGTGTGCGGGTTGGCATTATCTTGCTGAAATGTAAGCCAAGGATGGCTTGGTACGTAGGGAAACTAAAAGAGACGTAGAATATCGTCGACGTACCGCTGCGCTATAAGGGTGCAGCGGATGACAACCCAGGGATCCTGCTATAAAGAGAAATGACATCCCAGACCATCACTCCTGGATTGTCGGACTGTATGATGAACAACGGCAAGGCGCGTACCCCACCACTGTCTGGGACCTCTCCTGACACGTCTTGACCGTTCAACGGGGCTTAATTCGATGTGGGACTGATCACGGAAGACATTTCTACTCCAGTCAAGCAGATTCCAGACCGGAAACGTGTCTGGAAGCACCCTAGACAGTGGTGGGTTACCAACGTGACTGTCGTCCACCATATGGCTCGACAATCGGGTGTGATGATCTCGTGTGCCATTTATTTTCATAGCAGGACCACT
Organism: Schistocerca cancellata; assembly: GCF_023864275.1. Taxonomy (NCBI): domain Eukaryota; kingdom Metazoa; phylum Arthropoda; class Insecta; order Orthoptera; family Acrididae; genus Schistocerca; species Schistocerca cancellata. The sequence goes on along the minus strand of NC_064630.1, from coordinate 319,761,093 downwards.
TTGGGTGCATCGGCATCATCCTTATAGCACAGCGGTACGTCGACAATATTCCACGCCCCGTTTTGCTGCCCTTCATGGCAAGCAATCCCAGTCCTACATGTCAACAAGACGATGCCAGTTGGAGCAATGCGTTATTGACTTGAACAATTTGTGAAGCTATTTCTCTTGAATGGCAACGGCCTTGCCACAGTGGATACACCGGTTCCCGTGAGGTCACCGAAGTTAAGCGCTGTCGGGCGTGGCCGGCTCTTGGATGAGTGACCATCCAGGCCGCCATGCGCTGTTGCCATTTTTCGGGGTACACTCAGCCTCGTGATGTCAATTGAGGAGCTATTCGACCTAATAGTAGCGGCTCCGGTCACAGAAAACCATCATAACGACCGGGAGAGCGGTGTGCTGACCACACGCCCCTCCTATCCGCATCCTCAACTGTGGATGACACGGCGGTCAGACGGTCCCGGTGGGCCACTTGTGGCCTGAAGACGAAGTGCTTTTCTCTTGAAAAAATCATCCAATGTCTTCGAAACTGTAATCATTTGTTTGTCCGTACATGTACATCACATCTACCGGTTTTCGCGCTATTCGGATAATTCCTTTGCAGTGCATCTTTCTCTGCCTTTTTTTCATCAAATGGTTCCATAGACGCTTCCGGCTCTCAGACGCCTATGATGTTTATATAGAGAATGAACTGACGAATGAAGATTAGTGCCAAGGCCGAGATTAGACGCCGAGACTACTGCTTACTAGACAAATGCGCTAACCAGTACTTCACCTTGCCACAGTGTCATAGGACAACTGTATCTTAGTAAGTAATGTCCTTTTTCCTGGCCTTATTCGGTACATTCACGGGGTCGGCATTTTAAACTGGGCTTATCAATGTTAGTGGTAAAGAATAAACGGATGTCCTTCTGTCCTCACTTCGAACGGTCGAGAATCGTCTGCATGTGATTTAATTGTGTGAAAGATGCGCAAGATCGGTGGCCCTTCGGCCGTGTGCCTCCCTGGTGAGCGTCGCGGTTGCGAGGGGACGCGATCATCAGGAGACGCGACGACGGTGTCGCGATGTGGTGGCAGACCTCCTGTGGTGCACGCAGAGCGAGAGGTGAGAAGGGGCGGCCAGTGCGGCCAGCCGGGGCCACCCCTCCCAGTAATTGCGGGCCAGCCGCGCAAATTGGCGCTTGGCTCGGGCCGCCCTCAAAGAAGCGATTACCTGCCGAGGAGCGCCGGGCCCGGCTCGGGCAAGAACAGGGAGAGCGAGGGGAAGGCGGGGGGCCGTCTGCCGACACTGCCGCCGGCGCTACAATGCTCCAACGCTCCCCTCTCCCCCCTCCCTCTCCTTTTGTACCTGGCATTACCCCAGTTATTGGAAGCGGAGCTCTGCTGGTGCTCATTAAAACTGGAAATGTCCCAATTATTCGTTAATATCGGAACGTAGAAATGTTGTGTCGACATAATATTCTGCGACGGAAATAAACCTCATATTTCTGTTCGTATTTATGGCCATTATCCACATTGTGTGCACCTTTTTCTTTCTGTACCAATTACTTCAATCCGTCGTTAGGATCGACTACATTTATTTGTTGAGAAAAAAAGCTTCACTGTATGGGTCCTAGGTAAATTTAGTATTCCACAAACAAACTGTTTTCCTTTTCAGTCACTCATTTTACATGTCTTAGACTCGTGAAGTGCACTGGAAGACATAGCACGTTGAATAAGTTGCCCAGAGTGTATGACTGCTAGATTCCTTTTTCAGACGTGCAGCATTTCAATCCCTATCTGTCCCTAATTTGACATATCCTTAGGTTTCATAATACACTTATGACAATTGCCACGGTTGCTTCTCCAGCTGCATCCCAATCAGTTTTTTACCTCATCATTGAATGTCACTGTTGATAACAGTTTCAGCGAAACTTCCGACTGTAAACTTTGACCGTCTTTCCTTCGTGTCTTCCAACAACTTATGACTGAACCCGCATTGCACCGTCAAAACTTCCGATTTCCTCCGTGGATATTTTCTAAATAGTTTGGGAAGTGCAACCAGAGTTTCCCGTTTTCTAGTTACGAAGCAAAGTCATTTCGTTGGTTTCTATATATGTGTGATCTCTGTTCTTTCGGATATGTCCGAAAGAACAGACACTACATACCTGTAATTAAAGCAAGGACAGCCGAGGACTCCTTCACTACAGACGCACGCCATGCTCGAGCTCTTACGGGAATCGGCGAATGTAATGAGGATAACGTGGAAAGGTCACTGCATCAGTAGTGTGTGTATAAATTGTGAATTTGGGTCTAATGGGAGATGTGCTATGGTAGTCCGTGCAGTTTTGTTGACCATTGTGTCCGTATGGCGCAGTGATCAGAGGTTCTACCTAGTCAGCAGGAGACGCGGATTTGAATCCCAGACTTTTAATACATCGCCTGTCGAAGCATTCCTGATGTTATTGTTAATTTGTCTAATAGTTACAAAAGTACGATGTCTAGGAGCTTGTCAGTGGTTGCACAGAAATAATAACTTTACTGGCCAGCGCATGCACTGTGCCAGAATAACACACGATTGTAATGTTACTACAGTGTTCTAAAATCGGAGACAGCAACCACAAGCCCATTAGGCAAAGAAACCTTGTTAATGCAGCGAGTCTGTATTTGCTGATGATGTGCCCTGTACATGCAACACGATATTCTGCACTTCCAGTACATTTTCCTAGTCAAATAATGTGCTAACAACCATACAATCTAACGCACGAAGCACTCAAAATATTCACGGACAATGTATTACCTTGCCAGAAAGGGATAAAATGAAAGCAGTGTTTGACTTTCGGCTGACTTATCTTTATTTGATTAATGTTCTGTTAAGTGACCTAAACGACCCAGCGAAGTAAACCAGAAAGTAACACGTTAATCTCTCAATTTTCGTTTATGTGGACTTCAGGCTTCCCCGTAGTCTTGATTAATTCAAACTGGTTACGGAAAGAAAATTTTAATGTTCACCAATACATCAAATTTCTTGGACAATTAAATCACAACTTTGCTCTGCTAATACATTCTGAAGCCACAAGAAACCATACACATCCATTGCTACATAGGTTAAACAATTCTGTTCATAGCCTGAAGTGTACACAGGCTGCTAATCTGTAAATAACAATCTACCGATAATCGCCTAATTTTTACTCACAATACACATAATGCAAAAGTTCTCCGTCTCCTCACTTACTGATCGCGAGAATACTCATAGATGTACACCGGTGCCCAAAATTAAAGCAACACACGGAAATTTTGCAAGGTTGCGTCTATTTTGTCACAAAATAGTATAAAAAGGTGATAAGAAACTAAAACCAGTGTAAAAAATACAGGACACAAGCAACTGCAACATGCATAATGGTAGACAAGAATTTTCTTCGTTTTCTCTGGCCTAACGCATTTGCACACACATTCAGACAAGTGTTTAATGTGCTCAGAATTGCGTGTGACAACCTCTGGCAGCAATACAGGCCTGACAACGGTGGAGCCCGCTGTGAATGATATCATCAATATCATGTTGAGACAATATGTCCATTCTTTGTGCAGAGCTGCTCACAGTCTTGGAGAGTGGTTGGTGGAGGCTGGCGTGATACAAGCCTTCTCCATAGTGCATCCCAGACATGCTCTATGGGATTCAAACAGGGAGAGCGAGCAGACCACGCCATGTGTGCAGTATCTTCCGTTTCCAATAAAACATGAGCCACCTGTGCTCTATGAGGTCAAACATTATCGTCCATCAGTACGAAGTCTGGGCCCACAGCACCTCCCAACAACCAGGTATGATGTCCTAAGATCTTGTCATGATGCCTGACCTCAGTTAAACCTTGCCAATTAACCTGCACAATTTGATGAAGAGGTGTTTGATTGGTCAACATAATGCCTGCCCACACCGTCAATGCGGTGTCTGAGTGGTCACGCAATGCTCGCCCATAACATTAAGGATCCTCATCGATATCGGTCTCTTTCCACAATGTGTGGGTTCCAAAATCGTGTTCCACGCTCCCTCCATAAGCGAATGCTTCGGGAATTACTCTTCAGACCAAATTGCGAGTTGTGGCGCCCTGGAAATATTCTACGTATGGAGCTAGCGTGGCCGCACAGGCCGCTCGGCAGGCCGACCACGTGGTGCCGCATGTTGGCCGAAGCAAGAGGGATCCAGCAGCCGCATGGGTGGCAATTCCATGGTGACGCTGTGTCGATGAAAGAGACTTGTAGACCGAGAATGCCAAAGATAGCAAACTTCGTGAAATCATCATGGCAGACATTTCACAGTTCATATAGAAATTAATAGTAGCCAGATGAATCATGATACCTCAATAATACCTCAAAAAGATTCATGTACATTACTATTATTTGCATGACGATTCTGATGGTGTAATCAGATTTTCAATATCTTTGTTAGTTCAAAGTTTAGTATCTGATGGTAAATTACCCAGAATTTCCAAAATATTAACGCTTCAACCGATTTCGTCGATCGACTTGTCTTTAGAAAGCTATTAGTGTAAACCTAAATTGGTATAAATTACAGGCATGTACACCACTGGCCATTAAAATTGCTACACCAAGAAGAAATGCAGATGAGGAACGGGTATTCATTGGACAAATATATTATACTAGAACTGACATGTGATTACATTTTCACGCAATTTGGTTACATAGGTCCTGAGAAATCAGTACCCAGAACAACCACCTCTGGCCATAATAACGGCCTTGATACGCCTGGGCGTTCAGTCAAACAGAGCTTGGATGGAGTGTACAGGTACAGCTGCCCATGCAGCTTCAACACGATACCGCAGTTCATCAAGAGTAGTGACTGGCGTATTGTGACGAGCCAGTTGCTCAGCCACCATTGACCAGACATTTCCAATTAGTGAGAGATCTGGAGAATGTGCTGGCCAGGGCAGCAGTCGAACATTTTCTGTATCCAGAAAGGCCCGTACGTGCATTATCCTACTGAAATGTAGGGTTTCTCAGGGATCGAATGAAGGGTAGAGCCATGGGTCGTAACACATCTGAAATGTAACGTCCACTCTTCAAAGTGAGGTCAATGCGAACAAGAGGTGACCGAGAAGTGTAACCAATGGCACCCCATACCATCACGCCGGGTGATACGCCAGTATGGCGCTTCCAATGTGCGTTCACCGTGATGTCGCCAAACACGGATGCGACCATCATGATGCTCAAAACACAAGCTGGATTCATCCGAAAAAATGACGTTTTGCCATTTGTGCGCCCTGGTTTGTCGTTGAGTACACCATCGCAGGCACTCCTGTCTGTGATGCAGCGTCAAGGGTAACCGCAGCCATGCTCTCCGAGCTGATAGTCCATGCTGCTGCATACGTCGTCGAATTGTTCGTGCAGATGATTGTTGTCGTGCAAATCTCCCCATCTGTTGACTCAGGGATCGAGACGTGGCGGCACGATCCGTTACAGCCATGTGGATAAGATGCCTGTCATCTCCAGTGCTAGTGATACGACGCCGTTGGGATCCAGCACGGCGTTCCGTATTACCCTTCTGAACCCACCGATTCATATTCAGCTAACAGTCGTTGGATCTCGACCAACGCGAGCAACAATGTCACGATACGATAAACCGCACTCGCAATAGGCTACAATCCGACCTTTATCAAAGTCGGAAACGTGACGGTACGCATTTCTCCTCCTTACACGAGGCATCATGTTTCACCAAGTCACGCCGGTCAAATACTGTTTGTGTATGAGAAATCGGTTGGAAACTTTCCTCATGTCAGCACGTTGTAGGTTTCGCCACCGAAGCCAGCCTGGTGTGAATGCTCTGAAAAACTAATCATTTACATATCACAGCATCTTCTTCCTGTCGGTTAAATTTCGCGTCGCAGCACGTCATCTTCGTGGTGTAGCAATTCTAATGGTCAGTAGTGTAACTTGAATGGTACATGAGTTATTGGAGGTCAAAGTGGCCGATTACTATCGATCGCGTCAAGCCATAAGTACTCCACAGTTACACGAAAAAAAAACGGTAGCAGCATGCTTATAAATATATTTATTCATCTATGTCTTTGTTTATAACCGATATATGCTATACATGAAGAAATTGGTCAAATCTTTATTATGTTTTAGAAAGCACAGAGACGTTAGGCTACTGGCCTACTTTGCTTGCTATGCCTTTGATAAATGTCTACTTCATTTATTTATGTATTTAATAATGTGTGTTAGAGCCTGTTTATGGTGCAGCCGTAGAAATATTTATTTAATTTCAAGTTATTGAAATGTAAATCCAATATTTCGAAAGTGTTTTATGTTTGTGAGTGTGCCTTGGCTTGAAGAGATGGCGGGAACGCTCTAGCCAATCACAGCGCTGGTGAATTTGGAGACTGGATGGGAAGGGACAGTACGGCACAGGACACAGGAGGCTGCACGGCGCGAGGGAAACACGGTCGCGAGAGAGACTTGGAGTGTGGAGCGGTTTTTGCACGGTTGCGAGAGACTGAAATACTTCGGAGTGTGGACTTGTGAACTTGTGAGATTTCCGAGGTTTCTACAGTGAAGACGTAGTATGCATTTAGAAGTGAATATCTCGCAATTTATGTTGTCGTTCATAACTAATTACGTGCAGTATGAATCTATTGGTTCCCTGTTACTCAACTTATATTTTGCTGGACCATCGGCACCAATAACTGTTTTGCATAAATATACCACATTCTCAAAAGTACTTCTACTATCGTACTCATCATTTAAAGTCGTTACGATAGTACCTGCAGATTTTATTTATTGCAATTCTTTATTTATAAATTTCTACGTTGCATTCGCGATTGTCGAGTGATAGAAACCTTCGACCATTCGATTCATGTGTGTACTCTTATCGTATACAGCAGACTCAGCAGTATTTGGCCTGTACTGCGGCAACTACGAATCCCAGTCTCTAGACAACGAAACCAGCCAAAACTTTTAATATTGCAACTCTGTGACGGAGGGTACATAATTGAGGGCCACCTCACCACTCTTTGGCGTGCACCACTCTTTGGCCATTCTGGGGGCGTGTTAATGACTCCACTCTAGACGTTCTCTTCTGTGAAGACGCGTCAGAGATACACATGCAGCATGTCTCCGACAGTAAAAGCTACACTGCCGAAACCTTCTGTGCACCGTTTGCCTCGAAACATGTCCAGTTGATGCTGCGAGTTCAGAGGCCAGTTGCCGTTTGGTACTAATGCAGTACTGTGTTGCTCTTACACCCAAACAACGATCCTCTCTGTTGTCACACGTGGTCGGTCCTGCCCTGGTATTTGGGATACAGTTTCGGTCTCTATAAACTGTCGCCACTTGCGAAAAACAACAGAACGAATGACGTTGTGCCCTAGGGCCACGTCAGTTTGCGAATCTGCTTTCATTCTTCCTATGGCCACCCTAGCTCAGAGAGTCTTGAAGGCGTCTTATCTGCACCTTGTGAGAGTGTGAACACAGTGACTGTCGGTGTGGGAATTACCCAGCAAATACTACCCTGTATAATAGAAGTACTGACATCATCGTTGGCGTGGTTGTCCGTTGACACGAATGCCATATTCCGTGATGAACACGATCTCTACGGACATCTGTTGACAGTTTGTATGACTACATCGTGAATTAGATACAGGACGGGGAAATAACTCTTTGTTGCTTTAATATTGGATACCAATGTAATTTACTGCTTAACCAGTGATTTAACTCTGACTTTACTTCTTTCTTTGTGTGTTATTAATTTAAGTAGATTCCTGTTCACTTTTCTTTATAGGACGTAATTACATTGGCAACTGTTATTAGTCACTTTACCTGTACTGATAATACAATTACTTTCTTTTATGAATGGTATCAGTGAAATATCTAATAAAAATATTTCGTAATGGTCGACGTTTCTCAAGCACAGGATAGCTATGATACCTTTCGCAAAAATCTAACACTCGATAACCACTTTACTATAATAAAATATTATTTCTTCTTTTGTTTATTATTTTCTTTCTCTTTATTTCTGATTCTTTCATGTTATAAGCTGTCTCTTTTCTTCTCTTGGTGACTTCAGTTGATGTTAAGGGAAAGTTACATTTGCTTCCAATCAGAATCGTAGACCCTAAATTTATTTTTGATCTCCAAGGCTTTACTGAGCTCTTTATTTCAACAGCTCAACGGCGAAACTAGTGATTGAGAGCCACGAAAAGTTAACTTACTCTAAACGACAACAACTAAAAAAATATATTAAAAAATAAAACAAATTGCTTACGTGCCACCATCTCTTTCGGCCTTAACTTACATAATGCAAACAAGATTTAGCCTCTGCAGGTATTGCCTGTTCTCAGACCACCATATAGCGCAATTGTTATTGTCAACTCGTCTGGGTGTTGTGTGATGTCCTTAGGTTAGTTAGGTTTAAGTAGTTCTAAGTTCTAGGGGACTGATGACCATAGATGTTAAGTCCCATAGTGCTCAGAGCCAGTCAACTCGTCACTTGAAGTTAGCAGTAATGGTAGCCTTGTCACGCATTTAAATGCCTTCATTTCTAAATGACATTGCATAGTACATCGCATGACACAGACTCTGCGCATAGTACTTCATGCCTACATAAGGATGCGACAATAATAATGGACATCTCTACCTGTGCGGGAATCAGAGAAATTGTGCGAATGTGGGATGTAGACACACAGTAAGATATGAAAGCTTGGGTCGGTTCTGGAGGCGTACTCGGGTAGCCTGAAAGGCTAAGGCGTCCTCTCTCAATAAGTAAGAAATCCGGGTTCGAGTCCCGATCCAGCACAAATTTTCACTGTCACTAATCAGTCGTGTAGCTAAATTATAAGCGCATTCGCAATTGCGAATACAATACTTTCATTTCATGCAGCTGTCGATTACTGTAGTGTCTGTCCTTCAGACATGCATGCATGTCTCAAACACATTGTATAGTACGTCGTATAACACAGACACTGCAATTGCGAATACATTTCTTTCACATGCTTCATTCTCTGGTGGATTTCTACTGGTGTCTGTCCTTCGGCGGCCAAGGAAATGAATATTAGCACGTTGGCTATGTCTGAGCGCATTTCTTAATGTCTCCATAATTTACTTTCCCGTAATTAATGCACACACGTCAGAAAGGCATAAATGCCGCACCAATTCCTTGCTTATGTTTCGGGGTTTATGTACCCGCATTGTAGCCACGCCTGGTTGCATACACGCTGCAGAAACGCCCTCAAACGGAGATTTTGTGTTCCCCCTTATTGGAAAAAAAGAAATGTCCTTAAATGAGAAGATATTCGTAAGCGTTTCATATTATAGAGTAAAATTCTTCCTCATCATGTATTCGGATTTGTCTTATTCCACCTTTCATTTTCTGTTTCTACTAATTTTCATATTTTATTGTATCAGTATTAATCATCAACTTATCTACGTAAATGTGAGTCAGATGCATCTTTTCATTTTGAATTGAACTGTTCCTGTGGTCCGAGAATCTGTGTTTTACCTCTATGTGTCTATAAATCGTTTAATTCTACTGTTCTGATGCCTTTTACAGTCGCGCCTCTGTCGGTTATCAAGTGTAAATTATGTGCAGCTAAGCTAATTGCCCTTAACAAGAGAAAATCAACGACGTCTTGTTTGTCACAAGGATCGACATATCTATTTTATAAGTGCCAGCTGACTTCATATTCCATTACTTCTAAGGTTATGGTTCCGTCCTTTTACTTTCTTCATACAGGTGTACTTGCCTGTTATTTATTTTATCTGCCACCTATAGTTAGCGAGTCTCTCAATGAGAATATCCTACATCATCCACCACACTTTCCTGAGATCAGAACGGAAAAGCGTATCCGTCTTCAGAATAATAGTCTCCAGAGGTTTTGCCCCGACGTCATCACTGATGTGGGCGAATGTTACCTGCTCCCCGCCCGCGGCCGCACACCGTCCAGGTGTACTCCCGCTCCAGTTCCCACCTTCCTAAAATTCACAACTTCTGTGTGGAATCTACCAACGCCAAAATCCACCCACTTACAGCACGCGTTGTACTCAGTTTGAGACTACAAGTGGGTATACGTCGTTTACTGCTGACATCATACCACAGGGGAAATGACTCCTAGGTGAGATGATGTTTGGTTTGTGGGGCGCTCAACTGCGTGGTTATCAGCGCCCGTACAATTACCCAATCTTTTGCTCAGTCCAATTTCGCCACTTTCCTGGATGATGATGAAATGATGAGGACAACACAAACACCCAGTCATCTCGAGGCAGGTGAAAATCCCTGACCCCGCCGGGAATCGAACCCGGGACCCCGTGCTCAGGAAGCGAGAACGCTACCGCGAGACCACGAGCGACTCCTAGGTGTAGACTGGGACATTCTGGCAACTGCCATTCTGGACAAATGGCATTCTGTGATGTTCAGGTATGGGTCTCAGTTCTATATGTGGCTGTCAGACCGACGAAGAGGTGTCTCTAGACGACGTGATGAAAGGTCACAAGTTATTATTCATTCTCGAGAGACATATCTCTCCAACTCCTGAAAGCGTAGTGTGAGGAGCTGTTGGATGTGACAAAACGACTGATTTGGTAATTGTTGAAGGGAGACTGGATGCTTGGCAGTATGTGGCTTAAGTGGTAAACCTTTTGTGACACCATTCATTCCCATGACACCAGATGACATAAGAGTATTACAGGAGGATAACGCAAAACCGCTCACTGCAGTTCACACCAAGAATGCCTTGAGCAGCGTGCGTATGTTTGACATTCCTACCCGGTACCTTGATAGCCGCTCGTAGACCACGTCTGGTACGCGATGAGCGTACGTATACTTTCATGCCAGCAATCTTGATTAACAGACACAACATTTGTTTCCGGCTTGATAAAAAGTTCATCAAGATGACACTCGGAGATAGTCTGCTTTTGCGACACAACGAAAGCACAGCACAGCGCACCCTGATGTTGATGAAGGACATCAGATCCAAATGGAACGAAGTATTAATCATGTAATATTCAATATGTGTTGATAAAACTTTTGTAATTATCGAACTGGTACTTCATGCTGTACCACTCTCCACTACTGTCATTGGAAAGTCAGTTTTAATGAATTTAAAATTTTGCAGCATTTTAAGTTATCGATTTTCGTCATCTTCCGCCTCCCTCAGTCAGTCAGACAGTGTCTTTTTCAATCATCCTAAGAGGCTTTACACGAGAAAGTTGCTGCAACCTTTAGTGATGGATTCTGTTTAAAGCTACGTACTGAACGCGACTAACATTAATGAAAGTTATTAATTCTAAAATAGTTGCACAATATGTCGACGTGTCAACTGTCTTCTTCAAGTGCTGCAAGTTGTAACTTTATGCATAATCGCTGTTGGACCCCAACCAGTGTGAAGAAGTCACCTTGTAGATCGTCGAAATATTTTGCTGAAAATGGAAACAACAGCTCGGCTGAATACCCAGATGCACACCATTAAATAAGTTGAGCACGTTACACTCGCTTTATTTTCACAAAATAATGTTTTGGGTCAACGACAGTTAATTTTACTTACTTTAACAAAAAAGAATTTGCAACTAATTTTATAATTCTAGTGTGTTACCAGTGTCGACAGTACCCCTTAAGCCGACCCGACACCGATTAGAGCGGGCAAAACGGCATAAGGGGTTCGACGCAGCGCAGCTTGTCCGTTGTGGACCACAAAACACGCCCCTCTGCGCAATATCGAACAAGTTCCAGTCAGTGTCGGTACATCAAAGGAAATCGTCCGTGAGCGGCTGTTTGGACGGCGTTTCCCTCCTTTTTTGATTCACGCGCACACACACTCGAATACTGCTGCGCACCTACGTCCACTCTGCTCCATTCTGCGCAGTTCTGCGTCGCTACTCGCAGTTCTGTGCTGCTCTGTGCCGCATGTTTGTGGTGTGGACGTGGCTTTACGAACAGCTTGTTCACTATCGCTGCTAGGCGCACCTATAACCCGGCAGGGGTGCTTTTCTTGCTGCTAAGAGTCAGCAATGCCCAAGCGCTACCGGCCACTAGCCAGAATGCGAGGAGCAAGTCGTGGTTCGGGTTCTGCGCTATCAGATCGGTTGTTTTCGCAATTTTGGGGAAAATATATTTCGGGAGGTACTTTCTGTGGAAATGGAAACCTTGAGGAAGTTTTCGGGAAAGAAAATTCCGGTACGGGGGAAATTGGGAAACATTTTTATCTGCCTAGCCTTCCTACTGATGGAATCTGTCATAGTTTAGTTCAATCAACACATGCTTAGTTTTTTACATATTCATTAGGTATCAGACCAGTCGACATACCTTTCTTTTTTTGTGTGAACGATAGGCTCACCGCGGTAATACCTCTTTGTGACATTACTAAGAAGTGTGCATGCCAGGCTTCGACCATTTGATATGTTTTGTCAACTTTCCTGGGCCTATCAAGTTCTCAGGAGACGCCATATTGGATTTCATCTTATAGTTGAAGCTTGTATTCGATTGGTTCTATATTACAACGTATCTTCTGTGAATATATGTTATTTCAAGTAGTGAGGCTCTCTCGAAACCACTTCGGTATTAGTATGATTTGTTGTTAAATACACCCATGTTCATAAATTAAGGATAGTGCTGATAAATGGTGAATCAATTCTCTGGTGGGCAGTTTGCTGGTTTAAATCACCTCGGGGTAAGACCATACGGTGCATTTGACTTGCGGTCGTCGCACGGTGGCGCTGGCAGCAGTCCACATACGTAGTGGTGTGTTGGTGCATGTCAGAGTACGGTGCAGCGAGTAAGTGTGGATACGTTGTCAGTCGTTCTAATGGTGACTGTGTGTTGAAAATGGCTCAGAATACATATTGATGACGTTATGAGGGGTAGAATACTACGGCGACTGGTCAAACATAGCAGGTCTGTGTGCCACAAAGTGTGATCTCAAGATTATGGCAACGATTCCCAGTTATGTGTAGTGCCACGTTGTGTGGCACCACATTCTGCAATTACCCTTAATTTATGAGCTTGAGTGTATAAGGTAAAGAGAGATCGGCGGTTAAGTCACGAAATTCATGTGTTTACAGTAGTGTAGTGAATAGAGGTGTCGAGTTACAAAGTGAGATACAGGTAGTACGCTGCTCGTAATTCAAATGTTTTCATCTTTATGGTCAGCCTATTGTTCTTATTTCGGATTAAAAAAAGCAATAAAACAATGTTTTAAACGAATAGGTAACTTTAAAATATTTGGGAACAGTTGCCGAAATGGTATCATTTTGGGAAATTTGTTTATCTACTATAGGGGAATTCCGAAAACTCAATCTGAAAGAGCTGAGTGGGTTTCACATCGAACCTTCACATGCAGCTGAGTGGCACCGAAATTGTGCGAACAGTTTGCAGATGTGATGAGTATTGGGTTTGGAAGTTTTTTTGTCGAATGTTACGGTGATTATTGAGTTTATTCGCGAGTGATGCGCTTAATTACACAAGAAATCTGTGGACGAATGAGTAGCGCCATTCTTAGTCAGCTGCATCTGTCGGCAGTACATATTACTACTTGAACACTTACAAAATCTACCTTGGACTGTCAGGGCGTACCAGGTTAATTTGGAAAAGCAATGCGGCACTGGCCAACTTCAGTATGGAAGTGCCATAAATTTAACTGTCAATAGGAGTATGATTGGGCCTAGGCACTGTTAGGAAATGTGTTACTTACTGTAGTGGACTGGCAAGACAGCCAATCCACTAGGAGGAAGCCGAAAGGCACGCGTTTAAGCTCACGCAGGCTGGCGTGAGGTCTGGAACTGGACAAAGACGTTATAGTAGCAAAGAACGTACGTAACTACTGGAATACTTAACTTTAATTCATAATTGGTGGACATCGCTCTTGACGGTACATGTTTTACAGCATCAATAGTAACTGGTAATGGCACCTTGTTAGGTCGTAGCAAATGACGTAGCTGAAGGCTATGCTAAATATCGTCTTGGCAAATGAGAGCGTAATTTGTCAGTGAACCATCGCTAGCAAAGTCGGCTGTACAACTGGGGCGAGTGCTAGGAAGTCTCTCTAGACCTGCCCTGTGGCGGCGCTCGGTCTGCAATCACTGATAGCGGCGACACGTGGGTCCGACGTATACTAACGGACCACGGCCGATTTAAAGGCTACCACCTAGCAAGTGTGGTGTCTGGCGGTGACACCACATTTACAGAATCAATAAACGATGTAAAATGGTAATATGTACCACTATATTTTGAAAGCGACAGTTTTCTATTTAAACTTGAGGAATTGTGGTATTAATTGTAAAGTAGAAAGACACGTTTTCTTCGTAGGCAGCACGATCAGATTTTGCAGCGGAGCGTGTTCTCTCTGCTAGGCATCCCTTACCCACTTCCGCTCGGCGCAAACTAAACTGTTTCAATGGAGCATGAGCCAGAGATATATAGGAAGGATAGTTTCATTACGGTTTAAGTGAGAAAACGATAACGTGGTCATAATACTAATGGAAAGCTCAAGGCGACTTTCGTGGGTTGTATTTATTTCACACAGACAAACTAAAGATTTGCAGATGGACTGTTACTGAGGTACGTCAGTGCATGTCATTGCCAGGTTGAAATCAGTTTGAAGGAGCATTGGCTGAAAGTGGAAGAAGTCAGCTGGCATTCCTGGGCGGCTGTGTGAAGACGGAGGGCTATGCATGCCACACGATTGCATCCAGAGATGGGCTTGGACTTACTTCTGCCGTCTTAAATGCGCTAGCAATCACTGCGATTGAAACTGAAGTACCCGAGCGACCTCCACGTTGTAGTTAAACTGCGTACATCTGACCCATTAATCAAGTGTCCCCATGAGAAGCCTTGCATCAGAAAGCCCCACACTAAGAGAATCTCTTAACTAGATTTTTGAAAAATTGCCGTGGGTGTGCTCATCCAACTGATTATCCAGCTTGGATTCTTAGTCTGGCCAATTGTATTCGCACACTCATCAAGACGATCACATTCGCGAAGGAAATTTCTCTTTGAAAGAATTTCTGCTCTATCTTGATCTACGGTTAGTTCCTCTGATATCTAAAAGCCCTTTGTCCAGTCGAGGAACGCATTTGTCAGATATCTTCGACAGAAGCCTCTACTGTTCTAACACCACCACCTCTAAAGCCCAATAACACGCCATGGGTCAAGTCCCTTGTTCCCGCAGCTACAAAGGCCCCTGAAGCTTCATTGCCCAGCAAGGTGCCTCTGTTTGGGGTGGTATTGTTCGGCGAACCTGCTATCTCCCTTTGTACTCCACAGCAGCTGTAGTCCCCTCCAGACAACAACACATTACGAACACTTCCAAGTTCAACCAAGACAAGAAACACCTGACAGATAGACTGAGATTAGTATTTCTATGCACGTGAAAAAAGTTTGAGTGCCTGATTATTACGCAGACATAAATAACATTCTTAGGTGGTAACTGTATCGCGTAGCACAGTTTATGATGGTGTTTCGTATATACAGTGGCTTTAAATTGCCGTAGTTCATTAAAATGAGGGAAACATCTTGTGTTTTTTCTTTGTCTACTTATTTTCTTGTTCTGCGACAGTTAAGTTGACAGTTTCTTGAAGCAAATCAGCATAAATCACTGGTATTAAGTATTGTGAAGTAATACTATTCAGAGTACTTTGGCTTGAGCAAACCCTGTCACGTTTTCCATAGATTTCACTACACTACGTTAGCAATCGATGGAAAATTGTTCAGCTTTAGATACCAACAGAAAGCAATTAATTTTGAAGTAGTGTTGTCTCAGTAGTAGATAAGAACTAATGCTCAATAAACCGTTAGCAAATATTAAAGGACGAATAAAATTCTAAATGGTTCAGGGTATTAAAAGAAAGTGAGATACAGTCGACCCAAAAAAATTTCAATAGTACAGTCACTGATATCAGTAGAAACTGTTAAAGTAAAGTGTAGCCACAATGTTTCCAACTCCACTGGAACTGCATTGGTACTGTTTGGAAGTTTACATTGGCATGTCGCGTACTTTTATACCCATGCGCTGAGAGTCCATTAACATAGTTACAGAAAATGTGTCTTTCAGTTAAGATTTGCGCATATAATCTCGTTGACTAACTCCTCCGTTGATTTGTCATGTAATATTCCATCTCAACCAGTATGAGACCAAGTTAAACATCGAACATCAAAGAGCACTTCAAGTGTAGATATTCACTTTTATTGCGCTATTTAATTATCACTGAGATGAAATATTTTCAATCACAATCTATTTTAATGATCTTACTCTCTGGCTTCCTGTCCATTGCCTAAGGTCAGGTTTGTTGCGTGGTGGCTAAAACACATTCTTCCATTTATTTTCATATTAGCCATGTCTTTAGAAAGCCTTCAACGCTCTAATTCATGATTTAAAAAACACAACACTGCACTACCTACGTTTTTCCGTGCATAGCACGATACATTTAGAGGATTTACTCTCATTATCAAGTATAAATATTTACCTTAGTATTCTATATGATGTTAGCGTTTGTGTTTTTCTGCGTCTATTGATCTGCTGTCGCTCTTTTTTTTGTTGTTTCAGCACAGTCATAAATCATAAATCATGTGAATTTGCTACGTTACCTTTTCCATCATTAATTTTATTAACATTAGAAAAGTTTTTCGCGATCAAACGTCTACAGACAACTCAGATGGATTATAAATATCGTGAGAAGAGTGGAATAGTGCCATCACAGGACGAAAGATAAATACAGATTCCTTGAACTGGCGCGCAACGCCAATATTTATAACCTTGCATTTCCGGTGATAATTTTCGTGAAACTGAGTTCTTTAATTATAATAATTTTGTAATTAGGACGTTACAATTTTGACGAAAGTATACATTTTTAAAAATGTGTGAATTAAGTTGACAAGAACACAGGATTGGTTATTCAAATCTTAGTCACTTTTACAATACTATAATATATTCAATAACTTTTCAGATAAATTATTTTTGGGGAAAGAAACGTTTTCTTTCAAAACTGGAAACAGAAAGTTTCAGTCAAGGAATATCATGGTTATTAATACAAATAACTTTAACCTGTGTAGAAATTTTATGTAATACGTACTCTGAAGTTATGGTAATTTCATCACATTTCTTTACATAGAAAGTTTTTAATAAATCTGGATACAGTATTACAGTCAGAAGATCGACAACTAACTAGTGAATAACAAAGTTTAATGTGAAAAACCTGTAATAAAATGTCAGACATACAGATAACACATTATGTATAAGACAGTATAAAAGAAACACATTATGTATTTATCATACAGTATAAAAGAAACACATTATGTATTTATCAGACAGTATAAAAGAAACACAGAATGGTGTTCAGATGTTTAGTTCCCCCATTCGTTTTTAGTTATTTCTTTATTTTAAAATAACACTTCCGTCAGAGATATGTGCTGCACTGGATTATAGCTCAAAAGAAATTAGTTACAACACTAACTGAACTAAATATTTACGTATTTGTGACTAAATGTATCGCATAATTTAGATGTCAATATCGAGTGCATTTATAAGCGTTGGTATAGACTAATACAGTAATGGAAGTTTACCTAAATTCAATTCATTTATTAAGTATCCAGATAAAAAGTGATGATGTAATAGAAGGAAAATTCAATATGCAATTTCTGTTATTCGATGGAATTTCAGACTCTGAAAATATTCGAGAAAGAAAGTAGGGTGGTAGCCTCTGCGGTATTTATTCCATGGCGTTTATCTTATTCGTATTCAGTTTGGATTTCTCTCGGTACATTGCGCTAAAGTTACGCTGCCACTTTTTCGTAAACTGAAATTGCTTCTGCGGTTGCCATAACTTTGAGATTTAATTGTCCGTTAGTAATGCTGCAGCGGAGCGCAGGCCACAGCGACAGCGGAGCTGGTTCAGACGATCGTTCCTCTGGGATCAACTGCAGCTGCGGCAGACAGCGCACCGCCTAATGACTGCTGGAACACGGCGAACTCGACTCGCAGACCTGAAAATGGTGCTGTTAAACGTTGTTGTTTCTCGTGTTCGAGTGCTTGTCGGGGCGAAATTATTGGCCACACAGCATTGATATTGTAGTTCTCAGTTCAGGAACTACCAGGTTAGCACGTACAAAATAAAATGTAAAGTCTGTAGCGCTCAACCTGGTAATAGTCTACTGGCCTGACTACAGTTTAAATGCAGTCTTTCGTTCGCCGCGGAGCTAGGAGGAGGAGGGGTGGCGACCCATTTCCCAGACTGCTTTTCACTCCCGGTACTCCATTGATAGCAGGTCGAGTGGACGTGTGGCCGTCTTGATGGGATTGCAACGAGAAAAATTCCCCTCAACTATCCGCGATTTTGCATGAGAGCTAATAGTCCTCCAATCATTAGACCACCGCGGACACGTAACATACAGGACGATTCACTAACTGTTACCACCTAGAATAACTCCGAAAGTATCATAGTAACTGAAAAGTTTGTAAGACAAATGTTCTATGCGACAACGGAAGCCGTAATATCACGTTGGCTTTTTGTTGCTAGGTGGGGTCGCGTCAGAGATATGAAGGTCAGCTTTGTTTATTTTTTGTTTTTTAATGGCATGCTATAGTTTGGTACGCATTTTCTGATAGCGGCTATCGAGACGAATCCAATGATGTGTAACAGTAAGGTCTTTGAAGATCAACAAGGTCAAAAAGGTAGCATGAACGTCAATATACAGAAGGTGTTCGAAGTGATCACCATTGGAATCAGTGTAGGGCTGCAATCTTCTTATCATTGATTGAGTGGTATTCCTTATCTCTTCGGCACTTATCGATGACAAGCTCTGACAATTCTCTCTCGTTGTTGTTGTTGTGGTCTTCAGTCCAGAGACTGGTTTGATGCAGCTCTCCATGCTACTCTATCCTGTGCAAGCTTCTTCATCTCCCAGTACTTACTGCAACCTACATCCTTCTGATATATATAGTGCAAACAGTAAATATTCGCCGAATATGGCATATCCATCTAACGCGCCATTGACATGTAAACACCATTCGACGGTTTCGCAATACAACACTATCAGGAATGGTAAGACTAGTATCGTCGAATCAAGCGAATATGAATGATGTATTCGTTCGGAGAAAAAGACCATATTCTTCTCATTTACGGAGAATGCCAACGAAATTCACTGATGGCTAGAGACTTATACACTGAAAGATATCCTCAACGTACTTACACTACACGTCGTACATTTAAATATGTGTATGATAAATTGAGAACAACTGGATCTTTAATTCATCGGAAACTAATCCGGCAAAGGAAAGTAACTAACGAGGAGACGGAAATTGGTACTTTTCCCACTATAGTTCGAGATCCGTGTGTTACTTTGCGTCAAATCGCAAGGGAATCTGGCATGAGCCAGAGTAGTGTTGTTAGTGTTCTGTATCATCATAAATATCGTCCTTACCAT
Organism: Schistocerca cancellata; assembly: GCF_023864275.1. Taxonomy (NCBI): domain Eukaryota; kingdom Metazoa; phylum Arthropoda; class Insecta; order Orthoptera; family Acrididae; genus Schistocerca; species Schistocerca cancellata. Next base: position 319,741,700 of record NC_064630.1, on the reverse strand, counting down.
ATAAGTCTCCACCAAGTATTAACCGGCCGGGGTGGCCGAGCGGTTCTAGGCGCTACAGTCTGGAGACGCGCGACCGCTACCGTCGCAGGTTCGAATCCTGCCTCGGGCATGGATGTGTGTGATGTCCTTAGGTTAGTTAGGTTTAAGTAGTTCTACGTTCTAGGGGACTGATGATCTCAGATGTTAAGTCCCATAGTGCTCAGAGCCACTTGAACCATTTGAAGAAAATATGTCGGTAGTACAAAACAAACAGTATTATGAAGAATTTGACTGCTCAGTGAACAGCGAGAAGTAATAGAGTAAAATTAGCAAATGAGATGACAGGAAGAAGAAATAAATCAGAGATGGGAGAGGCATCGACAGTTTACGAGGTTACAGAGATGGTGGTTCTCTGATGCACACGAGGAAAACAGTTGGGATATGTTGAGAGGGAAGCTACAGCGATGATGACAAACAAAACACCAATCTCCTCTTGAAGTCAGATTGGATTTGGGTCACATGCATATTACAGGATAATTATGGAACGGTGACAGGTATTTGAAATGTGAGGAGAGGTTCTGAGGACCAGGTAACAGCGTGCTACAAAATATGAAGCTGCTGGAAATAAACTGTGGCACTAACATTAAACCAATTCAAGTGGCGCCGAGTAGCAATAGTTAACAAAATGACAAAAATAGAAGGAATCAATAAAGCGTCAGTCATGATAAATATTACTTTTTATATTGTAGTTTTGACGTCTGAAGGCACTTCAGAAGAGAGGGTTTCTTACATTTCTCAGTAATTAGAATACAGGTTGCGCGGAAAATAGTCCCATAGTGCTCAGAGCCATTTGAACCATTTTGAACCAAGTATTAACTGATACCGATTGTATACGTCGCATTGAATTCTGCCGACGGGCTCAACTTCAGATTCTGAGGGATGACACATTTATTAATTTGATTTTATTTACTCCTCGATGCTACATTCACGAACCATGGAAAAGTTAATCTGCATAACATGCATTATCGTGCAACTGAAAATCCATGTTGGCTGCGGCAAGTTGCACACCGAAAATCGTGGTCGACGGATGTATGGTGTGGCATTCTGTAGGACAGAATTATAGGCCCCTATTTCGTCGAAGGAAATCTTAATGGCAGAAAGTACACTACATTCCTGCAAGAGACATTAGGTCTCTTATTGGAAGAAATACCTTTAGGAACGAGGAACAGAATGTTGTATCAACACGATGGGTGTCCGGCACATTTTTCGCTGATGGCTACAAATGAGTTGCAGTGACAATTCCCAAATCGTTGGATTGGACGCGGAAGAGACGTGTCGTGGCCGGCTCTTTCGCCAGACTTGACGCCTCTGAATTTTTTCTTGTGGTGATTCGTAAAAGACATTGTTTATAAAGACGTTCCTACTATGCCTGAAGATATGCGAGAGAGAATTGTCAGAGCATGTGCTTTGATAAGTGTCGAAGAGATAAGGAATACCACTCAATCCATGATAAGAAGATTGCAGCACTGCATTGATACCAATTGTGATCACTTCTAACACCTTCTGTAAATTGACGTTCATGCCACCTTTTTGATCTTTTGGTCTCAAAAGACCTTACTGTTACACATCATTGGATTCGTCTTGATAGCGCTATCAGAAAATAAGTACCAAACTATAACATCCCATTAAAAAAAAAAAGTTGACCTTCATGTCTCTGACGCGACCCCACCTAGCAACAAAAAACCAACATGATATCATGGCCTCCGTTGTTCGATACAATATTTGTCCCATAAAATTTTCAGCTACTATCATACTTTCGGAATTATTCTAGGTGGCAATGGTTAGTGACTCACCCTGTATATCAAATAACAGAGTATTTCATCAACCAGAGCATGTATTACCCTGCAGTTTTGTAATTTAATGGAACGGAGAGAACCAATAGTATGTGTTTTTCGAGTACCGCTTATACGAAAATTCCCTGCAGGGGCCAAGCAGTTATGCTGTTACCTGAACCAGGTGACCGACGTTTCGTACGCCCAGTAGGCACTCCTACAAAACAAATTTTAATGTAGCAGTGTAGTAGTTGGTCGTAGGTTGTGTTCCAAAAATAAACAGCATACATACAGAAGTGATGACACTTTCAGCAGGACCTGACCATCATTTTGCAGGACAATGCTCAATCACGTACAGTGAAAACTGTTCGTGATTTGTTTGACTGATGGGGCTGCTAAGTGCTATACCACCTACTGCACTCCCCTGACTTAAGCCCACGTGAGTTCAGCTTGATTTCTAAACTGAAAGAAGCACTTCACGGCATTCTCTTCAGAACTGCTACAAATTCGTCGGGCAATAGACCGCGCCCCTCGAACTGTCAACACAACTGGCACTGCTAAGAGTATCGTACGACTTCCACATAGCTGGCAACGGTTTGTACACAATTCTGGTGACTACTTTGAAGGTCAGTAAAACTATGAAACACGAATCTATTTTGTACGATCTGTAAATAAATAGTTGCCACTGTTAATGTTCCAGTCGTCGTATGTAAGTAAACAGCATTATTATTGACAGAGGCTTGTTGCGGTTTCCTTCTTTGCAACAAACAACTTGTATTTTGGAAACAGCCACGGTCTCACAGTGTCAGTTTTCGACGATATGCATAGTGCACTAATATTCGTCCACTAATATTCAATGAACTGTGGATGAAGCCCGACCAACAGGCATTACATGCATTGATAAAAAATTATAGTTCATTGAGAATGGCTAGTTTCTAACTGAAATTTAGATCTGCCAATAAAATTTTAAAAGGACGACTGATAGCTGAAATTTGTTATTTACTAGTCAATATAACAGTCGCTTCGTGGAACAGCCTTCAGAATGAAACGTAACCTGGTGAATATTTTATTACTTTATTTGCGAACTATAATGCTGAACACCGCCCAGTATCACCCGAAGCAGCCTAAAGTGGAATGATCTTATAATACAAATTATAATGAAAGAGGGTGCGTGTGTAAGCTTCATTGGAAAAATGTTAATCAAATGTAATTCACTCACGAAAAAAGGGGCTTACGAAACACTTGTACGGCTGATTCTCCAATTTCCTCCTCAGTTCTGGACTCTTACAGGTTGCAGCAGTAGAAGAGATATAGAAGATCCAACGAATAGCAGAGTGTTTCACCACAGGAGCGTTTAATCAGCGCGAGAGCGTTACAGAGATACTCAACAAACTACTGTGGCAAAAGAAAGCTACAATACTGACGTTGGGCGCTGTGGAGAGATTTACCTCTGAAATTCGGAGAGAGTACAAGTCGGGCAACTTATTGCTCCCTCGGCCCAGAAAGAATCTGTACCGACAAAATCAGACAAATTAGAGACCATGCGGGAATTTAACAACAAACGTTCTTGTCATGCTAAATTCTAGAATAGAGCAACAGAAACTTTTCCCTCTGGAATTTATAGCACACGAGAATGGGTTGGCATATTAGCACTATGAAAACTTTTCCCAGTACGTCAGAGCAATTAAAAATACTTATTATTATGCAGTTTCACGACGCTCTAGGCAAATGTTCAAAAATGGCAAACCTGAGCAAAAATATAGATAACTGAAATTATAATTACTGCAAAAAGATGTAAATCACGTATTCATGTAATTATCAGGTTATCTTCTACTGATACCATGCCACTGAATAGATTACCTATGTCATTATTCGAAGGAAATTGACCGACCAACCTAATACGATTCCTACGTAAAAATTTACGCACGGAATGAAAGGAAAAAAAAGATCTCAGCTTAGCGATATCGAATAAATATCGAGAGAAACGTAACGTGTTTGGTCGCTCTACCCTCAAACAACTCGTCAAAAATCTTTTCTTTACTACCTCTTAAAAGAAGGACACAAATATTCATACAAAGTTATAGTTATTATCATGGGATATGGTCAGATCTAATACTACAATTAATAAGTTGATTAGTTATTTAGATCTTCCACAGATCATTTTTTGCCCAAATGAGGTGGAACGAGTCAGCTTACAGGATAGGTATGCATATTTACCAGTTTTTAAGTACAAATTCTTCAGTTGAATAGAAGAAGCTGTCCAGGAGAACTGATGTTAAATTAGATCTAGAACTTGCTTCCCTGCGTGTCATTCATTTTATTTTACTGGTAAAGTGATCAAAAAATGTTATTGCTGTATAGTGAACTCCTCTCTGAGCCACTGACAACGGGTAATAAAGGTCGTTTTCCCTTTAGTGTGTACATCACTGTTCTTCTCACATTGTGATGGATAATTTAAGACGAATTTCAGTAGCGAAAATATGTTTTTTGACGGCGTAGTTAAAATGCCTAGCTCCTTGAAAAGTTATCTACATGATGTCCTTGGGTGAACAGTACATATTATTACTACTACTCGCTGTTGCTTTCTCTCTAATGGGATTTATTGTAACGCTAGTATAGTCTGCAAAACGTACCCATTTGCTTGTTGAATGTCAAGTGGAAGGTCAATCGCATATACAAGGAATAGGAGTGGAGTCAAAATGAATTTTGTAGAGCCCCCTTTGTGACTGTACCTCAGTCACTAAAATTTTCTACCTTTCCGATATCGTGTGAATTATTCAGCACAAACTTTTGCATTCCGTTTGTCAATCATGATCCAAACCAACTTTGTGTAAAGTTCTCAGTTTCGTAAAACTCGGAGAGAATAATGATCTACACAATAGAAGACCTTGTAGAGATCACAAAGAAAACAAACCGGCAACATGATATTATAAAAGTCTTCTACTGTTTGCCGATTGAATGTATAAAAAGCGTTCTCAGTCGGACAACTTTTCTGGAATCCAAACCGTGACATGCTAAGTAAATTGCTTCCACTTAAGTGTGCGACTACTCTTGAATACACTTTGGAAGAAGATGTTAGTAAGAAAACTGGACGATAATTGTTCAAACCTACCTTGAAGCCTTTCTTATGAAGTGGTTTAATATCTACATATTTTAACCAGTCTGGAATTACACTCTTCCTTCTTCAACTAAAGCATTTAATCCTATATTTGCTGGTACTTTTAGAAAATGATTCGTAAAACTGTTTGCAGCTTGTGATTCATCAGCCTCAACGTTGTCAAATAGTTTGATTGTTAGGGAATCTTGTAAACTACCTGGTTGTACTCTTCTCCCATTTGGCGATGTCCGATATAGTTTTAATCTTATTATCCGCATTATCTATTTATGTCAGGACATGCATACATTTGGACGTTTTAATGACTTTTCTTTAAATACTACAATATTTTTGTAGTTTGCAAATAATGTCGAATCTTGAGTTTCTCTGGCATTTACATAAATTTCCCACTTCCTCTTGTATGAGATTTTAATTCCCTTAGTTATCCACACCTTACTTTCTCCTAATGGAAGTTTTGGATAATTGTTTAGGAAAGAAACTTCCAGATACTGACACAAGTGTACAATGGAATATTTGTATTTGACATCAGTGTCTCTTTCCACACGTACCTCATTCCATAATACCCCTTTTAGCTTACTTTTACAGCATTGTATCCTGTTCCCATTAATAAACCTCACTGCTTTGTATGAACCTGCCTCTAGGTTGAAAGACGCCATGCCGTTTATTTCCATTAACTGTACATCATGATCAGACAGTCCATTAACAAATGGGTACAGATTAATTGTTTCAGCCCGAGCATTGTTTATGCAAATATTACCGGTGTCCTACTACTTTTCTGCACAAGAGTTGGGAAACTGACTACTTAAACTACACTGAAACGCCAAAATAATAATTCTCATTCATTTTTATCATAAATAGCTGAAAGTTTTCTAGAGGGGATCTACAGACTATTCCTATTATCAAAGAGTATTCGGCAGTACGACTCACAAGCACGTGTTTTTAGGTTCTGATCAACACAAAAATTACTTGTTTCGATATTTATAACTTTGTGCTCAGATTGTATATAAGTTGCAAATTGCAGTCACACATATCAAAAAAGAAAAAAAAGAAAGTAGTACCCCATAGAATGGCGAGAAGAAATAAAATGCCTTATAATTTGTTTCCCAGCAAAAGATATACACACAGCGCTTTCGTTTGGCTTCTTTAGCAAAAGCCTCTGACCTAATGTTTTTATTACTTATAGCATAACTTATATAGAAAAACAAAAACGGAAATTCGGTACATATCACAGTATTAATATGTTTCCATTGCTATTTTTCATTTCGCATTTAAGACAGTTATGAATTTACATGGGGGTAATGCAAAAATATATATTTGGCTAGCGTATATAACGTTATACAATGATGGGTGGAAAAGATCGTGTACCAGAACGGCCTACGCCACACGCCGTAACATTGCCTTCGCAGTATAGATGTAGGTGTGAAACGACATCTAGTATTTCCGGCTATCGCTGTTTCACTCTAAAGGAACGTCTCCTATGATTTGTTTGTGGTTTAAGGACTATACGTTAGAGATATTGTTGTGAACTGAGATAGGAGTTATGAACCTGCTCATTAGGGAACAGTAACCCAGAGCCAGTAACAACGAGTCAAGGGGGGGGGGGGGGACGAAAGAATCTTCGCTACATGTTTCAAGGAAGGAGGGTTATGGAAGGCGTTCGTTTTATTCAGACAGGTAACTATTCGTAATTTTTCTCCATTGTTCCGAAAAGTGTTTAAAAATACCTAAATATTCAAAGTAAAACATCTGTAAGAAGGAAACCTTAATTCCTATCAGACGAATAGGTTTTGAAAGACAATCACTGTGATGTATGCCGCTGCCCACATATCTGTGTAAGCTTGTACATGAAAAAAAGAATAATCACATGTGAGCCGTACAGCGGTCTTACACGATATCCTAGATGGCCACAGGTCCAAAATGATTGGAACCCCTGCTCAGCGTCTGAGCTGTATTAATAACTTTCAGTAGATTCCTCACCGCCTCTTACTGGGTATGCAGGGGACTTTTGCTGTAGGGCGAAAGTACAACAGATTTACCGAAATGTGTGAGCGATAAATTGGGCAGTGATTTGTGCCCGTATCGCTCAGTCGGTTAAACTATGGCCCTTGAATGTCCCTAAATGGCATACAATTTTAATCTGTCAGGACGAACCTCACCACATTTTATCTTCTCCTTTCCACAGGCTATATTCCCGCATACAGACCCTCAAAAAAGTGCATTTTCTCTATGAGGTTGTTAATCATTTTTTTTCTTTTTTATGCTAATCAGTATCTCATTTGGTTCCATTCTATCTATAATTCATTTCTGCGCACATCGTTCTCCCCATATCTGCATTTTTGCCGCTTATAAGTGTGATACGAGTGGGTACTAATTGGTGGCCATCCGAAGATTGGAATCGGAGCTCGTGTGCCTCAGCTGCAAGATCACTGCTCACAACAGGCAGTTGCACAGGTTCAAGTCGCGTTGAGGAGCAGGGTGTTAAAGTGTCGAAAATGATAAGTGGAACGACGATTGAGGGACTTTTCAACCCCCTATTTCAATTTCTGGCAATTCTGTTAACATCTTAAAATATTAAGTGGGCTGTGAGATGGTTGTGCAGTACGGAAATCACCTCTCAGCTCTCTCTACTGATATTACGGCTATACTAAACGGTGTTGCTGCTCTTGCACGCCTTTAATTTTTATCTAAGTTTTTTTTTCCTTCACTTTAGGCAGTGGAACCTTAGGCAAATTTCTGTTAGTACAACAAAAATATCTATAAAATTACAAAATACTATTAAATTTCTAAGTTAAATCAAATGGTTCAAATGGCTCTGAGCACTATGGGACTTAACATCTAAGGTCATCAGTCCCCTAGAACTTAAAACTACTTAAACCTAACTAACCTAAGGACATGACACACATCCTTGCCCGAGACAGGATTCGAACCTGCGACCGTAGTGGTCGCGCGGTTCCAGACTGAAGCGCCTAGAACCGCTCGGCCACACTGGCCGGCCATTTCCAAGTTACTATACAAGGATTCATGTACGTCATAACTTATATTTATCTACTGACATAAGCAGCAATCTTGCATTTTCTTTAAATCTCGTTATGTTACATTCTCGTCCTGTTGGTTGCTGGACATTTTCTGTAACTCAGATCAATGTAATTTCACACGTTACAAACAACTAATCAAAGATTTCGGTTAGTAAACAATAGTAACAGTTGTGAGTTATATCGCCAAGCCACAGAGTTTCCAATTCAAGATCTATTAGAATACCCTAGTATTTCGATAGATTTATTTTATAGAGAGGAACAATTGTATTTTGTGCGTTTCAAGTAAACTTTGACATACCAGAACGTTTAGTTTTTGGAATTAGTTATAGGATTATGTTAAGAACGACGTTCTGTCGAACAGCACATTTATAGGTTTATCAATATTCACTACTGCTAAGGTACATTGATTACTCTCGAACCACCTGTCATTATCACTTTTCCTTCAAGGCCAGACGCCGCTCGGTACTAGGGAGAAGTGATGCTTTCGAACTCACACTCAGCGACTTTATACCACCGTTTCCAACTTTTTTTTCACACAAATAATCTCCCTTTTCAATTCCAGTCCAAAAACAAATTGTTGTTTATATCATTGGTTCGCCTCATTTCGGGTTCCTAGTACCGATCGGCTGCTTTTTTTTCCTATTAAATGCTCGTTCGCAGTAATGAAATCAAATCTCTCTCTCTCTCTCTTTCTCTCTCTCTCTTTCTCTCTCTCTCTCTCTCTCTCACACACACACACACACACACGCGAAATGTGGCGTGTTTGCGTTGTAGGTGGGAGGGTGTAGAAGCAGTTACGAGGGATATTACCAGTCGTCCGTTAGAACAGACAGCCGGCAGCCAAAAATCGAATTACAAATCCTCCCGCCTTATTGGCTCATCAGTAATTCTGAACGGAAAACGACAGTCCCTGATTATTTTCCTCTTGCTGTTCCCTTTACTGCATCCTTTAATTGCGTGCTTGGCGCTTCAATTCGAACAGCTTCCATCTTGGTGGCCTACGAAATTCTTCTCTGTCCGTTCTGATGAATTTCTGGTATTCCGTATCTAAACAATTACTTTCAATGGGCTACTAACGTTACATCTTTATCTATTTCGAAACAGTTTCCAATCCTTCAGAAGTCGCAATTTATTCCGATGGCTCTGACCATTCTAAGGTCCAGGAAACTACTATGTGGCCGGATACTCCAACACAGATGCCTGGGAAAGCTGTTACGCAATTTGGTTTATTGTAATATACGATTTTATTTGTTATTCGTGTCCCTTGTTTGAAGAGTGCGCATCTCAGGTGGAATTTGACTCAAACAACACTGTATTACGAAGCAGTTTATTTCAAAACATCGGTTGACCGGAATAGAAGTAAATACCGAAACACATACGACAGTAGCATAAACAAATCAAACAAGGCGGCATCAGCTACTACTTATCATTACAGTATCTGCCACCATGTTCTTCACTGCATGATCTCAAAGACTAGCGGTCAGCGTTCTCTTACTTCAGAAACATTTCTAAGTTGATGGTACGTTGCTATGAATTTTATAGGTGATTCACTTACTACTTTCCCACGTTTGTTCCTGAGTTCGAATTACATGCGAAGAAATGCGTTACTAACTTAATTTTCTGATAGTAAGTATATACCATTTTCGATTAGAAATTCAGTTTCGTGGAAATATTTTTTTGTTCTATAATGAGGCATGTCAATAAAGACTTACCGTAAAACCGCCAAAATTCCGACACTTTTAGAATTTAGTTTCCTCATACATGCAAATTGATAACCCTTATCCTTCATTTTGAGATAGCAATAAATGTATTTATGTGCAATCTGGTATTCGTAATAAGTAATATCAATTCTAACAAGTTTGTTTGCGTGGCCATCATCCGCAGCAATCAGATTTTTTTTTTTTTTGTAAATAAAAGCCGCCTTTTTTGCTGCAATGTGTTTTATTTCTTTCAAATACATTGCAGCAAGAAAAACAAATACTATAAAACAAATACTAATCGTTATAAAGTAACTTCCCAGGTGAGGGCAACATGGTGACATGCAATGTAACACAGAGAAAGTAGAGTTACTTTCACTCGTCACAAAGATGGGATAACTTTGTGTTTCTTTGTGACATACAGCTATAACTTTGTCACGTATTTCCTCAGTTTTGTTTCTTCTGCTTTATCCACATGCAGAAAAACATTTGTCACAAGATCTGCGAATTCTGGAAGCACTATTTTTCTAATTTACTTAAAATCCAAATAATTGTAAGCCTATCTTCACTGGAACTAAATAAGAAAAAAAAAAGCTAACCTTCATTCATAAATGTAGTCAACGAAACGTCCATACTTATTTACTCGTATGTTCAGCGGAAATGTAAGAGAAAAAAATCAGGTCACGACACTTACACTTAACACAATATCCTCTAAGCAAGCTAATTTGTTCAGACTGTTAGACACGAGTTCGTTGGCATGAGAAAAAAACAGTGTCACGATAAATGTAACACAATACACATATTCTTAGTAAATCCTTGTTACATTAAAAATAAGTCACAGTGCAAAATAAAGCTTTGTCTCCTTTACTAAGCCATTCACAGATATCCCTAATTTCATTAACGAGACTTGTTTTCTACGGTATCCATTATTACCCCAGTTTTTACAGATATTTCTGCTGCCATAAAGTTACCCCTATAGTTTACAGAAATAACATTTTCGCTTTCCAACGTCTGAACGGAATGTTTGTATAATTTAACACTTATACAGCATGGTGTGCACGTAAAACTTATTTATCCCAACTTGCCCTCAGTTAATGATCTCATCAGAGTGCACTGATGTCGCAAAGCAAAACGTCAACCACCAAGTCATCCAGTTTTACAGTACAGTTTGAGATATGCCTTGGACAATGTGTTTAATACCTTTCCTATATCTATAAATGTGCATAAATAGTTAATCTTTATTTTATAATTTAATTTCTGTGTGTGCCAGACAATAAATTTCACATGTAGTCTGTAGTAGAACATTAGTGACAAGTTAAATGTATTGTGTTATTCTTAAATGAGACCAAATTCTACTCCTTACCAATTTTTTATTTCCCAAATTAACTAGAGGAAAATTTGATAAATATTTATTTTGTTCTTCTCAGTTCCATGAACGTACAGTTTATTGCTGATTTGGTTAAAGGTTGCGGGTTGGCTACTCATTCTCAAACCACACACCCTGTAACTAATCGTAACTAGTAACACAATATGGTGCCAAGAGGGACGAACTGCTTGTCATCATGCTGCTTATGATATGTAGTTCGTGCTTTTTGGCAACATGTTGTGTAACTAGTTACGGTTAACTACAGGGTGTGTGGTTTGAGAATGGGGGAGCCAGGCCGAAATCTTTAACCACTGCAACAATAAATTGTATATTCTTGCAACTGAGGCTGGCAAAATTTATTAAAATTTTCTAGATATTGTACAGTTACGGACATGTCATTCGAAAGCGGCACGCCTCGAATTACCAAATGAACATCATAATGTTATGTCAGCGTTATTTGTGTTTGGCTTGACCGTACACACAGCATATCGTTCAATAGATCAGTATTATGAAATGAATCATTGAAAAGTTCATTATCTTCCTTTTCTGGTAATAAAATGTATTTGAGCAATATTAATAAAAAATGGCTCTGAGCACTATGGGACTTAACATCTATGGTCATCAGTCACTTTAATAATAAAAAAAAGAATAGTTATTATAGAACCATATACAACGTTGTCCGCAGCTCGTGGTCTTGCGGTAGCGTTCTCGCTTCCTGCGCACGGGGTCCGGGGTCGATTCCCGGAGGGGTCAGGGATTTTATCTGTCTCGAGATGACTTGGTGTTGTGTGTTCTTCATCATCATTTCATCATCATTGACTCGCAAGTCTCCGAAGTGACTTCAACTAAAAAGGACTTGCAATACGGCGGCCGAACTTCCCCGCATGGGGCCTCCCGGCTAACAATGCCATACGATCATTTCATTTCATCACAACGTTTAATTGGTTGGCATAGTTCTAATTCCTCTCATATATGTCTCACCATTGTTTGTTACAAACTAGTTTTGATATATAAAATCGCTTTTAAATACGGAATTAAATATTTGCGATAGAAGTGGAAATACTCGCTGTTAGGCAGTGCGCTATGGCGATTCATCACCACATGGATCCTGCTAAATTACAAACTTTCTTTATGAACTTTACACAACTGGAAATAAACGCACTGATGTTGTTGCATTTTGCAGTTTATAACTGCATGGAAACACCCAAGACATTTCCTAACAGAACGCATAAACCTTCACACCTGTTAATTCCCATAAACAGTACAAAGTCATTGCAATGTTTTTTTATTCGTAGAGTCTACGCACACTTTCCTAATGATAACTTATCTCACGAAAGTCACTGTTAGCTCCTCTTCAAATACGTTGAGACTTAAATACAGCCTCAGTCATTGTTTGTAGTTAACAACTGAAATGCTACCTCTCGGGAAATAGTAAAAGCCCATTCTTAGGTTTCGCAGAAGCATGAGACCTACTAATAAAATTATATGAATAATACGAATCATGAAACCGATAACAATATGTTGCACCAGTTTCTAGGTACTCACAATGTAATTTCTTAAGGATATATGACAGGAGATATACGTCCTCAGGTTCGTTGTTAAGAATATAACTGGGATTTGTAGCGATAGGCACGTACTAAATAGAATCATCGCTCTGGTAGGTATAAGGGAGTAGTTAAGAAAAACCTCTGTATTAGAAGCGATCTATCCTAAGCAAAGTACAAACAATTTTAGTCGCTAAGAGGTCGTTGAGAATTGCAAAACCGGTTCACATGATCACGGATGAAGTAGCAATTTGGCCATACACGGGAAAAGAGAGTGACAAACTGGGATGGATTTGGGAAAAAACCTAACGATCGCAAGAATAAGGGTCTAAGGCACTGCAACGCCTCGGTCAGTTGCACGGTTCACTACCATACTACAATCACTGGAAAATATTGTATTGTTAAAAAATATAAGAAAGAACTAAAGGATCTATTCTACATACATTCTCTATGATATTACTACAGGATCCAAATGTGAGACTTGCCGCTTCTGTACGGCAGAGGAATCCCACAGTCGCTCAGGTAAACATCTCTATAAAAGTAATTTATGAATCTTAAAACTTTATTAATATAAATTTAGATTAGCAGTAATTATGCTAACGTTTTCTTGGAATTTCTTTGAGATATAATGCTGATTTTCGTAACGAGTACACAGATGAAAACTGAATTCTTCCACTGGTGTTTGGCTAACGTTTTAATATCGGTTGTGCATGATTTTGCGACAGTAGTAAGTTAAATTAATATGGCGATGAAGTGAGCAGATGGTTATGTTGTTTTTGTGGGAGGAATTTATGAAACGAAGTGGAATAAAAAATGTTGCGTAAGAGGACCACGGATCAAACTGATGGAACGGGAAAAAGAGAACAGGGATGGGGGGGGGGGTGGGAGGAGCCACGACGTAACCACCAAAAAGAGTATTCATTTAATTTCTTGTTAGATGCTGTAATCGGATGGCGGGGAGAGGTCAGGGGTCAGGTGGAGGTCTGTCGTTGGGGTGGGTTGATCAAAGTTTTGTTGTGGTAGCATGTGCACAATGTGTTAGCATGAAGCTGGCGGCAATGTATTGGTAAGTAGTGGTGAAACGGCTGAGTGATCGGTGTCGAGATTGTCAAACGTGGAAGAACTCCGAAGATTTTCTGTGGAAGTGAGTAAGTGTAGGAGCGATAAAGTGTGCGATTGGAGGAAGGTGATACAGTGAATTTCCTGTGTTATAGGTTCATATAGCACAGCTTATAAGTCATGTATAAAGTGTTCTTGGCTCCCTTATTTCCCTCGTGTGGAATTCATAATACCCAAAGTCTCACCGTTTTGTTTGTATTTACTGAAAACGAGAATATACAGAGTGAACCAGAACTCCTCCGACAAAACTTTCAGAAGCTGCAGTATGGATCTAAACAAGAAAACGAAATCTAGTAAACATTTGCTCTAAAATGCATACCATCAAAGGTATCATTTTCGATAGTGTGAAACGCATCACTTTTACGGCAGGCTCTTTGCTTTCAATATTTTAGGAAGAGGCAATGTGGACCAAAACAGGAGAAAATGTCCCGTACATATAGGCCCTAAAATGCAGCTATGAACACATATTTAGATAGAAAGATGTGTTTTACAGTGGCGAAGATGAACAAGTGCTCAGAGTTAGTGAGGAATGCGTTTTAGAGTCCACGTTTACTAGATTTTTTTCCTTGGTTTGCTCCATCTTCTCATTTCTGAAATTTTTAGATGGAGTTCTGTTTCGCCCTGTATCTTTCGTTCTTTATGACGTGCCATACTGTCTTGGTTTCATTCAACATAAAAATTACAGTTGACTGTTTCGTGGACATGTCTATTGATTGTACAGTATTTTTAGTGCACAACACAAAAGGTGACGAAATTGTCAAGCATTCTTCGTTGTAGACCAAGTTAAAACTTCCAGAAACAGTTGCGTTTCTTAACCAGTCACAAATCTAATGTAACATGGAAATTTGTATCAATAGCTGGTGAGGAGGACCCTATTTTTTTCGAGTTAATTTAAAAGTAATTAAAAATATAAATAATTAAGAAAACCTTGTCTAATAGGTTTATCAAAGGTTATTTGAGGAGGAAGGCGAACAGATATTTTAAATCGCAGTAAATTTACGTTATTTCAGATTAAAGTACGAGCTGTTAAATATTTATTACACAATGTAAAGTTTCAAAAGAGCTATGATGGCAAAGATAAAATATAAACTACTCGTATTTACCAGCACTGTCTTATGATCTAGCAGATTCAAGCTAGCGGAAGTATACATCTCCTCAAGAACCTTTCAGTCTTATATCGTGGAAACGTGGAGCATTCTTATCCAATAGATTTTTATCTCCACAACAGTACAAAAACTCTGCTGTCAGTTTACCAAGTAGTGAAATGAAGCGGAATCACGATATGTGAATAAAAATCAAGAGTCTAGCAACATAAACTATAAATTTTATAGTCACAGATTAGAAGTTGGTGAATAGTAACAGGTAGTCTTGTTTAGACAGAAAGTAACTTAACTTATAACTTGAGACAATGGGCACCTTCAAACGTCTTCCTGTGAGTACATTACAGCCATGGAGTGTTACTAGGGAAAGACATCCACATATGGTTTACACGACATCTTTATTGACTTCAAAATCATTTTCAGTTTCGAATGCCTTTACATGTCTGAATTACAACGTTCCAAACCTAGTGAACATGATTGGTTTTCACCAAATCGTGCTTTAAATCCCTCAGATTAAGCGTTGAGAAAGAACGCTTACTGGTAGCTGAATTGTACGGAAGCAAGATGATTTTTTTCATTTCGCCGTCCGTGCCTTTTCTACATTAAGAACACTGACCCAATATTGCAAAATAATCGATATAAAGGGCCTAGCTCTGCATTCTAAAAATCCTTGTGCGTGGCATTTCCGGCGGATGAAAAGAACTTCACCTTTTTTGTCGCCGAGTTATTGGTTCCTATCACTGGTTTGATGATGTTTCGTCTCTGACTTCAAATACTAGAATCGTTTCTCATCCACTGATTCCAACAGGCTAACTCAACCAGTAAGACTCTTTCTAAAGCAATCCTAATATTACTGAGAATTTTTTGCGTTTGCTTCTGGTCAGAATTCAACTATTGGAGTAGCAAATTTTATGACGACATGGTATACTAATTCATACACTTTAACTAAATATACACAAAACACCTATCTTAGACTTACAAACAAACATATTAAAGACGTTAGCAGTTGTCTTACGATATCGCACAACGTGTATCAAGACAACAAAAACAAAAGTTTCTTGATGTCAAGGGACTCTCTGTGCTCCATCGAGAACTTTTAATCTGGCATTCATGGTTAAGGTGAGGTTCGACTGCATTTTTTAGGGACATGGATGCGTGCTGTTGCCCATATTGCTTTCCGTTTGTTCTTGCCAGTTGTTATAAATCCGTTTTCAAATGAACATTCAGTGTTATCAATGCTACGCATACAATCTTCGTAGGAGTTTTCTATCCTCTTCTGGTAAGCTTCGCGAAATTATCGAAATTTCATTTAAGGTATACATGAATTAATCATAGGATAACATTCATCTGTTAACGAAACATATCGATATTTATGCCTACCATGTTGACCCCAGTGTCGAGCACTGAGGATCAGGTCTACAGACATACTTAAGGTTGTTTTCATGTTCCAGTCATTATTGTGTGACTGGTTGTTACAATGAAATTAAAATCTGGTGAGGGTACAAGGAATAAAGCTGTCGATGGCATAATAGCTGGAAAATTCAGCTGTCGGTGGCATCTGAGCACTTTTCTTCGGAGAACGAATTGCTGCTTTATAAAACAGAGGAAAGTACAAATTACAGACACTTTCAATGGTCAATGACGAAATGAGCTAAGAAGATATCCTAAATGTTTAAACAACTGTTTTCACACCTGAAATTCGTTTATGAATTAGCGGAACATTTGAAGTTGCCAGATTAATTCAGATGCAATAAATAACCTAAAGACTACACATTTTTCAGGGTTTCATAAAGCGACAGTTCACATTATCCTTGCTGTGTGTTTAGCCTATGAATTGTTATTTTGAAGCTCTATATTATTCTGTTTAATTTTCATAGTGTGTTCTCATTTAAAACATTTTATTTTTCATACAGTGTGTCCAGAGATGGAATGGTTAGTTCTAGATTATTTTTAAGCACATTCTTAAAATGTATTTAATGATAACAAAATGAGTTATTTTTGTAAATTTGTAGTAGTAATGTCGTATATTTTCATGAAATAGTGTTACTGTAATGTGCAGAAAGGCTTAGGACCGATGTGTCCGGCACTGGGGCAATTTCCCATACGCGAGTGGAGAAGTAATTAAGAAAATACAACAACTGGAGCGATATGAAACGAGTAGGTAAGACAGAGAAAGAAAAATAACTACCAAAATTTGTGAGGGAGAGTAGTTTGATTTGGCGAATGCTTAGAGCATAGGTGATACCGGCAAGGCATGACGTAGACTTCGATCCACTGCGTGGCCACAACATCCGTTTGCAGGCTACTTCTGGAATACTGTTGAATCTATCATTATCTTAACTGTAATATTTTCAGTTAAGGAATGCACCGAAATGTATGTGAAAGGAAGTAATAAATCTTCCCGCAGATAACTTGTTTTGAAAGTACAAAAAAATTTGCGAAAACATATTTTTTTTTGTATCAAAACAGTTAATTTACAGGCTGATGCTAAGGATCAACATCGTTACCAAGCTGATGCGTGCGGGCTTCTACTTAAGAGTATCTATTTGTATCCAGATGTTATGATTTAAATGATATACAATGACCTTATCATCGCGTAAAAATACGTACGGAATTTCTGCAATAGTAATTGCAAATTCTTCCTTTTTCCTGTTTTACATTCAACTTCTTTTTACGTGATGTCGAAATTCTCGCAGTGTTGGAGTACGAAGGAATGTTCGGACCGCTGATTTGAGAAGTGAGAAGCTCTACGAGTACGCAGAGCTATGTAGGAACAATATTTGAAAATCCTTGCACATATATGTTCATGAGTTGAAAGTCTGAGTGTATGTTGGTCCTCAGATCCAAAACGTCATCTACAACCAAGATTCTGAAACGACGGAATGTCACTCTCTAACTCATTACGGAATATTTCCCTGTAACCAATGCTATGTAACATATTAAGCTTCTTACCTTGTTACTGCTTCGGTATTTGTACTGAATGAAGCAGAAGTCATAAAAGGCAAATGCATATTTTGTATACAAATCGGACATAATGGCGGAAATGGATGTCATTTCTTACAAAAGCATAACAAGACATGTCACACTTATTGTTGAGGAACCGTCGGGAAACTGCGTGCTTCCTGCCGAACTGATATTACGTCTGCTACTCCTGTGGGATCTGTGAGCTAAATGACTCACAGTGGATCAAATATTCACCGTAGTACTGCGGTTCTGCAGCTTGTAAAACCAAAGAATAGTCAACAAAATGTTTCATACTGTTTACGCCCTTTCATAAGACCAAATTTAAAAGTGATGACCATCGCTTTGATATCGGAATTTTCGGAGAAATTTGGTTGACGGCATGTGTAATATTATCACAAAATATAGTTTTATTGTTAAAATCTATGATTCATATAAACGGTAAATGACATAAGCTTCAGAGCTTAAGGGACAGAAACTCGCTTTGTTGCCCTCCGCCACGTGACTTAGACGCTGGTTTCAAAACTCAACCGGCAGAGGTAGGGACACGCGTGGTCTGAATGTATCTACGGTCTAAGACTGGCTGTAAGACACGTTCGTTTCACAGCTGGGAAATCGACCGTGGAGGGTTGGCAAAATTCACTCCAGGTAGCTGGGCGGAAAATAAGGGCGGCTATCCATGCGCGGTTCCGTGTGGTGATAAGCGTGATATAGACGCCCCGTATCGGCCGCAGATAAGGGGGTGACGTGTCGCCGGGTCACGGCAGGCAGGCGAAGCCCAAGCTAGCATAGCATGGCCGCACAGTGGTGACAGCGGGGACCGCAAAAGCACGCCGGGCTGGTTCTGCCGTCGTTAAACAAATTAGTATATAAGGTTCTATTAAGTCATCTAAAAACATTTCAGGTCGACTCAGACGCCGTTTGTTGCTCAGTGCGCAACTTAGGGGCTAGGCATTTACGATTAAACCACCGTAGCAACACGGGAAGTATCTACTACTCATACTAAACGCCAACTAACCATACTTTCTGCTCTTCGCAAAGATGCCTCTATCAGCTCTTGTGTTGTTGTGGTCTGCAGTCCGAAGACTTCTCTGATGCAGCTCTCCACGGTGGTATATTTTTTGCGACCTTTCATCACTGCATAACTGTTGGAACCTGCATCCATTCAGATCTGCTTACAGTTATTTATTTAGGCACCCATTAATTACGTACAAAATGATATCAGACACGGAGTTTAATTGACAAAGGAAACAATGTTAAAAAAAGTGACTAATCGATGCACATCGTAGTATTATCTCATGTATATCAAGATTAACTCGTTATGTTAATACGGTTATGTTGTGTACAATGTTTTTTGTACATATTGACAAAGATGTTATCACGAATCACTACCTGCACTGCGCACAAACATACATTAAAATGGTTCAAATGGCTATGAGCACTATGGGACTCAACTGCTGAGGTCATAAGTCCCCTAGAACTTAGAACTACTTAAACCTAACTAACCTAAGGACCTCACAAACATCCATGCCCGACGCAGGATTCGAACCTGCGACCGTAGCGGTCGCGCGGTTCCAGACTGTAGCGCCTAGAACCGCTCGGCCACCACGGCCGGCAAACATACATTACACTACACTAAAATTCACTGCACTTAGCACACGTACATACACACACACACACACACACACACACACACACACACACACACACACGCACACGCACACAAGTGCGGGTGCACACACACTTTTGGGTGGCATGAAGATATTGATGAAATATTTGTAATCGTTGAATTCACGACAACGGAGGGTTGTTGGAATTACCCATCACAGAATCAGGGCATATGATTATACAAAGATTTATTAAGTTGAGACAGTTTACTGTAGAATGACAGTTGTTTATTACTAAATAATGTTAATTTTCCATGATGTACTTCATGGTAGCCGGCCACGCTGGCCGAGTGGTTCTAGAGTCTACAGTCTGGAACCGCGCGACCGCTACGGTCGCAGGTTCGAATCCTGCCTCGGGCATGGATGTGTGTCATGTCCTT
Organism: Schistocerca cancellata; assembly: GCF_023864275.1. Lineage (NCBI taxonomy): Eukaryota > Metazoa > Arthropoda > Insecta > Orthoptera > Acrididae > Schistocerca > Schistocerca cancellata. The sequence goes on along the minus strand of NC_064630.1, from coordinate 319,721,905 downwards.
AGGTTAGTTAGGTTTAAGTATTTCTAAGTTCTAGGGGGCTGATGACCTCAGAAGTTAAGTCCCATAGTGCTCAGGGCCATTTAAACCAACCATACTACATGGTGTTCTGTAAATACTCGTCGAATTTGTAGTATGAAATTTTTAAGATGTATGTTTCAATTGTCTTTTGAAATCTTTGTACTTTAGTTGTCTTTTTAATCTCCATGGGCAACTTATTGTACAATTTTCAAACCCTGGAGAAAATGTTGTTTTCTGTTTGATTATTCTTGGTAAATGTAACTTTCGTAAGACTCTAATTCCTCTATCGCGACTACTTCTGTTTGTGGGAAAATTGCTGATGTTCTTCAATATTTGCGTAACAGAGTGGTAGATGAGCCCACATGGTGCGGTTAGGATCTCCATATGTTTAAACTAATCTTTACATGGAGCTCAGCTACCATTTTTAATTCTGTGGCCTGAACACTGTGTCCATGTTTCGCGTATGTAACATCCCTCACCGCCCCCGCCCCCCCCAAAAAAAAAACTAAAGATTAAGTATAGCATGTAAAAATAAGGTATGATCGGTTACAGACTGACGAGAGGATTCTAAGAGCATAACTCGCTTATCGCAGTTTCTTTACTTGTGTGTTTGTATATTCACTCCATTTCAAGTTCTTTGCTGTCTATAAAGTTTTATTCACATTAATCTTAGAAAAATATTTTCCTTCTTGAAACAGAAATTCATGTTTTTTTATGTTTAGGGTAACTTTTCTGCATCATGAACAATTACAAACTTCCTCTGCCGTTTCACTTGTTTTCTCTGCTAGAAGACTGGAGTTCAGCACTGGTCACACGCTACAGTTTTTACCCCTCACACTTACCTCGGTTACCAAAGTGAAAATTCCTTAATGCCTCAAGATACTATTCTTTTAGTCAGGTTATGCCATGATTTCTTTTACCCCAGTTACAATTAGTGCCCCCTAATTAGTGTTTCGACCTCTCCACTTAATTACCAGCATTCTTCTCCATCACCACATTTCACAAATTTCAATAATTTCTGTTCTCGTGTTCGTGAAAATGGTTATCGTTAAATTTTCTCTGCCTTACAGGATTATACTCTAGAAAAGCACCGAGAGAAAAGAATACATAACATTTAAATTTATATTCGATGTTACTAAAGATCTCTCTTTCAGAAACGCCTTTTCTGCTTTTGCCAGTCTATACTCGTATTTTATATCATCTCTACTCCCGCCATCTACTGGTTGTAGTGTCTCATTACCTAACCCGATTCCCTCAGCTTGCACTGATTTAATTTTACTTCATTACATTACCATTGTTTGACTACCTACTCGATTAAAATTTATAAATTGTTTCAAAACCTTATCCGGATTTTCACTAATGGAATTACTTCTTGAATTTTTTTTTTGAAAATTGCCTTCTACCGTTTTCCTACACTATGACTTGACATTCTCTACCACCCCTCTGTTGCAAGTCACTGGTATATTTAAAATGAATTATTAGTGAAGCCTGACATTATAAGGAAAGAATGTGATAGTCCAGTTATTCTTAGAATGGGAACGTTTTGCCAGTCTGGATGGGCTGGTTTCACGTTATTTCTGTCAACAACGAGTGCATATTATCTAAAGATGGCTGTTTTATATGTTACGATGGATTACTTTCTTGTCGACCAAGGGCTACGACCTGACTCGCCCTCGATGATATTTTTAACACCAGTGTTGTATTGTCTTAGCCTGTTCTTTTTTTTTACCGAAACTAGTCATCAGTTATCTAATTTTAATTATTTAATGTGAACTACAGACTAGGAATTCAATGTTTTTGATATAAAATATTTTTAATTTCAATCAAATGAATTAAAGTTTTCCAATAAGTTAATGAAATATAGTGCATCGATGCAGCTGGTCGGTTCCCTAACACGACGGTGTTCGTCGACCTTGTTGACGGTGTAGCTTCTTACTAGGTATGACTAATTTGAAACGGAAAACATATAGTGATTAACAGAAGACCTACACATTTCGTACGGGTTTCTCCAGTCAACGTCAATTCGGCTGTGCTTCACTGAAATACTAAGAGGAGACTTAGGCAAAAGAATCAAGTAAAAATACTGCTCCCTCGAGTCATCATCATCATCATCACCGTCACCACCACCACCACCACCACCACCCATTTGTTATCAAAAGTTTGATAAAGTACATCTACCGACTCGTTCATGCATTATGATCTTCACATATACTCATCTGCACTGATGAGCCGTAACGTTATGTTCACCTACTTAATAGAGTGTTGATAGATCTATAGAACACAATAAAATAGCTGGGTGGCATGGATTCTGCATTTCCAAATTGTCTTCTGGAGGTATGTGGAACAGATGTCTACGAACAGGTGACGCAATGTCTGTGAAGTACGGGCTAGTGGTTTGCAGATGCGGAGCTGGCACCCGGTAGCGCTCCTAAGTTGCACCATCGGTTTCAGATCAGGGGAATTTCGAAGCCAAGACATCAAGCTCCTGCTACTGTAGCAAGGTTCTGTTCTTGTGCCACGGACAGTCATTATATTGAAAAATGCCATCGCCGTCGGTGAAGATAGCAAGCAAGAAAGGATATAGATGGTATACAGCTGCATGGTGCCTTTGAGTACTACGAAAAGTCCAATGGAAGCCCAGGTGTACATCCCCCATAGTACAATACTGTCGCCATCGGCCTGTATGCGTAGCGTGGAACCTATTTCGAGCAGCCTCTTTCATAGACGACGGAGTATCTGGACGCAGCTATCGACCTGGTGTGCCATGAAAAGTAATTCACCCGACCAGACGATACGGTTCCACTGATCCACAGTCCAATCTCGATTATTCCATTCCCACTCCCGTCATAACTGACAATATCGTTGGGTTAACATGAGTACACATAGAGATCGTCTGTTATTGATAACATGCGCTGCACTGTGTGATCCGAAACCCTTGTGCTTGTACAAGCGTTGTACGCTGTCGTGAAATTGTGTGATCGAAGTAGGGTACTGTAAGCAACAGAGTGTTTCGGTATTCAGTGGGGAACAAGCCGAGATGGTATTTGCTTACGGTTAAGTGGAAGGAAACGATCGTGGGGCAGCATGGCTTTACCAAAGCAAGTATTCTCACAGACACCGACAACATCACATAACCTTTCGAGCTCTTTTTTGGGCATTTATTTGATCATGGGTTCTGTCAGAAAGACGAACGTGCAGGGAGGTGGCGGACTGCGCATACATCAGATTTGTAGGACCGGTTTCTACAGTGTACTGGGACGAACCCTAGTAGAAGCGCCAGGCACGTGGCCCGCCAACGTGGTGTAAACCAAAGTACGATTATGTGTATCCTCCACGACAAGCGCTACTACGTGTATCACATTCAACGAGTGAACGGATATGAGCAACGAATTTCCCTCTACGGGAAGGATTTTGTCAATAGATTTATCACCAGACTATCACAATTCTGGAATATCTGTCATCAGTCCTCTTCACCGACGAAGCAATCTTTACCAGAGCTGGTAACATTAAGCTGCATAATCGTCATGTATGGACAAAAGAAAATCCGGAAATGATCGAGACGTCTGATCAGCATCCGTTCAGCGTTAGCCTATGGGCAGTGGTTCTTATCGACCACATACACTCCTGGAAATGGAAAAAAGAACACATTGACACCGGTGTGTCAGACCCACCATACTTGCTCCGGACACTGCGAGAGGGCTGTACAAGCAATGATCACACGCACGGCACAGCGGACACACCAGGAACCGCGGCGTTGGCCGTCGAATGGCGCTAGCTGCGCAGCATTTGTGCACCGCCGCCGTCAGTGTCAGCCAGTTTGCCGTGGCATACGGAGCTCCATCGCAGTCTTTAACACTGGTAGCATGCCGCGACAGCGTGGACGTGAACCGTATGTGCAGTTGACGGACTTTGAGCGAGGGCGTATAGTGGGCATGCGGGAGGCCGGGTGGACGTACCGCCGAATTGCTCAACACGTGGGGCGTGAGGTCTCCACAGTACATCGATGTTGTCGCCAGTGGTCGGCGGAAGGTGCACGTGCCCGTCGACCTGGGACCGGACCGCAGCGACGCACGGATGTACGCCAAGACCGTAGGATCCTACGCAGTGCCGTAGGGGACCGCACCGCCACTTCCCAGCAAATTAGGGACACTGTTGCTCCTGGGGTATCGGCGAGGACCATTCGCAACTGTCTCCATGAAGCTGGGCTATGGTCCCGCACACCGTTAGGCCGTCTTCTGCTCACGCCCCAACATCGTGCAGCCCTCCTCCAGTGGTGTCGCGACAGGCGTGAAGGGAGGGACGAATGGAGACGTGTCGTCTTCATCGATGAGAGTCGCTTCTGCCTTGGTGCCAATGATGGTCGTATGCGTGTTTGGCGCCGTGCAGGTGAGCGCCACAATCAGGACTGCATACGACCGAGGCACACAGGGCCAACACCCGGCATCATGGTGTGGGGAGCGATCTCCTACACTGGCCGTACACCACTGGTGATCGTCGAGGGGACACTGAATAGTGCACGGTACATCCAAACCGTCATCGAACCCATCGTTCTACCATTCCTAGACCGGCAAGGGAACTTGCTGTTCCAACAGGACAATGCACGTCCGCATGTATCCCGTGCCACCCAACGTGCTCTAGAAGGTGTAAGTCAACTACCCTGGCCAGCAAGATCTCCGGATCTGTCCCCCATTGAGCATGTTTGGGACTGGATGAAGCGTCGTCTCACGCGGTCTGCACGTCCAGCACGAACGCTGGTCCAACTGAGGCGCCAGGTGGAAATGGCATGGCAAGCCGTTCCACAGGACTACATCCAGCAAAAATGGCTCTGAGCACTATGGGACTCAACTGCTGTGGTCATAAGTCCCCTAGAACTTAGAACTACTTAAACCTAACTAACCTAAGGACATCACACACATCCATGCCCGAAGCAGGATTCGAACCTGCGACCGTAGCGGTCGTGCGGTTCCAGACTGTAGCGCCTTTAACCGCTCGGCCACTCCGGCCGGCTACATCCAGCATCTCCACGATCGTCTCCATGGGAGAATAGCAGCCTGCATTGCTGCGAAAGGTGGATATACACTGTACTAGTGCCGACGTTGTGCATGCTCTGTTGCTGCCTGTGTCTATGTGCCTGTGGTTCTGTCAGTGTGATCATGTGATGTATCTGACCCCAGGAATGTGTCAATAAAGTTTCCCTTTCCTGGGACAATGAATTCACGGTGTTCTTATTTCAATTTCCAGGAGTGTACTTGGACCAGTTATTATTCCACAACGCTTCGACGGAGGAACGTACCTGGATTTCCTGTGGAATACTCTGCCCTGGCTGCTTCAGAATTTACCTTTTATCAGCACTACAGGTTACGAGGTTTCTGAATGTCTCAGCAACACACCACTTCCACATTACAGTTCGCACGCATCTCAACACCATCTTCCCGGGACAATGGATACGACGTGGAGGCCCTGTCGCATGGCATGCTAGATCACCGGACGTAAAGCCCTGGAATTTTACCTCTTGGGACAACTGAAAAGCGTTGTCTATGCTGGGTCAATTCCTAACGTGCAGACACTTCAACAGTATATCCAATACGTCTGTGACGTGCTTTTCAGGGAGAGGACGGAACGTGCGAAAGAGTGCGGCAATCCATGATGCGACTTGTGAACGTGTGAAGTGCATCCTATGGAGGCTGCATTGAACATCTGTTGTGGCATGGATGCGATGCCACTCTGTACTGTGTACAGGAACCATCTGTTGTCGTTGCACACACACCGGCCATTTCCGGTCACCTATTCAAAAATCTTTCCAGTCAAGAATCCGTCCCTGCAGTATTCAGTGTCGCAGTGGAAAGTGGTTGCAACGTTTCGACTCATCAATGTACGTGGTTACCTCGTGTTTTATAGGGTCTTCTATTATATCACTGCGTCTTACTTTTCTTATCCCTCGGACCTTATGGTGTGTGACAAAAAGATGCTTTGACATCGCGTTTTATTTCCTCCCTTCTCTGTTCCATTCGCTAGTAGGTAGACGAAGAATGAGAGATGAATCTTTCTGGGTGACGTGCAGAGTCTGCCCGAGTTCTTTATTGGTACAGTAGGGGAGGCCAAAGGCGAGAGTCGATAGAGCTCGGATTTCACGGTCGTGCTTCTGGCAAGGTGCCACTGCACGCAATGACAAACGAGCGCCACCTCGCAGAGTGGTATAAACAGCAGCACCATTGCTTTACAGAGCAGTGAAGTGAGACCTTAAGGAGTGATGGGACTCGGTACGTTATTTGATGCTCAAATGGGGGAACAGCATTTACCAGAGCGAAATCCATGCGGTTTATTTATGGATGAGGAAATCATCTTTTCGTGCGCTAATGCAGCAAATTCTGCTTTATTTGTTAGAGGAATGAATATACACAATTCTATCTCTGAGTGACGTGTGTAATATGACGAGTTGCTAAGGGCTGCTGGATAACGTTGATATTTACAACTTGTGGATAGCAATTACAGAATATAAATAGACAAGCAACGTAAGACAAAATGAAAGCATTCGCTATAGATTTTTTTTTTCAAACTATTCCCAAGAGAACTTGTCGCGTTACTCTGGCACAGACAGGAAAGCAACTTCCTGCCTGAGGAGTAACTGAAATTTACAGATGTAAACTTTCATGCATTCTGCGATCTGACATTGTACCTCCTCCAGCGTTACCGGCCTAATCATTCTTCCCATCGAGATGAAAAATATAGAATACACTCCTCTTCAGTCAAGCGGTATTCGACAACCGCCTTGACACGCTACAGATGTGTCATTAACTGCAAATAGATATCTGAGCTCTGCGGGAGCACTAAGCACATCATTTAAATTCGTGAATTTCCGACACTTACGTAACAGTCAGTTGCTTCCATACCCAAGCTATTAGATGACATTATGGAATACATGAAATTGTACAGGGTGACCCAAGAGTCTGTTAACACTTGAAAATGAAGTAATTCATGGAATAATGTTGGTAGACAGAAGAAAACTGACACACGGGCCTGGAATGAAGCGGAGTCTTATTGAAACCATAATCGAATTCAAAGACTAACTAACAGATGGCACTAGACAGCAACACGTCAGTGACGTCGCATGAAAACCATTTATGCCATGAGCTGCTGTGAGTGAGGGACTCCGATCATCGTCAGCTTATCTGATAAACGTCTGCTACAAGATACAGCTTTTGTTTAGAATGGCGCTGCACCATTTTCTGCTACACGTGTGAAACACCTTTTGCGCACAATATTTGGTGTCTTTAGCCTGTTGAGCTGCCACTTCCATCCTGCTTTGGCCCCCAGGTCCCTAGACCTCAATACGTGTGTTTATTGGTTGTGGGATTACCTGAAGTCGCAAGTCTATCGCTATCGTCCGACCTCATTAGTAACGCAATGTTGTCTTTTAAGACAACATCCGATGGCAGCTTCTCACTATACGTACAGTGCTGTCCAAAACGTTGTCCCTCGACTACAGATATTGTTGATGAATAACGGCCAACATGTTGAGCACTTGTTATAAACCACATGGTCTTTGCTAAAATTCAGGCAGGAGAAACAAGACTTTTGGTCAGGTGAATACAGAGTTATAAATACAAAATCAAATAGGGGTAATGAAGGAGTAGGTTTAATAATGAATAAAAAAATAGGAGTGCAGGTAAGCTTCTGCCAACAGCATAGTGAATGCATTATTGTGGCCAAGATAGACACGAAGCCCATGCCTACTACAGTAGTACAAGTTTATATGCCAACTAGCTCTGCAGATGATGAAGAAATTGAAGAAATGTATGATGAGATAAAAGAAATTATTCAGGTAGTGAAGAGAGACGAAAATTTAATAGTCATGGGTGACTAGAATTGGAGAGTAGGAAAAGGGAGAGATGGAAACATAGTGGGTGAATATGGATTGGGGGAGAGAAATGGAAGAGGAAGCCGTCTGGTAGAATTTTGCACAGAGCATAACTTAATCATAGCTAACACTTGGTTCAAGAATCATGAAAGAAGGTTGTATACATGGAAGAATCCTGGAGATACTAGAAGGTATCAGATAGATTATACAATGGTAAGACAGAGATTTAGGAACCAGGTTTTAAATTGTAAGACATTTCCAGGGGCTGATGTGGACTCTGACCACAATCTATTGGTTATGAACTGTAGATTAAAACTGAAGAAACTGCAAAAAGGTGGGAATTTAAGGAGATGGGACCTGGATAAACTGACTAAAACAGAGGTTGTACAGAGTTTCAGGGAGAGCATATAAGGACAATGGACAGGAATGGGGGAAAGAAATATAGTAGAAGAAGAATGGGTAGCTCTGAGGGATGAAGTAGTGAAGGCAGCAGAGGATCAAGTAGGTAAACAGACGAGGGCTAATAGAAATCGTGGGGTAACAGAAGAAATATTGAATTTAATTGATCAAAGGAGAAAATATAAAAACGCAGTAAATGAAGCAGGCAAAAGGGAATACAAACGTCTCAAAAATGAGATCGACAGGAAGTGCAAAATGGCTAAGCAGGGATGGCTAGAGGACAAATGTAAGGAGGTAGAGGCGTATCTCACTTGGGGTAAGATAGATACTGCCTACAGGAAAATTAAAGAGACTTTTGGAGATAAGAGAACCACTTGTATGAACATCAAGAGCTCAGATGGAAACCCAGTTCTAAGCAAAGAAGGGAAAGCAAAAAGGTGGAAGGAGTATATAGAAGGTCTATACAAGGGCGATGCAGTTGAGGACAATATTATGGAAATGGAAGAGGATGTAGATGAAGATGAAATGGGAGATACGATACTGCGTGAAGAGTTTGACAGAGCACTGAAAGCCCTGAGTCGAAACAAGGCCCCCGGAGTAGACAACATTCCATTGGAACTACTGACGGCCTTGGGAGAACCAGTCCTGACAAAACTCTACCATCTGGTGAGCAAGATGTATGAAACAGGCGAAATGCCCTCAGACTTCAAGAAGAATATAATAATTCCAATACCAAAGGAAGCAGGTGTTGACAGATGTGAAAATTACCGAACAATCAGTTTAATAAGCCACAGCTGCAAAATACTAACACGAATTCTTTACAGACGAATGGAAAAACTAGTAGAAGCCGAACTCGGGGAAGATCAGTTTGGATTCCGTAGAAATACTGGAACACGTGAGGCAATACTGACCTTACGACTTATCTTAGAAGAAAGATTAAGGAAAGGCAAACCTATGTTTCTAGCATTTGTAGACTTAGAGAAAGCTTTTGACAATGTTGACTGGAATACTCTCTTTCAAATTCTAAAGGTGGCAGGGGTAAAATACAGGGAGCGAAAGGCTATTTACAATTAGTACAGAAAACAGATGGCAGTTATAAGAGTCGAGGGACATGAAAGGGAAGCAGTGGTTGGGAAGGGAGTAAGACAGGGTTGTAGCCTCTCCCCGATGTTATTCAATCTGTATATTGAGCAAGCAGTAAAGGAAACAAAAGAAAAATTCGGAGTAGGTATTAAAGTTGAAACGTCCCCTTATAACAATTATACATGACTGAGCTTAAACTGACACACAATATGTTTTTGCGCAACGCAATCTGACTATCAAAAATCCCTACAAAAGAATGGCCCTGACTAACATTAACCTATACCTTTCACAAATCACTTACCTCACAAAAATCTTCATTACTCGAACTACTGCAATACAGCGAGCGCCACTACTGCCAGCTAAATAAAAGATTCAAACTACGGAAGGCACTAACTACTGATAGGCATAGTTAGCAAATGAAAGATTTTAATAGAGAACAAACAATGTATTTACCTTAATAGTGTTGAAAAACCATAATATACATGTTCATGACATCCAGTCTTACAAATTTCCAAACTCCGCCATCTCTCTCCCCACATCCACCACTGCTGGCGGCTCACCTCCAACTGCGCAACGCTATGCGCTGTTCACATCCAGCTGCCGCTGCCCAACACTACAATGGCAGACAACAACGCAAACTAGCCACAAACTGCACACAGCACAACCAGTGATTTTCGAACAGAGCGCTACGTAACGCTGCCAATAAGAAAACATAAAAAGCCTACTTACATAGCCCCCATGCTCCCCACAAAAAATTTTACAAATTGTTTTGGGCAGTGGCCAATAATGATTTGATAAAATTACATGTCTTCAAAATATTTGACAAGACTGGAAAATTCAGATTGTTCGAAATGTTTCATCATTATGATGCTATGTTTTACTCGGTCTTGTGTAGTTTGAAACCAATATGCTGAGAGGAAGGCATGGTAAAATTCTCCTTCATTGTGCCAATCGTGAATGACCAATCGCATTCTTACAGCTGGTTCATTCTCTAAATAGCCATACATGAATTCTAACCTGTGCTTCAATGACCAGTTGGGAGGAAAACAATGAGAGAATTGATGGAGCCACGCTTGTGGATGAATGTCGTTGCCAGAATTCTTAAATGTTTTAAATTTACGTGTAGTAATGAACAGCTTATAGTCAAAACCATCATGTCGGCGAGTCTCATGTCGGTCATTGTTACGTCGTTTCGGCGGTTCCATCTCAAAATTCGGTGTACCTTGCCAATTTCTTTCATAATTTCCGAAGAGCTCTGTGTTATTATTTTGTGGCTGTTCCGTATTTCTATGTCCCTCTTCCCATATTGGAGCGCGAGTGTCCTCTGAAATCCGTAATTCTTGTATTACCTGTGTCAGCTGATCTTGTACTTCCTGGATTTCTCTTTGGTGTTGCGTATTAATTTGATTCAGATTTTGTTTCAGTTTCCTAATTTGTTCGCACTCTTCTGTGTCATTAAAGACTAATGGTTTTGTGTCATTCAGATTATCATCTACCTTCGTAGATAAATTAGTGACCTGATCCGAAAGTTCGGCTACTTTCTCCGATAGTGAACACATTTCCTCAGTGTGTTTTTCTGAACCAAGTTTCAGAGTGTCCATTTGTGTTGAAATCGAATCTACTGTGTCCTTTAAGTTTTCCTGAGTTTTTGCAAGTTGCGTAACCGAATCGGTAATTGCAACTGAGTCAATTTTAGCCCACAAGGTCTCATGATTTTCATGAACAATGGTTTGCAGTTCTTTTATGGCTGCTTCGTGATTCTGTAATGCATTTTCATGCCATGAAAAAATAGGTTGAAAATTCTCACAAATTTGTGTTTTTACGTCATTACAGACTTTTTGACATTGCGATTCAATGTTATGTAACTCAGTAGTTAAATCTTCACGTGTTTGTTCAAGTGTGGTGTCCAACTTTTGAAGCTTTTGCTGTGTTTGTCCCATTTGTTGTATTAATTGTAATAACAATGCATTAGTGTCTGGAATCTGTTCCTCTACGCTTTTCGGCAGTGCATTTGCACCGGCAACATTCACATTCTGACAAGCAGAAAATGTGTCTTGACTTATTTGAGAAAGGGGTGAGGACGCAAAACCTGAATCTACAGTATTTGCAAGATTGTGTCCTGTAATTTCGGATTCCTGAGGCAAGCTGTTGCCGACCGATCGATCGATAATGCTTCCCTGTTCACTAATTGTTTCACTGTCTACACCATTGTTTGCAGCCCGCTCCATTTCCATATGTACAATTACCAAAGTACTACTTTGAACATTAGTTAATTCATTACTCGGTGGCTCTAACACACTGCTTTTGTCTTCACTGTCATTTCTCAGTTTACTTTGGAGCCTAGTATTACGTTTTTCACACGCCATTATTGTCACAATATTTCACACGATAACACAGAAAAACACAATTTGAAGAGGAAAAATAGGGGAACACATTAACATAGCACTGAAAATAATATCTAGTTAATTGCAAGCGCAGCTGCGAAATACTTGGTGCAAACATACATGCATGCCACAACTGTTTTACTGTACAAGAATGAAAGGCTGCAACTACAAAGGAGATTCTCTCTACAATTACGCGCTAGCAATAAACAAAATCTACACTAATTGCACAAACTACTAGAAAAAATCAGAAGACTCCAGTGAGGTATCCTCAGCTAAGGGTCGACATATGAAACGTCCCCTTATAACAATTATACATGACTGTGCTTAAACTGACACACAATATTTTTTTTGCGCAACGCAATCTGACTATCAAAAATCCCTACAAAAGAATGGCCCTGACTAACATTAACCTATACCTTTCACAAATCACTTACCTCACAAAAATCTTCATTACTCGAACTACTGCAATACAGCGAGCGCCACTACTGCCAGCTAAATAAAAGATTCAAACTACGGAAGGCACTAACTACTGATAGGCATAGTTAGCAAATGAAAGATTTTAATAGAGAACAAACAATGTATTTACCTTAATAGTGTTGAAAAACCATAATATACATGTTCATGACATCCAGTCTTACAAATTTCCAAACTCCGCCATCTCTCTCCCCACATCCACCACTGCCGGCGGCTCACCTCCAACTGCGCAACGCTACGCGCTGTTCACATCCAGCTGCCGCTGCCCAACACTACAATGGCAGACAACAACGCAAACTAGCCACAGACTGACAGACACAGCACAGCCAGTGATTTTCGTACAGAGCGCTACGTAACGTTGCCAATAAAAAAACATAAACAGCCTACTTACAAAGTCCATGGAGAAGAAATAAAAACGTTGAGGTTCGCCGATGACATTGTAATTCTGTCAGAGACAGCAAAGGACTTGGATGAGCAGTAGAACGGAATGGACAGTGTCTTGAAAGGAGGATATAAGATGAACATCATCAAAAGCAAAACGAGGATAATGGAATGTAGTAGAATTAAGTCGGGCGATGCTGAGGGAATTAGATTAGAAAATGAGACGCTTAAAGTAGTAAAGGAGTTTTGCTATTTGGGGAGCAAAATAACTGATGATGGTCGAAGTAGAGAGGATACAAAATGTAGACTGGCAATGGCAAGGAAAGCGTTTCTCAAGAAGAGGAATTTGTTAACATCGAGTATAGATTTAAGTCTCAGGAAGTCGTTTCTGAAAGTGTTTGTATGGAATGTAGCCATGTATGGAAGTGAAACATGGACGATAAATAGTTTGGACAAGAAGAGAATAGAAGCTTTCGAAATGTGGTGCTACAGAAGAATGCTGAAGATTAGATGGTGTAGATCACATAACTAATGAGGAGGTATTGAATAGAATTGGGGAGAAGAGGAGTTTGTGGCACAACTTGACAAGAAGAAGGGACCGGTTGGTAGGACATGTTCTGAGGCATCAAGGGATCACAAATTTAGCTTTGGAGGGCAGCGTGGAGGGTAAAAATCGTAGAGGGAGACCAAGAGATGAATACACTAAGCAGATTCAGAAGTATGTAGGTTGCACTGATTACTGGGAGATGAAGAAGCTTGCACAGGATAGAGTAGCATGGAGAGCTGCATCAAACCAGTCTCAGGACGGAAGACAACAACAACAACAACAACATGATAATTATTGCTTTTGTATCGTATGGAGCGCCATCTGTTGGTCACATCGTTCACTTTTTTTGTTTCAATAAAATCCTATGCCATTTTAAGTATGTATGTCAATTTTTAGGTCTCTACCTATATTAACCCATGTAGTATTGAATTTTCAGATATTAACGGACTTTCGAGCCTACCTGTACATCTATTTGGCACGACAGGCCCATCCAAAACATTTTATTTGCAACGTAAGATAGAACATATTCCTCGTTGTACCGTTCACTTCTATCTCACCTCCTAATACAGGCAAAATGTCAGATTTCTGTCAGTTGTAGAAGAATTACCTAATTACAGAACAGTTCCAAATGTGTCGAGATTGTGTTATCAGTGTAATTTCAACGTTGGTGGCTTTAATACAATATGGTGTCCAACTGAAGCTGGGCTCACAAAAGGAGCAGGCTGCGACGAATACAAACATCTACATGCGGATATAATTTTGCCATTTGTCTTCTTGTCAGTTCATGCGAATGCTGTAGTGTTCCCCACATAAATAGACGACAGACCGGATAAGCTGCCAGTTTCAATCATAACAGGGTTTCTTCATTGCGAGCGTATTGTCTGCGGGATGTCACGTTGAATTCAAGAGAAAAAATATTTGAGGAGGAGGAGATTAGTGTTTAAAGTCCCAACGTTAGTGAGGTCATTAGAGACGGAGCACAAGCTCGGATTATGGAGGGATTGGGAAGGAAATCGGCCGTGCACTTTCAATGGAACCATTCCCGCATTTGTCTGAAACGAAAACATAACTGATATCTCCTAAAGTTCTGCCGTAATGTGATGCGTTTGATGTCTGGGTTATATTTAAGTGGAAACGGATTCATGTGGCACATTACATTTCTTTCTGCACCTACAGTTCTCGATATGTGCTAGGCATGTTCGTTCCTGCGTCGGACCGCCCTACATATTGCCTGTCCATAAACATTGTATAATTTCATGCTCATAGTTCAAAAAGTGTTCTTAGACTAAAGAAACTATGAGTTAAATTCCTTCGTTAACTAATGTAGATCGTTTAAATTACATATGAACTCTAGGACGAGCGATTACTTCTCCACGCAATGATTCCGCTCGATACCCTCTCCACTAAAAGTAATTTATTTATGTATTCGCTGGATCCAAGTCTCAAATCCTGTTGGAAAAAGTCAGGAACTCCCTGCATAATATTCCATCGGTATCAAAGTATGCAGGATAAAGTAGTAGCGTAGATTGAACTCACCGAGAAAGAAATGTACTAGGTTTCAGGTATTGTTCCTTTAATGTGGCTTTTCGAATAAATGATAAAAATGATGGGCATGTAAAAACCTGCAGGGTGGAAATCCAAGGCTGGTATCTTCCACAGACATCCAGAATTTTACCATTGAAGCACTACATCCTTCATGACATATGTAAAAAGTGACTACAAATCGATGACATACTTTGTCAGCATTTCAGTTAAATAATATGGACAGGGACTGTGATTGTCGTGTCCAGATGCAAGCTGAGTTGGTAACACTTCGCTCTCAGCTCCAGACTGTGATGGCTTTGGTTATACAGCTTGAGGCTGCAGTGGATGGGCACCACTGTTGTGGGCCGGCCATGGAGATCCAACAGACATCCAGCACATCCGAGTCCTCCGCTCGGTTCTCACTTGTGGCCAGCCCAGTTACTGCTCGCACTGTGGTTGACCCCTCACCTGTGGTCGAGTGGGAGGTCGCTCCAGCGCATAGTAGGCGGCGAAAGACTTCCAAGGCAGCCACACGTAAGACCTCCCCGGTTAGTCTGACAAACAGGTTCCAGGTGCCGTCTGTGGCTGACACTGTCGCTGAACAAGAGGCCGTCGCCTGTCCCGTTTCAGGGGAAACCTCTCAGCCTGCAAGATCCCGAAAACCACAGAGGGTGGGATTATTGATAGTTAGGAGCTCCAACGTTAGGCTCGTTATGGGGCCCCTTACGGACATGGCTGCCGAGAAGGGGAAGGAAACCAATGAGCATTCCGTGTGCATACCGGGTGGAGTCATTCCAAACGTGAAATGTGTTCTCCTGGATGCCATGAAGAGCACAGGGTGCAGCCAACTGCACGTGGTGGCTCACGTCGGTACCAATGATATATGTCACTTTGGATCAGAAAAGATTCTCTCTGGTGTCGAACGGCTAACAGAAGTGGCAAAGGCTTCCAGTCGTGTTTGTGAGATGAAAGCAGAGTTGACCATTTGGAGAATAGTCGATAGGACCACTTGCGAACGTTTGGTACAGAGCCGAGTGGATGGTCTGAATCAGAGCCTCAGACGGTTCTGCGACCGTGTAGGCGGTGGTGGTAACTTTAATTTACCCTAGATATGTTGGCGAAAATACGTGTTTAATTCCGGAGGTACGCATAAAACATCATCTGAAATTGTGCTAAATTCATTCTCTAGATATTATTTCGAGAAGTTAGTTCATGAGACCACGCGAATAGTAAACGGTTGTGTAAATACACTTGACCTCTTGGCAACAAATAATCCTGAGTTAGTAACGATCATCAAAACGGGTATAGGGATTAGTGAACACAGGGTTGTAGTAGCGAAATTTTAACTTATAACCCCCAAACTCTCCACAGATAAACGAAAAATAAACCTATTCAAAAAAGCATATAAAAACTCACTTGACGCCTTCCTGAGAGATAATCTCCACTCCTTCCAAAATAACAATATAATTGTAGGCCAGATGTGGCTTGAATTCAAAGAAATAGTATGGGAACCAATTGAGAGATTTATACCAAGTAAATTAACAAACGACGGAGCCGATCCTCCTCGGTACACAGAACGGGTCAGAACACTGTTGTGGAAACAGTGGAACAAATATGCCAAATTTAAACAGACGCAAAATTCCCAAGATTGATGATCTCTTACAGAAGCTCGACATTTAGCATGGACTTCAATGCGAGATGCTTATAATAGTTTCCGCAACGAAACTTTGTCTCGAAACCTGGCAGAAAATCCAAAGAGATGCTGGTCGTATGTGAAGTATGCTAGCAGCAAGAAACAATCAATGCCTTCTCTGCGCGACAGCATTGGCGATACTATCGAAGACAGTGGTGCCAAAACAGAGTTACTAAACACAGCCTTCCGAAATGTCTTCACTAAAGAAGACAAAATAAATATTCCAGAATTCGAATCAAGAACAGCTGCCAACGTGAGTAACGTAGAAGTAAATATCCTCGGAGTAGTGAAGCCACTTCTGGTCAAGACTGTATACCAATTACGTTCCTTTCAGAGTACGCTGATGCGATAGCTCCATACTTAACAATCATATACTATTCGCTCGAAGAAAGATCCGTACCCAAAGACTGCAAAGTGGCACAGGTTAATCCAACACCCAAGAAAGATAGTAGAAGCAATCCAATAAATTATAGGCCTATATCATTAACGTCGATATGCAGCACGATTTTGTGTTCGAACATTATGAATTACCTCGAAGAAAACGGTCTATTGACACACAGTCAACATGGATTTAGAAAAAATCGTTCTTGTGAAACACAACTAGCTGTTTATTCCCATGAAGTGTTGAGTGGTATTGACAAGGGATTTCATATTAATTCCGTACTTCTAGCTTTCCTGAAGGTTTTTGACACTTTACCACACAAGCGGCTTGTAGTGAAATTGCGTGCTTATGGAATATCGTCTCAGTTATGTGACTGGATTCGTGATTTCCTGCCGGCCTGAGTGGCCTAGCGGTTCTAGGCGCTACAGTCAGAAACCGCGCGTCCGCAGGTTCAACTCCTGCCTCGGGCATGGATGTGTGTGATGTCCGAGCTCGTACGGAAATATATAGGTGTCGGTTCTTTCCGCGCGCTGTACGAGATTGGAATAATAGAGAACTATGAAGGTAGTTCGATGAACCCTCTGCCACCCAGTTAAATGTGATTTGCAGAGTATCGATGTAGATGTAGATAAAGTGCGTCACGCAATGGAGAGTGCAGTGTTTAGAGACCTGAACGCAATCTAGATTTGTAAGCAAAGGAGTTCTGATCTGTTTGTCATTACTTTATTTATAGTCCTCACATGTATTCGTTAAATAATTCATCGAGCTCAGAAAAATGCTACGCTGGCTATTACAAAATGCTGTTTGTGAATACCTGATACATGTAGATGGAGGAAGAGAATGATTTGAATAGGAACACATTTAAGGAGAATATTGTCTTCCTGCTGCAGGAACAAACGTGGGAAAACCTGTTGTGCTGGAGTAAGCTGTCGCCAGCACACCGGTCGGCAAAGACGAAGTGTGAAGAGCGATGAGTGGACACTGGATCAATCGCGCCTATCACGAGAGGGGCCAGGGACACACTCACAAGCAACACGCTGCCAGCGCCCTCTCGACAGCAAGTACACTCCTGGACATTGAAATAAGAACACCGTGAATTCATTGTCCCAGGAAGGGGAAACTTTATTGACACATTCCTGGGGTCAGATACATCACATGATCACACTGACAGAACCACAGGCACATAGACACAGGCAACAGAGCATGCACAATGTCGGCACTAGTATAGTGTATATCCACCTTTCGCAGCAATGCAGGCTGCTATTCTCCCATGGAGACGATCGTAAAGATGCTGGATGTAGTCCTGTGGAACGGCTTGCCATGCCATTTCCACCTGGCGCCTCAGTTGGACCAGCGTTCGTGCTGGACGTTCAGACCGCGTGAGACGACGCTTCATCCAGTCCCAAACATGCTCAATGGGGGACAGATCCGGAGATCTTGCTGGCCAGGGTAGTTGACTTACACCTTCTAGAGCACGTTGGGTGGCACGGGATACATGCGGACGTGCATTGTCCTGTTGGAACCGCAAGTTCCCTTGCCGGTCTAGGAATGGTAGAACGATGGGTTCGATGACGGTTTGGATGTACCGTGCACTATTCAGTGTCCCCTCGACGATCACCAGTGGTGTATGGCCAGTGTAGGAGATCGCTCCCCACACCATGATGCCGGGTGTTGGCCCTGTGTGCCTCGGTCGTATGCAGTCCTGATTGTGGCGCTCACCTGCACGGCTCCAAACACGCATACGACCATCATTGGCACCAAGGCAGAAGCGACTCTCATCGCTGAAGACTACACGTCTCCATTCGTCCCTCCATTCACGCCTGTCGCGACACCACTGGAGGCGGGCTGCACGATGTTGGGGCGTGAGCGGAAGACGGCCTAACGGTGTGCGGGACCGTAGCCCAGCTTCATGGAGACGGTTGCGAATGGTCCTCGCCGATACCCCAGGAGCAACAGTGTCCCTAATTTTCTGGGAAGTGGCGGTGCGGTCCCCTACGGCACTGCGTAGGATCCTACGGTCTTGGCGTGCATCCGTGCGTCGCTGCGGTCCGGTCCCAGGTCGACGGGCACGTGCACCTTCCGCCGACCACTGGCGACAACATCGATGTACTGAGGAGACCTCAGGCTCCACGTGTTGAGCAATTCGGCGGTACGTCCACCCGGCCTCCCGCATGCCCACTATACGCCCTCGCTCAAAGTCCGTCAACTGCACATACGGTTCACGTCCACGCTGTCGCGGCATGCTACCAGTGTTAAAGACTGCGATGGAGCTCCGTATGTCACGGCAAACTGGCTGACACTGACGGCGGCGGTGCACAAATGCTGCGCAGCTAGCGCCATTCGACGGCCAACACCGCGGTTCCTGGTGTGTCCGCTGTGCCGTGCGTGTGATCATTGCTTGTACAGCCCTCTCGCAGTGTCCGGAGCAAGTATGGTGGGTCTGACACACCGGTGTCAATGTGTTCTTTTTTCCATTTCCAGGAGTGTATTTAGGTCGCAGCCGCTGACCGTAGGGCCTCATTCACTCACTCATACAGTTTGGCGTCTGTCAGTCTGATATCAAGAAGAATTCCGCTCAGAGCTGGTAAAATTGTTGTTTGTTAAAACACGGCCGGTTTCGCGGCTTTAAGCTGCATCATCTGTTGAACAATGTTAAAAGACCATAGGCATACTCATCGTTCCTAGTCCAGGAGCAATGAGTATGTATATGACTTTTTAACATAGTTCACCTGATGATGCGACTTAAGGCCGCGAAACCGGCCGTGTTTGAATAAACAACAATTTTACCAGCAGTGAGCGAAATTCTGACATCATGCCTTTCAACAGCTGCGGCAGCCCGGAATATAAAATGGCCTGTCAGTTTACTCGCAGAGCGGATTTTGTTCATCACAGGCTACGACAGCACATGGAGACGAGATTAGTGTCTATAGTGGGACTAGTTTATCTCAACCAGGACTGTACTTTACTAGCAGTGAATATAGCACTTCACGTCAGTTTGCAAGAGGACTATTACTGATGAGCTTCTACCACAGAGTATGGACTCTATTCAGGTTAAGTAAATGTTTGCAGTACAATTAAATAAAGAACCATATTAATCCACATGCGCATTTGTGTTAGAAAGAGGATATCGTCCACCCATGACACCCTCTCCCTTGCTTTCTTTCCGTACAAGACTCTACATCTGTGTTCCACACTCATGCTTCTGATGGATAAAAGAGCAGCAGCATTTTATTGAGATAATTTTAATGATTAGTGAAAACCACCTCAGCTGTGTTATTACACATGATCGACATTTTTTACTGTGATGAGTATCCAGGGCACAATACATTAACACTCCTCTATCATCCTACAATGCAAGAGTGCAGAATATAACGTTTTCCATGACTGGTTCTAATATATGAAAACTGCACTTCTCCAACATGGAATATTTTCATATACCTTGAAACGTCCCCTTAGAACAATTTATACACGACTGTGCTTAAACTGGCACACAATATTTTTAGCGCAACGCAATCTGACTATCAAAGATCCCTGCAAACGAATGGCCCTGAGTAACATTAAACTATACCTTTCACAAATAACTTACCTCACAAAAATCTTCATTACTCGAACTACTGCAATACAGCAAGCGCCACTACTGCCAGCTAAATAAAAGATTCAAACTACTGAAGGCACTAACTACTGATAGGGATAGTTAGCAAATGAAAGATATTAATAGAGAACAAACATTGTATTTACCTTAATATCATCACAAGTCATAATATATGTAATTTCAAAACTCTGCCATCTCTCTCCTCACATCGGCCGGCCGGAGTGGCCGAGCGGTTAAAGGCGCTACAGTCTGGAACCGCACGACCGCTACGGTCGCAGGTTCGAATCCTGCATCGGGCATGGATGTGTGTGATGTCCTTAGGTTAGTTAGGTTTAAGTAGTTCTAAGTTCTAGGGGACTTATGACCACAGCAGTTGAGTCCCATAGTGCTCAGAGCCATTTGAACCATCTCCTCACATCCACCACTGCTGGCGGCTCACCTCTAACTGCGCAACGCTACGCGCTGTTCACATCCAGCTGCCGCTGCCTAACACTACAATGGCAGACAACAATGCAAACTAGCCACAGGCTGCACACAGCACAGCCCGTGATTTTCATACAGAGCGCTACGTAACGTTGCCAATAAGAAAATATAAACAGCCTACTTACAACCTTGAGTTCTTCACACGGCGAAGTAGTTTGTGAGCGAAATTTGGTACCACATTGTATAATGGTCTATCGGTATTCAGGTATAAAGTTCTCGTCTGCCATTTTGTGGGCATACACGAATGTGCCAAAAAGGTATGAGCACCAGTTTGATAGCTTGTTTGTCCATCATTGAAATGAAATACATCACTCATTCTGCGTGTCAGGGATCAGACGGTTGTAGGAAGGTTTTTGGAGGTATGTAGTATTAGATGTCCACGTATAGGTCATGTAATTCACATAAATAAAAGGCCGTTGATTTGCGTATGCGGCCATGGCGCCCAACAGTTGACATCGGGCAAATTTGGTCACCGACACATAAGCATAAGTTCACTACAATGCTCCTCAAAACACTGTAGCACGGTTGTGGCTCCGAGACGGACAATTATACTACTGGAAGACGATATCGCCGTCGTGGAAGATATCAACCATGAAGGGATGCAGGTAGTTCGCAGCTGTAGCGTATCTCCGATTAACACCACAGGTCCCTTGCAAACGCAGGAGAATGTCTCCCGTACCATAATACTGCTCCCGCCAGCCTGTGTCCGTGGCGCGCTGACGTTTCGAGCCGCCGTTCACCTCTATGACGACGTTCGTGGGGACGATCATCGGCCAAATGCACGAAAAAAGTGATTCACCAGAAGAGTCGACATTTTCCCTTTGATCTACGGTCGAATCCCACACCATTCATAACTGATGATGTCACTGGGTCAACTTGTGTACACGTAGAGATAGTCTGCTGTGATGCTCCAAGTTTAACAATGTACGGTGAACGGAGTGCTCCGAAGCGATTGTAAGCGCTCCAGCATAGTGCTCTTACGGCAAAGATACCACAGATCACCATCTACGTTACAGAGCAGGAAAGCTTCCAAACCCCACGTTCTGTGAAGACTCGTGGACCTCCAACCACAGAGCGCCTTGCGGTAGTTTCAGTGTCCCTCTACCTCTTTGCGTTGATGCTCACGAAGTGAACAATCCCACTTCGCTGTTTTTGAGGTATTCGTTCACATTCTCTGCGTAAGAACAATCTACCCTTTGTCGAAGTCTCTTATCTTAGTGGATTTCCCCATTTGCAGCCCATATATTTGCTAGGGTGCTCCCCTGTCCGTGCCTGTTCCGCTTACGTACTTTTGTTACCGCATCTAGTGCCAGCAACTTGCACAGGAGGCTTCCAACGCCGCGCTGGGCAGTGGTCACAATTTTTTGGCTTATTGGAGTAGATTAACAGTGAGAACGTTAACTTAGACTATTCGTGGTAATAGTAAAACCTCACATGTATTATTTAGTTGCGGTAGACATTTATGTCGTTCTCAACAACACTTAGCCCATGGTTGCCTCAGTATGTAGTAAGACCACTCATCTCCTTTGCTGAGGAGATTAATCAGAAGAGAAACGTTATTACGTTTTATAGATTATTCCGTTAACGTCGCTTGTATAGTAACGCATCAAAACCATCGACAGGTAATTAAGATCTTCAGAGTGGACTTGTGAGGTTGGTACCAATGCATAAACGTTGACAGTGCCACCACTGAAATATCATGCCCATTACGGCCCCTAAAAGCTACGTGACTGAGGCCCAGGGACAAAAAAGTGACTAAAGGTCGATGACATGCGACGTCAATATTTTAGTTAGCTGTAAGCTGCTCCTCCCAGTAGCGCGTGCATTGTACAGAGATCACGATATAATCATACTGCGTGATATTTATGCTCTGCGCAAAGGTCATACTTTATTCAGAGATTCGGGTTCGAACAACGAGCTTTAAATCAGTTTTTCAACGTTCCTATTGTTTTCGCTTGTTCCCAGAACATATTTCAATTCTTTACTTTTTGCGTTAAATTAACGGTCTGTCGTTGAAATATTTTGAAATGTTATTTTCTTCCTTTTTCCAATAGTAAATCTGCAACTTCCGACTGTAAGCAGTCGATTTTGTTGGGTCATACTATTATTGGGCTATTTTCCAAGACAAATATTATATATTATGGTCAGTTACAGCACGTGTGTGTGTGTGTGTGTGTGTGTGTGTGTGTGCGTGCGTGTGCGCGTCTTTTCACTTTACAGGCGCTCAACAACGGGGTTACCAGCGCCCTGACAGATTTTAGAAGTAACGAACACAACATGTCATTCTTAACGGTTCAAAATCTGCAGATGTAGAGGTAATTTCGGGAGTACCGCAAGGAAGCGTGATAGGACCTTTATTGTTTACAATATACATAAATGACTTAGTTGACAACATCGGTAGCTCCGTGAGGCTATTTGCAGATAACACGGTTGTCTACAAGAAAGTAGCAACATCAGAAGACTCGTACGTACTCCAGGAAGACCTGCAGAGGATTAATGCATGGTGCGACAGCTGGCAGCTTTCCCTAAACGTAGATAAATGTAATATAATGCGCATACATAGGGGCAGAAATCCATTCCAGTACGATTATGCCATAGGTGGTAAATCATTGGAAGCGGTAACGACCGTAAAATACTTAGGAGTTACTATCCGGAGCGATCTGAAGTGGAATGATCACATAAAACAAATAGTGGGAAAAGCAGGCGCCAGGTTGAGATTCATAGGAAGAATTCTAAGAAAATGTGACTCATCGACGAAAGAAGTAGCTTACAAAACGCTTGTTCGTCCGATTCTTGAGTATTGCTCATCAGTATGGGACCCTTACCAGGTTGGATTAATAGAAGAGATAGACATGATCCAGCGAAAAGCAGCGCGATTCGTCATGGGGACATTTAGTCAGCGCGAGAGCGTTACGGAGATGCTGAACAAGCTCCAGTGGCGGACACTTCAAGAAAGGCGTTACGCAATACGGAGAGGTTTATTATCGAAATTACGAGAGAGCACATTCCGGGAAGAGATGGGCAACATATTACTACCGCCCACATATATCTCGCGTAATGATCACAACGAAAAGATCCGAGAAATTAGAGCAAATACGGAGACTTACAAGCAGTCGTTCTTCCCACGCACAATTCGTGAATGGAACAGGGAAGGGGGGATCAGATAGTGGTACAATAAGTACCCTCCGCCACACACCGTAAGGTGGCTCGCGGAGTATAGATGTAGATGTAGATGTAGAATGTGGACAAAATCGCCGAAAGTGTTGCACACAGTGAGGATGAATTCCACAAAACGACGCTCATCACTCACTCCCATCTCATTCGCATTTACTCACACAGTCACTCCATCCCACACGCCTTACGACAACGGAGAAAGGGTGAAAGGTGTTATACCAGGAATTAAAACACAAGTAAAAGGATTGAGGAGGTAAGGCAATGGCACAGGCAACGCTGACCGGCTGACCACTTACAAAAAGCACAGGTGAGCCAGTAACCCTGTCAACACGTTAAGACCATCTGCCTAAAATCTTAGGAAAAACGTTGGACAATACACAAAACTTTGAAGCTCTAACCACATTCATCGGGAAGCCACTTAAAATAGAGGGCCAGTCTGTCGGCATATCTACCGCTACTCTATGGTCTGAAAATGAAACACAGAAATACCAAACATTTGAGGGTCGTCTCTCTGGAGCAAGAAGCTATGCGTCACAGGATTATGGCCTATGCGAAGACGAGTAGGAAGGACCTCGTTCTATGAACGTGGCTGGAAGCAGGTACACCACGGTCACGTAGTGGGCGTTACTAGACCAAGCTTACTGTCTGTCACATCCAGCCACTCCTTCCACTCGACGCAAGACTCTGTACCTCAACAGGAAGTGATGGCTTGTAGGAAGATGGCACACCGAACTAACTGAGGATCGTGATACGCCTTCTTGGATCAGTTGAAGAGCTTTTGGGTTTGAAATTTCGTGAGGCTTAAAGCACAGGCTAGAAGCCTTTCTCGTGGTGACGGATGGGGGAGGGGTGGTGTAGGAGGGGGGAAGGGTTGACAACTCAGGAGGGTGCAGTGGCAGCACACTGCACAGGTAACGAAAACCTGGCACACGATTCGGAACAGCCAGAAACCGAAATCGACAATACAGCATCCAATCTTGCATCGTCGAATGCTCTTTGTGAGAGCTAATGCTTTTCATAGAAGGGAAACTAGTCAGCGCGACGGTTATTACAGCAAAATGACTCCGCTGTTGCAGTACAGACACTTCTCACTAGGTATGGGAAAAGCCGATATCGCCGTCCGCGGTGGTCTAGCGGTTCTGGCGCTGCAGTCCGGACCCGCGGGACTGCTACGGTCGCAGGTTCGAATCCTGCCTCGGGCATAGGTGTGTGTGATGTCCTTAGGTTAGTTAGGTTTAAGTAGTTCTAAGTTCAAGGGACTTATGACCTAAGATGTTGAGTCCCATAGTGCTCAGAGCCATTTGAACCATTTGAAAAACCGATATCGTTATTTTAGTTCTGAATAATCGGTATTTTTGGTATTTGTTTGGTCTAGATAATAGCAGGTGATTTTTTTCATTTTTACTAATAACTGAGTAAGAAAACCAAAATATCAGTTAGCCATAGCAGCAACGCAAATTTTTTTTTTGTTTTTAAATAAACCTTTCTTAACGAAGGAGTAATTTTTATTTGTAATATTGGCATTGGTTTGAAATATTGCGTTATTACAGAAAATGGAGAAAGCGACAAGTGCTCTTTTAGTATCAATGGTGACAGAAAGGAGCAACAAACACGTGGCACAAGAATTGGGTTACAGTTGCCTAGACAATAATGTCCCTCTTCCCCTGCAGTCGCTGCGGGACTATAGCGTAAGCGAAAGAAAGAAAGAAAGAATCGTTTATAAACCACTGCTCAATCAGTATTCGCCATATGCACTACTACTCAGTTGAAAATCTAAGTTGGCTGAGGAACCTTGGTTTATCAACGATTTATGCGGGCTTCTCAGGAATCGCGTCATTTGTCTTTGTCTTATTGATGAGCTTCTAAATGGCAAGAAGCAACTGCAGTTCCTATCAAGTATGCAACTGCAGCGATTAGAAAACATCCTTCTGAAAGGAAGACTGTCCATGTAATACCAACAAGACGGATGTCCCACTATTCCACATAAATAGTTACTGATCTTAACAGCCGGCCGTGGTGGCCGAGCGGTTCTAGGCGCTACAGTCTGGAACCGCGTGACCGCTACGGTCGCAGGTTCGAATCCTGCCTCGGGCATGGATGTATGTGATGTCCTTAGGTTAGTTAGGTTTAAGTAGTTCTAAGTTTTATGGGACTGATGACCTCAGATGGTAAGTCCCATAGTGCTCAGAGCCATATGAACCATTTTGATCTTAACACAAAATTTGGAGATCGTTGGATTAACGTTCAAAAAACACAAGATGATTTTCACGTTCATCACGCTAACCCCCTCTTGACTTTAACACGGAGGAGAAAATAAGAGATCTATAAGAAAATTGCTTAGTTTTCTTTATTGTAATTTGATTCCCTCGTCCAAAGAGGGGTAAGGGTGCGCTGGCAGCGGGGCAACACTCCACTCTTCAACGAAAAGAGTTTAAAATCTACACAGGTGGGATAAAATCTTCAAAAAGAAGTGCTAAATACAGGTGTTTTAAAACAAATACGAGGACGCTTTTTATGGATTACAATCAGAACAAAACATAGGAAAACGTTGTATCGCATTTAAAGACAAAAACATACGGGACAAACAAACACAATGACACATACTGCTGATGCAGCGTGGGCGAGTAGCTTCATCCAGTCGAGGCAAGACAGACGATGACTAAAGCGAATAGCAAGTATTTGACTAGTACCAGAAAGTGGTCCTGGTCAGTCAGCCTGTAGATGGTATGTGGGATTCCAATTCATGGATGGAAATACAGACGACTCCAAAAGATAAATATCGTATAGCAGGTGTCAGTTATGGGATAAGTCTTCTTGAAATTTAGCGTACTGTGTTGTCAGTCTAGAATCGCTTTATAGCGTATATCAGTGCTGGAACTCCGGGTGTTGAGAACTTGACAGTCATAATAACTAAGCACACGAGCCGTACCTTAGCTATATGTTTGGTTACATTTGATACAGTAGGGCAGGCGTTCGTTTGATCTCTTCTGCTGGCGAAGGCAGAGTCGTCTGCGGGACTGTTATCGGAACACTATGCGATGGGGCACCTCACATGTCATATCACTGAAGTTTTTGAAGAAAACTATTTCGAATTCCACAGAAGAACGTATACAAATCCATAAAAATGGTGGTACCAAATCTGGTAATTACAAATGATGCACGTGGGTATATGTTCTCGAAAAAAATGGTTCAAATGGCTCTGAGCACTATGGGACTTAACATCTGTGATTATCAGTCCCCTAGAACTAAGAGCTATTTAAACCTAACTAACCTAAGGACATCACACACATCAATGCCCGAGGCAGGATTCGAACCTGCGACCGTAGCAGTCACGCGGTTCCAGACTGAAGCGCCTAGAACCGCACGGCCACAACGGCCGGCGGGTATATGTTCTCGTTCTGGATATATTTTGGGAGGACGTTTTAAGCTGCATCAGCCAGTATATACTTCGAAAACCACCATACAGTGTGTTTGTGATAATATTCTCGTGTTTATCATCTATTCCATCACATATGGCAGAAAGAAAACGAAGTAGTATCCTTCTTGCGAAGA
The DNA here is from genome assembly GCF_023864275.1 of Schistocerca cancellata. NCBI lineage: Eukaryota > Metazoa > Arthropoda > Insecta > Orthoptera > Acrididae > Schistocerca > Schistocerca cancellata. The sequence continues at coordinate 319,694,361 of NC_064630.1, read as the reverse complement.
AAGCTTACTCGGTCTGTCTTGGATTTTAGTATGAGTTATACTGAACTGTTATGAATCGCTGTATTGCGTCTCTGAAATCATCCACTGTCTCTCATCAAGTCTACGTGATAATTATTCCATATGCAGGCGCACTACTCTAGAAATGGTCGCACCAGCATCTTGAGTGTGGTTTCCCTTAAAGGTGGTGTTGTATCCACGGACCCAATGAGCCAACCAACCAACCAACCCGCGCACGCGCGCCCTGACCGTGACATCGCTGGCCACAGTTCCTGTCGCGGCCGTCGGCGTCTCAGGGCGTTACCGCCGACGGAAGAGTTCGCGCCATGGCTGAGCTCGGGTCCACAGTGCCCTCTGCCTTTTGCATGTAAGGAGGAGCGCTGCCTCCGAGACGGACACCGAGCGAGGTGGCGCAGTGGTTAGTACACTGGACTCGCATTCGGGAGGACGACGGTTCAATCCCGCGCCCGGCCATCCTGATTTAGGTTTCCCGTGATTCCCCTAAATCGCTCCAGGCAAATGCCGGGATGGTTCCTTTGAAAGGGCACGGCCGACTTCCTTCCCCATCCTTCCCTCATCCGACGAGACCGATGACCTCGCTGTCTGGTCTCTTCCCCCAAACAATACAATACAATACAATCCAAATCCGAGACGGACAGCCTATTGTCTATTTCGAGGAGTTTATAGCGGAGCCATTGTATAGCGGAGCTATTGTATTCGACTAGGCTCAGTACACGAATTACTCTTGGATATTATTTGGACTTGTATTGGTGGTGCACGTTTCGTCAGAAATAAAGATAAGTTATCTCTTCATTCTAGCTGGCGCAATTATTATCATTCTGGTCACTACCCACGCTTTATACAATTTGTGGTGGCTGCCCCAAAAGATCCGCCGAGGACCTTGGGTTTGGGAGCCGTCACAAAAGTGGCAACAAGGGTGGAATACTTTTGTGACGGCTCCCAAACCCAAGGTCCTCGGCGGTACTTTTGGGGCAGCCACCACGAATTGTATAAAGCGTGGGTAGTGACCAGGATGTAGCTATGTTTGTTGGCCGAAAAACTAATTAATGACAAGAATTGCGCCAGCTAGAATGAAGAGATAAAAATCTTCATTTCTGACGAAACGCGCACCAGTAATACAAGTCCAAACAATATCCAAGGGTAATCCGTGTACTGAGCCTAGTCGAATACAATAGCAAATATCACACTGCAATGGCTCCGCTATAAACTCCCCGAAAGGCTAGCATTGGACAATCGACAATAGACTGTCTGTCTCGGGGCCAGCGCTCCTCCTTATATGCAAAAGGCAGAGGGCGCTTCGGACCCGAGCTCAGCCATGGCGCGACCTCTTCCGTCGGCGGTAACGCCCTGAGACACCGACGGCCGCGACAGGACCTGTGGCCAACGATGTCACAGTCAGGGTGCGCGTGCGCGAGTTGGTTGGTTGGGTCCGTGGAGACAACAGGTGGTTCACACTTACCAACGCCCCTTGTAGTTAATCTAGGTCTGCCACAGGCCGACAGTACTACTGACTTCTCGCATTAGTCCTATTTCCTGTTGCTTCGTACTATTAATCAAAATATTTGAACTATGTTACAACCTCTGGAAATTTAACACTAAACTTGTAATCGTATATTATTGTGTTCTTTTTCTATTATGTGAGAATCAGCTTGCATTCATCCACTTTAAAAAAGAGATGCCATTTATTACCCCACGTGAAAGTCTCTCTAAGCCATCTCTATTTCCTTACGATCGTCAAGCAACAATATCTTCCTGCGGAGAACAGTATATTCAGTAAATAATTTGATAGTTATTGAGAAGAGTTTTAATAAATATCGAAAACAGGAGTTTTTATGTTTTCATGAGACAATTCATCGCAGATCTGGAAGATGACAATACTGCACGCTAAAAGGGGGTTAAAGGGAATGCAAGTTAATTTTTATTATTTTTGGTGATAATTTCGAAAGTTTCATACCCATCATCACTGACGTCGAAATCAACCACTTTTCATCCAGTACTAAACATGTACATCTTAAAAATTTCGCCTTGAATTAACGACGTCAGATTCACGCAAGCAATTTCGTCATGATCTGTCCTGACAAGTTCTAATCACCGTCCATTAAGTCAACTCCCACGTTCCATTACGTAGTTTCATTAATTGATTTTTAATTACTTACAGTACTGGCCATTAAAATTGATACACCTTGAAGAAATGCAGATGGTAAACGGTTATTCATTGGACAAATATATTATACTAGAACTGACATGTGATTACATTTTCACGCAATTTGGGTGCATAGATCCTGAGAAATCAGTACTCAGAACAACCATCTCTGGCCGTAATAACGGCTTTGATACGCCTGGACTTTGAGCCCGACAGAGCTTGGATGGCGTATACAGGTGCAGCTGCCCATGCAACTTCAACGCGATACCACAGTACATCAAGAGTAGTGACTAACGTACTGTGACGAGCCAGTTTCTCGGCCACCATTGACCAGACGTTTTCACTTGGTGAGAGTTCTGGAGAATGTGCTGGCCAGGGCAGCAGTCGAACATTTTCTGTATCCAGAAAGGCCCGTACAGGACCTGCAACATGCTGTCGTGCATTATCCTCCTGAAATGTAGGGTTTCGCAGGGATCGAATGCAGGGTAGAGCCACGGGTCGTAACACATCTGAAATGTAACGTCCACTGTTCAAAGTGCCGTCAATGCGAACAAGAGGTGACCGAGATATGTAACCAATGGCACCCAATACCATCACGCCCGGTGATACGCCAGTATGGCGATGACGAATACATACTGTCGGTTAAATTTCGCGTCTGTAGCACGTCATGTACGTGATGTAGCAATTTTAATGGCCAGTAGTGTAGTTAGACTCAAACCTAGTTCCTCTGCACATGAGTTTCAAAACAATTTCACATATTGCGATTGTGTAGATTGATTTAGATGAAATTTATCGCAGCGCCAGGACATAGTTCAAGATAGGATACAGTCGTGCTCTAACACGCTATGAAGTTACCTCCTTATTATGGGAATATTTCTCTGGTCACACCTCATATTCTGCACTCGAGGCAAGGCTATAAAGTCACAGCCCATCAATAAAGGGGCGTTAAACGACCGTCAAATTAGTGAGTGGTACGAAAACACTTCCAATAAGTTATTCGATACTGTACGTCAGCTGATAGAATGTATTTATTTCGTATACGATTTGACGCATACATGTATCCAGTTTAAAATACAAAGCGTCCATGGTAAGGTTTGTGGCGCTAGCTTATGATTGGACTACTGGCTAACGGTAATATTTTACTTTGTCTTATAACACTCTGCCCCCCCCCCCCCCAAAGTACTTCAATGATTAGTTGTCAGAATAAACGGCAGGAAATAGCTATACTATCTGTTAATGTCCGAATTGCATCCTTTCGCTGAACATTCTTTGTACTGTTGATACCGACCAACAGACTTAGTTAAACCTTCCATTGTCTGTGAATTTATAAGCTCAACTGCCGTCCTCACGAAGCTACATCAACCAAAGAGAAAGAAACAAAGGAAAGAAAAAATGGTTCAAATGGCTCTGAGCACTATGGGACTTAACATCTATGGTCATCAGTCCCCTAGAACTTAGAACTACTTAAACCTAACCAACCTAAGGACATCACACAACACCCAGTCATCACGAGGCAGAGAAAAAAAGGAAAGAAAAACAAAGAAGTGTTACTGATACAGTAAAAACGTAGCCTCTGCAGATTAAACGTAATTACCATGAAATGTGATCTATAAATAATCGTAAACCTCGTTGTTAGGTGTAATGTCTAAAAACGAAAGGATTTTATCCCTTTCTGCTATTATACAGGGTGAGTCACTAATTATTGCCACCAAGAATAGCTCCGAAAGTATTACAGGAGCTGAAAAGTTTGTGGAACAAAAGTTGCATGGGACAACGGGAGCCATAATATGACGTTGGTGTTTTGTTGCTAGGTGGGGGTGGCTTCAGATATATGAAGGTCAACTTTGTTTTTTTAAATGGGATGCTATAATTTGGTACTTTTTTCCTGATAGCGGTTATCGAGACGAATCCAGTGATGTGTAACAGGTCAACTAAGGTCACAAAGGTGGCATGAACGTCCATTTACAGGAGGTGCTCGCAGTGGAGACCATTGGCATCAATGCAGTGCTGCAATCATCTTATAATGGATTGATTGGTATTCCTTATCACTTCGGGACTTATCGAAGCACATTCTCTGACAATTCTCTCTCGCTTATCCTCGCATATGGTTGGAACGTCTTTATAAACAATGTCTTTTACGAATCCCCACGAGAAAATTTCCTGAGGCGTCAAGTCTGGCGAACGAGCCGGCCACGACACATCTCCTCCGCGTTCAATCCAAAATATTTGGGAATTGTCTGTTCACCTCATTTCTAGTCTTCAGCGAGAAATGTGCCGGACACCCATCGTTTTGATAGCACATTTTGTTTCTTGTTCCTAAAGGTATTTCTTCCAATAACAGACCTAACGTTTCTTTCAGGAATGTGGTGTACTTCCTACCATTAAGATTTCCTTCGATGAAATAGGGGCCTATAATTCTGTCCTCCAGAAACCCACACCATACATTCACCGAACACGGTTTTTGGTGTGTAAATTGCTACAGCAAACATGGATTTTCAGTTGCCCGATAATGCATGTTATGCAAATTAACATTTTCCATGGCTCGTGAGTGTGGCATCGTCAGTAAATATAATCAAATTAATATATGTGTGTTCCCCGTGAAGTTGAGCCCGTAGGAAGAATTCAGTGCGATGCATATAATACATACCAGTTAATTCTTGGTGGAGACTGATATGGTAAGGATGATATTTATGGCGATGGAAAACACGACCATCACAACTCTGGCTCATGCCAGATTCCTTTGCCATTTGACACAAACTAACACATCGATCTCGAACCACAGTGTCAAGAGTACCAATTTCCGTTTCCTCCTGTGCCGGATATGTTTCCGATGCGTTAAAGATCCAGTTGTTCGCAACTTATCGTACACATATTTAAATGTACGACGTGTATGGTGAGTACGTTGAGGTTATCTTTCGCGTATAAGTCTCTAGCTCTCACTGACTTTCGTTGACGTTCTCCTTAAATGACAAGCGTATCGACTTGTTCTCCTAAGGAATACATCATTCACATTCACATTATTCGACGATACTAGTCTTAACGTTCGTATTAGTGTTGTATTGCGAAACCGTCGATGGTGTTTACATGTGAATGGCACGTTAGATGGATACGCCGTATTCGGCGAATATTTACTATTTGCACGATATACGTGAGAGAATTGTCAGAGCATGTGCTTCGATAAGTGCCGAAGTGATAAGGAATACCACTCAATCCATGATAAGAAGATTGCAGCACTGCATTGATACCAATGGTCATCACTTCGAACACCTTCTGTAAATGGCCGTTCATGGCACCTTTTTGACCTTCATTGACCTTCAAAGACCTTACTGGTACAAATCATTGTATTCGTCTCGATAGCCGCTATCATAATATAAGTACCAAACTATAGCACCCCAGTTAAGAAAATAAAGTTGGCGTTTATGTCTCTGACGCGACCCCACATAGCAACAAAAAACCAACGTGATATTATGGCTTCAGTTGTCCTATACAACATTGGACCCACAAACTTTTCAACTCCTATCATACTTCCGGAGCTATTCTAGGTGGAAATAGATAGTGACTAACTCTGTTTAATGAATTTATAAAGACTTGATCGCAATAATCATTTTGTGGCCGGTTTTCCTTACTGATTAGCTACCTACACATTCCAAAAATCGACCTTTCACTTTCTGGTGCAGAGGGTGCTATTTTGAAACTATCTGCCACACAGTTTTAATCTGCCAAGAAGTAGATTATTTTGTAACAATTGCACGTTGAATAACAAGAAGGAGAAAAAGGCTAGAACTGAACATCCATCAATGACGTGATCCTTAAAGGCAGAACAATATGTTTGACTAGTCAAGGGAAGAGAGAGAAACCGAAGAAATCCATTTCAGTGGAACCATCCCACCATTTTCCACATGAGTATGTGATTTTGGAAAACCACTGGACGGGCTAAATCTAGATGAGCCGACGACAATATCATTTCCCCTCATCCCAGATGAAGTGCCGGGTGTCTCTGTCACTGCGCCATGTTACTCGACGTTTGCAACTTCTCAGTCCGCATCCGCTTCTTCGTCATCATAATCGCATATACTTTTCACGTCGTCATTGACTGCCTTCCTTGTCTCGGTTTTGAATTCAATTGTCCGTCTTGCCAATCGGATTTAATTTTTCATTCTGTCCCTGAATCAGTAGAGGCAAATGATTCAGTGAGTAATTTCATTCCGTACTATTGGCAGATCCGAGACACTCATTACATCCGTGATGTCCTTCACTTTGACGTTTCATTAAGCTCCAACATTTTTCTCCATCGCAGTCCAATAGGTCGGACAGTACTTGGTTCACATTTTTCTCTTCAGTACACTTAGTGCTACAACACTATTACGAGAATGGAAGCTAGACTTGTTAGATAAACGTAGCGTTATTTTCTAGAACTGTTATGGAAACCATATAAAATTTAAATCAATACTGTTGGATGGTGATTTAGGCACTGATCCTTACCAGAGCGAGTCCATCATCGCAAGCAGTACACAATTTGTTTGTTTCGTCAACATAGTTGAGCTGATTGTGTAAGAGCGTGATCCGATAACTTATTTAAGGTCTTGGAACAGGAAATTGGGCATCCATCGAACTTTTGTTAGCAAATTTTTCTTCTCCGGTAGATACGGAAAAGTGGGTTCACTCTACACCGCGTATCAGCTGAACCCGCATTTCCAGTGTGTGTAACACGTGCCTTGCTCCGTGGCGCCGGAAGCTTTAGGGAAATCACTTGCCGGCGAGCCCGCTGGAGGCCGTGCCGTATCACTAAAACAACAGCGGGGCCGCGCCCTCCGTAATAGAATAAAGAAAGGCGCAGCCGGCAGCAGGCAGCCGGCGGCTGCTCCCAGATTCACCTCGGCGCGCTACTCGCCCCTTGCTGAGAATCCGGAGGCAGGCGCCTGGGTCCAGGTTCCGCAGCTGCCGGCATTCCGCTCACAGTACAACGCGGGAAGCTTTCGCATAAATTCTCTCTACCGTGTATTTGTACTGAGTTGTTTCCGAGACCTTGAAAAATCATCGTGCACCTTACACAGTTACCATGCATCGCCTTAAAGGCACACCAGAAGTGATATTGACTGAGGTCAAGATGAAACGTTCTCGGCCTGCCACGGAGGTAGCGTTAACAACCAAGCTATTTTTATGTTCGTGCATGTTGTGCAAATATCTCTACATCTACATCCACATGGATACTCTGCAAATCACATTTAAGTGCCTGGCAGAGGGTTCATCGAACCACCTTCACAATTCTCTATTATTCCAATCTCGTATAGCGTGCGGAAAGATTGAACACCTATACCTTTCAGTACGAGCTTTGATTTCCCTTATTTTATCTTGGTGATCGTTCTTCCCTATGTAGGTCGATGTCAACAAAATATTTTCGCATTCGGAGGAGAAATTTGGTGACCGGAATTTCGTGAGAAGATTCCGTCACAACGAAAAACGCATTTCTTTTAATGATTTCCAGCCCAAATCCTGTATCATTTCTGTGACGCACTCTCCCATATTTCGCGATAATACAAAACGTGCTGCCTTTCTTAGAACTTTTTCGATGTACTCCGTCAGTCCTATCTGGTAATCTTCCCACACCGCGCAGCAATATTATAAAAGAGGACGGACAAGCGTAGTGTAGGCAGTCTCCTTAGTAGGTCTGTTACATTTTCTAAGTGTCCTGCCAATAAAATGCAGTATTGGGTTAGCCTTCCCAACAATATTTTCTATGTGTTCCTTCCAATTTAAGTTGTCCGTAATTTTAATACGTAGGTACCGTATTTAGTTGAATTTATGGCTTTTAGATTAGACTGATTTATCGTGTAACCGCAGTTCAACGAGTTCCTTTTAGCACTCATGTGTATCACCTCACGCTTTTCGTTTATTTAGGGACAATTTCCACTTTTCGCACCATTACGATATTTCTTTCTAAATCGTTTTGCAGTTTGGTTTGGTCTTCTGATGACTTTATTAGTCGATAAATGACAGCGTCATCTGCAAACAATCTAAGACGGCTGCTCAGATCGTCTCCCAAATCGTTTATATAGATAAGGAACAGCAAAGGGCCTATAACATTACCTTGGGGAACGCCAGAAATCACTTCCGTTTTACTCAATGACTTTCCGTCGAGTACTACGAACTGTGACCTCTCCGATAGGAAATCACAGTTCCAGTCACATAACTCAGATGATATTCCATAAGCACGCAATTTCACTATGTGTCGCTCGTGTGGCAAAGTGTCAAAAACGTTCGGAAATCTAGAAATACGGAATCGAGCCGAAATTCCCTGTCAATAGCACTCAACACTTCATGTGAATAAAGGGCTAGTTGTGTTTCACAGCAATGATGTTTTCTAAACCCATGTTGACTGTGTGTCAATAGACCGTTTTCTTCGATGTAATTCACAATGTTCGAACACAACATAGTTCTAAAATCCTGCTGCATATCGACGTTAATGATATGGCCCTGTAATTTAGTGGATTACTCCTACTACCTTTCTTGAATATTGGTGTGACCTGTGCAACTTTCCAGTCTTTGGGTACGGATCTTTCGTCGAGAGAACGGTTGTATATGATTGTTAAGTATGGAGCTAATGCCATCAGAATACTCCGAAAGGAACCAAATTGGTATACCGTCTGTACCAGAAGACTTGCTTTTATCAAATGATTGAAGTTGCTTCACTACTCCAAGGATACTTACTTCTACGTTACTCACGCTGACAGCTGTTCTCGATTCGAATTGTGGAATATTTACTTCTTCTTTAGTGAAGGCAATTCGGAAGGCTGTGTTTAGTAACTTTGCTTTGTCAGCACTGTCTTCGATAGTATCTCCATTGCTATCAAAATGGTTCAAAAGGCTCTGAGCACTATTGGACTTAACTTCTAAGGTCATCAGTCCCCTAGAACTTACAACTACTTAAACCTAACTAACCTAAGGACATCACACACATCCATGCCCGAGGCAGGATTCGAACCTGCGACCGTAGCGGCCGCGCGGTTCCAGACTGTAGCGCCTTTAACCGCACGGCCACCACGGCCGGTTCCATTGCTATCGCGCAGAGAAGGCATTGATTGTTTCTTGTCGCTAACATACTTCACATACGACCAGAGTCTCAATCAAGTCTTGGGTTATATGTCTCCTTAAAATAGTAAATGTTGCTTATGTTCCATAGAATTCGAAAATCTGGAGTACTTTGTCGACAAAGTTTTTCTTTATTTCATTACCAACAGTAATTAATGTAAGGTTTGTCCGCCTGCATAGCTTAGTGGCCAATGTGACTGCCTGCCAAGCTGGGGACCAGATTCGATTTCCCTCACTGCCAGGTATTTTTCCCAGTGGTGCCAACGCAGGAGCTGCTTCAACGCGACGTAGCGGCACCAGGTCTGAGTTTTAATACTACAACGGCCGGGAGATCGGCGTGCTGGCCCCACACTACTCCACACTGCATCTCGAATACGCCAGTGGACGAGGTTGACTCGGCGGTAGGTCAAAGCCAATTGTTCCGTCAGTGGCCACTACGGCGTTGCTTTCCTTTCGTTGGTGAACCCATGCAAGAAATCTCAATGGCTCTGAGCACTATGCGACTTAACTTCTGAGGTCATCAGTCGCCTAGAACTTAGAACTAATTAAACCTAACTAACCTAAGGATATCACACACATCCATGCCCGAGGCAGGATTCGGAACTGCGGCTACAGCAGCAGCGCGGTTCCGGACTGTAGCGCCTAGAACCGCACGGCCACTCCGGCTGGCTGCAAGAAATCAGTTTTACTTTCAACAAATTAAGGAATGTGTGATTGAATTCTGACGATGACAGTTAACGTTATTGAAAATTAACCATATGGAAGAAGTCTCGAAACACCAAACCACATATGAATAAGCGAGAGGGTGCATAATGCAGTGCTGCACCATCCGCGTTTAGAAGTGTGTGTGGCAGCAGACGTTATATGTATACGAAAGGACGTTAAACTTCAAGCGGGTTGGCAAAAACGTGAACACGAATTTTTGACGAGTAGATTGAACGAAAAATCGGGTAGCCACTTCAGGCCACAAGCAAATTAGCATCGGGAGCTGCGAGCAGAAGCCGGTGGCCGGTATGAAAATTGGCGAAGCCGATGCAATTTTCAGAAAACGTTATGGCCTACAGTTCTCTAGGATGTACAGGGGGATTATTCTCATTGATTGCATTTCGAAGGCTAAATATGTAGAATGAAATTTTCACTCTACAGAGGAGTGTGCGCTGATATGAAACTTCCTGGCAGATTAAAACTGTGCCGGACCGAGACTGGAACTCGGGATCTTTGCCGTTCGCGGACAGGTGCTTGCTGATTCTTCAAGTTTGGCAGTAGAGCTTCTGTAAAGTTTGGAATGTAGGAGACGACGTACTGGCAGAAGTAAAGCTATGAGGACGGGGCGTGAGTCGTGCTAGGGTAGCTCAGTTGGTAGCGCACCTGCCCGCGAAAGGCAAAGGTCCAGATTTCGAGTCTCTGTCCGGCACACAGTTTTAATTTGCCAGGAAGTTACGGTAAATATGTACTTCTAGAACCCTTCTTAATTTTTTGGACTATCAGGGTGTAAGAAAAAAGACTAAGCGACCACGTACATTAACGACATCCCTGAAAACTCTGTACTCTGTACTCTGAAGTACAAATTTTTGAAACACTCAGCCTCTTCATAGGCTTTGTTACCCTCTGATGCTGATACACGCGGGCGTTCTGCAAAGTAATGCCTCCGAATATTTTATACGAAAACCCTTAAAGGCTTTTAAATAAAACACACGTTATTAACATTCTACGTCTTTAATTTTCATGTCTACATATTTATTTCTCAACATAGTCACCCTGGCGGCGAACACATTCTCCCAACGAGACACCAGTTTGTTCATACTATCGATGACGGAGTCGCAACTTCACCGCTGCGTGGACCACTTCATCACTATCAAAGCGAAGACCTCGAAGGTATTTTTTAAGTTTTGGAAACAGATGAAAATGGTATGGCACCATGTCAGGACTATATGGAGGATGATCGATGACAATGAGCGCAAAACGTCCGATTGTTGCAAATGTCGTAGCGCTTGTGTGTGGCTAGGCGTTGTCAGGCTGAAGGACAGAATGCTCCTTATGCGGAGGAACTCTTCGAATTTGCAGCTCAATTACAGCGCACCGTTTCTCAAGCACGGACGTAATTTCGTTACACACTGCTGTGTTACAAACTACATTTCGATGCAGTCTCGCGGCAGGGGGCTGCAAATATGGAGACACGAAAAATAAAGATGTACAATAGTAATAATGTTTCTTTCACTTAAAAAGCGGTAAGAGTTTCCTCTTAAAAAGTTCGGAGGCATTATTTTCCGGCATGTTAAGATCTTTGTGCGAAAAACGATGAGATCATAGCGTTGCCGAATCACCGTTCAAGGAAACATGGATAAAATGCATTGAGTTTCATATATCTGCATCGAAAAATGAGTGCTTTTTATCTTAAAAACGTAGTCACTCACAGTCAGCCAGCTTGCTCTCGTGCTGGAGACTTAAAGAGTGTCAGTGTGCAATGTGTTACAGTGTCTGATTACATGAAGAAAGCATACGTACATGCACTGGTAAGAGTACAAGCATATCTTAACGTATTAGAAGGAGGGTGGAGGGAAGATTGACCTTTGACGTCCCGTTGACGACGGGTTCGCTAGAGATGGAGAACAATCTCGTGTTTAGCGGTGGTGGGGAACAATATCGACTGTATAAACTTTGATGATGGGGCGACGGAAGAAGAAAGAACGCAGTTATCTATGCGTAAAATACTAAACCGTGGCGGACACAAACAAATACAGTCTACTACTCTCATCTTTTGATATATCTACACTTAAAAAAGAAAATTTGCCGGTGAAAGTGAATATTTTTATGAGTTCCAATGCGACAGATATTACGTTATTTACCGTGTGACTGGGGCCTCCGTTAGTGATCTTAGAAAATTCTTCAGACATAATGAAAAAATAGTCAGAAATGAAACTCACGAAAGTCTTCAACTTGAACTGTTTTCGCATATACTAATGCTAGAGTCGGCAACGTCCTTGCCGCAGTGGATACACCAGTTCCTGTCAGATCACTGAAGTTAAGCGCTGTCTGGCGTTGCCGGCAGTTGGATGGGTGACTATCCAGGCCGCCATGTGCTGTTGCCATTTTCTGGGTTGCACTCGGCCTCGTGATGCCAATTGAGGAGCTACTCGACCGAACAGTAGCGACTCCGGTCTAAGAAAACCATCATAACGACCGAGAGAGCCGTGTGCTGACCACACGTCCCTCCTATCTGCATCCTCATCTGAGGATGACACGGCGGTCGGATGGTCCCGATGGGCCACTTGTAGCCCGAAGACGGAGTGCTTTAATGCTAGAGCCGCAGCATTACAAGGAGCTGTGCTACTCACCCCGGACCAGCGATGTCATACTACGTCCTTGCCTGCTCGACAGGTGTCAGAAGGTAACAATCCTGCAAAAGAGTAGTTCCACGAACCTCCTGTAAAAGAGAGCGATTTTACATTCGGGCAATCTGAGATTGAGGTCTGTAAGAAAGTATCTGTACGAATCACATGTGAACTGAACCATGTGCTCCATATACTGTATAAGCGACAGAGAACTTTAGCAAGTTCGAAAGGGGAGCGACTCGAATTCAGATGGTGTTTCCGTGCTGATATTACTCCAGTGGATTTCCAAGTTGTATTTGTCTTCATAAATGACATGAATTTTGTTAATATCTGCAGCCATTTTTCGTCAGCTGCTACTTCCAGTACGTTTGTCATGGAGATAGGAATGAATATTATCTACATTTTGCAACATAATGTTTATTTTGTTTTCAACCAAACATGCTTCATCCTTTTGTATTAAGTATCATCAATGGTCTGTAAAATAAAATTGTTTAACTGTACACATTCTCTTATGAGACGACTAATATTTCGTAGCGGCAGATTTCACTTATTTTAATCTACATGATAAATGTAGTTGTATGAACTGTTCTGAGAAACTACTGCCAAGTTTAGTGTTAAATCAAACCTTTTAATCCACCACAAATTAATTCGCTGGTACCCAGACACTAAGTAAATATCTCCTAATTGTGGAGTGTACCCTGAGAAACAGGAAGTCTGTAATAATTGTCGTTCCTAACATGTAACTCACTGGATAAATAAATCAGACTCTACAGTAAGTACAATGTGCAAGTGTTGTTCAGAGCAATACTACGAAGGAAATTGTTCCCATTTTAAGTGATTTTATTTGAATGCATGTTCTTTTTTTAGTGTTTCATGGGATGAGGATATGCGAGGCTGTTAATAATGATTCCTTTGATGGGCACAAATGTAAAGTTGATGGTTCCCATAGTTCATTTTCATAAAAGCTTGAAGTACTGTAAGGCTGCAGAAATTGTGATAAATAATACCACTACACGTTCGTCATTTGGTTCCAAGGACGAGGAAACCATAATGACATTGTCGCACAGCTAACCTCTCTATACCCCAACGTCAGTTCACAATGGAGATCGAGGTAGTGGGAAGGCTACGTTTGCTGGACGTCATGGTCGGCAGACATGCTGATGGCCGGCACAGTGGACCACACTGTACAACGGAAGGAAACATTCACTGATCTACATCAACACACAGACAGCTGCGCAGAGGAGTGTGAAGTTCATAACGCTAGTATACAAGGTACGCAGCACCTCGAATGCAGATAGTCTACTCCGGGAATTGGAACACCTCAGAATGATATTTTGGAGAAACGGTTCCTCGGACCGTCATATTAGGCACGCTCTCTGCCCTAGCACTACGGTAAAATGTAAATAGCCGGCCGCTTTGGCGGAGTGGTTCTAGGCGCTTCAGTCCGGACCCGCGCTGCTGCTACGGTCACAGGTTCGAATCCTGCCTCGGGCATGGATGTGTGTGATGTCCTTAGGTTGGTTAGGTTTAAGCAGTTCTAAGTTTAAGGGACTGACGACCTTAGATGTTAAGTCCCATAGTGCTTAGAATCATTTGAACCAAATTGTAAATGCCGTGTGGCTAGGGCCTCCCGTCGGTTAGACCGTTCGCCTGGTGCAAGTCTTTCGAGTTAACGCCACTTCGGTTACTTGCGTGTTGATGGGGATGAAATGATGATTAGGAGAACACAACGCCTAGTCCCTGAGTGGAGAAAATGTCCGACCCAGCCAGGAATCGAACCCGGGTCTTTAGGTATGACATTCCGTCGCGCTAACCACTCAGTTACCAGGGGCGGACAGCACTACCGTAGAATCTGTGGAGACAGGCAAAGTAATGGAGAAAGAGGAAGCCACAGCCTTTATACCGCACGCTGGCGTGCTGTCGGAAAGAATCGCGCCTGTCCTCAGAGACAAGGGAATTATTGGGCAGCATCAGAGCTGACCCCGGTTTACGAAAGGCCAGTGTACACAAATTATAGTGCCAATGTCGTCAAATATCTGTTGGACAAACAGTACGCACCATCCATGATTGCCTCCGAGATCCCCAGCGGCGCGCTTCAGTAACATATCGTAACAAGTTGCTGTCACAAACTACTGTTTATCCCAAACTCACGCGAGGAAATACGAACACACTAGGTTTTTAACGTATACGTCGAAATTCTGAGGCAGCGTCGTTAGAGAGGCCATCGCACCGGGGCAACCTCATCAACCCGGCCTGCGGCTATATACTCAGCTAGGCTTGTGAACCAGCACTGGGTCTAATTAGGCAGAAGACACCCAGCAAATACAGGGAGCTGGCTGCTGCGCGAATGGAGACCGTGCATCCTCGTTGTCTCAACCATGGCGCACGGCTGGGTGCCTACGGCTGCAGACAACGACGCAACCGCCTCTTAGGCCGCCGACGCGCGCCAACGAGTGAACTGCATCCGGAGACCTCGGGCTTTTCGCTGACTACCACAGTACTTCATTGAGTGGATGAATTGCGGACACATCTAAAAACGATTCTCACAGAAGTTGGACCGAGAAATTTAGGTGTAAAAAAGATAACGGCAAAGATATCGTGGGTAACAGAAGAAATGCCCAGTTAGACCAAAAGAGTTCCAGAAAGGAGTAATAAAAAATAGAACAAAGTTAAGTTGCTGGTTTCATTGCTTCAAGTGTTTTTCATAGTATCCTCCCATTTGATAACAGTGCACAGAACACTCATACAACCACACGAGACTGTCAGGAAAATCCTTATTTGGCATATTGTTCAACTTGTGTC
Source organism: Schistocerca cancellata (assembly GCF_023864275.1). Classification (NCBI taxonomy): domain Eukaryota; kingdom Metazoa; phylum Arthropoda; class Insecta; order Orthoptera; family Acrididae; genus Schistocerca; species Schistocerca cancellata. The sequence continues at coordinate 319,678,977 of NC_064630.1, read as the reverse complement.
ACATTTTCTTGAAGTCGGTTATGCGGTCGAAGCAATGAGTCCTCATATAAATTTCTGAATTTTCCGCATTTTGCATTTCAGTCAAGTCGCAGTAGTCGCCCACGCACTGTTATTTTTGTTTCGGAGCGAATGCGCGCAGCACTAACACAGCACAGACTGTTTTCTTCTTCGTAACATTCGGGAGATTGTCTTGAATACTTAATTTAAAGGTGTTGCGCCACAACTATTTCTAATACAACAACGTTGTCACACTATGGACGCACGTCCACTCCTTAACACTGCCTGCTCGTAAGTGACTGGTCGAATGCACATCGCCGGCCGGAGTGGCCCAGCGGTTCTACGTGCCACAGTCTGGAGCCGCGCGACCGCTACGGTCGCGGGTTCGAATCCTGCCTCGGGCACGGATGTGTGTGATGTCCTTAGGTTAGTTAGGTTTAAGTAGTTCTAAGTTCCAGGGGACTGATGACCTCAGAAGTTAAGTCCCATACTGCTCAGAGCCATTTGAACCATTTTTGAATGCACATAGGTTGTTTAAAGTTGTTAGTTCAAGCAGCCACGGTAAATATTGCGCTGATGTCAGTTATAGGCTAGTAATAAAATGTCTAGAAACTTATTGACAGACGGTTTATTTCAGGTTATCAGTGAAATAAGGAAATATAGAAATACTCAAGAAACGAAAGGTATAGAGCACTAAAAGGTACTTATAAATGAAATAAAAAATAAATTCATAGAAGCTGAAGTAAAACGACTATAGTGAAATGTGAAAATTCTGAATGAAAATGATCATCAGAAGAACAAATACAGCACATACATACAGTAAATTAATTTTGGGAGACATAAAAAAAGTTCTACAACATTCACTGCGTAACTGAAATACTATTCTTAAATGTAGAGACGGGGGATAGGTGAAAATAGTACATTTAGGGTCCCTGCGAAGGGGAGAAACAGTGGCGCGTGCTGTGAAAGAGCAGAAGAGCATGTGAACACCCTAACTTTCGACACCTTGCGGATTTATTGGTTATTTTTCTGTGAATGCTGTTAAATGTAACATAGATGCAGAAATCTGAAAGATACGGCACTTAAATCTAGCTCAATACTACTCCTGTAGGCTCTGTGCAACTTGGCATCAGTGTCTCGAGCACACCTTCAGTTGTGCACGTTTTGAGGACCCATTGTGCATGCATAACTCGCTTCATGTAATTGCCTTACTGGCCAGATACATACGGATTTAATAAAGAAAGTGCACTGTTCACGAAGAGCACAGCTAGTCCTTGCCACTCAATTAGAAGTTTACTTCGGTGCCGCTAGGTGGTAGGACACTACAACAGATTTTTATTCTCGTTCGTTCGGCCTAGATCCAGCTAGATGATATCACAATCCTGAGATATGCAAATTCACTTACTATATAGTAAAATTAGATCGGACGTCAATATATGTTAAAGTTGTTGTGACAGTAAACCTATTTTGTGGGTTTTTAAATGAGTAATTAAGTCATCCATTTGAGGCGCTGAAAATCGTAAGGGCCAAAGTACCGGGTGATCAAAAAGTCAGTATTAATTTGAAAACTGTATACATCACGGAATAATGTAGAGAGAGAGGTACAAATTAACACACATGTTTGGAATGACGTGGGGTTTTATTAGAACCAAAAGAAATACAAACGTTAAAAAAAGTCCGACAGATGGCTCTTCATCTGATCAGAATAGCAATAATTAGCATAACAAAGTAAGACAAAACAAAGATGATGTTCTTTACAGGAAATGCTCAATATGTCCACCATCATTCCTCAACAATAGCTGTAGTCGAGGAATAATGCTGTGAACAGCACTATAAAGCATGTCCGGAGTTATGGTGAGGCACTGGTGTTGGATGTTGTCTTTCAGCATCCCTAGAGATGTCGGTCGATCACGATACACTTGCGACTTCAGGTAACCCCAAAGCCAATAATCGCACGGACTGAGGTCTGGGGACCTGGGAGGCCAAGCATGACGAAAGTGGCAGTGGCAGGTGAGCACACGATCGTCACCAAACGACGCGCGCAAGAGATCTTTCACGCGCCATCTGTCGGACATTTTGTGAACTTTGTTGTTTCGTTTTTTTTTTTCTTCTAATAAAACCTCATGTCTTTCCAAGCATGTGTGTCAATTTTTACCTCTCTATCTACATTATTAAGTTTTCAAATTTATACTGACTTTTTGATCACCCTGTATATCAACGCTGACTGAGAGTGAGTAGCATTTATTCGTGCTTCTGAAATCTGTTGATCTTATGGTGAGTCAGGTATATCTATGCTGTAGGCTCACTTTGAATACATTAAAATTCACGAAAAGCTGTATTATTGATTTCTCTGTTATTTACTTAAATGTGCCATCGACTTCGGTGTGTCTTCAGGCCTTACGGATCTCAGCACCTCATTTGTATTCTAGTCAAGTGATCACATTGGTAGACGTTACTACTCGAATTTAATCATTTCCACAACTGGCAGTTTGGGTTTGGAATTGGTTGTTTACTGTGTAGGTATCGGCATTCGTGTGCAGCATAAACATGATCCATGTTGAATTTATTCTAAATGCTAAGAGAAAAGCAAAGCTGTCAGGACGAGTACCTCAGTCGGTAGAGCTCTTGTGTGCTAGAGGCAAAGGTCCCGAGTTCGAGTCGCCATCCGCCACAAAGCTTAATCTGCCAGGAACTTTCATATCAACGCACACTCCGCTGCAGAGTGAAAATCTCATTCTGGAACAGAAAAGTAAATTACCGGGAAAAGTTAGCCGCAAAGGCACTAGGGTCTCCGAAAACAGATCCCTTGGTTGAGAGAGTGACGAAATCAAACAGTCGTGACTACAAGGGAGCATTTAACAAGGAAGTGTACAGTCAGCACAAGTTTTTTTGTGGGTGCAGCGAAGAAAGTCTGATTTTCTGCCCGGAAGTAAATTCATGAACTAATACATCCGTTAAGGATCTTGTACATTTATCCGAAATAATACGGAAGCCCTAAAACTCCCACTTATACAAAAATAGAAAATGGGGAGCTGTGAAAGCTTACAGTTATATCGTAATTGCCCTTAACGGTACTCAATTATGTACAGAACAACAGAATTCTACAAAAACAATTCTTTATTTTGTCAGATCAGTTATACATATTATTATAATTATAACAATTATTGTTATTATTATTACTATTATAATTATTGGCAGTGGCTGCAGTTGTATACTTGTTGATAAGCATAACTGTTACAGACGCTATCAGTTTCACACTATCAGATTTATCTGAATCTAAAAATTTGTGAACACCCAGAATCTATTGTCATGCCACTGGATGGGGGGAAGGGGGAAGGGATGGAGAGGAGACGATGGGGGGCGGAGGACGGAACTGCATGCTGAAAGAAGAGGAAAAATTTAGAAGGCATATTTAGTACCAGAGTTAGAGATTTATCAGAGCTTCGGAAGATTACATATCAAACAAGGTAGAAGGGACGGACAAATTTTTTTAGAAATAAACTAGGAGACCACCAGATTTTCGGAAGAATTTCGTACATACAGCGCCGAACATGGAAATAGGATGTAAATGCGAGACCTTCCACACAATTATCCTGAAAGCTCATGCATTCTAGTTTCTAAGAATAATAACATACACAACTGAAAAGAAAATTGAGCATAAGTTTGATGACGATTAATTTGTCTCTAGAAAAGATAAAGGCGACGAGGAGCTTGTTCTGACTTTCCGCTTGATATAGTAGCAAAAACTTCAAGACTCTTTCATATGATTTATCGCCGTAGAAAAAGCATTGCAGTAGGTAAAATAATGTAAGATGTTTGAAATCCTCAGACAGGTACGTATGTGCCATTGAGAACAGAAGACCAAGAGAGAAATGTTCTCCTCTGCTGTTCATTCTCGACATCGCAGAAGCAACGAAGGACATAAAAGAAAAGTTCAGATGTCGGACAAAAATTAAAAAATTGAAGGGTACCGGTAATGAGATTCGCTCAGACATTACTTTACTCTGTGAAAGGGTTGAAGAAGTACAAAGCATGTTGGATGAAGTGTATGGCCTATTAAGTACTCCGGTTCTGCAACGTATGCAGGAGAGCTTCTGAGAAGTTTTGAAGGTAGGAGACGAGGTACTGGCGGAATTAACGCGGTAGGGGCGGGGCGTGAGTCGTGCTTGGGTAACTCAGTTGGTAGAGCACTTGCCAGTGAAAGGCAAAGGTCCTGAGTTCGAGTCTCGGTCCGGCACACAGTTTTAATTTGTCGGGAAGTTTCATATCAGCGCACACTTCGCTGCAGAGTGGTACTTTCATTGTAGCTGTTAGTTGTCAAGAGCGCTCTCAAGTTCTGTGCAAAGTGGAGGGGGCAGCCCATGTTAGTTTCGTGGAAAGGGGAATGTTTGTGGAAACTAAACACAAATTATTGCAAAAATACCAATGCTAGTACTTTATGATAGGAACTTACTGCTTGCAGTGTACTTTGCACAAGTGGAAACTTTTAGAGCCTGCAGCCATTTGGCATTTACAGCTGCAAGAGAAGAATGATTTCGAGAGTTCATAATGAGTGGGTCTAGAGAGTATTAGTTACAGGTATCGTCTGTCTTAAAAGTGATACTGGATTGATACGTTACTCTGTAAGATGGAATAAGCCATTTCTGATTGTACACAACGCAGTTGTAGATATTACCATAACAAGCACTGCAACTTACAGAGACTGTACAATGTTCATGTCACTGTCGACCTGTCATCTCTCATTGTTAGGTAGTACTGTTGCCACTACTGGGTACTTTTCAGTCGAGTTGTAGGCCTATACAGGGTGAGTCACCTAACATTACCGCTGGATATATTTCGTAAACCACATCAAATACTGACGAATCGATTCCACAGACCGAACGTGAGGAGAGGGGCTAGTGTAATTGGTTAATACAAACCATAAAAAAATGCACGGAAGTATGTTTTTTAACACAAACCTACGTTTTTTTAAATGGAACCCCGTTAGTTTTGTTGCCACATCTGAACATATAAATAAATATGTAATCAGTGCCGTTTGTTGCATTGTAAAATGTTAATTACATCCGGAGATATTGTAACCTAAAGTTGACGCTTGAGTACCACTCCTCCGCTGTTCGATCGTGTGTATCGGAGAGCACCGAATTACGTAGGGATCCAAACGGAATGGTGATCGACCTTAGGCGCAGAAGAGACTGGAACAGCACATTACGTCCACATGCTAACACCTTTTTATTGGTCTTTTTCACTGACGCACATGTACATTACCATGAGGGGTGAGGTACACGTTCGACGGGCGTTTCATAGGACGTGGAGGACGCATAAATTGGCCAGCCCGTTCTCCTGATCTTGCACCTCTGGACTTCTTTCTGTGGGGTACGTTAAAGGAGAATGTGTGCCGTGATGTGCCTACAACCCCAGAGGATATGAAACAACGTATTGTGGCAGCCTGCGGCGACATTACACCAATTGTACTGCGGCGTGTACGACATTCATTACGCCAGAGATTGCAATTGCGTGCAGCAAATGATGGCCACCACATTGAACATCTATTGGCCTGACATGTCGGGATACACTCTATTCCACTCCGTAATTGAAAACGGAAACCACGTGTGTACGTGTACCTCATCCCTCATAGTAATGTACATGTGCGTCAGTGAAAAAGACCAATAAAAAGGTGTTAGCATATGGACGTAATGTGCTGTTCAAGTCTCTTCTGTACCTAAGGTCCATCACCGTTTCCTTTGGATCCCTACGTAATTCGGTGCTCTCCGATACACACGATCAAACAGCGGAGGAGTGGTACTCAAGCGTCAACTTTAGGTTACAATATCTCCGGATGTAATTAACATTTTACAATGCAACAAACGGCACTGATTACGTATTTGTTTATATGTTCAGATGTGCTAACAAAACTAACGGGGTTCCATTTAAAAAAACGTAGGTTTGTGTTAAAAAACATACTTCCGTGCATTTTTTTATGGTTTGTATTAACCAGTTACACTAGCCCCTTTCCTCACGTTCGGTCTGTGGAATCGATTCGTCAGTATTTGATGTGGTTTACGAAATATATCCAGCGATAACGTTAGGTGACTCACCCTGTATATGTTTCATGAACTATTTACATATACGGCAAACATTATTTCTCAAAAATAACTGGTGATTAAAAACTCTAATGAAATAAATTTATATTATGATTACCACATCAACATATCTTCTGTTTACAATACAAGTAAGAAATTAAACAACACTTGTAATATGTTTTGCTGTAACAAATGGACACATTAACCAATACTGTTACGCTTGATATTCATTGGTTTTATTGGCGTAGGTAGAAACGCAGGAGTGGGGAGAGGAGAGTTGATGTCAGATTCACGGGACTGAGGTAAGTTGTCTGACAGTAACGTAAAGGAATACGAGAAACAACGAGTAAGGTAAGGACGACTGTATGGAGGGTAAAGTGACTTCGCCCTAACACATGCCTGCTTTTCGGAAAGTCCCGTTACAAAATTCTAGGACATGTAGGGGTAAGTGTGCACATGATATTTTGAATAGGATCTCATACGCGGGAACGTACCATTTCCGTTTTACAACGATTTCATTCCGGATATGTAACTCAAACACTTCCCATTGAGGAACTGAATTAGGCGTGACGCAGTACAATTATTAGGTGACAATTCGAAAGGAAACATAGTGAAACACGCATTTATCGCTTAAGCACAGTTGTTTCTATTAAGACTTAAGCGATTCGTGTTTTCATTATTCCAAAACAAAAACGAACTCAACAGAATGTACGTACAGATTAGTAGTGATGCATTAGAACGGCTGCTTTATATGCCGCCCACCAACTTTGTTACAGACATTGTACCTGCGAAGCATATTCTGGTACACACAGTCCACCCCACCTGATTTCTCTTCAACTTCTAGAGCAGAGCCCAGAATACGTGAGAGCAGATCTTCCTCTGTCTCTGCAGGAGTCTCGCAGCAAGGCGGGTGTTACGTGACACCATGTGACCGTCTGACGTACTGCACATCATCTCGTCTACCCTAACGCATACCAGGACAAGCGACTCTGAAACTTTTCTCTTTCGCTCAGCATATGTGGACGCTTTACACATCTGAAATGAAATCGTTGCACAACGGAAACGGCACGTTTCCGGACATGGGTTCCTATTCAGAATATTCAGTACTCACTCACCTCTACAAGTAGTAGAAACTTGTAACGAGAATTTCCGAACACCCTTAATTTTCTAGTGTTTCCTGTTTCGAGACAACGGTAATGATGAGTCAAGAATATTGCATATTATCGGTATACTAACGCATAGCGTATTAACAACTGAATGAAAAGCTATATTCTTTTATGAAATGCTAAGATGTCATCATGTTATTCAACAAAATCGCTATAACAGTCATGATATTCCCAATCTATGCAACGGGCATTAGATGCTGTGGAAACGATATTGTTTCCTACAGCAAAAAATTGGAAATTTGTGGTAAGGTCTTATGGGACCAAGGCCGGCCGGTATGGCCTTGCGGTTCTAGGCGCTTCAGTCTGGAACTGCGTGACCGCTACGGTCGCAGGTTAAAATCCTGCCTCGGGCATGGATGTGTGTGATGTCCTTAGGTTAGTTAGGTTTAATTAGTTCTAAGTTCATGGGGACTGATGACCATAGATGTTAAGTCCCGTAGTGCTCAGAGCCATTTGAACCATTTATGGGACCAAACTGCTGAGGTCATCGGTCCCTAAGATTACACACTACTTAATCTAACTTAAACTAATTTAGTCTAATGTATCCTGTTTGGGATAGTCACCCATGCCCGAGGGAGGACTCGAACCTCCGACGGGGGGAGCCACACGAAGCGTGACAGGACGTCCCAGACCGCGTGGCTACCTCGCACGGCGGCCTACAGCAGCCGAAGTATACAGTGTCTCAAGCATCACAATTAAAAGGCGAGTTCTTAAAAAATGTGGTGCTACTGAAGAAAAAAGGTTCTTGGGAACTTCAAATGCGCTATCAGCCAAGAGAAAGTGGACAAGGTTTACATCACTTCGTACTTGCGCTTGCTGAGTGGAGTAATCTACTATATCCATTAAACAAAGAGAAAAAGATAGCAGGTAACGACTGAATGGCATACTTTAGGAAGAGACTTTCAAACATAATCCTAAGAAATCTAGGTTCCACTGCATCTGAGTCTTATTTTTTCCTTTTCTGTCTCTGGCCGCTTAGACCTACCTACAGGTAAACTGGTCGTTTTACAGACTTTCACTTAAGCTCACTTTTATGCTACAAAAGGAGAATATGAATAATAACTGAACTGTTTTATAGTAACAGAATGCATACACTTTATACAGATATATTATATGTGCTTATCTGTGAGATGCTGTCTTATAAAAGCAACATTTTCCTGGCAGTGACCAGTTTATTTAGCTTTCCGCTGTGGCCCAAACAACATTCGGGAAAGGAGTCATGCGAGGAACAAAATGTAATAGCAGATTTCCAAGGAGTGCTTAAAGTATCCTTGTCAATCTGTCATTTAATAACGAACATACGGTTTTGAACAGTCATTTACGACATTTTTTTGCACAAACGTCAAACTACTGTAGTCAATGTTGTAGATTACAAGCAGTGTGCTATTGACACTGCAGTGGGGCCACTCTCTGCTAGGCCTGATTTTTTTATGTGGCATGATAATTCAGTTTTCGTATTTTACAAAGATTTCCTTGTAGTACTTCACAGTTCAGTTTGCCTCGATTTAGTTAATGGATTTTTTTCAGGCTTATATTATTCCATTAAAAATATAAAAAGAGACAGAGTTCAGGATACATCCTTTGCAACAGTACTAGAAAGCAGCGTCTAGAACATTTTCTACTTAACGTTAGGCTGACACTGGGAATTCAAAATTTAATATAAGAAGGAAAAAAGAAATGCTTTCGCCACGTATGTGAAACAAGTTTTTCTTAAAAATGAACATATTGTTGAGAGACGGCAAACATTTATTCTCTCCGTAAAATCGTAAAATATTAGCCATTTAGTCACGAAAAGTTTACTACATTGACATAATAGTACCTTCATACGATACTGATTAACTTACTGACAAAATATGAAATTATTATAAATCATCAGTTTAAAACAGGGTTTTCTGGCCTCTGAACACTGAAAAGAACAGAATATATTGATTGGAATGTGAAAAAACATGATGACCGATAAATACAGCATGAGTCTACAGATTTAATAAAAACAACGTGCTATAAAAAAGAGGATGAGGCGACATTGGAATAACACTAACATTTACCAATAATCCAATTGGTTAACACTACAGCTAAGCAACGTTTACAAATTCCTACGTATGTGTGGGGACTGCTACTATGGTTAGTTGTAACTGCAAATAACGAAAGCTACTCAACTGTAACGGCTAAAACGAAACAAAAATTATTTTAAAATACGGATATGTGTCTGTTATACCACCAAAGAAAATCATTTACTTGTAAAAACCTGAATTTGTGTACTACTGATGACTGAAGGTTAACAAATTACAAAGACTGCTGAAACGCAAGACTCTGAAGCAACAACATAGATAGTATGATACACACATCCCCGCATTTTAAAATCGTATTTATTCCTTTTTAGTCACTCAAGCTGGAGAACTTTCCTTGTAAGCTGGTGAGAAGCCCTACAATTTTTTTAAAAAAGAGGAACCTTTCTCAGTAACCTGATTGCTCAAAGACATCACAGAAATTCTGTTTTTAAGAGGCCAAACTATAGCAAAGACGGTCGTCTGTTTTTTAGCCGTTTTGTGTATACAAACACTAAACTTTTAATGCAATTTTCTGTTTAGTGAGTGCACTGGCACGGGAGAAGATATACTGTGAAATATCCATGGTTAAACCATAAGCCGCAAGTGACTGGTATCTAGAGTGACAAACTCTTTATACAAAGCACGAGAAAAAACTAAAACGCAAAGAAAAAATTTTCTGAATGAAATACACGACTACGATAGAATTCATGCTTCTTCCTTTGTTAAAATGCAAAGATTTTGAGACTGTTTCGTCACGCCACACAACTTCTCCAGCGACGCCATACGAATATCGACACACCTCCTAATCTGCTATTACTGTGACGTTAAGCGCCAATTTAATCTGGTTGTTTGAAAGTAACAGATTAACGACAGTGATCCACATTTGAACGCCAACGGCCGTGGTAAAATTACAAATCTGCAGATGGTAAAATCCAACTTCAAAATCGTACTACCGTTAGAATGTAGTAGATTCATATTTTGTTGTCAAAAATATTCTTGACAATTATAGTTTCAATTGTTAATTCCAATCCACCCTCGTCCACTTAGCAGTCAGCTCGACAAAACTGGGGCGTGAAATCATATTCACAGCTCCGATATGCAGTTCACTCGTACGTCAAATGACCGTTGCGGAATTCACCAGTAACAGCGATAGAAGCGGTTTGTGTAAACTGATAAGTAATATTTTTCCATACAGGTGATTTCGTTACCACTAAATATCAAGAAGAATTACTATTACTGCTATGCAGTAGGAGTAAAATGTACACACACGCTCCAAAGATTATGCATCATCATGGTAGGTGGTAAATGTCTTTACATATTTTGCTGATGCTTAAGTCAGAGACAGTACTAATTATTGTTGAGTTCTTATCAGTGATTATAGTAGTTACAATGTTTTTAATGTCGGTGTTTTATAGAATTTTTATTGATTGCGTGGCACACTGCCATGAGTTACTTTCTTCCTTTGCGATTTATTTTTCGAGCAGCTGCGTTTGTGCTCCTTACCGGAGACTGAGGTAAGTTATGTTTCACAGGGTATGTGCTTACGGTCGTATTTGAAAAGTATTATAGCTCACTTGGGCATGAACGTATCCAGTTTGACTTTTTATTTTCATTCTGACAAATCACCTTTGAAGTAATTTGTGAAAGAATCCCAAAGTTTTGACATTAAAAGAAATATATCCCTCCTGAATCCTCTATGACAAATTCCTACAGAAAACAGTGTTTTTCAAACTGTTTTCTGGCTAATATTCACAATGCTTTCGACGGTGATTTTATTTCTTTACTATGTTATTCGTGCACATCCTTTCCGTTAAAAACGCTATCGTTATTGAGATTGTAGTCAGCAGCCATAAATGGTAAAATGTTTTTGAGACTATCTTTTCCACGCAACCTATATTCTAATTACTGAGAAATATAAGAACCCTCCACTTCTAAAAACGTCAATGTAAAAAGTAATATTTACCACGACTGAAGCTTTAATAATTCCTTCTATATTTGTCATTTTGTTAAGTGTTGCTACTCGGCGCCACTTGAGTTGGTTTTATTTTAGTGCCACAGCTTGTTTCCAGCAGCTTCATATTTTGTATCACGCTGTTACGTGGTCCTCAGAACCTCTCCTCACATTTCAAATACCTATCACCGTTCCAGAATTATCCTGTAGCATGCACGTGATCCAAATCCAATCTGACTTTAAGAGGAGATTGGTGATCTATTTTTAACCTCGCTGTAGCTTCCCTCTCAACATATCTCAACTGTTTTCCTTCTGTCCATCAGTGAACCACGATTTCTGTAACCTCGTAAACACACACACACACACACACACACACACACACACACACACAGACACAAATTCCAAAAGAACAGATACGATTGGTGATATTTAGCATTGATTACACAGGAAATCAAAATAAGTAATCGACTTCTATTGCCATATATTCGTTTGTATGTAACAGTGTGCGGTTGCCATATGTGCCCGGACTCTGTGAATATTATCATGCCAGCTTTTCTGTTTGGTCTTTACTGTCTATATGAAATTTTCGTCTGTTTAATTTCATTTGAAGCATTGCTAAGAGAAGGTAACTAAAAGGATAATATCTTCTGATATCAGTTGGGAAGCAACAGAAATGTTAGTTTCAACCATACGTTTTCCACATTACATAATTTTGAGATTCAAGACATTCATAGACATGTTGCTCCTTCAAGTCAGGCCTAGCAAACACGGACTTCCACGTAAACGAAGTTAAATATATTCGTTCTTCATAGATAACCGTAACGACTATCGTCAGAAACAGTCGTTGCTCGTCGAATCATGCAGGGGATATGGGAGGGTGCAAATAGTTGTTTCGGGTCAACTGATACTACCGATACAGGGAGTCACTTTTGTCCTGTGACGTAACGATATTGTGGCTTGTGTTGTTGTTGACTTTGGTAGTGGTCTTCAGTACGAAGACTCGTTTGACGCTCCTCTCTATGCTACTCTGCCCTGTGCAAGATTTTTTATCTTCGAATAATTAATCCTTCTGAATTTGCTTGCTGTATGTATTTTTGTCCTCTCTCTTAGATTTTACCCCCCCCCCCCCCTCCCACGCTTCCCTCTAATACCAAAATTGTGACACACTCTGATACATTAACGTATAAGTGTGTGTCATGTTATCTGTTCTTTTCTGTGCTACAAATTCCTTTTCTCCCCAATTCTATTCAGTAACTCTTCGTTAGATATGTGATCTGCCCACCTGATGTTCAACACTCTTGAGCACCACCACATTTCAAAAACTTCTATTGTCTTCTTGTCTCAACTGTTTATGGTCCATATTTCAATCCTATACATGACTAAACTCCACACAAATACTTTTGAAAAAACTTCCTAAGATTTAAATCTAAATTAGATGTTAACAAGTTTCTCTCGTACAGTAGAGCTTTTCGTGTTATTGCCAGTCAACATCTTATGTCCTCCCTGCTTCGGCCATCATTAGTTACTTTTCTTTCCAAATAATAAAACTTTTCTAGTACTTTAAGGTTCTCATACCCTAATCTGGTCCACTCAGCATCATCTTATTTAATATGACTACATTCCATTATCTTTGTTTTGCTTTTGCTGAAGTCCATCTTACATTCTACTTTCAAGGCACTGTCCATTCCTTCAAACTGCTCTTACAAGTCCTTTCCAGACTTTGACAAAATCTCAAACCTCGAAGTTTTTATTTATTCCCCCTGGACTTTAATTCCTACTCCAGTTTTTGGGTTCAAATGGCTCTGAGCACTATGCGACTTACTTTCTGAGGTCATCAGTCGTTTAGAACTTAGAACTAATTAAGCCTAACTAACCTAAGGACATCACACACATCCATGCACGAGGCAGGATTCGAACCTGCGACCGTAGCGGTCACGCGGTTCCAGACTGAAGCGCCTTTAACCGCACGGCCACGCCGGCCCCAGTTTTTTGTTTGGACTCCTTTACTTCTTGGCCAGTGTATAGATTGATTTACATTGGGGATCGGCTACAGCCTTGTCTCACCCCTTTTCAACCACTGCTTCCCTTTCATGCCATACTCCTCGTATCTTAACCGAGCGAGGTGGCGCAGTGGGTAGACACTGGACTCGCATTCGGGAGGACGACGGTTCAATCCCGAGTCCGGCCATCCTGATTTAGGTTTTCCGTGATTTCCCTAAATCACTCCAGGCAAATGCTGGGATGGTTCCTCTAAAAGGGCACGGCCGCCTTCCTTCCCCATCCTTCCCTAATCCGATGAGACCGATGACCACGCTGTCTGGTCTCCTTCCCCAAACAACCAACCAACCAACCAATCCTCGTATCTTATAACTGCTGTATGGTTTCTGTACAAGTTGTAAACACCCTTTCGCTCTCTGTATTTTACCCCTATTACCTCCAGTATTTCAAAGAGAGTATTGCTGTCGATATTGTCAAAATGTGTCTCTAGGTCTACAAATACTATAAACGTAGGTTTGCCTTTGTTGAGCTATCTCCTAAGATAAGCCGTAAGGTCAGTATTTCCTCTCGTGTTCATCCATTTCTCCGGAATGCAGACTTACCTTTCCCGAGGTCGGCTGCTACCAGTTTTTCCAGTCTTCTATAACGAATTCGTGTTAGTATTTTGCAACCATGATTTATAAACTGATAGTTCGGTAATATTCACACCAGTCAGCACCTGCTTTGTTAGGAATTGTAACTATTACTTTCTTCTTGAAGTCTGAGAGTATTTCGCCTGTCTCATACATCTTGCACAGCAGACGGAAGAATTTTTTCATGACTGGCTCTCCCAAGGCTGTCAGTAGCCCTGACGGAATGTCGTCTAGTACGGTGGCCATGTTTCGACACAGGTGTTTCAGTGCTCTCTCAAATTCTTCTCGCGGTATCTTATCTCCCATGCCATCTTCATCTACATCTACATTAATACTCCGCAAGCCACCTGCCGGTGTGTGGCGGAGGGTACTTTGAGTACCTCTATCGGTTCTCCCTTCTATACCAGTCTCGTATTGTTCGTGGAAAGAAAGATTGTTGGTATGCCTCTGTGTGGGGTCTAATCTCTCTGATTTTATTCTCATGGTCTCTTCGCAAGAGATACGTAGGAGGGAGCAAGATGCTGCTTGACTCCTCGGTGAAGGTATGTTCTAGAAACCTCAACAAAAGCCCGCACTGAGTAACTGACAGTCTCTCTCGCAGAGTCTTCCACGGGAGTGTATCTACCATCTCCGTAACGCTTTCGGTAAAAATGATCCTGTAACGAAGCGCTGCTCTCCGTTTGATCTTCTCTATCTCTTCTGTCAATTCTATCTGGTACGGATCCCACACTGGTGACCAATATTTAAGCAGTGGGCGAACAAGTGTACTGTAACCAACTTCCTTCCTTTTAGGATTGCATTTCCTTAGGATTCTTCCAATGAATATGTCTGGCATCTGCTTTACTGACAATCAACTTTATATGATCATTCCATTTTAAATCACTCCTAATGCCAACTTCCAGATAATGTATGGGATTAACTGCTTCCAATTGCTATATTGTAGCTAAATGATAAAGGATCTCTCTTTCTATGTATTCGCAGCACAGTACACTTGCCTACATTGAGATTCAATTGCCATTCCCTGCACCATGCGTCAATTCGCTGCAGATCCTCCTGCATTTCAATACAATTTTCCGTTGTTACAACCTCTCGATATACCACAGCATCATCCGCAAAAGGCCTCAGTGAACATCCAATGTTATCCACAAGGTCATTTATATAAATCGTGAATAGCAACGGTCCTACGACACTCCCCTGAGGCACACCTGAAATCACTCTTACTTCGGAAGACTTCTCTCCATTGAGAATCGCATGCTGCGTTCTGTTATCTAGGAACTCTTCAATCCAATCACACAATTGGTCTGATAGTTCATATGCACTTACTTTTTCCATTAAACGACTGTGGGGAACTATATCTAACGCCTTGTGGAAGTCAAGAAACACGGCAGCTTCCTGGGAACCCGTATGTATGGCCCTCTGAGTCTCGTAGACGAATAGTGCGAGCTGGGTTTCATACGATCGTCTTTTCCGAAACCCATGCTGATTCCTACAGAGTAGATTTCTTGTCTCCAGAAAAGTAACTATACTCGAACGTAATACGTGGTCCAAAATTCTACAGCTGATCGACGTTAGAGAAATAGGTCTATAGTTCTGCGCGTCTGTTCGCGTCCCTTCTTGAAAACGGGGATGACCTGTGCCTTCTTCCAATCCTTTGGAGCGCTACGCTCATCTTGAGACCTACGGTACACCGCTGCAAGAAGGGGGCAAGTTCCTTCGCGTACTGTGTGTAAAATCGGACTGGCATCCCATCAGCTCCAGAGGCTTTCCTCTTTTGAGCGATTTTAATTGTTTTTCTATCCCTCTGTCATCTATTTCGACATCCTCTTCCTTTTTGTTATATTGCCTTCACGTTCATCTCCCTTACACAGACCCTCTACATACTCTCTCCGACTTTCAGCTCTTCCTTCTATGCTTATGACTGGTTTTCCATTTGAGCTCTTGATATTCATACAGCTGCTTGTCTTCTCCCCGAAGGCCTCTTTCATTTTCCTGTAGACGGTATCTTTCTTCTCCCTAGTGAAATATGCTTGTAAGTCATTTTCCTCTAGCCTTTCCTACTGTGGTATTATAATGGAAAAAGAGAAACAGGAGAAGATTGGAACATAACAGCTTTTTGTGCCTATATTCCTTTTCGAAGTGTAGATTTTCAGGATTGATTGGAAGAGTGGTCCGAGGTCTACGTTAGACAGTAGGGTGGCAGGTTATGAGTTGGCGATGCTGTGCCGAAGGCTTCGATGTGCTCACAACCAGGTACGTGCAGCGTACTTGGTGACCACTCTGTACATCGCAGAAACCGAAAATACCAGGACAGCATGTTTAGGCAGTCAGTGTTAGTGTGCTGACTGTACGGGCTGGGTGTGCTCGCCACGGATGCGGGCTCTGCTGCGGCCGCAGCCCGCAGGGGCAGAGTCGCCCAGCACGCTTCCGTCGCAACTTGCGGTCCG
Organism: Schistocerca cancellata; assembly: GCF_023864275.1. NCBI lineage: Eukaryota > Metazoa > Arthropoda > Insecta > Orthoptera > Acrididae > Schistocerca > Schistocerca cancellata. The sequence continues at coordinate 319,662,661 of NC_064630.1, read as the reverse complement.
GACGCGAGCGCCACTACGGCTATCGACTGGCGCGCCGCAGCTCGGACAACTTCGTCGCCGTTTCTGATTTAATCTTGCGCGCTGAATTATTGCACACAAGTTGCCGTTACAGTTTATACGCGTCCAGTCGACTACAATGTGACCACTGCAACTGCCCCTGCAATTGACATTGCGTATGATAATTTATTCAATCAACAATGAAATTTCGTTTTCCTACACGGCAAGGAATCCACCTTCTTTACCATGCTGCCTGAATGAAACTAGATATGCTATTGCACAACATTAGGGATAGTTTACTACGAAAAGTAATCTCTTACATCTCGATACGCATACTAATTAATTACAGCAATCGCTTTGGGAAGTTATCCATATATTTGCCTACATATACATCTAAATCTACTTGGATACCCTGCAGATCACATTTAAGTGCCTGACAGAGGGTTCATCGAACCACCTTCACAATTCTCCTATAGCGCGCGGAAAGAATGAACACCTATGTCTTTCCGTACGACCTCTGATTTCCCTTATTTTATCGTGGTGATCGTTCCTCCCTATGTAGGTCGGTGTCAACAAAATATTTTTGCATTCGGAGGAGAAAGTAGGTGATTGGAATATCATGAGAAGATACCGTCGCAACGAAAACTCCTTTCTTTTAATGATGTCCAGCCGAAATCCTACATCATTTCTGTGATACTCTCTCCCATATTTTTCGATAATACAAAACGTGTTGTCTTTCTTTGAACTTTTTCGATGTACTCCGTCAATCTTATCTGGTAAGGATCCCACACCCCGCAGCAGTATTCTAAAAGAGGACGGACAGGCGTAATGTAGGCAGTCCCCTTAGTCCTGCCAATAAAACGCAGTCTTTGGTGTCCGCCGCTCGTGGTCTCGCGGTAGCGTTCTCGCTTCCCGAGCACGGGGTCCCGGGTTCGATTCCCGGCGAGGTCAGGGATTTTCACCTGTCTCGAGATGACTGGGTGTTTGTGTTGTCCTCATCATTTCATCATCATCCAGGAAAGTGGCGAAATTGGACTGAGCAAAGATTGGGTAATTGTACGGGCGCTGATAACCACGCAGTTGAGCGCCCCACAAACCAAACATCATCATCATCGCAGTCTTTGGTTAGCCTTCCTCACAAAATTTTCTGTGTGTTCCTTCCAATTTAAGTTGTTCGTAATTGTAATACATAGGTATTTAGTTGTATGTACGGCTTTTGGATTAGACTGATTTATCGTGTAACCGAAGTTTAACGAGTTCCTTTTAGCACTCATGTGGATTACCTCACACTTTTCGTTATTTAGGGTCAACTGCCACTTTTCGCGGCGATCAGATGTCGTTTCTAAATCATTTTGCAGTTTGTTTTGATCTTCTGATGACCTCATTAGTCAAAAAATGACAGCGTCATGTGCAAACAACCGAAGACGGCTGCTCAGATCGTCTCCCAAATCGTTTATATAGATAAGGAGCAGCAAAGGGCCTATAATACTACATTGCGGAACGCCAGAAATCACTTCTGTTTTACTCGATGACTTTCCGTCAATTACTACGAACTGTGACCTCTCTGACAGGAAATCACAAATCCAGTCACATAACTGAGACTATATTCCATAAGCACGCAATTTCACTACGAGCCGCTTGTGTGGTACAGTGTAAAACGCCTTCCGGAAATCCAGAAATACGGAATCGATCTGAAATTCCGTGTCAATAGCACTCAACACTTCATTTGAATAAAGAGCTGGTTGTGTTTCACAGGAACGATGTTTTCTAAACCCATGTTGGCTGTGTGTCAATAGACCGTTTACTTCGAACTAATTCATAATGCATAATGAGAAGGTTAGAGGAATGTGACTACCGAGGATGAAGAAGTCCTGGTTTTCCAAAGATACTTCTGTCATGGTACCTGCAACATTAATGATATTTTCCGGAGAACGCATTAAGCACGTAATTCAAATGAACGTCTCAGACAAATAAGAATGGCGAGACTGAATATTATTCCAAACATTGTTAACCGAGCAAAAATCTATCTTGCAGACAGCAGGAGTTCAGACCTTCGCTGGTGTCCAAAACCAGCACCGTGACATCCTACAATAGTCCTTGCCATATTCCCTCAGAATCTCTCGGTGATGTTTCGGCCTCGATGCTGGGCTAATAAGCCCCTCTTGGGAATTGAAATGTTAGTTTGCCTGAAATTCTGTGAATTCCAGAGGGCCGTTTGTCTCTCCTTATCTTCCACTAAGGGTAGTTCACAGATAGCATTCCTTGTTTACTGTGAACAGAGACAAGGGAAACTGTGCTTTAACATCTCGTCGACGACAAGATAATTAGGGATGCAGCACAAGCTCAGACTGGACAGGTCTACGAAACGAAAGCGGGCCTGTCACTTTTCAAAAGAACTAAACCACCAAATGCCTACATATAGGCAGCCGGATTGCGAATTGAATAGCAAATCTAAGTGAGAGTATATGATCGTTGGCATTGCACCGTCTTGTACTTTCAAATGGCGCAGAGCCTTCGATACAAGCAGATATGTTGAAATTCTGAATCGGCTATTGCTAACATCTTTTCTAGAACTCCACGATACCAAGCTTGTTTAGCGTGGCACCTAATACCGGTGATCTGATTTTTCCAAATAAGACCGCATGTGAAATGAGGAAGGTTGTTACGTAATGGAGAATTGTTTCCAGAAGTGATTACTTAATTTCTTCTCGAATGCAAAATAAGACATAGATGTTGCTAAGTATATGAGACAGAGTATTTATCCCCAGTGATATTGTAAGACCCTTGTACTGGAGAAATGGATAGAACGCAACCGCTGACAGCTATACTACTGAAACGAGACCGACTGCATCACGGCATAAATACATATATCGTAATTGTCCAAACTCCATGGCTTCCATAGTTCAAACGCTGGGGTGACAATTACTTCCTAACATTGAATTTGCTTAGGTGGTCAGTATTTGATGATAACCTTGATCCGATAATTCGGATAATTTCCGCATCTAGTTACAATCATTTCAATCGATATGGATCTTCCGGGCATTTTATTATGTTGTCTCTCGCCCACTATCCAATGTTTTGCTCACTGCACAAGGTATTCAACAAAAGCAGATATAACACACCTAATTAAACTTCGGGTTGTTATGAAGCTTTGAGGTAAAGTTTCGCGAAATCATGCTTCTCCTATTCCCTTAAATACTGAAAGATTAGAATTTGATATGGGTGAATCTTTAATGTGTTGATGACCGAGTCGTATATCGTTACGCGCACCACGTTACCTTATGAGATGGAGAGATAAACCAGAGTCGGTTCGAATGCACGCGGCGGTTTAACGTCCGTGGCATGGTGTATTAGGCAAATACTGGGCTGATTCCCAACTTACGCCTCAGGAAATAGGACACACAGACAGTTAAAATACGATAAGACACTGAGCAAAGTTCACACGATTCGCAAGCAAATGGCACTCGCCACTTCCCTCGCTTGGGCTACCTTACGACTGTAGCTTCGGATGTGGACCCATCAGTATACGAGGTAAACTCTAGGGAAAACAGAGAAAGAAATTTTATTCGTTGAATGACATCCACAACACATTTCTAGACTTTTATGAAACTGGACAAAGTGATGTGCCGAATGCGTCTTAGTTTACTCGATGCCTGGCTGTCAGCACACGCTCGTCAGTTTAAAGTGTTCTTGCAGTCTTTGCGGTTCTTACGCTTTCGTTATTAGTGATCATTTACCTTGCATTGCCCGAAGGAGGGCTGCTCTGCGATTCTCGGCAGATGGCGTTTGAGTACGGCGCCACTTATCTACAAATCATTACGCATGCGTGGTTTCCGCGCCTGCATATTCATCGCGCGCGTGATCTATACACAAGGGCGTCGACGTGCGGATACCGTCAGTCGTACCTAGCCACCAGCAAGGTTCAGCCACCTGAAGATGGACAGTTGCTACGAGGAGATAGTGTGGAATTTGGATAATGTCATCCGGTGGCAAACCTCTGAAGACTATTTACAATTGCAGACAGTGTGCTTTCGATTTCTAGTTACGATATCCATTTTGACAACTGCGTATTTCACTATACAGTAGTGCATTTACGCAAAATAACCCTTCCTCAAAAAGATGAGATCTGCATACGAGCATTAATATCAAAAGGACTATATGCGCTAATAATCCGTAGGGTTACGATGACGCCCTTCTCATGGCTTTGTGTTCAAATATGTGTCTCGACGACAGAAAGTTGTAGTGCACATTTATGCTACTTATCTCACATGAGATGTGTAAGTGAGTGCGGCTTGACACTGTTATAGATGCCATTTGTAACGTAGTGTTACAAATTGATGTAATGAAGTAAATTATACAGAACAGAGAAACTATTGCTGATCAGTTCACACCACTTTCCTCGTTTACATTCTGACTAGAGGAGGACAGGAACTGCAGACAGTGTAAAATTATATTCCGAAGGATCTAGATAAATCAGTGCTGGAGGACGATTTTGCGAAACAACTTAAAGTTCTCTATACTGGAAGACAATATTCCTTCAATACTCAACACAAATCGACATAAAACAATGAAATAATATATAAAGAGGTTTTCAAAGCCGATCGATACCATTTATGATTTATCCGATTTAGGCTGTATGGTCAAGGAAAAATGAGATATAGGGTGATCGCAAGACAAGAGAGCTCAATGGAAGAAAACGTGTCAGAGATATGAGATCCATTACACTAGAAATTCGCTCATCACTTAAATTACTTACACTTGGAAAACAGAATTTGATTGCCAGGATTCCCAAATTGACCAACATGGAACACAAAGCAGTTTTATTCACATATCTGTAGAATTTATGTGGCTCATAAAAGCTACGATAGCTTTGTGGGGCCGGCCGCTGTGGCCGAGCGGCTCTAGGTGCTTCAGTCCGGAACCGCGCTGCTGCTACGGTCGCAGGTTCGAATCCTGCCTCGGGCATGGATGTGTGTGACGTCCTTAGGTTAGTTAGTTGTAAGTTACAGGGGACTGATGACCTCAGATGTTAAATCCCATAGTGCCCAGAGCCATTTGAACCATTTTTTAGAGCTTTGTGGGACTTTGTAGTTTTCGTAAATATGTTTGACTTTCCCTCAGTACCCAATATTTTGGGCTTCATTATCAACTACCACTAAAGAGTCATAAGAAAATTGTTAATGTGTCTGTCATTCAGTTAAAAATGGTTCAAATGGCTCTAAGCACTATGGGACTTAACATCTGAGGTCATCAGTCCCCTAGAACTTAGAACTACTTAAGCCTAACTAATCTAAGGACATCACACACATCCATGCCCAAGGCATGATTGGAACCTGCGACCGTAGCGGTCGCGCGGTTCCAGACTGAAGCGCCTAGAACCGCTCAGCCACTGCGGCCGGCCATTCAGTTATGGAATCTGTGATACAATTATGGGGAATAAGTTATGAATCATCAAAGTATAATTTGTTAAAAAATTGTCTCATTCATTTGCCCAATTGAGTATTTCAGCACAATTTCATATCTATGGCAATGTGTTGTTAGTCTATCAAAACATTTTCACGTGTGCGCTAGTGCACGGTTTCTTCTCGTCCTTTTTTTTTCATCGAGGCCTCAAAAGCCAATATGCAATAACCACAAGCAATGTGGAAAAATGTTCTGCTTTGTGAAAGATCGAGAATAGCGCAAAATGCAGGAAAACTTGCATGTTCAGAATTTTTTGCGTTTGTTTAAATTTACCCAACAATGAAATTGAAACGAACATGAACCGCGCTGAAAGAAACCAATTGCGACAGAAATACGTTTCATATCGTTAACGATGCGACTGATAATATTACGTGATAAGAAATCAATTAATAGGACTCCGCACAGCACTATCGCCAGTGCATAACGTTTATGTGACTTTTCGAATAGAATCCACCCGTATAGGGAGACAGAAGAAAAACATTATGACGACATAGATCCCATAAAAAACAATTACAGGGTATTCCGAATGTGAAAACATGGTGAATGCACGTGGAAACAAAATGCGAAACACAGATTAAAATTATCGCAAAAGCAACCATGTTTGCGATTAGTATTCTGTGATCTTCAGTACATCAATAGGGCAAAAAACGGACCCGATAGTCAACAGTTGTAGCATATGTGAAAGCTGTAGTTACATTTAGTATTGTGGAATGTTGTGGCTATAGTGAAATGACATGTATTGCACACAAATAAAGTAGTTAACTCACAAGTATTTTTTTCGTGTATATGCCGATGGATGCTAACACTTCAAGTCTATTAGGAACACTAACGAGCGCCCACTATGTTGATGTGAAAAGTAAATCAACATGATTGGCTCGCTGGCGGTATAGCAGTGGTGAACAACTGATTTCAGTGCTTAATGAAATGGAATGTGCATAGGAGTACAATTATAAAATGCTCATAAGCAAAAATAAATATAAGGTAATGTTACATGCAGGAAGTGGATATGCTCGACTGTTAAATGTTCAACTTCGACAAAGGAATGTTGTAAATGTTGACTACGTTTACTATCCAGAACGTAGAATAGATAATGAAGAAAGCTGTAAGAAAAAAATAGTAGCAAGGTTTGAACAATGAAAGTGGACTTATTGTCAAAGGAAATTGCTTCTAACATCCACAGATTTAAACCTAGAGAGCAGATAAAAATTATGGGCAGCTGTGTTTGGTGCACAGCTGCGCAGGTGCGAAACGTGGGCAATGGGAGAGAAAAGGAATGAAACGATTGCAATCGTTTGAAATGTGTTGTGATAGTATACTGTTAAAGGACGGTGACAGACCAAAAAGTCCTGCAGCGAATCAATGACAAACAAATGCACGATGAAGAACATCGTGAATCGAAGTGATATAATGCTTGGACAAGTATTACAACAGCGTTGTATATTGTTGCTGAATACGGTCTGTATCGCCATTCTTATTTTCGTTCGCTCATAGCAAATTTCAAATTATTTATGGAAAATATTACCAGCAAACATTCACAATGTACTCTTCTTTTCTCGAAATTTGAAATTTTGTTAAATGCTGTGTAAATATTGTTACAGTATGTGTGTTGCAAATTTCTCGTCACCTTAATGTAATACAAACGGTCGAAAAACTACGTTTTTATATTTTTAATCTTTTGAAATATTGCGAATGTTCGCATAACTGTGTTTATGTGATTGTCTGTCGGTTTTACGTATTTAGAAATGGTGCAGATTAAAACCCTACGCAGCAGACAGTGAGCTACAAGCGAGAATCTGCACAACATTCCGCCACTACTACCAGCCTTCTGTGTTGAGCAGACATGTCGGCTGTTCACGGCGTCTGGAATGCAATTATTGCCTTCTGCATTCCAGCTGTTGGGAAAGGACGGCCGCTAATTACTGATATTTAACAAACCTCGTTTTTTTTATCAGGCTGTTTAAAGCTAACCCCTACTGGCACAACTGGAGTTTAGGTCTGAAGCTTTATCTCTGTTTTCCGACTATTCTGTGTACATCTACATTCATTTCGTCTAATGAAACAGCTAGTTTCTGTAAGTTAGTAAAAGTGTTTGACTTAGCCTTCAATAAATACACCGATATCTTCGAGAATACCCAGTCTGTATTTAAATACCTTCGTCCATTTCTGAAGCGTTGTCATGTACGGCAGTTTGCAAATAAGCACATATGCTTTAGGTGATACAGCTCTTAAAATCAGTGCAGGGGCAAAGTCTTTATAATTCCGCTTTACCCTTTTGTTTTCGTTCAACAGTCGTAACAACTGCACCGTATAAATCATATTGATAACACACTGCTTACACTTTTGTTTCATTTGGTTTTTTCATTCGTGTCAGATAACATTTTTGTCCGCTTTGACGAAAGAGCACGGCGAATAGCATTTGTTTTACTTCGTAAAGCTACATCACATCTTTTTAGCGCTGCTTCTTTCTGTGCATTTTTTTTAATGTGCAATGTCCTCTTTTCCTTAATTTCTGAATCCTTATTCATTAATTGACTGAGTTCATGAACTGGGTCTGCACTATGGTCTAGTCTATTTTCTATTTTCTACGGTGACACAGGTTCTCAAATTGTCAAAGCTCGCTTGCTTTTGCAAATTACTTGCTTCGCAGCATTGTGCACGACTTCCAGATCTCTAAGTAATGAATTTACTTTTATTATTCTTGGAACTATACGTCAAGAACCATACAACTACATTAATTTCCCATTAGTAATGAAACAAATAATAGACAAAAGCTATAAAGTACCAGTGACAATAATTACTACGAAAGCGTATTCCGATAAAAGTCGAAGGTGTTAACAGAATTCTCATGACATTCAGTACATCAAGCAGGAATGTTACCGTTCCACAAATCCGTTATTGCTAACGCTATAGTGCGTCACGCGAAATATGCAGGTATACAATAGTTCAATCGCAAGTTGTACAATATTCTTACTTTGAAATAGTTCACTCATCTCGAGAATATGAAAACAATAACGGCTATTTACATGAGAAATGAAGCTGTAATATCCAGGAGCGAAAGGTAATGTACGTGAGGAACAGCATTTATGTTCTACACGATGAAGCGACTTATACAGTATCGTAGAATAATTCGTACCGAACGAAAAATGCATTAAATTTATATGAATTAATTTGTTTTAAGGTAATCTTTGAGTTAAAATTATTTTGAGTGTTGTTTATGTACTGAATTCTTATCTTTACTCTTGGATCCCTTTCTGTAATTTCTTCGTAATTCCAGTTTGGAATGATTACGCTGGGGATCACTGTGGGCAGTAGTTTGTTTCTCGAAGGTAACCCTAAAACGTCATTTCTCAAATCTTGTTCACACTCTTGAGGCCGGAAATAAATTAAACATACTCGTGCTATTTTCACATTCATTTTGTTCACCCTTTCCCACCGAACTGTCAGTTCACACTGTAAGTGCCCGTCTTTGGGAAAACCATGATAAATAACGTTTGTCGTCTTCCTAGTAGTATTAATGCTTTGTGTCTCGGGTCAATTACATTAACCCCTGCTCATGATTGGCATGAGACAGTTATTTTATTTGGATACTTCCGTGTTCTGCCGACTGCACACGCACGACGATCCTCAAAACGACGTCACGGCATGCAAGGGCGTCTGCGAATTTTATGCTCACCAGGAGACGGCCTACCACCTTATTTTACCTGCATATACCTTGCTTGCTCTTTGTCATGGCTAAGGCTTGCGGCCGGCACCCTAAACCACGAATAAAATTGCGCAGCTTATGAATACCAGCCCTGAGTCTTAACCACAGCTCCACATCACTGCCTTGCCGTGTTCTTGAATAATAATTTCTACAAGATAAAAAATGACACTGACCTCGCTGTTGCTTGCTACTAATGCCAGCAAATGTGGTTGTAAAGAACTTGGCCAAGATTCGGCACTCTATAAATGCTACGATGACAAAAAGGGACCAGACCGTTTTCATTATTAAGAAATATCTACATTTATATCTGCAGCTGTTCTATGCAAACCACTTTGAAGTGTATGGCAGATGGTGCTTCCCGTTGTATTACGGGGTCTTCTCGCTTCATTCACACATGGAGCGTCGGCAGAATGATATTTTAACGTCTCTATGGGCGTTGTGTATAATCTGATCTTGTCCTCGCAACCCCCTCTGGAGCGAAAGATGGCTTTTGAAGTGTTGTAAGTAACTTTCCTCGGGATAGTTTCCGCCTGTCTTCAAGCATCTGCCAGTTTAGTTTCTTCAGCATCCTCGTGACGACTCGTCCATCGGTCAAACAACCCTGTGATCATCCGTGCTGCTCCCCCTATACGCTCAATAACCCATATTAGTTCTGTTTGATGGAAGTCCCACACATATGAGCAGTATTCCAAGGTGGGTCGCACGAGTGTTTTGTAACCATAGGCGTCCGCACTTACCCCTGCACCCCCCCCCCCCCTTCTTCACTGCCACGAATTGAAATATAGAATATAGAGTTTTAATTCATTACAGGATTCTCGTCAAATTCTAAATGTGAATGCATAGCCATCAGTTCCGTAGGATCTAAATTCTTTCGTATGAGCTATAAAATATCAGCTGTAAAATTTAGCCCTTGTTACATAACACGCCGCGAAACTGACAAGCTCATTGATACCGAAGTCTGGCACATGTTCCAACTTATGTGACCAATCCATTTAATGCCCTTAGAGATTGTTACACCCAAGTCTACGTATGAGCTTATGAGCTGTCTTATTCCAACTGTGACTCGTTGGTATTGCGCTCATAGAATACTACGTTTTATCGTGTGTAAAATGCTCAATTTTCACTTTTCTGACCACTTAAAGCAGTGTGCCAACCTTTGCACAACTTTTAAATCTTAATAAAATCCGACTGAATACAGGACTACTAATAATGGTTTGTTCGTTTTCAAAGCTCTACATTTTCCAAAGTACTGCATGTACAAATATAATTGATGCCTGAATAAGACAGTAAATTCGTGACATTTCCATTTTGCACTCTACACATATTCTATGAGTGTTCCTCTGCTCACATGACACCTGTCCATGCGATGGTCAAGTTGGTTCCATACCTTGTGTAGCAACATCTTGGCAATGGCCATCACAGCAGATTTGACGCGTTCGTGAGGTTTTTCATTTTCTCGGCAGTGGCGGTGCGTAAGAGGGAGTGCTTAAAAGTAACGCCTCCAAATTTTTGATATGAAAACTCTTAAAACGTTTTAAATAAAACAAGCGTCATTAGTATTACACACCTTATTCTGCATTCCTACATATACGCAGTCCTCTGCCCCTAGACGGCTTCGAATTGTAGCGTATAACAAGGCAGTGAGGAATGTGACTATGTCAGCGCGTGAGAACAGCGTTTTGTAATCGACCTTCGAATTGAAGTGTTCATCTACCACAATAATGTTAGACCCCACACGAGCGCTGCACATCTGCAACAAGCCGTCACCTTGGGTTCAGTGACATCGACCGTCCTCCATACAGTCCCGACTTTCCCCATACAATTTTCATCTGTTTACAAAAAATAAGGACCTCCTTCGAGTACATCACTTTGATATCGATGAAGCAGTAAGTCAAACTTTCGTCAGTGATAGCCTGAACAAGCTGGTCTGTCGTTGCGAGAAGCGTGTTATTCGACACGATGACTGTGTTAAGAAGTAAATATGTAGACATGAAGAATAAAGATGTACACTGAAGAGCCAATCAAACTGGTACACCTGCCTAACGTCGTATAGGGTCCCAGCAAGCATGCAGAAGTGCCGCCATATGACGTGGCATGGACTCAACTAATGTCTGAAGTAGCGCTGGAGGGAACTGACAGCATGAATCCTGCAGGGCTGTCCATAAAGCCGTAAGAGTACGAGGAAGTGGAGATCTCTTCTGAACAGCACGTTGCAAGGCATACCAGATATGCTCAATAATGTTCATGATCGGGGAGTCTGGTGGCCAGTTGAAGTGTTTAAGCTCAGAAGAGCGTTCCTGGAGACATTCTGTAGCAATTATGGGCGTGGAATTGACCATTACATCTCTCGAGAGGCAGACCCGCCAGTACAAAAGGAGGTGGGGAGCACTATGTTGACCAGTACCAGGCAGCACTCAATCACCGACGAACAGAGACCATCGAGTTTCAAGAGAGTGGTTTTAAAAAGCCGCCTGAAATCAGCGAAAAGAGTCACTCGTGAGTTCCAAAATGCTACCAACACTACGGCTAATAAATGGACTGTGCGTAGGGAGTTAAGAACATTGGGGTACAATGGAGGAGCAACTCCCCAAAAATCACATTTCTTTATTCAATGCTGAGCGACAGCTGAGGTGGTCCAAAGAGCTACGTCTCTGGACAGCGCATGACTGGGAACGAGTGGTGTGGGTTGGACTGATCAATCACGCTATATCCTCAGGCAAACCGATGGGCGGTTTGTGTTTGGTGAATGCCTGAAGAACATCGCCTGCCATCATATGTTAGTGTCAACAGTGAAATATGGATGCGAGCGTGTTATGGTACGGGGTGTTTTCGGTGTTTAGGATATAGTTCCCTTATTGCTCTAAAAAAAACGCTAAATGCGATAAGATATGAACCATTCTTATAGCACTGCGTAGGATATACAGTAGAGGAGCAGTTCGAAGATGGTAGCAGTTTGTAACAGCATGACAATGCAGCTTGTCATAAGCAGCAACTTTGAGGCAATGGTCTATCGACAATAACATTCCTGAAATGGACTGACCCGCACAGAGTCATGACCTGAACCCATTGGGACACATTTGGGACGGGTCAGAAGGTCGACTTTGCTCCAGATCTCAGGGGCAAACATCGCTACCATTACCTGCTTCGACTCTTGAGGAATAGTTGCGTGCTATTTCTCCACAGACACCCTGCTGAGTGTCTCCAGGAGAGGTGAAGCCGTCGTAAAGGCGATGGGTAGACGCAACCCGTACTACAGTTCACTAATAGCTGGCTGGATACTGTAGTGTTTCCTTTCCTCGTGGTTCTGCCGTGAAAATAGAGTATCTGAGTGGGGTTTGAATTTTGATGGAATAAGCTACGGATAAGGCGGACTTCGTATTACTGATTGAGATAGTGCTGTAATTTGACCGTGAATGGCAGACCAGGTCGGAAACACTACAAAAAGCGAGTGTAAGGAAATAGCATCAGAAATAAGTTGAAATTTACCTTACAATTCTGTCAGAAACGTAGTATCTATTATAATATAGTCTTCGTGGCTGCATGTGGAATACTTCTTGATTTTCTTGTAGGATGTCCTTTTTTCATTGTTCGCTGGTCCTCTTGTTCTCCGTCTGATGAAAATTTCTTGAAGTTCTCACTGTCTAGATTAATTTATAAATTTGGCGATAACCACTGCGAATCACTACTGAAATAACTTGAAGACGCCGTGTGTTCGTTTCATAACATAGTTTTAATTTCCACTTAAAATCATTCTTTAACATCAGCTTCAAAAATACACGTCTTAAACGTATGCAGACAAGATAACAAGAGAGTAATGAACTAGTTGTTAAAACAAGCACCTACGCAAAAGTAAAAGAAGATCAAAATTACTTATGAAAATCTGTCGCTGGCGCAGCGCTCTTCTGTATGCGCGATCGTAAATCACATCTTTGTTCTGGCGGAGGAGCAGTAGTCAAAGTACCGTTACAATACTTTAGATCAGGTAGTGTATGTTTCTTAGTAGTAGCAGTAGTAATAGTAGTTTATTAATTCACGGATACTGGATGTTAAAGGACAAAAATCAAAATTCGTATTTATAGAAATTTTCATACTGACTGGCGTGGTTTGGCAGTAAGATAACGGTTAGTTGGCACTAGTTATAAAACTTTAAAAGTCTTTGTCGCGCATTCTTCACCCACTCACTTTTGTATCCCAATAAATGTAAATGAATACTACTACGTGAGATTTAGCTGAAGATAAATAGAAATATCATTACCGGCGATAATGAAGAACTTGACAGTTAATAGTCTGTAGGCAAAATCATTTCTTTTGCTATCTGGCTTTGCCACGACACCTTTTTTCAGTTTTAACCACGAGTACAAGTTTCGGTATTATCGACTTCTGTAAAGTGACACCGTCTGGTTTGGATTGAAACTCGTCAGTCCTGAAATGCAAATAAGTTCTGACTAAAGTTTACAGCCTCTACTAAAATATGATGACAACCATTAAAACGTTGACAGCCGCCGTGGAGCGAAAAGCACTGTAGTTGATTTACAAAACAGCTGCTGTGTCGTACCAACCACCGACTTTAATGTGAGGCCTAAATTACTGTTTGGCGATACAACCCGTATTCGTTGCTGCTACTAACGTCTTCTTTGACCTGTAAGTATTCAGATGACTTCCGACATACCGAGTAACATTCTTCATAATTATCACTACAGCGCAACTACTTAGTGCTTCGATGTCTTTCTCTTAAATTACTGTTGACTGAACGGCTTAACATTCGTAGAGTATCACCTCTTGTGCCGTCTACTGGCTTGTGTATGCATATTTACAGGGTGTTTCCGCAAGAGCGTGTTAAAGTGTAACAGGCATACAGAATGCTCCGATGAACATTTTGTGGTAGGGACTTTGAGGTCGGAGAAGCCAGCTGAAGAAGATACGGAAGTAACCTTGCTTCCCGCTTTGTCTTCCATTACTGTTTTTTAGCGTATTTACAACTAACATGCGTACGAGTTTACACTACTGTGCTGTTTGTTTACATGTACATTATTTATTTCCTGCAACGAAATAAGAAGGACGAGCCTGATAACTAGGAAGTCATGATGCAGGTTTTATTTACTTTACTTGTCAATAGGGTGGCTCTGTCGTACCGTACTTACATTGTCCCAGACAGAACGTGCTACATATCAACGACAGACCCATTCATTACTCAGAGCTATTCAGAGACGTACAGTATAGTACGGTGGAGCAGTACCGGTACAGTTTCGCAAAACTCACTGACATGTGCCTTGTGCATGGGGAAGTATGTTGCGATGCTCTCGCTGCTGAAAGGTTGTTCAAAAATCAAAAATGTTCAAATGTGTGCGAAATCTTATGGGACTTAACTGCTAAGGTCATCAGTCCCTAAGCTTACACACTACTTAACCTAAATTATCCTAAGGACAAACACATACACCCATGCTCGAGGGAGGACTCGAACCTCCGCCGGGACCACCCGCACAGTCCATGACTGCAGCGCCTCAGACCGCTCGGCTAACCCCGCGCGGCTGAAAAGTTGTGCAGGGAACTATTTTCTAAAAGGGATCGTCCGTCATGATCAGTGTTTGTTTCCCGCGGTCGACGAATGCGGGAGAATGGTTCATTGGAAAGAAGACACGACGGACCTGGCAACCTGAGGCCCAGTCGCACTTCCGATTTTGAAGAGAAGGTGCTGGAACTTGTTACAGTGGACCCCACTACAAGAACTCGTCGTATTGCAAACTAAATGGGTGCTGCACATACTAACATGTGGCGGGGGAACAACAGTTACACCTACTTAGCTGTAACTGTCCATGCAATGATAGTGACTGACTTTGCATTGTGTCAGTGGTTGCTCCAGCAATGCATTGATCGACCGCATTTCCTCCAAATCGTGCTGTTCACTGGCCGGGCCTGATTTGATCGTGACGGCATTTCGAACAGCAGGAACAGCCATGTGTGGGACGAGGAAAACCCTCACGCTGTGGTAATTTCACACCACCAAGTACGTTTTGCTGTGAATATCTCCGCTGCCATTGTAGGTGACAATCTCAATGGACCAAATCGTCTACCTGGCAATAGCAATGGCTACCTGTACTTGAGCTTGCTGCAAAGAGTTGTACCTGAGTTGTTGGAGAACGTACCCTTGGCTGTTTGTCAAAGGATGTGGATACAACATGACGGTGCACCGACTCACTTCACTGTGGATATCCGGAACCACATCATTGCTTTATTTCCTGGTCGCCGGACTGGAAGGGGAGGTCCTATTCCATGGCCTGCAAGGTCACCTGATTTGAATCCCATTGATTATTTCCTATGGGGATCTTCAAAGTCACTTGTGTATGAGACCAAAGTGGGTACAGAGATGGTAATAGTTGACAGAACTGCAGCTGCTTATGATGTGGTTCGAAACACACCAGGGTGCGTCAGAAACCTGTTCGCAGATATCATGCTTGCATTGAAGTTGATGAACGTCAGTTTCAGCACATTTTGTTCAAAAATGTTTGTGGTTGTCTAAGGAATCGTTATTTTACCCAGCCGTGCACCTTTTCGTCCGAATCAAATAGGCGGCCAAGAATGTGTTTATTCAGGGTTCATAAAATACGAAAACGCATGGGGTGAGATCGGTACTGTATGAAGGACGTGTAAGGACTTCCCAGAGCAACTTCTGCAGCGTAGTCCAAACAACAAGCTACGTAAAGGTAATCATGACCCTTTTCTTTGACTACAAGAGCGCGCTGTTCACTGAATATCTGCAACACGGTACCACAACTAACGCACAGCAGGACGTACATACTTTGCAAAAGCTGAAGCGCACCATCGAGTCCAAACGCCCAGCAATGTTGACGGACGGCATCTTCCTGTTGGAGGGAAACGTTTTCAAGATTGTTCCGACAACGCTGCAGAAGTTTCGCTGAGAAGTTCGTTCATGTCCCCCACACAGTCCCAATCTCAGCCCATACAGTTACCGTATTTGTGGAGCCCTGAAGAAAAATGCTCGTGGCCATTGATTTTCTCTGGAAGAAGAAACGTACTCCTGGGTACACTGTTTCACAGTGCTATAAATGTATTAACAGTTATGACGATTACTTTCGAAACCAAAAACGCTTTACTTACTTTTTACCATCTGTATCGTTTTTAATTTGACTGTCCATTATACTAGCAAAATTGTTCTTCATGACTGAGTAATTGATGGAAATATATTGTCTGGGATATTTTTTGGTTCGCCTATGGTTGTTGTTTCGGTCCTCTGCTATATAATCGAAACTACTGTTGAGACCAATAAAATGTAACTAAAATCAACACGTACGACGCTCAGAATAACCTGTTAAATAACAATAGAAGTAAAATAAAAAAAATAAGAACGAAATATGATCCAACTTAAACACAAAGAATTTTCATCACTGAAGCACGTGACAGACCACACACACCACGAGGGAGGTGGCCTGTTCCACAGAAACGGTAACTGGTAACGACAAGTGGGACTACTCCGCATATGCAGCTTCATGAGAAACCGGCACACGTCTACACAGCGTGTGTTACGGGAAAAGCTCTTTAGGTAGATAAATTTTCAAAATTGTGTATAATAAAATACGCATGTATTAATGAAAAACTCCTTTAACTGTCACGTTTCGAATGAAACGCTGGTAGTGTATGAGAGGAAAAATCAGTTACTTCCATATCATTCAAGTATTTTCCGTTGCCGGTTTTCTTGCAGAAACACAACTGCAAATATTGATACATAGTTATTACGTATATTCTCTTGTGTTCCTATACGCAGGACATTAATAATTTGAGACCTTGTCGAAGAACACTGTGCAATGTAGTGAATCTTACATCACGCACACACCAGGCTTTGATTGATGTATCAAATTCATTCGAGAGAGACAGACGGTATTCATGGGTCTTTAGACAAAACATCAATTGACCGCATGTGGCGTCATTATGCTGAAACCATCACCTCGATGAGATAACCGATGGACACTGTTTGCAGGCTGTTTACGAAGTAAGCGTTAATATTTATTCACAGAAAAGTTTTCGGTAAAGATTTTTATTCCTTTGGTTAAATATCATGCAGTGTTAGACTGCATAGAACAATATGTGAAATAAAGCAATACATAGTTCTTCAGGTTAAGATGTAAAAAAATGCTAACATATTTCCTGAAAAAAAAAGCGGTAATATTACCCAGCAGAATGTGAAATGTTTTCTGTTAAAGAATATTTATTTGTGTATAAATGTTACGTGTTTATACTCCGGTCTCATAACAAAAAAATGGCTCTGAACACTATGGGACTTAACTTCTGAAGTCATCAGTCCCCTAGAACTTAGAACTACTTAAACCTAACTAACCTAAGGACATCACACACATCCATGCCCGAGGCAGGATTCGAACCTGCGACCGTAGCGGTCGCGCAGTTCCAGACTGAAGCGCCTAGAACCGCTCGGCCACACCAGCCGGCGGTCTCATAACAGTTGTGCCGAAGTTTATTTAATGATAATTAGTCTTCAGTTTTTCCTGTAGACAATGCGAGTTCAGAAAGTTCTTTGGTAATTATCAACACTGATACGGTACTCCCACTGATGAAGTGCGATGGACTGCTTCGATTCTTGCCGTGAAATGGAGGGAAAAAGTAAGCTGTTGTAAATACTAAGCTAGGTAGAAAAAAGCTTTCGCCGGGGTTTTTGACGATGGGGCCTTTGGTGCGGGATGAAAACTAAAAGCCAAATGAGTCCACATGAAGAACCAGGTGAAAAAGTCGCCGTTTCACTGAGATATGCAAAAAGTGCCATGTGCTGCGAACACTGAATTGTAAGAGACATTTTATGTATACAACTGTGGAAAAAATTGTTATTCATAACGTCCGTTGCAAAATGTTATTAATGTTGTACAACTAATTGCAATAGTTTTCTCAGTAACATTATTTAATATTAAGTGGCTTCTTGTCTTAATATTGTAACAATATCTGTACTGAATGCAGCAACAGTCACAGAACTGTTTTTAGAAAAATTGGCTATTATGGATAAAACAGTTACCATTTATGATAAAGCATGAAATTCATATTTTCTAGGCTTGCCACTTAACTACAGTGTGATTCGTATACAGTGTGTATCACAATTAGTAGCGAACACTGACACTGATAGAATTGTTCGGGGGAAAAGGGGTAATGGGGACGGAGTGGGGCTCCAAATGAATAGTCGCTTGTGTGGAAAGATGTTTTACATCCTCCCTGGCTGTTTGTCAATGTAACGCACTGCCCTCTATTATGGGTGTCATAACTGCCATTTTACTCTACCACGTAAAATTTTGTGGTACACGCGAACAAAGGTCTTGGCAAGATAGCAAAACATACCAACAAAATAAAATTTTTACGTTAACTGTTTATATTTGCTAAGTGCGTATCTTTTTCTTCCATAACTTCTGCATTAAGTTGAAATGTTCACCACCCATATTTTTCTTTCGCTTTCGCCCAAGTATCTTAATAGGCAGAAGAGATGGTTGAAACTTCCGCACGAGATTCGGACTATTGTAAGCTTCCTTCGCAAAGTGAGAAGAAAATAGAACGTTACTCAAAAGTGTTAATGTCACCATTTTATAACCTTAGGGGCAATTTCATTACCGCAAATCATTGCTGCGCCTGAAGTATCTTCTCCATTATTAACAGACTGTCGCAAAATATTTGCTTTCATTACGCTTTCATAGTTTGTTATTTTGTTTATTATCTGTATGAACGTCCCAGAAAAGATAAAAGAGAAATCAGTACATGATTTGACCTGTAGGTCGCCATTATCATTATTGTGCGAATCTCATATAAATCGTAGTTTAACAATCAAGCAAAGGAGCGAACTCAAAAGCAAAAAAACAAAGTGTGTTCGCCACTGTAACATTTAGCTGAGAAAAACGTTCTAACTCAGAGTAAAGTGTATTTCTACTTGTCTAAATAGTTTTAACAACTAAAGTTATTGACTGACATCGTTTGAATTCCATGGGCAGAGAACTTCACAGTATGGGAGTGTTGTAAGGCACGTGTTTCCAGGGATAACAGTTGTGCATCCTCTGGCAGCTGGAGCGCAATGGTGTAGGTGGAGGCATCTAGTGGGAAGTGGCGGAACTGCTGTAATCTCTCCGTGACGTCATAGCGCATTGCGACACAGCAGCTCTGCAGTTCGTGACGTCACTGCAGGGGCGCCCCGCAGCTCGCCGTCACATCAATTAAAGGAGCATGCGCATTTACCTGCCCGTATCTCTTTGGCTCCGTTCCTTGCTTCTATCTGTTTCCATTTTTTTTAGGTAGTTTCACGTACCTGAAGAACGCGAACCAGGAAAGGAGAACCAGTGGGAATAGAGAAACGACTTTTTATGTGTTCGTTTCATTTTTCCAGCTTTCCTTTTATTTCCTTATACCTAAATCGCAGTAATTTATTGCAGATATCAGTTGTTTTCATTGGTCAGGAGTAAATGTTTTTCGTGGGTGAAAATTTCCTCTAGTGTAATGAAGCAAAACAAAAGACGACACAAAGCGTTAATGTAATGGGAAATATCAAATATACGTGAAGTGCTGTATATAGCAATAACGAGAAATTTTAATCCTACGTAGAGAAAAAGGCAAAAACGGTGTAGGGGTAAAGAAGTAAGCATTCTTTTGATGGTGATTGTTCTTCATTAAATGCTTGAATTGATTTCCTTTCCATAGTTAAACTTGGAAACGTGGTATCATCATTTGCGCTTCGTTCTGAGATGCCCGCTGCGTCACAGCCTACGTCACGTAGGGTAGGTCAATATGGCGGGGTGATAGTTGGCGCTTTAGCGGACAGATGGCGGAGGAGCGTCGCTGAGAGATGCGCCAGGCTGCGTCATCACGTGACCGCCTGGCCTCCAATCGATGAGGAGCCATGCGCATTGCTGCGGTAGCGCTTCCTAGCGTATCAGCAGGAAACGTCCGCGTTTGCGCCACTGCGGAAGACATAGAAACAGCTAGTGTGGCTATGCCTCAGGTCATACAATGGGTTTTGCATACACCTACTCTTGTGCTAACGCATGAAATGCAACATAAATCGAATCGCCCAGCTTATCCAGTATACTAATAGGAGAATGAATGAACAAAATAGACTTGAAATGGTTGTAACTGAACGCATTTTTCGTATCTTGAAAGCGACGCGTTTTTCAGTGCTATTACGGATGACCTGTTGTTATTGAGAAACCACTAATCTTAATTTACAGTGCACTTTTTTTTTTAATTTTAGGAATGCATTTTCATATTTCATCTGCTCGCAGTATTCCGTCTCGTACTAACAGCGATTCGCATGGTCTATTAAATAAGTCTTGCAGAGAGTAGGTAATGAATACCATTAATGACTGTTGTATTAACATTATAATAAATGTACGCAGGAGTTAAATCGCTTGTTTTGTGACTTGCTTCTCTCTCATAATACTAATATGACTCTTCGCCATTTTTAGTTCGTAAACACACTCAAACTCTTGCCACAGTTAATATTTTTGGTTTCAACGTAAATGTACTTATACCGATGTTCTCAACGGAACCCAAAAGGTAATTCCGAGCATCTACAAAGTTTCTGAAAAGAAATACATCCTTGAAATTTCTTGGACGTTAGAATTCCTTGAAGATGGACAAACCGTTAATTACTGAACTTGAGTGTTAACCAAATAAGTATGCTGCGAAATATTCTCGTTCACACAATCTCCATTGTAATGAGCTTCGGTTTATTTTGTCGAAATTTAAGCGTACTAAAATATGTTTTCGTTACTGATAAAAAATAAAGGATACTACCATATCTCAAAAATAAGTTAAAATGAACCTTCTTTATTGTGATTCTAAAAAATTTGATAGGTCACAAGAAGTAGTCGCCACATATTAATGGAAATCCTTTATTTTCAACCGTCTCCAAGCTGTCTACATGTCATATCAGTATTTCTTTCCTTATCTGAATATAATAACTTCATTTCTTACAACTCGAAGACTTCTTTGCCACAGCAATGTACTCATATTGCATCGTGCAGCTCACCTGATGATAGGCTACGGCCGAAACGCGTTATGAAAACAAAGAAGTTCCGTCAACATATACATCTTCTGCCATCTATCAGCTTTTCTAGAATCGTAATGCAAATCATTATACATGGTCGCACGCCTCACTACTGACTTTCAGCCGTACTTACAACTGAAACGAACAATTCTGAATCTAGTTATCCAGCAACTTTCGAGTTATTCACAAAATTTTCATCACCATGAGGTGTAGTGTTACTAGAATAGTTTACATGTGTCAAGGGTCTGTAGTTCTATTAATTAAAACGCTTCAGATTTTGATGCCTCTGACAGCGCATTTTCTTTGGTGTGTTAGTTTGGCAAAACGAACATCACGTAATCGCTTGTTAGCGTCCATAGTCGATTCACAATGCATAGTGTCCCTTCATTTTTAAACAAACAATATTCACGATATTAATTATCGCTCAGGTCGCCGAAGAAGGGATATAATCGTAGAATCTCCACTAGACACTGCAGTAGCGAATCAGCGAGGATAATTTAAGCAACGAAACTCTAAAATTATAGGAACAACACGTGTCAACATCTAAGCTCCCTTAGATATCGTTAGTGTTACCTTTACCTCTAAATCATCGAACAGTGAACAGTGAACCTGTCTTGACTCACGCTGTGTAATAATGTGCCTCACGTCACATAGTGCCCTGTTGAATGCATCTATTGGTTTTCTTCACTCATACGCCTTTTTAGAGCCTTTTATTTTGTCAAAATATTGCTCTAGGGTAGAATTTGCGTCCACTGGCTTAACCACGAATTTGCGTACAGTGGGTGTTCCGTTCTGCCATTATGCATTTCTGCATGCTTTCCAGTACGGATGGAATAGGAACCTTTTGTAGTAAAGGGTGACGTCCACTTGTTTGCTACGAGAACGGTAGAGTACAGTAATATATCCCACTCAGAATGTATGCGCTAATAATTCAGTATGATTCTGGAAATTGTTGTTTGCGCAAAAATAGATGTGGTAACAGTTCCCAGTGTCAAACGTGAATGAAACGTTTTGCACGATAAACATAATTGAGGTCTTGGTGGTAGCAGTAACTAACTTAATCACGTGATTAAATGTAGCCAGATTCTACTTCAAATTAGTTTTTATTGTTAGGGCAAAGTGACCCAAAACAACATAATAATATTTCATTTCTGTTTCACGTTGATTTACGCCAGTCAAAAGTGTGTAAACGTATTTTTACATTAGACTAATGGTTGGATTTTGTATGTTTGTCATCTGTTTTCCGAAGCTCTTTTTCCTTCAGTGGTTGCAGATATGGCGTTCAAGTAAGGTCCCTTTTGCCTTGTCAGCTTAACATCCCTTGATCACTTTTGAACAGAAAGATTTTAGAGAGAATTGTCAAAGTATTCTAGTTGCTTCCATCCGACTGATAACTCGGCACATGAGTTGTGAAACACATTGCAGGGAGGACTTACTACTTTTCTTTTTCTCTGCTGTGTTTGCTTTAATCCAGATTACAAATACATCAAAACAATAAACTCAGCTAAGTAGAAGAGAAGTATTGGGAGAATTATTCTTATTCTCCGTTGCAATATGCGGAAGGATTGTCTCTGCACTCTCTCTAGAACGAATGTAGTAATGCGTTCCACAAGCTGCAAGTTCTGGTGGGTAGATTGGTCTGTTATAGGGGGTGGGTGGTTGTCCACGTAGCACATACTATGCTCTTAGTGTTCATAAAGAACCTTATATGTAAGAGAGTCTATACGCGTCTCATCTTACCTGTTCTAACGATACTAAATCACAGATTTCATGTTGCTTTCATTCCACGACAATCTGTTTCACCTCTGTGAATACTTATCGTTGTCTCAGAAAAATATTCGAGAAAAACATAAACACAAAATATGAAGTTGATAGTTACTGTGTAAATTTGTAAGTAACTATTTATAAGCTGAAATACTATATTCGGACAGTCTATAGGGGGTGTTATACAAAACAGCAGCAAATAGACCAGCTTCAAACCCTCTGGAAGCCTAACATAAACTTCGTCCTCAAGATCAAAACCTGATGACCGACTTTAAAAATGTTGATAGTGATAGAAAGACTTACTCGTTGAATTCCAACACCACAACGGTAGATGGACCATAAACTTCATTTGGTATCTCTGTTTACCACAATTAAGACAGAAAATTAAACGAACAGTAAGAAAGACTTATATTTGTAAGACCTCCATCTAACACTGAACGGTATAGGAAAATAATTAGCACTGCACAATTTCAAATGCTTCCGAACAGGAATATGAATTTTGTTTTCTTCGAAGAAGCTTTCACGTGTCTTAACTCGACTACCTGTTCCAAGCACTATAAATGAACCATAAAAAGTACGATTTAAAGGCAGGAAGTTCTTTTCTTTATTGTTCTATTTAGGTTTCATGACAAAACAGCCATCTATATTTTATACACATTGAAAAGTGTCGGTTTTGGGTGTTGGTTACGCTCGGTGGTATTTATATACACTAACAACAATGTCATTGGCGTTACAGAAGGAAAATGATTTAAATACGCTTACGAAGTAAGATGTGTCATTTCCATAGATTCGTAGCGAAATTCGCTGTATTTATCCACTATAATTTGGTACGACCACATTATCTTAGTTGCGTGGGGTGGCTGAAGCCACCATGTAGCGAAAAAGTTACAACTACAAAATTTTTCAGAGTTATTAAGCTTTTCTTGGCAAACCCTGCATTTTGATCTCCGTCTACCAAGCAAATAATCACAGGAGTTGTGTGTGTGTGTGTGTGTGTGTGTGTGGTGGGAGGGGGGAGGGAGGCTGTCGAGGGGTAGAAGGGATACCGGAAGCCAGATACTGCAAAGTTTAGTGCTTTCCTCATTCCGAATGAAATTATCGTCGTATAAGGATATCTTTGTTGCTTCTCTGGACAGCCTGTCAGTGTACAAGGGCTGTCAGGACTTGGGTCTTCCAAACTGATTTCCTGACTGTAAAAACATGTTCCGCTGCAGTTTACCTAGTAGTCGCTCCACTTTGACATTTCCATTTAAGCACTTGCATTCGTTTTCCCACCATTCTCTTCGTTTTACGAAGCTACACCTGATCACAGCTCCGCGCGAGTATATCTGTACATGCTTGCTCTTTCCAATGGTATGCGGTGTCGATCAATATGCTCGTGGCAGGCACGAGCTAGCACACTAAGAGACTGTGCAGAGATGCAACTGTGATCGCCAATCACAATTTAGATTAGATTAGATTAGATTAATTATTCATTCCATAGACCCATAAAAGAGGAAATCCTCCTAGGTGTGGAACATATCAGATAAACACATTACAAAAATGTAACTATAAAAACTTGAATTTCATTGATTTTAATGATTCTCACTCAATAAACGGTAAAATTATGTTCATGAATTAAATGAAGACTTCTAATATTTACAGGTTTAATACTTACATCTGCTTTCATTAAATCCATCATTCAGACATTTGCTAGTTTCTTGGTTATTACAACCAAGTATTGTCAAAAATTGAAGTAAATTATTCATTTCAGTGATCCTCAGTTAAGAACACTCAGATTATGTACAAGATTTAAAATTAAACTTCCACTATTTACAGACTTAAGACTTACATCTGATTTCCATACATCCATCATTCACACAGTAGGTAGTTACTTGGCTGTTACAACGAAGTATTGTCAAAAATTAAAGTATAATAAATTTTCATTACAATGGTCTACAGCACTTGTTGAGAAACTCATGGATGGAATAGAAGGAGTTGGCCACCAAAAATTCTTTTAAATTATGTTTCAATTGTGCCTTGTCTGAAACTAAACTCTTAATGGTTGCTGGTAACTTATTGAAAATATGTGTTGCTGAATACTGGACTCCTTTCTGGGCAAGAGTAGTAATTTTAAATGTTTATGTATATTGTTCTTATTCCTAGTACTGATACTGTGTACTAAGCAGTTAGTTGGAAAAAGAGATGTATTATTTACAACAAACTTCATTAAGGAATAAATATACTGAGAAGCTGTGGTTAATATGCCCAATTCTTTGAACAGGTTTCGATATGATGTTCTTGGATTTTCACGACTCATTACTCTTATTATACGCTTTTGTACTCTAAAATGTTTTCTCTGTTTGTGGAGTTACCCCAAAATATGATACCACATGACATAATGGAGTGAAAATAAGCAAAATATGCCATTTTTTTAATATTTATATCTCCTATGTCTGACATCATTCGCATTGCAAATACAAACTTGATTAGGCGCTTTAGCAGTTCGTTAGTATGTTCCTCTAACTGAATTTATTTTCAAGTTGTAATCCCAAGAATTTTACACTCTCAACTTCTCCTTTTTCCATTTCATCATATTTTATACACACACCAGCAGGAAATCTATTGGAAGTTCTGAACTGAATGTAGTGGGTCTTTTCAAAGTTTAATGACAGTGAATTGGCTATGAACCACTTATTACTGTCAGTAAAATTTGATTAGCTACCCTTTCTAAATTTCACTCAAACGGAAGAAGGCATGAAACTCAATAGTACTGAAAGATTTAATAAGACTTGGGCCAGTCTGCAACGCTGGGACGGTAGGAGTGGTGTACAACAACCACCAGTGTCCAGTAGTGTTCAGATGTCAAAAACATGTGGCGTGTATTACAACTACAAAGTATTCAGGGTTATTACGCTTTAGATGGCTGGATTTCCTTGGCAAACCCAATATTTACTCTCTGTCTACCAGTCGTCACAGCACAGGAATAGTGTGGTGTATGTGTTTGTGTGTGCGTGTGCGTGTGCGTGTGTGTGTGTGTTTGTGTGTGAGGGGGAGGGGGACGGTGTCGAGGGGCTGGGTACGTGGCATAACAGGGGGGGGGGGGGGGCATGCACCAGTGGCTCATTTTAGCGAGACGACACATTCTCACCTCGTTTCTCATTTGATCACAATCGCAGAATTATAAAGAATTGCTATCAATATTTCTGTCAGCAAACGCGTTTTACACATTCGCTGGTGTAGCATGAAAGCGGCGAGTTTCCAGAAATAAATTGCTATTCATAGTTATACCCATTCGCTTCCCATTCCTAGCCCTCAAATTGTGTGATAGTAATTAAGAAACACCTTACTACCGTTACTAGTCCCTAGAAAAGTCTGATAATTTCAGGTAACATACGTTGGAGGTTGGAAAATAATCGGTACATAATATTTTTATCCTTTTCACATAGATATAATGTCAGTAGTTTTACCGTGTTTTCTCCATAAATGGTTTTCAAAACATGTTACATATCCACTCGTTCTATAGCACGAAAAGTGCAGTTGTGAAATTATCTTGCGTGGTACTTTGTTGACTTTTAGATTACGTTAAAAAGTTGAAACAAATAGAAAGCTTAGAAAATATGAACTAACTGCATGATTTACGTTTTACGTTATTTCTCTATATTCTTCAGATGGCTGCCTGGGTAAGTTCTTGGATATGAGCATGTCCGATTCTTCCATTTTGATTGCCACAATAGAGATACTGCCCATCGTCAGTTCAGAAAACAGTTTTCAAAGATAACTTTAGCTCCAGAATGGAAATAAAAAGTAATCTGTGTTGATTGTGGGTCGCAGGCAGATGAAAATTTACAGAAGTAAAGCAGCTTCTCAATTACGAGTACGTATTCTGATTTATTAGGACGGTTCAGGTTAACATGAGGTTCGTTTCGACGAGGCTCGAATTGTACGTCTGAGTAGCAGACTTTGTTTTACTAATAAATAAAAAGCGATAGTTTGCTATTTTTCAAAAGTATTAATTTATTGTGTTAACCGGTTTTCCTCTTACACGGCCATCATCAGACATTTACTGTCTATTGCCACCAAAGGAATTACATTGGTTGTAAATGACTTTGGAAAAGAAGTTACACATCTAGATTGAAACGCAAACGCACAGCAAATGGCATCTTTGACAGTGTGCTGGTAATGCTATATACAAAGTAAAAAGTTGAACAATAAATAAACATAAAGGGAGTAAGCAGTAAAAAACCTTAACACAAAATTGGAAAGGCATGCCTACAAAACAGTATATATTAATAAACAAAACCAATAAAAAACGAAATTGGTACTTGAAAAGGCTACGTTCAAGAGGTATAAAAAATGGAAAGTGATACACAAACCAATTAAGAGAGAGAATTACCAACTGTAACTACAGAATATATGAAGAACTTAAGCAATATCAATAAGATAAACAGATATGAATAAATGCAATGAAATGGAGGCACGCGAGGGAGCATACAGAAAATGCCATTTTTGAGAGCGTGGTGGTACTGCATTTTAAAAAGTAAAAAGGTGAACAACATACAAATAAAAAAGGAACAAACAGGAAAAACATTAACACTAGACTCAAATACTTTCCCGATATAGTAGTTTGCATTAAATAAATGAACCAAGTCAGATAAAAAGAAATTTGGTAAACATTTTTGGAAAACAGTGATCAATTAATTGTTATATTTTGACTAAAGTTCAGTCTTGATCACATCATTTATGTTTTAGTGATATAGGTAACCGGTTTCGGTTCTTTTTACAAAACCATCATCAGACCTGTGGATAAATTTTAAGAAATACTAGATACCAATCTGTAAATAAAATGAAAGTGTCTAATGATGTCAAAATTTAACAAGATAAAATAAAATTAATTATACCCATGGCTCCCTTAGGATGGTAGGCGGAGCTCTCCTCGCTGCTACGCAGCCAACTGATGGTTATGAGTGCTGAGCACGAGCTTAAATATGCAGAGGCTCCGCCTACTTCCTATCACACTACTTCACAACTGCCAATCAGCGTTCATAATATGACGCCATCGTCAAAGTATAAAAGTAGGAAATACACGAATAACATAAAATTGATTCATTTAAATGTCTGATTAACAGATAGTTAGTATGTGTACAGCTTAATTATATTTTGGATAAAAACAGTGAACTACGATGTGTAATAGTTGTGCCCTCTATGGGCAACCTTAATACTATTACAGTGTCAGTTACATCAAAGATGTGAAAGTCCTTGGCGTTGTGGTATATATCGATTATACCGAGTCGCCTACACCACAATTGCATTTTTGTTGGATGCTGCAGAATCGTCTTATTTTAACTGTAGTTTTTATAGCAATATTCTTTATAGCAGTAGGGTAGCAGCCAAGAGTACGTTCCGCATTATGTCTATCTGAATTACTGATGAGACTGCTGACCAAATTTTTTAAAACTCATCGATCTAATAGTTTTTATAATAATCAATGTCAATTTAATAAATTTTTTATATGTTGTGCAGCATATTTTACATACATTGCTTTTGCCATGGGTATAACCAGTCTTATATTTTAAAAAACAAAAGAGTAGATGCTTTTATTATAAAATTTCGTCAAAAAGGTCGTAATAATATTTTTCGCGAAAATCTAATTGTTCATTGAGCAGCATTGATGATTTGGTTTTCAAATGAGCATATATCTCGATTTCTTCTAGGATATTCATAAGTAAGCCTTTATTTGCATAATGAAGTACTGGTAAATTCTGCTCTACTGTCCCCTCAGCATGATTATTGAATGCTATATGATGGCCGAATACAGACTTTGTTCGTGAGGTACCCGACGTATGTTCTTTGTACCTTACTGCAAAATGTCGACCTGTTTGGCCGATATATATTTTCTCACAGTCTCTACATTGGATCTTGTACACACTCCTGATCTGGTAGATTTACCATTATCTTTACTTACGGTATGTTTTAAATTTTTTTGTATAAAGTATTGTCAGTTGTAAATGCTATTGTTATTCCAGAATTATTAGATCGATGAGTTTTAAAAAATTTAATCAGCAGTCTCATCAGAAATTCAGATAGACATAATGCGGAACGTGCTCTTGGCTGCTACCCTGCTGCTATAAAGAATATTGCTATAAAAACTACAGTTAAAAGAAGACGATTCTGCAGCATCCAACAAAGATGCAAGTGTGGTGTAGGCGACTCGGTATAATCGATATATACCACAACGCCAAGGACTTTCACATCTTTGATGTAACTGACACTGTAATAGTATTAAGGTTGCCCATAGAGGGCACAACTATTACACATCGTAGTTCACTGTTTTTATCCAAAATATAAATAAGCTGTACACATACTAACTATCTGTTAATCAGACATTTAAGTGAATCAATTTTATGTTATTAGTGTATTTCCTACTTTTATACTTTGACGATGGCGTCATATTATGAACGCTGATTGGCAGTTGTGAAGTAGTGTGACAGGAAGTAGGCGGAGCCTCTGCATATTTAAGCTCGTGCTCAGCACTCATAACCATCAGTTGACTGCGTAGCAGCGAGGAGAGCTCCGCCTACCATCCTAAGGGAGCCATGGGTATAATTAATTTTATTTTATCTTGTTAAATTTTGACATCATTAGACACTTTCATTTTATTTACAGATTGGTATCTAGTATTTCTTAAAATTTATCCACAGGTCTGATGATGGTTTTGTAAAAAGAACCGAAACCGGTTACCTATATCACTAAAACATAAATCATGTGACCAAGACTGAACTTTAGTCAAAATATAATGAAAAGAATGCTTGAAGAAAAAACTTCAAGAGGTATTAAACATTGAAAGTAACACAAGTACTAATTAAAAGAAAGATTTGGCGATCGTAACTACAGACTATATAGATTTCACAGGGAGTCCAACAAAATAAAATAACTGAATGAATACAGGAAAATGGGGGAATATGAAGGAACAGACAGTGTGGGGAGCAATGAAAGACAGAGAATTATGTGAAGTTTAGAAGAGAAGTATTAAGACATCTCTGGTCATTTAAGATTAGTTCCAGTCTGTCACCTACATGTCTGTTAATTTCCAGGGCTTCCAGCAGACTGGGTTCTTTACGTATGCTCAGCGAGTCATATTAGTTAAGTTTTGCTTCAGAAGCATAACATTGTACATTTAACACATCAGTGAATAATTTAGTAGGGTTTTACTAGTTCCCCTTACTTTCTGTGCGTATCATAAATCGAATGGGAGTTTTCAGTTCTCATTAAAATATTTCCCTTGTCTTACATTGACCAAGACAGTAAACGAATATTTCGGTATGCAGATGAAATATCTGCTCGTTTGAAACCTAGTCTTATTTCAAATATATTAAGCGATGACGTTCGCGTATTAAGCCAGTGGGCTCGCGTTCCAGAGGGACGGGATTCGCGTCCCCGTCGCGGCGTTCTTGTATAGATTTTGCGTAACCGTTCATAACTGCTCCAGAAACTCGCAGAGTAGCGCATTCGAAAATTACACAGCCGTTTTCCTTTACCTTGTCGAATGTGGGCTTGTGCTCCTTCTCTAAAGACCTCCCTGTGACTGGACGTTAAACATTAAGTTTATTCTTACAGTCCTTTATTTTTTGCTGGAAACTATCACACGCATAGCAGAAGCATAATTTATGGTTTTATGCTTTTGCTGTTGTCTCATGTATTCGACCGAGCGTTACTACACGACGGACTCTATTCAAAAATGTTCAAATGTGTGTGAAATCTTATGGGACTTAGCTGCTAAGGTCATCAGTCCCTAAGCTTACTCACTACTTAACCTAAATTATCCTAAGGACAAACACATACACCAATGCCCGAGGGAAGATTCGAACCTACGCCGGGATCAGGTGCACAGGCCATGACTGCAGCGCCCTAGACCGCTTGGCTAATCCCACGCGGCACGGACTCTATTCTCTGCAGAAACATGCTACTTAGAAGTTCGCGTAACCAACAATTTTTTACTACAACGTACGAGTAATTTTACTGAGAAGAGTCGCCTGAAGACTTTTGAACACTTTCAGTATAATCAATAAAGTGTGGCTCCAGCCTGATGGAAGCCTTTGTTTTTGGTACCTCATCGGATGGTTGCGTTTCAGATCCCGTTTGAACACCATAAATGATTCATGTAAACTACGAAGTGAAGCTATTTTGGAGACCCTCAAACGAAATTAATGTGGGTCAGCCTGCAGGATCTCTTAACTAAGAGTTGCTGTCCACATGAAAATCTTCTCAGCATTCTGTTTCAGTTTATGGGTAATGGTATATCTGTTTAGCGTCATGTGTAACATCCTTTCGTTCACGTTTGGAACTACAGTTGTGTAGCGACGATTGCTTGCCTGCACGGAGCACTCACTGTATGACTGTTCGGCAGTCCAGCATGAGGTTGCCACCAGTGCTAGCCTCACCATTGGTAACTCGTCCATGTAAGACTTAACATGCTTGTAGCTGCTCAGTCTTGAAACCTACTGAATTTTCCCTCCCAAACATATTTACTGGCCTCTACCCTAATGTGTATATAATGACACCCCGTCTATATCGTATACTGCTTACGCCAGTGAGCGAATATTGAGAAGAAGGATTGTCAGATTTTCATATCCTGTTGTAGACGAAGTTACTAGAGACATATCACCCTTTCGAATAGGTCAATGATGGGGGAAATGGAATCATCCATCTCTTTATAAAAGAAATCACCCTCGGAATTTGAACGATTGGTGCCCTAATTGGGTATCCTGTAAGTTTTTCTGTGTTTGCCGTAAATAGCTGGAATTAAATGCTGGGATGGTTCCCTTGACCTGGTAAAGAACGACAGCATCGCCATCCTTCCATGTTGTACTAGTCCTCCGGGTCATGGAGTATCGCTCTTAACGAGACATTAAATTGTCGGTCCTGCATCCTTCGAGCTTTCAGATTTACTCTTTGATTCGTCGTTTGATACTGGTATTGTAGATGAGCATAGTTATATCTATGGTTATGTTTGAATGTCAATGATATTCGCACAATCTAAATTAAATGAGTTTACTATGTGTATTTACATGGTTATTGTGCTTTTTCCTTAAGAGAATACCTAAGTAAATTTCCATGAGTAAACGAGAGTGTATAACTATAATGGAAACCGTTATAGACGTATAGGCAGGACATCAGTTAACTTCTACATGTGAGCCCTGTGCATCACGAGATCCAGGAGGAGGAGGAGGAGATTACTGTTTAACGTCCCCTCGACAACGAGGTCATTAGAGACGGAGCACAAGCTCGGATTAGGGAAGGATGGGGAAGGAAATCGGCCGTGCCCTTTCTAAGGAAACATCCCGGTATTTGCCTGAAGCGATTTAGGGAAATCACGGAAAACCTAAATCAGGGTGGCCGGACGCGGGATTGAACCGTCGTCCTCCCGAATGCGAGTCCAGTGTACTAACCACTACGCCACCTCGCTCGGTCACGAGATCCAGGCAGCTATTTATATGTAGAAGTTGTATTCTCCTTATTAACGAGTTTCTTGGTTTTACGAATGTGTTGATACATACATCTATGAAATAAATGTAGACGTTCGTGAGCGCCAGTTTCTCCCTGTTTCAAAACAAAGTAGAGTCATACAACCAACACCAGAGCATATACGTTGCACTAATCTTTCATGAGATTGTTTTGTCCAAATCATACAGTATTTCAATGAGGCAGCTTTAAGAGTTTTGTGCTTAGCTTTTAGTCAATTTACTATTCAGTTCGAAATGCGAATACATGTTCGAATGTGTGAAAATATGTCAAAAAAGTTAAATGACAGATAATGAAATGCTCTTCGTACTCTCGCTATTTCTACATCAGCAACTGGAAAATCACTTGTTAAATAAGTTGCTACAGGAACAAGGAGCTGTTTTTCGTCGATGTACAGACTTCGCATGTTATGTGTAATAATAACTTTCTATTGTATGAGTTCATAGAATGTTGGATTAGACATTATACAGGCAGTGACAAAACATCCGTCAAATACGTCTGTAAATAAACTTTGGCATGAGTAACATTTAATAAATTCGCTAAACCGGACGATAATGTCTGTTTATTACGTCAGGTTGATGATATGGGTGATGATCTAGCAGCAAGTTGAACAATTCTGGAACCCAAATCCTTTAAATCACTCACTTTTAAGGATAAAGCCACGAGAAAGAGATCCGGTGTTATGCGTTCCAAACGTTAACTTGGAAACTCAACAGCGCCAAGTGTACTAGTCCACTGCTGCGCTAAGTGTTTCGTTGCGCAAATATTATAATGTCAGACCGAAATGCGAGGGTGCGCCGTCCTCTTGAAAGCGGATTGGCATTATCCTTCCAAATACTATAAAAAAGAAAAGAAGAAAGCTTCTATAACTTTTATGAAACGTAGTCAGCACAACACATGCATTTTGAACGTTAGACATCCAGTTTCATCTATTTGGTTAATTATTCTGTAATTTTAATGTAGCAGTTACGGTGATGTACCCATTTGTTAACACGGAAGGGCTTTCTACTCCAAGAAAATCACACGGAGTGGTCATCACTCATCTTACCAAATATAACGTTTTTAGTCTCACAACGTTAAGAGCAATCGCCATTCTGGTTTCGTAACTTGGTTGTTTTTTTTTTTGTGCACATAATCATAATATCACTCAGAAACAATGAACACTTCATATCAGAGTACAAAGCAACAAACTAAGGACATCAACATATTTCTTTTTGTTATAAACCAAACACGGTAGGATTATTTTGGTGCGTAATCTCCCCATACGTCTCCTCTCTTCAAAGTTGCCGATTTCCTGAAACCTAAGAAACACTGCATATGTCGACTTGCGTGTCCGCACCTTCGATCAGATGTATATCGTAATTCACAAACCAAGATGATTTCGCAGGAGACAGCTTTCATCCCCAATGCTACATATGCCTATCACCTAAAACGTAATTACTGGGCCAAATTCCTTCACTCTTTTTCGACATATTGCCTTAATTTTTTTCACATGAGCGGATACAAAAATAGAAAATGTCTCGAAGGATGGTGTGTTTTGACTAAATGAACAAAGAAAAGACGTTTGAACTTACCCTCGTTGACTGAACCGCATGAACACAGTCGCATCGTATGTTGACAGTGCAAATGAATCTGCCTCAGACAGCAGTTTTGTGGCCTTCAGATTTTTTCCCCATAACGATCGATTCAGAAACTTCTAGGCATGTCTTCAGGTGTTCCTAATCATATTAAAGAACTAAAATAACCCAGTGTACACACAATGCAATTGCATTAGTTACTGGTTATGTGTTAACAACTTCTTTGACCTCTTCCACTCGTGGTACCCTTACTTATCAAGTGGAAAATGTATGCTAAAATTACGTTTTCATATCCCTATAGACGAGATATGTTTATACTGATATTGTCCAAATTACGAATGTTGAGTGCCACCTGATGGTGGTGGTATCTAGTTTGCTTCTTCAGTGAACAAACATTTGCAGTGAGAGTCGTCGCGCGTTTATGCTCCAGAAACAAAGTCACAACCTTGTGCTTAAATATAGTAACGTCATACTCTAAAGGACACAGAAATGTAAAACTCATACCAGTTCAGTTTCTTGATAATCAATCTCAAATTAGGCTTGTTGTGCACTTGTGGGGACATAACAGAGTGAATAACAATTACAAAAATCAGCCAGCAACGATTATGTTTAATAAAGGCTATACTCGTATTATCAGCTTTTAACATGTTTTTACACGTAATTCCTTGAGATTATTACTCTGAAATAAGATAAGTGACTGGTAGCAGAAACTTGAAATAAATAATTTTCCCACAGAGCCACGGTTTACAAACATAGCCATTATGGCTGAAAATAAGTCAGGACAGTTCTGTCACGTAAAATGCTAAAGCACTATCGAGGAGGTGCTTAAGTTTGTTCAAGGGCTATGACAATGGTATCGCACCTACAAAGGCACTACATTTGGTAAACACTGTGCACAAGTGTCTGCTACATTTTAAGCGTCATGCTCCATCCTAAATCTGTCTGTAAAAGATGCCTGTGATAAAACGTACCGAAACATGTGGTGTAAAATACATATATCTCGCGAAGAGACTATGAGGATAAAATCAGCGAGATTAGAGCCCACACAGAGGCATACCGACAATCTTTCTTCCACGAACATTACGAGACTGGAATAGAAGGGAGAACCGATAGAGGTACCCAAGGTACCCTCTGCCACACACCGTTGGGTGCCTTTCGGAGTATGGATGTAGATGTAGATGTAAAATAGGGTTACTAGATTTCGTTGCGTGCGTGTGTTAAGATCCGCTCTTCCACCTCATTTAAACTGTCTAGTGGAGAGGTGTAACACATACATCGCCAAAAGAGGAAGTGTGTAACCTCCCTCTTTACTAAACGGTTTATGTGATTGTACGACCATGATAGCGTATACATAAGGCTTTTGATTTTAGGTAACAGTGTTGTCTCCGGTGATATTTTGATCCGTTAGTGGAGAGACGTGTACAACAAACTCTAAAAATCAACGTATTCTGCTCCACCGCTTTCTACTTATACAGATATTGTTCGATACTTAAAACAGTGCTATCACGCACGTAAGACACGAAACGAAAAGGGACACCACATAACTCAAAGTGTCCACAACAAAACTAAATGAAATGATATAGAAAATAATTAATACGGTCGCCAGCCCAATTGGGCACTGTCTGTCAATAATGCGGACAGCAATAAACATGTAACAGTTGTGCTGTAGGTGTTATAACAGAACGTTCACACACGTTTCTGATGACACATTACGTTACGAAATAATAACGAATGAAGAAAGCAATTGTTAATACTCAAATATTTTAACATGGAAAAAAATGTTTAAACTCGTTATCGCGAAGTAAACGACCCTCTGGAGGTAGCTCTATTGTTACGACAATAATTCGCGTAACCTCAGATTAACGGTTACTTACGTACATTTGTTTCCTGGATGTGGTACGCTACGTGCTTTGAGTAGAACGTGAACATTTATTGGATCAAATAAGCGACTGTTGGCTTTCAATAGATAGACAACGCAGAAATACGAACCAAGTCAGCATTAATATAATAGACACAGATACCAAATACGTAAACTTCATTTATTTTTTCCTTTGTTTGAAATTGCGAGAATTAATTTTAGTTACCTTATTTTACTTTGACTTGAATCAATCTGCATGAATGACTTTGCATCTAAATGTTGTTGAACAACACTAATAACTTATCGGGGCTACATTATTAGTTACTTTTAATTATTCTTTCAGCGAACAATGGCGGGTTAGCCGCGCGGTCTAAGGCGTCTTGTCACAGTCCGGGCGGCTCCCCCGGTCGGAGGTTCGAGTCCTCCCTCGGGAGTGGTTTTGTGTGTTGTCCTTAGCGAAAGATAGTTTAGGTTAGATTAAGTAGTGCGTGAGCTTAGGGACCAAGGGCCTCAGCAGTTTGATCCCATGAGACCTTACCACGAATTTCCAAATTTTCAGCGACAACGAAAACCGACAATGATTTTTAATACTTTTCCTTCAGCTGTTTAAGCAACGACACTCGTGTATTCCATAACTGGAAAGGAATGGGACCCTAAGTGGATGACAATGACAGGATAATCACCAGTTCAGGTACCTACAGTTTTTATGTACAGCACTTATTATTGCAATAAATTACACTGATAATGTCACTGGGTAACGTCCCGCAAAGTTTCAAACGGGAATGAAAGTAAAACAAAGTTATATTTCTTTGCAGATGTTAATCCACCATCCACGTCGGCGTCTACAGTGCTCCCATTGATCCAGACGTTATTATGGGCACATCTTTATTCGCAAAGACCAATTATGGCGCAAGATCTTGATGTTAATGAAGCCTATTCCATCTGCCCACACTCGTCATTGCTCATTGTGTCTCTCCTTGCGGACTCTGCTCTGACGTCACAGTCGCGTCCACAGACAGCCTCCAACACAAGTCTTTTCTGTCTACCAACGATATTGCTTTTCTTAACTTTTACTAACGGCGTCATAACACAAAATAATTTGTACAGGCTACAGCACATCTACATCTACGTGATTACTCTGCTATTCACAATAAAGTGTTTGACTGAGGGTTCAGTGAACCACCTTCAAGCGCTCGCTCTACCGTTCCACTCTCGAACGGCGCGCGGGAAAAACGAGCACTTCAATGTTTCTGTGCGTGCCCTGATTTCTTTTATTTTGTCGTGATGTTCATTTTTCCCTATGTTGGTGGGTGCCAATAGAATGTTTTCGCAATCGGAGGAGAAAACTGATGATTGAAATTTCATGTGAAGATCCCGTCGCAATGAAAAACGCCTTTGTTTTAATTATTGCCGCTCCAATTCACGTATCATGATTGTGGCACTATCTCCCATACTTCGCGATGATACAAAACGGGCTGCCCTTCTTTGTAATTTTTCGATGTCGTCCGTCAGTCCCACCTGATGCGGACCCGACACCGCACACCAATAATCCAGAATAGGGCGGACAAGCGTGGTGTAAGAAGTCTCTGTAGTAGACCTGTTGCACCGTCTAAGTGTTCTGCCAATGAATGGCAGTCTTTGGTTGACTCTACCCACAACATTATCAATGTGCTCTTTCCAATTTAGGGTATTTGTAATTGTAACCCCTAAGTATTTAGTTGAATTTACAGCCTTCTGATTTGTGTGACTTATCGCGTAATCGATATTTAGCGGATTATTTTTAGTATTCATTTGAATAACTTCACACTTTTCTTTATTCAGGGTCAATTGTCACTTTTTGCGCCATGCAGATATCTTGTATAAATCATTTCGCAATTCGTTTTGTTCATCTGATGACTTTACAAGGCAGTAAATGACAGCATCATCTGCAGATAATCTAAGGCGGCTACTGAGATTGTCTCCTATGTCGTTAATATAGATCAGGAACAATAGAGGGCCTATAACACTTCCTTGGGGAACGCCGGATATTATTTCTGTTTTTCTCGATGACTTTCCGTCTGTTACTACGAACTGTGACCTTTCCGACAGGAAATCACGAATCAAGTCGCACAACTGAGGCGATATTCCATAGGCACTCAGTTTTCTTAGAAGACGCTTGTGAGGAAAGGTGTCGAAAGCCTTCTGGAAATCTAAAAATATGGAATCAGTTTGACATTCTCTGTCGACAGCACTCATTTCTTCATGAGTATAAAGAGCTAATTGTGTTTCGCAAGAACATTTCTAATTAACCCATAGTATATAAAGATTTGCAGAATAAAGAAGTGCCACCATATGTACAATAAATATAATGGGCAAAAAATGTTAGGTTCCACATCTATATTATAGAACATGTAAATTGAAGATGGAGGGGGCAGAAAGGAGAGGGAAGAGATTACTGATGTCGGTTGCATCGGAACATTACGGGGACTCAGCGGCGACGAGTGAAAATGTGTACTGGAGCGGCATTCGAACCCGGGATCTCCTGCTTACGAGGCAGGTGCGTTAACCACTGCGCCACCCAGGAGACAACGGTGTCGCAGCTGCGCGGACTATCTCGGCACGCCTCACGGCCGACCCACATTCCCACCAAACGTCACCTGTCCGCAGTCCCTGTCCATTTCCTTCAAGCTCACTACCTCTGCGATTCCCGCAAGAGTTCGGACGTACTTGTGCAATCGCACTGAAGAAGGTGGATCCATTGCCCATTGAGGCGAGTCAGTTATATGAATGTATGGTGTGTGCTCTTTCGGGCATGTCGAGCAGACACCATGCATTCATATACTCTGTATTATAGCGTCGCAAGTCTATATTAGTGTAATTGTGCTATCAACAGCAGGAATATAACTCAATTACCAGTGGTCATAAACTAAACCCAAAATGAATAGCGCTGAATAATTAAGTACTCTTGTTGTAAAATATGATAGCCAGTTTAACAGGTCGATGTTTAGCGAACAGAGAGAGTCTTATTTGGAACTGAATGCTGAAATACGATAAGTTGCTTCGATGCACATGAAATAATTATAAGGGTTAATACATTAAGCTCAAATTAACCGCTATTTTACGCATTGTTCCCATACAATAGATGTCAAGTAAAACACTTATGTAGAGGTTTCTAACCTCCCAACAGTTTATTTACGGAACCTCGGAATAA
Organism: Schistocerca cancellata; assembly: GCF_023864275.1. Classification (NCBI taxonomy): domain Eukaryota; kingdom Metazoa; phylum Arthropoda; class Insecta; order Orthoptera; family Acrididae; genus Schistocerca; species Schistocerca cancellata. Next base: position 319,623,568 of record NC_064630.1, on the reverse strand, counting down.
AAAATGTGTCTAACCTCTCAATAATAATGTGACTCATATGTAACCTTTCAATAGTTGACTGTGAATCTAACCTGGAAAATCTAGACGTCAGAAATGCTGCATCATGGCCCTGAAAAGTCGTTCTGAATGACTTTCAAAAGTTATCTTTATAAGAAAGATTATTATTGAAGAATTATTAAAAACGATTTGCATGTGACTTTGATATAACAATAGTGCAAAATGAGTTGTTGCAAATTACATATGCGCGCGGCAATAAATAATAAATTTTGCTTTTACCTAATACTACATCGCTCAGGCACCGCCATCGTTCTCCACGACCGGCCTTGGTAATTCCATATAGGACATAAGTGCTCTCTGTGATCTATACAACTAGACAAGTGTTCTCTACGAGCGACCTGACCCAGCCGCCCGACTAGGAGCTCCTACCCCTCCTGCTGCCGCCACTGCTCTCTGGTCTGCGGTTCTGTTGTAGCATACATATGGCAGGCAGCGCGTGAGCAATCCATCGAAGTTACATCTGCTCGAGTGCGCTCTCAATAAATTACTTAGTCATGGACCTCTTACAGGTTGCACTTTCATAGAATATTTTCGGCCACATTAATTATATATCCCCGCATAAAGACTTCAAGTGTAATAATCATGAGGGTGTGACAGATACCAAGAGTAATAATGATGGTATTCAATTTTCACGGTCTAGTACTAGCGTCATGACGAATACGAATTGTAAGCCACATAAAGTACACAGTGTGTTGCTGAATGTAACACTTTCCACAAAAAAAGTCAGCTAAGTGGAATATATACGGTGGATTTCTGAATGAAACATTCTCGCCCACTTCTCTTACCTCAATTAAAGCCAGCCCACTTGCCTACCTCTTGTCTTCTAAAGATGATTTATACTCATCGCCCCAATTGGTTTCTCCTCCGACAGCAGCGGGGACTAAAGAGCATGGAGTAAACAGTGCGAAACACAGTGGCAAATGAGAAACTTCCAATGTTATTATAAGTAGAACTGCAAAATGTAAGGTTACGAACAAATTATTATTTACACAACAGCAAAATTATTAAAATTATTTTTAGACCCAGTCTAACGTTTACTCTGACAGAAAGGTTTGTGAAAACACTCTACAACGTACAATAGTTATATGACATATTGGCACTGACTCTCCTTCTACTTTAACCGTGGGGGACGAAATATAAAATACAAGGAGAATATAGAGACACAGTGTGCAGCGTGATCTGCGACCGAGAGAGCAAACACAGTCGAAAGTTTTCCCATAGCTGTGACTGATTGTCAGCCGTACCGAAAGTAGTAGTCACACGCCGTAATTAATGCTACCTCATGATTCTTAAGCGTTCGATGGCAGCACATAATCGTGGGGATTACACTATCTTAACTTTTAGAGTAAAGCGTTTTACATTACTGCGCCGGCTCCTCTACCACATTACTTTTCCGAGGGTGTGCAAGATACAGAGAAGCAAGACTGCCTTGTGGAAAGGCCCGTGCAAAAAATAAAATAAAGCAAAATAAATAAATAAAAAAATAAAAATAAATAAATCTAGGTATATGAAGTTGACCATTTGATGCTCAAAGTGTAAGCGTAATGCAGACTACATGTTATCACAAAAATTCAGAATTTGTTAATGTTCTCAAAGTGGACGCTCTAAAGCAATGTAAATACACTGTACAACGTGTAGTTCAAGGAACCGAATATGGTCCTCTGAATGGTTACTTTATTACCGTTTTTATTGGTAAGATATCCCATAATTTCGGAATCGACTGACATCTGTGATGATTTCCAGGCCTTCTTAAACGCAATAATTCGTACTGCCAGTTGTGCTCTGTAAGATTTGTCTACATGTTTCTTTCTAACATGCGCTTATCTGGAAATTTATAACTCCAAACTCTGCAAGTATCGAGTACAAGATAACATTGCAAATTTATTCCGGTAGTGCAACACGTGCGAAAAAACTGCTCGCATTTGCGCAGAGTATGGTTCATAATAATCGCCTAAGAATATAAATTCAGGGTATTACATCGTATTTAGGAAACACTGCAGACAATTGTTGGGATGATTTCTTTGTTAGGCCACGGCGGATTTCCTGCAACATCCTGGTCCAATCCTAACTAGTGAACCTATCTAATGACGTCGTCGACGAAAATGCATACAAATATCTTCCTTCCAGATTCCGTTATTCACTATAGATATATTGCCAAAGACCACTGTCGGACTTCGCACACAAGGGACAATCCCTGCTCACCGCTGAACGCCCTCGTCTATCACATCTACAGTAGATATCTGTGGACGAAACTGGTGTCAAAGATACACATTCATAGATATTGAATAGGCCTCTTACTTTACGAATATTACATTGTTAGCCAATACAATTGCAACACTAGGAAGGATAGCAAACACTGGAATATACAACAGAGAATGAGGAATACATGATTAAATTAACAGGTGATTTGACGGCATTTTGTACGCCGAGCTGCCACTTCAGGCATCAACAACGGCTATTGCTCCACTGGGCATCAAATAGAACTGGTTCACAGATGAGCGTTCGTTATGCTGCTTCAGCTGTATGACACAGTTAGTTGTTCGTAGTGACTGGTGACATTTGACGCGAAAGAGTATCGGCAACCTTGGCAGTGGTCGATGTATCTGGAGAGCTTTCCCGTCTACGGCAACTGTCGAACACACTCTGTATTGAGATAGTTCAGGGCAGCTCGGGCCTTTTGTGGGCTTCCGTAACCTTAATGAAAGATAACATGACGGAAACTTTAAGATATGGCACGGCAACTGGCGTTAATAAGATGGGTATATGCCCCCTGTTGTCCGTTTTAGCGGTCGTGCGAATCGGAGGACTCATGTTTACCTAACGCCACCCGTACCATCATAACAGATGCTAGAACCCGTATGACGGCGACGAATGCAATCTGGTAATATTTATTCTACTCACAGCCCCTAAAATCAGATACGTGCATGGTTTAAACTAGGAAAAAGCAACGTGGCTGGCTCTGAGAACCATGGGACTTAACAAAAAAAAAAAAATGGTTCAAATGGCTCTTAGCACTATGGGACTTAACAGCTGAGGTCATCAGTCCCCTAGAACTTAGAACTACTTAAACCTAACTAACCTAAGGTCATCACACAAAACCATGTCCGAGGCAGGATCCGAACCTGCGACGGTTGCGGTCGCTCGGTTCCAGGCTGAAGGGCCTAGAACCGCTCGGCCGCACCGGCCGGCGACAACGTAGCGCCTTTCCTTGTTTCCATTTGTCGTCCGGCACACAACTGTCAACGCACCTCTCTCTGCTGTCAAGTCAAAGGAATCAGAAACAATGGTCGCCGTGCTGTCAGTCTGTGGCTCTACTGACGCCATTGCACTGTCGGTGCCGATATTTGTCTTGCTGCAAACGAGGGAATTTCCTGACCTAGATACACGATGTTGCTGTGAGATCCTGTACAGCCTCGGGCGCTATGCACGTGGGGCCATTGAGACGTAAAATGCGGTTGAGAGTGGTTCAAATGGTTCTGAACACTATGGGACTTAACATCTATGGTCATCAGTCCCCTAGAACTTAGAACTACCTAAACCTAACGACATCACACAACACCCAGTCATCACGAGGCAGAGAAAATCCCTGACCCCGCCGGGAATCGAACCCGGGAACCCGGGTGCGGGAAGCGAGAACGCTACCGCACGACCACGAGCTGCGGGCGTTGAGAGTGGCCCTCCTGAAATTTTTCGGTGGGATCAGAGAGCTCTTGTGATAGGTCGCTTGCAACCCGCCAAGGATTCATCTCCTATGCCAATATCTTAATCTCAGAGTAGCACTCGCAGCCAACGTACTCAATAATTTCCTGGATATATCGAAACCTTTGTCTTCGCCAACAGTTCTTACCCCGCACACGTTCCTCAAGTAGAATGAAAGTCATTGGTTGATGCCTAAACACATGTCCCATCACTTTGTCGCTTCCTCTTGTCAATGCTTTCCATGCATTATGCTCCACGCCGAGTCTGCGAATAACTACCTCATTTCTTGACGGCACACCTAATTGTCAACGTCCTTGTCTAGCACCACATCTCAAACGCTTCGATACTCTTCTTCCCGATCTTCTCACAATTTATGATTCACTTCCATACAATGCTGTGCTCCCAATGGACATTCGCGGTAATTTCCTCCACAAGTTAATGCCGATATTTCACAGTTGTAGACTACTCTTGGCCAGAAATGTTTTCTTTCCTTGGGGGTGACAGTCTAATTTTAATGGCCTCCTTGATTAGTCTGTCATGTATTATTTTCCTACCGAAATAGCAGGACCCCTTTCTTTTGTCTACTCCTTTATGCCTAGTTTCGATGTTAAATTTATAGCTAATCTTATTTCAGGTGCTTCTTATTACTAAGATTTATCTTCGGATTACTCTCGACCCGTCTTGCGTGTTCATTAGACTGTTCATTACATCCTGGAGCTTTTTCTCACTGAGGATGGTAATCTTGTCGGTGAATCATATTGTCGATATCCTGTCACACTGGATTTTAATCCCACTGCTGTCTTTTCATTTTATTTTCGTCATTGCTTCGTCGGCGTACGTATATATTGAACGTTAGGGATGAAAGACTGCATTCACGCCTTACACCCTTTGTAATCCGAGCACTTCGTACTTGGTCTTCCAGTCTTATTTCTCTTCCTTTGCTTATTAAGCATACTGCACATTATTCATCTTTCCCTTTAGCTCACTCCTATTATCCTGAAATTTTCAACCATCTTGCGCCACTTTTTATATTGTGAAATGCCCCCCCCTCCCGGCCGATAAATCCCGATACACCTGTCAAAATTTGTATGTCTTTCTGTCATCGTCAAGCACAATAATAGCACTGTCTCTCTGATGCCTTTACATTTCCTAACGCCATACTGACCGTCATCTCATAGATCCTCAGCTTTTATGGTTCCGTACCACTCTTATAGGAACACTTCCTTGTCTCTCTATCTGTCCGTTTGTTAAGATCCCTTTCTCTCAGGAACCGGTAGAAGTATCAAGCTAAAATTCATGTGAAATAGTAACGTTTTCCTACGTAAAAAGTCAATGTAATCAAAACATACGGCCATTTATGTACATATACTTGGAAACTCACTCATCAAAACCTATAGATGAATATCTATATAGGTAACTTCCGTCCCCCCCTTCACCTGTCCCTAATCTCCCCTCCTTCCTTACTCTCTGTCCATTGTCTCCACCCCCTCTTTTTCCATATTCTCCTCTCCCTGTATTTGTCTCTCTCTTCCTCCCCCTCTCGCTGTCCAGCTCTTCATCCACCCCGTTGGTGCCCATCTCCTCCTCCGTCCCCTATCTCCACACTGACACCCCAACTCCATTAGTAGGTAGTTGGTTGTTAGCCTCACAGTATTTCTGACCAGGTGGTAATTTGGTTGAAATCGATCCAGGGGTCTAGGCAGAGCATTTTACCCGCGGCCTTGCCTGCGTACTCACATGTCACGTACATTCCATATACAGTTAACATATTTCACATATTGTTCACCTATCCCTCTAACGAATTTCGTTTTGACGTGGCTCAATATATCTACTTTTGTGTGCGTCGTACAATGATATAATATTGGAGGTAAGTTCAGTGGTGTATGTGGATACTGACAGCAAAAGGGTGCTGTGAATAGAGCTAGAAATAAAAAAGTAATAAGTTAAAACGTCATGCATGCTGCGGCTGTTCTGCACTCATCTCAGTGTTTATGACCTCATATCTCATGAAGCTCGTGCGTGTAGTACAATGATATATTTTTTCAAGTATAATCGTTGATGTATGTTGATATTGTCTGTAAAATGTGTTGTAAATAAAATTAATAGTAAAGAAGTAATAAATTAAAAGATCGTACCTGATGCGGCAGTTTTACTGCATGAAGAGTGAAAATGTAGTAAGCGATGAAGCATTTATGCTTTCATCATATTTTGGGGAATGTGAGCCAGAAAACGTCTCTTTTCCAACCACATCCAGTGTGTACGTACACACACAGTCGTTCCTTGCAAATAGTACGTGATACGTTTACCAACTTTGGTTGATATTGATCCACTGGTTTAAGAAGACATGTGTAACACACACATAAGTAGGACCAAACAATTTTATAACATGTATGGATCCATAGGAAATCCTCAGAGGGCAAGCCCCACTTGCAGTTATCCGTTTTTTCCCATTCTCCTGTATATCATCGTTGACGGCAACTTGGGTTCATGATCTGTTAAGCTGACCATGCGAGAAATACTGATGATATGTCTCCTGACACATTGATTTTAAAAACTGACTGACTGATTGTAATTCTCTCCCATTCCAATGGAATGTTATCTGCGCCTTCCGACTTACTTGTTCACAAGCCTTCCTAAGCTCTGACCAATAGTGGATCCTTTGAGACTTAAATGTCGACGCCGATTCCTTTTTCTATCATATCACCAAACATTTCATTTCCCTTATAGAGCCCTTTGAGACGAAGCTAGTTGAGTATCCAATCTCATCTGCTATATTTTCCGGCCTCCCAAGGTTTTCCAAATTTTTTCCTAAACCATGATAAAGACAATATGACAGTGTTCATAGTACCTAGTCAGCGCATAGTAATTTCAGGTTCATAAACAAGCTTAGTCCCATCGAATTTCATTGCTCATTACATACAACATGCTAATATAGGTGCAGTGATCTAATCAGTTAACTTAGAAACTTTGTTAGTTGTGAAACATTGTTAACAGTAAAGGTTAATACAATGCGACCATATACATTTACTGAGCGTAGGAAACATATTTCGGTATATCAACGCCTATTATTTTAAAATACACATCACCAACTGTTCCTTAAGGTGTTTAAAATTGTCTGAAACTAACACTTTCCTGTATTGATTAACATTTAAAGTCTTAGACAAATGCTGATTTCAGTTGCAAATCATGTCGAAATTGCTGTTATATTCTGAACTTTAACATTATAATTTTCTAGATGTATTCCTTATGTTCCATTTGACGTGAGACATTCGTAATTAATTAACTAATTAGAATATTAAATATTTTGAAAGTCATAAAATATTTTATTTAGATGGTTGCTGTCAATAATGAGTTCTGCAAAAAAACATTGTTCATAGGTGAAACTATATACAGACCTAGAAGATCTGTGGTCAGGGTCTGCGTGTGAGTGTGAAGTGATCAACACCTACCTCCCTTGTCGTAGTCCTATGTTTCTCACTGTTTTTGGGAAAACGTTAACATATGAGATTTTGAACTATTATTGGCAAAGAGCATCGTGGATGCTCAGTTTTATACCTCCATTTTACGAATCTCACTTATTAATTACGAAAAAGAGACTCCTTTTTCACATTATCTTATTACAAATACCGCAGTCCGATAGATAACTATTCGCATATATTGCGTGCAGTTCGGATTCTTCACTGGTGTGTTTAATTCATGACTTTTGTGACAGTAAGTACTAATTAATTCCGAGTGAGAACTTCCTAGAGGAACACAGTGATAATTGACTCCTATGAACAATGACTGGGCAGTGTTGAATGACTTACTGATTATTTTTGGCGCTATTTTAAATTTTTTGAGTTCCTTAAACGTGTACATGGACAGAGATATGGTGCACAACTACGTTAAATTGTTTCCACATGTGAATCGTTTTGGACCACTGGACTGCGCTATGTGATTACTACACTAGGAAAATGTAACAGTTTATGAACTAATGTAGTGGGTAACAATCTATTTTCCTTTAATTCGAACACGTGTGAGATCTGAAACTGGTCATATCAGTGAATACTTTACACCAAGAGTATAATTAAAGTGTTTTAAACCTACCCCTGGCGTCGACGGCAGTATTGTTATAGACTATTAGTACATTTAATATCATTCAGCTAGTTCTGGAGCCAGAGCAGCAACCGAGAACAGAAGAGGCCTACGCAGAAGGAAACAGGTTTGTTCCACCTTCAGTGCACTATCCTCACTCCCCTCCACCCCCCCCCCCACTCCCGACCCCACCCCCCTCGCCACCCTGCACTGCCTCTAGCACTGGAATTCGCATTCCATTTGCTTTTTAATTTCAGCCGAGGTTGTTTTGGCCTTTCTATACGCTGAATCTATTCTTTTGTTTTTCGATTTATTTGCAATTTTGTTACTTCTATTTCTCCTTGTCTGGCTTCAACCCATCAATTCCAGATAAGCGTGACAGTCGTGGTATCCCGATCTGTGCTAACAGCAATATCTCGAAGGGGCAAACATTGGTCCCGGTAGGTCACTATCGACTCTCTCTGTCGATTTCTGACACGCTGGCAGACTTTTCTCCTTCTTACACGAGGAATAACGTGATATTCGCACCTACGTACAATCCAAGGGCAGTTTACGAGTGAGAAACACGCTATTCAGCCCTTCCTAATACAAAATGTAGATGGCGGGCGTTACTCCTAACTACTCTTTATTCATTTTATTGCTTTCTTTAGACCTAATCTCTTTATCATATGTATCAATTTTGAAGTCAACATTTCTTTTTCTCAACACATACTACTCGTACAGGGATGCTAGAGGTACCGTTAGAAATGTTTTCACCGCCTTCTGATACTGCATACCGACTTTGCACTAAGACTTACTGTTTGCGGAAAATGTTGAAATAAAGAGATTTTTCACTACCACAAGCAAAAGGGCATCGTAGATGCCTAGTTCCATACCTATATTTTACGAAGGTAACTTACTAATCACAAAAAAGAGACTCAGTTTTCATATTATCGTATTACAAATACCGTTTCATTTTTAAGGTACTTATTAACCGCATAATTTGTATACAGTATTGTCATAGATAATAACAGTGACCATCGCGGTGGTCCATTATCTCTGCCCGTCGTATAAGTTGACTTTTCTGGACAAATGTACTTTCCGAAACGACAACGTGCTTGTCATTGTCGCCGTGAATTGTCATTTGTTTATCGCTCGTCCTAACGTTCTTAGTGTAATTGAAAATGTTTGTCGAGCTTGATGTATAGGTTATGTTCCTTAGTGACTATCCCTGATCACTGTCCGTCGTACAAGCCGGGACAAATATTCCGACTTCAAAACACAGTTTGGGAAACATGGAAATGTATATACCAGGATGTAAGAGTTATGTGGGAAAAGTAATGAGACTGACAACACTGCGATCAACCTGGAAAGACTGTGTTATTCTTCTAGTGTAGATAGGAGTGTTCATCCCTTCCAAATTTTTGAAAATGCCGCCAGGGAAGGTGAGTTTTTGATGTGTGTTACGAAAATGGAACAGCGGAATTTAGAGCAACCTTGTGCCATCAAGTTTTGTGTCAAACTAGCGTAGTTTGGGAGCGTAACCTTTGAAAAGTTGAAACAGGCCTAGTGACGAACATTCCTCTTCAAGAGCACAAGTTTTTCGCTGGGACGTATCATTTCTGGAAGGTCCAGAACACGCCGAAGAAGAACCTCGCTCATGGAGACTTTCAGCTTCAAAACCAACGAAAATATCTAACGTGTGCGTGCTGTTGTAGATCAGTCCGACGTTTAATAATAAGGGTCATGGATGACCTGTTAAACACCATCACCGTACATCAAATTTTTACTTAACTTTTGAACATGCGAAAGGTTAGTGTCAAAATAGAGCCAAAAAATCTCATAACTAAGCATAAGGACAATCGAAGAATCGGTTGCGTTGATATACTTCAGAGGATTGCTAATGACCAGCCGTGTGATCACAGGTGATGAATCATGGATCTTTTAGCGCTGTCTTGAGACAAAGCGGCAAATCTCCTCAACGGAAAAATGAGAAAATTTTAGAATGAGCAAATGAAAAATGGTTCAAATGGATCTGAGCACTATGAGACTTAACAACGGAGGTCATCAGTCCTCTAGACTTAGAACTACTTAAACCTAACTGACCTAAGCACATCACACACATCCATGCCCGAGGCAGGATTCGAACCCGCGTCCGTACCAGTGGCGCGGTTCCGGACTGAAGCTGAGCAAATGAGAGATCAAAACAATGCTTATTTGCATTTCGACAGTAGGGGTATCGTGCATAAGGAATTTGTTCCTCCAGTACAAACTCTCAAGTATTACCAGGGAAAGGATGAATCGAGTGAGACCAGATGTTGCAGCCTAGTGAATGATGCAGCATGACAACGCCCCAAGTCACATGGCCATTTCCAACACGGGATATCTGACCTCAAAAGACACTCTTGTCGTTCCACAGCCATCCCCCCCACTCCCCCCCTCCCAACCGTTCACCTCATCGGAACATTTTGATCTTTTTCTTTTCCCGAAATTGAGAAATGTCCTAAAAGAACGTTACTTTGGGACTCTGGAGAACATTCAAAAGAATGTGGCCGTAATGTTAAAGGCCCTACCAGTTGAAGCCTTTCAACGTTACTACCATGACTGGGCATAACAATTTATGTCCACCAATGTGAACTTCTTTGAATGGGACAATATTTGTTGTTTGAAATAAATAAGAACTTCTGCAGATAAAATATTTAAAACTCTAAAAGTGCGAACGTTTCGCACCGGTCCTCTGGTTTATAAAATAGGTCGTGTTTTTAACATTTTTTGAAGTTGTTACGAGTTTTTATTGATCATAAATTGTGTCTCAGCATAACAACAGAAATAATAACACTAGTAATAATAATATCAATAAGTACGTAATAGTAATAAAATAAATAGATATATATTCGCACATGTTTATGTATTGGCTAAAACATGGGAAAACGAAACTTTAAATGGAAGCATAAACACTAGGCAGAAGATATTTAATACTAAAAGCAATTTAACACTAGGTTTTGAGTAAGAGAGCTACGGACAACGAGAAACAGGATGAATATTATCCTCTCACAAAAATATGAGTGCATTTATGTATAAATCAATATGTGCTCTGGAACAGTACCAGAGCACATTATCGTTCTGTCTGCCCTGTAACCATCACCCTTTTGTTTTTAGTTTTTCGTGTTTCAAAACAGTCTCTAAAAATCGTGTGAACTGTTAACGGCACCTGTATTACATTTCATGCTTTATGCACCTCGCTCCTACGCGCGTTTGCTCGTCTCTGTCACCGAAGTGGAACTGGGTGCTATACCGACGTGGGCTGATTTGTTACTGCGGGTTTTGCCCCATGGGGCGCGGTTATCTTGGTTTTACACGCATATTCTGTAACGCAACAATAACATTCATGTCTTTTACAGCGTCAGATGCACTTTCTCCATCTATGTTGATGCTGTACGGGATGGGAGGGATTTTGTAATTGCTGTACGCAGACAATTTGTCGTATTCAAGCCGGGAAATGGAATTAGAAGCATTGGATGTTACTATTCACCATTCTTACTTCCTTAAAAGTTCAGAAAGTGTTTGGGTACACTCTGTTCGTTCTCTAATTCTATTATAAGATAATGTGGTAAGGCGTTCCCGTATGACCACACTGAAAGACGTCACTGTCTTTCCTGCTGAGCTGATCAGGTTAACTGGATATGGGCCATGTCCCTTCGTGTAAAGTACCTTGTGGTGACAGCGTTTACATGGCCAAAGGGTAGGCGGTTTCGAATGCACGGGAAAAGTTGGTCGACTTGGCGGCCGGTTTTACTGTCGGCCCAGTCGTTTTTCCATGTACAAATTTTCAATTAAGTAGATGGGCCTTAGTTGGTACCCCTTAGTCTAAGACTTGTGCTCAAATCAAATCCGCTTTATGTGACCATTAGTAGGCTCCATGACGCTTCAGTCTGTCAACTGGGTATATTCCGTGGATTACCAGAAAAGCATCAGTTGGCGTAGTGCCGAAGGCCCTTGTGAGTCTCAGGAGCAAATCCCTCGGTGCGCTTTACAGGCAGTGTCTGTTCCATACGTACTGAAGTCTGTGCGCCCGGACATCTACTACGTATTCTCTGACGGACGTGAAAATTGAATCTTGATAGAGCCCCACCACACGCGGCGGTTGCTCGTAGTTAGCCGTCGTGGCGAGGGCAGTTTTATGCATGATTTTGCTTGATTTGTTTACCATTGTCTGACTGTGCTGTGCTTTTCGTCTAGTTAGTCTCCAAGGTATTGCATGACTGTCTGCCTGGTGATCGAGATTCTTTCTAAATAACTGTAGGGCGTCTACTTAGTGAAAGTTGGCCTTTAACAAGTTAGAATGTGGTTTCCTATGGGCCTATAGTTAATTAGTCGTCTACGCATCATCGCTGTATCCGTGAGAGAATGCTATTCGCGATTTCCTCTGACTCAGTTCTGGTGTACACTGACACGACAGCTACGACACCACAACTTCATTGACTAGATCATCTTCTCTTAAATTGTACAAGAGAAGTTTAGTAGCCAAATCCTAAAATACTGGCCCGCAAATTAATTCCTGTGGGCATGCTTTGGTAGTTCTTCACTCCAGAACTCTGGCTCCACAGTAATCGAAGGAACTGTTGTATGCGTAAGCACTACGGGACCTGTAGTTAACGCATCTGGGCAAATGACGCAGGCCACTACAAATGACCATGTGCTCCAGCGATGTTAAATAATATTGTAATTGCATATTTTTTGTTTATGTTTTCATACACCTTGTTAAATGCTACTTCAATATATTTTCCTTTTCTAAAACTGAATGAAATTAAGTCCGTGGAGCTCCATGTGTGTTTGTGTGTGTGTGTGTGTGTGTGTGTGTGTGTGTGTGTGTGTGTGTGTGTGTGTGACCAATCGCAGAGGAGTCTCTACGGAACCTTTGTAAGCTAGTTAATCAAACAGGTTGGTCTATAGCTTTTAGAATTATCCGTAGCTTTCAGCTCGGACTTTTTAATATTACACCGTTTACTAATTTCCAGCAGGAAAGCCCTGATCCAGTGTTAAGGAATCGTTCAGGAATCTCATTAGGTTGGAACAATTTGTACTTTTATTTGTTGCAGGACTTCAACAAGAATATTGTTTTATCCTGAAACATTCCCATTTGGCAAATTCGCTAATGGCGACTCAATCAAAGTATTGGGTGTTTATTGTGTAGCGTGTATCTAAGTTGTCTGTGGAGTTGGTTATCAACTTGATTGTTGTTCGGAAGAAGTTTGCAAGCAGGTATTCTGCTGATTGTCTCCTGCACTAGGTCACCGACGCATCTACAGTTTTCATTATAAGTAAAACGACTGAAATTTTTATTTTCTTCATCAGTATTTTTTAAGGCTTGCCCAGCACATCTGTATTTAGCTAAATTCTGAGGTAGCCGTTTGAGCAATCCTAAGCATTGGGACTCAAAATTTCTGTATTGTGCCAGTCGGACTAGTTCGGTGGCTGCAGTGGGTGACCTCTGCAAGCTCGCCTTACACGCCGTCTGTTGTCCGATACCTCCGGTGACCACGGCATCTTCTACAATGACATGATAGAAATTTTAGGGATACACTCGAGTTGCAGTTTTTCTTATTATTTGTTGTAATGTTTGCCCTCAGATCTACATTGTCTGATATTTTGTTGACACTGGAAACTGTTTCGCGTAGCTTGTTCCAGTTTGCTTTTGTAAAGTTAAATCTTCCAAGAGTTAATAAAATGGCCAACTGAAATAAAACATTGGTTTTTCTTAACGGCAACTACAGATAAACAAAAATAAAAATGTACTATATGGGCTACATACACTTCTACATCTACACCTATATCATTATTTTGCAATTCACATTAAACAGCCGACAGAGAGGGCACAGAATTACTATAAAACTACTTCCGAACCGTTCAACTCTCGCCATAACATGTGCAAAAACGAACACTTAAATCTTTCCGTGAGATCTCGTTTTTCTCATATTTTATTACGACGATGACTTCTCCCAACTTAGAGGGGACTCAATAAAATGTTTTGGCTTTGGGAAGAGAAAGATGGTTATTGAAGTTTCATGAAAAGATCGCGCAGCAACAAAAAACACCTTCGTTATAATAATTTCCGGACCAACTCGCATAGCATATCCGCGACTCTCTCTCCCCTCATTCGTGATAGTACGAAGCGAGCTGCCTTATTTGAACTTTTTCGATGTCCTCCGTTACAATTTTTTTGATAATGATTTCTTACAGCAAAGTAAGGATAAGCGGACGGATCAGCGTAGTATAGGAAGTCTCATTAGTAGATTCATTGCATTAAGTGTACTGCCAATAAAATGCAATCTTTGTTTCACCTTCTCACAACATTTCACCACATTTTATGTTTGATGGTTCCAATGCAAGTTGCTCGTAATTGTAACCTCTAAGTGTGTTCAAATTTGTGTGAAATCTTATGCGACTTAACTGCTAAGGTCATCAATCACTAAGCTTACACACTACTTAACCTAAATTATGCTAATGACAAACACACACACCCATGCCCGAAGAATAACTCGAACCTCCACCGGGACCGTAACCCCTAGGTATTTAGTTGCATTGACAAATGTTAAATTTATGTGATTCATCGTGTAAACGAAATTTAACGCTTTCTTTTTTAGTGCACTTGTGTATGACTTCACGCTTTCTATTGTTTAGAGTCAATTCTTAACTTCCACACCATGGCGTTATCACTCCTGAAACATTTTGTAAATCGTTTTTATATTGTGACGACTTCACTAGATCGTAATAGTCGTCGTCAACTGCAAAAAATTTAAAAGAGCCAATGCATTTTATTGGGGACGTACTTTGATTAGAAGCCGCTTGTGAAGAAAATCGCCAAAAACTTTCTGAAAGTTCTTAGATGTGGAGTCAACTTGAGACCACTTAACGATAGTACTCATCCTTTCATGTGAATAAACAGGCAGTTACACTTAAGATTTTTTTTTTCATCCGTGGTGGTTATGCGCTAAGAGATCATCACCAGAAGCCTTTCTTTATTGAATGAGTTAAGTTTCTTCATATATCATGGTTATCTACTTCGAAATTACTCATACTGGAGCTGTTGTGCGAATTCTGGAATATTTAATGGACCTTCTTTCGTGAAACAATTTCGGAAAATCGTGTTTAGTAATTCCAGTCCAGTGGCGCTGTTGTCGGTAAGATTACCATTGGTATCACGAAATGAAGGTATTGTTTGTGTCTTACCACTGGCGTTCTTACCGTAATGTTGTATCAACTCATCGCGCGCCAGGGGTTATGGCAATAACAAACACTGTGATGACGCTGATGTCTGTGTTAAGTTGGGGCGCTACATCCAGCCAAACATCAAGCTCGCATACCTGTTAGAAAAACTACTGAAATGACTGCATTTTAAAAGACACATGTATGCAATGACACACAAATAAATACTCAACTGTAAGAGTTCGTTTTAATATTTTACTTACCGGTAAATGCCCTGTTCTGAAGTCAAGTCTAACTGATGAACACTACAGTCTTCTATCTGACATCCACACTGTCGTGGCAGGGTCTTGTGGTATCGAAGAGTGGTGGATTCCTCTTCGATCACGTGACCTACGATGACGTGCAACTGCAGCGGTGACTGTGAAGCCGGCCTCTGTGACCGAGTGGTTCTAGGCGCTTCAGTCCGGAACCGCGCTGCTGCTACGGTCGCAGGTTCGAACCCTGCCTCGGGCATGGATGTGTGTGATGTCCTTAGGTTAGTCAGGTTTAAGTAGTACTAAGTCTAGGGGACTAATGACCTCAGATGTTAAGTCCCATAGTGCTCTACCCATTTGAACCATTTGGTGACTGCGACTGGAATGGTACCTCCGACGGCTCTCGCTGCAACTCTCGCAGGGACACTCCATCACACTCTCGAACACTGTCTGGCGGTTAAGCCACGGAGGGCTGCTTATATTCTAATGCGCAGTGATACTAAGCTCCGCACTATTTGTTCCACGTAATGTGTGACGTGAAACATGTGTAGGCTCAGCCTGCGACCTCTGCAGCAGGCAGCTAGACATCGCTGGTGGACTTGCTTCACCTGACATGTGGGCCGTGCTGTATAGCTTAAGTTGTTTGCGGGAAGTCTAGCTTGCACGAGTTGCCACTCACGGTCACAACACACACTATCAGAACCTCTATGGCTTATCTGCCAGATTTCGAGACAGAGTTTCGTTGTGGCATTCTTCAAAGGCTTCTCGAATTTCAGTCGTAACAACGTTTCTATCATGTGTGAACTGGCACCATTCTTGGAGAATTTCGGCCAGTATTGTGTATCATGGAGAACCCGATCTGCCTCTTATTAATGTGTTTCGGATAAACTCTAAACCGTCAGTTCACTGAGTTTTAGCAAAATTGACCTACGCTTACGTAGTTAATATGAGAGAGATGGAGACTATCACTTAGGAAGCTGTCAAGCGAACATTTACCTGCTTTTTAAAGTAGATACGTTTCGCATTTAATTTTGCTGGATTCCGAAGTGACGGTATTACGGCTGACTGCAACGAGTTTGTGTCCACTAATTCCTGTTTTCGTCATGACGCTCTGTACTTACTCATGATTGTCACTAAGAGGTCTGGTATACCATCGCGACGATTTACGCTTCGTGTCGAGTCGTGGACTAATTGCTCAAAATAATTTTCAAGCAACTATTTAGCACGAATTCACACGATTTTTTATGCTACCACCGACTTTAAAAAACATGTATTTTCCCCAACATATTGAAGATAGGTTGAAGTCTCTACAAACTTTAATTTTATGAGTCATGAATCAGTTCGAAACTGAGACGACAGTTTCGCTTCAACCTTCCAGCAACTATAGTATCTGTGCTGTGGGGGAACTGGGGGTGGAGAGTTGGTTAAAGGAACCAGTTATTAATTTATTTTGGTTGTCAGGTATAATTTCTACCCAAAATAATTCACTGCAACTGTCTACGTAAGTTTCGCAACAAGTAAAACTAGTTCTGACAGCCATAAAGACGCCAACAACCAACCGAATGTAACGTATCTTGAACAGCTATAGGTCCTTGGTAAAACCTTCAGCTTAACTTATATCCAGCTTTAACCAGCTTTCATTACTACAAACGATTTCTGCGTTAATGCTTCCTGTACGCTTTCGGGCGATGTGGGACTAAAGTTGTACGAAGTACATGGCAACAGGGGCACTGAAAGCAACAGAGTCGCATATTTCACGAAAGAAAGACAATGGTTCATTTTACACGGCAGATTAGCTAAGAGAGGTTCATCCAAAACGTTTGTTGCCTTTGCTAATACTGACCAATAGCAAAGACTTTCTGTTTCTTATTTTGGAGCACTTAGGACAAAATCCAACTGATTTGGTGCACCGATTTGTTCCGACACTTCATGTCAGAAACGAACTGTGCCTCAGAAGAGTGTGGCCTTGCGTCAAAAATATGTTTTCGACTTCAGCTGCCAGGTGGTTTATGAACAGTGTTCTCTATAATGCAAATAGTAATGAATGAGATTGCAGTCTCTCTCGGCGTATTCCACTGATGAATTCTTCTCGGGTTATCAGCCACCACTCCGCTGATAACCCGAGAAGAATTCATCAGTAATAATAAATATCCATATTTCAGATTACATGCAAAGGGTAAATGATAAGTGCCCATTTCCATACAACACTTTTCCTGCAACTACATAAAATTTACGGTGAAACACGCCTAGTTTGCAAAAGAAAAGAAAAAAATTAATTGGGTCAGTGCAGCTGCCCACAATCACAGAATAGCAAAAATAGGGATTTTAAGAATGAATTGTTACTATCCTATGCGCCAATGTTGGCAATTTCTTACTTCTATCTCCTCCAACACCAAAAGAAATTTATGGCTGAATAAAAATAAATGTGGAGATTATGTCAGCAATTTATATCTCTTAATTGTTCTAAAATTGAGGGGTGGAATAAATGCTCCTGGAAAAAAACAACTGGAAAAAAGGCATCGACCTAAAAGCATATTAAGTAAAAAAAGACTATGTTTTTATGCAAAAATACACTTTAACGGCAAAGCCGAAAAATTTTATGCTTGACTTCGTAGAAGTTTCAAAGGAGTTCGCAGATGATACCACCAAGATACATTCCAGTCTAGCCTGGCTCATGAGGAGATCCTGGAGTACCTGGCCAGCCGAGTTTGTAAAATATGGAGAGTGGCGCCTGACTGAGTGTGCCCGCGCCGGCGCCTGGCGCTAGTTAGCGAACAAACAGTCGTAATGAGCGCGGCGCGTCCGGCGCTCCAGCCCGGAGGAGCGCGGGCTACACCGGCGCTGCGAGCCCTGCTAAGGCAGCCTGCTGCCGCACGTGACACCACCTCTGCGCCTAGTCGTCGTCTTGTAACGTTTAAATGAGAAACACAGATCACTTAAGAGGAAGTTCAAAAATGGTTCAAATGGCTTTGAGCACTATGGGACTTAAGAGCTGATGTCATCAGTCCCCTAGAACTTAGAACTACTTAAACATAACTAACCTAAGGACATCACACACTTCCATGCCCGTGGCAGGATTCGAACCTGCGACCCTAGCGGTCGCGTGGTTCCAGACTGAAGCGCCTAGAACCTCTCGGCCACACCGGCCGACTGGAATTCTGTAATTGCGTTCTTGGCGAGGTGGAGGATAACCGTTTTCTTCCACACTTAGTGTTTGGTTACGAGGCAACATTCCATTTAAACGAAAAGTTTAATCTTTATAATGTGAGCATTTGGGGTACGGAATAACCACACGAAGATGCACAACATGAGAGGGACTTTTCAAAAATTAATGAGTTTTGTGCAACTTCACAGGAAAAGGTGTATGTTCAAATGTGTTTGAAATCTTATGGGACTTAACTGCTGAGGTCATCGGTCCCTAAGCTTACACACTACTTAACCTAAATTAGCCTAAGGACAAACACACACACACATGCCCGAGGGAGGACTCGAACCTCCGCCGGGATCAGCCGCACAGTCCATGACTGCAGTGCCTTAGACCGCTCGGCTAATCCGAAAACGTGTATAATCCATTTTTCTTTCTAAAGTACACTATTACAAGAAGCACATATCTAGATACTCTTGACGACTTTCTTTTCCTACAGTTGGAGACTGATTCGAACGATTTTATTTACCAACAGGAGGGGGCACCACCACACTAGCATTTGAAAATGCGGGAATTTTTAAATCAATGGAATACCGAGCGATGGATCGGTCACATTGGACCAAATGATTCAGCCTTGCATTACTGGCCTCCAAGGTCACCAGGCATGACTATATGTGATTATTTATTGTGGGGGTTTGTAAAAGACTGTTTATGTTCCTCTTGAATACCGCACTGACACATGCTGCGCATCTTAAGGTGGGCATACTGAACACCAATGAGAAAGTATGAAAAAAACTTATTGACTCTCCTGTTCATAAAAAAACAAAATTCATTGTATATATTTACTGGTTTCAGAAAGATAGACGTGTCACATCGTATGATTCTTATTGATACAGGCTGTACTTTAGAAAAAGTCTTTGTTTCCTGTCGAAAGTTTTATATCCACGGGAGGCTATTGAAGAATATTATAGCTACATTATTCATTTCTTTCCGTGATAAAATTCCATCCACTAGTGGAATTTGTGCATCATTTCGTTGTATTTATGACTCTGTCCATTACTCTCAAACTAAACTTTATTGTTAACAACCAATTTCATCAGTGATTAAACGTACTGTGTAGTTTCAGTTTATATTCCCAGTTTCGTTAAGAGATGTCCATTACTCTCAAACTAAAATTTATTGTTAACAACCGATTCCATCAGTGACTAAACGTACTGTGAAGTTTCAGTTTATATTCCCAGTTTCGTTAAGAGATGTCTCCAAAATGCACGTGTGACAACTCTTAACAGAGCAATAATTACTTTCTTTTCTACTATAAGCACCTAAGTGACAGGTTGCTGATTTCTATATTCCCAAGGTTGGCAGCTATTCTTACGTTAAAAGTAGCTTATCCTGCTTGTTTTAGTTCGTGTACTATACCAGTTTTTCCTGTTGACTGTAATCAGATGCATAAGTAAGAACTTTATAATGTTTTGCTTGTACAGTACACTAACAGAACGCGAAGCATCTTTTCCATTAAAAATCCCTGTGAGCCGTGTTTGTTTAAAGTTTAAAGCTAGTACATTTGTTGAAAATCAGTTAATAACGTAACAAAAAAACGTAATTTACAATTTTCTCTTTCAATAGTTCTTTGCTCGGCTTGGCAGTAACTAAGGCGTTAGTGGTTTATATACATGACATGCTGCAGTTCCTAAACATTCAGTGGTACAGCTGATTGGTATGAATATGCTTTTCTTCAAATCTGAAAGAAGCATTGGATCCGTCTCTTCATCAAGTGAGGAAGTTTACCAGTGTAGAAGACCAAAGAATAGTACCAGACGCAAGATCGAACCCTGCAGAACACCCGGTTTTCTTTATGCAGATGATGTAGCGTCTTTATTGGCGTTATTGGAACATCCTAGAGTAACGATCTGCATTCTGTTTCTTGAATAATAACTGCATCAGATATGCTTGAACCATTTATTCCATTAAAATTTAAATTCACAAAGAAACACATTGACACAATATCGCAGAAGATGCCAACATGTTATAGTTAATCATTTAAAAATTCTGTTGTTTGCTCAGCGGAAGTATGAGTAGTTGCCTCATTGTAGCTGCTCCAATGACATCCAACAGCGATTTTTTAAGTTTGTGAATATACTGTTATTACACAGCTAAGCTACAACATTTTCTGCTAAAGAAATGGTCGTCAAATTATGTGTAAGATTTCAGGATCGAGGAAAGACACAACAGACTCTTCCCTCCAGAAATTTCCTTTATGTATTGGGAGATCCGCACTGCAGAAACCTATCCCAGAAATAAAAACGTCGATGCTACGTAGCACCTACAGCTACTCAAGAACATAATAGAAAATGAAACCCTATTGAAATCTTTTTAAGAAAACTAGGAGAATTGTAGAAATGACTAGGCGGTTTGTTTTCTATTATATCTTCCTGTACCCAGATTAACTAGTCTTCTACAGTCTGGAACCACGCGACCACTACGGTCGCAGGTTCGAATCCTGCCTCGGGCATGGATGTGTGTGATGTCCTTAGGTTAGTTAGGTTTAAGTAGTTCTAAGTTCTAGAGGACTGATGACCTCAGAAGTTAAGTCCCATAGTGCTCAGAACCATTTGAACCATTTTTGAACTAGTCTTCGGTACTTTAGCCAATACCTTCGAACTATCTCATTAGTCTGTTACAACTACTGTGCAATGTCTCCTTATTTCCAGTTTCATCCAAACGTCTACATGTTTCTTTACACGTACTTTTAAAATGCTGGAAGTTTCCTGTCTTCTGGTTTTTCCACCATCCCCCTTTCTTTACTCAATGCTGTGCTGAAATTGTACACTTACTTTATTTATGCAGCCACAATCTTCTAATCACTAAGTAGTGCCTGTCAGAGATTAAATTTTATTGTACCATATATGAAAGTTTCCACTCAATCCATTCACAGGTGGAACATGGAAAGAATGACTGACTGAAGGCTGCTTTGCTAGCTATTATATTTACATTTCCATCTGCACAGTCATTACAAGGTATGTACGTTAGAGTCTTCAGAATATTTGAACTTGCAACCGTGAAAGACATTTACTGAAGCTATGTAAGCACATTCTCACAAGATATAGATGTCTTTCTTTCAGTGTCAAAAGTTAAAATTGTTCAACATTTGTGATACACTCTCTCGTCAGTCAAACAGTTCTGCAACCATTCACTCGACCCGTCTTTGTAAAGAATGGTCAAAATTAAAGTGGCCCGGCATATACATTCTAAGACAAAGAAAGACGCACCACGAAGTAATTATCCGAATGGGACAGAAATCGGTAGATGTGACGTACATGTACAGCCAAGCAAATAACTAGAACTTCAAAAAAATGGACGAGTTATTCAGGAGAAAGAACTTGACAAATTGAGCAAGTCAGTAACACGTTGCTCCACCTCTCGTCTTTATAAAAGCAGTTACTTGGCTTGACATTGACTGATAGTTGTTGGATGTTGTCCTGAGATATATCATGCCAAATTCTGTCCAACTGGCGCGTCAGATTGTCAAAAACCCCGAGAAGGCTGTAGAGCCCAGCCCATAGTGCTCCAAATGTTCTCAGTTGAGGAGAGATGTGGCGTCCTTGCTGGCCAATGTAGGACTTGGCAGGCAGGGTGCAAACTGTATAAATTCTCGTCGTGTGCAGGCGGGCATTATCTTTCTGAAATTTAAGCTCAGGAAGGCTTCTCACGAAGAGCAACAAAACGGGAGGTAGAGTATCATCGACATACTGCTGTGATATAAAAGTGACGCAAATCACCACCAAAGAGGTTCTGCTATAAATTAAATGGCAAGCCATGTCATCACTCGTGGTTGCCCATCCGTATGGCGAACAACAGGCAGAAGTGATCCACAGATCTACTGTCCAATACCCTTGGTATTTATTTGTTGTGCAATCTAAGAACATAGTACGGGTTCAAATATAACGATGTATCTCGAATAGAAAGATCTCTTCAGTGTCAACTAGTATGGATTTAGAAAACATCGGTCATGTGAAACTCAACTCGCACAAGATGTACTGAAAGCAATGGGTCAAGGCAGCCATGTAGGTAGGTGCAGTATTTCTCGATTTCCGTAAAGGCTTCGACTGAGTACCACATTTGCACTTATTATAAAAAGTACGACAGTGTGGGGAATCAAGATGAATTTATGACTGTATTAAGAATTTTTCGGTTGGGCGGACGCAGCTTGTAATGGATGGAGTGTAATCGAAAGACGTAGAAGTAACTTCGGGTTTTCCCCATGCAAGTGTATTGGAACCGTTGCTATTCATGGAGTATGTTAATAAAATGGTTCAAATGGCTCTGAGCACTATGGGGCTTCTAAGGTCATCATTCCCCTAGAAATTAGGTTAGTTAGGTTTAAGTAGTTCTAAGTTCTAGGGGACTGATGACCTTAGAAGTTAAGTCCCATAGTGCTCAGAGCCATTTGAACCACTTAGCATATCTGTGCGTATAGGTGGGAAAAATCAACTGATAAATAGCATTTGAAATTCGTGGCGAAAACCTGCAGCTATCTTTTATTTTTCACAGTGCTTCTAGTAACGGTCATAAACGGTTTTCAAACTGCCTGCTAATCTTGAAAATGGTCTATGACCAAAACCAGTAGCACTGTGAAAATTAAGTGGCAGTTGAAAGTTTTCCCAATGAATTTCAACGAAATTTTACATATCGCTTCATTGTTCTCTCAGTTTTATCTTCACCGTCCTCCGGTCTTACTACCTCATCTAAACTCCGAACGTGTCTGGATTTCAGTCACTTGATGTTAATTACGTTAACTTACTGTACTACCTTTCGTGTAGGCTCTTCAAGCAACATCATTCAAAAAAAGTGAATTCTGCGATGATTTCTGTTAATTTTCACTCAACATAATAAGGCTGGGGAAATGCAATTCCTCGAAGTTCGATCGATGATCAAGCACATGTAACAAACCGTTCCAAATAAAGAAACAGTAGTCGACAATTGTTCGGTTTTATTTCGTCTCTTTCGATCTGTTTGTCACTATGGTAGAAGAAAGTGGAATAGTAAACTTTGTCGATACGTTCTCGGTACTTTTTATTACTGTCTCTACAGTGTTGACTACACGAAGTGTGAAAATTAGATACTTATCAACAACATGCATGTAAATGTACCCATCTCTAAAAAGTTACGTGCTCTCAGGAACTACTTTTCCGGAAAGAAAAGTTAGTGCACCCTTTTAGGGGTTTCCAATTCACTCAACATTTATTGTTGCAATAGTGCATATGAAATGATAAAATTAACCACTAATAGCGGAGGCAGTTCTGAGGTACCAGGTATCGACCCATGCTGAAACTTCCATATTAGTAACCTACGTGTTGTAGCCTCTACTGGCGGCAATGTAGGTGCTGACTCTGGCACCAAGTCGATCGTAAAGAAGGTGAATACTGTCCTGAGATACGTTCTGCCATGACTGTTCAATCTGTTCACGTAGTTCTATATGAGTTCTTGACTGACGATTCGTACGAGACACTTCTCGTTCCAGCACGTCCCACACATTATCGGCTGGAGAACGAGATTGTGCTCGCCAGAGATGTTGATGCACGTCTTGCAAAGCACGTTGAGTTTCGTGGGCAGTGTGTGGGCGAACATTACACTGTTAGGACAACACATCACATTCCTGTTCCATGAACGGCAAATGAAAGGGTCTAACAATATTCTGCACTTACCGAGCGCTGGTTAGCTATCATGAAGAAACGTCAAAGGTGAACGCGAGTTGTAGCGTATCGCACCCCACACCACATGGCCGGTTATGAGTCCACTGTACATTGCAAGAATGCACTCTACAAGACAGCACTCACCACATCTATGTCGTACGCTCAAAACACCACTTCCGTGCAAAAAGAAACTGCTGCCATCGCTGAATACCACGGTGGACCATCCCATGTTCCATCCCATGTTACGCCACTAGTCGAGCCGTGCAGGTCGATGTTGTGACGTGCGTACAAGACCAGCTAAGGATGTGCGTGCCGACAGCCCCACTGCTAATAACCAGTTCACAACAGTTCGCACTAATACGACTGGGCTCACAGGCCTCCTTATCTGTACTGTGGTAACTGTACATTCTGCCATTGCTGCCTTTACAAAAACACGATCCTGACTGGCGTCTGCGCTGCGTGGACGTCCAGAACCTCGTCTACAGGTGTTGGAATGTTCACGTGACCATTGATTCCAGCATCGTTGCACAACTGAAGCAGCTCGTCCAACTTGTGAGGCAGTTCTCTGAAAGGACCATCCAGCCACTCGGAGTGCCAAAATATGACCTCTTTCACACTAGCTCAGTTGGCTGTAGGAAGCACAAGCGCATCTCTGTGGCACGGTTGCTGGCTAGCTTCATACGTTTGCCGAACACTGAGCCTTTTAGATGTGAGTATTCCCTATTAAAGAGTAGACACATATGGCGCTCTGGTAGCTACGCCACTGCTCTATCAGCACTTCTACTATCCACCAGGTGGCATATGGCGTCATCGGATCAAAATCTTTGTCGTCTTTCCAGGCGTGTTAATAGTGTATTTTCGTAAAGAAGTTACTAAGCGACACCGATACACAATTTAGTATCTGAAGTAAATTTTATTTTTGTGTTCTACGTCATTTATAGAAGTTTGTAAATGTAGTTAGGTTCTCATATGAACTCGGAAGTGGTAGTATTTCTTGGTCGTTTAAAAGTAAGATTAAGATGAAATTTATGCTATGCGAGAGTGAAGTGATATACATGTGTCTTAGGAGTGCACCAGTGGTGGCCCTATTTAGCGGTGATACTCTGAAGACTGTCACTATGACCACATGGTTAGCTGGCTTTTAGTACAAAAGTAAACAACACTCAACTGTAGAATAAACGGAAGATATCTTAATGAGTATTACCTTTAAAATGACATATATAAGGAAATACTGAGTCCTAACATCTTCAGTAAGATTGTCCTGTTGTGAATTTTCTTCAATGTTGCAAAAGTATCCATACTTGTCTCCTTCATTATACTCTTGTAAGCTTATTATTGTCACTTTTGTGTTTACTAGTGTATCAGTTCAGTAATTACGAACTCCCTTTGTCCATCTGCACTTTTTAAGATTGTATCGGTTTCAATTCCAATGATATTCACGAAAAACCATGACACGGACACTATAGAGGGAAAACTACTTGTAAAGTAACTTATGAATTTTCGCTTCTCCTCTTCTTTCTAGCATATAATTGTT
Organism: Schistocerca cancellata; assembly: GCF_023864275.1. NCBI lineage: Eukaryota > Metazoa > Arthropoda > Insecta > Orthoptera > Acrididae > Schistocerca > Schistocerca cancellata. The sequence continues at coordinate 319,597,927 of NC_064630.1, read as the reverse complement.
GTAGGAATTCTTTCCACAGGGTATAATTCTGAGGTCACCGCACTAGTATGCCCTAGGGGACTCGGCAACAGAGGTTCTAAGTTCTAGGGGACTGATGACCTCAGAAGTTAAGTCCCATAGTGCTCAGAGCCATTTGAACAATTTTGAACTGTAGAAATGTAAATTCGACTTTTTCGTTTTTACTTACAATTGTGTAACATTAAATTATTTTTATTGCTTATTTGGTAATCATTTATACTTCCTAGAATGAGTCGTTTGGAAATATCTCTGCTCATTTCTAGATGGAATCTCTGCTTTCTAACTCTTAAACAACAAATTAAGTCAAAGCATCACTGAAACTTCGGAACTCTATTGCTGAGAACCTGTTTGTTAAACACATTAACTACTTAGTATTTTATCCATCCTCAGCATCTGTAGTCGTATATAACAAAATAATAAGTGACCAGTTGTATAAAAGAAATTTAATTTCTTTTTCGGTTTCGGGCACTTACCGAACTTCTTCAGAAGGCTTCTCGGTCTTGAGAGTTGTACTCGAGTGGATTTTCGTCTTCAGTCTTGTGCTGCAGTCTTCTACTGAGGCACATGAGATCGTCACGTGTGCGAATTACAGGTCACAAGTGTTCAAAGGTTTATCGGCATCACATACACAAACAACAGCAGCATTTAAAAACTGAATTTTCTCAGCCTTCATTCAGTGCGGTAAGTACAGTATAGATCTCCGCCATTGGCGGACAGGAAGACCGTCGCACTCCATCAAAAATTTCGACGGAAGATACTTGAGCATCCTCCTTACAACCCGCAAGTGACCCGTTCGGTTCCTGAAAACAATCTGTAAGGTCAGAGATTCACCTGTGGTATTGAAGTTACGGAAACGGTGGAGAAATGGATCCGTCAGCAATCACGGAGTTTCTACACTGAAACCATCCACTTCCTTCCAACGCGCTGGGATCCGTGTATCAATATTAATAGCAAGTATATATAGTTGTTCTGTTCCATATCAACTGTAATTCTTTTCTGTGGCGGCGTGCTGACAAGTAATACCTCTGAATTTCTTACGTGAAACCTCTTAAAGCTTTTTAAATAAATCGAACTTTATAAACATTCTACATTTTTGTTCTTCATTTCTACATATTTAATTCTCTTCCTAGTCACCCTGACGATGAACATATTTCTTTCAACAAGAGACCAGTTTGTTGATAACACCTCTGGAGAATGTTTGACTTATTTCACAGAGTCACGTCTGCATCTACATCTATATTATTGCTCTGAAATTCACAGTTTAATGCCTGATAGAGAGTTCATCGAACCAGCTGTAAGCTACTTCTCACTCATTCCACCTCGAATAACGCGCGGGAAAAACGAACACCTATGCCTTTCCGTGTGGCCTTTCATTTACCTTATTTTGATGATCATTTATCCCTACGTAGGAAGATTACAACAATTCATATTCACACTCTAAGAAGAATGTTGGTGATTTGAATTTCATGAGAAGGTCCTGCCGCAGCGAAAAACGCCTCTGTTTTGATGACTACTACCCCTATTCGTGTATCATATCCGTGGCACGCTCTCCGATATTTCGTGATAGTGCAGAACGAACTTTTTCGATGACCTCCGTGTGATCTTTTTCCCACACCGCACAGCAATACTCTAGAAGAGGGCGGAAAAGCATAGTGTAAGCAGCCTCTTTAGTAGACCTGTTAAATTGTCTAAATATTCTGCCAATAAATCGCAATCTTTCATTTAATTTGCCTACAACATTGTCTATGTGATCGTTCCCACTTAAGTTATTCGACATTGTAATCCCTAAGTATTTAGTTGAGTTTACAGCTTTTATATTTGTGATTTATCGTGTAACTGAAACTCAGCGAATTCCTTTTGGTACTCATGTGGATTACTTCACGCTTTTTATTATTTAGAGTTAATTACCACTTTTTTTACCATTCAGATATCTTGTTCTAATTATTTTCCAATTTTTTTGATCATATAATGACTTTACAAGACGGTAAATGACAGCAGCGTCTGCAGCAATCTAAGAAGGCTGCTCAGATTGTCTCCTAGATCGGTTAAGCAGATCAGGAATAACAGAGGGCTTCCTTGTGGAACGCCAGATATTACTTCTGTTTTACTGTATGATTTTCAGTCAGTTAATACGAACTGTGACCTTTCTGACAGGAAATCAGGAAAGCAGTTACAGAACTGAGACGATACTCTACACGCACGCAGTTTAATTAGAAGTCGCGTGTGAGGAACAGTGTGACGACACACCTCTATTTGCACCACTGCATCACTATCAAAATGAAGGCCTCGTAGATGTTTCTTAAGTTTGGGGACACGGACGAAATTCGCATGGGGCCAAGTTGGGACTCTATGGAGAATGGTTGACGACGGTGAACTCAAGGCTTCGGAATGCTACAGATGTCGTAGCGCTAGGGATGGTCAGCCATTGCCATGCCTATGGAGAGCATGCGCTATGTGTGGACGAAATATTTCTGCTGTTAGAAATTCTTTTACAGCACGCTGTTCCGCACGCACCGACATAGTACATTACACACCGCCAGGTTACATGGTAGAATTCAGAACCTTCTAGCACTAGAGGATTGGAACTTGTGTCAGAGAAGCGGAAAAGTATGCAGGGTAATGGTAATATGCGTGACATGTAATACCTCACCGTATATGGAGAACAGATTAAAAAGTTCGGAGGCATTGCTTTTGACTGTAGACTCCCTTTCACTTCGGCACATCTTATATAGAGTCCGGCAGAATGAACAGCAGGATTTGAGTCTTTTCTTACGACGTCGCTGTTGCTCCTATGCGAAATAAGTAAGCGCTCGTTGCGTGGAGAAAAGACTGATGTTTGTTATTATGGCCTCGTGGAATTCAGAGCCTCGAGAATTCACGAACGAGGGGTTTTTAAAAAATAACGTGATTCCTACCACAGTTCTGTGACTCTCGTCTCAGTTTCAAGTAGGAACGACGTTATAAAATCTGGGATCATTGAACGATTCTACAGTGGGTGCAACAACTCAGGCCTGCTGCAAGTGGTGCAAAGAAGAAAACCACCGGCGACGAAGGAAACAGCGGACAGTGCAGTGAATGGAGGACGCGCGTCAAGCATTCATTCGAAGTCCTCACCGTTCTGCTGCCTGACAAGTCTTGGCGCTAACAATGTGGCGCATAATCCATAATCACCTGCACTCCAACCCATACAAATTGCAGGTTGTACAGCAACTAAATGAACAAGATAAAGATGCCCCACTAACGTTCGTCTTGCGCTCCCTGGAACTTTTAGCAGCCGACCCACAGATGCGAAACAACACACTTCATGGTGTTGTATTGAAAACCAAGTACAGAGCGTAGCGGCAGAAAAATGCTCCTGTCGGAGCGCAAAACATGCGGTTATGTTCCGACTTATTTAAAAGACTGACTGGAAAGTGAGTTAACAGCTGCTTCATTCTACCTTACTTGGTGCCTTTAAAAAGTTTCCCAAGAAATTTGGCGTGCGATTATATTCGCACATTTTTTTTTAACGTGTAGCTCTCCTCAGACTCCCAGAAGCTCCCCTAACGGTAACTCAGTCACACGCACTAGCCCATCGCTGTAAGCCGCTCATACCGATCCACTCTCAGCTGCCCGTACTCACTCATTCAGTCCAATTCCTTCTCATAATTTCTTTGTGTCTCTCTGCCATTGTCTCCTGTGCCACAACCACAGGTCCCTTTCTTCTGTCCTACTACTGCGGTCTCCTCTCGCTGCAACTATCTCCCTCCTGCTCTTTCTTACTGCTAATACCTCATTCCTTCCTTCCTACTGCTGCTGTCTCTTCTCAATTTCAGTGTTTCTCCCTTCCCCCTGTCAATGTCATATACTCTTGTTTCTCAGTATCCCGGGCTTTCGCCCGCTTCCGTTTTCTCTTTCTCTTTATTCCTCTCCCTCTCGCAATGTCTCCCTCATTCTTTTCCGAGCACTTTTCTGACACTTTCAACAATTTCATGTACAAAATAAGTGTGCACGTGCTTCAGTACTTCATTATGGCGTTCCCAGATAACGGAGACACTGCATAGCATATTGCTCCGAGATACGTCACTTTGTGAACTACGTTTTCGCCTTGCGTGGGATTTTACGGGAACGAGTAGTGCAACGCGGAACCTCTGTGTCTCGGAAACGGATAAAGAGATAAAGGTAATTTTCAACGCTGTTCGAGATCGGGAACATACGAATAGGGGAACATAGGAATACATCGTAAATATTTCAGCCATCGTCTGTGCATAGCCGCCTCCGAATCCCGTCTGTGAAGTGTTTCTCGATAACGAATAAAGATTTTTGGAAAAAGGTGAAATGGTTGTTGTACATAAAATGGTATAAAACATATCGTTAAAATTTGAGCAATATTCTGTGGATACATATTATTTAGATTTTGCCTCATGCCGGATTTTACCTGTAGATATAGGATAATGTTTGAACTTTTCAAGTTTGGAAAAAGATAAAGACATCAATAAAATCTTCAAGACTGTTCGAGATCTGGATCTTAGGAATACATCGCAAAAGTTTCATCTAGTTCCTGTGCATAGTCATTTTCGATTTCTCGGCTGGGTATTGGTCCGTCGGTGACAGCGAAAATATATTTAAAAAAGCCTTTTGTTGGGGTTTTCCGAGGAACCAGCCATGAATTAACGGTGCCTCCATAAGTCCCATCAAGTCTATCGTAGAACACATCAATTTCAAAAACAATCGTCTGATTCACTCCATTTGCCTAAGCAGGAGGAAGTGCGCAATCTTAATACTTTGATCCTATACTACAGTATAATGAAACTAAGACGATCCTTTTGTCGTGTGCACAAATGACCCCTAGCCCAACGGCCATCCAAACCACTTTATCTTTCCATCACCAATAGAACCCGAGGTATGATCACCAGAAAATGCGTTTTTATGCGTAGCAGTTTGAAACATATTAGGTACACATGCTATCGCATGTATACCGATATATCACGTAATGTAGCGTATTTTTATTTGTTTTAAACGTGTGTATCAAATGATTTGCCAGTTTGTTTTGAAGTTCTGCCCTCTTTATAACAGACTATTTGTTCTTCCGGACCCTATTAACCGTCGCAGGAGAACACTACCGAAATCTTCTGACGAAGTTAGGCGAAGCTGTCTAGACTAAGTGTCACAGGGAACTGCTTAAGGAGGGGTTTGGTCCAAGACAACGCCCTGTCTCATTCTGCAGGGAACAAATTCACACATGCTACTTCTTTCGGATATCAAATTTTGCCTTCCCGCCACGCATCCTCCCTTCCCCCGCCTTCCCTCTCCCCTCTCCTGACATTGCACGCAGTTAAACCTTCGTCCTTCCTGGAATGAAGAAATCACATCCAGAACGACAAGTAACTTTCTACGTGGAATGTTTCCTAACCAGCCGAAATACACAGCATGGTCTCCGCTGTCATTCATTACTGGGAAAGAGGTGTCGCACTCAAGATGTAAATACACTGACGGAAAAAAATCAGAACACCAAAGAAAAAGTTGTATAAAGTAACGAAATTTAGGGAATCATTTTTCTACATAATATATTTAAGTGATTAACACTGCAGCATCACAAATTAATGTCATCATGAGATAAGCATTTACAAATGTGAAATGTTGGTACATTAATAACCGATGTAACCGCTTGAATGCTGAATGCAAGCACGCGAACTTACACGCATTGTGTTGTACAGGTGCCGGATGTCAGTTTGAAGGATGGAGTTCCATGCGTGCTGCACTTGCTCAATAAGTATAGGAACGGTTAACGCCGTACGTGGATAACGCTGGAGTTGTCCGATGATGTTCCATTTGTGCTCGACTGGAGACAGATTTGGTGATAGAACAAGCCAAGGTGACATATCTACACACTGTACAATATGCTGGGTTACAACAACGGTATATGGGCGAGCGTTATCCTGTTGGAAAAAAACCATATTGTGTGCTGTTCATGAATGGTACCACAACAGGTGCGTGGGATCATCAGAAGAACGTATAGTTTAGGAGCCAGCTTGGTTGGGATAGCCACGAGGGCGCTCCTGCTGTCATACGAAATCGCACCTCAGACTATAACTACAGATGTAGGTGCAGTGTGTCTAACACGCAAACAGATTGTTTACAGGCCGTGAACCGGTCTCTGTCCAAGCAAAACACGACCATCACTGGCACCGAGTCATAACCAGCTTTCATCAGAAAACACAACAGACGTCAGCCATGATCACTTGCTTGACATCGCTAAAGTCTCAAATGGCAGTGGTTTTGGATCAGTGGAGTGTACACTAGAGTGCATCTGGTTTGGAGCTATCCTGGAAGCAACAGACAGTCTGCGAAAATCAGTTCATAGATGTTCGCCACTGATGAATCGTATATACGATTGCAGTTAACCCCTCAGAGTCAATTAAGGCCTGAAGATTTTGTGCTGAAGCACCGAAACTGGTGGCCAGATATTAAGTAATATCTTAAGGACTGCTGTAGGGGTTCCATTTTACTACGTAAGTGAACGGCCGAAGTATCTTAAACCTCCGGTAAGAAGGATGAACATGCAAAAAGTTTTATAGCAGTTCGTAGAGTCACTGCGGTGCCTTCTGCTACTGATATTGCTGTTGCAGATGAGCACGATGCACCAGAGACATACCACGGAAACGATGGTCTTCCCTCTTGGTAGTGACACGTCTAAGGCCCGGTCTTCCAGCGACCATACATTCTCTTGACTACCGCTATCTTACAATCATGTACAGTGGCTACATTCCAGCCACATTTGTATTTCTGCAATGTCGAAGGAGGAACACCCAGCTTCTCTTAGCCCAATAACACGACCTTTTCCAAGCGGCAGCTTTGTCTCGTTAAAGGCATTCTTGACTAATATCGAATCACCACGACCAGTGTCAAAGGTTACTAACGCTCACTACCTTTACAATCTGTGTTTAGGGCAAACGTGATTTACAACCTCATATTGGCGCTGCTTGCACCACTCTTACGCGACTGGTGCGAAGTGTGAATGGACATAATCTTTCAGATGTAAAAACACACCTACAAGTCCTCCTTGGTTTTGTGACTTTTTCCATCGGTGTGTGTAGGAAAGTACGAACACCCTCACCACAATTCATGGTCGCAATTCGATATTTTCGAGGTGATAACAGAAATTTTGTGACTTCTCCTCGTACACCGACTGCAGGTAAAGGATCTGGTTCAGAGATTGGTGCACTAGGAGATGTATAGATGCTAACAGAAGACAGGTGCATGTAGAGGCGGCGTTGCGGAGGGCCGCCGCTATTTAACGAGGCCGTAATGGCCCCATATTGATCGGCGGCGGCGGCGGCGGCGGCGGCGGCGAGGGGCGTCGGCCGTGGCCCGCGGGGCAGTCGCTGCGGCGCGCCGGCCGCCGGAGGCGTGGCCGCCGGCCGTCTGTCCCACAACCACCCCTGTTTGCACGGTGTCCCGTCTGCCTCTAGAGGGAGCCACTTGATGATATGGTCTGCACTGTGAGACACGACGTTGACGGTCAACAGCCGTATTCAACTAAGAATGAACTCGCGAAGTGCTATTATGGTTCCGCATCAGCTGTAGAATATTTCAGAATAGATGAAAATTTGTGTCGGACCGGGACTCGAACCCAGATTTCCCGCTAGTCGGAAGAGGTCGCCATAACCACTTCAGCTCACTTTATTCACAAACCACGGTAAAATAGTGTGAGCACTTGGGAGTGACGACACCAGAACAAATGGGGATTTGGTCCACTCCTGGAGGCGTTCTCGGGTAGGCAAAGTGATTAAGACGACAGCTCCTGACAAGCAAAAAATCCGGGTTCGAGTGGTGGTCCGACATAAAATTTCATTTGTGCTGAAATATTACACAGCTGATGCAGAACCATAATCGCAGTTTGCAAGTTCATTCTTATGGTCTTGAGTGCGAAGGCTCATCTGATGCAGCTATCCCCACTAATATGTCCTCTGTAAGTCTCCTCATCTCTGCTGTAGCTCACCAACAATATTTTGTTGTAAATGCGTGACATTCGAAGGAGGATTGCAGCATACCACCGAAACGAGCTCAGTTTTTGTTTTTCGCCGAATATAACATACTTGTCGCGTTGTTATGAGACAGGCCAGCCTGGTAATACTTATCACAGTAGTTCTGAAGCAGCAACGTGTCACAAGTATTTCGACACCCGCAACCACTGAAATGAGTAATATACTCGTACATGCCAAAAAGCATAGTACAGTCCTAAGGTACGCAGCTCAGAGAGAGCCATTTGTACTTACATCACTTCTGTCAGCATCACAATTTTATCACCACTGGGGCTGTGTCGTTTGGCCACCATGTGGGATGCTCATCGAGGACCGCAGTTTGCATCTATGCAACAGCAGCCCGCACTGAAGCTGATCGGTCCTGGAGCTGCAACTAAAGTGGGCCAACGCGGCCCCAGGATAGCAGCAGACCAACCTCCAGCATAGGGCTAGTGGGTCATTGTCCACTATGTCACTGGTCTACCGCGTTCCGAAAAAAGGGGGGAGATGGGGCACGGACCGCACTGCCGCAGCGCAAGGGCCCTGCAGGGGCCGCTGAACGTGATGACACGCTGCTGACGGAGGAGGCTGCATTATGAAAGCCACGGCTGTCCTATGTTGCTCTACGTCAGCAATCCCGGGCATCAACAACACCTGTGGCAGAGGAGTCCCTCGGCCTAGTCACAGACATCCTACACTGGGCTACAGAGATGCAATAATAAAGAGCACTGAGTATTTCCATACTACAAAGTTGTTCAGTTCACCACCGGCAAAGGAGGGTGAAGTTTTGACGATGCCAGCCACTCGTGCTGGCGAAACATCAGTAAAATCACTAGATGAACGACTGCCGAAGAACCCGATACAGAAGCCGATAGGCTATTTCCATACTGCTGTCCTCTCTGTGCCAGGCGTCCGTCCAACCAACCCCACCGGCGCGCAGTGGCCGCGCTGTTTTTAGACGCCAAGTTACGGATTGCATGGACCCTCCCGCCGATGGATTGAGTCCTCCATCTGGCATTGGTGTGTGTGTTGTTCTTAGTTTGAGTTAGTTTAAGTAGTGTGTAAGTCTAGGGACGGACGACCTGAGCAGTTTTGTCCCTTAGGAATTCACATATTTTTAAAATATTTTTCCAACCACCACCAGCTACACATAAGTGGTGACAAAATTGCATAACTACTGCAACCTACATCCCTTTGAACCTTCTTGCCGTACTCAAGCCTTTGCTCCCTTCTACAACTTTTATAAGCCCCCCCCCCCCTTTCACACACACACACACACACACACACACACACACACTTCACTGCATTACCAAACTGACTGTTCCCTGATGCTTCATGAAGTGTCTTAACTACCGACATCCTTGTTCTAGTCAAGATGAACCATAAATTTGTCATTTTCCCAATTCGATTTATTATCTCTTCATTACATACTCAATCCACACATCTAATCGTCAACATTCATCTGTAGCACTGCCCTAAAAAGCTCCTATTCTCATCTTGTCTGATCTACTGGTCGTCTAGGCTTAACTTCCCTGTAATATCACACACCTCACAGATAGCCTCAGAGAAAGGCTTCCTATAACGTCAATTTATAATCGAGCTAAAAAATTTCGTTATTTCAGAAATGCTTTTATTACTATTGTTAGATATTTTATGTCCTCTCTACTTCGGGCATTATCAGTTGCTCTGCCCAAACAGTAAATCTCGTTTATTGATTTTAGTAATTTTGTCTGCGCATCGTTCTCGATATACTTCATTACTCATACGTTGTTTGAGAATGACTACCAAAAAGAAAAAATGTAAAAGAAATTGGAAACCGTACCCACCAAAATGGTTAATGATTTCTTTTGAAAAAAAAATGCTTTTTGTCTCCATTTTCCCTTTTAATTCCCTCAGGAAAGTTGACTCAATTGTGTTACATTCCATTACCCTTATTTTATTGATATACATCTCATGACCTACTTTCAAGGCTTGATCCTGTTCAGCTGCTTTACCTTTTAATTTACCATCTCTGACAGAATTACAGAGTCATCGACAAACCTTAAAGTTTTTATCTTCTCCCTGAATTTCGTTCTCCTTCCTAATTTATTCTTAGTGTCCTTTACTGCCTGCTCTATGCATAGATGAAATGACATCAAAGATAACCCACGACCCTATCTCACTCCCCTCGAGATTAATACCTCCCATTCATGCCCTTTGATTCTTGTAAGTGCACTGTGGTTTCCATACAAGTTGCAGGTTGAATCCGCTAGAAGTATTTTAGTTTTAATATGATAACAATATGGTTCCGATTCAAGCTGTATGGCTCCTAAATCCCTTTCTGTTTGTGTTGCCTAAAACCAATTGAAATGGAATGAAAATGGGGCACTTCGTGTTTTTTGGTAACCTTTTCGGCATAGCACCTCTTGCAAATTTATACTGCTCTCCGCGGCAACTAACGATAATGAAGGAAGCGATACATGATTTTTATGCAACTCTTAAAAGGCGCTGGAGTAAACATCCGTCAGTGCGCTATTCCAACGACTGTAGAGACACCACAAATTTCTCTATATGTGACGTATTTTTACTACGTAATCTCTCGTCGAATTTACAGAAAAGTTATCTGTCTCGTAAGGTTCAAATCAAATGGCTCTGAGCAGTATGGGACTTAACTTCTGAGGTCATCAGTCTCCTATAACTTAGAACTACTTAAACCTAACTAACCTAAGGACATCACAAACATTCATGCCCGATGCAGGATTCGAACCTGCGACCGTAGAGGTCGCGCGGTTCCAGACTGTAGTGCCTAGAACCGCTCGGCCACTCCGGCCGGCTGTCTCGTAAGGATCTGCTGTGCTGGCTCAGAACGGAACATATTAAAAATCCTATACTGACTGTTTTATATTTTATAATATGCTATTAAAATGATTTTGGTTAGTATTATCAGATAGGGCATATGAACCCAACATAATGTGCCTGAATCATTTTCTTGTAACACAATAATTAATAATTCCTGCAGATACCACTGTGGGACACCCTACACGTAAATAAAAACAACGTCTCAGGTTATCGGTAACTAATGAAAAGTTTTGAGCAGATTCAGTAGTGTTAAAATACTTAAATTTTCTCTCTAAATAAATTTTGTTAGTAAAACACTTATTAGTGGTTGTTGCGGGTTGATATTTGTAGACACTCTGGAAATATTGATTATCCTTGAATTAATATTTTATTTTCCATGGTGTACGATCCTTGGAGAGAAATAAATTAATGTTGTATTGGAATCACGGTGTTGTGTGTCCGTAATATTTTGGTGCCGAAACCCGGGAAGAAATTGCGATTTCTTCAATGATTTCAATAATTAACGGCTTACTTCACGCTGTAGGAAACAAGAGACTACGTCGGACCGCATCACAAGCTAAGCCCATTCCAATATAATATGATAGCATGAACTGGTTGCTTCAAAACAATTTTTGCGGCTTTGTATTGCAAGCCTGAAACTTGCACTCAGAGTAGCTAGTTTTGTTAAAAGGTTTTCGTGCACTTACGTTTGCGCATACGCTGCTTGTTAAACTTTTAAGCTATTCACAAGCGCACTCGTAAACAATCTTACAACAGCCGTCTTTAGCAAGACATAATGCCGGACGAATCAGAGGTACAGTAAGCAAACTTCAAAAGAAAGCGAACTAGGGAGAGGACTAATGCTACGCGGTTTTGTGCTGCTGTTGATGCTCTTACCACAAAGCCCGCTTGATGATTTTGAACATTACAGAGAACGTCTTCAAGAAACTCTAGAGAAGCTCGTTTCATTAGATGACGCTATTCATAATTTTCTCTCTGACGATGAATACAATGCAGACGTGCTGAGCTGTGAGGAATATATAGACAGAGTCAAACGCGCTATACAGAAGACTACAAAAGCAATTGATTACAAGCTTTCAGGCACAACGTCGCAGATGAATATCACGTCACCACCAGTGCTCACACAACCAACTGTATTCCACTCTGTCAAGCTACCAGCAATTAAGCTTGTGTCATTTTCTAGAGATGTAGACTGTGGTCCCGCTTCTGGGAACAATTTGAATCGACCATTGATAAAGACCCATCCCTTTCAACAGTAAACAAACATGTTTTCCTACGAGGGTAGGAAAGTAGATGGAATACCTATAACGGCTAACACGTATGACGAAACAAAGAAAATTTTATTGAATAGATACGGAGATAGCAATCGCATTATACAGGCGCACCTCGATTATTTGGATGCGCTAAAGCCTGTACAGTCAGCGACACCTGAAACGCTGAACAGTACATTCCTGGAATGTAACCGTCGTATTGAAGCACTGCGTGCCGTAGGAGAAGACGTCGTGGCATACGATAAAATTCTCACTGCGAAAATTTTGAATGCATTTCCCGCTGAAATGTGCCAGAAATGGGTCATTCATGCTAGAAGAACCGAAGTAGCGGAAGGAGATGTACTGAAACTACTTAACTTTTTGGAAGAAGAAGTTCGTGGTGCTCTCACTGCACAAAAGATTCGTACAGAATATCAGTTATCTACTAGATTCACGCCCACTGCAGCAGCGCTTCACATAAGCCGGCCGGAGTGGCCGAGCGGTTCTAGGCGCTACAGTCTGGAACCTCGCGACCGCTACGGTCGCAGGTTCGAATCCTGCCTCGGGCATGGATGTATGTGATGTCCTTAGGTTAGTTATGTTTAAGTAGTTCTAAGTTTTAGGGGACTGATGACCTCAGAAGTTAAGTCCCATAGTGCTCAGAGCCATTTGAACCATTTGAGCTTCACATAAATTCAAAGCAAGCGAAAAATCCGCGTAAGCCTAAACGAGAAGTACCGGTACAACCATATTGCGTATTTTGCGAAGCTCGCTCTCATTGGGCCCTAGACTGCAACAAAGTAACTGATAGCCAACAACGTATTGATAAACTAAAGCAAGATAATCGCTGTTTTATGTGTCTAAACCGAGGTCATAATGCTAGAAACTGCAGTAAGAAGAACAAGGCCTCGTGTTCTAAGTGCAAGAAAATTCATCACAAAGCCATCTGTACTGACGTTGCTGCCTCTTCTTCATCTTCTCAGCAAATTACCTCTACATCTGTAGGGAGAATCGACGTAAGTTCAGCTGGTTTTACTTATCTTCAGACAGCTCGAGCTTGGGTCAGTGGACCCGCAGGATTAAGCAAACTTACTCGCTGCGTTCTGCATAGCGATAGTCAGTCAAGCTTCATTTCCAAGTTCCTGATTGATGAGCTATGATTAAGAACTGTAGAACATCGTGATTTATCTGTCAACGTCTTTGAAATGCCATCCGCAACTTCAATGCATCATAGAGTCGTAGAATTCATACTACAGGGTACATGGACTAATTCCAAGACGTCTATGACTGCGTTTGAAAGCACATACTCATTTTCCGCGCACCCAACTGTGTCTTCCGATTTAAGAAACCTTGTACGCACACGGGGACTTCAGTTTGCGGACCTAAGGGATGGTACAGAAGATCTTCCCATCGAGATTCTTATCGGAGCAGATTACTATTGGAACATCGTTAAAGATTCCCCTCCGATACGACTAACGTCATCAGTTGTTCTGGTACCTTCAATTCTAGGTTGGATTCTTAGTGGAATCAAATCAAGCACCACGGCTAACCTTGTGACGGCAAACTACATCAGTTTAGAGAAAGCGACAACAACAGACGACATTTTACGACGTTTCTGGAATTTAGAAACAATGTGAATCACAGAAGATGAAACAACTCTGAATCAGAAGGAATTGGCGTTATTGCAAGATTTCTCAAAATCCTACTGCATCGAAGACAAAAGAAGAGTGGTGTCTTTCCCCAGAAAACCCAAAGTTATGTTATCTAATAATCTTCAGCAAGCAGAGAATAGATTTGCTTCACTGGAGAAAAATTTTACGAAGGACAAGAAACTGAAACAAATTTATGAGGCGCAAATGATAGAACGCATCAAGAAGAAACATGTGGAAGTCACCCCTTCTGGACAGAAACTGCGTGACACATTTTATCTGCCACATCACGCAGTAAAGAAAGAAAAGTTAGGTGTCATCAAATGGAGCATTGTGTTTGATGGTTCGTCGCACAACCAGAATGCACGTTCATTGAATGACTCTTTAGAAATAGGTCCTAATTTACTTCCTGACATTCTTTCAATATTACTGAGATATCGTCTACATCAAGTAGCATTAATTGCTGATATCAAACAAGCATTTCTACAGTTAGTTCTTCACAGGAAAGACAGAGATATCACGAGGTTTTTTTGGTACTAAGTAATCGTAGATCAACAAGGAACATGGCAATCAGAAGGTGTCATAAACACTACAGATACGGAGGTATTGGGAGTACACTGGAACACACAAACTGATACGCTCAGTGTTGTTCACAACAATGTTACCGACAATGTTATAAATCGTCCTGCCACTAAGCGAGAAGTACTACGAAACACTGCTAGATTCTATGACCCACTGAGTTTGTTGTCGCCTGTGTCCCTCACTGCAAAAATAATTTTTCAAGAAATTTGGTCAAGAGGAATTGAATGGGATGAGCTTTTACCCCTTGATCTCAGCAAACGCTGGCGAATGTGGGTATCAACATTGCCATCATGTTATCTTCATCATCATCATCATCATTTAAGACTGATTATGCCTTTCAGGGAGCATAGCCCCCCTTATACAGTTCCTCCGTGATCCCCTATTCAGTGCTAACATTGGTGCCTCTTCTGATGTTAAACCTATTACTTCAAAATCATTCTTAACCGAATCCAGGTACCTTCTCCTTGGTCTGCCTCGACTCCTCCTACCCTCTACTGCTGAATCCATGAGTCTCTTGAGTAACCTTGCTTCCCCCATGCGTGTAACATGACCCAACCATCTAAGACTGTTCGCCCTGACTGCTACATCTATAGAGTTCATTCCCAGTTTTTCTTTGATTTCCTCATTGTGGACACCCTCCTGCCATTGTTCCCATCTACTAGTACCTGCAATCATCCTAGCTACTTTCATATCCGTAACCTCAACCTTGTTGATAAGGTAACCTGAATCCACCCAGCTTTCGCTCCCATACAACAAAGTTGGTCGAAAGATTGAACGGTGCACAGATAACTTAGTCTTGGTACTGACTTCCTTCTTGCAGAAGAGAGTAGATCGTAGCTGAGCGCTCACTGCATTAGCTTTGCTACACATCGCTTCCAGTTCTTTCACTATGTTGCCATCCTGTGAGAATATGCATCCTAAGTACTTGAAACCGTCCACCTGTTCTAACTTTGTTCCTCCTATTTGGTACGCAATCCGTTTATATTTCTTTCCCACTGACATTACTTTCGTTTTGGAGATGCTAATCTTCATACCATAGTCCTTACATTTCTGATCTAGCTCTGAAATATTACTTTGCAAACTTTCAATCGAATCTGCCATCACAACTAGGTCATCCGCATATGCAAGACTGCTTATTTTGTGTTCACATATCTTAATCTCACCCAGCCAGTCTATTGTTTTCAACATATGATCCATAAATAATATGAACAACAGTGGAGACAGGTTGCAGCCTTGTCTTACCCCTGCAACTACTCTGAACCATGAACTCAACTTACCGTCAACTCTAACTGCTGCCTGACTATCCATGTAAAGACCTTTAATTGCTTGCAAAAGTCTGTCTCCTATTCCATAATCTCGTAGAAGAGACAATAACTTCCTCCTAGGAACCCGGTCATATGCCTTTTCTAGATCTATAAAGCATAGATACAATTCCCTGTTCCACTCATAACACTTCTCCATTATTTGCCGTAAGCTAAAGATCTGGTCCTGACAACCTCTAAGAGGCCTAAACCCACACTGATTTTCATCCAATTGGTCCTCAACTAATACTCGCACTTTCCTTTCAACAATACCTGAGAAGATTTTACCCACAACGCTGATTAAAGAGATACTTCTGTAGTTGTTACAATCTTTTCTGTTTCCATGTTTAAAGATTGGTGTGATTACTGCTTTTGTCCAGTCTGATGGAACCTGCCCCGACTCTCAGGCCATTTCAATTATCCTGTGTAGCCATTTAAGACCTGACATTCCACTGTATTTGATGAGTTCCGACTTAATTTCATCCACCCCAGCCGCTTTATTGCACTGCAATCTATTGTCCGTTTTTTCCACTTCCTCAAATGTGATCCTATTTCCATCATCATTCCTATCCCATTCTACCTCGAAATCTGGAACATTACTGATCGCATTTTCACCTAAATTGAGCAACTCTTCAAAATATTCCCTCCATCTGCCCAAGGCATCACAGGATTCACCAGCAGTTTTCCTGACCTGTCCAAAATACTTGTCATTTCCTTCTTACCTCCCTTTCGAAGACTGCTAATTACACTCCAGAATGGTTTTCCAGCAGCTTGACCCATAGTCTTCAACCTGTTTCCAAAGTCTTCCCACGATTTCTTCTTGGATGCTGCAATTATCTGTTTGGCTTTGTTTCTTTCTTCAACATAACTTTCTCTGTCTACCTGGGTTCTGGTATGTAGCCATTTTTGATACGCCTTCTTTTTTCCTTTTACAGGCTGCCTTGACTGTATCATTCCACCAAGCTGTTTGCTTCATCCTACTTTTACACACTACTGTTCCAAGGAATTCTTTAGCCACTTCTAGAACTGTGTCCCTATACCTTGTCCATTTCTTTTCCAATGACTGTAATTGACTACATTCAACTAACTGGTACCTTTCTGAGATCGCTGTTATATACTTGTGCCTGATTTCCTTATCCTGAAGTTTCTCCACTCTTATCCTCCTACATATGGACCTGACCTCCTGCACTTTCGGCCTCACAATCCCAATTTCACTGCAGATTAAATAATGATCAGTGTCATCAAAGAATCTCCTGAATACACGTGTGTCCCTCACAGCCTTCCTGAATTCCTGATCTGTTATTATATAGTCAATGACAGATCTGGTTCCCCTGCCTTCCCAAGTATACCGGTGAATGTTCTTATGTTTAAAAAAGTAGTTTGTGATTACTAAGCCCATACTGGCACAGAAATCCAAGAGTTGTTTCCCGTTCCTGTTGGCCTCCATATCCTCTCCAAATTTACCCATAACCTTTTCATACCCTTCTGTTCGATTTCCAATCCTGGCGTTAAAATCACCCATGAGCAGAACACTGTCCATGTCCTTTACTCTAACAACTACATCACTGAGTGCCTCATAAAAACTATCCATCTTATCTTGATCTGTCCTTTCACAATGCGAATATACTGACACAATCCTAATTTTCTTGCTAGGCACTGTCAAATCTGTCCACATCAGTCGTTCGTTTACATACCTTATTGCAACTACGCTGGGTTCCATTTCTTTCCTGATGTAAAGCCCTACACCCCATTGTGCTATTCCTGCTTTGACTCCTGACAGGTAGACCTTGTATTCTACCACTTCCTCTTCTTTCTCACCCCTTACCCGAATGTCACTAACAGCTAAAACGTCCAGCCCCATCTTACTTGCAGCCTCTGCCAGCTCTACCTTCTTCCCAGAGTATCCCCCATTGATATTAATAGCTCCCCATCTCATTACCATTTGTTTGCCAAGTCGTATCTTAGGAGTCCCTGGTTTGTCAGTTAGAGGTGGGACTCCGTCACCTCCAAAGGTTCGAGGCATTTTGCTCTGATTGTTGCCAGCATCATATTTAAAGTACCAGGGAAGCAGGTTGCCAGCCTTACTTGCCCCGTGTCCCATTGGGTTTTACCCCTAACGGCTGAGGGACTAACCGGTGGATTTGGTAGTCTTTGCCGTATGAGCACAAAGGTGACCACGACTCAGACTATGTCCGAGATGCCCAGCCTTATTCCAAAGTAACTGGTATCCCGACTTTCAGGACCACTTACTTGGCCGCTCATACGTTGCCCGTGGTTCATGAACTAGGACATAACTACAGGAACCCACACCATGAACCATCATGTTCACACATAAAAATGCCCCGATGGGTTGGTGTATCTGAAAACACTGAGCCAGAAATCCATGTCTTTTGCGACGCATCAGAAAAGGCCTACGGAGCAGTCCTTTATGTACGGTGCACCACAACAAGTATGGTATCAGTCCATTTAGTTTGCAGTAAAAACTGACTAGCTCCCATCAAAAATATAACTCTTCCACGGCTGGAACTTCTAGCGACGCTTCTTGGATCAAGACTACTTCATTATTTCTGTAAGGCCACGAGCTATAATGCAAGTCGTACAACATTGTGGACTGACTCAACTGTAGCCTTAGGATGGATACAACATGACCCTAATCGATGGAAAACCCTCATACAACGACTAACGAATCCGTCACAGTGGAGGCACTGCCCTGGTGATGAAAATCCAGCTGATCTAACCTCCAGAGGTACCACAGCAGATAAACTTCACCTTGCTTCTGTATGGTTCCATGGACCTGTTTGGTTAACAAAGAACAGAACTCAGTGGCCTTGAATTTTAGAGACAGAAGAGCACTCCTTGCCAGAAAAGAAGAAAGTAACAGACCAAGTCTTCATGGTACAAACAACGATTCCTATTTTAACAGCTACACGGTACAGTAGCTACTTCAAGCTGTTAAGAGTTACAGGATGGGTACTTCGCTTTAAACGGCACTTATTGAAAGAAAACAGAACATCTGGAGAACTAACAGCATCACATTTGGGCGAAGCACACTCTTACTGGATTCAAGTTGTTCAACAACAACATTTTGCCCTGGAACTGCATGCACTATACAACAACATGACTCTACCACGTAATTCTAAGATAGCTCGCTACAACCCATTCTTGGCTAATGGTCTTATTCGTCTCGATGCACGGCAACAGTTTGCAGAATTACCCAGAGATCAACGCCACCCGATTCTTCTTAAAGGACATCATCATTTCACACGTTTACTGATCCAGCAGGCTCACATTCGTTTCCATCACCTTGGAGTAAACATAGTGTTATCTGGACTGATAGAAATAAATTAATGTTGTATTGGAATCACGGTGTTGTGTTTCCGTAATAGTGGTTAATGTTATTGGATGTATCTTAAAATCCCCATCCATTACACCACTTTGTAAATGATGACCAACTGTATTAAAATTTATCTTCGATAACAAATGGGAAACAACATCAATATTCTTAAGTAAGCATCAGTGGACTAAGGACGCTCGTATACAATTAAACTTACCCGAATCGACAACCTCGGAGACATTATCTTACGAATCAAATATCACCGGCTGCAGTAAAATCTATTAAGAAAAACAGAGAGAGAAGATCAGGAATGGGTAACATAAATCGATGGACTTGGAAATTAATCATTCAATTACTGTTCCACCTCCCACATGATCAACATGGTTATTTATCACCAGAGTTTGGGATGCTTTAATAGGAATGTGAAGAAGCAAATGCATATTTTTCTGAAACATTTATCTGCAATATATCTGTTACCTATCTCTCTCTCTCATATATATATATATATATATATATATATATATATATATATATATATATATATAAGGTGGTCTAGCAGAAGTTTCGGATGAGGCTATCTGGAAAACTACACATCGGGTAAAAATAGTAGGTAAGACAAGTTCGTAAGTTCAAAGGGGAACATCAAATGATACTACACGTGAACCCCAGCCCCTGCCCCCTTGGGTAGGTTGGGGGGCAACTTTTAAATCTTAAATGGAAACCCCCATTTTTTATTGCAGATTCGGACTCTCCATAAAGAAAAAGTAATCAAGTTTTCTCTGAAACATTTTTTTAAACCATTGACAGATGGCGCTGAAATCGAGAAAAACGTAAAATTGGGGAAGAACGATTTATTTCGAATGATCCGAGAAGGACGCATCAAATCGATACAAAATGTGCACCAATTCCTTCATCACGCCAAAGTAAGCTTTTTGTATAAAGGTCGGTGCAATGTGATCAGACGTAACTTCACTTTCAGATTGCGAACCGTAAACATCAACTGACAAAAGTAAATTATTCTTTAGCGAAACATGGCTCACTATCTTCCTACAGAGAGTGTTGATATGATGTTAATTTTACGTGAATGCCATAACAATTACGCTGCAGCTGCGCAGTTGTATGCGGATCGTTTCCCAAACAGACGCCATCCAAGCGAAAACATTATTCGAAATTGCATCAATGAGCTCGAAATGGATTCATGCACTGTCCACCTCGGCATCGCGAATGCAATGAAACTGTCGCTCATACCCTTATCGTTCTCACCTGTGTTCAACTGGATCCCGAAATTACTAGTTGTGCAATTCAAAGACGAACTGGAATATCGAAATCAACTGTTTTGAGGATTTTGAAGGCCCATGAATATCATGCGTATCATATCCCACTGACACAGGCATTAACGCCGAAAGATATGCAAATATGAGTGCATTTCTGCAAGTGGACCTCGGAAATGATAAGAGGTGTCAATGATTTTTTTAGATAAGTCATGTTCACCGATGAAGCCACATTCAAAAACATGATTGTCATTATTGGTCCCCAGTCAATCCAAGCTGGCACAGACCCGTTGAGAATCAACACACAGTCATTAATGGCCTGGTGTGGAATTTTAAACGGTTACTTGATAGGACCATATTTTTTTGACCAAAATGTTACTGGGGAATCTTATGTTCAACTTCTCCGCGATGATTTGTTGGAGCTAATGAAAGATGTGGATTTAGAAATTAGGCAACGAATGTGGTTCCAACAGGATGGAGCAGCTCCCCATTATGCTAATAATGTGCGTAACGTTTTAAATTTACGCTACCCTGGTCGGTGGATAGGACACGGCGGACCTTTCCAGTGGCCTCCATGTTCACCAGACCTTACATCTCCTGATTTTTTTCTGGTGGGGTTATTTAAAAATATTGTTTATGAAAGACAGCCCACAATCAGAAAAGATTTGGAGCAATGCATTCGAAGAGTGTGTGCAGTCATAGCACGGGATGTGCTGTTCAAAACTGTGGACAACTTTCGCAGACGATTGACTTAATGCATTGAAACAAATGAGGATAATTTTTAACAATTTCTTCGAGGCTAATTTCATTAATTAAGCACCCCAAATTGAAAGAGGCGTGAAGACTCACCCTAATGAAGCAGCCAATATATGAGAGGCAAGGGGACTCTCACTAATGAAGCACACCATGAGAACATCATTCTACTACGTCAGTGTCGTTGTTCCTGTGTAACGCTAAAAGTAGGATACAGCACATTTTGTACAAGAATAGCTTAATTTGGCATAAAGAAAGAATTGGTGCACGTTTTTTTAGCGATTTGATGCGTCTTTCTCGGATAATTCTAAGTAAATAAGAGTTCTTCCCCAATTTTACATATTTCTCGATTTCAGCGCCGTCTGTCAATGGTTTAAAAAATGTTTCATGGAAAACTTGATTACTTTTTTATGGAGAATCCGAATCTGCAATAAAAATGGGGATTTCAATTTGAGATGTAAACGTTGCCCCCCACACAAGAGGTGGGGGCTGGAGGTCACGTGTAGTATCATTTGATGTCCCTCTTTGGGCTTACAAACTTGTCTTACCCGCTATTTTTACCCGATGTATAGTTTTCGAGTTTCGAGATAATCTCATCCAGAAACCTCAGATGGACCAACATATATATATATATATAATGTGTGTGTGTGTCCGAGATCTCCTCTGGGATCTGCATGCAGGTAAAATCATGGGAAAAAGGCTAATTATTATACAGTCGTGATTTCCAAATTACAACGAAGTTAGAAAGATAAATGTTGGTACAAATAGAATCTTGAGTATTGAGGTAGCGTAACAGAACATTTCAGACGACTGGAATAACGAAAAAATAAGTTGATGGAACAAGTAAATTAAAAATTACCCGTAACTGAGTAGGTGGACAACAGGATAAATTACGTTTGTGGTCCATGTCTTAAGCTACGCCCGTTTCTTAGAATGAAACAGAGAGAGGTAAAGAGAATAGCATGGAGGAGGAAACAAAATCCGAGCTAAGGGTTTTCAGAAAACATCAAAACCTGTTTCGATTTCCAAAACACGTATATCTTAAACGAAGTCACGAGAAGGTGTTGTCTCTGGAAGGTGTATAGGAAGAAAATTCTATAGAATTGAACTAAAGAAAATAATAAAAATCATTAAGTCTTGACTATACGTCAAACATGTTTCATATTTTTTATAGTCACGGGTTTTGATCCGATTTTATAATTACCTCAGAGGCATTCAATAATACTTTAGAACTGCAGTCGTATTAAATGCTTTCACTATACGTAAGCAGTTTTATAATATTTTATATGTTTTAACAGAATGGAATTTTTCTTTAACGAAGAACCCAAGAGCCAGATGTTGTTCTCTAGGAATAAATAGTTTAGAACAGCTTTCTGGTGAGAGAACGAGTACAAAACCATAACTAAACTTACACATGTTTCAGAATGTGAACTACATAAGAGCAGAGTGGGTAGTGGTAAATGGTATTAAAAATACATTTCGTGGGCATCCAATGACAAGGGGAACTTATGAAAGTCCTTGTCATCTAAAAAACGATTTATTAACACCCACCCCTTTATAATTTCCAAATCGTTGTACGCGATGATATTTCCTACGCTATGTAAGACCAACATTCTCTGTTTATTCAGGAAGAAAACTGTTTAAAAATAATAAATAAGAGAAACATTTGCTAACTTTGTACAGACTTCATTCACAAAAGATAATTTCACGTGAACTGCAGGCGCAAATAGATATCACGTTTCTTTGAGGAAATGAATGAAAATAAATAAAAAAGAGTAGTACATCATACGATAAGACATCTGTCAATAAATCTAACACATGGACGCTTGCAAGACTTCTCCTTTATTTGCTGTATTTAAGATGTATATTTAGCGGTCACAAATTTAATCAAGGCCATTGGAATTTGTTTATTTGGTTACATTTAGGAACACGAGGGAAGGTCAAGAGTGGTGACTGTGTGCATAATGGCAATCCCATGCCCTGTTTTGCGACCGCTATGGTCGCAGGTTCGAATCCTGCCTCGGGAATGGATGTGTGTGATGTCCTTAGGTTGGTTAGGTTTAATTAGTTCTAAGTTCTAGGCGACTGATGACCTCAGAAGTTAAGTCGCATAGTGCTCAGAGCCATTTGAACCATGCCCTGTTTTAATTTTGATTGTAGCTTACAGCTCTTTTTCTATTGTAATTTAATATACAATATGTCATTGATTACAGTTAATCGTTAGAAAAATTAATTAAGTAATTCAGCAGAGTGTAACTTTAGCCATAAATAGTTCAGCTGACACGCACACTCATGTTCGTCCTATACTTGAGTATTGCGCATCAGTGTGGGATCCGTACCAGATCGGGTTGACGGAGGAGATAGAGAAGATCCAAAGAAGAGCGATGCGTTTCGTCACAGGGTTATTTGGTAACCGTGATAGCGTTACGGAGATGTTTAACAAACTCAAGTGGCAGACTCTGCAAGAGAGGCGCTCTGCATCGCGGTGTAGCTTGCTCGCCAGGTTTCGAGAGGTTGCGTTTCTGGGTGAGGTATCGAATATATTGCTTCCCCCTACTTATACCTCCCGAGGAGATCACGAATGTAAAATTAGAGAGATTAGAGCGCGCACGGAGGCTTTCAGACAGTCGTTCTTCCCGCGAACCATACGCGACTGGAACAGGAAAGGGAGGTAATGACAGTGGCACGTAGAGTGCCCTCCGCCACACACCGTTGGGTGGCTTGCGGAGTATGAATGTAGATGTAGATGTAGATGTAGATGTTTTGTTGTCATTTGGGTTATCATTAATCTGGAATACTTTCCATGAAATTTACTAAATTTTAAATATCGTTTCTTGCAATTACCACTTCTTATAAGGTGCTTGCGAATGTTACACTTCCTGTTTCAGGTAATGAATTCATAAATAAATCGACAATGTCCTGGTGAACAGCAGATGTTTCACCAATGTTTTTCTCTTTTCGTCTCTCCTAAACACACTAGTCTTCCAAATACTTTTACTTTGTCCACAACTTCGGTTGACTCATACCTGTCTAATATTTTGTGACCACAGTTGCTCTGTGAAGTCGCCCATAGTTCACATTCTCTGTGTCTACATTGCCTGACACATGTGCCAGATATCAAACATATTTTTCTGGTCTCGGCTTGGAGAAAAGCTCATTCTTCACATGTTTCGCAGAAAAACGTAATTTTCTCATTCCCTTATCTTTTCAAATTCTTCTACAATGCTGCATTTCAGAATCAAACACCTTATTACTGCACTGTTTACCAACTACAAGCAAGGCTCATTACATCACGAACTGAAACACACTTTGTGCTGCGAAAGTGAGGCTTTATTAGGTGTCATGAAAAGGAAGTCTTTGGTTCAAGACCAATGAAAGGTATTCTCCAGTTGAACGCACGTTCACCTGTCCTCCCTTCCGTATCGTCACATAAGTTACGTTGCTTTGGAGCAGCAGACTTTTTACTTTATTTGTGTATTTTATTTACTTATTTATATTTTTCAGGAAGATTGTAGCTGTATGAAACTGACTTACGGGGAGTGGTGGTGGAGGGAATAATATCTTGCTGATAATGTTAAACTATGGACTTTGTAAGAATTTTACCTGCGACTTACATACAGGATGTTAAAATCTATGCCACTACTCTAGAAAGGCAGTTATCTGGGTGCGAGATACAGCTGTGGACACAGTTCTAACTGATCGCAAAGTTCAGCTTAGCGCATTGTGGTGAGGCATACATCGGCGGGACTAGAAGGCCAATAGCAACGCACACTGGGGAACATGAGCGCTATATTCGTCAAGGGCACACAACAAATCTATAGTGGCAGAACATCAACAAGATTGCGGAAAAGAAATAAAATTCAGCGAAGCCTATGTGTTGGCGAAAAGCCAGATATGACGAAACGCAAAATCAGAGAGGCCATCGAAATACTTAAATACCCTATGAACATGAATAGGGAGGATGGACTCAGGCTTGCCCCATCTTGGTTACCAGCAATAAGAGCCCAACATACCACACTGTCAAGACGAGGCGCGAGCACTACCGGCGAGTAACTGCCGCCGCGCGGCCGACGTCCAGCATTTGGTAAACAAGAGCCAACTTCTCATTCGCTGGTGACCACCAATCATGGCACATAATACAAGAGCCAATAGACAACAGAGGTTAACCTATACCGCAGTAACCATTAAAATAAAGTTCCCTCTCCTTCTTCATTAAGTGACCAATGAAATGAACTATCGTTTTAATATTATGACTTAATGACACGCGCAGTCAACAGTAATAAATACAAGTAACGGACACTGAATAGCTAGACCGCAACAGTAAACACAAAAGAAGGCCGCTGCAACCGTGGCCGAAACGTTTGTTTTCTCCAGCAGTAGTTTTATACAATATGACGCGGTACCATACCCAGAAAACTTTTATGTCGCCTGACTGTGACCGCGGAAGCCAACGCAATTATATTACAGTGTACGTGAAGTTGGAGAAACTGAAATGATAGCGTAAACGGGTGAGTGTTACTTAGCGGCTTAAATCACTTCCTCAGAATCTCGTGCCTTATTAGACAACTATCTTACAGAGAATAGACACTAATGCCATGTTACAATGAAAAAGAGTACTGAATAGGGTCAATAAACAGGAACTGCCTTGTGTTCAGTGCAATTAGTTTTAAATCTCCAGTATGGTTTCATTCAGCTGAAGTAATTTTAATGTTTATAATCACAGCAATATGGAGGGTACGTAGAAGGGAAATGGAAAGTCTATGAGTGAACAAACTGATCTAGTTTTCAATGATAATGGCTAAATGGTCTATAAAAACAACTCTGTAACAGTCGCTTTCTAAATGTGACTTACAACGCCGTTACAGTCAGCGTGAAATTCATTGCATTATTTGTAAAAAATAGTAACACAAATATTACGTCAATTCGAGATCGCCTTGGTGTCTTCCAGTGAAATCAGGAACACAATTAACTATCTTAAAAGTAAACGTTCCTAGGGGCTGAGAACATTTCAAACAAAATATTAAAATAATATTCTTCAGATATAGCTACTGTAAACGCCTATATATTTAATGCATTGTTTTAAAGGATACCTATCGAAACAGAGTAATGTATGCCATTGTTTCACATCTCTTTAATAAAGATTAAGCATTGCTCCAAATATAAGACTCGGAGTCACAATCTTAATTCCAGAAGGGCCGCTCCGCCGAACTTGCGGTCTACCATTACCCGGTATCTTTCGGATCTGTGTAAGACATTTGAGGATGCCACACGCAAAATCGTTCGGAGAAATTTATAGGTAACAGCATTCGATACATAATGACTTAATTGTTCATATCACATTTAACTGACATGAAGGATAATGTTAGATAGTTCATAATGATTTATAATGAATCATCTTGTGAATGACGAATTACTAATCTCGCTACACAGGTTTCAGTTCGGGTGCCACTCTTGTCGTTACAATATACAACGACGTTCCATCTTGCCCACTGATTAAGCATCCTACACCACATATGAACTTGCTTACTGCAATCAATTCTCGGTCTCCTACTATTGTTTTTGTTCATCTACTCTTTGATCCATTACCAAGTTGTCACTTCCTTGATGCCTCATGATGTGTCAATGCAACTAATCACTGCTTTTGGTCAATTTGTACCACAAATTTCTTTTCCCTTCGATTAGATTCAGAAACTCCTTGTAACCTATCTAATCTACTCATCTAATCTTCAGCATTCATCTACAGCACCACATTTCAAAACCTTATTTTCTTGCTTTTACTGACTATCGTACAAGTTTCACTACCGTACTAGACTACACTCTAGATAAAAAATGGCGGAATAGACTTCCTATAACACTTAAGATTATAGTAAATGATGAGGAACTTCTCTTTTTTTAAGGCGCGCATTTATTGGTATTTGTTCAAAATGGCTTTGAGCACTATGGGACTTAAGAGCTGAGGTCATCAGTCCCCTAGAACTTAGAACTACGTCAGCCTAACTAACCTAAGGACATCACACACATCCATGCCCGAGGTAGGATTCGAACCTGCGACCGTAGCGGTCGCGCGGTTCCAGACTGAAGCGCCTAGAACCGCTCGGCCACTCCGGCCGGTTCTTGGTATTAGCAACCAGCAATTTCTACCTTCTGTAAATAAGCTATTTTACTTCCCAAACAGCATATTCTCTCTACAACTTTTAGTGTATCATATTCTAATGTCATTCTATCAACATCGAGTGATTTATTTCGAATTCTTTCTATAACCTAGTTTCAAAGCTATAAATATTTTAGCACGCAGCAATAATATTAGGAACATAATCCATAGCAACGCATTTCAGGAATCAAGATTCCATCATCTGGCTGCCGGAATTACTCCTACCTCAAATGCATCTCAAAATCACTCAAAATCAAAATGTAAAAGCAAATAAAATTATTTGGACGTGAACTCCTTGTCTTATATTAAAAATAGTGACATCAGATCCTCTGCTCCTCTTATTCATGTTACTGCCACAGAACTCCTTCAGTAAGATGGTGAACAGCGGTCACATCAGATGCCTCCCCGTGCAGAACTAGTTCGTAAACACGTGTATGCTTCTGACAAAGTGCACTGATCCGTCAGCCGTTCCACAACATTCCAAAGATGCTACAAATGGCTTGGAGAAACATAATGCCAATTGTTATTTGTGCAGAATCGTACACATCTGTAGTACTAGTGGCAACCTTAAACCTTTGCTTTACGTTTACGAGTCCTGTTCATGGAAAGTAGTGCAAACCAAAGGCAAACGTCGTGACTCACATTCATGAGAACGAAAATCAGGCCAAATATTTTTTTTAATGTGTCGGATATGGCTCGATTAAACACGTACAGTATCCAAAAAGCAATACATGGTCAAAGGAAGGAAACATATGTTGGTCACCAAAAAAGTATAGCAGAAGCAATGTTAAAAATTATCAGCTGCCGCAACACGACAATGGTGGAAAATCATAACTAGGTACATATCTCTTCTACACGAAGCTCAATACTGAGCTTATCTCCCAAACTATATCGATCCGACTCCTTAAAAAAGAAAAAGCAAGGATGTGCAATGTTTGCACGAGACCCTAAGTTCCAAGTGAAACGACGTTTGGATGCACGGAATGTAAGGTGGTGATACATCTACCACCATGCTTTCCAAATTACCATACCATGCAGAACTACTATTTTTTCGGGTTTTAGGTATTTTCCGATTACAAATTCCTTGAACGGGAGCATTTCTTCTTGTAAGTACATTTTTGACAATACCTTCGCTTAGGAGTCATGTTATTACATTTCTTCTATAAACGTCTCACCCAAAGAAGCCCTCGAATATAACAATTTCTATTAAAGTATTGTTTATGTGTAAAAATTCATATTTTAAAATATTGTTCGAAACATTGTATTGCAAAAATGTATACTATAAAATGGCACAAGAATTTAATTAGTGTTAACGTCTCCGAGAGAAGTAAGAAGTGAAACAAATAAACGTGTATCTGCATAACAGGCATCCACATTTCGTCTTGTATTGGTGTTGTCTTGCGCATCACTCTAGCCTGTTACGCCTGCGTCGTCTCCAATTGCTTGGGTCTGCAACTAAATGGAACGGTAAGGGGTTAAAAAAGACGTAACAAACCATTGAAGAAGGAGTTACCGTTCCCACCAGTTTGCATATTAAGCACATTATCATACAGAACCTGGTGAATTTCATTTCACGTTCCTCAAGCAGGTCGAGGTTTCTTTCTTCCTTTATCTTCTACATGTATCACCTTCAAGTCCTGTTCTATGCCCTTCAAGGGGGTTGTTAGTCTTATGTATACGTTAGGGAACCACCGTTCTGCAGTAGCTGCCCAATCTAAAAGCATCTGCTCTGCATGCTCCCTGTATCATCCCGAAAATATCCTACATGTTTGTCCGATATATTTCGCTTCACACGATGTACACTATTTCATAAACACCTGCTTGCTTATATTTACTTATCCTGTTGCCAACTTCGTTATTTATACTACATAAAAATATACTGCATATACCAAATTTAAAAACTACAAAAACTATAAAAATTTGTAGCTATGAACAATATGCTCTATACTCACAAACTATATAAAAACTGTAAACTGTATATAC
This sequence comes from Schistocerca cancellata, assembly GCF_023864275.1. Taxonomy (NCBI): domain Eukaryota; kingdom Metazoa; phylum Arthropoda; class Insecta; order Orthoptera; family Acrididae; genus Schistocerca; species Schistocerca cancellata. Next base: position 319,568,794 of record NC_064630.1, on the reverse strand, counting down.
TTTAAACTATATCTCATTACGTTTTTTGCTGTGAACACCGACTGGACGTTGTATGGATAAAAGATTTTCGCCATTTTTGGTAATTTTCTCAAAATATCTTCTTATCCCTCCCTGTTTCTTCTTTCCGCTTCTTTTTGCCCCTATGGGTAAAATCAACTTTACATCGTACCCGTTATATACTACTATCTGTTCGATAGTTATTAATTCATTTGATGTATCTGCTGCACTCAGAAAATTGGAACATTATTGGCTCTATTCAATAAGATTGTTATCGCCTGACTCCAGAAATGTGTTGCTGTGGTCTATGTTCCTAATATTAGTGATTGTATGCTGAAATACTTGTAACAATTACCTCGATAACCGCTACTTCTGGTCCGTAAGACGAACAATACTAGAACCTTTTTCTTTTTTACTTTTATTGATATATAACGTACAACTTCTTTTCAACACACCATCAATTTCCGATTAACCTACCCTTTAAGTACCTATTTTTGACAGAGTTACAATATTGATGGCAAACCTTGAAGACCTTTTTTTTTCCTCTCTAACCTTTAATTCACGTCCCATATTTCTCTGTTGTTACTTTCAGTGAACGTTCGAGATAAACTGGATAACATAAGGGCCAGGCTAAAATGGTTCCATACTCTTGCCTTCCCCCTCCCCCACATCACCCCTTTCGGATGGCTATGGATGGTGCAGTGTGGTGACCGGCTCGAAGTAATGTTTGACTAATAGAACCCAGAACGTAATACTGATGGAAAATGTTCAAAAAACCGAAAGTAACATCAGTTATGCATCAAGGAAGCGTGATAATAACTCTAATGTTACCGGTATACAAAAAAATTATCAGATGCAATCGACAACCCTATAAGATTGTTCACTGACGGTGCTGCTGTGTACAGGAACGCATAGTCATTGGACGATGGAAGTGCAGAATTGCAGAGACTTCCAAAAATTTTCATTTGGCCTACTGGACTGCAGCTCTCTTTAAATGTGGATGATTGTAAAATAGTGCCTATAATGAACAGAAAGGACTAAATAGTATTTGGGGGAATACTAAGTAACGACATGAAGTGGGGAAATCACGGCATATCAGAACTAATGAAGGTGAAGCGAAGACTTAGATTTGTGGGAGCGACCTTCAAAACTGCGGGTGATTTGTAAAGAAAATCGCATAAAGAATCTCGTGCGAGTAATTCTGGAATATATATCAAATGTAATTAGAAACGGCAGCGGATATCGAATGAATCCGTACATGCGCTCCTAGGATCGTAACAGTTAGGTATAGCTCATATGAAACAGAACGAAACTGTGCGATCATCATACTGCCAGCTGAGAGTACCTGGCGAAGGAATTACGAGAAAAACGTAAGAACGATTACAGCCCGTAGAATGGCATATGGGAAGTCCCTCGCTCAATACGCGAACTGACTTTACACTGCACTATGCATTGTATAGTGACTTGCGGAGTACTGACGTAAATGTAGATATCTATTTGCCCTGCCCCCCTCCCCCACTTCATATTGTTTTAAAGTCTGTTTCTCTGTCTAGCTCTTCCATATATTAGGTTCAGCTTCCAGCTCTCACTTCTTTGCTTGCTAGTGGCTTGATATCGGAACTCTTGCCATTCATACACAAGCTTCTCATTTACCCAAAGGATTCTACAGTTGTCCTTTAGGCAGTGATTATATTACCCGTAGTCATGCAGGGTGCTACAGCTCTACATTTGGCCTATAGCCATTCGTGTTTGGCCTTTTGCTCTTCCCGTCAATCTCAATTTTTAGATGTCTGTGTTCTCTTTTGTCTGCTTCATTTGATGCCATATTATATTTGCTTCATTAAGGTACTTCAGTGGATAACTAATATCTGCAACTGCAAAGGCTTTGGCATTTGAAACAAAATCATTAATAGGATTACACACTATTCTGTACGGCCTAGAAACGTAAAATACATGTATTGTGTGGATTTTAATTATTTTTACTCGTGCAAGACAGGGAAAGTCTTCGAAACTAAATTCAAAGAGCAATTTCTCCAACAATAAATAGCAGATAACATTTGTTAGCAAGTGTCATTCACTAGAATGAAACAACACAAAATTGACAGCAGGACCAGCCTCTGATCTTATGTACAACCATATACTATACGTTCCAGGAGATGCACAGACACCAGACTAAACACTAAACGGTATCTGCTGTTTATATATACTTGATCATTACATCCGTTTTCAATGGTACTTTGCACTAATAATACCTCATCTTTTTTCCTAATTTGGTCTCTTGTTGTTTTCTTATAATTCAAAACTTCTCAGTGAAGCTATCTACTCCTACAGCCCGCTCCGCCCCCTCCCACCCTCTTCTACCTCCACTATCTCCACTCCATCGTCTCCCCTCTCACAGACTTATCCAAATTTGCTGTTGTACAATATTACCTGATTTCGTACATTTCACATCCAGCTAATTGTGGCACATTTGTGATCAATTTTTCTCTTCTTCTTCTTTTCTCAAAAACGCTTTGATTACAACATAATGTAATATAATGTAAAATACTGTATGTTATGAGTGCATATTTGTCAATATTTGAGAACTGTCTTTATAATCTACTGATGGTGGTTTCATTTGACATTCCTACACAAATGACAAATGTACAGTCTACCTTCCGCATAAGACACACTCTTACCACTAGCCCCTCAGCGAAACTTTTCTTAGTTCTGCATGTATTTTGGTGGCCCAACTTAGATGCCTAACCATGTATGCTCTGCAACACACTACGGTACATATTTATCAAAAGTCTGCTTTTATGTTGAACGTTGCGAAATTTAGAGTGGTAATATTTGGTCGAATTTGTTTCCAGACGTTAGTGTAGAGACATTTTCCTTTCTTTACGAAGAAACTTAATTTACAATGTAGAAATTACTCCGAACATCTCAGCAGAATTGAGTATCCACTTTCATTTATGACGTGGAAGATGATTAAGGTGTTCACAGAAGGAAACGCCGGCCGGGGTGGCCAAGCGGTTCTAGCGCTACAGTCTGGAACCGCGAGACCGCTACGGTCGCAGGTTCGAGTCCTGCCTCGGGCATGGATGTGTGTGATGTCCTTAGGTTAGTTAGGTTTAAGTAGTTCAAGTTCTAGGGGACTGATAACCTCAGAAGTTAAGTCCCATAGTGCACAGGGCCATTTGATCCATTTTTTTTAACAGAAGGAAACAGCGGCAGTATATCAGAGACGCGTGATTAGAAAACATTTGTAGTGACCTGAGATGCCGAAGCTTCCGAGTTCTTGAGGAAGATGGGTCCTGTCTCTTGTTTCAAGTTGTTTCTATGTACTTCATCGCAGAATGCGTAATCTGTTGGTAGAATTCTGAGCAGCAGCGAAGCTTTTAATTCTTGCTTTACCAGGCTTTTGTCAAAGCAGAGGTTTATTACTTTTGTGAGCTATTTTAATATGATTTCAGCATTTTATTTGGCTCTTCAGCTGTGATATATGAAGTATCAATCACAAAACCTGAATCAGGCAAAATATGAGAGTTACATGTTTACATTGTGCTTCAAAGATTCGAGGAAATACGTTTTACGTCTACTGTATCTCCAAAAAGCTGCAATTAGTTACAACAATATATCATCATCTGACATACTTAAGAATATTCAGCACAAAACACAACACCTGACACGCGACATAATATAACCATTTATTCTAAAAATGGAGAAAATGACTAAACAGTGCTGTTTAGGTATTATTTCCATAACAACTTGATCACTTATGAAACTCCTATGTAAACCATAAGCATCTGAAGACTGCATTAGATGTGATACAAAAGGTAGACAGTGGTAATATTCATCTCACCCTCATGAATTATCCAATCCAGTCAGACATAATAACATGATGCCAAAATACTGCTCCGGAAATTCAGAGACAAGTGCAGGAGTGTATCGTAATAAATAATTTTTTAAGCAGATCATTGTTGATAGATAAGTAAATCCCATAAAAAATTTATGAACACTTCCATAGTCTCGTATTCATCCTAAATCGAAAGTTTCAGTGTAATTTGAAAGTCCATGTAGTTTTGACACTTAACGTCATCTGCAGACAAACTACCAAATCATATAATTAAGGTCATCTCCGATATGAGACATACATAGTACGTGACACATAACATATGCCACGCATCGAAGTAATAAGTACACTATCAGACGAAAAGTTTCCAGACTCCTGTTAGTGGACATAAATACGAGGTTGTCCCTCCTTAGCCTCTATGATGGCTTGGACTCTGCTGGGGATACTTCCAATTCTTCCTTAAGAGTCAACACTAGGAAATGTATGATGATATACGCTGAGGGTCTGCAACGAAATCTACATTCTGATTCATCCTAAAGGTGTTCCACTGGTTTTACGTCGAGACTCTGGCGGCATAGTCCATTTCAGGGATTTAATTGTCCACAAATAATTTCCTCACAGATGGTAACTTCTGACAGACTGCACTGTCATGCTGATAGACAGTCATCTTTGCCGAATAGTTTTCCTACTGTACACATTACACATGCTGTAAAATGCGTTCAAAGCTTTCCGCATTTAGGGTTTCCTTAAGCGCAATAAGGAGAAAAACATTAACGACGGAAAACACGCCATATCGGCATCCTCCTTTCTCGAATAGTGGCACTATACATGATGGCAGGTAAAGAGCCCGAGGCGTACGCCAAATCCAAACCTGTCGATCGGACAAGATATGGCATAAATCAGCACTCCAAATCAATCGCTTCCAGTCATCCACCGTCCAGTGGCGTCGCCCTTTATACACTACTGGCCACTAAAATTGGTACACTAAGAAGAAATGCAGATGATAAACGGGTATTCATTGCACAAATATGTTATACTAGAACTGACATATGATTACATTTTCGTGCAGTTTCGGTGCATAGATCATGAGGAATCAGTACCCAGAACAACCACGTCTGGCCGTAATAACGGCCTTGATACGGCTGGGCATTGAGTCAAAAAGAGTTTGGATGGCATGTACAGGTACAGCTAGCCCATGCAGCTTCAACACGATACCACAGTTCATCAAAAGTAGTGACTGGCGTAATGTGACGAGCCAGTTGCTCGGACACCATTGACCAGACGTTTTCAGTTGGTGAGAGATCTGCTGGCCTGGGCAGCAGTCGAACTTTTTCTGTATCGAGAAAGGCCTGTACAGGACCTGCAACATGTGGTCGTGCATTATCCTGCTGAAATGTAGGGTTTCGCAGGGATCGTATGAAGGGTAGAGCCACGGGTAGTAACACATCTGAAATGTAACGTCCACTGCTCAAAGTGCCGTCTATGTGAACAATAGGTGACCGAGACGTGTAACCAATGGCACCCCATACGAACACGCCGGGTGATACGCCAGTATGGGGATGACGAATACACGCTTCCAATGGGCGTTGACCGCGATGTCGCCAAACACGGATGCGACCATCATGATGCTGTACACAGAACCTGGAGTCATCCGAGAAAATGACGTTTTGCCATTCGTGCACCCAGGTTCATCGTCGATTACACCATCGCAGGCGCTCCTGTCTGTGATGCAGCGTCAAGGGAAACCGCAGCCATGGTCTCCGAGCTGATAGTCCATGTTGCTGCATACGTCGTCGAACGTTCGTCCTGAACCCACCGATTCCATATTCTGCTAATAGTCATTGGATCTCGACCAACGCGAGCAGCAATGTCGCGATACGATAAAGCGCGTTCGCGATAGGCTACAATCCAACCTTCATCAAAGTCGGAAACGTGATGGTACGCATTTCTCCTCCTTAAACGAGGCATCACAAGAACGTTTCACCAGGCAACACCGGTCAACTGCTGTTTTTGGTATGAGAAATCGGTTGGAAACTTTCATCATGTCAGCATGTTGTAGGTGTCACCACCTGCGCCAACCTTGTGTGAATGCTCTGAAGAGCTAATCATTTGCATATCACAGCATCTTCTTCCTGTCTGTTAAATTTCGCGTTTGTAGCACGTCATCTTAGTGGTGTAGCAATTTTAATGGCCAGTAGTGTACAGTCTCAAGGGTCGCTTAGCGCTGGTTAAAGATATATGTGGCTCATGAGGAGATGCTCGACCATTCTATCCCATTCTTTTTAACTCCTAACGCAGAGGCATTGCGCTAGGTGGACAACTCGCATTACGTTAGAACTCACTAGTGATTCCTACCGCGCCTCCCGTCATGTCCGTTCGTCTGGTGCAAGTCTTTCGAGTTGACGTCACTTCGGTGACTTGCGTGGCGATGGGGATGAAAGAATGCTGATAAGGACAACACACCACCCAGTTCCTGAGCGGAGAAAATCTCCGACCAAGCCGGGACTCGAACCCGGGCCGTTACGTATGGCATTCCATCGCGCTGACCACTCAGCTACTAGGGGCGGACATTCCTGCCGCTGATTTCGTTTTTTTTTTTTTTACAACTACGCGCCACAACGCTCCACAGTTCCTTCCTGCCAGTCAATGGTTTAGCTGCGGTTGTTCCTTCTTGTTTCAACTTTTCCATCACACCACCAACACTCGACTTGGCTAATTTTTTTGGAAATTTGTGGTAAGGGCTTATGGGACCAAACTTGTGAGGTCATCGGTCCCTAAGCTTACACACTACTTAATCTAACGTAAATTAACTTACGCTAAGGACAACACAAACGTCCATGCCCGAGGGAGAACTCGAACTTCCGAAGGGGGCAGCCGCGCGAACCGTGACAAGGCGCCTTAGACCGCATGGTTAACCCGCAAGTCGTCTAGCTTTGAAAGTGCTGAAATGTCCATGATGGATTTGTTACTCAGGTGACTTAATTACTATCCATGTTCAAAGTCACCGATCTCATTTAACAGATCCATTCCGCCGTTACTGCTTCTCCACTGACCACGTAATCCTTCCCGCCTCCTTCTACACTTCTCTTGTCATCTAGTAATTAGCACATTACGTAGTGGTGTTGGGATACTTGTGATCAGAGAGAAAGTACAGAGTGTCCCAGGCGGAATGATCAGTATTCGGGGATACGACATGTACGATAATTCTAAGCAAAAAAGTCCAATAAACATGTTCTCCAAAATGCATACCTCAAGCGCTATGAGCGCTTGTTCAGTGGAAGAGATGTGATTCATAGTATCGAAGATGAATCAAGTGTTCATAGGCTTAATTACTTTAGCGCCCATGTCTAACGGACATTTGTTTCATTTTTGGTCCATAGTACTACCTCTCAAAACACAGGAAGGAGAGAACTAGTAGTAGATGTGTTTCACACTATCGAAGATGAAGAAATGTTCATTGCTCTTAAGGTACGCATTTTAGAGCCCATTCATTATATTTTGAAACTCTTCCGCTGATCCCAGTAAATAGGAAATTAGGGCAGTGGGACTACTTTAGCAGAAACACTGAGTCCAATAGAGGATAAACTTCCTAATTTTTAATTTACTCCAAAATAGATGAAACAAGCTTCACTGATATTAGCGTATAAGTTAACTAATTAATATTAAACGAAATGAACTTATTACAGGTAATCAGCATTAAAGAAAGTGGCAAGGCAACAGCCTTACAAGAAGCCACACTCTTAAAAAAATTTTCCCCTCCCTTTTTTAAGAAAAAACTTTAGTAGCAGTTGAACAGCTTTATTTTTTCTCCCTTCTCTTTGCTTCACTAGCCTACAGCTACAGATAATTGTTACTTAATGTTATAAAAATAATTTCAGACCAATATTAGCATCACATTATCAGGTTACAGCAACAAAGATTACTATTGATCACTCAGTTTAACGAGCCGTTCGTTCCGAAAGATTTGTGCATGACAACTAATAACAAAGGAAAATTCTCACATAAACATTGCATTTCTCTGCTCTCGATCTCAATATGGTCAAATGAAGAAGCGGAGAAACCTTGCTGGGTACAATACATTTATGAAATTGGCATAAAACAAGTTACAGTTTAACAGTTAATCCCACCGCTTGGTGTTAATATTGTTTTCAATAAATCCCTATACCCGTAAAAAATTTTCATCTTACGGAAAACTACAATTACTAATACTACTAACAAGAGCAAAACAACTCCCTTCTTTAAAAAAATAAAAAAATGAGACAATCAAGTGATCACAAGCCCTTTGTTTGTGGTAGGATACGAGAGCACAAGCGGACACTGCGCTCTAGGCAGGACACTTAGACTACGAATAGCCAGATCTAAAACATAAGAAGATACTATGAACACACAGAAGGCCCCTCAGCAACTAAATCTTGCTAAATCGGCCTGTAGGGAGTCTACAAGCTTGGTCACTGTCGTGAACCAGGGCACTAGTGTTTAAATAATCTGCACAATTGTAGCCGGTTCTCGTATTTCAAATTATTCTTGAAATGGAAAAGAGAAGCACGAGCCTTAAAGGTGCCAACGAATAAAAATTATGCACCTGTAACTTTCAAATATGCTATTCCCACAACAGCGCCTTTTATACCGTGCTTAAACAACCACTAGAAACACTAGACCACCGAATAGTTTTGACCTCTGCCTCAACAGCTTCTGATTAGCATGTTAATTAGGACAGCCCCACGCTGACAACTACAAAAAAAGGTAACACTCTCAACAGAGATCCCACAGAAAAAAATACGTGATTTTACCACAGCAAGGAAGCACAGTCAATTCCCATCAGAACAGCTGGGACCACGGCATAGTGAGAACCAAAGACGAGGCACCGAATCAATAAAATTATTGATGCTGGACGCATCGGCGTTAATGCCCGAACAGCGCAGTGTAAGAGCCCACTAGATATTCAGATGTGGGGCAAAGAATATGGCCCACCGTTTACGGCTTATTTCTGGCACATTTTCTCTGTTTTGTTGCCGTTTATTCGGCATGAAGCATGTTATCTGCATCTGTACGATTGTCTTTATTAACAAATATGAAAAAGTTATTTTCTATGTATAAGCGTTATAATTATCGGAATTGTGGTAGTGCTGTGGATACAGTTTAGATGTATCCACAACACTACCGCAGTTCCCATACGGTTTAGGTGTGTGCTAGATTGTTAGGTAATTTGTAATGTGCCGACTTTCTTTGGTGGTCTTGCACTTGAGTTTAAAGACAGAGAAACACAACTTTTGCACCTTTGTCGTAATTCAAAACAATACGTAAACTTGTTCACGTGTGTCACAGGAAGTTGCATATTGAACATTTTAGTGGGAGTTCTGACGACTTCTGATCCTTTTATAAGTGCTGTCTGTCTGTGCCTGCCTGTGTGTGTGTGTGTTTTTTGTTCCTGTTCTATGTCTTACGTCAGTTCTCGTAGAGCAGTTAAGATTGTGTTGTTGCTATGTGTTGTGTTTTCATTTATTACGTTTTTCCCTTCCACTAAGCCTTTTGTACGTAATAACTTTCTTCTATAGTTAGTTTTCGGTGTAAACTTCTGCTGTGTTCCAGGATGTTTACATCAGCTTGTACATTAATGGGATGGTGGTTTTTATTCATTAGATGTTCTGCGAAAGTGGATGTGTGCTATAACTCTTCAGAGCTCTCATGTGCTGTGTGTAGTTTGTCCAGAAGTTTTACTTTGTAACCACCCCCTTCCTAATCGTCCTACCAAACTGTGATATAAATGACCGTGATCGTGTATGCCTAATTAAATCTTACAGTGAAGAAGGACATCGTTACCTAACGAAAATAATACCGGTTAGTGAGAGGAAAGTATGCAACAGACCATTCTGAAAGAAGTCTCTATTCTAAACCTAATCTAAATACTAATGACAGTTTTGAAATGTGTGGAATTTTTCTGCAGTCTTTCACGAACCACACAAGGAGGAAAAGGATACCACGAAATATTTTTAATACAAAATTATTGATAGTACAATGATTAGCTAGAAAGTTGATAAGTACACGGTTGCCAGCCCACTAGGTTAATGACACTCCAGAATCTTAAGAAAGGTAATGGCAAAGAAATTTAAGCAAATAATTACTGGCGTGAAAACAGAAGGTTGCAACGCTTTTCGACAACACGATAGTCAACGAGAAAATAAATGAATTAGAAAGCACTGAGTTTGCAGTTACTTATTCGGAAATCCTAAATTTTAAAAGTAAAGTTAAATGAAGAGACAGGTTCAATAAATGACTGGTGCCAACTAGAACTTCGTTATGTTTGAAAAATGACTTTTAGTAACCTTGGTGTAACGTAGTGCAAAATTTAGAAAAAGGCAAGCAATTTACTTTTAAGTGTATATATACTAAGATGGTATCTGCTCTTTCGGACATGCAGTCGCGCTATCCTCTGCGTCCTCGGTGGCTCAGATGGACAGCCGGCACGGTAGCTCAGCGTGTTCGGTCAGAGAGCCGGTTGGCCTCTGTAATAAAAAAAACTGAGTGAAAGGATCAACCACCGAACTTGAACAGGATGTCTTGCGACGTCTGCAACGACCAAACACAACGATCAATAACGAACAAAATGAAAAAAAAACAAAAAGAAATGGATAGAGCGTCTGCCATGTAAGCAAGAGATCCCAAGTGCGAGTCCCGGCCGGGGCAAACATTTTCATCTGTCCCCGTTGACGTATGTCAACGCCTGTAAGCAGCTAAGGGTGTTCATTTCATTGTAATTACTTTCAAGTATTGAAAGATTGAATTGACTTCCCTTTAAGCAAATGAGCCACTCATTTTACTTTTAATATAACAACAATAAATACATACCAAGCCAGCAGAAGTCACTTGCTAAGCTAAATACAGAATAAATGAAATTGTGCGCTCTTAATTTGTGCTTATTTTAGTTATTAGTTGTTCCAGTGAAATTTTACGTTACTTTAAGTGCATGGAGTTAATACTCAAAATTGAAAATTAGCTAAGCCTCTGTTATGCAATACAAGAATGAGCAGTTGCTGATGTAGGAAACTCAGACTGAAACTGGTCATTAGTGAGCAAAAAACTGGCAGTAAGTAGTTGATCAGTTTTCATATTTTTACGACACTCGCTGGTTGCATGGAAAGGGAAGGGACCCTGTTGCTCTCAGTACAATAACAACATAGGTGCCCTACAAGTCTTAACTATTGCAGGTTATTATTCATGTTAGACATACTTTGTGAAAGAAATGCCACTGGGTAATGCCTCTGCAGGGTTCGTTACATTTTGTCACTTAACAGTATTACGATGTTGTAGCTATGCGTACGACGAAGAATGTAGCCGTCGACAATGCTGAGCTGCCTTTGTTGCAGCTGCTGGGTTCGAAACCCGAGTCGTCTCCAGAGCCACAGATACTTATGGGACAGGCAGCAGTTGGAACTGCAGCTTCCTCCCTCTATCCACTCCTACGTGCTCTCGATACTCGTGGGTTAACGAATTTTGTGTGCCTACACTGGTGAGATCATAGCTGCACACTGCGTCTGTGGGAGCGCCCAACAAACACTTCCGCACTGTTTCAAGACACAAGCTGCTCTGCCTTCTCTCTACGCACAGCGTGACAGAGACTCTCCATACGCAAAGATAAACAAGGGCACAGCTACTGCCAGTTCGTCGTTGCTTTCGACATATTTAAACAAAATTCCCTTGGCTGTTACCCAGCAATTTACAATCGTTACATTATAATTAAAATTAATTATATACAGTGGGAAGTACATACACTATCACATCCATTACATATTAAATCCGGTTTCTGTAACAAAGCCTACAGATTCAGAATTAGAAATACTGCACAATCTATCAACGGGATATCAAACGCCGAAAAATTTGGGATGGTGCAGTAGGTATGTTATCTGCATTTTCGATGTTACAACTTGTTTCTCCTATGTCTTGGGCTTGACAGGAGCTACATGAGAGTTTGTACACCCCTGCATTGCCTAATTTGTCTGAGGTTCTCGTGCCTGATCTTAGCCTTTGTTGAACTGAATGTTATTGCAAATCCCGTGCTTTACAATATGTTTCCAATTATAAGTGCTGTTGCATTATTGTGTGTTAGTGTGTACCATCTGCTTCATTTTCCTGATGTGATATAGTCTGCTATGTAGTCTATGTGTTCCGACTCAGTTTTCAGATCCTGTAGTTGTGCTCTTGACTGGGTATTATCTTTCATTTACCTTGTCGCTGAGCTTCTTTATGGTGTCTGTTTTGTATTGATCTTCAACAGCGATTTGTTTTATTATATTTAATTCCTTTTTTTAGGGATGTTGAGTTTATTCTGTAGGTCTGAAAAGTTACAAACGCTAGGTTTTCACGGGTAGCGCTCACTTTTGGTCAGAATTTGGTGCCAGTTATACAGACACTTCTCTTTCATAATGAAAAAGAACTTGTGTTTTTCTTGCCTTCATCGGGGACGGGTGATGTAACTTACGTAGCACACTTCAGAGCTGAGAGTAAGCTACAAGCAAGAAACGACAATAAACAGGATGAGACAGTTGGAGGAATACTTGCAAAAGGTGGACATCAGCAGTGGTTATGTGGAGAAAGTACTTTAACTCCTTCAGAAATTTAGTCGTGTAGCTTTACTTCAAGTATACGAATGCTCCATATCAGAAAGAGCTAAATCCAAAGTGAATGGCGGAGTTTATGTTCCAGAAAGACTAATTATGTCTTTCCAGCTCTGAGATACGAATGGAACTGATCTATAGAAAAAATATTAGCAACAGTAATAGTATTATAACAATAGTAATATTTGGAAACAGCACTGGTCTTGTGAGATAAGTCAAAGAACTAGCAGATTTTAGCGGTCAATAAGGATTGGTCTTGCGATCGTATATCATTAACGCTGACTTTAGAACTGAATGTATATGCAGTGAATTTCTTTTGGTTCGCTATTAGCAATAGCAATTTCTCTGCAAATTATGAATTGATGGAAAGGAAAATGACTATGATGTATTAAATGGAATGAATGTAGTGAACTTCGCTGTCATTTCCTTTCCCTAGATAACAAAAAAGGTAGTAACGAGCATTATGGAACTTAGGGAGTTATGTATTGAATATATTGTACGTTCTGAGTGTTTATAAACATTCTGCTAAGAAGGAGTTCCATAACCTCCGCAGACGCCAACTTTTACGATGGGTGTTGCCAGTGGCTTTGCTGGCGCCGGCATCGCGTGTAGAGACTGCATTGCAAAGTGCTCGTCTGTTACTGCATAATTCCTACGCCATCTCTGTGGTAAACCACTTTATTGTTCGCCGGCACGAAATGTTGTTTGCTTATTGAATTATTGTCCAGATGTGTTGCACGGCCTCTGCTGCCCACTGTTCAACCGAACAGTCGAAGCTTTCACAGTATCTATACTTCTCATAATTCTGAGGTTTCTTCTGCAGCTCCACATTAGAACAATCATGCTGAACGACACTGAAATGCTTGTGTCATTTTGATTTCTCAAAGAAAACTTGCTTCTGGCTTAGTGTGTAGAAAATGTGATTCAGTGAATGACTCCTTTTATCGCCAATCAGCTGTCAGTTTCGTTGCTGTTCAGTAAATACTAAAGTTGATTTCTTTCATAAGTTTTTTGGACATTGAGCAGATTTGCAGTATTAGATCTGTTAACCTTTACGCTTTGCGATTGTCGTTCACAATCAGCTTAGTACAAGTCAAAACCAGTTAAATCTGTAATTGTCAAACAGGAGCACGTGAACTATTTGAAGTAAATTCTTTTATTCACAAATTTCTTGGTCACGTTTACCAGACATGCTAAAGCTGTAAATAAAGAGCAAAATATTGTGAACGTGTTATAGCAATGATTTACTTTGTGTACCGACTTTCAGGTTACAAGGCCATCATTCAGACATTACACGTATTACAGTTAACCAGCTTCGACTCTAATGAGTCATTGTCAGAACTGAAAATGCATTACCTTGCTAGGAAATAACACGTGAATTTGTGGTCAAGTATTCATTTCTTGTTAGTTTCACAACGAGATACCACATTCTTAGATCCGAGGATCAGCCATTAGATTTGGAACCAGTTAATAGTAATATATCAGCCAAAGCGATCGGGATACTTAAAACTTAAGTGTCGTGATCGGTATTCACCTCAAATACCAGTGTTAAAGGTAAGCTTTAAATATGAACAGTTTAATTACACATGACCGTGACCATTATGAGTACCAGTATCAGTAAAATACAGATAGCTGTAGTCAGTCACATTTGTTATAATATATTTTCTACTGTGCATTTCTGAAGAGGAGGAAAGGATAAAGATTTTTGTGAGTTAACAAGGCATATATACGTTCTATGTACGATTTTCGACTAACCTGTGGCACTGTCTAACACAAAAAAAAAACATTTAGTGCAAAGCCCTAAGATTTTAACCATGTAAGTGAACAGTAATATAAAGTAAATATTTGTCAGTGTCACGTGCTGCTTTTCCAGCTGCTCTTATGTCACATACTACGCACCACTTCAAGCGAAGATATCACACGCCTATTAGGAATTAAAAGGTGCTTATGTCTTGTGCTAATAAAAATGAAGCTAAGTAATGCCTGCACTTCTACACTGATTATTATACCAGTGTTCTTTACAAATCAAGTGTGGAACGTGTCTCTCCTTTTGCTATGTCAATAAATTTTTGAGGTAGACTACCTGTTGTTTGATAAGATTAGATAATTTTCAACAATGGTTTTTTTGTAGATCTCGATTTCTTCTAGTAACGGATTCACATTCTGTCAATGAATACTATTCCGAAAAGTGACTTTGCACTGTACATTTGTATGTTAATCATCTGATTTTTCTTGAAAATTAGTTTCGTTAGTTCTAAACAAATAGTTTCAACATAGTTTCCAGTGTTGTCTTTGTAGAAGAATATAACGTAAAGAATAATGAATTACTAACAATGCAACAATTGTAAAAATTGATGAGAGCAATGCAACTTTAAAACATTAACAAATTATAACACATGAAGAAACATTAGAAGTGTTCCAAATCAACAGCCAGCATGCAAAAGCAGGTAAAATGAAATTCCAGCTCACCATTCGAGAAACTAAAAACATTATAGCAATGACCCTCGAATCACCCTTTCTCACAGCAAAACAAAAATTTCCATAAGTGAATCCCTGTCAGGTCTTCAGTAAATTGCAGGAACACTCAAACTCCAAAAACTCGTAAAATTCTGAAAGAAACAGACAAATCCCATAGTAACATAACACATAGAAACGCAGCAGCATTTATACAATTTGTCGAAGGCATGAAAATTGCAGGTGGAGCCGCTCTTCCCTCACTTCGCATTCAAAAGTTATGTTCTTCTGTACCAAATCCTACACTGCAGATCGTAAATGTCGACCAACAAAAACACAAAAAATCCACCAGCACTTATTGCAGAACTGAGAAACATGCTAAAAGTTCACACTCTCACACATCTATTTTAAATTCAACAAAAAGTTCTACAAGCCAAATGAGTACTTGGGAATATCATCATCTCTGTCTGGGTTGCTAACTGAAATCTTTATTAACAACGTAGAAGATAAAATTCTGAATTCTGACCATCACACCTGAATAACATGATAATTAAAGATGGATACATAGATAATACCGTAATCGCAATCAGTGGTATAAAATATATCAGGGAGTTACAGCAACTGATAACAGTTTCCAAGGAAGAATAAAGCTCACTGTAGAGCACTAAGTGGGTGACCTGACCATCAGTATAACAAATAATTAACACCAATATGAAGTTTACAAGAAACCTATCACAAAGAAAACTATCATCCACAACTCTTCGTGTCACCACATAGCCCACAAAATCGCAGAATTCTGGTACATGATTAGAAGAGCAGTCCAGTTATCACTCTCTGATGTTGAAGTAAAGAAAGAAATAGAAATAATAAAAACACAGCCATTGAAAATAGCTGTGGTAGTTTCACATCAGGTTCATTGAAACACTACATTGTCAAGGCATCCATAGCACAAAAGACACATATATAAAAAAAAACTTTCCACATAACCCCCTTGTGGATTATTTTCATATCAAAATACAAATCTTCTTAAATGCAAAGACATTAACATATCTTGCACTACCAGGAACAAGCCTGCGCGGAAATTAAGTCATAGCAGCAACACCAAAGCTTGATACACTATACAGATGTATACAAAACTGAATGGTTTGAATATGGCTGCTTCTATATAGGTAACCGAGGCAGATTATTTGAAATCAGATTCAGGGAATACATGATAGCAAATGAAAACGAAAAATGCCACACATCAGGTGCAGCTATCGGGCTGCATGTAACAAAACTCCATGTTAATAAACGTGTGGTGTAAAGACAGAAAGCTAGATGTATGTGAAACACTGCAATGTTACGAATAAAAGATTAAAAAGGCATTCTGAGTCCATCGTAAGTAAGAAAAGTGACTATCAATATTTTCAACAGTGTCATGTCTGTCTGTAACAGCAAACGAAGCTGTTCATTACCCACTCAGACCAACATCTCTGTGCAATACAAACACACACACACACACACACACACACACACACACACACACACACACACAAACGCACAAAGAGAAAGAGAGGCAGAGAGAGAAATTTGCCTCAATTGCCTCCATCTTCCCTTCATACTGACATGAGTAATTATTTAGTTAGTTATTTCTTTGGATATCCCTTGATTGCTTCTAATTAGTTACTCAGTTATTTGCATATTCCATACCGATGTCTAAAAACCTATTTTCCCGTCTGACTCATTAACATCAGCAAATCCATGTACCAATTTAGATTTTTATATTATGTATTGACATAACCCGGTTGTTACCTCGCCCACACCTTACATATGTCGAGCAGTATGTGTATGTTTTGATGCAACCACTATCTTTTTTTGTTTCCAATGGACCCACAGCTCGATATAAGTCGTGTAAAGACATTATGAGTTAAGTCCAAAAAGCTTCTTCTATTTTGAGATGTTTATGTAATCACGACAGGCCTGTTTCAGCACTATTGCCATCATCAGGCGATCTGAAATAAATGGTTTTATTATATACTATTTTTTAGGGAAGATGGTAGCCTTTTGTCATATATGAGATTGACAACCATAAATTTATGGAATTCTTAACTTACCTATAACATCGCTGGTTAGTCAGTCAAGCGTTTTACTTCTGTCTTTTAAAGTTATTTTATGACGTAGCTTCCATAGGTTATATTTGTTGGCAGTTATAGTCTGAATTTTATTTGTTGTGTGTGACAATTTTTTGTTTGATGTTTAACCAAAGATGTTATAAGTTTACATCAGAGCAGTTATTTATCTATCTGCCGGCCGAAGTGGCCGCGCGGTTCTGGCGCTGCAGTCTGGAACCGCGAGACCGCTACGGTCGCAGGTTCGAATCCTGCCTCGGGCATGGATGTGTGTGATGTCCTTAGGTTAGTTAGGTTTAACTAGTTCTAAGTTCTAGGGGACTAATGACCTCAGCAGTTGAGTCCCATAGTGCTCAGAGCCAACCAACTTATCTATCTCCCTTAGTTACCGTGTTGCTTATTTTCATTTGTGAATATGTTATTGGTTTCGCTTATCTTATGTTGTTTATTTGTTTTCATGATTTAATTAAAGTTTTCTATATAGTATTTTTGTTTTAGATCTAATTTCTCGTTGAGTATTTGTTGTGGATATTTGTGTGCATGTGTGTAGATTTCGACCTCCTCCAGAATATTGAGGAAGCGACTTTTAGTTGTTGTATGCAAAATTTGGAATGCTTTTTCTACATTGTCGTGTTCTGTATCTAATATTAAAGATCCGGCCTGTCTGACATATATAGAATTTATCA
Organism: Schistocerca cancellata; assembly: GCF_023864275.1. Taxonomy (NCBI): domain Eukaryota; kingdom Metazoa; phylum Arthropoda; class Insecta; order Orthoptera; family Acrididae; genus Schistocerca; species Schistocerca cancellata. The sequence continues at coordinate 319,551,102 of NC_064630.1, read as the reverse complement.
CAATCTTTCCAATGAATTTTGTATATACCTGGATACGAGTATATTGGCAATTTAACTTTACCCGATCTAATTTTTAATTTTCTTTGGTGTGGTATACAAGGCTTAAGATTGTGTTTAGTGTGTTCGATATGTAGGAAAAACGCTTGAGTGACTTACCAGCGATATTATAGTTAAGATAAGAATTCCATAAATGTATGGTTGTCAATCTCATATATGTCAAGTAGGCTATCATCTGCCCTAGAAAAGAGTATATAATAAAACCATTACTTTCAGATCGCCTGAGGATGGTAATAGGGCTGAAACAGGCATGTCGTGATTAAATAAACATCTCAAAATAGAAGCAGCTTTTTGGATTTAACTCATAATGTCTTTACAACCACTATCTGCTATAAAACTGAGCTTAGCAGCCCACATTTCTTATGTAATTACACTGAATTCTCTTTCTCTGTCACTCATGTACTCACACAGTCTCTCTCTCCCTCTCTCTTACACATTTACTTATTACTGCACAGCTGTGGCCTATTTATAGTGTTAAATTGTGAGTATTGGTTATCAGTAATACTATATTTCGGCCAACGTCAAGACGTTTTAAAAACGGTGTGTATGTAAAACCCTTCCTGCCTCGTTGTTCGCAACCTGTTCAAAATCTACAAGTACTACTGCAGTCAGTGATCAATATTAAAAACTTGTTTGATAGTTGTTTTCCATTGAAGTCCTTAGTAACTCATTCTTAGGTGAGCGAAGTGATTTTCGGAAGTAAAAAACAGTCCGACGTTATGTTAATTTACACTGGTGTCCAAAATTAGAGCAACAAACCGCTATTTCCCAGTCCCATTTCTAATTCACGATATAATCATACCAACAGTAGTCAGATGTGCGTACGATCATGTTCTGCACTGATGATGCGATTCTGGCCAACGGACAACCATGCCGCGCTGACGTCAGGGCACCTTAGAAACGAAGTAGTGTTTTCCTGGTAGCCACAGATCCACAATCACTGTTTACACAGTCATAGACGGTGCAGCATGGCACAGAAAAGATACCTATCAAACTCTCTGCCGTGGAGGGCCACAGAAGAAAATAAAGCAGGACAGTTGCAAACTTAATTGGCCCGACTGCTTAATGTGAATCGTTCTGTTGTTTGTCGGATGAGGCGACGGTTTATAGCGACCGAAACTGTACCCCGAAGACCAGGCTAGGGTCAGCAACGTGTAACATCAGAGTAGAAGAACGGCACGATAGTACCGCCTTTCTCATGCAAGACAACTGCCATGTGAGCCCACAGCATCCACTGGACGTGTTGTATCGGAACAAACTGTGTGCAGAAGGCCTTACCAGAGTGGCCTTTACTGTCGGAGACTTGCTGTATGTCTACCTCTGACGGGCCTCCACAGAAGGGAACGTCTAGAGTCATCAACATGCCACCTGAACGATAGAAGAATGGGCCAATGTTGTTTTCACAGACGAGCCCCGATTTAGTTTAGAGGGTAATTCTCGATCAATTTGCATATGGAGGGACTGTGAAACACGATTTCGGGACCCAAACATTGTGGAAAGAGACCGACACTGAGGAGAACGCATAATGTTGTGGCCAGGAATTACATTAACCAGTCGAATTCCTCTTCACGAAATTGTTCGGGTCAATTGGCATGGTTTCGCTGCTGTCAGGTATCAGATGAGATCATGGGACCTCATTTGCGTTTGTTGTGAGATGCTGTGGGCCCAGACGTCGTACTAATGGACGATAATTTTCGGCCTCGCAGAGCATAGGTGGTTTATGTTTTCTTGGAATCGGAAGATATTGCACGCATGACGTGGCCTGCTCCCTCTCCCGACTTGAATCCCATACAACATTTCTCGGCTGCACTGAGAAGACGGGTTGCATCAATTCAGCCTCCAGCAACCACTTCCCAAGACTACGAGCAGCTCCGCAGGAATAATGGGCGTTACTGCTTCAACGTGAGACTGATTACATCATCCACAGCATGCCCGGTCGTCGTCAGACCTGTATTGCTGCCAGAGGTGGTCACACCCCATACTGAGCGCATTATCCAGTTGTCACAATGTGTGTAGAAATGCGTTAAGAAAGAAAACACGAAGAACATTTTTGTCTACCGTTATGCATTTTGCAGTTTTTTACGTTCTACATTCTTTACATTGTTTCTACTTTACTATCACCTGTTTGTTTTGTTTTGTGGCAAAATAAATGCAACCTTGCAAAATTTCCGTTTGTTGCTTTAATTTTGGACATGATTGTACTTGGAGTGTCTCCAAAACATCTACATCTATATCTTCATCTACATTCATACTCCGCAAGCCGCCTGACGGTGTGTGGCGGAGGGTACTTTGAGTACCTCTATCGGTTCTCCCTTCTATTCCAGTCTCGTATTGTTCGTCGAAAGAAAGATTGTCGGTATGCCCTTGTGTGGGCTCTAATTCCTATGATTTTACCCTCGTGGTCTCTTCTCGAGATATACGTAGGAGGGAGCAATATACTGCTTGACTCCTCGGTGAAGGTATGTTCTCGAAACTTCAACAAAAGCCCGTACCGAGCTACTGAGCGTCTCTCCTGCAAAGTCTTCCACTGGAGTTTATCTATGAACTCCGTCACGCTTTCGCGATTACTAAATGATCCTGTAACGAAGCGCGCTGCTCTCCGTTGGATCTTCTCTTTCTCTTCTATCAACCCCATCTGGTACGGATACCACACTGGTGAGCAATATTCAAGCAGTGGGCGAACACGTGCACTGTAACCTACTTCCTTTGTTTTCGGACTGCATTTCCTTAGGATTCTTCCAATGAATCTCAGTCTGGCATCTGCTTTAGCGACGATCAACTTTATATGATCATTCCATTTTAAATATCTCCTAATGCGTACTCCCAGATAATTTATGGAATTAACTGCTTCCAGTTGCTGACGTGCTATACTGTGGCTAAATGATAAAGGATATTTATTTTTATGTCTTCGCAGCACATTACACTTGTCTGCATTGAGATTCAATTGCCAAAGAGCAGGAAAACCATAGCCATGTCTCGTATTCACCAATGTGGACTGAACATTATAACTAACTGGAAGATTTTCCCAAAAGAGCGCGACCGATCTGCAAGAGAAACAAATGGAAATATCAGTACTATTCTTTGTTGGAAGAAAGTTCACAAATCGTAGGAAAGTAGATGGATATAATGCTCCTTACTGGTCACGAAAGTTTCTGAAACGGCCTCTGTATGTGGAGTACCAACATTGGTATCCCTATCAGACTCTACATTCCACCACAGAGTGTCGTTCTCGCCACGCCTCGTGGGCGACACCTGTGTCTCTGGTATTTAGAAGGGGCGGTTTTGCAACGTACAGCCGGTGCATCACTGGTTTTTTCATAAACTCTTTAACGAGGCATTGCCAAACTCAGTCGGGTGGCTGCTTGAGAACTACATCAGTGGGCGAGTATTCGCAGCACATACTGCAAACAGCGAATACTCTCACCAAGAGATCGATGCAGGAGAGTCCTAGAGATAATCTATAGTTCCTGTCTTGTACAGTACCTATACAGCTGAATGCCCGATTTCACCGCGAATCACATAGTATATCTATGTTGATGACTTCACCCTAGTACGCTGAAATCAATCAGCGACTGTAATTCAGCGTCGACTATATGATTCTTCTTGAAGTTTCGAGAAATAGGAAGTGAGATTGGCGCATGGGATTCAGTGGAGCAAAAAGTCAGACATTCCTTGTTATCGAAAGGCGACCACCAGAAGTTAGAAACATGTGACTATTTGACAGTCGAACTCAACAAATATTGACTGCCAAATACCTCGTATTATACTTGTTCAGTGACTATCTTGGAGACAGTACGCAAAAGTGCGAAAGATAACCCTCTAAATCCTGGTATCATTGCTCCCAGTAGTACACCCAAAGCCATTAATGCCGCTGAATGCTGTCTGCTAATTTACAGGTCCTCCTACCGGTCTTCCTGAGTTACAGCTGCAAAGACTCCTATCGAGAAACTCCAACGACTTCTAAACAATGCACTGTGTCTCGTATTTAAAGTACTGAGGAACTTCCAGGCCTTCAATCTACAGGGTGGTTATAATTAAACTTTCGGAACTTGAGGCACTGTAGACGAAAAACTATTTACCGTGTGGGTACGCTACTTTATAGGAATGATGTTCACAACGTACGCTGTAGGATTTGCGTTATTAGTAACGTTGGTGTCATGACTTGCAGTTAGGCGCCAGTAATGGTACGGCTACGTAGTGTTGAAGCACAAGCATTATCGTGCATCATGAGTCTGGACGACGTCAGCAGGGCTTTACTGCTACAGACGTTTTATTGAAACAACAGCAATGGGGTTGATGCTCTGGGCGAGTGCCGGCACGTTAAAGGAATTCGGAGAAAACTTTTTTACGCGCCGGGACTGAAGAACATCATTCGGAAGTTGGAATTACCTGGCGATTTGGGAACTGGTCCTGTGAGAGGCAGACGGCCAACTGCGCCACAAATTGTTGAAGTTACTGTTGCCATGGCTGAGAATTCTGGAAGCAATGTGCGATCTTCAAGCGGTGCACGAACTGTGGCACGACAGCTGAACGTCCCAAGGTCCACCGTTATTTCGGGCAGCAGTAGGGCTGTCTTTAGTGCGGGTCCAGGCTATCGTAGATGCAGGTGGCCCTTATAATGAGCAACGTTTGTAACCTGCAGCGTAAACATGGCACGCCGTTTGCATATGTCACTTTCAATGGTTCGATTGTTATTACTCTTCCGTGTGTCCTTAAAGATGTTTCTACAAAATTTCACAGTCCTACGATCACTCGTTTATCATGGGGGCCTTCTCAAGTAGCGAAAGAGCGAAAGTTTAGTTACAACCACTTCTACATCAGACAGCTGAGGTAGCACCAATGATCAGACGATTCTAAAAAAAAAGCCGGTATTCTTTGTAGTGAAATCAGTATTTCCCCTAATCCCTTCGTACGTCACCTTGGAAATGGGAATAAAGGTAATGAACGATACTAGCGAGCAATATTCTTACAGGAAAAATATTAAGACCATGTCTTTAAAATACCAGGTTGAAATCCAATAAATCCATAGCAACAATCACTAAAATGCAACAACGTACATAATGTCACTAAAAATAGTTACAATAGCTTGAGAGTTGACAGCTTCGGAACAGTAAATGCCGCGAGCACCTTTAACGTCTTTAACATCTTCTCATTATGCCGGTTATCGAATCCTCACTACGGACTTATTTCCGCTTGTACTGCTCTTCGGGTGTTTAGTTGTAACTCTGGTTCTACAAATTGTGCAAGGTTCTTGAACTTGTGCTTCTGCTGGTCTTGACGAACATTTGCACACCAAATTTTTCTTTAGCCTATACCGACTGTGCTATTCTAAGTTTATCTTTATTTGTGTTGTTATTCTCTCTTTCAGACCTTCTACAGGCTACTGTAGTTAACTTGTGTTAGTACAAACAGACATTTCTTGAAATATATCCTACCCATGTTGTTATAAGATTTATTTTCACTTTAGATTTAAACTGTGTTGCATCAGAATGACGGCTGCCCTCCACATTACGGCTTGGTAACAAAAACAGTGATAAAGCGATTACTGTCAAATATATTGGCGAAATGAGATAATCCTGTCGGAAGGTTTCTGATTTTCCCAAAAAAAAAAACCCACGTTTCTTTGTTATTAAGAATAGTATCAGTGTTTACATATATACTTCACAATCCACTATACGGCACCTCGAGTAAAATACGAGACATCCCTGGTCGAATGGTCAGTATTCAAGAACATAGCAAGAACGATCATCCTAAGGCAAAAAAGGCCAGCAAACATGGGCTCTATAATGTAGACGTTAAGAGCTATGAGCATTTCTTCATTTTCGATAGTGTGAAACGCATCTACACTTTGATTTCCACATTTTGAGAGGTGATAGTATTAACGAAAAAAGAGAAATGTCCAGTAAACGTGGATTAATGTGTTTACCTTACGAACTGTGATCATTTGTTCATGTTCGTGACTGCGAAACACATCCTTTTTACTGCACAAGTGCTCATAGCTCTTGGATACGCATTTTACAGCCCGTCTTTACTAGACAACTTTTTTTTTGTTTTGGTCCACAGTACCTCCTTCCAATACATTAAAAGCATCAGATTTGTTTCACAGTATTGAAGCTGAAGAAGTGATAGCATCTCTTAAAGTACGCATTTTGGAGCCCTTGTTTACTGGACGTTTTTGCTTCGAATGATCGTTCGTTCATATCCCTGAATATCGACCATTCCTCCTGGGACACACTGTATATCGTCTTCCCATGGAAACTCTGTCCTGCTCCATTCATGTGTGGATCCAGGGAAAAATGAATGCCTGATTGTATGCGTGTATGAATTTCGCTTATTTTAATCCTATGATCCCTACATGAGCTATGCAGCAGAAGCAGCGAAGTTGTTGCACCATCAATCACGAAAACTGGTTCTCCTAATCTCTTCAACTAATTTTCCAGAAAATTCTCTTGTTGTTAGATCTTCTTGGTATTTACTACAAACACTATAGTCGCACTAGCGTCTTATTTGTTACACTGATGTCCAGAAGAAACAGAACACATTGAACGACTAGACATAGGACGTTCATATTCGCAGGACATGTATATTAGTATGTTCTGCAGAATTGGTTAGTAGTTGAATCAAGGCGGACATTGGGTTCGAGATCAACATCGATATCGCGGCGCAACGTCACCTACCGGTAGAGTGTGCATGTGGCTCTAGTTGACGCTATAAACCGAAGGTAATGCACGGAATACTTCGTCGACGTATGCGCGTACCCTCAAATCAATGACTCTGGATAGGGCGCATTATTGGTTCGAGAGAAAGTGATGCATCCATGTGGGAAGTTGCTGCTCATGCTGCACGAAGTGTTTCGGCAGTGCAATAGGGGTGTGCAGAATGGTTCAGGGAGCCCTGTAGAACACGAGGACATGGGTCAGTTCGCACCATCCAGACCACTCCGCGACAAGTGTTCCGGCAGTGGAACGCCTGTGTGCAGTAAGGTTCACGGAATGACGAGATGGCTCAGGTCGAACCACCGAGACCACCCCCCGAGAACATCGATATCTCACCCTAATGGCATTGTGGGAAAGACCTGCGTCCCCCCGGGTCTGGAGTGACAATGTAACAATATAACACATGGTTCGGTATCAGCGGTGACGGTCCGTCACCGTTTATTACGGCACGGGTCACATGCGCGTCGTCCACTTCTCCACTACTTTTGAACGAATGTACAGGAACATGCTAGATGCAATGGTTTATTGAACGACGTCACTGGGAACAGGAATGGAATCAGATAAAGTTTTCGGACGAAACCACGTTCTATTTGTTTGAAAAAGATATCCGTATTTTGGTTCGCGTCAGACAGGGGAGCGGCATCACAGTGACTGCATTAGCACAAGATATACAGTGCCAACTCGAGGCGTTATGGCGTACGGTGCTATTGGGTACAACCACAAATCACAGTTGGTGCTTGTCCAGGCATTGTGACCAGTGTGACCTATGTGAAAGACACCGTACGACCCGTGCCACACACTTTCTGCACGACACCCAAGACGCCATTTTTCAGCAAGACAATGCACGACCTCATGTTGCTACGGGAACACGTCCCTTCGTGGTGTCACAGGATGTCAGCCGTTTGCCCTGGCCCACCAGATCACCAGACTTCTCGCCAGTCGAAAATGTATGGGATATGGGGATAGGACGAGTACAGCGCTATAAGCCTATGCCAACCACCACAGATGAAGTCTGGATTCAGCTCAATGCAGCATGGATGGCTATGCCACAGGACGCCACTCGCGCCTTATACGCGTTGATGGCATCAAGCATGGAACCAGTTATGAGGGGTCGTGGCAGACTCTGCGCCCACTACGCAAGAGGACACATGCTGAACCGAAGCGAATGAAATGCTATTAGTTTTGCAGAACATACTGATGTACATGTACTGTGAATATGAACATCCTGTCTCTAGCTGTTCAAGGTGTTCTGTCTTTTTCTGAACGTGAGCGTACATATAACAGTTTAGTGAGGCTATATTTTTATATATTACATAGCGTTTGGTTTTATTTGTCTCTTTTTTTAGTTAACTGTGCTCTACTTGTCGGGTGTCTTCTCGATCTGATGACGAACTTCGGTTTCATACCTTCCAAGTCGCTTGAGAAAAAGATCTCAGTGGATGCACCACATGTCCACAATTATGTAATACATATTTCACATGGTTGTACTTAACTTATGTTAGTTTTCATCATAAATGATCTGACAATTGTTTAGGGTGTTGTTTGGAGATCACTTGTAGATTTCCGTCATCTATATTAAATTGTCCGTCCGCCTCTGCAGCTAAGTGACCGGCAAAGGTGGCTGCCATGTAGAGGTCCCAGATTCCGTTCCCGGTCCCATCGAGGATTTTTCCATGGTGAGAAGACTGGTTAAGCCAATGGAGAGCTTCTTGACAGACTAGTAGCAGGTCCACAGGCTGTAGAGTCTGCAAAACTGCCGATAGAGCGGTATGCTGTCCACAGGCCCCTCCTTAGCGCATCTGAATGACGCTGCTATTAGATTACGACACTGCGGTGGTAAACTTTCCTTAGGGCTTTACGGCCGAGAAGAAGAGCTCATTTTATATTAAATCGTCCGAAAGCGTAATTAACATGTCAAGTATGACACCTAATGAGATGGCCATGGTAACTGGAGTCCCTCACATTACTTTTCGTATCGTATTGTATGTTAACCGGGGACCTAGAAACGACGGAGAGGCTCCGTCTCCACCGCAGCCGAAGTAGTCCACAACCCCACGACGACTACCGCAGTCCACTGCACCCCTCCGCCGCCCCACACCGAACCTAGGGTTATTGTGCGGTTCGGACCCCGGTGGACCCCCTAGGGAACGTCTCACACCAGACGTGTGTAACCCCTATGTTTGCGTGGTAGAGTAATGGTGGCGTACGCGTACGTGGAGAACTTGGTTGCGCAGCAATCACCGACTGTGGCGGAATAAGGGGAACCAGCCCGCATTCGCCGAGGCAGATGGAAAACCACCTAAAAACCATCCACAGGCTGGCCGGTTCACCAGACCTCGACACAAATCCGCCGGGCGGATTCATGCCGGGGACCAGGCGCTCCTTCCCGTCCGAAAAGCCGTGCGTTAGACCGCGCGGCCAACCTGGCGGGCTTCACATTACTTTGGACGTCGAAGTTTGAATGTGGATCATGTCGTCCAGGTTAATGAAACTAACACTTTCAACAGTTTATTTCCAGGACTAATAAATGTGGTTGTGGTCAATTTTTTTTCGAGATGTGATAACATAGTCTCAGTGGCGAAGCGAAACAACAGGGCCCTCTCCCTTCCAGTACCAGTGCGTTACAGAGAACACTTTTATTAACTTTCACACTGCATGCAGAGGATTAGAACATTACTCGAAGTGGTTACCGATCAGCCATGGCCACTGTGTGCAACCGCTCCATACGCTTGAAAACACCGCCTTCTTATTGCATTCTGCTGATTTGCAGAAGGTATTCGTGCCCTTATAGTATTGATATTTTAAAAAAATTGTAGCTAATTAATAAAAAGCTTATAAACTTTCAGTAATCGTTCGATTCCATTAAATCTGTCTTTAAAAAATATGTCACTCCTCTAAGTATGGATCACACAAAACAATACAGTACAACATATATCAATTTACTTACAATAATTATATAGTTCACAAATATATAAAATATATCTCGTTTTCGTTTCTATCTGAATGCTTAACATACTGCTCATGAACACAGTACAGTTTAGATTACGTTTTGTGTTGAGTGGTTTTGACGACGAGTAACAGTTAAAGTCGGAGATAGCCATCATTCTCTCCATGTTTTAGACCGAAAGACTGCTTAATTTGGTCGAAACAGGTCGTAGCAATTTAGATACTTGATAAAGACTGTCTTTTGCTAATTCAGTTAAAAATCTTTCACTGTTCCATTTTCGGGATGTTACACTGCAATAACAAATAGTTGTTTCATACCATTTGTTTATCTACTTATTACCGCAGAGTAATTACAGGTAGGAAAACGAAGGATAAGAAAACAACGTTTTAAAATCTTGGAACGTATTTAGATAATCGCTGCTGATGTATTTTTACGCGCTCATGTCTAATTTCGTTTCTCATCAAATTGTTGCTTTGGTAAGACGCATGAGCCTGCACACAATGATGAAAGAAGCAGTCGATGTGTTTACCAACAGCCAAAATGTCTGCGGTAGAATTCGCTCCCGTTATGCAACATGCACTAAGTTCCGCAGTGACGAAGGTACTTTACTATGCAGGTTCTTCGAGGCACATGTCTTCGTGACCATCTGAGATATCGTAACGCTGTTAGCATGTGTAACGATTCCGAATGATTATGCAAACGGCGATTGGAATTGAACAACATAACATAGTTAGTTTTTAGAATATTTAGTCGGTACTTGGAGGTTAGAATATTTAGACGCTACTTGGAAGGACATCGCCATTAAGAATTTAAATACACGTATCACTGTAGAACATTGATACTATATATTTCAGGTATTAATAAAATACATTGTTCCATTCCTTATCGCTCCTTGCATTCCACTCGGTGCTTTCAGATTTTCTCGCAGGATATTTCCTACTTTTTACACATTTAGTTAAGGATATACAAATATTCTGTTATAGACTGTACTACTGTTTATATTCGTTCTTCTCGTTTCACATATTTTTGCGTCACTCACGTTTTCATAATTCTGTGTACACCATTATTCGAAGTAAAACACAAATACTGCATCTAAGAACCATTTTCACAACAGCAGACGTACACAATAATAACGTAATAACACGATTTTAAATGCCTGCATTTCGATTAAAAGAACTTTGTGACTGACTTTTCAGCGAGTCGGGTGCAAGTAGCCAGCCGTTAGACAATCGCCGGCCTTGGTGGCCGAGTGGTCCTAGGCGCTTCAGTCTGGAACCGCGCGACCGCTACGGTCGCAGTTTCGAATCCTGCCTCGGGCATGGATGTGTGTGCTATCCTTAGGTTAGTTAGGTTTAAGTAATTCTAAGTTTTAGGGGACTGATGACCTCAGATGTTAAGTCCCATAGTGCTCAGAGCCATTTGAACCATTTTGAACGTTAGACAATCGTAGTTCTTCCTCAAGCGCCACGTGCTCGCCGTGTTGCCTGCTCTGTACGTGCAGTCAGAGCCATGTCGAGCTGGCCTTGGCTGTCTACAACGCCCACACATGGCTCCCACAGAATCACAACGAAATTTGCGTATGCCATTTTCGCCGGGAGAGCCCGTTCGGGGGGTTCAGCCACGTGGAGGAAGACTTTATTGAATGCCACTTGATTGATGATGAAACGATAATGAGGACAACACACTCACCCAGTCCCTAGCTGAGAAAATCCCAGATCCCACCGGGTCCCATGAGCGAGACTGACAAATGCTAACCATAACTCGTGTCATGTACTCTGTCGATTACAGAGTTGTTTTGAGCGAAGTACAGTTACCGTAACCGACTGACAGATAAGAACAGTGTCCACAAAGGGACTTGCAGATTTTCGCATAACTGCATTCGTGAGTAGATTTCTTTTCTTTGAGTAGATTTTTGATATAGTCCAGTGATACACCCATGTCTACGCCTTACTCACCAAGCCACCTGCTGGTGTGTGGCAGAGAGTACTTCTAGTACCACTAACTGATCTCCCCCTTCCCAGTCCCACTTGTGAATGGCGCGTGGGAAAAGAGATTGTTCGTAAGCCTTTGAATAAGCTCCAATTTCTCCAATATTCTTGTCGTGATCACTTTGCGGGGAGGAGCAGTATGATGTCCCGGAAAGACTGTCTCGAAATTTCAGTAGCAAACCTCTCCGTGACTCACAACGCGTCTCTTTTACGGTCTGACACTGGAGTTTCTTGAATATTCTGTAACGCCCTCGCAAGACTGAACGATACCGTGTCGAAACGCGCTGCTCTTCGTTGTCTCCAGAAATTTCTCATCGATAGTGTTGTTGTACAGTAGTGGATTTCCTACTGACGCGCAATATGTTACATTTATTTACGTTGAGGATCAACTTCCATAACCTGCTCCATCCATCTTTCCTTTGCTGGTTGTTGTGCAAATCGTTACTATCTTCTGGCGTTGCTACTTTCTTATAGACAATCGCTTCATCTATTAACAGTCATAAAGATCTTCCGACGATTTCTACTAGATCATTTGTATACGTTGTGTAAAGTAGCGGTCCTACCATACTTCCTTGGGGTACTCTAGAAATTACGTTGAATCGTTCCATTAAAAGTGACGTATTGATTTCCGTCTGCAAACAAGTCTTGAATCCAGACGCGAATCTGGTCCGATACTCGGTGAGCTCGTATGTTTTTCATTAAAGGAAACCTTAATTGGAAGGACATTTAGAAAAAATAACAGATCTACTAAGGAGACCGCCTACACTACGCTTATCCGTCCTCTTTTAGAATAATGCTGCGCGATGTGGAGTGCTTACCAGATAGTGAACGGGTTACCTTCCCCGTTGTTATCCATTTTCTCTCTCTCCTAATCTACGTTAGAGGGTGGCGGTTGCGTCTGTGCCAATGCATTTCATATACACGCTACTTACTCGCTTGGGCCGCGCGGGATTAGCCGAGCGGTCCAAGGCGCTGCAGTCATGGACTGTGCGTCTGGTCCCGGCGGAGGTTCGAGTCCTCCCTCGGTCATGGGTGTGCGTGTTTGTCCTTAGGATAATTTAGGTTAAGTAGTGTATAAGCTTAGGGACTTATGACCTTAGCAGTTAAGTCCCATAAGATTTCACACACATTTGGTCTCCCCATGGGGTCCACAACTCTTTTGTGGATACGTGCGTAGTGAGCACGGGACCCCGAGCTAATGTGGCCTTCCTTCCTTTCCGGGCTGCATACCTTCCCTTTCCGCATCCTTCCCCATCCCGCATCTTCGCCCCTCCTCCCCTCACCTCTGGCTCTTTGCTTCCCTTTCTCCCCATCTGGGAGTATGGTTTGTGCCTACGTCCGGAGACGGACGCTCGAAACTGTTCCAACTTCCTTGCTTTCTCCACTTGCAAGTCTTCGTCCTTCCTCTGTCCTTTTCTTTTCCTTTCCTCTTCTCTTTGCCCTTTCCTCCGCTGCGGCGTTTGAGACCCCTCTTCTTTCCTTTCCTCTTCTCTTTTTTCCTCCCTGTGTGTGTCTGAAGGCCGACCCACGCACCTCCATGCGTAGCTGGTGACGGGGTAACGCGTAATTCCCCGCCCCGGGTAGACAGGTAGGACACGTATGTACCCCTGGTAACGGCCAGGCCCAGGGAGGGGTGATTACCCGAGCTGATACCTTCCGAAAGTGCCGATTGGTCCCTCCGTCCGTTTGTCGGGAGGTGTGAACAATCACCTAAGGTGGGAGTGCCCTCAGTGAGGGCCCCCACAAGGGAGGAGCGCGCCATCGGAGACGCCGGTAATCATGGGGGATTCTTCCGCAATGGTTTCCTCACCTTCCACTATGTCTGCTCACAAACGTAAGTATACTGAGTCTCAGCCACAGACGGTTCTTCCATCGTTGCCACAGTTCCTTGTTGTTTCTCGGTCTGACGAAGGTCACGACTTCTCCACGGTCAACCCTTTCATTATTCAGAAAGGTGTCGACGCAATTGCAGGTCCTGTAAAGTCTTGTTCCAGATTACGGAATGGCACCCTGTTGTTAGAAACACACAGTGCCCTCCAGGCTCAAAAATTGCTGCGTACTTCTCTGCTCCACACCTTCCCTGTCCGGGTGGAACCGCACCGTACCTTAAATTCCTCGCGTGGAGTCGTTTATACACGATCCCTCGATGGATTGTCTGACGAATAAATTCAGCACTACCTGTCTGACCAGGGCGCAACGGCTGTTCATAGAGTTATGAAAAGGGTTGACACAAACATCATTCCAACCCGCACTGTCTTCTTGACGTTTGACAAAGTTCAACTCCCATCGAAAATCAAAGCGGGCTATGAGATAATTTCCGTTCGCCCTTACGTCCCAAACCCTACGCGTTGCTATCGATGTCAGCGGTTCAGTCACACCAGCCAGTCCTGTTCCAATCCGGCCAAATGTGTTACGTGTGGCAAGGATGCCCATGAGGGTGCTTGTCCACCTCCATCCCCTCGCTGCATCAACTGTGTGGGTGACCACGCTGCTTCCTCTCGAGATTGCCCCGTTTTTAAGGACGAAAAGCTCATCCAGGAAATAAGAGTGAAGGAAAAGGTGTCGACCTTTGCTGCTCGAAAATTATTCGAACAGTCGACAGCCCACCGTGCCTCAGACAGGAAAATACAGCACTGTCCTTGCTTCTCCTCGGCCAACAAAGGAGGCGGCCACGCAGACTTGCGACCTCACCTTTAGTGCCACGGTCGTCAGATCGGCCAGCGCAAAGATCGCCCGTTCAACCTCACCACTTTCGCCTGCCCACTCTATGGCTCACCCTTCATCGGGTTCTGCTAAATCTCGAGCCCAAAAGTCAGACACCAAGCCTTCCAAAAAAGAGCATACTCGTGAAGAGTTTTTATGTACCGCAACTTCCCAACCATCGGTTCCTCCTTCATCTAAACATCATACTTCTAAGAAGGCTACAAAGAAACCCAGTTCCTCTCCTTCTCCGCCAAGGCGTGTCCCATCTACAGCACCACCTGGCGGAAATCGCCCTCGGCCGTCTTCTGTGTCGCCGAGGCGCACTGCTGGTGGCCGGTCAACCGGCCGATCGCTGGTGGCAGGAGCTGCTCCTGACCAACCTATGGATCAGGATCTTCTGCCTTCGGCTGACTGCCATTCCATGCTGTCGGTCGCTAGCTCCGAGCAGTCTTTGAGTTGACAGCAACTTTGGTCACATTCCTCCATTTTCTGTTCACCCCATGTCCATTATCCACTGGAATATCCGCGGCATTCGAGCCAATAGGGATGAATTGTCGATCTTCTTACGATCCTACTCGCCGGTCATCTTCTGTCTTCAGGAAACAAAGCTGCGTCCCCATGACCGCTTTGTTCTCCCTCATTTTCAGTCGGTCCGATATGATCTCCCCTCTGTTGAAGGTTCTCCAGCCCATGGAGGACTCATGATTCTTCTCCACGATACTCTCCATTATCACCCAATCCCCTTAAACACTTCCTTCCAAGCTGTCGCCGTCCGTCTTTCCCTTTCCGGATACACGTTCTCTCTTTGTACTGTATACATTCCATCGTCCACACCAATGGCACGAGCTGATCTTCATCTTCTTGGTCAGCTTCCACCCCCCTATTTGCTGGTTGGGGACTTCAATGCCCACCACCAGCTTTGGGGATCTCCACATCCTTGTCCACGTGGCTCCATATTGCTAGACGTCTTCCACCAAGCGGATCTAGTTTGCCTCAACACTGGGGTCCCCACATTTTTGTCTGCCTCCACGACAACTTTATCTCATTTGGACCTTGCGGTCGGTACTGTTCCGCTAGCTCGGCGCTTCGAATGGTTCGCCCTTGATGATACACACTCGAGTGACCACTTTCCATGTGTCCTCAGACTGCAGCCTCAACTGCCATATATGCGCCCGCGACGCTGGAAGTTTGCCCAAGCCGATTGGACACTTTTTTCGTCTCTAGCGACATTCGATGACCGTCGCTTTCCCAGCGTCGACGATGAGGTCACACATATTACCGACGTTATTCTTACAGCTGCGGAACGTTCAATACCACGCACCTCCGAATTGCCCCGGCGCCCCCCAGTTCCTTGGTGGAACGAGGCATGTCGTGGCGCACTACGTGAGCGGCGACGTGCTCTTCGCATTTTCCGTCACCATCCTACTTTGGCCAACTGTATCCGCTATAAGCAGCTCCGTGCGGGATGCCGTCGCGTCGTCCGCGATAGCAAGAAGGCAAGCTGGAAATTCTTTATTAGCTCATTTAACACCTTCACTCCCTCCCCGGAAGTTTGGAGTCGGCTTCGACGGTTCTCAGGCGCGCCTAGTTTCTCCCCGGTCTCTGGGCTCACTGTTGCGCATGATACATTAGTGGACCCCGTCGCAATTTCTAACTCATTGGGCCAGCACTTTGCTGAGATTTCGAGCTCTTCCAATTACCCGCCACCGTTTCTCCCGAAGAAACGTGCAGCGGAAGCGCGACCTCTTGCTTTCTCCTCTCCAAATCGCGAAAGCTACAATACTGTTTTCTCCATGCGGGAACTCCGACATGCACTCTCTTCTTCTCGCTCCTCCGCCCCAGGACCGGATGGTATCCACGTCCAAATGTTGCTGCATTTATCAACCCATAGTCTGCGTTACCTCCTTCGCCTTTATAATCGAATTTGGACCGACAGTACTTTTCCCCGACGATGGCGGGAAGCTGTCGTCGTTCCTGTTCCGAAACCTGGAAAGGACAAACATCTCCCCTCTAGCTATCGCCCCATTTCTCTCACGAGTAGTGTCTGTAAGGTTTTGGAGCGTATGGTGAATTACCGTTTAGCTTGGTGGCTGGAATCCCGCAGTCTTTTAACACCTGCCCAATGCGGATTCCGAAAGCATCGTTCTGCAGTTGACCATCTAGTTGCTCTCTCCACTTATATCATGAATAATTTTCTCCGGAAACGCCAAATAGTAGCAATATTTTTTGATCTCGAGAGAGCATACGATACCTGTTGGAGGACAGGTATCCTCCGCACACTGTTCTCTTGGGGCTTTCGAGGTCGGCTGCCCCTTTTTCTTCGCGAATTTATGGCAGAGCGCACATTTAGGGTGCGGGTGAACACTACTCTCTCCCGTACTTTCTCCCAAGAAAACGGGGTACCCCAGGGCTCCGTGCTGAGTGTTGTACTGTTTGTCATTGCCATCAATCCAATTATGGATTGTCTCCTTCCTGGTGTCTCGGGCTCCCTCTTTGTGGACGATTTTGCGATCTACTACAGCTCTCAACGGACCAGCCTCCTTGAACGACGTCTTCAAGGATGTCTCGATCGCCTCCACACTTGGAGCATCGAAACCGGCTTCCGTTTTTCTCCCAGTAAGACCGTTTGTGTTAATTTTTGGCGACGTAAGGAGTTTCTTCCACCCTCCTTACATCTAGGACCTGTCAACCTTCCGTTTTCAGACGTCGCTAAATTCTTGGGTCTTATGTTTGACAGAAAACTATGCTGGTCCTCCCACGTTTCGTATCTTTCGGCTCGCTGTCTGCGATCCCTTAACACCCTCCGTGTCCTGAATGGTACCTCCTGGGGAGCGGACCGACTGGTCCTTCTCCGCCTCTATCGCGCCTTAGTGCGCTCGAAATTGGACTATGGAAGCATAGTCTACTCCTCTGCTCGGCCGTCTATTCTTCGGCGTCTCGACTCTATCCACCACCGTGGATTACGTTTAGTGTCTGGAGCTTTTTACACCAGCCCTGTGGAAAGCCTTTATGCTGAGACTGCTGAACCTCCGCTGTCCAATCGGCGAGCAGTCCTTCTGAGCCGTTATGCCAGCCATCTGTCTTCCATGCCTGCTAATCCAGCCCATGACATATTTTTCGACGCCTCCTTTGATGTAGGGTATGCAGGCCGCCCCTCCTCCCTAGTACCACCGGGAGTTCGCTTCCGTCAACTGCTCCATTCTCTTTCCTTCCGCTTTCCTAAAACCTTCTTGACAACTTGGGGTACAGCACCGCCTTGGCTCCGTCCCCGGATCTGCCTGCTCCGTGACCTTTGTCGATTTCCCAAGGATGGTACTCCTTCACTTGTTTATCGTCGGGCATTTGCTGCTCTATGTGCACAAATGACGGAAGCCACATTTATTTACACCGATGGCTCGAAAACATCGTTAGGTGTAGGGAGTGCCTATGTTGTTGGCGACACCCCAACTCACTTTCGGCTTCCCGACCAGTGTTCGGTCTATACTGCGGAGCTTTACGCTGTTCTCCGGGCTGTCCACTACATCCGCCGCCATCAGCGGATACAGTAAGTTATCTGCTCCGATTCTCTCAGCTCTCTCCTCAGTCTCCAAGCTCTTTACCCTGTGCACCCTCTGGTCCACCGGATTCAGGACTGTCTGCGCTTGCTCCACCTGGGGGGCGTCTCGGTGGCGTTCCTCTGGCTCCCGGGACACGCTGGTATCTGTGGGAATGAGGCGGCCGATATAGCGGCCAAGGTTGCAGTCTCTCTTCCTCGGCCAGCTATTCAGTCGCTTCCCTTCACCGATCTACGGAGCGGTTTATGTCGCAAAGTTGCTCAATTATGGCATGCGCATTGGTCAACACTTCCCCATAATAAATTGCGGGAAGTGAAAGCCCTTCCTTGCGCTTGGACCTCTTCCTCCCGAACGCGTCGTCGGGAGGAGGTAATTTTAGCTAGACTCCGGATAGGGCACTGTCTTTTTAGCCATCGACATCTTTTAAGCGGCGATCCTCCCCCACTCTGTCCTCACTGCTCTCAGCTGTGGACGGTAAGACACCTTTTAATTGAATGCCCCTATTTTAATCCGTTACGCTCCCGTCTACAGCTATCGCCTGATCTATCGTCGATTTTAGCAGACGACACGCGCTCAGCCGACCGCGTTCTCCAGTTTATTAGTGACAGTGAAATGACGTCAGTCATTTGAAGCTTTTTTTTGGGACAACCAACCCCTTTCTGTAGTGGATTTTTAAGCATTCCTTCTGCTTTTAGTTTCTCCAATTTTATGACTTTGTTCCCATTGCTGCTGGTTTTAAATTTCGGTTTTTTACTGTTTCCTAAGTCACAGGCTGGGCGCTAATGACCATAGAAGTTTTGCGACCTAAAACCCAAAAAAAAAAAAAAACACACACATTTGAACATACTCGCTTGGTTGAATGCTCGGAAGGATTCACTGAAACGGAACCGGCCCGAATTTAGTATTTCATTTATTATCGTATTAAGATTTCGCAACGGATAACGCGGGGCAGGGCTCAAGCAACCAAGTGGGCAAGTAACCAATTACCACGCTCCAACATCATCTATGTTCTCTATCCTTGGTAATTTTCATTCCCGCCAGATCGTCATGGCTTCAATTTAGTACTAACATTGTTCTCTACAGAGGATGAGGGTGTTATGATCAGTCATTCAATGCATGAAATTAAATTCATATGAAATTTTTATTATTTACGCAGAAACTTTTACAAATGTTATAAACAATTTTTTACTCGCTACTTAAGGGAACTTATAATTTCAATTAACAAAGCAAAGACGAATAAAATCTATCTTATCTAGCACTGAAGGGGTCCGTATTATCAGATATCTGTTCAACACTCTCGCACTGAAGGTGCTTCTACTATCATAAATGTGGACACATTTAAATTTTTGTGCACTGGGAAAGGGGAGAGATCTACATTGCTGCATCTGTAGTCCGTCTGCTTGGACGGTGATTGAAATTCGCACCCCATGTTGTTACTTAGACCGAATCCGTAAGAATTAATGAACCGCGCTTTGGTTCACTGTCTCCATTACTTCCCAGCACCATTCCTTTAGTAAAAATTATAGAAAATATTCTTGGCGGGAAAAGGGGGGGGGGAGAACAAAGCAGACACAAACATCTCTCGTATACACAAAAAACAATTTCTTTAAAAATAAAACATCCTATAGAATTTGGCACATGCGGATTAACAGTTTACGGCACACGCAATGATCCTCACCTTAACTACGAGTATTTTCGAGAACGAACTGGCAGGTCACTGGCGGTGCAATTCGACACCACGTGGGTGATCGACAGCAACGGCTAATTTTTTTTGTACTCATCCCACTATTCGTTCTTGTTTTCAATCTATACAATTACTCACACGCACAACCTATTATTTACCAATTAGTTAGGACGTGGAGCCTCGTCTAGGTTGCTGCTTCCAAATGGGGGTAGTCATGCATCAAACGAACCGCGCACAAAAGTTATGAATTTGCCAAAAAATTACGTCACACGCTTAGAGCGTATCCTAGCAAGTGTCACACGGAATCATCGTCTACATTTCTCATCAGGGGTTGCAACAACGTGTTAAGCTAACGAGGAGGGGTGACGACGCATGTTACTTTAGCAAGACCAGTATGAAATTTAGAATTGCAAAACGCTACTGCTAGAAGTGGAACTATATGATTTTTTATACTTTTTCTGCTCTCGGGGGTCAAGTCACTAACTGATTGCATTACTAGAAATGGATAACGTGAGCCCCCATGTTCAACTCTGGAAAAGAAACCCTAAGTGAAAATTTTAATTTTACAGGCAAAATGTATCTAAAAAATGAATGGTCATAAGGACATGCTAACTACTTCCGTCCTGAAAAAGAGGGGCTTAATAAGAACATAATAAATTATACCTCATCCAACAAAGAACTTGGCGGCAAAGACGGATATCGCCCTCGATTCCGTCCGCTCAGTTCAGCAGCTTCCCCCAGAGTGTCCCTGTCACGGTAGCCCTCACCGGTTGTTCTTCTTCGCCCTGGAGGGGAGGGGAACCCGTTACCAACTCCGAACTACCCCTGGCAAACAGGTACATCATCGCTGCCTTTACCCCAAATTTATGTTGGCACTATCAGCCTACAGAGTGACCACATGTCTGCCTTCCCACTACCAGAAGACGAACTCTTAATACAAATTCAAAGTTAGTTAACGCAAGGAAACGTAGAGGGATTAAGAAAAGGAAGTGCATATATGTAATTTTGAATTAAGAACAGGTAGTCCATTGCTTCACTCGAGTTATAACATTTCTTAAATTTAGAAAAATGATGAAAGTATCTCAAACATCTATAGTACTCAATGGAATACGACGCCACAAGCTAATTACAATAAGATGGGACTAGCTGCTCCCGCTCAATAGGACTGACGGAGTATATTGAAAAAGTTCAAAAAAGGGCAGCACGTTTTGTATTATCGCGAAATAGGGGAGAGAGTGTCACTAAATTGACACAGGATTTGGGATGGGCATCATTAAAACAAAGGCGTTTCTCGTTGCGGGGGAATCTTCTCACGAAATTCAAATGACCAACTTTTTCCTCCGAATACGAAATTATTTTGTTGATACCGACCTACATAGGGAGAAACGATAACCATGATAAAATATAGGAAATCAGAGCCCGATCGGAAGGATATAGATTTTCGTTCTTTCTGCACGGTATACAAGATTGAAATAATAGAGAATTGTGAAGGTGGTACGATGGACCCTCTGCCAGGCACTTAAATGTGATTTGCAGAGTGTCAACTTAGATATAGATGTAGAAAGATCAGTGCGGGACGGTGTCAAATGCCTTCATGAAGTCAAGTAACCCAGCATCAACCTGAGCACCGTTGTCTACAGCTCTATGTCTCTTGTGAACAAACAGAGCGAGCTCACTTTCGAGAGACTTCTGCAAATTGGATAACTGCTGCTTCTTTTCTCGTGATACTTACATTTACATATTGTGCAAGGTGATTATAATGAAAATCACACTACTGGATCCAGTGTAGACGGAAAACTATTCACCGTATGAGTATTTATTTATTTACTGCCACTAGCCCATTATCAATACAACAGTTTTGTGGGCTGTATTATTACTATTACAAGTCTGCAAGTAAATTTACTGCTATGACAGTGTGCTAATGATTGCAGTTTCTTTTTAGTTCTCTGTTAACATATATGTAGGTTATATAATAAAATACAAAGATTGAAAAACATACATAAATAATGATTAAAGAGAAAACAAATAGTAAAGGAAATGTGAGGGAAGTTAGAGAAAGAGAAAATTTGTCCCTGAAATCATAGCCGTTTCAGTGACGACGGCCAGGAAAACTGCGATCCTGTCATCACTGAAACAGCTTTACAAGTATTTGGTTTTACAACTCATATCTTTCGATTTTACATAGTAGTTTTGCTTCATTAATTGTATTATGAATTAACCATAATCTATGTCAGTGACATTAGATGACGATTAATTAATCAATTAAATTAGGTGGTGTTACGTATATTAATTTATGCATTATTCTCGTCGCTTTTTCAGTAACTTATCTTGCATGTTCGTTGACCTTGTATGGATAATTACATTAATATTTGAATGTCACGTACACTTCCCGATACAGTGTCATTGTCTGTGTCTCTTTTTGTGACACGTGTTTTGTTGTCGTGAATGTGATGCATTTTATAGTGTTCTTAAGTATTGTCTGTAAGCTTCATGAAGAGCGTGAGATACATCTGCTAGTCTGTTCAGGACATTTGTTACGATCTCTTATTGTGTTTCCTAGGACTTGTAATTACACATTCGGTCTTAGGTGTGCCCGTGTGTTGCAGTGGAGGACTACATGTTCAGCGGTACTACACTACTGGCCATTAAAATTGCTACACCACTAAGATGAAGTGCTACAGACGCGAAATTAACCGACAAGAAGAAGATGCTGTGATATGAAAATGATTAGGTTTTTAGAGCATTGTCGCAAGGTTGGCGCCGGTGGTGACACCTACAACGAGCTGACATGAGGAAAATTTCCAACCGATTTCTCATACACAAACAGCAGTTGACCGGCGTTGCCTGGTGAAACGTTATTGTGATGCCTCGTGTAAGGAGGAGAAATGCGTACCATCACGTTTCCGACTTTCATAAATGTCGGATCGTAGCCTATCGCGATTGCAGTTTATCGTGTCGCGACATTGCTGCTCTCGTTGGTCAAGATCGAATGACGGTTAGCAGAATATGGAATCTGTGGGTTCAGGAAGGTAATACGGAACGCCATGCTGGATCCAACGACCTCGTATCACTAGCAGTCTGCGTGGCTGTAACGGATCGTGCAACCACGTCTCGATCCCTGAATCAACAGATGGAGACGTTTTCAAGACAACAACCATCTGCACGAACAGTTCGACGACGTTTGCAGCAACATGGACTATCAGCTCGGAGACCATGGCTGCGGTTTCCCTTGACGCTGCATCACAGACAGGAGCGCCTGCGATGGTGTAATCGACGATGAACCTGGGTTCACGAATGGCAAAACGTCATTTTCTCGGATGACTCCAGGTTCTGTGTACAGCATCTTGATGGTCGCATCCGTGTTTGGCGACATCGCGGTCAACGCCCATTGGAAGCGTGTATTCGTCATCCCCATACTGGCGTATCACCCGGCGTGTTGGTATGGGGTGCCATTGGTTACACGTCTCGGTCACCTATTGTTCACATAGACGGCACTTTGAGCAGTGGACGTTACATTTCAGATGTGGTACGACCCGTGGCTCTACCCTTCATTCGATCCCTGCGAAACCCTACATTTCAGCAGGATAATGCAAGACCGCATGTTGCAGGTCCTGTACGGGACTTTCTGGATACAGAAAGTGTTCGACTGCTGCCTAGGCCAGCACATTCTCCAGATCTCTCACCAATTGAAAACGTCTGGTCAATGGTGTTCGAGCAACTGGCTCGTCACAATACGCCAGTCACTAGTCTTGATGAACTGTGGTATCGTGTTGAAGCTGCATGGGCAGCTGTATCTGTACACGCCATCCAAGCTCTTTTTGACTCAATGCCCAGGCGTGTCAAGGACGTTATTACGGCCAGAGGTGGTTGTTCTGGATACCGATTTCTCAGGATCTATGCACCCAAATTGCGTGAAAACGTAATCACATGTAATTTTTAGTATAATATATTTGTCCAATGAATACCCGTTTATCATCTGCATTTCTTCTTGGTGTAGCAATTTTAATGGCCAGTAGTGTACATTCACCACATTCACGGGTGTCAGTTTCTTTTGGACGTACACGATGGAGATGGGTAGCAGAAGGGCCATGTCCCGTCACGAAATGGGTCATTCCTTTTGTGGGATCAGTGGATTTTAGTGTTGTGCGTTGTCGTACATTAGAGAAAAAAGAGTACACAAATCGTCTGTTGTGTGTCCGGTACCACTTCTCATGCCTTCTCTCAGTCCGCCATATGGTAAGCTGTCTTCGGTATGTTACGCTGCGGTCGGCCGGTGTGGCCGAGCGTTCTAGGCGCTTCAGTCTGGAACCGCGCGACCGCTATGGTCGCAGGTTCGAATCTTGCCTCGGGCATGGATGTGTGTGATATCGTTAGGTTAGTTAGGTTTAAGTAGTTCTAAGTCTAGGGGACTGATTACCTCAGCTGTTAAGTCCCATAGTGCTCAGAACCAAGCCAAAACATTCACAGGTAAAAATAAACAACACGGTAACTAAGGGAAATCGATAAGTAACTGCTCTGATGTAAACTTATAACATCGTTGGTTAAACGTCAAACAAAAAATTTGTCACACACAACAAAGAAAATTCAGGCTATAACTTCCAACAAATAAAGCCTATGAAAGCTACGTCATAAAATAACTTTAAAAGACGTAAGAAAAACACTTGAGTGACTAACCAGCGATGTTATAGGTATGTTAAGAATTATATAAATTTATGGTTGTCGATCTCATATATGACAAGTAGGCTACCATCTGCCATAGAAAATAGCCTATAATAAAACCATTACATTCAGATCGCCTGATGATTGCAATAGTGCTGAAACAGGCCTGTCGGGATTAAATAAACATCTCAAAATAGAAGCTGCTTTTTGGACTTAATTCATAATGATCCAATTAAGGTTTAGTCATTGCTGTTATTTCTTTCCTTGTAACATTGTACTGAGCAGTGGCTACACGGGTATATAAAACTGAAATATACACGGTTATAGAAAATTGAAATATTCGTTTCAAGTTCTGAAAAATAACAGTGTTTCGCTTGGTGACTTTTGATAACAGGGAAAGTAACATAAGAATTGCCCACTGTCCTTAATTTATAAAGGAAGTGTGTCGGTTCCGTAGCAACTTGAAAATTGTGTGTCCCACGAGATACGAATATTCAGGTTTGGACAGTGCGGTACACGGATACTGAAAATCCGTCGGCCTCTGATGTAGAGAACATGTAGGACGCATGCTGGAGAAGAACAGATACCTGTCAGCTATCACCCAAAATTGTACCAGATCCCAGCACAGCTATTTCTCTGTGAAGGCATCTACCTCAAACAATGGTCTTGCACGTCCTCACAGAGAGAATTCTCTGTCGTTGTCCAGTGTGTGTAACGGCTCCTCATAACCTCTGTATCCAAACTGTAAAGCAGTTTTCTGATTTCTTCAAGTTTCTTTGAAATATGTATTTAATTTCAGATTTTTTTTAGTTACAAGCTTTGACCACTGCAAACGTGTCGCCGCTACACTTCATCTTCTTCAGTCGCCTTTCGGTTATCCTGTTTTGGAAGTGTACTCTCTTCATTGATTACAGTTATGTCGTGGACAAAAGTAGGTTATGCAGCAATTTTTCACCAGATGGAAGATCATCCAAGAGTTGCCATATCATAACATGTTTTTGTTGTTATCTGGTGGGTTTATTTGTTCTGATAAAAATATCAGAACGGCTCCGCATACCTGCATACCTACAACTGCAAAAGACAAAGTTTGTAGATGGACCCTGTGTGGTTCCCGAAGCTTTGAATGTGAGCTCGTGCAGCCCAGTTCTCCCCCGCATTTGGCAGAATTTGCCTCCGGCCCGGATGCACGTGTTCCCCAGTCGCAGCGAAACGCACTGCGGATTTCGCCTTATTCCAGGCCGCTATAACTCTCACGCTGGACCATTTCCAGTTTGAAATCACAACTTGGCTTCGCACTGTCTCTCTACTGCGACAAACCTAATGCTGATTTACTGAAGGCAGCGGGCATTCTTACGGGAAAAGAGTGGCATGGATAGCTTTAACTCACTATAAATGAAAATAATACATAAATGACCACTCGTTTATTTATTAACTTCTGGTCATTACCTTTCACACGGTGGCAGTGAAATAAATAAAACGGCAAGTGATAAACATATTTTTCGGAGATACATGCCTTAGAATTGTTTGGGTACAGATGCTGTTTGCAGGTCAATGATAAAGACCGTATTGTATCGACTATTTCTTCACTATGTCGTGAATGTCGATGAAATTTCAGACTCCAAAAGACAGCCACGCGTGAATTTAATCATTTAGATATTTTCAGTTTTATCTAACTAACACTTTCATCGTAGAAACTGGTGCTACATGAAGACAGTTATAAAAGACTAACAGGCCTTCTTCTGGCTGACAATGTGTAAGCTTCTGATATGTAACGAAAATTTTGCAGTTTAAACTTCCGTTTCAGAAGCATCTAAGTGTTTGCTCACATAACGTAACTGAGACATTAGCATTTTCTTGCCAATGTTCGCTGGTTGCCTACAGGATCTAATAATTCCACGGAATTAATAACATAATTTATAAATTCCTCTTTGCTGTATCTTATGACAATGTTTGTGTGACGACCGCATTTTGTAAACATCCCCAGGCTCCTTTGGTATTCAGTGCCCATTCATAAACAGGTCACGGTTTCTGCTGCAGACATTTTATTTGCTGTTCTGGATTCCGTCCATAATGGAAGAAAAATGAAGTGTTTGCAATCCCCACCAGTTTGCAATTATGTAGAATACATTGGAATTTTCTCGTATACGTCCTACTCGACATGTTTCCAAAACACAACTGATGAAAAACTACACATAGTGTATGTTTTATATACTACTATTTTTTCACACAAATTTATTATGACGAGAAGCAATTTTTTAAATTGATGACTTCAAGTAAATATCTAAATACTTTCATTGGGATAATTATAGTGCAAATGATATTAAATATAAGTTCTGTTGTTTCGATTTGAGTGCTGTGGTAACGGTATTTCTCCGATAAATTTTCTTAATTTCAAGGATTTTAGTTATTTTTTTTACAGACAATAAACAGTCGGAATAGCTCGCTATATGCATAAAAGCAAGCATAATAATAATATTTTATATAAATTCTGTTTTGTAATACGTAAGAGAGCTAATTCGTAAATTAAATGAAGTCTTAAACACGAAATAATTGATAAATGCAGGTAGGAAAGAAAGATATTATTGGCTTATTATGGTTCAAAAGACAGCTAAACGTGCTGAAAATAGTTTCTGTTTTACCAAAATTATACACTAAAGTTATATTTGATGTATTATAGACGTATTGTGAACAGTACAACTCTCACAAATTAAACTAAAATATTATTTCATTATAACCCTGTTCTCAAATGACTAGTTTGGATGTTAATAACAATGGTATGGTAACTTGAATTGATAAGAAGGTATTTTGATATTGAAAATTATTCATTTAGTGAAATGCACAACAAACGTCTTGTATGGTTTTCACCAGCCATATCAAACTACGTCCTTTACGTGTTAGGCGTTAGCAAATCATCTGCAACTTTACAGCGGTGTGTCACTGATGTAAGGCTGCACTTTAGCTGATTGTCAGTGAAATGCAGAACCAAGCATATAGCAATATCATTCAATATAATTAACAATGCAGATTTCACAGCCTCTTTCGTACGATGTTTATTAAATAATTTGTAATGTTCATGTAGTACAAACCGTGGCGGAAATTTATTCTGTGGTGGTGTTGTCGGTAGGATGGGCCTGCGGGCTCCACATAAGTTGTCTCTGGACAGCAGTGTTGGAAGATTATTTGGTTATAAATCTATTTTCTGATCGTATGTGTCAGCTTAAGATTCGTGAGCTGCCACGTCTCTTTCACCCAACTTCTCAGTAATCATTATGCAGCTTAGCAAACGCCGTTCCAGTCTCTCCTTTACTGCCTCCGAGTCTCCCGAAAAAGTCTTGCTAACAGTACCGATGATCGGTCCAGACAGTATTATATCTCAGACAAGGAAATAATCTGATTAGTAGCAGCATCCTAACAATATGAAGCGAGAGTAAATTGAAATGTGGCTTGACAGAACATCGACAATATCAACAACAGCAGGCTAAAACAATCGTCTTCCGGTAACGATGTACTCTCACTTACAGTGGAGAAAGGGAGCGGAGGTATGCAAGTGCCACATTCCTCAATCTCCAGCCAGAGGCGACAGTTAGTGTTGTTATGGCGAAGTCTCGGCACACGCATACAGTCGCTGAAATGCAGCACATCTACCAAAACCGATGAACAGCAACGTTTTCATCAAAATAAGTCTTTACACAAACCTAAATTTATTATATAACATTATAGTAGCGAGGAACTTTAGATTCATAGGACTTGAAGCGAAGAAATCTCCAGCACGTTGGGCTACAGAATGTAATAATCATAACTCAATCAGACAACAGACTACTACGTACAATTATGATTTCTGCTCTCAAATGTTCAAATGTGTGTCAATTCCTAAGGGACCAAACTGCCGAGGTCATCGGTCCCTAAAGTTTCACACTACTTAAACTAACACTAAGGACAAAACACACACACACACACACACACACACACACACACACACACACACACACACACTCACACATACACATACACACACACACAAACACACACACACACACACACACACACACACATGGCCGGGGGAGGACACGAACCTTCAGCGGGACGGGCCACGCATCGGCGACATGGCGCCTCAAACCACGCGGCCACTACAGTTGGATCTCTGCACTCGATGAAAGTACTGTTTACAGGAGTTTTCCAATGATTTTATGAAATATGCGATCTAGTATCACTCTGCTTGAGAGCGACCCTGTAATGTGACCGTTTGTTAACTGTTTCTGGCTCTCTAGTCGTTGGATCGCTGTCAGATTAGTCACTTAGAGTTTCCAGTGCTTTCCAGTATATCTCCAGTGCACGCAGAATACACGCTTAGCTCTAATCGGGCCACCTGAATTTACATCAGATGAAAAGGTATATTTTTAAAATGAATTTTTATTGCTCCAGATAAACAACAATAAATGGGCACAATCGCGGGTTCTAGTAAGTCCACAGACCGAATTTCAGCTGCCAAAGGTTCGTACAATCTTGCCCCGTGTATTTCAGAATGTTCAACGAAGTCTGAATACTGACTTCAGAGTCCCTGTAGGCTGATAAAACGCCACAAATTTAAAGTAACGATCGCCAGTGCTCACACTAACTAAATGCAAGTACTCATGATGACTAACACTCTACATTAATCCACTGAGCCCCACTCTGCCGTATTCGCAACCGTCAGTTTTCAAAGTTCAGGTAAACTGTGACGGTTTAAGAGCCCGTACTGCTCGAACGAAACTCTAAGTCGTTACAAAATCGAGAGGCCGAGATGCTGCGCAAAGACTCATAGATTTTTCCTCATATATTTCCAGAATCTAACTGCTTCACCGCATCTTTCGTGCTGTCCCTTAACACCTGAGTTTGGATTTCCCATACAATTTTGAAATATCTCTCCTCAGAAGTCTATAATTACAGTCTTCAACATTTATAAGTGTCTTCCCTGCTCGGGAATATACATAATGAGTGAGTACAGGTTCTACACACATGGTTGACGACAAATGAAAGTTTGGATCTGGCCGTTAAACGTGATCGGATAGCTTAATGGTTCGCCTAATGGTAATGTGCCTTCTTACTTGGTTGTTGCCGGCTGCAGGGTGTCGCCATATGCGATGCCCAACCGCGCACTTGTTCAGGTTGTGACCAGGAAGGCCATATTCATTCGAAATTTATCCGACACAGACTGGTTCAAACGCCGATCGGAGACTCGCTCTCCCTGCGATTCCCACTGTGTTACCTCTAATAGTGTCTTATGTGGCCGCAGTTGGGCTGCCTAGTGCGCCCACGTGAATCGGTCGGCACCGGCGTCGACTCCTGTCGACGATACAGTGGACACTTTGCCTGTCTCTCCTGCACTGTCGCAGGCGGAAATGCCAGCGGATGATGGCAGTCAGCAACAGTAAGTCGTCTTTCCTTACACTATGGCGTTGGTCATGGAGCTGTACCGACCTCCGCTTTTCTGCCGTCTGGTCACATGTCGTACGACAGCCCTCCGCCATCCGACGTATAAGAGGATGTTAGGAAGCAACAGTCGCTGAAGATACGAAAGAGACAGCTTCGCACCCCTCCTGATGATTGCCTCCATTGAACGTGTGCACGGGATGATGGCCCTCCTACTGATGATGCACTGTCCTCTGATTCCCTGGCACCTGATGATGCTACGTCTGTCTCTGCCATTGTCTTCAGTCGTAATCCACCTACGAACATCAAACCATGCGGTTGCCCCCCCCCCCTCCCTCCCATTTCTGCGTCTGACGCAACCTGTGGGCGCACCTCTGAATGTGTTTCACTAAATCGGCACGTTGAGACGTCTGTCTCCTGGGCGGACGACGACGATGCTGAAGATGGACGTCCTGGAGATGTACAGGGTGATGGAACTCCTTTTGTGGTGTCGACTGCCTCCCTGTCCCAGTGATGTGCCATTACATGGGTGCCTAGTGGGGAGCTCCCCAAGCTTCCCCCATGTTTGCGCTGCCCACCCATCTGGTGATGGCAGCTTTTCAATCTTCTCACTTAGTTGCGATCAATGTCAATACCATTCGCGCTGGCCATAAACTGACATTACTCCATGAAATGCTACATGGTGCAGACGTTGACGGTGTATGTTGCAGCCTTTTGTGCCTCCCATGGCTTTATAGTACATGTCTCCCAATCTTCCCCCTCCAGTCATGCCGATCCTCTTACATGATAGTATCCTCGCTGATGCAGTTGCCGACCTTCCGGATTCCCGTAGGTCCTTTACGTATGGTGGCATCATGAACATCAACGTGTATGTAGCATCTGGTTTGGGTCGCCGACACGAACGTTTCAGTTTATTCTCCGAGACAGTCACGCATCTCTTCCTGGGTTCTCAGGCTGCACTGATCATGAGAGGCCTCTTCGACTCCACCCAAAGGCAAACTGAGGCGTCAGTCTCCATGCATGGCACTTGCAGCAATTGTCCAGTGCCTCAACAGTGTGGACTCTTGGGAGAATGTACATGGCGATCATTTGGGGTTTACCCATTTCACTAGCCATTCTTCTAGTCACCTCGTCGTGTTTATATCTCCCGCAATAACGTAGGTGGAATGTAGGCTGATGACGTCTGGCACGCTGTGTCTTCTGACCATGACGCCTATATCTGAGTCATCAATCACTGCCGCCAAAAAGTGTAGCGCAGCCAGGTACCATGGAAACCGATCACGATCCATCTTGATTCATCTGCTTACTGGTTGCTCATCAAGAGCATGTGGAAAGCCTGTCTCGATGTTGTGATGCATGTCAGTCTGCCCGGCATGGTGAGTCCTTTGTGCAAAGCCTGACCTACGTAAGGCCCGGACTACTTACGGAAGGGAAGTCGTGATGCTGTGGCAAAAAACTCAGGATTTCTATTTCACCATTCTCCGGGAATGTACTATGATGCCACATTCACCAGACCATCTGGATATGGTGAATCATGTCAAGGCACAGTTCACTGCCCTCTCTTAGGCCACCTTGAAGGAACTGTGGTCAGAGCACAGTCAAACGAAAGGTTAGTGCAGGGGTAGCTGTTTATGCACCACGTAATAGAGGAGCGACGATGCCATCGGAGGACTTGGGTTAAAGATCTTACTATTGATGATGGACGGAATTTAGATACCCAACGCGATACTGAGACTGCCCTACGTGTACAGTATGTTACACTACACACAGAACAACGTCACCACGCTGCCACCACTGCAGCAGTCTCCCTACTCTGCTCTGGATGTATCCGCTAGCCACTGCCAGGAAGAACGAAGTCAATGATGCTACCAATACAGGTTCTATAAACAAGTCGACCAGCCCTGATGCCCCGCACTAGAGTTTTATCGGACATTTCGTCCCCTATCGTTGCCAGCGTAGACCAAAATTTGTCGAGACCTTATGTCACCTATCGTGCAGGTCCCCTACAGTTTCATTGACAGTCTCCTCAATCCCACCTACAAGTCTCGGTGTGTATGAAGGATACGCGATCATCGCCCCTTGACATTATTCAACACTGCAACGAAGATCTTTACTCGGCTGTTGGCTGAATGGCTTAGAAGAATAGCTCAGTACTTTTTTTCTCCTTATCAGACATCTTTGGACGGTGCCAATAACATGTGTACTGCCTTCTGTCGCTATGGAGACATAATCACTCTTGCTTACGTTCGTCGTTTGCCTGTGATTATGACCGCTCGTGACTACAGTCCAGACTTTCGATCGGGTCAGTCACGACTGCCTGGAATGGGTAATCTGCAATATGGGGTAGCCTGAAACTACCGTCGGCGCTGTAATGCGTCTCCTTCATGGAGCGACGTCCAGTGGTCTCTACATTGGCCGTCTCTCCCTTCCCATCTTCATCCGTCGTTGGTGTTTCGAGGCTGCCTGTTATCTGCATGCTTTCGCCATGGAACTATTGCTCTGCGGTCTCCTTCACCACCTTCCTGGGATATCTCTCGGTGGCCGTGTCTTTCGTTACACTGCTTATGCAGGTGGTTTTGTCCTCGTTACTCGTAGTGTTGCTGAGGCTAGAAAGTCCTTGCCATGGGTCACCATCTACAGAGAGTCTCGTACCTGTGGCTGTAGGTATGAGACTTCCTGAGGAAAGCGCTGCTCCATTGCGTGTATTTGCTACTTCCGGTGCTTAGCACTCTATTTCACGGATGATCTACGGGGCACAACTGCCCTGAGTTGCTGGCGATTTCTGTCCCATCTACTGACTGGACTCTTAGGTCATCGTTTAGAATCCCTTGATATTCTGCTACGGACGCAATATGTTAATGTACTTTTGGCGTCACGTATGGCCCACGTTGCACAGATGCACCCCATTCCGCCATCCATTGCCTGCCACATGCTAACGACACTGAGTTCGTACATTTGCTATGGCTTGCGTTTCAAGATCTGGCACGAGACACTCATCCTCCCATCGTACTGGGGCGGTCTTAGGCCTATATCATGTCCCTGACAGAGCGATAGCCCTTTTCGTCAGCTCTCAAATGGTGCAGTGCCTGCATTGTCCCATGTGCCTCACCAGCCTGTTGCTGGAGACCGTAGCTCTAATCTTTCTGTTAGCCCCTATGAAGCCCAACCGCCTTTCTTTTACTTTCTTCTTTTCTTCCTTGAACTGAACTGTGTCCGTAATGCGCTATTGCCAACGCGCTTGGTGTCCACGAGTGTGATCCGTAGGTTTCTTCAGCAGAGCAGGACACCAGATGTCGTTAAGGAGATACAACCTCTCGTCTACTGGAGTGCCATCAGGCGATCGGTATGCACTACTTACCATGCTGGCGTTCTGTTCTGCATGTTACCTTACGGTCATTGGTAAGTAAGTAGCCAGTCACACCTACACGGGTCTCACCTTGCAGACACCTGTGTCGCATGTGAACCACACATACTCCGCTGCTTTAACTGCCACTTCCTGCGTGATGTGCAGGCCTGACCGATTAGGAGGAACCCTGAAATTCTCCACACGATAGAGGGGGTCGAGAAATTCGCAGCCAGCACCGCTGCAGAGTCCTCTTAGCTTCTGGCTTAGACCTTCCACTCTGCTCCAAACCAGAGGACTGCGAACCACCCTGGGTATGGTGCTAGAAATAGTCAGCTTAGCCTGCATCCAATGTGTGATACTAGCTACCTTCAGCAAATCAACCAACCACCGAAAGGAGCCGCGGATGACCTCAAAATCCAATTGGCAGGTATAATTTATGCTGAAATGTGTCACTGTTGGCTGTTAGTTGCACTTAGTGCACTTGAAAGCCGCCTGCAAACCTCTTCCATGTCACGGACGAGACTCCTGGTAAACATACCATGTACACACTGGCATTCTTTCTCGCACTGTGTGCGACTTCCTGAGGGTCCCCACAACCTGCCTGAAGTTGGAGCTCCCAATGATTAGCATATCCTCCGTCTGCATTTTCCCGGACCGGGCAGGAAGCTCGGCAGCTTGCCCGTAGGAGAGGCATCCGGTTCTGGCTCAGAAGTAATATCAACATTGGGTAGCGACATGTACATGTTGCTAAGGCGTGAGGATCCCGGCATGTTGCCTGTTCCCTCCTTCCGCCGTGGACACACGAACCCCCACTTTCCACCACCCATTCTCGAGTGAAGACCAACTGGTCAGATGCTAAATATCAGAAGACGCAGCAACCATCTGGTCACCAGGTGACTCCAACAGCACCAATGGTGTAGCAGGTACCACCACCGGCGCCCTGATGTCGCTGTAATTTTGAGCAGTAGCCATAAAATTGTTGATCCTGGCAAGTTTCTCTACTGAAATTGGAAATATCAACATTTACTTTTTACTAAGGACTCTGCTTGCACAGAAGGTTCTGCAGGAAATAAATACGCTAACACTAAAGTACCGATCTAAATTATACGACGTATGTTGACGCAAGAGTTAGATGGGGACATGTGACGTGCCTCTTCAGGCGGCGGTCGCCTCAAAACAAATTTCCACTAAAATTTACTAAAAAAAAACCTTAGAGTAAATTAATAAACACTAGTCTACATAGTAAAATACAAAGGTACAGTACACTTGCTCTGGGGAATACGAGAGAAACAGATACTAAACTAAATTATTGAGTATTGGATAACTGATACAGCTACAGGCGTCCTCCATGGTCCGCGATAGCGGTTACATAGCCAGTTCCACGGCTGTTGCATGCCGCCGCGCCGTCATGGCGTTTCAGTTTAAGGGCTACCTGGGTATCTGGGAAATATTCCTCATCACACGTTGCTACAACAGAAGCACCCATCAGAATGACCCACGTGTTGTTATTGTTGATCAAATATCGTCGTGTATTGTAATGCAAAAGTTAAAATGTTAAGGAATAATAGACACAGCAGGTTGTTGCTTTTTATCTTAACTGCACGACAGAAAGAAGAGTCTATCGATTTCACATTGATCATGTAACAATCAGAGATTGTAGCTACTTGACATGCTATATGACAGGTTTCTGTTTTAGGTTTTGAGTTGTTTCTGATATACCGGTACATATATTGTCTTCTACTTCCAGGAAATCATATTTTTGTGTTTTTTGCAACTGATACAAGAACAGAAACAAAATGTAGGAGAACATCTCTAACTGAAAATCCAGCTAACGAAGTATCAGAAAACCTCAACAGACGGTTCAAAATGTACGAATCATCTTTAAATTTTGTACAAGTCTCAATACATGTTATTTGGTACTACTCATAGAATTCTCCAACATTTAAAAATGATCTACAAAAGCAATGATATCCAAGAAATAGAATGTGTTCCGTTTTTGGTGCTGCTGACGGATAAAACTCATAATTGGCAAATCGCGATGGAAGGAATTACGTAACGGCCTTAGTTCAGCTACGTCAGGAGTACGTTTGACTACTGTTCCAGGTGATTTAAAAATGAAGAATTTACTATATGTTCTGCATACTTCCATTCAATTTTCCTTGTGTAGGTCCTCTACAGATCTGTAACTGCTTATGTCTATGCACTAGCTTACTAAAAAAATGATAAACGTGACAGCATTACTTAAAATGCGGATATATTCATGAATTATAAAAGCAATGAGCACGAAAATTTCAAGATTAAAGATCGCATTTTATTTGGCCAAAACCGAAGCAAAATGTTGTGACTTGTTATCTGATAATGCAATCAGCTTACGTTCGGATAAACCAACACGGAACTGCAAGTCGCTCTGATCAGCTGGAGTCATATCCCCAATAAACTTCTGCATCAATGAACTGATAAAGTCTGTGTACAAACGGGACGTCATGAGACGTCTCACTCAAAAACAAGAGCGGCGGTCGCACTGTTCGTATCACATGTCTGTCACGTGCTTGCACGTATCCCACTCCAGACCTCAAAAGCAAGCACGCCCTGGACGTTTCCCGTCTCTTCCTTTGTAAATGTCCGAATTGTTTCCATTGCCATATAATGGCCAACAGCTGCGTTTCCACAATGAAAATTCCGAATTGGCACATTCCACTTATAAATGGCGTATATTAATAGGTTCCACATTTTAGCACTGATTCCAACATGATTACACGATACATGAAATCGCACTGGTGCGTGGATTATTAATTAAATTACGAAACAGTCCCCGACAGTAGTATGGCCGACTTTGTTTACATTTGTAATGCAAGTGACGAATGTCAGTGCACCAGCCATGATGTCACTAGCCACATTCCCCTAATCTATGACATCATCATCATCATCATCATCATCATCATGTGACAAGCCACGCCCTCTTTATTTGTGACATCATTCAAAACCCAACAAGCTACACCCCATTTCTTGGAATGGCGGGGCGGCGGACATCAAAACGAAACAGCCAATCACATCATAGTAATTTACAGGCCAATACAACGAAACAGCCAGACACAATGTGGCCCCCAGAGATGCTGTCTTGGTCATGTTTTAAAGTATCCAAACGATCTGAAATTTGCATTATGTTGAAAAATATGT
This sequence comes from Schistocerca cancellata, assembly GCF_023864275.1. Taxonomy (NCBI): domain Eukaryota; kingdom Metazoa; phylum Arthropoda; class Insecta; order Orthoptera; family Acrididae; genus Schistocerca; species Schistocerca cancellata. The sequence continues at coordinate 319,514,862 of NC_064630.1, read as the reverse complement.
AAATATTCTGACATGACTGCTATATTTCCATGTAAAAAATAGATAAGCTCCGTCTGAATTTTGCGCAAATTGCCGTCATGTTCAAAAGTATTTGACTGTATCAAAAATACATAAAGATATTGACAATACCAGAGTACCTTGGTGCTAGTGATCTAGTTTATAGGTGAACATTCATAGTTCGATCCCTGTACCATACTTGGTGTAAGTAGACAAGGCACCCTCAAATAAACTGTTTCCACCCTTGAATGGTTCTATAAAACACTTGATGCTTGTGAAGCGTCATAAAATTTATTCAATGTTTAAAATGTCCAGAAATCTCCCACATCCAAAAAAATGATGCAGGCTGAAGCAATGAATTAAGATTTATACCAGCATTGGGATACTAACCTGACCCTCACACATAGTAGGCAGATGCACCACCATATGTGCCACTCTGGCACTACCGCTAGCACACCTGCACAAAATACCCTAGTGTCTCCCTCGCCGATACAAATTCCAGTTCACACCTCAACCTGTTATTGTTTTACAGCCATAGTGTCAGTGCAGTGCAACACATAGTGCATCTGCTTGGAAGCAGCAGACCGTGGTTCGAATCCCAGTGCTGGTAAAAATTTTAATTCATTGCTTCAGACTACATCATTATCAGAAGCAATATATCTCAGGAACGTCAACTTTATATGATTATCACATCCCATTAACATACAGGCCATTAAAATGAAATGGGCAATTACAATGTTGTTTCCCAGAGAATCAGCAAAACAATGTTTATGTCAATATTATTTCTACCTATAAAATAGCCGTCAAAATTTATATCTGAAACATGACTGTGAACCTTCGAATTCGGTACTCCAATGACATTTAACTGTCTAAACTATTACAAAACACATGTGGATAAAAATGGATGCTAATCATGCAGCTGACATCTGATTTTTAGGCCTACACTTGGTGCAAGGCACAATAGACTCTAAAATTAAATATTTCAGCATCCACGTTGTTCTACAAAACAAATAATGTTTGTCAAATTTCAATATGTTAATTCAACATCTACCAAGTCTGCAAAAAAAAAAAAAAAGTAAGCTTCATCAGCAACACAATGTTTATTTTAAGGTTGTATTTTGTAAACAAAAAGAAAGAAAAAAGTGTAGGGCACACACCAAATGATTGTGACACGTGTTACAATTGTAACTCCACATCTAAAATATCTGTCAAATTACATAAAACGAATGTCGATTGTTTGTTTCCTTGAGTCTACGCTGCTACTTGTGTGAAGAACAGATTATGAGCACATGAGTTTTTTAGACGTCTTGCGATAATGCTTCACCTTACGAAGCATCATTTTGGGGTGGAGGAACCGAAAGCATTATGTTTTAGGAGGGAGAGAAAAAGTTTTGCGAGACCTTTTTGTGTTGTGAAACTTGAATTGTTCGTTCCCGCAGTGCAAAAGGAGACTTACATAATTCACGGAATAGAATACGAATGTAAACATTGGCAAAGAGAGTAGTCCACACACAGTCTTTGCAACAACAAAAAATTGTCAAAATAAGTAAAGGTTACGAGTACAAAGATACACATAAAGGTTGCTTATCATAATGTAATATAATATAATATAGTACAATTGCAGATCTCCGATCACGAACGAAAATTTGATCTTTAAAATTATTCATCAAAATGTGAATGACTTTTAGCTTAAAACACACGAAACTTCATTATTCTAAAAAAATTAAAAAAATACACTTGGCTTGCATGTTGGCACTACTGAAAACGGTTACACGTTAAGCAACACTTGTTGACATCTAAAATTCGATATCTGTACCTCAGTTTTCAAGCACAACGGGCTTTAATAATAAATATTTCCACATCTATACTGTCTCTATTACTTGTCAAAATATACGAAGCTCGCTTATTTGCGCTACTGTATAACTTGCAGATTAGTCAGCAACCTTAATTCGATCTTTGTACTACGCATAAAGAAACCAAAACACGCAAACATTTGCTCTAAAACATTACAAAACACGCATTGGGACTACTACTGGTCTGATTTATAGCTTAAACTGCACTTAGCGACGAGAATTGCCAAAGAACTGTGTTATTCCCACGTCACTAGCACTGATAATATCTCGTGCTCGCAGAAAGCAGTTTCAGCTAGTTTATCATTCATGTGCCCATGCTTGGAACGCATTTATCGCAGCAATATGATCAGAATGCCTACCACCACCGAATGCTTTCTGTTCGTACGTTGAATGGTAGAGGGTGACTTACTCTGCTAAGAAACAGTGCTATCTATACTATTAAAAGTTTGTCTGAGATTATCGCTCATAGTTCACATCGAAAAGTTGAGGCTGCAGTTTGTGTGTCGAACAGCTAACTGGGGAAACAAAAATTTTCAGTTCTTCATATAATTACCGACCTAATTTAAAAATTTAAAACAGCGTCAAAATCTGTTCATTAAGTGGTACAATCTCATGTTAAAATTTGAAACAGTAATTCAAGAACTGCTGTAAGAAACTGTGTGTATCCTGTGAAGTTACGTCACTTACGATTTACAAATTACCTATAAATCAGACCACTAGCACCATGTTACATTGGTATTGTCAATATCTTCACGTATTTTTGATAAATAATCGAATACTTTTGAGCATGACGCCAGTTGATGCAAATTTCAGAGGAAGCTTACAACTTTTTGAGATTGAAATAATGCAGTATTATCAATTTCTTTACACGTTTTCCGATATAACGTAAATTTAGAATTGTCTGGATGGTTCAAAACTTGGCCAAGGTGGCCACTCTATGGAGCAACGTTGTGATTGGCTGATTGGTTTTAATGGCCTACAAATTACTGGGATGTGATTGTCTGTTTCGTTTTAATGGCCGCCACTGTGCCGGTAAATGAGGTATGGGTTATTGAAGTGTGAATGACGCGATGGATAAAAAGGGCGTGGCTTGTTATGTGATGATGATGATGATGATGTAAAAGGTCCATAAGTGGTGACATCTTAGTTATGGTAACTAACATGCAACACGTGACGCCACAAATGTAAACAAAGTATGCTGAAGTACTCAAAACCTCAGATCACTGTTTCATATAAATACCAAGAACACAGGGGGAAATTAATAAAACTTGGGATTAAAATACAATATACTGAAGGCAGTAGTAATCTATTCTTAATCAGGGTATTGATTGGAATAGGGAACCTACCTCTAACTGTTATTTATATTGGAAGAAATTGTAACCGTCCAACTTTATGCTGATTTTTACAGACGGACTAGAGTAAAACACACAAGCGAGACGTCTTTTTGGCTCTGTCATTTGCTACATAGTGTTTAGTTATTTACGTTGGGACATTAATCCTTTAATGACTGTGTGAAAGATATTCATTTAGAGATATTAGTTACTTAGGCATTACGGGCTAGATATCGGAAATGACGTATTTAGTTTTCTCATGGTAACTTTACATCAGATAGTTTCCATGTCAAGGATGGGTCGGTCTAATTTATTTAGGAACACACGCCTTTTAAATTCCGGTTGAAGGACGAATTCCTCGTTCACCGACTAGTCCCAATGGAAAACGTACAAATATCATTCGCAAACTTCTGAAGGTCTTTCTGAACTTAAACATCTTTATGAAGATCTACCTGACGTTCAAAATCTGGTAAGCCAGGGATTTTGGATTGCGACAGCGAGTCCTTCCTCCCTCTAGGCTGTCTGTCAAAATTTCAGACACAGCAAAGGAATGTGTTACATGTTAAAACAACATTTTTGGTTACCATACTATGAAAATGGCGACGGAAAACACTCTCAAAACATTGATAAGCTTTCTTAAACAACTGCCATAGCGGTCTGGGGCGGTCTGGGGCGCCTTGTCACGGTCCGCGCGGCTCCCCCCGTCGGAGGTTCGAGTCCTCCCTCGGGCATGGGTGTGTGTGTTGTCCTTAGCGTAAATCAGTATAAGTTAGATTAAGTAGTGTGTAAGCTTAGGGATCGACGACCTCAGCAGTTTGGTCCCATACGACCTTACCATAAACTTCGAATTTTTTCCTAAACAACTGAAATTTTGTATATCTGCCGTCTTGGAAATGGATAACACGTTTAGGCAAGGCAAATAAGTGCACTTAACACATCACGCGACAGGAGTATCATCTGTTGTCGTGCAATCCGTCACGTGACGGCGCCGGAAGAGGAGAACTGCCGACAGGTAGGTCGTGGGTGCCCGGCTCATAGGACGCCCATGCCCCAGATCGTGGTGTTGCGACGCGACTGCATGTCATGAGTACACTGTCAGTCCAGAAAGTTACGACGTTGATATTAATCCGGGGGTATAACCGACATTAGCCTTGTAACTGCGGTGACAGCTTGAACCAACCACTGTAATCACCAGACTTGCATTCTACCAGTCAGTTGTGAGCAGGCGGTGTTGGACGTGTGGCCGTTGTGTGTTAATGTTGCTGTGTCACATATCGCAGTGGGGCAACATCACTAAAGCAAGAGTTCAAGACATTTTGAAGAATGTCTTGAAGAGAAATACGTGTACAAATTATGTCCTTGAATTCCGAACAAAAACAAAGACAAGTTGACAGCTGCCCCGCCTTGACTGAAATGCAAAACGTGGTCAGTTCGTTTCATAAAAAGAGACCATTAAGATTGAAAACGCTTGCTGTTCTCAGTAGGAACCTACTACAGAACGATAATGTGCAGAAATTCGCACGAAGGTTCAACTCTTTGACAACACAACCAACGTCCAAGCGAATGTGACACCTCATCAGAACGTCATCCCGAAGAATGACTGTCCTGACAGTTTTACACTGTTGTATGAACATTCTGCGTGTTGTATTCACATGGGAGGATGCTATGTGAAACACCTGAAACATTAAAATCATCATCTTAACTTTTATCTACTTTTTTATTAATCCAATCCTGAAAGTTTTTGGATTGAGTACATAAGTTCTAGGAGAATTGCTGCCGACACAGTGTCCTACCGTAGGCAACGACATGCTGATGACAAGATTCAGTGTCGACTACACCTGACTGGACGGTACAACTAACCGCTCGCCAGCCCAGTGCTGGATTAATACAGCCAAGAGGGAATCATACCAGCTAGAAGTAAGTTCGGAGTGTAGGAGGACAGTCCCACAAGTGCATCTGTTCACAACACATCAGAGGGCACAGATATTAGCAAAGCTGCAGGAATAACGACAACGGAGGTTCGGAAACGTGGAGTGAGTACTCAACGTAAAGCTTGATACAAGCTTATGGTAGTTCCCGAATATGTCACTAACCACGTGAGACGGCGCTGCTTGTTGATAGTGTGCCGATAATGGTTGAGGTAATTTAATTCGGGGTACGGGTGAATCGTGGATCTTGATATGGTTGCACATGTCTCTCAGCAGCGAATCATTCCTGTACAGAAAACAATCCAAATTTCAACTAGGATTTAAATTTGGCCTATCTACATTTTTGGTACTGGGAGATGCTGCACTCTAGCAGGAACAATGTGAAACAGTACTTCAAGCCTCGCCAGTTGTTCTGTGAAAGTAAACATAAACGCAATTTGGAATATCTTAAAATTCTGGAGATAAGCATCCATTATTTTTTTCAGTTTTGTTAGTACATGAATAGTCTTCTCACTAGCATGTCATGTTAAGGGCAATCATCTTTAATTTTTATAGCTATTATTTTCCGCTGTTTTGTAAGGAACCTAAAGATTACCTAGTAGTAATTGCCGATGCTGGGGCTGTTAAATATGGTTGAAATTTGGTCTATAGCCAGATTTTGAACCACTTTGTCAATATGAAAATTGGAAATTTTTGGTAAGTGCCTATGGGACCCAACCGCTGAGGTCATCGGTCCCTAGGCTTACACACTACTTAATCTAACTTAAAGTAATTTACGCTTAGGACAACACACACACACACCCATGCCCGAGGGAGGACTCGAACCTCCGACGGGCGGAGCCGCGCGAACCGTGGAAAAGCGCCTCAACAGTCAATATGACTATCCTGTGCCATTTTAGCCCTAGAATGTCTAAATCAAAGCTTATAATATGTCCTGCAGGTGAAATGGAAGAAATTGAATGAAACAGTTATGACCAAGCCGATTTGTCCAGGCACAGATGAAACTATGCCGACAACCTACTCAGGATCTACTGTCCACTTGGGATAGTCCTACGTCGGGAACAACTGACGTGGCAGTTTAATACATTAGCTTCAGCCAAAACGTTCAGCCTGCTCTTGTTAATACGGAAAACTGAGTAAAGAGTAACAAAGGACGTAAAGTCGTAGGAGCTGCACTGATCTCAGGTACTCTTCACAAAACAGTGTTATGAATTGATACTACTGAAGAAAAAAATTCTCGTAATCCTCCTAAGCGAAACGCCGAGAAAAATAAGCTGAAGTTTGAAATGGAGTGTAAAAACTCATTCAAAAGTGCAGGTTGAGAAAAGTTAAATAAATAGAACTGGAAATGGACAGAGAGAGCAAGAAGATACATAGTTCAGGTGAATCATACATAGATAAACCATGCGCGCCGCTCCCTGAAGAGGATTTCACTGATTTAGACTTCTTTACACGAAAAAGCAGCCCAGACACTGACTACGAACAGCATACATTTTAAGTGGAAGGAAGGTTTTCTAATGAGGTAGAATGAGAGCTATGTGTTATGTGCATCAGGTGTAGTATGTGGACACACAACGAATGTGCTGTGGCTGGTAAAATATTTGTGTTTGTGACTCTGACAAGAGAACAGCATATAGGTTTCCGGAAAGTGTGTAAAAATGTAACAGGACATAGAGAATGCTCCCTTGAAAAATCTGAGGTAGGAAACCTGGGGTCGGAGATATGAAAGTAAACCTATCTACCGCTTTGTCTAGCATTACCGTTTTCCTGCTTATTTACAACTAGTTTGCATACAAGTTTACACGTACTGTGCTGTTTATTTACATGTACAGTCTTCATTTCCTGCAAGACAACAAGAAGGACGAGCCTGATTACTAGGAAGTCATGATGCAGGTTTTCTTTCTTTACTTTCCATAAGGTGGCTCTGTTGTATTGTACACACATCAAAAAAAGTTTTGCATCAGCTCGGTTCCGAGAGTTCCGTAACCTGTATAGAAAATTGTAATAGAGATTAACATAAACAATATATCCGTCCTTTTTATTGCTTATGAAAATCACACGCTGCATGTTGTACCACTCTACAGCGTGACATTCAGAGGTGGTGGTCCAAATTACTATACACACCGGTACCTATTGTACCCAGTAGCACGTCCTTTTGCATTGATGCATGCCTGTATTCGTCATGGCATACTATCCATAAGTTCATCAACGCACTGTTGGTCCAGATTGTCCCACTCCTCAACGGCGATTCGGCGTAGATACTTCAGAGTGGTTGGTAGGTCACGTCATCCATAAACAGCCCTTTTCAATCCATTCCAGGCATTTCCGATAGGGTTCATGTCTGGAGAACATGCTGGTCACTCTAGTTGAGCGGTGTCGTTATCCTGAAGGAAGTCATTCACAAGATGTGCACGATGGGGGGCGGAAGGGGGGTGGGCGAATTGTCGACCATGAAGACGAATGCCTCGCCAATATCGTGCCGATAAGGTTGCACTAGCAGTCGGAGGACGGCATTCACGTATCGTACAGCCGTTACGGCGCATTCCATGACCACAAGCAGCGTACGTCGGCCCCACATAATGCCACCCCAAAACACCAGGGAACCTCAACCTTGCTGCACTCGTTGGACAGTGTGTCTAAGGCATTCAGCCTGACCGGGTTGCCTCCAAACACGTCTCCGACGATTGTCTGGTTGAAGGCATATGCGACACTCATCGGTGAAGAGAACGTGATGCCAATTCTGAACGGTCCATTCCGTATGTTGCTTGGCCCATCTGTACCGCGCTGCATGGTATCGCGGTTGCAAAGATGGACGTCGCCACGGACGTCGGGAGTGAAGTTGCGTATCATGCGGCCTATTGCACACAGCATGAGTAATAACACAACGTCCGGGGGCTGTACGAAAAGCATTATTCAACATGGTGGCTGTCAGGGTTCCTCCGAGCCATAATCAGTAGGTAGCGGTAATCCACTGCAGTAGTAGCCCTTGGGTGGCCTGAGCGAGGCATGTAATCGACACTTTCTGTCTCTCTGTATCTTCTTCATGTCCGAACAACATCACTTTGGTTCACTCCGAGATGCCTGGACACTTCCCTTGTTGAGAGCCCTTCCTGGCACAAAGCGACAATGCGAACGCGATCGAACCGCGGTATTGACCGTCTAGGCATGGTTTACCCACAGACAACACGAGCCGTATGCCTCCTTCCTGGTGGAATGACTGGAACTGATCGGCTGTCGGACCTCCTCCGTCTAATACGCGCTACTCATGAGTGGTTGATTACGTCTTTGGGAGGGTTTAGTGACATCTCTGAACAGTCAAAGGGACTGTGTCTGTGATACAATATCCACAGTCAACGTCTATCTTCAGGAGTTCTAGGTACCGGGGTGATGCAAAACTTTTTTTGATATGTGTATTTACATTGTCCCATGACATAATGCGCTATGAATCAACGACAGACCAATTCATTACTCAGTGCTATTCAGAGACGTACATTACAATACGATGGAGCACTACTGGTATAGTTTCGCCAAACTGGCTGACATGCAACTCGTGGATGGGGAAGTATGTTGCAACTCTCTCGCTGCTGAAAGGCTCACCTGAATCCCCTTGATTATTGTTTCCTATGGGGATGGACGAAGTCACTTATGTATGAGACCACAGTGTATACGGAGATGAAATTAGTGCCACAATTGTAGCTGCCTGTGATGTGATACGAAACACACCAGGGATATTTGTCAGGGTGCGTCAGAATCTTGTTCACCGATGTCATGCTGCATTGAGGTTGATGCACGTCAGTTTCAGCACATTGTGTAAGATACAGTACAAATGGTACGTTCATTGTGTCAATGATGGTATTTTCAGTTAACTGTAACTAATATAAATACAAAAACACACAGTAATTTGACATTATTACCATTATTTCCTTGATCTGGCTTCTCAGATCCCAGGTTCCCTGCCTTAAATTGTTCAGCGGAGCTTCCTCTACGTAGTGTTAAATTTTTGCACTCTCTTACGGAAACACCCTGTATATTGCATTATGTGACCGCAGTAGTTCAAAAATAAAGAAATGCTGTATTATTTTTCAGCTACATTACAGAAGGCATTTCAATTTTTTATTGTATAGTAAATTGTTCTTCATTCATTTTACTGATTTTCTCCAATGATATATAAGTATTTTTATGGCTAGCACAAATTTAGACCTCAGGTCTAAGCTGTGTCAAATTGCCCAAACTTTTTTAAATCCCAAATAAGAAAAAACAATAAGAGTGTGTTACATTTCACCATAATGGCTTAAAGCAAGAGACTTCAAAGTGTGCCGGGATGGTTCCTTTGAAAGGGCATGGCCGATTTCCTTCCCAATCCTTCCCTAACCCGAGCTTGCTCTCCGTCTCTAATGACCTCGTTGTCGACGGGACTTTAAACACTAACCACCACCACCACTTCAAAGTGTTGTTTGTTTCAAAATTCATTAACTTTGTTTCAATAGAACGTGAGTTACGTCTCGAAAAGCAAATGGTAGCTCAAATATAACCACTCCCTCTACTTATCTCCCGAACACGTAATTCCGTTTTCTCGCGTATGCACAAGAAAGGCGACTTGTACCTTAAGTGAGATAAGGTAGCAACTCACCGATCAGAAATGTGTCAGAATCGTTTGAAGAACTCTCAGTCGACATGGCGGTATTTTCGAGATACCAAACGACAGTGCTGTTGTGCGTGACTACACCGAGCGAGATAAGCACTGCTAAAGCTCCGATCAATGTAAGTGAATTTTGTGCGGCGTTTGTGCGGTAATGAGTCAGGAATAATTTCCGTGTCTCGTGGAATTAATGGTGTGATGCGTCGCCGCTATTATAAGGGTGATGGGGTGTGCTGCCTGTTTATAGGAATGTGAATTAGTCACTTGTGAGTGCAATTCTTCCGCTTCTTTGCTGACCCTGAGAGACGTAAACTCACCAGATAACGAATTATCCACCCCCGGAAGAAGACACTGATCGATGTTTAGCTTTGTATTTGGTGTAGAACTGGTACTAGGTAGTCATGTGGGCCTCCACCACTGATGTACCCTAGGAAATTAAATGACATGTATGTGCCAGTCGGTTGCCTGGAACTACCGGGTGGTTATAATTAAAATGTGACCACTCATGAAAGTCCACTGTAGGGTGTAATTGTCAAATAGCAACGAAACTTGACAGATATGCTAATGCGTTAATGCAGAATGACGTAAGCTGAAAAAAAATAGTACCACTTTTGGCCATCAGGTGCAATTCTGGCGCTGCACAGCATATCGTCGACGTCTCCAGTGATAAAGTATTCAACAAATTGTGTAAGTGGCGATTAATAATAAAATCAGCATTAATAATAAAATCTCACTTGTTTGACCTTTTCTGCCCACGTCCCGATCCTAACACGTTACCCATGGACACATTTCTACACGTCTTTCTTGCATTCACAGCTCCAGATGTATACCTGGTGACGATAACTGTAACTAATTTTTTCCGATGTAAATAGGTTCCGCATTAACGCATTAGAATACATACCAAGCTTCGCTGCCATAAGATAGTTAAAGCCCACACTGGACCTTTGTGAGTAGCTGCATATTAACCACACGGTACCTCAGTAAGATGGCTCGACGTGGAGACCTAATAGAATGGCACAAACGAGCTTTCGTGTCTGGACGTGCCCATGACCACACTGTGAACGAAGTAGCCAGATTTTTTGTTCTATCAAAACAAACTATCAGACGTGTACATCAGGGGTGGTGTACCAATCGTAGCCACGCGGCACAGCATAGAAACAGTGGTCAAGAAACATTCTAATCGACATTGCCCAGAGACGAGTGTCTCGTCTCGTCATTCACAGTCAATTGGTTTCAAACCTGACAGGATCCCGCGCTGTCAGTGAATGTTGGTCTATCTCAACCAGTACCCGAGTCAAAATTGTAAAACGAACTGTACAGAATCTACACTATGTGATCAAAAGTATCCAGACACCTCTGCAAACATACTTTTTTTATATTGGGTGCATTGTGCTGCCGCCAACTGCCAGGCACTCTGTATCAGTGACCTCAACAATCATTAGGCATCGTGAGGGAGCAGAATGGGGCGCTCCGTGGACTCACGGACTTCGAACGTGGTCAGGTGATTAGGTGTGACTTGTGTCATACGTCTGTTCGCGAGATTTCCACACAAATAAACATCCCTAGGTTTACTGTTTCCGATGTGATAGTGAAGTGGAAACGTGAAGGGACACGTACAGCACAAGAGCGTACAGGCCGACCTCGTTTGTTGACTGACAGAGACCGCCGACAGTTGAAGAGGGTCGTAACGTGTAATAGGCAGACACCTATACAGACCATGACACAGGAATTCCAGGCTGCATTAAGAACTACTGCAGGTACTTTGACAGTTAGGCAGGAAGTGAGAAAATTTGTATTTCATTGTCCAGCGGCTGCTCATAATCCACATATCACGCCGGTAAATGCCAAACGACGCCTCGATTGGTGTAAGAAGCGTAAACATTGGACGATTGAACGGTGGAAAAACGTTGTGTGGAGTGACGAATCACGATACACAATGTGGCGATCCGATGACAGGTTGTGGGTTTGGCGAATGCCCGGTGAACGTCATCTGCCAGCGTGTGTAGTGCGAACAGTAAAATTCGGAGGTGGTGGCGTTATGGAGGGGGCTTGCACCCCTTGTTGTTTTGCGTGGCACTATCACAGCACAGACATACATCGATGTTTTAAGCACCTTCGTGCTTCACACTGTTGAATAGCAATCCGGCGATGGCGATTGCACCTTTCAACACGATCAAGCACCTGTTCATAATTCACGACCTGTGGCGGAGTGGTTACACGACAGTAACATCCCTGTAATGGACTGGCCTGCACAGAGTGCTGAACTGAATCCTATAGAACACCTTTGGGATGTTTTGGAACGCCAGGCCTTACCGACCAACATCGATACCTCTCGTCAGTGAAGCACTCCGTGGAGAATGGGCTACCTTCTACATTTCCCGAAGAAACCTTCCAGTACATGACTGAACATCTGCCTGAGGAGTGCAAGCTGTCATCAAGACTAAGGGTGGGCCAACACCATATTGAATTCCAGCATTACCGATGGTGAGCGTCACGAACTTGTAAGTCATTTTCAGCCAGATGTCCAGATACTTTTGATCACATAGTGTATATTTGTTGTTGGCAAGTGACAAAATGCTATTGCTCAAATCGACACACAAAAGTTAACATCTTCAATTACGTAAACAATACATCTGCTATGCCTCCGCCGGACGCGGTACAGCATCATCTTTCGAGTAACAGTGTGACGTCTCTCATATTGTGTTGTCTGTCGCCTCCTAAATGATGCTCATAACCAAGAACTACTTTGTTCTTTTACGCAAGACATTCAGATAGACTATCCATCCTCTATTAGTTACTCCAGCCACCACAGAGAGAGCTGAAATCTGGAACTATTTAATGTATCCTCTAAATAGTTCACGGGATGACAGTAATACGACGAGCGCTTGATTTAATTGGCCGCACCTCACCACTGGGCTAGTTCCTGCAGTTCTCGTCAGTTTCATTTCTCATCAGTTCCTGGAGTGCAGTTCTCATCAGTTCCTGTACTTCTAATCAGTTCCTGCTGTTCTCAGTAGTTTTCATCAGTTCCTTCAGTTCCAATTCAACATTTCCAGTTCTTCATTTCTACAGTTACCCACAAGTTATTTACAGTCCAGACCAGTTCCGATCGTCGGACTATTTCACTCTGAATGTCAAACATTAGAATGATAGTGAGTTAAGAGGAGATGGTCTAAATTTGGGCTACCATTTACTTTTTAAGACGTTGCTTACATCTGTTGAAAATAATGTAAAGATTATCGCGGTAAACAATATTTTGAAGCACCATTCTTTGAACCATTAAGGTAAAATGTAACATACGTACTCTCGCAATGTTTTCTTATTTTCGATTTAAAGGAATATTGACAAGTTGACACCTCTGAATCAGAGGCAGAGACGGGTCTGCGACCGTGTGGGCTGCAGATTCCTCGACTTGCGCAATAGGGTGGTGGGGTTTCGGGTTCCGTTGGATAGGTCAGGAGTCCACTACACGCAACAAGCGGCTACACGGGTAGCAGGGGTTGTGTGGCGTGGGCTGGGCGGTTTTTTAGGTTAGATGGCCTTGGGCAAGTACAGAAAGGGCAACAGCCTCAACGGGTGCGGGGAAAAGTCAGGACATGCAGGGACCAAGCAGCAATCGGTATTGTAATTGTAAACTGTCGAAGCTGCGTTGGTAAAGTACCGGAACTTCAAGCGCTGATAGAAAGCACCGAAGCTGAAATCGTTATAGGTACAGAAAGCTGGCTGAAGCCAGAGATAAATTCTGCCGAAATTTTTACAAAGGTACAGACGGTGTTTAGAAAGGATAGATTGCATGCAACTGGTGGTGGAGTGTTCGTCGCTGTTAGTAGTAGTTTATCCTGTAGTGAAGTAGAAGTGGATAGTTCCTGTGAATTATTATGGGTGGAGGTTACACTCAACAACCGAGCTAGGTTAATAATTGGCTCCTTTTACCGACCTCCCGACTCAGCAGCATCAGTGGCAGAACAACTGAGAGAAAATTTGGAATACATTTCACATAAATTTTCTCAGCATGTTATAGTCTTAGGTGGAGATTTCAATTTACTGGATATAGACTGGGACACTCAGATGTTTAGGACGGGTGGTAGGGACAGAGCATCGAGTGACATTATACTGAGTGCACTATCCGAAAATTACCTCGAACAATTAAACAGAGAACCGACTCGTGGAGATAACATCTTGGACCTACTGATAACAAACAGACCCGAACTTTTCGACTCTGTAAGCGCAGAACAGGGAATCAGTGATCATAAGACCGTTACAGCATCCCTGAATATGGAAGTAAATAGGAATATAAAAAAAGGGAGGAAGGTTTATCTGTTTAGCAAGAGTAATAGAAGGCAGATTTCAGACTACCTAACAGATCAAAACGAACATTTATGTTCCGACACTGACAATGTTGAGTGTTTATGGAAAAAGTTCAAGGCAGTCGTAAAATGCGTTTTAGACAGGTACGTGCCGAGTAAAACTGTGAGGGACGGGAAAAACCCACCGTGGTACAACAACAAAGTTAGAAAACTACTGCGAAAGCAAAGAGAGCTTTACTGCAAGTTTAAACGCAGCCAAAACCTCTCAGACAAACAGAAGCTAAACGATGTCAAAGTTAGCGTAAGGAGGGCTATGCGTGAAGCGTTCAGTGAATTCGAAAGTAAAATTGTATGTACCGACTTGACAGAAAATTCTAGGAAGTTCTGGTCTTACGTTAATCAGTAAGTGGATCGAAACAGCATATCCAGACACTCCGGGATGATGAAGATATTGAAACAGAGGATGACACGCGTAAAGCTGAAATACTAAACACCTTTTTCCAAAGCTGTTTCACAGAGGAAGACCGCACTGCAGTTCCTTCTCTAAATCCTCGCACAAACGAAAAAATGGCTGACATCGAAATAAGTGCCCAAGGAATAGAAAAGCAACTGGAATCACTCAACAGAGGAAAGCCCACTGGGTCTGACGGGATACCAATTCGACTCTACACAGAGTACGCGAAAGAACTTGCCCGCCTTATAACAGCCGTGTACCGCAGGTCTCTAGAGGAACGGAAGGTTCCAAATGATTGGAAAAGAGCACAGTTAGTCCCAGTCTTCAAGAAGGGTCGTCGAGCAGATGCGCAAAACTACAGGCCTATATCTCTGACGTCGATCTGTTGTAGAATTTTAGAACATGTTTTTTGCTCGAGTATCATGTCGTTTTTGGAAACCCAGAATCTACTATGTAGGAATCAACATGGATTCCGGAAACAGCGATCCTGTGAGACCAAACTCGCTTTATTTGTTCATGAGACCCAGAAAATATTAGATACAGGCTCCCAGGTAGATGCTATTTACCTTGACTTCCGGAAGGCGTTCGATACAGTTCCGCACTGTCGCCTGATAAACAAAGTAAGAGCCTACGGAATATCAGACCAGCCGTGTGGCTGGATTGAAGAGTTTTTAGCAAACAGAACACAGCATGTTGTTATCAATGGAGAGACGTCTACAGACGTTAAAGTAACTTCTGGCGTGCCACAGGGGAGTGTTATGGGACCATTGCTTTTCTCAATATATATAAATGACCTAGTAGATAGTGTCGGAAGTTCCATGCGGCTTTTCGCGGATGATGCTGTAATATACAGAGAAGTTGCAGCATTAGAAAATTGTAGCGAAATGCAGGAAGATCTGCAGCGGATAGGCACTTGGTGCAGGGAGTGGCAACTGACCCTTAACATAGACAAATGTAATGTATTGCGAATACATAGAAAGAAGGATCCTTTATTGTATCATTATATGATAGCAGAACAAACACTGGTAGCAGTTACTTCTGTAAAATATCTGGGAGTATGCGTGCGGAACGATTTGAAGTGGAATGATCATATAAAATTAATTGTTGGTAAGGCGGGTACCAGGTTGAGATTCATTGGGAGAGTCCTTAGAAAATGTAGTCCATCAACAAAAGAGGTGGCTTAGAAAACACTCGTTCGACCTATACTTGAGTATTGCGCATCAGTGTGGGATCCGTACCAGATCGGGTTGACTGAGGAGATAGAGAAGATCCAAAGAAGAGCGGCGCGTTTCGTCACAGGGTTATTTGGTAACCGTGATAGCGTTACGGAGATGTTTAACAAACTCAAGTGGCAGACTCTGCAAGAGAGGTGCTCTGCATCGCGGTGTAGCTTGCTCGCCAGGTTTCGAGAGGGTGCGTTTCTGGATGAGGTATCGAATATATTGCTTCCCCCTACTTATACCTCCCGAGGAGATCACGAATGTAAAATTAGAGAGATTAGAGCGCGCACGGAGGCTTTCAGACAGTCGTTCTTCCCGCGAGCCATACGCGACTGGAACAGGAAAGGGAGGTAATGACAATGGCACGTAAAGGGCCCTCCGCCACACACCGTTGGGTGGCTTGCGGAGTATAAATGTAGATGTAGATGTAGAACTTAGAAGTGTGATCTAAATTTGGGCTAGTCCTAACGATGTCACTGAAAAAACTCAGTAAAATGAATGAAAAAGATATCGTTTATAGATACAAAATCAGAAACTTTTTACAAAGTTATTGACAAATAAGATGGCATTTTTAGTTTTTAAATCACTCTGCTCGACAAAAAAGTGTTTCATAAGGCGAAAACAATTTCTTCACTTGAAAAACTCAAAATATAATTGTTTTTATCTTCCCTACACACGTGTTGTGTTCCCACATATTACACGCGATGCAAATTTAACAAAGCTCTCCATTTGTATTTCTTCTTTTTTTTTCTTTTTCTAACGCTATCTTTTGTAGATGAGACTTCACACTCTTTTTCAAACTTCAGTTAATTTTTCATACAGTGTCGTTTGCCAGGGTTATAGTAATTTTTTCTTGATAGCACCGTTTTGCAACATTGTTTTGTAAGAAAAAGCAATTATCAGGACATATCATAAGGTTTTGAATCGATTGTTGCTTTTTATTTTGTTTGCCGTAGGAACAGGAGAAAAATCGTACCTCGTAAGTACTAGCAGAAGATGAGGCAGTCCTGCTTGGCCGAGGTTAGTGGATTTAGGGCGCTGACACGTCAGAATTGCACAGGATAGGACTATCTGAAGCGGGGGGTGGGGTGAGGGGGCGGGGGGGGGGGATCTCTTGAGAATGTTATCCCTATAATTGTCATCTCTGACTCCACGAACCGCCTGTTCCAGATACGTCTTGTCCCATTAATTCCTATTTCCCTGCGGGATTTACTTTGGCTTTGTTATCGGTATTCTATAGCGAAAACGGCAAGGACTGCCATATTGAGAAATTGGTCCAAAATCTGGCTATAGCCCAAATTTAGACCATATTTAATAGCTCAGTTTGAGACCATTACTAGTACTCAAACTGCAGGTTATTTGCGAAACAACGGAACGTAGTAGTTATTAAAACTAAAGACAATCTAGCGGCTGATAGCAGTGTTAACACGAGATACTAGAGAGAAGACTATATGTAATCACAGAACCAGTATGAAAAAACAATTACTGTGAGGCTGTAAAAGTTTTAAAGTGGTTGAAATGGTGCTAATTTTAGCTACAGTAGCATGCAACACTGAACTGTAGTGGGGCAGTCCTACAGAACAACTGGCGTAGCCTGAAACGCAGTTATATATGTATTTCCACTGGGCTGCAGCAACTTGTTATACCGAGTACCTAGCTAGTCCAAACTTAGACCCTAACAGAAATTAGGCCACTTGCTCTACCTATTGAAAGACAACTTAACTTCTAAACTGCAGTCTTCATTGACCTTTTCTTAGTTTGATTAGTGCCAACGGTCATTCCCGAGTGGTCACGCCGATTCCAGTCAAAACACCGAAGTTAAGCACTGTCAGGTTTACTTAGCACTTGAATGAGGGGCCGTCCCGACCTGCCACGTGCTTTTGCTCCTACGGAAACTGACACGGCCGGGAGAGCTGCGTGCTGACCTCATGCCCCACCATATCCGCATTTAGTGACGCCTATGGGCTGAGAATTACACAGCTGTAGGTCGGTACCGTTTCACCTTCAAGGCCTGTTTGTACGGAGTTCAGTAGATTAGTTAGAACTGATCTACGGGTATAGGGTAGATTAGGGTCTGAACTTTACATCAGTACCTCACCTGTTTTGCAGGCCAAAACTTAATACAATTTCAAAAAATTGTCTCAGTGAATGATTTTTATCGTTTCTCATGTATCGCCCAATGATTCAGTTTTAGAGATATTGCTCAGTAAAGCGTTTTTGTCTGTTGCGCAAGCAAGCCACATCCGTTTAGCTGCAACTATCAATTGCAGAGGATTTGATTTTTGCTACTTTTATGTTGGCCTCCTGCCTTTGGTGATCACAACAACTTACACTGGACCGTAGCTGACGTGAGGGATATGATGTGGTCCAGTGAGTCAGGATTTTAAATTATGTAAGCCATCCAATTCACCGACGGCCCAGTGAGGCGTGTAACCAACTACAATATGTGGAGAGTGTAGTTCAGGTTGAAGGGGTTCTTACCACAACACGAGAGCACGTGGGAACCTTACCACATTTGACCTGGTTAGCTAAATCACTCGATCTTAATCACACAGAAAATATCTGGTATTTTTGGGAAGACCTGCTGAAAAGCAATAATCAAAATCCAGCTGTCTGATAGCTCTACTCATCAGCAAGCGGCTTCAACTTGCCATCATCAAGGCTAGAGTCGGTGTTTCACGGTATTAGCGGGATGTCTCCGGATGGTGACTAGTTTTTATCCGGTGTGCTTATCATGAGAAGCAGTTCGCCGAGACATTGATGGAGGAACCATGTTGGCTTTATCTAATTAGATATTTCCATCCACTCATTCTGAATGCGAGTTCAGTGTAACAACCCCTTTCCTGCCACGATCGTATCATTAGGTCTGCTGCGTATGGCATTCGTCAACCCAGCAACAGGTAGGTAACGTGTTTTAATCGCACCCACGTCACAATGGCTTGCTTACAAAGCAGAGAGCAGCTCGTGATATTTTAAGCTTGCTAGACGCCCTGTCGTGGTGTAGCATTACTAATCATGGGATGAAATGCGTGTTTCACATGCAACGCGCGGAACAGAAAAAAAGTTCTTATTCATATATAATTTAATGCTGTGAGGCTAAGGAAACATTTCGGACAACAATAGTTTTCCCACTGATATCTACCTGTGACAAAAGTGAATTCTTTCATTTGTTTACATCAGACTTTTAAAATTCTAGTGCAGTTTCTATTATTTGGCATTTTCCATAGTATTACACATTATCTTTAATATAATGCGTCAAGAAGCAGATAGCATGAGTTTTCTAATGTCTGTTGTCAACATAGTACTATGGTGCAAGGAAGCTTATCGTTCACAACTGAGAGCATATCAAGATGATAACAACGAACGGAAATAGTCCATCACTTCATTATCTTGTGAAATGTGAATCATTGCAGACGGAATGTATACAGTGTGAACGTTAATAAAACCGACAAACTGCAAGGACGGATTCCTGACCGGAAACGGACGTTGTGCGTGCAACGGTAAAATATCGTCCCGTAACACGTTACAGAGCTGCATCACACCACATCACAACGGATGTTCAAAGTCGCCTCTATGAGATTGCAGGTGACAGGGATAGTAGTGGTTGTCATGTTCATAATCGTACGTTTCCATACATCGTATTGACGAGTCATTGCCCGAGGTTGTACTAGGTTCCATCTTAATATCCTGTAGAACCCAGTCCTCCAAATCTGGCGTACGCGCAGTCTGCAGCCTCCCTGTACGTTCGACTGTCTGAGAAGACCCATGATCACACAAACTCACAAGAAGCGTTTGAAACATTGCATGATGTGGTTGTTGTCTGTGAGAGAACTTGTTTTCATACACCCGTGCTGCCTCTCGTCCGTTTCCATTTCCTTGGCTGTACACAGACACCATCTCGACTTGTCCCTGACATGAATACCGGATCATTCGGCTGCGTCAATCACACAGCCTGCAACGCACAAGGAGAACACGGTCAGAGGAAATGTCATTTGTCAGCGCCATCTACCGTGGCAACGATACATTTCCCGATACATGTCCATAGAACCTCTTTTCCTCTGTTTCCAGTTATGAATCCGTCCCTTCAGTTTGTCGGTTTTATTGTCATTCACGATGTATGCATAATTGACTAGCGATCTTCCTCGGCTTCGCACGGGTGTCATAAGCACTTTGGCCGGATTTCTTGTTTATAATATATAAAGAGCGAGATGATGCATGACGCTCTCGATCAGTGTTACGCAACGCCAACCTTTCTAAAGTAGATTCCAAAGAGCGAATTATCCTCTGTTATGCCAGTCCTGCCTGGATATCTGCCCCCCCCCCCCAAATTCTATCAGTCCCTCCAGATCCTTGTGCGTCATGCACTCCGCCTCGCCTTCCGTATCCACCTCCCGTCCCCCACGCGGATCCTCTATGATCTCATTCCTTTCCCCCATCTGCTCCTATTCCTCGAACATATCCGCATCCTCTACACCTCCCGCCGTCTTGAACCCCCTCACCCCCTGGTTGCTCCTCTCCTCTCCCATCCCCGCCCCCCTGCCACGTCTTCACCGTTGTGTCCCCCCTACCCTCCATCTCTAGACCCTCCATCTCCTTTCCCAAGGTGGCTTCCGTCAACTCCCCCTCCCGGATGATGCCCTCTCTCCCTCCATTTATCCTTCCTATCAACTCTGATCCTCCCTCCCCCTCTTTTCCTCTGTCCTTTCCCTGGGCTCCCTCTTCCCTCCCCCCTTCCGTCCTGTTTTCTCCCCACTAAACCTCTCCCTACCTCCCTTCTCCCCCCCCCAGTCCTTTTGTATTCCCCTCCTCTGCCTACCCCACTCCCTGTCGCGTCTGCCCCCCACCCCTCTTATCGGTCCTCATCCTCCATCAGCTCCTTTCCCGGTTTCCCCCTTCGCTTTTACTCTCCTTTGCCCCCTTTTTTGTTTTCCCATCTTCTGTCCAGTTTCCCCCCACCTGCTCTCGACTGTGGTATGTCGCATTTGCCAACTTTTTAGTGCAGTGTTCCAGTGACTATTCAGTGTTGTTTGTCTTTCTCATGTTGCGAACTGAAACCATGCTGTCGCTAGGTGTGAATTTTATGTCTTTTGCGAACAGAATCCAGACTGTCGCCGTGTTTTTTAATTGTCTGTCTATTGTTTTCCCTGTCTGCTTCGTATGTCTTTTATTAGCATCATCATCCCTCTGTTGTTTGTTTTAAGTTCCACGATTTCTTTTCGCCACGTTACTCTTTAAGTCTCCGATTTTATCGCCTGTTTTTCATTATTTATTCTCTTGAACTTTCTCACAAAACCTGTAGGCTGAAGAGCGGCATACTAAGCTGCTGCCAGCCCGCCCCCTTCGGGGGGAATTGAAATTCAATAAGGAAAAAAAAACAAAAAAAAGAGCGAGTTAAGCCCTGCCGTTGTCGAGCTGCAGCAAGTCTTGCCTTAAAATCTTCAATGGATACTTGAGACTGCATACTCCTTAGTATTTTCGATATTCTAGTGTATTGAGAAGGATTCCACGATATTCCAGGCATTTGTACTTGCAAAAAATAAAATAAAAGTGTAACAAGTAGGCATCCAAATCACAAAGAAAGCTCAATAAATTCGTTTTTCCTAGCCAAGAAGTCAAATATAAATAAAACCTGCCGAAAGATGCAAAGCAATTTCGTTAAGTTTTTAATTCACAAAGCGACATCGGTAAATCAATATATCGCACCCAAGGAAATTAAGTATTTGTTTGTATTCTATCACTGACGTAAAATTCCGAAAATACATCTGTCTCAGAGATAAAAAAAAATTCGCTGTACCATCTATTGTTTCTTTGGTGTACTGGGAAACAGAGAGCGCCATCTATTGGTTCTTTGGTGCGTGTCACTGAGGTAACATCCGATCAAATGAGCTGAGCAGATTCGAAAACTTTGAGATAATAATTCTTCGATGATCCGATTTTCATGAAACAGAGCCATTATGCTGCCTCAAGCTATGCCTAAGTTACCTGCGAAAACTCAATAAAAATTCGCCTAGAAGTTTCGAGGATGTCCGTGTTCAAACAAATATGCAGTATATAGAGTTTTTGCAAACTGTCTGATTGCGTTGATCTACATTCCCTACATCAGCCAAAACCAGATTTTGTCAAATGTTTTCTGTGTACATAGACGACAGTCTTACATTTTCGTTATTAGTACAGATAATGTGTACACACCACGTTCGCAGTATTTTTTTAAATTCAGAATGAGTTAACACACACTATATATATATGTATATATAATTTACTTATAGATCTGGCTCTAGGTTTAGAAAATTGATGCCAAACCGTTTTTCCCGCATGCCGAGTTTAATACATAATCTTTGATGACACATGTGTCACTCTGATTCACTGGCCTTCATAATGATTTGTAGGATTGCCTCTGATCATCTTTGACAGTTAAAAATGAAGATAAAGCACTTATTTCATTTGTGTCCGTTTTCGGAAACCAAATTTATGAGACTGGTGGACAAGGTGCGGCTTGAAACTGCCGCTAGTGAACATTGCGGTCACAGACATTACTGGTGAGCGTTTGTGAGGGCTAACCAGCCACGCCGGAAACCATGTCCACGGAAGTATCCATGGACTTACTGAGGAACACTTCACGCACTGCGGAACAATTGTAATTAATGAATATCGTATTTTGAAGACAAATTCTACTCTTCAAAACTGACAAGACTTAACAAATAGATATTTAAAAAGAAAACTTCAAATTCCTATTGACGATATTCATATCGTATTTGATATTACTGATTTATAAGCTAATATTCCTTTTAACGAAGCAGTAGACGACAAAGAAACTTAATTAGGCATAGAAATTGAGATGACCATAATGTATGAGGTCATAGAGTTACTGGAACTTACGTCATCGATCAACTATTTCGTTTGTCGGGAAGAAATTTATTAACTGTGAAATGGAAACGTTAAGGAACAATCACAGCTTAATCAAGGCCAGGAAGACCTCATGTACTGATGGACGAGGACCGTCGTTCATTGCAGAAGTTTGTTGCAAAAAATTGCATGAAATCAGCAGAAGCAAATACTTGTAAGTCCGAACGTCTTAACAACAGTTAGGCAAGCACAATGACTGTGTGTAGGGAGTTATAAAGGATGGCGTACAGTGGTCGAGCATCTCCTGCTAAACTGCACATTTCTGTAGTCGGTGTTAAGCGAAGCTTTAGGTGGTGGACAGAGCGATGACTCTGGACACTGGATCACTAGAAACCAGTGATGAATCACGCTATACTCCGTGGAAGTCCGAGGGATCCGGCAATGGCGAATGCCTGGAGAAGGGGTTACCTGCTCTCATAGGTAACGCCAACAGTGAAGTACGGAAGATGTGGTTTTATGGAATGGGATTTTTTTCTTGTTTAAGTTGTAGTCCGTTTATTGCGATAAAGAAAACACTAGATAAGGAATGTTATGAATGCATTTTACAGCACAGAGGAACAGTTCGCCGACTATGATTGTACCAGCATGGCACTAAATCATGTCATCAAACACCATCTGGGAGGTAATGGTTTGCGGACAGTAACGTTTATGAAACTCATTGCTCTGCCTAAAGCCCCGACCTGAAACCAACGAAACAACTTTGGGATGGATTATAACGTCGACTTTGCTCCAGACTTGGAGTAATGTGGGCTTCCATTAAGTACACCACACCATCATCTCTGGTTCGAATACAAGGAAATTCGAAAGCAGGTATTTCATCTCTAACGTGCTAAGACCGGTAGCTGTGGCCTGTCTATGAGGTCTTCGTGACTATATCTTTCAACTACAGAACGTAAGACAACCTGTTGCCTGTGCTGTCCTGTTCTACTTCGATACGAAGAGCATTCGACAGTTGCCATGACCTGCTCCTTCTCCAGATCTCGTATCCACTGAAAACACGTGATCATGGGTTACCGAGAGCCCAGCATGCCGACAGACGCCAGCCACTACGATTGTTGAACTCTGGCATAGATTAGAAACAGCATGTAATGACATACCCGTATCTGTCACGGAAGCTCAGTTCGACTCGATACCGAGACGGGTTAGAGCTGTTGTTGCTACAACCGCTTTGAACAAAATTAAGCAGTCCGTACGCTCCAAAATCACCTACAGATTTAGTCATGTATACTCCATTCTACATTATATATGTACACTAAGTAAAATTTCGTTGCATCCTTCCTGACGTCGTGTTGTAATGACCGGGCACCTTCAGTGGGAGGTCTTTTCAGTTAGCGGCGATGGGCAGCGAGGCTATTTGGAATATAAACAAAGACCCATATTAACGAAATGGGTGTGGCAGATATGAATGTTTTATGCCAAGTACTCCACATTCCCTTCAACAAATGTACCCAGCAAGTAAAAAAATATGCAGCCTATACAAGACACGCCATTCGTGTTGTAACAACAGTGAAAACGTGGTTGTATTCTGGTCTATAAAGGGGCACACGGGGATAGAAGGAAACAAGTAGACAGACATAACAGCTAAGGAGCCCTGTAGCGGTGACGAACTGAAACTCTATGCCATTCCGCTACTGGCTATGAACCTACTGATGAGAAAGATTGGCCGCGGGTGAGGGATAATAATCTGCGAACCGTGGCTTTCTTGCCTCCGGTCACACCAGTGGGATAATCTTTCTCCGCGTCCTTATGGGACTTAGCTCCCTTACACACACTGTTTGCTCCACAGGAAGATTTACCCATATGTACCGACTGTGGTACACACTAATCATGTTTCAACAGACTGTATTCTTCATTCTGATGAGAGGTTAGCAGTAAATATAAGTGCTTAGCCGCCCTCCGTTTTAGCAGACGCTGCGAAGAGTGTGGTACGTTTTTAAAACAGTCTGAACTGTCTACACTCCAGCCTAAACGCTTTGTTCTAAGGTTTCAGTATGTTGCAAAGTGACTGGCTCATCGTTCTTTAGTCCAGTGATCAGGCAGCCCAGTATTTTTGCTGGTTTGTGCGTGCGTGTGTGTGGTATATTGGTTTTAATGCAAATAATATGTCTAAATTCATGTTGAAAGTTTTTTTGGTTTTCTGTTAATCTGTTTCGTCGCACAGTCGATTTTTATACAGCCGCTAAAGAGCTAGAAGTCGTAATCAAATAAATACATCACCGACGAAGTTTCGCAGTTATTTGAGGCACAATGGGATACAACAGTCTTTGAAAGTGAGGCTATCATATTTCTCGTTTTTAGGCATTCAGTATTAAGTGTCAGTTGCGGTCTCAAAACAAGGACTGTTGAGCGTCTGGATAATACCGTGAAATGGTTATAGTTCTTAGAACTGTGGCGTCAAGAACGTAGTGTTGAGTTTGCTCTGATACTAATTCTTCTTTACCCTTGTGTATTTTGGCGTATTTGTGCAACAAAACTGATTGCTACGTCCGACATTAGACTTAATCGTACGCCCAGCCTCTTGTTACATTTGGTAGCAGCGCATCAGTGGTATTCTGCACCAAGATCCATATTGATGCTATAAAGCAATAGCCCAGAATCTTGAATGCGTTGAGTGAGACCGGGAGACTATTCCTATCCAAACGATATACAGACTTCTGTCTATAGACTTGATACTGCTTCTTCCCTGGGTCCCTTAATCCGTCAGATAAACGTGTTTGGAAAATTAAGCAGCATTAAGCCCATACATATTTGTTTTTGGTGGGACTGCAAACTGGAGACTTGATATGGAGCTTGAAGATTCCTCACTACCAGTTTCAGTGTAAGGTGTTTCTGAATTTACGTCAGCTCCGAATTAAAACTATTTTTGGTGATAGTAATAGCATCCAGTGCATATATTTTGTCGATAATGTAGTTTATTGACTTACATTTTCACACTTATTTCTTAACAAAATTTTTGGTTTGCCCACCAGCTCTACATATTTTAAAATTTCTGTCATGATTCTGCATTTGTTCCGAATCATGACTGTAACTCTAATGAGCCTCGAATAAATCTTTCTTACGGACCATATGTAAATGCCGAAGCGGTAGTGAAACTTGGATCCCTGAATTTCATGAGCTACGTTTAACGTACTACACAACCCCAGCAACATTGAAGCTGTGACATGTAAGAAGAACGTTTGCGTTCGGGACTGATATACAAAATTTCAATCATGAGGTTTCATAAACGTACCTTTTTAAGCATAATCAGAATGTTCCTTGGTATGTCGAAAGCATTTAATCCATTTATGGCCTCTCTTTGTTACCAGTATTTCTCGCTGTTGGTTTAAGATGAAAGGTCACCAGAAGGAATAAAATTAATATGTATATAATCATAATTGTGTGTGATTGCTACTGTACGGTCAGAAGTATTACTTCATTTTCGTGTCTGTTAGCATTGAGTCCACTTTTCTATTGCAGCATTATTCATATATCCTACTGCGAACTTACTTATCATACATTTATGCATAAAGATGTTGCATATGTTAAAAATGGTTTTCTCTCTTTTTTTCTAGGTAAGTTTCTTCTTCATTCACAATCATTTGAAGTAAACTGGGTAAGTATGATTTTATATCAAACTGCTTACTGGTTCTTTCTGCTGGAGAATGTTGTTATCTTTTGAAAGAATAGCTTAATTTTGTTACTTTCGCCATTACTGATATGTGACAGTATTAAAAGACTTTTAAGGCCAATCATTGGATGCTAATTATTATTGAAGAAAATACCGACAAATTTTCCATTTAGAGAAATTTCACATATTTTTACAATGAAATAGATTTTATTCTGAAATATAAAATTTCTGCTCATGGAGTAAAAAGATCAGACATTGAACATGAGCAATGTATAACAACAACATAGTATTACATCAGTATTTTAAAAAATGCTAATTTTTCAGGTATAAACCTGAAACTTCTTTCGTTAAGTATGTAGGTTATTAACGTAGCGCTTCTCAGTGGCATCTAATTACTTTCAAATGCTACCTGCCTTCTACAAGGAAAAACATAATTTGAACGCCTAGAATGTATCAGAACTATTGTATTACGAAGTCGTGACTAACTATTTCATTCACAGCCAGGCACATAGACAGAAGCCACTCTGTCTGGAACTTACGAAATCACGTAATGTAACCAGTAATTACTTACGTAATCTCAGTCTAAAATCATATCATAGGCAAAAGTAATTCACACTTTACTGATGTTTTATAACACTTACTATACTTACACAAAACTTGTATAACTTGTATAATATATGCAAATGTAGAAATCAGTCGTCTGTGATTAGTTTTATCGATGCGTACTACATAAATTTCCATAAATACCGGAATATCATCTAAGGTTGCACTGCAAAATGTACATCCGGTGGTTCTGACAGTCGCCTTTGCAGGCGGGCTTTTGTACGTAATGGATTCATGTAACGGATTTCTTAATGTATCGCCAACATCATCCTTTGTTCTGCTCGTGTAATTTGCGAATAATTTCAAAATCTACCTTCAGGGAGATCCTCTTTCACTTCAGCTTGATGGTTTCGCAAAATATATTGACAGCTATGAAGGCACATTAGGCAGAAATGTCGTTTGGAACAACGATCGCTATCTCAAGAAGATAACAGTTCACGGCAAATCGTTCATACGCTCACTCTGCATGGGATAATTTTAATTTTATTCTATTTTGTAGCTAAGCTCTCCTCACATTACTCTTATTGGAGGCATAGAGAAAAAGATAGAATGTTTCCTACTTGAATGAAGATACCGGTTTCATAGCGCATCGTGGGCAGATTCGTCGTTTGCTTTTGTCCATCATTCCGCTACAGCACAAAATCAGTAGGGTCCTGAATAGAGAAGTGAGTAATAAATTAAAACCAAAATCTCGTCTAGTTTACGAATATGCGTCTTTGGAATGCGATGAGATAACTGCATATCGGGAGTACGACCTAGGTGCGCAATAAGCATCGAGAAAGTTGAAGACGATCACTGTTTTGTTCGCTATCATTGTTTTGGGGGAAACCTCCGGACACGTCGGATTATTCAGTACTGCAACCATTCAAAGCCAGACACTGCTTGGAGTTTTATAAGTTTTGTAAGAATTTTGCAATTAGGGAATTAATACTCTGATGGATTGAACACTTACGTACTCTCTCACTTTGTATTAGTAATTGCTTATATCTACACTACTGGCCATTAAAATTGCTACACCAGGAAGAAATGCAGATGATAAACGGGTATTTATTGGACAAATATATTTTACTACAACTAACTGATTACATTTTCACGCAATTTGGGTGCACAGATCTTGAGAAATCAGTTCCCAGAACAACCACTTCTTGCCGTAATACCGGCCTTGATACGCCTGGGCATTGAGTCAACCAGAGCTTGGATGGCGTGTACAGGTACAGCTGC
Organism: Schistocerca cancellata; assembly: GCF_023864275.1. Lineage (NCBI taxonomy): Eukaryota > Metazoa > Arthropoda > Insecta > Orthoptera > Acrididae > Schistocerca > Schistocerca cancellata. The sequence goes on along the minus strand of NC_064630.1, from coordinate 319,486,799 downwards.
CCATGCAGCATCAACACGATACCACAGTTCATCAAGAGTAGTGACAGGCGTATTGTGACTAGCCAGTTGCTTGGCCACCATTGACCAGACGTTATCAGTTGGTGAGAGATCTGGAGAATGTGCTTGCTAGGGCAGCAGTCGAACATTCGATGTATACAGAAAGGTCCGTACAGGACCTGCAACATGCAGTCGTGCATTATCCTGCTGAAATGTAGGGTTTCGCAGGGATCGAATGAAGGGTAGAGCCACATCTGAAATGTAACGTCCACTGTTCAAAGTGCCGTCAATGGGAACAAGAGGTGACCGACACGTATAACCAATGGCACCCCATACCATCACGCTGGGTGATACGCCAGTATGGCGATGACGAATACATGCTTCCAATCTGCGTTCACAGCGATGTTGCCAATCACTGATGCGACCATCATGATGCTATAAACAGAACCTGGATTCATCCGAAAAAATGACGTTTTCCCATTCGTGCATCCAGGTTCGTCGTTGAGTACACCAACGCAGGCGCTCTTGTCTTTGATGCAGCGTCAAGGATAACTGCAGCCATGGTCTCCGAGCTGATAGACCATGCTGCTGCAAACGTCGTCGAACTGCTCGTGCAGATGGTTGTTGTCTTGCAGACGTCCCCATCTGTTGACTCAGGGATCGAGACGTGGCTGCACGATCCTTACAGCCATGCCGATAAGATGCCTGTCATCTCGACTGCTAGTGATACGAGGCCGTTGGGATCCAGCACGGCGTTCCGTATTACCCTCCTGAACCCACCGATTCCATATTTTGCTAACAGTCATTGGATCTCGACCAACGCGAGCAGCAATGTCGCGATATGATACACAGCAATCGCGATAGGCTACAATCCGACCTTTATCAAAGTCGGAAACATGATGGGGAGCATTTTTCCTCCTTACACGAGGCATCACGACAACTTTTCACCACGCAACGCCGGTCAACTGCTGTTTGTGTATGAGAAATCGGTTGGAAAATTTCCTCATGTCAGCACGTTGTAGGTGTCGCCACCGGCGCCACCCTTGTGTGAATTCTCTGCAAAGCTAATCATTTGCCTATCGCAGTATCTTCTTCCTGTCGGTTAAATTTCGCGTCTGTAGCACGACATCATTCGTGGTGTAGTAATTCTAATGGCCAGTAGTGTATCACTATGATTCGTTTTTAAGCTTTAAACTGAAGATAGTCAGAGTACAAAAATGCAGTAACATTGTCGGGAGGGGGTAGGGATGTTCCGGATATTCGAGACGGGATGTCGAGTATTCCATTACCAAATCCAGCACAAGTCCTCCAGCTCCAACTTGCGGATCGCCTGGTGTCGGCAGTACTCGGGAGCCTGTTGGTGGTTGTAGTCATAAAAGTTCTCGGAACATCATAACAACAGCATTGAAGGTGACCAGTTCATTACCAAGCGACGCTGTGGTGAAATTAAAAGCGAAAGTGTCATTTTTTAACCTGAACAGTTTACTTAAAACCGCATGATAGTAGCTGCATAGCAAAGAAAAGGCAATTATACAAGCTCCATTTTTTCGAAAGTTTCTCTTTCTGTAAGCGTGTTATCGTTTAAATGCAGTCTGTATCTCGCTATTTTAAGGAAACTACTCATAAAAAAGTGGTACCCTACAAACTAACTTCGCCTGTGTTTCATTTACACAATTATATTATTTAAAGACACAGCAAGAGATATGAAACCCTCCAGTTTCGTAGCAGGCAACTCAGGTACAGATGCAAGAACTTTATGAGTACAGTTGTCTACGTATTTGAAGTGTGCGGTATCAATAGCAGTTAGGCTGCATTCTGAGAAGTGTATTCGATTGTTTATGGTTACTGGAAACAGAGTTGTTGATTCCTTGAAGTTATCGATTCAGTGCATCGGTCCGCTGTGAGTCGTTGCAAGACATTATAATCAGGACGAACAACGAAGTGCAGACCTCTGCCCCGGAAAAGGTAATTCAAGAATATCCATAATTCAGTAGGCAGCCGAGGAATGTGTGGGGGAGGGCAGGTAATGAATTTGAACTGATTGTTAGCAGAAGCTCGTGACGCCTTCAAGACGAAAAGCTAGAAAACTATTTCGTGTATAAGTTGAGAATAAATACGAGGGTTGTCCAGAAAGTAAGTTCCGATCGGTCGCGAAATGGAAACCATTGGGAAAATTCGGTAACGCTTTGCAACGATGTATTGGGCAGTGTCTCTGGTATGCCCGTCGATCTTGTCGCGTCGCTCTTTTCACATTTGAGTGAACGGTGAGCACGTAAAAATGCTTAGGGAATAGCGTCTGCCGCTAAGTATGAGGGCCTGGTTAGAGATTTCGCCTGTTTGATGCAGCCCACATAACACAACTGTCGAGCAGTTCCTTCTTCGTGCCAACTCTCGGCCGCACACTGCAGGGGCAATGAAGACGCTCCTGCAGCGTTTCCGATGAGAAGTGCTCGACCACCCACAATGCAGTCCGTAATTGGCTCCCCCTGAGTCTCCTATCTGTTCACAACCGCTGGGTATGAAGACAAAATTTTTCCACAGACAACGAGCTGCAGACCATTGCAGATAACTGGCCGAAAAAACAGGCGGCTGCTTTCTATGACGAGGATATTGGAAAGTCGATACAACACTATGACAAAACTCGAAGTTGGAGCGGCGACTATTTAGAGAAGTAGGTGGAAGGTGTACCTAACTGTTGCAAATAAAACGTTTCTGATTTTCACTGTGGTTTCCATTTCGCGACCGATCGGAACTTACTTTCTGGACAACCCTAATAGATAACACCGCACTCCTTCACTTGTGGGAAAAGGCACACACATTATTTGGTAGAAAACTGCAATCAATACAACGCTGTCAGAAATATTAAGTACTTGATGTTACAAAAGACAGTAACGAGAAATCTATCTTGTAAAACTTATTTTATAGAACCTCTAAATAACTGAACTGAAGGCACTGAACATTTAAAACAAAAATGCATGTGTCTTTCATTGAAGAATATTTTAATATGCTTTGATAGTTACAAATGTACGTGAATGACGGAGTTCTACACTCCGTCGATCCTATAATGCGTGACGTTCACCTATGTAATTTTGTATGTGTGAAGGTAATCAATGTATAGTAATGAAATTTCGGGATTACATTTGTCTCGGTAATACTTTTAAGTTAATAACATTGCAAGATCAGAGGTTAATGTAAGCGCAAGATCAATCATCGCAAATGTGAAATGCTGGTACGTTAATAACCGGTGTAAGCGCAAAAATGTTTAATGTAAACATGCAAACGCGCATGCATTCTGTTCTACAGGTGCCGAATGTCAGTTTGTGGGATGGAGTTCCATACCCGTTGCACCTGGTCGGTCAAACAGGGGACGGCTAGGGTTACCCTGTTGGAAATCACCCCCTGAAATGCTTTTCATGAATAGCAGCACAACAGGTCCAATAAAGAGACTGACGTAAAGACAAAAATGTTCAATGTAAACATGCAAACGCGCATGCATTCTGTTCTACAGGTGCCGAATGTCAGTTTGTGGGATGGAGTTCCATACCCGTTGCACCTGGTCGGTCAAACAGGGGACGGCTAGGGTTACCCTGTTGGAAATCACCCCCTGAAATGCTTTTCATGAATAGCAGCACAACAGGTCCAATAAAGAGACTGACGTAAAGACCTTCAGTCAGGGTGCACGGTATAGCCACGGGACTGGTCTTGCGATCATAGAAAACCACATCCCAGACCACTACTCGACGGGTAGGTCCACCGTGTCTAGCATGCAGACAAGCTGGCTGCAGTCACCCAACTGGCCTTCTAACCAACGCACGGCCGTCACTGTCACCGAGGCAGTGGCATCTTTGATCAGACAGCACAACAGACCTCCACCTTCCCTTCCAATGAGCTCTCGCTTGACACCATAGAAGTCGCAAATTGCGGTGGTGTGGGCACAGTGGGATGCATGTTATAAGGCATCTGGCTCGGAGTTGTCCTAGAAGTAACAGATTTGTGACAGTTATTTGCGTTTATACGGTGCCAAGCAGATGCAGTGACATGCACCATAGCCATATCGCGCACACAATATTCTTCCCTCTCGGTAGTGTCACGTAGCCATACAGAGCCCGGACTTCTTGCAACAGCGCATTGTCTTGACCACTGCAGCCAGCAATCATGTCCAGTGGCTACATTCCTGCCGAGTCCTTCTGCAGTATGGCAGAAGGAACGTCCAATTTCTTGTAGTCTTATTACGCGACCTCATTCAGACTCAGTGAGGTGTTGATAATGGCTTCTTTGTCGCCTTAAAGGCATTCTTAACTAAAATCAGCTCACCACGTACAATCTCAAAGACAACTAACACTCAGGACCGATACAGCGTGTATTTGGAGCAAACCTCATTCGCATTCATACAATGTAGGCTTTCACGGCCGGCGTTGTCTTCAGTTGAAACTTCCGGGCTGAGAGGCCGTGCTCGTTGTATAAAATTTCCACCTGACGTTTCGTCTCCATCAGCGGGAGACATCTCCTGAGGTCGTCCGGCTACTGCAGTACGAAACGTCAGGTGGAAACTTTATACATCGAGCATGGCCTCTCAGCCCGGAAGTTTCAACTGAAGACTCATTTGCATTATTGTGCGACTGAGCGCGAAATTTGAATAGACACCGTCTTTCAAAATGCAGAAATGCGCCAACTAACTTTCATTTGTGTCGCACAACTCCTTCTTGGTGTTGCGATTTTTTCCTTCAGTATATACAGATGAGTTAACAAGCCATAAACTGCATTCGACACTGTAGAAGGAGATTTCATTAAGCAATTCTCTCAAAAGGAAATAATTCCTCAAAGAAGATTTACTGCTACAGCTTCGTTCAGTAGGTAATTTAAGGTTCTTCCGGTCCACTCGTAAACAGCAACACCTGGGTGACACTCAAGTTACGTGAAAACTGTGTACGCATGTGAAAACTTCATTCAGTGGCTGCTGTCTGTGCATCGTAATGGTCCCTTCTTTGCGTATTAAATATCGCTGCATTGTTCCCGTTCCAGCTTTGTAGCGGTCTGCAACTTTATGAGTTTCGCCTCCGGCAGATATGTTGGAATTTATCAGAAATTACGAATATTACAGTTTTCATACCGTGCGATGTTCCTGTGGAACTTACAAAAGAATCAGTTGAGTCCAATGAGAAAATGCTGGATCGTTACGAAAAGAAAAGAAATAATAGGGCGTCCTGGCCTCCGTTAACAGCTATGCTCCATTTCTTTATGTTGCACATATTGCTTGTCATTAACTAATCACAGTAGTGTCACGAAAGAAATATGAAAAAAATTCTGTACTGGTGATCTTATTAAAGAGCTTCCGTTCTGGGCTTTTCAAATTAAGGTGACAGTTTTAATCTTACATACGGCACTTTTACTATTAAATTTCCCATAAGAGAACGTAGCGCTGCCTAGTCATGCAGAGAAATGTGTGATAGGTTGATTTGACAGTTTCGCTAAATATGTGTTGTATTACTTCAAAATACAAGAGAAAAAATTTCTTTAAGACCCATTCGGTCTTGATAGAGCAAGAAGCAGCTAGGCTAAGCTATATTCTTATTTTCTTGTTCCCGTCTGTTGGTAATGAACACATGAGAAATAATAGCGACTTACATCACTCCGTTGCGGTTCCTGAATGAATTATTTGTAACTGAGCCTATAAACATAGAACTTTTTTAGTCACTTTCCTAAGTAAAATATCTTTACAAATTTAGACTTTAATGCTTTCAAAACCATAGAAGACATTAACAACTGGTTTTCAACATTTGATAAGGCAACTCATAAAATTTTGTTTCCTCATTTGTACACACCAATAAGTGTACCCTTAGTGGCACGTAAAATGTGTAGTCGGAGTTCCATTCTCTCCACGTACAATTAAAAATCTCCAAGTGACATGTTCAAATGCACTGCGAATACTTGCTCTCAGGCCATCTAGGTCTCTAATCTTGCTTCGATACACCAGATCCTTACGAAATCCGGCACGAAGAAATTTACTGGTCTGGCGTTAGAGGATCGTGGCGGCCATCGGACTGGATCACCTCGTCCAATCCACCAAACCGGAAACATTACTTCTAGAAATTGTCTGATATTTAGATACCAGTGGCGTGGTGCCTCATCCTGCTGGTATATGACATCAGCTTGCAGGTGATCCAACTGTGGCACAACACAAACTCATGTAACACGTCCAGGTAAAGACTATCGTTGACGGCAGACTCGATGAAAGAAATGACGAATGATGCAATTATACCTCAGTCCGCACCAAACACTGACCTTGAGACTGTCTCTTTCCATTTCAGGTGTAAGACGAGGATACTGTGAAACTCAGTTTGCAGTGTACATGGAACCTTGTCTCATCGGAGAAAGAAATCTTTTCGAAAGAGTTATTCCTTGCGCCAGTCTTGCGTAGCATATCCACTGAAATCTGTCCGCGCTAAGACTTGTCCAAAGGATTTAATGGCTGATGCAGCTGCACCTTGTAAGGCTATGGCTGTAACTCCCAATGCAAGACGTTGTGCACTGTTGATCGTCGCATGTCCAACTCTCTGGCCGCCGTACGCACCGATTTTGTCGGACTCCTTGCAGACGTCTGCCGCACCTTGTCCGCGTTGGCGTCTATAACGCATGGGCGACCCCCCCCCCCTCCTCCCCCCTTCCGGCCAGCCACCCTTTTATGGAATAGGCGACCCCCTCCTTTTTATCGAGAACACTATCTGTATCCATAAACGACGTATGCCAAACCCGAATACTTGGTCCGGGCGGTGGTTGCCTTCCATACTGTGGCCGAAAGTTTCGTTGCACTTGGGTATCGGATGTCGTCTGTATGAACCAGGCCACACACACTGAGCATTCAGCTGTGGCGCTTATATTTTATTAGGATTTCAAGATCAATTTTGCATCAAAATTGCGTCACATGAAAGGTAAAAGAGTTTGTGAGTTACCTTATCACATGTTACAACCATTTCTTAATACCTTGTATAGTTTTAAAGTTATTAAATTTCTAATTTGTAAAGATAATTTATGGCCACCAAGTAAGTGTTGTATTTTAATTGTACTGCAAGCATTGTTCAGCTCGTATGACTGTCCTCTACATGCTATGGATGTCATTAAGCCTTCCACGATTATAATGAGAATAGTATCCAACACCACAGAACGTTTCATAGTTTTCTCTAGTTTATAAAGCGTCAGCTAGTTAAATTTTTCCTCGAAGTGGGTGTAACCTTTTCGATTTGATGTTCTTATGTGTTGTTAATTAACGTGTTGTTAATTAAATGCGGATCAGTGGCATCCGCATTAATTGGCTGTACGTCATACAAAGCTGCCATCTTCTACCGCCCTTAGAAATAATACAATCTGAAAATGTCAATTTTCTACATGTTCTGTGCAGATACGCGTGATATACATCTCTGCCTCACAGAAAATGTCATTCACCGAAATTGTTTTATTTTATATTTGACGAACGTAGAGAACATAGATAAATGTTATTTCAGTTACAATTATAACATTGAAAGTATGATATGCTGTGAAATCTGGTATCGGCATTTAGTCAGCTGTGACCTGTATAACATATATGAACAAAAGACTAAACATTAACACACTCTAATGCTCCCATGTAGTGAGCTGTAATGTCGGACTCGTCGGTAGGAAACAAAATATTTTGACTAACACCATTCATCACAACAAAGAAGGTTATCGGATTTCCAGTCACGTCTTTTGTGAAATGACGAATTTAAAATGCTTGCTAGGGGGATGGAGGTAATGCATGGAACCCTGAATTGTAATTCACAATTGGCACGGCGAAATTTCGAATGTCTTTTATTCGGGAATAAGAAGTTTATTCAGGTATTAATGGAAATAATTATCTGTATCAAGGAGCCTGCTATTAAGTTTACTAGATACCTGTTACATTTTTCAGTTGTTAGTGCTATATTCCCCCCATGAACCATGAGCATTGCCGTTGGTGGGGAGGCTTGCGTGCCTCAGCGATACAGATAGCCGTACAGTAGGTGCAACCACAACGGAGAGGTGTCTGTTGAGAGACCAGACAAACGTGTGGTTCCTGAAGAGGGGCAGCAGCCTTTTCAGTAGTTGCAAGGGCAACAGTCTGGATGATTGACTTATCTGGCCTTGTAACACTTTCCAAAATGGCCTTGCTGTGCTGGTACTGCGAACGGCTGAAAGCAAGGGAAACTACGCCCGTAATTTTTCCCGAGGGCATGTAGCTTTACTGTATGGATAAATGATGATGGCGTCCTCTTGGGTAAAATATTCCGGAGGTAAAATAGTCCCCCATTCGGATCACCAGCGGGGACTACTCAAGAGGATGTCGTTATCAGGAGAAAGAAAACTGGCGTTCTACGGATCGGAGCGTGGAATGTCAGATCCCTTAATCGGGCAGGTAGGTTAGAAAACTTAAAAAGGGAAATGGATAGGTTAAAGTTAGATATAGTGGGAATTAGTGAAGTTCGGTGGCAGGAGGAACAAGACTTCTGGTCAGGTGACTACAGGGTTATAAACACAAAATCAAATAGGGGTAATGCAGGAGTAGGTTTAATAATGAATAGGAAAATAGGAATGCGGGTAAGCTACTACAAACAGCATAGTGAACGCATAATTGTGGCCAAGATACATACGAAGCCCACACCTACTACAGTAGCACAAGTTTATATGCCAACTAGCTCTGCAGATGATGAAGAAACTGATGAAATGTATGATGAGATAAAAGAAATTATTCAGGTAGTGAAGGGAGACGAAAATTTGATAGTCATTGGTGACTGGAATTCGAGTGTAGGAAAAGGGAGAGAAGGAAACATAGTAGGTGAATATGGATTGGGGGTAAGAAATGAAAGAGGAAGCCACCTGGTAGAATTTTGCACAGAGCATAACTGAATCATAGCTAACACTTGGTTCAAGAATCATGAAAGAAGGTTGTATACATGGAAGAAGCCTGGAGATACTGACAGGTTTCAGATAGATTATATAGTGGTAAGACAGAGATTTAGGAACCAGGTTTTAAATTGTAAGACATTTCCAATGGCAGATGTGGATTCTGACCACAATCTATTGGTTATGACCTGTAGATTAAAACTGAAGAAACTGCAAAAAGGTGGGAATGTAAGGAGATGGGACCCGGATAAACTGACTAAACCAGAGGTTGTACGGAGTTTCAGGGAGAGCATAAGGGAACAATTGACAGGAATGGGGGAAAGAAATACAGTGGAAGAAGAATGGGTAGCTTTGAGGGATGAAGTAGTGAAGGCAGCAGAGGATCAATTATGTCAAAAGACGAGGGCTAGTAGAAATCCTTGGATGACAGAAGAAATACTGAATTTAATTGATGAAAGGAGAAAATATAAAAATGCAGTAAATGAAGCAGGCAAAAAGGAATACAAACGTCTCAAAAATGAGATCGACAGGAAGTGCCAAATGGGTAAGCAGGAATGGCTAGAAGACAAATGTAAGGACGTAGAGGCTTATCTCACTAAGGGTAAGATAGATACAGCCTACAGGAAAATTATAGAGACCTTTTGAGAAAAGAGAACCACTTGTATGAATATGAAAAGCTCAGGTGGAAACCCAGTTCTAAGCAAAGAAGAGAAAGCAGAAAGTTGGAAGGAGTATATAGAGGGTCTATACAAGGGCGATGTACTTGAGGACAATATTATGGAAATGGAAGAGGATGTAGATGAAGACGAAACGGGAGATATACTACTGCGTGAAGAGTCTGACAGAGCACTGAAAGACCTGAGTCGAAACAAGGCCCCGGGTGTAGACAACATTCCATTAGAACTACTGACAGCCTTGGGAGAGCCAGTCCTGACAAAGCTCTACCATCTGGTGAGCGAGATGTATGAAACAGGCGAAATACCCTCAGACTTCAAGAAGAATATAATAATTCCAATCCCAAAGAAAACAGGTGATGACAATTGTGAAAATTACCGAACTATCAGTTTAATAAGTCACGGCTGCAAAATACTAACGCGGATTCTTTACAGACGAATGGAAAAACTAGTAGAAGCCGACCTCGGGGAAGATCAGTTTGGATTCCGTAGAAATGTTGGAACATGTGTGGCAATACTGACCCTACGACTTATCTTAGAAACTAGATTAAGAAAAGGCAAACCTACGTTTCTAGCATTTGTAGACTTGGAGAAAGCTTTTGACGATGTTGACTGGAATACGCTCTTTCAAATTCTGAAGGTGGCCGGGGTAAAATAAAGGGAGCGAAAGGCTATTTGCAATTTGTACTGAAACCAGATAGCAGTTATAAGAGTCGAGGGGCATGAAAGGGAAGCAGTGGTTGGGAAGGAAGTGAGACAGGGTTGTAGTCTCTCCCCGATGTTATTCAATCTGTATATTGAGCAAGCAGTGAAGGAAACAAAAGAAAATTCGGAGTAGGTATTAAAATCCATGGAGAAGAAATAAAAACATTGAGGTTCGCCGATGACATTGTAATTATGTCAGTGACAGCAAAGGACTTGGAAGAGTAGTTGAATGGAATGGATAGTGTCTTGAAAGGAGGGTATAAGATGAACATCAACAAAAGCAAAACGAGGATAATGGAATGTAGTCGAATTAAGTCGGGTGATGCTGAGGGAATTAGATTAGGAAATGAGACACTTAAAGTAGTAAAGGAATTTTGCTATTTGGGGAGCAAAATAACTGATGATGGTCGAAGTATAGAGGATATAAAATGTAGACTGGCAATGGCAAGGAAAGCGTTTCTGAAGAAGAGAAATTTGTTAACATCGAGTATAGATTTAAGTCTCAGGAAGTCGTTTCTGAAAGTGTTTGTATGGAATGTAGCCATGTATGGAAGTGAAACATGGACGATAAGTAGTTTGGACAAGAAGAGAATAGAAGCTTTTGAAATGTGGTGCTACAGAAGAATGCTGATGATTAGATGGGTAGATCACATAACTAATGAGGAAGTATTGAATAGGATTGGGGAGAAGAGAAGTTTGTGGCACAACTTGACTAGACGAAGGGATCGGTTGGTAGGACATGTGTTGAGGCATCAAGGGATCACCAATTTAGTATTGGAGGGCAGTGTGGAGGGTAAAAATCGTAGAGGGAGACCAAGAGATGAATACACTAAGCAAATTCAGAAGGATGTAGATTGCAGTAGGTACTGGGAGATGAAGAAGCTTGCACAGGATAGAGTAGCATGGAGAGCTGCATCAAACCAGTCTCAGGACTGAAGACCACAACAACAACAACAGTGCTATATTACTTGTATTGATTTTCTAAAATGAGGAAAGTGAACTTCCTGAAAGAATTTTAGTTGAATGTGAAATTCACCTCAGTGTTGTATAGTCACTAGTTATAACAAACCTCAAACGTTTGAAGCAAATCGCTGTCTCCCGCTTGGCTGAAGGGCCTGAGACTTGATTAGCCCAGGTAAAATTGGAGTTACTCTTCCACTAGGACAAATTTGGACAGAATCTAAAATTTCCGAAGAATTATTCCCAGCATCAATCATATTCTTGCAGTAGACAGGCTCAGTTAATTAAAATGAGACTTTTGAAAGAAAGTAATGGAACTACAGATTTGGGTTCGATCTATGTTCAGAAATAAATATGTGTTACCCAGTACTCTCCGCGAATGGGTCCGGCACCACGAACGGTGCTTGCTTCTTCCTTTCAAAATGCGTCACATTGATCCATTGCCGAGATACAGGGGAAACGGTATCAAAATTTTTCACATTTTACCCTCACTAGATGCATCACAGAAGCTGAGAATGCTTGTGTAAGAGAAGCAACTTGTCGGGAACACTTAACAGAGAAAAAGAGAATTAAGCTGTCAGCAGGTCTTCACATCACACAACGGGACGCTCTACACGTTCCACGCCTTAGAACGAGATTGGCTGTCTGTTGCCTAGTTATATGAAAATATTACCCTTCAGACGATTTCTTCTAAATTTCAGAGACTTATTACTAGTAGGGTGGATGTGATGAGAGTACACACTGTGACTAAATGATAAGGTTTCGTGAGAAATGAATCTGACCGAATATCGATTAATTACAAAGTACTTCGTTTCAAAAGCTTGAACACAGGAAAGGAAAAGAGGAATTAGATTCGATATTAAAGGATTCTTCCCGTTAGCTTCCGGCTGTGAAGAAGTGAGTTGCTGTGTTTTAGCATGACGCATCCAGAGAGGAGGATGAGTGCCCAGGGTGAAGAAAAACTCTTAGGAAGTACGAGATATGAAATGAAACACATTACCATGCTAAATGCTCACGACGTGAAGGTTAATGAGCTCCCTGAGGTTGCTAGGGTTTTTAACGCCACATCCATCACGTTTAGCATGAATATAAAATTTTCCAATTCGGTGGTGCTGGGTCTACTAACCATCTACAGAAATCGCTTTGGAATTACCAAACGTCAAAAGTGTTTTGAGTTGTTTGAATACAATCCTAGACAGTTTCCTCTACGTTTAGTAACTCTAAATGAAACATGGATTCCTCAGCATACGTTAAAGACACTGGAGCATTCTAAGCAATGGGTGACAAACAAAATCGTCCCATAACCTGAGCTAGAAATGTTTGCTTGTGGGGAATGCTCGGGGGTGAGGGGAGGAGGACGGGACTCATATTAGCTTTGCGGTAGGGGTAAAGAGATGGGGAAAATGCAGCGTGCTTTCTTACAAAATAAGACTTCAACCTATTGATAAACAGATTTTCTTAATCATCATACATGCTAATGCTACCACTTTGTAATAAGTACATAGTAACAACAATAAACTTAACTAGGAGAATGTAGTTTATATAAGCACAGACATGTAGGCAAAGGGATTAGTGTTGCGTTCGTGTCTTTCCGACAAAATGCGATAAATGCATAAACGTGAACTATATTGACGTTATTACCAAATGCCTTCAGACAGGATCAACGTGCTGTTATTTTGCTCGTGGCTACCAAAGGACAAACACCGGTAGACACCTATCGGAGAATGAAAAATGTGTATGGGGCAGCATGTCTGTCGAAAACTGACATTGTGGAATGGTGCGCCAAGTTCCATGCTTGTCGCGATGTGACACAAGACGCTGGTCTATTTGGGCTTCTCTCAACAAACTCTCAACAGACGGGAGACACTCGAGGACCCTGACCCTCCCCATCTGATTATCTCTTCTTCAGTCCCTCCAAAAAGGCGGTGAAGGGTGAAGGATTCGTATTGGATAAGGATGTGCAATAGGCAGTTACGGACTTCTCCACCCAACATGGCATGGTGTTATACCACACGGGTATTTTCAGCCTGGTGCATCAGTGAAATGACTGCCCCAACGGCTATTTTGCCTGTTTGGCATGTTGATTTTGGACTGTACGGCCTTTTTGATTCCCCTTTATATATATTGTTCTGCTCTAAGCAGACAGCGTTCAGGAGAAGAGCTGCGAGCGGCGAAGCTATTTCCAGATTTTATGATAAATGGCTTTGGATACGAAACTTCCTAGCAGATTGAAACTGTGTGCCGGACCGAGACTCGAACTCGGACCTTTGCCTTTCGCGGGCAAGTGCTCTACCAACTGAGCTACCCAAGCACGACTCACGCCCCGTCCTCACAGCTTTACTTCTGCCAGAGCACTTGCCCGCGAAAGGCAAAGGTCCCGAGTTCGAGTCTCGGTCCGGCACACAGTTTTAATCTGCTAGGAAGTTTCATATCAGCGCACACTCCGCTGCAGAGTGAAAATCTCATTCTGGAAACATCCCCCAGGCTGTGGCTAAGCCATGTCTTCACAATATCTTTTCTTTCAGGAGTGCTAGTTCTGCAAGCTTCGCAGGAGAGCTTCTGTTAAATTTGGAAGGTAGGAGACAAGGTACTGGCAGAAGTAAAGCTGTGAGGACGGGGCGTGAGTCGTGCTTGGGTAGCTTAGTTGGTAGAGCACTTGCTCGCGAAAGGCAAAGGTCCCGAGTTCGAGTCTCGGTCCAGCACACAGTTTAAATCTGCCAGGAAGTTTCATATCAGCGCACACTCCGCTGCAGAGTGAAAATCTCATTCTGGCTTTGGATACAATTGTCCATTACACATTCTGGATTTCTTGAAGCTGATATCGAGTTGATACCCATGTTTGTCTTGAGGAACACGATGCTAATTTGGTTTGTGAAGCTAGTAATATTTTTTGGGGGAGGGCGTGGGGGAGGGGGGGGGGGAATTACTCCTCTTCTTGCTGCGCGCTATGCCTTGCAAGATACGCCCTTGGTTACAAATCTACCAGCGAAAGCAAACACTATTCTGAAAACCGAGTAGTGACTACTCTTTCTGGTATTCTCATGGCGCGCTTTTCGCGGACTGCCTGTGAAGAAAAATACGATCTTCCATCGCGATAAGAAGCCCTCTAAGACCTCTCAGATCGTTCTATAAACGAAGATTCTCACTTTGTTGGCCTCCACAACAAATACATAAGACGTTACAGCGTTCCCTGTCTTACAAGGAAACAAAATAAACTTGATCCCATATTTTAAGGAGGAAAAAGCGCATTTGAAAGTTATCAGCCCCAGAAATCGATCTCACGCGAAAATTTGATCTATCTTTGTGACAGTACATGGTTAAGATCATCTGAAAGTACAGCTTTTAAACTTGGTGCACAGCGGTTGTTTGTTACTCGCTCCGCCCACTGTAGTCGCCAAATGTTTGAGACCCAAGTAATGTACAGTACAGTAAGGAGTTTTTTTTTTGACATTGTGTTAAAGTACGCGGTTTCTAATCCGCTGCTGTGCCAGACATCCCATCGCTTTGAATATTCTTATACTGTGATTTACAAACGCAGAGTAAGTGAATGAAACAGATCAGTGGGTCGTTAAAGAAGCAGAGTAGTGCTTTTTAATTACTAACATCGCTGCTCTGCATCATTTTCTTTGCGTTTACAGCTGGCGTTGTTAAAGGGAAGTAAATTTGCACGCGACGTGCTATTCTTCAACGTGATTGGCATGATGAAATTGTAATTCGATATTCATTAACTTCATTTCACAACAATTATTCAGTTGCTTACGATTTTCAGATTTTGATTCTTAGGCGTATATATAGCTGCAAAACATCAATACGAGAATAATCTTAAAATAATACTGAATGTACAGATCACATAGCCATATCATTACCTATTTTTCACCCATTACTCACACGTGTTCTCGAACAAGATTTCAAACTACGTTGGGCACACATGTTCCTCTCTCCCCAAATCTTCCCCCGCCTTCAATAAACGACGAATAGGACGGCGCTGGTTGTCACTCCTCTGAAATACCTCACGCTGTGTCACTACTTGGCGGCTGCTGTGGGGCGGAGCGAGCGACAAACAACTGGTGTGCGCGAAGTTTAAATGCTGTATATTCAGAATGATAGATCAAATTTTCACACAGAATCAATTGCTGGGGCTGATACCTTTCAAATATACTTTTTTTCCTTAAACTATGAACTCATGTTGGCGATGTTTCCTTGGTAGACAGAGACTGGATGGCTGTAGCTCCCATACTACGGCCGCGGGGAATTATAACTCCTTCTCTTCTGTATTAAATTGATTTGGCTTCCACCAATTACTTTTTGTTCCCAAACCTGACGAAGTGGAAGGATGGACACCGATTCGTACGAAACGACAAGAACAAATCTGGGAAAACTGCTTACATCGCGCAAATGCATAAATCTTATTTTGCTAATAGTATTAACAGGACTGAAACTTATTACACCAAATGATTCAGATGGTGACTTTGTTGACAAGTAAAACATCGTGTATTAAGACTTACGTTCTGGTTTTGAAGCAAAGAACTTCCTGAACGTCGTTCGTAGTCCCTCTAATCACTTCTTAGGCCTCTAGTTCACAATTAACACAGCTACAACACTGTGGTAAACGTCTGCGTTAATCTGAGGAAAAAGTTTCTGAGAATGTACGTTTGGAGCATAGCATTGTATGGAAGTGAATCACAGACTGTGGGAAAGGCAGTAAAGAACAGAATAGATGCGCTTTTGATGTCATGGTGTAGAAAGATGTTAAAGATTAGGTGAACAGATAAGACAGGAAATGAGGAGATTCTTTGCAGAACTGATGAAGAAAGGAACTTGTGGAAAACATTGACAGGGGACAGGTTCTACGGACATGTAATAAGACATCAAGGAAAAACGCCAAGGAATTTGAGGGAGCTGTAGACGGCAAAGAGGAATGGGGAATTCAGAGATTGGAATACATCCATAATGGAAGCGATTGGACCCATGTGCTACTACACTGCCGTTTGTGAAAAGTGCAGCACCGAGAAGGAATTACCCGAGTAGTACCACACTCACTGGAAGTGGTGACGGGTGTGCTAGCATTACGTAATACGTTTTGCTACGAGATGGGGTACAAGTAGGCCGAGCAGAGCCCTCTCGTGTCGGTCCGACAGGGTCGGTGTTGCGCGTAGTGTAGTCGGCGCAGAGCTGTCACACAAGGTGGAAACAATACAGTTAGTACCAGTATCCCTCGTCGACGTCAAATGGAGCTATATCGGCATATGAGCGAGTTCGAACTGTCAGAATGATCGGTGTCCGGGAAACGGGGTTGACATACCTTGACATTTCGGCTCACACAGGGCATGCTGCTAAGACAGTGATGCGTGTGTGGAAGCAGTGGATAGAGGATGGTCGTACGTAACGACGAGCGGGAACTGGACCACGGAACATGACCACAGCACAGGATGACCGTCATCTTGTGCGCATGGCCATTATGGACCGTATAGCGTTATCCACAGTGGTGGCTCGTCGCTGGAGCACTGCAACAGGTGTGAACTTGTCTGCACCGACGGATCGTCGCCGTCTGCTGCAGGTTGGACTGGTCGCACGCATTCCATTACGTCGGATTACATTGTCCAGGAACCACGAACTCCTCCGACTGGAATGGGCACGTCAGCACCGTCACTTGGGGGCTGAGTGGCAACATGTAATCTTTTCGGATGAGTCTCGCTTCAGCGTGTCCTACAGTGATGGCCGCAGACGTGTACGGCGGTATCGTGGTGGGCGCTACCTGGAGGGCTGCATTGTGGAGCGGCACAGCGGACAAACACCAAGTGTGATTTTTTTGGGTGCCATTGGTTACAACCGATCTCGCCTCGTACGTATTGCGGGCACTTTGAACTGCAACCGGTACCTAACGGAGGTTGTGGATCCTGAAGTACTCCTCCCCTACTTCAGGCATCTCCACAGGCCACATTTCAACAGGACAATGCCCGACCACATATTGCGAAGAATGTACAGGCCTTCTTCGAAGAGCGACGGGTACCACTGCTTCCCTGGCCTGCACGTTCGTCAGACATGTAGCCGATGGAACATGTCTGGGATATGGTTGGTCGGCACCTGATGCGTCACGGTCCTCCAGTAACTAGGGCCACGGGTACTTGAGCTCGGATACAAATTGCGTGGAAGGAAATCCCTCACGCACGTATTCAGAACCTTACTGATTCAACGCCACGGCGTATAGCAGCTCTAATTACAGCGCATGATGGCCACACGACATACTGAATAGTAGGGCTCAAAGGACATGTACAGATTTGAAAAGGTAGTCATTTGTTACTTGTCATGTACCTGATCTGTGGTATTAAATTAATTGCCAATTCATGCGTTTCCTTCTTGGGATTGCAATTTCCACAAACGGCAGTGTATCAGCTGAAGAATTGGTCAGAGGAGAGGAATTAGTGGCAGGCATTCTCTGTTATATTTTTCAATGGGTAGTGATGTCTTACAAAATTTTGAAACGAGGAAAGAGAATTCCTGAGTAGCCATTCAGCTGAATGTAAAACTCTCCAGAGTATTGTACAGTCAGGCGACGGGCCAGCACAGCCGCTCGCGTTAGCACACGGCTACTGGGATGCAGAGGCGCTCGGCCGAAGGTCGAACCCGCCCGGCGGTTTAAGAACGAGGGTAGGTGTGAATATTAGGTGGTTTCCTACATTCAAGAAGGCAGATATCTCACTAGTACCCCCGTCTTACCACAGTGACACGGTTCGCAAACATTAGAAATTTTTTTATCTATTTGGTAGCTGTTCCTTCTGACAGAAACGACACATCGAAGTAAATGCACCTTATCGACAAATAATGATATCCTCACTGCGGATGCACTCTTTGTCCGTCTTCTTGAGGGAATCAGGTGAGGTTGCGAGAAATGATGATAATGCACAGACGACACTACGTTCGTAGTTGAGACATATGGGAATCTGGGTTGGATGGGAAACGTGCTCGGATGGTGGAAGGACGTCAAACAGGCCGACTTGGAGCAGGAGAGGCACCACAGGACATTTTAATTTCCACTGTCTATACTTTTACAAAAAAATGACCAGGAAGGATTCAGAATTCACACTCATAGCAGAGGAAGTTCAAAAACATAAAGAAGTAATTTTTTTTACATGTCAAATTTCATCATTTTTTTCACTTACTAATGGCAGCGTTTGTTGCTATAGGTACACTTATCTTTATAAGTAAGAGAGATTCGTCGATGAATTTTGCACAGCATACATACCATAATTTAAGGTGTACGAAACTCTAGAATTTTCCAGATCGGTTAAGAACTGTGGTAAAAATTGAGGTAATTAACTATAAAATTTGTATTTTTTCTAAACATGAAGTTTAAAATATAGGAGCTCATTCGTTTTATCATAAATTAAATAAATTCTACAGTTTCTTACACCTGTAAGTATGGTATGTAAGCTGCGCAAAATTCATCGAAGAATCCCTCTAAAATATGAAGAAAAGTGTACCTATAGCAACAAATGCTGCCATTAGTAAGTGAAAAAAAATGATGAAATTTGACATGCAAAAAAAAATTACTTCGTTATGTTTTCGAACTTCCACTGCAATGCGTGTGAATCCTGGATCCTTCCTGGTGATGCTGACAAAGTTTTATGAATTTACTTCTAAAAGTATAGACACTGGAAATTAAAATGTCCTGTGATGCCTCTCCTTCTCCAAGTCGGCCCGTTTGCATCCTACCCCCCTTAAGGCGACCCCTCGCCATTATCGGGAAATCCGGGCTCGATGCCGGTCTGGAACAACTTTTTATTTGTCGCCATTAGATTTACTTCAGTGCCTGATTTCGAAGAACTGTTCCCTGCATCTATTACGTTCACAGAGGAGATAGTCTACGTTAATTAGAGTGCGACTCTTTGAAAGTAAATCGTCTGTGGCCAGTATGTGTGGACACAGATACTGGCCACGTAACTCGGCGACCGCGACGCGCAAGTCGGAAAGCGCGCGTGGCGGCGGCGGCGGCGGCGGCGGCGGCAGCGCCGGGTCCAACAAGTGCCGTCCGCGGGGCGTCGGCGTCGGCGTCGGCGCGCGGCGCGTGTCGTGGCGGCGGCAGTGCTGCCGCGGCCGCCGGAGATGCGCCAGCCCGCCCACGCAACATGAGCGCCCGCGACCCGCACGCCCACGCCCCGGCTCCCGACACACATGTAACTATCCGCTGCCGCTCGCCGCGCCGCTCTGGGTGCCTACTCTAAACTCCCTGGCGCCTGGCGCGGCTACCGCTGCAGCCGCTCTCTGTCTTTCCTTTCAAACGACGCGCTGTACGTAAGTCAGTCTCTCCATAATTGACCTACGCACCTTCCCGATCGTCGGTTAACTGCCGTGGCAGTGAACGCATCCGAGCAACCTAGTGTACCAGACGACGAAAGTACCCTTCACGATGCATGTTGACAGTGAAAGCTTAGGTATAATTACAGCAAGTTTCCAGATTTGAAAGTTAACGTAAACACAACGTATCAACGGCACTGAGGTATGTAAAACCAACTGATATTTGAATACAGCTATGACAACAGGGCGAAGCACCTTACTAATGTTATCGACAGCAAAGTGACGATAGCGACCTCACGTTAGCCACGAAAACGAAACCAAAAGCTTTCTTGTGCTGTTAGTGCTGTTCCGATATTATGATGACGTGCAACACTTTTCTCCTTGCCTCGGATGACCAGTTACATATAATCACTAGATGTCATACACACGTATGTATAACCGTAAATACACATTCTCGCTTTGAGAGGTATTCCTACGATCAACATGTAACGTACCTAAACTGTCTACAAATTCTCTGAATTTCATTCCGATTATTCAGAGCGAAACCATTCAAAATTCCATACGTAACATCGGTATTGCCGTATATGATGAACAACGTCCATTCAGTAATCGTCCGTCTACAAGTTAGATATGCTGTGTAACTACATTTTGGTTCAACGACTGTATACAGTAATACCACAGCAGTCACATTGTCTTCTCCACGTAGAGAGATGTATGCCATTATTCAGAGAAGAATGATGGGTTCGCTTCATTTTCTCTGTGTAGGTTATTCTTATTTTAAATTTTAATTTCCTTAGGTAGCTAGGTACCCCCCCCCCCCCCCCCCGCGCCTAGCGGATAATTACCCCCCCCCACCCCCCCGCCTACGGCATAATCAAGCTGCGTCACAGTAACGACAGTTGCTCTAATAGTATGTTATGATCCACACAGCTCGGTGAAGAAAAGTAACATATCATGGCGTCCCTAATAGCATGCAGATAGGTACTACACAGCTATTACTGATGTGAAACACATGTGTAAAATGGAAAAAAATGCGATCTATATGCTGAATTTGTCACCCTACAAGCGCATACTGCTACGTAGGTCAAAACATGCTATATGTACAATAATTTTTAGTGTCATGTAGGTTATAACGACCTAGGGAACAAAATTAGCTAATTGGCAAATAATAAAATACAGAGCTTATTTATAAATAAAAGAATAGCTCATGCAGGAACATTATTTCCTTTAATAAATTTGGACCAGCTATGGACCAGTAGATAAAAACAGCATATTGATTCATTTTGGTGGAAACGTAGAATTACCGTTTAGCTCACATAAGCCTGTCAAGCGATACCTCCAAAGAAATTTTCCTTGGTTTCATGTGTTATATGTCAGTACTTTCGTGAGTGACGAAGTGAAACGATATATTGAACGCATTAGAGACAGTGTGTTGAAATATGTGGTGCGACGTAACTGTTCGCAATGAGGTAGGGTGCAAATCGCGGGTTTACTAATCGAAGGCAGTTGTGCTAAAAGACAGACATCAAAGTGATCGCTGTGTATTGCCCAAGTGAAGATAACGAAGATTTGAGTGTAGTGTATGTAGTGTAGTGTAGTGGGACAGACACACACAGTGCTTCCGGTTGCCCGGCTTCCGGCGCGCCGGTTGCCGGGTAACGGCAGTGGCGTTGCCACGGCTAGGATCCCGCAATCAATATTTGTGGCGTTTGACGGATGCTGCGTTCTGGCGCTGCCGGCTCCGCATAGGCCGGCCGACACACGTGGTTCGCGCGCCGCGCGGTGTCCACGTCTGCGTTGGCATGGTCCGCGACTGCTACTTGCCGTAAGTAAACACAGCTGCCGTCGCTTCTCACCTGAGGCTAGCCATCACCGTTCCCCACACCTAGTGAACGTTCCAAACTGATTAGCTTCAAAAGAAATCAACAGACGTCGTGTTCAAATTGCTTATACAAGTACTCCGCAGAGGACGAAGTGAAAATACACAGGAATTACATTTCAAGTGGAAGCAACGTCACCGTGTCACCGACTCACTGTGGATTCTTGCGTTTATGAAATCGCTGTTTGTGAATGACCTGTGAATTTTATGTTTTATTTTCCCTTACACTTTCTCCTAGTGTCCCTTTGTTTCCAAACGCCACTTTTTGGGACTCTTGAGACTGTATTTCCATTTACAGGTTTTCCGAAAAGAAACACGAAATACAAGATACCATGTGAAATCTTTCACTGGAAATATTTGACAATGTTTTTCACGCATTGCGTGCCAGGACGCGCTGTGTATGGCCGGCGTAGTCCGAGCGCTTCCATTGGTCGGTTGCGGTATAAAATCTCCATTTCCTCTCGGCGGCGAATCAGTGCCTTGGCGACTGAGACGCTACGCAAAGCGAAGTTCCAAGTCTGTATACCATATCAAGTGCTTATGGACACGTACACATTTACCACTCCTGACACGGCTGAAAACTATTCTACCTGGGACAGAGAATCGTGTCTTATATTTTACTGGTACTTCACTTGTTCTTCACTCTTCTGATATCGCAGACGCGGCCTTTCCATTTCTTACCGCCCGCTTACGGCTTTTACGCTAGGAACTGCTGCTTTTTAGAAGGTGAAAAATGTAGTTACAGTACCAAATATTTGTGTGTGTGTGTTTTTTTTTTACGGACACGTTACTTTTTGTTGATGTAATGTAACGATTTAACATCGCGTTGTTTACGCTATTCATCAATCGCTACGTTGTTTATCTTAAAAATTCTCTTTCCGAGTTGCAACCCAGATTTATAAATCTTGCTGAATGAAGGTGTTCCACTCTTTATTCCGATCTTATTTCGCAGTATGCAATGATAACCTTTACTCCTGCCGTAACTGAAAAGAAAACAACCGGGATATATTAAGCACGGGAATGTGACAAACTAAGAACTGAATGCCAAAGTAGATTTTATGGTCTGTTTTCTGTGAAAGTTAACCTGTTTGAAGCTTTATTATTTTCGCAATGTACAGGGTCCTCTGATTTTCGTAATGCTTACAGTGACGCTTGATCGAGACTATTTCTTATTGTGAACCTATAGTGTATTTATTCACAATTAAAAGGAAAGTGTTTTTGTATTACTTGAGTTGTTAATGAGACTTCAGTTTGACAGAGATACACGTCATAATCCTAGTGCCTCGCTCATTTCATTTGGTACAGCGGAAGATTGCCTGTGTCATCACGCGTTGAAATTATTGAACTGGTTCATTTACGTGAAATATAATTTTTTTCGATATATTTTGTTGCCTTTGGACTGACTATGCCTGCAGAATGATAGATATTTTACGCTATTATGACATTAGACGAGAAAAAGCATTAGGATTGCACACTTCACGTTTATTCTTAATTGCTATAAGTGTGCATACAGATCTGCTTTTATTTCGAATTGCACAAAAAATTTTTTTCTATATTTTATAATCACTGTTTTCTACCACGTATAGCCAAACTTAAACCTATGTCAATGAATTTCAGCTCAGCTGAGTGACCCTTCAGTTAGATGCAGCTGTTTGCTGCTTATAGGGTTCTAGAGGATATCAAATAGAATAATCGCAGCCAAACCAATAGCAGCTTCAGGAAACGTATTCTGATCAATAAAGAATTATTAAATACACTTACGTTCTATCCTATCGTGTTTTTCGTAGTGAAACTTAAGGTGTATGCAGTGTTTCTGCGTACCCGTTTGTAATTCATTTGTGGTGACAGGGGTATTTGATAGTGATACGTACTGACGTGAGGACGAAGCTTGGTAAGTGACCTCTGTTTGTAAATATGAATTATATTCGGTTAACGAGAACTCTTCGAAGTACAATAAAAGTAATGCGCTTTTATGTAGGTTACCTGAGCGATGTGAATAAGCTTTAGTGATGAATGTTCCACTAATATTTAGACAGAACCATTTGACGGTATCGTACTGTAACAAAAACTGTAAGGCACGTGACTGATTGCTACAATAGAAGCTTTAGTTTTGAATACGTATCAGACAGAGAAGTTTGTATGCAGCTACCATTCGCTTGCATGTTTATTTGTTTGTTTTCTTTTCATTCGTAAATTTGAAATTACTCTGGGCTCAATGGCAACAATGAAGACGCAAAAGGTATTCAATGAAATATAACGGTCGTTGCCCCAGAGATACGTAAAATATTGTTTTATTTTACGTTGTAACATAATTATAGTATTCTGTCTGTTTGGCGTACAGTTACACATTTAATATATTACGAATACAAGCGACAGAATAAACCATGTCTTCTCCAAATTAAGTGATTGTGATTGTCTCGTTACTTACATGGACTGAACATTGAGCGATATGTTCCATACCCAATAAGAGAGGAATACTGAAAATGAGAAAACGTACGGATTTATATTTCAGCGGCTTTCACATTTGTGCTGCATGTATCATACATACTGAATACACCCTCCCGTCTCTTTTTTTCGAACGCTTAGTAACTCTTAACATGGTTTGTAACAAATTACACTTAGTTTAAAACTTATCAAGAAGATTTATGTTGACGGGTTCATTCTTGCTGACCGAGAGCGTGAGAGCGATCATTCGCACATAACTGTGTACATTCTCAAGTAAATTTGCAGGTACTACTTAAAAATTTCGTAACACATTGGCTGTTGGAGAAGTATTACTGGGGCTTCAAAGCACTTTAACTGTCCATCCTGCTTTGCTATGATGGAAAAAAAGAGTTATTTCCCGGCACACTCAGAAATTCGTTGTTTGTGGCCGTTGTGCATAACTTCAGTGTTACATGTGTAGTGTAGGTGAATGTCTAGAGCTTATCTAGAGCGCAGGATTATGCTAATCTGTGGTAACGCATTTCATCAGCCTGTATTACTAAAATGCAAAATTCCTTCTTTCATCCATAGCATTTGTTTCATGTACAAGTGCGTTACATTTCTTGGAAACAGCATGAACGGGTATTGTTCTTTCCTTCCGTACTATTTTGTGTAAAACCTACAACTGACACACACCTCAATATTTATAGATATGTGTTTCGTTGCGCTGAATTCCTTGAGGGCTTAAATCCGCTCGGCTGTTTCTTGCAATAATAGCTTGCATTCACGATATCTCCTTATGTTACTTTGGCCTTCAATTCTTATCGTGCATAGGCTTTTAACTCCATTATTTACAACCATGAATGTTCAGTTCCGGATGATCTCACCGTGTAAACCCTCGCTGCGTACAGTAGACGTACTTACCATCAAGACAGAATGATTTTGTTCCTTTGCAACATTCAGAGTTGTATAAATTAGCACTCGATGTAGATCTAAATGTCCCTCGTATGCTTTGAGTTTTTCTGCCTTAGTTTTTTGGCTGTAAATCTTTGTCATTCTTTCAAACTTCCGGAAATTTTGGGTGTCAGAACTTCCTTATACATGTGTGGGTATTTTCGTACAATGTGCTACATTCGATTTTCACTTCATAGTGCACTGATAACTCAAGCTAAATGTTCTTTTTGATAAAGAAGACACTTCGTCTTACAGAGGATAAAAACAAAACACTCAATCTTCTCTTGTTTTTTACAATACCAACGATTTGTGAACTGTGTATACTTTCTTTGCGTCGAAAAAGGAAACAAAATGTAATGCAGTGGCATCCAGTATGTACACAACATTGGAAGGATAAGAAAATTCCTTTTTGTTCTCAGTTTTGTAGCGATGTCTGGATATTCAAGGCAGTTTCATTAAATTTAGTACTTTCTGCTCCTTAGGGACGAATATTTATTCGCTCACAAATTGTCATATTCTAAATTTTCTATAGGATACTGCTTTTCAGAAAAAGTTTCTGCACTTTGTTCACTGTTTTTATTAGTTAAGTAATTATTATTTTATTAGTTAAGTAATATAGGTTAACCCTGGAGTGTTAACCGAATTGCAGGTTGCCTACCTAACGGCTTTCGGGGGCAAAATTGTTTGATTTAAAATATTTAATACAGTTATTGACCGAATTCAAAACTTTAAAAAGCTGTCATAATCTACTTACTAAGAGCTAGACCCATGTATTAAAGGTTTAATACTAAATGTCAAGAACTAAATCTGAACACAGTGCATACGGCATGAAGCATCAGAACTCGTGTCGCGCAGATTGCCCGGATTATATTCATCCATTATTTGAGAATGAGGCCACTTACCGACTTCCAACAGACTTTACACATAACCTTAAACTTTTATGAAACTCTTTCACGCTTCCACACCAAACAAATTGACGAAAGGATAAAAGTATGTTTCTTACTACATTTTCGCTGTTCATTCAGTAAAACTTCAGCATTAGGCATGAAGTTTTAATTTATTACTTCTGTACTGTTAATTGTGTTCATAACACATTTTGGAGATAGTCTTCACATATCATTGTCCCACGCATAGCCCAGGAAAACACTGAAGTGGGAGAAAAACTTGATTCTCTCAAAAGGGAGTGCAAATTCGCCAGATCAGAGTCATCCAGCGACTTCCAAAAATATTTCGAGATAATTTCAAACCTTTCCTTACTTTTTTCCACTTAGAACCACCATAAAGTATGAGAGGAAAACAGTTCGTCGCTTACTAACGATTCGTTGTTCCCGTGGCAAAAGTTCAGCATCAAGCATGACATTTTAATTTGTGCAATTTCGTCATATGATGACATGGTTGGACACCGTGACTGTTATTTGAAGACAAATGTTGATGTTGCTGAGACAGCAACCACCCACAAATTTATTTTCAGTTCTTTTATTCAAAAGGTACCGTTGCCGGTTTCGAAGTATTACATACAAAACATGTGGTGCATGTTAGAAATATATTCTGTGACAAATCTAAAGTGCTCAGTGAGAAAAATTTACGTGTGCAACGATAAAAATGCAGTGGGAATGTATGCACATCTGTTGGACGAAAACTATAAAAACAAACACTCCAAACCGACATTTCACGACAATTAATCTGTGAAAAAACGCACCACATGTTGTAATGAAGGCATGAAAACCGTCTGAAGATGAATCGTAATGATTCTAAACCAGTAACGGTACCTTTAGAATAAAGGAACTGAAAATAAATTTGTGGCTGGTTGCTGTCTCAACATCATCAACATTCTAATTTGTTATTTCTGGATTGACAACTATTTGTTACCCATTTTGCAGACAGTGGTCTTGACTTTTCAGTAGACTATGGATGAATACACCGAAACTAATAAAACCAACATAATGAGGGTTTTGCCCCTTGAACGATAAAGATTATACATCCATAACGTCTGCAATTGAACACATTAACTCATGTGTAAAGTAGTCAGATCCTTGAAGCTGTTTTATATATATATATATGGGAGCTTGGCTCTTTAATGAGTCTGTGGCAGGAAAGTTACTGAATTCCTTCTAAGTACTCCACAGAAAAATAATATTTATGATGTACCTGAAGCACTAGCTTGCCAAATATCAAAATTTCATCATCCATTAAAGGTGCACTTCTTCCTCGTTGCTTATCCTATTACCAATGTTCAGTTGTAGCTATAAATACCCATTACAAAGAGCACACTCATGAGTCTCAATGTTCTGTGTGTACCGCGTGTAATTTTGCCCAGTATATGGCATTTTGAAGATTGTGACCTGAGCCAGTGTTACACCGAATTAGTTATTCAGCTAGTTTCATTTTTTGTCTGATTCTTCGTTTCCAAGGTTAATATATAAGTTAAAATGCCCAGAGAACTTATACGCTCCTATTTCACTGTACAGTGACCAAGATGGACCGAATGCGCTTGCATTATCCTCTGTAAACCAACGCAGCTTTGACTCCAGCGAGCTTCCGTGCCAAGCTACTCATGTTAAGAGAAATGTACGGTTGGAAGACATGTCCATGCAATAAACATTAATTCCTCTAGTCGGATTACCTTTTTTTAATACAGCACCCTTTTGCTAATGTTGTCCACATCTCCGCTGTTATTTCCTTCCTTCTTATTTCAAAAGAGGACATAATTTACACCAATAACCAGAATAAAGAAATCAATGTCTAAGGGATTCGATTTCCTATCTCTGTATATAGGAACACGCTTGGTAACAAATTGCTTCTATTCCCGAAGGAAATATTTCTGTTCTAGTACCTGCTCCACATATGACGTCCTTTGTTATCGTGTTACGTAAGCAACAGATTTAATTTACAGTACTTGATATGCACCTCTTGTTCTTATTTTCTACTTTTCGTCACAAAATACTTAATTTCTGTTTATTTCCTCCATAATATGGCAAGATACGGATATCACCTTATGTAGTATATTCTTTTAATTACATTTTTATATTTTTTTTCCTTCTACTCGTAAATTGTATTGTACTTACTGTTAGAAAGTTAAAAACATAAAAATGTATCAGCCCTCTTGTAAACCATTTAGGAGTTTTTTCGCATATTTATAACTGGCATTAAATTGAAAGTGTCGGTGAAAGAAACTGGTAGCCCTAAATTCAGTAGGGATTAGTGTGCTCACGTCAATTGCTTTCCGAATGCACAGCACGCTTGTAATAAGCACTTTCATTTGTGCGTCTAGAAAAAACTTTCTACTACACAAACTGTCTTGTTCTATTGCATTTATATTCTTGTTTATGAATTTAACCGAACTTACAAGACGCAACAACTGGAAATTCATTCTAGTTGGTTAGCACATTCTTCTGTCAGCCCTTCAGTTCTGTTCCACTGCTCGTATCATGCCATAAATGTATCTTTTATTCATTCTGCCTTCTCCAGTACTACTCAGCTGTCAAGACTGTATCGCTTACATTCACACCAGCAAAAGCACTTCCTAGACTAATAAAAAGCTCAGCGTATTTCCCTTTTCATTCATGTTCTTCTCTCTAACAAAATCTGTGTTCTTGTTGTAGTATCTCATGGTACTTATATTTTCGTCAGTACATAGAATATAGACCATAATAAATACAACTTAAAAACTTACAAAAAAATCTAGAGCAGCTATGTAATTTTCCGACTTTGGAATTACCAGCAGGAAACCTTTGGGTCTATCATCGTATGATTTCGTGTGGCATTCTTCTGTGATTCGTCTGATTTCATGTGGTACTTCTTAATCACAAAATGGGGATGACTGCTTGCTCCGTTTGTGTATAAACACGCACATAACCCATGTTTAATGCTAATTCTGTTTAGAATTGATCTTTTTGTTGCGTGACAAGTCAAATCTCGGTGGTTTTTTGGGTGATACCGGCATAGTATTATTTTGTTGTATAACCCACTCAGTAGGTGTTTATTTGACAACATTAGCTACCATTTTCATGATATTGTTTAGCTGGACGTCTATTTTTTGTGCATGTTGGCTTTGTAGCCAGACTGGGGCACAATATTCAGCAGATGAGAACACAAGAACCCAAGCAGAGGACTGTAGGATAGATGCCTGTACTCTCCAGGTTTATCATAAGTGTAGTGTTTTCAAAGTATGAACTGAGTTTCCTTCCGGTGAGTTGATTATATAAGTGTAACCAGGAAACCACCGTTTTGGTGGGGTTTGGTTGAGAAAGTACTTTTCCACTACTTCTATTTTCTCCATCAGAATTTCTTCTGACTGTTCAACTGAACTACACCTCGTTGCAAGTACCCAGTCGTCGACGTAACCAAATTTCTTTGATTTAGTTTTTGGCATGACTGAAAAGCACAAGCTGAAAACAAGTGGAGCAATGACTGATCCTTATGGTAGACCGTTTTTAATATTCTTCGGCAGTTGATTTCAGATCCTGAGCCTTCTTGGAACTTAGCGCATTTCTGATTAGTCGAACTGCTAGTCTGCAAATGTTTACACGACGTAGCTCTTATATCATACCGTCTCTCTATATCATATCATAGGTCGCTGATAGGTCAACAAATACATAAGCTGTTTTAAGTTTTGTCTCAAATTCTGCCTCACTGTAGGTGGTGAGTGACATCTTCCATCTTTATTTTTGCCAGAAGCCTCCTTGTTCAACCATGACTGCTTCGAGTAACATTGCACTGATTCTATTATGAATAAGACGTACTAGTTAGTTTAGGCATCCATAATAATTATTCAGTATATTGTCAATTCTCTCGGTTTCAAAATGGTAAGATGGTTCAGATCCTTGTCCGTCCATAAGGCTTTCCATAGTTTTCCCAAATAATCTGAGATGAATAGTAACTGTATGGATTGAAAATGCCACTTCTGATAAATTTTGCTTCGCCCATTGCAGTATTCTGCTAAGAAGTTGTTGATCCTGGGTGTGTTGGTGCAGCAGCCCATCGTAGAATGTTCTATGACGTGTTGCATATGTGCACATAGCACAAGAGATGTTGCCTTATCTCACAAAGTGTTTCCGCAATAAGTTACAATTACAAATGTTGTTTTGTGTGTAAATTCCACTAGTAATAGTTGTAGTTAATAGTTGCAGGTGACTCAATATACCAGGAATAGCTAATGACCCTTCTATGTTTCTGTGAATGATAGTGACATCAATTTGGCATCTGAAAAAGTATTCACTTTAAGACAACATACTTACTTTCGTTTGATAGAATGTCTCTAATACATTCCAGTACCTGTTTACTAAGTTCCGTAAAATGTGCTATATTTATTAGAGAATAGTAACTGACGTATAAATAGCTTCCTGGAAGTGGAGAGAAACGTGATCAACCCGAAGTACATCGCTAATTCTAGATCATTTGTTGATTCCTAGAATGGGTTTGATGTGCAATAATCAGTGTTAACGTAGCAAGAAGTTCTTCTTTCGAGGAGGTGTTTGTTTACTCATTATCAATTTTACATTCCTTTCATCTTTGTACGATCAATCGTCATCACGCGGAACGAGTCATTTTACAATCATATGTAAAGATGTGTACATGCTGCACATTTACAAGATTTGTTTTTAATACAAATGTGAATTAGTAATTCATACCCAACACGTTTTACATGAGGAAGTTTACTGCTCGATGTTTCAGTCTAGTGACTGATTTTAGTATAACCTGTGGAACGTGCACAACGAACCGCCAGAAGCATGTTTTTGTTGCTGAAATATATGAGCCTGTTTTTTCTGCGGCGTTTCTAAATATTACGAGTTCAAGATATGAAGCTGTTACGCAATACATTAAAGCTATTTAAAGGACATTGTAGTTCCTCATTTACGTAGTTTTATGTCGAGCAATATCCAGTATATATTAAAAACCAGTTACATAATGTCTGGACAGTTAAGCAGTACTTCGTCGGTCGTGCACCATCATATATCTTGAAATGAAAGGTAACTTTAACATGGAACACGTGATATTTGCAAATTAACTGAGTTTCTTTGATGTCTTAACAATTTTATCGGTCTCGAAAACGGAAATATGTACGACGCCCTGCTGAAAAGCAACGCTTCTGAATTTTTTTATTGAAAGCTCTCAGAGCTTCCTAAACAAACTTTTTATACTCATTAGAAAAAAAAATTCCGCCCGATTGTGACAGTTTGCTTCAGCAAAGGGCTTCAAATTATTTCAGGAAAAAACAGCCTTGGTTGCGAAGTTATTTAATATCAATGAGGAGTTTCACCCTTTTTGGGCATCATCAGATTGTGCAAAAGTAGCTGGATGTGTAATCTAGCCGCCATAAAGTCATATAAAATGGAAAATGGACGCAGCAGTACCTGGATGTGGATGTAACAAATCCGTTATAAAGCGATATAAAATGGATAATGAATACAACACTAACTGAATATGGATACATAATCCATCGTCCTAAACCCATACCTAATGGAAAATGGTCGCAACAACATGTGGATATGGAATCCATCCGTCATAAGAATATATATAATATGGATTACATATCCGCATTATATGTGTTTTTATGACGGCTGGATGACATATCCAGATACTGTTGCGTCCTTCTTTTATTCTGTGTGGCTTTATGACGAATGGGTTACATACCTCACTACTTTAACACAATCTGATGATACCGCAAAAGGGTGATACTAAAGAACTTCTTAGCCAAGACTGTTACTATTTTGAAACATCTATATTTTTATTCTTCATATGCATATATTTATTTCTCAACGTAGACACGCTAGCGACAAGCACAATTCTGCCAACTAGAGACCAGTTTGTTAATATCGTCACTGTGGAGTATCTGATTTGTTGACGGAGCCACAATCTCACCTCTGCTTACACCGTTTCATCAGTACGAAATTAAAATCATCGAAAGTGTTCTTTCAGATTGGGGAATAGATAAAAATCGGATGCGGTCAAGTCGGGATTGTATGGAAAAGATTGTTGTCAGTGAATCCAAGGCGTTGGATGATTGCAAATGTCATAACGCTCGGGTGTCGTCTGCCATTGTCATGCTGAAGAAAAGGGTACTCCATGTGTGGACGAACTCCTCGAATTCGAAACCCCGTTACAGCACGCTGTTTCTCAATCAACGAATTAGTTATTTTATACAACATCATGTTTCGAGCCTTCTACCTGCAGAGAACTGTTTTCACACAAAAGAGTCTGAGGCATAACTTTTCAGCAAACCCTCGTATTAGTTGGCAATAGCCTCTATTTCTAATTGTATTTAACTTCTGACTGGTTTTTGATAATACGTCTACTTAATCTGATTTCACTTACTGATTTTTGATGTGTAGCAGAGTAATAATGTTACATATTGATTATTAATTGTAGCACTGACAAGATTTTCTCGATTGCAGCACTTTTAAATTTGAATAGAATATTTGTTCCTAGATACTCGACCATATCGTACGTTGGACCAGATTGGCACATTTGGAAACGTAAATTTTGAAGAGTAATTTCTGTAATTTCAGAAATAGGCTTCAGCACAGATGAAGTAAATTCTAGCATTCCTAAACGGAATAAGAAAAATATATATTACTTGGCTGGCTAGAGGCGAAAGCCTGAAAGTGTTCGAAAGTACACCCATCTCCTCTGTTACATAAATAAAAGTTCTTGTATTGAATTGAATGACTTAGGCAGGAAAACGTTTTTCACTTAGTTTTCAAATTTCTCTTGCCTGTCTGTGAGACATTTTAGAATATTGCGAATGTTTGTTGGCAGCATTGTCCACCGCTTTTAGCGCTTAAGACAGTTTAGGTGTCTTGAGATGATCTTGGGTGAGCGCGATATTTTATTCTTACAGAACATTTTTGAACAATGAAGCATTTCTTAAAGATAAGTTTCCCCAGAATATTATTCCATATCACATTATTTCCAGCGATTCGAAAATCTCGTTTGGTTCAACTGAGACTATTTTTTGGTGATCAAAAACTTTTTTTTTTTTTTGCTATTTAATTTCTCATTAATATGGAGACCACAGAAATCTGAAGATTCCTCCATAGTTATTATTTGCTGCCCATGTGTTACATACAATAAACTGCTAGAACACGATGACGACCTACCTAGTAGCCAGTATGTCAACCTTTGGTCCGGATGACAGTGGCGACGCGTCGTGTCATTGAAGCAACGAAGCATTGCTAAGGTCACTGGTGGAAGTTAGCGCCACATCTGCAAGCCCGTCACCTAATTCCGGGGAGGGGGCGGTGAATTCTGACGCTACGTTCAATCACATCTCAGATGTGTTCGATCCGGTTCAGATCTGGCGAGATGGGAGACCGGCATGTCAATTGGAACTCGTCACTGTGTTTCTCGAACCACTTCACCTTACACCTGATCTTGCGACATTACCTTGTTGAAAAATGCCACTGCTGTCGGAAACATGATCGTCATGAATGAGTGTATGTGCTCTGCAACCAGTGGGCGATACTTCTTGGCCGTCATGGTGCCTTGCGCGATCTCCACTGCACCCATGGATGCCCACGTGAATGTCCCCAGAGCATAACGGAGCTGCTGCCAGCTGGTGTCTGTCCCGCAGTACAGGTGTAAAGGAGGTGCTCCCCTGGAATAATACGGATTCGCATCCTCCTATCGGCATGATGAAGAGGGTACTGGCATTTATCAGACTACAAAGCGCTCTGCCACTGTGACAACGTCCAGTTTCGATGGTCACATGTACATTTCAGTCGTAGTTGCCGATGTTGTGGGGTCAACTTTTGTAGATGCGTGGATCGTCAGCTGCGGGGGTCCATCGTCAGGGGTGTCGGTGCCCTGTGTGTTCAGACACACTCGTACTCTGCCCAGGATTAAAGTCTGATGTTAGCTGGTTGGCAGCTCACCGTCTGTCGTGTTTTACCAGTCTGCCCAGCCTTTGTCGTCCAGCATTTGAAATGAGGGGTGGCCGCCCAACCCCACGACGTCTGGGCGTGATTTCACCTTCGTTTCGGCACGTTTGAAGACACTCACCACAACAAACCTCGAACACCCAACACGTCGCGCAGGTTCCGAAATGCTCGCCCCGAGCCTCCTGGCCATCAGCATGTGCCCTCGATCAAACTCAGATGGATCGCTCGCCTCTCCCATTCTAACACGGACAGCACGCTCACTGAAACTACATGCACCGTGATTGTGTATGATTAGCAGTCACTCCTAGCCAGGTGACGCTGCTTTCGACTGGATGACTTTATATTGATAGTAGTTTGGTGGTCATAAAGTTCTGGCTGATCAGTGTATATTATTGATGTATTATCTCCAGATGTGCAGAAATGAATGCGTTGCATATGTTTAGAACTTAAAGGACCACTTTCAGAAAAGCAGTAATATTTGTAAGAGCGTTATTTACCGTTCTTATGTTGCTTTATACATGTTTGGATTGACTGAAACACTACAGCAGAGTCGGAGAAAGAAGAAGCTTGGCTACGAACAGCCTTGTTGCCAATTTTCAACTGCGAAGCGCTAATGGCTCTAGGACAACACAGTAGTCGTCTAAAGAGCTACGACAACACTGAAAGTTACCATAGAGATCGCGTCACGTAAGTGGGTGAGATAGACGCGCGAACCAGCCGCGCTAAGCCCTCACAACAACTGTCCAGGGGCTCCTTTCATTTGCTCTTCTACAGTGTCATCTGCAAACAAAACTAATTTCGCTTGTTGTATATTCGAGGGAAGGTCGTTTACACATATGAATCTGTTGCGTTACCAGAGGCCACAGATTGCTTCTACTGAGCGTAATGTAATACATGGACATTATGATTTAATTTGAATGCCTGCTGAAATAAAACACATTATTCACGAAATTACACCTACTGAGTTTCAAGGCGCTTTTACGGCAGTATTCCGTGTTACCTGTGTCTACGCCAGAAATGTTAACTGCACGCTGTGTACCTTAAGGTAAGGGTTACAGTTGTTAATATAATTGTTAAATAACTTAGTGTGTCTCCGATATCAACGGATATTTTTGCTGTGCTATTATTCTTAAACTTTCGGAAAGACTTGTGTTGAAACGATTTGGCGTCTACTCTTCTTGTTGTGAAAACACTAAATGTGGATGAAATGTTTATGATTCTCACAAAGGAACTGTAAAAAGTGTTGAAGCTCTTCTCATCAATAACCGTCTACCTGTTTGGCACACTACAATTAATGAGAGAAAATTGGTCGGCAAGCTACTTTTCAATCTGGGACAGAACCGTCCATAACTGCTGGTCGGGACAATGAATAACGCAATATTTATGCAACTGTAAGCGTCGTATAATTCTGTTGACTTCTTTTTAAGAACTACCGGCCTGCAGATGAAGTGTTATGAAAAATAATAGCTTCTAAATTTGAATGTAAGACATTTAACTGTGGGAAAAAATAAAAAAATACACTGAAGCGTCAAATAAACTGGTATAGGCATGCGTATTCAAATATAGAGCTATGTAAACAGGCAGAATACGACACTGCGGTCGGCAAGGCCTACATAAGACAACAAGTGTTTGGCGCAATTGTTAGACCGGTTACTGCTGCTACAATGGCAGGTTATCAAGCTTTAGATGAGTTTCAACTTGGTGTTATAGTCCGCTCACGAGCGATGGCACACAGCATCTCCGAGGTAGCGATAAAGTGGGGATTTTCCCATTCGACAGTTTCGCGAGCGTGCCGTGAATATCAGGAATTCGGTAAAACATCAAATCTCCGACATCACTACGGGCGGTATAAGATCTTACAAGAACGGGACCAACGACGACCGAAGAGAATCGTTCAACGTGACACGAGTGCAACCCTTCCGCAGATTGCTGCAGATTTCAGTGCTAGGCCATCAACAAGTGTCAGCGTGCGAACCATTCAACGAAACATCAGCGATATGGGCTTTCGGAGCCGAAGTCTCAATCGTGCGCCCTTGATGACTGCAAGACACGAAGCTTTACACCTCGCCCGTCAATACCGACACTGGACTGTTGATGCCCGAAAACATGTTGCCTAATCGGACGAGTCTCGTTTTAAATTGTATAGAGCGGATGGACGTGTAATGGTATGAAGACAACTTTATGAATCCATGGACCCAGCATGTCAGCAGGGAACTGTTGAAGCTGGTGGAGGCTCTTTTATGGTGTAGGGCGTGTGTAATTCGAGTGAGATGGGATATCTGAAACGCGTAGGTAAGACTCTGACAGGTGATACGTACGTAACCATTCTGTCTGGTCACCTGCATCCGTTCATATCCATTATGCATGCGAACGGGCTTGGGCAATTCCAGAAGGATAATGTGACACTCCACACGTCCATAATTGCCTCTGAGCGGCTCCAGGAACACTATTCTGAGTTTAAACACTACAGCTGACCACCATATTACCCAGACATGAACATTATTGTGCATATCTGGATGTCTTGCAGCGTGGTGTTCAGAAGAGATGTCAATCCTCTAGCACTCTTACGGATTTATGGATTCCCCTGCATGATTTTTGATGTCAATTCTCTGCACCCCTTCTTCAGACATTAGTCGAGTCCATGCCACGTCGCATTGCGGCGCTTCTGCGTGCTTGCTGGGGCCCTACTTGATATTAGGCAGGTGTACCAGTTTTTTTGTCTCTTCAACGTATATTCATATGTTTTGACGTAGTTTTGTAACACACGTAATAATCGAAATTTGTGGCACAATTTGACTAAAAAAAATGTTCTAATATGTGTGAATTCCTAAGAGGTCAAATTCTGGGGTAATCGGGCCCTAGACGTACACACTACTTAAACGAACTTAAACTTATGCTAAGAACAACACACACACACACACACGACCGAGGGGGGACTCGAACCTCCGGTGGGAGTGGTTAGACTAAAAGTTGGGCTCGGTTAATAGAACGCACCTTGAGGAATCTGCCATTTGGTAATGGAGGGCAGTGCAAGGAGTAAAAGATGTAGAGGGAGACGCAGGCTTGACTTTAGTAAACGGGTTAAATAGTACGAGTTTAGGTGTTGTGTTACTCGTGTAAGTGATCACAGCTGGTGCCTTCATTGCTATAATGTGAGACAGACACTTACAAGTGTACCGTTACTTATATATGTCCTGTGACAAGGCATGGAACACATTTTATAGTTGACAATGGTTTAATAACGAACTTGCAATTTAAGAAAATAATTCTACAGCAACAAGCGGAAAATTACATCTCTTAAACGGGTTCAGACGGATCTACGTTGGTGTAGCTATGCAAACATAGAGAGACTTCCACATGACATACTAGCATGGAGAACTGCTTGAAGCCAATCTTTGGAGTAAAGACCACAACGGCAACAACGGCAACAACAGCACCACCACCACCACCAGCAGCAACAGCAACACCAGTTAAGCGCGGTATAATTCTGTTGATTCGTCTTATCAGAGAAAGCTATTTCAAACTAACGTCCGTCATTTACGGAGGGTACTTCGTGATTCTGTTGAGAATTTTTAAAGCAGAAGTCAAGTTTTCCTAAACTTCAGATAATAGTTTCAATGTAATATTAGGTATACGCTGCGAATGAAATTTCAAAGGAAATAGTAGCTTCTAAATTTGAAAGCAAGTGTGTTCCTTTTAGCGATGCCCTTCAGGTCCTTTATTTGAACTTGTAACTCATTTAGTAGAAAATGATTCACATCATACCACTGTTCTTAAATCTTATGTCGTTTGCTGTTAAGTGAACCTATCTGTAGTTGTTTACCCTTAAGCCCCATTTAAACAAAAATTAAGTGGGTAAGCTTTAACCTCGTCTTTTTTACATAATTACAATATATCGTGCTAATGATCCAGGAAAAATATGACTAACTAGTGAACACTTAAAGTGCGCGTCATTTACAACGGCGGCCGAGTTTAGGTCCGTTCTGCGCATCTGACGTCACATAACACAGTCAGCCAATGAACAGAGAACGACGTTGCCAGAGCTCGACTGCAGTACAGGGCATGAACGAGTGTCTTCAGTTTTAGAAACGTTCAGTCATAAATAAAGTAACTGAACAAAGGCAACGTCTTGATAGCAGACTTTCTTTTATAGAAAGTTTGGAAAAAGCATTCTTTATACCAATTGATTCATATTCTATGAATTAATTAAACCAAACAAGCAATAAGGATCCTAATTCAGGCGATAGCAAGGAAAGGTGTTTGTATCATTCTCAGTAATCGCATTTTTGCAATAAAGAACAGCGGTAATTGTTTATTTCCTACTGTACTTCGACGAAACGTGAGTAATTCATAGTCATACCAACAGTGTTTGTCGGTATTTTGTGTGACATTTTCTATGTAGTCAAAGTCCTCAGAGAGAATTAATACAATTTAAGCTGCGTTAGCGTAATAGTTAAAGTGTTTGGCTGTTAAGCGAAAGATTCCGAGTTCAAACCTTATTCGGTGCTTAATATTTTCTTTATTTAAAAACAATATCGAAGTGTCTTACTTCATGAATTTTATTCGTTTGAATGAATTTTTTTTAAATTTCTAGTTGCAACTAAAATCGATCATACGGAAAGTATACGCTATGGACTTTTACCTCTGCAAACTCTTCAAAATTTCGTGCAATGGTTTACTACATCTAATGCTGCATAATAACTGCGTTGAACATCGAAACAACATTAAGTTATTTATGGAGGGGAAGGTATCAGTCAAGAAGATAGTAAAAATCAAATTTTTGGGCCAAATAGTTTTTGTGAAATCGAATGATAAAGTGTATCAAAGCAGTCGAAACATCATGTGTCTGCACAGGCCAACAGTGCAGTGATGACAAAATCGCGCACAGCGCGGAATGCGGGGAGCACGTCTCTGTAGCAGCGAAAGGATTAATGCGACCGTGGTGGCGTTACTTCATAAACTGCGCGCTCCCCCCTAAACGTAAGTTTGCGAACTATACTACGGCGCTGCTTCTCTTGGCGCGTGCAACTGGCAACGCAGCAATCTCCCGCGTCTGGGCGGGCATGCGCGAACCGCCAAGATAAAAGAATTGAGCTATAGTAACTGATAAATTGTTTGATCTTAACAAATTAAAGCTGTACACTAGTCCGAGCTCGGGCAGCTGGTGCCTACATTTCGTTGGATGCAGAGAGGAAGTATCTGACATTTTCATATTTCTGGGAATATTTCTGAAAAGGATATTTTTTCGTCTCTTCACAGATTCTGTTTATGAGGCGTGCTCTGTTTGCGCATTTGGAAGCTCACTGTAGGCGAACAGAGAGTTTCGAGGTTCGCATGTCGGGCGCGTTTATAGCATTAAAATTTCCTGTTTAACCGACGCAGAGTGTAACCCGGATACACACTATCTCATCGAAAGCATCCGAAAATCCCTATGTGATGCAGAATTGACCACTACGTTTCAGAATAGGCAGACCTACAAGTATAAAGGAGGCAGGAAGTACTGTGTTTTCAGTAGAGAAGCAGTAACAGCCGAATGGATCGGTGAGAACAGCTGAACCACTTCGAACGTGGAGTAGTCACTGGATGTCACATGAGCGACAAATCCATAATGGACATTTAAAGCCTCCTAAAGCTGCTCAGGCTGACTGTGTTGCGATTGTAAAGTGGAAAAGCGAAGGAACAGCGACAGCTGAATGAAAACCAGACAGACCTCATGTACCTGCGGACAGGTATCGTCGAGCAGTTGACGGTGGTAGTAAACTGTGCATGAATTGAAAATAAGAAGTACTTGTGAGTTCCAGAGTACTGCCGGCATTCCATAATCTCCGTGAGTAAGGATTTAGAAAGAATGGGTTACAGTGGTCGAACAGCTGCTCCTAAGCCATACATTTCTGCTAAACGAGTCCTGCTGTCGTGTAAAGAGCAACGGCACTCAAATGTGGGACGACGGCATACGAGTGATTCGAAATGATGAATCAAGCAATACCCTGTGACGATCCGACGGAAATTTCGGGTATGGCCTGGAGAACATTACGTGCAATCATACGTAGAAACATTAGTGTAGGACGGGGGAGGTGGTGGTGCAAAATGAGCGTGACTTTCGTGGTTAGGGTATGGTCCCCTTACTGTGCTTAAGAAAGCGTTGGATGCGGAAGGATATGAACACGTTTTACAGTAGAAGAACAAGTGGGAGACTATAACTGTATCAACACGACACTGTACCCTGTCATAAAGCACATCTGTGAGGCAATGGTTCTGGACATTAAAATTCCAGATATGGACACACCTGCTCAGAGTCCCTACCTAAACCTCCAATAGAACTCCTTTGGGCTGAATTAGAACGCCGAATTCAATGTAGACCCCATCGTTAAACACCAGTACCTTCTCTGGTTTCGGACCTTGACGAAGAATAAGCGCCGGCCGAAGTGGCCGTGCGTTTAAAGGCGCTGCAGTCTGGAACCGCACGACCGCTACGGTCGCAGGTTCGAATCCTGTCTCGGGCATGGATGTTTGTGATGTCCTTAGGTTAGTTAGGTTT
The DNA here is from genome assembly GCF_023864275.1 of Schistocerca cancellata. NCBI lineage: Eukaryota > Metazoa > Arthropoda > Insecta > Orthoptera > Acrididae > Schistocerca > Schistocerca cancellata. Next base: position 319,446,599 of record NC_064630.1, on the reverse strand, counting down.
AACTAGTTCTAAGTTGTAGGGGACTAATGACCTCAGCAGTTGAGTCCCATAGTGCTCAGAGCCATTTGAACCATTTTGAAGAATAAGCTGCCATGTCTCCACAGACATTCAAACACCTCTATGAAAGTCACAGCAACAGAGTTAAATCCGTCAGAGAGACGGACAGTGGACAGGCCCGATATCAATGTCCGCTAACAGGTGTGCGGATGCTTTTAATCTGATAGTCTTGCCTCACAATGGGAGAAATATATTACATTTAAAATAATGATCAGTTTACTTACTTTTTATCCACCTGTCTCGTTTTCATTTGATTGCGACTTACACATTGCCTAATGTATGAATCGGATACTTTCTTACATTCTATATTGTTGATACAGCTAATCCAAGACGTTGATCCAAATAGAAATAATGATGATTGGACACATGTCCCGTAATGAATGTCGTTTTTTATGGCTTAGAATGATCTACTGTTTCCACGAAACTGGCTATTTTTAATGAAATGATGTGAAACTATTTATTCTAACCAGGATTTTTCCAAAATATCATAAACTACTTGTTTTACGAAATATTTTAGGCTCAACCGTGACTGTTGTTGATATCAATTGAAACTACAAGTTTAATGTTAATATTCATAAATTATTTTATTTCCACTTTGCGTTCGGACGTTTTCAACCTACATCATGAGGTGGATTTATGTGAATTCTACATCTACATCTACATTTATACTCCGCAAGCCACCCAACGGTGTGTGGCGGAGGGCACTTTACGTGCCACTGTCATTATCTCCCTTTCCTGTTCCAGTCGCGTATGGTTCGCGGGAAGAACGACTGTCTGAAAGCCTCTGTGCGCGCTCTAATCTCTCTAATTTTACATTCGTGATCTCCTCGGGAGGTATAAGTAGGGGGAAGCAATATATTCGATACCTCATCCAGAAACGCACCCTCTCGAAACCTGGCGAGCAAGCTACACCGCGATGCAGAGCGCCTCTCTTGCAGAGTCTGCCACTTGAGTTTGCTAAACATCTCCGTAACGCTATCACGGTTACCAAATAACCCTGTGACGAAACGCGCCGCTCTTCTTTGGATCTTCTCTATCTCCTCCGTCAACCCGATCTGGTACGGATCCCACACTGATGAGTAATACTCAAGTATAGGTCGAACGAGTGTTTTGTAAGCCACCTCCTTTGTTGATGGACTACATTTTCTAAGGACTCTCCCAATGAATCTCAACCTGGTACCCGCCTTACCAGCAATTAATTTTATATGATCATTCCACTTCAAATCGTTCTGCACGCATACTCCCAGATATTTTACAGAAGTAACTGCTACCAGTGTTTGTTCCGCTATCATATAATCATACAATAAAGGATCCTTCTTTCTATGTATTCGCAATACATTACATTTGTCTATGTTAAGCGTCAGTTGCCACTCCCTGCACCAAGTGCCTATCCGCTGCAGATCTTCCTGCATTTCGCTACAATTTTCTAATGCTGCAACTTCTCTGTATACTACAGCATCATCCGCGAAAAGCCGCATGGAACTTCCGACACTATCTACTAGGTCATTTATATATTTTGTGAAAAGCAATGGTCCCATAACACTCCCCTGTGGCACGCCAGAGGTTACTTTAATGTCTGTAGTCGTCTCTCCGTTGATAACAACATGCTGTGTTCTGTTTGCTAAAAACTCTTCAATCCAGCCACACAGCTGGCCTGATATTCCGTAGGCTCTTACTTTGTTTATCAGGCGACAGCGCGGAACTGTATCGAACGCCTTCCGGAAGTCAAGAAAAATAGCATCTACCTGGGAGCCTGTATCTAATATTTTCTGGGTCTCATGAACAAATAAAGCGAGTTGGGTTTCACACGATCGCTGTTTCCGGAATCCATGTTGATTCCTACATAGTAGATTCTGAGTTTCCAAAAACGACATGATACTCGAGCAAAAGACATGTTCTAAAATTCTACAACAGATCGACGTCAGAGATATAGGTCTATAGTTTTGCGCATTTGCTCGACGACCCTTCTTGAAGACTGGGACTACCTGTGCTCTTTTCCAATCATTTGGAACCTTCTGTTCCTCTAGAGACTTGCGGTACACGGCTGTTAGAAGGGGGGCAAGTTCTTTCGCGTACTCTGTGTAGAATCGAATTGGTATCCCGTCAGGTCCAGTGGACTTTCCTCTGTTGAGTGATTCCAGTTGCTTTTCTATTCCTTGGACACTTATTTCGATGTCAGCCATTTTTTCGTTGGTGCGAGGATTTAGAGAAGGAACTGCAGTGCGGTCTTCCTCTGTGAAACAGCTTTGGAAAAAGGTGTTTAGTATTTTAGCTTTACGCTTGTCATCCTCTGTTTCAATGCCATCATCATCCCGGAGTGTCTGGACATGATGTTTCGAGCCACTTACTGATTTAACGTAAGACCAGAACTTCCTAGGATTTTCTGTCAAGTCGGTACCTAGTATTTTACTTTCGAATTCACTGAACGCTTCACGCATAGCCCTCCTTATGCTAACTTTGACATCGTTTAGCTTCTGTTTGTCTGAGAGGTTTTGGCTGCGTTTAAACTTGGAGTGAAGCTCTCTTTGCTTTCGCAGTAGTTTCCTAACTTTGTTGTTGTACCACGGTGGGTTTTTCCCGTCCCTCACAGTTTTACTCGGCACGTACCTGTCTAAAACGCATTTTACGATTGCCTTGAACTTTTTCCATAAACACTCAACATTGTCAGTGTCAGAACAGAAATTTTCGTTTTGATCTGTTAGGTAGTCTGAAATCTGCCTTCTATTACTCTTGCTAAACAGATAAACCTTCCTCCCTTTTTTTATATTCCTATTAACTTCCATATTCAGGGATGCTGCAACGGCCTTATGATCACTGATTCCCTGTTCTGCACTTACAGAGTCGAAAAGTTCGGGTCTGTTTGTTATCAGTAGGTCCAAGATGTTATCTCCACGAGTCGGTTCTCTGTTTAATTGCTCGAGGTAATTTTCGGATAGTGCACTCAGTATAATGTCACTCGATGCTCTGAGATAGGTATGCGTTGTGTGAATGACTTTTGGGTAGCCTGTGGGATTATCTCCGGAGGTCACAAGCTCCTTTTTACTGTCGTATTTGCATCACGGACAACACTATATGAATTTTGTAAACATTTATGTGAGCAAATAAGTGTTTACGTGGTATATGTGTTTTATGTGATGTAATCTCAGCGAAAAAAAGGAGCCTGTGAATACTGGATGGAGTCCTATAACTAATCCGCTATCGGGTGGAGAAATGTAGGGTCACCCTGAATAGGTTAGGCGTGCACTACACGCTGGAAGCGGCTACAAGGGTAGCGGAGTACGTGGGGTGCTCATGTGGGTTTTTTAGGTCAGAGAATTCCCTCCCTAGGGCCGACAAGACGCCTCCTGAGACGCGGCAAGGTAGGAGTAAGCAAAATGCAACAGGGAATAACAATATTAATCTGCTAATAGTAAACTGCAGGAGCGTATATACAAAGGTCCCAGAACTGCTCTCATTAATAAACGGTCACAATGCCCACATAGTACTAGGGACAGGAAGTTGGCTGAAACCGGATGTAAACAGTAATGAAATTCTAAACTCAGATTGGAATGTATACCGCAGAGACAGGCTGGACAGTGAAGGGGGAGGCGTGTTTATAGCGATAAGAAGTGCAATAGTATCGAAGGAAATTGACGGACATCCGAAATGTGAAATAATTTGGGTGAAAGTCACGGTTAAAGCAGCCTCACACATGGTAATTGTTGGATGTCTCTATAGGCCACCTGGCTCAGCAGCTGTTGTGGCTGAGTACCAGAAGGATAATATAGAAAATATGTCGAGTAGATATCCCCTCCATGTTATAGTTCTGGGTGGAGATTTTAATTTGCCGGATATAGACTGGGAGACTCAAACGTTCATAACGGGTGGCAGGGACAAAGAATCCAGTGAAATTTTTTTAGGTGCTTTATCTGAAAACTACCTTGAGCAGTTAAACAGAGAACCGACTCGTGGCGATAACATATTAGACCTTCTGGTGACAAACAGACCCGAACTATTTGAAACAGTTAACGCAGAACAGGGAATCAGCGATCATAAAGCGATTATTGCATCGATGATTTCAGCCTAAATAGAAATATTAAAAAAGGTAGGAAGATTTTTCTGTTTAGCAAAAGTGACAAAAAGCAGATTTCAGAGTACCTGATGGCTCAACACAGAAGTTTAGTGCAGTGTGAGGAGGGCTATGCGAGAGGCGTTCAATGAATTCTAAAGTAAAGTTCTATGTTCTGACTTGGCAGAAAATCCTAAGAAATTTTGGTCTTATGTCAAAGCGGTAGGTGGATCAAAACAAAATGTCCAGACAATCTGTGACCAAAATGGTACTGAAACAGAGGATGACAGACTAAAGGCCGAAATACTAAATGTCTTTTTCCAAAGCTATTTCACAGAGGAAGACTGCACTGTAGTTCCTTCTCTAGATTGTCGCACAGATGACAATATGGTAGATATCGAAATAGACGATAGAGGGATAGAGAAACAATTAAAATCGCTCAAAACAGGAAAGGCCGCTGGACCTGATGGGATACCAGTTCGATTTTACACAGAGAACGCGAAGGAACTTGCCCCCCTTTTTGCAGCGGTGTACCGTAGGTCTCTAGAAGAGCGTAGCGTTCCAAAAGATTGCAAAAGGGTACAGGTCATCCCCGTTTTCAAGAAGGGACGTCGAACAGATGTCTAGAACTATAGACCTATATCTCTAACGTCTATCAGTTGTAGAATTTTGGAACATGTATTATGTTCGAGTATAATGACTCTTTTGGAGCCTAGAAATCTACTCTGTAGGAATCAGCATGGGTTTCGGAAAAGACGATCGTGTGAAACCCGGCTCGCGCTGTTCGTCCACGAGACTCAGAAGGCCATAGACACGGGTTCCCAGGTAGATGCCGTGTTTCTTGACTTCCGCAAGGCGTTCGATACAGTTCCACACAGTAGTTTAATGAACAAAGTAAGAGCATACGGACGATCAGACCAATTGTGTGATTGGATTGAGGACTTCTTAGATAACAGAACGCAGCATGTCATTCTCAATGGAGAGAACTCTGCGGAAGTAAGAATGATTTCAGGTATGCCGCAGGGGAGTGTCGTAGGACCGTTGCTATTCACAGTATACATAAATGACCTTGTGGATGACATCGGAAGTTCACTGAGGCTTTTTGCGGTTGATGCTGTGGTGTATCGAGAGGTTGTAACAATGGGAAATTGTACCGAAATGCAGGAGGATCTGCAGCGAATTGGCGCACGGTGCAGGGAATGGCAATTGAATCTCAATGTAGACAAGTGTAATGTGCTGCGAATACATAGAAATAAATATCCCTTATCATTTAGCTACAATATAACAGGTCAGCAACTGGAAGTAGTTAATTCCATAAATTATCTGGGAGTAGGCATTAGGAGTGATTTAAACTGGAATGATCATGTAAAGTTGATCGTCGGTAAAGCAGATGCCAGATTTAGATTCATTGGAAGAATCCTAAGGAAATGCAATCCGAAAACAAAGGAAGTAGGTTACAGTACGCTTGTTCGCCCACTGCTTGAATATTGCTCACCAGTGTGGGATCCGTACCAGATAGGGTTGATAGAAGAGATAGAGAAGATCCAACGGAGAGCAGCGCGCTTCGTTACAGGATCATTTAGTAATCGCGAAAGCGTTACGGAGATGATAGACAAACTCCAGTGGAAGACTCTGCAGGAGAGACGCTCAGTAGCTCGGTACGGACTTTTGTTGAAGTTTCGAGAACATACCTTCGCCCAGGAGTCAAGCAGTATATTGCTCCCTCCTACGTATATCTCGCGAAGAGACCATGAGGATAAAATCAGAGAGATTAGAGCCCACACAGAGGCATACCGACAATCCTTCTTTCCACGAACAATACGAGCCTGGAATAGAAGGGAGAACCAATAGAGGTACTCAGGGTACCCTCTGCCACACACCGTCAGGTGGCTTCCGGAGTTTGGATGTAGATGTAGATGTGGAATACACGCAGCACATACATGCCATACCAATTGCTTAAAGCTCTGAAACGCCTATTGGAGCTAAAGTATAGTAAACTGTGACTGGTCACAGTAAACTCGTAGTTTCAATTTATTGTAGGCCTTCGTTTCATTATGCTCTTTACTAGACTTTTTATCTAGATGATTCGTCGCAGGGCGTATTTTTCCCTTACACGATCAGCCCATTAGTCTCCTGAAGCATCACATATCAAAGCCTCCTAATAGTGTCATCTCCGTCTTCCCCGTTGCTATTATTTTACAGAGATACAAAACTGAACTCCAGACACAGAACTCTGGGAAAATTCTTCTGGATTTAAAGTTTAAATTTTTGGGCATTTGTGCCAGTTACCTATAACAGAAAACCATTTCCGTTGTGCAACCCTTGCTAGTATTTCTTTCCTGCACCTTCATTTTGTATATATTAAGGAAGACAATCCCATACGATCATTTCATTTTCAATTTCTATTTCAGAGAACCGATCTGCGTAGGTGAGGTCATTGAACCGCACCTGAGCGATGGCCCTCAACTCGGAGGTAACCGTCCAGTTCATGTCCTGTTGTTGGAGAAGAAATTACTGTGGTTGTCGGTCAGACCGCTTGTCACTAAAGATTTCTGTGGAGGGGAAAGTTAAACAACGTTACAGGAAGTTTTTCATAGTCTTTCGATGTTGCGAACGTAAACAAAAAGGAAGCTGAGGCCACTGGCACACAACTTTGCGGTTGCGCTCAACTCGAATGAAGCGGCTCGACGTTTTTTTAATATCTTTATTTCGGGTTTCGTTTACAAGGACCATACAGCACACAACGGTTATAAAAAGCAAAGAAAACATAACCGATAGCACAAAATTACGAACTTAGAATATAAAAACAATCTTCAAGTAAAATAAATGTGAAATTAGACAAACACTAGACACGTGGCGGTTGTAATGACAATGACATTGTTGCAGAATTACAAACAGCACTATGCAGTAATATTATGACAAACATTCATATGCTCGTATAGTAAAAAACAAAACATTAAAGGGCAAACACCGTACATCATACAAGAAATACAACAATAGCTGAAGAAAAGAATTGCAAACAACATCACATAACAATGGGAGAAGTGTAACATACACACAGACGTACTTGAAATAAAAGAAAAACCCAAAATGAGAAACACAATAGAACCAACGGTAAGTACAATAGTGCCAATAAAACAGTGACATAAAATGCGCAAGAGAGCAATAATGAAAATATAATGTACAAATAGAGGGCTGGTCGCAATTTAAACACAAAAATACTCCCGGTTCGACTTCTGTTGCTGGAAGAAATTTTCAACCGCGGTTTTTTTTTTTTCAGATAAGCGAAGGAGAGGTGGTTGCGTGAAAAACATCACCACTAGACTTTACACCAATATCTTGGATTAAATTCGAACCCTCTCCCAGTATCTCCATAGAGTGAGTGCATCTGGCACTGCTGATGGGGATCCGTCCGTCGGACTGGGACGCTAAACACGGCGGTCCCGAGGTGCTTTTCGAGAGGAGTGGGCTACGTGCCTGCACCGGTTTCACTCTCTCCCTTCCTTTATTACACAACAAAAGTAGCCCCATACTATGTGCGCATCCATTAAGATCATCTACACTCCAGGGGCACGTGTGAGGTGCAGCGTCCACACACCATCGGAAACAGGGCGACTGTGTGCGCAGGAAGAAGGTTTTTTGCCGATTAAGAGGCTGAACCTATTATTCAGAATTTGTCAGCCAACAATGTCGTAGGACTCTTTCTTCCCATACAGTTCAGAGATAGCATAACTCGTCCAACTCCTCAAGAATCTCTTCCACTAATTTAACATCTACCCAAGTAGGATGGCCACCTATTGCACCTGTCACCTTTCTTTATTTTACTGCATATTATAGCCATCAGCTAGCTAAATTCTCTATTAAATAAAGTACCAATTCCTGTCCACTTTCAGTAATCACTATTATGTTATCGGCCAACCATATCATGTTGATTTTCTTTTCGTGTTCGACAACTTCCATATTGAGATAATCTCCATTGCCTCACAAGCTGTTCTATACAGTGTGATCAGAAACTGCCAGGAAACCTTGTAAGGGCATTCCACGGTCGATTGTAATGAGACATAATTGTTAAGGAAAAAAATCTGATACGTTACACCGTTTCGGACTTGGCCAGCATTGAAGTTAGATAATTATATTTCAGCGGCCTGCCAGAAACGGTGTTGCGAAACGTGTTCTTCATTTAGTTTCCTCAAACCAAACAAGAGAGCGAGCGATACAAAAAGTGGACATGGACTGGTACTAAGGATCGAACCCGAGCGAACGGCTGTGCAGTATCGTGTGCTACCATCTGCGTGCGCAACAAAGTGACTGGATAATTACAGTGTTAATTAAATCAGAGACGGCACAAAGTATCGAACTTTTTCTTTAATAATTATTTCTCAGCAGAATCTATCCTGCAATACTCTTCAAACTTCTCAGACCGCTTCTGACCACCGTGTATATGAACAGTGTAGCACTAGCTTTTTATATTGCGGAATAATGTCTCCAGTTTTTTGAGTTGTGAAGTAACATGACTGTAAGGGTATACTAGACGAAGACGGCCAACAAAATTTATGAGATTGTTTAGGGGTATTTTCCGAATATTTTCGTAAAAGAAGTCAGTAGTTGCCCGTCGCTCGTTACAGAGAATCTGCACTATAGTTTGGTTTCTTGCTACCGTTTATCTTTGTATCTCTATAGCGCTGGGAATATCTACACAACAGCGCAAATTTGGACGACTTGCACTGATTCTCTTCTTTGGAAAAGAACTTGTTCCTTTCTCTTATTGTTCCTGCTGTCGACATTGTAATTCGCTCTTCGCCTTCATGGTTCCACAGTTCTGCTTTGTTCTGTCATGGGTTTGTTTTTCTGGAAGAGTTAGCTACACGTTGACAGTAGTACGCAGAAGTACGGATAGGTCTACTGACGAATGGTTGACCTATATTCGCCAACAGTATGGTCTCATTGTGTGCAATGGATGAACGGCGCAACGACGATATGCTGAGCGGGTCCCGCAGATACACTTCCGACGTCACCAACGTCACGTTACCCTTACTTCGGAACGTCACCGCCTGCGAGAAAACGGATCCTTCCGTATTTTGGAAATTGCATGTTAGTCGCGTTTTTACCATTGTGAATGTATTTCACAGAAACAATGGTAACTAGGTTAACAAACCGCGTAAAAAACAACTACATTATTACTCTGCAACGGCTCACCAGAGACCATGGCTTTCTTGTACCAAAATACTCAAAAAGTATCTCTGAACAATTTTCGATATTTCTCCGCTGGAGTTCGGATTGCTTAGTATAGAGAAAACGGCACAGCACAGGAAGGATACAAAGAACAAGACTGCGTTGTTTTTAACGGACTCCCCCTGTATTTGAGAGGCTGGTTGTTGTGTGTGCCATGTGGCCATCCTGAGTTACAAATCTTTCGTTTTCCTGAATTATTTAGTATACATTGCGAAATGGTTCCTAGTATATGGGCGCAGCCGATTGCTTACTACATCCTAGTCAAATTAGACCTGAAAGAATGAAAATGCCTAGATAGTCGTATATGAAATATGACTATTTTATTTTTAAACTGTAATCAAAATTTTCAAAACTAAACAATATTGATCACATAAAATATTTATTAAAATGGTAACCACCTTTAACCGGTTATGATCTTCAGAGCCCGCCCGGTTGGCCGTGCGGTGTAACGCACTGCTTTTCGGGCGGGAAGGAGCGCCTGATCCGGTGAACCGGCCAGTCTGTGGATGGTTTTTAGGCGGTTTTCCATCTGCCTCGGCGAATGCGGGCTGGTTCCCCTTATTCCGCCTCAGCTACACTATGTCGGCGATTGCTGCGCAAACAAGTTCTCCACGTACGCGTACAGCACCATTACTCTACCACGCAAACATAGGGGCCATACTCGTCTGGTGTGAGGCGTTCCCTGGGGGGTGGGGGTCCACCGGGGGCCGAACTGCACAATAACCCTGGGTTCGGTGTGGGGCGGCGGTGGGGTGAAGTGGACTGCGGTAGTCGTCGTGGGGTTGTGGACCACTGCGGCTGCGGCGGGGACGGAGCCTCTCCGTCGTTTCTAGGTCCCTGGTTAACATACAATACAATACAATACATACAATGATCTTCAGATCAATCTCTGAAGTACAGGCCATGTTGAAACTTAAAGGGACACAGAAACAATTAAAGTTAAAAACTAGTACCAACAAAAAAAAAACGAAATTAATGAAAAGATGTAGTATACCCTACGGCAGTGAGCGGAGCCGACGGACGGAGCACGAACAATATGTACAAAGACACAAACCTCGACAGCTAAATAAGCATGAAAACGCTGTGGGTTAAATAGAAACTCCTCGCAACGCCTGCCACAAGATATCGATAAAAGCCAATGAGGCGAAACCATAGGTAAGAACGTGAAAAAATTATTATAATTGTAACTGTAATTATTAAAAACTAGAAATAATATAAGGGACAATCTAAAAGTTTCCGCTTGAGGCGTTGATGCAACGTATATGCAATCCAGCACGAAAATGGTACATATGGCTCTGAGCACTGTGGGACTTAACATCTGAGGTCATCAGGCCTCTAGAACTTAGAACTACTTAAACCTAACTAACATAAGGACATCACACACATCCATTCCCGAGGCAGGATTCGAACCTGCGATCGTAGCGGTCTGATTCTCTACTGGGTCATTACGGGAAGAGTTCGCTCTATTAAAGTGTTACAGAAACAATCGGTGTATACTGTCATGGAGCCTTATCTCAAATCATTATGTACTAACGATGCGTAGAAAAAATTTAACGGGTACGTCTGAGGAATAAGAAAAGTCAAAAGCGGCAGAGCATAGCCTGAACGAAGAACATACGTTCCAATTTGAGAAAGCAAAACTGTTGTGACGAGCTAATGGATTTTGGGAGTCAGTTATTTAAGATTACTGGAGATAAGGCTACATGATAATCACGTTAACACGGACGAGTGCTACCAGCTAAGTTCGTCATGGAGTCCTGCAGTAATAAATATACGTCGAGACCAGCCTCAGTAGGTAACGTTTCAAAAATCTGGACAATGGTGAATGAACCGAGAGTCGAACGTCGGTCCGCGTCCCACCACGGGTCGTAGACACCCGCACCAGGATAAGGGGTGCAAGAGGTGGCCACTGCTCAGCTACATACACGGTGTCCCAGGAGGAATGGTCAGTATTCAGAGATAAGACTGGAATAATCATTCGAAGTAAAGAAGTCTGGTAAACAATTTACACCCACGTTTACTGGGTATTTTTTCTTGATTCAGTTCTTACTAACACTTGGCAAAATATGGAAAGCAAGGAGCTTGCAGAATAAGACATTTGTTTCACAGTACCGAAAATAAAGAACTGCTTTTAAAGGCATATCCTAAGTGCCATGAGCAGTTCTTTATCTTCGATACTGTGAAACAAATGTCTTGTTCTGCAATCGCCTTGATTTCCATATTTGGCGAGGTGTTAGTAAGAACTAAAACAAGAAAAATACCCAGTAAACGTGGGTGTAAATTGCATCCCTTAACGACTACAAGTAATAACAGTTGTTCATCTTCGCTGCTGTGAAACGCATATTTTCTACTGAGCAGGTGGTCATAGCTCTTAAGGTACACATTTTGAAGCTCTTGTTTACAAGACTTTCTTCCTTCGAATGATCGTTCCTGTTCAAAAAATGGCTCTGAGCACTATGTGACTTAACATCTGAGGTAATCAGTCCCCTAGAACTTAGAACTACTTAAACCTAACTAACCTAAGGACATTACACACATCCATGCCCGAGGCAGGATTCGAACCTGCGACCGTAGCGGTCACGCGGTTCCAGACTGAAGTGCCTAGAACCGTACGGCCACACCGGCCGGCGATCGTTCCTGTCGTATCCTTTATTATCGGCCATTTCCGCTGGGACACCTTGTATGCAAGACTTTGCCGTGCTCTCGATACTTCTCCAGAAGATAAGGAGACGTCACGGAATTTCAAACCAGCCACTCGATGGAAACCCGAGAAATTTTTGTCAGCGCTGTACGCACGAAATCAACATTCACAAACAAATTATGCAGCCACAACCGCCTTCAGTTAATTCGTTTTTATTTATTTTTTTTATTTTTTTTTAGTTTAATGGCTTTCAGGAATTGTTCATACGATTATCTCAATAGTGGAAATCCAATTATGAGGATACGAATGTAAGGTCAACACAACACCCAACCTCGGTAAGAGAAAGTTACTAACCCGGCTAGGAGTCGAACCCGGTCTCCTTCGGTTAGCATTCTGCCGAACTGGACGCGCAGCTACCGAGGTGGACCTCCGTTAATTCTTCGGCGGCTGGTTACTTTCCTAGCGAAGTGAATGCTAGTTATTGCCGAAAGTTAGTATTTTCACACACAGTTACCGTGGCCGGTACTCCGAGAACAGTTTATACAGTAATTCCGTCGCGAAAGATCGGTACTGATACTACAATTATTACTGAACAACTACCGCTACAAATTGAACTGGCTGTGAAGTAGATAACCGCGGAGAGTTGTTTGCTTTTGGAGACTAGTGAGCGGCTTTGGGAGCTGGCGTGGCAAAGGTGAAGGCCTGAAGGCGTGAGCAGAGTGGTAGCGCCGTGGCTGACGGCGTGGCGGCGGCACGCTAGGCCACGCGCAATTCGCGCCTCGACACGCGAGCTGCGGTGGGCGATTGCCAGCCGGCGACACAGCTCGGCGGCCACGGCAGCGGCAGGCCCGGCTAAATTTAACGCCTACCGCGGCGGCAGCGGCGGCGAGGTTGACAATAGCGGAGCCGCAGTCCAGCCCCGGCCGGGACTCGCGCCGCGCCTCCCAGGTGGTCGCTCGTCGCTCGCCTCTCGCCGCTCACTACTCGCCGCGCCAGCACGTGGCCGCCGGCCGCGCGCCCACGCCTCTGGGATGACGAGCCATGTCCTACCTCTCCACCGCGCACGCCACGCCCCGCAGGTATGACGTCACTCACTGTCGCCGAGTTCGTCGCCACCACAGGGGTGGCCATTACTCAGAGCCTGGCTCTGGTGTTGACAACAGCACGCGTCACGTCGGAACGTGGTTTAGTTTTGAACTCGTGTTCGCATTTCCTTCCCTTTAGTTAACCCCGGGAAACCAATTACATTTACTCTTCTTCTGGACGCCTTACCCTGACAGCGATAGTTGACGATAAATGCTTCCTCCGGTTGCGATCTGGTCCCACTTCAGTCAGTGGCGATGTGATTTCATGCAGTCAGAAACACTTTGTAAGACTTGGCAATAAGGAAGGAAACCACCTCTGTGCTGCCACGCGTAAACAAACCTCAACTCCTCCACGCTTCTCTCCCTTCCCTCTCCCTCCCTCACTGTCTCTGTGTGTCTCCCTCCCCCCCTCCCCCCCTCTCTATCCCTCTTTCTCTTTCTTTCTGCACAGAGACAACTTCCGATGCGATGCACACTATAGTGCGTCTTCACCATCTGCAACGAACTACTACTCCAGTTTGTCACGTTCGACTATACGGTGACACAATTCCTTTTGGAGTACTTTTGCGCCGTATTTATTTATTTAGGTTCTATATTTATATTTCATTTTTGTGTCAGGCCACTACTAATTGTTGTTGATGACTGAGAGCACTTGATAATATGGTTGCGACCCAGAAATTAGTTTTTCATGTAGTAAAATACAAATGAGTAAAACAAAAACAACAAAGAGTGGCTGTGGAATTGCTAATTCTAGAAAATGCTTTATCACATGCGACCCACTTACGATGTTATCCTTCAAAAATAATGGACAAGATAATGAAAAATTTAGAAGCATAATAAAAAATCAGTCTACCGTAAACTAATAGTTAACTTGATTGCGTTCCTACCAAAAACATAAACTCGTTGATGTATTACGATGTAAAGTGGTATGTCATTGGTGGCTGGAGAGACCTAGGCTTCGTCGACCCAACTAATCGGGAAGGTTCTCCTCCTCCCACACATTTGTACTTTATCTGCCTAAGTGTATGTTTTAAGCTATCTGTTCGCTGTAGATAGTCGTAGTGAAGAAGTTTATAGTTTAGTGTCATGTTGGTGCTCTTGATGACAAGACAACGGTGACAATCAAACCTGGTGCCGGCTTCCGATATCCTCCTCTCGAAAAGCACCATGGGGTCCTTCAAGCGTCCTTATCCGACGAACGTATTGAAATCAACATAGTCACAAGTCCTCATTCTTTTACCACGTTGGCATGGAGATTTTGCAAATACCGCTTCTGACTGGCTATGTAAACACTCCAACATCGATTTTGGAATTGCACTTCAAGGTGTATCTCTTCCACAAATGATTTTAGATCCCCACACTCTCCTTGCTCCACGTAAACGTTTTTGAGAGGTGGCCTTTTCCTGCAGCGAATCAGAAGAAGCCGTGTTAGATAGGGGGAGCAGTTATTCACTTTCTGTAATGAACTGAAGAGTAACTGCCATCCTACTTATTACACCGGTAACACAAACACGTGATTTTCAGATTCAATTAATCTGAAACAATTGTAATCACGAAATCAAATAAAATCAAGGAAACATTCTCCGAGGATTCAAGCAGGTACGTTTCCCTCCTCGAAGTATATTTCTAGGTAATGGAATATTACCGGAATGAAGGTTTTATTCTGCAGCTGAATGGTGCGCAGTTTTGAAAATTGCCGACAGATTCCAGATGTGTGTCGGACGCCTGCCTTTCACTGCTAGTCTTGGCACTATTTAGGCACAAGTCGTAACTCGCAGTAGCAGTTTTAGTTCCCGGCAGTCCTACTCTCCTACATTACAGGTTTCTCATCAGCTCTCCTGCTTTGCTTGCGGGACTACGATTCCTGGAAGAAAGGATACAGTCTAGAGGTTGTTATCAGATGCAATATTTTTCTCTGCAGCGGACTGTGCGCTATTTTGAAATTTTCTGTCAAGCCGAAACTGTGCATGAGACAGAAACAAGCAGAATTGAAACTGTGAGTTGTACCGGGATAGTTCAGTCGCTCAGAGCGATGAGTCTCAAAGAGCAAGATTTCGGGTTCGAGTCCGGTAATGGTAAATAGTTTTAATCAGTCAGCAAATTTCAAGCAGGTTTGTTAATTATAGCAGCTCTTTTTAACGTATTTTGTGGTAAACGCATTAGAATGTCTGAACAGAAAGGGATAGCGAAAGCAATGATGTAGCTACTTACAATTGTTAAAAATAATTATAATTTTCTCTGAAAGTCAAGTAATCACTGCTTTTCTGTCGATTTGCCAGGTGATCGTTAACTGCGACAAAACTAGAAAATCTTTAATATGATATGGTTTCCACAAGAATGCACACTAATGTAATTTTTGTAACAAACTTTTATCTCTAGGGTACTGACATTTTCGTCCTTAAGTGGCTGTGTAGCACTTTTCCTTGTAATTTTAATAGCTTTCTCATTCTAACAAAATAGTTCGGAGAATTATGCGTTCAGTGGGCGGATGCGACACACATTTCACAATTTACTGTGTAAATTATATCCAAAAAAAGCTGAAAATTTCGTGATTCTATTGAAACCACTGAAGCTAAGTGTCACGGAAATCAGTAACTATCTGGACAATGCAAATTTTTGAGGAATATAAAGCGCTGGATGCTTATCTACTCTTATCAGTGAGTCAGTGAGTACCGCTTCGTGTTATAGCGATGCTTTCTGGAAACATAATGTAGATGTCAATTAAGTTCTCAAAAATCGAAGGTATTGTGATATGTGCTATACAGTGCAGGTTGCATACACAATGCAATTAAAAATTATCGATCTTTATAAATAGTTGTTGGCGAAATTTGGAAGAACTTATACTTTCAATTTTCTTATTGTCCATTTGTGCAGAGTCTCACAATGTTAAAAATCACACACAGTCTTCTAGGGCTAGTATACATTACAAATAACGAACTTATATAGATAAATAGATGCAAAGATGTTTTTAGATCTAGTCAACAGAAATACTGTTACAGGTCTTCCACAGAGTATGATATGCTTTTGTACAGAGGACGTTTATCTTTACAATCTGGGTAATAATTTTCTAACCTTTGTTGACGCTGGTGCATATTTCTATATCTTACTACTTTTATTTTAGGATACCGTCGAAGCATCTGAAGAAATGAAAGTGAATCAGTGAATTTCTTCAGATGCTTCGGCAGAATACTTAAATACAAATAGTAGCACGTGGAAACAGGCACCATTGTCAGTATATATAAGAAAATTATGGTCCAGATTGTTAAGCTAAATACCCTCTGTACAAAAGCATATCACACTTTGTGAAAGACTTATAACATTATCTCTGTTGACTACATCTAAAAACATCTTTGTAACTGTAATTTCTTAGCTATCATATGTTTTCTGATGAAGACGCCATGTTACGACGTCAAAATATCGTTTTCAGAAGACTCGGACCAGCGGCAGTACACCCCATTCTACGAAATTACTTTGTAACTACTTATTTATGTATGTCTTTTATTCTCGATTTATGCTGGGCCCAGAATTCTGTGTGTGATGTTTAAGATGCGTGAGACTCTACACAAATGGACCATAAGAAAATCGTAAGTACAAATTCCTCCTAATTTCACCACTAACTACTTTTAATGATCGATAATCTCCAAAACACAGCGAGTTTTTTCTTATATGTTGCAGTAAAGTCAACGCAACAATGCCGTCAAAAGCATTACAGAAAATGGAGTAGTACACAGAGGAAAACACACTTGAAAATGGGAATCATCCCCCGAAACGCATCACATAAAAAGTAGATAAAATAAAATCGTGAACAGTACCAGACAAGTTATTTATAAACAAACCGTTATGTTAATGCCGCATCGACACAATTCTACTTGTGTTTCATGCTATGATTTTTCTTTGATTTGTGGTAGCTACTATACTGACTGAATAATGCTATCATTCTACCTTATCTACCCTTACACCCCGCCCCCCCCCCAATCTCCCCGCCAGCCAACAAGCATCATATGGCTTGGTGCACGAAATACAAATCTGCCTGTAATTCTGTGCCGGGGCTATCATAGCGAGGGCTGAGAAACGCTCTCGGTGCTGTTGACACTGGTAGCCAGACGAGTCTGAGTGCAGGCCAGCGCGCGGTTGTTTTGCCCGCCTTGTTGACACGGCTGGAGCCGCAGCGGTGGTGATAAATATCCCGCTGCTGCCGGGACAGCCGGCGTGAGCACCAGCGCATGGCCCACCTGTTGCCTCCGGAGCACGCGTGCTGCACACCACCATCACTACAGTACTCACGCCGTGCGATGGCTCCGCCAGTCTCAACGTAACGCAGTCCGTCTCGTGTCGCTTTATTAACACCCTCGAGTCTTGCTGTTGGGGTTTTACAGCTTGCCATCAATTAGATATCTCAACTGAGTTTTTATCTGGGCTGTCATCTGACTAGAGAGATCATATATTCTCACGATACTGGAACAGTTGGTTATTGAAGGTACCGGTTGGTTATAATTACAGTGCAGCTACGTATAAAGGTCCACTGTGGTCTGTAATTATCGTCTGGCAGCGAAGCTTTGTATATTTGTTAATTAGTTAATGTGTAACCGATTTACGCCGAAAAAAAGTAGTCCCAGTTTCGGCCGCTAGGAGCAAACCTGGCGCTCTGCAATATTATATCGAAGTCTCCGGTGCTGTATTGAACAAAACGTGTAAACGGAGGTTAATAATAAGATCATTATTATACCTTGCTAACTTGTTTGACCTTCCCAACCCATGTACCGTTCATAATCCATTACATATAGAAACATTTCTGTACGTGTTTCTGGCATTCACAGAGCCAGACGCTGCAGTCATGGACTGTGCGGCTGGTCCCGGCGGAGGTTCGAGACCTCCCTCGGGCATGGGTGTGCGTGTTTGTCCTTAGGATAATTTCGGTTAAGTAGTGTCTAAGCTTAGGGAATGATGACCTTAGCAGTTAAGTCCCATAAGATTTCACACACATTTGAACAGAGCCAAATATGCGCCCGGTGGCCAAAACAGGAACTAACTTGGCCCACACTGGACTCCAAGAGTAGCTTCTCTTTAATTATAATCACCCGGTTTTTGAAATAGGACTTTGAAAACATTGAAATGCCTATCTATTTTACGTATATTTTATTCGTTTAAAACATAATCAGTGGTATGGTGCGGAAAGATTTAAAGTTTTGGCTTGCTTTAGATCTGACAACAGCTCTCCAAAAACATCGTGCTTACGAAATTTTGGCTTGCAGCACTTTTGTCTGGTTTCTGCTTACATCTCGAAGTATCGCCCGCTTGCACATTTGCCAGACATTTTTCCGTTTGAATCAGATATTCTTGGCCTTATTTCACGTTGGCTTGTCGTGTTTTACGTCACGGAATGTGTAGTGCTTCATACCAACGTGAAGTTAGATGAAAAACATCAGTGATAAACGCCGGCATACTTACTAGATGTGCAAGCAGACGATACTTCCAGACAAAAAGTACTACGAAAATGCTTTAAATCGAAATATGACTTGAATATCTTTTATAACGAACTGTTTTTAGAGCCAGAAGCAACCAAAATTGTGAACATACTGTCTCATCCAAAGTATTCGTATACGTATTACATGACATTTCTTACGGTTGTGGCCATCCTTCGCCTTTTATGACTGCTTGATCTCAGCTGGGGACAGCTCCAATGAGGTGTCTGAATGTTTGTGCAGGCATGTTGGACCAACCAGAAAAGGTAGTGACGTTGGACGCTGAAGTCTAGAGCGAATCGAATTTCTAACTCATCCCAAAGGCGTTCCATTAGGTTTAGGCTGGGGCTCCGGGCAGGTCACACCATTTCACGACTCACAGATGCTGCTTTATGGCAGGGTGCATTGTCCTGCTGATACAAGCAATCATGGTCTCCTAAATGTTCAGCTACTCTACGCATTACGCAAAATGTGTTCATATCCTTCCGCATTTGGCGTTTTCATATGCGCAACAACGGAACCACATCCTAAACGTGAAATATTCCCTGCACGATAACACATGACAGCAGGTAACGTTCTCCAGGCATTCTGCAAGCCCAAATCCTTGTGTCGGATTGTCACAGTATATAGCGTGATTCATCACTACAGATCACTCGTTCCCAGTTCTCCACTGTCCATTGCCGTCGCTCTTTACAGTACATCAAGCGACGTTTAGCACCGAGGGAGAAAGGGGTAATGTAGACAATTTTAGACCTATTTCTATGCCCTCAGTGTTTGCTAAAGTTATTGAAAAAGGCTGTGTATATAAGGATAATTCATCATTTTATATCACACGAATTGCTATCAAATGTACAGTTCGGATTTAGAAGTCGTTTTAACAATTGGAAATGCTATATTCTCTTTTCTGTGTGAGATACTGGGTGGGTTAAAGAAAACGTTTCGAACGCTAGGCGTGCTTTTTGATTTAACTAAGGCGTTTGATTGTGTTGATCACAAAATATTGCTCCAGAAGTTGGACCATTACGGCGTCACAATTGGTTCACCTCTTACTTTAGCAACAGCCAGCAAAAGGTAATTATTAACAATGTTGATAACGGCTGTGATGTGGGATCTGAGTGGGGTACTGTCAAGAGGGGGGTGCCCCAGGGATCAGTGTTGGGGCCACTCCTGTTTCTTATTTATATAAATGATATGCCCGCTAGTGTTACGGGTAACTCTAAAATATTTCTGTTTGCTGACGACACTAGCTTGGTAGTAAAGGATGTTGTGTGCAACACTGGCTCGGTTTCAAATAGTGCAGTTCATGACCTCAGTTCATGGCTTGTAGAAAATAAACTAACGTTAAATCACACTAAGACTCAGTTTTTACAGTTTCTAACCCACAATTCAACAAAACCTGACGTTTTAATTTCACAGAATGCGCATATGATTAGTGAAACTGAACATTTAAAATTTCTAGGTGTTCATATAGATAGAAAACTGTCGTGGATAGGCCACGTTCAGGATCTTGTTCAACGACTTAATATTGCCATTTTTACTATTCGAACGGTATCTGAAGTGAGTGATCGTTCGATACAAAAATTAGTCCACTTTGCTTATTTTCATTCTCTTATGCTGTATGGTGTTATATTTTGGGGTAACTCTTCCCATTCTAAAAGGATATTTTTGGCTCATAAACGGGCGGTTTGGGCAATAAGTGGTGTAAGTTCACGAACGTCTTGTCGACCCCTGTTAACAAGTCTGGGTATTTTGACATTGGCCTCTCAATATACATATTCATTACTGTCATTTCTTGTTAACAATATTAGCTTATTCCCAAGAATAAGCAGATTTCACTCAGTTAATACTCGGCAGAAATCAAACCTGCATTTCGATCAGACTCCCTTAACTCTTGTGCAGAAAGAAGTGCAGTATACTGCTGCATTAATTTTCAATAAGCTACCACTTGAATTCAAAAATCTTAGAAGTAATCCACGCGTTTTCAAATCGAAACTGAAGAGTATCCTCATGGGTCAATCTTTCTATTCTGTCGAGGAGTTCTTTGAACAATTAAGTTGATTCTTGTTGTATTGTTGATTGCGTTTACTTAAATGTATGGCATGACATTTTTCGGGTTCATAAACATTTATTTTTATCTGGTATAGCTTTTATGTTGTAATTTAATGTACTGACACGTTCCAAGACCTTGGAGATTTGCTCCTCAATTTGGTACTACGGAAATTGACGTGTAAATAAATAAAATAAACAGATATGGTCCTAGTGCTCCTTTAGCACCATGCATTCCTAAACTGAAAAGTAAGTAGTTTATTGCATTCATTTACTGTTGCTATCTAAAAATATTTAATGAAGTGAGATTGGTCTCAACTGTCGTTGGTATAGTAATCAGAAGAATTCCTGGAGGGGTTATATTGCCTCGACCTAGGTGACGAATCTCTCAGGATGTATCTTGACACAGAAATTTGGCTACGGTTCAAACACTTTGATCAGCCCCCACGGACATACGTCGGCCGTATAGAAGAAGTGGTCAGCATATCTTTTGACAAGCAAGTAAGAACTTTGGTGTACTGCGGCAAGCTGTTTTGGAACGTAGCCAGCTGTCTCCCAAACAATGACCGCTCCCAAGTTTACAAACCAGCGCTGCACTTCCGACGGCTGTTCCACTTGTGACACTAGTCGTCCCTTGTCACCTGAGACCGAAATGTTTCCACCTTTTTGTGAGAGAGGTAGCACCCACCATTAATAGTATAGAAACAGGATCTACACATTGCAAATGAGTATTTTAATCCACATGCGAAGTCCTTTAGATGGTTTCACAAAACAATTTATTTTCGCAACACGTCTGAAGATAAACGGTACTGGTTTATGAAGATTACAACATGTACGAACTATAATAATGACGTTTGATAAAAAATGGGTACAATTTTAAGTATGTATGTTACTAAAAATGACTGTAGTTGCCACATTCTTGAAGCACGCCAAGATCTGAAACAGGTGATAAGGACATTTTAAGGACAACCAGATAACGGCTTGATAAATACCTTCTTTTCACGAGAAGCGTAATGATTCGACGTTGTATGAACCACTCAAAAATATCAAAATTTTCCAACAACGAACATTCTACAAACTGTATACACGAATTCTTCGTCTTATGCTGGACGTTGGCGATAATATTAACAGCACAGTACCATGAGAGCAACTGCTTGGTGTGAAATGGTATACTTTTACGCATCAATGTCCATTTATTTATGTTATTCCTTTTTATGTTCATATCTTGAAATTCGGAACAGTATTGTCTTAATAATTACCTGAATTAACAGGTGATAGCACTAGGATATTGTCAAATGTATTAACTTGCGTTTGTACCGAAATAGGTGAGCTCCCGATAAATTTCAGCCAAAGTGCCTGTGACAGACATTCTGAGTTTATTTTTAATTTTTCAAATTTAAATTTCTTTGAAAGCATTGTCAACAAAAAGGTGGTGATAAATAAAGAATTAACAGTATACATAACATACCTAAAGAATCCTCAATCTTTCTCCGCTTCTACATAAAAGCCACGTTTTATTACAAAGAATTTCCACGAACGCCAACCTTTGTGCTGAATGATATCTCATTTTGGTCATCCAAGTTGAAGGTCATTCACGGAAATGTGTGCTTTCCTTCCAAACGTAAAAAGAAGGCCAGGATCCAATACCGCCAGACTGTTTTAAAGTCATATCTTTGTATTAGTCATCCACCGAGTCGACAAACAAGTATTAACTCTCAAGTGTCCTTCTATATAAAGATAACACGCTCTAGTTACTTTTGGTCTGAAAGGTCATGACCGATTTTCTTCCTCCGTGCTGCCATAATCCAAGCTTACGCTCCGTCTCTAACGAACACGTTCTCGACGGGACTTAAACGTTAATCTTCATTTTACATTTTTGTTGTAATTACCTATTACAAAATGATTATATTTTGAATAGCACTCATGGAGGACATGTATATCCACGTTTAGGTCGGTGGATTATTTGTTTATATGACACACATAAAGCAAAGGCACATTTAAAGTCCAAATATGTGCCCGATGAGAGACTCGAACCCGCAAGCTCCATTGATGGTACCTCCCCAGATCACGGTTATCTCGGATATTGTGAGACTACGATGTCGACTAACAATCGAATATGAGCTGTCGCTAAGAACTTGTCCAACGTGTGGAAACGTCGACAGGATACACGTGCATCGGAAAACATCGAACAGTTAGTGGCGGCAGCGCTGTTGTCTCACAGGTACCAGGTACCTGATGAACAATATAAACACGTATCTAGCGACTTCATTCAGTGGTTGCTTATAGATAAACACATTGGCACGTGAATTTGGTTGTAGTTGCAGTACATCGCTAGAAGTTCTACCTTGTGTAAGCAACTGGACCATGCCTTCGCTCATAATCACACAATACAACTGCAAGCACTGCACAACTAAAAGAGCACATAATTTGGATTTCGAGATAAACAGACGTCAGTTAAATTGTGCAAATCTTGGACGATGCGAAGACAAATGCAAAGCTAGTGAGCATAACTTGTAACGTTGTTACTTTAATTTGCTATGAAAGCGGTGCTGATAGACAATAAAAGCGGGTTAAAAGCTGTGAGCTATCTGAGGAAGTTAACCTTGCATTACTGCGCAACTGTTTCACCAGGTATCCAGTCTAGCTTACCAAATTCCCAACCAGACTACCATTAATTATAATCTTTTATTAGTCATACGGCAACTGGTGATATATGTATATATAAATGTGAATTTAAATAAAAAGAAATAAATCAGTTTAAATTTGGAAATTTATTTTAACATTGATCATTAAAATTTCAGCATATTAAACTTGAGTCGTAACTAAGCTGGTGACTTATTTAGGATTGTGAAAATGTGAGATTATAATCTTACGGAACACATCAAATATGGAGCCAAGATTGGGAGACTGCATACAACACTGCATTCGTAAAATGACACACGAAGAACGTTGAAACATATGCAAGAGGAAATTAACCACAACCAACCAATTCAATTTTCACCCAAAGAAATTACGTTCGTAGCACAATCCTGTCCGTCATGTAATTACCACACACTGGTATACTAAATTCATACTAACTCTCTGTGAAATCTTCCAAAAAAGAATAGCTGAGGGCTACTTTGATGATTACACAACATGCTTCACGTGGTCAACTTGGTTTACACGAAGAGTGTAACTCCACAATAATTTTGATAATTAAAATAAATTAGATCGAAAAGCAATTTACAAAAGAAAATCCTCGAACTGGTTACTATCGTCTTACTATTAACCTGATGGGTCAAACAATTGTATAAGCACGTGGTACTGGTCTCACAAAGTACACCCCACGTGGGTTGAACATAAAGAAAAGTTGCTATATTGAAAAGTATTGTCAAGAGGAGATGTTATAATCTCACGCACATACGCACTGAAGATTGATGATGCTAGTTAGAGTTACTGGTCAACACGTGGTTCCAGTTTACTCACAAAGTAGTGACAAAGCAACTACCGGAAGATATTCTGAACTTCACACGCGAATTACACTGCGTTGCAATTTAAGATAACATTAGGTATTTTAGAGCTAAACCTGAAATAAAGGTGATTAAACTTTCAGTTAGGCTAAACTTAAGAAATCAATTGTCCTACAGACTTAGCAGACACGCGCTTAGCCGGAGATCTTACCACTTCAGACGCTCGCCACGGACAGACTGACCTGGTCCCTTCCTGAGGGTGGCTCCCAAATACAAACGGAAGTGGCCAGAGAGGCAGCTTCCTATACCAACATGACAAGGGACGGACAGGACCATACTAAGAATAGAAACCTCTTTGCTTTTAGAAAGCGTAGCTACCTGTTCCGACGTTGGTCCTACTGTTCTCTAGCAGACAGGCTTGTGTGTTACCTCAAGCATGCAACTAGAAATACACTTGCTCATTCATCCTCTCACACAGAAGGGAAGGGGGACGACAGTATCTCATCATATACAGTATATAAAAGAAAGCGGATGTAGGTTCCGTATGAGACTGTGTGACATGAATTACATATAAACTGTGTTTTAAAGTGTAGTAGTGTGACAGATCGTTCTTGTTTATGTGTAAAAGTAACACGTTCCACTACTCAGTCTCCTCCCAGATAGTCAGAAACGCCACAGTAAATTTAGAAGAGGAATTTATGCCGTAAATTGCAACAAATTTAAGAAATTAACATGGAAGGAATCCAACAGAGACCTTTCAAGCTCTCCAAATTCTCCATGATCTGGGTGATAACTCTATGCTAAAGACTACAGCTTGGTATGTCTGTTCCCGTTCCCCATATCATTTAGATGTCCACAAGGACTCCGATATCAGAAGTACGTATTAATTCAGAGCTGTACAGCGTGTGAAGAACTCATTCAAGCCGTGAAATATATTGTAATAAATATACGATTTTCTCTTCACCTTCAGCCATTCTACAATTAATAAAATTTATTTCACGTACACTTGCCTTCAAATGAATCTTTAGATCTATGATTACATCTACATGATTACTCTGCAATTCACAATAAATTGCCTGGCAGAGGGTTCATCAACTTTCAAGCTATTTCTCTACCGTTCCACTCTCGAACAGCGTGCGGGAGAAACGAACACTTAAATCTTCCTATGAGAGCTCTGATTTCTCTTATTTTATTACGATGATTACTCTTCCCTATGTAGGTGGGCGCTACAAAATATTTTAACACTCTGAGAAGAAAGATGTGATTATAATTACTTGATAAAATCCTGCAGCAACGAAAACCACCCCAAATCACGTATCATATCAATGGCGCTCTCTTCCTGTTTCGTGATATTACAAAACAAACTGCCCTTGTTTGAACTTCTCCGACGTCCTCTGTAGGTCCTATCTGATGCGAATCCCACACATCACAGCAGCATTCCAGAAAAGATTGTACATGCATAGTGTAGGTAGTCTCTTTAGTAAACCTGTCGTATTTTCTCGATGTTCTGCCAATAAATCCTTGTCTTTCGTTTGTCTTACACACAACATTATCTACGTGATCGTTTCAGCTCAAGCTATTCGCAACTGTAATCTGTAAATATTTAGTTGAATTCACAGACTTCAGATTTGCATTATTTTGGTGTAACCGAAATTTAGCGGACGTCTTCACACTTTTCATCATTTAGAGTGAATTGCCACTTTTCCCACCGTACAGGTATCTTATCTAAAATGTTCTGCTATTTGTTTTGATCCTCTGATCACTATGTAAGACGGTAAATGACAGAAACATCTGAAATAAGTTAAGAGTGCTTCTCAGATTGTGTCCTAAATCGTTTACGTAGGTCGGTAACAGCAACGGGACGGCCAGATATCACTTCAGTTTTATTCGATGACTTTCTTTCAATTACTACGAACTGTGAACTTTTTGACAGGAAATCACGAATCCAGTCGCACAACTTAGACGAGAGTCCATAGGTACGCAATTTGATTAGAAGTCGCTTGTGAGCTACTGCGTCAAAAGTATTCTGAAAGTCTAAAAATATGTAATCAATTTAATATCCTCTGCCCGGTCAATATCACTCGTAAAAAAAAAAGCGCGAGTTATATTTCACAACAACGATATTTTCAGAATCCATATTGGCTGTTTCCCAACTCGAGATAGCTCATAATGTTCCAAAATCCCGACGCAAGTCGCCGTTAGCGGCACGGGTCTGTAATTCAGCGCATTACTCCTATTTCTTTTCTTGAGTATTGGAGAGACGTGTGTACCTTCAGTCCTTAGGTAAGGATCTTTCAATGTTCGATCTGTTGTATATGATTGCTAAATATGAAGCTATTGCATCAGCGTACACAGAGACGAACCTGATTTATATACAATCAGGACAGGAGGTCTTGCTTTTATTAAGTGATTTTAAGCTGCTTGGCCACACTGAGAATACCAAGTTCTAAGTTTCTCATGTTGACATTGTTCTTGGTTCGAGTGACGAAGTGACGGATGTAGAGCGCGGCAATGTCAAAGACCTTTGACCTCACTGATAGTGTCCAACGCAACGGCATCCGCTTGTACCTGCAGAAAATTATGACAGTTTCTTAAAACCTACGATCTAGCAAATTTTGTTTTCGTAGACAGAAAAAAAGAAACAATTGAGGAACGTAAGTTTACTGAACAGCTGCATGAAAGCCGAAGAAAAGATGTTTTTTATCTGAAAGCGAGATATTTTGTAATGTTAGAATTATTGTACCCTCAGTGACAGAGATATCTCAGTGAATATGTCGCACACAGAGGAATACAGTGTGTTACAAAACACTTAAAAGAAGACATGACCATGAGCCATGCAGGTCTGAGCGACTATGAATGGCGTGAGGGAGCGAGCGAATGAGGGAGGGGAAGGCATTCGCTTTTCGGCACAGAGCGGGACGCGCTTCTACTCTCCAGCTATTCTTGTTTATGTATTTATACCTCCAGCGCCCCCCTCCCCCCTACCCACTGCTAAAACACTTCCACATCAAATGCCAGCCAGCTGCCCACCGTGGCCCGCTTCCGTGGGTTCCACGTGTTAGTCGCCTCTGTCTCTTTTAGCTCCCAAGCACAATGACCAACCGATTGGTGTTTCCATACGATTCGTGTCTTGGAGTTACAATCTTCATGTTTCACATTTGACGTAACAGAGTAGAGAGGTGTGGCGACAGTGATTTGCCCAGCGGTGGCACAGCATACAAGTGTAGTTCCATTTCATTATTCCAGTCTAGTTCCGATACTGCATACAAGAACACAACGGACATATCGGCGCTTAGAGCCCCCGAGGGTTCAGCATATGGTGTTATTGTATGGGAGGCCATTGAGTATACGACACGATCACCTCAGGTTTGTACAGCAGGTAATTTGGAGTGCAGGAGTTACATTTCCCACATGTTACATTTCACTCGGTGACTGTGCCCCATCTTCGAAGTCTATGTGAAGTTATGTTCTAACAAGGTAACACAAGACGGCATATTACCTGTTGCGCGTCCCGACCTACCACGATGCAGAGGATATTCGACTGTAGCCCGGGTCAGCGCGTCCTCCAGATCTTTCATGCAATGTAAATATTTGTTCATGGGTTGGCGAAAGCATGGGACGCCACCACTAACAAGTCACTACGGTTAATGAACTCTGGAAAACAGTCGAAGCACAATGGAATGATGTACCGGTACAGGTACCGTAAAGTGACCAGATGTCAAAATGGCTCTCAGCACTATGGGACTCAACTGCTGTGGTCATCAGTCCCCTAGAACTTAGAACTACTTAAACCTAACTAACCTAAGGACATCACATACACCCATGCCCGAGGCAGGACTCGAACCTGCGACCGCAGCAGCAGCGCGGCTCCGGACTGGAGCGCCTAGAACCGCACGGCCACCACGGCCGGCGGACCAGATGTCCCGTACAAAACAGGACAGTACCATTTTCAAGCTTGCCTTCGTGGTGTCCCGATAAATTTTGTCGGGATGCCTCTTTGTCCTGTTTAGTTAGAAACCAGCATTAATTTTTTTCTCTATATTATGTTACGTAATATTTATCCACTTTCGTTCTTAGCAACTCCAGAAATAAAGATTTAAATATTACGTAGCACACCTGCATTAACATTAATGTGTCAGCAGAATCTTAAAAATCAAAGAAGTTGGCTGTGTAAATCGCTATTATATGGGGTGGGTTCATTGCTTTAGCTGCCTCATCAACCTTCTGTGAACCAGCACAACAAAATACTTGCTTAGCTTTCCTCATTTATCTATTGTTCCAAAATCTCTGTCGCAGCTCTATGAGCTATGCCCCCTCACCAAAGACTTATGTGTTACCAAACCATCCCAGGATAAAACGAGAAATTCTTGAAAAATTGTACTTGGAACTCCACTGGGAAGCACTGCTTGGCACAAAACCCATGCTAGTAGTGAATATTTGAATCATTTTCTCTATAATTTGATGCTTGGAACAAGTCTAGGCACACATACCGAGAATGAAATAGCACTGAAAACGATTTTCTGAACAAATTGACACTTAGAACGTTTTCCATTTCCACTCTAGAACTGTAGCAATTGAGGGGAAAAGTTGCTGATATTTAGCGAAATAATTATCTGATCAAAAGCAATCGGACACCTTTGCGTAGTGTGGGGATGACCACTAGGTGAGTTCCTATCATTGAGCTTAGGTCGGTGGATTATATGACACACATACAGCAAGGCACATTTAAAGCCCAAATATATGCCCGTTGGGAGACTCGAACCCGCAAGCTCCATTGATGGTACCTCCCCAGATTACGGTTATCTGGGATATTCTGAAATTACGATGTCGACTAACAGTCGAATAGGATCTGCCGCTAAGAACTTGTCCAACGTGTGGAAACGTCGACAGAATACATGTACATCGGAAAACATCGAACAGCTAGTGGCGACAGCGCTGTTGTCTCACAGGTACCAGGTACCTGATGAACAATATAAACACGTATCTTGCGACTTATTTCAGTGGTTGCTTATAGATAAACACATTGGCACGTAAATTTATTTGTAGTTGCAGTACGTCGCTAGAGGCTCTACCGTTCTGTAAGAAACTGGACCACGCTATCGCTCGTTTGTGTATGTGTGTGTGTGGGTGTGTGTGTGTGTGTGTGTGTGTGTGTGTGTGTGTGTGTGTGTGTGTGTGTGTGTGTGTGTAACGTCTCCAAATGCAGTATGATCAAAGCCCCCATACTCATCTATCTCAAAAAATTCTTATTCTGAAACAGAAAATGGAAAAAGTTAATGTATTCAAAACAGGAAAAAACCGTGATAGATGTACACCATATCGCACTTCTTCTGAAAGACTGCCAACGTTTACCAGTTTAGAAATAGAAAAACCTGTTGATGATGTTATTTCTTCCTCAACACGACAGGGAGTTATGCGGTGAGCTTTGAAGCTTCTGATCCTAAGAATGGACTTGTGTAAGAAGTAAAAGTCAGTAGTAAGAGGTCTTTTTTTCTTGAATTTAACTTTGTTATTGCCTTGTAAAAAATTTAAAAGAAATGGGAAACGGCTTCTTTTGTTTATATGAATTAAAATATTACCACTGTTTTGATTTTCTTGTATTATCACAAATGAAACATGTTTTCTTTGTATGAAGAACACTTGAAAGAAAAACTTTCATATTGGCACTAAGAACCAGTACGTTTCCTGGTATTGCACGTTCTTAATTCATTATCGCTCAAAAGTTTTTGAACAGTAGTGATTTTGAGGAAGAAGTGCAATGTTAGAAATACACATCAGTCACATTTGGAATATTCTTTTATTGAAATGAAATACATGCTGTCAAATTTTACTCACCTCAATGTAGCCTCCTTTGGCTTTAATCGCCGCTCTGCATACGTAAGGTATTATTGCTGTCGGCTTCATCAGCGTTTCCTCGGTGATACTCCTGTAGTCTGGTCCAGAGGTGACGAACGTTGGTAATAGGCCTTGATCTAACTGCTCTATCCAAGTGATCCCAAAGTAGTTCAATAGGATTACAGTCGGGGATTTAGGCTGGTAGACGATATTTTTCGGATCCTTCTTTTTCTTCTAAATTTGCCAAATATGCCGTACACCGTTTTCAAGTGTGTTTATGGTGGTTATCTTGCTGTAGGACGAATCCTTTGCCAAGGAAACGTCTTCCACATGGCTTTGCATGATACTGTAGAATGCGATGATAATCCTATTTCTTCATTGTTCCGTTTATTTTTACAAAATCACCAGTCTTACCGCCTCAAAAACATACCCAGACCATGAGGGAACTCCTTCCATGCTTTTTAATGTTGGAGAGACACATTCGTTCACCTGGAAACCGGCGAACAAACTTGCGTCACTTGTGCCAGAGACCGCAAATTTGGATTCATCAGTGAAAAGTACCTTTTTCCACTGATGTACTGGCCAACATTCATGTTGTCTTGCCTAGTGTGGCTTCTTCTGCCTATTAATATCCAACAGCAATGGTTTCTTAGCCACCACACTCACGTTAAGGTTCACTGTCTGAAGTCATCTTTTCACAGTACTTACTCACTGGCTTGTCCCTATTGTGATTGAGTTCTCCTGCTAAAACTGGAGCTGTTTTGAACTGATGACGTTTACTTGTGACTACTATATTTTTTGATGTAGCTTTTCGCCTACCGTTTCGAGGTCAGTCCATATTATATGTTCTTGACGTGTGTAGTAAGATCGGCCGGACGGCAAGACACAATTGCAGAACGTTTTTCTGTTGAAACTCCTTTCTTCGTCCTATTATCGTTGTTTACACGAAGCACTCATTGAAGTTCACTCTTTGATCTTTCTTGCGTAACTACATGCTCCTTTCTTACCTGTAACCTGTTTGCAGATTCGTCGACGTCCTATGAACGCCATCTAGTGGGGAAAGGTTATATTAAGTCACCACAGCACAAAATTAACGGTTTCCGACGCTAGAACCTTAACAGCATAACAATGTAAAGTTGCGTTTCGAACGATTTCAGTTTTAAAAAACATGGAACACTACTGTTAAACGTTACATACAGCATGACACTGGGGAAACAATATGGCTAATTCTTATTTGAATCCGATAACCAGCTTTTTTGATCTTACTTTCATGACGTTCGAAAACTCCTGAGCGATAGTGTATATTATTTCTTTCCTAATTTGTCTCATTTTTTTCTGTGAGACGTGAGCGGCATAATTCTGTGGTATCGGATTAGCTTCCCAATTTTCAGATTCAAACACGTTATGCACCAAAAGAGTTAATCACATTGTTTTTCGATTATCCTGACAAATGTGAGATTCGGCACTTTGAACCTTTCGCAGTTTCACTCTTAAGCAGTTGTGTATGTTGCCGAGTCGAGGTCTAAAAGTCTTAGATGAAATTTATCTTCGTGTAATTGAAAAAGAAAATCGTTTAATTCAATAAATAACCGTGATTTTGACCCTCCTCATTCCTAACTTATTGAACGGCCTGTTATTAGCTGTCATAAGAGCGACTACTCGCACTCACATGGTCAGATAACGCCAGCAATTGAGATCAGAATTTATGGGGAGAGCTACATGTAAAATTTTCGATTATATGAAACACCTATGCTATGCTCATTCTGTCACTTATTATTTCTGTCGGTACTCATTTACTGATTACTGTAGTACACACACTCAACATACTACGTGCATACAGCCTTTAATTTCTTATTATGTTAAAGTTGGATAATGTGAACAATGTAGTAACCAACGTCAAAAAAGTATTTTACACTTTTCAGACAGAATACGACGAAGTAGTATCAATACGTTTTTGTTCTGAAAGTATATTTGTCTTCCATTTCTCTAAATAGTAACTGGTAGTTCGCCGTGAATATTCCACTAGTATTTATAGGATATATGTGAAATTCTATAAAGCTGAAAATCATCTCTGTTCCCCATGTTATATATATTCGCGCGCGCGCGCGCGCGCGCGCGTGTGTGTGTGTGTGTGTGTGTGTGTGTGTGTGTGTGTGTGTGTCTTTTAAAGGCGAGTATTTTTGTTTCAGGTACGAAATTTTACCCTATATGTATAACAAAACGACATTTTAATTATTTAGTTATTCGAATTGATTTGTATAAGCGTGAAAATAGCAGTGCATCTGCTCCACTTCTTCCGAAACTAACATGCAAGTTTTTTGGAGTGTCCAAATATAAATGGATAGTTTCAGGCGTTAGCTAATACGTTCGCAAAAATCCCCTAAGTATCAATGTAACATAGTCTTGTCAGTTTTAAAGTTCGTCCTAGTCCTAGTAATTTCCGATATGCATATCTCCACTGCTCGCTGAACCCGGAGTTTCTTCCAATATATATATATATATATATATATATATATATATACGCTGATCGCTGATTTCACCAATTGCGAAACGTGATATCTTTTTTTAATTACTAATTAGTTGACGAACAGGACTCCAAGCTATTTTTACGTATCTGTTTATCTCTTTACTGTCCTTTCAACAATTATCTTTATAAGTTCACATTCTTTTTTCGAAACACTACAGTCCGTTTAATTTGAATGCACTCGGACCTTTCGAAGGGAGACAATTTGCACACTGATGACGCCGGCAAAATAATGATACCGTGTTGTTCAATAACCTTCAAACAATAGCAAACTCTTAACCATGTCTTTCTCATCTATAGAGTGATTTCGTGACGGTGCTACAAGCTTTCATGGATGATGGGTAAGGGTAAATGTATCAATTTGCTTTGCTACTATGAAACATCTCTTTAACTGGACAAATGATAGTAGCTCTTAAGGTGTGGATTTTAGAGCCCATGTTTACCAGATAATTTTTTTCTTCTTTTGGCCCCTGCTATCCGCATCCTCAGCTGAGGGTGACACGGCGGTCGGTTGGTCCCGATGGGCCACTTGTCGCCTGAAGTTGGAGTGAGTGTACTTTCTTCCAAAATATGGAGAGCAAAGAGCTAGCAGTAACAGAGGCCTAGTGTCAGAGCTATGGAAAATAATTCGCTTATAAATTTCGACTTATCTCAAACTGAAACATTTACTCTTCTTTATCTTCTCCGAAAGTTTATAACATCCTCAGGGAATCACCCTATATGTAACTAAACGGCTATCCCGGTACACAGTCGCAGTTGATAGTTGCCAATCCAAAGGCTTTCAGATACAACATACAGTCATTGACCGAATTTAAAGATTTAGAATGCTGTCATACTCTGCTCACAAAGAGCTATAATCATGTATTAAAGGTTTAAGACAATATGTCGAGTTTACAGCTAGAAACTGAATCTTGAGACAGCATAACTAAAGGCCCGAAAATTACCCAGACTATATTCACCCAATAAGCCTGACGTTTTAATTTAATACTTCTTTACTGTTAACTCTATTCGTAACACACTTTGCAAGCAGTATCTAAACAAACCGCAGAATATACTGCAAAGTTATGTTTGTAAAGTACACAGTTCGGGAGGTGTAACATTTCATGCATGGGAGTTCGGTTCTTTATAGAATCGGGGGCCTGATATTAGATACGAAGAGTCACACGTAACAGACTTTTAGACTGATGACCCTAAATGGAATGAACTGACCGCACAGCAGTTAATGCTCTTCCCTGCATGTGAAATCTGATGTCGAAAATTTCTCAGCGCTTCTCGCCTTTCCAAAGAGTAAATATTATAACGTTTCTTAATTATTTTTCCCACAATGAGATGAAACTGTTCAAACTTGATACAAGTAAACACTTCGCTATAAGAAATCTAAAAGTTTTTGTTCTCTCCAAATATTTGTAACGTACAAAAAAGAAATAGTTTCCTCTTCTCATAATTATTTTTCTATATTAAATAAAAGTTTTGCACTGTATCTTAAATTTAAAATCAATAATTACATTCCTTACTATCACTCAACCAAGTTAAAACAACGAACCACAGAGAAGATAGATACTGCAACATATTCGAAATAATCTAACTATGTAAAGGAAACTATAAGTCCAGAATACGTTGGATTACTTAGTACTGCTCATAAACATAACAGTTTCAGAAGGTATTCTATATGTTAATTACACCTCAAAGGAATTTCTGAAAATTGATTAATGTCTTCAGAGAACATAAGAACTGAAGATGATACATTTTTGATTGGGTCGCAACGAAAACTAGCAACAGAGAACGAAAGATTCCACTGGAAATGAGTTCGGACAAACTGTTCCGTATGTGACGGTACAAAATGAGTTCCTGCTGACCTTACTGTACAATATAAATATTAGTTAAGCAAGCATAAAGTGGAATAACATCTGCTCTGCTGTGTATAAGCAATCACGAATCTGTCGTCTACTCATGAGTTATATAGAAGGGGGTAATTGAATTAATGGGACGAAGCTAAGTGAACCCCGTGTTAGAGTGAGTTTCGTTAGGGTTGGGAAAATTGTCTCAGGCCTAGTGTCATATTTAGTGGAGCCGCGACCCGCCATCGTGTGGAGACTGCGTCTGGATACATCAGATTCTGCTTTCAGAAACTTGGAATCCGTGTGAGTCGGGGTCGGCCGCCAGGACTGAGAACAGCTCCTCTCACAGTCTGCCATGAGAATACACTTCTGATCATCTTGGAGTCTATCACAAGAATGTTCTTCGTTCTTTGCACCTCAATTTCTCATAGCCTCTCTTAACAAAAACCTGTAGCTTGCTCCTTCCAACGAAAACTGCACAGTCACCAGTCCACCAATCAGGTTAGAGAACCTCAAAGTTTCTGTCCCCTTTAACATGAACTTAAATGAGTGGCCAATTAGATTTTACAACTCGTGAGTGGAAAAATTTGTTGTTTACCAAGATATGTGGGGCCAGATCGTGACGGCAATAGCAATTTTGTGAACACGGAAATGCGACCACCAGTGATGTCTCACCACATGGCCGTTGCTTGTGTAGGTTTAGCTGCCGTCATGTCGACACCAGAGAACGTTTTAAAGCATAGTTGGCGAGGAATAGCTTTGTCGAGAACAAGGGCTTCATTTCCTACTCCACCAACTAGCGTTTGACCGAGAAAGTATCTCCCCAAAGACACCTCTCGAATAACCACTGCTACGACACCAGACAAGTGACCACGGCTTAATTACGAATACAGATCTTAGATTTGTAACCGACTTGTTCCGGGGGCAGACAAAACGGGAAGGCCCTAGTAGGATGTCACGCCGGCCTGGCGCTAACTCGCCACACATGCTGCGAAGAGTCGCTGGATTTCTAAAGGACAAATCCCTCCTGTCTAACAGATGTAACCGCCTATTGTGAACAGGCTATAAAAGAGGTTCCCGATTGATTTCGGCTGACTTGAACAGAAAGAAAGCGGCTCCACGTAGACGGGATACACCTGATACAAAATCGAAAAATATTGACACTACCGGCGGGAAAATATTTACACTACTGGCCTTTAAAATTGCTACACCAAGAGGAAATGCAGATGTTAAACTGGTATTCATTGGACAAATATGTTATACTAGAACTGACATGTGATTACATTTTCACGCAATTTGGGTGCATAGATCCTGAGAAATCAGTACCCAGAAAAACCACTTCTGGCCTTGATACGCCTGAGCATTGAGTCAAACAGAGCATGGATGGCGTGTAGAGGTGCAGCTGCCCATGCAGCTTCAACACGATACCACTGTTCAAGAGTAATGACTGGCGTATTGTGACGAGCCAGTTGCTCGGCCACCATTGACCAGACGTTTTCAATTGGTGAGAGATCTGGAGAATGTGCTGGCCAGGGCAGCAGTCGAACATTTTCTGTATCCAGAAAGGCCCGTACAGGACCTGAAACATGCGGTCGTGTATTATCCTACTGAAATGTAGGGTTTCGCGGAGATCGAGTGAAGAGTACAGCCACGGGTCGTAACACATGTGAAATGTAACGTCCACTGTTCAAAGTGACGCCAATGCGAACAAGAGGTGACAGAGACGTGTAACCAATGACACCCCATACCATCACGCCGGGTGATACGCCAGTGTGGCGATGACGAATACACGCTTCCAATGTGCGTTCACTGCGATGTCCACAAACACGGATGCGACCATCATGATGCTGTAAACAGAACCTGGATTCATCCGAAAAAATGATGTTTTGTCATTCGTGCACCCAGGTTCGTTGTTGAGTACACTCTCGCAGGCGCTCCTGTCTGTGATGCAGCGTCAAGGGTAACCGCAGCCATGGTCTCCGAGCTGATATTCCATTCTGCTGCAAACGTCTTCGAACTGTTTGTGCAGATGGTTATTGTCTTGCAAATGTCCCCATATGTTGACTCATGGATCGTGACGTGGGTGCATGATCCGTTATAGCCATGCGGATAAGATGCCTGTCATCTCGACTGCTAGTGATACGAGGCCGTTGGGATCCAGCACGGCGTTACGTATTACCCTCCTGAACCCATCGATTCCATATTCTGCTAATAGTCATTGGATCTCTACCAATGCGAGCAACAACGTCGCGATACGATAAACCGCAATCGCGATAGGCTACAATCCGACCTTTATCAAAGTCGGAAACGTGATGGTACGCATTTCTCCTCCTTACACAAGGCATCAGAACAACGTTTCACCAGGCAACGCCGGTCAACTGCTGTTTGTGTATGAGATATCGGTTGGAAACTTTCCTTATGTCAGCACGTTGTAGGTGTCGCCACCGGCGCCAACCTTGTGTGAATGCTCTGAAAAGCTAATCATTTGCAAATCACAGCATCTTCTTCCTGTCGGTTAAATTTCTCGTCTGTAGCATGTCATCTTCGTGGTGTAGCAATTTTAATGGCGAGTAGTGTAATTCATGAACAATTACAATTGCTGATCGCTTTATTCACAGAGATGTACCTAAGCTGCACGGAAAATAGCGTATTGTAAGGCGTTATTCATCGATCTTGTGCAATTGTTTCTGTCTTTTAAGGTTGGAGAGAGTTAGCATGTTGCTAAACAATTTGGCTAGAGATTGGTGTACTTAATTCATCTTACAAGCACTACGTTCCGCATTTTCCTGATTGTCATTAAATACTTGAGTCCAGTTAAATTCCAAGGCAAACAAATCGTAATCTTGGCCTGGCCCAGTGTTGATAATGTACGTCAGACCATGAGGAATACATTTCAGTGTCTGACAGTACGTAATATAATTTCATATTCCTCGTTTGTCATCAGACTGCGCCTACACGTATTGTGTCCCTCAATGCACTCCCCCACGTAAACGCGCTCAGCGATGCGTTTAACAGTAGGATTCCTTGTTCCCTCTTAATGTTGACCAAAAGCTTTCTGAGTTATCTTCGACTGAATCTATCCTTTAGACTACTATTTCCTTTTCAATTTATTCACATTTTCTTGCATTCATTTCGCATTAGCTTCCGCGCACTTCATATTAGTTTCATTCCCAAGTGAATTACGTTGTTCTGTTCGTTTCACTATCGAAGATTTTTGTATTACCGTCTTCTTCCATCAATTGAAATATGTCTCCGCAGTTCTCTTCCTTAAACCTATATTTATTGCCCAACTTCAATGATTTGTAGGGGTGTTCC
The DNA here is from genome assembly GCF_023864275.1 of Schistocerca cancellata. NCBI lineage: Eukaryota > Metazoa > Arthropoda > Insecta > Orthoptera > Acrididae > Schistocerca > Schistocerca cancellata. The sequence goes on along the minus strand of NC_064630.1, from coordinate 319,409,067 downwards.
ATCCTCTTCAACTGAATTGTTTACAGTATTTATTGTCGCAATATTTACGGATTCCAGTAACTTTAAACGCACATCAACATTCCTCAGTGCGTCTCCAAGCCACTTCTTTATACATTCATACTGTCTGCCGATTCATTTAATCTTCGTCGTATCCTTCATCGCTACTAAACTGTAATCCGACACTATATTTCTATCTGACTGCGCCTTACAATACAAAATGTGATCTTGCAATCTCTCTCACGTGATGTAATTCAATTGGTATCTTTCAATATTTCTAGGCCTTTCCCGAGCGTACCTCCTTCTCTTGCCATTCTTAATCAGTGTATTCACTACCGCTAGCTGAAATTTACTGTAAATCTCAAAAATACTTTTCCATCTTTTAATTCACACGTTCCTGTACCCTATGAACATTATATCCTCATCTTCCCTTACGTACTTGATTACCCATTCAGTATCCTCATATATTCCTATTTCCACTTGTGATATCGATATGTATACCTAAATGATTATTGTTGGTGGTGTATTGTTTTCGATTCTAATGAGAATAATCGTGCCACTGAACAGAAATCTACTTTCTGTTCTACCTACTGTTTATAACGAATCCTACTCCCGTTGTATCATTTTATTCCTATGTAGACATTATTGTGTTTTCGTCTACCCAGTAACCCTTTTCTTCTTTACATTTCACTTTACTGACCCACAATATTTATACGGAGCTTTAAAATTTTATTTTCAGGTTGTGTTGTTTCACTATCACATTCCCGAATCATAGACTGTAATCCTTTCGTTGGTTATTCAGTTTCTTTCTGATGGACATTATCCATTCGCAGTCTCCTCTCTGAAATCTGAAATGGCGGACTAATCCGGAATCATTTGCCTAAAGAAATATCTTCATGGCACTTTTTCAATTACAGGCTACGCTTCCTGTGAGTAAACGTTATGTGCAATGCAGTTGTTGCCGTTAACTGCATTCTAATATCGTTGATTATTGCTGTTTCCTTTCAATTTTGGGGCAGTTTCGCACAAGGACAAGAAGATGCCATGAGCCTCTGTCCAGAGTTGTCGAATGTTATTTGCACCCATGTTGTAGTGTCACCGCCAGACACCACACTTGCTAGGTTGTAGCCTTTAAATCGGCCGCGGTCCGTTAGTATACGTCGGACCCGCGTGTAGCCACTATCAGTGATTGCAGATCGAGCGCCGCCACGCGGCAGGCCTAGAGAGACTTCCTACCACTCGCCCCAGTTGTACAGCCGACTTTGCTAGCGATGGTTCACTGACAAAATACGCTCTCAGTTGCCGAGACGATAGTTAGCATAGCCTTCAGCTACGTCATTTGCTACGACCTAGCAAGGCGCCATTACCAGTTACTATTGATACTGTAAAACATGTACCGTCAAGAGCGACGCTCATCATTAATGGATTAAAGTTAAGTATTCCACCAGCTACGTCCGTTTTTCTAAATTCTAATTTCCTTGACCTGCTCCAGACCTCACGCCAGCCTGCGTAAGCTAAAGCGCGTGCCTTTCGACTTCCTCTGGTAAACCGGTGTTGGCTCTCCTGCCAACCCACAACACATGTCACGAGACTGATAAAATGTCCGGAACTTCTTGTATTTGAAGCCTCTTACGGCAACAAGCGAATGAGTCCATTCAGTAAAAACTGTACTATTATGTGCTGGATTCTAAAAAGTCTACAATTTTTTCCTTATAATCAAAGTGTGTTTTTTACCAGTTCCATTTAGTATTTCACTTCGGGCTTTCTAATGACTATGCTATAAACGAATGTTTTCAAAACAAAAATCTTTTTTGTGCTGCAGTATTGGCATTTAATTTTCCAAGCGCATTTTATCTTTATACTACAGGAATATTGAGGAATGTTCTTGCGAGTTTCTGTTTTTATCACATATCTTAATCATAGATTAAAACAATTGGTGCAATTTTCCCATCATTCATTACACACAGAACAAGTTCGCGAAATTGAAAAAAGCATGAAAATGAATCATTTAATAAAGATGTGCATTATGTTTCCGTAAGTGAATTGCATATGAACAACTTGTGATTAAATGAGAGAATCCACAGAAATTGTTAGGAAATGCAGAAATACTTGTAAGCAACATTATATGTATGGAACAATAATGGGACGTGAACTCTTTTACAAATTTGATTAAGATATGAGGGGCGTTCAGCAACTAATACGTCACATATTTTTCTTAAAGCAGTGTGGTTGTATTCAGGAATCAACACACCATATTATCTCCCACTCTTTTTACTTCAGAAATCTATTTTTCAACAGTATCTTTGTTCGATACGTCGGTCCTACACCATCTTACAGAGAGGGCTTGTATGCCACACATGATACCATTCTACTGGGCGATGTCGGAGCCAACGTTTTTTATGGATCAGGAAACTCCCCAGAATACACATACTGGTTCCCATGGAGTGCCTCCTTCGTTAGGCCAAACAGCTAGAAGTCGAAAGGAATGGGATCAGAGCTGAGGGTGTAAGATTAACGATAGTCCAATAAAGTTCTGTAAATTTCTCTAGGGTGTGCAGACTCGTGTGAGGCCTTGCGTTGTCATGGATTCGTTCGTTTGCATTTTTGTGGCGACGAACGAGCTGTTCGCACATTACAACATCGCAGAAGTCACAGCGGTGTGCGGCAGGCCGACACGTCATGGATCGGGCAGGTTTATGCAAACTTGTGGCGATGATGACAGACGCCTCGCCCAACGATTCACCATGCTTTTCTTCACTGCCAGGACCCCGTAGACATTCTGCAAGGGCCTATGAATACGCGCGATGCTCTGGTTCTCCGCCAAAAGAGACTCAGTGACAGCTCTCTGCCTGGAAAACACCTCCGTTACAGCCGCCATTTTGAAGGCTACGTATAGCGTCACCACCTATCGGAACTTCATGAAACTATAGGAGCTGAAGCGGGAATACTCCACGATGCCCCACAACAAACAGTGCTTATTTCAACCGAAACTGGCCGAGAGAAAGATGGCTGTATTATTTATTGAATCCCGCCGTATATACAAATAAAAACTGTATGGGACTACTAATCCACAACATCCCCTTCCTTTAAGTGGAACGTGTCTGGAAATTACATACCAAAGCTGCAACACAGCAACACAAAAAGGACATTTTGCTTACGAAGCAGCATTTACGTATATAGCTGCAGCAGAAACTGATCTCTCTAACAAACTTCTTATATATACCTGGTCAGGCGTTTCAAACTGGGCTCCACTAGAAATCTGAATACTCCAGCTGGGCATTCATAAAGCCACACAACATATTATGTTCCATCTTATACAGAACTCCTGTAATCTTGTAGTTAAGTTATAAATGTAAACATGGAAAACAACTCACCCGGGGTTGCTGAAAAATTATGTCTGTAACACGAAATCGAGTCTCTTTAATCCACAAAATATCTCCTACTTTATGAGTTGTACACTGAAGCGCCAAAGGAACGGGTATAGACATGCAAATTCAAATACAGAGATTTGTAAACAGGCAAAATACGGCTTACGCTGCTGTGGTCGGCAACGCCTGTGTAAGACAATAAGTGACGCAGTTGTTAAATCAGTTACTGCTGCTACAATGGCAGGTTATCAAGATTTAGTGAATTTGAACGCGGTGCTACAGTCGGCATCGAGCGATGGGACACAGCATCTCCGAGGTAGCGATGAAGTGGGGTTTTTCCCGTAAGACCATTTCAGGAATGTACCGTGAATATCAGGAATCCGGTAAAACATCAAATCTCCCACATCGATGCGGCCGGAAAAAGAAACTGCAAAAACTGGACCAACGACGACTGAAGAGATCGTTCAGTGGGACAGAAGTGGTACCCTTCCGCAAATTGCTGTACATTTCAATGCTGGGCCACTAAGAAATGCCAGCGTGCGAACCATTAAACGAAGCATCATCGATATGGGCTTCGGAGCCGAAGGCCCACTCGTGTACCCTTGATGACTACACGACACAGAGTCTTACGCCTGGCCTGAGCCTGTCAACACGGATATTGGACTGTTGACTGGAAACATGTGGCCTGGTCGGACGAGTGTCGTTTCAAATTGTATCGAGCGGATGGACGTGTACGGTTACGGAGACAACCTCATGAATCCATGGACCCTGCATATCAGCAGGGGATTGTTCAAGTTGGTGCAGGCTCTGTAGTGGTGTGGGGTGTGTGCAGTTGGAGTGATATGGGACTCCTGATACATCTAGATACGACTCTGACAGCTGACACGTACGTAAGCACTCTGTCTGATGACGTGCATCCGTTCATGTCCATTTTGCATTGGGCAATTCCAGCAGGACAGTGCGACACCCCACACGTCCAGAATTGCTACATTGTGGCTCCAAGAACACTCTTCTTCGCTTAAACACTTCCGCTGCTCACCAAATTCCCCAGACATCAACATTATTGACCATATCTGGGATGCCTTGCAACGCGCTGTTCAGAGGAGATCTCCACCCCCTCGTACTCTTACGGATTTATGGACAGCCTTGCAGGATTCATGGAGTCAGTTCCCTCCAGTACTACTTCAGACATTAGTCGGTTCCATGCCACGTCGTGTTGCGGAACTTCTGCGTGCTCGCGGGGGTCCTACACGATATTAGGCAGGTGTACCAGTTTCTTTGGCTCTTCAGTGTATAAGACATACATGCCTCTTGGAAATGACATTAGTAATACTGCCGCTTGCTCTCATCTGCTAAGTGAGGTTCCGTATCACACAAAAACCGTTGTTAAAGTAGTAAAAATTAATAAGGAATGAAGGTTATGGTTGTACAACCTATCAACAACATTGTCATTAGAAATGGAGCAATTGGTTGAATCGCTTTAAAGATGGGGAAGGACATCGACCACATCTTTGCAACGAACCACCTCAGAATTTGCCTGGAGAGATTAAGGAATATCTTGAGAAATCTAAACCTGTGTCGTCGGGCACATATTTGAACAATCGTTCTCCCTAATGTGAGTCCAGTGTGCTAATTACTACATCACTACGCTCAATGTGAAAGATATAGAAGAGAACGTACAGTACAGATGATTAAATTTAAGACAATTAAACCACCGCCCAATGGCTTAAAATACGACCAACCAATACAAACACACAAATTTCGTCCAAGACGTATGAATCGCACAGACACACAAAGAAGCATGAAGAAAAGAGGTGTGTTGGAGAAAGGACTGGGGTAGAATCGACATTCAGAAACAAATGAGGACTACAAAGAAATTCGTATTCTAGAAGCAGACAGTATTTTGACACGAAAAGGCAGATTGGATACATCTACATGAACGCTGGGTGAACTAGAAAACTATAGAAAAAGAGACGAAGCCAAAATATGTTGGAATAGAAAAAGAAACAATAGAAACACAGAATATAACATACTCAGAAAAGTAAGTAGGAATCTTCAGAATGAGGCCATCAATATTTGTAAACAGACAAGGGAATGACAGTAATGCATAAAGACAAAACAGTAGGACAGGACATTGATGAAGCAGAAGAATTCATTTCACAAAACTATCTGTTACAAAACTACGATCAACTCCACCGAGAAAATTACAAAGGCAAAAAGGTATCTGAAGATCACACATAAAATGAAATACGATATAGAGCAACGCATGTGCCATCCAAAACTGAGAATGAGTCGCGCTTAGTAGACGAAGCACCAATAAAAGTTAACCAACTAAATATTATCATTAACAGAATATGACAGTTTCAAAACAGAAATAGAACCTTGCAGTTAAACTAACTGTTTACATGTGACAACTGAAATGCTAAATAGCAATTCGAAATTTATAGTGAACCTACAAGAATTGAGACAATCATATACCAAACCTCACATTTCCTTCTTTAACAACAACAGGAAATACCCTGATACATGCTCCAAAGTTTGAAAAGTTCCACTTAATAAAGAAAATTAGCAAAAGGAGCTATAATCCACACTATCAATAGCCAGAAACGAAGGGTATGACAGAAACGTAATCACAAGACTAAACAAGAAAATGAAAATGGAAAGAACAGGAAAAACACAGCCACAAACAACAACACAACATGACTCAACACAAACACACTCAATATTAAAGCTAAAAAACAGAAGAGAAAGCTGAAAAACAAAAGCTAAAAAACAAAAGAGAAGACAGAAGATATTACACAGTTATGTCCAAAACACAAAAACGCTCGCGAAATCACACGATTTTCTAAGACCATTATATGAAGTTAGTATACAGAATAGACACTTGTATCCCAAAATTCATTCCATAATTAACAGAAGACACAGACATACAGCAAAAAGAAGGAATGTATCCGCTACAGTGCACCATATTGAATGTAACTATGCGCGACAACGCATTGAACACTCTAAACCCATTTATAAATATGGGATATATCTATCTTCATTTTCCAAAGACGAAAGGGATGGAAATAATAATAAAAAAAGGTAACGAACATTGCTACCGCTCACAGATTGTATTAACAGAGAACATATTGGAACGAAATGCCAACATATGACCACAAAAACCTAAGAGCAAGTAATCATAATCTAATCACTAGATGAAAACACGCAAATTTTCAGAACAGACAACGAAAACCACCTTCAGTCTCTGCAAGGAAATTATTATATACTCATATTCAAAGCAAATTAGAAATTCTGCAAACCCATCCCCACTCCTCTATCAATCCCGATAACACCAGTAATGCAATATCCAAAAGATCCTTCTAATAACCACGTTAATCCCCCATAACCACCTTCCCTGCCCTGTACGCTATACTAATGGAAAAAGTATCTCTCTCTCTCTCTCTCTCTTTCTCTCTCTCTCTCTCTCTCTCTCTCTCTCTCTCTCTCTCTCTCTTTCACTCTCCCTCTATGTCTTACGCACACACACACACACACACACTGGGAAACGCAAAAAAAGTATACAAAAGGTTTTCAAAACTAGCAACATGAGGAAAAGAACAGGTACCATGTAAGACACAGTACCATAGTTCTAGCATCACATCTGCCACAAATCTTATGTTAAACATCTTAATTGACCGTCACTTCATTAGTAACATGTTGAAATCACACGCTACACGCTAAACAATGTATGGAAGAGTTAGAATAATTTCTAAGCGCATTTCCGCAAGCGAAATGCAACTAAGTCTTTCAGCCAGTGTCTGCAAGTAAGAAAACAAAGAAATTATGAAGATACGTGAAAGTAATTGTAAATACCGTTTTATTAATGTGAATATGTTGGGTTACAATTTGCTTTGAATATGTAGCTAATTGTATGATACGTAAAAATAAAAAACTATTTGCTGTCTCAAATCATTCATTGAAGATGAGAATTTCACTCTGTAGCGGAGTGTGCGCTGGTATGATACTTACTGGCAGATTAAAACTGTGTGCCGGACGGGTCCCGAGTTCGAGACTCCGTCCGGCACACAGTTTTAATCTGCCAGGAAGTTTCATTCATTGAAGATGCCTTTCATTTGGAAAGCTTACGCACCTGGAGAATTAAAAATCAATATTTTAGGATGAAAAAGAATCTTTGTTTATAAACGGATGTTTACGTAGCTGCTGTGGATAAGCCTCACTAGAGCAAATTTAACTGTAATTTATTATACCACAGCATCTGTTACTATTGGCAGATTGAGGTGCCCTCTGCATAGTACCGAACAGCAGCGTTTTCTTATTAGTAGTGGCATCTGCTGTAAATATGGTATTATTATTAGAGTTTAATTTAGGACAAAGGATCGGTAAAGTGGCGAACTGTGTGGATGTGGTTTTAGATTCAGCTGAAATTTATCACTTGGGAATTCTGCGGCTACTGTTTACGAGATGGACCGTGATGGAAGGAGGTTGCGTGACGCGATTTGGGGTGGCGGTTATCGCAGGCTTCTGGAGGGTCGGGTCTAAATATAAGGAGTGCGGCGCTGGGTGCTGTCTGGTCGATGCGCGGCCGCCGGCAGTCCGTCGTAAAGCAGGCGCGTCTGCTCTCGAGAGCCACTCTGCGCGCCGCCCCGCCCGCGCCGATCGGCGCCGATGAATTAAACAGCGGCAGAGGCCTCTTCTGCCCCCGCTTACGGCGCCCCGGTCCTGACGTCAGGGGGCCATGTGCGCGCCGCGCGGCGCATACAGACACCGCCTGCACAGATATTGCCGACTCTGCGGTCCCCTCTGCGGCCATTCGGCGACAGTCCTCCAGCGTCGCCGACGACTCTGGGGGTCGTATCCCGTGCCTCCACACGGGGCTGCCGGGCTCTCTGAAGTCGAAATGTCCCAGCCAACGTATAAGATAACAGAATCCAGCGGCATCGCAGACGAAATGTGGTCTGTTGCTGGTAACCGTCAAAAGATTCCCGCCATTTATAACTTTATGCCCTTGGCGGGTAGCTGTAAAAGAGAACATCTGGGTTGACTTCTGTTCTCAATTCTCAACGAACGTCACGGAACAAGAGGATTTTGGTGTGCGTACTGTAAGACCTTCGGTACACACACCATCAGATTATTTGACTTGTCGCTCTAACGAAGTAGGCGAGTGTCAGCAATATGTCTCGTGGTCTTATCGTAGCGTGTTTATCTTCTGCCGTTAGGTCAGACGATAGAAATGCCACTTGCACGATTGGAGTAACAGATTGACGGTGACCAACTTTAAACAGAACTTGATTAATTTTCACACACATTTATTAAAATAATAACAAGCATAAAAATAACTTAAATTGGTTCTGGATGCTATTTACAATTGACAATCTGAAGTTCCTTTGGTCTTGGTACGTTAATCTTATTCTCACATATCTCTGATACTTCACAAAGTGTCTATTTATTTCTCTTCATGGCTATGTTCAGGAATATGATAATCTTATCAGGCGCAGACTGAAACTTGACTATACACTAATGCAGACTGATTCAGACTGACTAATTGGAGGTCTGTACACTCGTTATAATACCTCGAGCGTTCAGGTATCACTGCACGAGTGTGATCCGCGAGTAGAAAAGGTTCTACGTTAGCAGCAATCTCATTGGCTGCGTTACATATTAATAAGCGGATTGGCGGAAGCAGAATTTGGTCCGTCTCTAAGACAGCGCCATCTCGTGGTGCAGAGACAGACGAGCGCTGCGCCTGCGCTGTTGTGCTTAGCGAGGCGCGCTCTATTGGGAAAGTTGTGTACGCTCTAACTATGCGGAACTACGTACACAACAAGGATGCTGGACGAAAATTCGACAGTACATTAATATTGCTGTTACTTACACTATGTGATCAATAGTATACGGACACCTGGCTGAAAATGTCTTACAAGTTCGTGGCGGGCTTCATCGGTAATGCTGCAATTCAATATAGTGTTGGCCCACCCTTGGCCTTGATGACAGCTTCCACTCTCTCTGGCATACGTTCAATCAGGTGCTGGAAGGTTTTCTGGGCAATGGCGGTCCATTCTTCACGGAATGCTGCACTGAGGACAGGTATCGATGTCAGTCTGTGAGGCCTGGCACGAAGTCAGCTTTCCAAAACATTCCAAAGCTGTTCTATAGGTTTCAAGTCAGGACTCTGTGTAGGTCAGTCCTTTATAGAGATGTTATTGTCGTGTAAACACTCCGCCACAGGCCATGAGTTATGAACAGGTGCTCTATGATGTTGAAAGATGGAATCGCCATCCCTGAATTGGTCTTGGACAGTGGGAAGCAAGAAGGTGCTTATAACATCAATGTAGGCCTGTTCTGTGATAGTGCGACGCAAAACAACAACGGGTGCAAGAACACTCCACGAAAAGCACGACCACACCATAACACACATTTTACTGTTGGCAGTACACGCGCTGGCAGATGACGTTCGCCAGGCATTCGCCGCACCCACACCCTGCCATCGGATCCCCACATTGTGTACCGTGATTCGTCACTCCAAACAACGTTTTGCCATTGTTCAATAGTCCAATGTTTAAGCTCCTTACAACAAACGAGGCATCGTTTGGCAGTTACCGGCGTGATGTGTGGCTTATGAGCAGCCGCTCGACCATGAAATCCAAGTTTTTTCACATCCCGCCTAACTGTGATAGTACTTGCAGTGGATCCTGATGCAGTTTGGAATTCCTGTGTGATGTCTGTCTATTAAACACTATGACCCTCTTCAACTGTCGGCTGTCTCCATCAGTCAACAGACGAGGTCGGCCTCTGCGCTTTTGTGCTGTATGTGTCCCTTCACGTTTCAACTTCACCATCACATCGGAAACAGTGGACCGAGAGCTGGGACGAAACATAAACAGTGTCACGTGAGCGACTACGCTCGTTTCCAGAGAAAGCATTCGGTGTTCACGTGATACGTATGGGTGTGGAAAACCCTTAGCGCACGCTTTGCAGCTGGCGGCGTTCCGCTGGCTGCCGAGCTGTCACAGCGGACTGTGAGAAACCTGGGCAACAATGTACGAAATAAATTTAACAACAATTTTAAAATAATGTTAAACAGTTCATTCTGTCGAAGCAGATTTATTTTCATTCAGGTTTCTAACAAAACGCTCCATTAAAACACAATTAATTGTTAATTTTAATAACAGTACCAGTAATAATAATGAGAAATGACGAAACAAGGTTCACTCTGTCGAACTTGAACTGTTCTCATTGAAGTTTATAATAAACCGCTCCTCTCTCTCCTCTATAATGCAATCTAATTTCCACATTTGAGTTTCCACTTTTTCTACGACATGGAGGACGCACTTGTTCCAATCCTCTGCAGTTACTGTTCTTACTGCTTCTTCTAGCAGTACTTTAACTTCCGGCATTTTGTATGTTTTGTTTTTCGCTGCAACATAGCCTTTGAATCTGGCCCACACTAACTCGATGGCGTTTAATTCACAGTGGTACGGAGCAATTCTGAGAACAGTTTTCCCTGCATTCTTCGCCATTTCATCTATTGCGTATTCGTTGTGCGCTGTTCTGTGAGTTTTAACTATATCTAAAAGTTCTTTCTTCAACATACCATCTTCGAAATCGATGTTTTTAGATTTTAGCCACTCTGATATTTCGTGCTTATTGGAATTCGCATTGGGAACTTTCTCTTTTCTCCGAGAATGGTACGGCGCGTTATCAAGAACAATAACTGCATTTTCCTGAAGCCGAGGAAGAACATCTTGAAACCACTTCTCGAAGGTTTCGGCGCACGTCTCCTCATGATAATCTCCACTTTTCTTGGATTCGAAAGTCCACAAACATCCTTCAACGAACCCTGCTTTGCTGCCAATGTGTGCGATAATCATACGTTTCCCTTTTCCTGATGGGCCCTTGCTTCCGGTGGATAACCCGGACAGAAACGCTTGTTTTGCGGAATTTATAGTGTCATCTACCCTGACGTAACTTCGGGTATGTCCTGCGTTCATCCACGTCTCGTCCAAATAGTAAATGGGCCTGCCTTCATCTCTCAACCGTTTAATGGTTCGAAGATAACGCCGCCTCCATAAAAAGATGTCATCCCTGTCTATTAGCATGCTATCGCGCCCACGCCGGACATATTTGAAATTCATTTCTCTCAATAACTTATAAAATGTAGTTCTCCAAAAATTGCCCAGATCTGCATCTTCGTTCACGACTCTAAGCACTTTGTCAATTGATGGCAATTCATTACGAAAAAAGAAATTCGTGTACTTTCCTTCGTATCGCATTTCTATCGAAGTCATCAACATTTTCAGAAAGTTTGTCGTAATTTTCCTTTCTTGGGAGACTTCAAAGAGTGTGTGGCCTTGTACTCACTTATCACACGATGCACTGAAGAACGTCCAACACCTGTAGCTGCAGCTGTTTTCGAAACAATGCCACTCATCGACTGCTCTGGATGTAAAAGTTCCGTTTTACACACATTAAGCATCATGTGCTTCTCAGAAGAGCTTAATAATTTCTTCTTTGCTCGCTTCTTTGGTAGACTTAGAACTGACACGTCGACCTCGCTCGCTGAATCCGTGGATGACATAATGAGGACAGCCGTATGTGACGCTAATGAAATAAGTGAATATATAAAATAAGAAACCATGCGATGCTATTGGATGCGCACATAAACAGTGAATGCTCAGCGTGACTACAAACACATATACTTACTCTAATAATCAACAACGAGTCTTTCAAGCGTCTTTACAGATGAACTTAAGATATCCTGAAATCGCCGCTGTACAACACACACTAACGAGCTCACACCTGCAACTGAGACGGCCACACTTACTGAGCGCCGCGCCTGCGAACCGCACAATGCATCGCTCATAAAGGACAAACGGTTGCACCCATCGCATTCGAACAAACTACAAAATTAAATTCAAACCTTTCTGAAACTTTTCTCGCTTACACCCCCACAAAAGAATGTAAAGGGAAAAAGTTTGTCGCTTACTATATTTCGAACGATGATTTGGTAACAGTTCTATATCAGACGTGAGATTTTAATTCATTGATTCACTATTACTGACTCTATTGAGCAGAAAATTTGCAGACGTCATCAACATATAGTACTAAAGGCAATTATAAAATTATTTTGCTGTGTGGCACACAGTTTAGGAGATATGGCGTGATAAATATAGAGTAACGCGAAAAAACAACTTTTCCTGAAAGCTTAAATATTTCTCTTTTTGAGTGACAATAAATTTTAATGTAATGTAAATAAAGGTGTCGGAAGGTAGTTCTCGGATCTCTTTATCATGTTCAGGTGCCAAATTATAAAAAACACGACTTTCATTTTTTAATTTCTGACGCCCCTGCCTTGTACACCCCTCGACGGCAGCGCTGTGGTCATGCGCCTTGCCGTGTTTACAGTACGTCTCTTGTTTCGGTGAATGGAGTATAGAGACGTTTGGGAGTGGGGAAAACTTGCGTACAGACGTATGACATCCAGTGAACAGACCAGGTTCGAAGTCCGTGAGTTCCGTGGAGCTCCCCATTCTGCTCTCTCACGATGTCTAATGATTACTGACGTTGCTGATATGGAGTACCTGGCAGTTGGTGGCAGCATAATGCACCTAATACGAAAAGCGTTTTTGGGGGAGTACAGATACTTTTGATCACATAGTGTACAAGCACAACTGACTATGGGCATAGTAGCTAGGGTCTGGTATCGTCACTTTTATGATTAAATTATTTGTTTTATACTGGTACTATTGAACTTATTTAAATATTTTTTAAATTTAAAAAGTGGGTGTGTTCAAAATAAAAGGTACAATACATCGCTGTTGGTGTAATTGAAGTCTTTGTTCAAAAGTAACCATCAGAGGCCTGACCACAACAATTCCATTCTTTCACAAGTCGAAGGATTTCCTGTTCCTGGAATTGCTGTGGCTACGGCAGAAGCCAGCCCGCCACTGTATCCCTCAGTTCGTCGCCTGAGTTGAGACACTTCGCTTTGAGACTTTTTTTTAGCAGAACAATCACTTGGAAGTCACAGGGTGACATGTGCGGGCAGCAGGGCGGGTGGTCAAGCTGCTGCCGCTTACACTGTGTGTCACCTGGGAGGCTTGTGGACGAGCGTGAACAGCTCAGGCCGTTTGCTCTTGATGGATTATGCATAGGATACGGAATGTCTCACTGAACACGTCAGTGTTAATGGTACAGATTTTAATTTTTTAGGGGGAGTTGTCGACGCATGCTTTCATTGAATGCCATCCCTAGATGTCTCACTAAGTTATCCCAAAGGGGCATACGCCAATTACAACCGGTTTGGTTGTTACGACGCTTCTTACCTTTTCCTTTGAGCATTCCTTATACATCGCTAAACATTTCGAGCATGTTTTGCTCACCACCAGAAGTCTTTTAGCGCATGTACATATGAAAAAAGTTACTTATATTGAAACCTTCACGTCTCTTCTATATCTCTTTTGTTACACAAGCTTCCCTTCTACAGTAACCTATGAAACCATCCCTTGGGATTTCTATCTCTTGCTTAATAATAACAAATGAAATCTTCCCTTTGAAATTAATTCTCAGTCTTCACGTAGAAATTTAAATGCTGCTTATTAAACGTGATTTGCTGATTATTTCGACTAAACATAGAACGCGTCGTCGTCGGTGGCCTCAGTCGTTAGCTGCAATAACCCAGAACTATTCGTTACCTTTTTTACTGTTACTGGATCTCCATCTGAGTGCTACATCGAACTGCGACATGAATATACTTTCTCTGTTGCACTATACTCTATTAGCTGCTGGTGGGCCGCCATAATAAGTGGCTATATTTGTTACCAAAGCTGACGTTATTCTTTAATAGCAAAGTTGACGTTATTCTTTAATTAATTTGACTGAAGTTACGTAAGTCATAGTTAAACTTTTTCTTGACAACAATAAAATTTTGCAAAGTTTTACGTTGATGGTTTTTGGGATGGATTATAAGCAGCAATGCAACATTGCTGGCAAAAATTAATTATATTCTGAAAACATTTCTTCAAATATTTACTGCTGGTAATGAAATGATTTTACAAACATTCAAATGGGACATACTTTTTACAATAATCTTACAACTAGCATTGCGCAAACATACCTTCAGTAGTCTTGAGTTTCTCAAAAAAAGTAATTCTATAATATTAGTTCCTCTTATGATAATAGTTAGCTGATGTCTCTGTACATCCGTTATGATCTCTTGTAAATCATAGCTGGTGGCTGGCAGGCACACCACTCCTCTCAACCTCTCGCTTCAGACCTGCTACCGACTCGCTTCACTTCTCGCTTACTACTGACTTCCTACGAATGGTAAAGTGCGGTCTCTCCCGTCAACAACGATTTCTGGTGCAGACAATCCTTGCTACCACTATAAAATGTATCAATGCGCGGTCTTTCCCGCTCTTTTATTAAAATACATCCATACGCGGTCTCTCCCGCCCTTTTTAAAATTATATCAATGTGCGGTCTCTCCCGCCAACAATACTTCGGTGCAGACATTCCATGCTACCGCAATTATTTCCAAAATGACAACTATTAATTATTCCTACTTAATTCTATTAATAAAATATAAACATCTTTCATAAATTGTGGTTTGACAATAAACAATAGAAATATACACGTCTCACAACATAATCTAAAATTGACTATTTGATAATCTACATCCCCATACGTAGTCAGTAAACCAATATGAAGTGAGCGACAGAGTGTACTTATCTGTTCAAAACTACGTCTGATGTAACCTTGACACATCAGCTTGTGAGAAAATAAGATTCGTTTGTGGTGGGGGTAGTGGTGGTGGGGGGGGGGGGGGTGGAAGGGAGGGAGAAGTGGATTAGTGATGGGGGAGGACGAGAAAGTGAGAGCCAGTGTTTTTGTTGTGATTTTGATCTGTGTCTAGTTAATTGTGCAATTGCCCATGTTGACCACAGGTGTCAACCCCCATCCTTCTCAGTCTCCCAACACACGCCACTTTTACACGACAAAGGACTGGGTAAAGATTATGAACGATTTTCAGAAACAGACTGAAAAGGTTATAACGATGTTGCAAGGTATGTTGTGCTCAAGAATAATTATTAAGAAAAAAATTCGGTAAATTGCTCCGTTTCCGAGTTAAGTGGCATTGAAGTTAGCCAATCAGGCCGTTGCGAGCGCAGATTCAAGCGGCCCACCAGACACGGTCGCTACATGTGTTCTTCTTTAGGTTTCCTAAAACCGAACAAGAGAGCGATGTAAAAATTTGACTTGGGACGATAGTAAGGATCGAACCCAAGCCAAAAGCTGATCATTCTCGTGCGCTATCATATACGATGTGAGAAAAACTGACACTAATTGTATCTGGCAGACAACTTGAATTTGCGGGCGCAAAGACCTGATTGCCTGACTTAATTAACTCGGGAGCGGCACAAAGTTTCGAATTTTTCTCTTAAAAATTATTATTTCCTAGCACAAGTTACCCTGAAACACCCTACAAGCTTTTGAGACTCTTTGTGATCACCCTGTATAGACGTAGTCTATAAATAGTCAAATAGTTAATTTTAGATGATTTCATTTCATGTTGTTTTCATATGCACACAATTTAGAAAAAGCTTGAGGACGAGTGAAATATTTTCCAAACGCTTAGCAACATATCCTGTTAAGTGTAAATTCATAATTTGAATGGTAACAGAACATTACAGATAATTTAAGTATAAACGTGTCTCCAAGAGCATGAACCTTTCAACAGAAACATACGATCAGTTAATAATTGTTTACTGAATCACTTAACTATCTGCACATCCTTATGCATCACGATCTCAGGTAATAATGCTTGGTTCAGTTTGTTTATTAAGTTAATCGTTACAACTCAGTCTTTGTAAGACAAGAACAAAACATCTTAACTGTCATTGAGATATAAATGGGGTTATCCTTAGCAAATGTAATCGAGTTCCGCCACAGCTACGAGTTACCAGGATTGCATACCACACCTTTATCTCAACTGATGTCCATCATATTCTCAAGAGAAGTATACTCCAAGCAATGTCCCCAAGGGACGTAATTAATGCGGACGTTCCCAAAGGTACGCTCGTGGGCAGATACGAATCACGTGAGAAGCTTCAGCAAATTAGAGAGCAAAATTCTTTCACCCTGCTTGCCTATTTTCGGTGTTTTTTTTTTTTAGTTACATTCCTATGTCATTACGTCAGTCAGCTTTGTGTCGATCTTAATCTGCTTCTTTTGTATCAAAATCTATAATAGTAACTATCTCCGTTTTGCAGTAATCACATCTGATTTCTGATGACAGTATTTCGTTCTTAATCTCGGCTATCCATCTTATGAAGCATTGTTAGGTAGGCTTCCTCATTGTTGTCGAAGTGCCCCTGTTCTTATATTAAGCATGAGGCAGCAAGTGTCTGTTCTCCGGTTCGAATTCCGAGAAGGCATAAGAGAGGGGTATCCACCGTTTCCAGGACTCGCTATGCCTTACTCAACCCACAGTATTTATATCCGTCTCGTTTTAATTTTAATGCATAATTGTTGCACGGGAAATCTGAACTGTTATAGAGAGCGTTAAGCTAGAGTTTTCTGCGTAAGTTAACAGCGTGTACATGATTACGAGCATATTGCACTCACATCCTGTCCTTCACGTTCTGAGTTGATGAAATAAAATGCCGACTGTCATTTTCTTAGCTAGGCCGTCGCCTACGCCCATCTTCGGACTTCTAAGTTCACAATATTATGTCAAAATATGATGGTGCACTGGGTACGCCACTTGATTCGAATTCGGTGGGGGGGGGGGCGGGGGGGGCGGGGGGGGGGCAGCATTTGAAACGATGTCCATCACCGATTTAGTTCTTCCATGGTTGCCCTAACTAACGTAAGGTAAATCGGACTCAGTTTAGGCGAATCTGGTGGCCAGACCATCAGCTGAATTCAGTAGCATGCTCCTCAAACAATTACAGAACGATTCCGGCCTTTTGACATAGACATTTATCCTACTAGAAGATGCAAGCGCCGTCAGAAAAGACATCAAGTATGGCGGTGTGCAGACAGTTCTCTGTAACACTCACGTGGTTCACAGAAGTCTTGGTTCCACAGGCCAACACAGGAAGAGGTCGTCTGCTGTGGAGCCCCATGTCCAACAGTTTGCACTGGACGCTGTAATCTGGAACACTTGTGCCCGCGTCACCGTTGTGCTCTATTTCTGTCTCTCTACAGAGAGAGCAAGTCTAAGATTTCTGACATGAGGCGTAGACGTCCAATAACTTGTCGCCTACTTGTGGTTTCACAAGTGGTGTCACAGAATCCTAAAACTGTTGGTGGACTACATATATTTGTTAATAAAGTTCTGACCACTTCGGGTTGTTTAATCATCACACATGATAATCATAATTATTAAATTCTACATAAACTGGATGAATAACAATGTGTAGCCTCGTCAATATACAAATAAATCCCAACCCTGGGCTTCGGGAAGTACCATAGAGTACCATTTCTGTGGTAGCGCTCAATGTATGGACCTTTAAAAGTCAGCAATACGCGGAGAAAGAAAAAACTATTAATTATTTACATAAACACGTATAGATTCGTAACTAATCTAACGTGTAAAAACAAATAGAGTTGGCAGTATACATTACTTAACATGCTGTACTTTCGTGTTAATAACTGTAATAGTATCGCTAAGAAACCAAGAACGAAGTGCTTAGTTACTACGTATATTCCATATCGTTCAGTCATTGTAAGCGAAACAAAAGTTGCTGTTGTAGGATATTGGAACACCCATTATCCGTTCACTTTTTGAAGAAATAATCTTTTCGGTAGACCCTTGAAGTTAAAGTTAACTATTGGAATGCTCTCTGTGGGCGTATGAATCGTATAAATCGTGGACGGTTCACGCATAATGATAAATGATATTCATGCAAAGGGATAAGTATTTTCCTGAGGAGTCGTTATTCATAATTTTTAGCAACCGAAATACGTAGTTTTTGACGAATCAGCTAAAAGTCGCGCTACTGTTTCCTTTTTGATCGTATGTTTAGAGAAAAATATTGGCTCATTGCACAGCTCATTCTCGTGACCAAGATGACACATTGTACAGCACTTCACAAGTTTAAAGCATTCCAAGTCCACTAAATATAGAAAAGAAATACTAACAGATCATTTTAGGGAGTTTTTACATACTACTCCCTTCTAATCTCTATCCCCATCACCAGGAGTTGTAGGGTATCTTAACTCCCATATAATTTTTATGAAAAAGTGAATCGAAATACATACAAAATTTGTTCAAATAGTTTCATCAAGAAGAATTTTAATCTCTTCCATAATCTACGATCCCCGTTTTATTTTTCTCACCACTCTTTCGTCGGCTTCATCAGACACTGCCCCACTTCTGCCTACCTTCTCTCAACCTATCCTTCTTCCACCTGTGTTTTCACATTCTCCACCTGCCAAAACCTATTTCCATCTGCAACATCAAATACTCTTCTTCTTGCTCGTCACACCATCTCCCACACTACACCCTCTCCCTCTTGTACCTGCTCCATCCCAGCCTCTTCCTTCTCCACCTGCTCACTAGCCATCTTCCATCTGCTTCTTACACTCCATCTCCTCTCCTCTCTCTCTGTCTATCTCATCCTCCCTTCCTCCATTCCTCCATCTCCTAAGCTATCTCCCCGTCATCCCAATTGGAGCTTGATCATTCTTCCAGATACTTCTCTCCAGATAGTAAATGTTATGTGTACCAAATTTGGTTAAAATTGATCCTGGAGTTTAGGAGCAGACGTGGAATGTACATATACACAAACACTTCGATCGTAATGTAATTCATTTTGCTAATTTTTTATAGAAAACTCTACGACATTACTTAGAACCTGATTTCATATTTTGTATTCATTATTACAACATCTTTAACATCTTTCAAATCGTAAATAGGAAAAATATAGCTTCAGTAGTACAACATCATTAATAGAAGGCCCAGTCCCAACGTGATTTACACGTAGAAAGGTAGTTGGAATACTTCGTGTTTATTACTGTTCTCCTTGAATGACAGTTCAACACTGTATTCAAAGACATACATATAGGTCCTAAAATCATTTTAGAGTATTTATTGGTTTCGCACTTGAATTGGAGCCCATGTGTACAAATGTTGTCATCTCTGGCGGCTATTCTGTTTTCTGCTGCCCCTTCTCCCGAATATTACGTCCATTCTATCACAACGTTGTGCCGCCTAGATGATAACGCGAGATCTAAAAAAACACGCACACGCGCTTCGCGAACTGATTTGCTTAATTTCGCACCTTGAGCGTCTCACCTGAAGCAGCAGCATTATCGATTCAGAGGAAGACTGCTTGTTTACAGTAATTCCAGGTGCCAGCCGCTTGGGAGCACCACCATCGCACGCGGGAGGCGCCATCAATATATGCGGCCCAGACGTAGCTCAGGTCGGGAGAACATCGATCCATTCCCGAAAGATATTGGCTCCTGCAAACAAAGGCTTTTCCGATTCGCAAACAGCACCTTAATCAACACCTCTCGTAAAGTTTCCGCACCTGTTAAATTACACGAACACTGTATAAAGCTTTGCCTATAACATTTGAAATGCATCGAAGCTCTAGAGGGATCGACTCGATATTGATAACAGTTATCTAAGTATCTGTCATATAAAGAAGCTTTGTAAGAGTCAACTTTATACCTTTCGGCACGACAATAATGTTCCTGTCTTCCACAGTACTGCGTCTCATATGAATCAGTGGGTGGTCTGTTAAGTTTACTTATCTATAATAAAAGGAGCGTTCTTGCAACAACTCCAGATCTTTCTCTACTGACTGTTCCAAACGCTCTTCTTTCCATGGAGAAACAAACGATTCCTTAGAGTTTCTAAACGATCGTAAATAGCTCTCTCATTTTTTAGAAGCGGTTGGTTTTCTAATGTCTTTTTGCGTTCTTGATCGATTCTTTTCCCAACAAAGTTAGCACTGGTGTGTAATTACCTGAGCAGAATCTTCCCCCCTTTTCAATCTAACCCGCTACCACACTAACACGACATGATCTTCGCTATGTGTCACTTCTTGTAATTGAATTTGCATGTAAGCATATGCCCTCGCAGGTTAGAGGGTGCCACTGTTCTGTGCAGTACATGAAGCTTTTGTGACGGCTGTAACGGGACATCCTCCCCTATCATTACTTTTCCTTAACAGTAGTTGTCGATACTAGTATTTTTTCGAATTTTGGTAAGGTCAGTATTATCTCAGTTGCTTTTCTGAAAACTTTTATATAATTTTATACACAATTTGTTACATTTCAAGCTAAAATTTATGAAAATGAATTACTTTATAAAATTTATTTTATTTTCGAGTCAAAAACATTACAACAATATTTACAATATATACAATATAACAAATCAGGTCAAATCATAAAAGAACAAACTAAACGGTATTAGCCCAAAATTGTGCAACGGCAGCAGCATTGTCTGAAACATCAACAAGCTCTTGTGTGGAACATGATACAGGACATCTAGGACAGTTAATTAAATGTTTGGTTGTCTGTTCTTCTCCGCAGTCACACAAGGTGGAAGATTCCTTCATGAAGCCCCATTTAAACAGATTGTCCTTAGTTCGTCCGACGCCACTCCTGAGCCGATTTAGAGACTTCCACACTGTCCAGACTTGATTTCCACCAGGAGGAAGGGTCTCAGAAGGAGTCATCCAATCATTACTGTCAGATTTTGCTGTCCACTGAGATAGTCTGGCTGCTCCAGTCCGACCGGTGAGGGGTGTAGTAGTTCTCATGAAGCTCCTCCTAGATTTGAGTCTACTAATTGGTGGCTGGTATCCATGTAGCAGGTGATCGGTGTTATGATCTGCTTTATGTCTCTCAAGTTTGGCTGCGACTTCACGCCTTATGTCTGGAGGAGCAATACCTGCTAGTTTATGGAGTTTATCAATAGGTGTAGCTTTGAGGCATCCCGTTACTGTCCTGCAGGTTTCGTTCAGGGCCACATCAACCTGCTTTGCATGAGATGACTTGTACCATACAGGACATGCGTATTCAGCTGCGGAATAGCACAAGGCCAAGGCTGATGTTCTTAGTAGTTTGGGATCTGCACCCCAAACGCTGCCAGTGAGCTTCCGCAGGATGTTGTTACGAGCAGCAACTTTCTGCTTAGTGTTAGTGCAGTGTTTTCTGTAGGTCAACGTTCGATCTAAGGTGACACCCAGATATTTGGGGTAGAAACAATGTTCAAGCTCTTGATCTTCCCAAACCACTGTAAGTTTTCTATAGGCCTCTCGGTTGCGTAGGTGGAAAGCACAAACTTGAGTTTTAGCAGGGTTCGGTCTTAAGTTATTGACTCTGTAGTACTCAGATAGGTCCTTGAGAGCAACAGTAAGCTGGTTTTCTACTGTGTCAAAATCTCTGGCTTGTGTGACTAAGGCAAGATCATCTGCATAGATGAAACTCTTTGTAAGAGAAGGTTGAGGCTGGTCATTTGTAAATATGTTGAACAATATGGGGGAAAGGACACTACCCTGAGGCAAGCCATTCCTTTGACTTCTCCATCTACTCTTTCTTCCTTGGAACTCCACATAGAATCGCCGGTTTTCCAAAAGTGTCTGCACAGTTCTGGTGAAATTAATGTCTCTAGTGATGTAGTAGACTTTGTGCAATAATTGTCGATGTTGAATGGTGTCATATGCTGCTGTGAGATCCACGAAGACAGCCCCGGAAATGTATCCTTTTTCATATCCCTCTTCAATATGTTCAGTCAGATTAAGGACTTGTGCTGTACAATTCTTTCCAGGTCGGAAACCTGCTTGTTGAGGTATGAGTTGTTTTTCAACAATGGGAGTGAGTCTATTTAGCAACATTCTTTCATAGATTTTATACAAATGGCAAAGGAGCGAAATCGGTCGGTAGTTCTTGGGATCAGCTGCACCCTTTCCAGGTTTTAGTAAGGGAATAACTTTAGTTTTCCTCCAGATGGCAGGGATCTGTTTCCGCTTCAGACAACCATTATAGAATTGCAGAAGCCATCTTTCCGTGATGGGACCAAAATGTTTAATTTGCTCAATCATTAGGTCGTCTAGACCAGGCGCTTTACCATTTTTGCATTTCTGAATTGCGGTTCTGAGTTCTTGTAAGATGAAGTCATTTGATAGATGGTTGTTTTCACGTTCAGGTTCTCTTTTGAGTTTTGTTCTATCTTTAGAACAATTGACCCTTCCATTCTGAACTAGATGATGAGCAATTTGATCTGGTGCAATGTTTGCATGGCCATGATTGTGGACAGGGTCGTTGTTCAGGCGTCGCAGCAACTGCCAGGCTTTCTGACTGCTTTTAGACATATCAAGGTTCTCGAGTAACTCTATCCATCGTTCTTTTTTGGATTTGGCTAAGGCTGAGGATAAATTTTGGCCAGCAGTTAAGGTTTCAATGCTGTAAGGATTATCATTGAAAAGTTGGATATAGTTATGTAGATGCTTCACGGATTCTTCTGTCAAGCCAGGTATGTAGTTAACTCGACAGCCTCTGGGAGTTGAGAGTCTTGAGCATCTTTTCACGGCTTCTACAAACTCATCATAGTTGGAAACTGAGGGTTCTATGCGTGAAACTTCTGAGTCAAGGAGGTCAGCAAACTTCTGCCAGTCTGCTTTCTTGAAATTGTATCGCCTTCGGAATGATGTGATTCTAGGAGTAATGGCTGCAAACACTTGGCAGCCTATGGGGCGGTGTTGAGTATTTGGTATCGGATTTAGAACAGTTTTTCTGCATTGGTGAGCTATGTTCTCGCTAACAAAAATTAAGTCGGGGTTATACCCACGTTTCCAACGCCCACTGTTAAAAGATGGTGGGAGTTTATTATCATGGACAAGATTAAGATGGTTGGTATCAGCCCAAGTCAAAACTGCTTCACCATTACTGTCGTCCTCAACATAACCCCAAACACTGCTATGACTATTGAAATCTCCAACAATAAAGTGAGCTTGTTGATTGGTGTAGTTGTCTGTAGGTGAAAATTGGAAATCTGCTCCTGGGGGTTTGTAAATTGACGACACAATACAACCATTCAGTTCTACAGACAGTATTTCAATATTGTTGAATTCTGTAAGTGAGGTAGAGAGAACAGCTATATCGTTCCTCACAAAGATAGCACTGCCATATTGTCTATGGGGTCGCTCAACTGCCAGTTTCATCCCAAGGATTTTTGGTCTTCTCATGGTGTCATCTCGATGGGTTTCTTGTATACATAAAATATCACACCTAGGTTCCTTGGCAATATGTTGCAGGAGTTCTTCTTTGGCAACAGACAATCCTTCTATGTTGATTGATACGATCACAAGGTGAGGTCTTGATAAAGACCTTTGGTTTCCATTCATAGTGAAACCTATAATGCAATGCTTTTGGAATGCTGACGTTCAGTTCAGTACTGGAGAATCTAGTCCAGTACCTATGCAGGGGCACCACGTGCAGGAGTCAGCTTCACCCCTGCTTTATAAAATGTTTAACTGTCTATGTTATAAACGATAAGTACCAGTTCTGAATGTACAGTTAATTTTTTTTTAGAAACATTTGAAGTTATTAACTATAGGCAAACTATTGGCAAACTGTAAACCCTTTGGACTATGATTATTTTCGCAGAGAGTGTGAGAGTCGTGAGGATGCCTCTAATGTCATCGGACGTATTTTCATATTTTGTGCGAACAATGTAATTTCAGCTTTGTTAATGTGAAAATCAAAAGACTGTATGATATACTAAAATGTGAAAAAATATATTTACATAAAAACACCAGTTATGCAACAACAATTTTCAAATTTATTTAGATCAATCCAACCGCAAAGACCTAAAATGTGACATTTTCAGCTTCTTGAATCAGACCCCTAGACAAAAAGAACTGTTGCCAACTACACATGACGAGCTAAGCAAACTACGTTTATTGTAATCTTCGCTCCTCTCAAATCTTCATAAAAGAGTAATGTGGACAATAGATGGATTTAGGAAGGAGGAGGGAGATTACACGGCGTATTCTTATAACATGAAAGATAAGACTGAAGTCTGTTCCTGCGCCGCTCGGGATCAGCCGAGCGGTCTAGGGCGCTGCAGTCGTGGACTGTGAGGCTGCTCCCGGCGGAGGTTCGAATCCTCCCTCGGGCGTGGGTGTGTGTGTGTTTGTCCTTAGGATACCTTAGGTTAAGTAGTGTGTAAGCTTAGAGACTGATGGATGACTTTAGCAGTTAAGTCCCATAAGATATCACACACATTTGAACATTTTTTTCTGTTCCTGTGACCGACAACAGCGTATTTTTATTTTAGGTACTTTCAGCAGTCCCACTATTCAAGGGGGAAGACATTTAGTTCCCTTAATAAAACTAACCAATTATATTCCAGAGAGATGATATTTGTGTTGTATTTTCAGTATCGTACAGACAGACTATTTCGATATAAATAGAAATAACAGATACGTTGTGCAACGGATTAGTCGACAAGTTGTAGGTTAACTGTGATACTCATTGAGGCTTGAACGATCTCTAAATAACTACAGACTGGTCAAAATTATGCAAGAGCGACATTTCCGTAGATGTCCTTAGTCGAACCAAATATTTTAAAATATCAGTTTTGATAACTGTTGCCGTGGATACGTTAGTTGCACACAGTGAAATGGATTCAACCTTCTAGATATGTCTGATGACAAGCATTACTTTTAAACTGCCCTTATGGACAGTAGCAAATATTTGACAAGTAGTTAATGACTGATTCCCGTGAAGAGCAAATAAGTGAACACATATTACGAAAAATATGTTATAGTAAGATTTATTACTACTTTAGCTGTACTCATAACCAATTCAAAAAAATCTCTAATTATAATCACAGTTGGACATACAAGGAATTTATTGTTACTGACAATACGCTCCAAAAGCACTTACATCATTTTCTCCATAACAAAGCGGCAGTCAGATATCTGGGACACCACGTTCCCGTCAGCTAAGCGCTGTTGGACTTGGCTAGTAGTTGGATGGGTGACCATCTGGTTCTGCGGAGCGCTGTTGTCAACTGGGGTGCTAGTTGACTGAAGAGTAGCGGCTCCGGTCGTGAAAACTGACAACGGCTGGAAGAGCGGTGTGCTCACCCCATGTCCCTCCATATCAGCGTGCTACCGGCTGAGGACCACACGACGGTCGGTCGGTTCCGTTGGGCCTTTCGATGCTTGTTCGAACGGAGAGAGAGCGAGAGAAAGAGACAGAGAGACACACACACAGAGAGAGAGAGAGAGAGAGAGAGAGAGAGAGAGAGAGGTATGGAAATATTACGTGTAACTCTATCGACTACCTGGACTATTTCAGTCTTGCGATTTACGTGTACATCGTAATATGTCAGCCAGGAGAGGCGCAAGCTGTAGTTTGCGATGGAAAGATATCAGTTGTGGAACAATAATTTTTATAAAGGATTACTGTACTCAATCTGGCTATGATTCAAACGTATACATTTTGTGGAAATAAACCAACTGTAAGATAATCTCGAAAAATTAATAGTAAAATCCGTCTAATCTCATTTGAATGACGTGTTTATTTCGGCAGTGTGCATGTCGAAGTCGCAGCTTCCTCATCAGTGATTCGGTTGTAATGTAAGCGCCTTCAAAACAAATTTTCAAATATGTTGCAAGCTCCCAAAGACTGGTATTTAGATCGTAAATGTCGTTAATTCTCCCTGTCTGTGGCAGGCTGAGAAGGGAGTTTGCTTAATTTTCTTAGCAGGGATTACTTTTATTCATTTTTATACAAGGCTGCTGTGGGGAAGGATCTTATGCACACTTATTCTCTCTCGGCAGCGTAACCTTCCCTGACCATCCTGCGCGCTTTAGAATTGATGTTTAGGCCCATCAAAGTTCAGAATACAATCTTATCGATTGAATGTGAAGTCGCAACGGATAAAGCAATTGTAATTTTGGGGATGGTCAGAGAAAACTAAATCTTGCACGAATCTAGTCTTGTGCCAATAAGCCAAGGGGCAGCGTGATTGATATGATTCTCTTTTCTTATGTATGGTTTAAATGAGCAAACGGAGTACGGAAATTACTTTGAAAAACAAAGTTAATTTTATTTTAACCAACATTAGACAAATTTATGAAGTTACTTCTTAACAATCTTTTGAATACACATTTCACTAATTCTTCTTTGACTTATCATTTAACTATGTTTGAATTACAAGCCGTGTTGCCTTTGATTTGCATCGTCCTGTGGGGGAAAGGAAAATCTTGGAGAGCACGTGGTCACTACACTACTATGCTGATGCATACACTTGCACTAAGTTTTTACTGAAATGCAAATATCGTAACTATTTCTCTATGCAGATTTTTTATGTACAGTAGCTGGCATCGAGCAGGACTCGTGGCTGGAATCTCCAGCGCGAAGTGCTTGAATACGAAATGATTCATCTTAGAAAAGCTACACTCGTCACGAAATTTTCAGTAAGTTGTTAAACGTCGACACACGCTAGCATAAATGTTCAGGAATCGCAAAAACTGGCTACAACTCCCTCTATTAGCTTTCTCGGCGGTTACAGTTTGAAACTATGCACCACGTGGCGGGTCGTAACGGAAATCTCGAACGGAGAAGATATTCTTATATCGGATAAATTGAAAAAAAATCAATAAATGGATCTTAATTAATCAATCGCGAAAAATCCTTTGATAAATAAATTGTTAACATTAAATATATTTAAACATTCAAATACCTTTGTCCCGATTTCGACGCAGCGTTCTGAAGGAACGTCTGGTCGCTCACCTGTTTTCCAAAAAACTCCCCCGTAACCGTTGCGCGGCTCTTTCTCCCGAGCAGCGAGAGGTGGTGGG
The DNA here is from genome assembly GCF_023864275.1 of Schistocerca cancellata. Lineage (NCBI taxonomy): Eukaryota > Metazoa > Arthropoda > Insecta > Orthoptera > Acrididae > Schistocerca > Schistocerca cancellata. Next base: position 319,381,865 of record NC_064630.1, on the reverse strand, counting down.
GGAGGCCCATGACCAACCTCTGGTAAGAAAACGTTTTGTTTAGACTTTCGCACCTCTGGTCGAACCATCCTGTTCCTGCTCTCTGCCTTCCACTCACTGTGTTAAAGTTGGTAGAAGATTCTGAGACCCACTACATCTCTGGTTTGTCTGCTACCACACTCAAAACATTTACACCTGACCACGTACTTAAAGGAGAGGTGGGGAAATGTAAATAGGGACACAGGACGTGCATATTGTAATGAGAATAAAAGACTTTGATCCATAACTGTTTCTACATGCATGTAATTTGGGGCTGAGATTATTTCACTGTTCATTAATTATGTAATGTAATTGAATTTACGCTGATAATGTCTATCAGATGATACCAACATAACACTGTTTTTAACTATGTAACGAAACCTATTGTGACGTTACAATGTGTGAGTTCTTAAGGGACCAAACTGCAGAGGCCATCGCTCCCTAGACTTACACACTACTTAAACTAACCTATGCTAAGAACAACACATACACTCATGCCCGAGGGAGGACTCGAACCTCCGGCGGAAGAGGCCGCGCAGTCAGTGACATGACGCCTCTAACCGCGCGGCTAAACACCTTCATTGCGATGTCAAGAATCTAGAAATGAAAATCTGTGAATTTTGCACATTTCTGTCGTACATGATATTAAAGTAATGTTACTTCCACATGCTGATTACACTGTTAAGTGTAAATACCCGGTTATACATCCTACTTTTGTTATAAATGTGACCGTGTTTTATCTGGAGTCCGCAGCTCGTGGTCGTGCTGTAGCGTTCTCGCTTCCCGCGCCTGGGTTCGATTCCCGGCGGGGTCAGGGATTTTTTCTGCCTCTTGATGACTGGGTGTTGTGTGATGTCCTTAGGTTAGTTAGGTTTAAGTAGTTCTAAGTTCTAGGGGACTGATGACCGTAGCTGTTAAGTCCCATTGTTCTCAGAGCCATTTGAACCATTTTTTTTTTTTTTATCTGGCGTGGTATCACCTCATAACTCTACTTTAGTAGCACATCGGAGCTCAGTTTGTAACACACTGATACATAGAATGAACTGCTATACCAAAACAATACTTTCAGAAATCATTGTTATCTTTCACATATAATCTTTATCACTGTTGAGTATGTGGGTAAAAGGTGAGTACAGTGATGTGAACTATGTCAATGTCCACAATGCTGCATATTGTAACACCTGCTAAATGCGTTATGTCCCACAGTGCAATTCCGATTCCATTGCGCTTTGTTGACACTGAAATGGACGTGACGATAAACTGTGCCACAAATATAACAGATTTTCTTGGCATTTCTTTAAAAATTATTTCCAAAAGCCTTAGAATGTATTAAAAGTATCACTGGGTTCATATTGCTACGATTTTCCGAACTTAGTAGATCAGGATTATTCGTAAGCGTGGCGCGGTGTGACCGCGTGGTTTGAGGCGCCATGTAACGGATTACGCGGCTCCTCCCGCCGGAGGTTCGAGTCCTCCCTCTGGCATGGGTATGTATGTTGTTCTTAGCATAAGTTAGTTTAAGCAGTGTGTAAATCTGGGGACCGATGGCTTCAGCAGTTTCGTCCCTTAGGAATTCACATGCTTTTGAACATTTGAATATTCGTAAGTACCTCCGAGGTTTCAGAAGACCACTGTGTGAAAACTACAACCCATACAATTTTTAGACACATAGCAATGGATAGAGTATCCATCCGAGTTTTTAAATCACATTACGGATGGTCAAGTCCCGTTTGTGACACGACAACGTCAGTACGAGAGGAAGAGTACGTATGTGCATTCATTGAAATTGCAACGACAGTAGCTCGATTTGGAGATCTGCTCTTTGTGTTGCCTACCTGCAAGGGCGAACTGATTCGAAGCGACAATACGGAGCGGATGATTTCTTTACATGGAAAAAAAAATTGTGGTAAGGTCTTATGAGACCAAACTGCTGAGGTCATCAGTCCCTAAGCTTACACACTGTTTGATCTAAGTTAAACTAACTTACGCCAAGGACGACACTCACACCCATGCCGGAGGGATGACTCGAACCTCCGACGGCCCACGCGGACCGTGACAAGACGCCCTAGACCACGCGGCTCTTTACACGGTCAGGAATGCCTGCCCTCTAGTATAGTTACACCATGGCGAATATTGCAGATCTAAAATTGGAAAGGAGCTCTATCGACTGATATATGTCACTTTCCTGTACGTCTTGTAGTTCTCGCCCTGTCGTTTTCTGAATCCCAGGAGTTAGTTATAAGTATCCCTATCTGTATAGGGGCATTAGTTGCTTCCGTGTTTCAACAGATGTTACCGATGTTATTATATCACAGTTGCTGCTTTTATTTACTGAAGACTTGTTTCGATACTCCAGTCGTTACTGAAATACTGGAAGCTGCAACGTTGCACGGCACTGTAGGCAGGGTGGTTGAGCTGCCCCTACCGATGTTACCTCATGCGATCCACAGTGTTACTTCTTGCCTCTAAAAAGCACACGCGAGTTTCTCATAATCTCTCACTCGCTAAGGTTAATCTATTAGTTCCGTAGAAAAAGTGAACAGGGCGTTTTCCTAGGCTATTTAATGTAGTTAATTTTTTTACTGCAAATGTTTTCGCTGGACGCCCCAGTTTTCAAGTTATTCGAGAAGAACGTGCTAAAGTGAGCTTCAAACCCGTCTCCATCCCCACACTAATCCCTCATCAGTCAGGCTTTCTAGTACGTTGTTCCAATCTCTACTAAAACTGTACAAAAATTTCCGACTGCGGTAACTATTCCTGACATTCGACCATTTGTTGTCTATGCTGATTGTGCTGTCATGTCACCAGTATAGTCGGATGAGAGTAGTCGTGTAGTCTGAAAACCTGACGAATATAACCATGTAATTGTTCATTTTATGCTCTTAAAATTCACAAAATTCTTAGCTAAAATTTACACAAGCGTTAGTTTTACAAGTCATAGGCTCTCAACTATGTCGTTGGCTTACTAAAGCCAGTCAGTGAAGACCAAAAAAGGTGGAATGTGGGAATTAATTCGTGCAGTCGCAAATTTCTGTACAGTGGTAGGAAGGAGTTCCATGAACAACATAGTACAAATCCTCACTGCTAGGAGCTGAATGTGAGAGTGGGAGTCCGTTGGAAGGTCAGTTTTGTCGGTTTCCCTTGAATATCTGAAAAACTATGGTCTCAAGCGAAAACGTACCCCAGTAAAAAATTTAACATCAAATACGTTACAAAAAAGTTGTTGTTCATTGTTGCTACAGGACTCGTATTTCGCTCAAAGTGAGCAAGAGAATACGAAAATTTCTCTCGTGGTTTTTCAAGACCAGATATACCATTCCGTGTTGCATAAAACGACATCAGTAGGATCTGCTGAATCACACTGTACATCGTCAACACTGATGAAACTGCCTTAGCAGCACACAAACTAATATCTTCACTAGTTACGATAACTGGCGGAATTTCAATTACAAGGCAACAGTGTGAAAACAAAGTTGCTGGCACTAATACGCACTGGACGAGCAAAGAAAAAAAATGTTCTTAAAGCACGCCCCTAAATCCGTAAGAGCAAAACGTGAATCGTACATAAGCTGTACAAAACAGACTAGCTCGAATCCTGTGCACATTATTTACACGTGTAGGCTAGAGGAAACAGTTTCGAAATGAACCTGCGTCCTGATAGAGACGAACCGGCTATAACTGTGCAGTAGCGCCTTACCGGTGTCAGCGCAGAAGGCAGTGCTTTTTACGCAACGCGTGCGTGCGATCGCCGGACTGTGATCTGCGATCGATGCTCACCTGTGGACTGGCAGAGCGCCGTTTATCGAAGTTTGGCGATCGCGGGCGGAGCGTGAGCCGGCGTGTCGTGAGGCACGCGAGGCCGCGGGTAAACAACGCGCCGTGGCCGTGCGTGGGCGTGGGTGCCGCCCCCACAAACACAGACGCCGGCGACACCTGTGAGTCGGTGCAGCTAGCGGAACTAAGTTTACTTCACTGTACTAGATGAGTGTAAGTTAGACTTTAGTTGGTACCCTCCACCCTTCTCTACCCGCCACCATTATGAACATCAGGAATTAACTACACTTTAGAATGTAGGAGAATTTTCTTTGAACACTTACATTTAAACAAACAAGAGGGACTAACGCTGTTTAATTTCTGCAAAAAGGTAGGAATTTAAGGAGATGGGACCTGGATGAATCCCAAAGAAAGCAGGTGTTGACAGATGTGAAAATTACCAAACTATCAGTTTAATAAGTCACAGCTGCAAAATACTGACGCGAATTCTTTACATACGAATGGAAATACTGGTAGAAGCCGACCTCGGCGAAGACCAGTTAGGGTTCCGTAGAAATACTGAAACACGTGAGGCAATATTGACCCTACAACGTATCTTAGAAGAAAGATTAAGAAAAGGCAAACCTACGTTTCTAGCATTTGTAGACTTAGAGAAAGATTTTGACAATGGTGACTGGAACTTGACTAGAAGAAGGGATCGGTTGGTTGGACATGTTCTGAGGCAACAAGGGATCATCAATTTAGTATTGAAGGGGAGCGTGGAGGGAAAAATCGTTGAGGGAGACCAAGAGATGAATACACTAAGCAGATTCAGAAGGATGTAGATTGCAGTAGGTACTGGGAGATTAAGAAGCTTGCACAGGTTAGAGTAGCACAGAGAGTTGCATCAAACCAGTCTCAGGACTGAAGACCAGAACAACAACAATTTCTTAGGCCTTTTTATTGAACCACGAACTAATAAGTCAATGAGGCACTTGGTACTGCTCATTTCAAGAAAACTGTTTTTATGGAATGATGAAGCAATTCTCAGTACGAACTTACTTCTGTAACCTATGCACCCCGATTTAAAATCAGCTGAATTAAAATGTATGCACTATATTTAAGGACAATTTTTTTTGTAAATCACTAGCATGCTTGACGCTTACCTCTGAACTAGTAGTAATTGGATAATTTCAGGCTCCCAATGCTTTGTGTCTGGCCGCTGCCATCAATAATAATAATAATAATAATAATAATAACAATTGGCCTTAGAGCACTGTAATGGCCACTACGCAGTTACTATTATGTTGCATTGTCAGCTAGTTCGGTTATTGTTGTGAAGTTAATAATGAAGGAATATATGGTCCATTGCTGGCTGGAACTATTTACTACTCGTAGAAGGAATTTTCCTGAGGTGTTTAAATATATATGATGTGTATGTCTCAGTTTGGCTGTCTTACATACATGATACAAAGGACGAAGTATGTGTGTAGGGGTCGAGCTATGTGAAGATGATGTTCATACATTCGTTTTACAAGTTGTAACCTCCACCATACTGTGTCACCCGTTAACGCTAGCGTCTGAAAAATACACTCCTGGAAATGGAAAAAAGAACACATTGACACCGGTGTGTCAGACTCACCATACTTGCTCCGGACACTGCGAGAGGGCTGTACAAGCAATGATCACACGCACGGCACAGCGGACACACCAGGAACCGCGGTGTTGGCCGTCGAATGGCGCTAGCTGCGCAGCATTTGTGCACCGCCGCCGTCAGTGTCAGCCAGTTTGCCGTGGCATACGGAGCTCCATCGCAGTCTTTAACACTGGTAGCATGCCGCGACAGCGTGGACGTGAACCGTATGTGCAGTTGACGGACTTTGAGCGAGGGCGTATAGTGGGCATGCGGGAGGCCGGGTGGACGTACCGCCGAATTGCTCAACACGTGGGGTGTGAGGTCTCCACAGTACATCGATGTTGTCGCCAGTGGTCGGCGGAAGGTGCACGTGCCCGTCGACCTGGGACCGGACCGCAGCGACGCACGGATGCACGCCAAGACCGTAGGATCCTACGCAGTGCCGTAGGGGACCGCACCGCCACTTCCCAGCAAATTAGGGACACTGTTGCTCCTGGGGTATCGGCGAGGACCATTCGCAACCGTCTCCATGAAGCTGGTCTACGGTCCCGCACACCGTTAGGCCGTCTTCCGCTCACGCCCCAACATCGTGCAGCCCGCCTCCAGTGGTGTCGCGACAGGCGTGAATGGAGGGACGAATGGAGACGTGTCGTCTTCAGCGATGAGAGTCGCTTCTGCCTTGGTGCCAATGATGGTCGTATGCGTGTTTGGCGCCGTGCAGGTGAGCGCCACAATCAGGACTGCATACGACCGAGGCACACAGGGCCAACACCCGGCATCATGGTGTGGGGAGCGATCTCCTACACTGGCCGTACACCACTGGTGATCGTCGAGGGGACACTGAATAGTGCACGGTACATCCAAACCGTCATCGAACCCATCGTTCTACCATTCCTAGACCGGCAAGGGAACTTGCTGTTCCAACAGGACAATGCACGTCCGCATGTATCCCGTGCCACCCAACGTGCTCTAGAAGGTGTAAGTCAACTACCCTGGCCAGCAAGATCTCCGGATCTGTCCCCCATTGAGCATGTTTGGGACTGGATGAAGCGTCGTCTCACGCGGTCTGCACGTCCAGCACGAACGCTGGTCCAACTGAGGCGCCAGGTGGAAATGGCATGGCAAGCCGTTCCACAGGACTACATCCAGCATCTCTACGATCGTCTCCATGGGAGAATAGCAGCCTGCATTGCTGCGAAAGGTGGATATACACTGTACTAGTGCCGACATTGTGCATGCTCTGTTGCCTGTGTCTATGTGCCTGTGGTTCTGTCAGTGTGATCATGTGATATATCTGACCCCAGGAATGTGTCAATAAAGTTTCCCCTTCCTGGGACAATGAATTCACGGTGTTCTTATTTCAATTTCCAGGAGTGTATGTAATTAATGGTAACTTTTGCAATCGGTATTATTAAAAAAAACTAAACTCTGCCCGAAAAGGCCATGAAGACCCAACGGTACTGACCGACCGCCGTGTCATCCTCAACCCACAGGCGTTACTGGATGTGGATATGGAGGGGCATGCGGTCAACACACCGCTCTCCCAGCCCTATCGCACTTTCACGAGACCGGAGCCGCTACTTCTCAATCAAACAGCTCCCCATTTGCCTGGACTGAGTGCGCCCCGCTCGCCAACAGCGCTCGGAAGACCGGATGATCACCCATCCAAGTGCTAGTCCAATCCGACAGTGGCTAACTTCGGTGATCTGACGGGAACCGGTGTTACCACTGCAGCAAAGCCGTTGGCTAATCAGTATTACAGTCTTACGAAATAGTCATAAAAATAGTCATAAAAATAGTCATAAAAATAATTTATTTTCGTAATCGAAACACAGTTGAACATTTTCGTTTTCATCGGTTAAAAAATTTCATTTTACCCCTAAGGGAGTAATTACCCACATTGGAAATGTGATATGCAGCAGAACCTGCTCTAATCCTTTAGTTCATTTTAGTACCTTTCATTCCCTCCTCTTATGGAGATGGGCGGCTGTTTTAGAGCTTGTAGGATAGTGCTTCTTACAAACATTGGGTTGTTGGTCATGCTGTTTTGCATCTTTATTCATTCTTTTACTGTGATGCTATGTATTGATTTTCTTTCGTATACTTGATACTTTGGATCTTAAGGAGGGAATGACGTGAATTTAAGTGGAGGTGAACTCTGATATTCACCACATGTCCCCAATAACCGCTCGAAAAAAATTTCCGATTTGGGAAATGTACGTTACGCACCAGCTTCTTTTTTTGGATGTTCGGTAGCCTTAAGCATTTTAAGCAACCCCGTACCTAATATCACTGTAAAAAGTAATTAATAAAATTGCAAAACAGCACAATCATTAACCCAATCGCTGTCTAGAACCCAATCCTCTAAGCTCTAGAACAGCCTGCCGTCCTCCATAAGAGGAGGGAACGAAAGGTGCTATACAATCGTGATATTTGTCTCATTTCATACGAAAAAGTTTACGTAATTCCCGATATCGTCTCCTTTAAAAGCAGTATACAGTCATCAGCCGAGGAGAATGTTTGCGAGGGGTGAGCCAGAGTGCGGTAAAACGGTTCTTCCCTTTGCTCCCTTTCGCCCGTGAGTGCCCGTGACCTGTGTTACACTCCGTCCGAAAAATAATACGTTACTCATTGTTAGTATTGTTGTGTTTTCTTGTTCGTCATTTATGATCCTATTTTATTTTAATCTTTGATGGACTTCACCAATGACAAAGGAAAAAAATGCTAGTTAAAATAGCATGCAGAAATCACACCTCAACTGCAAGCTGCAAACGCAAAACAAAAAACCATCATTGACAACGTTTTAACTAAAAAATTACGAAATTTGTATTATGGCTAATAATTTCTTGTAATTGCATACTTACACGAAACCATTACTAATAAACTATTTATGTAGTGGGCACTGGTAATATTACAACACAAATTAAAAATTTGTTGGATATTATTTTATAAATCATCTTCGGAATCAAATCAAACTCACAAAGACTTATGTCCTGGGAGTATGGTGGATGGTACAGCATTTCCCAGTCCCATCGACCAAACAGAGCAGCCACAGCTTGTGCTGTATGTGCCCGCGCATTGTCGTGAAAAGTGATGGGTGGGTTGCGCAGAAGGTGTCACCGCTTCTTTCGCAAAGATGGTCGCAGGTGATGGTGACTTTGATTTTATTTCTAAGATGAAGGAACCACTTAGTGGCATTCGCTTCAGAAATGTTTCAGAGATTCGACAGGCAGGAGACCGTTCCATTCGCACCATCAACAGAACAGGCTCTGCAAACGGTATACTACGGCTTCCACATCGCTGGCAACGGGTTATACACAACGCTGGTGGCTCCTTTGAAGGACAGTAAAAGATGCAAACATGTAACTTGTGTCACCGCCAGACACCACACTTGCTAGGTGGTAGCTTTAAATCGGCCGCGGTCTATTAGTACATGTCGGACCCGCGTGTCGCCACTGTCAGTAATCGCAGACCTAGCGCCACCACATGGCAGGTCTAGAAAGACGTACTAGCACTCGCCCCAGTTGTACGACGACTTTGCTAGCGACTACACTGACGAAGCCTTATCTCATTTGCCGAGAGACAGTTAGAATAGCCTTCAGCTAAGTCCATGGCTACGACCTAGCAAGGCGCCATTAACCATATCTGGAGAGAGTCTCATTTGTGTAGTCAAGAGCGATGTACCACAATGATGGAATTAAAAGTTGAGTATTAACTTAGATACGTACTTTTCTTTATAGCATTAATTACGTATCCTGTTCCAGACTTCACGCCCGTCTGCGTTAGATAGCGTGCATTTCGGCCTCCTCTATCTACAAGGTGTTGGCACATTTGCCAACACATCATAACTCTTTTGTATCTGTTGTAAATAAATAGTCCCAAACGTCGTATATTCATTTCACATTCACAGAGCACAGCGGTTCCTAATGGTATCCAACCTGCTGAATTCTTTTGGTACCAACCGATTATCTCATAGATATTCCATTCATACTTTCTGTCATTCTAAAAATTAATAATTCAAATTCCGAAATTTACATTCGTAAATGAAGTGAAATCACTTGTCCAGCTTATTATCACTATTCAGATTTTCGCTTATCAGTTTCATTTGTTTGACTGGATATGAAATCTCTTATTTCCTTCTTTACGTTTCAGGTTACCTTGTTAAGAAATTATGCATATTATGGATTTTTTTATGTGACTTCATGGCTAGCGGGCAAAATATTAGCCATAAACCCAAACATTCGAAATAAAATTCTCAGTTGTTTATCTTCTCTTTTCCTTTTCCCCTCAGGCAATGATCTGTGTCTGTTAAAAATGTGAAGTTGCTCCGTAGTTTGGAGCGCATGTTAAACCGTGGTCTGCCTATTTTCCTCTGGGTAAGTTACCTCTGAGGTACGTTAAGTGAAGTGCGTACCATCACCGATAGTACTATACCTAGTAAATCATTGAGTGCTGAAACCACTTTTCGTGTTGCGGAACCTTTAACTTTATTGAAGTGCAACAATGAGCGTTCAGTCTTCAGGCAGTATTTTGCTCTAGGTCATATTACGTTACGATAATTTTCGAAAACAGCATTTTCTTCCAAAATTCCAGAAGTAAAAAAGAGCCAGAACCGACGAAGGGAACTTCCAGGGAACCGTCAGATTAGAAAACTGTATACGTTAATGCAGGACGTTGAGTTCGTGATTCCATTCCTGTGCTACGACGTTCGTTTGATTAGGGGTAATTGGCGTGCAAAGGAACATGCACTCGCCAGGCCAGCAACAGGTAGATTGTACTCGTATAAACTCACTGTCAGAATGGGTTGCTTACAATGCAGGCAGCAGCTCATGAATTTATAACCCTGTTAATCGTAGCTGCCATAGGGTAGCAGTGCTAATTACGGCATGTCATGTGTTTCATATGCAGCATATGCAGTGCATGAAGTCTAGCGAAAATGTTTATTTCCTACATAGTTTCAAGCTACAAGATTAAGAAATGTTTCTAACAAGCCCGGATTATTTCACGGTTCGTTTTCTCACAAAAAACGTGAGTATTGCGTGGATTTGTATGACATTTTTGAATTTTGAATGTATTGATCACTTTAACTGAGAACCTTCTTCAGTGTGATACATTTATTTAGTAAAATGCAGCAGAAAGCAGATGCAATAAATATTCCATTGTCTCTGTCGAACTTCAAGCTTTAGTGCAGTACGCTGATCACTGGCAAAGAAGGATTTGTCGTGGAGACGACAGTGGCTGAAAATCTACTTTATTAAATGTCTACAACGCTGTAAGGTCAAGTTTCAGGCTGCCTATCTGACGACTGCTAGGGAACAAATACTTGATTTTCAACATTTCGTATAATCGTAAGATTATGAACAACTACCTTCAGTTACGAATAGTGATTTTGGTTCAGTGCGCGATATATTGGTGCTTTGACAGTCTAAATTAACTTTTTTCCAAATCAGGTTAATTCTTGGCCTCATAATAATACACTGGTAAAATTCAAAGGGGCGCATTGTAAACGTAAGTTTCAAAAATCGAGACAAATCGAAAAATAGCTTCTGTTTCCAGTAGGAGATACATGGTTTTTTAATTATAGTAAGAGTAGATGTATACAGTTGCAAATTCACAGCACATTTGTAAACAAGAAGTCAAGACAGGTCAAAGAACTTAAAATGTGGAGATGCAGCATTTTTATAAATACAGATGTTATTACGAAGAGATACATAGCTGCTATTAATTATAGGTAGATTTTTTTGTAAAACAAATATGTGTGACTATGTCATATGTGAGAGCAAGCTATCAAATGCTTGCACGATTAAGTATTTCTTCCCCCCATGAACCATGGACCTTGCCGTTGGTGAGGAGGCTTGCGTGCCTCAGCGATACAGATGGCCGTACGGTAGGTGCAACCACAACGGGGGGTATCTGTTGAGAGGCCAGACAAATGTGTGGTTCCTGAAGAGGGGCAACAGCCCTTTCAGTAGTTGCAGGGGCAACAGTCTGGATGATTGACTGATCTGGCCTTGTAACACTAACCAAAACGGCCTTGCTGTGCTGGTACTGCGAACGGCTGAAAGCAAGAGGAAAATGCAGCCGTAATTTTTCCCGAGGGCATGCAGCTTTACTGTATGGTTGGTATTTGTATGGAGTCTAGCCTTGTATGGGAGTGAAACATGGGCGATAAATAGTTTGGAGAAGAAGAGAATGGAAGCTTTCGAAATATGGTGCTACAGAAGAATGCTGAAGATTAGATGGGTAGATCACATAACTAATGAGGAGGTATTGAACAGAATTGGGGAGAAGAGGAGTTTGTGGCACAACTTGACAAGAAGAAGGGACTGGTAGGTAGGACACGTTATGAGGCATCAAGGGATCACAAATTTAGCATTTTAGGGCAGCATGGAGGGTAAAAATCGTAGAGAGAGACTAAGAGATGAATACACTAAGCAGATTCAGAAGGATGTAGGTTGCAGTAAGTACTGGGAGATGAAGAAGCTTGCACAGGATAGGGTAGCATGGAGTGCTCCATCAAACCAGTCTCAGGACTGAAGACCACAACAACAACAACATTAAGTATTTGTTCCTTTAGGAAAAAATTAACTTTTCCTACTGTCCTCCTCTCCTCTCCCGCCTCATCCCCATGAAATACTGAAAGGCTAAAAGTTTATCGCCTACTAGATTTTCACTATTCATGCAGTAAAACTTCAGCTTCAATCATGATATTTCAATCCATTGGTTCTTTACTACTGATTCTATTCGCAAAAAATGTTCTTAGAATTTAGAAATACAGCATTACATGCTGATGAATACATCATTAGAACAGGTTATGCCTCTATTTATACCACAGGCTGCACCAGAAAAATTATTCACTGTGCTACATGTCCAGTTGTGTAAAGAATCGGTGATGAGGGGATCACTGGTAATATCTATTTCGGCAAAACTGTTATGAAATGTAAAAACGGCTTCGTTAATATAGAAATCGTTAAACACATACAGCAATGGTACGGCCATTATCAAGGTTGGAGGTGGTGTCACACTGTATTAGCATGATATCTCCGGAGGAGAATTTATTTTTTGTCCGTGGTGTGGTTATCATGAAGATTTATTGGATTGGATTGATCTGGGGGGAAAAGACCAAACCTTGAGGTCAGCAGTCTCGTCAGATTGGAGAAGGACGGCGAAGAAATTCAGCCGTGCCCTGTCAAAGGAACCATCCTGGCATTTGCCTAAAGCGATTTAGGTAAATCACGGAAAACTTAAACCAGGATGGCCGGACACGGGATTGAACTGTCGTCCTCCTGAATGCTACTCCAATGTGCTTACCACTGCGCCATCTCACTCGGTATCACGAAGACCAACGGACCCAGAACAGACCCGTGTGGTAACCCCATCGCCGCCCCCACATTAAATGATCCCAGCCGTATTCAAATATCCACGCCGTTTGTTTACGCTGTAGGACAACTAATTCAGCAGACTTTCTTGAACAGCACACAAGGGATAGTACTGTGATCTAAACGATGCAAGTTTTCTGGTACAATGCCCAGTTTTTCGCAGCCAATCCTAGGACGCTGGGAGCTACCTTGTCCGCTCTTCAGCTGTAGCGGCTACAGTGCAGGCGGCTGCGCGAGCGGCCTCGGCCGCTACCGCGGCCCGCGGACCCAACCGGTCCTCGAGCGGGCGTCGGCGGTCCTCGTGTCGCTATTTATACCGCCACCACCTGCCGCCTAACGAGCGCCGCCGCCTCAGCAGTCGGCAGGCGCGCCCACCGCGCCCTGGTTCACGTGCCCAGCCCCAGCCACAGTCCCCCTCGTTGTGCGACCTGGGCACAAATCCTGAAACCCTGGCACGGCCTTCATTTGCACCGTACATTTGGCAGAAGTAAGGCGAGGCAAGACCCAACCTGCAAAACGTCCGATACTCCGCCGCTCTTTACAGCCCTGTCTTTCTCCGGAAGGCGGAACAACGAGCGATACGAATAAAAACGAGATGTAGTTAAGTCTTACACGATTCGAAGATGTATCTACAGTACTCGCCGTTAAAATTGCTACACCACGAAGATGACGTGCTACAGACGCGAAATTTAACCGACAGGAAGAAGATGCTGTGATATGCAAATGATTAGATTTTCAGAGCATTCATACAAGGTTGGCGCCGGTGGCGACACCTACAACGTGCTGACATGAGGAAAGTTTCCAACCGATTTCTCATACACTAACAGCAGGTGACCGGCGTTGCCTGTTGAAACGTCGTTGTGATGACTCGTGTAAGGAGGAGAAATGCGTACCATCATGTTTCCGACTTTGGTAGAGGTCAGATTGTAGCCTATCGCGATTGCGGTTTCTCGTATCGCGACGTTGCTGCTCGCGTTGGTCGAGATCCAATGAGTGTTAGCAGAATATGGAATCGATGGATTCAGGAGGGTAATACGGAACGCCGTGTTGGATCCCAACGGCCTCGTATCACTAGCAGTCGAGATGACAGGCATCTTATCCGCATGGCTGTAACGGATCGCGCAGTCACGTCTCGATCCATGAGTCAACAGATGGGGACGTTTGCAAGACAATAACCACCTGCACGAACAGTTCGACGACGTTTGGAGCGGCATGGACTATCAGCTCGGAGGCCATGGCTGCGGTTACCCTTGACGCTGCATCACAGATAGGAGCGCATGCGATGGTGTACTCAACGACGAACCTGGGTGCACGAATGGCAGAACGTCATTTTTTCGGATGAATCCAGGTTCTGTTTACAGCATCATGATGGTCGCATCCGTGTTTGGCGACATCGCCGTGAACGCATATTGGAAGCGTGTATTCGTCATCGCCATACTGGCGTATCACCCGGCGTGATGGTATGGGGTGCCATTGGCTACACGTCTCGGTCACCTCTTGTTCGCATTGACGGGCACTCTGAACAGTGGACGTTACATTTCAGATGTGTTACGACCCGTGGCTCTATCCTTCATTCGATCCTTGCGAAACCCTACATTTCAGCAGAATAATGCACGACCGCATATTGAAGTTCATGTACGGGCTTTTCTGGATACAGAAAATGTTCGACTGCTGCCATGGCCAGCAGATTCTCCAGACCTCTCACCAACTGAAAACGTCGGGTCAATGGTGGCTGAGCAACTGGCTCGTCACAATACGCCAGTCACTACTCTTGATGAACTGTGGTATCGTGTTGAAGCTGCATGGGCAGCTGTATCTGTTCACGCGATCCACGCTCTGTTTGACTCAATGCCCAGGCGTATCAAGGCCGTTATTACGGCCTGAGGTGGTTGTTCTGGGTACTGATTTCTCGGGATCTATACACCCAAATTTCGTGTAAATGTAATCACATGTCAGTTCTAGTACAATATATTTGTCCAATGAATACCCGTTTATCGTCTGCATTTCTTCTTGGTGTAGCAATTTTAATGGCCAGTAGGGTATGTTGAATATGAACAAACGTTGTAGATTCTACTATGCCAAGATGTATCTTGGCTTTTCTTGTCGGGCTGTGAGTGAAGGACAGAATGTAGCTTTCACACTGACATACCATCTATGGTGTTATTATGGTGGTGGTGGGTCTTGCTAGCTCTTAAGCCCTGTCTATCAGCCAGCACCATGGCGATGTTCCTGCTGGTCAACCTTGAGGACCGTTATCAGATCCGGAGGGATGTTAATAGATCTTACTACGTAATGGTGCGAAAAGTGACAGTTGACCCTAAATAACGAGAAATGTGGGGTCATCCACATGAGTGCTAAAAGGAACGCGTTGAACTTCGATTACTCGGTGAATCAGTCTATTCTAAAAGCTGTAAATTCCACTAAATACCTAGGTATTACAATTACGAACAATTTAAATAAAGGAACGCATAGAAAATGTTGTGGGGAAGGCTAACCAAAGACTGCGTTTTATTGGAAGGACACTTAGAAAATGTTAACAGACCTACTAAGGAGACTGCCTACACTACGCTTGTTCGTCCTCTCTTAGAATACTGCTGCGCGGTGTGGGATCATTCCAGATATGCTTGACGGAGTACATCGAAAAAGTTCAAAGAAGGTCAGCACGTTTTGCATTATCGCGGAATAGGGGAGAGAGTCTAACAGAAATTATACAGGATTTGCACTGGAAATAATTAAAACAAAGTCGTTTTTCGTTGCGACGGAATCTTCTAACGAAATTCCAATCACCAACATTCTCCTCTTACTGTGAAAATGTATTGTTGACACCGACCTACATAGTGAGAAACGATCACCAGGATAAAATAAGGGAAATCAGAACTCGTACGGAAAGATATAGCTGCTCATTATTTCCGCGCGCTATACGAGCTTGGAATAATAGACAATTGTGAAGGTGGTTCGATGAACCCTCTGCCAGGCATTTAAATGTGATTTGCAGAGTATCCATGTAGATGTAGATGTAGATGTATTACACTGACGGAAGAAATAGCAACACAAAAAATATTGAATGTAGAGCAATGAAATTTCGTGAATACATCCGTCTAAGTAACATATGTAGGTGGTTAACATTGCAAGATCACAAGTTAATGTAAGCGCGAGATAGGCCATAGAAAATGTGAAGTGCTCGTACAATAATAAGCGGTGTAACCGCCAGAATGTTGAGTGCTACCATTCAAACGTGTATTGAAACTTCCTGTGTGCCGCACCGAGACTCGAACTAGGGACTTTTGCGTTTCGCAAGCAAGTGCTCTACCACCTGAGCTACGCAAGCACGACTCACGACCCGAACTCACAATTTCATTATTATACTGCGGCTGCATGTCAGTTCATGGGTTGGAGTTACAAGCCTGTTGATCGGTCAACAGACAGACGGTTAACGATAGCTGGGGTTGTCGACCGATGATGTCCCATATGTACTCGATTGGGGAAAGGTCTGGTGAACTAGCAGGCCACGACAACATGCTGACACTCTGTAGAGCATGTTGAGTTAAAAAATGGTTCAAATGGCTCTGAGGACTATGGGACTTAACTTCTGAGGTCATCAGTCCCCTAGACCTTAGAACTACTTAAACCTAACTAACCTAAGGACATAACTTACATCCATGCTCGAGGCAGGATTCGAACCTGCGACCGTAGCGGTCGCACGGTTCCAGACTGTAGCGCCAGAACCGCTCGGACACCCCGGCCGGCATGTTGAGTTACAGCAGCGGTGTGTAGGCGAGCATTATCCTGTTGGAAAACATCCTTGGAATGTTGTTCATGAACGGCAGCGCAGCACGTACAATCATCTTATTGACGTACAAATTTGAGATCAGGGTGCGTGGGATAACCACGAGAGTGCACCCGCTGTCATACGAAATCGCATCCCTCAAACCAGCACATGGCCATCTCTGGAACTGAGGCAGAAACTGCTTTCATCGGAAAACACAACATATCTCCATTCCAATGACCTCTCGCTTGACATTACTGAAGTCGCAAATGGCTGGGCTTCGGGGTTGGTGGAATGCACGCTGCAGGGCGTCTGGCTCAAAGCTGCCCTTGAAGTAACCGATTTGCAGCAGTTCTTTGCGTCGCTGTTGTGCAAACTGCTGCTCAAATTGTTGCTGCAGATGCAGTACGATGCGCCAGAACCATACACCAAACACGGTGGTCTTCCCTCGTGGTAGTGCCACTTGGCCGTCCGGAGTCCGGCCTTCCTCCCACCGTATACTCCCGCGACCAGTTTTATGTACAGTGGTTACATTCCTGTCACGTCTTTCTGTAATATCGCAGAAGAGACGTCCAGTTTCCCGTAGCCGTGTTACACAACCTCAATCAAATTTATTGAGCCGTTGATACTGGCATCTCTGTTGAATTAAAGGCATTCTTGACTATCATCATCTCACCCCGTGCAATCTCAAAGATAACTAACGTTCACGACTGAGACAGCGCTTATTTAAAGCAAACCTGATTTGCATCCTCATAGTGGCACTGCTAGTGCCACTCTCATGCAACTGAAGCGAAATCTTAATGGACAGCCTGTTTCAGATGTAGAATTTTGGCTATCAACTTTCGTTCATGTTGCAAAACTGCTTCTTGGTGTTGCGATTTTTTTCCCTTCAGTAAATTTGAAACTGAAAATGTTGACATCTTAACGGCAGAATATATACCAGTACATGACGAAACACATGGAGGAGACCTGACTTCCCGAAGACGAATGGAGATACTTCTTCGTTGTGTGGGCGATCCATAACTCCAGACTGATAAGGTCCAAGACTCTGAAGTTGACCGGACAACAGTATGTAAAACATTGAACGATGTTATGGATCAGATAGTTTTAGAAGCTCACGACTGTTTTCATTTCCCGTCTCAAATGCAGGTAATTACTACGGCTAAGCTACAATGACAAGAATATAATGACTGCCAATTGTTACAGGTTGTTCGGATTGCATCCAAATATAAATTAGAAATACAGCATTACATGCTGGTGAATACATCATTAGAACAGGTTATGTCTCTGTTAATGTGCAGGCAACCGTAGATGCTGGTGAGAAATTTACTTGCATTAAATGCAGAATGGCGTGTTGGCGTGCATGCCGCTAGAACATGGAAACGCAGCCCAACTCGAAATATAATTTCAGGTTACAAGGTGGATGTGTTTTCACTTGGTGAATCAGGGTATGGAATATATCAATGGTTGGTCACTATCTTTTAGTCAGAAAGAAATCAGCGACAGTTAAATTTGGTCGACGCCTGAAAAATACCTTTGGCCAGCTGGAACAACGATTTTCAGTCATCGGTAACTGTGTAAGACTTTCTTTAGAGAGAGTCCCTAATCTAACACTACCGTGTGCCGTACAACACAACGTCTCTAAACACCTGGATGATCACTTTCAGTATCATTTGTAGAACAGGAAAGATGTAGAAGAAGATGAAGACGGCGACGAAAACGAGAGTGCCGGCCGCGGTGGCCGTGCGGTTCTAGGCGCTGCAGTCCGGAACCGCGGGACTGCTACGGTCGCAGGTTCGAATCCTTTCTCGGGCATGGATGTGTGTGATGTCCTTAGGTTAATTAGGTTTAAGTAGTTCTAAGTTCTAGGGGACTGATGACCTAAGATGTTAAGTCCCATAGTGCTCAGAGCCATTTTTTCGAAAACGAGAGTCCTGATGAAAACGAGACTACGTGCAGACGCCTGGAAAGCAGTGAGAGTAAGGTTCGTCATGAACAGGATTGGCAGCAAATGCTCGTGTTTATTTATGCGTTTTCCATTGATTTAATTGTATACTAATTGAATGTAATAAGCAACATATAGACATGTTATTATAATTCACAGTCGCGAGCAAAAATAAAAAG
This sequence comes from Schistocerca cancellata, assembly GCF_023864275.1. Classification (NCBI taxonomy): domain Eukaryota; kingdom Metazoa; phylum Arthropoda; class Insecta; order Orthoptera; family Acrididae; genus Schistocerca; species Schistocerca cancellata. The sequence goes on along the minus strand of NC_064630.1, from coordinate 319,363,189 downwards.
TACTTGTAATTTTATTAATTTCTTTTACACAACAAAGAAACAGCTTTTACTTTTCGTTTTCTATTTGAAGGGTCTGTAATTCCAATTGTTTCAACAATTTCTGAAGTTGCAGTAAAGACAAGTCGTTTGCTTCTTCAATTTCATATGCTGCGAGGCTTTTCGCTCCAGGTCCAATGTACCTTGATGTTGTCGGTTTTGCTGTTGCAGGTGCAACAACTCTAGACACACCTGCGTACGACATTTCCCTCTGATCTTAATTTCTATCGCATTCTTTAATGGATTTTGATCCGTGCTTGACATTAACCGAAATAGATTCTAGAACGTCTGTAAAGACAGGATTGGTTCAAATGGCTCTGAGCACTATGGGACAACAGCTGAGGTCATCAGCCCCTAGACCTTAGAACTACTTAAACCTAACTAACCTAAGGACATCACACATACCCATGCCCGAGGCAGGATTCGAACCTGCGACCGTAGCAGTCGCGTGGTTCCAGACTGTAGCGCCTAGAACCGCTTGGCCACCCCGGCCGGCAAAGACAGGATTATTTACTCTGAGAGCAAAACCAATGAATCCTTTCCCAAATCTTTGAGTTTAATCGATTTATTTCCGGTTTTCTTCAGAGCGGTTTCCCTTCTTTTTTTTCTCTCTTTGTATTACTGAACAATTTATTATGCTTCGCATCACTGTGCTGTGTGCCAGTTCCGTGGGAGTAGCCCTGTGCGATAGTATTTCAAGCGTCCTTCTTTTCTGACACTACCTCCGAAATTCTAGATTTTTATAACATAATCGCGTGTTCAGATATCAAATTGAAGGCCGGCCGGTGTGGCTGAGCGGTTCTAGGCGCTTCAGTTTGGAACCGCGCGACCGCTACGGTCGCAGGTTCGAATCCTGCCTCGGGCATGGATGTGTGTGATGTCCTTAGGTTAGTTAGGTTTAAGTAGTTCTAAGTTCTAGGGGACTGATGACCTCAGATGTTAAGTCCCATAGTGCTCAGAGCCATTTATCAAATTGAAGAAGAGTGCACTGTTAACTGTGGCCTTAACTTTCACTGGAAGACATGTCGATAATTCGCTCATAATCTAGGACTACCTGCGTGTCACGATCCTCTGCATGCAACTAACGTCTGGTGTGAATACAAAGGGTCGAGAGAGTCTGCACTGCGGAAGGGGGTGGGGGGGGGGGGGGGCAGACACAGAATAGCTGCGATCTGCCGCGAACGGGCGATCGCTGACTCACAATGGAAAACAATTGTATCTTGCCACTGAGTTGTATCTACCCCTATAGACTCTACTTGCACTTTCCGATTAAACGGAACCTCCCTATATTTTTTCTGACTGGACGGGACACATCTGCATAAACTTACCTTCACAAATCGTCGGCATTAAATCTAAGGACTAGAGACTATTAAAAGGGAAAGATTTCCAGGTGTCAATAAAGGATCTTGATTAAACATGGCTAGTGTGTAGAGGGGGCAAAATAATACGATATGTATCTTTCTGTTTGCACCCACTTTCATTTTTAAGAGGTTTAACGTATCCCGAAAGGTAATTTGGCATATTAGATCCGTTTAGCTTCGAAACGATTATAAATAAAAAAAAGTGTTTCGCATACAGAAGTTGAACATTCTTTAAAAGTGTATGATCGAAATTTGTAATAATTTGGAATACCATCAATTAATTCGAAAAAAGAAAACTTTTGTTACAAGATAAATTAAAGAAGCTTTCATACTTGATACTGCCATTTTTAATAAAGTTAGTTTCTGAAATACCATCTTTGGAAAGTAAGCTATATACAATTTTCTGTCAGAATATTTTCAACATCCGTAATAAAATATCTAAATATTCATTGTTAGTCTAGTTGTTTATTTTACTTATACTTGTTTCATATTGTAAATTGGCATTATACGTTTTAATTCTTTTTTTTTTTTTAGTTTATCGTTTCACATATATGCAAGTTGTTAATTTAAAATGATCAGTAACTCATTATTATGACACATAATTATTACAGTAATGATAATTTGTGAACAAATGCATCAAAGATAATGGTTTCTTACACCATGCCCATAAAATTAACAAAATTCCTTCACATAATGTACATGATGGAGAACACAATATAAAACAAAATTCAGAAGTATTTAAAACTTTCGTAGGTCATCTTCTACACATACTGATTTGTATCAGGCATATTTCAGTACATTGGTGAACACTGGTAAAAAGAATTTATTGTGTACTAGTGACTGCAGCTTAATTACATTGTTTCCCTAGTGCAGATTGACATCAAAATCGTTAAACAGAACTAGATTTGAAAATTTGTGAGAAAGTTATTCCAGTATCTAAAGCCACACACATCTCACAGTTGTACCTGCACGGTCGAGCCGTTTGGTATAACATGATGAACATGTTCCTTGTCGTTAGATACAACGCTCTATACGGTTCCTTCTCACTGACAGCCCCAAGAAACTGACAATAACACAGATTTCTCTCCCTGACTGGGAAAAGAAACGTCTCCAAAGTATCTTTTGACATGATCAGACCTTTATTTACCAGATTTCTATGCTGTCATGACATTTGGGGCTTCAAAAAGAGATTTTCGAATTCTCGGTCCAAACTGACCATTAAGATTTTTTTAAATTTAAAAACACTATGAAAAGGCGGGTGGTTAGCTGAGAAAACTGTTTTGACTATCATACCTGAAGACAAGAAACTTGTTCATCTCGTGATCCCGGGACTCGACGGTACAGGTACACATACGTGAGATATATGCGACTTTCGATGTTGGAAGAACTTCGTGAAGAGATTTTCATATCTAATTCTGTTGATTGATTTCTGTGTTAATCTCCACTTGAGAAACAATAGAGTTAAGCTGCATTCACCAGTATATAATCAATTATTTTCTCCAAGGCTTACCAGTGTACGGGAATAAGCCTGATACAAATCAGGATTTTTAGAGGACCATCCGTGACTATCTGAGAATCCTGTTGAATTTTGTTTTATATTGTGTTTGCCGTCATATATATTATGTGAAGACATTACATTCATTTCGTGTGCACGGTGTAAGAAAATGTTATGTTTGATGCATATCTTCCCAGATTATCATTATGTAATTATTTTGTGTCATAAGAATGAGTTACTTATTATTTTGAATAAATAAAGTACACGTGTGTGAAACGGTACACTGAAAAACAAAAAAGGAATGTAAAACGTAAAATGACAATTTAAAACATAAAACAAATATATGTAAAGTAAATAACTAGGCTGACAGTGAATGTTAAGATATTTTAATTAGATATGTTGAAAATACTCTGCCAGCACACTGTGTTCAGTTCATATTCCAAAAATGGTATTTCACAAACCAGATTTATTACACACAGTTTTCTGTAGTTTGAAAGCTTCTTTAATTTATGTTGCAGCAAAAGTTTTCATTTTTTCAAATTCGTTGATGGTGCTGGGGTATTCAGAAAAAAGCCAAACCATTATAAAATTCGATTATACTGTTTTCAAGAACGTTAATTACATTTCAACTTTTATATGAGCAACATCTTTTATATATCTACGTTTCGAAGATATTTCCTCCAAACCTGATATACCAAATTTCTTTTCTGGGTGTGTCTTACTCCACAACAGAGAATTTGGGTGCAAATAAAAAAATATATATCGTATTATTTTCCCCTCTACACACCTGCCAAGTTTCCTCAACATCGTTTAGTGACAGTTGGCAATGTTCATTACAAGTAGACTTCAGGTTTTAATCACATCGCTTATTGTGTGGTGAAATTTGATTCGTCGTCCATTTGAGGGAAGATTTGCAACGCGTTTCCAGATTAATATTTCTATCAACTGTTCACTGGGTGAACTGTAAGTTCCCAAGTCAACTCAAAGTTTCAATTTCGCGTAAATTCTGTTTCTTATTTATAAGTTGCAGCCTCAGGTGACACGAGTGACATCACTACTCATTTTCGGCCTGTTAGAAAGTCATTAGATAGTTATAACTTATGCACGAATGTGCTTCCTAAAAACAACACGGCGCAATTCTATATTGAAGGAAAAACCGACTTCAAGTATATGAAGGCTTTTGGATACAGTTCATTCTAAAACACTCCATACATCTTAATACAGCAGCTGGTGGATAACCATATGATGTATAAATCTTGCATCCTTGAGTGTACAGTTTGAATTTAACTAGTTGCAACTTTTTAACTTTTATGTGAATTCCGTATTTATTACGAAAAGGGAATGTCTTTTAGCAAGTAAATGAACGTTGATTCACAAATTTTAATAAAGCAATGCATTTTTCTTTTTAATTACTAATAGCATGAAAGCAATTAAAATTTGATAAAGATATGTGATATTCTTTATTGTTAATCAGAAAACTCTTCTGTCAGAACACTGTTCAATCTCACAAATAACAAAGTATATTGTTTTACAGTTGATGAAACACATCTCACATCAAATTTTAGTTTACTCTGAATACCCAGATTTTCTATAATTGGTATCTAAATATAATAAGATGTTGCTTTTATTGATGAGCTGTGATTCAGTATTTGTTAATTAACGTTTCCATTTGTTAAAAAACATAGAATTTAAATAAAATTAAAAAAACAAAGTTGTTGGGATCAGCGACTTTTGAACGAATACTTGCTACTACAAGACATCAAACAAACTCTTTGTCACTGGGCGCTCTGCTATAACGGCTGAATATGTTTTGCTCTAAACCGCAGTTGGCAATCTTTAAAAATTCAAAGTCGATGTTTCCCAGTTACGTGCTTAGGAAGTCTGTCAATAATATTCAAAGTCGATGTTTTCGAGTTTTATTTAGATTCGCTTCTTACTGCTTTAGGAAAGTGATGTTTGGACACTGACATTCAAATCTTGTAACTGCGAATAAAATCGAAGGAGCCCAGTGCCTTTGTAAGAGCAGAATAAATGGAGATAGTAACGTAACAGCAAACTACTCTGCAAATCAAACCTAATTTAATTACTCATCTATAAGCAGGCACTTGAACACCTTACAAAGTAAGTCGACAGCTGAAGAGGCCTGGAGAGACACAAACAGCGAAGACATATCTGCCCTCTGACTGATGGAACTAAAGGCTATAGTTTACTACAAATGATAAAAACCTGTTAACTCTTAAATCACATAAATATGATTAAAAATACTCGCAATGTTAGACTAAAGTGTGGGAGAAAGCACTTTTCAGATAGTAGTTTAAGTTATCAGCTGTTTCATACTGGCTGTTTAGTGCATGCTAGCGACCGCCAAATACTACAGCAGAGTGATCGAAAGAAGATCCCTAATAGCTGCAGTGGACTTGGCACAGCTGTTTCGCAGATCTACCTCAACCAATCATGTAATGCGATTTTGCATGCGCCTCAATGGCAATACTTCAGTGCTGTAGCAATTCTATAGACGGCTATTGTTTTCGCCAGCAGTCGCTTGCGCTTCGCAGCAGAAAGCTGGCAATAGCGAGGCCAGTTGTCAGGCAGCTTCTTCGGCCGACTCGTCTATAGTTTGCTATTCGCAAATCGTATCTAAATGTGAACAGCTTCTGTCCTGCTCCTAGTGCACGTCTAGCTTATTTGTGAAGGCAGTTAACTAATTTTTTAGTAGTGTCCATTCTGAGAAGGTTTTCTCTCTCAATTTATTTGATAGTGTGAAATTAAAGAATTATAAACATTATATTTTTACATAATCAACTATAGCCTTCAGTTCCAACGACGTGTGTGCAGGTATGTTCAACTTTCTAGTGATTCACCTGACATCTTCAGCTGAGGAGTTTGTATGTAGCTTTGAAAGTCTTCCACTACTGTTCACTTTAACGTCTGAGTTCATAAGAAATTATGACACGATTTTTATGGCCCGAAACGATAGACATTTATACAGAATCTGACCCGAATGTGAATAAACGCAAAGTGACCAACTTTGTTTCCAGTTTCTAAGCGGAAGGAGCTTTCGCAAACTGCTACGGAATAGCTGAAGGGTGGTTTTAACTAGAATTATCCGAGACGCAGCTTAAACTCCAATCTTTACAGTAGACCTAATGCAGCTACTAACTATATGTGTGCGTGAATTGCATCCTATAGATACAATTTGTGCGTCGCAAATGTTTTTAATCTCTGTATTCTACAGCGCCTTCAAAAATGAAAAGACCCGAGCTAGTGCGAGAACAGAAATCATCTCGATGTCTTCGTCTTCCCTGGTTCGTGTCTCGGGTATCAAAGCATTCGCAAATTTACCTGTAGAGCTGAAAACTTTATTTAACAAAAAACTCATCAGTGCGTAAGATAGTTTATTCCTTTACAGTTTTACATCCAATTAACATGAATGGAGTGCAATCGGTAACATATTCTTGGATGAATACATGTAAAGGTATGGAAAACGTGGAAGATTAACTTACACATGGACCAAGGAAAATGAAAATAAGCTCATAAGAATCGCAAAGTACAGGGTGATTATAATTAAAGATAAACTTTCAAAACGCTGTAGAAATAACACCACTGGTCAGAATGACGTCAAATTGCAACGGCATATTATCGGAGAAGGGGGAAAACATATGGCAGAAGAAAAAAAAAACAGTGTGAAAATTGATCAATAGATGGCGCTGTATGTGTCAGAATACGTAAATGAAATCACCTGTTATGCGCACGACCCGTTGAAGTTGTTATAACCACACCGGGTACACGGCCTTTCTTCCTTTCGCGTCTGCGACGTCCGCCGTGACTGTCTAGTGCAGGATCGCGTTCTGCTTGTAAAAGTGTATTACAAGAATGATGACTGTGCACACGTTGCTTTGCACAAGTTCCGGACACTGAAGGGTTTGAAAAAAGGCGTTGATCCGATGACTGCCGTGAGTCTGGAGAAAATGGTGTGCAGCCTGGTAGAGGGAAAAAACGAACTGATTCAAGGTCAGTGGGAGCAGTGGCCACAGCAATGCAGGAGGAGACGAGTGGTGGTGTGCAAATGTGTAGTGCACGGGGAATTGCCCGAGCATTGGACATGCCTGAGAGCACCGTGCGTAAAATCCTACGAAACATCCTTCTTTGCTACCCATTCAAAATTACCCATGTGCGCGAGTTGCTTCCTGTTGGCCTGCCAGCAAGAGAGACCCTTGCTTTAGAATTTCTTGCTCACTTGGAAGTGGACAATGATTGGCCGTGGAAGGTTTTGTGGACAGACGAAGCTCACTTCCATCTGATAGCATATGTCAATACACAGAACTGTCGAATATGGACAACGGAAAATCTACACGCACAGCAACCAGTACCACTTCATCCTGAAAAGGTAATTGTGTGGTGCGGGTTTAAGGCATCATTTATCACAGGGCCATATTTTTTCGAAGAGACAGGTGCTTCCAGCCCTGTTACCTGTACCGTCATTGGTAAGCTCTATGAGTGTCTTTTGAGCAACAACGTCATTCCAACTCTCCAACAGAGTGGATGCGTGGATGGGATCATTTTTATGCAAGACGGTGCACCTCATCACATCGTAAATCCAGTTAAGCAGCCGCTGAAGCTCAATTTCGGAAATGGTAGAATTATCAGCCGCCATTTCCCTACAGCCTGGCCGTCGTGATCACCTGATCTCAATCCGTGTGACTTCTGGCTGTGGGGCTATCTGAAAGATGTGTTCAGTGGTCCGATTGCAAACTTAGCTGCATTGAAGGCACGCTTGCGTAACAACGTGAACACGGAAACACTTCGATCAGTTGTGTAACATGCTGTTTCTCGATTTCAACTTGTTGGTGAAAACGGTGGACAGCATATTAAACATATTTTGCGCTAGTCACACGTAAATTAATAAACCGATCTGATTTTTATTTATGGTTCTTATGCGGTTTTTGGCCTCAGGACCGTCAAAAACCGATATGATTAATGCTTTTTATGCTGTGTTTGGTCTCAGGACAACTAAAAAGCGACGTGAGTAATGCTTTTTAAGCGGTTTTTGGCCTCAGGACACCTAAGAACCGGGTTTCCCCATCCAATGTGATATGACGTTGCCGTGATGGATGGGCTTACGTAACTAACAGTATCTTACCCGTTCACCCATGCACACTAAGTAGTTCAATTGGTTTAACGTCAAAAGTACACCTTAGGCATTGTTGTATGATTCATTTTTCATTTGTAGTAAACCACTATTAAATTATGATGCTTACCGTGCCATAGACTGGTACATTTTGTAACTATTTATTTTTCTTCTGCCATACGGTTTCTCCCTTCGCCGATAATATTCCGTTGTAACTTGACGGCATTCTGACCAGTTGTGTTATTTCTACAGCAGTTTGAAATTTTAATTATAATCACCCTGTATGTTCACACTTAATTTAATGTTCAGTAATTGAGAACAAGATAAAATATTTCATATGCAAATCCAGTTGTAAGTACCATGGGTCTTTGCATTACCATCCATATGCTATAAACGAAAGAAAACTATCAGCTATTGGTACTAACGATCAAAACGAATTTTTTTAGCTCAAAACGTTGGTTGATGAACAGTAATTTAAGCAACTTAAAATCTTGGATGATTGAAATAAAATCAGATATTGATCTCATGTTTTCTGAAAAGTTTTTGTACGAACGAAGATCTTGCTTTTTCCACGTTAACCTCCACTCCAATAATCTGGAATCCAAACAATCTACATGCACGTAAATGTAGAATACAAATGCGAACCAGCAACTATCTCATCAGTTATCACTATCCAGAACGAAGACAGTAAACTACACCAAATTTACTATCATAAGGCAAGCGTCTATACTACTAGTTAGAATCGGCAAGTCGACGCTGTTCCAGCGTTGTAAGAGCACAGCAGAAGAATGACGCTATATTTGTAGGCCACTATGCCACCCTAACCAATACTGCCGCCAGCCATCCTGTCAAAGCACGGACGACTTGCTAAGACATGACCCACAGTTTCCATCGCATTAGACGGATAAGTGACTACAGATACTTACAGACAGACAAGTACCTATCAACGCAAGCGCGAATATGCGACTCGAAAGGAGTTTCACGCAGATGTCTTTCAACATATATAATTATATGTTGTTGTGTATAGAAGTTAATTTGATTTATAATTTTGTTTCCTAGTACTCTAGTATCCCCCTTTTCTTCCTTACTAAAAAGATCTGACGATGACTTGGTAATGAGTCGATACTGGTAAAGGTGCCACTTGTTTGAATGATGCTGAAATCAGAATAAAAAAAAAATAGAAAATCGTCGTTTGCTGTAACTTTATTGAAATTTTTATTTTTTATTCACTTTACACGTCTAGCTCCGTAGCAAGAATTGAAGAGCAAACCTCCCTGGCCGTGGAACGGATCACTACATGAAATTAATCTTAGAGAAGTCCATAAGAGATAAAATGAAATTTTCTCGAATTCTGTGCCAACGACCAGCTCCTGAGTAGATATTAGTGTAATAAGCAATATAACACAGAAATTGGCTTAAATTTTTTCCCAGATTAGAACACTTGAACCACAAGGAAATTCTTCAGTTTAAACTTCAAAGTGCGGTGATTACGCCGAAGACTTTTTAATTGTTGTGGTAGTTTACTGAAAATGGATTCAGCAGAATACAGCACTCTTTTCTGCAAAAGAGTCAATCAGATGCGATCAAAATGCTTATTGCATTTTTCCCTAGCAAAATCTGATTCATAGCTGCTAATTCTTGGAAGAAAACTTATATTATTACATAAAACGAAGCTAAATAAAATAATTATATAATGAAAGGACTGTGTCAGAAATCCCAGACTGCAGAACGGGAATCGGCAAGAGATTCACGAACTGCCCATTTCTGAGCCAAAAACACTCTTTTTGAATGGGAAGAGTTATGTCAGAGTAAAATATTGTATGTCAAAGCGAACGAAAATAAGCAAAGCAGGCTATTGTCTTGTTGGACTTTTACTTATTCCAGATCTGTTCTAATAGTATATAGAGCATCATTCACTTTTTGAACAAGATCTTGAACATATGTTTTCCATGAAAACTTACCATCAATCTGAACACCTAAAACTTCAAATTGTCCAGACTCACTAATCATATGGCCTTTCTGTGTAATAAAAATGTCAATTTTTTGTGGAATTTTCTTAGAAACTGTAAATACTAAGCCTTACTGTGATTTAACGTGAATTCAATTTTTACGAGCCACGAACTTATGTCTTAAACTGCATTATTTGATATATTGCGTATGTTTCACTCAACAGCTTCCAGTACCCAGCGAGTATCTTTCGTTACAGTCCTCATATTTGAGAATAATGTACATCTACATGTATACCCCTTAAATCAGGATACGGTGCATGGTGGAGCATACATTGTACCACTTTCTTAGCCTTTCTCAATAGTTTCTCTCGAAAATAAAGACTTGCATGTCGACCGAACCTACCGGTAACAAATCTAGCAGCACGCCTCCTACTTGCTTGGATGCGTTCCTTTAATCCTACCTGATGAGGATTCCAAACACTTGAACAGTACTCAAGATTGTGTAATACAAGTGACCTGTATTCAACCTGCTTTACAGATGTGCCACATTTTCCTAGAATTCTCCAAATAAACCGAAATCGTCCATCGCCTTCCCTGCAATCGACCTTATGGGCACTTTCTGTTTCGTACCGTTTTGCAACGTTTCACCTAGATATTAGATCGTGATTGTCTCAAGAAGTACATCATTAACATTGTATTCGAACGGTTGACAATTGTTTTCCTCACTCATCTGTATTAGCTTACATTTTCTACGTTGGAGTAAGCCACCGTTAATCTCACCAAATAGAAATTTTGTCTAAGTCATCATGTATCTTCCAAAACCCACTTGTTGACATTTTCTCGTACACTACAACGCCATTAGCAAATAGACGCCGACTGCACTATCCGACAAATAGTTTATCTATGTAGCGAACGAGAGCGATCCTATGTCACTACCCTGGAGCATTCTTGACGATATCCTAATCTCTGATGAACACTCGACGGCCAGGACAACTTACTAGGTCATTACTTTAAAGGTCTTTGAGCCACTCTCATATCTGATAACCTATTCTGTATGGTTGGAGGTTCGTTAACAATCTGCATTGGGACACTGTGTCAAACACTGCGGAAATCTAAGAAGACGAAATCTGCGTGTTGTCTTTCATCAATAGTGAGCAGAATATTGTCGAGCAAAGTGAAAGCTGCGTTTCACCCTAGCGATGCTTTCTAAATATGTGCTTATATATAGACAGAACCTTTTCATCCTAAAGGAAAATTTTTATATTCAAACTTAGAATAAGCTCAACATATCTGCAACGTCTATATTGATCTGTAATTTTGAAGGTCCGCCTACGGTTTTTTTTCCAGTCGCTTTCTTTCCCACTAGGCGAAAGAATCACGATAAATATAATATATATATAAGGGGCCTATGATAAAGAGGACTCCGTGAAAAGCCGACCTAGGATTCCTTCCGGACTTATCGACTGATTTTTTTTAACTCTTTCAGTTGCTTCTCAACAAAATAGGTCCCTGTTTCTACGTCATCCGTGCGACAGTGAAATATGGTACGTCCATACGATCCCCTTGCGTAACTTATTTAAACGCGCATCTTAAGACTTGAGCTTCCGTTTTGCTGTCTTCTGTTGCCACACCAGAGTGGACAACGACTGACTGAATAAAAGCTTGTAAATCTTAAATATTTCCGCAGAATGTGTTCACAACTATTTCACAAAACAGTGGCATCTGTTACGCTGGAAGTTGCCTCGGCAGCAGAGCCCGTGGGCGAAACAAGCGATGCTTGAGGATCCCCATGCGACGTGCCAGTGGCCCCATCGCCGCTGCACCCAAACGGAGAAGCCTACAGATTGCTGACAATGTCCAGCAAATAAATAAATAAATATAAACTATCTCTGTTGCCTTTTAGCCACGGATTGGCGATATCAAACCAGTAAAGGATACAAACAAAAGTTACTATACTCATACTGTCACTGATAACACTTCACACAACAAATGCGAATGTGAGTGGTTCCTTTATTATATTCAGAACTAAGTGTCTCCGGTGCTGCAAGTGACGTTAATCCACCCTAGAAAAACTACGTGCTACAAAGAAAAGAGAAAATAAGTCCCCATTAAAAAAATAAAATCCTAACATCCAGAAGCCAGTAAATGTAAAATGCAGTACCTCAAATATTCACAAAATATTTCGATTTCCACTATATAGTGAAACAGTTACCGTCCTAAACCAAATTCACTCGAAGATTCATAAATTCCACGTCCTTGATGCTGCCCAGAACTCAGAGTCCGAAAAGTACCATGGAGAGACGGTCTCTAAATCGTCACAGGTTCCACACTTTTCAACATAAAAAAATTGGCACTTTTTGACCAGCTTTCACATTCGACCTAATGTACCATCTTCTGTTACGCGTGCCAAATTCAAACGAACGCAGAAACTCCAAGATTGGCGACCTTTTACGGAAGTTCGGAATTAGCGCGGACATGTATGCGAGATGCTTATAATATTTGTCCCGAAACCTGGCAAAAAATCCAAAGTAATTCCGGTCGTATATAAAGTACGCTAGCGGCAAGACATAGTCAATGTCTTCTCTGCCCTATGACAATGGAAATACTATCGACGACAATGCTGCAAAGGCAGAGTTATTAAACACAGCCCTTCGAAATTTCTTCGTCGGTGAAGACAAAGTAAATATTCCAGAATTCGAATCAAGAACAGCTGCCAACATGAGTAATTTAGAAGTAGATATACTCGAGTAGTGAAGCAACGAAATAACCTCTGGTCCAGACAGTATACCGATTACGTTCCTTTCAGAATATGCTGATGCATTAGCTCCATACTTAACAAGCACATACAACTGCTCTTTCGACGGAAGGTCAATTCCCAAAGACTGGAAAGTTGCACAGGTCACACCAATATCCAAGAAAGGTAGTAGAAGTAATCCAATAAATTACAGGCTCATATCATTTTCGTCGATACGCAGCAGCATACTGGAACATATATTGTGTTCGAACATTATGAATTACTTAGAAGAGAACGGTCTATTAACATACAGTCAACACAGATTTAGAAAACATCGCTCTCATGGAACGCAACTAGCTCTTTACATACACGAAGTGTTTAGTGCTATTTACAAGGAATTTCAGATTGATATCGCGCTTCTAGATTTCCAAAATGCTTTTGACCCTTTACCACACAAGCGACTTGTAGTGAAACTGCATGCTTGCGGAATATCGTTTCAGTTATGTGACTGGATTCGCGATTTCCCATCATACAGATCACAGTTCGTAGTAAATGACGGGAAGTCATCGAGTAAAATAGAATTGACTTCTGGCGTTTCCCAAGGTAGTGTTATAGGCCCTCTGATGCTCCTTATCTACATAAACGATTTAGGAGATATTCTGAGCAACCGTCCTAGTTTGTCTGCAGATGACGCTGTCATTTATCGTCTAGTAAACTCATCAAATGATTACGAAAATTGCAAAACGATTTAAAAAAGATATCTGAATGGTGCGAAAATTGGTAATTGACCCTAAATAATGAAAAGTTTGAGGTCATCCACATGAGTGCTAAAAGAAATCCGTTAAACTACGGCTACACGATAAATAAGTCAAATATAAAGGTCACGAATTCAACAAAATGCCTTGGAATTACAATTACGAACAATTTAAATTGGAAAGAAAACATAGAAAATGTTGCAGGGAAGCCAAACCAAAGACTACGTTTTATTGGCAGGACACTCAGTAGACGCAACAGGTCTATTAAAGAGGCTGCCTACACTACGCTTGTCCGCCCTCTTTTGAGGTACTGTTGCGTGGTCTGGTATCCTTATCAGATTGTATTGACCGAGTACATCGATAAAGTTCAAAGAAGAGCAACAATTTTGTATTAGCGCGAAATTGGGGAGAGATTGATACTGACATGATACAGAATTTGGGATGGACGCCATTAAAACAAACGCGTTTTTCGTTGCAGCGGAATCTTCTCAAGAAATTTCAGTCTCTAACTTTCTCCTCCGAATGCGAAAATATTTTTGTTGGCGTCGACCAACAGAGGGAGAAACGACCGTCATTATAACATAAGGGAAATCAGAGCTCGCACGAAGAGACAGAGGTGTTCGTTTTTACCCCACGCTGTTCGAGAGCCGAATAATAGAGAATTATTGTGAAGGTGGTTCAATGAACCCTGTGCCAGCCACACTGCTGGTAAACAATCCAATTTGTTCTAAAATTAGCATTCTCTCCATGCTTTGCCTGCGCACGCTTATTTCATGTGTGTTTCACACACTAACTGTCTAATTCCTTGTTTTACGGAATGGGATTCCGGAGAGGACGTTAATGGTGGTATTTCGCCGCGTAGCATGACCTTTGTCTCCGAGACACTAGAACAAAATTACTGACTCGCTGCAGTGGTCATCCTCGCGGCTTAGTTGATGCATTGTACGACACAAATACGAAGCCTATTTCGTTGCATACTATTACAGTATTCCATGTCGGCTAAATACAGCAAAGAAGTACCAACAGATCATTTTCGGACATTTTTACTTGTCGGCCATTCTCATCCCCGTCCCAACCCCTAGGAACAGTATGGGATGTCTTATTACTACAGTACTTTTGTACAAATAACTTGTATATACCAAATATGGTTCAAATTTCTCCAGACGTTCGTACGTTTTGCTTCCATATCACCCCTTTTTCATCTCGCCCCCCAGCTTTGTGGCACGTAGTTGGTTCCTGGTCCTTTATAGATGGGGAAATGGTATGTGTATCAAGTTTACTGCAATCGGTACACTGGCTTAGGAGGAGATGTATAACGTACGTTCTGTACATACACAGATACACACACACACACACACACACACACACACATATACATATATATATATATATATATATATATACAGGGTGGTCCATTGATAGTGGTTCAAATGGCTCTGAGCACTATGCGACTTAACTTCTGAGGTCATCAGTCGCCTAGAACTTAGAACTAATTAAACCTAACTAACCTAAGGACATCACATACATCCATGCCCGAGGTAGGATTCGAACCTGCAACCGTAGCGGTCGCCCGGCTCCAGACTGCAGAGCCTAGAACCGCACGGCCCATTGATAGTGACCGGGCGAAATATTTCACGAAATAAGCATCAGACGAAAAAACTACAAAGAACGAAACTTGTCTACCTTGAAGGGGGAAACCAGATGGCGCTATGGTTGGCCCGCTAGATGGCGCTGTCATAGGTCAAACGGAAATCAACTGCGTTTTTTTTTAATAGGAATCCCCATTTTTTATTACATATTCGTGTAGTACGTGAAGAGATATGAATGTTTTAGTTGGACCACTTTTTTCGCTTTGTGACAGATGCCGCTGTAATAGTCAGAAACGTATAAGTACGTGGTATCACGTAGCATTCCGCCAGTGCAGATGGTATTTGCTTCGTGATACATTACCTGTGTTAAAATGGACCGTTTACCAATTGCGGAAATGATCGATATCGTGTTGATGTATGGCTTTTGTGCCAAAATGCCCAACGGGCGTGTGCTACGTATGCTGCTCGGTATCCTGGACGACATAATCCAAGTGTCCGGACCGTTCGCCGGATAGTTACGTTATTTAAGGAAAGACACTTGTGAAACGTCAACCACGACCTGCAACAAATGATGATGCCCAAGTAGGCGTTTTAGCTGTTGTCGTTGCTAATCCGCACATCAGTAGCAGACAAATTGCGCGGGAATCGGGAATCTCAAAAACGTCGGTGTTGAGAATGCCGCATCAACATCGATTGCGACCGTACCAAATTTCTATGCACCAGGAATTGCATGGCGACGACTTTGAACGTCGTGTACAGTTCTGCCACATGGTACAAGAGAAATTACGCGTTCTATTTAGTGACGAAGCGTCATTCGACAACAGCGGTAACGTAAACCGTCATAATACGCACTGTTTGGCAACGGAAATTCCACGATGGCTGCGACAAGTGGAACATCAGAGACCTTGGCGGGTTAAGGTATGGTACGACATTATAGGATGAAGGGTAATTGGCCCCCATTTTATCTATGGCAATCTAAATGGTGCAATGTATGCTGATTTCCTACGTAATGTTACACCGATGTTATTACAAGATGTTTCACTGCATGACACAATGGCGATGAACTTCCAACATGATGGATGTCCGGCAAATAGCTCGCGTGCGGTTGAAGCGGTATTGAATAGCATATTTCATGACAGGTGGATTGGTCGTCGAAGCACGATACCATGGCCCGCACGTTCACCGGATCTGATGTCACCGGATTTCTTTCTGTGGGGAAAGTTGAAGAATATTTGCTGTCGTGATCCACTGACAACTACTGACAACATGCGTCAGCGCATTGTCAACGCATGGGCCTACATTACGGAAGGCGAACTACTCGCTGTTGAGAGGAATGTCGTTACACGTATTGCCAAATGCATTGAGGTTGACGGACATCATTTTGAGCATTTATTGCATTAATGAGGTATTTATAGGTAATCACGCTGTAACAGCATGCTTTCTCAGAAATGATAAGTTGACAAAGGTACATGTATCACATTGGAACAACCGAAATAAAATGTTCAAACGTACCTGCATTCTGTATTTTAATTTAAAGAACCTACCTGTTACCAACTGTTCGTCTAAAATTGTGAGCCATATGTTTGTGACTATTACAGTGCGATCTATCACAAAGCGAAAATAGTGGCCTAACTAAAACATTCATATTTCTTTACGTACTACACGAATATGTAATAAAAATGGGGGGGGGGGTTCATATTTAAAAAACGCAGTTATCTGTTTGACCTATGGCAGCGCCATCTAGTGGGCCAACCATAGCGCCATCTGGTATATATTTATATAATATACATACAATTATTTTTATAAACCTATAGATGCAAATATCCATGAATAGATGGTATCGATTATAGCACCCAGTCTCATATCAAGATTCGTGTTATACGGTGTCAGTCAGCTTCATACTTTCTTCATATTTGTACGACTAACATTACAGGGGATACAGGTCAAAGACTGTGATGTGTATGTAGTGGAGATGGTTAATAGAGATAGCCAGACATCTACAAGAAGATAATACATTCATAAACTTATTTAAGCTACGTAACTTGATGAATGATATATATATATATATATATAAAACTTCGTGTAGCTGTAGGTTCTTCTTACGTGCTGATGTATATACAATGAGAGTAATGCTCTTGATTGAAACAAGTAGTCTTCAATGCTAATACATTTAAATACTCCCCGATTGTTATTAATTTTAGTAGCGTCGTGCTACAACGTTGTATTGTCCTCACTGCAGTCTTCTGTACTAATGTTGATGAGTCTATAGATGCTTTGAATCTGGGGAAAAACTCAGTGCGAGAGCTTAAAAAGAAGGGCCGGCCAATCAGAATTGCAAGCAGTGGTGTCATGTCAGTTCAGTATCCTCTGGTGGCGTGTGTGCTTCGCGCCCGCAGTCTGAGCCGGCGAGTGATCCAGTATGCCCTGTGACGCTCTGGTAGGAGAATTAAAAGTGCCATCACTCACGTAGCTGTGAGCTGCGCGTTAGGTGCGGTCGACGAAGGAGCCATCGATACTGCAGATTGCGTCTTACTTTGCAACCTATGAAAACACAAAGAAAATTTCCTATGGAATACCACTATGTTGTTTGCTTCATTATATTTTACGCCATATATGTCGTTGAGTTAAATAGCAGTTTTAGTACTTGTTGGCTAAATGAATATGGGTAAAATAAGTATCATAATATATATTGGTAGCTAATGCAGTGATCTATCAGTTTTTGCACGGCAATTATTTATTTTCATATAATTATCATATTTATATTAATTTACCCACATATTACTGCTAAAGTGTTACTCATAAAATGGAGGCTTTAATACTCACAATTTCGGTGGAAAACTCTCTATTGCAAAGCATGGCCGGATTTTGTATATGACTGTCGGCTGACCTTGTGTCCTTCACTCTGATACTTCATCTTTGGTGACTCATCCGAGTCAGCTATTATGGAATCGCACTATAGCGTTTGTTAAGCGCTGTTGGGCTGAGCTAGCCCTTGGTCTAGCCCATCCGGTCTGCCGAGCGCTGTTGGCAAGCGGGGTGCCTCAGCCGTTGTGAGGCAAACTGAGAGCTACTTGATTGAGAAGTAGTGGCTCCGGTCTCGTAAACTGACATACGGCCTGGAGGGCAGTGTGTTGACCTCATGCGCCCTCCATGTCCGCATCCAGTGACGCCTGTGGGCTGAGGATGACACGGCGGCCAGTCGGTACCGTTGGGCCTTCATGGCCTGTTCGGACGGAGTTTTAGATTTACTATAGCGTTTAGGTGGGAGTCCGAGTGACTTCACGTCAGAACCAATGCTTGCCGTTCTGACAGCTCTGTTTGTGTCAACCGAATCTACCGATACCGGATGTCAGTTTCGTCCTGTAATGTTATAGTGTGTGACACAATACGTGCGCAAATAGTAAAGGAGATAAACGCTGATTTTTTTAGCGTCTATATTACTTTTTGGCAAGAAGGCTGTGGTGACAAACTCTCTATGGCTTAGCTCGAGGTATATGTTAAAATGAAAGGTGGCAGTTTGGCATTGAGTTCGTGGAGCGGCATCGAAGACATGTCCCGGCAGCTGCATAGCAGGCGCGCTCATGAATTCCCACAAAGCGTGCCCATTGAATATGTAATGTCACAAACGACAGTTCGCACTGTGATGGTTGGGCCACTGCAGTCATTGCGAGGATCTGTGGTCCAGTTCCGAGATTCTTCTTCTTTTCTTCTTCTTCTTCTTATTATTGTCATTGTTATTGGTGATTGCATTCCTCATCGGATATCAGCCGCAACCTTTCCCGATTTTTTACGTCTTTTTGGAAGAGGTCAACAATCTTCCCGTCGTTGCTAATGTTGCCCTGACGTTTCTGCTCATGTCATCCACACAGTTACCTAGCTTCGATTTCCTTATTGTGCAAGACGGTCTAAGCTCTCAAAATGTGTCCGCACCAATGGCCTCCCTTTGTTTCTCTGCCATGGCGAATGTATTAAATCCTTGGCAGACACTGCAGTAAGTGATACGATCAGTTTCTGAAATTCACGCTAGCGAACGGACAATACTCAGTTTCGCGGATGGAGATGTCTTTCGGGGACTGTTGTTATCGCTCTGTATTCGTATCCATGGATGCACCAGGACAAACGATTATACTGTCTACATCATCTTTAACTTGTCTTTCTTTTTTGTCACATATTGCTTACCTGAGTGAAACTTCCTTTCAGATTCAAATTATAGGCCGAACCAGGACTCTAACCCGTAAGTTTTACATTACGCAGGCACATGCTCCTCCACAATGACTTACATATTTCTTCCCAGTGCTTCTCTTCCATTTGCCTACTCTCCTGTATTTTGCGCTACTGAAGAGAGGACGTTTGGGAAAATGGCTTAGCCGCAACCAACAACTTGGTTCTTTGTAATAACCTTTCTTCCAGGAATGCTAATCCCGCAAGATGCAATGACTTTGTAATAACCTTTCTTCCAGGAATGCTAATCCCGCAAGATGTGCTGGAGAAATTCTGTGAAGTTTGAAAAGTACTCCATCTGAGCAAAAATATCCGGAAAGCTGCTACTGGACATTAATATGCTGTGTGCTGAACCTTCACCTTTATGACGGCTAAAACTCCATTAGGGACGCTTTCAACGAGGTGTCTCACTGTCTGTTGAGGACTGGCAACCCATTCTTCCTCAACATCTGAAACCGAAGGGGGAAGTGATGTTAGACGCTGGGGTCTCGAGAAAAGTCGACGTTCTAGAGTAGCACAATGGTCCACGTGTGTAGATGATCTGAAGATGGCAATTTAGCTTGCCGAAACTACTTGTCTACAGCTATAGTTCATGAGACGTGGGCAAGTAAGCTTCTCTCGTAAAAAATATTACATTATTCATCTCAGGAGTGTTCTGTCTGTTCTAGATCGGGACCCTGGGCAGTACAATCCATTATAGTAATGTTACTATCCATAAACATTGTCACCGAGAGAGGTGGCGCAGTGGTTAGCACACACTGGACTCGCATGGTTCCTTTGAAAGGGCACGGCCGGTTTCCTTCCCCGTCCTTCCCTAATCCGATGAGACCGATGACCTCGCAGTCTGATCTCCTCCACCACAACAACCCAACCCAACCCATAAACATTGTCAACAAATCATTGTATTCAAACTGTCCCTCCACTGTACACAGAATACATTACTGTAAAATGTGTTGTATCCTTCTTTGCTCACACACGACGGCAGATCACGTTCTCCGAACATTTGCCAAACCCAAAACCTTCCATCGGATTGCCAAAGGAATAGCGTGATTGATCACCCCAAACCACTCATTTCCTGTCATCCACTGTCCAGTGAAGTTCTTCTTTGCACCATCTCGAGCGCCGCGTAGCACTGACTACAGAAACACTTGGCTTAATAGAAGCTGCTCGAGCACTGTACACCCGTTCTTTGTAACTCTCTACACGCAGTAATTTTGCTGGAGGGACAGCTGGTAGCACTTTGAAACTCACGAATGAATCCTTCTGCTGATTTATTTGATTTTTCACTACCATCCTCCTCAATGCGCGACGATCCGTGTCCGTCAGGAACATGAGGTCTGCTTGCTCCTGATTTATCTGTGGTGCTTCCTTCGCGCATCCACGTCACAATCACATTATCAACAGCCGGCCTGGGCTGCTTTAGAAGGGCTGAAATGTCCATAACGGTTTTGTTACTCAGGTTCATCCGATGACTAGTCCACGTTCGAAGTTAATGAGCCCTCTGACCTGTCCTGCTGTTACTACTTCTATACACAATACTCCCGCTTCACTGGCGAGACCACCTCGACTGGCGTGGGAGGGGGACGGCGGCTGGGGGGGGGGGGAAGGGGAGTCCGTGAGTCGTGTGTTGTTAATGCTCTCCTACATTTCGCTGCGACAGGCGAAGGTTCCTGTTTTCAGTCCCGGACCAACAGATAGCTTTAATCTGTGAGGAAGGGAAATTTCAAATCAGCGTACGCTCCTCTGCAGAGTGAAATTTAATTCTACGTCCAGACTGCTTTACCTGTCTTAGTTTTTCACTGTTAGCCTTCTCTTGTCACATAGTACTCCAGTGACATCTCACCGCCGCATCGAAAGTGTTTTATGTATCTTATTTCTTGTGCCACCATTTATTAATAGGATCAACAATATGTTTTAATCTAGTGTTTAGCACGTTCCATCTGTATGAACTGCAGTCGTTCCGTTAAGACGCTAGCAATTTAGTAAACATTTCATTTTTAAGTTCCCACACAAGGGGTACACATCCGACGCAGTATTTACTCTGTAACATATCGCACTCATCGCATGAAAATATTTTAATGATTGCTTTGAAAATGACATTTATCTTCGGTACCGGTATCTGTGCTAAAATTACTTCTAACACTGATTAAAGCTACTGTTGAGCCAGAAGCCTTAGCGGAACCTCACCGTTTGCTGATAGCTTCCGATCACAAAATGAAATTTTCTACTGTATGTTTTTCATAATGTACGTCCTTGGTGACAAATCTCCTTGCATTTGGAAACAGTACGAAAGTATTAACAGCAAAATAAATGCTTGTCGAAGCTGCTCGAAAATCAGTAGAGGGACGACCACCGCTGTGTGCTGAAATATATAAGTTTTATAATACTCTACAGCTACAAAATGTATCACTAATGTAATTTTAATTTTTCAAAATGAGACAGTTTGATTCTGTATTAAACATATTGGGGAAACATGTGTTCAGGCCACATGCTGTCACACTTAGAGTTACTATACTGTGAACATTCCAGTTATTTATCAAACTCTATGTAAATATGTTTCACTTAGCACAAAATTCAGAATAAATTGTTTCATACTGTTACCGGCAGAGTTACAAGAATACCAACAGCACAAACTGTATTAAAAAGACTTGTGGAAGTAATTTTGGAACTGTATATACAAAATGATTGTCTCTTGTCCAGCAAATATCTTCCCTACTCCTGAGACAGCAACTAAAACAGGAGGTGGACTCCCTAGTTTCAGCACGTACACCTGTTTAAGGCAGTAATTTATATCCGTTTGATTCGTTAATATATGTATGGAGCAACCTAACTGGCCTACTCTGCGAGCCATTACAACTATGCTTCGTGGTACTTCCATTTTACAAAGAACAAGCACGAAATATTGCCGTTTTTACTGGAATATATGTTGACCGAATTTGTAGCAAGTTTAGACATCGGACTGTTCAGCTAGACCACACATTTGCAACGGCGGATTATGGTCTTAAAAAAAAATCTCAATGTTATCAGTAATGGCATATTTCATTACCAAAAATTCCCCCAAAGTTCCCGAATAAATGTAAGGTTTGACTGAAAAGTACATAATTATGGTCACTGCGCCCACTTTTCATTTTTTTCTTGTTAACAGAATATAGAATGATGCCATACATTAAGTTTCAATCCTTCCTAAGGTCGCGTACCCAAACTGTTAGAGAAATTAATTCGTACGGCACCAAATGAATCTCCTTCGCTATTTGTGATAAAACTGTACGTATCAAAATGGGTGCGAACTCTTCAGGTATTGTATGTATTTCTTTCTTTATCGTTATAGACAAAGGAAAAGTAAGCATATGAGCATAATCTTTTCTTTTTCATATTGATCGTCGGGAAGGTAATGAAGTCTCTAGAGACATCTTCTTAACAGATATTGATTAAAATGGCTAAAAGAATCTTTGGTGGCACAGTTGATTCAGCCATCGCTACACTATCTGAAGGAAGGAAAATAATTCACATGTGTGTAATAGAATTGAAAGTGAGGCTGTACCACGTTTGTGTTCACTGTCTTAGCTACGACGATAAAAAAAATCTAGAAAACAAAATACACGAATACACCAGTTATGTCTCCTGCTATCTCGCGAAAACTCTTTCATTTCATGCGTCACTGTCATCTTTATTTGAAATCGGAAGTAGCGCTGGTATGCATTAGAACTTCGTAGACACCGTGAAATAGGGTTTATTCTTGCCAGAAATTAAATTTCGACTAACTTGCGCGGGTCTCGTGTGCACCATTTATTTTCATTACTTAGACTTTACTACAGTGAAGAAGCGTGTCCTGGAATATTGCGGGATGGAGAAAGTATTGCTCGGACTGTAATGTGCATGATAAGGCAGGCAACTGTTACTTCTTAAAATTACTGGAGAAAATGTTTATCTTCATTGTTCGCGTGCAACACGACTTGAAGTTTTGCCGGCCTTACTTACCTTCTGGTACTGTCGGGCTGTCGTGTTCAGTAGTAGTTAAGTGAGGCCACCATTATGAGGTATAAACCACGCTTCGAGTACTACATCGACATGTTTGCGTCTCTTGTAAAATATGGCGTGCCGCCATTCAACTATTAAACAGATTTAGATTTATTCTTTTTTTAATTAAAAAGTCATCTGCCTAGGTTTAAAAGCAGTTTGAAATGTCACTAATGGTAAGTGGCCAGATCGCTGGAGGAACTGACAAGGACACTGCTCGGTGTCGTCAACCGCAATGCGGCTAGATAAACACTTTTTGAAACCAGTTTTTGCACGAAACGTACATTCTGTTTGCGTCCGCAGCCAGCTATTCGGGGCTTGTTAATACTGACTCAGTGGTGGAAGCACCAGCAGGCGCAACGATGATCGTACCAGTTATAAGCAATCTGTAATGGACCAAGTGAAAGCGTAACACACCAACATAAACGAAGAAAGTCTTACCTCCTGAATCTGAATTACGAATTTTGTACCTAAAAAACATTAAAGCACTTGACTGATTATTCAACGAGCGTTACGGAAGCCAGCTTAGTGTTAATTCGGAAACCCGAGTGATATGTTGTGGTACTGATATATTATATTACCTATACCTTAAAGGTCTGTTAAGGGGAAAGAGGTAATTAGAACCTTCCAGAACAATATATCTTAATCTAATTTGCATATCTTGTCTTTCGTGGCAGAACTCTACATTTTAAGGTAGATTTAAACTTCAGGTCGTATCGTGTAGCCACTTAGATGACAAACCACTGCCTGCATAATTCAGAAATCTCTGTTCTTATCCTGGTTCGGTTCTATAGAGTCCTCAGTCAGGAAGGGTTATACCAGTGTACGCTTCACTGAGGAATAATTACGTCTCAGGCGTAATCAAATATTTCAGCGAAGGTACACATCTCATATCATACACTCACGTCTTCGGAACCAGGTCATGTCCGTACTAAAAACGTCGGCCATAACAACAAACGATATTTACAATAGTACTTACGCATTTCAAAGCTAAGGCGTTGCTTTATATACTGGTCATAGCGAAAGCCGTTACGTTTGTTACACTGCCATGCTCTTTTTTTTTTGTAATGCTTTAGTATTTGTGTTTCACATTAATTACCTCTAGATGTAACTTACTTTTTTTGTTCACAGCTGATTCTTGCAAGTCGTGCATACTTAATAACAGTACACTTGTGAACAGGAAATTCACTAATACGTCTGTAAGGAATTAATGTTTCTGGGGGTGGGGAGCGGGGCACTCGCTAAGGCTGTCTGTTGCGTGCGTAACAGCGATTCAGAAATTAAAGGAGCATTTGCTCCCATGGACAGATAATACTCCATGAAAACTGTAATTATACACATTTAATGGAGCGTAGCACGTAATCGTTGCTAGTATGTGCTGTTTTGGTGCGATGTTGGTCACGAAGCCAGGACACTATGTTAGTACTAAAAATACTAAGGGAATTTGTGGTACGTTCTATGGGACCAAACTGCTGAGGTCATTGGTCCCTAGAAAATATTAAGGCTGGCAATGGTTGCAAATAAGTCTTACACTGTTTTAGAGGTAGAGGGAATATTGTACAAATTGTAAATTTATAAATTTATATCAACAGGATTTCCAGATGAAACGGAATAAATCGTCGTGGGTCTGACTCGTCATTTTGAACATTTTTACGCATAAACCGCTACAGGTGCACGGAAAAAATATATGTTATATTAATGTATGTGTGTGTGAGAGAGAGAGGGTGTGTGTGGTGTGAGTGTGTGTGTGTGTGTGTGTGTTTGTGTGTGTGTGTGTGTGAGAGAGAGAGAGAGAGAGAGAGAAGTAAAAGTTAGCCTTCTCAGAAATGAATCACTAGTATCATTCATAGCATTGTCTCACCTGCCTCTGATGACCGGCAGCTAGAATAGAGGCCATTGTCTTCGTTTCTCTTTTGTATTTCGATAGATATGTTGGTATCATAAGACCAGTGATTAGTTAACTCATAATTCATCGCCATCATTTCTATAGATGAACTGTTCTTCATCGAATTAGCTTTTCCTTGAAAATTTCATTCGGTTGGCTAGAGATGTATATTACATAAATGCCTTCAGCATTGATAAACATCTTTTAACTTCCGTATCTCTTCGAGTGACATTAGGTATTTTCATATGACAACACGACAATAACACTGAACAATCTCCGCCTCTTATCTGCACAGACCTACGAGTGAGAGGTACTTTACCAGAAAAGTGCATTGTATATATTATTTTACGTACTAAGTGTCCAAAGCATTGCCGTTTGGGTTATCATTGTTTGGTGTGGCTTCTCCCTACGGCAAATATATGCCCGTTTTATCACTTGGACGATTTGTGGGTGAAGACACTGCAAAAAATTTACGTATTCAGTTCAGAAGCCATGATACTTCATTACAAAGCCACATCACAACTACCCCTTTACTGCAACGCGCAAACGACGTACACTTTCCTTCAGGAATTGTTTCTGTGCGTTTTAAAGTCCTGTAGTGGAGCAGACCTGCTGGAATATACGGAACAGAGATTATCCTGGACGTGTCGCCCCAGTTAATGGTTGTAAAAAATTGTAAGTACATAATTCTCTGTTTCAATATTTGTTTCTGCTTCACTTTTTCTAATAAAAAAGCCGCTACACACTTGTTACGCGGTGAATTGGTGTGACAATCAGAACACATTATTTCTCGAAAGAAACACCGTATTCCACGTTTTCCAATATATACACCTACAATTAAATCTCATACGTTGTGCCATTGTGACTATGATATTCACACTTGCTATTCCAATGACTATATGTGTAGCCAGAATTACACTGGTATGATATTAAGAGGTGCATCAAAGGTTTTGAGGTTCCTTTGAGAAAGGTTTTGCTTTCTAATTAAATTTACGTGTAGCTTTGACACAGAATTCAGTAGAACATGAAGTGCTGTCGATATGAAGTCGCACGTTGTTGAGTTGTTCTGGGAACG
This sequence comes from Schistocerca cancellata, assembly GCF_023864275.1. Taxonomy (NCBI): domain Eukaryota; kingdom Metazoa; phylum Arthropoda; class Insecta; order Orthoptera; family Acrididae; genus Schistocerca; species Schistocerca cancellata. The sequence goes on along the minus strand of NC_064630.1, from coordinate 319,336,944 downwards.
CTGATAAAGATGATGATGATGATGATGAGTAAAGTTCAGGACTAATGACAACTGACACTCCAAGGGGACATTCCGTCATTCACGTACAATGAGTTTGAGGAATTCGAGGCATAACATTTACAAAGAAAAACTCGAGAGCTGAAGTTGGCCCTTGTTTAATAGTAGCCAACTAACTTGGTGGAACAGATAGTTTTGCCTCTTGTGTTTCACTCATCCTCCGCGATATGCCTGCGACAGTTACCGTGAACTGGCATATGTCATTCGGTATGTCGATTAGTGACTACGTCAGTGTAACGGGAAGATTTGGTTGCATTAAAAAGTGAGGTATGGTAATTTTCCGGAGATGATCAGTATTGCAAGCCAGGAGTACCGCGATGGCCGTGTAACCGCCGATTGATTTCCTGTGGGACGTGCGCCTGGCGTTGTCAAACACCATGATTGGCTTGTTTCCCCGTAGACTAGGCGGCTGGGGCTGCAGTTGGATAATCTTTGACAACAATTTGGTTTGAATTCGTCATTGATAAAGCAGTACAAGCTAATCGTAGCATCGCATGAGGCCGCTACGTATGGTTTAGACGTTAAAGTATTAGTTTAGCAAGAGCATTCCTTGCAGGGAAAGCGACTATTAAAATTAAGTTTTTGAAAATAGGCACGAGTCACACTTCGTATATTTTTATTAACCGGTTTCGCTCTTAAAATGAAGAATAGCGTCATCAAAGTATACACTGTAAAAGATAACGGTTAAGATAATACGGAAAATTTGCATTGACTTACATCGTAAGCTTTCAATTGGTTTCGAAAAATTTCTCGTCATGTAACATCTACTGAGCAAAACTGACTGACGGTTGGTCCTGTGTTGCGTATATGAACAATGTCACGAAATAAAACTTTTAACTTCATTTGAAATAAAGAAAATGAATCTAATTAAAAACAGAGACTAACTGCAATGCTCAATGAAAACTGTATAACTAAAACTCAGTACTGCGACGGTCGGCGGACGGGAATCGGGCTGCAAATGGCTGTCGCCATCTAACTCGGGGATGATCTCCTATCCTTTCTATAGCCAGACACGTGCACTTAACACTCGCTAAAGTGCATAAATAAAATACCCTACTGACCGACAAGTACAAATGTTAACCAGTGTACAGTCTCGGACGCTGATGTCAAATGGCGAATCAAATGTGTGTGTTAAGTTCATTAAAATTCACAAGTTTTTATTGATAAGTAAATACAGTTCACTGGTGGTATCTTCCACGCAGTTACACGTCGTCTTAATTATTGCTCTACCCCCCCCTCCTCCAATAGCGATAATGAACACGCTATAAATTTTAATAAAAGTTGTTAAACGCTGAAGAACATCAGTTGACATTTAGCACATCAATCAATTCGCTTAAACACGGCATCATCCTCATGACCTAAAGTTCACTCGACACTAGCGCGAATTCCTAAGTATCGGGTGTCAAAAAATATTAAAAGCCTCGACTGGTTAATACACCATTAAAGTCCAGTGGCTGTCTTTCAGAATCAATCAAAATAATTAGAGTCCGACCTGACCGGATCAGAAACTAGGTCCAGTTGGTATCCCAAAACACACTTCGGAATGCTCAAAAATAGAGTCGAACAGTAGCGCTTCAGCGGCTAAGTATGGCGGCACTTGTATGGAAACAGAGTCCACAGCTACGATTTTGCAGCAAAGTCGCGTTTGCTTTTCAAAAACCAAAAGAAACAAAAGCGTGAAAATCCAAGTTCCTACTGTGTTCCACACTGAAAATATCCTGAATCCGGATTCGCTGCAAAAGATTTTATCTTCCGTTTTGCCGAGCGGTTCTAGGCGCTTCAGTCTGGAACCGCGAGATCGCTACGGTCGCAGGTTCGAATCCTGCCTCGGGTATGGATGTGTGTGATGTCCTTAGGTTAGTTAGGTTTAAGCAGTTCTAAGTTCTAGGAGGCTGATGACCTCAGATGTTAAATCGCATAGTGCTCAGAGCCATTTCAACCATTTTTTATCTTCGGTTTGCACGCACACGCGAAATTTGGTTAAGTTCAACGTTTGTGGAACCATTAAAACCATCAACAAAGTGTCGCGTCGGGCAACATAGGTCCGGCGCACAAAACTCTCCTCTGGAGTCTCGTGTCGGCTCCACTTAAATACTCTCGACTCGAATTTCCGAAGTGACATCACCTAACTGCATTCCACTGATCACGACTTCTTTGCGTACCTTTTTAATTAGAAGAGCAGTCTTAATTCTGTTTGCGCCATTATATGTGCGTTCAAATTCTCATCAGAATCATATATTACACAAATTTGTAGCTGCAATAGGTGGACCAGAATTAATGTTTTGCACTTATATATGAAGAGTGCCAAAATAGTTTCTGTCCTTTTGTGCCACTAAGTAACATCAAAGTTCTTTATAAGGCACCAATTTCCATACGGATTTCAAGCACTCTTTCTGATGCGCTGATCAGAATTTACGTATATACAGAGGTTAAACGAATATGGACGAAACTCCACCAATTATTGACAGGCAAAGACAACATATGGTAATAATTACAAATATCACAAACTAATGATGTTGAAATGTGTATAGTGACACCCACTATCGTATACTGCCTTCTGTTCATGTATCTGTCTTGCATTATTTGTTTTAATTAATTGTTAGCAACAAATTAATAAAAGTGATGTTTTGCCACAGAAACATTAACATTGCGAATTATATAATTGTGTGTCAGTCATTCTGTTTCGACGACATCTTTAAAATGAGCACTCGCTCTGCTCTGTACCTGCATTGCTTCAAAAGTTATAAATTATTCAGTAAACTGCAAATAACGCAGATTTGTTGTTTAATATTTTTTGGTATAAAATTCGTATGAATCGTATCAGCGTCTCTGCTGAATCGTATCAGCGTCTCTGCTGATTTGTCTCAAACTCCTCTTTTATTTACCTTATTGTACTTTGATCGTACTAATTTGCGTTTGCTTGGAATCAACACATATGTAGATAAAGCATTCTCTTAAAGGAGTGCGCTGGAACGGGGTAAATCCGCGTGACGCCACGTAACACCATCTGTTTGAAACTGGCAAGTCTACGTGGAGCGAACTGCCGCTGACCACTCGCTCTCGCCCGCTGTTTGGCTGAGCTGACCTCGCAGTTCGCCGTGCGCTCGCCCTTTAAGCGCGACCCGCGATGAAACTTCTCTCTCCTCTTGTCGTGTCACAGTACCGATGCACATCATGACCGACGCGTGATATTAAGTGCAATGTTGGACTAAGAATAATCACAAAAATAAATTACTGCTCTATTGGGAAGAAATTACCAACACTGTTCACAGAACATTAATGTACTTGACAACATGACACCTGGTAACCACTGGGGCAGTTGTTGTGGTCGTGACGGATCCACTTTCCTAGAATATAAAGGAAAGACTACACACTGTTTGCACAATAGTGTAAGCTGAGATCTGTCCTGAAACAAAAGTGACTTACCTCCTGTCTCTTCGTATCTGGAATACTGACGTTCTCGGAAACAGACACAAATCAGCGGATGCAGTCTGTTGCTTCGTGCTGCGCAACTTCCAATTTCAAGGCTTCACTATTAAACACGTAGGTGAGTTTTACTTTAAAGAAAATCGTTTTTGAGGAACCAGTCTCTGATTATTGACAAAAAGACTGCACAACATAAGAGGACTCTAACAATTACAAAATTCTCTCATTACAAAGAAACTACAAGCATGCCTCTAAACTTACTCCAAAGTCTTATCTACTAACATAAATAACAAGAAAGTGTTAAATGAATTTCCATCTCCAGAATAAAGTATTCCAGGTAGCTTCTCCCAGATTAACAATAACAGATCTCATTCTCTGAAAAACTCAGTTGCACGTTACTATGCCTCAAAAATAATATCTCAGCGCGGCACTACTGTCTGACTAACAAGTCAGCCACAATTAAAACTATTTTTTTTTATAAACCCAGAGTCGTGGATCTGATTCACTACCGCTATAGTGCACTTAATCATCAGTGTCCCAGTACAGTAAAAATGAATCATTTTCAGTAGTAGAAAACATATGAGAACCTTACAACGTAAAGTACATATTCTATTTCTAGTATGGTGACTTAGGTTTAAAGTTGGCTGACCGCACTAAAGATTTAACTGATTTTACTATAGTATTTAAACTTGCGTTTAAAGTACGTTTAAGGAACAGTAGTAAATGATGACATTGACAATAACAAAGTTTAACTTGACTAAATATAACCTACAACTACAAAAAACGATATTTACAATTTAACAGCCTCTTTTATGAGCATATGTAGAGACATCTCATATATGTACGTGTATGCTTACCTTTCAAAATACATATACACAAATAACGATATCTTTCAAAGTACATTACAAAAAATACATATTGAAAAAGTCTTTACAAATATATATTCAAAGTTCCTATTTTTTAAATATTTCTGTTAGGATAATACGGCAGATATTATGTTTGGGTTGCTTATCGACAGCAGTTCACTAAACAACTGGAAGAAAGCAAGTAAATTAATTTTTTTTTGTTCGTTTCATAAGTTTTGCCATGAAGATTTCAAATTCTTATAAAACACTTAAGAGAGGGCCTTTACCTGTGTATTCATAAGCTTCACACTATCTTGAATCTCAGCCAATGTACAGGGTGTTTCAAGAAGAATATACGTATTACAAAGTATAATTTTCTCGAAACTATCAATCGCTGCGCCTCGGCTCGGCTATTGGAGAAACGAATACATGGTATAGTTTATATTAATGTCCGCTAGATGTCAGTTGTTTTCTGTTTTGCTTGGTAAGCGTCATATGTATAAAATGGCTACTCCGCAGGATAAATCATTTTGTGTTCTCAAGTTTGCGTAGTGCAATTCCATGATTTCGGTGCAAAGACGTTTCAGGTTGAGGTAACAAATTGATCCTCCGAATGGGTGGAACATTCGCAGATGGTATCGACAGTTTCTAGATAGAGGATGTGTATGCAAAGGAAAGAGTCCTGGCCGCCCTCGTGTTCCTGAAGAAAATGTTGCACGAATTCAAACTGCTTTCCAACATAGTCCTTCCAAATCAACTCTTCGTGCCATTCAGGACTTGCAACAGCCTACAACAACAATTTGGCGTGTTTTGAGACGTTGGTTGGTTATGAAGCCGTACAAGCAACAGGTGATACAAGCTCTGCGTCCTGATGACAAACGCAAACGTGAGGCAGTTTGTAAAAAGATTCTTTATGCTATCGACGACGATAACACTTTCGCACAACGCATAGTGTTCAGTGATGAAGCGACTTTCCATGTTAGTGGTCAGGTAAACAAACAAAATGTTCGAATTTGGGGCCACATGCAGCCATTGAACATATAAGAGATTCGCCCAAAGTCAATGTGTTTTGTGCGATATCCCGATCATCTGTTTACTTCCCATTCTTATTTGATGGAAACACAGTTAACGGTATGCAGTATCTCGCTATGTTACAAGACTGGTTGTTTCCGAGGCTGCACGAAGACAACTTCATTTTTCAACAAAACGGCGCACCCCCTCACTGGAGTCATGAAGTGCATGAATATCTGAATGCAGCTCTACCGAACCGTTAGATTGGTCGTCAAGGAGCGGGTGACTTAGCATGTCTCAACTGGGTTCCACCGTCACCGGACACAGGGTGTTTTAAAAAGAATATACGTATTTCGAATGCATATTCTTCCTGTGGGGTTTCGTTAAAGACAGCGTTTATGTACCACCATACCCGCAGAATCTGGAAGAGTTGAAGAACCGGATCCGTACTGCCATAACATCAGTGACGAAGGACATGCTTCCTGGAATATGGAAGGAATTTGAGTATCGATGTGATATTGTTCGTTTCGCTGATAGAGGACGTAATCTGAACTTGAGAGCTTCGTAAATATGTGGATAACGTTTCATATTCGTATGTCTCCAAATTTAATAAATATATACATTGGAAATATGTATATTCTTTTTGAATCACCCTGTATATTTAGTTGTTCTCGAATACGATTTGAATTTAAATTGCAGCTTTCGTTATAACGAATTTTAAACGCCCTTCCAGTTGGCCAATATGTGTGCTCTGACAATTTTGGCAATTTATTTTATAACTCCTGAAAGATTATATTTCTCCTTACGTATGTTTTCTTTGTGCATTAGTGCGTGACTAAGAGGGTTCCTAGTTTAAAATTCAGCTTTAACCATCTGTCTTATGTCTGTGTATGTTCTGATGACGCTCATATTCACTTAAAGAGCGAAACGGGCAAATAAAAAATACGAAGTGTGAATCGCAACTATTTTGGAGAACTTAAAAAACTTAAAACTTCAGTGTTTCGTTTTTATAATAATGATGAAGTAGGCTTGAAATATTGTAGGGAGTTCTAAAACTATTAGAAGTAGGATTTAAGTTAGATTTAATTTTACTTCAATCACTGGGGCTATGGTTGGAATCGTGACTGATCCGCTTTCGTAGAATATAAGGGACAGGACATCAGCTTTCAGTAAAAAACTTGGCATTTACTTAAGGTGCGACGCGTTTTGTGTCAGATGTTTTCTGTTCGAGTGGAATCAAATAATGTTACATTAGTATCTCATATTTCTGTAACAGGAAGAAATGTTCTGATTGCTGATGAATGAAATTGACAAAAGGAAACATTTTAAAATTATGCATACAGAGCGAAGATTTTAAGAAAGAGTACTATTTCATCTTAAACACAGACTTTTAATTCGAAAACGCAAATCTGACACCACGAAATAATTTATTTAATGAGGGATGGAGTAATAACAGCGACTTGTGGTGCTACAGGAGAAACAAGTTGAATTGTGACTGCGACAAGCTAAAGGGCATCGTTTGACATATGCATAATGTGAGACTTGAGTCATTTTAATAAAACTCTGTCCCTAAAGAGAAAAGGTCACATTCTACATAAAATCACATACACAGCTATTCACAGTTACGACTGCTATAACACGTACCTCAGCATTTGGTTTACTAAATGGGTCATTCCGATTTCGTCTGATGAGCCCAATTTTTCCTCACCGAAAAGGCGACATAGACCTTTGGAACGCATTGGTGCCTCCACATTCGGTTATTGCCTGTTTGATTGGATGACAGATCGTTTCAATCGGTACTCCACTGCCCAGGATAACTTCCAATGCTGGCTGATGCATGTTTTATATTCCTACATATTTGAACAGTCACTAAAAGCTCTTGCGTGTAGCTCATTAAAGTAATTTAGCTAATTCGAAGTTAATATTTATTTGGCTCTTACTGCCATCTACAGGATTCACATTTGCAATTGTACCCATGCAGTGCAGCACAGTGAAAACAACAGTTTCTTCTTATTTTTATGAATAAAATGATCTTCATCGCTTAATGAATTTCGTTACTATGCCGCTTCGGTTATCGCCATCGTCAGATATCTGCAGACAAGATTCAAGAAACATAAAGAGTGACAGGCGTTTGTAATACCTCACCAAGCAACAAAAGAATAATAAACTTGGAACTTGCAAAACAAGCTTAGTGTCAGTATCAAAAACCTTTACCTACTCGGAGCACCAACTAAACTCTTGGTTTGCGACAGTGTCTGTATAGCACGGTGTAAGTGACAAGTGCCTATCTATTAGCGCCTTTGGCTAAATTGCTGTAGAATATCGAGTCTTCCGTTTATCACATTCAATACTTTAACTCAGTTTTAATGTTTCACTGTTGAAGCATGGCAGAATACCATGCCTGCCATTTTCTGCACGGAATAATAGCACTCAGTTTCACTCTTAATCTTTTTCACGTTCCATGGAATCACTAATCCTTTCGTAATGCTAGCACAACTTCAAAATCATACGAATGGAATGGCTTACGCAGGAGACAGTTATTGTTAGAGTTGTACCAGCCAGCAGTATCACGGACAAAGAACCGAATACAGAGATAAGCACACCCAGTAAGAATAACCAATGCATGTCAACATGTGGACATCCCACACCACTGAGTACTGACACGTTTCATCAGCTCTTATCCCAACAAGCACTTCTTTCCAGATATATATGTATTTTAAAAAATCTGATTGATGAGTACATTCGCTTGTAAGGATACGGAACATTATTGGAACACCCTGCGTAATTAAGAATGTGGATACAGTTCCGATAACTTGAATCTTTAAAATATACACTTTGTGATCAAAAGTATCCGGACACCTGTCTGAAAATGACTTAAAAGTTCATGGCGCCCTCCATCGGTAATGCTGGAATTCAATACGGTGTTTTTCCACCCTTAGTCTTGATGACAGCTTCCATTCTCGCAGGCATACGTTCGATCAGGTGTTGGAAGGTTTCTTGGGGAACGGCAGCCCATTCTTCACGGAATGCTGTACTGAGGAGAGATATCGACGTCGGTCGGTGAGGCCTGGCACGAAGTCGGCGTTCCAAAACATACCAAAAGTGTTATATAGGATACAGGTAAGGACTCTGTACAGGCCAGACCACTACAGGGATGTTATTGTCGTGTAACCAATCCGCCACAGGCCGTGCATTATGAACAGGTGATCGATCGTGGTGAAAGATGCAATCGTCATCTCCGAATTGCTCTTCAACAGTGGGAAGCGAAGCAAGAAGGTGCTTAAAACATCAATGTAGACCTGTGCTGTGATAGCGCCACGCAAAACAACGAGGGGTGCAAGCCCTCTCCATGAAAAACACGACCACACCATAACACCACCGCCTCCGAATTTCACTGGTGGCACTACACACGCTGGCAGATGACGTTCACCGGGCATTCGCCATATCCACACCCTGCCATCAGATCGCCACATTGTGTACCGTGATTCGTCACTCCAAACAACGTTTTTCCATTGTTCAATCGTCCAATGGTTACGCTCCTTACAACAAGCGAGGCGTCGTTTGGCATTTACCGGCGTGATGTGTGGTTTATGAGAAGCCGCTCGACCATGAAATCCAAGTTTTCTCACCTCTCTTGTAAATGTCATAGTACTTGCAGTGCATCCTGATGCAGTTTGAATAGATGTCTGCCTATTACACATTAGAGCCTCTTTAACTCTCGGCGGTCTCTGTCAGTCTACAGTCCAGGTCGACCTGGACGCTTTTGTGCTGTACGTGTCCCTTTACTTTTCCACTTCACTATGATGTCAGAAACAGTGGACCTAGGGATGTTTAGGAATGTGCAAATCTCGCGTACAGACGCATGACACAAGTGACACCCAATCATCTGACAAAGTTCGAAGTGCGTGAATTCCGCGGAGCGCCCCACTCTGCTCTCTCACGAGATCTAATGACTACTGAGGTCGCTGATATGAGTACCTGGCAGTAGGTGGCAGCACAATGCAACCAATACGAAAAACGTGTGTTTATGGGGTTGACCGGATGCTTTTCATCACGTAGTGTACCTTTGATTTGCTTAATGCTGTCACCTGACTCCGTTGTCTGGAACTTGTTGAATATCGTATGTCTGAAGTGTCGAGAGACAGTGGCATATCAAGCCTCTTGCCTTTGGGTGCGACTTCTGATTTCAGCCCGGTCGGTGTGCCCGAGAGGTTCTAGGCGCTTCAGTCTGGAACCACGCGACCACTACGGTGGCAGGTTCGAATCCTGCCTCGGGCATGGATGTGTGTGATGTCCTTAGGTTGGTTAGGTTTAAGTAGTTCTAAGTTCTAGGGGACTGATGACCTCAGATGTTAAGTCCCATAGTGCTCAGAACCATCTGAACCATTTGAATCTGATTTCCATATTTTTGATGCCTTGGAAAAAGATATTCGTGGCCGTCGATTCGCTTTGTGACGCAGAGGTGCACGTCTGGGTACAATCATGGTTCGGTAGACGACCGCAAACATTTTTCCATGAAGGCATCGGCCATCTTGTCTCGCAATCGGATACACGTATTAAGGGTTATGGCAATTACTTTTGAAATAATAGACAGCTTCCTTACTTTCTTTCCATCTGTCACGCTTTCATCTGACCGCCCCTTAACTTACAGTTTGTCAATTATACAAAGTAAAGTACATTCCAAAACATCAACCAGTAAAGTCGAAAGATGCAATATTATTTGAATATTTCTTTACCACTATAGACAGTACCTCTCACGACCTCTTAGACAGGTTTTGTTTCTTCAGAGTACAAACCATCACCAAACTTTTCCCGCACAAAAGCTAAATTGTAAATAGGTCTGTCTGTCTGTCGGTTAGTTGGTTGGAAGGTTTGGGGAAGGAGACCAGACAGCGTGGTCATCGGTCTCATCGGATTAGGGAAGGATTGGGAAGGAAGTCGGCCGTGCCCTTTCAGAGGAACCATCCCGGCATTTGCCTGGAGCGATTTAGGGAAATCACGGAAAACCTAAATCAGGATGGCCGGATGCGGGATTGAACCGTCGTCCTCCCGAATGCGAGTCCAGTGTCTAACCACTGCGCCACCCCGCTCGGTGTTGTAAATAGGTAGATGAATGTGAGAACAGATGAACTCATAGCGTAATCCTTTGTAGAATTATTTATCGAATATCGGCGGATTAACGACCTTTGGTACGGTACACCGGTCAGTCTAGTATCGTTTCCAAGCGGTTTCTCACGCTCGTTCTGACAAATTCTGCGCTGGTCCCCGTTTTCCTCCTCCGACAATACGATACAAAAACAGTTAATGTAAGATAAAACACAGAACAAAGTTTACACCTTTCAAAATTGCGTGGTGCAAATGATTTCCCTCCTTAGCTTAACTGACGACTCTGGCTAGAGGAATGACAACCCCAAAAATATTTAAATAAAATATAAGTCATGGAAACAACGGAGCCCGAAAAAGAGAGATAATCGCTAAGAAAGAGAGAGAATCCTTAACATAGCTGGTTCAATTCGCTCTGAGCACTATGGGACTTAACAGCTAAGGTCATTAGTCCCCTAGAAGTTAGAACTACTTAAACCTAAACTAACACAAGGACAACACACACATCCATGCCCGAGGCAGGATTCGAGCCTGCGACCGTAGCTAACATAGCTGGGAAGTTGTTGAATTTGAAGTCGAATATTTGTGTATTTGCATGTAATTGTAGAAGTGAATCGAGCAAGCAGTGAGTTACAAAGTCCATTAGCACAGAGACCGATAAGCGGAGTGTGCCCCTCAAGCTGAGACGGCAAGACTTTGCATGTGGTGCCACGTGCGTGCGCCGGAGTTTGCATGAGGCCTGGACATGCTTCTGGAGTAGCTGATAAGCCCGCGCTGCTGCCAATGGCACTCTGTCGTTACCCAGACGCCCTTTCGCGTAGCGTACGCATGCACCAATACACGCTATCTGATCAAAAATATCCGCACACCCACTGGCGAACGTTAAAGTGGAATGTGCCGATCCTTCGCCTTTATAACGGCTGAACTCTGCTGGTGGTCTGCCTGTCTATGGAAGAATGGTAGCTCTTTCTGCCTCAGGGAAGATACTGGACGATGGTGTCTGGAGCCACGTTCTACCTCTGGCCAGGAAAGCCCAGTTCAAGAATTTTATTTTTATCACTTATTCTCCACAACCCCTTCCCCGGCGGATGCTGCTTTATGGCAAGGTGCATCCTCATGCTGACACAATCAGTCATTACCACCGAACTGTTCCTCTACTGTACGGAGTACACAATGCTGGATGTTTATATCTTTCCGCTTCTAAAGGTTTCTTAAGCGCAGAAAGACGACCACACTTTAACCACAAAAGCAGGCCCCACCGTAGCACTAAGTCCTCCACAATTCTCTGTTAGCACTACACGTGACGTTCTCCAGGCGTTCGCCAAATCCAGAAAATTTCATCGGATTGATACAGGGTACAGCGAAATTCATCACTCCGAATTACTCGTTTCCAATCATCTACTGCCCGATGACGTTGCTGTTCACATCACTTCAAGCGTAGTTTGGCACTGACCTTGAAATGTGTGGCTTGTGAGGAGTCGCTCCACCTTAATATCCCTTCCCTTTTAACCCCCTGCGCATACTCATTGTGCTACTTGGGCTACTGGTAGCACTTCGAAACTCACGAGTGATTCCTTCCCCGAATTTCGTTCGATTTTTACAACGACCCTCAGCAGTGCTTGACACCCTCTGTCTTGATTTAACTCTGTTGTTTCTTCGCGTTTCTACTTAGAAGTTACTTCACCAACAGTCCATGAGAGCTGCTTTAGACGGTTTGAAATGTCCCCGATGGATTCGTTGCTCAGTTGACATCCAGTGAGTACGTTCGAAGTCATTTGACCGATTCATTCTCCTGTTACTGGTTCTCTAGTGACCACACAATACTCTCCACCTCCTTTTACACTGGCAGGTCCGCCACTTTTGACATCTAGTGATTTACTCCACACTACATAGGGATATCCGGGCAAACATTTGAAAGATTTGGTTCCTCTGTGCAGTTAAGAAGTCTCTGTCTCGTAGTACGGCTTCTGGGTATATGATTACTAAGTAACTGTAAAACCAAGACATGGTTCATCAGTTCTCAATACTGATTCACGTTACGTTGCTGAAATCCACATTACTTCCCAGGCAAAACATGCGCAGAGCCCTTCTGCAGAATTTATTCGATAGAAATTATAAAAACTGATGAACGTATGTATGTATGTATGTATGTATGTATGTATGTATCTTCCACATCTCCTCACAAACCACTGGAGCGGTTTCAACCAAACTTGGTACAGTCTGAAAAGGATCACTGTGGAGATAAGAACCACATACCTATCAAAAGAGTGTGGATGGAAAAGCAGCTTTGCCCATGAAGCGGAAATACCCATATTCTCAGTTACCCAGTAATTGAGGATGAAAGCACTTGCAACAGAACTTATACATAATTTCAAACCTTTACGAAACTTTTCATCGGTGACGACTTCTATAAAATAATGAAAGGAAAAAAGTTTGTCACTTGCCAAATTTCGCTGTTCATGCAGCAAAACTACCATATGAAGCTTGACATTTAATTTATTACTTCTTTATTGCTAACAGTTTTCGTGACACATTTTGCAAATGGTATTCACATATACCACTGAGTGTACCACAAAAATTACGTCATTGTACGACACATAGTTCTGGAGATATGGCATCATAAACAACAAATGCGTGAAAAACTGTCGCATGATGCAAGACGTTTAACTTTATTACTTCTTGGTACTAAGGATATTCGCAACACTTTTCTCAAACAGTATCCACATTTGCCGCTGAATATACCTGCAAAACTATATCCTTCTACGACGCAAAGGACGTCAAATACTGACGTCCGAGAATAAAACCACGGGGTCATACTTGATGTTTTAATTTATTATTTCTCTGCTACCAACTCTACTGCAATACATTTCGCAGATAGTATTCACATATGCCGCTGAACGTATTATTTTATGACACATGGTTTAGGAGAGACGACATCATAGACATTGAGATGCGTGAGAAATTACCGCATCATGATTGACGTTTTAATTTATTACTTTTTTACTACTAATACACCTCACAGAACGTTTCGCAGGTGGTAGGCACTTATACCAGTAGATGTAGAAGCAAATTTATATCGTTGTACAGCATATATTTTAGGGTATAGGACGGCAGAAACATTAAGGTTCAAATGGCTCTGAGCCTATGGGACTTAACTGCTAAGGTCATCAGTCCCCTAGAACTTAGAACTACTTAAACCTGACTAACCTAAGGACATCACACCCATCCATGCCCGAGGCAGGGTTCGAACCCGCGACCGTAGCGGTCGCAGGTTCCAGACTGTAGCGCCTAGAACCACTCGGCCACCCCGGCCGGCAAACATTAAGGTGCAGGGCGAAATTCACTAGACATACAGTTGAAATATGTGTACGTCTGAAATATATTTGTTATGTGCATATGTGGACAAAGTTCTCCTAAAGTTCTGAAATGATTTCAGTGAAAGTTGGTACACGTAGTAGTTACAATCTGGAAAGAAATGCAGTACGAGTAAACCCCACCAGCATCCTATTGGGGCGACTGTGTGATAACATGGAGAGAGAAGGGAGGATGAGGACATCGACAGATAGCTAGGGGAAAGAAGGAGATACACACAGACAGGAGGAGGAACAGATGGACAGAGGTAGGAGAGGGGGAAATGGGCAGAGAGACGGGAAGGAGGAGATGGACAGAGGAACGAAGGAGGGGAAGGGCAGAAAAAGGATGAGGATATGGAACGAGGCAGGAGAAGGAAGAGACAGACAGAGAGATGGGGCAGGAGGAGATGAGCAGACAGAGGAGGACGAAATGGACAGAGAAAGGGAAGAGGAGAAGATGGACAGAGAGGAGAGGAGGTGATGGGCAAAGAAAGTGAAGGGGAGGAGATGAACTGGGAGAGGGAGGAAGGAGATGAACAGAAAGAAGGAGAGCAGGAGATGGACAGAGAGAACATTTTGCTCTAATCATCGTAGCACACAGAGAGCAATAACTTAAGTCAAATATCAAGTAGTTCTCCGGAGCAGTTTTGCTTATGCGGCTTTGAAAGGTCGTCGTGTTACCTGTGTATCTCCCAAATATACAAAATTGAATGTCATACCTGGACCATATTTTTTTTTATTTTAGATGATTTATCAACTAAGAGACTGCGTGAAAAGATGACGTTATAGGTGCAACATAAGGAAGTACGTATAATATTTTACATTAAGAATTCACTGTGCGACAATTTCACCCAACCACAGCGCTAATTTTTGAATACAGAAAAAAGTGTTAGCCATGCCTGAACCCTTCGAAATGCGAGCATTTTATTACGTACTCCGATTTGCTGCCGTGAATGAGACCGTCGTTCACTGCTTCACGCTGGAAACGATATATAAATTAACGCAGAAGTAGATTTCAATGAACCAAAACAAGTGAAATTGATCAGATTTGTCGGAAAGGTTATGATCACTGTTTTTTGTTTTTTTGGAGGGGAGGGGGAATGAAAAGACATTTCGTATTCATTACCTTATATACATTAAAACAATGACTGTCTACTACCAGTTAGTCTTCTGAACCATTTGGATGAAAAATGATTGAGAAGTAGCGCGGATTTCCAATTAAATTATCGGGACTAAATCCTCCCCAAAACATAAGTTACTAGAATGCATACCTTATTTACTGCATTTGGAAAGGCCTGACATCCTTCTACGTGCAGATATAAAGAAATTTGTATTTGTACAAAATTTTGAGTGTAATAGTGGCCTTCCGCTCTTCAAAAAGAAAAGAATCGAAGAGTTTGAGATGATGTGCCACAGAAGCATTCTGAAAATTGGCAGGACCAGTAACATAAGAAATGAGGCGGTTCTCTGCAGAATAGTTTGTAAGTGGTACTCTGAACTCAAGATACTGCCACAGGAGAAGAATTAATAGCATGCCGCATAGACACAGCAAGTACAATCAATAATCACATAAAACTGTAGTTGGGTATTTTTCAGACCTCTCAGAATCTCTCTTCATTTATGGACTCTACTGGCTGTATAAATTATGTATGGTGGAAGTGACCTAATGGTGAAATGACGTTGCGTGTGACTACAATGAAACGGGAAGAGACTGTAAGTTCATAAAAATTGAGTGCAGTCATTGTGCCAGTCCGTTTATTTTATGAACGTTAACCGAAGGATTGAGACTTACAGGCATTAAAACTAGTTCAAATGTGCCGCAGTGGTGTTCCAAATGAATGAAAGCCACGATTCATTTCACCTCCAGCTCACAGGGCTATTCCTGATGTAAGAGATGAAATTTAAAACAAGAGGAAGTGGGAAGTTGAAGCTAAGTGTAAGATGACGCTATGAAACAGACTCAACACGTGGTGGAAAATTTTTTATGATGTGAGTACCAAAATTAAATCCATGTTGGACTGTTTTCTTAAACGTGAAAGAGATGTTTACCAGATTTTTTTCCGGAAGGCATCACGGTTAATCAGTATTACTTTCTTCATCTGCTAAAAGAGATGTTTACCAGATTTTTTTCCGGAAGGCATCACGGTTAATCAGTATTACTTTCTTCATCTGCTAAAATCATTGCTTGAGCCACTTCGAAAAGTCCGGTCTGCATCCTGGCCATTAAAGCGCTGGCTTCTCCACCACGACGAAGCTAGGGGGTCGTACACGATTGAGTGTCAAGCAGGTTATAACTAAAAACTATAGGCAAGAACACAGAGGAAATAAAAAGCCACGCAAATGACATACATATTCCAGATACAGCTATACTGATCCCAGATGAATACTGCAAATCATAGTCGCGGAAACAACACCTAGATGCTTGCAGTCAGTTACGACGGTAACACCCATTACAGATAATCTCGCCCCTACACGTTATTACTGGCGAAAACTAATTTTAATTTAATAAAAAATTAAATTTACAAGAGAAAACACTGCCAATCGGATCCCTCATTTTTGCAAAGCTAGAAAATATCCTCATAAACAAGATAGAGGGAAGAGTATTTCAGAAAAATACGTTCACTATAATAATGAAGATGCGTGGATGACATCCTTCGTTTGGTAGACTAACCAGAAACGAAGATAGAACAGCTTGTCCCAAAGATAAACACATTATACAAAATTATAAACATTAAGTTAGAGAAAAAACAAACAGGACTAAAAACCTTCCTACACATGTGTACCACAAAGAAAAGTAATCAATACTCATTCATTGTTTACAGTAAAACCACCCGAACAGACACATCACTCGTCAAACCACCGACAGTCCCAAAAACAAGCAGATGTAGGACGTATGCTTCAAGATTAAACACGGCACCACTAGACAGTTCCAGCTAGATTAAGAAGCTATGCATAATAATACAAACAGCAAAAACAATAAACACCAGAAATCTCTAATTACGAAACTGAACAAGAAACTACATACCAACACCAAAATAAAACAAGCTAAACAATTAAAGCAAAACGCCACACTAATCCAGGGACTCTCTAAAAATGGTTCAAATGGCTCTAGGCACTATGGGACTTAACATCTCAGGTCATCAGTCCCCTAGACTGAGAACTTCTTAAACCTAACTAACCTAAGGACAGCACACACATCCATGCCCGGGGCAGGATTCGAATGTGCGACCGTAGCAGGCGCGCTGTGCCGGACTGAAGCGCCTAGAACCGCTCGGACTCCCTATACTGACCACATTCACACAGGAACAACATCCCAACTTCATTACAATGACACAATACTGAAGCACAACATATAAGCTAGTACCCACTCAAATATGGAAACAAAGTTACACACATTACTTGTAACATCGTAATGAAACAAGAAATAAAACTAGCCTACCATAGTAATAACTCCGTATAGAATCTGGCATTTCCATACTTAAGTGCAACAGCTGTACTTAAGTGCAACAGCTGTGATGCTCTGTACTCCAACAGAACACCTGAAATAAGATATAAAGACTGTAAAAGGAAATACGGTACATTCGCAGAGCACCTCTAACAAGAATACAACCACACCACTGCAATATAATTAGGCACGAAAGTAATGAGATTCATAAAAATAGCATCTCCCAACACTTAAAGGAAAACTTTCACAATCTTAGACAAGGAACATATACCAAATGTTCAAAAACACATTAGCAAGCCAACGGTATTTAAGCTAATAAAACATATAGCAGACAAACAACAACCCTTCTAGCCACCTCAAAACAGTTATCACATAAATCAGGTAACACACCCACCCATGGTCACCCATCACAGTACCATAATAAACATATATACACACACTCAGGAATAGCAGACACGCCCACAGCCACAAAAATACAATCGCTTTCGTCAGCATAAAAGAAATCGATGTTCAAGTGGACCTACACAACAAGAGAACGAAAATATATCCCGTGTAAGTGGAGTGTATAGCTGTAATGTCGAAGACCTATTGTAGAGCAAGATTAAGAATGAAGTAGGAAAGAAAATAAAGAAGGGTAATAGCAGCAATTTAATATTGATTAATAATAGTAATTTAAAACTTGAGAACTGTTTAGATCTTGGCAAACAGATCTGTAAGAATAACCACGTTAGTACAGTAACCTCTAAAGATTTTTTAAAGTGTAACGAGCTGCATCTGGTCTAAATAAGATTCTTATTAGAATCGCAAAACATGATATACATCCTATACAATTTCATAACTAACCTTTCTGCTATCAGTCACATTTTTCTTTTTTTATATATTTTACACGAGTTTAGAGAAATGATTACCATTTTCAAGAGCATTTTTCTGAGTATTCTATGAAATTTTTCCATTATTGTCTCATGTTTTTACTAATTTCCACAAACCACTTATAATATATCAAATTAGACCTATATTACTTGTCTAAGGGGACGATTTTACACCCTCAGTATATCATTTTTCCTATGCCCTAGAATGAAGAAGAACTTAATATGGGAGGGTTTTGAGGGCCAACCAAGACGTCATTGCTTACATAAACGAGAACATAGACGTTTCTGCATTGATGACAGTTGGCCAACTGTTCCACAAAAAAGTGTTCAGTCGCCTAGGGGAAACTAGTCGGACATTCGTCCACTACTGCCCTTCCGCTCACAGAAAAGATATTCTCGTTCCTTTGCGTTTTCCCTCGTGTTACTGACACACCGCGTGTGCTATAATTGAGTCGCAAACCATAACACTTACTGACAACACTGAACGTCTGAAAGAGTTCTCGCTGTGAGAGATGCGCACTTATATTTCGGGTAACAGGATAGTGCAGGGTTATTGAAGTGCGGCTGTACTGAGCAAATTTCTTTAGATAAGTGTGAAGTTTGATTCACTTTTATTCTCAGATTATGTTGCCTCATCTGAAACGAAGATACGAGGACATAAAACGAATGACAACATACATAGTAAACAGAACGAAGATTAGAAGTAAAAAGGTCCTTGTAATACAAAATATTTCTTCTGTTATCTCCCTATGAATAACATATTTTAGTGAAGACACCTACACAACTCCAGCGCCTATGCAAAATAGAAAGCTACCCAATACAGATATAAAATACTTAGATTCAACTATCATAGAATTTTTTCTGTTGAGAGCCTGTTGAAAATCGAACATGCATAATTAGTCACACATCGAAGAACTCTTTTCAACTTCGTGTAGCATTCCACGAATGCTACAGTCACTTGCAAGTACGTCCACCTTATTAACTAAAAACGCCTACCTATGCGTACCTGTACTGTGATATAAAGACGGGGAATTTAAAGACGCGTGAACAAAAGTCAACACAAATATCGTGAACAGACTCTATCGATCATACAGACAGCTTCATTTCCTGAGCTAAGAATATCTTTCATTTCTGTACAGTCCCACGCAAGGATGCGAATCCACAGAGTATAACAGATGAAATGTAAACAAAGTGCATAATTCCTCGCGGGACAATGCCGGCTGAAACGTGTGAAGGTTTCGTTGTCGTGCGAATCTGTCGCAGCTATATTATGCAACAGCTATACTGCTTCGTTTTCACTTCAGGCAGTAAAGTGAGGGTTATTTTTCTGACAACTACTGAAATTTAATGGCGTTGTCCCGTTTTCATTGACTCCTTGCCTAATATGTGAATGAGAGAATGTAACTAGCGAATGAAGTTCTCTGAACTGTTAAAAACACTGTTAGCTGCAGTTACAACAGTGACGTAAACAATGCGAAACATTTATTTGTATTTCCAAGTGAACTACTTTATTCTTTGTGGCGGCGAACTCTGGCAGTAAGTGCAATTGAAGTGAAGCGCCGTCGCACGTATGTTTTGCATCGCGAATTACAGTGGAAAATATCTGATAGTGCATAGAATTTATAGGATATTGTGTCCCTTCCTACTTTATTTCAGTCTTTTTTGTCTGTTTTAGACAGGTTTGCGTTATTTAGAAGGGATTAGATTCTCGTACTCTCAGCGGCATGTATGTCACGTTTGTGTTAGGTTAGTGGTGGTTAACGTCCCGTCGACAACGCGGTCATTAGAGACGGAGCGCAAGCTCGGGTTAGGGAAGGATGGGGAAGGAATTCGGCCGTGCCCTTTCAAAGGAACCATCCCGGCATTTGCCTGAAACGATTTAGGGAAATCACGGAAAACCTAAATCAGGATGGCTGGAGACGGGATTGAACCGTCGTCCTCCCGAATGCGAGTCCAGTGTGCTAACCACTGCGCCACCTCGCTCGGTGTCACGTTTGTGGATCAGCTAATCAGCTACCCTCAAGAAAATTCTAGGCAGATGATGCAATATGTCAGCTGATCTCGCAATTGTAGAATTTTGTGAATCGACTGCCCGATAATGTTTGTCGTGGAGACTACATTGCAGTTACTTCCAGTGATACAATCGGCGGACATCTCCAAAAAATTCTAAGACAGTGTCTCGTGGGGAAGTTCTGGGTATGTCTAGTGTAAACGAAAGAAAAGCTCAGTCTTGGCCTCTCCGAAGTGAGGAAAACTTAGTTCGTTAAACAAAACAAAGACTGAACGACTAGTACGAATGAAACTTCGCAAACTGCCAAAAAAGAATGACAGATATTCAAGTAATAGAAATGGACAATCTCGCCGCCACCATGTCGCCTGCTTCTCATCGCAGAAACTTGACACATAACAAGAACAGTTTTTGAATCTTTTAAGTAATATGACATTTGCAGTCTGCTACAAGTGAAAAATGTTGCACATCTCTGCGTTCTTGGTCAGGTTATGGTAATGACATGATGCTGTTTCAAGAGTTACCGGCTAAAAAGTAGCATTCTTTGCCTTATTTGTTCAGTGAATGGAAAATACGTACGTATCACTCTGATGCTATATGTGCATCACCTATATGTTGTGACGCAAAGCTTCGTACTGAGGGTAATAATGAGTATGACAGGTCGCGAACTTTGTAGGCTCTGTTGCAACTTCGAAGTAAACACTAAGAAACCAGTGGGACGTTGAATGAAACATTTAGGAGTGCTCAAATTAGAATCCTATTCCTACAATACCACGCAAGTTGTATAAGACGATTGCAGGCCTGAAATTTAAACGCGTTCTGTGAATGTGGGGACGTAGAAGGCCTTAAATATGAGATATTTGTGGGTCAGTGACGGAAACAAACGAAGCGCGCCCTACTCTTGCAGTTCAGGAGCATGGAACGTAGCGGATCGTCCGACATGGGAACGGTACTGGCAACGACGGACATCACGATTTTCTACCTCTTGTCAAATTAGCTTGAAGCGGTGGAATTGGAATTGTAACAGTGCATAGCTCTTCCACTGGAGAGGGAGAGAGGCCCTTAAAGAAATTTTTGTTTACTGTGATGATGGAATACGCCGTACATCAACTGCCATCAGCTGAATATAAGTACTTCTTTATTCACATCCGAATTCAATCCCAGACCATTATAAGGTTTCTCAGAGTCATTTGCAACAGCTTATACGGCAATATTAAAACTGTGGCGTCAGACAGAAAAAATTCATCCTACATTACTGCTGTCAAATAGTAAAATAAATTACGTTGTCATTAATAAGATGTACCTAACGCTTTCAGTCTTAGTTCGAAATAAACAGTTGAAACGTCCCCTTTTGAAGAATTGTATACGAGACTGTGCTTAACCTGACACACAATATTTTTAGCGCAACGCAATCTGACTTTCAAAAATCCCTACAAAAGAATAGCCCTGACTAACATTAACCTATACCTTTCACAAATCACTTACCTCACCAAAAATCTTCGTTACTCGAACCACTGCAAACAATGTATTTACCTTAATAGTGTTGAAAAATCATAATATACATAGTAGTTCATGACATCCAGTCTTACAAATTTCACAACTTCGCCATTTCTCTCCCCACATCCACCACTGCTGGCGGCTCACCTCCAACTGCGCAACGCTACGTTCTGTTCACATCCAGCCGCCCAACACTACAATGGCAGACAACAATGCAAACTAGCCACAGACTGCACACAGCACAGCCAGTAATTTTCATACAGAGCGCTACGTGGCGTTACCAATATAAAAACCTGAACAGCCTACTTACACAGTCACGTTTCAACATTTCGTGTGGCGGATTTCTTACACTGCCACATCCCACTATCAATACCTACAAGCAGTGTGACGCCATTGTGACAAAATATACACTGTATACACAGTGTTGATCGTTTCATACTCAGTGTGCATTTTCATGTCTGTACCTGATATGGTGAACCAAGCCATTGTTACTGAACTATAATCGCGGCAAACTCGTAATATGGATTTGAAAATGGAATGATACATGTAATTCGAATATGTGAAGTAACTTCCGGAAGTATTTTTCGAATGTATCATTTTGAGTACCTTCTACCCGCCCTACACACTTAAGCCCCACAGTCTGTAGCACGTAAGCTGAAATCCCCCACACCATGACCCAGGTTTCCCATGAAATGTTCCACCACTAATGGTACAAAGGCAAGATGCCTACAAAAGCACCCGCTTATCGTGTCTGGCCCACCTAAAACGCATATTTTCAACCAAATTATTTCTTATTTGGAGTCGGGACCAACCATACTCGATATTACCCTAGCGACCGAACAGTCCACGGATCTTCTACCAATTCATAGCGTCCAGCGTGAATTTTTCGGCGACATGTCGGAATCGTCGCTGACGAAGGCGAAATGTCTCATCGCCAATATATTGTGACCGTTGCACACTGTGAACTGGTAGTAAACCCGTGCACTTTTCAGTCAACTAATACGCCGGGACAAACAGAGAGTATTAACGCATTATTTACGGATAGGAAGACGCATTATACACCAGCGTACAGACAGTTTTTGAGATAAACATTCCGTCTAGAATTCATAGCGTTATTATTATTATTATTATTATTATTATTATTATTATTTACGGATAGAAAGACACATTAGACTCCAGCGTCCAGACTGTCTTTGAGATAAACATTCCGTCTAGAATTTAAAATTTCATCACTGGTAACATTTAGTTCCTCGTCCTCGTTCTATGTGGTTATTATAATCTTTTATTAACGAAATTAGTTCTCGACCTTTCCATGCTCGCTTATGCTGGTAACTACAGTTAGGTTGGTGCATAAGCTCGTAGGGTTTTTCCATAAATTTAATAAACACAGCACATACACATAACAGAGACTTTAGTAATCAATGATATATTCTCCTTCACTATTTACAACAGTCTGCCAACGCTGGGGTAGACTTTTATTTCCGTAACTGCAGAAATAGTTGTTTTCTAGGCGAAGAATTCGTCGAGCCATGTTCGGAGCGCATTTTCATCCGGAAAGGAAGTTCGTTGGAGGTTATTCGGTAGAGAGTGGAAAAGCCGAAAATCTATTGATCAGGTGAATAAGGTGAGGGCGGAATGACTTCCCAACCCAACTCCTGCACAGTGTTTATTATCAGTCTAGCAGAATGCGAGCCGGTATTATCGTGGAGTAGCATCACTTCACGCCGTCTTCCTGGTCGTTGTTCTTCGATTGCGTCTGCAAGACGTCTCAGTTGCTGACAATAAAAGTCAGCATTGATGGCTACACTTCAGGGACGCAATTCGTAGTTCACCACATAGGCCGTGTTCCCCCAGACGCGTAACATTATCTTTTGTGGATGCGCGCAGGTCTTTACACTGAGAGTTACTAGTTTGTTTGGGCTCATAAAGACACCACTTTCCGTCACTAGTAGTGATACAGGATAGGAATGGTCAGTGTTGTTCACGAGCCAATTGATGAGGAGCAAGGAGAGATGCACATATGGCAACCGCTGACTTTTGTGATTTAGGCTCAGAAGACGCGGTACCCATTGCATGCAAATGTTGCACAATTGTGGAATGTCATTCTTCATCTCATTTGCCAGTCCTCGAGTACACTGATGTGGATCATTGTGGAGTAATGCGTTTATCTTCAACAAACCCCCGAAGGTCTTCGCGAACATGGAGAGTCACTAACACCAAAACGGTCCTCATTGAAACGAGAAAACCATTTTCTTGCCATGCTCTATGCAGTGTCAATATCGCCATACGCGGCACAAATGTTTCTCGTTGTCTCCACTTCTGTCACCCATCTACTGAACTCAAACGGAAGAACATGTCGGGATTGTTTCGATTTCTTCACTTGGCACTCTATTTTCTATCTTCTACATCTACATCTACATGATTACTCTGCAATTCACATTTAAGTGCTTGGCTGAGGGTTCATCGAACCACAATCATACTATCTCTCTACCATTCCACTCCCGAATAGCGCGCGGGAAAAACGAACACCTAAACCTTTCTATTCGAGCTCTGATTTCTCTTATTTTATTTTGGTGATCATTCATATCTATGTAGGTTGGGCTCAACGCAATATTTTCGCATTCGGAAGAGAAAGTTGGTGACTGAAATTTCGTAAATAGATCTCGCCGCGATGAAAAACGTCTTTGCTTTAATGACTTCCATCCCAACTCGCGTATCATATCTGGCACACTCTCTCCCCTATTATGTGATAATACAAAACGAGCTGCCCTTTTTTGCACCCTTTCGATGTCCTCCGTCAATCCCACCTGGTAAGGGTCCCACACCGCGCAGCAATATTCTAACAGAGGACGAACGAGTGCAGTGTAAGCTGTCTCTTTAGTAGACTTCTTGCATCTTCTAAGTGTCCTGCCAATGAAACGCAACCTTTGGCTCGCCTTCCCCACAATATTATCTGTGTGGTCTTTCCAACTGAAGTTGTTCGTGCACTATCTGCAAATGACAACAGGCAAACTCAAATAACAAAATCAAAAATGAAAGTGGATTAAGAAATCCGTAGCATCCGCAACACCAACACGCAAAACAAAAAGGTTACGAACTTATGCACAAATCTAACACTCTGTGGACATGTTCTCTCTCCGATCTGCCATGACTGGCGTTGCTCTCTCTAAGTAATTAGGCTAATTGTTAATATTCCTCCATCTCTGAAATATGTAAATGGTGCAGAGATAACGGCACGTATATTAATGATGAGGGCAAATGTCTAGAACCTAAACAGTACGGTGGTTGTAGAATTTAGGATCTGCAGCGAATTGACGCATGGTGCAGTGAATGGCAATTGAGTCTCAATGTAGACAAGTGTAATGTGCTGCGAATACATAGAAAGATAGATCCCATATCATTTAGCTACAAAATAGCAGGTCAGCAACTGGAAGCAGCTAATTCCATAAATTATCTGGGAGTACGCATTAGGAGTGATTTAAAATGGAATGATCATATAAAGTTGATCTTCGGTAAATCAGATGCCAGACTGAGATTCATTGGAAGAATCCTAAGGAAATGCAATCCGAAAACAAAGGAAGTAGGTTACAGTACGCTTGTTCGCCCACTGTTTGAATACTGCTCAGCAGTGTGGGATCCGTACCAGATAGGGTTGATAGAAGAGATAGAGAAGATCCAACGGAGAGCAGCGCGCTTCTTTACAGGAGCATTTAGTAATCGCGAAAGCGTTACGGAGCTGATAAACTCCAGTGGAAGACTCTGCAGGAGAGACGCTCAGTAGCTCCGTACGGGCTTTTGTTAAAGTGTCGAGAACATACCTTCACCGAGGAATCAAGCAGTGTATTGTTCCCTCCTACTTATATCTCGCGAAGAGACCATGAGGATAAAATCAGAGAGATTAGAGCCCACACGGAAGCATACCGACAATCCTTCTTTCCACGAACAATACTAGGCTGGAATAGAAGGGAGAACCGATAGAGGTACTCAGGTACTCAGGGTAGCTGTAGAATGTAATCGACAACGGAAGAGGAGCTGTTTTCCATAAAGGTAAGTTGTGCGTTTTCTGCTTTGTTAAGCTGGAAGTGGCTGTGCTATTTCCCGTGTAGCGGTGACCCCGTCCGGAGTGTAGCCACTCGGCTCGGTGAAACCCTGCTATTACGGCGCGCGGTCGTCACGGCGCGTGGCCTTGACGGCGGCTAGGAGAAGCACATGTCATTACCGAGAAAGGGGTAGGGCAGGGAAGGAGATAGGCATCTGTCGGCGGCGACGTGGCGGGAGGAAGACTGGAAGGGGGAGGGGGAGGGGCAGGGGGAGGGGCAGCGCGGGTGGGGGCGTCGCCGGCGCCGGCCCGGCCGCCGCTCGCCACTCGCGCGCCGGACGTCGAGCAGGGAGCAGCGTCGGCGGGCGCAGCGGCCGGCGTGAATGGGTGGCCCGGGATCCGCCTCCTCCGAGCTCAGCGCCGTCGACATGCCGTCGGGCACCTCAGTGCGGCCCCGCAAGGGCGCCTCCGCCTTCGACGAGGCCGCGCCCAACGGCGACTACCGCCGGCCGCGCCGCCGCCTCCGCAAGAGGTAACCCACAGCACGCCGCCTCCTCCCCCTCCCCCCAACACTCTGTGTCGGTGTGTCTCTCTCTATCGCTGTCTGTGTCCGCTTTTGTTGTCAGCACCGCCGCACGCCGTGACACTTGCACCGCTCGCACGCCCGCCCGCCTCCACGCTTACTGTCGCTCTGCTGACTGCTGGGTGTCTCGCACGCTACCTCCGCGCCGGTGTCCAGGAGGATGTGGCCGGTTCGCACGTTGGAGCGGCTGTCGTCGGACCGGCGCATGCGCCGTCGCGCCGCTACTCCCTGAGATATCGACAGTCAGCTGTTTGGTCCCGTCCCCATGGCAACAGCCGCCATTTTGCGGCGCGACCAATCACAGGCTCTCATCTGTGAGCAGCTTGTCTACGCACATTTTTTATAAATCGATCATTATTCAACAACCGACAAGACAATCAAAGAAGCAGATTTAAAACTAGTGTAAATATTTCGTCGCCATTATGTTGAATTCGACGCATATATTCTGAAGTATAGCGTGTCACGTATCAAAACATAATATCATTATAAGCAGGCTAATGTATTTAGAGACTCCGAATTGTTTTTAAATCTTCAGCCGTTTACTTCCGTCCTTATTTCCTTTCACACTTACTCTTATTTACGAATACAATGTAAACTGTTTTACTTGATTTGTTCCACAAACTTGTGCTTCATTCTATGATCCAAACCCAACAAAAACATTCTTAAATAAATACAATTAATCTGATAGCACGAGCATTGTGTCACATGTGAATCAGATTAACAATGTCTGCTGTAATTTTCGTAACATTGTGACAAATTCGACATATAAATTCGACAGTGAAGAATTTCCTCAATAACTGTCATATATCACGCATGTAATATAAATAGTATAATGTGTTATCACACATGACAATGTTTGTTGAATATCCAGCTGTTTTATATCTGTATATGCTTTTTCTTGTATTTGATTCTATTTAGCAGTATCATCTGAGTGGTTCCATAAACGTCATTCTGTAACATATACCTAACAAAAATGTTCTTTAAATAGAACATACTGAGGTAAACTGGAACTATTCAACTTGACTGAGAAGTTAAAATTCATCAATACTAAAGCTTTTCCTCAAATGTGGCTTCTACTGTTGTTGTATTAAAATCTGCTGTGATGTGCCTTCATCGTAGTTAAGTCTCAGCAATAATTTCAGTATTTACAAAATGAATAACAAGTAATATATCTAGACTGGCTTGTACTTTGAGTGTATAAGAAGACAAACATTTGTAGACAACTGTTTGAATGGTGTTTGCCTGTGTCATATTTTTAAAAAATGCACTCCTTGTGTTCACTGATTTTAATTTGAAGCAACAACTGAGCATGATTTCCTTTGCTTGATTTCACTAATATTATCAGTTAGTCAGATGTTGTGCCACATAAAATCCGTTAAAAATATTGCTAGACAAATAACTTCTTTTCTGTTGTTATTCATTTCTGTTGTTGAAAACTAATATAGTTTGCTACATGTATTTTATATTCATCTAAGAAAATTGTGACATCTCATCATGCAGTATTTTCCGACCATAGATACCAATTTAAAATGTAGTTATGACATACTTGAAGGTGACATTCCAGTAAATAATTTTTCTGCACAACGTCTCGTTCTGTAACATAAATGGATTTATTTTTCTGCAGTGATGTGTTTTTATCTTGTGCTAATGAACCTTTGACCACTGTATGATTCCAGTGAACTTTTCACTCGACAGAACAGAACGCTTAATTTAATCAGACATTTTGAAATAGAAAGCAGATAACTTATATCAGACAATTTTCTATTGGCATTGTTCTCTGTTTACTGTTCCTACTCACAATGTCACTCAACTAAAAGTAAAGCAAGCTGCACATTTTGCATCAGAAGTTGCTTAAGGAATCATGTAACTTGTTAACATAGGTTATTTCTTTCTGCGGCCCCTACATAAATTATTCAATATACATAAGCTGTTAAACAGGAACCATTGTTCCTTTGTTGCTATCATTGTGAAAGATTCCCATCAGGAAAGGACTGTGTTCGACAGAATGAAAGTAGTAATCCTTTACTCCTTTTGTTAGCTGTGTCGAACTCTGTATATGCATTTTTAGTAGTTGAGAACATTCTTTTCTATGGGACAGAATGATAAAGTAACTCCTCACTATTACAGTCAATTGTTGAAGATTTCTATCTCTTTTGCGAATTTTACAGTATTATTCCATACAGTTGTCACTACATCACAACCAAGCACTGATCTTCGGTTTCCAAACATTGGTTATTTATAGTATATTACTTATGTTCAGTAAATAAAATAATGCTTGAAAACTTGAAGCATAAATGTCGTGTAACTTTCTATGACACAAATAACTAAATAAGTAGAGATAATACTCTTCCAGATTATGCTGGGAATATATTTATACTTCATTTTTACCATAGAAGCTTATTTATGCATAAAACGAGCTCGTCCTGCTAAGACCACTAGACAACTTACTAATCCGCTATTTTATGCAAAAGCAACGGTTCTATGTTAATTTCATTATGAAGTATGGAAGCGATATAATATATTTTAGGACCTGTAGCGCTGTTCATCAAGGTAATAGTGAAGAAATCGATTTTCTCTGTTTATTAATGCAGGTGAAAGCTACGTTAAGAACTTTATAGCGGAATTATTAACGTTACAAGTGGCCGATTTGAACACGGTTCTACTTGTACACACGTTCTGTACGCTACTCACCATGGTGTGAGTTCTACAGCTAGGCGATTCAGTAAGTGGCGATAGAAAGCGCAATAGATGTGCTCCGGAATGAAGATGCAAACATAGTATTTCAGCGAATATGCTGCCTGAGTTACGGATGGGTGAATTTGCAACAACAGGGGCATTAGCAGAGATACATTCCACTTTTTTATTGTGACGTCTGACAAATAACCGGAAATAGGGGCGAAGAAGAGAGCCAGATTACAAGGCTACGAAGAATAATTTCACACTGCGCCAGTAATTATTCTCTTTGGTACAAGTTGCTGAGGGAGATTTATGTATCCTATTCTATGTTATGGAGGTTGAGAAAGACATTTTAGAGTTCGCAATTTTTTTTTTTTTTTTGCCTAGTTCAGTCATTATGTTGCACGTATTTCGTGTTTTCTTATATCACCAACGAACGGAAAATTAATTACCATAGTAGGGGGCCTTAAATGTAAGTCCCATTTTTTGTATGTTTTGGAAAGTCCAGCGGATGTAATGGTTCCATTTATTGCGGCTTGCTTTTATTCCATATCGGACAATGGGATGTTTCTCTTATCTAGAGCCAATACTCAGCTTTACGGTACGGAAATTGCGCTGCATAATGACTGATGCTTCTACTTCTCTGACTTGTTTGCCACCGTACTGTGAAGCATCATCAGTAGCTCCTGTAACGACCAGACATAGAAACGTGTAGTCGTCGTCATAAGCTATTCGACTTCCACTGCTATAGTAGTTTCCTAGGTTTTTCCATACATTACGGTGTTGCGCCTCGATTTTTTCTAATCCCATGTATTATTCTTCCTTTTATTCGACTTCTCGGTCTTTTCGTATCTCCATTTCAACAAAGAACGTCACTGCTGCATATCTTTGAAAGTATTTTCTGATCCGTCCCAGATGTCATCAATTGGTTCTGACACCCCAGAAAAAAGCAACAAGGCAATATTTCAATACGCTAAGGCATCTGAAAGAGTTTAAACTTACGAAGAAGACGTTGAAAGCCCTTCTGTGTATAAAGTCGGATATAAAATAATTAAAGAATGTGAATAAAGCTGCTTTGGACCACGTTTAACCTTCTCGACACTGCAGAGTGGAAGTATTTACTGAACTTAAATGTTTACTAACGAATTTGTCGCCGGCCGCGGTGGTCTCGCGGTTCTAGGCGCGCAGTCCGGAACCGTGCTACTGCTACGGTCGCAGGTTCGAATCCTGCCTCGGGCATGGATGTGTGTGATGTCCTTAGGTTAGTTAGGTTTAAGTAGTTCTAAGTTCTAGGGGACTGATGACCACAGCTGTTAAGTCCCATAGTGCTCAGAGCCATTTGAACCATTTTTTGAACGAATTTGTCAACCGCTGTAGTACTTATATTTCGCAACTAGTTTCACACCTTACACGTTCGTATTCAAGCCTCGCTACTGAGATTGCACTGCAAGCGCCTGATCTTAATAATGAACATCAAAATGGCAATATAAGCTTTATAAAATAGTTGCAGAATGAATGTCGCAATCCACACGTCCCTCTTGTCAAGTCAAAATAAGTTTCATTTTGACTTGCTAAGAGGCATATGTGGATTATGGCATCCATTCTGCAAACATTTTATAAAGCATGTGTTGCCCCCGATGTTCATTATTAAGCCTTGCAATGCATCCTCAGTAGGCCAGGCCTGAAAACTAACAGGTAAAGTTTGAAAGTAGTCTCCAAATATAACTACCACAGCTGTTGACAGATTCATTAAGAACCGCTTTATGAAATTTAATAAAGTTTCTGTTACCCTGTTAACAAAATGTCGAAACTAAAAAAAAAAAATTTTGGAGTGTGACTCATGCAGATCTTAGTTATATTCATTACGCGGTGCAGTACTTACCGCAGAGAATGATACGGGAGCAAAGACTTACCATACTGAAGCAAACGGACAAACACATCTGTTAGGCGGTCACTATGGTTGACTGCGTGGTTTGGATAAGTTGTTAATGTTTCTATTCATTCTCCATTAATCTGTAGATGTGTAACTACGAATATAAGGTTATTTCTCATAAGCAAAATGAATTTATGACTTCACCAACTTTTTTAATGCTATTTTATTTTGACAAGCAAGACACGATTTCAGAACTTGTTCTCATTATTATTACATATTTTCACACGCCATCGACTATTGGAGTGTTTTTCTAAGCGAGACTCAGCGTTCTGTATTTTATTTCGTCTGTTTTACTGTGTGTTAGTGTTCAAATTCACCTAACTATTTCTCAACATTTCTCAACATAAGAATCAGTACATACACAGAAATATGTTTTAAAAGGTGACTGGTCAGTGTTATTGGATGCACTTTGTTAAGCATAATGTACGTTTTGCGGTTATTTAATTAAACTTGAACAATAAAATGAACTGGCAAATAACAGCAGTGGCAGTTCCTCAGAGTACTAGGACTGCTGCCTGTGGTGATCTGGGCACATCTACTCAAAAAGATCGGGGGGAGGGGGGTGAAGGTCAATGATTTTTCAACGCATTATGTAATGAAGTACCCTTCCCTTCCCCTCTCCTCACTGACTCTTCCCCCTATCCATCCCTCCCCTCTCCAGCCAATCACAGCCTGGTATTAAAATGAGAAAGCCAATAACAGCTTGGTAATTTAGCGGGCATTAAAATTAAAAAGCCATTACATCAGAATGTAGCCATCTTGACTATGGTCAAAATCATCTGAACACAATGAATTTTGTGTGCCATGTTCAAACATTACATATAATTCTTCACCTTAATTGCGTGTGTTGGCACTATTCAACACAGAAAAACGCATACACACACAGACACACACACGTTCAGAAGGTTCAGATTTATTCATCCAAGATATTGCATAAAAGCTTAACTTGCAATATGTGAAAATACCTTACAGGGTGGCAAGTGTCTGGAAGCTCTGAATTTTTTATACCATATTCACCCAAAAAAATTGATACAGGAAGTACGCAGCTATATTTCGAAGCACTTTACAGCGTGCTCAAATGTATCCCAGTGCTCTCACCTTTTTGCGCCATATTCAAAAGTATTTATCCAAAGATTACCTATAGCAACACTTGATGTAAAGTTCGATTTATTTATCATAGATGGTGTAAGGCACAATGGAGACACAAATTTACCATCTTCCACATCTAAATATTGTTCTGCTATGAATATCAAGTGCCACAGGGCAGACAGGGTGTTACCACTTCCAACAAGTATCGTCTTACTTACACCCATACATTTGACTCTCATCTCAGCGTTATATGACATTCATGCCGCATTGCAAAACTACTCGTGGACACTACTATTGAGCTACTTACACCTTAAATCGCACTTGTCGACGAAAGTTAACAGTGTTATTCTCGCGTCAAAAACTCGTCTCTCAGCACTTGCACGTTTACGCGTATTTTGGACGATGAACTTACAATGGGAAACGACAGGGAAAAGTAGACCAAAAAGTTCTTGCTAATATAGTTTTCAGTCCTTTGTAGTCTTCAATGCAACAGCACTAAATACAGACATCACACATGTTTTGTGTCTTGAAACGTTTTGGAAAAAGATCTCTTGCACACATCTTGCTGACATTAGATATATGAAATCAGACTCTGAAACAGTTTTGAGGAAAAGATGAGGTGTAGAAACACAGGTCTGGCTATACCAATTTTTTTAAATCGTTGTTAATAAATAGGTAAACAAGACTTTAGTTCAGAGAACACATTGATCAAGTTGCTGAGTCTTGATACCCCGATTTTGATCCAGATGCTCCGAGAGAACACCGGCCCAAACAGGTTCACGTTTAATTCTCATGATCAGTTGAGATATATCTTGTTGAAGCACACTTACATGCTCTTGGGGTAAAGTAGAGGGCGAAAAATAAGTGTGCTTGCAAACATGTACGTTCTGCGATGAATTTCAGTTGTGACAACCAGCATATAAAAATCTGTTACAATCATATTTATCTTATATGTGAACGAATATATGAGATACACTCCATAAATAAGTAAAAACAAGTGTTTACTTATGCAGTGTTATTAACAAAATTAGTAATAGTTCCTGCAGATGAGTTTTACTGTAAACACTACTCTCTAAACTTCAAAACGCGATATAAATTCAACTGCTGCTACGCGCTGTCGTTGCTTGTCATCGCCAATAGTTGTTTACACTTGTAAATGCTCATAATTCGATTATAATACCAGAGTGTAAGGCACAACAAAGCCTCAAATTAAATATTTTTTACATGTTTAATGGTTATTAGCCGTCTCAGTGTTACTACGACGTTGAAAACGTCTACCAAAATACGTCAGCAACGCAGAAAAGTGCAGTGTTCATGTCAAATATCATAACGTTGCTTTCTACACACACACACACACACACACCTGTGAAATTGGTGCATGGAACATGGTCTCCCACATTAAGTGCTTCAATGCTATTTTCATACCTAATACATGTGACTAGAAAATAACAAACTAAATAAACAGTCGGCATTACAAGTTAGCCCTAAAAGATCGATGTCCTGAAATTAACTTCGCTTGGCTTACAACTGCAGAAAACACATTTTGGATAAAATAGCCATTCTGAATTACTGGAAGAATGTAATTAGTCAGACTTAATTTTCATTAAATCTTAATATACACCCAAATTAAATCTAAATTGTTTTATGATGCTTGTTAAATCTTACATTGCGTTCTCCATGTCTAAAATTTGTAAAGATTCCTATCATTTCAAACCGAGGAGCCGGCCGGAGTGGCCGTGCGGTTCTAGGCGCTACATTCTGGAACCGGGCTACCGCTAAGGTCGCAGACTCGAATCCTGCCTCGGGCATGGATGTGTGTGAAGTCCTTAGGTTAGTTAGGTTTAATTAGTTCTAAGTTATTGGCGACTAATGACCTCAGAAGTTAAGTTGCACAGTGCTCAGAGCCATTTTTTTTCAAACCGAGGAAATGTTAGAGAATACAGCGTCATCACCTGACATTTTACGTAACGTTTTATCACCATTTTAAGGGTACTGATTGCAATTATTGATTTTTAATAATTGGGTTTCGCCGAGGTTAAGCACATGCAAATCGGAAAGCGCAGCGGATCAGGGATACCACCCGGCTCTATGGGCTCACAGATGTGCTAAAGCAGTCGCCTCAGTAGCTCCAGTGCCACCACGGCCCAGAACTGGAACCTAAAGCCTGTCGTCTGTGGCCAACATAGCTTCCACCTATTTGCGGACAGCGGTCAATTCACCATGCAAGCGCACACAACATGTGCAGCCCCTGTCCGGCTTAACCAGTTTTTGTCTATATCGAATGTAATGTAATGTAACAGTAACCTAAAAAGTCGCTGGATGCGATCTAAGTTTTGTTGCCACGCTACCGGTATGTATGCGACAGCATGCTTAGCAATATGTTCCAAAGAGCAGAGCGTACAAAAAGGAGATAGCAATGCTTATATCTTGGGTTCTATTGGTGATAAAAAGGTAGGGCCAAGTGTTTTGGATAGGCCTTAGTATCACCTTAGTGTCATTATCCTACAGCACAGGGTCAACGTATGAGTATTACACACTTCCTCCTGATTAGGCAATTGGAGAAAATTAGTTTAATTTTTTGCATTTGAAATGGCACGCAGTGGGCTTGATGGGACTTACAGAGGTACCATTAGTTCACAGACGATTCCTCTGAAAACACAAAAAAAATTTTTGACTCTATTTTCCATCAGTGGACCAAACCCCAACCAAGGACTCCTGAGGAAACCCCCAAAAAAAGCGTTTTACCCATATTTTTGCGGTCAGCAGCGGACCAAACCCCAGTCTGGGATTCCAAGACGGTTATGCACAGCAAATGGATGTAATTTTTACGATCTATTTGTAAGATTCCAGTATCGAACAACGTTGAACATTTTTTAGATATTTACATTCATTTCCGATACTCTGAGGTTAAAAGTTACCCTTCTTGTGCACGTAAAATGCGCATTGAGGCGGAAATGTCGTTTATAAAGTGACGTAGCACGGAGAAATATGATGTAAAGTGTCTCCGTTATTATCAGAACGGTTCTGAGATGTCCACTTTGTAGTACTGGAGTGCATGCAAAAGTTTTGTACACATAAAATCTGGGCTGAGGTATAAAATTAGTTTTGCGTTCCTTCAGTTTCACACTATGTAAACCATCTAAATTTTACTGACCTATTATGTTCTTTTCATATAAGTGAGATTTCCTGCTGTGACTGGGAAAAAAGGGAACCAGTGGAAATATCCTCCTATCGGAGCACATAAAAGGCGAATATTCCCCTCTTTATTAAAAGACTGTGACTGAAAGATGGGGTACCAGCTGCCTCGTCTAACTTCCTCAACACCTTTACAAATGTGATCGGAGGCTTTCGCGGTGTATGTGTTGTTTTCAGGGCTCTCGGGTGTCCAGCCGCATGCGATCGTTGAAGTCCCACGATATTTCGGCGAATAACCTTCCCGCCATCATCTGGTTGTTCTGACAATGAGCAGACAGACCATTCCATCAGAACCACCTGATGATTGCCGAAATATCGTGGGACTCCAACGATCGCACCCGACTGGACACCCGAGAGCCCTGGAAAAAAACACCTTTACAAATTTTCGCAAAAATATTAGCGTGCCAATGTACTCGTGCTTTTTGTGCTGAGAGAAAAGGAGACGGTGGCAGCGTTTGAGATGTGGAGAAGTAATAAGTACTGAAAGATAGTAGATAGCCGGCCGGGGTGGCCAAGCGGTTAAAGGCGCTATAGTCTGGAACCGCGCGACCGCTACGGTCGCAGGTTCGAATCCTGCCTCGGGCATGGCTGTGTGTGATGTCCTTAGGTTAGTTAGGTTTAAGTAGTTCTAAGTTCTAGGGGACTGATGACCTTAGAAGTTAAGTCCCATAGTGCTCAGAGACATTTGAACCATTTTTTTGATAGTAGATAGTAGCTGTGGTACAGAAAAAGCGAAGGAGAAAATGGTAACGTGAGAGAGAGGGATGGACAAAGTAGTAGTGGAACACGGTAGTGAAAGAATTGTGGTAGGAAAAGACAGGAGGAAATTGTGCCAGTGGGAGACGAATAAAGAGAAGGAGATACTGGGAGTGGGTGAAAGCCAGTCGTAATGAGAGACAGAATCTGTGACACTGACAACGAGAAAGAGAGAGAAACACTGACAGTGAGAAAAGACAGCCACTGTGAAAAGAAATGAATGAGATAGTAACAGTGAGCGAGAACGAATGGGGGCTGTGACAGTGAGAGAAGACAGTAGTAGGATAGAACGAAGACGACAGTGGCTGTTATAGGGGAGACAGTGACAGAGACACCGAAGCAGATAATGTCAGTGAGTTGGACTGAGTGAGTTAGTGAGAATGGTCAAGTGGGAGTGTATGAATAAGAGCGACTGACAGCGATAGACCTCTGGGTGAGACTGCGTTGCAGCTAGGGCAGCTTGTGGAAGTGAAAGGGGAGTTGCAGACTGTCTGAATAAGGGGAGTTGCAGACTGTCTGAATTTACGTGTAGGAATGATAGCCTCTTCTTTCTCAAGATGTTAGGTGCTGGGATCGACGTTCTCAATGATACCAAAGTTATCCCATTAGTGTCAGGTCGGGACTCCGGGTACGCCAGTCCACTTCAGGAATGTTATTGCCGATTGCCTCACGGGTGCTCCTTTACCACAGGATACATTGTCATAGCGGTACAATCATCGTCTCCAAATTACTCTGCTATTGTACGCAGTACACAACTCTGCTCATACCCCTCCGCATTTAGCGTTTACTTGAGCGCAAAAAGATGACCAAACCCTAACCACGGTAAACACCCCCATGCTGTAAAATCACCTCCTCGGTACTTGTCTGTTCGCTCTACCATATGCAGCCAGGTATCATTTTCCAGCAATTCGCCAAAACCAACTTTCCACAAGGTATAGCGTGATTTATCACTCCAAATCACTCATTTCCAGTCTTCCACTGTTCACTGGAGACGCGCTTTGCACCACCTCAAGCGTCGCTTATCACCGACTGTAGAAAGGTGTGGCTTAGGAAGAGCTGCTCGACCATTGTCCTCCTTTACTTACTAGTCACTTACTCTCCTGCTCCACTCGCAAATAGAGCGATGGAAAACGATTGTCTATATACCTCCGCATGAGCCCTAATTTCTAGTATTTTACCTTTGTTGTCCTTACGCACGATGTATGTTAGCGGTAGTAAAATTGTTCGGCAGTGAGCGCCAGATGCCGGTTCTCTAAATTTTCTCAATGCTGTTTCTCCCTCTAGGGATTCCCATCTGAGTTTCTGAAGCATTCCGTAACAATTACGTTTTGTTCGAACATACCGGTAACAAATCTAGCAACCCGCCTCTAAATTACTTCGAAGTCTTCTCGTTCAATCCGACCTGGTACGGATTCCAGACACTCGAACAGTACTCGAGAATAGGTCGCACCAGCGTCCTATATGCGGTCTCCTTAACAAGTGAACCACTTTTTTTCCTAAAATTCTCCCAATAAACCGAAATCGATAAATCGCCCTCCCTACCACAGTTCTCACATGCACGTTTCATTTCATATCGCTTTGCAGCGTTACGCACAAATATTTAAACGACTTGACTGTCTAAGGCAGAACATTGGTAATACTGTAACCGAACATTACAGGTTTGATCTTCCTACTCATCCGCATTAACTTATATTTTCCCACATTTAGGGTTAGCTGCCATTCCCCACGCGAACTATAAATTTGGTCTAAGCCGTCTTGTATTTTCCACAGTCACTCAACTTCGACATCTTACCATACACCACAGCATCATCAGTAAAGAGCCTCAGAAAGCTGCCCACCCTGTCCGCCAAATCATTTATGTATAGAGAGAACAACAGCGGTCCTATCACACTTCCCCGAGGCACCAATGAAGGTACTCTTGTCTATGATGAACACTCGCCGTGGAGGACAACATACTGGGTTCTATTGCTTAAGAGGTCTTCGAGCCACTCACACATCTGTGAACTTATTTCATAAGCTTGTACTTCGTTAATAGCTTGCAATGGGGCGCCGTGTCAAATGCTTTCCGAAAATCTAGAAATATTGGATGTGCCTGTTGCCCTTCATCCATTGTTCGCAGTATATCATGTTAGAAAAAGGCAAGCTGAGTTTCGCACGAAGGATGCTTGCGAGAACCATGCTCATTCGTGGACATAAGCTTCTTAGTCTCAAGAAATTTTATTATGTTCAATCTGAGAATATGTTCAAGGATTCTGCAGCAAATGGAAGTTAGGGATATTCGTCTGTAATTTGGCGGGTCCGTTTTACCCTTCCCATTTACAAGAGTCAGTTGCAATTTTTTCTAATCAACTGGGACTTTGTGCTGAGCGAGAGATTCAGAATAAATGTAGGGAAGGTAAGATGCCAGTAACGTAAAATCGAAGTGGGACTCCATTCGAACCTGGTGATTTATTTGCTTTCAAATCTTACAGTTGTTTCTCTACACCAGAATGCTTATTACTATGTCGCCCATACGGGAGTCTGTCCGATGATCAAATAACGGTATGTTTGTACGATTCTCCTGGGTGAACGATTTCATGAACGTCAAATTTAAAACTACGGATTTCGTTTTGCTATCTTCAACTATCACACCAGACTGGTCAACATGGGCTGAATACAAGCATTAGACCAACATACCGATTTTACATAAGACCAGAATTTTCTCGGATTTTCTACCGGATCTCTTAATAAGGTATGACTTTGGTAATTGTTGTATGCTTCGCGCATAGGTATTTTCACAGACACAGGAATCTCGATTAACCTTTGCTTGTCGTCATTTGTGCGTTCCGTTTTGAACTGAGAGTGCAACAGCCTCTGCTTCCTCAGCATCCCACGAATTTCGTTATGAAAGCATGGTGAGTCTTTTCCGTCCTTCACCCACTTACAAGGCACGTAACTCTCTCTCTCTTATCCACTCTTTCCAGCAAAAGCACTCTCCTAGAATCTTGTCTGATTTTTTAACTTTCGTAATCATAGTTGCTATAATGGCATCATGATCGCTAATTCCCATTTCTATAGTGACACTGTCGGTAAGGTCGGGCTTATTTTTAGCCACAGGGTCTAAGATATTTCCACTGCGTGTGGGCTGCCAAGGTAGCAGCTCAAGATTGTTTTCAGAAAATTTCTTCGAAGGTATTTCGCATGCCTGTCTGTCCGTGCCCCTACGATGAATATGTAGACATCCCGGCGTATAATCGCTAAGTTAAAGTCGCCTCCAACTGGCATTGCATGATCTGCTTGCTTACGAGCTATTGACTGTAGGCTTTGTTTGATTGACTCACAGCAGAATCGGGTGGCCGGTAAAAGTATATACGTGACCAGATATTTCACTGTCACTCTGCACTTCGACCTCAATAGAGACAATATTTTTGTCAACTCCACCTCCTATGCCCCCTGATCTATCTTTCCGATATACGTTCCACGACTGGCTAAATATCTCAGAGCCTACCCCTTCGTGTTTCAACCTGCTCTCGTTGCCAAGAATAATTTGAGCTCGAGAACTTTCCCAGAGGGCAGTAAATTTGGGAACTTTATTACGAATATTTCGACAGTTTATTGATAAAATTATGACAGTCGAAATGGTTTTATTCTGAACGCCGTTAGACATCCATTGCTGCATATAGACTGGCAAGCATTCTTCAGAGCGCCTCAAACTACCGCCTAGCCTGAAAAACCCTCATGTGCATTCCACAAGTTCTCTGCTACCCGAATACCTGCTTCCTTTGTGTAGTGTACAATTGACCTATCAGGTGGAAGGGGGGGGGGGGGGGTCCTACAAATCCCCACACGATAACGTCACAGAGTCGCCGAAGCCTGTGACTGAGACCTTCCACTCAGCTCCAAGCTAAAGGATCTCGATCAATTCTGGGAACAATGCCGCAAATTGCGAGCTCTGCTCGCATCCTATGCGTGAGACCGTCAGTCTTAGCCACTTCCGCCAGCCGCCTGAACGAACTAAGGTTCGCCTCAGAACACATGCGACAGGCGTCGTTGGTGTCGACGTGAGTCACAGCTTGCTGACAACTGCACCGTGTACGCTCGATAGCCATAGGCAAGGCCGCCTCCACATCTCGGATGAGGACGCCGGCAGACATATCGAGTGCACATTTGCTTTCTTACAAGCTACGAACGCTATCTGCCTAAGGGGCTCCATAACGTGCCTAACATTGGAGCTCCCAATAAGTTGTAAACCCCTTCCCCCATGTGCCTGCTCGGACCCTGCTGAAGGAGCGGCTACCTGTCCACTCAAAGGGTTAGTAGGTGAGGCCAGGCGGCCAAATTCCACATTAGCC
Organism: Schistocerca cancellata; assembly: GCF_023864275.1. Lineage (NCBI taxonomy): Eukaryota > Metazoa > Arthropoda > Insecta > Orthoptera > Acrididae > Schistocerca > Schistocerca cancellata. Next base: position 319,296,728 of record NC_064630.1, on the reverse strand, counting down.
CACCGCCTCAGTCGACGCGAACGCGTTACTACCGGCGTCTCACACTGCTGTGAGGGCGGGACCACCGCGTCGGGTGCACAAGGACGGACCTCGGTAGCAGAGCCCCACAGTTACAATAATTTTGGTTTAAGAAAGAAGACAGTTAACAGTGTCATTGCACGCAATTTTCCAGTGACATTAAATAACGTAGGTTCTTCATCTGACTTAACATGTACATGATTTCACATTATTTTGGCCTTGTATCTATTACAAAGTATTCGAATGTTTTTAAATAGTAAGTAGTGCAAGCAGAGTGATTGTTATTTCGTTTTTTAATGTCGATATTTCACTGGTTTGCTATCATGGACTTTGTATTGACACAGAATTTCGTAGTTGAACTACAATTTTTATTAAAGACCCCGGCAGACATATCGAGTGTACGTTTGCTTCATTACAAGCTCCGAACACTATCTGCCTAAGGTACAAACATAAATACTATAAATTCAGGTGAACTAACATTCACTATTCTAGATCCATGACTTCACTCAGAGCATTCACGGAACATGCAAAACACTCGTGTGAATAGCGCTACGGAAATGTGAAATTTATGATGGGAACTTTATGTGCTGAAAAAATCCATTTATAATAATTGTGTAAAATTTGTTTCCTCTGCCTGTGCCATTAATTGAAAAGTTTCTGCTCTATAATGTGGACCAATCTCACCACGACTTTTGCCAAACAAAAACTCGATTGTCTGTTTACCTAGCATTTCAGGTCTAATTTTGAGCCAAAACGACAGCGTTTCTTGTCCTTGCTATGTTCAATTCGCGGCGTGGGTAAACTGTGCTAGCTCACACTCTCTTCTAGACTCTAAAGCATTCTCAGCCTGCCCGTACTTCGGTTACCAAAGTTAATGACAGAATCGTAAGGTTATTGATTTAATATCTTCTTTAACGTAAATACACTCGTTGGTAGAGAATTCAGAAATCATACGCAGTGCCTTCTCTGGGCCCGAACACAGAGCACTAGAAAGAAAATTCTTCGCCGAACGTCTCTCACAAAATATCGACAGATCTTACAAGTGTAGTCCCGGGGTAGAAACCACCGTCGGCTGCAGATAGATCAATAAAATACACAACTTTCAAGCGTTGATACTTAATAAATACATCTTTCAAAGTCTGGAGGTTAATTGACAACGTAAGTTCAAAAGAAAAAAAGTTATTGGTCCAAGAAGAAACATTCAGTCTCTAATAAATTATCAAAACCTTCAAGAAATTACGAAAATTTTTATGAAACATCTATTTTTCATTCAACTCCCGAATTCGTCCCTCAATCCTTTCATAATTTTGGGAGATAAGTGGGAATCTGCTGCACGTTACTGCTACGTATCAGAGTCCGACTAGCAAAGGAAACACTGATAATGATTCAGACATTCTTATAATTACGGGTAGCGCGTGCAGATTCCACTGTCTTCAAAAATGGTTCAAATGGCTCTGAGCACTATGGGACTTAACATCTATGGTCATCAGTCCCCTAGAACTTAGAACTACTTAAACCTAACTAACCTAAGGACATCACACAACACCCAGTCATCACCTACATCTACATCTACATCTATACTCCGCGAGCCACCTTACGGTGTGTGGCGGAGGGTACTTATTGTACCACTATCTGATCCCCCCTTCCCTGTTCCATTCACGAATTGTGCGTGGGAAGAACGACTGCTTGTAAGTCTCCGTATTTGCTCTAATTTCTCGGATCTTTTCGTTGTGATCATTACGCGAGATATATGTGGGCGGTAGTAATATGTTGCCCATCTCTTCCCGGAATGTGCTCTCTCGTAATTTCGATAATAAACCTCTCCGTATTGCGTAACGCCTTTCTTGAAGTGTCCGCCACTGGAGCTTGTTCAGCATCTCCGTAACGCTCTCGCGCTGACTAAATGTCCCCATGACGAATCGCGCTGCTTTTCGCTGGATCATGTCTATCTCTTCTATTAATCCAACCTGGTAAGGGTCCCATACTGATGAGCAATACTCAAGAATCGGACGAACAAGCGTTTTGTAAGCTACTTCTTTCGTCGATGAGTCACATTTTCTTAGAATTCTTCCTATGAATCTCAACCTGGCGCCTGCTTTTCCCACTATTTGTTTTATGTGATCATTCCACTTCAGATCGCTCCGGATAGTAACTCCTAAGTATTTTACGGTCGTTACCGCTTCCAATGATTTACCACCTATGGCATAATCGTACTGGAATGGATTTCTGCCCCTATGTATGCGCATTATATTACATTTATCTACGTTTAGGGAAAGCTGCCAGCTGTCGCACCATGCATTAATCCTCTGCAGGTCTTCCTGGAGTACGTACGAGTCTTCTGATGTTGCTACTTTCTTGTAGACAACCGTGTCATCTGCAAATAGCCTCACGGAGCTACCGATGTTGTCAACTAAGTCATTTATGTATATTGTAAACAATAAAGGTCCTATCACGCTTCCTTGCGGTACTCCCGAAAATCCCTGGCCTCGCCGGGAATCGAACCCGGGACCACTGTCTTCAATTTCATTGTTAACACTATGCTCCACTCCATTCCATATTGTCGCATCGAGTTAGTTCGCTCCTGCAGACGAGCAACCCAATGAACCGATCTGCAACAACGGCTGTAGACACGCCTTCCAAACTAATCTGTGTCAATGAATTGCATTCTGGTATTTCCATTTCACAAGTGGTGTCCATACAGAGTGCCTGTGTTTGAGTTACAACTTAGAGAGGTGTTCTATCCACTGATTTCTGTCTGTTTTCCGTACATATTGTAGTTTTTTGGCGTCCTTAGTCTGAAACCCGGAGGTACTTATGAATAATTCTGTATATCCATACCCTCCCCTGTGGCAAATGAAAAGGCGAGAATGCTTTCTTTTCGTTTTGTTATTTCTGAGTAGGCAACTACTAATTAATATAGCCGTACAGAAATATCCTTGACTCTCAAAAATAAACTGGTAATGAAGGTTAATCGGGCGTTTCGTTAGTGTGCGTCTAACGCGACAAGATCAGTTGATGACCTTGTATCCTCCTTAACAAGATCGCCATTAGTAAAATGTTTGATGGAAACAGTCAACGACGTTCAAAGTCGTCCACATGCAATTCCGGGTGCATAGAAATATGGTACGGGTCCAATCGATGTCGCTTCGGGTTCCCGGGTTCGATTCCCGGCGGGGTCAGGGATTTTCTCTGCTTCATGATGACTGGGTGTTGTGTGCTGTCCTTAGGTTAGTTAGGTTTAAGTAGTTCTAAGTTCTAGGGGACTGATGACCATAGATGTTAAGTCCCATAGTGCTCAGAGCCATTTGAACCGTTTTTTTTTGCAATCGATGTTGATGTAGCATTCTGAACACCGACGTGTTTGAGATTCACGACTAGCTCAGTTTGTCCGCCACTGATGTGCGGACTGGCCGCGACAGCAGTTAAAACACCTACTTGGGCATCATCATTTGTTGCAGGTCGTGGTTGACGTTTCACATGTAGCTGAACACTTCCTGTTTCCTTAAATAACGTAACTATCCGGCGAACGATCCGGACACTTGGATGAAGTCGTCCAGGATACCGAGCAGCATACATGGCACACGCCCGTTGGAGATTTTGATCACCATAGCCATACATCAACACGATAACGACCTTTTACGCAATTGGTAAACTGTCCATTTTAACACGGGTAATGTATCACGAAGCAAATACCGTCCGCACTGGCGGAATGTAACGTGATACCCTGTACTTATAAGTTTGTGACTATTACAGCGCCGTCTATAACAAAGCGAAAAAAGTGGTCCAACTAAAACATTCATATATCTTTACGAACTACACTAATATGTGATAAAAATGGGGGTTCCTATTTAAAAAAAAAAAAAAAAACGTAGCTGATATCCGTTTCACCTATGGCAGCGCCATCTAGCTGGCCAATCATAGCACGATCTGGTTTCCTCCTTCAAGCTAGACGAGTTCCGTTCATTGTAGTTTTTTCGTTTGAATCTTATTTCGTGAGATATTTTGCCGGGTCACTATCAATGGACCACCTTGTATATCAATTTGATGTTATTCATCTTCGTAACGCAAAACTTCCATCCGATGACTGACTATAAATTACTGGCTTGTACTACAGAGCAGTGCTACAACTTGGATGAGATTATCACTGTGTCACTTCTCATTCAGTGGGTATGTGCAGAAAGTTTAGCAGCTGGGCACCAGAGGGCGAAACGTACTCAGGAAAGCCGTGGGTGATGTAAATATAAAAGCGATAAGGCAGGTGGCTGGGAGTGTGTGACGGCGGCGGCTGGCGTGCAGGCAGGTAATGAGACCGCACTGCGCCAGTGGGTCCCTGGCGTCCTCTTCCTTGACCACGCAAGCCTCACTGCCACCGTTCGATAAACACCACATGCTTGCCAATTTTACGAAAGCTCCGTAGTGTAAGTTCCACGAACTCCTAGTTGCCCTTCTAGCCACGGACCCACAGAGTCTTCGTCGTACATTTTGCGTTAAATGAACGTCTGGATGTTTGCATTTCTATCCGACTTACCCTCCGCTAAGCGAAGGCCGCCTGGATATCTGCACCACCGGTACTCTATCAAACCGTCCGAAACCTCGAGTGCCACTCACTTCGCGTTGCTTTCAAAATAAGCTTACAGTCCCCTGCAAGAGACCTATATCAGTTTTTCTTTTTCCCCCACTTCCTCACCCAGACTGAACATCCTCATACACCGTATAGCTCCTGTAAAATCGATTCCAACAAACACATTGATTCCCTCCTTATCATAAATCCTGTTGTACTACTGCCGTATATCGGCGCATCCCTCCGACCCTATACTTACGCATTCTCGATATCCTCTCCCAGTGATATAGGGGGACTGTTAAAATAGTTTGATATACAGGGCGGTCCATTGATAGTGACCGGGCCAAATATCCCACGAAATAAGATTCAAACGAAAAAACTACAATGAACGAAACTCGTCTAGCATGAAGGGGGAAACCAGTTGGTGCTATGGTTGGCCCGCTAGATGGCGCTGCCATAGGTGAAACGGATATCAGCTGCGTTTTTTTTAAATTGGAACCCCCATTTTTATCACATATTCGTGTAGTTCGTAAAGAAATATGAATGTTTTAGTTGGACCACGGTTTTCGCTTTGTGATAGATGGCGCTGTAATAGTCACAAACGTACAAGTACGTCGTATCACGTTACATTCCGCCAGTGCGGACGGTATTTGCTTCGTGATACATTACTCGTGTTAAAATCGACCGTTTACCAATTGCGTAAAAGGTCGATATCGTGTTGATGTATGGCTATGGTGACCAAAATCCCCAACGGGCGTGTGCTATGTAAGCTGCTCGGTATCCTGGACGACTTCATCCAAGTGTCCGGATCGTTCGCCGGATAGTTACGTTATTTAAGGAAACAGGAAGCGTTCAGCTACATGTGAAACCTTAACCGCGACCTGCAACAAATGATGATGCCCAAGTAGGTGTTTAAGCTGCTGTCGCGGCCAGTCCATACATCAGTGGCAGACAAACTGAGCCAGTCGGGAATCTCAAAAACGTTGGCGTTCAGAATGCTACATCAACATCGATTGCACCCATACCATATTTCTATGCACCTGAATTGCATGGCGACGACTTTGAACGTCGTGTACTGTTCTGCCACTGGCCACAAGAGAAATTACGGGACGATGACAGATTTTTTGCACGCATTCTATTTAGCGACGAAGCCTCATCCACCAACAGCGATAACGTAAACCGGCATAATATGGACTATTGGGCCACGAAAAATTCACGATGACTGTTAGAAGCGGAACATCAGCGACCTTGGCGGGTTACGGTATGGTGCGGCATTATGGGAGGAAGGATAATTGGCCCCCATTTTATCGATGGCAATCTAAATGGTGCAATGTATGTTGATTTCCTACGTAATGTTCTACCGATGTTACTACAAGATGTTTCACTGCATGACAGAATGGTGATGTACTTCCAACATGATGGATGTCCGGCACATAGCTCGCGTGCGCTTGAAACGGTAAGAATAGCATATTTCATGACAGATGGATTGGACGTCGAAGCACTATACCATGGCCCACACGTTCACCGGATCTGACGTCCCCGGATTTCTTTCTGTGGGGAAAGTTGAAGGATATTTGCTATCGTGATCCACCGACAACTCCTGAAAACATGCGTCAGGGCATTGTCAATGCATGCGCGAACTTTACGGAAGGCAAACTAATCGCAGTTTAGCGGAATGTCGTTACTCGTATTGTCAAATACACTGAGGTTGACGGACATCATTTTGAGCATTTATTGCATTAATGTGGTATTTACAGGTAACCACGCTGTAACAGCATGCGTTCGGAGAAATGTTAAGTTCACAAAGGTACATGTATCACATTGGGACAACCGTAATAAAATGTTCAAACGTACCCACGTTCTGTATTTTAATTTAAAAAACCTACCTGTTACCAACTGTTCGTCTAAAATTGTGAGCAATGTGTTTGTGACTATTATAGCGCCATCTATCACAAAGCGAAAAAAGTGGTCCAACTAAAACATTCATATTTCTTTACGTACTACACGAATATGTGATAAAAATGGGCGTTCCTACTTAAAAAAACGCAGGTGCTATCCGTTTGACCTATGGCAGCGCCATGTAGTGGGCCAACCATAGCGCCATCTGGTTTCCCCCTTCAAGCTAGACAAGTTTCGTTCTTTGTAGTTTTTTCGTTTGACGCTTATTTCGTGAGATATTTGGTCCGGTCACGACAAATGGACCACCCTGTATATTGATGCTTTAACAGTTTTGTTGGGGAGAATTTTTATGGTATGAGGTAACATAGACCTAAAAACAGTGCTATTTGTTTTTTATTGTAGTGCCAGCGCGAGCTTGACTAACCAAGCATAACATCACAAAGTTATTTTGTGTTCAACAAAGAATTTTATTCTGAACATGAAGGACTGCCAATGGGATCACCAATTAGTGGGCTCCTAGGTAACATGTTTATCAACAACCAGGAGAACATGATCTTTAGACACATAATGAAACCAGAAAACTACAAAGTTTTATACTGGTAACATTAGGTCGATGACACAGCATGCCTGTTTGATGAACCACATACACATTTAGAACAGCTACACAATGAAATAAACAACTTACACCCAGAAATTAACTTCACATTAGAAACAGAAACAGACAACTTACTACGTTTTCTAAATCTCACCAGACAAGAAAAAAACAACACATATGACTTCACTATATTCAGGAAACCGACAAACAAAGGCACCACCATTCACAACCTGTTGAACCATCCACTGACACATAAGCAAGAAAACTTCAAATTCGTGCTCCATAAGGTAAACAGAACACCCATAGGCAAGCAGAACTATACTCATGGACTAAATACAATAAAACAAATAGCAGTAGAAAATGCTTAAGATATCTATATGGTAGACAAATTAAATCAAAAATATGTAAATAGTACAGAAATGTATATACGACATACACGCAACTCTTCACCCAACACAGAACAGTACAAAACACAAACAATGACCACATACAAGACACAACAGAGCAACAACATACACACAAAACGAAATGACACATACTCCCCTACAATAATAAAATTGTTCACAGAATAGACAACAGGAACTCTAAATAGGATATAGGACAGTGAACACAAAACAGAAAAACATCAGAACACAAGAAACACTGACGGATAAATTTAACAGATCTGGAGTGTATGAAGTCACATGCAACACACGCCAGTCAGTGTACATAAGACAGACATGCAGAAACTTCAAAACCAGATATTCAGAGCATCTCTGAGATTTAAAAATCAACAGCTCCATAGCACATTGGCTGACCACCTAAGAGCCCTCAACCACCTCCCAACTACAATAGAAACAGACTTAAGAATACTAAAATCCAGCCACAGCCTATATAGCAAATTGACCATTGAGAAAAACTTCCACATACAGAAGGCAATAGCAGAAGGAAAACAGGTCATAAATGAATACACTACACTCTGAAACGACACACTATTCAACACATCAAAGGAACTATACAGAAAAGACAACACGAACAGCTAGACACACACACACACACACACACACACACACACACACACACACACACATGACAAACGAATACACTACACTGTCATTCTACACACTAAAAAAAGAGCACGTAAAATATAACACAAACAGACAAGAAGCGTACAGAAAACACACACACACACACACACACACACAAAGGGAAAATGTAAGCAAAATTCAAATTTGGCGCCAAACTCACTGGTGAATAAATGAACACTGATTGGGCTGGGACACACAACAACCACGATTACAGTGTGTTGTTTGTGAAGTGTAAAATGGTTTTACGTCTATAGTTCTGAAAATATGTATTATATTTACGTGTGCTTCCCAACACCTCATCATGATGCTGAGAGAAAGGGCTTGCCACAGAAAAACGTAAAAAAACGAACATACTCGCGAAATATCGCGACAAACTATATTACGTTTAAAGCATAAAATGATAGGTTAACTCCCAACAACATTTCTCTTAAATATCGGTTGGTCGCAGACGACAAGCTGCCTGTAAGAAATAATACGCAAGTGATCCTGCAAAACCATGCAAACCGAATGTAAAGGTATTGACTAAAAGAAACAATTGTTGTTTAAACTAAATATTTCCGTAATTTTGTTATCATTTAGTAAAAATGTTTACATTACAGATTAAATAGAACAGAAACCCACTGATGATGGCACTGAGGTGCTGAAACATGTTTGGGAACTTGGAAAAAAAAAGGTGTTTTGCACAACTGGCGGATCTTACATCCAACAATTTTAAAATCTCCAGATTCCCATTTAATAAAAAATGTAAAAGTCGCTCCAAGTCTACCATTACTTTAAGGGCTATCTTTAATCATGTAACAATAAAACCTCAATTTAAGTAATCTATACCAACAATTAACTTTTCTTTGACAGGTTTCCACTTTAAAGTACTCGAAAATAAATTTCAATTCCATTCAGTTTAGTCTCTTGGACGAGAACTGCCCCACAACAACAAATTACACCACATGTAACAGACCATAACGATTTAGAACACATTCAAAAGCTAGTGAAGCTCTGGTCTCCAATCTCCACAAGACAATACCACGGAACTATGAGTAACTACTGCACCACCTTAACTGTATAGTGTTACGTACAACGCTTCCTACATACGACAGCATCAGACCGGATAGATATTACGCTTAGCGCACCTTAAGATATATTTTGAAACAGGCCACCTTAACAGAGACACATCTGAATAGATACCACTTGTGTTAGATAACTAATCAGTAAACTAGGTTAACGGACGCGGTGCATCACGTCTTAGAATTAGGAGGCATACGTATTGGGCGCAAAAGAATATCTTATACTCACACTTTTAATGATAAACACTATAGCAACGCATATGGATAGGCCACGCCAATTATGCCTTATGACAAATTATCAAATCGTCAGTTCTTTGCTCACACTGAAAGTGACAGACTGCTGATACACTTAATAGTGCCAAACTGCCGATACACTTCATAGCATACTTTACCAGCGAATAAAGGCGGGTAATACTTTCACAGCCAACACCTCTAACGGTGAAATCCTACGCTTGTACCTCACGTGTGGCGCTGTAAAAACAAGTTTGAACAAGAATCACAAATCCAATCTCGCACTATCAACACACGTGCATAAATATGTAATCACGTCCCGCCACAGGGATGTGACACGTCAGGTATAGGATATTTACGGCAAAGAGCAGTGAGAGAGAGAGAGAGGTAGAGAATTATCGACCCATGACTTCCTAGACCGCTCAACAGAATTACAGTAATAGCATGCTGCAACGCTGGAAAAACTGACTTGAGTAGCATTTCCGTGCCTGCACGTACCACCGAACACAGACAACGCTGACCACCTTCCGCACCTGTTGATGGTGCACATAACCCAAGGAGTCCACAGTTAATTTGTAGCTTCCACAGAATTCCAGTCCTGGCTGCTGCACATGAAATAACGCCCCTTTTGCTCTAAGATGTGTGTCTAGCCAAAAGTGAACAGTCACCAAAAACTGCGAAGTTAAGGAACTCGGAGCAACAGCAACACTGAACAAAATCCAGACTGCACACCATTCACGAATAAAACCAACCAAGGCTTTGAATATATTGTACTGTAGAGCAATATGTGACATTTTTTTCTTACGTGTGCCCATTCAGCTGTTACGGTGGTGAAATATCCCCTTAGAAAACTGAGTTTCAAATTTCTGAATGAATACTGTTAGAACGATCACAGTTATAAAAAAAACTTCAAATAAAGGTTTTGTAGTTTTCACGTAAGTTACAACGGTGCGCCCAGAGTCGTTGAATTTTTTTTTTTCGACCGGCCGGAGTGACCGAGCGGTTCTAGGCGCTACAGTCTGGAACCGCGCGATCACTGCGGTCGCAGGTTCGAATCCTGCCTCGGGCATGGATGTGTGTGATGTCCTTAGGTTAGCTAGGTTTAAGTAGTTCCAAGTTCTAGGGGACTGATGACCTCAGAAGTTAAGTCCCATAGTGCTCAGAGCCATTTTTGAACCTTTTTTTTTTTTTTTGGAATCCCGTTACACCAGTACTTTGTTTTTCATTTAGACATTTGCGTAATAGCTAAACGTGTAGCATAGTTAATACCAAATTCAGTTATGTATCAGTTACATATGATGAAGTGGTGTTCCAGTGACACATCTGTCAGAAGTAAAGTAGAAATATCTCTTTATAGCTGTGCACGTGCCCGATGTGACCGCTTCAATGAGAGTTGTCATGTTGGATTGTTTAACAAGTGTTTCCGAAATAAGTATATTATAAATGCATATTCTATATACATTTTTCCAATATATCTGTACGATAATGAGGAAGCCTAAAGTTTTTCGGGTAAAAAAAAACAATTAATACTTTTTTTCGAGAGGTGTTTCACATCTCGACAGCCGTACGGCCATGTACAAAAAATATGTATGTAATATTTTGCTCTACATTGCAACATATTCAAAGCCGATTACAATCTAACTGCATCTTTTGGGTAGGTTTACTTCTCCGTTTCGTCCGTCAGAGCGTGTCTGCAGAAAACTACCACCAACTACGGCGACGACGTCGAACTAAAACAATAGGAGACCCAAGGTATGACACAAAACTAATCAACTCAACATAAATGAACGGTATTCACTCAATAAGCGGGTACCTGCTTTTGCGTGAACGATCCCGTACGCTATTGTAATACCACTACTACCAAACCGATAATTCGAACAAATCATGTGGAAACTAAAATGTAAAAACTGCATGTGGGTCAACGATGTGACAACGAACACCAACCATAAAGACTTCGCTCTATAATGCCCGATCCTCACCTCACTACTTCTATGATGAACAAGAAGTTCTCACTCGCACCAAGACATCGGGCGAACAGAGTGCTCCCCGCCACGCCTTTGCCCCGCGTGTTCGCCACAGAAGGCGCTCCCTCAACAGCCTAGAAGGTAGTTGTCGATCGGCTCCTCCAAGTGCGCCAGGCGCCACGCAGAAGCACGAATTCAAATCGCCGGAGCTATGGACATCCGGCACAGTATGTGAGAACAGTCTTTATGTACTGAGCCAAAGCCTCAGACACTTCACTGCAGTGAAGTACCACGAATAGCCACTACAAAGTCACTCATTGTGTGTCATTAGAGAGCAACAGGTTTCTCTGTTTAAAACAGTCACCATTAAAGAACAGAGGGTTAACGTTCCATAGACATTTCGTCTGTGAAATAGAGAATTAGTTCGGATCAAAAAAATGGGGACAGTAAATGGCCTTGGCAGCGCTGAAATAACTGTTCCTGAATTTACCTGAAATAATTATGAAATCCCGCAGTAAACCTAAATAAAAATAGGCGATTTGAGAATTTGATGCCACTCCTGCATATGAATCAAGTGAGCCGATAAGGAAGAGGACAACACTATTAGGGGATGGATCATCGGATGTACTATAATGACTTGGCATTGTTTAGACGATGCAAAAGCTCGTAAAGCGCAAAGATATTCTGGCGAAATCTTTTACAAATTGCACGTGAAGTGGACAACTCACGGTTTTTTTCCGCTATTTTCCTGTTAGTTTCCAATGTCCCAAACTAAACTTATCATGTTGTAGGAAGAATTGAAAACATCATTACTTACAAGAACATCATTTTTTAACTAAAGAAAGTAACAACAGCGCTGTCGATACTCTGTAAACGAATAACAACGGATTTTTATCTGTGAAAATTAAATATATTCTTTTCCACAACATCTCAAAAACATGAAATTTGTCTGATGAAAGCTACCTACATTTCTTCAAAATGGCATTATTTTGAGTCCCCACTAATACCAAATAGTACCAAATCCGTAACTCCCGTGGATTTACTTAGCTTGTAGTCGCACAGCATAGCAGGTGGATGGCTTCATGTTTGTTCGAGGTGTTTTTTGAAACTTCGTAAAAAGCAGATAACATCTTTGTCTAATGTTTGGTTATTTGGTTACCGTGGCTAAACAACGAAACAGGTAATAAGCACTAAACTATCTCGCTACATGAGTGTTGCCAAGCTCGCACTAGACGAAAAGAATACAGTGCCATCTTGAAAATATTAACAGGTGTATCTCTCTGGAGGCAGGTCTCTCCGCCCATCGAAATCGTGCCGACACTTTCACAGAAATTAGTTTCAGCTGACGCTGCTGCTTTCTTTCTAGAGGCTTGTGACATCGGAATCCCTACAGCACAAATACATCATATGAAATAAAGTTTTAATGAATTTAAGTTATCCTAATGGTCAATTATAAGGATAATTCGGGGCATCCAAATGACATTCGAAGTCCCTTGCCAGTTAGCAGTTTTGTTAGCATGCAAACCGTAATCTGCGCTACTCTGTAAGGACAATTTGTTGTTTGAATTTGTTACCAAAAAGCACTGGAGTGATTTACTTCAGATTTTTAAACGATACTACAATGAAGGTTCGGACGGACAAAGGCTATATACTTTTTTAAATATATATTATAAATGAATTTGTATACGAAATATGAAAGGGCAAACGTTCTTGACCGATTTACTTCCAACTTCACACGATACTCTAATGAAAAAATGGACGGAAAAAAGCTATGCGTTTTATAATGTCTATAATATATAACTATAGATGTGGTGTACAAAGGAGAAACGTTTTTATCAACAATTTTCAAAAGGCTTTCATTCAGTTGTTAATCATTACTCCAATGAACATTTAGAGTGATAACGGGTTAGCGTGTAGTATTTAATTTACAGGTCAAACATTATTACCAACAACCACAAAAAACAATCCTTTTTTCACATAAATGTACCGGTTTTCTAGTAAAAACGACTGAGAGAAAGAAAATGCTGTGTTATACTCTGCTGTGAAATAGTGCGGCTACGTTTTCTCCACTGGAATCAGTTTTAATTGCAGTAGCAGGGCATATAAACCATGAGCCAAACTGCTTCCCATACATAAAAAAATGGTTCAAATGGCTCTGAGCACAATGGAACTTAACTGCTGGGGTCATCATTCCCCTAGAACTTAGAACTACTTAAACCTAACTAACCTAAGGACATCACACACATCCATGCCCGAGGCAGGATTCGAACCTGCGACCGTAGCGGTCACGCGGCCCCAGACTGTAGCGCCTAGAACCGCTCGGCCACTCCGGTTCCCACACATAGTCTTTCTCATTGCATATATTTTAAACTAAAATTTTATACACAACAACATGCTGTTTTGCTACCTACCACACAGTCGGTTCTCATAGAAAACAAGTTATTTGTATCTATGGCTTGTCGGCTTATGATGAGGATACTACAGTGGAAAAGTCTGAATATGTAATAACAATAAATAAGGCTGAAGGTAAGACAGAGGGGTGAAGAAGAGATTAAGAGGAGTACAGGTATCGGGCAGAGAGAGTTGAAAGGAAGAGTTGGACAGAGAGATGGAAAGAGAAGCAGGGAAGAGGAGATGGAACGAGAGAGGGAAAGAGGGAGTGATGGATAAAGAGGAAGGAAGGAAGCGATAGATAGAGGGAGAGAGGGGAGGAGAAGGAGATTAGGACATGTACACTGAGGTAACAAAAGTCGTAGAATACCTCCTAACACCGCGTCAGACCTCCTTTTGTCCAGCGTACTGCTGCAGCTCGACGCGGGATGGACTCAACAAGTCCCCTGCAGAAAGACCGATCCATTCTACCTCTACAGCCGTCAATAGTTCTGAAAGTATTGTACGTGCATGATTTTGGTACAAGAACGTCCAATCGATGTTCGATGGGATTCGTGTCGGGCGATCTGGGTGGCTAACTCATCCGTGCCGGCCGGAGTGGCCGTGCGGTTCTAGGCGCTACAGTCTGGAGCCGAGCGACCTCTACGGTTGCAGGTTCGAATCCTGCCTCTGGCATGGATGTGTGTGATGTCCTTCGGTTAGTTAGGTTTAATTAGTTCTAAGTTCTAGGCGACTGATGACCTCAGAAGTTAAGTCGCATAGTGCTCAGAGCCATTTAAACCATTTGAGCCAACTCATCCGCTCTAATTGTACAGAATGATCTTCAAGCCAAAAGCGAAAAATTGTGCCACGATGACATGGCGCATTGTCATCCATAAAAATTCCATCGTTGTTGGAGAACATGAGTTCCACGAATGGCTGCAAATGATCTCCAAGTTGCCAAGGTTCATTTAAACCAGAGGAGCCAGTCCATTACATGTAAACACAGTACACACCATTTTGGAGCCACCACCAGCTTTCACAGTGCCTTCTTGGCAACGTCTGTCCATGGCTTCGTGGGGTCTGCGCCACACTCGAACCTCACCATCAGCTCTTGCCATCTGAAATCGGGACTGACCAGGCCACGGTTTTCCAGTGGTCTAGAGTCCAACCGATATGGCCACGCCCAGGAGAGCCACTGCATACGATGTCGTGCTGTTAGCAAATCACCCACGTCGGTCATCTGCTGCCACAGCCCATTAACACCAAATTTCGACGCACTTTCTTAACGGATACGTTCGCCTTGTTTCCCGCATTTATTTCTGCGGTTACTTCACGTAGTGTTGCCTGTCTGTTAGCACTGACAACTGTGTGAAAACGCAGCAACTCTCGGTCGTTAAAGTGAAGGCCGACGGACACTGCGTAATCCGTGCTGAGATGTAATGCCTGAAATCTTGCCATACTCTTGACACTGTGTATCCCGGAATACTGAATTCTCTAATGATTTCCGAAATAGATCGTCCCGTGCTTCCAGTTCCAACTACCATTCGAATTCTGCGGATTCCCGTTGTGCGCCCATAATCACATCGGAAACCCTTACACATCAGTCATATGAGTACAAATGACAGCTCCGTCAGTGCACTGCACTTTTATACACTACTGGCCATTAAAATTGCTACACCAAGAAGAAATGCAGATGATAAACGGGTATTCATTGGACAGACATATTATACTAGAACTGACATGTGATTACATTTTTACGCAATTTGGGTGCATAGATCCTCAGAAATCAGTACCCAGAACAACCACCTCTGGCGGTAATAACGGCCTTGATACGCCTGGGCATAGAGTCAAACAGAGCTTGGATGGCGTGTGCGGGTACAGCTGCCCATGCAGCTTCAACACGATACCACAGTTCATCAAGAGTAGTGGCTGGCGTATTGTGACGAGCCAGTTGCTCGGCCACCATTGACCAGACGGTTTCAGTTGGTGAGAGATCTGGAGAATGTGCTGCCCAGGGCGTTACATCTGAAATGTAACGCCGACTGATCAAAGTGCCGTCAATGCGAACAAGAGGTGACCGAGACGTGTAACTAATGACACTCCATACCATCACGCCGGGTGATAAGCTAGTATGGCGATGACGAATACACGCTTCCAATGTGCGTTCACCACGATGTCGCCAAACACGGATGCGACCATCATGATGCTGTAAACAGAAACTGGATTCATCCGAAAAAATGACGTTTTGCCATTCGTGAACCCAGGTTAGTCGTTGAGTACACCATCGCAGGCGCTCCTGTCTGTGATGCAGCGACACGAGTAACAGCAGCCATGGTCTCCGAGCCCATAGTCCCTGCTGCTGCAAACATCGTCGAACTGTTCGTGCAGATGGTTGTTGTCTTCCAAACGTCCACATCTGTTGACTCAGGGAACGAGACGTGGCTGCACGATCCGTTACAGCTATGCGGATAAGATGCCTGTCATCTCGGCTGCTAGTGATGCGAGGCCGTTGGGATCCAGCATGGCGTTCCGTATTACCCTCCTGCACCCACCGACTCCATATTCTGCTAACAGTCATTAGATCTCGACCAACGCGAGCAGCAATGTCGCGATATGATATACCGCAATCGCGATAGGTTACAATCCAATCTTTATCGAAGTCGGAAACGTGATGGTAATCATTTCTCCTCCTTACACGAGGCATCACAACAACGTTTCACCAGGCAACGTCGTTCTACTGCTGTTTGTGTATGAGAATTCGGTTGGAAAGTTTCCTCATGTCAGCACGTTGTATGTGTCGCCACCGGCGCCAACCTTGTGTGAATGCTCTGAAAAGCTGATCATTTGCATATCACAGCATCTTCTTCCTGTCGGTTAAATTTCGCGTCTGTAGCACGTCATCTTCGTGGTGTAGCGGTTTTAATTACCTGTAATGTACCTTGTATAGGCAATACCATCACCATTTGTATACATGCATATCGCTATCCCACGACTTTTGACACCTCAGTGTATCCTGTTCGCACACATATGTAGTTATTGCGAGGCATTACCAAGTTCGATAGTCACAATATATTAATGAAACCTGGTTGAAATGAGTTTCTAGGGCTAAAAAATACAAAAAAGGAAAAAAATACCAAAATAAAAATAAATCAGAATGTTGTTGTAACGTATATAAAATGATTCCTTTTAATTCAGCTGATTACTATATTGAAATATTGTGATATATTGACCTCGTGCTTCTATTGCGATACTCCATCAAAAGCCTTTTTTAAAAAAGTGTCAAAATAGCGATGAGCATTGCTCTTGTATTAGGTATTGCAGAATTTGTTCATGAAAAGTATCTTTCAGATATCCCATTAAGTCCCTGCTAATAATGGACCTACTTCCAATGCACGTTACGAACACTTTGACTAGTTTCAACACGAGAAACTAAAGCCAAAAACTTGATCCACGCTGTGAAACCTGGTCACTTAAATACCAGCAAAAAGATCGATAAGACCCGAGATGGACTATTACAAGCAGTTTTATTTAATGACCGAGAGGGTGTGTTACGTTACAGCAGAGTCAACTTTTATTACGTAAAATGTATAGGCCATACTTTAGAAAGGTGTTTTAATTTTCAGTAATTGTTTAAGGATATACTGAGTGCTCGCAGTCGGTAAGTCACTCAAATCTGAAGACTGTAAATTCAACTAAATACTTGGTGATTAGCATTACAAATAACGAAAATTTAACGATCACATACATAATGTTGTAGGTAGAGCAAATGAAAGACTGCTATTCATTGGCAGAACACTTAGAAGATGCAACAGCTCTACTAAAATGACTGCTTACCCCACGCTTGTCCGCCCTATTGTGGAGTATTGCTGTGCGGTGTGAGATGTGCATCAGGTGGTAATGACGGATGACATCGAAAAAGTTCAAGGAAGGGCGGCTCGGTTTGTTTTATCGCGAAATAGGGGAGAAAGCGCCACAGACATGATATGTGAATTGGAGTGGCAACCATTAAAACAAAGATGTTTTTCGTTGCGACGGGATCTTCTCACGAAACTTCAATCACCAGTTTTCTCGTTCGATTGTGAAAACATTCTGTTGAGACCCGCTCACACAGGGAGAAATGATCATCATAATAAAATAAATCAGGGTTCGCACAGAAAAATATAAGTGCTCGTTTTTCCCGCGCGCTATCCGAGAGTGCAACGGTAGGGATACAGCTTGAAGGTGGTTCACTGAAACCTCTCCCAGGCACTTTGTTCTTAGTAGCAGAGTAATCACTTAGATGTATATGTAGATGTGGTAAGACTAGATCGGATGTCAGCATATGTTAAAGGAGTACTGACAGTGAACCTATTTGTGGGTTACTGAACGAGTTATAACATATTAAGTTATGAATTTTATCATGCAATAATCCATTTGAGGAGCTGATCGTGAGAGTCATAACGTCCTAAAGCACATCACCGTCGATTGTGAGGCTGTGCATTTATTTACTGTCCTGAAATCTGTTGAGCTTATGGTGGAGTGGGACAATTTGGACCAACTGTGCCTTGATTAACTTGTGGATAGTATGCCACGACGAATACAGACATGCATCAGTGGACGAGGACGTGCTGCTGGGTATTCGAAGTACCAGTGTGCACAGAAATCTGCATCACCATTTCTGAAGGTCTCGTTGTATGGAAGTAAAACACGCAAGGTGTGGTTTTCATGGGCAATGAAAAGGGCGGAAATGATGTTTATGTTGATCTCTATTCCAGTTTTCTGTACAGATTCAGGAACTCTTGGAACCGAGGTGATGAAAAACTTTTTTTTGACATGTTTTTATTCATTCTTATTAAATTAATCATAGATGCTGTCATACTTATTGATACGTAGGACTGTCAAATGCATGGTTCTGGCATTAACAAAGTCACTGAAAGAGCATTTCATTTATGAGTTACGCATTTTAACTGTTCCGTCATAGTACCAACAATCTCTAACAAATTTTCAGCCGGCAGCGGTGGCCGAGCGGTTCTAGGCGCTTCAGTCAAGAACCACGCGGCTGCTACGGTCGCAGGTTCGAATCCTGCCTCGGGCATGGACGTGTGTGATGTCCTTAGGCTTAAGTAGTTCGAAGTCTAGGGGACTGATGACCTCCGATGTTAAGTCACATAGTGCCTATAGCTATTTGAACCATCTAACAAAATTCGTAAGGCAAATATTGGAAAAACGACGGTTGTGAAAGTATTACGCTACCGTCATACCACTTATTCTCTGAATGCAATATGAAAAAAATACCGAGTAATATAAGGAAATGGAAGGTATTTATTGATTTAACGTCCCATCGACGGCGATATTAAGGGAAGGGGAACAACACTCCACTAATAGATATATGAATAGAATTTGAGCTTGTTGTAGAGGAAGTTTCTTTCTGCGAGCGATACATATCATTCACACGCTCAAATAACTTTGTATCCCAAGTTGCAAGAAAGTGAAGCGTGGAAGATTAACTGTCACATTTCCACAATTGCGCTCCGTTGTTGCTCAATCCACGTATTGAGGCCAAGGACGCCGCAGGTTTCGCTAAGGGTATATATTTAAGTAGTTCACTCGAAAGCCGCTGCGCGTCGCGGCGGCGCTGTGGACTACTGCTCTCTCCGCGCAAGCGCATCAGGTGGAGGTGGTGGGGCCAAGGGCAAGTTCCCACGATGAGCGCATTCGCACTGGTAGCGCCAGACGCAGTCGGAACGTCGTACTGCGAGGTTATCCAAGTCAACGGTTACAGGAACGCTGCTCGTTACTATTCGATCCTAACTACACACAGGATGCACTTACCATCCAACTTAAATTTTTGTGAAAACTAATAACAAATGTTTAGCCTCTCCACTGGGACATACGAATCATCCACACATATTATAAAAGTGACTGTATTTGTATACGTTCCACATCTCGTAAACTACTGGATCGATTTCAACCAAAGTTGGTACACATATCCCATACTCTCTGGAAAACCTCCTTGGCTGGGGGTAAGAAATACCTAGTTCTCGAAGGGGTGGGTGTAGGGGTCAAAATGGAGCGTAGTTCACTAACGTAAATAGCCAGACCATATTCATAAAGTGTTTGATAATGAGAGTATTTAGTGATTTGTTACAAATTTTGCACGTAATTTCAAACCTTTACGAGACGTTTATCGCTGACACCTTCTCCACTAAATGATGAAAGGAAAAAAGTTTGTCGCTTACTACATTCTCGTCGTTCGCGCAATAAAACTGTCGCATCAGACGTGTCTCTTAATTTATTATTGCTTTACTTTTAAGTCATTTCGCAACACATTTGGTGGACGGTATCCATGTACCACTAGCTGTACTTCCAAGATTATATCACTATACGACGTATGAGTCAGGATATATGACATCATAAACATTCAGCTATGTGAAAACAAAACTGCAGGGCGAAATTCGCTAGAGATATAGATGAAATATATATACAAATATGAGTGGAAATTTCTCAAATACTGTATATGTGACGTGTATTCGGGGACATAGCCACGGGCAAGAAGGTCCTCCTAAACTATTTGATCTATTTCACCCAAACTTGGTGCACGTGTTACTTACTATCTGGAAAGGGATGCTATGGAGGTAATAAACAGCAACCTCTTGTTTTGTGTGGGTGATGATATTGAGAGAGGAGATGGACAGTCAGAGAGGGGGAAGGAGGAGATGGAACACAGATAAGGCGAGGAGGAGATGGACAGAGAGAGGGGAAAATAGGAGATGGTCAGAGAATGAGAGAGGAGAAGATGGACAAAGAGAGGGAGTAGATGGACGAAGAGAAGTCGGAGAAGATGATCCTAGAGGAAATGGGGTGGGGTAGATGGAGAGAGGGAGAGGAGAATATGAACAGGAAGAGGTGGCAGGGAGCAATAAACCAGTAGAAGATTGGAATAAATACATACCTAGCAACGACATGCACGCAGCTACTTACTTATAAAACTAACAATTTACCATTTCTCCAAAATACCTACTCTATAGCGTATTACAAAGTCGTTAGCTGCAAACACAGGAGTTTTTCACTGTTTTCATATTCCAGATATTTAGTTGTTAAATTTTTATCAGTGTCAAACAGTTAATATAAGAAGTACAGTTATTTATATAAAATGTTGTTGAGAGTCAAGAGAGGGCAAAGTATTGTCAAAGAAAAAGCCGGCTGCTGTGGCCGAGCGGTTCTAGGCGCTTCAGTCCGGAACCACGCTGCTGCTACGGTTGCAGGTTGGAATCCTGCCTGGGGCATGGATGTGTGCGATGTCCTTAGCTTAGTTAGGTTTAAGTAGTTCTAAGTTAGGGGACTGATGACCTCAGATGTTATGTACCATAGTGCTTAGAGGCATTTGAACTCTTTGAATCGTCAAAAAAAAAAATAGAAAATAAGACAGAAGACACAAAGTCAGACTCTGAATTGGCCTACCAGAAATCCAAGTGTCACCTTCTCATTTAAGAACAAGGTAGAACAAAGAGTATTAGCCGCTGTGCTAGCGATATGTTTCGATGTTTCATTTTCACACACACCCTGCATCAGTATGTTTGTTCTCAAGCATTGTGACAGACCTCCAATGAAAGTCATTTTTATGCCCACGGAAGTCATGGTGTGTCTCGGATATTATTCTCTCCCAAATAAATAGTGGTTACTAACCTCGAGAAGCTAAAAAGATTATATGTTCCAGGCGTTCCACGTATTTCCCAGATTTTGTGATGAGGAAGAGAGTTTCGTTGTTTTGAGGTATAATACCTAAATCATTTCGGTCCAGTGACTTGGTGGGTAAATATCAGTTTAGATGTCATAATTTCCGGGTTTCCTTTCCAATTGGTCCTAGGACGTTGTTGCTTTTTACGGTTCCGCACCCCAGTAGCTAAAAATTGAACTTTTTTGTCTATCTTTGTTGTCCGTCTGTCTGTCTGTCTGTCAGTCTGTGCGTTCGTCTGTCCGACTCTTAAGGTCCCCTTTTCTCAGGAACGAGTAGAGGTACCACGTTTAAATGTATGTCAAGTACTAAGAGCTACGGGCACTTCGTGGAGTAAAAAAAATGTAAACTTCTACGTCAATACAATCAATGCACTTCTGTCGTATTTTGATACTCGAAAACTCACTCATCAAAACCCATACATTAACTATCTATGTACATATGTAAATTTCTACAGAATCCTCAGAACGCGAGTGAGTACTGTTATTATTTCTATTATTGTTATTATTATTATTTGTCTATTTATCGCAGTCCATTTTTTACATTACAACAATGGCTGTTAAGTATAGAATTATATGTACGTCATTTTTTTAATTTTTTTTTTTTGCCTTCGTCGTTTCTTTCGTTTCCGGTGATGATGTTGTAATATTGGGAAAAAAATTCGAAGTGTATCGTAGTTCGCTGTTCACGTCACACTGCAGGTCTTTTACAAATGGCTGCCAAAACAATAGAACAAGAGGTAGTACAACATTGCGGTGTTTAAAATCACTATGGGGCTGTACACAGTTCTAGTGAATCACCACGTTAACTGCTGTTTAGAAAAGTCATTAACTTTCACCATCGGTTATATTTATCAGCTGCCATATGTAACTTATCGCACATCATAACAGAGACGCATACTAAGATACGTAGATATCACTATAAACAAAAGTACTGAAAAATCTGTCTTAACAGTTGAACTCTAGGAAATGCCAGGAAATTTGAGGAGTGTTTTGGCATGTACAACAGTTTGAGTCCCTTTACGTAGCGTTGTTACGTACCGTCATCAATATAGATAGCATTGTACAACATTAACGAAAAAGTCAAACAAATGTGAGGCGACTGTTCGTCCTAAGAGTACACAACTATCCAACCAACGGCATCTCGTACTCAAAAGTACTATGTCGACAGATACCGAAGAACTGAAATGGTTCCACAAAGCCACTTAATAGCTGAAGCAGACAGGAAAAAATGAAAGCATAATAAGAGGTTCGGAACTGAACTGTTTTTACATATATAAACAGTTCAGTTTCGATGTATATATTCGTCTTACACTATCATTTTTTCTGTTTACTTCAGCTAATATACTTACTGAAATTATTTTATGTCATTTCCGATTTTCCGAGTCTTCAACGGTGAAGAAAATTTCTTCAGTACATTATGTTATATAATGTTATCTACATATCTTAATTTTCGTCTATTGTCGTGCATCGGTCACCTGACAGTGTTCAACGAATGCAACCAGCAGTGAAAATTAACTGCGGCTGACATAGGAAGATGTATATGCCCGAAAGTATCAACAGCTGAGGTCGCACAAGTATTCGAGACATGCATAGATTAGTTCAGTTTGTGTAACTAATGTACATTTAGTATACAAACCGTAATAAAGAATAGTTTTGTAGTGTTTACTGCTGTCAGTCTGGTCTCGCACAGTTGTGACAAGATTAAACACAGGCAGAAGTTCCAGATGTAAGTGACTGAATTATGTTACAGTTTTTACCTACTCCTCGCTGTTCACCACATGCGAAGTGTTTAGCACATTTTACAAATGCGGTATGCTACTGAGACAAATGACTCTTGTGTTACTCGGCACGCTAGGGTGCACTGCAGCGAGTGCGCTAATTTTAAAAACAGCAGAGATTGTGGAGACTAATTAGTAAAATGAGGAAATTGTCGAGATTGTTAACCAAAATCCATTAAGTTTTGATGAAAACCGTAAATTACTTCCGTTCATTATTCTCGAAAGCGGCGAGCCGCTGAGAAATTCATTTAAATCTCGCACTACACTGATTCTGTGTTATATGATAGATAAATGGCTACTGTGATAACATCTATACATCCGTCAGTTTTTGTTCCTAACATCGTTTGCTGCGAGGGCCATGCTGAAAGTCGTGAGCAACCGATTGTCATAATTCCCATTCCGACTGTGTAACAAAAACGACTGCAGGATCATAATCTACAGACTTCACACTACGTGTTGCCATATTATAACGTCATTAGTGTCTATCTTCTGACTTAGGGCAGTAATCCCAAAACAGTCGACATTAATGGGTTGGGTTGGGTTCTTTGGGGGAAGAGACCAAACTGAGAGGTCATCGGTCTCATCGGATTAAGGAAGGACGGGGAAGGAAGTCGGCCGTGCCCTTTCAAAGGAACCATCCCGGCTTTGCCTGGAGCGATTTAGGGAAATCACGGAAAACCTAAATCAGGATGGCCGGACGCGGGATTGAACCGTCGTCCTCCCGAATGCGACTCCAGTGTGCTAACCACTGCGCCACCTCGCTCGGTGTCGACATTAATGATCCGTTTCGACAGGATGTTGTCATTGAATTTCTTATTTAAGAGGGGCATTATTCTGCAGAAACTTACCTCAGACTTCAAAGTGCCTATGGAGATGTCTGCATATTCGCCAGCACTATTAGAAGAAGGGTGAAACATTTCAGAGATGGGAGCACGAGTATCCGAGAAGAGTCTGGTAGCGGTCGCCCACGAACTACATACAAGGAACGCAACAAGGAAAGGGTTGAGCTCATTACATCTTTACAGAAGACGCGCGTGTCACACTATATGAAATCGCTACAGAGCTTGTAGCAGGACACAGCGCAGAGCAGTAAATGATTCAAAGCTTAGGTTGTCAAAAAGTTTTTGCCCTTTGGGTCCCATGTTTATTGATCGATGATCCCAAACTTCAGAGAAGAATCCTCACCCAAAATCCTCTTCATAGATTTCAGGAGGAAGATCATGCATTTTCACTGAATATTATGACAGGTGACGAAAGGATGGAGGATGTTCGGGAAGTAGTGCATCAGTGTCTTTGGGAAGCTGGAATACAGTTATATACTCAAAGCATATTCAAACTTGCAGGACGATGTGAAAAATGTGCGCATATTTTTCGATGACGACGCGACATTTGCTCGACCAATAGAAAAAATGTACTCACTGTGCAAAATATATGCTGTCATAATTACTGTTTGTACTAATTATTTGAAACAACACGAGTGTCCCCGTTTATTAACTGGTTCAATTAAGAGTCTTAGTACTCAAGTTTTGTTTGTATTCTTGATGAAAGGAAACACAGAACACAGGTGTTACGTTATTCGCACCATTGTTTTTATTTGTCCATGCGTTAATGACGCAATTACACCAGACTCGCGAGTGAGATAGATCATTTTAAGGGAAGAATAGCTCAAACTAAGCATATTTCAAGTTTCTTTTCACACAATAAAGTCGAAATACTTTTAGGAGATGTGAAGCATTATCTTGATACCAAATTAGAACTTATCTGCAGCGGTATTTGTACTTTTATATGACCTTGCCTCCCAGTGCTTGTAAATAAGTACCGGGTGATCAGAAAGTCAGTATAAATTGGAAAACTTAATAAACCATGGAATAATGTAGATAGAGAGGTAAAAATTGACACACATGCTTGGAATGACATGGGGTTTTATTAGGGCAAGAAAAACAAACAAAGTTCACAAAATGTCCGACAGATGGCGCTGCACAGCAAAACGTCAGTGACTGCGCCATGACAATGGTGTATAAAAGGAACTGTAATGAGAGAGAGAAACAGATGCGCCAGCAGTCGCAGCATGTTGACGTTACCTCAATAGGCGCTTTTAGTGAAGCTGTATTATCAGAATGGGGAATGTGCTAGTTCAGCGTTACGATTCTATCGCCATAGGAAGGGGATTCGAACGGATAAAGGTCCATTGACAAATGCAGCTCTGACGAGAATGATTTCGAAGTTCGAAGCCACAGGTTGTTTAGACGATAGATCCCGTAGTGGCCGACCTAGCACAAGGTGTAATGCTGCTGAGACAGTTCAGGAAGAAATGGAGACTGTAGCGGGTTCGTCTATGCACGGGGAAGTCGGCGCTCCTGCAGTCAAATGGCTCTGAGCACTATGGGACTTAACTGCTGAGGTCATCAGTCCCCTACAACTTAGAACTTCTTAAACCTAACTAACCTAAGGACATCACACACATCCATGCCCGAGGCAGGATTCGAACCTGCGGCCGTAGCGGGCGCGCGGTTCCAGACTGTAGCGTCTAGAACCGCTCGGCCACTCTGGCCGGCGCTCGTGCAGTCCCACCGGCATTCCATACACTACTGTTTGGTTGACACTGAGGCGTACCCTCCGATGCTACCCGTACCAAATCCATCGGCATCATGAACTGTTACCTGGCGATTTAGTGAAGCGGAGGGCATTTGCGGTGTGGGCGTTTCAAAAGATGGCGGAAGATGATTGGTTGAGTACCGTGTTGTGGACTGACGAAGCTCATTTCACGCTCGGAGGGTCTGTCAACGCCCGTAACTGCAGAATTTGGGCTACCGAAAATCATAGAACTGTCGTGGAAACTCTATTGCACGACGAGAAAGTCACGGTATGGGTTGGATTTACCACATCTACCGTTATCGGGCCTTTTATCTTCGAGGAAATGAGTGATTCTGGTTTTGTAACTGCTACCGTGATGGGTGAGAAGTACGCCGATATGTTACAGAACCGTATCATCCCCAGCCTGGCTGTAAACACCTGCTGGAACGTACGATTTTTATGCAGGATGGCGCTCCACCCCATATTGCTAGACGCGTGATAGATCTCTTGCGCGCGTCGTTTGGTGATGATCGTGTGCTCAGCCGCCACTTCCGTCATGTTTGGCCTCCCAGGTCCCCATATCTCAGTCCGTGCGATTATTGGCTTTGGGTTTACCTGAAGTCGCAAGTGTATCGTGATCGACCGACATCTCTAGGGATGCTGAAAGACGACATCCGACGCCAAAACCTCAGCATAACTGCGGACATGGTTTACAATGGTGTTCACAACATTATTCCTCGACTACTGCTATTGTTGAGGAATGATGGTGGACATATTGAGCATTTCCTGTAAAGAACATTATCTTTGCTTTGTATTACTTTGTTATGCTAATGATTGCTATTCTGTTCAGATGAAGCGCCATCTGTCGAACATTTTTTGAAATTTTGTATTTTCTGGGTTCTAATAAAACCCCATGTAATTCCAAGCATTTGTGTCAATTTTTACCTCTCTATCTACATCATTCCGTCATTTATTCAGTTTTCAAATTTGTACTGACTTTTTGATCACCCCGTATATTATTCGTTTTACAGAGGTAAAGCGATTCGTAGCAGTTTTAATTATCCTTCTCCGAAATTAGTTCTGTTTCTCTTGCCATTCAGTTGATAATATAGAGACGGAAAAGTGAAGCGACGGGAAAGGCAAAGTAATCGTGGTGAGAAATTTACTCTGCTGTGAGATATCCTTGTTACTTCTATTGCGGATTCGAAATATGAAAATATGAAGACGCTCTACTGGCCACGATATTACACGGCGAAAGCCAGAAACAGACTACCCACATTCCTGATACATTTTGTGATTTCCTCTGAGACGTGCAGAACATGAACATTTACGAGCTTGACTTATATCGTATTACAAGCATTACTACATGTATTGGTCTTTTACTTCTTCTCGGTGTGAGCTAATCATTTTAGCTCTGTATACACAAGGATTCTGCCTGTTACAGGTAGAACCACAAGCAGCGAGTAGAGGTCCGCTCTCGGTAGCTGAGTGGTCAGCGCGAAAGATTGTCAATCCTAAGGGTCCGGGTTAGATTCCCGCCTGGGACGGAGACTTCTCCGCTCAGGGACTGGGTATTGTGTTGTCCTAATCATCATTGTTTCATCCGCTTCGACGCGCAAGTAGCCGAAGTGGCGTCAAATCGAAAGACTTGCACAGGCGAACGGTCTACCCGATCGGAGGCCCTAGTCACACGACATTTATTTAGCGAGTAGAGGATAGAGAAATAAGCAAGTAATCCTAGTACACATAGGTTCGGAAACCGATAGGTTTTCTGATACGCTGTATACACAAGAGCAGTCATGCCAGTGTTACAACTCTGTTAATGTCTAAGGCTAACTATGTTTCGAAACACCGCAAGTCAAAAACGATAAAATGACCTCTTTTTATTTCGTCACCGTTCCTAATACCTAAGTACTGGTAAACAGTGTTAACATCAACTGTATGGTAAGAAAATGAAACACCTACGGCTATCCTTACGATGCCATTTATTGTATGGCTATCAGTTTCGGCATTTCAATGGACCATTTTCAGCCTTAGTTGATGCTGAAGGGGTTAACACAATCCGTATATACGATGGATCAGCGGCCAGCATACATGGTATACGCAGACTACCTGTAACTGTTATGTCGTCTCTCCAACAATCAACTGTCAACAACGGTTGACAGTTGGTGTTTGAAGCGACGATATCTCGTGACAGGTAGTCTGCGTAAACCAGTTATGTTGACCACCGGTGCATCGTGTATACGAATGATGTTAACCCCTTCAGCATCAACTAAGGCCTGAACTTCGTGCACTCAAGCGCCAAAACTGGGAGCCACACAATAAATGACATAGTAAGGGTGGCTGTAGGTTTTTCATTTTCTTACAATAGTGAACGGCCATGGTGCCCCAGACCTACAGTCTAAAGGATGGACATACAAAAACATGTGCAAGGATCGTGGCTAGCCAATACCACGGCCTCCCAGGTCCCAGACTTCATTACGTTGGCTTATTTCTGTAGGAGTATTGAAAAGTTCTTGTGTATTCCAGCCCTGTTGACTCCGGGTATGCATTGTGAAGAGCTGTTTTTTTTTGTTCATTCGTAACACGTCTGGGATTTTTGAACATAAACAGCCATCTATGAGGAGACATGTTGAAGCCTGTCTTAATGTGAACGTTGGCCATATGGACCACTTGTTGTAATGTGTTTGTCCTGAAGTGCATTATGTGGTTTGCACCCTTGGGGGCTCCACTTTAAGACGTTCAGGAAGTCAGTCGTAATATTTCGTATTGGGGCAAACCTATTTTCATTAGGATTATTTACTTTTCTGATTGTCCCCCACTCGCTACTTTCGTTCGTATACGTAGTAAGCATTCTGCTTATAATACACACAACATCCCTGATTATTTCTTTAATAACATGATCTGTAGCACTTTACCCATAATTTTCCTCTCTATTCCTACTTATAGTGCGATGAAAACTGTTTGTGGTATAACCAATTAACTAGCTGCCAGAAGCTACTAATGTGCTTTTCTTGTAAGATTGTTTCATAAGTTTCTGTTTTGTGTGTTCTATCTGGTACTTTTGTATTTCGTAATTTATTAGTATATTGATTACCATCATTCTGCTGATTACGCTTCCAATGATTTTTGTTCTACGTTGTCCACATTTTACTTCCAAACGATGTACTCAAAATCGGTTTCGAAAACGTTTTTGAATTCTAATGAGGAAAAATCTCTTGACCTCTGACGCTCTCCTCACTACATATTTTGCTCTTAAGCGGTATTGTATTTTTTTACATGTTAAATGGCAATGACATGAAGTGACGATATCATCGTTTCCTTTCTTAGATAATTAATCACAAGGTACGAATTATTCGAACGGTACCCCTACTTTTTCAAAGGCTGAAACTCAGTTGTTCACTATCTCTTGCAATTTGTGCATAATTTCAGCTACAAAATTACAATAAAGCGATACGACGCTGATTGGCTGACAGCTTTCACGTTTGCATTCACTTTTTTCCTCTTAGGCTCTGAAACAATAACAAATGACAGAATAATATTTCTTAAAGCATACTGTTTTCTTATCAGGTTCCAATTTCTCAAGAACTTAAATTATATTGAATTAAACTGTTTCAGAGCTGTTGAAGTGTACACTATAACTTTATTACAGAAAGGTTAAAGAAAGCAGATTTGCATCTGAAGGTGCTTACCCATTAGTTTCGTTACCGTTGACAAGAACTACGAAAACCCATAAATGTACAAACTATTTATGTATACAGATAGTTCATCCATCTCTGTAATCGAGAATATCGACGATTTTTGCTTGTTATCCATATCGATAATGGCAAGATATCGGGCCTAGGAATTTCAAAGTTTTAAGGAATATTTTAATATCGAGTATTAGGTTCAAATTTTTTGCATAACTTTTTAGTTGCTCTTGTAAGTAATGAGAAAAATGGGTCTCACCAGAAGGATAACTACAGATGGATAACAAATGACAAATTTTTTTCGTGTAATATGATTACAAATTAATAATTTTCCGATTTTTTCCCCTTACGTGTATTGTGAAACCTTCCTTCTTGCCAAATTTCGTGACCCTATGTCGACGTAAGCACGCTATAAGTTTCTATGAGTGAATCTACGATTGTCAAAATATGTGACTTAAATGGCCGTATGTTTTGATTGCGTTGATGTAGAACTTTAAATTTTTCCGTTTTTCGTTAGTTCGCGATATAAATTTCACCTTGACACTTCTATCCATTCCTGAGAAAAAGGGTTCTTAATTGTCAGACAGAGACACAGACACGGACGGTAAACAAAGAGATCCTACAAGAGTTCCGTTTTTACCCCGGCTATTATGTGAAATCTTGCTTCTTGCCAAATTTCGTAGTTCTAGGCCAATAGGAAGTACCCCACAGCTGTTGATGAGTGAATTTTCAGTAGGATTTGGTAACATAAAGTAAGTTCGAACATCTTTGAATTACCTCAGATGTAACTCTCTATTGGCGCATAGAGAGCACGAATTCAGAAAATATCATTCTTATATATCAACTCTTTATGCGCACGAAGTAATCAGTGACAAACGATGGGTCACAGTGATATTCAAGAAAGAATACAGGAGTAATCCGAAGAATTACAGACCCATATCATTGACGTAGATCTTCAGTAGGATTTTGTAACAAATAGTAAGCTCGAATATTTTGAGTTGCCTCAGAGGTAACTGTCTATGACGCATAGACAGAACGAATTCAGAAAATATTCTTATAAACCAGTTCTTTATGCGCACGAAGTAATCAGTGCCATCGACAAAGGATCAAAATTTGAGTCCATATTTGTAGATCTCAGAAGGCATTCGACACTGTTCTTCACAAGAGATTTCTAGGCAAATTGCGTGCCTATTGAATATCGCTTCAGTTGATTCTAGATTTCCTGTCAGAAAAGTCACATCAAACGAAAATCACCTGGTAAAACGGAAGTGCTATCTACGTTCTCCAAGGAAATGTTATAGGGCCTCTGCTGCTCCTAATCTGTGTAAACGATGAAGTAGACATTTTGGGCAACCCTCTTAAATTTTTTGCGGATGATACGGGTATTTACCGCCTAGTAAATTTATCAGACGATCAAAACAAATTGACCCTAAAAAATAAAAAGTATGAGGTTATCCGCATGAGAACAAAAAGAAATCCGTTAAATTTCGGTTACAGGATAAATCACACAGATTTAAAATTTGTCAATCCAACTAAATACCTAGGAATAACAATTGCGAACAACTTAAATTGGAATGATAACATAGATAGTGTTGCGGGGAAGGAAAACCAAAGACTTAGAAGATTACCTTTCACTAGGAATGTGGGTGCAGTCACCTACTGTGGTATGACTTTCAAATGATAGAGCACAGCTTCTGTGACAGGAGCCCGACCAACAGGGGATTGACGCACTAGAACATGCATTGACACTATTAAATAGTACATTGATAACGGCCAGACACTAGGCGAAATCTACATTTGCCGAATAAAAACCTGCAAGAAATGGACGACTGATTGCTGTGCTCTATCAACTTGAACACTTATAAGAGACAATATGTCTTCTGGAGAGACTGCATCCACTACGATTGTCCGTCTTCTGCTAGAGTACTGCTGTGCGGTATGGGATCTATACCAGATAGAAATAAGGGAGGGCATCGAAAATGCCCGAAGAAGGACACCTCATTTTGTTTTATCGCTAAATCTGGAAGAGAGAGTCACGGATATGACATACGAATTGGGGTGGCAATCATGAAAACAAAAGTGTTGTTCCTTGCCGCGAGATCATTTCACGAAATTTCAATTACCAACTTTTTTTCTATGAGAGCGAAAACATTTTTTGTCGCGAAACTAAGTAAGGAGAAACTATCATTGTACTAAATAAGAGACATCGGAGCTGGTTTTTTCCATGCGCTGTTAGAGACGTGAACGGTAGGTAAACAGTCAGAAAGTGTTTCTGAGAACACTATACCAGGCCCTTACGTGTGAGTTGCAGAGTAGTTATGTAGATGTAGAGTCAACCTTTTCTGGTAATACCATAAGATTGTGTAAAATATACTTCATGTAGCTAAATCAAATAATCCTAGAAACTTATGATAGTTTTGAAATACTACCTGAATAGTGGATTTTGTCGTCATTGATGTCTACTTCCTCGATGACTGACGATAAGTTACTGAATAGTTCTCGAGTTAGAAGACCATGATTCACAGCCGCACGTCATAATTGCTAATGTACACTAGTTGAAATCTTTATTCTTCAGACAATTTTGCGAACACTGTTTTGAAAACGTATTTAGATCAGCAGAAGCATCCTATGCCTCCTTCAATCGTTGTATATCTATTTTACTGTACTTTCACTCGTCGACTTCAAATGACATAAACACAAAATCATCCACAGGTCTTTAAAGATTTGGTTAATTTCTATTACTGTCTTTTCGATACATTGGTTATACATAGTTTTATTACAAGAGGATTTCATGACTACTTTCAGACTTTCCCTATTAAAATAGATCATTAGCTCCTGAAGTTTATCTGCTCTACAGGCTAATGCTATCAAAATCACAAAAACTAAGGGTGTTCATACACGTTGCACCCATATAACATTAAAGTTTATCCTTGTTCTAGTTTCCCAGTTTAAGAAAATGGAAACCTCCGCTGCTGAGGTAAGTTTTCGTTACAGTGAATCGTTTTACGTGACTTACGTTTCATATCTGAAGAACAAACTAAACTCAAAAAGTCTTCTGAAACTGTGTAGTGTCACAGCCAGACACCACACTTGCTAGGTGGTAGCCTTTAAATCGGCCGCGGTCCGTTAGTATACGTCGGACCCGCGTGTCGCCACTATCAGTGATTGCAAACCGAGCGCCGCCACACGGCAGGTCTAGACTTCCTAGCACTCGCCCCAGTTGTACAACCGACTTTGCTAGCGATGGTTCACTGACAAAATACGCTCTCATTTGCCGAGACGATAGCTAGCATAGCCTTCAGCTACGTCATTTGCTACGACCTAGCAAGGCGCCATTACCAGTTACTATTGATACTGAATCATGTACCGTCAAAAGCTACGTTCACCATTAATGGATTAAAGTTAAGTATTCCACCAGCTACGTCCGTTTTTTCTAAATTCTAATTTCCTTGTCCTGTTCCAGACCTCACGCCAGCCTGCGTGAGCTAAAACGCGTGCCTTTCGGCTTCCTCTAGTAACACGGTGTTGGCTCTCCTGCCAACCCACAACAAACTGTATGGTTGATTTAATGATATGACAGAGAGCATGGACCTGGGAGTGATAATGTACTAAACGCAAGGTACCCAGAGGGAACAGAGTTGTTTTACAAAATTTTTTCGATTTAGACTTTCAATAAGAACAAATGACTTTCTTAGAAGACAGTTTTTTTCAATTAATTTACAATGAAGCCCCAAAGAAGCTGGTAGAGGTGTGCGTATTCAAATATAGAAGTATGTAAACAGGTAGAATGCGGCGCTGTGGTCGACAACGCTTATGCAAGACAAGTGTCTGGTGCACTTCTTACGTTACTGCTGCTAAAATGGCGGGTTATCAAGATATAAGTGAGTTTGAACGTGGTGTTATACTCGGCGCAGGAGCGACGAGACGCAGCATCTCCGACGTAGCAGTGAAGTGGGGATTGTCCCGTACCACCATTTCACAACTGTACCGCGAATAACAGGAACCCGGTAAAACATCAAATCTCCTACATCGCTGAGGTCGGAAAAAAGATCCTGCAAGAACGGGATCAACGATGACAAAAGAGAATCGTTCAACGTGACAGAAGCACAATCCTACCGCATATTCTACATCTACATGGTTACCCTGCAATTCACACTTAAGTGCATGGCAGAGGGTTCATTGAACCATTTTCATTCTATTTCTGTACCATTCCACTATCGAATGGTGCGTGAAAAAAAAGAACACCTAAATATTTCCGTTCGAGCTCTGATTTATCTTATTTTATTATGATGATCATTTCTCCCCCGTAGGTTGCTGTCAACAAAATATTTTCGCATTCGGAAGAGAAAGTTGGTGATTGAAATTTCGTAAATAGATCTCGCCGGAAATAAAATCGCCTTCTTTTCAGTGACTGCCACCCCAACTCGCGTATCAGATCAGTAACACTCTCACCCCTATTCCGTGACAACACGAAAAGAGCTGCCCTTCTTTGCACTTTTTCGATGTCCTCCGTCAATCCTACCTGGTAAGGATCCCACACCGCGCAGCAATATTCCAGCAGAGGACGGACAGCAATTGCTGCAGATTTCAGTGCTGGGTCATCAACAAGTGTCGACGTGCAAACCATTCAACGTAACATCATCGATAAGCGCTTTCTGATTCGAAGGCCCGCTCGTGTACCCTTGATGACTTCACGATACAAGGCTTTACGCCTCGCCAGGGCCCTTCAACACCGAGAATGGACTGTTGATGACTGGAAAATGTTGTCTGGTCAGACGATTCTCGTTTAAAATTGAATCGAGCGGATGGACGTGTACTGGTATGGAGACAACCACATTAACCCATGGACCTAGCATGTAAACAGGTGACTGTTCAAGCTGGTGGAGGCTCTGTAATGATGAGGGGCGTGTGCAGTTGGAGTGTTATAGGACCTCTGATACTTCTAGATACGACTCTGACAGGCGAAACGTGCATAAGCATCCTGTCTCATCACCTGCATCCATTCATGTCCATTAGGCGTTCCGACGGACTTGGGATATTCCAGAATGACAAAGCGACACCCCACACGTCCATAATTTCTACATAGGTGGTCCAGGAACACTCTTCTGAATTTAAACACTTCCGCTGACCACCAAACTCCCTAGGCACGAACGTTATTGAGAATATCTGTAATGCCTTGAAACGTGATGTTCAGAAGTGGTCTCTACCCCCTCGTACTTAACGGATTTATGGATAGCCTATCAGGATTCATGGTGTCAGTTGCCTTCACCACTACTTCAGACATTAGTGGAGTCCATGCCACGTCGTGTTGCGGCACTTCTGTGTGCTGTCGGTGGCCCTTCACGATATTAGGCAGGTGTATCACTTTCTTTGACACTTCAGTGGTCCGCAGCTCGTGGTCGTGTGGTAGTGTTCTCGATTCCCACGCCCGGGTTCCCGGGTTAGATTCCCGGCGGGGTCAGGGATTTTCTCTGCCTCGTGATGACTGGGTGTTGTGTGCTGTCCTTAGGTTAGTTAGGTTTAAGTAGTTCTAAGTTCTAGGGGACTGATGACCATAGATGTTAAGTCCCATAATGCTCAGAGCCATTTGAACCACTCTTCAGTGTAAAATATATCACCAAGTTATAAGTGAATCACACAGTCAGAATTCAAGTTATTCTTTTAAACACTTAAGGAAAATTTTAATATTTTCAGATACTAGTTTTAAAGCCCATAAATTCTGAGAGAATAATTATCAACAGAATTTACAAGTTACAGAAAAATTTTTCGTTGCTGAATAGGTGATTTAATAACATGCTCAGCATACACACAAACAATAAAAGCATTAAAAATATTAATACACAGTTTAAAGAGCTGAAAGCAAACGCATTTGGTTAATAATCATACGTTGACATACGGTTATCAGATTGAGCTTAGCCCACACATCGCCTTGTCCCTTCGTTCTGCTCAGATTGTGTCCTCTAAAACCACACAGGGTAAAAATTAAAACCACATAGCTACAAGGTGACAACAACAGAAATCAAATACAAATAGCACGCCGAATGGTTTCATAAGGTCCTTTCACGCCTTATCCGCGAACAATACAAGGTTTTATATCTTTTATTGGCTATCTTAAATGAAAATATATTGTGACAGTGCAACATACGATAGTTTAAAACGGAATAAATAATTCAAGAAGGTTAATCTTTCATGACGGTTTTAACACATAAGGATTTAAAAAAGAAACACACGATTTAAAAATGATTACTTCATTCTGCAAGTAGCCACGATTGCATCTAAGAGTAAATGACCTTCAATTCAGGAAGATATTGCTGTTTACAAGTGGGCTTCGGAGTAACGGGCGTGTTCTACTTACTCAGAATGCTAATTCATATTGACGATTAAGACAAATATAATAATCACCAGTCCAAGCTAGACAGTGTTGTACGCGAGATTCCTAATTAAATTTCTATAAGAAGACCTCGTTCAAGGAACACGGGTATTTGCGAGTCACATCCAGTGCTTTAGTCACTCGTAACAAAATGTTCTCACCATTTTATTTCTACGCCGATCCTTGGTTGTAAATACTGGCAGCAAAGCATCCACAAACGGAAGCAGTAAAAATGAGAAACGTGCCGTCTCTGAAGTCGCAAACTCGCGACCACGAAGGCAGCGGGAAGCAGTAATTCTTCGAATGTCATAGGCACACTTATTACAGTTACGGAGCACGCTCCATATGACGAGCGAGACCTCCGTCCTTGATCAGCACTAGCTACCATGTGGGACAGCAAGCAATAACAATCCCCAGCAAACAATCTGGTGTGCGGTTAAATTCGCTCGCCGTTTAAATTCGCTACGCTCAGTACTACCTAAAGACAAGGCCAAAGAACCGTACTGTGACGTCACGGCCAAGCGACGATCCCAATATAATGCCGCCAAAACCAAAAGAATTGTGCGGTTCGTAAGATTAGCGATTTCTGAGATGATACTTGAATGAGGTTAGTTAACAGAGAAAGCATATATAGTGGCTGAAGTGGTAGTGACACAAAAACGATTTACAACGAGTAACTGCAACTAATTTGGTGCGTATCATATTCGACATGACCAACTCATTTGTAAATAAAGCTGCTCAGGTGTTTGAAAAAATGCATTATGTTCTTGGGTATGACCTAGAGCATTTTTAAATGTGCTGTAATCATTTAGTAAAATACTCACGCTTTTCCAAATAATATTTCTATACAAAAACACTTAGACATCTCAGTCTGTGGTACCACACAATTTTCTGTTAACAGTGCAATTTAAAGGACAAATTCAGTTCATTAGATTTTTGTTTAGTGAATCACCGTTTGAATAGACCTCCACTTCCAGATGGTTATCAATCACAGTAAACACTAAGTATTGAGTCTGCACAAATGATCAATTTCATCAAAATAATACACATTTATTTCACCACTTTCACCCACCTCTTCTGCAAAGATGTTACCTTATCTTTATCTTTCAGTTACTGAACCCTGTCCTGTTGGACACAAAGAAGACACTTGCGGTAAGTTAAGAGAGAAGCTACGCCGATGAAAACAGGATAAAACTTATTCTCCTTGTAACTGCAACATGATCTGGGATTAGTCATACACTACTCGATAGTTTTCTGCAGATTTGCTTGGGTGGGACTGAGAAGGAGATGGAGGAAGATTTACTGTTATGTATATTTACAGGCAAGTTGCTCCTAGTTATGGTATGATGACAGGTATTTGTTATACGAAAAGATAGAGGACACCTGCGACTATGAACTCAATTAAGATTGGTTCTTTTTCGGATCTTTAGGCTCTTTTCTATTTGTATTCAAATTCCTATTTCGGCTTCGTTTCTCTGATTTTGTTTTCATTTGACAACGTTTTTCTTTTGCTGCATGTAAGATATAAAAAGTGGAAATGTAAAACGTTCTGTCTTTTTTTTCGAAACGACATTTTTTCACAAAACTCGTTTTCAGTGATATCATGTCTTCGGTACTCTTTTCCATGACACATCGTAGAGAAAGTGCTTCAAATATTCGTTACTAGGCAGTCTCTGTGGCAAGCAGTGCTTCCCCCTCCAAGCGGCATGCGTCAAGTCTTCGGGCCATTTAGTTGAAGCACAGCTTTTGTGGTAAGCAGAGTGTAGGTAATCTTTTGTTTGTACTAATAAACATTTAGCAATTATAGAGGAACGAAGGATGGTAAGACACGCCTTTGTTCCGCAAGATTTACACAAGCTGTTGAGTCGACCAAAGCTATGAACCCGTTCCATGTACGAGTAATTCCAATACATAAACTGGCTTCTCTGATGTTAAAGTTTCTGCTCAAACACTGTTGTCAAAGCAGGAATGTAAGATCTTCAAATGCAGTACTGATAAAAGTGTCTCACATTCGTCAATCTCAAATAGCTATTAAATATTCTTCCTCTGAAACACAAGAATGGAAAAATGTGAATGTATTCAAAAGAGGAAAGACCTTGGACAATGTACAATATGCTCGCGTTGCTTCGTCTGAAAGACCAGCCACGTTTATCAGTTGCAAAACCGAAATACACGTTGACGACGTATTTTCTTCTTGATTAGCACACGGTGATTTATAGTACACTTTACAAAATTTGATTCCAAGAACGGAGTTGTGTAAGAAAGAGAAAATAGTGAGAGACATTTTCTTGAATTTAACTTTGTTATTCTCTCTTTTAAAAACTTTAAACGGTGTGGGGATTGGTTTCTGTTGACTACAGTTCTAGTAGTTAAAACATCACTTCTGTATTTATGTACTTCATTATCACAAATAATACTTAGTGTCTTAGTATTTGAAACAAAAACTACCTTACTGACACTTAGAACCAGTCATTTCCTTGGTATGGCACCTGGAACAATCTTAATAAAATATTTATTGTCTAATTTGTCTCATTACTTTTTGCCTTGCTGAAGTGAGCAGTGTAATTC
Organism: Schistocerca cancellata; assembly: GCF_023864275.1. Classification (NCBI taxonomy): domain Eukaryota; kingdom Metazoa; phylum Arthropoda; class Insecta; order Orthoptera; family Acrididae; genus Schistocerca; species Schistocerca cancellata. The sequence goes on along the minus strand of NC_064630.1, from coordinate 319,258,264 downwards.
TGTGGCGTCAGAATATTCTCTCAGTCTTTCTGGATACAAGTAAGTTACAAACAAAAAGAGATGCATTTTTTAATTCTTCTCCAAATGTGAGATATGGCGCCTAGAACGTTAGACACTTCCAAGCTTTATTTAGGCCTATACTAAAAACTTGTAATTACATATGTACAAGCTGCTTTTGCTAGTCCCAGCGCAGTCACACATTTCTCGTCCCGTTGCTGAAACGCGGACGGAGCACAAACGGGGCGCAGAATGACTCGCCCTAATATTATCTGGTGTAGGAGGACGCGGGAGACGTATGTGGTGAATAAACAAAAGGACTAACAGTAGAACATGAGACACACACGGTCGAGTGACTTGCGTCAAGTAATGTACAGCTAAACCAGAGGAGACATACTGTTACCATACATCTACCGACATCGAGAGACTAACCCTATCAAGATATTGTCTTTGCGTATGCACTGACATTACAACTCTAACAAGGTACGAGGGCAGGTCAGAAAGTGACGTCCGTCTGCCCATAAATAAAGTACTGAAACAGCTAAAGCAAATTTAACATAATGACCTTATGAAAGACACCTTTGTACGTCTTCCCAATGTAATCACAATTCAAATTTAAACTGTTTTCATACTTGTTAACGAGTTCATAGATTCTGCGGACAGCCTGTGGCAGAAGTATCAGAGAAGCGAAATTTTATTTGCAGAATGAAAAATTGCAATGCACTTTATTTCATTCTACATACAGAACTCCACTTGTACTTGAAAAGATAGTGCTGAATTTTATTCATGACGCCACTGTGTGTTCTTCTTTCCACTCTGCTACGAGACTCATCACTTGCTGTAAGGTTACCATAATTTTCTATTCAATATGGAATGATAATACTGAACGGGGCGAAACTGCCTAGTCGTTATAATGCAGTGACGTAAATCGTTTATTTCACATAAAATTTCAGGAACGTTACTTCTTTGAAGAGATGGAAAACACTTGGCGAATAGGGCATTTAAGATGATACCGTTTGAACTGACGTGATAATTTATTTTTGTCAGGCAATAGAAAATCCAGGAAGGAACAATACCATTTTATGAAAAGTATAGATTACTAGTCACCAAATAGCGGAGATGCTGTGTCGCAGATAGGCACAACAAAAAAATTGTCAAACAAGTAAGTTTTCGGCCAGAAAGATCTTTGTAGGAATTAGACACACAGACACACTCACGCAAACTCACTTCACACACCCACGACCATGACCAGATTGTGATCATGTGTGTGTGTGTGTGTGTGTGTGTGTGTGTGTGAGAGAGAGAGAGAGAGAGAGAGAGAGAGAGAGAGAGAGAGAGAGAGAGAGAGAGGGAGGGAGGGAGGGAGTTGTGTTTGCATGCGGCTCTGTGTGCATGTCGTCTGACTCCGAAGAAAGCCTTTTTGGAGGAAATATTATATGTTTGACAATATTTCTTGTTGTGCCTATCTGCGACACAACATCTCTGCTATGTGGTGAGTAGTAATCTATCCTTTTCACAATACAGCTGTAATTCTTATGTTGCTGGTTGTCGAGCATTGCGACGGGGCGGTAAATAAAGAAGTGTGGTTGCAGCGTTTTCACACGAATGTGCATATACAAATGTTGGTAAAAAAATATTATTGCAAATTTTGGCTCTCACGTGAGTCTCAGGGGATGATTTCCACACTTGGTGCATTAGTACACTTCCACACCCGCGCATTTGTTATAGTTTTTAATTAATTAATCACTCAGACATAAGTACAGTTTATGCTAGGGAGCAAGAATTAGGCGATTATTATATTAAAATCAGTTTTAACGACACAGTTTAATCAGTATGTACTGGAGTTGTCCTTTTCTTTCACACAATGAAATTAGCACTGGTCAGACGGTTTACAGTTTTACTTTAACAATAATTTGACTCTGACCCCTCAATAGCAGTAATGTAGGCTGCTATAAACGAAATTAATTCAAATAATACGTACAGAACCACAAGTCCCACTGTCCTTTGTTCTAGCAGTTTTGGCGCAAAATCACAGTTCGCCACATGTTCACGTATGACGATGTATACCTCTTAAATCGTACTCACACAAATAATCGTAGCACTTCCAGTTCACCAATTATGTGCTTGCACACTTGCACTATTATACAATATTCTTTATCGAAATAAATCGGCGCGAAAAAGAATTCTCAAACGACCACATAGGCCACCCTCAAGTGGGACTTGCTCGCCACCCACCCTCCAAAACGACTGACCAACGACTGACCCCTGCCCAAGATGGCCGCTCGCTTGTATAACTCGGACGTCAACCCCCTTGTTATGCAAGTACCAATCTCACCAGTTAAGGTTACAAATTTTGATACATACATCCCTCTAAAGAAATAAGTACACCATCGGAACCGCGCCGAAAAGTACATCTTATTTGCTATTAATTTCTAGGATTATTCTATCGCCCGTAAATCAAGTTTTAGTTTTTGCAAAGTTTCGCCACTTAGCGTAAATTTGTTTGTTGACATATGTGCTGCAAAGTTTTTACATAGAACTGCATATGGCACCGTTTCTAGGCGTAATCTATAGCGATCTACACATTGCGCTGCTCAAAATCTTCATATCTAGAATAATTAATTAATTGTGGGCGATAAATGTTAATAATAATTTGCAAACAAGAAAACTACTGCAAGCTAAGTGTATAGTATTACTTAACTAGTTCAAAATACGTGTGATGCCACCCAAAATATTATACAGTGCCGTTCCTTACGTCATGAATTTTCTATTGAATTTTACAACCAATTTTCAATCAAACTTATTGCTATTTACAGGCTTAATTATTTATGAATCTTAACATATGACTACGGAACTCGATCTGCTATGACGAAACGTTTTTAATAAGTGCTCGCTCATCCCTGTAAAATGTACAATTTTTATTAATCTTTCAGTATTCGTAATATTAACCGATTTTGAGGTTACTGTAATTTTTGCGTCTCGTGACTTGAAATAAAGATCGATCTTTCAGAAGGTGCATATTGCTGACCACAATCCACTGCCGCATCACTCTTCACCGTAAGTTACATAGTTTTCGCGTAAACAATGCGCAACGCTGCAGGCCACGTGACCGCCCGGCCGCGGAGACCGACCGTTGCAAATCTCGCGCGGGCGTGGCACGCGCTTCCGCGAATCGCGCGCCATGTAGTGCGCTCGCTCTCCACAAAGCAATCCTCAAGAGACCACGTCGATAGTTTTGAACACTTCTTTCATGTTTCCTTAACGTCCAAGCCTTTCAAATTTAAAATCGTTCCACCGTCCATAAAACCCAAAACTAAAGTTATGTCTCCCCAACAACTGCAGTCATCTTCAATATGAGATTTCCTTCTGCATTGTAACGAGCAAAGAGCGTCCAGGAAAAGCGGTTACGAGATGCGTTTTTTAATACTCGGAAAGGAGATCTGGACCCCAACCAGTCCAGAACTTCTCTTAGCCTAAATGTTTATCCACAATCCCATGAAAAAGACTGCGAGGAATCTGACGAAAGTTATCCGAGAGCTGTGATATCGTCCGTATTACGAATTTTATTGTCTTTTTATTTTTCAGCTCGTTGCTGACTTCAGACTAACGGCCACTTCCGGCATCATCATGCACATTACACCTTCCACCTCAAGATGATTTTTCATCAGCACTTTTATTTCTTGTAATTATATTTTGTTCGCAGTAAATTGCGATACTTATGCTTGCCGTACTTTCCGCGAGTCTGTTATAATCAGTTTCGATTAATCGGTACAAGCACTGTAGCAAACTTTTTAATCTTTCGCGAGTCAGTTTGCTTTACCAATGGTAATCTTTCGCGGATTGCAGCCGAAGTGATCTTTCTCATTTGAAAGCGTGTTCATCATTACTGTTTCACATTCGAGTCTGTGTACTGGTGCGCATCGATTAAGTGCTTGTTGGTCGAGCCGTGTTTGGAGAGAAGACTGCTTTTATCTGGTGGAAGTTCAAATGGTTCAAATGGCTCTGAGCACTATGGGACTCAACATCTGTGGTCATAAGTCCCCTAGAACTTAGAACTACTTAAACCTAACTAACCTAAGGACATCACACACATCCATGCCCGAGGCAGGATTCGAACCTGCGACCGTAGCGGTCGCGCGGGTCCGGACTGAGCGCCTAGAACCGCTAGACCACCGCAGCCGGCCTGGTGGAAGTCTACGCTATAATATCGGGTGAGATCATATCAACTTATTTGCTTGATTATTGTGCCGAAGTTAGATTGGCATTGCTAGATTGCGAGCAGGGATCGGGCGGCGTGCTTACGCGAAATTGAGTGGAACTGATTGTAGCGCCGTACATTATTGTTTCACTATGGCGTACAGTATAACTAAAAAATGTTGCCCTCTACTGAAGTATAAAGAAAGTTTGACTCATTCAAGAACTGAGACATGGGAAAACAGTGTTCATTTTGCTTGTCTCAACTAAATCTTGTATTTGTAGGTTTGAGAATCCCTGCAGAGGTAAAAAGTTGCTTTCTTGTATTGACTGAAAATATAATAACTTGTCAGTCTTACTTCTGTACGATAGTCTTCGAAAAACACCCTATCATTCCTTGTATTAAGTCACTAGAGTGTGCCACGCAGCATTGGCACCTTCTTGTTGAAACATGTGGCCGGAAACAACCAGTGATGGTTCAAATGGTTCAAATGGCTCTGAGCACTGTGGGACTTAACTTCTGAGGTCATAAGTCCCCTAGAACTTAGAACTACTTAAACCTAACTAACCTAAGGACATCACACACATCCATGCCCGAGGCAGGATTCGAACCTGCGACCGTAGCGGTCGCGCGGGTCCGGACTGAGCGCCTAGAACCGCTAGACCACCGCAGCCGGCCTGGTGGAAGTCTACGCTATAATATCGGGTGAGATCATATCAACTTATTTGCTTGATTATTGTGCCGAAGTTAGATTGGCATTGCTAGATTGCGAGCAGGGATCGGGCGGCGTGCTTACGCGAAATTGAGTGGAACTGATTGTAGCGCCGTACATTATTGTTTCACTATGGCGTACAGTATAACTAAAAAATGTTGCCCTCTACTGAAGTATAAAGAAAGTTTGACTCATTCAAGAACTGAGACATGGGAAAACAGTGTTCATTTTGCTTGTCTCAACTAAATCTTGTATTTGTAGGTTTGAGAATCCCTGCAGAGGTAAAAAGTTGCTTTCTTGTATTGACTGAAAATATAATAACTTGTCAGTCTTACTTCTGTACGATAGTCTTCGAAAAACACCCTATCATTCCTTGTATTAAGTCACTAGAGTGTGCCACGCAGCATTGGCACCTTCTTGTTGAAACATGTGGCCGGAAACAACCAGTGATGGTTCAAATGGTTCAAATGGCTCTGAGCACTGTGGGACTTAACTTCTGAGGTCATCAGTCCCCTAGAACTTAGAACTACTTAAACCTAACCAACCTAAGGACATCACACACATCCATGCCCGAGGCAGGATTCGAACCTGCGACCGTAGCGGTCGCGCGGTACCACACTGTAGCGCCTAGAACCGCTTGGCCACCTCGGCCGGCCAACCAGCGATCTTCCATTTCATATGAAAGCCGTAATAAGCGACTCTTCCTCGCATATTGTTAATTTTCTGGTGCTAATACAGGTAGGTCGATAGGTGCTGTATTGCTGATTGCTGTTCAGCAAACGTTGTGCTGCCTAGTCTCGCTCACTATTAAGATGTTACATAAGAATGATTGTCAGGACTTAGATGCTCACTCAGATTTAATTATTTTGCATATCAGATCGATGATTACAAAATTTACGATACATCCTCACTGCAAATATTGACACTATAAGTAGAAAGCTAACGTATATTCAATTTGGTTCATTGCCTTTACTAGTTAGTACTTACTCTGCAGTATACAAACAGTAACTATGCAAGCCCAGTTCTTTTCCGTTGCATTGAATTTATGAAAGTCCAAGTGTGTGTGTGTGTGTGTGTGTGTGTGTGTGTGTGTGTGTGTGTGTTATTATTTTTTATCAGTTTCGCAAGTCAGATAATGTTTCCGAATTGTTATGCATTTGCATAAATTGAATGTATCAGGGCTTCGTTATCACTACTTACAAGGTAATTTCTGGAGTACGTCAAGGATGTGTGATATGACCGTTACTGTTTACAATTTATATAAACATCTATTTGAAAGCGTCAGATGCTCTTTAAGACTGTTCGCAGACAATTCGCTTGTCTGTAACAAAGTGGCAACGCCAGAACACAGTATCGATTTGCAGAATAACCTGCAGAGGACTGATGAACGATATAGGCTTTGGCAGGTGACCCTGAATGTAAGTAAATGTAAAATATCACGCAACCATAGGAAAAGAAATCCACTATTGTGAACCCACACTATCGCTAGAAACAGTATGTGCCATAAAATATCTTGGAATAATGGTCCAGAACGACCTTAAGTTGAATGATCTCGTAAAAGAAATAGTACAGAAACAAATCCTAGACCGCGATTCATAGGAAGAATCTGATGAAAACGCAACGCATCCACGAAGGAAATGGCTTAAAGGTTCTTGCTCGACCGATTCTTGAATATTGTCATCCAACTTCATTCGTTGAGATCCTTATCCTTACTAGGTGGGTCTGAAGGAAAAAAGAATGACAGAGTGAGAAGGGGGGGGGGGGGGGGGGGGAAATATCCAACGTAGAGCGACGCGTTTCGCCAGGGGATCGTTTAGTCGGCGGCGACAGCAATAGAGCGTTAAAGACATACCCAACAGACGCCAGTGGAAGACGCTTCAAGAGAGGGTCTATGCATAACGGAGTGGTTTATTACTGAAATTTCGAGAGAGTACTTTCCGGGAAGAGTCTGACAACATGTAACGTCTTCCCACTCGCGGAATGACCACAACGAGAAAATTCGAGAAATTATACCTAATTGAGGTGCTTACCGATCGTCACTCCTCCCACGCGCTCTTCGTGAGTGGAAAACAGGAAAGGGAAGGTCACTTAGTGGTACCAGAACTCCATCAAGTGGCGGAGTGTAATGTAGATGGAGTTATCGCAGCTCCAAGCACTCTAACCTTCTGTGTGCCTGAGTCAATGTAGCGAGTTTTCATTAGCGACCCCCCCCCCCCCCAACCCCTCCGCATCGAGGGCCTCGCTCCACTGCTCGCACCACATGAAAATGGAGGTTACTTTCCGAATAGTTGTAGAGCGTCCGCGCGGTTAGCGTGCTGACCAGGAGATGCCGGCAACAGGACGCGGATGATTACAGCTAGATCGACGGGGCAACGAGGCGACGGGAGCAGCAATTACGCGATGACATGCGGCCAGCTCCCCAGCCACCAGCTACCAGCTACCTGTGATGCGGCGGAGACGCGGGACACGGCCAGGGCGCTGATTAAAACGTGCCTAATGAGAGAGCGCGGCGGTCCTACAAAAGCCATTAGCCGCGTCCTCTGACACCGATAACCTGCCGGCGCGTGTAATTGGCCCGGTGAAAGTGGCTGACATGTGTTGCTCGTGCATACGCACTGCCACTGTTGCAACCTGTGCCTCGACAAGATTATTTACTTAACTAAATGCTTTTAAACGGCTTTATTACAGTGATAATATTTTAACTCATTATTACCAAATCGATTTCGCACTATCCATAGCCAATTACTCTTCGGAGTATATCTTTTCAGGTCTACTCATGGCATGGTGTTCAGATACTCCGGTTATATACTGCTACGCTTGTAGGTGGGACTGAGTGCACAATATTTTGAATACGAATATGTGTCTAATAAATTCACCATTTCCATAATATCTTCTTTGGTTCATCGGTTCCCTGAATGGTTTGAAGGCAGCCAGCCACGAATTCCGTCCGTCTCAGACGAGCACCCAACATCCACAGTTACATCTACATCTACATCTACATGACTACTGTGCAATTCACATTTAAGTGCTTGGCAGAGGGTTCATCGAACCACAATCATACTATCTACCATTCTACTCCAGAACAGCGCGCGGGAAAAACGAACACCTAAACCTTTCTGCTCGAGCTCTGATTTCTCTTACTTTATTTTGATGATCATTCCTTCCTATGTAGGTTGGGCTCAACAAAATATTTTCGCATTCGGAAGAGAAAGTTGGTGACTGAAATTTCGTAAATAGATCTCGCCGCGACGAAAAATGTCTTTGCTTTAATGACTTCCATCCCAACTCGCGTATCATATCTGCCACACTCTCTCCCCTATTACGTGATAATACAAAACGAGCTGCCCTTTTTTGCACCCTTTCGATGTCCTCCGTCAATCCCACCTCGTAAGGATCCCACACCGCGCAGCAATATTCTGTCCGCAGCTCGTGGTCGTGCGGTAGCGTTCTCGCTTCCCGCGCCCGGGTTCCCGGGTTCTCTGCCTCGTGACGAGTGGGTGTTGTGTGATGTCGTTAGGTTAGTTAGGTTTAAGTAGTCCTAAGTTCTAGGGGACTGATGACCATAGATGTTAAGTCCCATAGTGCTCAGAGCCATTTTTTTGGAGCAAAATTCTAACAGAGGACGAACGAGTGTAGTGTAAGCTGTCTCTTTAGTGGACTTGTTGCATCTTGTAAGTGTACTGCCAATGAAACGCAACTTTTAGCTCGCCTTCCCCACAATATTACCTATGTGGTCTGAAGTTGTTCGTAATTTTTACACCCAGGTACTTAGTTGAATTGACAGCCTTGAGAATTGTACTATTTATCGAGTAATCTAATTCCACCAGATTTCTTTTAGAAATCATGTGGATCACCTCACACTTTTCGTTATTTAGCGTCAACTGCCACCTGCCACACCATAAAGCAATCTTTTCTAAATCTCGCAACTGATACTGGTCTTCGGATGACCTTACTAGACGGTAAATTACAGCATCATCTGCGAAAACCTAAGAGAACTGCTCAGATTGTCACCCAGGTCATTTATGTAGATCAGGAACAGCAGAGGTCCCAGGACGCTTCCCTGGGGAATACATCGGATACATTCCAATCTCTGTCTTCTCCTACAGCTTTTGTCTTCTACAGTTCCCTCAAGACCAAGTTACTCGTCGATGTCTTATAACATGCCATATTATCCTGTCCCTTTTTCTTCTCCGTATTTTCCCTATGTTCCTTTGTTCACCAATTCTGTGGAGAACCTCATTTCTTATCAGTGCGCTTAATTTTTAGCACATTTTTATCCCGTACATGATTCATTACCATACAGAGCTGTGCTTCAAACGTACATTCGCAGCAATTTCTCAAATTCAGTTCCATGATCGAAAAAAGTAGACATCTTCCGGCCAGGAATACCCTCTTTACCTTTGCTTCAATAGTCTTTATGTTGTCATTGCTTCGTCCGTCAAGTATTAATCTGCTTCCATGGTAGCAAAATACCGTCACTACTTCTACTTCATGGTCCACATTTTTTATGTTAAATTTATCAGAAAACTCATTTTCGCTCCTCCTCATTCTCTTCCATTGACTTGCTATCAATCCACAGTGGCCACGCATTTGACTATTCATTCAATTCAACAAGTCCTACAGTTTTGCCTAACTTCCACTGAGGATAGCAGAATCATCAGCAAATCTCATCATTGATATCCTTTCTCCCTCAAACCTTTCACTTCTGAGTCCTTCTCTTCTTTCGGTCATTGCTTCTTCGATGTATATATTGAGCAGTAGGGAGAAAAATTACATCCCTTACATTTTTTTAATCCGACAGTCTTGGTCCTCATCTTACATCCTTAGATTTCCGTCCCGGTTCCTGTACAGATTGTGTGTTACCCTTCTTTCCCTAAAGCGTACCCCTTTTTTATTGAGAATTTCCAAAATCTTGTACCATTTTACATTATCAGTGCTTCTTACAAGACGAGAAATCTTAAGAATGACTTACCTAAAACCAAATTTATCGTCATTTAACAAAATATGAATTTCTTTTCCATTCTTCTATAAGTTGTTCTTGTTAGGAATTTGGATATGTGAGATGTTAAGCTGATTGTGCATTAGTTCCGCACTTAGTACCCTTACTATTCCTGGGATTGTTTGGACGATATTTGTCCGAAAATCTAATGGTATGCCTCCAGTCTCAAAGTCTCCACACCAGCTTGAATCTTCGTTTGGTTGCTGCTTTCTGCTGTTCTTTTATACAACCCGACGGACTTACCAATATCTTCCGCCTTATTTGAACTCATAAGCTCCAAAACTCTTTAAACAATAGCTCTAATACTGGATTGCCTATCTTTTCGATACGAACGCACATTTCTTGTTCTACCAAGCCGTCAAACAGCTTGTCCTCCTCGTTCTTTCTTTCGTTCGTCCTCTTCGTTTCATTCTACAACCATTTGTAATCATGTTCTTAACTTATCCGTCTCTAAGTTTCCGAAAACAGCGACAGGTTGCACTTCGTATTTTTTAATGACCGGTTTCACTCTTCAGATGAACAAGAGCATCACCAGAATATACATTGTAAAAGACACAAATTGAGACAATTACGGAAAACGTACATTGACATAACGTAAAGTACATATTCTACTGCCATTGTGGTGATTTACGATTAAAGTTGGCTGACAGCATTAAATATCGCCTTTAAAGTTAGCTGACACCTCTAAAGATTAATCTTACTTACTACAATACTTAAACTTACGTTTAAAGTACATTTAAAGTACGTTTAAAGTACAGTAGTGAATGGTAACACTGACACTGATAGCGCCAAACTGCACAATAGTACTTGCAACGTCCATGGTATAGTCTATCCAAAGATAATTTACAACTACAGAAAACGAAAGTTACGTTAATCGCCTCTTTCATGGGCGTATGTATAGACATCTCAGATATGTACATGTCTGCTTATCTTTAAAAAAATACGAGTACATCTGTAAAAATTAAAATATCTTTCAAAATACATTATAAGAAACACATGTTTAGAAGTGCGATACAAAAATGCATTCAAAACAACCATTTAAAAAAATATTATAATACCTGCCCTATCATCCTAACAGCCAACTTTAAACGAAAGTCACCATAATGGAAGTAGAATATGTACTTTACATAATGCCAAAGGAAATTTTACGTCTTGTCTCAATTTGTATTTTTTTTTTCAATGAAAATTCTGATGAAGCTCTTGTTGATTTGAAGAGCGAAATCGGCCAATAAAAAAACACAAAGTGCGACTTGTGGCTTTTTTCGAAAACTTAGTTTCAACAGCCGTTCCCCTTACAAGCAACGCATGGTCGTGTTATCCATTTCTGTTGAGGCACTAAGCAATTTCTCTCAGCTGCATGTTGTACTACGCAATAGGGCAGACAGGGTGAAGGTTAGTTAGATCAGACGATCATCTGATGCTGGGGAATCTCAACCACTGATCTGGAAGAAGATGAAGAGGCCAAGGTGGTCAAAGTGCGCGGCACCCACGGTCGACGTAATTAACTCAATTGACCATTGGTTGTCGGGTCGTAAAAAGAGTTGCAAAACATCTTGACGAGGTAGAATGTGTTTAGCGACGGTGGTGGTCGTCACGTCGAGCTGCTTGCTAAATGTATGAGTTTCTCCATTTTGCCATTGGAACTGTTAACTACTTTAGTTTGGTTGGTAGAAATATCGGGTGATCAAAAAGTCAGTATAAATTTGAAAACTGAATAAATCGTAGATAGAGAGGTACAAATTGACACACATGCTTGAAATGACATGGGGTTTTATTAGAACCAAAAACTTCAAACGTTCGCAAAATGTCCGACAGATGGTGCTTCATCTGATCAGAATAGCAATAATTAGCATAACAAAGTAAGATAAAGCAAAGATGATGTTCTTTACAGGAAATGCTCAATATGTCCACCATCATTCCTCAACAACAGCTGTAGTCGAGGAATAATATTGTGAACAGCAGTGTAAAGCATGTCCGGAGTTATGGTGAGGCATTGGCGTCGGATGTTGTCTTTCAGCATCCCTAGAGATGTCGGTCGATCACGATACACTAGCGACTTCAAGTAACCCCAAAGCCAATAATCGCACGGACTGAGGGTCTGGGGACCTGGGAGGCAAAGCATGACGAAAGTGGCGGCTGAGCACATGATCATCACCAAACGACGCGCGCAAGAGATCTTTCAAGTGTCTAGAAATACTTTGTTTTTTTTTGTTCTAATAAAACCCCATGTCATTAGAAGCATGTGTGTCAATTTTTACCTCTCTATCTACATTGTTCTGTGCTTTATTAAGTTTTCATATTTATACTGACTTTTTGATCACCCGGTCAAATGTACTGAGCCTCGCCTAGTTAAATTCTCAGTCTGAAATAGAACAGAAACAATATCTTTCCCGACATGAGTCCCTATTCGAAATATTGTGTGTTCAGTCCCTTATACAAGTCCTACAAGTTCATCGTCGGAATTTCTGAGCACTCTGTATACAAGGTTCAAATGGCTCTGAGCACTATGGGACTTAACTTCTGAGGTCATCAGTCCCCTAGAACTTAGAACTACTTAAACCTAACTAACCTAAGGACAGCACACACACCCATGCCCGAGGCAGGATTCGAACCTGCGACCGTAGCAGTCGCGCGGTTCCAGACTGTAGCGCCTAGAACCGTTCGGCCACCCCGGCCGGCTGTATACAAGGACCAGAAACCATTTATCAGAGATTAACTTGAGAACAATCAAATATTGTTTTTATTTTGTCAGTAAATTTTGCACAGTAATGCAAACTAAGTGTGGATTACACACAGGAAGCGGCTACACCGGTAGCAGGGCACTGCATGGAGTGGAGTGAGCAGTTACTTAGGTAAGAAGGTCTCCGAAAAGTGAGAACTGTGGTTCAGTCTCAAAGCTTACAGGTAAAATACAGGACGACGGTAAACCTGTGAACCATCAGGATTATATTTATAAATTTGTGTTTCTATGTTGGGAAAGAACCGGTGCTCCAAGCGCTGATAGAAATCATTGAAGCAGAAACTGTTACGTGCACTAAAAGCCGGCTAAAGCAACTATTAGGTTTAGCTGAAGTTTTTACTACACAGCCAGCTGTATTCTGAAAGGATAGATTAAATTAAGGCAATGGTGGCTTGTTTGTTGCTGCTATAGTAGTTTGTCCTGTAGCGAAATTGAAGTACACAGTTGTTGTGAGTTAGTAAGGGTAGCAGTTATACTCGACAACCGGAATTCGTTAGTAATTTTTTCCTTCAACTGACCACCAGTTGTAGTTGTTGAAAGGTTCAAAGAAAACTTCAGTCCCATTTCGAAATGGTCCCGTCTCCAACAATCATTGTTAATGATGACTTCAATCTGCCGTCTAGATGTTGGCGCAAATGCACTTATAAAGTCGATGGTAGTCATAAAACGTCATCCGAAATCTTACTAAATGCTTCCTGAGAAAATTATTTTGAACATTTACTAAAGGTGTCTGTAATAAAATTCTACTCCCCTTAACAACAAAGAATTCAGAGAGAATAGTGTCATAAACTATATATTGGTGACCACAAGGTCGTTGTAGTGAGAAAGAACTCTGTAACATCCAAATCTATCAAAAATGAACACAAACTATATTTATTTACAAAATCAGATCAATATTTAGATATCTTCCTAAGAGTCAGCCTCCACTCCTTCCAAACTAACTAAGTAAGCGTTGACCAGATGTGGCTTACATTAAAAGAAATTGTTCTGGGGGCAATTGAGAGTTGCATGCCAACTAAATTAACAATAAACGGAAAAGATCCCCCTTGGTACGCAGAGCAAGTCAGGCTATTGTTATAGAAACAACGACAAAAGAATGACATTATTAAAAGAAAATAAAAATCTCTAAGACTGGCGATGTTTTGCGGAAGATCGAAATAGAGCGGACTTCAGTGCGAGGTGCTTGTAACGATTTCCGCAACATAACACTGTCTAGATACTGGCACAAAATGCACTGAAATTCTGGTAATGTGTAAAATATATCAGCAGTATGACATAATCAGTGTCTGTATTGCACGATAGGACCGGAAATGTATCGATAACAGCTCCACTAAAGCTAAATTACCAAACATGTTTTCCCGAAATATCTTCGCCAAAGAAGCAGCATTACATATTCCAGAATTAGAATCAACAACACTTGTCAACACGAAGAACTTGGAAGCAGATACCTACGGTGTAGCGAAGCAACGTTAGCCACCCAATGATTACAAGTCTTACGATCCAGATCGTGTACTGGTTAGGTTCCTTTCGGAATATGCTGACAAATAGCGGCATTTTTAACAATCTTCTACAACCGCTCGCTTGACGTAAGGTCATTGCCTAAAGACTGAAAAGTTGCAAAAGTCACACCAAAGTATAAGGAATACGGATTCAGAAAATATCGTTCTTGTAAAACATAACTGTCTCCTTATTCACACGAAGTAATGACTGCTGTCGATAGGGCAAGTCAAGAGACTGCCTACACTGTAATTTTCCGTCCACTTCTGGAGTACTGCTACTCGGTACGGGATCCTTATCAGAATTGACATACTACGTCGAATAAGTTCAGTGAACCCAGTCTCGTTTTGTGTTACCATGAAATAGGGGAGGAGATACTGTCACGGATATGATAGGAGTGAAAAATAATTAAAACAAAGGCATTCCGCAACGAGTTTTTTCACGAAACTTCGGTCATCAACATTCTCTCCGAATGTGAAAATATTTATTGAATGTCCCTTAAATAGGGAGAAACGACCGTCACAATAAAATATCAGAAATCAGAGCTCACACGGAAGCATTTTCATGTTCAATTTTCCTTTGTGCTATTCCAGAGTGGAACTTTCGGAAAAAAGATTGAAAGGGGTTCTATGATCCCTCTGTGTCACGTAGACGTAGATGTATAATTGACCCTAAGGAATATTTGTGCTTAAGCGTCTTTTTGAAATAGTCCTGTCGGTTTGGTTCAAATATATAAATTCGATTAGAATGTTTTTTTGTGGACGTTTTATTGGCAACATAATATCACTCAATGTCGGTGAAGAACATTTGTGGTCTAACATGAGGATATTTCTTATCTTAGATGGGCGGGTGGGGGTGGGGTTCGGATATTTCGGATCTTAGATGGGGGTGGGGGTTCGTAGAAGCTACTCATATTAATGTTAAGGAAGGGGTGAGATGGAGAGAACGAAACAGATTGTCTTTTGAAATACATCTTAAAACTGTTAAAGTCTATGTTCATTAATCACTAAACTTCCTTATGTTTATAATTACATGCTTTATAACAGGTTTCTTCTACCTACAGTGTTCTTAACTGAATGAGCATAATTTTAAATGCGGCCAGTTTAGATATTTACGTTTTAGTAGTTTTCGAATTTGGCTGGAGACACGAGAAAGAACTATTCAAAATTTAAGGTACAGCGATACTGGAATCTTCTAGAATCCAGAGCCATTGTTAATTACAAAGGGAGCAGCACCGTCCGGTGAGATAAATTTCACGGCAAATGGCTCTATGTGCAATTAGTAGAAGCCAATATTCAGTGCATGTTCTCATTTTCTTCAAGTTGAGGTTGAATAGGGACGCGTAGCAGCAGGATACGACGTCATTTTACGAAGACAACAGTTTCTTCCTTGTGGTGAACAGGGGGAGGAAGACAAGTCTACTCGCCACCCCTACTTTGTACGCGCTTCCAATTCAAGCATTCATTTTGAATCAGATATTAACAGCTTAATTTACTCTATCTTTTCAACAACAGATGAGAATACCAATAATTTGCGCAATATGAGATTGGACGATCAGTAATTGTAGGTGAATGAGACAGTTGATGCATACGTATATTAGAGGATGGGTTTTACAGAAAGTATTAACTACATGAAAACTATGAACAAGATGGGTGGCTCTTTTGTTGAATCCCTACTAAAGCCAAATACAAAAATTAATTTCTCAAAATTTTTATTAACGTATTACTTGATTCACAGCCTTAACAGGTCAAACTTTGATAAATGATACGAGATTGTGGCAGTGAGTTCAAGTATTATACTGTAACTCACAAATGTTGATACCCCGTGGTCTTATGGCAAATACAAGTACATAATTTTAAAAATAGTGAGTAATTTTGTGAGACAATTTGTCACTGCTTCTTCAGCAATAGAAAGTATATTTTTCAGGACTTTTGTACGACTTTTATGCCAACTGGATATAAAAAAACATATGAAAATTTCTGACCGGAAAGAAAGACGGGGCCATGCACCTTCCTACAGAGTTGCATAGTTAATGGGAGACAGACTTTTCATGTACGGATTGTTGAAGTATCCGATTCCGGCCGAGCCCCACTTCTAATTGAATATGTGGCTGAACATAGTTTCCAGTCCAATGAATAGGCCTGATAGGCATACACGCCTTATAGAATTTCAGTTTCTGATTTAGCAGTTCGGAGAAATAAAAGAATGTAGGCCACCTAAGCTGATGTCGTCACTAACTCATTATCCGTATATGGAACTTTCGTCCTTCTATAGGACTGTAACACAAAAAACTAGAGCATAGATACCTTAGAAGTAAGTGAATGTAGTTAAAAATTTCACTATAACTTTTCGTGTTTTGCAGATCATGAATTGCCATTATCTTAAGTGTACTAACACTTTGATGCAAACACCGTGTTATTTTTTTATTTCTTTACTATCCCAAACTAGTTTCGGCGACAAATATCATCATCATCAGTGGTTTTTTTAAATCTTATTTATAGTATGCTACAGCATGTTTTAAGCTATTATTGGCGCTGCTTGTGACATATTTTCTGTGCTCTCTTTCTCTTGCCGTCTTTCTATACTTAGCGAACATCATGTCATGTTCGTTGGATGGTGTGTGGCTGCTTTTTACACAGAAAAATAAAACTTTTGCACTTTGTTTCTGATCCAGCCACACACCATCCAAGGAGCATGACACGATGTTCCCTAAGTATAGAAAGACGGCAACAGAAAGAGAGCACAGAAAATATGTCACAAGCAGCGCCAATAATAGCTTAAAACATGCTGTAGCATACAATAAATACACTCCTGGAAATGGAAAAAAGAACACATTGACACCGGTGTGTCAGACCCACCATACTTGCTCCGGACACTGCGAGAGGGCTGTACAAGCAATGATCACACGCACGGCACAGCGGACACACCAGGAACCGCGGTGTTGGCCGTCGAATGGCGCTAGCTGCGCAGCATTTGTGCACCGCCGCCGTCAGTGTCAGCCAGTTTGCCGTGGCATACGGAGCTCCATCGCAGTCTTTAACACTGGTAGCATGCCGCGACAGCATGGACGTGAACCGTATGTGCAGTTGACGGACTTTGAGCGAGGGCGTATAGTGGGCATGCGGGAGGCCGGGTGGACGTACCGCCGAATTGCTCAACACGTGGGGCGTGAGGTCTCCACAGTACATCGATGTTGTCGTCAGTGGTCGGCGGAAGGTGCACGTGCCCGTCGACCTGGGACCGGACCGCAGCGACGCACGGATGCACGCCAAGACCGTAGGATCCTACGCAGTGCCGTAGGGGACCGCACCGCCACTTCCCAGTAAATTAGGGACACTGTTGCTCCTGGGGTATCGGCGAGGACCATTCGCAACCGTCTCCATGAAGCTGGGCTACGGTCCCGCACACCGTTAGGCCGTCTTCCGCTCACGCCCCAACATCGTGCAGCCCGCCTCCAGTGGTGTCGCGACAGGCGTGAATGGAGGGACGAATGGAGACGTGTCGTCTTCAGCGATGAGAGTCGCTTCTGCCTTGGTGCCAATGATGGTCGTATGCGTGTTTGGCGCCGTGCAGGTGAGCGCCACAATCAGGACTGCATTGCATACGACCGAGGCACACAGGGCCAACACCCGGCACCATGGTGTGGGGAGCGATCTCCTACACTGGCCGTACACCACTGGTGATCGTCGAGGGGACACTGAATAGTGCACGGTACATCCAAACCGTCATCGAACCCATCGTTCTACCATTCCTAGACCGGCAAGGGAACTTGCTGTTCCAACAGGACAATGCACGTCCGCATGTATCCCGTGCCACCCAACGTGCTCTAGAAGGTGTAAGTCAACTACCCTGGCCAGCAAGATCTCCGGATCTGTCCCCCATTGAGCATGTTTGGGACTGGATGAAGCGTCGTCTCACGCGGTCTGCACGTCCAGCACGAACGCTGGTCCAACTGAGGCGCCAGGTGGAAATGGCATGGCAAGCCGTTCCACAGGACTACATCCAGCATCTCTACGATCATCTCCATGGGAGAATAGCAGCCTGCATTGCTGTGAAAGGTGGATATACACTGTACTAGTGCCGACATTGTGCATGCTCTGTTGCCTGTGTCTATGTGCCTGTGGTTCTGTCAGTGTGATCATGTGATGTATCTGACCCCAGGAATGTGTCAATAAAGTTTCCCCTTCCTGGGACAATGAATTCACGGTGTTCTTATTTCAATTTCCAGGAGTGTAAGATTAAAAAAAAACCACTGATGATGGTGATATTTGTCGCCGAAACTAGTTTGGGATAACAAAGAAATAAACAAATAACACGGTGTTTGCATCAAGGCGGGCTCAATTTGTGATATTACTATTTTTCTACGCAAACATGCACAAAATGGAAGAGTTCCAAGATAATATTATTCTATACTGACACGTATAGACCGGACAACTTGTAGCGACTTCTATTTAGTTGACCTAAGTTGTATTAATATTCTGAGGTGTCTGGGCGACCGCGAGTATAACTAAACTCTTATCACATTTCTACACTCCCTCGGTCACCACATACAAGCTTACCAGTCCTTTTATAGTACAACCATAATCCACAGGACAATATTGTATCGAAAGAGAGAATGTTAACTACATAGGCTTATGTGGCCTGTGTCAAGATATTAAAATTCTTCTGGGTGTTTTACTGCGTCACTGTATGAAATATAAAATACTTAAACAGGTATAAACTATAAAACTCACGTTACGGCCGTATTATAACGACCTTTCTGGAGCCTTCCATTATCACACGCTGAAGTCTCTTCGTGTGTATAGAATACATTTAGAAAGTGCTATGAGTCGGGACTAATGAAAATTTCAGTATTATATTGACAGTGTTAATAGTTCAGTCACGTGCCTGATTTTCAGTGTTGTAAATTAAAAAAATGGTTCAAATGGCTCTGAGCACTATGGGACTCAACTGCTGTGGTCATAAGTCCCCTAGAACTTAGAACTACTTAAACCTAACTAACCTAGGGACATCACACACACCCATGCCCGAGGCAGGATTCGAACCTGCGACCGTAGCAGTCGGGCGGTCCCGGACTGCGCGCCTAGAACCGCGAGACCACCGCGGCCGGCGTTGTAAATTAACAAATACTTATTAAGCATTTAACTCATCAGTGACATTTACAAAATGACAATTTATATTGGATATGTATTTTCACATAACAGTGAACGATTGAATTGTAATTATATTCAGGAAGAGAGAACTGTTTTAATTTCAACATTGGAACGTAAACCTTCTGAACAGAAGACATAAGAAATAACGCCTTGTTCGGGAATTAATTTACACTCCTGGAAATGGAAAAAAGAACACATTGACACCGGTGTGTCAGACCCACCATACTTGCTCCGGACACTGCGAGAGGGCTGTACAAGCAATGATCACACGCACGGCACAGCGGACACACCAGGAACCGCGGTGTTGGCCGTCGCATTGGCGCTAGCTGCGCCGCATTTGTGCACCGCCACCGTCAGTGTCAGCCAGTTTGCCGTGGCATACGGAGCTCCATCGCAGTCTTTAACACTGGTAGCATGCCGCGACAGCGTGGACGTGAACCGTATGTGCAGTTGACGGACTTTGAGCGAGGGCGTATAGTGGGCATGCGGGAGGCCGGGTGGACGTACCGCCGAATTGCTCAACACGTGGGGCGCGAGGTCTCCACAGTACATCGAAGTTGTCGCCAGTGGTCGGTGGAAGGTGCACGTGCCCGTCGACCTGGGACCGGTCCGCAGCGACGCACGGATGCACGCCAAGACCGTAGGATCCTACGCAGTGCCGTAGGGGACCGCACCGCCACTTCCCAGCAAATTAGGGACACTGTTGCTCCTGGGGTATCGGCGAGGACCATTCGCAACCGTCTCCATGAAGCTGGGCTACGGTCCCACACACCGTTAGGCCGTCTTCCGCTCACGCCCCAACATCGTGCAGCCCGCCTCCAGTGGTGTCGCGACAGGCGTGAATGGAGGGACGAATGGAGACCTGTCGTCTTCAGCGATGAGAGTCGCTTCTGCCTTGGTGCCAATGATGGTCGTATGCGTGTTTGGCGCCGTGCAGGTGAGCGCCACAATCAGGACTGCATACGACCGAGGCACACAGGGCCAACATCCGGCATCATGGTGTGGGGAGCGATCTCCTACACTGGCCGTACACCACTGGTGATCGTCGAGGGGACACTGAATAGTGCACGGTACATCCAAACCGTCATCGAACCCATCGTTCTACCATTCCTAGACCGGCAAGGGAACTTGCTGTTCCAACAGGACAATGCACGTCCGCATGTATCCCGTGCCACCCAACGTGCTCTAGAAGGTGTAAGTCAACTACCCTGGCCAGCAAGATCTCCGGATCTGTCCCCCATTGAGCATGTTTGGGACTGGATGAAGCGTCGTCTCACGCGGTCTGCAGGTCCAGCACGAACGCTGGTCCAACTGAGGCGCCAGGTGGAAATGGCATGGCAAGCCGTTCCACAGGACTACATTCAGCATCTCTATGATAGTCTCCATGGGAGAATAGCAGCCTGCATTGCTGTGAAAGGTGGATATACACTGTACTAGTGCCGACATTGTGCATGCTCTGTTGCCTGTGTCTATGTGCCTGTGGTTCTGTCAGTGTGTTCATGTGATGTATCTGACCCCAGGAATGTGTCAATAATGTTTCCCCTTCCTGGGACAATGAATTCACGGTGTTCTTATTTCCATTTCTAGGAGTGTATCTCACAAATATATGGCCTCCACGAACGTAGATTATTTGTATGTAATCAATGCGTTATTTATCAGCCGAGCCGTGGGATCATCAACGCAACGTAATGTTGGTGGCGATCTAGGTAGGTGTGACGTAGTTGACAGCAATTGGTTGGCATGGCAGTGTGACTATCCTTATACTAGGCTTCTGGCAGACCCCTCCTTGATATGTCATTAGAAGCGCTTGTGCAGATCGCCTTATCACGCTGTTTCAGTGTAGATCCCGACTTGGGATACCTTGCAATTGGTCTGCTATCGGCAATAATGAGCCGGCACACTCTAACTGCAGCTGAACGTCTCGACGCTTCTGCGCCAGAATGCTTGCAAGTCACGGCAGGACCGGAACTTCATTGTCCCTTTGCCGTACTTAGAGGTGGACACTGATGACGTGAAATTTTTTCACGTCTACTTACATTGCCCGCAAGACAATGAATAGTTTGTTGTGTAGAATATTCGTATCAATTTTAGCGATTTCCTTTCTCGTAGACTCGCACACTAACGTCTTCACGTCCCTGATCGCTTCCTAATAACGGTGTTCTTATTCTTAAGGTCGCTACGTGAGAATACTATGGTGTGAGGATAAATGGTGCACGGTCTTCATCAAATACCGATTTACTCAACATGGTTTCAAGAGATCATCATTGTCTTTCTTCAAAAGTTTCCCATTTAAATTGACGGGGGCTTTACATTTCACATTTAAGAAATCATTCAGGCAGGAGGATCGCACAAAAATATCGTTGTTTGAGTGTAGCACAGACCTCCGCATGGAACATATAGAAATAGACCTCCGTGGCGTTTAGAAGCAACTGAAGAGCTGAAAACAAACGAGTTGCAGGTTCATATGGAATCTCAGTTCGATTTTACAGAGAGTACACAGCGGCACTGGCTTCTTACTTGCAAGGGAAACTCTCCATCGCACTTCCTTCAGATTTAGTAGTAAGAGGACCCAGTGGACAGCACGTCTAAACCGGACCCAGATCAAACATAAGAACAGGAAGAAGGTGTACTGAACTATGAGAACAAGCAAAATAGAAACAGTGAACGGTGCAAGGACAACAAGTGCAAGATAGCGCAGCCTGTATGATCAACGGTGTCGTGGTTAAATGGTCACGTTGTTGGACTGCGAAGTGGGCAAGCGCTGTTGAAACCTCCCTCGTGTCATTATTTTTTTTTCCACTGTTCGCTGTATTCAGGTTTGTCTCTGTGTCGTGGTGTAACGTCCGTTTGCAACAGCGAGGCGTAAAGAAGGGATCTATAATGACAATTGGTTCTGCACAACTACTCTATTAGCATCCGAAAGGAAGTGGCTTTAAAATGGGAACCTCAAACATTTGATGACAAAGCGACAAGTTATCCGAATCCTCCACCGTAAAACACGTCTCGAGTGTCATATACGACGTTAGTGACAATATGTGTGTCATACGTTGGGAATTTCTTATCGACGTACCTAGTTTGTACGCCTGGTAAGTGAGTGAGATAAGCCTCCTTGCCCGATTTACGTGTTCGTATGAAAGTGAACGTTGTCACTACCAAGGAAATGATGAGAACATAATAGTTTGTTACATAAGCTGCAACAAATGAACGCAACAGTTTCGCAATCACACAGTCTCTCCGTGCTCTGTCAAAATTGCGTTCCGCTTTCAAAGCTTTGACTCTTGAATTCATTTGTTGTAACATAGTTCACGCCCATTTTTTGTTGTTTTCATTTCTGTGAGACGTCTATGTAGTGTCTTTTCATCTCTCACTACTCATCACTCCCTACTTAGGATATCGCCAGGAGTGTGATAGTAAGGTTCTTATTCTTTGTGTTCATAAGTGATCTGGCGAACAGGGTGAGCAGCAATCCACGACTGTTGCTGATAACGCTATTCGTCTTTCAGTGTCTTAGCTGATATTAAGAAGGGCAGCTACCACGGAATGTAGAAAAATGGAGGTTAGTGCAGGTGAGTAGGAAAAACAATACTGTACCACTCGAATGCCCCATTATTAGACGCTGCTTGACACAGTCACGTCGGCCGTAACGTTGCAAGAGAAATGAAATGGAATGGGTACACCAGGCTGGTAGTGGGGTGAATTTTGGGTAAGTGTAGGTCATTTATAAAGCAGACGGCATAAAGAACGTTAATACGACAAGTTGTTTAGTATTGTTCGAGTGTTCAGGATGCCCACAAGGTCGGATTAAATGAAGACATAGAATCTAATAAGAGACATGGTACTATATTCGTTACCTGTATCTCTGGTCAACAAGCAAGTATTACGGAGACAATTTATGACCTCAAATGTAAATCCCTGGAGGGAAGACAACACTCTTTTCGCGAGGCACTATGGTGGAGATTTAGAAAACCGGCGTTTGAGGCCGACTGCAACAACGATTCTACTGCTGCAAACGTACATTTAGAACAATAATCACGAAGATAAGATGCGCGCTATTAGGGGTCGCAAGGAGGCTTGCAAACAGTAGTTTTCCCTCACTATATTAGCGAATGGAACAGTGAAGGAAATAACTGAAATGACTAGTAGTGGTACGTACTAAACTCCGCCACGCACCGTACAATGGCTTGCGGAGTATGTACGCGGATGTAGATGTTCATGCAGATTACACTTCCACGGCGATCTCTGTTCCACTTCCATACAGGCTGTACCGGCCGGCCGTGGCGGCCGTGCGGTTCTAGGCGCTTCAGTCCGGAACCGCGGGACTGCTACGGTCGCAGGTTCGAATGCTGCCTCGGGCATGGATGTGTGTGATGTCCTTAGGTTAGTTAGGTTTAAGTAGTTCTAAGTTCTAGGGGACTTATGACCTAAGATGTTGAGTCCTATAGCACTCAGAGCCATTTGAACCATTTGAACCAGGCTGTACCGAACTATCACAACCCTAGCAGCGCGTCTCTGAGTTCGATTGATATCTGCTGTCATATCAACTAGGTAAGGCCTTCATACGCTAGAACAGTAGTTGCAATCAATGGCACTAGCGCAGTGTATGTGATTTCTCTTCTGTTGACTTTATCTATTACTGTACACATCCCTTGATAACATAATCCCTAAATACCTAAAATTTTTGACGTTCTCCATAAGCTCGCCACTTAGCATTTATTCACATTCAAAGACAGCTACCATCCATTTCTCCAATTATTGTAGACAGCTTCTTCGTCAGCAGAAAAACGTGATTCTAATACTGACTCTGTGAGCCCGCCCGGGTAGCCGGGCGGTCTAGCGCGCTGCTTCCCGAGCGGGAAGCACGGCGGTTTACTGTCGAGGTCCGGTGCGCCGGCCAGCCTGTGGATGGTTTTTAAGAGGGTTTTCCATCTACCTCGGCGAATGCGGGCTGGTTCCACTTATTCCGCCTCAGTTACACTATGTCGGCGATTGCTGCACAAACAGTGCCTCCACAAACGCGTGCACCATCATTACTCTACCACGCAAGCATATGGGACTGCACTCGTCTGGTATGAGACGTTCCCACGGGGGGAGGGGGGGGGTTGCGCTGGGGGCCGAACTGCACAATAACCCTGTGGCCGGTTGTAGGGTTGTGAATCACTGAGGGCTACGGCCCACACGCTGACCCTATGTGAAGAAGCGATTATGTACACTCGCTGACCAAGAAAAGTGCCCGCATCTCGTGGTCGTGCGGTAGCGTTCTCGCTTCCTAAGCCCGGGTTCCCGGGTTCGATTGCCGGCGGGGTCAGGGATTTTCTCTGCCTCGTGATGGCTGGGTGTTGTGTGCTGTCCTTAGGTTAGTTAGGTTTAAGTAGTTCTAAGTTCTAGGGGACTGATGACCATAGATGTTAAGTCCCATAGTGCTCAGAGCCATTTGAACCAAGAAAAGCGAAGTGCCAAGAGGACACGGTCGAATGTCAATGCACACCATCGACAGGTACGTTAATGATTACAGTTGCAATTTTCTGTAGCAGGTTGGATGGCCAGCTTAGTGCATCAGTTTTGTTCGTGTCTGCCAAAAGAAACTGAACTCCTCCCGAACAGGGCATGAAACCCAACGGTCGCCATGTCTACCTCAGCCCATAGCCGTCACTGGACGCGAATGGGGACGGGCAAGTGGTCAGAACACCGTTGTCCTGGCCGTATGTCAGTTTCCCAGGCCAGAGCCGCTACTTATGAATCAAGTAGCTCCTCAGCTTGCCTGACAAGAGCTGAGTGCACACCGCTTGCCAACAGCGCTCAGCAGACTGGATGGTCACCCATCAAAGCCCAGCCCGACAGCGCTTAACTTCGGTGATCTGACGGGAACCGGTGTTACCACTGCGGCAAGGCCGTTGGCTCGTGTCTACCTGGCAAGGTGTATAAGGGGCGTGAACAGCGTCAGATGTTGAGCGATCATTGTGAAGGACGTGGAGATGTCACGCACATGTCACACAGCGTTATCATCACCTGCCAGAGTCTGAAAGTAGCCTCAATGTGTGTCTCGATTTCGCCGGCTGGTCTATTCGTGCACTATCCAGGCATATGGGTCGTTCGCTTGTGACACTGGCCCGAAATGGATGGCATGGGAACGTGAGGGCGGCCATACTCGTTGTCAAGGTTCATACCGACCACGTCTGACTACATAAGGGAGGACCGCCGTAGTATACACCAAGCACATCTTAATCCATTCAGATTCGTCCCTGCTATCCGAGAATAACTAATGACTCCATGCAATATTCTCTATCATCCCGGAGAACAGCAGCAGCCTGAATATGGAATTACCGTTCCACGCGCAGGCTACCCTTACCACCAGAACATTAAAGGCTGCCTTCTGATTGCTGAGGTGACCAGGAAGCATGGGCCGCTGATGAACGTCGTCGCATAATATTCAGTGATGGATCGCAGTTCTATAGCACCCGGATCACTGTCATCGGACAGCACAATGATTCGTTACGGTCGTCCTGCATTTTTGTGGCAGTTTTCAACAGAACAGTGCTCATCCACAAGTGGCTCGTGTCTCTATGATCTCTCTGCGTGACGTTGAAGTCTCCTGTGGCCAGCAAGATCACAAATGCATCCTGGACTGGACACGTGTGCGAACAGTTCACGCCTTTCCCAACTGAATCAGTTTATGCATCGTGGCCAGAAGCTGTGCAACGTTATACATAATAAGGGGGCACGTACCGCCAAATTCTTTGTAAATTTGACTCGCGTTTGCAATCAGGGAATCAACATAATATACCATCTCAACCCGTGAATCTCGATTTCGTTTCCTACTCCCGTTTTCTGGTAGGTAATGTATACCGAGAACATCAGCGGACTTAGTAGGCTTCCTTGGGTTACTCCTGATGTTCTTTTTCTTTCTGCTGGTATATTTTCGTTGAGTATGACGTATTAGTTTCTATCGGTAACAAAGTGTGAATCCAATAGCATATCCGTACGATTAATCTCATCCATTATGGACGCCTTTAAACACCACGACCATCGTGACTGTTTATATTCATCTTGGTACTAGCGTAACTTTGTTATTAGACGACCATGTGGTACAGTGTGGAACGTCTTCCGATAATCTAGAATGACGAAATATATCTGTTCACTTGTATCGTTTGTATGACGGAGCGAAATGGTCTCGAATTCGGAGACCGTCGGTTAGAATCTCCCTCCGAACGTACAAATTTACGCATTGCATGGTTCCCCTGAATTGCTCAAGGTAAACGTCGCTATGGTTCATTCAAAAGGTCTTCCTCAATCCGAGCTGGCTCTTCGCTTTTAATAGCCTGGTCCTTAACTGGACTCCGAGTCAAATAAGAAACATCTTCATAGACCGATGAAATCTCGGTTCTAACACCACCATCTTCCTTCTGTAGCAGCGAGACTCAATATACTGCAACTGGCTGGAACTGTTACATTTCCTCGCCAGTCATGCACTTCCTTACATTCCCTTTGTTCTCCCTACCATTCTATTGGATTCTGTGGCTCCCTTTTGCCCTTTTATCTGCGATATTCTGCAGTCTAACTTTCCAACTTCCATACATAAGTTATTTACGCTGTTAGGGCGTTCCGAGAGGTTTCATGTTAGTGTGTCCATTTGCGACCAGTAGAGGTAAAGGGACTTTGCTGAAGATGTGAGGTAACGCTAGGTAGTTGTCTTCAAACGTTCATCAAAAATGTTCGTGGTTCTTTCTACAAAGGTCCTAATGTCTCTATCTTCCTAGTCCATCAACAGCTGACACAATGTGTGCGGGGAGGCTTCACGTCTGAAGAACTGTCGATCTGTATGGGGGCTACACCTGCAGAAGGTTCTTTTCACTGACAGGCGTATGTCGCCAGCTTACTGCAGCGAGTATAGAACTGGATGTGACGCTTCATCTACTTCAAACAAGGCGGAATATGAGCTTGGCCACCGGTTAACTGCAGTGACAACAAATGGCTATTCAGGTCAGTGATTCAGGTGACGACGATTTTTTTTAACAATACTGAGCTTATACTTTAGTTTTTAACTCGAGAACGGCAGGTAGTCTCAACTATAGTCCCTGCATCACGGTGCACGTACACTGCTAGTATATCAGTCTAATGTTTTCATATTGTCAGATTATAGCTCAGGATTTGAATCTAAGCATTTGTAGGATTTTTGGAAAAAGTTAAATGAATTATAAGTGAATAATTTGTAATTGAAGTGTATTGTAATCGAAAAATCAGTGTCTCACTGCCAGGTCGAGAAATGATCTTTATGTCGGAGTGCACTCTCTGATCAAAAACTTCCGGACACTTAAATACGTATTGTTTGTGTCCACCTTTTACCTCTATGACAGCTTGAACTCTGCTGGGGCACTTCCAACGAAGACGGTGAATGTCTGTAGAGGAATGGCTCCTCACCTTTCCTCTAGAGCCGAAACCAGAGAAGATAGTGATTTACTTTCCACTTGTTTATATATTCCTCACAATTACAGCCTCTTATCTGAAAAGCAAAATAGGCCACACATACCACAATTTCTTGTATAATTATAAATTATATATCAACTATTTATTTTTGATACTTAATTTTTCTTAATACTCCAACTACCTCTACTACCACAAAACTACAATGAACCCTCTTTAACCAGTTATCCAATGCTGTTGTCAGCACTACAGAATCTGTTCGGCGCTTTTCTTTTTTTTCATTTATTTAGGGACTTTTAACCTGTAGATGGTTTTTTGAGCTACTGTATCCACACTCATACTACCCCGCACAACAGCCATTATCTGCTGTGATTTCTTGCGCGTTAGCACCGTTCCACTATAACAAGCAATTCCACAATACAGTATTACGTCTTACATTCCACATTTTCACGATCACTCCCAGCAACGTCATTTAAATTATTGAGAAACCGTTTCATTCGATGGTCGCCGACCTTAGGTGTCTTCTGTCCATCTGCGGCATGTGAGTATGTCGTGTAGGCAGGATAACAGCATTTTCACGTTTGGTTGGATTCAGTGACTCTGTGTTAGACTCTGGGGTCTAGTGCGAAGTCGATGATCCAACCCATCCTGAGGTGTTCCATTGGGTTCAGGTTGGGGCCTTTGGCAGCCGAGTCCATTTCAGAAAGGTTACTGTCCACAGTTCATTGCCTCAAAGTTGCTGCGTTATTACACGGCGCATTGCCATGCTGATACTATCATCGTCTCCGAACTCTTCGTCTACTGTAGACAGTAAACAATAGTGTAAAATGTGTTCACATCCGTCCGCTGTTAGTGTTTTCTTAGGCGTTAACCAAGAACACCCCCATGCCGTAAAACCACCACCTCCATACTTTAATGTTACCACTAGACATGATGTCAAGTAACGTGCTGATGGCGTCCGCCAAACCCCAACACTTTCAACGGATTGCTTCAGTGTTACAGCGTGATTCATCACTCGTTCCAGTCATCTGCCGTCCAGAGACGTCAGTCTTTACATCCCTCGAAGCGTCGCTTATCATTGACTTTAGAGTTACGGGCATTATAAGGAGCTGCTCAGTCATTGTATCCTTTTCTTTTCTAACTCCCTACGCACAGTCATGAGCTACTTGGACTGTTGGTAGAACGTTGAAGCTTACGAGTGATTACTTGCGCTGATTTCATAGTGTTTTTACAGCCAGCCTCCGTAGTTGTCCATAGTTCTTGTTCATCAACAATGAGGACTGCCTGGTCTTTGTTTATCTGTGGTTGTTGCCGGCCGTTGTGGTCGAGTGGTTCTAGGCGCTTCAGTCTGGGACCACACGACCTCTACGGTCGCAGGTTCTAATCCTGCCTCGGACATGGATGTGGTAGCGAGGTTTAAGTAGTTCTAAGTTCTAGGAGACTGATGACCTCAGATCGTAAGTCCCATAGTACTCAGCCGGCCGCGTTGGCCGTGCGGTTCTGGCGCTGCAGTCCGGAACCGCGGGACTGCTACGGTCGCAGGTTCGAATCCTGCCTCGGGCATGGGTGTGTGTGATGTCCTTAGGTTAGTTAGGTTTAAGTAGTTCTAACTTCTAGGGGACTTATGACCTAAGATGTTGAGTCCCATAGTGCTCAGAGCCATTTGAACCATTTGAACCCATAGTACTCAGAGCCATTTGAACCATTTTTATCTGTGGTTCTTCCTTCGCCTTTTCACATCATAAGCACGTCGACAACAGTCAATATGAGAAGCTTCAGAAGTGCTAAAGCATACCCATTGTTTTGTTACTCTGGTGACATCCAATGACTAGTCGACATCTGCATCTACATCTACATCTACACATACATAGATAACCCGCAAGCCACCATAAGGTGTGTGGTGGAGGGGAGCCTGTACAAACGAGTTATATCCCCTCCTGATCCACTCGCAAATAGAGCGACGGAAAGACGACAATATATGTGCCTCCGTATGAGCCCCAATTTCTCGTATCTTATCTTCTTGGTCCTTACGCAAGATGTATGCTGGTGGCAGTAGAATCGTTCGGCAGTCAGCTTCTCAATTTTCTAAATAGTGTTTCCCCAAACGAAACCACCTTACCTTCAGGGATTCCCATGTGAGGTCCCGAAGCATCTCCGTAACACTTACGTTTTTGTTCTAACCTACCGGTAACACCTTCGAAGTCACTGAGCTATTCTGACGGACACGTTGCGCTTTCACTGCTTTTCTACTGACAACACAATACCCCCTCCTCCTTTTATACAAACAGGTCCGCCTCTAGTGACGTCTAGTGATCAATTTCTCTTTACATGGGGGTGTCCAAATTCTTTTTATGAGATAGTGTATGCAGGATATGACGGGTGCCGGCATCACCTCTACTGGACACTTCTCACGAGTAACTCCCGTTCTTACAGTCGGTGGTACAGTGGGATGCTTACTCAAGAAGCAGCACAGATGTCTTACGTACTGACTGTCGCCAGTCTCAGATGTAGGCAGTCGAGTTACTGTGATGGCACTCTCTTGCTGGGATGTGAAATACGTGAGGGAATAAATGTTTCAAGTGGGGCGGTGACACTGCGACACTGCGGGCTCGGCCGGCGGCAGCGCCCGCGGACGCAGCCGGCGACCACGTGGGTGCGGAGCACGTGCGAGTGCGCCAAGGTGGCCGCTGCCGCTGCCGCGATCAATGAAGACAGCGTAGCGACGCCCGACGCCGACGCCGACGCCGACGCCCGACGCCCGCTGCCCGCTGCCCGGGCAGCGTGCACGCGCCCGCAGCTCGCACCCTGCCACGCTTGCCTGCTATCCTCTTACCATTTCTCCACTTCCACAATGCCGCTAACGTACGATGCTACACCAGTTTTAAAATTTCCCATATTCATTACGATAACAAGCACTTTGTACTCTCAGATTACTCAAATGTAACACCTACCCCGCTGTAAGTGGGGCCACTGACTTATTATTATTAATTCTGTACTTTTTAATTCTTTTACTAATCAGCCAAAACATTATGACCTCCGGCCTACAATCGATATAGACCCGTCCAGGCGATGAGACACACGCACCGTGCGTAGAATGGGGAAGGCGTGCGATCTATCAAAGTCTGATCGAGAGCATACTGTGATGGCCCAGAGGCTCGGCACGATGAGTGCTGTAGTGTGTTTCCTCAACACGTGGCGAACCAAAGGTGAAACCATGTCCAGACGTCGTTTACTTGGGTGACCACCCCTCATTACTGATGTCGGATTTCGTAGGCTGGGCAGACTGGTAAAACAGGACAAGTGGCGAACTGTGTTGGAACTAACATGAGACTTTAATGCTGGGTAGAGTTCAATTATGTCTTAACACACAGTGCATCGAACACTCCTAACGATGGGCCTCCGCAGCCAACGGCCTATGCATGTACTAATGACAAAACTACGACATCGGCAACTACGGCTGAAAAGGGCACGTATCCATCGGCACCGGACGTTGACGCAGTGCTAGAGCGTTGCATGGTCTGATGAATCCCGATACATCCTTCATCATACCGATGGGAGGGCACGAATCCGTGGTCTTCCAGGGCGAACAGCTCCTTGGCACCAGTACTCTGGGACGAAGACAAGCTGGCAGAGGCTCCATTATGCTCTGGGGAAAATTCACGTGGGCATCCATGGGTCCAGTGGACCTCGTGCAAGGCACCATGACGACCAAGGAGTATCGTACATTGGTTGTAGACCACGTACACCCTTCATGATGATCATGTTTCCCGAAAGCAGTGGTATTTTTCGACAAGATAATGCACCATGCCACAAGACGAGGAGTGTGATGGAGTGGTTCGAGGAACGCAACGGCAAATTCCAGTCGACATGCTGGCCCCCAACTCGCAGATCTGAACCAGATCGAACACATCTGGGACTTGATTGAATATAGAGTCAGAGGTCATCGCACTCCTCCCAATAATTTACAGGAATTATGTGACCTGCATGTGCAAATGCGGTGCCAGCCCTCTCCAACAAGTTACCAAGGCCTCATTGCTTCCATGCCACGCTGTTATTCGTGCCAAAGGAGATACCGACTATTAACTATGAGATCATAATGTTTTGGCTGATGGTTACGTTATACTGCATAGGTCTTCTGATGCGGCCCGCCATGAATTCCTTTGCTGTGAAAAACTCTTCATCTCATACTAGCATTGGCACCCTTCATCCTCAATTTTTGCTGAATGTGTTTCAATCTCTATCATCCCCCACAATTTTTGTCCTCTAAAGTTCCCTGTCGTACCATGGAGTTCATTCTTTAATGTCTTAACACGTGTCCTATCATCTTGTGACTGTTTTCCATATGTTGGCTTATTCGCCGATTCTGTGAGGAAATTCCTAATTCCTCACCTCATCAGTCCACCTAATTTCCAGCATCCTTATACAGGGCGAAGAAAAATTGTGTCACGAAATCTTAACCCTTGATATCTGATGCAAGTAGTAACCAAATTTACTCATGTTGTGTATGTCGACAACGCACCATTTTTAAACTATGGAAACTTGACGCCACGCGCTCCGATTAACCGCGGGATTGTCCTCTTGCCGGATGCTCTTGACAACGCATGACAGCGAATGCTTTGCATGCTGTAGATCGCGATGTATCCAAGTGTGCGTATCACGTTGGGGCAGTGACGGGACGTTTGTATGTGTGAACCGACAACCATATCACTTCCCGTCAACCGACGAAGGGCAACAGGGCAACCCCACGGCCCATCGGAGTGCTTGGCGCCAAGTTTCCGTAGTTTAAAAAGGGTGCGTTGTCGACGTACCCAACATCAGTAATTTTGGTTCCTACTGGCACCAGCTATCCAGGGTTAAAATTTTGTGACACAATTTTTCTCCACCCCCTGTAGTACGCCAGCTCAAACTCTTCGATTCTCTTCTGTGCCGGTTTTCTCCACCTTACGATGCAATACATACAACGTTGTGCTCCAAACGTATATTGTCAGATATTTATTCCTCAAATGAAGACAAATGTTTTTGGAAAAACGACATTCCGTTAACGGGGACGGTGACACTTACTGTAAGCAACTACATTTTAAATTTTTTACATAAGCACTATTTTATGATAAAATCACAACCTGTTTCGGCCTTCAAAGGCCATTTTCAGACGCTGTGAGCGGTATTTGAAGATGGCTCTTGAAGCCTGAAACTGATTAAGATCGTGTCATAGGAAAGTAAATGTGTCAAAAATTTTAAAAATACCAGTGTTTGTTACTGGAGGACTTCTTTTGCGCGGGAATGCCTTCTTTGCCTATGCTAGTCTGCTAGTTACAGCCACCTTGTCTGTACTGTTATTATGCTTTCCGAGTAGCAGTATTCCTTCCGTTCGTCACAAGGTACATGTACCACACTGGAACAACCGAAATAAAATGTTCAAACGTAACTACGTTCTGTATTTTAATTTAAAAAACCTACCTCGTACCAACTGTTCGTCTACAATTGTGACCCATATGTTTGTGACTATTACAGCGCCATCTATAACAAAGAGAAGAAAGTGGTCCAACTAAAGCAGTCATATTTCTATACGTAGTACACGAATATGTAATAAAAATGGGGGTTCCTATTTAAGAAAACGCTGTCGATATCCGTTTTACCTATGGCAGCGCCATATAGCGGACCAACCATAGCGCCATCTGGTTTCCCCCTTCAAGCTAGACGAGTTTCGTTCTTTGTAGTTTTTTCGTTTGATGCTTATTTCGTGAGATATTGGGCCCGGTCACTATCAATGGACCAACCTGTATATATATATATATCCAGTATATATATATCCAGTTTACGTCCAAACATTTATTAGAGTATCGTGTAAAAATTTGAAGTAAATAAGTCAACAGCTTTAGGAGAGTTTTGGTAACAACGATAGATAAAGACTTGTCTTTATGTAGTAAACACGCAATAAAAAAACAAAAAAAAAAAAAACAACTTTTGTGTCACCCCGGTTCCCAGAACTCCTGATTAGGCATCTTCAAATTATCTTAATTTGGCTACACTGACTAAAAGATCCTTCTGAGAAATACCAAATTTAGATAACCTGAAAATGCCTAAATAAGGCGAAACGCGTAGTTGAAAAATAAAAAAAAAAATCGCAGTCAAGACTGTTTTTAACCAATCCTGTTAAGCACTGGTTTGCTGTATGCCACATATGGATTGGAAGAATTTCTATAGTGCCTTGATGACATTGTGTCTAGTATGCCACGACGAATACAGGCATGCATCAATGCAAGAGGACGTGCTACTGGGTATTAGAGGTACAGGTGTGTACAACAATCTGGACCATCATCTCTGAAGGTCTGGGTGTGTGGTGGTACAAGATGCAATGTGTGGTTTTCATGAGCAATAAAAAGGGCGGAAATGATGTTTATGTTGATCTCTACTCCAATTTTCTGTACACGTTCCGGAACTCTTGGAGTCGAGGTGACGCAAAATTTTTTTTGCTGTATGAATTATAAATTTTTATATTCATATTCATATACCATATATATTATAAAATATTGGCCTATGTCCATCTGAATGTTTGTAGGAGTATCGCGTAAAAATCGTAAAAATCTAAAGTAAATTGAGTAAGAATTTTTACAGATTTTCGGTGACAGTATTAAACCACTACTTTTCCTGATGGTGGTATGGAAGTATACATTACCAATCTTTACCTGTATCTTTCTCATATTTTTCTCAGGATTTGGTACGTCTTGCATCATTTTAGACAGTGGAACGCTTTTACTAGGTCGTGTGAAGTCCTATAAGCCAGTCTTGATTTTTCTCCAGACTTTCTACCATTACCAAGTGCAAAGTCAGAACTGTACCTCTCGTGCCTTTACCTTTCCTAAAGCCAAACCGATCGTCATGTAACAGATGCTCACTTTTCTATTCCATTCTTCTGTATGTTATTATCGTCTAAAACTTAAATGCTTGAAATGTTCAGCAGATTGTGCGATAGTTTTCCCACATATCGCTCATATATAATAGCAATGAAATAATTACCAAAAACATCACGGCAAAGTAGATAGAACAAACATATGCAAGGTGCAATACCAACGTCTCAAGTCCACCATTAAGTTTCAAAATTTTAGAATATATTATCATAATCTTTTAAAGGCAGAAGGCCGCAATGCTTAAGCTTGGAAGATAAATTAAAGAATTAATTTTTAAAAAATTTTTAAGAAAAAGAAAAAAATAACCATAAGCCTTAAATTTTAATCAGCTGTAAACAGATAATTAAACACCGGTGGCACTCAGAAGCCTCCAGGGAGTGTGGTCTGCCCTCGTTCACTTCGGCGAGACAGGTGGTGAGCCCAGTCAGGGGACAGCCACGGACCGACCGACACAACGGCTTGCTTCCCCCCAATCAGTACATGAGAACTCAAATAGAAGAGGTTACAAACGTAATAATCCACGATGCAGTATGTATTAGCTGTCAAAATTACACATCATGTTGGACAGCGACAACAGGCGAAGAAAGGACGCTGACTGAAATTACGATAGTGGCCGGGGCAGGGAACCAGAACACTTAAGACCACTAGGCAGAAAATTCCGCTGGTGCACTCAATTGTAGTCAACCAGAATAGTTAACTGCACCACATGGCAGCCACACTTAAGAACTTTAGAAGAAAGGCAGTCATACTGATTAACCTTCACAGGTAGCTAAGCAACATTTCCTTGACACTTTTTTCTATTTTGCATCTAGAAAAAGAATTGTTTGCGGTGTTCAAGATAAATGAGACATTCTGTGTACTATTTCTCATACATATGGGCACATTTTATTAAGAACATACATTAGGAAGCCATGTATTTATTATTTTTATTGATAAATTAAACTATACCTTTAGGAGACGTCTGTTCAGAAGTTACACGCTTGTAAATTACGTTATGGTACTTTAAACACATAATTTAACAGCGTTGCTATGGCAGCTCTTTTTAGAACAACTAACATAATTTTATTAGTTGTTGTAAGATCCATTCCTGGAGAGAAACGTTACTGGTTAATAAGGTGTATTTTCCAAAACTAAAAATTAGAGATGAGTTCGAAAAGGACCTTGGTGTCAACGTTCTGAGCCTCAGAAGACAGATTTCTCTTAACGCGTTTCTCCTATGTATTGAAGCAGGGAGTGGGGCGCGCTACAGCTTCTGGGGGAGGTGGAGTTCGCGCTCCACCCTGCTGTGGCTGACGCCCACACTGAGCAAGTTGCCAGCTAATGGACTGGTGGTTGCCCTGGTAACAACAGCTGTTGTCTCTGCTGTCTGAGGCTCCTGGCGGACAGCGAATGGTGCTCCTATATACTGTGTTCACCTGTCACCTCTCTGTACAAGTACGGAGTGCATTGTGACGGACGTACGCTAAAGCGGCAAAGAAACTGGTATAGGCATGCGCATTCAAACACAGAGATATGTAAACAGGCGGTATACAGCGCTGTGGTCGGCAACGCCTATAAAAGACAAGTGTCTGGCGCAGTTGTTACTGCTGCTACAATGGCAGGTTATAAAGATCTGAGTTTCAACGTGGTGTTATAGTCGGCGCACCAGGGACGGGATACAGACTCTCTGAGGTAGCGATGAAGTGGGGATTTTCCCATACGACCATTTCACGAGTGTACCGTGAATATCAGGAATCCGATGAAAGATCAAATTTCCGACATCGCTGCAGCCAGAAAAAGATCCTACAAGAACTGCACCAACGACGATTGAAGATAATCGTGACAGAAGTGCAGCCCTTCCGCAAAATTGCTGCAGATTTCAATGCTGGGTCATCAGCAGGTGTCAGCGTGCGAATCATTCGACGATATCGAAATGGGCTTTCGGACCTGGAGGCCCACCCGTGTACCGTGATGACTGCATGATGCAAAGCTTTACGTCTCTCCTGGGCCCGTCAACACCGACATTGGATTGTTGGTGTCTGGAAACATGTTGCCTGGTCCGACGAATCTCGTTTCAGATTGTATCGAGTAAATGGACGTGTACGGGTATAGAGACAACCTCATGAATCCATGGACCCTGCAAGTCAGCAATAGATTGTTCAAGCTGCTGGAAGCTCTGTGTAGGGCGTGTGCAGTTTGCAGTGGTACGGGACCCCTGATACGTCTAGATACGACTCTGTCAGGTGATACATACGTAAACATCCTGTCTGTATCCATTTATGTCCATTGTGCATTCCGACGGACTTGAGCAATTCCAGCAGGACAATGCGATACCCCACACGTCCAGAATTGCTACAGAGTGGCACCAGGAAAACTCTTCTGAGTTTAAACGCTTCCACTGACCATTAAACTTCCCAGAAATGAACATTATTGAGTATATCTGGGATTCCTTGCAACGTGCTGTTCAGAAGAGATCTCCAACCCCTCGTATCTTACGAATTTATTGCCAGCCCAGCAGGATTCATGGTGTCAGCTCCCTCCAGCACTACTTCAGACATTGGTCGAGTCCACGTCACGTCGTGTTGCGGCACTTCTGCGTGCTCGCGGAGGCCCTTCAAGATATCAGGCAGGCGTACCAGTTTCTTTGGTACTTCAGTGTATAAGACCCACGTCGATAGCCGTAGTTGTAAACTGGTATTGTACTGCCAATGCTCTCTCAGTGCGCAGTGCAGTGTGACGGACATGGAAGGCGGCGTCAGCGAAAAGTCAGATGGGCAGTCGAGCTTGTTGAAAGTTCGACCAACCTCAGTCGTGACGACGGTTTTGGGCTGTGGCAGTGGCTTAGTCACCGGTCGCAGTATTCAAAGGACGTCACAAACGTCTGAACAGTGAGCTAGATTACAAGCAACACATCCCTCTCATTAAAATAGTAAGATATTTACGAATAATCCTCGAAATAGAACTAACATGGAATGCCTACCCCCATACAATCCAACTAACAGCCCGAAACGGATTGGAAATTACTACTAACTGGTTGCACTAGTGTCTACATCCTTCTACAACTGTCGTTAGTGATGAATCCCTCATATGCCCAATCCTTACGCCAACAGAGCCCTGATCTCTGCCTGCCCTGAAGTATACAAGTTCCTTGAAATCCGCGAAAGACATGCACTCCGCCTCCGCAGCACGCATCCTATACCACCTTATCCGCTTCTCGCACCTTCATCTCCTCTTGGAACATCCTTGGACCCTATCAGTTACTTGCATAACCCAGTGCCGGACCGAGAGAGGTGGCGCAGTAGCACGCACACTGGACTCGCATTCGGGAGGGCGACCGCTCAATCCCGCGTCCGGCCGTCCTGATTTAGGTCTTCCGTGATTTCCCTAAATCGCTCCAGGCAAATGCCTGGATGGGTCCTTTGAAATGGCACGGCCGACTTCCTTTCCCGTCCTTCCCTCATCCGATAAGACCGATGACCTCGCTGTCTGCCCTCCTCCCCCAAACAACCCCAACCCAGTCACGGCCCACTTATCACCAATCTCGTTACCCTGCTGCGCCGCTACATCCATATCCCACCTCCCATGCGCTTTCTTGTCCTACCTATACTCTGTCGACGGAATTACAATCAGTTCCCACTACCATCAATGAAATCCGTTCCCAGATTGTTCACTCTACCCCTTCTTCCTCGTCAGTGATATTCAGTCACTGACTGTGATTCAACAGAGCCCTATAGTCCTACTAACAATTCCACCTCCACCATGATTATGATCATTTTCATGCACCACAAACATCACCATTATGCCATAGCTTCATTAACATTATAATCAGTTTCATGTTTTGACTGTAAATAAGATTTTCCAAAAATTTTAAAAACCATAAATACTGTCCAAAAATGTGTTTTCTAGAAACATAATTTATTGAGGGCTTTTATGTATTTTTAAAACTTCTTTTACATGTGTACAATCTTTGGCTGAAGAGCGATTTTCTCTGCTGCCAAACCACCCTTCTGTGGCTAGTTGAAATAAAATTGAAAGAAATCTGTGTGCCACATTGTAGAGGCAGGTTTCTAGAAGAGCACCTTAGCAATAGCCGAAACGTCGATTCCGAAGATTTTGAAAGGAATGACGTTACACTGTGATTATCACACGCTATTAGCCCTGGTTCTTCAGCTACTATATTTCTCCTCCTGTTTCCTGCAAACTGTAGAAAGCCGCGGTTATAGCTATGGGGACGTCTCCTTGATATCAGTTAGACGAGCGCCAGTAAGGACTTTCCACTGTTCAGTATACGCCGTCACCTGGCGGCACTCTGATTTGGCGTCACTAGGACGACTTATACACTGCCCAGTCACAATAATGTGATCACGTCACAGACCAGAATTACCATCTTTCGTAGCGCGAACTGCTGCGAAACTTGCAGGAAGAGAGTCCATGACGTTCGGAAGATACCGAAAGGAATGTGAATCCATGTCGATGCCACTGCTGTGGCCAGCATCGCTAAGACGGTCAGGAGACACTGTTAGTAGCCCCTTGATTCATCTGGGCGGTCAGTTGCTGAACAGTTGCACGTCTATTCACCCATACACATTCCCGCAGTCTTCTTCACCCCTGTCATCAGTGGTCCGTTGTGCAGCACAATTGCCTTGGCGCCGGTTTTAAAATAGCGCCACTTTGCCATACACGGTATATGAGGGGCGTTTGAAAAGTCCGTACAAAAATAAGAACTACATACTTGTTTGGGGTAAACCTTTTTTATTTTTCGACATAGTCTCCTTTTAGACTTATACACTTCGTCCAACGCTGTTGTAATTTGATGATCCCTTCCTAATAATAGGAATTGTCCAAGTCTGTAAAGTAGCTATTAGTTGCTGCAATTACCTCCTCGTTTGAATAAAATCTTAGTCCCACCAGCCATTTCTTCAAATTGGGGAACAAATAGTAGTCCGAGGGAGCCACGTCTGGAGAATACGGGGGATGTGAAACGAGTTGGAATCCTATTTCCATTAATTTTGCGACCAGAACTGCTAAGGTGTGTGCTGGTGTATTGTTGTGATGGAAAAGGACTTTTTCCGGTCCAGTCGCCGGCGTTTATCTTGCAGCTCGGTTTTCAAACGGTCCAACAACGATGAATAATATGCACCTGTAACAGTTTTACCCTTTTCCAGATATTCGATGAGCATTACCCCTTGTGAATCTCAATAGACAGTCACCATACCCTTTCCGACCGAAGGAATGGTTCAGATGGTTCTGAGCACTATGGGACTTAACATCAGAGGTCATCAGTCCCCTAGAACTTAGAACTACTTAAAGCTAACTAACCTAAGGACATCACACATATCCATGCCCGAGGCAGGATTGGAACCTGCGACCGTAGCAGTCACGCGGTTCCGAACTGAAGCACCTAGTACCGCTCGGCCACAGCGGCCGGCAGCAACGTGAAGACACAGTATCGATTTGCTAAATGACCTACAGAAAATTGGTGAATGGTACAGGTTCTGGTGGGTGACCTTGAACGTCAATAAATGTAATATACTGCGTGGACCCAGCAAAAGAAATCAACTTTTGCTCAACTGCGCTATTGATGACAAACTGCTGGAAACGTTATCTACGATAAAATACCTAGGATAAGACCGATCTTAAGTGGAAAGGCAAAAAGAAATACAAATAGTAGGAAAAACAAATGCCAGACTCAGATTCACAGGAAGAATGTTAAGGAAATGTAACTCGTCCACGAAAGAAGTGCCTTACAAGTAGTCGCTTGTTCAATCTATTATGAGTACCGTTCGCCCATCTGGGATCTACGACAGGTAGGACTGATAAAAGGTAGAGGAGACCCAGCGAAGATCGGCGCGTTGCGTCACGGGATAGTTTGGTCGGAGCGAGAGTGTTACACAGATACTCAATAAATTTCAAAGCGGACGTTACGAGAGAGGCGTTGTGAATCACGGAGAGTACTACTACTGATATTTCGAGAGAGTTCTTTCCTGGAAGAATCAGGCAACATATTACTTCCGCCCAAGTGCATATCGCGAAACGACCACGTCAAAATTTTTTAGAAATTACAGCTAATACAGAGGCTTACCGACAATCATTCTTCCCACGTCCCATTCTGGAGTGGAAAAGGGAAAGAGGTTTAGTTAGTGATACCAGGAGTACCCTCCGCCACACACCGTCAGGTATTGATGCAGATGTAGAATGCTAAAGACCCAAACGATTTGCTCAATTTGCCTGGTCTGGAGGAAGTGTGTAGTGATTAAATTTTGGTCCTGTACTGTAGGACAGCTACAGTATGTCCGTTCTTCCGATAGGTGAACAATTGATCGCTAGGCCAGAAACTATCAGAAACACTTGACCCATTACTTCCATTACCAACAGAACCAGAGACTGCATTTTCGCCTGAGGCTTTGTGGAAGATGTTGGTACTGTGCTCTGTCGTACACGAACAGATTCTAGTACTCATCGTATCACAAACCAAAGGTTATTTACAAAATTTTACAGATATCTTTCAATCTTCACGTCTTTGCTTTAGCATCTCAGCTCTTGACTTTTATACAGTTGATCTTCTTTTCTACAGAGGTTTCTTTAATTTTCCCGTGTGCGACGTTTATCTTTCTGTATCTTTGTATTCGTCCTCCAATAGTCATTTCTGCTTTTCCATTCTGTATTTTCTGCCATTCCCCTGTTTTAGATATCTGTA
Organism: Schistocerca cancellata; assembly: GCF_023864275.1. Classification (NCBI taxonomy): domain Eukaryota; kingdom Metazoa; phylum Arthropoda; class Insecta; order Orthoptera; family Acrididae; genus Schistocerca; species Schistocerca cancellata. The sequence continues at coordinate 319,216,969 of NC_064630.1, read as the reverse complement.
CCTCTTTTTTCAGCTTCGTTTTATGCATCTTTATATTTTCTACTCCCGTCATTTGAATCCAACAGCCCACGTCTTAGCGAAGTACTTCTATTGGGTCTTGTCTTTTTGATCTTCAACTGCCTTCACTAATTCGTCTCTCAAGGCTAAAAATTCATCTTCCACTTTATTTGCTTCACTAATTTCAGTGACTGTCTTTAAAATCTTACGACCACTGGATCTTACAATTTAATGTGCTACCTTTCTGTAAGTTCTTGTTTTAATCTGCAATTCATAAGCCGGCCGAAGTGGCCGAGCGGTTCTAGGCGCTACAGTCTGGAGCCGCACGAGCTCTACGGTCGCAGGTTCGAATCCTGCCTCGGGCATGGATGTGTGTGATGTCCTTAGGTTAGTTAGGTTTACGTAGTTCTAATTTCTAGGGGACTGATGACCTCAGAAGTTAAGTCCCATAGTCTCAGAGCCATTTGATCCATTTTTTGCAATTCATAACTAGTAAATTGTCGTCGGAGTGCACATTTGCCCTCGAAATGTTTTTCAGTTTAAAATCTGGCTTCTAAATCTGTGTCTTACCATTATATAATCAATCTGAAACCTTTTGGGGTCTTCAGGTCTCTTCGAAATTACAAATATTGTCCATGATTCTTGAACCAAATGTCTGAAACGATTAAACTGTGCTCTGTGCAAAATTCTAACAGCTGCTTTCCCTTTCAGTCCTTTATCCCAGTCATCGTCCTCCTGTTATTTTTCCCTCTGTTCCTTTTTTTCTATCAGATTACAGTTCCCCATCACTACTAAACTTTCGCCTTTCTTAGCCAACTGAATAATTTATTTCATCTCGTCATGTACGGTAGAGGTTATACAGCATTCCCATTATTGAACATGTTAGTAAATTTGTACCACGTTTTCCTCAGTAACCTAAACGAACCGTAGTTCTTGTTAATTACAAAGATATGTTATGTAACCTGCCGTCCGCTGTAGCCGAGTGGTTCTAGGCACTTCAGTTCGGAACCGCGCTGCTGCTACGGTCGCAGTTTCGAATCCTGCCTCGGGCATGGATGTGTGTGATGTCCTTAGGCTAGTTAGGTTTAAGTGGTTCTAAGTCTAGGGGACTGATGACCTCAGATGTTAAGTCCCATAGTGCTTTTAGCCATTTGAATCATTTTTATGTAACCTGTTTTCAGCTATTATGTAACGTGTATATCCATACAGAAACTTATAAGTTTGTTTCACAGTTCGTGGTGCGCACTTCTAGAGGGTGTACAGCGGACTTCGTGGATCAAGTTTTACAGAGGTACCCATGTCCGGAAACGCCATAAAAAAAGGTGGTTCAAATGGCTCTGAGCACTATGGGACTTAAAATCTGAGGTCATCAGTCCATAGAACTTACAACTACTTAAAACTAAATAACCTAAGAACGTCACACACATCCACGCCTGAGGCAGGATTCGAACCTCCGACCGTAGCGGTCGCGTGGTTCCAGACTGAAGCGCCTAGAACCGCTCGGCCACATCGGCCGGAAACGCCATCCAATGATGCTGCAGAGCGTCTAAGTTATAGGCGCTGGCTCATGTAAATGTATGTATGGAAAGGATGACCATGTTACAAATTTTCGACCATTCTGATAACTCTGACCGAGGAAAACGTGTACCGTGCTGTTGGTGCTAAGAACGTAGGACATGCAAGTTTCAGGGGTGGGAGTATGGAGCAAAACAAGAAAAAATGTATGGTGAGCATGACCTCTAAATTACATACCTTAGGAGCTATGAGCACTTGTTCCACATAGGACACGTGCTTCACACTAGCGAAGCTGAACATGTGCTCATAGGTCCTCAGGCATGCATTTCAGAGACCATGTTTACTAGACATGTTTTCTTGCCTGGGTCCATACTACTCCTCTGAAAGTTGTCTACCCTACATTCATAGCAACAACAGTACTGGTACAGGTATTTCGGTGTCAGAGGTAGAACGGTTTTCACTCGCTCGTTTCTGGTACAGGGACCCTTACCTCAAATTGATACATCTATCCATGTCCATGATCCTCGAAAATTTGTAACATCATCAACATATTACGCTGTATGTACATACTTTTACACGCGCTGGCGCGTATAACTTGGACGCTGTGTAGCATAGTTGAATGACGTTTCCCGGCATAGTTTCTTGGTAAAACTTGATCTGCTGGGATTCCATCCGCAGTTTATTTTTCTCCTGAAAGTCTCTTTGGGTTTGCTGCCGGATCCTAAAACCAACTCGATTCGATATTTCGGCGATCCAACTGGTCGCCATCTTTAGGAGAATGCTGCTTCTGCTGATGAGCCCCACTGAGAACCGTCGCCAGGCTGCAAATCGACGTCCTTTATAGGCAACCATACCGTACATGGCGCATGCGCCGCCCATAACGGTTGCTGACCTCCAAGACTGCCCAGGTGGCGCCGCCCTTAGTAGAACACTGGCGGCAACGATAAATCGCACTCAGGGACGATTTTCGAACACTCGGACTGGCCGCACCGAAGAACGTTCTGTTTTGATGCGGGATTGTACAGGATTCCACGTCCTGATGAGAGGAAACCCATTGTCTCTGTTAATTAAATCATCCGCCAACCTATTTTCAATTGCCTCTTTATAGATATTGCTCCAAAAACCGGAAATGTTGGCAACCATCACAGTTTCGTCGAATTTCATGCCGTGTCGCTCATTCAAGCAGTGTTCTGCTACTACCGATTTTTCCGGTTGTTGTAGCCTCGTATGACGGAGATGTTCCACACACCTGTCATGAACTGTGCGAATCGAACGGCCGATGTAAGCCTTCCCACACTGACACGGAATTTTGTATACACAGGGTTTCCTAAGCCCCAGATCATCTTCCAGAGAGCTGAGTACTGCCCTAATCATAGAAGGTGGACGGAACACACTTTTAATGTTAAAACCCCTTAAAATTCTTCCAGTCTTTAACGACATGCGCCCAGCATTGGGAATAAAGGCCACAGAACTATGTTCCTCTTCATGTACCTCAGTGATGGTCGAAACTCCATTCCTCAACGAATCTGCTTCTCAGAGCATTTTTTTCCTTAAAAACAGCCATAGAATGCGAAAGTCCTTGGGTTAATGTGTCCGCGACGGAAATGGCATATGCTCTGCGTACCAAAGTCCCTAGGGCGCCACTGCGTTGGTGTGGTGGATGACAACTCTTTGAATGCAGATAGCGATCTATGTGCGTCGGTGAACAAACTGTCCCAAAGTACCATCTGGCTTTCATAAACCATAACGTCTAAAAATGGAAGCATCCCATCACTTTCAACCTCCATGTAAAATTAATGCGGGGCTTTTTATTTATTTAATTGTGTCCAAGCCATAGACAAGCCACATATTACATATACATACAAATACAAATACAATACACATATGTATAAGTAAAACAAACCCAAAATGGGGAGTCACGTTACAATATAAAGACAAACATAGTTTATATATCATATCACGTCCCGCCAAAATTCAGCGCATTTAACTGCCACTGCCGTAGCGTTTGCCAGATCTTCTTTCCTGCACGCTTCCCCCATGTTGCTGCATTCCAGGAGGTGGTCCATTGTTTGGGTCTGTCCGCACTGGCACGTGTCCGTCCCGTCTCGGTATCCCCATTTACACATGTTTACGTTGCATCTGCCCACCCCAGTTCGTAGGCGGTTGAGGGTTCTCCATAATGGCCATTTTAGTTCATTTCCAGAGGCCAATTGTTCGTTGGGTGAGATTTGAGGTGCCTGGTCTCCGGTAGGCAATGTTGTTTTCCATTTTGACAATCTGGCCTTTTGTTTTGAGGTTTCGAGCGGTTGAACTGAGCTGAGGAACCTCCGTCTTGATTTAAGACGTGTGTGTGGAGGGTTTTGTCCGAAGAGAGGATGGCGCTGGTCGCGCAGCTGCTTGAGGCGCTCTGCTTCGCTTGCTATAGCTCGTCTCATGTTGGGTGGAACTATGCCACTAAGCAAATAAAGTTGCCTAACCGGGGTGGGTCTTAGGCATCCCGTGATTACGCGACAGGCATCGTTCAGCAGAGGATCCACTCGTTTCGCATGCGCTGATCTTTCCCAAGCTGGAGCAGCGTATTCAGCAACCCAGTAGCAGAGTGCAAGTGCCGGCCTGCGTAAAGTATGTGGGTCGGCACCCCATGTTGTGGAGGTGAGCTTACTCAGGAGGTTGTTTCTGGTTGATAGTTTGCCCCTGACCTTGTCTACATGATGTCTGTAAGTAAGTGTGCGATCAAGGGTGACGCCTAAGTAACAAGGAGTGCTGCTGAACGCGATCCGTTGGTTGTTCCACGTGGTGTTTAGGGTATGTTTGGCGTCTCGGTTTCGAAGATAGAATAGGCAGGATAATGTTTTTGCTGCGTTCGAGCGTAGGCAGTTGGCTTCTTAGTATGGCGTTAGACCGTTGAGGGCATTCGTAAGGCTAATTTCTATGTCGTTGAAGTTCCGACCCTGCACGACTATTGCAAGATCATCCGCGTAAGCAAAGCTCCTAGTCCCTGGTGCAACTGGTTGAGCATTCGCATATATGTTGAAAAGAGTGGGTGCGAGGACACTGCCTTGAGGTAGTCCATTTTTGTGGATACGCCATCGGCTTCGCTTCCCTCCTAGGTCTACGATGAACCGTCTGTTGCTGAGAAGAGTTGTTATAATTTGTATCAGCGCGAAATCATTAGTCATAGCGTATATTTTAGAGAGTAGCAGTTTGTGATTTACAGTGTCGAATGCGGATGAGAGGTCAACAAGTACGGCTCTAGTAATTAGACGGTTCTCGTACCCATGCTCTATAAACTGGGTAAGATTCAAGACCTGTCCAGTGCAAATTTTCCCAGGGCGAAACCCCACCTGTTCCGGAATTATCTGATGATCAATATTAGGCACAAGTCGATTCAGCAACATGCGCTCGAACACCTTGTACAAGCAGCAAAGTAATGTTACCGGTCTGAAATTTTTTTGCTCGTCCAATGGTTTGTCGGGTTTTGGAATGGCTATGACCTTGCCCTTTCTCCAGATTTTCGGGATGTTATTTGGCCGGATACAGGTATTGAAAAGTAGGAGCAGCCAGTTTTTCGTGTACTCGCCAAATTTAAGGATCTGTTAATTAGGGGTCGTCTAGCCCTGCTGCTTTGCCAGGTTTCAGAGATTTAAGTGCGGACTCTAGCTCTTCGATGGTAAATGGACGTCTGTAGTAGTTCGTGTCACTTTCGCCACTTCTTATTGGGATGGTTTTTGCTGGAGTCTTCGTTTTCCCATTAAGAACGAGTTGGTGAGCTATTTGGTTGGCTGTTACTCTTGGTGCTTCCGTTTGCTGCTTAGGGTCATTATTTAGCTTCTTAATTGTCTTCCAGGGAATCCGGCTAGAATGTTTCATGTCTACACTTTCAATTAGATGTGGCCATTCTTCTCGGCGCTTCTCGATTAGCTGGTCGGTAAGTGCATTTGCAAGTTCAAGAGCTTCTTCAGAGAATGGGTTCTCCTCATAATTTTCCTTATATGCATCGTATAGTTGCCGGCTGTCTTTCGTTAGGCCCGGTACAAACTCCGTTCTGCAGCCCCTAGGGATAGACTTTCTTGATACATTCTGGACGATTTATATGAACTTGTCCTAGTTGCTGGGTGTTGGTTCTAGAGTTTGCAGCTTTTCGTCGATTCCAATTGCGAAACCTTCCCAGTTTGCCCTCTTGAAATTAAATCTTCGCCGAAATGGAACCCGCACTGGCATCACTGCTGAAGTAACTCTGAGTTTGATGGGTCTATGTTGGGAGTGTGGAATAGGACCCAGGACATCTTTCACGCACTCAGTTACCAAGCTCTGCCTGACGAAGTTTGTATCCCCTTTGCCACCCGCCGCTGTTAAGAGATGGGGGGAGTTTGGTGTCGTGTATGAAACAGAGTGATTCAGCATCTGCCCATGTCTCCACCTTGAGTCCGTCTACATTAGATTCATTGTATCCCCAGAGTGTATGGTGACTATTGAAGTCACCCATTACAATACTGCCCGTGGGAAGGGGAATATTGCGCGGCAGGTCATATTCGAATGGCGTATTTGGAGGCTTATATATTGATGTTGTTGTCATATGATTAGTCTCAACTCTGAGAAGTTCAATGTTGTTTTTGTCTGAAAGTTGAAACCCGTCGTAGGCTAATCCCTCTCGTATGAAAATTGCACTTCCGTATTGATCGTCAGGCCGTTCGATTGCCAGTTTCATGCCCGCAATTTTAGGTCTATTGCTGTTTGGGCCTCGGTGCGTTTCCTGTAGGCATAGGACGTGACATTCGTTCGATCTGCACAAATCAGCCAGTATATCCTGAAGACAGTTAAAGTGGTCCACAAATCTATTAACAGCATCACGTACATGTGGTCAGGCGAAAAAGGTATCATCCACATATCTCCAGAAGCACGTTGGTTGCAAAGCTGAAGTTCTCAGTGAAATATTTTTCTCCTGAGACCTTCTAAACTACAATCCACCAAGAGAAAATGGTTTAAATGGCTCTAAGCACTATGGGACTTAACATCTGAGGTCATCAGTCCCCTAGACTTAGAACTACTTAAACCTAACTAACCTAAAGACATCACACACATCTATGCCGAGGCAGGATTCGAACCTGCGACCGTAGCAGCAGCGCTGTTCCGGACTGAAGCGCCTAGTACCGCTCGTCCACGGCGACTGCCTCCACCAAGAGAACAGAGCATCGCATTCTTAGGAAACAAGACCCTCCTTCGCTGCAATCTAGCTCCATCTACTCCACTAGCGACTGTGGCGATCAGTCACGATCACAGAATAACAACGACGTTCTGAGACGTTCTGCCTATGATCCATCACGTCTGCTGCCGTAGGGCGATCTAGCGTCAGGTGCTGGCGACCATAGCTTCGACGCTCTGTAGTGGTGCTGGATGACTTTCCCAGACACGGGTTCCTATCCTCGATTTGTTTCTCAAGACACCCTTTAAAACCCCTCGAAGCTGTCGCAACAGTTCTGGGATACTCTGTAAAATAAAAATAAACATCCCTGTCGCAGGTATTTGAAGTCCTATACACATTCCAAAACATGGTATTAAACTTTTTCAGAAGAGTATTGTTTGTACTTGGAGACCTTGTTTCTGCCTCCGGACCCTTACTCAGACTGATTGTGTATCAAAGGTTAGCATTGTTTTTAACTGCTGTTACTCGTGTACGTCTTTGGTCAAATCTTCCTCCTCGGATGTTTGTCGTTATTAAAAAGCAGATAAAAAGATTTACACTTTGAGGCGTTTGCTTCTGCAACCTGCCTCTGGTTCGGTGTGCCAAAGAGTCCGGTAATTCGAGCTACAAGGATTTTCCACCACATTTACTGATATCGAAGTGAACGCAGGTACCGAGTACACATCGCTCCAATTTTAACCAATGTCGACATCTGAATAGATAGTGTCTATCTGCTTCGTCTACGAATGCAGAAAGGGGTTTTGCTCATACGATTACTTTAGCAATATTGAGCTGCTGTATAGCAAGTTTCTCCTCAGACAAGTCTCACCAGGGTGTAGTAGAATATTCTGACCACTCCTCGAATTGCTCTACCTGTTTTAAACTTTTTTTTACAAATTGCCTTTGATATGTTCTTGTCTGTGTTGTTATCTTGATTTACTGGCAATGAGAGTGCTTGGCATTTACCGGCCACTAGCTTCTACTGCGCAAAATGGAAGCTGCGGCAAACCCGCGAGTTCAATATTAATATTTGGTGCGAATGTTACTGCCAGTACTATCGAAGTTTTAATACATAGCGCGAAATTGGCAAGCACATCACATAAACCGCCACTAACAGAATATAACTATCAAGTTTCTATCGGAAAACAAATGAAACTACACAGGAAATTCTAAACAGAAAATAAAATAAGGTTAGCTGAACATTTAGGAATGGCAGATCATAGTTATACTCTTAATAAAATCAAAATTGTCAGTGGAAGAATTTTACAGGCAAATGTAAATTACATAAGTTGCAGCGCACCATTGTGATACGCTTGTAATCGCTTTGGACGCGGTGTTCCACTTCGTAAGTCGTTAAGGAAGAGAATTATTTCTTTGTAAATAGTCAGTGAAGATTTTAGTTGAAGCATTTTACGCTTTAGAATGTAATTTGTTCGCTTTCCACATGGGTCACAATCGAATTTGCTGCAAAATGTTATTTACGCGTCATTTCACGTTGTCTAGCGTATCACATCATTTTATATACAGGGTGATTTAGCTGCCCCTACCAAGGTCATTTTATGCAACTCGTAATATTACATCTGTCCTTCAAAACCCACACACGAGAGTTTCATATTCTCTCTCTCGCTACGCGCGAACTAATAGTCCGTCCGACAGAAGAAATGAACAGGGCCTTTTCGTAAGAAATTTAATGTAGTTCGATTTAGTGCAGGGATTCGTTTTCGCTGGAGGCCACGGTTTTCGCGTTATTCAAGAAAAACGTGCAAAAGTTATCCTGAGATGCACCTTCACCTCACACATATCCCTCACCAGTCAGGATTTATAGTACGTTGTTCATGGGACTGCCTCCTACAGCTATACAAAAATTTCCGACTACATGAATTGCTCCCGATATTCGACCTTTTATGATCTCTATTGATTGGGCTATTACGCCACTAGCATGGTCTGCTATTTCGTTAATATTATTAACTTAAATGTGCGAGTGAGGCTGGTGAAAGAAAATCGACTTTCGTAAACATTACTGCTGAAACAAATTACTTTGACAGTTCAGTCCACACTTAATCCTTACAAGTACAATAGTACAATAGTCAGACCGCCTGACGAACACGATGAAGTAATTGTTTATTTTATGCTGTTAAAATTCCCAAAATTGTTAGGTACAATTTGCACAAACGTGGATTTTACAATTTTTAAGTGCTCAACGAACCCGATGGCATAATAAGGCCAGCCAATGAAGACTAAAGAAGGTCAAATGAGGGAAATAATTCGTGCAGTCTCAAATTTTGTTACAGTGGTAGGATGGAATGCCATGAGCAATATACTAGAAATGTTGATCGGTGGGACTTGAGTCTGGAAGTAGGCGTGCGTTTGAAAGTCACTTTTGCAGGTTTTTTCTTGAATAGCTCGAGGACTACGGCCTCTAGTTGAAACGTATGCCAGTGCAGAATTGAACTGCGCTAAACTTCCAACCAAAAGATTCCGAAATTCGTGTAGCGAGCGAGAGAATATGAAAGTCTCGCGCATGGGTTCTGAAGGCTAGGAATAACATTACGGGTTGCATTAAACGACATTGGTAGGGGCAGCTGAATCACCCTACAATTCGGCATGTAATCGCGTAAATGTTTTTCTGGCATGTAGCACCATGTTGTTTCTGCAAAGCTACATTCCTGCAGTAACAAAAAAGAAAAACATTCACTTGTTATCAGTAAATTGGTGCTAATTTCTAGGGTCTGTCGCAAGTGATGCTGTACGTTATTGGCTGTCGCACACAGGCATGTGACTGATGCCGCCTAAATAAGCTTGGTTAGCGCATTAGTGGATGTCTAGAATTGTTACTGAACTTAATTACTATTGTTTGAAGAAGCTGCAACAAGTCTGACGTCACAAGTAGAGCTGAATGAAGTAACGGGCAACGAATCGAAAAGGAGAATTATATACCGACCGAAAGTGAATCACAGAATACAGCACCGACGTCAGTAGCTTGTTTGACTTATTGCGGGGCATGGATCAGAGTCGAGGGAGGAAATACTGGGTTTGTACACAGCGTGCAACGCCTAACGATTCATCCTGAAGTTTTGGCGTAACTCAGTGGCACAAATCTGTGACAGCAGTGATTGTCCGCGAGATGGCTATTTTTGTCACATACTGGAAACTGTGCCAGCTAGATAGGCTTGCAACATGCAGTGAGCAAATAAAATGGGAAGCAGAGTGAGAGTGAATCTGATCAGTCAGGACTGCGATCTGTTGGTTAGGCAGTGGGTGTGTGCGCCGTTTGGCACGATACGAAATCAGTCCGATAACGTCGCAGTAAGACCTACCAGTTATACAGGGTGATCGGAAATTCTCATCACTAACTTCTAGGACATGTAGAGGGGAGTGAGTACATAATAGTTTGAATAGGAACCATGCCCGGAAATGACATCCAGCGACGCTACAGAACGTCAATGTTGTAGGCGCCGACACCTGTAATATATGTGTATACAGGGTGACTCCGTGATAGTGTTACAGACTTTCTAGGATGATGGACAAAGGTAAATGTATCAGTTTATGGTAAGGGTTCCTGTATCTAAAATGAACATGTTGGAAATTATAAGCGAACACCGTTCTGATACCTCTGACAGTGGAACACATATACTGTAACAGTTGTTGCTGAGAGTGTAGGTAAGGCAACTTTCAGAGATGGTAGTGTGGACCAAAACAAGGAAAACCTTTCCGTAGACATGAGCTGTAAAAGGCTTACGTGAGAAACTATGTGAAACATGTCTCTCCTACTGAACAAGTGCTCACAACTCTTAAGCTATACATTTCAGAGCCCATGTTTACTAGATATTTTTTCTTGTTTCGAAAGTTGACTATCCCACACTCTTAACAACAACAGTACTACTTGATGTATTCCACAGACAGATATACTAGAACAGTTTTCACTTATATGTTTCGACTCGTACATTTTCGGTACAGGGACTCTTACCTCAAATTGATACATTTATCCTTTTCCATCATCCTAGAAAGTTGCTAACATCATCATGAAATCACCTACATATACACTCCTGGAAATGGAAAAAAGAACAAATTGACACCGGTGTGTCAGACCCACCATACTTGCTCCGGACACTGCGAGAGGGCTGTACAAGCAATGATCACACGCACGGCGCAGCGGACACACCAGGAACCGCGGTGTTGGCCGTCGAATGGCGCTAGCTGCGCAGCATTTGTGCACCGCCGCCGTCAGTGTCAGCCAGTTTGCCGTGGCATACGGAGCTCCATCGCAGTCTTTAACACTGGTAGCATGCCGCGACAGCGTGGACGTGAACCGTATGTGCAGTTGACGGACTTTGAGCGAGGGCGTATAGTGGGCATGCGGGAGGCCGGGTGGACGTACCGCCGAATTGCTCAACACGTGGGGCGTGAGGTCTCCACAGTACATCGATGTTGTCGCCAGTGGTCGGCGGAAGGTGCACGTGCCCGTCGACCTGGGACCGGACCGCAGCGACGCACGGATGCACTCCGGATGCACCGTAGGATCCTACGCAGTGCCGTAGGGGACCGCACCGCCACTTCCCAGCAAATTAGGGACACTGTTTCTCCTGGGGTATCGGCGAGGACCATTCGCAACCGTCTCCATGAAGCTGGGCTACGGTCCCGCACACTGTTAGGCCGTCTTCCGCTCACGCCCCAACATCGTGCAGCCCGCCTCCAGTGGTGTCGCGACAGGCGTGAATGGAGGGACGAATGGAGACGTGTCGTCTTCAGCGATGAGAGTCGCTTCTGCCTTGGTGCCAATGATGGTCGTATGCGTGTTTGGCGCCGTGCAGGTGAGCGCCACAATCAGGACTGCATACGACCGAGGTACACAGGGCCAACACCCGGCATCATGGTGTGGGGAGCGATCTCCTACACTGGCCGTACACCACTGGTGATCGTCGAGGGAACACTGAATAATGCACGGTACATCCAAACCGTCATCGAACCCATCGTTCTACCACTTCTAGACCGGCAAGGGAACTTGCTGTTCCAACAGGACAATGCACGTCCGCATGTATCCCGTGCCACCCAACGTGCTCTAGAAGGTGTAAGTCAACTACCCTGGCCAGCAAGATCTCCGGATCTGTCCCCCATTGAGCATGTTTGGGACTGGATGAAGCGTCGTCTCACGCGGTCTGCACGTCCAGCACGAACGCTGGTCCAACTGAGGCGCCAGGTGGAAATGGCATGGCAAGCCGTTCCACAGGACTACATCCAGCATCTCTACGATCGTCTCCATGGGAGAATAGCAGCCTGCATTGCTGCGAAAGGTGGATATACACTGTACTAGTGCCGACATTGTGCATGCTCTGTTGCCTGTGTCTATGTGCCTGTGGTTCTGTCAGTGTGATCATGTGATGTATCTGACCCCAGGAATGTGTCAATAAAGTTTCCCCTTCCTGGGACAATGAATTCACGGTGTTCTTATTTCAATTTCCAGGAGTGTACATACATTTGCAAACGCCGGCATCTATAGCTTTGACGCTCTGTACTGTCTTTGTATGACATTTCCAGACATGAGTTCCTGTTCAAAATATAATGTTCTTACTCCCCTTTACAAGTCCCAGAAATTTGTAATGGGATTTTCCTAACACCCTCCGTAAGTAAAGTCAAGAGCTGAAACTGTTTCATTAATTAGGAAAGCATAGCCCACGTCGTACCTATGTTATGCTATCAACGTGTACGTCGCTGATTACCACGGTAACGTCATCATGAAGAGCACTCCTGGCGTGGGTCAGACCTCGACTTCAAACTGATGTCAATCGCTCCGCTGCTCCCTCCAGTGCCTACCGTATTGTCGTGTAGCGCAGTGCAGTGTAGTGTCGCAGACTATTCTCCGTACACCCTGTACTATTGCAACACTTGCGAAGCTGGCAATCTTCGCAATTGCTAAATACATGTGGGAATCGCATACACATACTACATTCTTTTTTTTGTGGGCGCTAATGACCATAGAAGTTTTGCGCCCTAAAACCACAAAAAAAAAAAAATACGTACTACATTCCTTGTCCCCCCCTCTCTGCCTATCTTCTCATCCCGATTCTCTCTCCGTACATCTCTTCATCTCCTCATCTCTCTGTCCATGACGTCCTCCCCGCTCTTTCTATCCATTTCCTCCTCCGTCACTCTCTCTTCATCTCCTCCTTCCCCCTCTCTGACCACTTCCGTCTCAATATATTGTGTAAAAGCTTAAAGTAAATCCGTCAAGATCTTTCCGAGCTTTTTGGTAACAACGCCTCCCCTTCACGTATTTATGTATGTAATATGTTACAAAATACATAGCTTATGTCCGTCCGAATGTTCAATAAAGTGTAGTGTAAAAATAAGAAGTAAATCGGCAAAGAAAGTTTGGAGATTTGTGTAACAACGCTTCCCCCTTATTACATATTGTATATATTACGTGTACTAAGTATATTACAAAAATGTATTGCTCATCTGTCTGTGTCCGTCCGAATGTCAATTAGAGTATCGTGTAAATTTGAAGCAAATCGTTCAAGATCTTTTCGAGATTTGCAATGAATACGCTTTCCCTTCATGGCCTATTTCTGTCCGAACGTTCATTAGTGTCAAGTAAAAACTTTCAGTAAATCGGTCAAGAATCTTTAGGTAACAACGTTGCCCCATTATATATATATATATTAAATTGACTCTTTTATGTAAACATATGACAGTCGAATTCTCAAACTGAACGCAATTTTTTCTATTTTCATACCAAAAATACTATTACGATCCATAATTACGAACAAAAAACAAAATAAGAAAACTAAATCGGTCGACCCGTTCTCAAGTGATGATCTTTCACAACTGATTTTAATTTCCGACTTTCCTGGTGGATTTTCCAAAAATTTTCTTCCATACAAACCTCGTCCCCAACTACGAACACAACAAAGACAACAATCAACCGAATTCGTCAAGCCGTTCTCAGCTGATGGTCTTTCACATATGCGGCACTTGTCTATGTACACCGATTATCAGACTCCGATGTTAGAAGCTACTTTATTTTCGATATGTAAAGGATTTGACGGCCGCCTGCAGCCAGTGGACGTCCAGTTGCGGCATTGGCGTGCAGATTCCAGCCGTGGTTGCCGATGAGAATAAACAGGGCACCGACTGCGGAGGCTCATACGCACCGACCTCCGCTGAATGGTCGTTGAGAAGACCCTGTTGGTAGCCCTTCGTTTCACCTGGGCGGTCAGTTGCTCAACAGTTGCATGTCTATTCGAACGTACACAACTCCGCAGCCGTCGCTCACACCTGTCATCTATGACCCATGATGCAACATAATTGCGCACGCGCAGGTTTTGGATAGTGCCATTCTATAGTTCATGGTTAATTTTAACCACGGTGGCAGGCGAACTGTTTACAAACACCGTTTTGGAAATCCTTCCACCCTTAAGCCGAAAGCCAATGATCATGCCCTTTGCTACGTCAGATAAATTGCTCCGATTCTGCGTTATAGCAACGATTGCAATGGTACTCGAATCCCCCGCAACACGCTTCATATACACTATGTGATCAAAAGTTTTCGAACACCTGGCTGAAAATGACTTACAAGTTCGTGGCGCCCTCCTTCAGTAATGCTGGAATTCTATACGCTGTTGGCCCACGCTTTTGATGACTGCTTCCACTCTCACAGGCATACGTTAAACAAGGTGCTGGAAGGTGTCTTGGGGAATGGCATCCCATTCTTCACGGAGTGCTGCACCGAGAAGAGGTATCCATGTCGGTCGATGAGGCCTGGCACGAAGTCGGCGTTCCAAAACATCCCAAAGGTGTTCTGTAGGTTCAAATGGCTCTGAGCACTATGGGACTTAACATCTGTGGTCATCAGTCCCCTAGAACTTAGAACTACTTAAACCTAACTAACCTAAGCACATCACACACATCCATGCCCGAGGCACGATTCGAACCTGCGACCGTAGCGGTCACGCGGTTCCAGACTGAAGCGCCTTTAACCGCACGGCCACACCGGCCGGCGTGTTCTGTAGGATTCAGGTCAGAACTCTGTGCAGGCCAGGTCTCTACAGGCATGTTATTGTCGTGAAACCATTCCGCCATGGCCTTGCATTAGGAGCAGTAGCTCCGTCGTGTTGAAAGATGCAATCGCCATCCCAGAATTGCTCTTCAACAGTGGGAAGCAAGAGGTTGTTTAAAACATCAATGTAAGCCGGTGCTGTGATAGTGCCACACAAAACAAGGGGTGCAAGCCCCATCCATGAAAAACACGACTACACCATAACACCACCGCCTACGAATTTTACTGTTGGCACTACACACGCTGGCAGATGACGTTCACCGGTCATTGGCCATATCCAAACCCAGCCAGCGCATCGCCACATTGTGTACCGTGATTCGGCATTCCACAAAACGTTACCACAGTTCAATGGTCCAATGTTTACGTTCCTTACACCAAGCGAGGTGTCGTTTGGCATTTACCGGCGTGATGTGTGGCTTATAAGCAGCCGCTCGACCGTGAAATCCAAGTTTTATCACCTCCCGCCTAACTGTCATAGTACTTGCAGTGGATCCTGATGCAGTTTGGAATTCCTGTGTGATGGACTGGACAGATGTCTGCACTTTACGACCCTCTTCAACTGTCACCGGTTTCTGTCAGTCAACAGACGAGGTCGGCCTGTACGCTTTTGTGCTGTACGTGTCCCTTCACGTGTCCACTTCACTATCGCATTGGAAACAATGGACCTAGGGATGTTTAGCAGTGTGGAAATCTCGCGTACAGGCGTATGACTCAAGTCACACCTAATCACCTGACCACCTTCGAAGTCCGTGATTTCCGCAGAGCACCCCATTCTGCTCTCTCACGATGTCTAATGACTACTTAGGTCGCTGATATGGAGTATCTGGTAGTAGGTGCAGCACAATACACCTAATATGAAGAATGTATGTTTTTGGTGGTGTCCGGATACTTTTGATCAGGCGGTGGTCACATTACTGTAAGTGAACAATGTATTAATTCTTCATATCTATATATTTATTATTTGACATATTCTCCTTGGCGACTAACATATTTTTCCCAGTGAGAGACTAGTTTGTTGATACTGTCACTGTAGAATGTTAGATTTTGTTTACGGAGACACAACCTCACTTTAGCTTTTACCACTTCATCACTATCACAGCGAAGTCCTCGAAGATGTTCTTTAAGTCTTGGAAACCTCTAAAAATCGGATGGGCTCGAGTTGAGTCTGTATGGAGAATGATCGATGACAGTGAATCTAAGGCGTCGGATTGTTGTAGAAGTCGTAACTCTCGTCTGAGGTCTGGCATTGTAATGCTGAAGGTGAGGATAATTCATGTGTGGATGAACTTTTCGAATCGAAACTCGACTGCTGCCAACTGTCTTTCACGCACCTATGTAGTCACGTCTACATCTACGTAATTACTCTGTTGTTCATAATAAAGTGCTGGGCAGATGAATCACCTTCAAGCTGTCTCTCTACCGTTCCACGGCGCGCGAGGAAACAAGCTCTTAAATTTTTCTATGCGTTCTCTCATTCCTCTTATTTTAGCGTGACGTTCATTCCTCCCTATGTAGGTGGGTGCTAACAGAATGTTTCCGCAGTCAGAGGAGAAAACTTGAGATTAAAATCTCATGAGAAGATCCCGCCGCAATGAAAAACGCATTTGTTTTAATGATTGGCACTCCAATTCACGTATCATGTCTGTGGCACTATCTCCCCTATTTCCCGATAATACGAAACTAGCCGTCCTTCCTTGAACTTTTTCGATATCATCCGTCAGTCCCACCTGATGCGGATCCCACACCACACCGCCCAGCAATACTCCAGAATAGGGCAGACAAGTGTGGTGTAAGCAGTCTCTTTTGTAGACCTGTTGCACCTTCCAAGTGTTCTGCCAATGAGTCGCAGTCTTTGGCGTGCTCTGCCCACAACGTTATCTGTGTGATCGTTCCAATTTAGGTTATTTGTAATTGTAATCCCTAAGTATTTAGTTGAATTTACAGCCTTAAGATTTGTGTGACTTATCGCGTAATCAAAATTTAGCGGATTCCTTTTAGTACTCGCCTGAATAACTTCACACTTTTTTTTATTCAGGGTCAATTATCATTTTTCGCACCATACAGATGTCTTACTTACATCATTTTGTAGTTAGTTTTGGTCATCTGATGACTTTACAAGACGGTAAATGACAGCATCATCTGCAAAAATCTTAGACGGCTACTCAGATTGTCTCCTATGTCGTTAATATATGTATATCAGGAATAATAGAGGGCCTGTAAAACTTCCTTGGGGAACGCCAGATATTACTTCTGTTTTACTCGAGGACTTCCGGTGTATTACTGCGAACTGTGGCCTTTCTGACGGGAAATCACTAATCCACTAGCATAACTGAAACAATGTTTCATAGGCATGCAGTTTCGTTAGAAGACGCTTGTGAGGAACGGTGTCGAAACCCTTCGGAAAATCTAAAAATATGAAATCAATTTGACATCCCCTGTCCTTGGCAATCACTAATTCGTGAGTATAAGGAGCTAGTTGTGTTTCACAAGAACGATGTTTTCTGAATCCTTGCTGACTATGTGTCAATAAATCGTTTTCTTCCAGATAATTAATAATGTTCAGCCGGCCGTGGTGGCCGAGCGGTTCTAGATGCTACAGTCTGGAACCGCGCGACCGCTACGGTCGCAGGTTCGAATCCTGCTTCGGGCTTGGATGTGTGTGATGTCCTTAGGTTAGCTAGGTTTAAGTAGTTCTAAGTTCTAGGGGACTGATGACCTCAGAAGTTAAGTCCCATAGTGCTCAGAGCTATTAGCCAATTAATAATGTTCGAACACAGTATATGTTCCAAAACCCAACTGTAAACCGCTGTTAGTGATATGGGCCTGCAATTCAGTGGGTTACTCCTATTTCCCTTTGGGTACTGGTGTGACTCGAGCATATATCCAGTCTTTAGGTACGGAACTTTCTGTGAGCGAGCGGTTGTATACAATTGCTAAATATGGAGCTAC
Organism: Schistocerca cancellata; assembly: GCF_023864275.1. NCBI lineage: Eukaryota > Metazoa > Arthropoda > Insecta > Orthoptera > Acrididae > Schistocerca > Schistocerca cancellata. The sequence continues at coordinate 319,199,270 of NC_064630.1, read as the reverse complement.
TGTATCAGCATACTCTGAAAGGAACCTGACTGGTATACAATCTGGACCGGAGGCCTCGCCTTTATTAAGTGATTTAAGATGCTTTGCTACACTGAGTATATCTACACCTTTGTTTCTCATGGCAGTTATTTTTGATAGGAATTCACACACACATCGCTACGCCACACGTTGCAATTTGGAGCTCTCTAACGGCAGAAGGCTGCAGATATGTAAACATGAAGACAAAAGACTGGGAATGTTAATAAAATGAGTTTTACACTTCTGGAAAATGAAAACAGATTACAATGAATTCGTCGACCCAACAGAGGGTAATTTTGATACACTCTTGGGACGTATACAACACACGATCACAAAGACAGAGCCACACCCACGTGAGAAAAGTCAACAGAGAGTGCGCAATGTGGGCGGTAGTACTGTGTATACCCTACTTTTGCAGCAACGCAGGGTGCATTTATCCCATTATGACGATCGTAGAGGTGTCGAATGTAGTCTTGAGGAATGGCCTGCCATGCAGTGTCCATCTGGTGCCTCAGCTGGGCCAGATTCCGTGCCGGTCGTGCAGACCGCGCAAGATGACGTTTCATCCGGTCCCAAACATGCTCAATGGGGGACTGATCTGGGGATCGTGCTGGCCAGGGTTGTTGGCGTACTCCTTGAAGAGCACGTTGGGTGGTACTGGAGACGTGTGGACGTGCATTGTCCTGTTGAAAAAGCATGTCGCCTTGTTGGTGCATGAACGGTAGCAATACCGGTTGAATAATGGTTTCAATGTACCGTTCGCACCTCCGGGTGTTGGTCCTGTGTGCCTCTGTTGTACACACTCCAGATTTTGGCGCTCCCATGCACGACGCCTCACACGCGTTCGACCCATTGGCACCAAGGCAGAAGCGACTCTCATCACTGAAGACGACAGGTCTCCATTCGTCCTTCCATAAACGCCTATCGTGACACCACTGGAGGCGGCCTCAGCGATGTTGGGGCGTGAGCGGGAGACGCGCTAACGGCACGCGGGATCGTAGCTCTGCGTCACGGAGACGGTTGCGAATGGTTCTCGATTATACGATTATACCCCCGCAGCAACAGTGTCCCTAATTTTTTGTGAAGTGACGGTGTGGTCCTGTACGGCAATTCGTAAGATGCAACGGTCTTGGCGTGCATCTGTGGGTCGCCGCTGTCCGGACCCAAGTCGACGGGCATGTGCACCTTCTGCTGACCACTGGCGACAACATCGATGCACTGTGGAGACCTCTCGCCCCACGTGTTGCGCAATTATGCGGTGTGTCCATCCGGCCTTCAGCAGGCCAACAACGCTCAAACTCCGTTAGTTGCACAAACGGTCGACGTACACGCTGTCGTGGCATGCTGACAATGTTGAAGACAAAGGAGCTCCGTATACCACGGCAAACTGGCTGCCACTGGCTCTGGCGGTGAACAACCGCTGAACAGCTTCCACCATTCCACGGCTGATAACGCAGTTCCTGGTGTGTCCGCAGTGTGGCGCGTTTGATCAAAATGGTTCAAATGGCTCTAAGCATTATGGAACTTGACATCTGAGGTCATCAGTCCCCTAGACGTAGAACTTCTTAAACCCATCTAACCTAAGGACATGACACACATCCATGCCCGAGGCAGGATTCGAACCTGCGACCGTAGCAGCAGCGCGGTTCCGGTCTGAAGCGCCTAGAACCGCTCTGCCACAGCGGCCGGCAGCGTTTGATCATCGCATGCATTGCCCTCTCATAGTGTCCCGTGCAAGTATAACAGGTCTTATTCACTTGCGTCAATGTGTTCTATTTTTCATTCTCCAGGAGTGTATTTAATAAGCTTTCCTAGTTTTCACATTAAAAAATTCGGAGGCATTACACTTCACCAGGCCCTCGTTTAAAAGACATTTGAAACAATACAGCCACTACAACACTACCATCAATCCACAGTGTTTTTGGGGCCTGAAGCTCATTTGAGAGGGGAAGAGAGAATTCCGAAACAGAGGAGAAAGAACGACCAGCAAAATTCTAGAGAAAAAGTGCACTGAAGATGGAATATACATACAGAGAGCAAATGAGGTAATTCAAAAGCAGACTAACATTTACTCGGATTTTAAAAAGTGACGTTAATGTACTATGACATTACTAAAAGTACGATAAGACGCTCATGATCTAGTAATCTATCGCCCTAGAAGTGTAATGGATCGAACAATAAAAGAATGGAACCAAATAGATTAAGAATTTCATTCTTGCTGTAAAGCTAGAATTGAAGCATTTACATGGATTGCAGCAGTAAAAGAAGAACTGAAAGAAGAGATACTACAACATTAAACATAAAAAAGAGATGTGGAGAAAGATAACTCGGGCGATTTTGTCACACAGAAAACCAAATCACTTGGTTTGGTAGTAGGAAAAGCGCTCATTGTGACAACGAAAGTAATATAGCAAAAAAAGGCTAAAATAAGTTTCTAAAATAAATCGCTTGGCTCGTTAGGGGCCAAACGGGAACAAAATTAACAGTAATTGTAAAAATTGCTAATTGTTTTCCTTGTTTATATATTTTAGTCTCAAATTTTTTCTCTTGAATACTGAAAGGCGGGAAAAGCCATCTGTTTGAGGAGAAATACGTAAGAGATAAAGAATAATCGAAGACAATTGCTAACATTACTATAATTGTGTCATAAATGTAATGTACCCAAAAACTAATCTACGGCAAGCTACTGTCACCCGCTGTCCTTATAACGCCACAAAGGCAACCAGTGTAGTACCTTTCCGTGAAACTTAGTGATCATTCCTGGCATCTGTAGGTCCCACCAGGTCACAGAGTACTGACTAAGCATTTTTTTTTCGAAAATTTGGAGTGCCACTAAATTGTAGTTATTGGAGACAAAAAAAAGTCTGGGGCACGTCAGCCTATGTCAAAATCATCCAGCAGGAAAGCACCAAAAGTGTTCCGGAAGCAGGCAAATGAAAAATTTTTCCTTTTGGTCTGACAGTAAACGTTATTATACAACTTATCGATTGAGCCATTTAATGAAAGTGTTGAATATCACATGTTTTCAACTATTCAACAGGTATTGACACACCCCTATTGCAGCGCGGGCGGACAGCGGTCTAATTGTCATTATGCAGCCATTGCATTGCGTAACTAATTCTCTGTCCAAACAGATCTCAGAAGCCTCAACGGTACCAACCTACCGCCGTATCCTCATCAACCGACAGGCGCCACTGGATGCAGACATGGAGAGGCACGTGTTCAGCGCACCGCTTTCACGGCCGTAGTCAGTTTTCGTTACCGGAACCGGTACTCCTCAGCAAAGTAGCTCCTCAATTGGCCTTACGAGGGCTGAGTGCACCCCGTATGCCGAAAGCGCTCAGAAGACCCGGGAGGTCACCAATCCAAAAGCTGGCCAAGCCCTACAGCGCTTAACTTTGGTGATCTGACGAGAACCAGTGTTACCACTGCGGCAAGGCTGTTGGCACTACCTAGTTAACAATTCAAATATAAAAAATTTCAGCAGGTAAAGAAATGATGGTTACAATAAGATGACAGTGGGATAACGTATAGTCTCTTTCTTACGAGCACGATCTTGTAACATTTCCCCTCTTAAAATGAGGAGTTCTTGCCATGGCGCATTACTACCTCGGACGCACCAACCGTACAAGTTGTAGGTTGCAGAAAGTGGCATGTGGAGGGCTATGTTAAATGAACCGCAATGGTAAATTCCAACAACTGCATTTGATTCTTCCTTAGACAATCAGGTGGAGGCTCACTCACCTCACCTCATCTCTTCTAAAGCTGTCTCGATGTCCGCATTGAATTTCTACTCTGTAAGCTGCGGGTCCGAATACGTGATTTAAAGACAGTGTATTTTGGAATGGCTTTCATGGATTCTACTACACTACTACAATAATGATATAATAATGGTACATGAAATTCTCCATCATTTATTAATTCAAACCTGAGTAAAATAGTCTCCACAATCAACCCTTTATGAGAGCCAATCTGAACTCGTAAAAGTAACGGTGTCGGAATCTGATTATAACCCTTAGAGCAGCATGATATTAACAAAACAAAGCACTGTGTCTGTTTCCATGTTTATTCAGTTCAAATCGTCGCACTATTCAGATAAGTTACTTCTTAACTGAAATGTGGCACGCGTGATCTGTATGTATTGACAGTGTGGATGGTGGTACTAGACCGGGATGAGCTATCCTAACGCTCTCCCACCTGCTCGCACTGGGCACTTTTATGATTGGTCGTTCAAGTCTGCCAACCCTCGTAACATTATATTAACACTTACCAAGCGACACAGCGCAGTGGTAGCACGCTGGACTCGCATTCGAGAGGACGATGATTCAAACCCGCGCCCGGCCATCCAGGTTAAGGTTTCCTGTGAGTTCCCTAAATCACTTGAGGCACATGCCAGGATTATTTCTTTAAAGGAGCATGGCCGCTTTCCTTCCCTATCCTTCCTTAATCCGAATTTGTGCTCTCTCTCTAATGACCTTGATGTCGACGGGACTTAAACACTTACCTCCTTCTCCTCCCCTCTTTTTGGTAATCTTGGCAGGACAATTTTTAATAACTGAAATTGTAGTTGTATGAACGTATAGGTAAAGTGTTCAGCATAGTTACATTGGTTTCTTAGTGATTTAAATATCTATACTAGAAGTTATACATCTTGGCCCCAAAATCTGATACAGGATTCCCTCCTACCTTTCTTTGCTGAAGGACAACAAAGACTGTTGGCATCGTTTTCCTACACCCCCGCTCCTTATAGCTTGAGCATCTATCACTTTTCGAATGGATAATCTACCTCTCCTAGCAGCTCACATAGCTACACTAGTGACGTCCTACACAATATGATAAATTATGGCCCGCAGTGTAGCTTCAAGGCCATGATCTGATGGGGCTCCTGGTAAACGTGGGTACAGATGGTGACGCGAAAAGCACTGGGGAGGACTTTACATAAATAATAGTGTGGGAGATTAACGTGGAGAGGAACTGTCATAAATAGGAAGCTAGCTGGGGAAGAAAAGAGTGTGTGGGAGATCTTCTTTTGGGATGGTGCAGGTGGTAGTGTGGATTTCAGAGGTGAGTTGATGTTTTAGGAGGGACAGGCGGTTGAAATTACAATGGGAAAGGACATGGAGAGTTAGTATATTGAGGGAAATTTGGAAGTGTGTATAGAGATACAGTAAATGGCCAACTTTATCAAGGACAGGGAAGGCTACAGGGTGTTGAGACTCAAGTTTACAGGAGATGTAGGAGAGGCGAACGTGTTCTACCTTTTTGACGAGGTGTGGGAACCATGTGAGCTGGTACAGGATTAACGCGGGAGTATGTAGTCAGATACGGAAAGTGATAGGCAGTGTATGTCGTTTCAGTAATGGGGGGGGGGGGGGGGGGGAGGGTATCGATAAATCTTAGTATGCTCGGAAGTCTGTGCCACAGTGACTTAGGTAAGGACGTCGCGGTTGATTGTTTTATACAAATGGATGATGATCGTGGGTTAGATGCACGACTGAAACTCTCACGATCACCTACTACAATAGTGATTATTAGTGAGGTTAGACAAAATTTTACGTGGAATGAGAATAATTTAGGGTAGACAAGTAGTGTATATGAGAACTCATTGCATTAGGTAAAACTTCAACATAGTGTTCATAGGTTATTTCAGATGAGTTTTTGAGGTTATTTCCCCGTGTCTTCAATGCATTTGCAGGACGAAAAAAGAATTAAAGGACAAGGTTGTTGAGGTTTCCGTGCCCACTTGTAGACATATTGGCTGTTGGCGTCTGTCCCGAGCTCTCCGGCAGATGTTTGCTTGACGATTTTTCCTATGTTCCGACAGCAAGAGTAGCTGGCATTGTGAAAGCTTTACCCTTCATTGCTGGTGGCGGACTGTACTCGAACTCGTTGCAGCGAGTTATGTATAGCTGTCCATCTAATGTGTGAGGGCTTTTTCCTGATCGTTACCGCTGTGGATCCTTCTCTGCTGTTTGCATCGTTCGTTCGGTGCAGCTCGGAGATCGACGGTTCGTTTAGCTTGAGTCTTCCCTCCTTCTTGTTGAAGCTATTGTCTTTTTTGTGGATTTATATGACTTCCACGAACGAGCGGGGGTTGGTAGCTCTTCGCTGCAGAAAGAACTTCTATGTCGGTGAATTTTGTTTGTTGCGTGACCGGTCTCACACAGTGCGTGCTCCGTCACAGCCGATTTCGCCACCTTTGATATAATGAAAGATTTTTTAAACTGAGGGAACGCAAAGCCAGTGCAAGCACCTAATAGAAAAAAAAGAAAGAAAAAAACGTGCCAAACCGTAACTTAATCTTCATATTTTCTAAAATTATTATTATTTATTTATTTACTATTTTCTAATAGTCTGTTACCTGTAAAAAGAACAGATCGAATGTTGCACATGAATAGCACATGATATATTAAACAAAATTTCAGATTTGTTAGTAATTACGAAGCAAGTTTTCTAAAATTTAGAACGATTAAATGTCCGACACTAAAACGGCCGTTCACTCTCCTCAGCAGTGTGGGATACTGAAAATAATGTGGCCATGTTCAGCCGGTTGGCAACTTTCGTCTGTTGTAGGCATTCTTCTGAAGAGTTATAGGTGAGGGTTCCGTGTTATCTTGAGTAATAATCGCTTGGCTGCTCTTATAAGTAATTTATTTAATAACCGGTTTCTGAGACTAGAAGCCACATCATCGGATTAAACATTACGAAAAACGTTCGCTAAAATTGTGGTCGAATTATAGTTACAATCCATAGTGATAAATAGAGCAAATTACTTAAGTGGTGAATTATGACGTTAACTTGTAACATGGACGGGATCGAACATTCCTTTTCTATGAATAAAAAGCTCAATTAGCGGATCGTAAGATAAACGGAAAACATGGATCTGCAGTTCCTCAAGCGTGCCTAAATTTTTAAAAAAAAAACAGTAGGAACCACCAAGAAACATTCTTCCAACCTAACGCGATAAAAGACCAATACCGGCTGGAACACCCAGTCAGAAATTAAAAATCAAAACCAACTACCAAGAATCAAAATGGACGACACTAGGCCGAACATTACCGGTTAAACATTAAGTACAGATGCCCAGGCCATTCAGAGTGCCTGAAACTTAATGAGAAAGTAGGAAGTATTAACAAGAATCTGCTTTATAACGAAAACAATATAAAAGCGATGGTTGATGCGGAAAATATCTGTGAAAATCACACACCATAAATACAACAGACAGCAGTGCATGAAGATGCAGGCGGGAAAGTGGCCAACTTTGGACTGAGCGATACGTCGTGTCAGCGGCAGAAATCGGGTCTGCGCATACGCAGTGGGGCAATATGACCTATAGAAATTCTCGCGGCATGGTCACATTCATAGACAAAACGTGTTAGGATCCTGCCCAGAATAACACAATACAACAATTACAATTGATAATTCTTGTTAATTAACAGACTTAACTTAATCATGTAGCTACTAGGCAACGAAACAGCTTGTTAAATAGTTTGTAAGAACATTCAAGCGGTTATTATTCAACTTACGGTTGATTTTGGCCTCCATACAAGATAGTGGTTTCCATGTTAGTGTAACATATTTTAGGTTTTTAGATAGATCGATTGGGCGGTTGTGGATTGTGAGGCAAAGATCGGAATTCTCGGTTAGGTTGTCCTCGGACTTTCCAAGACTGACGGTCCAGTCCGCAATGAATTTTAAAGCAATATCGCCTGTCTTTCGCGTAAGTTATTCTGAGAACAGCGGACGTGAGCGATAACGCCGGCGCACGAACGTTTGCGTGTCATCTGGATGGCGCAGAGAACTGTCTTCGCATTGGGGTTGTCACGAGCGGGAACGCGGCCAGGATATAATTCTTGGCGGCGCGGCGGGCCCTCGACAACAAACGAAAGGAAGCAGCCGGCGTTTACTGGGGCGGCCGTGGCGTCTGCGGGGCGCTGCAGGTGATAACGAGGCGTCCGGGCCGGCGCCGAGCGCATCCGAGTCCTGCCGAGCGCTCCCGAGCGCCGACCCCCGGTCCGCGCGCCGCTGCTGGACTAGTTGTCAGGGGCAGGGTTCCGGGCCAGCCGCGATGCCAACCTGCGCGCTTCACTCTCTGCCGTGACACACAACAACAATCAACACCACCACTACAACTACTACAACAACTACAACTACAACGACCAACGACCGAGTGCCGTCATAACCCGTCCAACTACCGCCGTGCCTCAGACTGAGATGACACTAACACCCGTTCGACATGTTTGCCATGACAGAGTATTTTGGCGAATTCGCCCTGGCCAGGTGAGAGTCGATGTGCAGCCATCGCTGCAACAGTACTTATTTTTGTTCAGTTCTCTTTATGCGGGCGCGCCTGTTTTTTGGAGCTAGTGTTTACCCGCTACCCGCTGTGCGCGCGCCGGCATGCCTTGCAGCCACATGGCAGCGCGGGGCTGCAGCTTCCGCATGGCGCAGCTTGGACCGACCCAGTCCACATCCCTGGCTGCGGGCCACGCCACTCCCCTGCCAAGCGATTCTCCCTCGTCGCTCGTATTTACTTCACACCGAGAGAACAGAGTTATCACTGCTCTGTTGCCGTGCGCACTGGCGAGGACGTCTGAAAGGGGGAGCAAAGTGAGAACTATTGCTTTATGAAACAGACAACACTATCATTCCGTTCTTCCAGAAAATTGTTTTAGGCTGTAACAACGTGTCTTAGCAGCAATATGACGGGCATTGTAGCATTACGCTCAACAAAATTAAATTCAATGATTTGAAATGGTTTTGCTTCCTTCAAAATTTGCAATATTATTTAGCCTTTTTCACTTTCTTCGTTCCACACTTGGTCTCTTTTTTTTATTTTTTCGCGTTCTCGTCAGTATTTCATCAAGCGATAATCGGTTTACTTGACGCCACAATGTGATAACTTGAGTGTCAAAATAAAAAGAGCTCTTGTACCTGTGTTACCATTCTAGTACTTTCGACAAACATAATGGTAACAATACTGGAGATTCTGGTGCATCTTCAGCTTTATAAACATGTTACACTACAAAACAGAACTACAAAACTATTTGGACATTTGTAGGCCACAAAGGTAACACGAAGGTACACTTTGAGAAGAATTTTCTGCCTCCAAGATTCGAATTTTATCTTGTAAGATTTTTTTATTGTCTCCGCATTACAATACTTCATTACATGTTTTTTTTTATATTCACGTTAACATTTCATCGAGAGATAAACGATTAATTATTTGCCACAATGTGAAACATTGACTGTAAGAGTAAAACAAATTTACTCTTTCCTTCGTTAAAATTCTAGTTTTTTAAGCAATAATGAATGTTCTGATGTACCACCAGCACCATTTATAATCTTACACTACAAATAATTCACAATAAATACAGTAAATACAAATGTACCGAATTCTATGTACCTTTAATGCCCAACAGTGCAGCAAGGAATTACACGAAATTTCTACAATCTATGTAGCCGTTTTCAGATCTAAAACAGCTATTGAATCACAGCCACAAGTTAAGTGCATCGACATGGAAGTCAGACATACGACTTTTGAAATTTGCTGGTATCCTATATTAATTTTTATCTCGCAATTTATCTTTAAATTTTAACTTGGAATAGTATAACGGAAGAATACAGTTTAGGTGCTTCATTCCAAGTCGGAAAGGAGCTGCAAACTAGGTCATTCGTGGGATCGACCCACGGAGTCCTTGCGGGAATTTACATAACTCGGCCCATAGTTATTTTCTCGTGATTTAGTAATTTCCAATTCTAACAAATTGTTCTTTAAAAATTTCGTCCTTCCCATTGATATACCGTCTCTCAACAAAACAGTTTATTTAAAATCGATATGTTTCAGTTACACCCTTTTACACGGCCGTCAGAGATTATTAGCACAGTCAGTCCCAATTAACATTTGAAATAGCTTACCTTGAGGTGGCAGCTTCCTTTGTTTCAACCAGATGCAAAGCTTTATTTTCCTCAGCTGTACGCTAAGTAATGTAGGCAGCAAGTATTTTTACTTCATACGTCGTGTGTCGAGTCTATAAAATTAGCATCATACTCTCTGCTGCCACGTATTTCCTCTGAATGTTTAATACATAAGTGGATAATAACAGTGTATAAATAAATAAAAATATAATCTTAAGTCGAGCTGTCGAGGTGAGAAGTGTAGAAATATTTCATTTACATTACATATTTCTGGCAGAGGTCACTGGAAAGGTGTGGCTACTACGGTTTCGACTGATTACCAAGTCGTTATCAGATGATTTGAATAAGTGAAATTGTAATTCGTCAAGTTCCAAACTCAGTGTGTAGTCCGTGGAAATATTGCATTATTCTTCTATACACGATTACGGAACAGTTTTATTTTCTGATGGGTATTTGTCATGCGCGGGGTGTTCACATAACAGTTCAATGTAAAAAGCGGTAGGTGCTGATATGAGAGCAGTTTTAAATAAAAAGCTGTAGGCTCTTATGAGAGTTGCTGTAGAATACGTTTTCATTACTTAACGTTGTACGTGACGCCTGTCCGTGGTACATGGCGACATTTAAGGAGTTACGCTGCGTCTCAGATAACGGGGGAGGATAGGGACTTCAGTGGGACGGCAGCCAAGCGGGCTCGGGTAGCCGGCCAGACAGGGTGGCTCCGGCCGCGGCCGTGTGTGCGCGGACCGCACAGCACGTGCTGGCCACGAGGACAGGCGTCCTCTCCTCCTAACGACAGCTTTCTGGCCCGGCCGTAAACACGATCGATGGTGCGTCGCACGTGCTGCGCGATCCCCCAGGTTCGCTGCTCCGGACCTGGCCTCTCGTAACTAATCGGTTCCTCTCCCACCCCCCCCCTCCACCCCCACCACCCTCCTCCATCCACTTCTGGGATTCTCACAGAAGAAAGTAATATGCTGAGGTCAAAGATTCTACAATGGTATTCCCTTCTAGTACAGTGAAATGCAATGATGCAATGGTTAAGTTGTTACCTGAAGATGCAAAACAAAAATATATGACCGTCCTAGATTGTAGTGGAGCCTGAGGGAAAATATTAATGTACAGTCGAACTGAGATTAGCGGGAACAACTTGAGTGAGAAAAATCTATGAAGTGGCATCAGTTACCAAATCTCATAGTTTTCACTCTCTAAAATCTCAGTAAGCGAGCAGTTGTGTAGATAAATAATTGCATTTCGCGGGCCGAGCGGTTCTAGGCGCTTCACTCCGGAACCGCGTTGCAGCTACGGTCGCAGGTTCGGATCCTGCCTCGGGCATGGATCTGTGTAATGTCCTTAGGTTAGTTAGGTTTAAGTAGTTCTAAGTCTAGGGGACTGATGACCTCAGATGTTAAGTCCCATAGTGCCGTTTGAACCATTTTCTTCAATTGCATCTCGTTTTTGTGTTTGTACGCTACATGCTGATCCGTCTGCACACGCCATACCCGAACTCCATGAAACATCCCCTTAGAAAAATTAATGAATTACTGTGCTGATAAACCTCTTACATTATTTGATTTTCAAACAGCTTATCAGAACTGAACGTACTCAGACATTTCGCTCTTTACCTATTCTGATCAACACTAAACTGACACACAATATTTTTAGCGCAACGCAATCTGACTTTCATTAATCCTGTAAGAGAATGTCCCTGACTAACATTAAACTATACGTTTCACAAATCACTTACCTCACAAAAATCTTCGTTACTCGAACTACTGCAATATTTCGAGCGCCACAACTGCCAGCTAAATAAAAGATTCTAACTACTGAAGTCACTAACCACTGATAGGCATAGTTAGCAAATGAAAGGTTTTGATAGAGAACAAACAATGTATTTACCTTAATAGTGTTCAAAAGTCATTATATATATATATATATATATATATATATATATATATATATATATATATATATATATATGTCAGTTCATGACATCCAGTCTTACAAATTTACTGTCTCTGATGGACACCAAACCTCCGCCATCTCTCTCCCCACATCCACCACTACTGGCGGCTCACCTCCAACTGCGCAAAGCTACGCGCTTTTAACAGCCAACTGCCCAACACTACAATAGCGAATATTACAACAATGCTAACCAGCCACAGACTGCACACAGCACAGCCAGTGATTTTCATACAGAGCGCTACGTGGTGTTACCAATATAAAAACCTAATCAGCCTACTTACATCCATCGTGGCACTGAACAGATATTTGTTTCCTTAATTTTCTTTACCCAAACACGTTCCACCACTTCAGTGAGATTTTTTTGTTTATTATTCTTCATACATGATGCTAACAAGCTACATTTATGATGGTAGCTTTGTAAGTTCCACAAGTTTTAACAACCTGTCGCGATTTCTGATTCTGTAGCCTTGTTTCTCATTATTTCAGATATATTAGGACACACATTATTTCCTTTGTTGACGGAAGTTTTAATCGCTACATACGTATTTTTATTAATTTGGCACGGTACGCAGTATTGCAGTTGCCATCTAGCTAGATGCATCCAAAATAACTGCATACGAGGCCACAGAACCTAAAATCACGACAGGCTGAGAAATGTCTCGCAGCTGTGAAGATGCTAGTGTAAAAGTAGCTGATTACCATCATGTAGGAAGAACGATACATGAGAAAATCCCACTTAAAATCTAACGAAAAGTCCTGAAAGATGTTTGGCTAAAGAAAGCATGGGACTTAACATCTGAGGTCATCAGTCCCCTAGAACTTCGAACTACTTAAACCTAGCTAACCTAACTAACCATGCCCGAGGCAGGAGTCGAACCTGCGACCGTAGCAGTCGCGCGGTTCCGGACTGAAGCGCCTAGAACCACTCGGTCATCATGGCTGTCAATTATGGCATGCGGGATCCCTAGTCTCCGGTAGTGTTTTTCACACGATTTGAATTTCTTCTTATTTCGTACCCCCATTTATCTGTATTGCACCGAACATACCTACATGACGACGCAGTTAACGACGGTTTACACGGTACATCTTGCTTGGAAAAAAACCCGTTTCATTTTCTCGTGATACTTGGTACTGACAATAGCATTTCTCACTTTATTCTTCACCCTGAAGCTTTCATTTAGCACTGTTTTCTACGGATTTGTGACGGGTTTGTTTTTCAGTTGCGTTGGTTGTACGTCAGCAGTGATACAAAACAATACATATAAGTTTAGTGCTGAGGGATGGCCCATCCGTACCTCGTGTATGGGTTCACAAAATTAAATGATGACGATATGGTGGACTGTTCCACACGAACGGCAATGACGTCTGGATGATGTTTCGTTACTCTTTATTTTGTCTTGGCTTTAGAATGATTGCTTGTTATATACTTTTTCCTGTTGTCAAGGTATTCTCACAGAAACAAAGGTAATTACGTCAACAAATCGAAGAAATCATAATTAAACGTAACGAAGACCTGAAGCCCACTGGTCCCTGATATCAAAATGCTGTGAAAATGTCCCTAAACAATTTCCGAAACTTAATAGGTGGAGTTCCGACTCTCCTTTTATAAGAGTGTCATTTCCAGAAAACAGTCTGGCTGTAGATTCATTTTGTCTCGAAACGTAAATATAAATCGATATCAAGCTACCTTTGTACACTTCTGAATTTGCTTTAATCGTATATTTTGTTATTCGTATATACTCCGCAAAATGTAGTGACTGTCCGAGATTTGAAAGTTCACACAGATACGAGCATAGCTATTGTCTCTCTAAAAGGATTCAATGCTTTACGAAACATAGACTCAGCGAACATGTCTGGATGACAAGAAAGGTAAGAGATTAATTTTCCTCCTCATGATCGTTCAACTTATGACACAATAAATGATATGGAAAAATTCGTCAAAAATATGACAACAGTAAAGAACTACAGAAACCGACGAACGTTAGTAAGTAAGGATATAATTGCACATAATACTTTGTAGATAACTACATTATAAGTTGTTACAGTATTTCTTAGTTCCACTTTCGTCCTATACCTTTTCCTACAATTTTTCTTAAGCGTCCCTAATTAGAGATGTAATTACTAAGATGAATTAAGTTTCTATAATTTTGAGAAGCCACGCCCGAACCTCTGTGACTAAGAAACCGGGCCACTGAGAGACTTTTGTCAGCAAAAGAAAATCCTGCTTCTTTGAACTTTATAAAATATTCATCCGATGCCGTTGGACATCATTTTGCCTGTATAGAGTCGAGTTTAATTTGGTTCGCCATTACACACGCAATATTGCAGAGAAATGTTATATTGGAGAACGCACCAGCTGAATTAAATTTGCACACAGTTATTTTAAAAATGTATTTTCGTGGCTGAACGTTGACCGTTTACGAGTTTGTAACTACACTCCTGGAAATGGAAAAAAGAACACATTGACGCCGGTGTGTCAGACCCACCATACTTGCTCCGGACACTGCGAGAGGGCTGTACAAGCAATGATCACACGCACGGCACAGCGGACACGCCAGGAACCGCGGTGTTGGCCGTCGAATGGCGCTAGCTGCGCAGCATTTGTGCACCGCCGCCGTCAGTGTCAGCCAGTTTGCCGTGGCATACGGAGCTCCATCGCAGTCTTTAACACTGGTAGCATGCCGCGACAGCGTGGACGTGAACCGTATGTGCAGTTGACGGACTTTGAGCGAGGGCGTATAGTGGGCATGCGGGAGGCCGGGTGGACGTACCGCCGAATTGCTCAACACGTGGGGCGTGAGGTCTCCACAGTACATCGATGTTGTCGCCAGTGGTCGGCGGAAGGTGCACGTGCCCGTCGACCTGGGACCGGACCGCAGCGACGCACGGATGCACGCCAAGACCGTAGGATCCTACCCAGTGCCGTAGGGGACCACACCGCCATTTCCCAGCAAATTAGGGACACTGTTGCTCCTGGGGTATCGGCGAGGACCATTCGCAACCGTCTCCATGAAGCTGGGCTACGGTCCCGCACACTGTTAGGCCGTCTTCCGCTCACGCCCCAACATCGTGCAGCCCGCCTCCAGTGGTGTCGCGACAGGCGTGAATGGAGGGACGAATGGAGACGTGTCGTCTTCAGCGATGAGAGTCGCTTCTGCCTTGGTGCCAATGATGGTCGTATGCGTGTTTGGCGCCGTGCAGGTGAGCGCCACAATCAGGACTGCATACGACCGAGGCACACAGGGCCAACACCCGGCATCATGGTGTGGGGAGCGATCTCCTACACTGGCCGTACACCACTGGTGATCGTCGAGGGGACACTGAATAGTGCACGGTACATCCAAACCGTCATCGAACCCATCGTTCTACCATTCCTAGACCGGCAAGGGAACTTGCTGTTCCAACAGGACAATGCACGTCCGCATGTATCCCGTGCCACCCAACGTGCTCTAGAAGGTGTAAGTCAACTACCCTGGCCAGCAAGATCTCCGGATCTGTCCCCCATTGAGCATGTTTGGGACTGGATGAAGCGTCGTCTCACGCGGTCTGCACGTCCAGCACGAACGCTGGTCCAACTGAGGCGCCAGGTGGAAATGGCATGGCAAGCCGTTCCACAGGACTACATCCAGCATCTCTACGATCGTCTCCATGGGAGAATAGCAGCCTGCATTGCTGCGAAAGGTGGATATGCACTGTACTAGTGCCGACATTGTGCATGCTCTGTTGCCTGTGTCTATGTGCCTGTGGTTCTGTCAGTGTGATCATGTGATGTATCTGACCCCAGGAATGTGTCAATAAAGTTTCCCCTTCCTGGGACAATGAATTCACGGTGTTCTTATTTCAATTTCCAGGAGTGTATTTGTTTCTATTTAAGTATTCCTCTATTGTATAGAAAGTTTTGTCGAAGAGAAGAAACTAGTCTTTATTTGAAAACGGTTCTTCTGCCAGTCTGATATTTTACTCCCGTACGTTGTGGTGTAAAAGAGTTTTGCTTCTTTCACTTCTTCCTTTATCGATGTTAGATTCGTTAAACTGATTGCATGGAACTACCCCTGATGCTCTCAAACTCAAATGGATTGTTGATAACATATTTATCACTCAATAAATGTTCTGTGAAGCTTAAGTTAATAATCGCAGTTGCTAAAACAGACACGTGCTACACGCAAGTGAGTGAATACCAAACGTCATTTTAACAACGTTCTCTCTCGCATTACATACATTTTGCCTATTTAGGTAATTGGCTCCAAACTACAGAAGAAATACATTAACTTATTACAAGTACATTTTTACCAGAATTCACTCCAAAGAACTTTATCTATCATTCTTGTTGGCATAGTGAGCGGTTCGGTATATTTGACAGTCCGATAACCGGTTAAGTTACTTCGTTATTACGAGTGAAACTCGCCCAGTTGTCATATAGCGACAAATTAAAAAGGTCACAATATTTCTTTCTTTCATGTGAAAAGGCCGTGAATTACACGGAACACTTACTCTATATCCATTACGTTCATAAGTGTGTAAATGAACCCACATTCCTTTAAAAGTCCAAGGAAAGCAGCAGGTACCCATAATTTCGAACGCAAGGTGTTGGTTAGATAGCTTCGTATAGCCCTCCTTCGTAGTATAATGTGGTGTGACAACTAAAATGAGTGACGATACTTGTGTGTCAAAAGTTAGTATTTTAAAATAATAATAACAAACACATGGCATACAACGCTGTCATGTTAATTCCTACAGCTAAAGAGTTTTGTAACGGCCCTATGGAACGGAGAGTGCCACAAGGTGATGAATGTTTTAGCTACCTACCTATAGCTAAGCGTGTCTCTTCTGCCCAAGTACAAATTCTGAAACTATTAACGTATGCGCAGTGTGCTAACATTTCACTAACACACGGTTCTTTTTCATTTTCTTTCTCTTTCAATGAGCTGGTTACCCTCATTTGACGTACGTTTGAAATAAAATTATCTTATAAATTCTTATGCTTTTAATCAATCTATTTTTTTAATGTAAGGCAATTAAAATGACGTAATCGTTTACAAAGCGGAAGTTATATAATGAAAACGAAAGATAGTGGACTGTCCTACCACAGCGCTGAAAGACGTATAGATCCATAAAAATTTCGGGTATGTCAGTGAAGTTTCTTATAACCTCTTAATTCATTACTAATGCTATTTGTGCTACTTGACAAATCCTATAATAATTATTGTCATAAACATCAGTGATCCAATGAAACATTCTGTGGCAATTGAACTGTCTTCAGTTCCATGGCGACTTGAAAGATTTTGTTAGACGCAAGATGATGTCTTGATTCAGGATGCTTTATATTTTGTTGTCGTGGTAAGTGTTTCTTATGGATAAGTGACGGAAAACCTGTCTTATCAGATCCTCCGCTACTCATCTTGCTCACTTATATCGTTCTAGAATAAAGACAACGAGAAGTATGATTTTGAATGTGTGTTTTCATTAATGAAAATTTAACTAGCCTGAATATTCTTCCAAGAAGAGTGTTAAAAACGTTAATGTAGTTTTAAGGTGTAAAGTATATTATTAAATGGTATCTGGAGGGCATTCAAAGGTCTTAGCAAATTTTTAACTTTATATTTTTGGTTTAATGCATTCCATTTTCGCATAACTAATACGGCTCACGATTGTCGTCCTCATTTAAAACAAAAAAGCAAAAATCGTCATATAATTATTAATATGACTATGGCAACTATTTTTAAATAGAAAGTGCAGTTTGTTGGTTTATAAGAAACTATGAATTGAATCCAGTTGCTGCCCTGAAGTGTTACCGAAAGGGTGCCTTCAATGCCTTAGAAAAGTCGCAGTTGTTTGTTCAAAGTACGACACTGGTACTCTTTCACGTGAGACTATCTCACCTATTCATACAATTGTAATCTGCGACGTAGACCCTTCATTTCATAACAGCGGGTTTTTCTGACTCGGTAGTTTCCTCGGAGATATTCAACAAACACAAAAGTTAAATTTATTTGACGTTACTGGTAATTATTTTAGCTCTCTCCATTACATAGTATTCAGATTTAACACCATTTAAAACACAGATGAAGTCCTTAACTCGCTTGTTGTTCATTTTATTGCGACACTATAGACAACTTTTTATCTGCACTGTACGGCAAAGTGTATATAAAAGATAAGGAATAGTTTTACCAACAGAATGAACAACATGTTACACAGTTAACAAAAATGTCGTTTTCGAAGTATTCGATATTCCGGCTGAAGATGAGCTTCACTTTGTGAAGGTATAATAGGAATAATTATGTATGCAATACGCTGTGTCTCAAAAAAGTTATTTATACCCTTAAATTTTCCTCTAAAGACAATCCATTACATTGCACCGTTGTTTTGATTTACTTGGACTAAATCTTCCATATTCTTTTTATTTATCTTATGAGCGGCACCCTCTCGTTATAAATTCTTTTCATCCTCTGCTACTTTCCATTTCATAAATGGCCGGCTTCCCGCACATTTTTAATCTCGCCTGAACACGAGAGCTATGTTTACCCGAATGAGTTCTATCGTCTGCTTCATTGTCCTCGTAATTTAATAGCAGCCCCTCCTCATTTGTTCATTGTGTTGCAAAATTTTCGATTATTTTATCGGTGTTTATGTTGGTCTCGGTAATTGTAATACCTAATTACTTGCTTTCACGTTATTTCACGTTTCGCTGACAATGTGTGCCGTCTGTGGTATTTTCGACGTCTATAATAAAAAACGCTCTCTAGTACTTCCTACTGCCACTCAGGCAATTTCTGTATTTTTGACAGACACTGCAGAGCCTTAAAAATTATTATCAGTGATGTAACATATATCTACAAGTATTTCAAGCGCAGCGTACAGGTGACACGCAAATGAATATGAACAGGAACTCGTATTTAATGAGGTGCAAATACTAATAGTTTAGATCCTCTTTAATGAGTTAAAATACACAATTGTATGTAAGTGTTACCCTGTTCCCTGTGACAGTTCTGTGAAATACCGTGTTGCTAATTTAAAATACAGTCATCATTCTGAAGTATCCTACTGCGGTGAAGTAACTGATACCAAAGTCAATAAATATTTAAGAGTTGTATCCTCCTACGCGGAAAATCTGGTAGGACCTTTTATTACGAAATGAATACATATCTCTGGGGATGGTGGCGTCATTCCTTTGACACAAATGCGCTGAAGGAAGAATGTGCACGGATACGAAATGTCGTAGTAAGTATGGAGTACTGTATTTTACGGATCCAGAAGGTAGGAAAGAGCATTCTATAAGCAGAAGAAGCTGCCTACGTCATCGACTTGTGCTGGAACATCTTTTGAGCTAAGAGTTCTTTGTCGGCCTAGGTTGATTTTGTTATGTTAAATTCCTAGTGATTAACAGTACATGTATCTTCTCTTACCGTACCAAGGACATCCTGAACAACCTAAACTGATAAACAGTTCGAGTCTTCTGTTAATCATCTCGTCGAAATAAATTTGCTGAATTATAGGGGCGAATCTTGCCTGGCGAATTTCAAGCACCATACAACCAGTTACACACGGCTCATCACTTTATAGAAAGATAAGTCTGAAATAGATTGAAAATTTCAGGATCAGCAACAGCAAACATTCCTCACAATTCTGTCTCAAAAGGAACAACGAGTGGCAAATAAAGTATGATATCATTCTCATTCTGACACAAAAAGTGAGTATGCATACTTATCTACTCAGATGTAATAGCAGGAAGCAGAACTGCTAATGCAGATTCACTGAAATAAAACCTCTAACCTTTCCTGTTGGCAAGGGCAAGCACACTTCAAACACATTTGGACAGCATGATGCAATAAGTTGTGTCACAATGAAGACTGTGACTCAGTACTTGAAGTTCTGAATGTTCAGGGCGTCTTCCTGTTTATTCTATTGTATTCGTTTTGTAGAGCTTAAGGAATGTAAGATTTTCAATAGCTCCGTCTTCGTAAGTACACAGAGGAGGAAAGATGTGCGCAATGTCAGGCACGCACTGATTCACTTCAAAGATTCCTGTCAACACATTCTTCCTGCCAAACAGACTTATAGCTCAATGGTGCGATGGTTTTAAAAGTGAAATTCACAGCACTGTTATTACGTAGACCTAAACAAAACTGTAGAATGGTACATAAAACATTATACTTTCCACAGTGTACTTAAGCAAGGAAACTCCGCGTAGAATTTGTTAGTTGACTACCAATCATTTTGAGTGAAAGTACCGCAGAGGATTGGGGTACAAAAAGTCAGTTCACAAGGAGATTGTTCTAGTAATGATACTGAAGACTTTGTGTGTTCAGGGACATGTATTCTACACTAGGGAAATTATGCAAGGGCATGTTGCTATACGCTCTTATCCAACGCCAGATAAATCAGATGCACAATTCGTCGATTAACTAGCAAGGTTGCAGTTACTGATCAGCGTAGCTGTGGATTGATTTTTAGTTCAAAATGAATGGTAGGTGGCACATGATATCTTCATCCTCTGCTTGTGAAGGTGTATTGTAAGACCTTTCCATCACGCATATTTGCAAGAAGTGTAATGATAATTACACATTTCGATTACCAGACTATTTCTTTGTATAAACATAGTTTATTTTGCCGTCAATGAGTGATTTTCACTCATAACTATAAAGAAATTTCTTTAGACTATCCGTCACTTCCTGACTGTCGTTGCTTATTTGGTAATAAATTAAGCGAGAACACTCTAAGGGACAGCCGGAAGAACTTCTTATTTGTATGGGACACTGATGGAAGGCAGTAAAGTCATTAATTCGTAGCACTGTTCCTTGGAACTAGTAGGAATTACTTACTGAGCTGAAAATTTGTGTGCTCTTACACCTATTTATCACTTATTCGAAGGAGTAGTAATCTGCTTTGGTCACTGTACTAGACCATTGGACATTACAGACGTAGCGGTGAGCACAAATCGTGCAGTTAGTAGTGGTGTTGTAGAAAGCCGTAAGATTGATCCGAATATTGAGTCAACATGATGCACGCGAGCTGTCAGCCATTGCTCCAAGACATCTCATCGTCAGCCAAGATTACAAGGTAATCACGCTTCGAATGGATAAGGTAAGCACCTATTGCTGATCGTCGGCTTTCGTAGGACGTATGATGACTACAGTTCCTCTTAGATTGTCAACTACGACCATCATAAATCTTGTTGTGGGTAATATGTCAAGAGCAAGAGCAAGAACAAGCTTTTCTCTTACAGCTCATAGTCCTGCAAGTGACGAAAGAAAATGGAGCAAAAAAAGTGGTCGAAAATTATATTTAGTGGTAAGATCAGGCTGTGCCTTGGATCCAGTGATGGTTCACTGGTCTCAAGCAAGTGAGCGGTAACCACGGGAGACAACCAGCTACATGCGGAACAAACTTCGACTTCAAGGCAGGAGGGACCGTAGCTTACGACACCTATTCACCTCTGACAAAAACAGACGTGTTCCCGTTACTTCCCTGGCAGGGAGAAGATCTTTTTACACAGGACACAGTTTGTGCACACACTTTCTGCGTCACCCAGCACTGTCCAAGATCGCTGGTCAATTCCCTTGGCCATCACGATCAAAGTACGTGTTCTGTACCGAATATGTGTGGCTCAGATCGGACGCGGGTGTACGAGGAACGTTCAATAAGAAACGCAACACGTTTTTTTTCTGGAAGCAGGTTGGTTCTGTCCAGGATACACCATATCATTCTTCACTCTTTTGGCTACAATATTCTATTTACTACGTGATCTTCGTTCAATGCGTTGGCCTTACGCCACCTAACTAGGAACGCCGCACGGTACCACTCCACTGGTCGACATCGAAGCCAACATCTTGCTGCTTCAATAAGCTCCACAATAGCCTCGCAACGTGCAAGAAATTCCACAGAGATGATCCTTCGTTGCTATTTATCGTTTTGTGTTACGAGTCGAAGAACAGAGTGGGCTCGCACCTATGAGTACCTCATCTGGTGGACGAAATGTGTCAGCACTATCAACAGAGATATTCATCTGAGCAGCGAGGTATTTGATTGTGATCCGTCGATTACCTCGAATGAAAGAGTCCGCACGTCCTGGCATTGCGGGAGTCACACCTGTGTGCGGCCGGCCAGCACGCGGGAGTTCTGACAGGTTCTTGCAACTTTGTTGCGATGATAGATGCCTCGTTCAACGACTCACCGTGCTTTTGTTCAGTGTTAGGTCTCCGCAGACATTGTGCAAGCATCTATTAATAACTGAAGTGCTGTCGTTTCCACCAAAATGAACTTAATTACATCTCTCTCCTAGCTCCACGACCTGTCGGAACTTCATGAAACTACAAGTATAGGAGCTGAAGCGGGAATATTCCACAATGTCTCAAAACAAATTCCGAATTTTTTCAACTGAAAATGGCCGAGAAAAAAATGTTGCGTTACTTATTGAACGCCCCTCGTACTACTGACGTAATTCACTTGATTGGTTCCGTCAGTGTATGAGAATACACTAATGAGCTAAAATGATTTGACTACTGCCAAACGGCCGGCCGCAGTGGTCGAGCTGTTCTAGGCGCTTGAGTCCGGAACCGCGCGACTGCTACGGTCGCAGGTTCGAATTCTGACTCGGGCATGGATGTGTGTGATGTCCTTAGGTTAGTTAGGTTTAAGTAGTTCTAAGTTCTAGGGGACTGATAATAACCTCAGATGTTTAGTCCCATAGTGCTCAGAGCCATTTGAACCAAACACGTTTGACGCTACAGGAGCGTGACGCGATAAGAAAAGGATGTAAGCGGGACAGAGACTTACAATTCTAGTGACGACATGGGCCACAAATGGAAAAAAAATGGTTCAAATGGCTCTGAGCACTTTGGGACTTAACTTCTAAGGTCCTCAGTCCCCTAGAACTCAGAACTACTTAAACCTAACTAATCTAAGGACATCACACACATCCATGCCCGAGGCAGGATTCGAACCTGCGACCGCAGCGGTCGCCCGGTTCCAGACTGTAGTGCCTAGAGCCGCTCAGCCACTCTGGCCGGCACACATGGAAAACTCAGTGACTTAAGCGACTCTGGCAAAGGGCGTTTGATATGGCCCGGCGCCTGGTACATGCATCTCGGAAACGGCGCAGGTGGTCCGCTGCTCAATGCTACTGTCCTGGGCAGCTATGGAGAGCGGTTGCTCTACGGTGAGACCATGAATACGCCACAGGATGTAGGAGGACCACACCATATTACGGAACATCGAGGTCGGACGCTTTCCTGCTCTGTAAGGCAAGATAAGCGGGGATCTGTGGCAGATATCACGACAGGGTTCAATGCTGGCGCAGACACAAGTATTTCAGATCCCACCTACCAGCACGCACGTTGTTGAACGCGGGTCTCCGCAGTAGCCGCTTCCTACGTGTCTCCATGTTGACCCAAAGACGTCAATTACGATTGATCTGGGCACCGTATTATAGTAACTTGAACTTGGGTCTATGAAAATGTTTCGCTTAGTCGGATTAATCATTCTTCTTGTTGCAACAGGTTGATGGTCGTTTCTGGATATGCCGTCATTGAGATTGCTCGAAAAATGCAACACTCCACGGCGTTAGGCTGGAGGGGACATTGGTTGGGGGGGGGGGGGAGTCTTTATTACGGTATGTCAGACATTCGCTTTGTGTTCCACTGAACCTGTGCTAGTAATCGAGGTTCCCACGACAGTTGTGGCCTACGTGAAGATTATTGCGGACCACCTGCTGCCTTTCGTGCTTGATGACTATGGCATCTTCCAGCAGGTCACAAGGCCAGAATGGTGTTACAGACTTTTTAGGAGCAGGGTTGTGGACTCGTGTTGATGTCTTGGCCACCAAATTCGCGTGATAAGAACACAGTGGAACGCTTGTGGGACGCTATCGGGCAGCATCTACACACCCACAAACCATCGGTCCGTTATTTACCGGAACTACGTGACCTGTGCGTTGAGATCTGGTGGCGCATACCTCTGGGAGTCTACCTGGGACTTGTGAAATCCATGCAACGCAAAATCGCTGCTGTATTTATTTCGAAGCAGATGGTCGTAATGTTTTGACTCATTAGCATACATTTACAGTGATGTATATGAGGAACTGTAATGTAGTTAGTGGCTACGAAAGAAATCAAGATCTTTGTCGAAGACCACCTTCCAACAGCTTCATCAACCCGTGATTTGTATGACATTCAGTGTAAAACGTGTATAGTTTATGCCATTTACATGTGCAGTATTTTGTGGGGATTACATGTGCGAAGTTGACACTGTCAGCTGGATAGGAATATTAACACAGTGTAGATATCACGAAAAGTAGATATATTTTTTTAAGACTAAGTTCGAAATGAAGTTTTAACCGGTCACGTAGACGCAAAAAAATTCTCCAGTTTCAACTTTACAAATACTAGGTACGATCAACGAATAGCTCATCCAAAATTGATTGCACATTGCGATTTCTCAAAAGGACCAGTGAGCTTTATGGAAAAAATTAATATCTGTATACCAGAAATTTGGTTTGTATTCCATTATACCCAAAAGCAGAAGATTGAAGGAACTGGAGAAATAGTAGACACACCCAGCTCCAAATCTTTCGTTTCACGCTGTCTCTGGGAGCGTCGAATGCTGCCAAGCTATTTCCGATAAAAGTGTTATCTTGAGCTAATACACCATCATGTCAGACACGTACGGTTTCCATTGAGGTCTGCTTAGTTGGTGTATGTATGATGATCGTCTCGGACGTACTTGGGGTATCAACAGCCACTGCATCTCTGCGCACGACACCGTTCAACGTACAGGTTTAATGGGGAAACTTGGCCTGTTAAGCACAATAGTGGAGGATTCATTAACTTATTAACAGAGAGAGAAGGCCATTAAAAGAGTATTGTTATATCTTAACAAAACAGCTTTCCGAAATGACTGCTGTGATTAATGTGCGTCCAGGGAACGTAGTGTTAATGAAACTAGTGTGTCGGGAACAGCATAAATAAAAATATGTTCATGAATTGTTGTAGGCAAGCCTTTTGTATCCAAGGTGATTCAGGTGCCCCTCCCCATGCGTATTATGCAGTCCGCAAAGCCTTCGGATACCACGAGCAAGGTTTTCATACACACACACACACACACACACACACACACACACACACATAGGTATATATATATATATATATATATATATATATATATATATATATATATATATATATATATGGCTTGCTAAGAGCCTACTACTAGTCCTACAGCAAATATGACCTGGATGTTTCTATAGGAAATTTAATGTTTTCGATAGAGACAGTAGTTTATTATTATTCAAGGAAAAAAGTACAAAAGTGATCTTAAAGCACATTTCTCTTGAATAACTTCAAAAAATGTGGCCTCCAGCGAAAACGCATCCCAGTACAAAATTTAATATTAGATTAAATTTTCTACAAAAAAGTCATGTTTTATTTTTTTGTAGTACTAATAGTTTGCATGAAGTAAGCAAGAGAATATGAAAATCAAGCACATTGTTTCTGAAGGCACTGCAGGTTGCACAAAATCTATCGGTAGGGTCAGCTGAATCACCCAGTAAAGTATAACGCAAACATTAGTGGTTGACGTACGGTTCTAGATCATATCATTAGAGAGTGCAGGCTACGACTGGGGAAGTCGTTACAGAAGGAGCCCAAGCTAGATTGGTTGAGGGAAAAGGTAGATATCCTAACATTCGCCTTAATCGATTTAAGGAGAACATAGAAAGCAATTGTACTGAGAAATGAGCCTACTCTCACAATTAATTTCCCCCACTGAATTGAAAAATGCGAAGCATGGTGCGAAAGAACATACTTGAAGTTACTGAGCAACGGGGAAATAGGATGCTACTCCCTTCCGCAGGACGTGTTAACGTATTTAAAACGTATGTCGAAAGGTACTAGTCACTGTCTTCGTATATTTGCCAAACGCTATGGATTTTCTGGAATAATTTGATAAACCATATTTGACTTCTCGTTACGAGACGCTTCAGCAGATTTTACTAGTAATCATACGTAGATTGTTTTTATTCCGGCAGAGCTTAATTGAGAGAATGTTTACTGTCGGCATCAGCGCGTGTGTATCGTACTTTGCCTGGTAAGACTTTTGAAGGCGTCGTATCTGATATTAACGCTCCGTCGAATCGCATTTCATACATCTTATGTCACCAACGACATCTGCTTTTTAAATAGGGCATGGATGTGTGATGTCCTTAGGTTGGTTAGGTTTAAGTAATTCTAAGTCTAGGTTACTGATACCTCAGATGTTAAGTCCCATAGTGCTCAGAGCCATTTGAACCATTTTTTAAATAGGTTCTACTTTTTAAGAAAATAAGCAGTTTTAATCACCACACCAATTGCCACCATCATAGCCTTCGAAGTTTCTCATTCTTTGGAAGTAGCCCCACATGAGTTTCTTCATTTATTGTACTTGCTACACTGACACACACACACACACACACACACACACACACACACACACACACACAAGCGCGGGCATGCATATATTCGGGTAGCAAATGGACGTAAAAAGAAAGACCATTTAGAACATTTTGAAAACAACATAACTACATACACCACTGTTACCATTATTCCAGATGATATAACAGCGCTACGGCGTAATTTCAATGTATAGAATACTGTGTTAGAATGATCAAGGTGGAGGATCTGATTCCAGGGATGGGCATGTTTATTACTATCAGTTCTTGCCTAAGCCACAAATATCCCACAAATACGCAATACAGACTCTTCAGTGGTAAATGTAACGATTCGTCACATAAGGTAGATGCATTCATGAAGAGTTAAACTGTAATTACTCCGAAACTTATTAATGTTAAGGTGTTGAACATCATTTAACAATTAACACTATTTTAAGCACCAGCGGCCACAAATACCGGATAACATGTGTCAAATGGTATTTCTGTGGCTTTTATTTTCTACCGAAAATATGCACAGTACGAACTTTTGTTACGTTTCTCTACTGCCGGTACGCAAGAAATCGAAGTGTGAAGTCCGAGCGGGCGAAATTTTCTTCACCTAATATGCAGTGTGACTTTTCCATGCATACTGAAACGTCGCTCGCAGAAAATACAGACAATATCGAGGAAAAAACTGCTTTCCCATTCTTTTTTGTTTAGCTGCCATATAACGTCAAAGTTTCTTGTTTAGTGGAAGGGCCTTCGAAAACTGCCAGTGGCTGGAACAGACAGCTGTTCGCGGACGTTGGAAGAGGCACACGCGAATACAAGTACAAGGATTACGCTGCGGACCAATTCTTGGTGAAGGACGATGCTCACAGAGACACTACTTCTGTTTCACTTGGTTCACTATTGGAACTTTTGGGGTTTTCATTGTCCATTTTGAGACAAACGATCTTTATTCAGACCAAACAGTCTCGCTAAATCTTAATGATATGTTGTTCTACACATGAGTCAGTTTTAGGTTAGTCTCGTTTGTCGTTCGTGAGTTACTTTAAAGTATCAGTACTGAATGCATGACAAATGGTGCATAACTTTTTTATTCCTTTCAGCATTACTTCTACATCATTTATCGCAATTTATTCAATGACCATATACAAGTAACGCCGTCATCAGAGTCAGTAATAGAAACGAGTGACATATACTGAGGTGACAAGTCATGGGACAGCGATATGCACATATACAAATGGCGGTAGTGTCGCACACACAAGGATCAAAAGGGCAGTGCGTTGCCGCAACTGTTATTGGGGCTCAGGTGATTCATAAGAAAATTTTCCTACGCGATTATGGCCGCACGACAGGATTTAACGGACGTAGAACGTGGAAAGGTACTTCAGGCTAGACCCATGGAAAATACCAGCCCTGAAATCGTTAGGGCATTTAATATTCCGAGATTCACAGTGTCAAGAGCGTGCCGAGAATACCACATTTCTGGCATTACCTCCCGCCACGCCGTGACCGATGGCCTTCACTTAACGACCGACAGCAGCGGCGTTCGCGTTGAGTTATCAGAGCTAACAGACAAACAACACGCGTGCAATAACCGCAAAAATCAATGTGGGACGTACCACGAATGTATCCATTAGGACGGTAAGGTGAAATTTAGTGTTTCAAAAATGGCTCTGAGCACTATGGGACTTACATCTGTGGTCATCAGTCTCCTAGAACTTAGAACTACTTAAACCTAAGTAACATAAGTACATCACACACATACACGCCCGAGGCAGGATTCGAACCTGCGACCGTAGAAGTCTCGAAATTTAGTAGTAATGGGCTAAGTCAGCAGAAGACCGACACGGGTGCCTTTGCTAACAGCATGACGTCACCTGCAGCGCCTCACCTGGGGCTGGCGACCTTATCGGTCGCAACATAGACGACCGGAAAATGTTGGACTGCTTAGGTGAGTCCCGTTTTCAGTTGGTAAGAGCTGACGATAGGCTTCGAGTCTGGTGCAGACCTCACGAATGCTTGGACCTAAGTTGTCAACAGGGCACTGTGCAAGCTGGCGGTGGTTCCATGATGGTATGGGCTGTCTTTACATGGAATGGACTAAGTCCTCTAGTCCAGCAACCGATCATTTACTGGAATTGGTTATTTTCAGCTACTTGGAGACCATTCGCAGCCATCCATGGAATTCATGTTTCCAAACAACGTTGCGCTTGGTAACAGTGTCACTGTCGTTCGCGAATGGTTTGTAGACCATTCTGGACTATTCGAGTGGGTGATCTAGAGACCCGTTTCGCCCACATGAATCCTATCGAACATGTGTGGCACATAATCGATAGGTCATCGTATGCGCAAAGCCTCGCACAGAACACACTTTCGCAGTTACGGACGGCTATGCAGTCAGCATGGCTCAGTATTTCTGCAGGCAACTTCCAACGACTGATTGAATCCGTACCATGTCGAATTGCTGCACTAGTCTGCACAAAAGAGGTCCGACACGATATTAGGAGGTATCTCATGACTTTTGCCACTTCAATGTAAAGCCTCCACCGCGAGGATGTGTACTTCGACGTTCCATCAATAAATTCAGACTAACAGAATTCCATGAATTGGTCGATGTGCAACGAAAGGTGTGTGCTGTTGCTAAGGAAACCCACCATAGGTGGCCATGTTGAATCATTAGTAAAGACTCTGTTTCGCACAGAGGACTACAGTTTTCAAATCAGTTAATACTAAAGGGCAGATAATATCCAAGATCGGTTTAACGAGGACGCAAATGGAGTAATACGTCTCCGTAAATCATAAGACTCGTACGATTTGAAAAATATGGAGGCACTGTGATCTGTAAAAAGTGTTAATTGTACACATCAGGTCATAGATAGGGAATTGTAAGGGCGTCGTTCCGATTTGTGCTTCGAAAACTAGTTGATCACATCTCAGCAATTATACATCGAATACCTTGATGTTTGAGATTTTTGTGAACGACGCATGTAGTCCTACACCATATGGATATGCGATTAATTTCACAATAATGAGTGAAGAGGCAGTTTTAGTTCTCCCTCTCTTCGTCACCTCCCACGATTTTCAGAAAGCATTTCACGATAAACGCACACTCATTTCAGTTTCGGCAGTGTCTAACTGGTAACGCAGAAAGCCGTCCACCCCTGGCATCGCCCAGCGGGCCCTCAGGCACAGCAGTAGCCTGCAGCAGCGGGTTTCTTACTGGAGCTCCGCTTTCCGCAACGTCAGTCTGCCAATAAGGGACGTCCGATTAAGGACGCAGATTTAATATCGGCCGGCGATAGACCATCCATCACCCCGCCTGTAGGCTTGTAGCAGAGCGCGGGAGGGGAGAACGCAGGCAGGCGGCTCTTTTTCTGGACCCCACGGCTGGCCAGCTGCCTGCGAAAACTCTGACGGGAGAGATTACCTTACCAGTACATTAATTAGCCGCGTTTGCGGCGCACTGGTGACAGGCTCCGCAGGCGGCACCTTTAAGGAGGCCACGGATCGCGTGCCTCCCACACCGAGAGCTTGGCGCCTTCTTTCCCATCGCTGCAGTAATTGAACGAATTGGTGAAATAATTAGATATTAGAGTGCTGTAACGCTCAATGTTTGACCGGTCACGGCTCGCCTGTTGACGGGGGGACCGAGTCGCTCGTTTCCGGCCCCACACGACTCGGCTCGGTCACGTACTCGCCCCATGTCTGATGTCCGGATTCCGGACACGCGGATAACCGAGCATGACCGGTCACCGCTGACGTCTCACCTCGCCTCGCCCCGGCTCGCTGCACTGTGCTTTACTGTACAAATCCAACGCCTCTCTCTCTCTCTCTCTCTCTCTCTCTCTCTCTCTCTCTCTTAATACAAAAGTAACGTTTCCAAGAACGGGTACGTGACACAGCTAAATTCATAAAGCACCTGGAAAGTAAAATGATATTTCAATACAAAATCGGATAGAAGACGAGTCTCATTTCCAAACAAAAGAGATATTTTTCCTTTCATTTATAGGAAACATTAAATAAGTGCTTTCCCTGTAATCTAGAAGACAACCATCTTCATAAAGAAAGCACACAAAGAACATTAAACATTTACAGACGTAACTTGTCATACGTTTCAATTGTTTGCAACATAAACAAAATTATAGTTGTTGTTGATCAGCAGGAAATCACTAACGCGTTCCGGATTTAATTGGCTGCGGCAATTTGTTAGTAACATGCCGGCTTTACTAAAGCACCTTTCACTAGGTGCGCTTGTTGCTGGGATACATAAAATACGTCTTGCTACTGCAGCCAAACCTGCCAGATCTGATTCATGTCTGCTCCACCACTTTAAGATGTCAGCATCATCATCATCTCCGGGGTGCATTAAAATGTACAGATCTACTTCATCTGCTGCGGATGATCTGTTGTTCCTCCATTCCTTGAAACGAGCTCTCTTTCTGAGTGGTGATGACACAGTACTTGAAGGATCTATGATAATAAACAAAAGAGACAAGTAATACAGAACTGATATGGAAATCATCGAAACATTCCCGTAAGAGACCAATGACCTCGCTGTTTGGTCTCTCCCCCCAAACAACCCGACCCCCGTTCCCGTAAAAACGAGATGTTTTACGTTAATGAAATATTATACGAGTCACAACATTCCCGTTTCTCTATAATACACTTTCCACTAACTATGCAAAAACGATTATGTTAATGATTGAATGTTGTACCTGCGTACGTAGCACACATTTGTCGCACATTGTTAAGAATTTCCTGCTTTTCACTTATTTCAAGCATATTAAGATAACGGAAGGACGGCCAAAGAAACGATCTTTGTGAGGTTTCTTGCTACTGTGTTTCTTTAAATGAGTGGTTCCCGACTGGAAAAACAATAAAGTGGAATAGTTTATGCACGATACGTACCCAGTAGACGCAATGTTTTCGTCTACAACCAACAGAAATGTACTCCATACTTGGGTTTTTAGACCTTCCCGTTTCTTAGTGTGTAAACATTGGTTTCAATCTTACGTCTTACTACACTGGCTTCTTCGCGCTGCGTGATTACAGAGCGAGACACACCACAAATAAGAAGCCCGTCCTGGCTGCAGTGCCACACGGATAATAACACGTGTAATGTGTTTGAAGTTATGTGCTACGTATTCGGTCACGGCTTCTATGCTCGGTCACAAGAATTAGTGCGGGTAGCCTATTCAGTTAGTGTGTGCTCGCCCCACCTCGTACACTCCTGGAAATTGAAATAAGAACACCGTGAATTCATTGTCCCAGGAAGGGGAAACTTTATTGACACATTCCTGGGGTCAGATACATCACATGATCACACTGACAGAACCACAGGCACATAGACACAGGCAACAGAGCATGCACAATGTCGGCACTAGTACAGTGTATATCCACCTTTCGCAGCAATGCAGGCTGCTATTCTCCCATGGAGATGATCGTAGAGATGCTGGATGTAGTCCTGTGGAACGGCTTGCCATGCCATTTCCACCTGGCGCCTCAGTTGGACCAGCGTTCGTGCTGGACGTGCAGACCGCGTGAGATGACGCTTCATCCAGTCCCAAACATGCTCAATGGGGGACAGATCCGGAGATCTTGCTGGCCAGGGTAGTTGACTTACACCTTCTAGAGCACGTTGGGTGGCACGGGATACATGCGGACGTGCATTGTGCTGTTGGAACAGCAAGTTCCCTTGCCGGTCTAGGAATGGTAGAACGATGGGTTCGATGACGGTTTGGATGTACCGTGCACTATTCAGTGTCCTCTCGACGATCACCAGTGGTGTACGGCCAGTGTAGGAGATCGCTCCCCACACCATGATGCCGGGTGTTGGCCCTGTGTGCCTCGGTCGTATGCAGTCCTGATTGTGGCGCTCACCTGCACGGCGCCAAACACGCATACGACCATCATTGGCACCAAGGCAGAAGCGACTCTCATCGCTGAAGACGACACGTCTCCATTCGTCCCTCCATTCACGCCTGTCGCGACACCACTGGAGGCGGGCTGCACGATGTTGGGGCGTGAGCGGAAGACGGCCTAACGGTGTGCGGGACCGTAGCCCAGCTTCATGGAGACGGTTGCGAATGGTCCTCGCCGATACCCCAGGAGCAACAGTGTCCCTAATTTGCTGGGAAGTGGCGGTGCGGTCCCCTACGGCACTGCGTAGGATCCTACGGTCTTGGCGTGCATCCGTGCGTCGCTGCGGTCCGGTCCCAGGTCGACGGGCACGTGCACCTTCCGCCGACCACTGGCGACAAGATCGATGTACTGTGGAGACCTCACGCCCCACGTGTTGAGCAATTCGGCGGTACGTCCACCCGGCATCCCGCATGCCCACTATACGCCCTCGCTCAAAGTCCGTCAACTGCACATACGGTTCACGTCCACGCTGTCGCGGCATGCTACCAGTGTTAAAGACTGCGATGGAGCTCCGTATGCCACGGCAAACTGACTGACACTGACGGCGGCGGTGCACAAATGCTGCGCAGCTAGCGCCATTCGACGGCCAACACCGCGGTTCCTGGTGTGTCCGCTGTGCCGTGCGTGTGATCATTGCTTGTACAGCCCTCTCGCAGTGTCCGGAGCAAGTATGGTGGGTCTGACACACCGGTGTCAATGTGTTCTTTTTTCCATTTCCAGGAGTGTATTTTGTGCTCGCTTACTCGGTCATGCAGGACTCTATTAGATATGTCCACTTTTGGCCGAAAATGAGACTTCACTACCGTTGCTCTATCGCATGGTTCAATAATGACGCCTGTCCGTGGGGTCAGTTCAGAATTACATTACCAAAGTCAGGTGTTAGGGGCACGGACCAGACGTGTTAGGAATTACAACTATATTAATACCCTCAGCTGCTAACGGGCGTTGATATATATCAGCGGGGACAGGTGAAAATCTGGGCCCCGACCGGAACTCGAACCCGGGATCTCCTGCTTACATGGCAGACGCTCTATCCATCTGAGCCACCGAGGGCACAGAGGATACCACGACTGCAGGGCCTATCTCGCGCACGCCTCTCGCGAGACCCACATTCTGACCTTGTAGGTCCACACACTACATTCGGACCTGTCCGAAAGAACAGACACCACATCCATATAAGTATACAGTCTGGCAATACCGGCCATGACCTTCTTCTTCTGTGCGGATGCACACATATTACCCGAACTCTTACGGGACTTTGTAAGAATGTCTTCCACGAGTAATGAGCGTGTTGGGGTGGGACACTACGAATGTAGTGTGTCGACATACAATGTGAGAATGCGGGTCTCGCGAGAGGCGTGCGCGAGATATTCCCTGCAGTCGCGCTATTCTCTGTGCTCTCGGTGGCTCAGATGGATAGAGCGTCTGCCATGTAAGCAGGAAATCCCGGGTTCGACTCCCGGTCGGGGCACATCTGTCCCCGTTGATATATATCAACGCCCGTTAGCCGCTGAAGGTATTGATATAATTCTAATTTCGTTCTAGACGGCTGTAGGTCATCAATGGTGTCTGTTCTTTCGGACATGTCCGAAAGGACAGACACCATATCCATATAAGACGTGTTAGAGGTTTGCTTTGTCGTTGCACCACACGGTACTCATATTCTGGCATGTGGAATACATCCAAGAAGTTTACCGTGGTTGATATTACCATCTATTTTTACACTTCTTGTTGCACCAAAAAACGTGTTTCGAGGTGCAGATAATGAGAAGTTTCCAGTTTCAAAGTACAGATTCTTAGAGTAACCCCCTACAAACAAGCATGTAATTCGCGGTAGGGTATCATAATTATCACACCTCATCAATTATGATTTCGTCATATGTTGTGGAATATGTTTATGAGTTTAAAGTTGCACGACACTGGCACTTGTCACGGAAATTCAATAACACACGACTGCTGACGCTCTTTATAACCCTTTCCTTGTAATTTCCCATCATCTACCACCTTCTATTCCTCCTCATTATTCCTGTGTTTGGTTACTTGAAGAATTCCTTCTGAATTTATTATCATCTTGACTCTCATCTCTCTCTTTCTTCCTTCTTGTGACGTAGGACCACAGCGATACCTGCGTCATGTAACTGATGTAGTTCACCTTCCTTGCCATCTACCTAACCATCTAAGTTTCACAGCGGTCGCTCCTGATAAATTTCAACAATTTCGATTGCTATTGTAACCGCTAAAATATAAATCGAAGGTCGAAACATGGAATACAGCTTGTCAAAGGAGATGAGTAAAGTTGAAGGCTGCCTCCACACATCCTAAATCTGTGAGCAGTTATTGTAAAGTCACGGAAAATTTCGTCGCTTCAGATGGTTCAAATGGCTCTGAGCACTATGCGACTTAACGTCTGAGGTCATAAGTCGCCTAGAACTTAGAACTAATTAAACCTAACTAACCTAA
The DNA here is from genome assembly GCF_023864275.1 of Schistocerca cancellata. Lineage (NCBI taxonomy): Eukaryota > Metazoa > Arthropoda > Insecta > Orthoptera > Acrididae > Schistocerca > Schistocerca cancellata. Next base: position 319,164,583 of record NC_064630.1, on the reverse strand, counting down.
GGAGATCATACACATCCATGCCCGAGGCAGGATTCATTTCGTCGGTATTTCGAAGAACTTACTCTGTTTACATTTTATTGTCAACCGGATTTCCACTTTAAACACCATCATCTTAAGGTTTTCGGTCCAGGAAGCCGAAAGCCTGTTCACAACGAAATTTAAAACAAATATTATTGTAGAACATTAATACAGTATATTTCAGTTTCTGATAAGCTATTGCAAATGTACTCTGCTACCTAGAAAGGGGACTTTAATTGATGTTTTACAGCTAGTGTTGTGGTTAATTTTGATTAGGAAAGTATAATATTAGGACACTAACTTCTTAAACAGATTGTTATTCCAGATAATAGACCGCCAACTTCTCCAGCACAGGAACAGATAATCACCATCTAGCGTTCTAAGTGGCGAAAATTAATAAATCTGACATATAAACACTAAGAGGCCATTAAATAACGAATGTAAAATTAGCTATCGGTTACTTAACCACTGCGATCTTTGATAGTCATCCTAGAGGAGGGGTTAATAATGTAAAAATAAATATATCTATTTTTTGATACCATAAAGTCAATCCCGCTATAACTCAGGCAATAAGAATACTGGTGTTTCAAAAAGAATTATCTGGATTCAAAAGCCTATATTTATTGATAAAAATATACTACAAACATGTGATGGATTGGAAAACACTCATAAAATTTTAATGTTTTGGCTGTGCTATTACAAATTCTGTATGTGTCCACCAACAGCACCGCGAACAACATCTAGGGGATGACTAAATTCGTCATAAAGTTGACACAGTATGTACGCTTTTAGAGAAGTTATGGCGACTGTTATTCTATTCTTCACTTCTATGTGACGAGGTGAAGGGAAGATGAACACACTTTTCTGTGGAACTGTCCTGCGATCTTGCCAGCCTTGATGCAGAGCAGTCTCCCGGGCTTCCGTGCGCCCTACTCAGCCTTGAACTATAGTACCTTCAAATGCTGCACAGTCGGCTTCTCCCACAATTTCAGGAGGACTCCGATGACTTCATTTTCCATCAGGATGGAGCTTCACCACACTGGCTCAACACCAGACGTCAGTTTCTCAGTGACACTCTGCCTCAACGCTGGAAGGACGCACGGGAACCCGAGACACTGCCCTTCTTTCTTAGCCTCCAAGATCGCCAGAGATTTGTTCTTGTGGGGAATATATGAAGGAAAGAGTGTTGATCCCCCATTTACCTCGTGACAAAGAAGTAGTGTTGAACAGAATAGCAGCTGCCATACCTTCTCTTAAACTGGATACGTCGTGTAAAGTTTATGACGTGTCGTCTAGATGTTACTCATGCTGCTGCTGGTTGACACACAGAGAAAGTGTAATAGCATAGCTAATACTTTAAGATTTTGTGTGTATTTTGGAATTCTTCCCATGTCTGTATTGCTTTTATCAATAAATATGGAGTTTTGAAATCAGGTCATTCTTTTTGAAACTCCCCGTTCTTCAGCACATTCCCGTACACCCTTATCGTGTGAGACTAGAGGATACTCTGTTGTCCTAAGCAGCATCAAAATAAATTCCAGTTTACAGGGAATAAAAACTGACTTCTATTTACAAATTTGTAACAGAGACTTGGTTTTCATTGCTCAATTTAAAACCAATAGGACATTTGACAACACCACATTCGACAAATGTTTATTTTTAAACTTCAGCCTTAGTGGTGTTGGAGTGTCACTCCAAATACGCCATGACATGGGTTAGCATCTGCGTGTACTGTCTCCTGCGATATGTCATCCGCATCCGTAACCTGAGAAGAATTTCTGTGCGTTCTAGATGAGAGCGTTTCGACAATTTTTTTCTTTCGCTGTGGTAACGTAGCTACCGTGGTTGTGGTCTTAGAGACTGTCACTGACGCATTAGATATCATATTTGCTTACATTTATTCATTATGACATTTATATACGGTTGCCATCAACCGCTTGAAAGAAAAACATGTGTGTAAAAAACCCTACGAGAAGATCGCAAACTTTCTTTATTGACTACTGGTTTCGGCTCACTGACGAGTCATCTTCAGATCAATCTAAAATTTTGTTCAGAGAGCAACAGTCATTACACATCGTATTCTTGGAGCTTATTCGTGCGAGTTAAGTAAACCATACACGCATAACGGGAAAAACGTTAAAAAGTGACTCAATAAAAGCATGCAGAAATATAAATCTTGAGAGCTATGAAATACCTCACCTAAAATGAAAAATCATAATTTGTTATATAGACGAAAATTACGTGTTTAATCACTAATCAAATATTCTTACAGTGCCCACATTGCCAGACATGCGTTGATTAGTGATTAACGTTGTCAATTCGCACAATCAACTACGATTTTTCATTTTAGGTAACGTCTTTCTTATCAATCACCATATATTTTTGTATGTTTCTATCGTGTCACGTCTTAATGTTTTTTACTTTATGACTGTGTGGTTTATTTAAGTAGGGAGATTCAGCTTTAAGGATACGACGATGTGTAATGATTTTCAGCACTGAATAACATTTTAGAATGATTTGATTTTAAATTGATTGAGCCGAAACTGGTAATCAAGATGGGAAATTTACGATCTTGACATAGGATTTTTATCGAGACGTGTATCAAATCAACAGGCCCCGTATCTCCTCAGTGACAATGTCATAGACTAACACTTGAAATAAATCTTCGTTTGCTGCTTCTTGTATGAGATAGATAAAGTGACAAGGAAAACGATGTGTCTGACCGAGATTCGAACTCCGATCAATACGACACGCAGGCAGCGCGCTACGAATTACGCCGTCCGAGGGCAACTTACTGATCCACTAAGACTTTCAGTCTGTCACGAGAGTAACCCTGTTCGCTTCGAAACTCGGCAGAATGAAGGAGTTAGATTTTATGGCGCAAAGTAGTGTTCATTTACAGGACTGTCGAACACTCACTCGAAATTGTCGGATCCATTATAATATAGCGGAGTATTCATTCCGAGCGATTTACAATGGAGTGACAAGATAGAATTAATGGTAGGAACGCACGTGCCAAACTGAGGTTGACTGGGAAAATCGTGAGGAGGTGCAGTCTCCCCACGAAGGAGGTGGCTCACTAAATCCTTGAGTATTGCTCGTCAGCCTGGCAACCTTCCGAGATAGGAGTGAGAAAAGAAACAGAGAAGATCCATAGAAGAACCGAACGTTTCTTGATTTGTTGATATAGTAAATGCGAAAGCGTATTGTAGACGCTCATCCAAAGTATTGTCGAAAGGAACAATAGGCAAGTTGTATCCCCCTCGCTTAGCAATTTGCCGCGCAGCTACCGAAACGGACCACGTTCTATATCACGGTGTGCCTTACTGTTAAAATTCGGAGAACTTACGTTACTGAAAGAGTCAACAAAAATGTATCCTACTCCTACACTTGTCTCGGAAAAAGGCCCTGAAGATCAAATTGGTGAGATTAGAATTCGTACGGGAGCTTATCAAAATTTCACTACTGGCCATTAAAATTGCTACACCACGAAGATGACGTGCTACAGACGCGAAATGTAACCGACAGGAAGAAGATGCTGTGCTATCCAAATGATTAGCTTTTCAGAGCGTTCATACAAGGTTGGCGGCGGTAGTGACACCTACAACGTGCTGACATGAGGAAAGTTTCCAACCGATTTCTCATACACTAACTGCAGTAGACCGGCTTTGCCTGGTGAAACGTTGTTGTGATGCCTCGTGTAACGAGGAGAAATGCGTACCATCACGTTTCCGGCTTTGATAAAGGGCGGATTGTAGCCTATCGCGATTGCTGTTTATCGTATCGCGACATTGCTGCTCGCGTTGGTAGAGATCCAATGACTGTTAGCAGAATATAGAATCGGTGGATTCAGGAGGGTAATACGGAAGGCCGTGCTGGATCCCAACGGCCTCGTATCACTAGCAGTCGAGATGACAGGCATCTTATCCGCATTGTTGTAACGGATCGTGCAGCCACGTCTCGATCCCTGAGTCAACAGATAGGGACGTTTGCAAGACAACAACCATCTGCGCGAACAGTTCGGCGACGTTTGCAGCAGCGTGGACTATCAGCTCGCAGACCGGGGCTGCGGTTACCCTTGACGCTGCATCACAGACAGGAGCGCCTGCGATGGTGTACTCAACGACGAACCTGGATGCACGAATGGCAAAACGTCATTTTTTTCGGATGAATCCAGGTTCTGTTTGCAGCATCATGATGGTCGCATCCGTGTTTGGCGACATTTCGGTGAACGCACATTGGAAGCGTGTATTCGTCATCGCCATACTGGTGTATCACCCGGCGTGATGGTATGGGGTGCCATTGGTTACAGGCCTCGGTCACCTCTTGTTCGCATTGACGGCACTTTGAACAGTGGACGTTACATTTCAAATGTGTTACCACCCGTGGCTCTACCCTTCTGTCGATCCCTGCGAAGCCCTACATTTCAGCAGGATAATGCACGACGGCATGTTGCAGGTCCTGTACGGGCCTTTCTGGATACAGAAATGATCTCCAGATCTCTCATCAATTGAAAACGTCTGGTCAATGGTGGCCGAGCAACTGGCTCGTCACAATACGCCAGTCACTACTCTTGATGAACTGTGGTATCGTGTTGAAGCTGCATTGGCAGCTGTACCTGTACACGCCATCCAAGCTGTGTTTGACTCAATGCTCAGGCGTATCAAGGCTGTTATTACGGTCAGAGATGGTTGTTCTGGGTACTGATTTCTCAGCATCTATGCACCAAAATTGCGTGAAAATGTAATCACATGTCAGTTCTAGTATAATATATTTGTCCAATGAATACCCGTTTATCATCTGCTTTTTTTCTTGGTGTATCAATTTTAATGGCCATTAGTGTAGTTCTTTCCGTGCTCAATTCACGAAAGGAGGGATGTGAAATGGTTCAAATGGCTCTGAGCACTATGGGACTCAACTGCTGAGGTCATTAGTCCCCTAGAACTTAGAACTAGTTAAACCTAACTAACCTAAGGACATCACAAACATCCATGCCCGAGGCAGGATTCGAACCTGCGACCGTAGCGGTCTTGCGGTTCCAGACTGCAGCGCCTTGAACCGCACGGCCACTTCGGCCGGCCGGAGGGATGTGACACTGGTACAGAATGAACCCTCCGCTGCACACCTAAGGTGGCTTCGTGAAGTGTAGGTGTTGATTTACAGGTAAATCACTGCGGTGTATATAAATAAAATAAGAATTTTTTTTTATAAAAAAGGATCCGAACGACGAAGGCCGGATAAACAGACTGTGTACATACTGTGCAATGCCGAATTTTGTCGTCGAACAATTTATAATCGATTCAGCTATTACCCCACTGCAGCGAAGGCAGACTCCCGCTGTGCACAATTGAGCGCTGCAGTTAGATCGTAAAAAGCTGGCACGTCAATGGCTGATGGCTGTCCGAGTAGCCGCAGACTGCTTTCTCCGTAATTAAAGGCGGCAACAAAGCGCGGGCCGGCGGCAGCTTTCGAATTAATTACCAGCCGCGAAGAGAATGCAGCGTGTTGTGCGCGGCGCTAATCTGGCGCCAGGTACCACCACTGGCGCCACTGCCACAGGCTGAAAGGCAGGGCCGAGCGCGCGCGAGCCGTGCCTGCTGTCGCCGGCCGCCAGGAATTTCATTACGGCCTCACTATGGCTCCATCGATTTCCCTTTAGGTGCTAACCGCCGTCGTGGCCACGCAGGAATCCACAAAAATGTCGACAGTGGAAAATTCTGCGCACTGGTTAAGACACTGGACGCGGAGCTTCCGAGACCCTACGCACAGATTTTTGGAATCGTGTCCTATACGTCGGGCGGTCATAAAGCTATAACTATCACTAAGAAAAATTTTTTAAAAATTGGAAAAACTTCGAGTGATTTGTGTGAAAGTAAGAAATAAAACAATTGAGAGAAATACACGGATCAAAAAGATTAAGGGAACATGGCTGGTCTTCTGCCAGACTCCATTGAACAGTAACTCTTGACTGGGTATGTTACTAGAAGCCAACCCGTTTAGCCGAGCGGTCTAATGCACGGCTTTCCGGAGTGGGAAGGAGCGCCTGGTCCCCAGCACGAATCCGCCCGGTGGACTTGTGTCGAGGTCCGGTGAACCGGCCAGTCTGTGGAGGGTTTTTAGGCGGTTCTCCGTCTACCTCGGCGAATGCGGGCTGGTTCCCCTTATTCCGCCTCAGTTACACTATGTCGGCGATTGCTGCGCAAACAAGTTCTCCACGTACGCGTACACTACTATTACTCTACCACGCAAACATGAGGTTACACTCGTCTGGTGTGAGACGTTTCCTGGGGGGGGAAGGGGGGGAGGGGGGGGGGTTAACCAGAGGCTGAACCGCACAATAACCCGGCGTTCGGTGTGGGGCAGCGGAGGGATGAAGTGGACTGCGGTAGTCGTCGTGGGGTTGTGGACCACTGCGGCTGCGGCGGGGACGGAGCCTCTCCGTCGTTTCTAGGTCCCCGATTAACATATAATACATACAATGTTACTAGGTTGTATCTTACCTATCAGAAGTTAAGTAAACAACAGAACATCATTACATCTTGTATCGTTCGCATGAAAGGAACCAAAAATGTCCTACAGGTGTCGAGAACAAAATGGAAGTAATCGTTCATACTGTCGTCCTTGATGCTTTTTATTGGATTTTGCGAGTTTCGATAGTGTGTAATACCCTCCGTGAACGTTGTCACTACCCTTACACCTTCGTAGTACGCTCTGTGTAAGTCTACGGAGGTCACCCTATGGTATCCGTCCCCATTCTTCAATGAGAGTCTGTAGTGAAACAGGACAATCACGAACACGTCTGTCAAACACGTCCCACTTATGCTTGATGGGGCTTATGTCGGGGCTCACCACCGGCCATTGCATTAATTCAATGTCCTGGCTTCGCAATACATCCTTACTGAAGCCCGCCGCATGGGCCACCATCGTAAGCAGCAGCCACCACATTGTCCAACAGAAGCTGTTCGATGTACAGCCTGGTGGTAAGGCGACCGTGGACAACGACAAAAACCGCATAGTTGTCAATATTGAACTCTCCCCAAAACATCACACAACCTTAGAAATTTAGCAGATACCGCTCACCACGGGTCTCAGCACACGAACACGCCCATTACCTTCCGTCAGAGGATATTTTGACTCGTCTGTTTCTCCAGTAACGAAGTTCCCAGTTGACATCGGAGCGGCAGAACTGAAGGCGAGTGGCGCGACGTTGTCGTGTCAAGCAGGGTACTCGAAAGGGGCCTTTGAGTCGTAAGGCGCTTTCTCGTAACCGGTTCATTAGTCTGATCGTACGTAGAAGCTCCAGTGGTCCTTCTGAGATCGGCTGGTAGTGATCTGGCGGTATTCGTACGACGCCGCAACGAAGTAACTACCAGATATCGGTCCTCACTTGCGGTTATAATACGTCGGCGACCTTGCCCGACTCGCTTTATGCGCTGATTTAGCTCCCTATAGCGTGTCCACAAGCTGTGGATTACACTCGAAGAGGTATTGGCACCTGCAGCAACACAACCGGAAGTCCATCCTTCCTGGGTCAAATAAACCGCCCTGGCAACTTGCACTGCATTAAGACGTCACACTGTAAGTACTGGATTGAATAAAACGTCTTCAAATGACAGCTGCCATCTGTGTACCTCAATATAACAAATGAATCCGTGATGAGCAGTACCTGCTAAATTTCGAAGGTTATGTAATGTTGTGGAGAGACTTCAGTATTTACAGTAAATATCACAGCCAATATATGGTGAATGATTTTAATTGTTGTCTACACTGAAATCGAAGATCTCAAGCTATGCAATAATCTCACAGGTACGGCCTGTATCAAAATAGATTTAACATACCGGACATTGCCATACGTGTTTCCCTAATTCCCGGCACTGAGGACATCGCCGCTTAGTCCCATAACCCCACTCAATCAATCAATCCCTTGATTCTTCTGAACACTGTATTTAACATCCCTTCATTTGCTGTATTTGTTTTCCAGCATCATTCAAAGCCACGTAAAATGTTTCTATAACATATTTTATTTCTTGCTATTATCAGATATTTCACAAAAGATTTTTCAATTGTTTGTATTTGAAAGATTTTTAAAAAGAAAAGAATGAAAAAAATTATCTTTCTGGCACGTTACTTATCATCCTAGCGTTTGCTGTTCTCAGAATGTCCTAAATTTAGCACTTGATTCAGAGAAAGCCAGTTCCGCCAATGCTCCGCCCTTTTATATCTCGTGTACGCGATACTTCGTCCATCTGTGTATGGTATACGCATATCACTATTCCATGACTTTTGTCACCTAATTGTATAACTTGTACAAGTGTAAACTGAAACTGCGGAAAAAGAGGCTGAAATACAAAGAGAACAATATAAATTAATTGCACACCTAATTCCATGTAGCAGTTCTGGGTCAAAAAAATCAAAAACCAGTCCCAGAACTTCCATATTACAAAGTCCAGTCAGTGGAATGAACTGCAGCTACACCAACCAAATGGTACAGATGGTGAGGTGCAGAGAAGGACTGGTACATCAACAAGGCGGTGCCTCTAATCACTGATGGTAAAAGTTATCTCGAGCTTCCAGTCGCGTCAAGTGGTGGTATATCCACGAGCTTTCGAATAAGCGCATCTTGACCTTATGACGCCGTTTTAAATGGCAGAAGATCACTCTTCCGAAAGCTCGCGGCTGCAAGTTCAAGAAAATTGTATTGTTTTACAGTGCCGTGAAAACGTGAATTGCCGGCCGGGGTGGCCGAGCGGTTCTAGGCGCTACAGTCTGGAACCACGCGACCGCTATGGTCGCGGGTTCGAATCCTGCCTCGGACATGGATGTGTGTGATGTCCTTAGGTTAGTTACGTTTAAGTAGTTCTAAGTTCTAGGGGACTGATGACCACAGATGTTAAGTCCCATAGTGCTCAGAGCCATTTGAAACATTTGAAAACCAGTTTACGGTAAATATTTTCAAATCCTCCACATTATTCTTCTTCTGTTTCCCATTAACCTCTTCTGCACATGGACCTTGTGTATGTTTGGTAGGGCTATGAAGACTATTTTTGGGTTTATGTAAAGCTTTTACGCATATCCGTCGCATAATTGTTGCCATGTCATTAGATCCAACTACGCAATGTGATTAATTTTAGCCGTGCGGGATTAGCCGAGCGGTCCAAGGCGCTGCAGTCCTGGACTGTGCGGCTGATCCCGGCGGAGGTTCGAGTCCTCCCTCGTGCATGGGTTGTGTGTTTGTCCTTAGGATAATTTAGGTTAAGTAGTGTGTAAGCTTGGGGACTGATGACCTTAGCAGTTAAGTCCCATAATATTTCACACACACTTGAACTTTTTTTTCTGATTAATTTTAGCACCTGCTCGTGAAATTACATTAATGTTCTAAGAAACCGTTTCCTTTCTTTGGTTAGGGTGTACCACTGTTGTGCGGATGATCATTTGATGTGTAGCGTAGTATTGCGACCAGATTATTATACATTAATATGAAAGGAAATGAGGGGAAAAAACACGAAGCTGAGATATAGCGTGCTACTCACGAGGAGGAGCAAGGACTTCGTATCGACACCCATCAGACTGATCAGCATCTTCTCTTTTTCGTTTGCCTTTGTTCCACGTGGGCACAGTGTCGACATCGTTATTAACGGATTTGGAATGGTTAATTTAAGGGAGTGCCGTATGACCTTTCTGTTGATACCTTGTTACAACCGATGTGGAATGCATGTACCCCAGTTGGCTACTCGTAGTGTTACTCATATTGCCGGCCAGAGTGGCCGAGCGGTTCCAGGCGCTACAGTCTGGAACCGCGCGACCACTACGTTCGCAGGTTCGAATCCTGTCTCGGGCATGGATGTGTTTGATGTCCTTAGGTTAGTTAGGTTTAAGTAGTTCTAAGTTCTAGGGGACTGATGACCTAAGATGTTAAGTACCATACTGCTCAGAGCTATTTGAACCATTTTGTTACTCATATTCAAACTGTGGTTACACGCTTCCCACCCATTGTAGGACAAAATTACGTCCATCATAAGCATTGGAACCTACTACATTGAAGTGTCTAAGTACTAACACACATTCCAAAGTTCGGCTATGGAGGCAAGTAGGTTGACTCTGCTTTGTTAGTAGGTCGTTCACCCCTTCATTTCTGGGTGCCCACCGCTTCATTCTTGATGCTGCTGTATGTACTGCCGTCCAGCACATCATCCAGGATCTGAACTCTCTTCCTCCCTCTCGTCTTCTTCCCTTCAATATATCATTCTATGAACATTTTTATAAGATTTTCCTTCTTTCCTAATATACGGCCTAGCCACATATTTTTACATTAACCGTCTCTGCTCTCCTACTCTTCTCGATATATCCTCATTTTGCACCCTATACCCCCAACTTACTTATCCATCCTCTGCCTCTTCTACATCTCAAAAGCTTCCGGCCTTGCTCTTTGTTTCTACCTCATACCTGACACTTCAGAAACATACAGGAGGACGCTTCATACAAAATACTTCATTAGTCGTTTCTGAGAACCTTTGTCTTTCCTTTTTGCATCAACAATCTTCTGACTGGTTTGATGCGGCCGCCACAAATTCCTCTCCTCTGATCTCTTCGAGTAGCACTTACACCGTACGTCCTCACTTATTTGTGGAATATATTCCAATCTCTGTCTTCCTCTACAGGTTTTGCCCTCTACGGCTACCTGTAGTACCAAGAAAGTTATTCCTTTGCGTCTTAAGTGTTTCCCGTATGTTTCTATGCAGAGAATCTCATTCCTTAACTTATCAATTCGCCTAATTTTCTACATTATTTTTGTAGCACCATATCTCACTCAGACGCTTAGATTCTTTTCTTTTCGGTTTTTCTCATAATCCATGATTCGCTACCATACAGTCCGTAGCTCCAAATGTATATTCTTAGACGTTTCTTCCTCAAGTTAAGGCCTATGATACTAGCAGAGTTCTTGTGGCCAGAAGTGCCCTTTTTGCCTGTGCTAACCTGTCTTTTAAGTCCCCCTTGCTTCGGTAATCGTGTGTTGTTTTGCTTCCAACGTATTAGAATTCCCTAACTTCGTCTACTCCGTTGTCATCAGGACTGATGTTGAGTTCCCTCGCTCATCTCACTGCAACTATTTCTCATTATTTGCTCCGTATTGAGGCCGAAAACTCTGTTACAAAACGCTTCTTTCGCCATTGCAACACCTGTTTTAATTTCCGTGTTGCGCTTTCCGTCGCTTTCTGTTCTACTCCTTTGGTATGAAAAGCTTTGCACACGTTCTAATGTTTCTTATTTCAGCATCATTTTTACCCTTCTGTTTCCTCCTAGTGCTATTACTTTTTCGTTGTAATGATTTTTATACCATATCCCTTCACTTGAGTTTATGTGACATTCAGTACTTTCCACAACTCTGTCCCATTTTTTTTTTTCTCGAAAGATCATCTCGTCTGCAAACCTCAAATACTTTAATATTCCCCTTCTTTCAGTTTTGATCACTTTTTCATCTAGTGATCAGTGCTCTGTCATTTTCTCTAAGCACTGACGGAGAAGGATAGGAGACAGCAACCTTGTCTTAATCATTTCCTTGTCGAGTCTGGTGGTCTAATGCTGGCAAGGGCGATCAGCGTATTCTGTCGGGAGACTGACCACCGTCTGTAATAAAAAATCTGCATGAAGTTCTCATCGATTGAATTTGTTACACATCTGCACAGAAAAAAGATAAAGCGCCAAAGCGTCTGTCTCTAAAGGGAGAGGAAGCACGATAGAATCCGTATCGGCCCACGAAAATTTTCAATCTGCCTTTTATCTAGACTTCACCTCTCAACGTTGCGAAGAGTTGCCAGAACCGACACGTTGTTCGGATTTCACGTTAAACTGTAAGCCTCCATTCCATATCTGGATAGCTGGGGTAAGATCGGGAGACACAGATCGCTGAAATGTGTCCAGTTGAGATACTTGCACCATGTCATTGAGCAACACGAAACTATTATTATTATTATTATTATTATTATTATTATTATCTCTTTTCCCTCGCTCCCCCTGACGCTTCTTAGTTTAAATATGAACGTCAGCGATGCTTGCTTTACCCCTCCATTCTCTTTTCTCTGATTATAGTTGCAAGCGTATCCGGGGCCATACCGTCAAATCTTTTTCCGGGCGTAAGAATCTCCCCTGAACTGCCCTCTCAGAATTTACTTGAGTCCTACACTACCTGTTCTGTCTGTATTCCTTCTAGAACCAAACAGTTTCTCAGCCAAATTCTTCTAGCATTACTTTTCCCAATCTTTCGGTCATGATTCGTAACTTCTGTTGCATGTGATATGGAGCTCACTGTCATGAACTTCCTGTATTTCTTGGACTCCTGTTTGTTCGGCACTGCAGTCATTACAGCTGTCAAAAAATCTGTTATGATTGGTGGTCCTATATACATGCATTACACTCACTTACAGTCTACAAATACAAATTTCGTTGCTACTCTCACATACCGTGAAGGAAAAGGGTCATTGTACACGGAGGAAGAACGCCGATCTCGACAGGCGTCTCAAGCCACTCCAGAGGATATGCTATACGATATTTACATTTCCGTTTGTGGTCCTTCTCATCGTCAACCGCATCACCCAAGAATTGACAGACTAACGCACACGAAATCGTAAGCCGGTTTCACTTTATTCCCATAGTTCAGGACATCGACGTGTCTTTGTTTAAATATACTCACTTTGCACTATTGTAACCTTATTTATCTAGTCCTTTGCCAAATTGTCGTCATCTACTTTCTGCCATTTTTCCTTCCTTTCCGTGAATAGTGCTACTCATTTCTCACTACTGGCACCTTCTCCACATTTTCCAGAGGGAGTAGCATTAAGTCAATCACATCCCTCCTCAAAAGGTAAAGGCAGTTCTGATGAAAGATAAACCAGTGCAGTGGTTCATTTCTGAAGAAGAAAATGAAGCAATAATTTTATGCCAGTATGTAGAAAAGCTGCTGTGGAATTTTCCCTGACCCACACAAGCAATGCACTCGCGAGAACTGGACGGGCGTAACGTGCATAGCATGCTGGCGTATCCAGCACGGCACACAAACTTTAATGGGCTCGTCAGTCAAAGAGGCGGCGTGGGCCTCGGCGGGCCGAGATGCTAATAATTTATGGGCTGGCCGCGCGCCGCGCTACCGCAGGCTGGCGTGGCGCCTCAGATGGCAGCACTGCAGTCGGGAAATCCCCGCCCACCCTGGAACTGGGAGCAGAGGAGAGAGAGAGAGAGAGCAACGACGCGCTGTTGTCTCGGGCCCGCGTTTCTGTTAACTTGATCTCTGTCGGCGGCACGCTGCGTTCTGCAACAAATCTGCCAAGCAGACAGCTCTTTAGGAAATGGACAAACTATCGTGTAATGGGCCTCATTATCACTGCATTACTAGTTTTTAGCATTGGTTGTATCATCCTGAGCAATATAAATCTGAGAGAGGCAATGGTAACGTAACAATACGAGGAAAAATATTTACACTCTCTCCATTCGTCTCTCTCCCTATTGGCTCTTCCTGATCTGTCTGTCGGAAGATTATTTGTTCCTCTTACGCGGATGCTGTTTCATAATTTTTTCCTTTGCGTTCATGAGGTGCAAACGCATTTTAACAAGTTTTTATTAAATCTCTTTCCTGTCTGTCTATCTTTTCAGTGCTATTGTTGCAGTTGATTTTAAACTAACTTCCTCATCAGGTTGAGACTTTAAATATTAAGCATACTTTATCTTAAAACTGGATGACAGTTCAAGATTAACTCGCTTTCTTGTCGGTCTGTTGGACTGGGGTGGGGGTTGTAACGTGCGCGTGCGGTACACAATACTCGTTAAAGCCCGTACTATAGTAAGTGAGCGGGGTTCATCTTATGAGAAAGGATTTTTGTATAGATATCGACCGTGTGTACCTGAATGGTGGCAAATCTGACTTACACCCACTCTGTAATAACAATGATATGTCAAGTAAGTTCGAAATGCAATTACACGTCAAAATGGACCAAAAGAAATACTAAAGAGGCCACCAATTTGATAATAATACGGTCGCCAGCCTAATTAGGCATTAACTGAGTTTCTTCCCTGTACAAGTTGGTATATATTCATGCAAAACAACACGTAGTAACACTGCATAATATAGTAGAATTTTAGAACCAGAAAATCTATTGAACTGATAGTTTCACGTTCTGTACTGATATAGAAAAACCATAAATACATAACACTACACTATAATGTATACTACAAAACTTCGTACTGTCTATTGATCTGATTAAAATCGGGCATAGGTTACCCTAGAAATAGCACTTTCGAGTCACACACAAAATGTCAATTTTGATAAAGATAAAACACTGATAAATTTTGGCTTTTATATTGGCTTTAACTTTTGCTGGTCAAATCAATTTAGAACACTTCAGAATTCAAATGAATAAAAAAAAAGGGGGGGGGCCACCCTGAAACTGTTATGATCACTGTATTAAAATAGTTGATTACTGAAATTATTATGCGTTCAAGATTTCCAGTATATGAGTTACTACGCTTTTTATCTTATTTACTAATCATTTAAATATCTTTATACCTGTCTCGAAATAATTAAACTTCATTATTATATCAATATTAAAGTTATCTTTCAACTTCATTAGACCTTCGTTATTCATTTACTGGTTCATTAACAAAACAGTTCTTTAAACACCATTCTAACATAGCTAGATCTGCAAGTAATTATTCTTAACACAAAATTTAATTTTTCATTTCGGGACACTCGGATTGCACAACATTTGGAAAGGACCCTGTCTAGGTTAGTTGTGAGGATAATTAAATGAGGGGAAAGTTCTGGTAAAATTTAGGTTATTATTGAACAGTTCACTCTATGGTCCGTACGAATACAGTACTAAAAGTTTCAACCTGCTTGTATCGATGTGGCGGTTGGCGAGCGGCGAGATGGCGAGGCACAGAGCACACATACAACCACAGCTATGGCTCTTGACGTATCGGCACTTTAATTCTTCTTAGCGTCGTAATACTTTTCCATTTAGTGCCTATGGAATTTTGCCATGGTGTGTGGGTGTAGGAACAGCATACCCGAGGCTCAGAGAAATTCCGTCTTCCAGGAGAGCCTCCTCGCTCCAGAATGTGTTGCTCAGACCAATGCCAAACTCCAACTTCTACTGAGCCCGTTGTGCCGTGCAGTGCCCGTGCGCATTTTCCCGCGCTCGCCTGCCATCCACCTCTTACCGCTCCTTTACGGACAGGGTATTCACCCGAGGTTTTGCATTCTACATATCGTAACACATTGCCTACGTATGGACCAGACGCACAGTTACAATTTTTAAACATCTTACAACAGTCTCAACATTTGTTACATTTCAAATCTATTACAATATTGCTTGACATTTGACATAAACGTTAATCTTCACGTTGAAACTTGTTTACAGTTTTATTAACACAATGACATGAAACAAAAAAGAAATGGAATCAGAACATCAATTATACTAGTTTAACGAAAAATCAGATGGAAAAAAAATATTTATATGTACAATAGTACAACGTCGTTGTTGTTACAGGGTGCGAGTAAAAAAAGTTTGGTACCGTCTGATATCTCGGCTGTCCTGTAGGAATGTTATTTTGTGCGGCCAGTAACAGAATGCATTCCAGATGGTATGCGAGCAGGTGTGCATGGCTGAGCAGAGAGAGTGGGCAATAAGAGTTGGATATAGGGAGGGGGCGGAGATGGTTTCAATATATGTGACATACACAAAGTGAAGCAGCAGGTAAAAAGCTAGTATATACTCGTATATTGACCAGTGGGGTGGATGGGGTGAAGTGTGGGTGAATAATGTGCACATTCACAATTTGGATGATCTATTAATTACAAACAAACATCTGACAAAAAGAAAGAAATTTTTAAAATGAGTTTTATCTGTCTAATAGCCAGCCAAAAGTTTGCACAATTACAAACCAACACAAATAGTTAATAACAATTTCAGGTGCAGAATGAAGAAATTATTTTAAAAGTAATAAATTGATTTTAAGAACCAACTACTATTTGACAGTTTAAGAAAATAGAATTAGGTTGTGAAATAAACTTAGACGACTGGGGTTAGTGGCCCAACGAAAGCACTATAGACAATTGCACAGCGTCATACTACAACAAATGATGCTACGAACTGCTTGGAGAGCCTCAACATGGAACCACATTCTATGCATAATTTCGGCTTGGCCATCATAGCAGAGTACATAAGACAATAACTTTCGTCATATGAAAAATAACAAGTATGTACCGCCATCAAACAACCATTACTATTGGTATCGCACCATTCTGGACCTATGCTTATTATTCCATCAGATTGCTCCACAACACTAGTTATAATGAACCAAAGGTACTCAAAACTGCTCTCCAAATAACAACAACAAATTTTAAGTAAATTCTTCAATGTTATTATTAGGTACCATAATATGTTTGCTAACTCACACTAAGCAAGTTACAGTTTTTAGTAAACCGGAGCACACAGAATTTAAAACTATATCCCATGAAGTTACTGTCAAATGGAAATGCATTTATCTTCTAAAAGCTCTCAGCACGTGATTAAAGGAAATCAAATTACTAAAACAGCAACTTTTGAGATACTATCCGCACTATGTCCGCTAAACAATAAAGTTAAACTTACGTAGATTAGTGCCTTATTATGCTTCACGTCTTGTACAAGAATAATTACCGACTTCTAAATAGAGACACCACGTATAAGGACTGTATCAGTAATTTGTTTAACCGAGAAGTAGAATTCGTCAAGAAAATTCAAATGCAAAAATGATTCAAATGGCTCTGAGCACTATGGGAGTTAAAATCCGGTCATCAGTCCCCTAGACTTAGAACTGCTTAAACCTAACTAAGCTAAGGACAAGACCCACATCCATGCCCGAGGCAGGATTCGAACCTGCGACCGTAGCAGCAGCGCGGTTCCGGACTGAAGCGCCTAGAACCGCTCGGTCACAGCGGCCGGCGTCCCAGTACCGTAAGCACGGCAGAACACAACCACAACACGCTTACCATTGCCTCCTAGTCTAACGAGGTCCCATATTACAAGTGACTGTCGGAATATGCCGCTTCGCGGCTCACTACATACTATCCTGTCCACAACCTTCTGACACTGCTCTCGAGAGGTTTACAGGTGACGCCACTACAGAGAGACAAAGATCTTCATTACAATAAGAATGTACCTGTTAGTTGACAATAATATTATTGCACCTGGAAAAGACGGCGCTTCGGTCAGCTTATCGCGATTTTTTATCGTTATTTTTCACGAGGACACGCTAAACCACTTGATAGTACACGCACAACTCTCTCGATATAGGTTCACACCACGATAAATTTTCCTTAGTCACCACAATACATACTCACTGCAACGTCACCGCGTTTTTCTGATAACGGTCGCGGAACGTTGATTGATTAATTGATTTGGAAGGAGGGGACCAAGTAGCGTGGTCATCGCTCCCATCAGTTTAAGGAAGGATGGGGAAGGAAATCAGTCGTGTGCTTCCGAACGAACCATCCCGGCATTTGCCTAAGACGATTTAGGGAAATCACGGGAAACCTAAATCAGGATGGCCGGACGCGGGGTTGAACCGTCGTCCTCCCGAATGCCAGTCCAGTGCGCTAACCATTGCGCCACCTCACTCTGCGTCACGGGAGATCAAGTGCAATAATATAGTGGTCGGGTAATACAATCGGCACAATGTATAAATAATTGTCACCTAAATTTTTAAAATGCATTGAGAAATTTCAGACACACAAGACTAGAAAGCATAAAGTAATTATTTAAATAAAAATAAAATATAAATGTAATAGATTTTTAAATAGGACTAAAAAGTATACAATAATATCTCCTAGCCTCATACAGATTCCTAACCCCATGCAATTCGATATGAAAATTTGTGATCGTGAAATTTCGATATCTATGAAAATGCTTGTAACACTTATAACAATAAACGGCCGGCCGAGGCGGCCGAGCGATTCTAGGCGCTACAGTCTGGAATAGCGCGACCGCTGCGGTCGCAGGTTCGAATCCTGCCTCGGGCATGGATGTGTGTGATGTCCTTAGGTTAGTTAGATTTAAGTAGTTCTAAGTTCTAGGGACTGATGACCTTCGAAGTTAAGTCCCATAGTGCTCAGAGCCATTTGAACGACAAACGTGGAGCGCATGCAGTAGATAATAATTAGGAGTTGAACTACTCATGCATTAATTATATACTTCATGCGCTCCTGTCATAGCTATTAATATTTGACACACACTAATTTGGCGGACTATTTGTATGGAAATAGAAACCTGTATGGGGCTACGGGGAATTATTTTATATTTTTTAGTCCGATTTAAAAATGTGTTGTATTAAAAATTTATTGCTACTGTAAACATGCTACTAGTGAAGAGATGATGGCATGAGAAATGGCGTGACAACCGTGACTCAGATTATCAGAGATGCTTCTTACTGGAGAGTTACTAATCAATTAAAAGTAGACTGTGCGTCTCGTGGTTGTGTCTTGCTTTGTGTGCAACAAGTCTTCGGGTATTAGGTCCTCCGGCCATACCACATAGTAGAAGCTTTCTCTACATTTGAAAACCGTTAAGCGCAGGCTCCACGGGATTGGCCGAGCGGACGAAGGCGCTGAAGTCATGGACTGTGAGGCTGGTCCCGGCGGAGGTTCGAGTCCTCCCTTGGGCATGGGTGTGTGTGTTTGTCCTTAGGATAATTTTGGTTAAGTAGTGTGTAAGCTTAGAGACTGATGACCTTAGCAGTTAAGTCCCATAAGATTTCACACACATTTGAACATTTTTTTCCTTAAGCGCTACGAAAGTGTATATACTTTGTAAGAACAGATTTGTTTCTCTAACTTTACAAAAGTGCAGTTCACCGGTGTTTGCCACTTGGGCTCTGTTGTACTTACTTATATTTGTGAATCTACAAACCAGTGAGAAAGTTGCAGAAGTCGTTATACCTTTCGATCTCTGGAGAGGAAAATTTTGAGAGCTGAATTGTCTTATTGGCTGATATTGAAAAATCAGGTGGAAGTTACTTTCATGACGTGGTACTGCTACCACGGTGTTCGTTGGTTGGTTAAAACGAGTCACTGAGTTGTGTATCTTTCCCGGATGTGTTTGCGGTCACATCTCGATTACGGATTTCGTTACTGAACCAGTCTTCCACCATGACGACCCCATTTTTTAGAGACTGTACCGTACCACATAATCCATCTGATAGAATGAGTGAGGTATATGATCTGTAATGATTAAACGAAAGAGTATTATTTCCAGCAGCAATACTGGCCACATTTGACAGTTCTACTGTCATGCAGTTGTTGTCACTACAGTACACTCATTCAATCATGTTGATGTGGTTTTTTTTGTGATTTTTCAAAATTCTTTAGGTAGATGTTAGGTTAAATCCTTCAGAAACACTACCGCATATTTTCTCCCCCACATTTCTCTCCACTTGAATTAATGATCCGCTATGAGTCCAGAGGCGAAGGGAATTGATTTAACAAAGCTTTCTACGTTCTGTTGTGGTTCAAGGTGAGATCACTAAACGGAAGCTAAAGTTGTCACTAGTACCTTGACGTAACAGTCACTGCTCAACCATCGACAGGGTTTCATACGTTCCAAAATTTACTTTTTTTAGCGTTCTTGGTGCACTATATATCGTAAAACGTGAAAAACGTACTCTTCGTTTCTGACGGTCGAGCTACCCTCTGTGGAGGCTGCACAAGAAAGTAATAGACGAATCACTCACAAAAAAATGTTGTGGTCTACTTCAGGACACTTGCTGACAGAAGTACGGCAGAGCACATCGTTTATTTAATGTCTTTACGCTATTAGAGAGAGTTCCAGTTCTATAGTTCTACTAAACTCATTTTATTCTGCGTTGCAGTAACATCACTATTATTCTTAGCCACTTACATTCCCTGATGGTCCTGATCTTATTCCATTCTCATTAACAGTACACTTCGTTCCAAGCATAGTGCAACTTTGTGTCTACTTGCGCAAACTCACGGAGAACTTCTAAACACAGATATCGCACAAACAGGTAGCATATCTGCAATGGTGGTAGTGTCAATACTTTGATCGCTCTTAGTGGAAACTACTTTAGTGTTTTATGGCGTAGCGCTACTAACAACAAAAAGCATACCAGAAAGAAAAGTACTCCAATCGTAGCACAAAACAGGCGAATATGTCCTCGGCAGAGATAGGAATATAAAAGGAGGAAACTAGCTTTTCGACTTATCTCGAAGCTTCAAAGACATTTGACTCAGAACATCTTGCCATATTCGCGCTCTTTTGTTCTTAGTGTTAATTCCCACGTCATGAAACATAATGCATGATGTCAAGTGGAGCAACGTGATACATTATGTCATGTCTTATAAAACGACACATGCCATCATGTCATCCAACATGGTACTTATCATGTCACGCAGTATGACACAACGTGTCATTAAAGGTTGTCTAGCATGCCCCGCCGCCCCCTCCCCCATGGAGTATTTCCTATCATATATGCACCCACGCCCGGATACTTTACAATTGTAGATGCATCACATTTTCTAGAGGGACATAAAATTTGTGTCTGTTATTACACTACTTACCATATATGTAACAGGGTGTGAGTCTAAGAACTCGCTGTGACGGGAACTAGGGTTAATTCATAAGAGAGATCGAATATGTCAAAATCGTTTGATTTAAATGTTTCTGAAGCTGCCAGATAAATCGAAAAGCTTGTTCTCTTCTTTTAGATCCCTAACTCTGCCCATGACATATTCGCCTTTTTTGTGCTAGATAGGAGCATTTTCTATTCTGGTTCCCAACTTTTACTCTATCATAATTTCGACATTAGATTGCCATAACTTAGCAACCGATGAAAATTGTTGTTGAATCGGGGGAGAACCGATCTGGTATAGGATTTTTACTGTCTTTCGAATCATATTCCTCATGTCGAGGCAACGGATAAATCTTTCATGAAACAACAGGACAACCATTAATTACACATATTTATCTACTTTAGAACAAAATTTGAGCCTAAAAGATTTTTTCGTCCTTAAAAGTCGAATAGAGCTAAATTTTTCAAAGATAATTTTCAAGTATATCGTAAGAATCCTTTTTTTTTTAATTTATTTGATTCATTTTAAACCACTTCCGCGCATTCATTTCTCGTAAGAAAGAACTTTAAGTGCTACATTTACTGCGAGTTTAAAACCTCTTATTTCGTAGCAGACAAATATTATTCGGTAATGAATTTCATTTTCGTGTTGTGCACTCATCCACCACCGTGAAAAGTTTGAACCGATTCGTAGAAGTATAGAAATGGCGCACTTCAGAAACCTCCCAGGAAAACGTGTGTTTTGTACGTAAAATCCAAACGAAAGAAGATTTTTTCAAATATTTAAAACTCGTCTTAGGCCAACGTTCGATAAACAGCCGTTTGACCAAATTTGATCCATTAGTCTCTCTCCAGTCTGGAGTTGTTTAAGGATGACTGTTTTTACTCTTAAAATCCGAGCAAGGGAGAATGTTTTTGGAAATAAATTCCTAGCGGTACACCTGCAAATGGTGGCATTAACTGAACATTAATTTCAGGCCAATTAAGATCTCTTGAAAAAGTAATTAATCGATTCACACAATTTGTTAAGGCGCTAGCTGCTATCCGTCGTTCAGGCCTTGCTTAATATACCACAACATAGCCACATATGACAGACGTTCGAACTGCTGTACAAACGGTCGCTAGGTCGGGGTGAACAAAAATTTTTGACCCCATGTTCCCAGCTCAAGTGTGAATTGAGTACTAAGTCCCTCCCCAAACTGCGATTCTATGCACGGCTTTTTCAGATATATTTGTTACAGAGCTTCCTCGCTGTAAATATTTGTGGTACCTTCCAGAAAATTGAAGACGACAGTTGAAAGACTGGCTACAAGACTTGCAATGACACATTAATTTCGTGAATATAATTCTCGTGCATAACTCAGAAACACGTTAGTTCACTTTTTCTGTCACAACTTTCTGATAGGAGCAAAAATATGTGTATTTATCTGTTTGCAGATTGAGTAAATTTCATATCATGGCCCTGTGTGAGAAACGTATTCTAAAAGTTTAAGTAGCGTGTATCGGAGACGGGAGTGGGTACCAGCACGATATTAACGTACTTGGATGTGCGAAACCACCTAAAATCCATATCCAGGCTGTCAAGCTTACCAATCTTCGTCGCCAGTCCGCGAGACGGTTTCGATCTGAGGCAGTTTTGTCTCCCCGAATCACGGAAACCGTGCGTTAACGCGCTCGGATATCCGGGAGGGTCAGCAGCAAGTCAGTGACAAGTATTTAACATAGGGAAAAACGCAATTATTGCCGGACACGTTACTATTTTCAGCGCGGTATTGTGCCTAGGTAGCGAGCGCTTATTTAATTCAGTAGCGATGTCCATTTGCGCTGATGCGGAGTATTTCCAGCCGTCCTATGAACATCCGGCTAATGGATCTCCGCTGTGAATGGTAATAATGGATTAGCAACCAAGCTTTGTCGCATACCATGACCCGCACGGGATTTCTCTGCGTTTACACTCACGTCGCATAGCGCTGTGTGATGTTCTCACATCCGACACTATATACGTAATGAGAACACACCACATACTTAATTGCACTGTGGTTAATGAAGGTTTCTCACTATGCACACTGAATGCTTTCTAACCACGACCAATTTTAAAGTTTGTAAGCTGTTAGGGTGAGATGCTTCTGAGAGAATACCGAAAAAATATAAGCTCATTTGCCCATTGATTATTTCAGCAGTGTCTCAAAACTGAGCAATAAAATAATCACGCTCCTGCCTCTATTTCACTGTGCCCCCTTCTCATTGTTACATGGCTGTATTTTCACAGTTAAGATTTACTTAATTTCAGGGAACCCGGAATTCTCTTTGTTAACATTAACAATTTATTATCTTAAGTGAATTATAATTTATCTCGTTTGACATAATCAGACTGTGAAATCTCATCTCTCATCAAGGTACACTATGTGGCATGACCGGAAAATTTATATAATTTACGCAACTAACGGGACTTCT
Source organism: Schistocerca cancellata (assembly GCF_023864275.1). NCBI lineage: Eukaryota > Metazoa > Arthropoda > Insecta > Orthoptera > Acrididae > Schistocerca > Schistocerca cancellata. The sequence continues at coordinate 319,141,495 of NC_064630.1, read as the reverse complement.
ATTAAATTTTCAAGACGATTGTGTAGACTTGTTTATAATAAAGAGGCGCAAACACTTATTACACGTTTGTAGCTGAGTGAAATAAATCAGACGTGATGACTGGGTGTTGTGTGGTGTCGTTAGGTTAGTTAGATTTAAGTAGTTCTAATTTTTAGGGGACTGATGACCATAGCTGTTAAGTCCCATAGTGCTCAGAGCCATTTGAACCATTTGAAATAAATCAGAACATTTACTGCCTCAAAATCCTTACGTGAACCAAAATTACTTGACAGTTTGAGGCTTTAAACTCGGTAACAGAAGTGATGTGTTCAGGATAAACTGAGATTTTCACATATGTGATAGCAAAGCACAGTATGACGGTGATGTGTTAAGCGCGTTAGTCAGGTTCAGAACTTCAGCCATCTTTCTTTTCCACTATCCCTTTCGAAGCTACATATGATGCATTTTTTCTTGATATCAGCTGGTACTGTTTCTTTCGGTGGTCCATTATTACTTTTAGTGCACCGTTTATTATGCAGTCACTCCGCATCCTGAGTCCCATCGATTTTCCTTTTCTTTTTCTCTTATTTCACATTCACTCTGTGTAGCACAACTGCATTCCTTGTTTTAGCTGTACATTTCACACCCGCCATTCTTCTCTAAATCCACAGCTCAAAAGCCTCTATGAATTTCTTCTCTCCCCGCTACAGCGCTCATAAGGGAAACATTCCATACAAAACACGTCATTGATCTTTTCCTTAAATTGCTATTTAATGGCCCAGAGAAAATACTCCTTCTTTTGCAATATCACTCGTCTGCTTGTTTTTTAAATTTTGTTTTAATTTTTTTTCACGTCATGTTGCTGGTTTCTTGCTTATACCCGAAGCTATCGATGTTCCACTACCTAATACAAATTTTTACTTTTGCCGTCCATCAATGCCTTTTGACGTCATAGCTCTAGTTTTTACCCCACATTCATCTTCATCCGATATCCGTCACAGCTGGTGCTTGGTTCTTTTAATGTATTGTTAACTATCTTTTCAGTTAGTAATAAATTATACAGCGTGTCATCAGTAAGTCATCTACATTGGACTGATTCTCGTAGCTGATATTGCAACACCTCTCATTTTTTGAAAGCTATTTCCAACTAAGTCGTACAAATAGCTGCTAAAAAGAGAAAGTGAAAGACAACAGTTTCTATCCAAATTTTAATTACTTTTAAAGCCTAATTTTAATATGGTATAAATATTGGTTTTTGTAAAGTCAGCAGCTCTTGACAAGTATGTCAGCAGTTCATTTAGACACAATCAATCCTTCATTATTATAGCACAAGTATCGGTAATAGCCGGCCGCGGTGGTATCGCGGTTCTAGCCGCTCAGTCCCGAACCGCGCGGCTGCTGCGGTTGCAGGTTCGAATCCTGCCTCGGGCATGGATGTGTGTGATGTCCTTAGGTTAGTTAGGTTTAAGTAGTTCTAAGTTCTAGGGGACTGATGACCACAGATGTTGAGTCCCATAGTGCTCAGAGCCATTTGAACTATTTTTTATCGGTAATATAGGCGAGAATTGCCAATTGTGTCTCAGAGAACTACGGGTACCATAGTTTCTCCTGGCTTGCATCGATCGTGTCTCCAACTACCATCATAAACTTAGGGAATCTGCAAAATTGTACACATACCAACCAACGACTAGCTTATGAAACGTATGACTTCTTTAGATTGAAAATTTACCGTAGTGGCGCGCGGTATTTTTCCCCGTGAATATCATCATTTTGATGAAGAAAGTATAAAAATATTTAATTCTGCGACCGATAGGACATATGACAAAGTAGGTTATGTGTTCCGCGACTGCGTTGTGCCACTGCCGTTAACGCAGAAGCTAGCCGATACTGGAAATAGCCAGTGCACCACGGTATTAATTGATCGAAAGACACTACGTCACAGGAGTCCATGAGTTCGCTTTCGAGACAAGGAAAATATTTTACCCTTGTACAGGAAAATTATTATTACGAAATTCTTTTTTGTAAAAATAATACGACCTTATCGTCATCATTTGGAGCTGTTCCCTCAGAATGACGGTTGTTAAGCATTTAAAAAATCAGATAAAACAGTGGTTTTCTTCGTAACGTACAGAACACTAAACAGTCTCTTGTAATATTACGTGATCGTTATTGCAGAAGATTTATTTCGTAACCTTTGGCATAAGCTTTGATGCAAACCATCCCGGTAAATGTGATGCTGATAATTAATAAGAAGTGCAGTTTTATAATGTTCTTTCGGTCTGTTACTTCTCTAATTTCGGGCAATTAACTCTCTCACATTTTATAATCGCTTCAGGAAATTATTCAATTGTCGTATTAGCTAGTTATAGGTCGCATGTTTGATAAAAGGATTTTCCTTTTTGGCGCGGTGGAGAAACACGTAAGATGGTTTACTAAATATCACACTATCTCATTCAACTTGATTAAATCTAATTGGAAACGAGAATCATGTTTGCCGACCGAAGTGGCCGTGCGGTTCTAGGCGCTGCAGTCTGGAACCGCGAGACCGCTACGGTCGCAGGTTCGAATCCTGTCTCGGGCATGGATGTGTGTGATGTCCTTAGGTTAGTTAGGTTTACTGGTTCTAAGTTCTAGGGGACTAATGACCTCAAAAGTTGAGTCCCACAGTGCTCAGAGCCATTTGAACCATTTTTTTGAGAACCATGTTTCAGTTGAAGCAATTAAGAGCGTAATGAAAACAAACCGTCTGGTGCGAAACGCCCACAGTGCTGCAGAGACACAGTTCACAGTGTCCTATGTGTGCTTTTAGACTCTTTGTGCCGGAGAAGTCCCACCTCACCCGTTTGCAAGGGAATGTAAAAGCAAACGACTCTATCCGTTCCGTTTCCATCGGGGGTCAACGTCTGCCAACGATGCGTGGTGACTCCATCAGCCCCTTTACCTCCCGAACTGTCGCAGTTCCACGTTGCCGATGTCAGAGATTTTTCGGCTGCACGTGCCCATTTCCACCCGAGCCACCAGGGAAATAAGTTTCTTTCTTATATCCTGTCGTCCTAAGTTCTGGCTGTCTTACATTTTTTCTGACTGTGTTCAACACATCATTCGTTTTCTTATCGTTCCCTGAAAATTTTATTTCATATGTTTCGTCATGTCTTTTACACATTTACACTGTTATAAAGCTATGTGTTATATCTGATTTCATAATGTCTGAACTACAAACGCACAACGTGTGGGACGTTCGATAAATTGTTAAGTTAGACCCACGAGGAAGTTAAATAAAGAAAATAAACTGGCAGTAAATCAATGGCTACAGTTCGGCATCAGAGTACTAAACGTAGTGAAAGACAAAGAACAGGAAAAATATAACTCCGAGAAGAATGGACACGAAAGTATCAATATGCGTTCAACAACTGAAAAATGGTCTACGAGTAAAGCGAGTGGATCGAAAAATTTGTAGCATTAAAATTTCACAAAATATTTGGTTTTTGAACGGCAGGCCCATACGGTTAACAAATGCTTCCGCTTCCTGTGAAATGGAGCATGATTATGTAACGTCAGGCGCGTAATGGGGCCCCTTAGGGATATGGCAGCAAGAGAGGGGAAGAAAACCAATGTGAACTCCGTGTGCACACCGGCGGGAGTCATTACAGATGTGGAAAGAGTCCTTCCGGATGCCATGAAAGGTACAGGGTGCAACCATCTGCAGGTGGTCGCTCATGTCGGCTCCAATGATGTGTGTCGCTATGGATCGGAGGAAATCCTCTCTGGCTTCCGGCGGCTATCTGATTTGGTGAAGACTGCCAGTCTCGCTAGCGGGATGAAAGCAGAGCTCACCATCTGCAGCATCGTCGACAGGACTGACTGCGGACCTTTGGTACAGAGCCGAGTGGAGGGTCTGAATCAGAGGCTGAGACGGTTCTGCGACCGTGTGGGATGCAGATTCCTCGACTTGCGCCATAGGGTGGTGGGGTTTCGGGTTCCGCTGGATAGGTCAGGAGTCCACTACACGCAACAAGCGGCTACACGGGTAGCAGGGGTTGTGTGGCGTGGGATGGGCGGTTTTTTAGGTTAGATGGCCTTGGGCAAGTACAGAAAGGGCAACAGCCTCAACGGGTGCGGGGCAAAGTCAGGACATGCGGTTACCAAGCAGCAATCGGTATTGTAATTGTAAACTGTCGAAGCTGCGTTGGTAAAGTACCGGAACTTCAAGCGCTGATAGAAAGCACCGAAGCTGAAATCGTTATAGGTACAGAAAGCTGGCTGAAGCCAGAGATAAATTCTGCCGAAATTTTTACAAAGGTACAGATGGTGTTTAGAAAGGATAGATTGCATGCAACCGGTGGTGGAGTGTTCGTTGCTGTTAGTAGTAGTTTATCCTGTAGTGAAGTGGAAGTGGATAGGTCCTGTGAATTATTATGGGTGGAGGTTACACTCAACAACCGAGCTAGGTTAATAATTGGCTCCTTTTACCGACCTCCCGACTCAGCAGCATTAGTGGCAGAACAACTAAGAGAAAATTTGGAATACATTTCACATAAATTTTCTCAGCATGTTATAGTCTTAGGTGGAGATTTCAATTTACTAGATATAGACTGGGACACTCAGATGTTTAGAACGGGTGGTAGGGACAGAGCATCGAGTGACATTATACTGAGTGCACTATCCGAAAATTACCTCGAGCATTTAAACCGAGAACCGACTCGTGGGGATAACATCTTGGACCTACTGATAACAAACAGACCCGAACTTTTCGACTCTGTATGTGCAGAACAGGGAATCAGTGATCATAAGGCCGTTGCAGCATACCTGAATATGGAAGTTAATAGGAATATAAAAAAGGGAGGAAGGTTTATCTGTTTAGCAAGAGTAATAGAAGGCAGATTTCAGACCACCTAACAGATCAAAACGAAAATTTCTGTTCCGGCACTGACAATGTTGAGTGTTTATGGAAAAAGTTCAAGGCAATCGTAAAATGCGTTTTAGACAGGTACGTGCCGAGTAAAACTGTGAGGGACGGGAAAAACCCACCGTGGTACAACAAAAAAGTTAGGAAACTACTGCGAAAGCAAAGAAAGCTTCACTCCAAGTTTAAACGCAGCCAAAACCTCTCAGACAAACAGAAGCTAAACGATTTCAAAGTTAGCGTAAGGAGGGCTATGCGTGAAGCGTTCAGTGAATTCGAAAGTAAAATTCTATGTACCGACTTGACAGAAAATCCTAGGAAGTTCTGGTCTTACGTTAAATCAGTGAGTGGCTCGAAACAGCATATCCAGACACTCCGGGATGATGAAGGCATTGTGAAACAGAGGATGACACGCGTAAAGCTGAAATACTAAACACCTTTTTCCAAAGCTGTTTCATAGAGGATGACCGCACTGCAGTTCCTTCTCTAAATCCTCGCACAAACGAAAAAATGGCTGACATCGAAATAAGTGTCCAAGGAATAGAAAAGCAACTGGAATCACTCAACAGAGGAAAGTCCACTGGACCTGACGGGATACCAATTCGATTCTACACAGAGTACGCGAAAGAACTTGCTCCCCTTCTAACATCCGTGTACCGCAAGTCTCTAGAGGAACGGAAGGTTCCAAATGATTGGAAAAGAGCACAGGTAGTCCCAGTCTTCAAGAAGGGTCGTCGAGCAGATGCGCAGAACTATAGACCTATATCTCTGACGTCGATCTGTTGTAGAATTTTAGAACATGTTTTTTGATCGAGTGTCATGTCGTTTTTCGAAACCCAGAATCTACTATGTAGGAATCAACATGGATTCCGGAAACAGCGATCGTGTGAGACCCAACTCGCTTTATTTGTTCATGAGACCCAGAAAATATTAGATACAGGCTCCCAGGTAGATGATATTTTTCTTGACTTCCGGAAGGCTTTCGATACAGTTCCGCACTGTCGCCTGATAAACAAAGTAAGAGCCTATGGAATATCAGACCAGCTGTGTGGCTGGATTGAAGAGTTTTTAGCAAACAGAACACAGCATGTTGTTATCAATGGAGAGACGTCTACAGACGTTAAAGTAACCTCTGGCGTGCCACAGGGGAGTGTTATGGGACCATTGCTTTTCACAATATATATAAATGACCTAGTAGATAGTGTCGGAAGTTCCATGCGGCTTTTCGCGGATGATGCTGTAGTATACAGAGAAGTTGCAGCATCAGAAAATTGTAGCGAAATGCAGGAAGATCTGCAGCGGATAGGCACTTGGTGCAGGGAGTGGCAACTGACCCTTAACATAGACAAATGTAATGTATTGCGAATACATAGAAAGAAGGATCCTTTATTGTATGATTATATGATAGCGGAACAAATACTGGCAGCAGTTACTTCTGTAAAATATCCGGGAGTATGCGTGCGGAACGATTTGAAGTGGAATGATCATATACAATTAATTGTTGGTAAGGCGGGTACCAGGTTGAGATTCATTGGGAGAGTCCTTAGAAAATGTAGTCCATCAACAAAGAAGGTGGCTTACAAAACACTCGTTCGACCTATACTTGAGTATTGCTCATCAGTGTGGGATCCGTACCAGATCGGGTTGACGGAGGAGATAGATAAGATCCAAAGAAGAGCGGCGCGTTTCGTCACAGGGTTATTTGGTAACCGTGATAGCGTTACGGAGATGTTGAACAAACTCAAGTGGCAGACTCTGCAAGAGAGGCGCTCTGCATCGCGGTGTAGCTTGCTCGCCAGGTTTCGAGAGGGTGCGTTTCTGGATGAGGTATCGAATATATTGCTTCCCCCTACTTATACCTCCCGTGGAGATCACGAATATAAAATTAGAGAGATTAGAGCGCGCACGGAGGCTTTGCGGCAGTCGTTCTTCCCGCGAACCATACGCGACTGGCACGTAGAGTGCCCTCCGCCACACACCGTTGGGTGGCTTGCGGTGTATAAATGTAGATGTAGATCGTATGTAACGGAAGCGTTACTTATTTCACAAGATGAAGCAAATACGGAGGACAATAACTCTGTTGGTTAATATACCAGGGCGCGCTGATAGTTAATGCCTCCATAATTTGTAGGTGAAAGCTCTTAAAGTATTATAAATAAAAGAACGTTATTAACATTCTAAATTTTTGTTCTTCATGTCTACATATTTGCAGCATTCTCGTCGCTCGAGGGATCCGAATTGTAGCGTGTAACATGGCGGTCTGTTCAAATGAATCAAATGGCTCTGAGGACTATGGAACTTAACGTCTGAGGTCATCAGTCCCCTATAACTTAGAACTACTTAAACCTAGCTAACCTAAGGACATCACACACATCTATGCCCGAGGCAGGATTCGAACCTGGGACCGTAGCGGTCGCGCGGTTCCAGACTGTAGCGCCTAGAACCGCTCTGCCACTCTGGCCGGCCATGGAGGTCTGTAATGTAACTATGTTGATGCGTGAGAAACACCGAGCTGTAATAGAGTTTCGAATTCGAAGATTTCGTCCACACATGGAGCACACTCTCCTTAAGCACGACAATGCCAAAGTAGACATATGCAATAATCCGAGCCCTTGAGTGCACTATCATCGACCATCCTACGTACAGTCCCCATTTGGATCTGTTCGATTTTCATCTTATTTCCAATATTTAAAGAACATCTTCGAGGACTTCACTTTGATAGTGACGAAGCGGTGCAAGACGTGTGGTGGTCGTTCCGTCAAAAAGGTCAAACAGTACACAATGGTGGTATCAACGAACTGGTGTCTCGTTAGGAGAAATGTGTTAGTCGCAATGGTCACTGTTGAGAAATAAAATTGTAGACATGAAGAATAAAGATGTATAATGTTAGAAATGTTTGTTCTATTCATAAATCTGTAAGAGTTTTCACATAAAAATTTTGGAGGCATTACTTTTCAGCCCACCCTCGTAGAAAAGCGCAAAAGATGAGAAGGTGTTTGGTGACATATTTGTGAGTAAACTTTAATTTAGCTATCATGTCTTCCGGAATTGACAATAGATTAGCTAATTACACGTTTTCACATATAGCATCCGGAAATTTTGTCAATGTTTAGTCGACATTTTGTAGCAAACTTCGCAATAATTACTTTGTCATAATGTTGGCTGAGAGTGATTATGAACTGTAGACGTCACAGATCTGTTTACATAGGGATTTTTCAGTGAATATTTCTTCGTGTATAGACTGTCTGCTAAGAGTTTACTAGTCAGATTGGTTGTGTAGTTGCAGAGGAGGCTGAGGGAGACGCTAACAGCCATCGAAGATGTCTTTTACAAACTTGAAGACAAGCGGGCAGAGAAAAAATACTTTCTTTGGCAACAGCACGTAAACTTGATCTTCACTGGGAGAGTTGCAAGACCTGAGTGTATGGGCTAGAACGAGATATACTTATCAGGATTATTTAAAATAGTTAGTTTAGCATGAATTCAGAAAATTTTTCTGAGCTTTCCGAGGCAGGTGCAGAAATGCCTTCTCAGGCGATATAGCGTAGGTCACAAAAAGTTTATTTCTACATAATCCTGAGGTTCAAATATTGTGCTCAATTGATAACCGAAACTTCTTGAGTGACGGAGGGATTCTTACACTTACGTGCCAAATATACAGGGCGTTAAAAAAGATACGGCCAAACTTTCAGGAAACATTCCTCACACACAAATAAAGAAAAGATGTTATGTGTACATGTGTCCGGAAACGTTTAATTTCCATGTTAGAGTTCATTTTAGTTTCGTCAGTATTTACTGTACTTCCTCGATTCACCGCCAGTTGGCCCAATTGAAGGAAGGTAATGTTGATTTCGGTACTTGTGTTGACATGCGACTCATTGCTCTACAGTACTAGCATCAAGCACATCAGTACGTAGCATCAACAGGTTAGTGTTCATCACGAACGTGGTTTTGCAGACAGTGCAATGTTTACAAATGCGGAGTTGGCAGATGCCCATTTGATGTATGGATGAGCACGGGGCAATAGCCGTGGCGCGGTACGTTTGTATCGAGACAGATTTCCAGAACGAAGGTGTCCCGACAGAAAGAAGTTCGAAGCAATTGATCGGCGTCTTAGGGAGCACGGAACATTCCGGCCTATGACTCGCGACTGGGGAAGACCTAGAACGACGAGGACACCTGCAATGGACGAGGCAATTCTTTGTGCAGTTGACGATAACCCTAATGTCAGCGTCAGATAAATTGCTGCTGTACAAGGTAACGTTGACCACGTCACTGTATGGAGAGTGCTAAAGGAGAACCAGTTGTTTCCGTACCATGTACAGCGTGTGCAGGCACTACCAGCAGGTGATTGGCCTCCACGGGTACACTTCTGCGAATGGTTCATCAAACTATGTGTCAATCCTCATTTCAGTGCAAATGTACTCTTTACGGATGAGGCTTCATTCCAACGTGATCAAATTGTAAATTTTCACAATCAACATGTGTGGGCTGACCAGAATCCGCACGCAATTGTGCAATCACGTCATCAACACAGATTTTCTGTGACCGTTTGGGCAGGCATTGTTGGTGATGTCTTGACTGGGCCCCATGTTCTTCCACCTACGCTCAATGGAGCACGTTACCATGATTTCATACGGGATACTATACCTGTGCTGCTAGAACATGTGCCTTTACAAGTGCGACACAACATGTGGTTCATGCACGATGGAGCTCCTGCACATTTCAGTCGAAGTGTTCGTACGCTTCTCAACAACAGATTCGGTGACCGATGGATTGGTAGAGGCGGACCAATTCCATGGCCTCCACGCTCTCCTGACGTCAACCCTCTTGACTTTCATTTATGGGGGCCTTTGAAAGCTCTTGTCTACGCTACCCCGGTACCATATGTAGAGACTCTTCGTGCTCGTATTGTGGACGGCTGTGATACAATACGCCATGCTCCAGGGCTGCATCAGCGCATCAGGGATTCCATGCGACGGAGGGTGGATGCATGTATCCTCGCTAACGGAGGACATTTTGAACATTTCCTGCAACAAAGTGTTTGAAGTCACGCTGGTACGTTCTGTTGCTGTGTGTTTCCATTCCATGATTAATGTGATTTGAAGAGAAGTAATAAAATGAGCTCTAACAAGGAAAGTAAGCGTTTGCGGACACATGTCCACGTAACATATTTTCTTTCTTTGTGTGTGAGGAATGTTTCCTGAACGTTTGGCCGTATCTTTTTGTAACACACTATATTTACTCACTCATGGTAAATGGTAGAAGATGGTAGAAGAGTCAATTCTGCAAGGACATAAAATTCAGGGGCTACAACATATATATAACCATAACTCTACAGGGTTTTAAATGTAAATACCGCATAATTATTTATCTTCATATTAAACGGATGTAAATTTTGACTGTGTAAAAACAGCTAGTAGTAGACTTAATTCAAAAGCCAACATCGCTTAAATACTATTTCCTGGATAACCGGTTTCAACACACTAAAGGTGCCATCATCAGATCTGTGAAGATATAACATGACAGGTTTGAGGGAGGGCTTACATGAGTTACACTATATACATTACTATTGGTGCAGTATCACATATCTGAATGTTGATTAACATTTACAAACTATTTGGATATAATGATACATGAGGCAGACAACCTGATACAAAATCGTTGTCACAAAAATTAAGAAATATCCGAGCATAATACATACACAACACCCATCATGGTGTGTGAATAGGCCGCACAGGATTTATAGAGCACTGCATCAAATACGTCATCTACTATGCTTGGAAACCACCTATAGAATACAGCAATTTTTTTGGATAATGCCTTTGCTTCAGATGTTTATACTCTGTAAGTGACGTACTTTATAATAAATATAGTATGTATAGTAGGTGTAGTATGCATAGTATGTACAGTAAGTTGATGCGAAAGTGTTCTTTGTGTTGTGTCTAGACAAGACAGTCTAGACACAAGGTGAGGTTACCGAAAGGGCACGCGTCAACTCACGCCGACTGGCGTGAATTCTGGAACAGGATACGTAATTAATGCTATAAAGAAAAGTACGTATCGTCTGTTTACTTAACTTTAATTCATCCTTGTGGTACATCGCTCTTGACTATACAAATGACACTCTCTCCAGACATGGTTAATGGCGCCTTGCTAGGTCGTAGCCATGGACTTAGCTGAAGGCTATTCTAACTGTCTCTCGGCAAATGAGAGAAAGGCTTCGTCAGTGTAGTCGCTAGCAAAGTCGTCGTACAACTGGGCGAGTGCTAGTACGTCTTTCTAGACCTGCCATGTGGTGGCGCTAGGTCTGCAATTACTGACAGTGGCGACACGCGGGTCCGACATGTACTAATGGACCGTGGCCGATTTAAAGCTACCACCTAGCAAGTGTGGTGTCTGGCGGTGACACCACACTTTGCATGGGTATTTGATAAGCAGTAATAGTTAAGTTGTATCGTAGCAGTAATGAGTGGTTATACCGTGGGACTGTGTGTGAACTGCTTGGACAGCGCTATCTGGTGGCCGGTTGTGAACCACTGGAATCGGTTTTACATATCTCATGGAAAAGAATTACCAGGAGAGCAGTTGTTTCTTAATTTTTGTGACAATGATTTTATATCAGCTGGTCTGCCTCATTTATCGTTGTATCCAAATAGTTTATAAATGCTAATCTGCATGTGAGACTGCACTAATAGTAATGTATATAGTGTAACTCATGTAATCCCTCCCTCCCTCACACCTACGTCGCCGGATGAAATACTACAGTGTGAAACATCCCCTTAGAAAAATTAAGAATGACATTGCTGGTAAACCTTTTACGTTATTTGATTTTCAAACAGCTGAGCAAAACTGAACGTACTCAGACGTTTCTCTCTTTACTTATTCTGATCAACAGTAAACTGACAAACAATATTTTTTTTAGGGCAACGCAATCTGACTTTCAATAATCCCTACAAAGCCCGCCCGGTTGGCCGTGCTGTCTAACGCACGACTTTCTGGGAGGGAAGGAGCGCCTGGTTCCCGGCACGAATCCTCTCGGCGGTATTGTGTCGAGGTCCGTTGAACCGGCCAGTCTGTGGATGGTTTTTAGGCGGTTTCCCATCTGCCTCGGCGAATGCGGTCTGGTTCCCCTTATTCCGCCTCAGTTACACTATGTCGGCGATTGCTGCGCAAAAAAGTTCTCCACGTACGCGTACACCACCATTACTCTACCACGCAAACATAGGGGTTACACTCGTCTGGTGTGAGACGTTCCCTTGGGGGTTCACCGGGGGCCGAACCGCACAATAACCCTGGGTTCAGTGTGGGGCGGCGGATGGGTGAAGTGGACTGCGGTAGTCGTCGTGGGGTTGTGGACCACTGCGACTGCGGCGGGGTCGGAGCCTCTCCGTCGTTTCTAGGTCCCCGGTTTATATACAATACAATACAATCACTACAAAATAATGACCCTGACTAACAATAACCTATACCTTTCATGAATCACTTACCTCACAGAAATCTTCGTTACTCAAACTACTGCAATTCAGCGCGCGGCAATACTGCCAGCTAAATAAATGATTTTAACTACTAAAGGCACTAACTACTGATAGGCATACTTAGCAAATGAAAGATTTTGATTGAGAACAAACAGTGTATTTACCTTAATACTGTTCAAAAGTCATATATGTATATCAGTTCATGACATCCAGTCTTACAAATTTCCTTTTTCTGACAGACACACGTCCAGACCGTCAGAGTGCCCATGCAACGTTATGCCTCCGCACACACCTGGACCACCAAAACGATCATGTTCGATGAAACTGGACGTTCCGTCATATGGCAAAGGCAGGAACACTTAATGGACCAAGAACGTTGTTGAACATGATAGTTTTGGTGGTTGAGGCGTTACGGTGTGTGGAGGCATAATGTTGCACGGGCGTGCTGACCTCCAAATCTTTTAACACTGCACACTCACCCATCAACATTATTGTTGCACCGTACTGCTTCCCCATGTGCGTTTTTTTTTCCAGTGCTGCATTCGGCTCTGACTTCATTTAGGTGGATGATAATGCACGATTGCATCTAACTGCGCAATTGGAGCCGCTGTTGGAACGAGAGGATATTCGTCGAACAGACTGGCCTGCACGCTCCCCCGTCTTAAACCCCATCGAGTGGGTGTGGAATGCGTTGGAGAGACGTATCGCATCATATCCAAAGGCACCAACAACCACCCCGCTGGTGTTACTCGCCTTGGTGGTGGAATGGAATGCCCTATCACAGGAACTCCTTGCAGCCTCGTGGCCAACATGGGAGCAAGTTCCAGAGCATGCGTTGTCGTCCCTAGTGATCACACACCCTATTGAGAACCGCATTCCAGCTTCTGTAACGGCCAGGGGACCATCGTAAATTACAGTGACTTCAATGGAATTACTGTCTTTGAATGAAAGCATCATTTCTGTTCGCCTTACAGCGTACTTCTTTATGTCACCTTCTGTATTACAGTGTGGCTGTTCTTTCAACGTATGGCCCGTTTCGTGGAGGTATGTTACTTGTCAATGACACATGATGCAAAAGGTACTTCTGCCTGAAGTTTTGCACACCAGGGTATTAGTTGTCCATTTAAAAGTGCACATTGGTCGGTTTGTAGAGTTGTTAATGGTGTAGAACTGGTCTTTTCAGTGAAGTGATGTGTGTTTGTGTGTGTGTGTGTTTGTGTGTGTGTGTGTGCTACGAGTCGGTTGTGTGGAATCGGCGCAGTGTGATGTGTCTACGTCGATCCGAGACAGAATGGAAGAAGGACACCGTCTTCTTTGGACTTACCCATAACCACACCATGGATGAAATTACACGGCTTGTCGGTATATCAAACCCGACTGTCCATTGTGTGTACAAAGAATAATGTACCACAATGCGTCATGAAACACGCGTAAGAACAGTGGTTGTAATAAAATCCTAACGGACAGGCATCAGAGAGTAAATTCATTTCTTCCAATTACAATCGGTTGCAAACCCGACAGGAGTCGCTACTGCCAGCGAATCGTGATCCGTCCTAATCAGTTTCCGGAGAGGAAATTGCAAAAGGACTTTTATAGTTGTGAACCTCCCAAGAGCCCAGTGCTAAACAGCCGCACATACAACTTCATGTCTTTAATGAGGCTAGAAATATACAAACTGGACAGTAGCTGATGGAAGCGTGTAGTGTGATCCAGCGAGTCGGGATTTTGCCTCTTTTCAAATGATGCTGAGAGGCAAGTGTACAGAGGGTCCCATTAGAGGTTCAAACATCTCTTTGGAGGATGTAGTTCAGACTCAGTTTATTCTTGTTGTTTTCGGGTGTTTTTAGTACTACGAATTGGGCCCAGTCACTCAGGCTATCATGAGCAGGAACCAGAATATTTTGTACAGGATGGCGGGTATGGGCAGGCGGTGGGCGTTGTGGAATAATAGGGTAATTTTTAGAGACAGGCCATTTATTGGCTAAAGCATGATGAAAAGGGGCCACATAGGCCTAGGGAGGTGAGGGTGAGCCAGAGCTTACAATTTGGCGAACATTGTTCGCGAAGCAACCGAAAGTTGTTGTCTTCCAAAACTAAGTCCACAGTGCCGCAGCACCGGGAGAAGCGGGAGATGTTCAGTGCTACAGGGCGCGCATCCGACTCGCGGGTGAGCAAGAATACAAGAGAGCGGGCCCGGCGACGGGCGGCCGGGTATGTTCGACGCATACGCGGCTTCCTCCGCCCTGATTGGTCAGGACCAAGCAAACCGTGCGGGCGGCATGGAACTTTCCAGAGCGTTGCCTGCTAAGCGACGCCTGGGGCGGCGTTACCTCGTCAGCACATGAGAGAGGCGCGTGAACAAGGTGCCCTTCATCGGTGCTGACTTCCTGTTACTAGACCGTGGGACGGAAGAATTTACAGGCAGCTAACGCTGCCGGCCGTGGCTTGTCCGTAATGGGAAAACGAAGTTACCGGTTTGAGGCTCATGTAATAAAGTAAAATCCCCTATTGTCTGGCTCATCCTTTACAATTTGCTTCAAAGTCTCGGTTACGAAGTTTGACCCTTTCTTCTACGTATTTATGATGAGTGGAAGTTCCTATCTTGCAACATGACGACAACTGTGTTCACTTGGCAGCAAGAATACTTCCCCCACTTAAACACGAAATCATGCGATACTTATCCAATAGAAAACACCTAGGACTGTTTCTAAACGCATGTGAAACACAGCAACAACGGGACGTAATCATCAATGACGTCAGCTGGATATGGCATACTTGAAGAAACGTGCTGAATCGAGGACATTATCAGTGCTAGACATGATGTTAAGCGCTATAGCGACCGAGATGGTAGGCCTCAATGGCAACTGGTGGAACCGTGCCGTAGGCCAGCATCCAGGTGGAGTAGTAGTGACGCGGGCTGTAGAAGTCCGACATGTCGTCGGTGCAACAGCATTGATAAAGTACAGTACTATAACGCAGTACTACAACAGTTGTGTTCATGTCCAGAGAGGCCAGTTATCTCAGTGTGTAAGCTGTAAGCCGGCCGCGGTGGTCTAGCGGTTCTGGCGCTGCAGTCCGGAACCGCGGGACTGCTACGGTCGCAGATTCGAATCCTGCCTCGGGCATGGGTGTGTGTGCTGTCCTTAGGTTAGTTAGGTTTAAATAATTCTAAGTTCTAGGGGACTTATGACCTAAGATGTTGGGTCCCATAGTGCTCAGAGCCATTTGAACCATTTTGTAAGCCGTACACAGCTAAGAAGCAAGGCGCTTTAATGAATACGGGGCTCAGTGGTGTCGTGCAGATAAGGAGGCGATGACGCCAATGGCAAAGCAAGGTCTCAGACACAAGCAAGTCCCTCTGCAGCAGGCGCGCTGCCTAGAGGTGGCTAAATAGTCGTGTAGTCGCGGATGAGGCGCGCCGTGCCATGCGAAATCACGACGTGGACGTAATGAAGGGACAGTTAGCCATAGCAATGTCTGCCGACACGAGCAGTGGCTGGCAGCCACGTGTTTGCCTGCTCAAGCGGCGTTGGATCAGCTGCTGAAAGGCCATGGACGAGAGCCTGAAACGTCCAGTCGGAAGGCAGGCAACAGCTGAACAGGGCCTGGCACGGCAGTTGCTAGCAGTGGCAGAGAGTGGAAAGGGTAACTCGTTGAGCCATGTAGACTCTCAGACGCTTAGATGTGTAGAATCATGGACTCCATGATCGATGTTGGTCTCTTCCTCGAGACCGGTGGGTGATGGATTGCGATACCTTCGATTAAAAATGATATGTATTTATACGGTTTTGGCCCGTCCTTATTTTGCTAAAGCAGTGGTTCTTATCAACTGAGCGAGAGCACGTCTGTGGCTCGGATGCGAAGTAACTGGGCCATCGACGCTGCAATGACTGCCTTCAAGCTGCAGCATTGATATTTCCACTCCGGCTGGGCCCTGCAGCGTACGAGGGGCATTTAATAAGAAAAGCAGCAGTTTTTTCTCGGGTAATAGCGGGTGAAAAAATGTGGAATTAGTTGTGGAACGTCGTGGAATATTCCTGCTTTAGCATCTGTAGTTCCGACTCGTACCGGTGCTGTGCGTAGCCTTCAAAATGGCGTCTGTAATGGAGTGCGTTCCAAGCACAACGCTGTCATTGAGTTTGACGGAAAACTAGAGCATCGCATGTATTGACAGGCGCTTGCAGAATGTCTACAGAGTCCTGGCAGTGGACAAAAGCACGGTGAATCGTTGAGCGAAGCGTCTGTCATCGCAAAAAAGTCGCGCGAACCTGCCCGACGTTCCGCATGGCTGCCGACCGTGCCCAGCTGTTACTCCTGCATTGTTGGAACATTCGGAATTGTTTGCGCGTTACAAATAAAACGAAAATCCATGGACGCCACATCTCCTCTCCTCCGAAGTCCACCTGCGGTAGTTGAGTGGTCAGCGCGACAGAGTGTCAATCCTAAGGGCCCAGGTTCGATTCCCAGCTAGGTCGGAGATTTTATCCCCTCAGGGACTGGGTGTTGAGTTGTCCTAATCATCATCATTTCATCCCCATCGACGCGCAAGTCACCGAAGTGGCGTCAAATCGAAAGACTTGCACCCGGCGAACGGTCTACCCGACGGGAGACCCTAGTCACACGACATTCACATTCACCTCTCCTCCGAAGGAAAAGTTCAAAGCGGCACCCTCTGCCAGTAAAGTCATGGTGACGGCCTTCTGGGACTCTGAAGGGGTTATTCTGCTTCATGTCTTCTGTCATGGTGCATCGATCAACTTTGAAGTGTGTTGTGCTACCTTCATGAAAAGGAAGAAACGACAACATCGTGTTCGTCGCCACAAATATACAAACGAACTTCTCCTCCTCCGTAACATTGCAGATCCTCAAACAAGTTTGTGCACCCGAGACGAGGTTATAAAACTTCATTGGACTGTTCTTCGTCATACAGCAAACAGCCCGCATTCCGTACCTTCCGACTTTCATCTGTTTGGTTGGGCACTCTGCTGGGAGCAGTTAGGTGGATGATGGGGAGATTATTGATACAGCAAGACGTTGGCTCCGACATCGACCAGTAGTGTGGTTCCTCTCAGTAAGGTGGCGTGAGGCCGTCGCACTGAACGGAGATTGTGTTGAATAATAGGGTTATTTTAGCCAAACTTTTTTTAACTTTGTGTTCTGCCTTACGGAAGGTCTTGTCATGGGGGAAGACTTGTCAGAGAGGTCCACCGCATGAGCGTCTAGGGAAGTGATTCCAGTTGTGGTTTCCCGCTGCCTTCCACTGATGATGATGAAATGATAATGAGGACAACACAACACCCAGTCCCTGGGAGGAGAAAATCTCCGACCCAGCCGGGAATCGAACCCGGGCCCCTTGGCATGACATGCCACCGCGCTGACCACTCAGCTATCGGGGCGGACTTTTTAGCCAAAAGAGTGGGATATAATATGGTATATTAAAATCTGTGTTCAGAGAAAAAATATTGCGTTACTTACTGGTAAGGACCCGCCGTCGTAGCGTAATTCTCCTTGTATCAGGAGCAGTCCACGACGAAATAACGTTCGGTTAGCCCTGGTCTGACCTGCATATGGGGACCCGTGCCTTAGCCATGCACGTGTCAGGTTTCACTCAGCTGTACCCAGTTAATAATTTGCTATGCGTTATGCCGCCTGAGAGTGACCAATTTTCGTTCAGTAAGAAATAAACAATGTACATAGATTTGCTAGTCTACGTTGTTAGTATAATTTGCAGATAGCCTGGCGTGGCTGCTTCTAGCTGTTAATATAAAGATATTTCGTTCCACATTCCTGGAGGTTCCCCTTAATGATAGGGTGTATGGAACATATCTCGGAAAAGAATGAACGTATCCGGAATTTAAGGAATAAGAAAACGGGTTGCGTTAAAACGAACATTTTCTATACGCATCCTAAACACAAGATTTTTCATTCTTTAGGCGGATGGCATGTTAGTACAAACAGAAGAGAGACTGAAGCAACTGCCCACGTAGCAAACCTAATAACGGGATCATAATCGAAATTTCTGTTCCGGATGGAAATTAAGGTCAACTCAAATAACGTTTCGTTCTTGCGGTTTTTCTGCTGTGAGGAGGGAGCGGCGTGCTTTCCGTTTATAGATATTGAAATACAGACTGTTGGAAATCTGCACAGAGTATTCTCAAGCGCGAGTAGCTGTTTTCACAACGTAGCGTAGCTGCTTCCCCAATAAACATTTCTGTGCCTGGACCGGGTAATTCCTAGTCAGTGGGAATTACATTTATAGGCAACCAACGTTGAGGGGTGACGTGATTCTCTTTGGTTCCGGATATTATGCAGTAGGATACTTACATATTCCTATAGAGGTTCTTTGTATCGGTCCGATGCGTACACCTTATTCTACAATATGGTTTGTGTGTTAACACTGTCACGCTCGTGGACTGCAGCCATACCCCGCTACATACACTCACACGACTGAAAACTTTTACTTACACAGAGTCATAAGATCGCTGAAAGCTGGGATTCGCACATATATTGAGCCTCCTGTATGAAGTTAATTCACATTAATAGAATGAAATACCCTAAAATGCTTGAAGAAAGTATTTCAGACCACCTTACGTTCATTGTTCTTTTTGCTCTATAGACGATAATGTTTAAATTTACCCTACAGCTACACGTCTTTCAGTTTCAAACCACAGGTTGTTCACTGGAGCAGAGATTTCTAGTCACAGAGCTACCAGTGCCTTGTTTTCCCCAGTCTTAACGCGTTTTTGTATGAAGTTATATATCCAATGCAATACGTTCGAAGCTATTTACACCTTATTTGCGGGAGTATTTAATACTCTCCATGTGCTGTCCAGTATCTTATGAAATTCAGCAGCGACTTTGTTTCTGCAACGAATTTGTCGCTTCTTTCAGTTTCCAAATTAATATTTTATATTTCACATTTGTAAATTATTTACTGTACACATTTTTCTCTTGAATCAACAACCACCTCTCGTTTACGCAATCCAGCCTACAAGACCGACTGCGCAGAATTCAGTCTTCTGTTCCCTATTTTATACTGTCTATTATAGGATTACAGTCATTCAGCGATTTCATAATTATTCGTAATAATGGAAATTGTGTTGATTTACGAATATATAATAAATTCTCACTATATGTGATCAGGAAAAAGACAAATAATTTTACATCACTTGGTATCAAACTATATATTCAAAAGAATAGGGCATGAGCACGGTTTATAATGGTTTTAGTAGTGATGTGCTGGACTTAAAAACCGAAATGGCAAATGACTGAACTCTGCCAGACATTCTATGAAATTACATTTATTACTGAAGGTTCAAATTCTACTAATTTCCATGCACAAGGGTCCACAGTCGTGGATAGATTTTAGAATATTACAACAATTTTACCACATTCTGCTGTTTTATATTATGAACCTTAATGATTCTTCGTATCATAATTTACTTGTCTAGACCTAGTATCAGCTGCTTTCCGCATGTTGCTGTTATCAGCAGTTTTGTTTACTGTCTCATTTATCTCGAATCGTTGTAGAGTGTAGATGTAGCTTTGATTTTTGAAGCACTCGATAGTGCCAACTATCCGAAATCAGCAGATATTGTACAAATGACTGAGGAGGTAAAGTAAGATTAACTATTAAAAATTGTAAACCGTAGATGGTAAAATGATCTCAAAAGCACCCACACATTCCTCTCCCCCCTGCTGATATCGAAAATCAGGACAGGAGGTGATTACAAGTGAAAAAATAGCTCCTTTATCTGTTAACTTAAACCGTAGAGGATATTTATAATACAGTAAAAATGTCATCTTATAGAAGAAAATATACAAACTGTCTCAGCCAGTAGCGGTGATTAGAGTCGCACTCTACTGCTGTCACGCAGTGAAACACATGATTCCGCATATGAGTTAAACAATTTTTGTTTTAGTGCAAAAAACTCCTTCAAAATAAAGTACAGGATGGTTAAATTAAACCTTCCCAGTTTGAGCGGGTACCCATGAAAAAGTGATCCTTGAAGAATGAAATTTTGTGGAAACATTCGTAAGGACATGCGGAAGAGAAATAACGAATCAATCACTGCAAATATTTTAATTTCCACATCAGAGGATAGCATTTGTTAACTGTGTAAAATGATTACGTGCGAGATCACAGACATTGCTCAATGTGACGATTATTTCTATCCAAGACAGTCTAGAACCGCACTAGAGATACTATTTCACAATCGTTCGCAGCACTTTTCGAACAGTGTACCATGGAATGTTCAGCTGTCATGATACAACTCGTGCATTGCTTGAAGATTACACATTGCGCCCAGTATTCTCAGTCAAGACAAGAATAACTTCTCCGACAATGCGTGGTGCAATTGGCTGTCCGTCTCTGTCAGGAACAATTCCCATATCACCAGTTAATTCGAACTTCCGAAAACTGGAAATTTGCGGTAAGGTCCTATGGAACCTGTTGAGGTCATCGGTCCCTAGACTTACACACTACTAATTAATCTAATTTAAACTAACTTACGCTAAGGACAACACACACACCCATGACTGAGTGAGGACTCGAACGTCCGACGGGGGAAGCCGCGAGAACCGTGACAAGCCGCGCGGCCGAACATAGGAATCACGTTCTTCAACCCTGGTACGGAAAGAGGATCTCTCCGTATTGCTTTAACATGTCGATACTACTGAAGAGCAGTAGCACTACTGCTATATTTTGATCGTCCTTATCCAGACTCATGTTGAACTGCCTGCAACAGGAATGCACGGTGATGCTTGGTTTCAACCCTACATCGCCGTACCGCTACACCAAGTCGTGACACTAACACTACTGACAACGCAAATCCTACAGCGTACAGCCCGAACATCATCCCTATAAAGATGGGTAGCCGTACCGTACATAATTCTCCGACAACAATTGCTTGAGTAACGAAAGTTTAATTATGACCATCCTGTACGTCCTGGTCCTTCAAGATCTTTTGATTCTTCTTGCTTCCTCCTTCATACAGGCAGCGAAGACTAATATGGATGGAAGTACAGTGAAAAGCATTGGAGCTAGGTGGATATTACATCAACCGATGACTGGGGCAATGTGAAAGTCTCTAATCGAATTATGACAAGAAATAATACCAGCAATGATTTGTGACTCATGAAAATTGCGAAAAATACAAGGGTCCAATATTGCACAAATGAAATGTCAAGCAAAAGATGTAGGATATCTACAAAAGTACACGTCATTCATCAGTAGTACGTTACTGTAAAAGATTTCAAGATCAGGGTTTGATTGTGTTAATCCCTCTCTGAATAACGACTTGCATGTATCCGCTGAGAAATCATTTACCGCCATTTCATCATATTTCAAAAAAATTGTGAGCACATGTGTCGTTCACATATAATGCCTGGATGTACAGGACTCGACGCATAGTTCCTGATAATGAATGTTAGCCGTGACCCGCGCGCTGCAATATGTGTTCTGAAGAATAATCTCGCTGGCACGCGCTGCCGGGGTACGCGCAATAAATCTGTTGCGCAGTTCCAGTCTGGCCAATTTCACTAAGAGACGCACCTGCTGTGCAGCATGGACGGTTCGTGCTGGCTGACGAATACAGTGCGTAAAACAAAACAAAAACATTTTTTGCGACGGCCTGGAGACAAATACAGACTGTTGTTGATATCAATGAAAGTAGGCTTTTGTTATGTTAGCACACGGTGCGCGGTATGGCAAGTCAGGTGTCAGCTTGATCTGCGAAATATTTATACTGATTTTAAATAGCTGTGTTCTGTGTCTCCGTCCAGTAGGTAATATGGAGTGAAATAAAATGAATCGATCTAGTGGCATTGATGGCCTGGTGACGCCTCCTGGGGAAGTTCGGCCCCCGACTTGCAATTCTTTCCAGTTGACGCCACAACGGGCGACTTGCGTGTCGATGAGGATGAGGACAATACGGCACCCAATCCCCGAGCGGGGAAAATGTCCGACTCGCTGGGGAATCCAACCCGGGCCAGCTGTATGGCAATCACACGCGCTGACCGCTGCCAAGGAGGCAGACGTAATACTGAATAACATAACATCATAATATCTCCGAACACCCAACCTGGCGTCCTCACACTTCTTGCTACGCTTCTGTCTAATGTAATGTGCAGCTCGAAATCTTGTTGGATCCAATGATGAGACTTCTGAAGACTTCCCAGAATATACTCACTAGAAAGAAGTTGAATAATATTAATTAACCTAATAGGCAACGAATTAAAAAATAATACACTACGTGTAAATACTGTAGAGGAATTCCGCCTGATGCAAGACACCGTTTTATATTATTCTGATGACCCATACATTTTTTAGCACATTATCTGTCATCTTCACTGGAACTTCATGTTAATTTTCTTTGCGGAAAATTGTTGTTATTACATGCCGCGCGGGATTAGCAGAGCGGTCTTGGGCGCTGGAGTTACGGCCTGTGCGGCTGGTGCCGGCGTAGGCTCGAGTCCTCCCTCGGGCATGGGTGTGTGTGTTTGTCCTTAGGATAATTTAGGTTAAGTAGTGTGTAAGCTTAGGGGACTGATGACCTTAGCAGTGAAGTCCCATAAGATTTCACACATATTTGAACATTTTTTTTTTGTTATTACATGTTATCCTCTTGTCTATGTTACATGAATTCTTGGCCTAAGGCTATGTACGTACTTGTGCAAACGAGCGATAGTTAGGTGTAAAATACTTTACATCAGTTTGCCTATGGTATGCAGGTAAAACATACAAGTCATTGAGCTGAGGCAGTATGTGTTGTTGACGCACGCACTGCTTAAAGATTTAAGTCCCGGATATTAAATTCGTAAATAATACGGACACATATTTGGTCACGTAACTCACATGATGCTATTAATTTGTATGCTGGTAGATTTATCTTTTGGCGGCAAAAATCATGGGATATGTCTACATCTACATTGATACTCCGCAAGACTCCGTACGGTGCGTGGCGGAGACGGCAGTCAGCTTCAAATGCCGGTTCTCTAAATTTTGTCAGTAGTGTATCTCGATAAAAACTGTGCTCAGATGGTAGAGCACTTTCCCGCAAAAGGCAAAGGTCCCGAGTTCGAGTCTCGGTCGGGCACAAAGTTTTAATCTGCCAGGAAGTTTCATATCAGCGCACACTCCGCTGCAGAGTGAAAATCTCACTCTGGAAACATCCCCCAGGCTGTGGCTAAGTCATGTCTCCGCAGTATCCTTTCTTTCAGGAGTACTAGTTCTGCAAGTTTCGCAGGAGAGCTTCTGTAAAGTTTGGAAGGTAGGAGACGAGATACTGGCAGAAGTAAAGCGGTGAGGACCGGGCGTGAGTCGTGCTTCGGTAGCTCAGATGGTAGAGCACTTGCCCGCGAAAGGCAAAGGTCCCGAGTTCGAGTCTCGGTCGGGCACACAGTTTTAATCTGCCAGGAAGTTTCCTACCGGTAACAAATCTAGCAGCCCGCTTATGAACTGCTCCATATCGTCCTTCGATCGTACCTGGTACGAATTCCAAACAATCCACTCAAGAATAGGTCGCACCAGCGTCCTATATGCGGTCTCCTTTACAGGTGAACCATTCTTTCCTAAGATTCTCCCAATTAACCGCAGTCGGCCATTCACCTTCCCCACCACAGTTGGTGCATGCTTTTTCCATCTCATATCGCTTTGCAACGTTACGCACAGACATGAAAACGACATGACTGTGTCAAGCAGGACACTTGTAATACTGCGTCCGAATATTGCGGGTTTGGTTCAAATGGCTCTGAGCACTATGGGACTTAACATCTGAGGTCATCAGTCCCCTAGAACTTAGAACTACTTAAACCTAACTAACCTAAGGACATCAGACACATCCATGCCAGAGGCAGTATTCGAACATGCGACCATAACGGTCGCTCGGTTCCAGACTGAAGCGCCTAGAACCGCTCGGCAACACTGGCCGGCATTTTGCAGGTTTGATCTTCCTACTCATCCACATTAACTTACATTCTTCCAAATTTAGGGCTAGCTGTTATTCATCACACAAACTGGAAATTTTGTCCAAGTCGTCTTGTATCTTCCTACTGTCACTTAGCTTCGACACTTATCGTACAGACCGAGCGAGGTGGCGCAGCGGTTAGACACTGGACTCGCATTCGGAAGGACGACGGTTCAATCCCGCGTCCGGCCATCCTGATTTAGGTTTTCCGTGATTTCCCTAAATCACTCCAGGCAAATGCCGGGATGGTTCCTCTGAAAGGGCACGGCCGACTTCCTTCCCCATCCTTCCCTAATCCGATGAGACCGATGACCACGCTGTCTGGTCTCCTTCCCCAAACCAACCAACCAACCAACTTATCGTACACCACTGCATCGTCAGCAAACAACCGCAGATTGCTGCCAACCCCGTCCGCCAAATCGTTTGTATGTACGGAGAACAACATCGGTCCTATCACACTTCCATGGGGTCTCCTGACGATACCCTTATCCCTAATGAACACTCACCGTCGAGGTCAACATACTGGGTTCCTTTTACTTACGGAGTCTTCGAGCCACTCAAATATCTGTGGACTTATTCCATATGCTTGTACCTTCCTTAGCAGCCTGCAGTAGGGCACCATGCCATGCTTTCCGGAAATCCAGAAATGCGGAAGCTGCCTGTTGCCCTTCATTCATAGTTTTCAGTATATCATGTGAGAAAAGGGCAAGCTGAGTTTCGCACGAACTATGATTTTTAAAACAATACTGATTTGTGGACGTAAGCTTCTCAGACTCAAGAAGGTTTATTATATTCGAACTGAGAATATATTCAAAGATTCTGCAGCAAACCGAAGTTATGGATATTGGTCTGTAATTTTTCGAGTTCGTTCTTTTGCCCTTCATATGTATGGAGTCATCTGCGGTTTTTTCCAGTAACTTGGGACTTTGCGATGGACGAGAGATTAACGAGAAATGCAAGCTAGATAAGGGGCCAATGCCGTAGATTACTCTTCGTAAAATCGAATTGAACTTCTATCCGGACCTGGTGATCTATTTGCTTTCAAATCTTTCAGCTGTTTCTATACATCAGGTATGCTTATTACTGTGTCGTCCAAACGGGAGTCGGTGTGTTTGTGCGATTCTGCGGTGTGAACGGTTTTCTGAACGAAAAATTCAAGACGTCGGCTTTCTCTTTTGCTATCTTCAATTGCCACACAAGACTGGTCGACAAGGGACTGAAATGGAGCCTTAGACGCGCTTAGCAATTTTACGTAATACCAGAATTTTCTCGGGTTCTCTGCCAGATATTTTGCTAAGGTGTGTCAGTGGTAGTTGTTGTATGCTTCGAGAATAAATCTTTTCACAGACGCACGAAATTCTACTAACCTTCGCTTGTTGTCGTTTGTGCGTTCCCTTTTGAACCGAGTGTGCAACAGCCTCTGCTTCATCAGCATCACAGCTTCGTTATTAAACCAAGGTGGGTCTTTTCCCTCCTTTATCCACTTACTAGGCACATAACTCCCATACCACAGCCGGCCGGAGTGGCCGAGTGGTTCTAGGTGCTACAGTCTGGAACCGCGCGAGCACGACGGTCGCAGGTTCGAATCCTGCCTCGGGCATGGATGTGTGTGATGTCCTTAGGTTAGTTAGGTTTAGGTAGTTCTAAGTTCTGGGGGACTGATGACCTCAGAATTTAAGTCCCATAGTGCTCAGAGCCATTTTGAGCCCATACCACGATTTACAATCTGCTTAAACTTCGTCCAATTTCTCTACATCCATGTTACTGGAACTAAATGATGCCAACTCAGTGTCCAAGTGAGACGCTAATAACTGCTTATCTGCTCTATCTAGCACAAACACTCTCCTAGCCATCTTGAATGATTTATTAACTTTGTATACTGACATTGTCGATAAGATCTAGTCTATTTGTAGCTAGAAGGTCTACGATATTTCCACTGCGAGTGGACTGCCGAGGTAGCTGCTGAAGACAATTTTCAGAAAATGTGTTCAATAATATTTCGCATGACTGTCTGTCTGTACTCTCACAATGAATCCATAGTCGTCCCAGTTCATACTCGGCAGATTAAAGTCGCATCCAAGTACGATTGAATGATCTGCGTATTTAAACGCTATTGACATTATACTTCCTTTGTATGACTTTAAAACTGTCACATCAGAATCGGGTGGCCGGTAAAAACATCCAACAATTAACTTGGGGGTTTCATCTACACCTGTTTACGCTACCAGATGGCTGTCACACTCAACTTCGACCTGGATAGTGACAATATTATAGTCAGCTGCAAGGAACACCCCCCTCCCTCCTGTGGCCTTGAATATGTCTTTCCGATATACGCTCCACGACTTTCTAGATAGAGCTTTCCACTTCTGATTTCAGCCGCCACTCGGCCCCGAGAATAATTTGAGCTCTAAAACATTCCTGCAGGGCAGTAAATTCGGGAACTGCATCCTAATATCTTGTTGTACCTCGTTTTTCCCGGTGTAGTTCAGCAACTCGACGTGGCATGGACTTAACTGACGCTGGAAGCCCCTTGCAGAAATACAGAACCATGCCTCTGCAGCCATCCATAATAGCGGAAGTGTGGACGATGCAGGATTTTTTGCACGGACTAACCTCTCGATTATGTCCCAAAAATGTCCGATACGATTCATGTTGGGCGATCTGAGTGGCCAAATCATTCGCTCAAATTTTCCAGTATGTTCTTGAAGCCAAGCGCGAACAATTGTGGCCCAGTGACATGGCGTACTGTCATCCATTAAAAATCCATCGTTGTTTGGGAACGTGAAGTTCTTGAAGGCTGCATATGGTCTCCAAGAAACCGAACATAACCATTTCCAGTCAATGACATGTTCAGTTGTACTAGGCGACCCAGTCCATTCCATGTAAACACAGACCACACCATCGTGGAAACACCACGAGGTTGCACAGTGCCTTGTTGACAACTTGGGTCCATGGCCTCGTGGGGTCTGCTCCACAGCTCCACCAATGTACTGCGGTTTATACCTTGTGTAGGAGACAAAGCCCCCATCTGGACATGTGCATATCGCTATCCCATGACTGTTGTCACATCAGTGTATTTTTACCACATATTCTACAGCTTGTCATCTGCAAACAACGCAACGCTTTCTATTTTTTTGTTTTTTGTACATTTCACACAGAGGATCGATTTGTATAGTGTTATTTAGTGTATTACCTACGGCTCATTTCAGTGACTAATTGAGTGTAAATATGATACCAAGCGAGATGGCATGATGGATAACAGCTGATATTGCACTACGGCCATCCGACTTTAGATTCCCGAGGCTTCCCTAGATAACTTAAGGCAAATGTTAGACTGATTTCCTTCCCCGTGTCTCCTCCATTCTGAACTCTCACTACGCCGGCCGTGGTGGCCGTGCGGTTCTAGGCGCTACAGGCCGGAACCGCGGGACTGCTACGGTCGCAGGTTCGAATCCTACCTCGGGCATGGATGTCTGTGGTGTCCTTAGGTTAGTTAGGTGTAAGTAGTTCTGAGTTCTAGGGAACTGATGACCTAAGATGTTAAGTCCCATAGTGCTCAGAGTCATTTGAACCATTTGAACTCTCACTACGTCTATATTGACCATGTTATCGACGGGCCGTTAAACACTTATCTTCCTTCTTCTTGAGCGCGTGCTGTTAGGAGAGAGGAGCAATAAACTGCTGTCAATGAAACCTACAATGTGGCGTAGCTTACGTTCTTGCGACCAAGACGAATTGAGGAAGTATCCGTTGCAAAGGTAAGAGTGGGACACTTTCTTAGCACTTGTCTGTCTCGTAGGGCGGCAGATCCACTAGTGTGCCAAAGTTGTGGAACACAGGTGTCGATACAGCGTACGAGGGCTATTCAGAAAGTAGGTAACATTTTGGCATTAAGAAAAGAAGCTAAGTATAAGAAACACATTTTATTATATACATCTGAAAGAGCGAATGGCATACTAACTTTCCACATAGTCATTAAACGTACTGAGGCACTTATCATAGCGGTGGACAATCTTTCAAAGGCCTTCGTCGTAAAATTCTGCCGCCTGAGACTTCAGCCACGACGTCATCAAAGCGCTGCGTCGCAAGCCAGTTCTTCATCCTGGGAACACAAGTAGAAGTCGCTTGGTGCAAGATCGGGGCTGTAGGGCGGATGAGGGAAAATTTCCCATATGAATGAATTAAGGAGTTCTTTAGTGCGGTTTGCCGTGTGAGGTCCGGCATTGTCGTGGAAAAGCAAAATTTTGGACGTCAGCTTTCCTCGGCGTTTGTTCTGAACTGCTCTTCTAAGTGTGTGCGAAGTTTGACAGTACCGCGCAGAATTGAGGGGTGCCCCACGTTCGAGAAAATCATTAAGAAGCACACCTTGCCTATCCCAAAACACTGCCGCCATCAACTTCCTTTCCGTCAAGGTTTTCAAGCATTTTTTTCGTTTTTGGGGAAACCTTGTGTGCCCCCACTCCATGGACTGTAATTTTGTCTCGCAGTTGACGTGTTTCACCCAAGTCTCGTCGCCGGTTACGATTCGATCCAGTAATTAATCACCATGTTTGTGGTAGGCCTCCACAAATGACAATGTTGCCCCCGTTGCTGTTCTTTGTGGTGCTCTGTAAGCATTTTGGGCACCCATCGTTCGCAAAATTTCTGGTAGCCTAGCTTTTGAGTGACAATTTCAAACAACTAAGTCCGTGATTCTTGTGGAAAATAAAGCGAAAGTTCCGTTATTGTGAAGCGACGGTTTTCACGAACCGTTTCATCAACTTAAGCGACAAGATCGTCAGTCACAATACTCGGCCGTCCACTCTTCTCTTCATCATGAACGTTGGTTCGGCCATTTTTAAACCGAATGCACCATTTCCGGATGGAACATTCACTCATTAAGTTGTTTCCGTACACTTCGAGCAGTTCACGATAAATTTCTATAGGCTTTAGGATTTTTGCCAACAAAAAGTGTATCACAAACCGAACCTCACAACTGACGAGATTTTCGATTGCAGCGCACATTTCAACTTCGAATATCGAGAAAACCAGACGCGCAGAGACGTTTCCGCTGTCACGGAAGGATGCCGAATGAGCTGCCGAGCACGCACATACCAAAGTATACGCGATGTGCGAGCGCCTAGTGGCGTCAGACGGAAACGTTCCCTACTTTCTGAACAGTCTTCGTATTTTAACTGAAAGTGTTTTATATGAAGGTTAGAGTACAAGCTTGAGTCACCCATATTACCTGCTCTCTATCTGAAATCACAATGAGGCGAGTGTGGTACGTGTCTTAAAGATTTGTATCTTGTCAGAGCTTCTTCCTAAAATATAAGGCGTGAAATTTTAGGGTGTCGTAGGGTGGATCACGCACCATTTTCAAATGGTCACCAAGTTACAGTAATCTGGTTCCTTTTAAATGTACGGAGGGTGGAGAAAAAAAGGGAAAAACCGCAACAAATTCATGTTTGAACATGAATGCAGATAAAAGGCGAGCCAATAGGTTGTGCTGTTGTATGCGACCACAAACGGCACCCGTATCCTAAATACGTTACTAGTGTCGTCATAGAACAGTGTTCTGTGTAGTTGTGAGTGAATTATTCTGGACCTAAGTGGATTCGAGCGTGGGTAAATTGTTGGTGTGCTCATGGTAGGTGATCCCTTAACCAAGGTAGACGAAGTGTTTGGCATTTCAAAAGGCACCGTACCTAAGATTTATGCCTCACCCACGGAAAGCGGGAAAGTATCATCCAGTAGGCCACAACGCAGACGAAAGTTTGACAGGCGGTCTGTCGACGATAGTGACAAAAAGTGTGAGGACGACAGCTGAAAAAGTCATATCAGAATTGAATGTTGCAACTCGGAACACTGTCAGTTCAAGAACAACTCGAAGGGAGCTCCAGAAGCAGGAAGCTGAAGGACGAGCTGGAATTCCAAAATCACTCATCAGTGACGGAAAGGCCGTAACAGGAAAACATGGTGCCGAAGTCGCAAAACATGGACTATGCAGCAATGAAAGAATGTCACTTTGTCTGATGACCTGTTTCACATTTTTTCCAACGTCTGGCTGACTTTGCGTCCCAAGAGTGAAACATGAGCGGAGTTCGGTGGTGATTTGAGCAGCCATATCGTGGTATGCCATGGACTCCATGGTTGCTCTGTGAAGTCGCTTTACTCCTTACAATGTTTCTTGCCCAATGGTGATACTGTGTTCCAAAACTACATGACCCTGTTCATACAACTCGCACTGTCCAGGACTTGTTTTGTGAGCATGTGGATGAATTTCACATCTCCCGTGTACCCCACGTTCACCAGATCTCAGTACCGATGAGCCTTTGTGATGTACTTCGGTAGGAGGTATGTGTGATCGCTTTTGCTATACCTGAACTTCCCATTATATCACAGGAACAGTGGCAGAATATTCACTTCAAAACCACACAGCATCTGTATTTATCTATTCATAAACTACTGAGAAGCTGTTTTGAGTGCCAATGGTTTTCCTACACCGTGCAAGTTATGGTAACGTGCTATGGTTTTGGTCTTTCCGTATCTTTGTCCACCCTCTGCATCTGTAAAGATGTTTTGCAATTGATTTTATCTATAGTCATTCTGCTGAGTTTTGTCTGCATTTCTGGATTGTTCTTTATGAATCTCTCTGTGACAGAGTTGTATTTTAAACTCTTATTAGTTGATAAAGCTTTGTTTTTCGAATACGAGGGTCAGCCGAAAGTAATGCCACCTACTTTTTTTTTACTTTTATGTCACTAGAAAAATAAGTGCTTTACACATACGAAAACAGCTACAACATTCATTAATTTGTGAATCTTTAGTATAATCACCATGTTGGTCCATAGTTATTTTTTCCACCTTGAAACAAGAGCATGTATGCCTAGGCGATAATAATGATCTTGCCTTCTCAACCACTGGCACACTAAATTTTCAGGGTCACTTCTCTTCAGACTGATGCCTCCGATGAGCTTCTTTGCGTGAGTCAAATTGAAGGGCTGCAATAGACTGTATGCAGTTATTCCCCTCGCCTCTTCACCCTGTTCGGTCGATATTTTCGGTAGCCCATTTTTTCAGTAGTAGCCAACACACTGCTTTTACCAATGGATATCTGGTGACGCAGTTCTTGTATGGTTACACGACGGTCGTCAGGGGTGATTTGATCTACACGTTGGGTGTTGTATGGAGTCACTGCAGCCCTGTAGTCGCTGGCGGATCTCTTCGCGTCGCATCTGCCATCTGTATTTCCTTTTCAGCTTCTCTAAAGAAACTAACCCATCCTCTGGCGCTGCTGACGTCCACCGTAGCATCTTCATACATCTTCTTTAGTCTCTCATAACTCTGACTGGCCGTTACAGCCTCTGCAGTAAGGAATTCAGTCACGAAACTCTGTCCTTTACAGAACATGTAACTCCATTTGTACCCAGAGGGATGAGTCAGCGGCTGGTCAATGAAATGTAATTACACTGTACCAACAGCCGCTATTTTAATATTATTTTATTAGATAGCCAGTTTCGACGTTCAAGTCTCGTCATCTTCAGGTCTGTGGCCAAGTACCAAGTACCACTCGTACATGTGTAAGACAAGTAACTAATATTCGTATCTGGTTTCGTAGATATTCAAACTTCATGACTAGAGCATGCTCAGGTGTTTGGGATCTGGTTACCTAATAAAACAACATCAAAATAACTGCTGTTGGTACAGTATTGTTACAAATGGCTCTGGGCACAATGGGACTTAACTACTGAGGTCATCAGTCCCCTAGAACTTAGAACTACTTAAACCTAACTAACCTAAGGACATCACACACATCCATGCCCGAGGCAGGATTCGAACCTGCGACCGTAGCGGTCGCACGGTTCCAGACTGTAGCACCTAGAACCGCTCGGCCACTTCGGCCGGCTGTATTTTTACACTTCTCTCCTAGACGTACACCAGTGTCAGTCATTTTCTATACTTTTCTACACTTACACAGTGCTGCCACCTGTCGATGTAGGACGCTGTTACTGGAGTGGGATGTTGAAGGTGATTTGCCAAAGTGTGCCATATCAGTTATTAATATGTTATCACCTTAATGAAGGAGCTCTCTACATTAGTAAACGGTAAACCCTGCTCATGTGAATATAATTTCAAATATTTTCTAAATTTTCCCTCGCTTACAACCTTAACGTAAAATATGTAATACATTAACTCATTTATAAAGTAATCAGATGTTTGAGGCTTTTTTTTTTACGCGAGGATTCGATTCTTTAAAGAGTCAGGGTTTACTAATGACTTTCTGACGTACCACGTAGATTTTAAAGACCATCACTTCTACTTATTTCATGCAATGGGCGCTGATGACCTCGTCGTTTACCACCATTAAACGACGACAATCATCGATGACCTTCATAAATAGTCGTATGTCTACATATAAAAACTATACAGACTGAATAGGGGCCGGCCTCTGTGGCCGAGCGGATCTAGGCGCTTCAATCTGGAACCGTGCTGCTACTACGGTCGCTGGTTCGAATGCTGCCTTGGGCGTGGATGAGTGTGATGTCCTTAGGTTAGTTAGGTTTAAGTAGTTCTAAGTCTAGGGGACTGATGACCTCATATCTTAAGTCCCATAGTGCTCAGAGCCATTTGGACCACTTGAATAGGTGCGTCATGTTTGGCACGGAAAAACTGAGGGAGATGCTTGTCAGATATCTCACAAGAAAGACGTATTTGTTTATTCTAGTGTTTGTGTCAAGGTATTGGCCAGTTATAGCGCCGAAGTTCGAACCATAAAGCGCATGAAACGTACGTGACACACTAAGTGACAATAAACAACGAATGCTGCTGTAACTGACGACCTTTCTTAATTTTCTTCGATTCATTTCACAAAAATTTATTGTGTTAAAATTTCTATAGAACTTCTGCAGCACACTTGCAGATTCAAATTAGGTATTTAGCCTTCAACGAAATCATCAAGAAATGAGATAAGTAAATCGTGCTCCCGAATTTTTTTCGAGGTAAAAAGAATCACTTCAGGTGCGCCGGCACTTTCAAATTCCACCTAGATTTCGATGGGGAGTCGCAATGTCATTCATATTTTCACACACTGTTCTCGGTTTCCCACAAGCTATATTGTGTTTTGAAATAATTTGTCCTACGTCGTTTTTGTGTGACTTTGTTGTGACTTTTGTTACCACAGTCCGATAATTTCCTTTCTTTTTTAAGTCTTTTCACTGTTGCTACTAACTTCATTTTAATCACCACGATTGCTATGAAAATTTTCATGATTGGTTACATATCAAAATATTCACGCATCTTTTTCCTTAGAACAATGGATCGTGCCATAGACGCCACAGTTCCGATACAACAACATTTAACTTCTGCTTAATTGCGAAATTTTCGACTTGAAAAAGATCTTTTGTCGAAATTACGATAGTGATTGTTGAAAATCAAGCTAACTAAGCCAAAAATGTTTCGTTTCAAAAAACGTTGCATGATTGTCAAGATGTCACAAAAATTGATAATCTTAGACAGCTTTTAAAGTCTGTCCTCAGCTCTACTGCCTGTCAGCACCTGATATTCGCTTGTTCGTTTTTTGAAAACTGGTACCTCATAACTACCATCTTAGTATCTTTTTGTCTTCGCGTTGGACAACAGGGACCACGCAACAACTTTCATTCGTCGTCTTTCTATGCTGTTTCTTATTTTTCCAAGTACTCCACCCCTCCCCCGTTCTCAGTTCTCTTTCCCTTTCTTTTGTACATGTTGTTCCTCATTTCTTCCATTTTCTTCCCTGCAATCCTTCTAGATTTAGTATTTTATTCTTAAAATTTTTTTCTATTATTTCAGATTCTTTGATATTGCTTCTTTCTAATTCCTTTCTGAAGCCTAATTCATGCTTCTGTTGATTGCTGTTTATTTATTTTTCCAGAAATACAGCAATATTTATTTCGTTATCTCGATCTCATTGATTTTGTAGATGTTTTCGAAGAAGTTTAACCTTTGCCTTGCATATTCTTCAGATATATGTATATTTTTTCCTATTTTGGCAGATCTCCTCATTGCTTCTCAGTTTCCAATTCTCTCTTGTTCGTAGTGCACCCATTACCTTTTTTTTAAACTCCGCCTTTCAAGCTATCTATTCTGTTCATCTTATAGTTCACTGTTAAGTTGTCACAGTCCTGTAAACGTTCTGATCTTACCGAAGTTTTACTTCTGTATTTCTTGGGACACATTCCTTGTTATACGTATTTTTACTTAAAACCATATGCTCTTTCCATTTCATTAACCCCCATATCGATTAAAAATACTTCTAGTCCATTTCGCTGTATGGTTTCTGCAAAATAATTAAATTTATTAACTCATTCTGCTTTACACGTTTGTGTTTCTAGCCCATCTGTGTCACTAGTCCATACAGTCTGTGCCAGTTGTTTCAACTGCATGAATGGTGGCAGAGGACAATAAGAGAGAGAACACGTAGTGATTGGTTGTTGGCTACTGGCTGGCCCCTGCAGCGCTGAGATGAGGTGCTCTCCTGGGCCTCGTTATCACGTCGCTGATAATTAGCCCCTTTTCCAGGCAATCGCCGCTCCCCCATCTGCTTGCCTCCCTCGGGAGTAAAGTGCTGGCCACCAGAGCCACTTCTACCACCATGTCTGTAATTACAAGTGCAGAATGATCACAGAAACGTACTCCAAAAACCGTTATCGTTCTGAAGGTGGTAGTATTACTTACTAGAACGAAAATTATTTGAAACAGGTAGACCGATAACATGGTCGACTGACACGAAATACAGCTCCAGTGCGTCGAAAGTACCTCTCACTTTCACATCCATTCTACGGCAACCTGCGTTTAGTTGAAAACGTGGTTTATGAAATGCCATTCTGGCTCTGCCGAAACGTGATATTTCGATGACATTCTCTTGTAACTAATCAAAATATTTCAGAGTCTGAAGGTTATGAGCCCCTAGCTGCCTCAGTTCTGTGGTAATTAATCCTTTCCTTGTGCATTATGGTCTGCTACGACATTAGCATTATCAGGTGATCATTTCGGTGGAGTTCAGTAAGTACAGTGGACTGAGATGTCACTATTTGTTCATTATACTCTTTGTAGAAACCTATTACTGAGTTCCAGTGAGACAATGACGTCACAGCATTCGAATAAAACTTCAACTTTCACGAATGCTTCAACATTGAACGACATTCTGTAATATCGAAGAAATGCTCAGTATTATTAATCACACTTCATCCGATATCCGACTGTAAAACTCAGCAAACTATTTCCTTATTATTCAAACGCTTCCTACGACCGAAAGATGAGTAGCAATCACGTTTGTAGACTCCATCTTAACGACTGCGGCGCTGACGCGCGCTCAAAAGCAAGCAACCGTAAAAATTATGGAGCCCAGAGATGCTTAAGTGTCTGGCAGAGGTATTTGTTCTCGAATCCATCGAGGTGCATCAGCGGTCACTTCACAGTGCCCTCATGTCAATTATTGAATCCTTACAGGATTTACAAAAGGCCAACGGACTTGCCGCAGGGGTAACACCGGTTCCCGTTATAACACCGAAGTTGATCGCTGTCGAACTTGGCTACCACTTGTTGGGTCACCGACCGGGTCTGCCGAGTGCTGTTGGCAAGAGGGGTGCACTCAGTCCTTGTGAGGTCAATTGGGGAGCTACTTGACTGAGAAGTAGCGGCACCAGTCACGAAAACTGGCAACGGCTGGGAGAGCGGTGTGCTTTCGACATGCCCATACGCATCTGCACCCTGGACGCCTAAGGGCTGAGAAAGACACAGCGGCTGGTCGGTATGTTGTGTATTCAAGACCTGTGCGGACTGTGTTTATTTGTTTGTACAGGATTTACAAGAGAGGGGGGGGGGGAGGGCGTTGGTTATTCTCTCGCTCTATTTGGCCATTTCCATTACAGTTACTTTAAAATGCAGGATACATTACCAAGACACATCCTGACAAATTTGAATACAATACAGTCGGCCATTCACACTCGGCTTTTGCTTTCGTGAAGAGTTGGTCATACCGCCTAACATGTTGAGGAATGCGACTCGACTCGATGAAAATCTTAGAAATGTCAATGAAGGTATCACCATTTTCCAAATCCCACAAAATCTTCTTTGTCTTCTTGATGGACTAATAAAAATCATTTGTATCAATTCTAGTCCACGTCAGTCACAAAATTTTAATAAATGTACAAGATTTATCAAATTGATCGACCCAATTTGAGTAGTTTTTGTTTCGTGATACATAAATTAGAGATGAATGATCTGTATAGAGACGGAAGCAAAATTATTTTAAGTTTACAAGGACAGGTTATAAATGCGCCCCCCTCTTGGTACACGGCAAACATCTCGTCCAACACGCGAAAAATAATCTCTCGTGTTACTGAGTTCACTGCAGTTCTGATACTTTTTCGTAGGTCTGCCAGAGTTGTTTGTAGATGTGAAACGTAAAAGGTCTCCTTCAAAAATCCACACAAAACGAAGTGCCCTCTGCACTCGTACTGCCTACTTACCTCTTGTGAATTCTGCAACGCAGAAAAAATTATGCAGCATGGTAGTCATTCTGCAACTGACGCGATTTAGTGTCTGTTATAACGAGTAGTGTTCGTTTATGCCAGTACCAGCACTCTTGTGGTGGCAATCTAAATTTTAGACCCTCCTCATTCCAAGGAAGACTGGATTATTTACATCGATGATACATTTCATGAAATACAAATTAATGAAATTGGGACCATCTTTTTTTAATAAAGCTATTATTAAATATTCTCGGGATCC
The DNA here is from genome assembly GCF_023864275.1 of Schistocerca cancellata. Taxonomy (NCBI): domain Eukaryota; kingdom Metazoa; phylum Arthropoda; class Insecta; order Orthoptera; family Acrididae; genus Schistocerca; species Schistocerca cancellata. Next base: position 319,104,413 of record NC_064630.1, on the reverse strand, counting down.
TTATGGTGTCAATACATATGGTGTAAGCAACTTTCCTAGAAGCATACTCTCTGTTTACTCCTGCTGTTAATATTTTATTGCAACGTAAAAACCACCGCCTGCAGAATATATCGTTACATATCTTACTACGCTGCACTGTAAAACTTCTGCCATTGTGCTCACTCCAGTAATTTAACGATACAGCTCCATTTATTTTGGTGCTTCGAAACAGACGATGCCAATGTGATTTCTGGATGTATTAACGGCTGAGTATTCGTGTGCAATAATTCGGCAACTGTCCCCGTGATCATCACCAGATGCTCCATGTGTTGGTGTCTGAAGCGCTCGTCGCCAGTTGTCGGCACAGTCTGATACCATCACAACAGAGATGTAAAAGCATGTACATTAAAACAGTTAAGCAGCTATCGCTTTTGGAGGCCTTTCTGTACTGTTGGTTCACTGTCACTAATTAATCAACAAGCCAGCAGGCTTTTGAAATATCTGGACAGTATTAGTGACTGAACCGATGAGTCCTTGTTATGTGGAACCGAGTGAGTAGTTTGTGATCAGATGCGATCGTAACACCGAGAACGCCTCACTGTAGAATGATATAAATGGCTTCGTCAACAAAATCAACAGTTTGGTTTTATTTATTGCTCGCTGACACCATTATTGTTTACATGAGTTACAGGTAAATTCTTAAAATTAATGAAAGAGGCTGCTCGTATTACTAACAGATATTTTTCGTACTGTGTTAGTATGCAGTTCTTCTTAGACCTTGAACTCTGTCCTTAGGGTGTAAAACGTTTAATCAAAATGTATCAGATCAGTATGACTGGACGTGCAGTTTACATGTCCTGGCGCTCGGCCGGAAGACAATAATGGCGGTCCTCCTGGCTTTTGGTGGACTGAAATAGATCCTTCTGGACAAAATAATTTTAGGTATTGGGCTAGTACTATAATACTAAACTGACAACATTTAGACCGACTCGACGCGGTGGCTTCAGGATGGTTCACTGCTGTATACTGGTGGACGTCTTCCTTTATGTGCTGTCATTTCGATTATCGAGTGATTACCGACGTCACATATCTGAAATTGATTGTATAGCTTGAAGAGGTTGTTATAGAGGGGGTAGCCTATGATACGCTATTGCCCATGCTACCCTGGTGGCTGAATGGAAGGCAACTCTGGTAAGTGACTGCTAGGAGGTAGTGTATCGGCTGGCTGCTGTAGATCCTGCTTCCATACTGACAGCTAGTAAATACATAAACTTAGTGTCAGTATCGGTTCTTATGTGAGGACTTGGTATAAATTTTTTGGTGCAGCTCCAATACAAATATATGGAAAACTACTCATCTCCAACCACTGACTCGATTAACGGTCATGAAATTTCTTTATGAGTAAGGTCACAACGCAGGATCAAATATTGCTGCATACTAATACACCATCCCTGATACTGCTTCAGTAATGGGAGCAGTTACATTCTTTTTGTCAGACACAGTAGATGTAATGTCTCGTAAGACAGGTAATTACATTCATAATGATCTGTACTTAAGTCAACGTCTGGTCTGGCGACTGCATTGCAACTATTTCCAGACCCGAAAAGCTTGGAATTAATTATCGTTAGTAGTTGATTCTCATGCGTAGTTTTCTGCAATAAAGAATCAGAGAATAATCTAGATTGTCCGTCCGAACATTCAAACAGCTCGGTGCATTATTTCGGAGAAAGATCAAATGAAAGATACGCGTCAAGCGCATGTACAATAAGCTCTAGATCGTCTCCTGAAATTTTTGAGAGGATTGATACAGACGAACTGTAGAGTTACAGAGCGCCTCACTGGTTTGCAGGGAAACGTTGTAGAGCCATTGACATTTACATTTATCATGCAGTTCGAGGACACACAGAAAGTTACGTTTCAAGGCAGTTGTTTTGTTGGGGAAATAAATTTCTTGTTTTCCGATATGCTTCCTTTCTAGGTCAAAGTAAATAGTTCAACATTTCTTGGTACTTTTACATCTGTATATAACCCTATGTCTCGTGTTGTTCGTTTTAATCACTGCATATTATAACCTGTTTGAAAGTATTTTCACGAAGACAAAGCTAGTTGTAGTAGTAGTAGTAGTTGTTGTTGTTGTTGTTGTCGTCGTCGTCGTCGTCGTCTTCATTTCGAAGACTAAGCAAGACTCGCTGCTGGTACAAGCCACTTCATCTGTATCCAACCATTGCAGCCAATATCCAGTTGAACCTCTTCACTGTAGGCAAGCAGTGGTCTCCAACGTACACCCTCCACAGTTCCCTCCATCACCAAACCGACGGTTCGTTGATGACCGTTCCTTTCACTCAACTGTGCCATGAATTTCGTTTCACTCCAATACGATTCGGTTCCTTCTCACTAGTTATTCGTCTTACCCATCCATCCTTCCGTATTTACATGTATCTTTTGTTCTTGCCTGAGCTGCTTATCGTCACGTTTGACTTCTGTGCAAGTCTACATTTCAGACAAATACGTAAAGACTTCCTAGCACTGGAATCTATAACAAACTTTAGCAAATTTCCCTAATTTCAGAAACGCATTTCTTGCTGCTGGCTGTCTGCATTTTATACGCTCATCATCAGCTATTTCCTTGCTGTAAAAGCATATCACATGTACTTCTTTCAGCGTATCATTTCCCAACTCAGTTTCTTCGGCATCTCGTGATTTAATTCCACTACTTCCCGCTACCGATATTTTAGATTTATTGGTATAGATCCTGAAACCCCTTTTTCAAGGCACGTTCAATTGATGTTCCAAGTCCTTTTCCGTTTCTTCATGAGGGGCGTCCTATAAATAATGCAACACATTTTTTCTGGAAGCGGATTGGTCTTACTCAGCATTCAAATACGCCGTACTATTCCGCACTCTTTTTACTACAAAACTCTGTTTTTGAATATAGTCTCCGTTCGGTGCGACGGCCTTGCATGACATGCCGAGAGGCCCTGTATGCCCGCATGGTACCACTCTACTGGTCCCCGTCGGAACCAACGTCTTGCTGCATCAATAATCTCCCAACATCTGCATACTGCTTCTCGCAGAGTGCATCCTTCATTGGGTCCAACAGATGCTCTTGATGGTTTTCTGTTAGGCGGCGAGGAAACCAGCGGACACTCACCTTTCAGTACCCCAATTAGTAGATGAGTGTGTCAGCACCACCAACAGAGACCTCCTGTTGAGCAGCGAGGTGTCTGCTTGTGATCCGTCGAGCACCTCTAGTCAGTGTGTCCCCTTGATCCTATACTGCAGGAGTCACAGTTGTGGATGGCCTGCCGGCACGTGGGAGATAGGATGGGTTTGCGCGATGATACAGGCCTCGCCCAACGGCTTAGTGAGCTTTCTTTTCATTGCCAGAACTCCGTCGGCAGCCGACAAACGCCTATGAACACGCTCTAGTTTTCCGCCAAAAAAATGACAGCTTTCTGCCTGGAATACACTTCCGTTACACATACCTTTTTGAAAGATACGTATAGCGCCGACACCCATAGGAACCACCTGAAACTATAGGGGGTGAAGTGGGAATATTCCAGGATTTCCCACAACGAACTCTGCATTTTTTAAACCTATATTGGCCGAAATATTCCAGAACCTTAACTCCTTTTCCAAATGTATCATTGATTTGTTGTTTTCTTATACTTTGTGCTCAATGTACGGACTGAATGACAAAGGGGTACGCTACAACCCTCTTATTTCCCTTCTCAACTAGTGTTTCCCTCTCATTGCTTGCGACTCACTTAACTGCTGTCTGTTTTCTGTGTAAATTGTAGATAACATTTCGTATTTGATCCATTGTGAGGTCGAGAAATATTCTCTTTGGTTTTTGTGCTTGAAGGCCTAGGCTTCAAGCGCTTGCAGATTGCAGTCGCAAAACGAACGGTCGTGACAAATGCAGAACAATGATGCCATACACATAAGGGTACATGCGTCGCTTCGTGAACTGAACGCAATGGGAAAGGAAGAAATAATGAAAGCTGTCTCACACCGTTCACTGTTCGGTGGCTTGCAGAGTGTGGTACGGCAGCTTTCGCCAGACTCAGAGGGTCGCGGCCGGTGGGGCGGAGCTGGGCTAAGAGGGAGCAGGAGATGGTATCTGGGTGGGGCGGCGCACTCCCGGAGAAGGCCGTCAAGAGCCGCCGCCCACCACCTGGTCCCGCGGGAGGAACTCCCAGCTGCCGCTGATGGGTACCGGGTCAAGTGCGCAGCACCGCCTCTGATGCCACGGCGTGTCCGGACCAAACCGCCAAAACCTCTTCATTCGCGAGGCAAATCTACGTTACTAAACACCTAATGAGATTTGTGATGCACATTTTCAGTTGCAGGTTCCATGTCTACATCTACATGATTACTTTGCAATTTACAATTGAGTGCCTGGCAGAGGGTTCATCGAACGTTTTCTTGTTATATCTCTACTATCCCACTCTCGATAGGCTCGGGGTGGGGAGGGGAGGGGGGGGACGAGCACTTAAATCTTTTTCTGCGAGCCCTGATTTCTCTTATTTTAACATGATCATTTTTCACTATGCAGCTGGGCGCCAACAGATTATTTTCGCTATCGGAGGAGAAAGTTGGTGATCGAAATTTCACGAGGAGATCCTGCCTCTACGAAAAATGCCTTCGTTTTAATGCAAATATTTTCATTTTTTTTCAGGTAGCTGTCATCAACATCGATATACTTGCAGAAATATATGATACTCACTGTGCTGTCTTACAGTACATTTATTTACTACCAGTTTCGATCATGGACCATCTTCACAGTGGAAAGATATCTACTTTAAGAGCTTCGCTTGGAATTCGTGCTATTTAACCAGGAAAGTACACGCCATTGCTGACTTGAAGACGTGAGAAAATTGATAGTTAATTCCGTGATACAGGCTTAACCAAGCCGAAAACAACACTCAAAACTTGATATCCTCTAAGAGCAGTAAGTGCACAGCACCATTGTTCAGGCAATGACGCGAAACTGGTTGTAAGTTTTAATAAAATTTGTTTTACAGCCATTGCAGATCATTTCATACGAAAGAAATGCCTAGCGTGATGCAGACAACGGTGCTATGCACTACAAAGTAAATAAATTGCTTAACTGTGCCTGATAAATAAACAAACACGCACACAAATTAACGAGTACAAAGAAATTTTAAAAAGTGGCTTGTTATGGGAAGCCGTGTCAAACTCACAGAGCGAAAAGCTCTCCTCTGACGTGTTGCAGTCGCAGATGTTGCACTAGACTGGGGCCAGTAACTGCTGCAGTGGCTCTTCAAACATAAAACAAATGCCTGATATAGGCTGATGAATAGCCGATTCACACGAGTCTACAGTGTGATGCAGTAAACTTGATTTGGTAGTTTTTGCGTGTTCTGTGCATCATCTTACATTATCGTAAAGTGTTGTAAAACATATCAATTGATTAACCAATACATTTGAACAAAAATGGCGTTCTGTCAGCGGAGAACATTACTTTACTATCTTAGTCATTAGAACATTTCACAGCATAATCGCTTCCCGAAATTACCGGAGATAAAATAAAAGTCATACTGCAGCCGTGACGCAATAGGCTAGGTGGAGGTAAGGCCTCACAATTTTCCGTGTTTCTAATGTTGCTGTCAACGATCGGTAGATTTTCCCAAGATTTGAAACTGAAATCTTACGTCGGGTTATAAACTATAGCTAATCAAAATTCTACCACTGTCTCATTGTTAATTACAGAGGAATTTACAGTTTCATTAAAAAGCAATCGCCAAGTTTTCAGTCATAAAATACAATACTTCCTTCTCCACGAAAGGAGGACTGAAACAGTAATCTGGAAGAGTTTAATTACTGAGGCTGTGGTATCGCGGTACCCTGTAAATAGTGTACTTTGTTAGTTCCTCTGATTCTTCCTTGAAGTCCTAGTCTCTTGCTCTTCTCCTTCAGATACTCCTTCGCCGAACAGTAAGTCCGTATCTCTGTCTCAGCTGCTGCCATGAACTGAGAAACATGAATTGGACTCTGAAAAATAGTCAACTGGCTGTTTGATCTGTTCTCGTCCATTTTCTAGCGGTGGTGTCATGAAATCTAGCTTACGTCGTTTTGTTTCTATGGCATGCTCTTTTCTTTCTTTGGCATGTCTTTCCATCTGAGTACCAAGCTACTCTTTTTCCAAGCACTCTTCTTCCATTCGTTTTAAAGAACTGTGGTCACATTGCTACACCTGCGGAGATTTACCACAAGACACCTGCGGGGATTCGTCTCATTTTGTTGATTCTCGGGACCAAATGGAATAATTATTTCCAGCGAACGTGAAGCACTAGTGTCAACGAGTAATTTGTTGATTCTTCTTTTCACCCTCCATATTAGGCAGTTTTCAAGTAAATCATCGAAAATAATTTTCTCTCCTCTGGAGCGACCTGAGAGGACGAACTTTCATGGAACAGTAAGTTACAGCAAGACAAACCAGTCACTTGGTGTCCAGTTTTTGAATATTTGTAACCAAATAAAAACTTACGTGCAGGTTTTTACATCATGCGGGGCTTTAATCCCACCTAGCCTAATTGAAAATGTAGTAGGGCAGTGTTACAGCCTGACAACATGTGTACAAACAGTAAAGCAAACCAAGACGAATTTGGAAATGAAATCAAAGCACAGAGAGAAGCAATAAGAACCTTTAAGTTTTGCGATTTTCTGTCACAGATGGCAAAGGGCAAAGAAGATCAGTGAACGGAAAGGACATTGCCTTGAAAAGAGTTAGTAAAGAAACTTCAACAAAATTAAAATGAGCGTAATGAGATATAGGGGAACTAGTTGATAATGTTCGAGTTTTACTAGGAAAGAATATACTGAGTTTCGTAGTTTTGGTAGAGAAAAACTGACACTGTCATAAGTAAAGAAGATAAAATTGCAAAGATGCAACAACTAGAAAAGATTTTCGGAAAAATAATCTAATATAAATATTTTTATTGGATTATTTCTCTGCAGTATAGCCTCCTATAGAAACGAAACGGTGGCGATAAACAGTACAGAGGGTAAGGGAATGGAAGTTTTGAAATATGGTCTTCAACATTAGATTATGCGTCGTCTAAAAGAGTCTTTAAAATACGATACTTTACGGGAAAGTAATTTATGTGTCTGCTATAGCAGTTTACTCGTGCTACACCAAAGACGAACTGAGGGTAATTTAAATCTTCGCTGTCGCATACAGTTTTGCCTGCTGCATTAAATTTCACACAAAAAGATGAAAATTAAATCTATTATCCTCTCAGCCATTCTGCTAACGAGACGCAGATATTTTTTAACCGCGAGTAAGTCGCCATTTTGTACACGAAATTAAAGAGAATGGATAATTCCTTATTGTGGTGAGCATTAAAAAGAACTGAAATTATTGTTTTACGAGGACGTTCTGAAAAATAACGTGTAAGAATTTTTTAAATAAAAGAAACGGTACTAATATTCTACATCTTTATTCTTCATGTCTACATATTTGCAGATCTCTTGCCGCTAAAAGGATCTGAATTGTAGCGTGTAACACGGCAGTGAGTAACGTAACTATGTCGATGCGTGAGAAATGGCGTGTTGTAATCGAGATTCGAATCTGAAGAAATCATCTACTCTTGGGGCGCCCCTTTCCTTTAGCATGGAAATGCCACACTGCGATATCTGCAACAGTCCGATGCCTTGGTTTAAGTCTCATATATCATCTCATATAAAATGTAGACTGGCAATGGCAAGGGAAGCGTTTCTGAAGAAGAGAAATTTGTTAACATCGAGTATTGATTTAAGTGTAAGGAAGTCGTTACTGAAAGTATTTGTATGGAGTGTAGCCATGTGTGGACGTGAAACATGGACGATAAATAGTTTAGACACGAAGAGAATAGAACCTTTCGATATGTCGTGCTACAGAAGAATGCCCAAGATTAGATGGGTAGATCACATAACTAATGAGGAGGTATTGAATAGAATTGGGGAGAAGAGGAGTTTGTGGCAAAACTTGACTAGAAGGGATCGTTTGGTAGGACATGTTCTGAGGCATCATGGGATCACCAATTTAGTACTGGAGGGCAGCGTGGAGGGTAAAAATTGTAGAGGGAGACCAAGAGATGAATACACTAAGCAGATTCAGAAGGATGTAGGCTGCAGTAGGTACTGGGAGATGAAGAAGCTTGCACAGGATAGAGTAGCATGGAGAGCTGCATCAAACCAGTCTCAGGACTGAAGAGCACAACAACGTCAACAACAATAACAACAACATTTCATCCTTGGCCGCATCCGATTTTCACGTTTCTAAAAATTAAAGAATACCTTAGAGGACCTCAGTTTGATAGTGACGAAGCTGTGCAAGCAGAGATTAGGTTGTTGCTCCGTCAACAAAGTCAAACACTCTACAGTGACGATATCAGCAAACTAGTCTCTCGTAGGAGAAATATGTTCGTCGCTAGGGTGACTGTGTTGAGAAATAAATACGTAGACGGGGCGAATAAACACGTATAATATTAACAACGTTTGTTTTGTTTCAAAAGCTTTAAGGATTTCGCATAAACAACTCGCAGGCATAACTTTTCAGCACGCCCTCTTATTATCCCTGACATTACTAGTCTACAGAACGCTTGTGGAATTTGTTAAGATTCAGAGCATATGCCAGTATACCATTTCTTTAAAAGTAAATCGCAACCGCTTGTAACAATCATTCAATAAGTGGAATTTGTTAAGATTCAGAGCATATGCCAGTATACCATTTCTTTAAAAGTAAATCGCAACCGCTTGTAACAATCATTCAATAAATTTCATTACTATACGTTCTGCTACGTAAACTGCCTTTTATTTTGACAAAGGTGAAATTTCATGACTACAAATAATTACAGGTTCAGCGATAGAGTTCAGAATACAAGAGGTTTTGGGTCTGATGAATTCGACAAATTTACTAGAAGAAGTGACAGGTTGATAGATCAGGAAGCCTAAGAGATCGATAAGTTGGTGACGGGGGTAAAATTGTGGGTTAAAAGAGCAGGCGGAGAACAAGTCTTGAATACAATAAAACTGTTCAAATAGATGTAGTTGCAGCAGTTATGCAGAGATGAAGACACTAGAGCAATATATACTGGCGTGGCTATCTCCAACAAACTAGTCTTAGGACGCAAGATCACATCAATAACACGACTGATGTCAGCCATACCGTGTACAAGGAATAGGATACACCGCATCAGACCTGGGATTGAGTGATGGTCGTTTCATGACTGGCCTTATATGAAGCTAATTCTGTATTATATTACCTATCCAGAAATACTCCTCTACAGTAGAAGAAGCTGTGAAGCAAAAAGGATTAAAATTATTATTTAAGGCTGTTTTCATCATCTATTGTACCTCTAATCCACATTGTCGTTGTTGTGGTCCTCAGTCCTGAGACTGGTTTGATGTAGCTCTCCATGCTACTCTATCCTGTGCAAGCTTCTTCATCTCCCAGTACCTACTGCAACCTACATCCTTCTGAATCTGCTTAGTGTATTCATCTCTTGGTCTCCCTCTACAATTTCTACCTACCACGCTACCCTCCAATGCTAAATTTGTGATCCCTTGATGCCTCAGAACATGTCCTACCAACCGGTCCCTTCTTCTAGTCAAGTTGTGCCACAAACTCCTCTTCTCCCCAATCCTATTCAATACCTCCTCATTAGTTATGTGATCTACCCATCTAATCTTGAGCATTCTTCTGTAGCACCACATTTCGAAAGGTTCTATTCTCTTTTTGTCCGAACTATTTATCGTCCATGATTCACATTAGAAGTGGTGAAATAGTTTTGTGTCTACATACATTGTTCGCTGCTGCGTCTACGTTGTGACCATTGAACGCCGTCTTTGCTACGAGTCATTTGAAAATTGAGAGTAGTTTTAAACAAGAATTTAGATATGAGAGTAAGTGTTATTTGAGCCTGTTATTAGAATTGGTACTCACCTGTTTGAGTCTGAACTCTAACCTCACAGATCGGCAGCAGAGCTTCCACTTACCCAAAACTCTGAGAACATTTCTTTTATTGCTGCCGTAGCTAATCCTCCGCGCCATTTCATAGGTAGTCAGCAATTCCTGGTTGCTTTTTGTCGCAACTGCTCGACATTGTCTATCGTTACGCTTACTGGCGGCTGCCTCAAATCAACAATATCCTTTCTGTCTCAAAAACATTTCTACGGTGCGTAGTCTTTCCCTCTGCTGATAGCTTACTAACCAACACATTTTCACCAACCTCGCATGCTTATCCTCCGCTGTCGATGTTCTTATGTTTATGAGCAGAAGCTATGTTTATGCATTTCTCCACAGTGGCATAGGTATCTCCACTTGCACTGTAGCAAACGAGTTCGCCTTAGCTTTGTACGCTTGCCTCTACACAGCAGTTCTTAATACCTTCCTATTTGCATGGGCACGGCTGCACTTTTAACACAAGTTGCCATTTACGTCGTAGTCTCTTCACTGAGCATTTTAGACACACCGTGAAACATGTTAGCGACTTAATTGCGAAAGATATGAGTCTAAACTGCCTACTGATTTGCAGCTATTTGCTTCTGCAACAATGAGAAAGAACATAGCCAGGATGTTTCCGAACAGGTTGTCACTCCACCGCATGTTCCATTACTTAAGAAACGATCACCGCAACGGTGAACTGGTGGGGTTATATTTCCGGCCTTGTCGAAGTTCACATATCATACTGTCCGATGCTTTCCTCTTTTTGTTTGCTTTGTGATAGACCATGATTTAAAACAGCAACGGACAAATTTTATTCTCGCGCACAGCAACTATTGCGACAACAAGTATTGTCAGTAATATTATTTTTTCTATTATTATTATTATTATTCTACACCTGTTATTTTTGGCAGAAAAGTTAACATGAATTGTTGTCTGCCAGTCATGCAGTGCAGCTTTAGTGATCTCATGTGATATCGCTGATGGAATGTATCGGAACTCTGGCATACTGTGAATGAATCTTTTCTAACGGTAGTCACCTGATACTGCATGACAGGGTTTCTATCGTTGGCAGATGAAAATATACGTCTTATATTTTCAAAAACACATTCTGATGCACTTGCGTGCCGCCTTCAACGGGTCGTTCTTCATTGTCCTATTGTGACATTCAATGGTAGTGTAACGTTTTCATTAAAAGTCGTTAAGTAAAATGTACTCAAGGTTTTTGAGCCATCAAGAGTTTCCTTGCGTTCACATCCGTCATTATTTCGCCTGTGTTTGCGGAAGCGCGAATTGCACTCAGTTTAAAACTCACTGCGACAATGAATGGTTCTCAGCAGAAATATTAGGTAAAAAAGTAATGGTGTTCCGACAGCATTCCCTAGGATTTTATGCGGCGGGTAAAAATAAAGAACTATATTTTCGATGATATTTATACATTGTTATTGCACCAGAATGCTGCTGCAGCCATAAATGTTTATAATGTTTCTCGTGTGCACTTGAACGAGTAACAAAGCTCTGCAGCTCCAGCAGTTTGTGGCGAACCACGAAAACCCGCAGTTGCCAACGGTCGATGCCGAGCAGTAAATTGTGCTGAAGAGCCCTCTTCCATCATACCACTAATTATTTGAGCCCATTACGAAGGCACCAAAATCCAATAGCGTGATATCATCATTCCACTCACAATTCGACAAAAAAAGAGGGCAGTAACGTTGAATTTGTCGGAAATGATGCACCAACATAGCTGCTCACCGTGTTCACAAACTTTTACTTAAGTTTCACTACAATGACCTGTATTCCTTAGTCTTGGTACAGCGGCGCATTAACAAACGGCATTTTGTACCTGTCATTGAGTGTACTCAGACGTAAAGTACACACAAAATTCAAATTCACATTTTCACATATATCCTCTGATGTGAACCAGACTTCAAAAGATAGTTGGATACCAATTACATATTTATGAAAACATTTTGCTGTTTGCAAGAAATGTATGAGAACGGCCGACACAGTTCATTACTTTCTAGTCAGTTTGCCGAAGATATTTACATTTAGAAGTGTATATTGTGTGTCACTATTATTTCTCACTTGTTGCATATATATATATATATATATATATATATATATATATATATATATATATATATATTGCCGTATATAGTTCTTACATTCGAGCTTTTGGGCTAGGAGATGTACTGGTAGGTGAGAGTTGAATACCAAACAGTTATTTTTTCGTTCCCTTGGTTACGCTGATTCTTCTTCAATTCGTCACAAAATTTTGATACGTAAGTACCTGTGAATGGTCCTGTAAGAACTCACAATAGTCAAATATTATGATTTGACAATTAGTATTTGCGGAAAATTAGTCCAGGTGAACAACTGTGCTTCTATTTGCTCAGGAATAATGAGATTAGTATACAACAAAGAAAATGAAATGGTTCAAATGGCTCTGAGCACTATGGGACTTAACATCTGTGGTCATTAGTCCCCTAGAACTTAGAACTACTTAAACCTACCTAACCTAAGAGCACCACACACATCCATGCCCGAGGCAGGATTCGAACCTGCGACCGTAGCAGTCGCGCGGTTCCGGACTGAGCGCCTAGAGCCGCTAGACCACCGCGGCCGGCAAAGAAAATGAAAGGGAAACATCGTTATTAGGCGATCCTTCAGCTGAAATAATTGAAGGCGATTAAAGGTCATTTATGAACAGTTTTAATTAGTAATTATATATATATATATATATATATATATATATATATATATATAACTTGCCATCACTAGACAGCTTAGACATTATAATTGGTAAGGAACAAATGATACTGTATCAAAGTACAAAGTATTCGGCGAAAAACAAAAATAAAAAAAAAATGTTCCCCGAAACCGATATTTAATCGAATGCATGGACGTAGTTTTACTGAAATCACTGTCTGAATAACTTCATTATAGCAGTCTATTTTTTGACGTTGTGTATGAAAAGCAGTCAGTCTTGTTTAATAGAAGATTTTTCGAAAATTATTGCGAACCTCGTGTGAAATATTTTCGTAGACATGAACGGAAAATACTTGTGAGAAATGTATTTATAGTATTTTCAAAAAAGCACTTCTTCGTGAAGGGTTTATGTGATGGCATTTCATTTGCATCTCAACTAGAGGACCATATTTGTACTGTAACTCACGGTGATGACAACGGATAAAAGCGGAAATGTATCTCTGCTCCCGACTGGAAAAAATGTTCAATAGTAACAACTATTACAACAGTGGAACGCGATACATATCTTCAGAGTGAAAACTGGGACAAAATGTACAATCTGATGCGTGGAAACTGTTCTGAACATCACTACCTCATTAGATAGTTGATTATTTAGCATTCACAACTGTCCATGTAAATTAGTATTTTTCATATACTCAACAACAGTTAGAGAATGCAAGAAATTGTTAAATCGTTTTACTTGATTGTTGATATACTTGGAAAATGGCGCATGTGCGGGCTTATCTTACCGGCAAATTCTTACCGATGCCCTCCACGTGTTCAAGAAACACTTTCTAAAAGCAAAGATGCAAATGATAAGAAAATTCCCTGAAACATCTACGAAAGAGTGAAACAGAAAACATTTTACAACCGAAACACCTATTCCAAGTTGTTCGGAACTCACACTAGCTAAGTAAAACTGTTCATAAACGATCTATAAACACCTTCAATTATTGCAGCTGAAGGATCACCTAATAACGATGTTTCCCTTTCATTTTCTTTGTTGTATATTAATCCCATTATTCCTGAGCAAATAGAAGCACAGTTGTTCACCTGGACTAATTTTCCGCAAATACTAATTGTCAAATCATAATATTTGACTGTTGTGAGTTCTTACAGGACCATTCACGGGTACTTATGTATCAAAATTTTGTGACGAATTGAAGAAGAATCAGCGAAACCAAGGAAATGAAAAAGTAATTGTTTGGTACCAAACTCTCGCCTACCAGTATCTTCTAGCCCAAAAGCTAGAATGTAAGCACTATATATAGCCATGTTGAGGATATGTATCATGGTGAGATTCGAGCACGTTAGATTAATCAGAAGGAATATTATACTTCGTTGTTTTGGTTTCATTCGTGTCAATTGTAGTGGCTAACACAGTCACACTGCCACCCATGTGTTGCTAACACTTTTTGTACACTCTGCAACTCTCTGTACAGTGATGAAGCGATGAACATCATTGATTGAAAAAAAATGAAATAAAAATTGGTCAGTTGTTTTGTGAACTGATTTGATGCGCCCCATTTCCTGTATATGATTTCGAACATCATATATTTCTCTACATTATTTATTTCATACTTTTAGACAAATCATTTCACAAAACATTTGACAGATATTTTTTCGTTTTTTTTATATTCAAGTTTATTGATACCTCATTTGCTGTCCTAACGTCTTCCACTCTCCAAATGCACTGAATTCGTTTAATTCGAGGGAAGCCAGTTTGACAGTTAAATATCATACCAAAGAAACAAAAAGACCGTCCAAACAGGCCTTCATGGCTGAACAAGACCGACCGGCCGCCGTGTCGTCTTCATCCCTTAGGCGTTATCGGATACGGATATGGAGAGGCATGTGGTCAGCACACCGCTCTACTGGCCGTTGTCAGTATTCGGAACGCCGGCCGTTGTGGCCGTGCGGTTAAAGGCGCTTCAGTCTGGAACCACGTGACCGCTACGGTCGCAGGTTCGAATCCTGCCTCGGGCATGGATGTGTGTGATGTCCTTAGGTTAGTTAGGTTTAATTAGTTCTAAGTTCTAGGGGACTGATGACCTCAGATGTTAAGTCCCATAGTACTCAGAGCCGTTTTTTATTTCGGAACCAGTGCCGCTACTTCTCAATCAAGTAGCTCCACAATTGGCCTTACAAGGGTCGGCCGTGGTGGCCGTGCGGTTGTAGGCGCTGCAGTCCGGAACCGCGGGACTGCTACGGTCGCAGGTTCTAATCCTGCCTCGGGCATGGATGTGTGTGATGTCCTTAGGTTAGTTAGGTTTAAGTAGTTCTAAGTTCTAGGGGACTGATGACCTAAGATGTTAAGTCCCTTAGTGCTCAGAGCCATTTGAACCATTTTTGAACCAAGCTTTACAATGTCTGAGTGCAAACCTCTTGAAAACAGCACTCGGCAGAACCGAATGTTGACCTATCCATATGTTAGCCACACCTGACACTGCTTAACGTCGTTACAGGATCATTTAGTAATCGCGAAAGCGTTACGGAGGTGATAGATAAACTCCAGTGGAATATTCTCCAGGAAAGAGCTCGGTAAGAGCTTTTGTTGAAGTTTCGAGAACATACGTTCACCAAGGAGTCAAGCAGTATATTACTCCCTCCTACGTATATCTCGCGAAGAGACCATGAGGATAAAATCAGAGAGATTAGAGCCCACACAGAGGCATACCAACAATCCTTCTTTCCACGAACAATATGAGACTGGAATAAAAGGGAGAACCGATAGAGATACTCAGGGAACCCTCCGCCACACACCGTCAGGTGGCTTGCGGAGTATGGATGTAGATGTAGATGTAGATTTGACGGGAACTGGTGTTACCACTACAGCAAAGCTGTTAGCAAATATAGGTCCAGTGTAATTTTTTGTGCCCAAAATAGCTACGCCTTGAGGAGACACTTCATTTACGTTTTTTCGTGAAATACAGGGTGAGTCACCTAACGTTACCGCTGGATATATTTCGTAAACCACATCAAATACTGACGAACCGATTCCACAGACCGAACGTGAGGAGAGGGGCTAGTTAAATTGTTTAATACAAACCATACAAAAATGCACGGAAGTATGTTTTTTAACACAAACCTACGTTTTTTAAATGGAACCACGTTAGTTTTGTTAGCACATCTGAACATATAACCAAATACGTAATCAGTGCCGTTTGTTGCATTGTAAAATGTTAATTACATCCGGAGATATTGTAACCTATAGTTGCCGCTTGGAACCTCTGACGTTCAGTTGCGTATTGTAACAAACAGCTGCAACATACATCGCGTTTCTACAGAATAATCTGCCAACGTTGCTCGAAAATGTCCCACTGGAAACGCGTCGACATATGTGGTATCAGCATGATGGTGCACCTGCACATTCCGCAATTAACACTAGGCTGACCCTTGACAGGATGTTCGACGGGCGTTTCATAGGACGTGGAGGACGCATAAATTGGCCAGCCCGTTCTCCTGATCTTACACCTCTGGACTTCTTTCTGCGGGGTGCGTTAAAGGAGAATGTGTACCGTGATGTGCCTACAACCACAGATGATATGAAACAGCGTATTGTGGCAGCCTGCGGCGACATTACACCAGATGTACTGCGGCGTGTACGACATTCATTACGCCAGAGATTGCAGTTGTGTGCAGCAAATGATGGCCACCACATTGAACATCTATTGGCCTGACATGTCGGGACACACTCTATTCCACTCCGTAATTTAAAACAGAAACCACATGTGTACGTGTACCTAACCCCTCATGGTAATGTACATGTGTGTTAGTGAAAAAGACCAATAAAAAGGTGTTAGCATGTGGACGTAATGTGCTGTTCCAGTCTCTTCTGTACCTAAGGTCCATCACCGTTCCCTTTGGATCCCTACGTAATTCGGTGCTCTCCGATACACACGATCGAACAGCGAAGGAGTGGTACTCAAGCGTCAACTTTAGGTTAAAATATCTCCGGATGTAATTAACATTTTACAATGCACAAACGGCACTGATTACGTATTTGTTTATATGTTCAGATGTGCTAACAAAACTAACGGGGTTCCATTAAAAAAAACGTAGGTTTGTGTTAAAAACCATACTTCCGTCCATCTTTTTATGGTTTGTATTAACCAATTACACTAGCCCCTCTCCTCACGTTCGGTCTGTGGAATCGATTCGTCAATATTTGATGTGGTTTACGAAATACACTCCTGGAAATGGAAAAAAGAACACATTGACACCGGTGTGTCAGACCCACCATACTTGCTCCGGACACTGCGAGAGGGCTGTACAAGCAATGATCACACGCACGGCACAGCGGACACACCAGGAACCGCGGTGTTGGCCGTCGAATGGCGCTAGCTGCGCAGCATTTGTGCACCGCCGCCGTCAGTGTCAGCCAGTTTGCCGTGGCATACGGAGCTCCATCGCAGTCTTTAACACTGGTAGCATGCCGCGACAGCGTGGACGTGAACCGTATGTGCAGTTGACGGACTTTGAGCGAGGGCGTATAGTGGGCATGCGGGAGGCCGGGTGGACGTACCGCCGAATTTCTCAACACGTGGGGCGTGAGGTCTCCACAGTACATCGATGTTGTCGCCAGTGGTCGGCGGAAGGTGCACGTGCCCGTCGACCTGGGACCGGACCGCAGCGACGCACGGATGCACGCCCCTACGCAGTGCCGTAGGGGACCGCACCGCCACTTCCCAGCAAATTAGGGACACTGTTGCTCCTGGGGTATCGGCGAGGACCATTCGCAACCGTCTCCATGAAGCTGGGCTACGGTCCCGCACACCGTTAGGCCGTCTTCCGCTCACGCCCCAACATCGTGCAGCCCGCCTCCAGTGGTGTCGCGACAGGCGTGAATGGAGGGACGAATGGAGACGTGTCGTCTTCAGCGATGAGAGTCTATTCTGCCTTGGTGCCAATGATGGTCGTATGCGTGTTTGGCGCCGTGCAGGTGAGCGCCACAATCAGGACTGCATACGACCGAGGCACACAGGGCCAACACCCGGCATCATGGTGTGGGGAGCGATCTCCTACACTGGCCGTACACCACTGGTGATCGTCGAGGGGACACTGAATAGTGCACGGTACATCCAAACCGTCATCGAACCCATCGTTCTACCATTCCTAGACCGGCAAGGGAACTTGCTGTTCCAACAGGACAATGCACGTCCGCATGTATCCCGTGCCACCCAACGTGCTCTAGAAGGTGTAAGTCAACTACCCTGACCAGCAAGATCTCCGGATCTGTCCCCCATTGAGCATGTTTGGGACTGGATGAAGCGTCGTCTCACGCGGTCTGCATGTCCAGCACGAACGCTGGTCCAACTGAGGCGCCAGGTGGAAATGGCATGGCAAGCCGTTCCACAGGACTACATCCAGCATCTCTACGATCGTCTCCATGGGAGAATAGCAGCTTGCATTGCTGCGAAAGGTGGATATACACTGTACTAGTGCCGACATTGTGCGTGCTGTGTTGCCTGTGTCTATGTGCCTGTGGATCTGTCAGTGTGATCATGTGATGTATCTGACCCCAGGAATGTGTCAATAAAGTTTCCCCTTCCTGGGACAATGAATTCACGGTGTTCTTATTTCAATTTCCAGGAGTGAATATCCAGCGGTAATGTTAGGTGACTCACCCTGTATTGCAATTTCCCCTAGAATTAGTAATTACGTTTTTGTCATTTACCCTGATTTCTTTCAAGCAATTATTTATTTTGTTTTTTTTTTGTTTTTTTGTTTTTACAAAACGAGACCTCACCAGGCCAATTTGATACCCCCTTTGTCCATTTCCTACTCTTCATTGGTTACGAAAATTCGGACAAAACTCTTTGTGTAATTTGCAGCGACTCTTGTTTCCTCTCCGCTAAACATCTGAGCATAAAGCAACCCGGCGCGACGTTACCCCACACTTGAGGTCAACAGTTGGCTTCCTTCACGAACGTCGCACCCTGCGCGCGGCCCATTCAAACAGACCAGTGCCCCGCGGAACACGCCCTGTGATCGCTCAACCGCGTACACGCATTGGCATCGATTTCCTATGACGTCATTTTCCGCGGGTTGTCCTGATGTCAACCGACATCTGAACAACTTCATCTCTACACCAAAGAAATGTCATTTCAAATATCATCATCATAATTTTTTGATGTCGATCGTACTCTTCGTAACACATTCTAGAATACCCAATTCTTACTTGTTTCCTATTCGCAGGAGTCACATACCTGCACATAATAGCCGAAAAAAGTAGCCATCTACATGTTCAGTAATATTATACTAGCCCGAAAAAAAGCCAAGAAAATGCTGTTTGTGATGTTGGCACTCTGTGTATACACGACGAAATAACAAAAGCGCTAATTTATACAACACATCAACACAACTTAATGCACCCATCACAATCCGGTTCCAGTCAAAGTGTCTTCACCCTCAATTTACATAAAACTGCCTAGAGTGTAATAAACCAAAATTGATCTATCGATAGCATTACTTCCCTCTTTCGGTGTTTTCCTATTTCGTATACAAATACGGAATTAATCCGGGTACGGCGTGTGTCCATGGTCACCCAATTTGAGACAGTATATTGAACATAAAGGTTGCTACGGAATAGTAATCAATCTTCATAACACGAAACGTGAACCAAAATATCGGTGTTTTCAATAATCAGACAATATGTACGTCGTATATTTGGTAGGGAGGTCGAGATAGAACACACAGATCGAGCTCATTTGACAGTAATGTTGTGAAGAATGGCGAATAGGGAATTATTCACACCCAAGTGTAATTTTTCGAATTAGACCAGAATATTCGTTATAAACACGACGCCTTCTGTGGCCGGAATTAATTTAACTAAAATCCTTCTGCGGATATTACCGCGCCATAATATAAAATAACACGGAATCTCACATATATCTCCTCGCACCTTCGACGGACTGATCATTTTTGAAGGCCAGAAAATATGAAGTGCTAAGTCTGTGGCCACTGAAAACTAGTAAAGACCCAACATGTAGAAGTAAGAAGAGTCTGCTCTCCGAGAAATACTACTGAAACGCAGATTATTATAGACATTTTGCACCATGATGCAACACTACATCCAGAATGATTTAAATAAAAAACTCATTATCTGTATAACTTCAAAACCACAAATCGATTTTACGGGCAAGAAGGGATGTGTCAGCTTGTTTACACATTTGTCTTCATTGTAACAGATATTTCAGGGAGGCTAAAATGATGGATTACACTGCATCTTCAAAGTCGTAATCATAACATTCGGAGTATATGTCATACTGGACAACGATAGGGTAAGATTATCGACAAAGGCCTGTTTGAATGACCTGCCTTGCATTTCGACGTCATTATTATTCAAACCAGTTGAGAGACTTACAGGTCATATTAAATTTTCTATGGTTTCGCTAAACAGATTATGGTGAATGTTGGGACGGTTCCACTGAAGAGGACGTAGCGAAATTCTTTCCACATTCTTGCCCTGGCGGAGCTCCCGATCCGATCCCCTCGACTTTGTTGTTGACGAGACACAAACAAATCTTCCTGTCTTCTTTTTCTCCTTCTTCTCATGCCATCCGTTCCTACAGTTTGCTCTCTTGGAAGCGCAGTTGTTCGATAAGGAGATTTCATTTTTTGGCCTACCTGAGATCATGAAAGCAAGAACAGCGTGTCTGCTCTCTGTAGTAGTCTATTACCGTGTTAGTTGTACTATGTGAACCTGTGTGAGACGAGTTGGACGAGAGTGGCATCCTAAGGTTTTTGGGTGAACATTCCGTTCCGTTACACACCACATCCGTGGGACAGATAAAGCACACGAGGCAAAAATGAGTCACACCAGGAGACATCTCGGTAATACGTCTAAATCTACAACTACATCTATATGATTACTCTGCAATTCACAATTAAGTACATGACAGAGGGTTCATCGAACAAACTTCAAGCTACTTCGCTAGGTTCGAGTCTGGAACAGTGCGAGATCTGACATCTGTTATTTTATTATGATGATCATTCCTCCATATGAACGTGGGTACCAACAAAATATCTTCACACTCTGAGGAGAAAGTTGGTGATTGAAATTTTGATGAGTGGGTCCTACCGCAGCGAAAATCGCCGTTGCTTTAATGAGTGTCACCGCAGTTTGCCAGAAAACGGCGGACTAGCGTAGTGTCAGCATTATCTTCAACTGACCTGCTGCCTTTTTTGGTGTTTTGCTAATAAATCGCTGTCTTTTGCCTGCTTTCCACACAGCATTATGTACGTGATCGTTCCAGTTTCATTTATTCGTAATTGTAATCACCATGTATTTCGTCGAATTGACAGCCTTTAGATATGTCTGATTTATAGTATAATCGAAATTTAGCGGCTTCCTTTTAGTAATTATGTGGATGCCTTCATAGTTTTCATTATTTAGAGTCACTTACCACTTATTTCATGATACCGATATTCTGCAATTAGTTTTCATCATCTGATGACTTTACAAGACGGTAAACGACGGAATTATCTGCAGACAATCTAAGAGGGCTACTCAGATTGTCACCTAAATCAGTTAAGTAGATCAGAGACGGCAGAGGGCCTATAAAAGTTTCTTGGGGAACGCGAGATATTAGTTTTGTTTTACTCGACGTCTTTCCAACAATTATTGCAAGTTGTGACCTTTATGACAGGAAATCACGAATGCTGTCACACAACTGAGACGACTCTCCATAGGTACGCAATTACATTCGAAGCCGCTTGTGAGGAGCGATGTCAAAAGCTTTCTGTAAATCTAAAACTATTGAAGCCATCTGACGTCCCCTGTTGATAGAAATCATTACTTCGTGAGAATAAAGAGCTAGTTCCAAGTTGAAATCAGCGATAGTGATATGGGTCTGTAATTCACCACCGCTAGCCACGATAACGGCTCCAATTAACGATTAGCTCGCACTGAACAAAGAATTTGTGGTAATTCTCATTGCTACATTCCAGCAGCTTGTCCCAAATAGTCACTGACATTTCCTATAGTATTAAAGTGGGTGATTCAGGTTGCCATCCATCCTGCGATAGGGTTCCTGAGTGCTCGTCAAATCAAAAACTATGTGTTTTGGATGGCGGTTGTCGTTAAAATAACCGGTTTTCGATTGTGTGGGTTCTTTTCGTTTCCAGTTTAACCTGACTGTCAAGAAGGTCAAAATATCCTGTTTCTGAAATAAACGATTTTCGATTTTTTCATCTGCTGTTATTTCCAGTTATAACCGTAGACTTAGAAAAAAAGAAAAAAATATATATTAATGAAGGTAGTAATAGGAGGAGATTTCTACCGATGTGGGTTTGAGGTTGTAGCAGAAATCAGTCTCATTTTCTCCAGCGAGGATGACAAAGGTGAAGAAGATGGGCGATGGGACGGGGAGGGAGTAAGGTCACAAGTTAATGACATTGCTGCAGCGTCACTTTTTAATGTTATCAATTTTTCACCCAGAAGCAAACGCAAAATTAAGGGTTCAGTTATTATCCCAATGTTATAGCACGCCAATGAAACTATTGATATATCAATAAAATTAGGCTTCTCTTACAAGGGCATTTTCACATTTTTAAACTATTTAAGTTAATGAAGCATTGTAATTCACTTTTACCACACTTCGTAAAAATCTTCCAGACTAAGCACGGAAACATTCTGAAACAGAACCGATGACAGCGAGGATGACAGCGAGAAACTAACGTACAGACCAGATAAAGCAGGTCTTGCACGCTGCACGTACACGCGTGGCGTCTAGTAGGCCAGGCCATGCGGCCGGAGGTCCTCTGTTGTCGCTGCAGTGTCTTAACGATTCTTAGACCATGTGGTCGTTGTTAGTTTCCAACTCTCCGCATCACTGTTAAAAGGGAAGGATCACTTTTGCCATTCTCTATAATCACCCAATATTTCAAAGCAGTGGAAATCAATATCATATATTGGCGACACAAATTGCGTTGTGTAATCTCTGCCTATGGTTTCCAATCAGTGATATAACGAGATTTTTGGCACGTGGTAAACTTTTAACGCGATGTAAAATGATTACAGGGGACGAACGTACAATGGCCCATAAAAAAAGTCTTGAAGCACTCCATATATCACAAGGTCTTCGGAAAAACAACAAATTAATGGAAGGAGTTTTATGGCTACTATCAGCAGAATTTCGGCAAACATTAACGGTAATTCCGAAATCAACGCCGGCAGATAAAATAAACGTAAGTTTAAAGAGATTAATATTTTGAGATAAGGTTGAAAAGCTATCTTTGAAAGAAAATATGAGTGCAGTAATGACAAGAGATCCAAAAGCTCACATATTTACCGAAAATTTATTGAAACTGGGAAACGGCACTTTCACTGTCTTGATCTGTACTCTGATAAGGTGACTTTAAGAATTATGCAATATGGTACAAACCGATGAACAACTTATTGATACAGCGCATTCATCGATACAAATGAACTACCTAAATAAGGACTGGTTGTGTGAGCGAACGAAATTAACGCTAAGGAAAGACGTGGTGCAAAAAGTAAATCAGCAAATATAGAAGATGATTTCTGGAACAGAGACAATATATAAATCGATAGATACAATAATGGATCAAAGAGAAATGTCAACTTTCCAACTGAATTTTTAAACTAATTAAATCCTTCCGACAGGCCTCTGCATCCACTGATACTGAACAATAATACTATTGCGAAATACACTGAAGAGCCAAATAAATTGGTACACCTGCCTAATATTATCTACGGCAGCCGTTAACGCGCAGGAGCGCCGCAACAGGAAGAATAATGTCTGAAGTAGTGCTGGAGGGAACTGACACCATTAATCCTGCTGGGCTGTCCATAAATCTGTAAGAGTACGAAGGGGTAGAGATCTCTTCTGAACAGCACATTCCAAAGCATCCCAGATATGCTCAATAATGTTCGTGTCTGTGGAGTTTTGTGGCCATCGGAAGTGTTTAAACTCAGAACAGAGTATCTGGAGCCACTCTGTAGGAATTCTGGACTTGTGGGGTGTCGCATTGTCCTGGTGGAATTCCCCTAGTGCATCGAAATGCACAATGAACATGAATAGACGCAGGTGATCAGACAAGATGCTTACGTACGCGACACGTGTTAGAGTCGTATCTAGACGTATCAGAGTTCCCATATCAATCCAGCTACACACGCCACAAACCATTACAGAGCCCCCACCAGCCTGAACAGTGCCCTGCTGACATACAGGGTCCATGGATTCACGAGCTTGTCTCCGTACCCGTACACGTCCACGCGGTCGAAACAATTTGAAACGAGACTCGTCAGACCAGGCAACATGTTTCCAGTCACCAACAGTCCAATGTCATTATTGACGGGCCCACGCGAGGCGTAAAGTTTTGTGTCGTACTCTCATCAAGGATACACGAGTGAGCCTTCGGCTCCGAAAGGCGATATCGGTGATATTTCTTTGAACGGTTCGCACGCTGACACTTGTTGATGACTTAGGATTGATATCTGCAGCAATTTTCGGAATAGTTGCATTTCTGTCACATTGAAAGATCCTCTTCAGTCGTCGTTGGACGTGTTCTTGCTGGATCTTTTACCGGACCCAGCGATGTAGGAGACTTGATGTTTTACCGGATTCCTGATATTCACGGTACACAGTAACCGATCTAACAAATGCACCAGACACTTGCTGCCTTATACCATATAGGCGATGTCGACCGAAGCGCCGTATTCTGCCTGTTAGCATATCTATGTATTTGAATATGTAGGCCTATACTAGTTCTTTTGGCGCTCCAATGTATTACCTAACCCAAATTACGTAATGGCACAAGATGGTGTGTCAAACAAATGCTTTATAATATTATTGAAGCATTAATTTCAACTGGTAAACAAAAAGGAATATCGATGTTGATACCAAGATTCCCACTGATTTCCTGTGAAATTACCTTGTGGTATGACAGTCATTAAGCCTCAGGGCCAAACATTTCGCAACTGCGCAGTTAACTTGCAGGAACCCTGTTTGTCATATGGTCAGCTCAACGCAGCGTTTTCACGTACCGAACAAGCAGAAAATATATGTGTATATTCGCCACACAACCAAACATCAAATGTAGCACATAAGAATGTAATTTAATTGCCGGCCGGTGTGGCCGTCGGTTCTAGGCGCTTCAGTCTGGAACCGCGTGACCGCTACGGTCGCAGGTTCGAATCCTGCCTCGGGCATGGATGTGTGTGATGTCCTTAGGTTAGTTAGGTTTAAGTAGTTCTAAGTTCTAGGGGACTGATGACCTCAGATGTTAAGTCCCATAGTGCTCAGAGCCATTTGAATCGTCTATTTTTTGTAATTTAATGTAAGTTATTTGTCCGAATAAAAATAAACGAAACGAAAACGCCTTTAAAGAAATTTTTTGTCCATTATTACATTTATAAAACTACTGACAGAAAACTAAAACCTCAGCGAAACAGTTTATTATCAGCTACTTTTAATAACAAACATCACCTGCTTTTTAAAAAAATGTTTTACTTGAAAACTGAGATATTTAGAAATTTTCCTATGGCAATTTTTTATCCCGGTTATTAGTAAAAAATAAAAAAATCTTATAACCGGGAACATAAAATATATAAAAATAGCGGCTATTCAGAACCGGCATCTGTTTTAGCCGGTCCGTTTTCTTCCCATGCCTGCTAAGCGAGCAACCTTGGTAACACGGCTGTAGTCATCTCAGTTTCATGTCCATGGCACACAAAGCATGAAGATGTAGAAGAAAGCGAAATTCTTGCTCACCGACAATCAATATCCTGGTCCTTGTTCCCAGTAACATGAACGAGTGCGTGCAGTGGTATGAAGAACACCCTTGGAACATCGCTGAAGCCACTGCGGCCCCGTCCGTTGCTCTGGATCACGGGGTCCCGGTTTCGATTCCCAGCTGGGTTGGGGCTGTTCCCTGCCCGGGGACTGGGTGTTTGTGTTGTTATTTCATCATCGTCTCATCATCATCATCATCACCATTCGTGACAGTGGCTTACATTGGACTGTGTAGAATATGGGGACTTCGTACGGGCGCAGATGACTGCGCGGTTGGGCGCTCCACAAACGAAACATCAAACGTCACCACTGCAGCCCTCCGACCATTAGCGCTGAACTCCTCATTGGGCCATACGAGTTGCATAATTCACATACAGCCAAAATCGTGCTATCTTGGACCACATTACACGCCTCCAGTGCGCAACAGTCCTCTTTCTGTATTCTTTGGCCCACGTGCCAATTTGAGCAATGGCGACGTACCCGTATCAAAATGTCTATTGCATGGTGGCCCCTCGCTTAGTTCGATCGGAAGCTGGTTGAGATGCACTCGTTTCTGGTCCCTGTTTCTTAATAGCTTTTCACAATCCCTTACCCCGCTGCAAGTGGTACAGCATTCCATGTATACACGGTCATCTTCATTCAGGGTGTGGCCAAGGGCACGTCCAATAACGAGAACTCCTTTCTGACGTTCTGCCACGCCGCCAAGTCAAATAAGTTAGTTGTGACGACACATGCAACCGTCTGGCACATAAACCTCACTGCCATGATGTTAGTGGTTGACGGTCACGAGAGCTCCTGATAGCAGTACATCTCCTGCTCGCGGCTCGTGATTCTCTGCCGGATAGGGGATTTCCTTCGGCTTGAGTTGTGTCTGTTGTTTTTCAGCTCATCTTCATCGACGCGCATGCCGCTGAAGTGGCCTCACGTAGAAAGAACTGCACCAAGCGACCGAATAACCCTAGACGATGTATCCTGGTCAGTAACGCGATGCGATTATTCTATTTCATGTTCACAGTTTTCCCAAAAGACTGGAATTACAAGGGGAAAGCATCTCGTTATGCAATAATGCAGAATACCATTAGGAGTACGCAAAACGTTTTACTATCTCAGACACACTTATAACGTTATTCCGTCATGATAACTGTAAACTGACACAAAATCGTTCTCACGCATGGACGTACAAAAATATTTCTCATCACGTAGAGAGTTCACGAATGGAATAGGAATTTGGTGAAATGATGCTGGTAAAGGAAATATCCTCTGCTTGCAGTGTACAGGTAGAACATTCTGAAAACTATTACCGCACGCTGCACTAAATATATGTTTGTGCAGTGTAGTAAATACTCCTCCAACAAATGGCAAATTATATTCATTAGTTACTACTGGTGATTATTATCTGCTGACCTCTATCTAATCCCTCTGGGTTCAGGTATTTTTATCCCGGCCGTCTCTACAATGCGTACGCAGCAGAAACGCTTGTACGCTTTACGCTCATAGGAGTGAACTAAAACGAGAAGCCGAAATGCTGTTTCAAGAGTTATCGATTAAGAATTCGGTAAATTTGACAGGCACGCGCTTGATTCTCGTCAACACTAAACGTGCTTTTCGGAACTTGGGCGGCCTTTGTGCCGCGAAATGCCAGCCAGGATTGACTCGTCAATTACAAGAGACACGGTGAGCGCGGGGTGATGACCGCAGCTAATGAGGGATTCGCGCACGTGGCTGCACGCGCCGCCACAGCCGACACCGCGCTGCCGGCCAACACGAATGACGCAGGCTGCGCCAACAAGCCGCCCCTCCGCCATACCTCCCCCACCCCCCTGCCACGAGTAACGAATGATACGAATGATCTTCCACTATAAAGTGTGATTCAACTGCCCCTACCAATGGGTTTCACGCAACACGTAACGCCTCCAAAAACCAAGCAAGAGATATTCATTCCTTTCTCTCGCTACGAACTTACTATTAGATATAGTCGAAAAATGAGCAGGGCCTTTTTTTGTGGGAATTTAATGTAGTTCAAAAATGTTCCAATGTGTACGAATTTGTAAGGGACCAAAAGTGCTGAGGTCATCGGTCCCTAGACTTACACACTACTTAAACTAACTTACGCTACACTACCGGCCTTTAAATTGCTACACCACGAAGATGACGTGTAACAGACACGAAATTTAACCGACAGGAAGAAGAAATTGTGATATGCATATGATTAGCTTTTCAGAGCATTAAGACAAGGTTGGCGCCGGTGGCGACACCTACAATGCGTACCATCACGTTTCCGACTTTGATAAAGGTCGGATTGTAGCCAATCGCGATTGCGGTTCATCGTATCGCGACAGTGCTGCTCGAGTTGGTCGGGATCCAGTGACTGTTAGCAGAATATGGAATCAGAGGGTTCAGGAGGGTAATACGGAACGCCGTGCTGGATACCAACGACCTCGTATCACTAGCAGTCGAGATATAGGCATCTTATCCGCATGGCTGTAACGGATCGTGCAGCCACGTCTCCACCCCTGAGTCAACAGATGGGGATGTTTGCAAGACACAACGAACAGTTCGACGATGTTTGCAGCAGCATGGACTATCAGCTCGGAGACCATGGCTGCGGTTACCCTTGACGCTGCATCACAGACAGGAGCGCCTGCGATAGTTTACTCAACGACGAACCTTGGTGCACGAATGGCAAATGTCATTTTTTCGGATGCATCCAGATTTTGTTTACAGCATCATGATGGTCGCTTCCGTGTTTGGTGACATCGCGGTGAATGAACATTGGAAGCGTGTATTCGTCATCACCATGCTGGCGTATCACCTGGCGTGATGGTATAGGATGCCATTGGTTACACGTCTCGGTCACCTCTTGCTCGCATTGACGCCACTTTGAACAGTGAACGTTACATTTCAGATGTGTTATGACCCGTGGCTCAACGCTTCATTCGATCCCTACGAAACCCTACATTTCAGCAGGATAATGCACGACCGCATGTTGCAGGTCCTGTACGGGCCTTTCTGGATACAGAAAATGTTTGACTGCCGCCCTGGCCAGCACATTCTCCAGATCTCTCACCAGTTGAATACGTCTGGTCAATGGTGGCCGAGCAACTGGCTCATCACAATACGCCAGTCACTACGCTTGATGAATTGCGGTATCGTTTACCTGTACACGCCATCCAACTTGTGTGTTTGACACAATGCTAAGGCGTATCAAGGCCGTTATTACGGCCAGAGGTGGTTGTTCTGGGTACTGATTTCTCCGGATCTATGCACCCAAATTGCGTGAAAATGTAATCACATGTGAGTTCTAGTATAATATATTTGACCAATGAATACCTGTTTATCACCTGCATTTCTTCTTGGTGTAGCAATTTTAATGGCCAATAGTGTAAGAACAACACACACACCCATGCCCGAGGGAGGACTCGAACCTCCGGCGGGAGGGGCCGCGCAATCAGTGCCATGGCGCCTCTAACCACGCGGCCACTAATGTAGTTCACTTTATCACTGCGATACATACCGAGAGAGGTGACACAGTGGTTGGCACACTGGAGTCGCGTTCGGGAGGACGACGGATCTAACGAACGTCTGGCCATCCCGATTAGGGTTTTCCATGATTTCCCTAAATCGCTTCAGGCAAATGCTGGGATGGTTCCCTTGAAAGAGGACGGCCGACTTCCTTCTCCCTCCTTCCCTAAACCGGCGGGACCGATTACCTTTCTGATTGGGCCCCTCCCCCAAATCAATAAACCAACTGGAACAAATTTTCGCTAGAGGCCCTTCTTTTTCTAATTCCAGAAAAACGCGTTTGAAGACCCCTTTTGAGCGTTCAAATATGAAAATCTCACGATTTTTGAAGGCATTCCAGGTTGCATAAATCCCAGTGGTAGGGGCAGATGAATTATCCTGCGTAATGACAAAATCATGGCAACGGCCTTGCCGCTGTGGATACCCCGGTTCCCGTGAGATCACCGAAGTTAGGCGCTGTTGGGCGTGGCCGGCACTTGGATGGGTGACCATCTAGCCGCCATGCACTGTTGCCATTTTTTGGGGTGCACTCAGTCTCGTGATGCCAGTTGAGGAGCTACTTGACCGAATATTCGCGGCTCCGGTAACAGAATACCATCATAACGACCGGGAGAGCAGTGTGCTGACCCCACGCCCCTCCTATCCGCATCCTCCACTGAGGATGACACGGCGGTCGAATGATCCCTGTAGGCCACTCGTGGCCTGAAGACGGAGTGCTTTAATGACAAAACCATACACTTCTTAGCTAAAACGTTTCCGGATTATAACTCGATCAGCTGTATCAGGGATACTCAAGAGGATATTCGCTAATTAGCTAAAATATAATGAATACTGTCCACCACCGGACTGAATGCTGCCTGGCGGCGTTGTGGGTGCTCGATGCAGGATTGATATAGTTCAAATGATTCAAATGGCTCTAAGCGCTAGGTCATTAGTTCCCTAGACTTAGAACTACGTAAACCTAACTAACCTAAGCACTTCACACACATTCATGCCCGAGGCAGCATTCGAACCTGCGACCGTAGCAGCCGTGTAGTTACGGACTGAAGCACCTAGAACTGCTCGTCCACAGCGGCAGTTTGTTCTAGTTAAACTTTCGCAACTTGAGCCAGCGTACACGGTTAACTGTTCACCGTATGGGTACCCAAATATCTAGGAATGATGCGCACTGCCGGATTTGCGTTGTTAGTAGTGTTAGTGTTATGACAGGCCGTTAGGCGCCGGCACCAGTACGGCGACGTACGGTTGAAATACAAGCATCAGTGTGAATTAGAGTTGCAGACCGTCGACATGGATCCGGACAAGGTGAGCAGGGCTTTGGTCGTAAGGCTATTCTGTGAACACAATAGCAGTAACACTGCAACTCTTCGCCAATATCGACTAGTTAGAGGAATACCGAGAGGTCCTCTTTCCGCACCGGAGTTTGAAGGACGTGATTGAAAAGCTCCAATTAACTGGCTGTTTGGGAATAGCTATTGGTAGATGCCATTGACCATCTGTGCCGCAAATTTTTGAAGAAGTTGCGATCTTCAAACAGTGCAAGAGCTGTGTCACGATGGCGGAATATTCCATCGTCCACCATTGTTTTGGGCAGCAGTAAAGCAACCTCTAGTGCGACTCCAGGCTGTCGTGGATGCAGATGGTTGCCACATTGATCGAATTTTGTAACATGGAGCGGAAACGTGGTACGCAATTAAAACATTTTACCCTCTCATGTGAAAATGAATACAAACGTTTCTTCAAAGTTTCATTGTTCTAGGATCACTCGTTTGTCATGGGGCCCTCTCAAGTAGCAAAAGTTCAATTTCAACCACCCTGTATATAACAGGAGCTGAGACGGAAGGAGAGTCATTCTCTAAAATGCTGAAGCTGGTGACTGTTTGCGTCCTACTGTGGAGAGCTAGTCTGGAATGTGGTTGAATAACCGTGAAACGACGAGTAGGCTGCAAGGTGCAGGACGTCGACGCCTCATTACAGAATGTGGAGGTCGGAGGCTTGCTGGCTTTGTACAGCAGGACAGGTGGTGATCTGTGAAAGATCGGACGACAGCGTACAATCTGGTGCAGGCACAAACGTTTCAGAACTCAGCGTTGACGTACAATTTTGAACACGGAGCAGTAGACGATCCCTATTTGTTCCCAAGTTGACCTAATGATGTCGTCTGTTATGTTTGCAGTTGGTACGGGTATCATTGAAACTGGACAGTGAATCAGTGGAAAGTGTCAGTGGTTGGATAATTTCCTATCACAGCCGCGCGGAGTGGCCGCGCGGTTACAGGCGTCATGTCACGGATTGCGCGGCCCCTCCCGCCGGAGGTTCGAGTCCTCCCTCGGGCATGGGTGTGTGTGTTGTTCTTAGCGTAAGTTAGTCTAAATAGTGTGAAAGTCAAGCGATCGATGACCTCAGCATTTTGGTCCCTTAGGAATTCACACACATTTGAACTTTTTTCCCCTATTGCACAATTTCGATAGCCGCTGCAGAGATGCTGTCATCCACGGGAACGGCTGCTCGGAAGAGTACCGTGCCACGGAAGAAGGGCGGTTAGGACAGTATTATGCTATAGGGAAAACTAGATACGAAATCAAATAACTCGAAACGTAGCGTGGTTTTATCTCAACATTAAAACCGGGCGAGGTGGCGCAGTGGTTAGCACGCTGGACTCGCATTCGGGAGGACGACGGTTCAATCCCGTCTCCGGCCATCCTGATTTAGGTTTTCCGTGATTTCCCCAAATCGCTTCAGGCAACTGCCGGGATGGCTCCTTTGAAAGGGCACGGCCGATTTCCTTCCCCATCCTTCCCTCACCCGATCTTGCGCTCCGTCTCTAATGACCTTGTTATCGACGGGACGTTAAACACTAATCTCCTCCTCCTCCACCTCAACATTAAATCTGCTCATTCCTAGTTATTCCACACTTTGTCATGAAGAGGGCAATTTCACTATAAAAGCAAATTTGCTCTTTCGACAGTCGCAGCTGCCCCGTGTACAAATATCCTCATTTTGAGATTACTCACTTTCTAGCATGATTTATTCAATTTTGTCGTTCTACGTTACGTAACTGGTGCAATACGAAAGCATGCTGATCACCGACGGATCATAGTGGCGCTATTATCCTGTTTCCACTTCTTTCTGCCGTAGCAGTACCTCTGGTCTGATGTAATATCAGTCTTCCAGGTCTCAAATAAGAGGAATCAAATTGGCCTCATTTGCACCATATCTTTGCAGTCTTATTCACTTCCTTCTTTCCCAATTTTGCTACTTTCCATAAACGTTACCGTAGTATTATGTACCGGTGCCTAAGGGGTTAATTTAGGACAACACGAAGTTCGTTTCTCCACAGTGGTGCGCTGGAAGCTAAGAAGCAGAAGGTTGCCCTATGTAAAAACATAGTGACTACAGTATAGTCTCTCACGGCCACTATTAACTTCACTTAAAAATTCCGGGCTGACAGACCGTAGTTGATGTATAAAACTTTCCCGTTTCTCTTGGGTTGTGGGAGACATCTTCGGGGGTGAAACGGCGAACTGCAACCAGAACTAGAAACGCCTAACATATGCTGTGCGCTGTGTAGGGGGCATCACAGTCCATCACGTGAGGTCGATTACTAGAATATCTCCGGTACTGTCAAGATTCTCGACTGAAAGCCCCGATTGTCATTTTGTTGGTGCGAAGTCGACATCTATAATTTATCTAAAAACCAACTAAGTGGTATTGCTATGTTGCTGATACTTTTGCTGATGATATTTTCTTAATATAGACTCATGGTATACAGTAAGGAGTAATTTAAGGTGAGACATTCTTAAAATGGTCAACTTCCACCACAATGGATTGTCGACATCGATGATGTGTAGGGCGACATAAAAATTCTGTTGTTTCCAATGGAACAACTTCGAACGCTTGCTCTATTTGCTTTCTTAAATCATTCAGGGTTTATGATTTTCCGGTTTACAACTTAAGTGATAGCACCCCAAAGATATAAGTCTAAAAGGGTTAAATCTGGTGATAGAGCTGAATGCTCCACAGTTCTTCCTATTCGTTCTACCCGTCTCAAATGTAATGAGCGATTGAGAAATGCCCTTACATAAAGTTGAAAGTGCGGTGGCGCCCTGATTCTGTTGAAAGCGATAATCTTCGTTGTCAAAAATGCCATTCCTATCTGTAGTTCACATTTTTAGGTAAGAGTCACCTGTGACAGTATTTTCGAAGAAGTAAGGCCCGATTAACCTTCTAGACGACAGATCACACCAGACTGATATTCTCGATCGATTATCATGCCTTGCTTTACTTACGTGTCTATTTTCGTTAGAACAGTTCATGCAGTTATGACGGTCAATTATTCCTTTATGTTTCAAAGTCAGTTCATCCGATCAAAGACTTAGATCTTGGAAACGTTCATCTCTTTCAGATGTGCTGATGAACCACTCAGACAATTCAATTCACCTATCTGGATCATCCGCGTTCAGATCATGGAGAAAGACATCCTTCTCTGAGACTGCAAGACTCTGATCACTGGTTTTGCTCCGTTCATTCTCAGTATTCTCACATACTTTTTCGCAGATTGTTTGTACATCTGAATCACTGTATCAACACTTTCGTTTTCTGTTGAATATTTCTTTTTTTTTCCTACGTCTCTTCTTCACATCATGCACAGTTCCATCAATTTCATGTTTGTCTTAGTTGCTTGTAGTTGTTAATCGGAAAGGAGAAGTCGTTCCAAAACTAACTCTCCAATGTTACCGAACCTCACTCACCTTCTCCATTTTCCAGCACCATTTTAGCACTCACTTCTTTTCTTCAAACGATAACGCTATGTTCATTTCCAGTTCTGTAACAAATGGTAGCGTTGTTACGTTTTCACTGCTAGGTGAACTGAGGCGCTCCGGGTTACGTAATAGTAAGCAACATTGAGTAAATTTTAAAGAAGAGACATAGGAAGGTTCAAAAAATTTAATAAACCAGGTGAAGAACATAAGAAGTATGTTTATTGTACTATAATGTACTGCATACTTGTCACGCGAAATAGGATATTTTCAACTATTGCAAGTAGTGAAAAACAATATTAAGTTCGAGAGATAAATATAATTTTATGGAATTTCGTAGTATATCACTGAAGTTTCATGTCAATATTTTGCTTCATTAATCACAATTAACGTTGCTCTCAGCGTAATCTAAGACACTGCCATCAATTAGTACAGGTTCTTTAACTTGATCTGTGACTTCGTACCAAGTCAAATAATATCAGTGATGACAGCAGCTATATAGGGAAGCAGGTCTATGAAATCAGATACTTTCTAATGCTGTATAGGAGTAGACCAACGATATTGAAGTGTTTGGCCGGAATCCATGACGTCTGTCTAGGACGGGCATGCTTCTTGACATTATTTTCAAGGAATTTTCCGTGAACAGTGTGCTTCAGAAACAACTGATTCATGGTTTGAGGTCTAAAGCTTAGAAAATGTAGCTTTTCTAAAGTTAGCAGGATGTCCATACGTTGCTGTATGTTAGCATGTAAGTCATCCTCGTTACATAACAAAAAAGAATGCATACATCGCCAGTAGCATGAACCTACGAAACTGCACTGAACAATGCAGTCGTTTAGCAGCTATATAACGAATAGCAACAATATCCTATATAGCAGGTATCTAGTGATACAGGCGCTGCAGTCATGGACTGTGCAGCTGGTCCCAGTGGAGGTTCGAATCCTCCCTCGGGCATGGGTGTGTGTGTTTGATATCAGGATAATTTAGGTTAAGTAGTGTGTAAGCTTAGGGACTGATGACCTTAGCAGTTAAGCCCATAAGTTTTCACACACTTTTGAACATATTCTAGTGATGCTCATCGCAAATATAACTATCGCTTACAGGTCATTTTCAGAGAAATACCTCAGAAACTTTTCCTTACATCATAATTACATTAAATATTGATATTATTTAAAAGAACAACACTAATGGCCATTAAAATTGCTACACCACGAAGATGTTGTGCTACAGACGCGAAATTTAACCGACTGGAAGAAGATGCTGTGATATGCAAATGATTAGCTTTTCAGAGCATTCACACAAGGTTGGCACCGGTGGCGAAACCTACAACGTGCTGACATGAGGGAAGTTTCCAAACGATTTCTCATACACTAACAGCAGGAGACCGGCTTTCCCTGGCGAAAGGTTTCCTACTTTGATAAAGGTCGGATTGTAGCCTATCGCGATTGCGGATTATCGTATCGCGACATTGCTGCTCGCGTTGGTCGAGATCCAACGACTGTTCGCAGAATAAGGAATCGGTTGGTTCAGGAGGGTGATACGGAATGCCGTGCTGGATCCCAAAGGCCTCGTATCACTAGCAGGCATCTTATCCGCATGGCTGTAACGGATCGAGCTGCCACGTCTCGATCCCTTAGTCAAGAGATGGGGACGTTTGCAAGACAACAACCATCTGCACGAACAGTTTGACGATGTTTGCAGCAGCATGGACTATCAGCTCGGAGACCATGGCTGCGGTTACCCTTGACGCTGCATCACAGACAGGAGCGCCTGCGATAGTTTACTCAACGACGAACCTTGGTGCACGAATGGCAAAACGTCATTTTTTGGGATGCATCCAGGTTTTGTTTACAGCATCATGATGGTCGCATCCGTGTTTGGCGACATCGCGGTGAATGCACATTGGAAGCGTGTATTCGTCATCACCATGCTGGCGTATCACCTGGCGTGATGGTATAGGGTGCCATTGGTTACACGTCTCGGTCACCTCTTGCTCGCATTGACGGCACTTTGAACAGTGGACGTTACATTTCAGATGTGTTACGACCTGTGGTTCTACCCTTCATTTGATCCCTGTGAAACCCTACATTTCAGCAGGATAATGCACGACCGCATGTTGCAGGTCCTGTACGGGCCTTTCTGGGTACAGAAAATGTTCGACTGCTGCCCTGGCCAGCTCATTCTCCAGATCTCTCACCAATTGAAAACGTCTGGTCAATAGCGGCCGAGCAACTGGCTCGTCACAATACGCCAGTCACTACTCTTGGTGACCTGTGGTATCGTGTTGAAGCTGCATGGGCAGCTGTACCTGTACTCGCCATCGAAGCTCTGTTCGACTCACTGCCCAGGCATATCAAGGCCGTTATTACGTCCAGAGGTGGTTGCTCTGGGTATTGATTTCTCAGGATCTATGAAACCAAATCGCGTGAAAATGTAATCACATGTCAGTTCTAGGGTAAAATATTTGTCCAATGAATACCCGTTTATCATCTGCATTTCTTCTTGGTGTAGCAATTTTAATGGCCAGTAGTGTACATGTACCGCACTATAATGATAAGCGAGATAATTACATTCTGTAATACGCACGCCGCATAATTAAATTTTGTTGATGGTAATGCAAATTCACTTTGGTTTGGCTGCGAAGACAACCCTGTCATCACAAGAGGATTCACCTTCAAAAGAATCAGCTACCATATTGGTTGCGCATTGCATTTTTTTTTCATCCGAAGAACTAAAGCAGTTTGCTCTGTAAGACGTTATCTTGCTTCGGCTTACCTTACTAAAGCACAAAAAAGCCGCGTTATGTTTTGGAGCAATACATAACAATATAGTGTGTGCTGCCATCTCTAGGTTTCTTCAAATACTTCTCAACCAGTAGTTGGGCGTCCTCTAGCAGATATGAAAAGTGAACAGATTCCAATATTGCCGAGTGTGTGGTTGATCATGACCTAGCGCCAAGCGCCTCAATTATTAGTCAGAAAGGTATTCTGTCAACTTTAATTAAAGAGGGATTCAGTTTCGAAGAGTGTATTCATTATTTTCGGACACCCTGTAGATTAATGATTTGCCACTATACATGAAAGAACAATCTTTTTTTTTTCTTTTCGCAGACGAAACAGAAGTTGTTATAACATGAAACGTAATTTCAACGATATAGCTAATAGGACAGTCTTTCAGAGAACAGAACAACACTTGACTGCTACAAAATGCAATACGAAGAGATTCTGGAACGATCTCTTGTAAATGAGAAATTTTACTGTCACAACTTGGTCAGATAGTGAAGTCGATTACTTTAAATTGTTAGATTTTTGGGGCTGAGGATACATGAAAATCTTTCTAGCAAGTTTCGTGTTCATGGTCCTGTACTGAAACTGAACGTTGCGGTCTTCACTATCTGAATCCACTGTCTCTGACTTATTTAATTTGTTTATATTACTCTCTTATCTCCTACGGTATCATAATATGTTGGGGCAACTCTGTCCACTGACTAAGAAAATGTTTAAGCCAAGAAAAAGGCGGTCATTTTGCGTAAGTGAGTCGGCCATTATTCTGGATCTGGGAGTACTAACTCTACCAACTGATTTACTTTATTTTACTCCGTTATCTCTTATGGTATCAGAATATGTTGGGGCAACTGTGTCCATTGACAAACTTAAGCCAAGAAGAAAGGCGATCAGTTGGCATAGATGAGAGGACCATTGTTCTGGGTCTCTGAATAGTAGCTCTACCATCTCTCTACATACACTTCACCCAGAGATCGGATATTGACAGTGTTGACTCAGTCAAAAGAAATTGGAACGCTCATTAAATGAACACTAAGCAGAATAACGGTTTGCACTTGGATAGTATTCCATTAAAGCTTAGAGAAAAGTGTAGACTATTCAGCGAGTTTCATTTTCAATAGGCTTCCAGCAGCATAGACACATGGATGATGTAGGTGTGTGTGTGTGTGTGTGTGTGTGTGTGTGTGCGCGCGCGCGCGCGCGCGTGTATGTGAACGAGCGAGTGAGTATCCCACATCTCGTCCTAAAACACTGGACCGATATCAACCCAACCAGGCACACACATACCTTCATGTCATGCAAGAATCACTGGGGGGGGGTAAGAACCACGTTCCTATCAGAGGTGTGGGTGTGAAAAGAAGCGTGGCCTGAAGCCTGCGACTTGTGAATTCCCACAGACATTTATCGTATATTTGGGACTTACAACAAAGTTTATACATAAATTTAAACCATTACTAATTTTTTTCTCGTTGACGACCCCTACAAAATGAGGAAAAATGTTTATCGTTTACTACTTTTACGCTGGTCATGCAGCAAAGGCACCGCATGATGCATGATGGTATAATTTATTACTTCTTTACCACTAACTATTTTCGCGACAAATTTCACAGACGGTATGTAATTATAATACCGAATGAAAGTTCAAAATTATATCATTGTACGACACATAATTCCAGAGATATGACGTCATAAACAATGAAATGTGTGAAAAAATGTTCAAAAGTGTGTGAATTCCTAAGGGACCAAACTGCTGAGGACATCGGTCCATAGACTTACTCAGTACTTAAACTAACTAAAGTAACTTATGCTAAGAACAACACACACACACCCATGCGCGAGGGCGGACTCGTGAATATGGCGCATCAAACCGCGCGCCCACTCAGCGCGGCGAGATGTGTGTAAAAATGCCGCATCAAGGATGAAGTTTAAAATCGTTACTTCTTTGCTATTAACTCCATTCGCAATAAATTCCGCAGAGAGTATCCACATATGCCGCTGAATGTACCTGTTATATTGTATCATTGTACCACACATAGTTCAGTAAATATGACGTAATAAATAGTAAGACACGCGAAAAAGGCCTCATCGTGCATGGCGTTTAAATTTAATACTTTCCTGCTATTAACGCAATTGGCATCACCTTTTGCAGACACTATCCTCATATAATGCTGAATGTACCCACAAAATTATATCGTACATAGTTCAGGAGATATGACGCTGTAAACATTGAGCACAAGGCCTGACGCTTCGTGGTACAGGGGCGGACGCACAGCTGTAAATAAATACCCGGGCAACGCCGCGTTTCTCCGCTAGTTCATTTATAAAATTATACGTTGTCGTGTTGGAAGTCAGATCTGAAAGCTGGAGAGTTCTGTAGAGATTGAATAAGAGTCCCTAACAGTACTTTCCACCAACCTATAGTCTTCTAAGGTTGCCGGACGATGGTGGCCGATCGGTTCTAGGCGCTTCAGTCCGGAACCGCGCAACTGCTACGGTCGCAGGTTCGAATCCTGCCTCGGGCATGGATGTGTGTGATGTCCTTAGGTTAGTTAGGTTTGATTAGTTCTAAGTTATAGGGGACTGATGCCCTCAGATGTTAAGTCCCATAGTGCTCAGAGCCATTTGAACCATTTTGAATCTCCTAAAGTTGTGTTCCCAGCCCAGAAGACAGCTCGTTGGTTGCGGGACCTTCTTCGGCGGAGGCTGCTATGCTGTCATCTCGAACTTGAACCTGTGTTCGTGCCTTTTTTGCCCAGGATTATCTCTGTATAGAGGGCAAGATCTGTAGTACTGACAATGATGTAGGCGACACCTCTCATTAATGTATCATGTTTGTTTATATTTTAAAATATCACTTCTTACACTGTCTTCTACAACACTGGACATAGATTTCATTATAGTACGGTAACTTTTCTGACAACTTCGGAAACAGAGATACACGTCCAGCTCCGAAGAACACCCGAAACAGAGTGACTAGCGCAGCGAAGTACTTCGTCTCCCAGGTGAGCCAAGGCGACCCAAAGGTGTCCAAAGCACTTCGGTTGTAAGTTCATTACTCTTGTGTTTCTCAAAACTAGTGAAATTTAATGAACAAACCCGGTAGACTTTTAAGATAACTATGAGTGATTGTCGTACTGAAAACTGGGTTAAATGCAATGAAAAGTATATAAATAATTAATAAGAGAGATTAGGCGTTCTGGTGCCTAACACCCGAGTGTGCCGAACAATCAGTAGCAAATTCAATACAATTGGCGAACTCTCCTACGGGGACAGTACATACTGTACAATCTGCTGCTTGTATCTCACCCCACTTTTGTACCATATGCTACTTCGCGTATATCAAGGCGAGCTTGTAGCAAGATAAAATACTGGTGGCCACAGCCAAGAATATAACAGGTTGATAAACCTTAAGTCTTCAAATGTAATTTGACAAGTTTTCTTGTGGTACACTACCGTATTTTCTTCTCGAGTTTCTCGCAGTATTTGAGAACAAATCTGTATAAAGTTTATTTATTTGTATAACGTCATACGTTTCAATCTTTTATGTTTTAATATTTCTCTTGTTTAAAATGTTCTGTCATTCTATGAACTATGTACTGTTTCACTCTATTATCAAGTCGCTTTGACACGCATGGCCAAAGGAACGAATACAAATGACAGGTATTTTTCCAGAATGAAATCTGACTCTGCAGCGGTGTGTGCATTGATCAGAAACTTCCTAGCACATTAAAACTGTATACCAGACATGGAATCGAACCTGAGACCTATGCTTTCGTGCAAGCCACGCAAGCAGGTTAGATGTTTGAGTGCCGGTCGGGTGCACAGTCCTCACTTGGCAGGAAGTTTTAACTGATGTTCTATTCACTCCCACCTCTTCCCTTTAAGAATGGACAGAATATCGAAATCAGATAACACACACACACACACACACACACACACACACACACACACACACACACACACACACACACACACATATATATATATATATATATATATATATATATATATATATATATATACCCCTGGAAATTGAAATAAGAACACCGTGAATTCATTGTCCCAGGAAGGGGAAACGTTATTGACACATTCCTGGGGTCAGATACAACACATGATCACACTGACAGAACCACAGGCACATAGACACAGGCAACAGAGCATGCACAATGTCGGCACTAGTACAGTGTATATCCATCTTTCGCAGCAATGCAGGCTGCTATCCTCCCATGGAGACGATCGTAGAGATGCTGGATGTAGTCCTGTGGAACGGCTTGCCATGCCATTTCCACCTGGCGCCTCAGTTGGACCAGCGTTCGTGCTGGACGTGCAGACCGCGTGAGACGACGCTTCATCCAGTCCCAAACATGCTCAATGGGGGACAGATCCGGAGATCTTGCTGGCCAGGGTAGTTGACTTACACCTTCTAGAGCACGTTGGGTGGCACGGGATACATGCGGACGTGCATTGTCCTGTTGGAACAGCAAGTTCCCTTGCCGATCTAGGAATGGTAGAACGATGGGTTCGATGACGGTTTGGATGTACCGTGCACTATTCAGTGTCCCCTCGACGATCACCAGTGGTGTACGGCCAGCGTAGGAGATCGCTCCCCACACCATGACGCCGGGTGTTGGCCCTGTGTGCCTCGGTCGTATGCAGTCCTGATTGTGGCGCTCACCTGCACGGCGCCAAACACGCATACGACCATCATTGGCACCAAGGCAGAAGCAACTCTCATCGCTGAAGACGACACGTCTCCATTCGTCCCTCCATTCACGCCTGTCGCGACACCACTGGAGGCGGGCTGCACGATGTTGGGGCGTGAGCGGAAGACGGCCTAACGGTGTGCGGGACCGTAGCCCAGCTTCATGGAGACGGTTGCGAATGGTCCTCGCCGATACCCCAGGAGCAACAGTGTCCCTAATTTGCTGGGAAGTGGCGGTGCGGTCCCCTACGGCACTGCGTAGGATCCTACGGTCTTGGCGTGCATCCGTGCGTCGCTGCGGTCCGGTCCCAGGTCGACGGGCACGTGCACCTTCCGCCGACCACTGGCGACAACATCGATGTACTGTGGAGACCTCACGCCCCACGTGTTGAGCAATTCGGCGGTACGTCCACCCGGCCTCCCGCATGCCCACTATACGCCCTCGCTCAAAGTCCGTCAACTGCACATACGGTTCACGTCCACGCTGTCGTGGCATGCTACCAGTGTTAAAGACTGCGATGGAGCTCCGTATGCCACGGCAAACTGGCTGACACTGACGGCGGCGGTGCACAAATGCTGCGCAGCTAGCGCCATTCGACGGCCAACACCGCGGTTCCTGGTGTGTTCGCTGTGCCGTGCGTGTGATCATTGCTTGTACAGCCCTCTCGCAGTGTCCGGAGCAAGTATGGTGGGTCTGACACACCGGTGTCAATGTGTTCTTTTTTCCATTTCCATGAGTATATATATATATATATATATATATATATATATATATATATATATATATATATATATATATATATAGGGTGTTACAAAAAGGTACTGCCAAACTTACAGGAAACATTCCTCACACACAAAGAAAGAAAATATGTGATGTGGACATGTGTCCGGAAACTCTTACTTTCCATGTTAGAGCTAATTTTATTACTTCTGTTCAAGTCACATTAATCATGGAATGGAAACACACAGCAACAGAACGTACCAGCGTGACTTCAAACACTTATTTACAGGAAATGTTCAAAATGTCCTCCGTTAGCGAGGATACATGCATCCA
Organism: Schistocerca cancellata; assembly: GCF_023864275.1. Classification (NCBI taxonomy): domain Eukaryota; kingdom Metazoa; phylum Arthropoda; class Insecta; order Orthoptera; family Acrididae; genus Schistocerca; species Schistocerca cancellata. The sequence goes on along the minus strand of NC_064630.1, from coordinate 319,062,152 downwards.
CCCTCCGTCGCATGGAATCCCTGATGCTCTGATGCAGCCCTGGAGAATGGCGTATTGTATCACAGCCGTCCACAATACGAGCACGAAGAGCCTTTACATTTGGTACTGGGTTTGCGTAGACAAGAGCTTTCAAATGCCCCCATAAATGAAAGTCAAGAGGGTTGAGGTCAGGTGAGGGTGGAGGCCATGGAATTGGTCCGCCTCTACCAATCCATCGGTCACCGAATCTGTTGTTGAGAAGCGTAGAACACTTCGACTGAAATGTGCAGGAGCTCCATCGTGCATGAACCACATGTTGTGTCGTACTTGTAAAGGTACATGCTCTAACAGCGCAGGTAGAGTAACCCGTATGAAATCATGGCGGTGAATCGAGGAAGTACAGTACATACTGACGAAACTAAAATGAGCTCTAACATGGAAATTAAGCGCTTCCGGACACATGTCCACATAACATCTTTTCTTTATTTGTGTGTGAGGAATGTTTCCTGAAAGTTTGGCCGTAGCTTTTTGTAACACCCTGTATATATATATATGCGATGAAGTAGCAAATTGTAACATCTACATCTACGTGATTACTCAGCTATTCACAATAAAGTGCCTGGCAGAGCGTTCAATGAACCACCTTCATGCCGTCTCTCTACCGTTGCACTCTCGAATGGCACGCGGGAAAAACGAGCACTTAATTTTTTCCGTGCGAGCACTGATTTCTCTTATTTTATCGTGATGATCATTTCTCCCTATGTAGGTGGGTTCCAACAGAATGTTTTCGCAATCGGAGGAGAAAACTGGTGATTGAAATTTCATGAGAATATCCCGTCGCAACGAAAAACGCCTATGTTTTAATGATTGCCACTCCAATACATGTATCATGTCTGTGACACTATCTCCCCTATTTCGCAATAATACAAAACGAGCAGCCCTTCTTTGTGCTTTTTCGATGTCATCTGTCAGTCCCACCTGATGCGCATCCCACACCGCACGGCAGTACCCCAGAATAGGGCGGACAAGCGTAGTGTAAGCAGTCTCTTTGGTAGACCTGTTGAACCTTCTAGGTGTTCTGCCAATGAATCGCAGTCTTTGGTTTGCTCTACCCGCAATATTATCTATGTAATCGTTCCAGTTTCGGTTGTTTGTAATTGTAATCCGTAAGTATTTAGCTGAATTTACAGCCCTCAGATTTGTGTGACTTATCGCGTAATCGATATGGCACCCACCTGCATAGGGATAAATGATCATCAAGATAAAATAAGAGAAATCAGGGCTCGCACAGAAAAATATAAGTGCTCGTGTTTCCCGTGCACCGTTCGAGAGTGCTTGAAGGTGGTTCATTGAACCCTCTGCCAGGCACTTTATTGTGAATAGCAGAGTAATCACGTAGACGTAGATCGAAATTTAGCTGATTTTTTTTAGTACTCATGTGAATAACTTCACACTTTTCTTTATTCAGGGCGAATTGCCACTTTTCACACCATACAGATATCTTATCTAAATCATTTTGCAAGTAGTTTTGATCATCTGATGACTTTACAAGACGGTAAATGACAGCATCATCTGTAAACAATCTAAGACGGCTACTCAGATTGTCTCCTATGTCGTTAATGTAGATCAGGAACAATAGAGGGCCTATAACAGTTCCTTGGGGAACGCCGGATATTACTCCTTATTACTTCTGTTTTACGCAATGACTTTCCGTCTATTACTACGAACTGTGACCTTTCTGACAGAAAATCACGAATCCAGTCGCACAACTGAGGCGATACTCCGCAGGGACGCAGTTTGATTAGAAGGCGCTTGTGAGGAATGGTGTCGAAAGCCTTCTGGAAATCTAAAAATATACTATCAATTTGACATCCCCTGTCGATAGCACTCGCTACTTCGTGAGTATAAAGAGCTAGGTGTGTTTCACAAGAACGATATTTTCTGAATCCGTGCTGACTATATGTCAATAAATCGTTTTCTTGGAGGTACTTCATAATGCTCGAATACAGTATATGTTCTAAAACCGTACCGCAAATCACCGTTAGTGATATGGGCCTGCGATTCATCGGATTACTCCTACTTCCCTTTTTGGGTATTGATGTGACTTGAGCAACTTTCCAGTCTTTAGGTACGCATCTTTCTGTGAGTCAGTGGTTGTATATAATTGCTAAATATGGAGCTATTTTATCAGCATACTCTGAGAGGAACCTGACTGGTATACAATCTGAACCGGAGGCCTTGGCTTCATTAAGTGATTTAAGCTGCATTGTTACACCGAGGATATCTACTTCTATGTTTCTCATCTTGGCAGTCGTTCTTGATTAGAGTACAGGAATATTTACTTCGTCTTCTTTGGTGAAGGAGTTTCGGAAAACGACGTAAGCAGAGATTAGGTGAAGACGGACGGTGCAGTAGGGGCCTGGTTGATAAATTCGTGTAGGTCGGGAGCCGGGTGACTCCTCCATTGGAACGGAGGTGTCGGGGAGGCGGGTGTCACCGCTGCGGCGGAAGCGTTTACGGCGGGCGGCCCTGGCGTGCTGCGGCTCGGCGCGGCGCTTCATTAGCGAAGTTTGCGCGCGGATTAGGCGGCATTACGGGCCCGCTCGCCGGGCCGCCATACAAACCGGCAGGCGCCGTCTGGCGACCCGGCGACCCGCGGGGACATCGATACGCCCAAACAAACACCGCTTACAGCGGCGAGCCGCCGCCAAGGCTAGGCCGTCCTTCTGAATAGTTTAGTACCCGTTAAACGCGCAATTTATGACAGCGGGGGCAGTGTTATTCTTATTCTTTTCCTATCGACTTCAGGCAAAGGTCATTTTACTAGATACTATTATATTACATAAAGATACAAACTGAGCAGTTATGCGACTTGAGTTTGTTTGTGAAATCTTATGGGACTTAACTGCTAAGGTCATCAGTCCCTAAGCTTACATACTACTTAACCTAAATTATCCTAAGGACAAACACACACAACCATGCCCGAGGCAGGATTCGAACCTGCGACCGTAGCAGCAGCGCGGTTCCGGATTGAAGTGCCTAGAAACGCTCTGCCACAAAGGCCGGCTTAACATTTTTCCTAGACACAATTCCACATCTCGAAATTTGCAGAAACTCTTCATGCCTAGAACAAACTATAGTCATAAATAACAAGCAAAAAACGGGACTAAAATTTAATAAATCTATATGAAATTATATACTGCTCCAGTGGTTTCATTTCTAAACTGCTTATAACAGTAGAACTACAGACTCAAATTAAATAACAATAACTTCAGATACGCTATGTCTTTAGGTTAGTTAGGTTTAAGTAGTTCTAAGTCTAGGGGACTGATGACCTCAGATGTTAAGTCTCATAGTGCTTAGAGCCATTTGAACCATTTTTTGAAAAATGTTAAATAGTTTTCTAATATATCTCATGAGATGATGGGTGATTGAACACTGTACGTCCCAAGGTTCCAAAATGAAACCATAACCTTAAAATCACTGATTGTTTACTTTTTGCCAATTTCTATTTGTATTCGTTGCTTGCTATGGTAATTAAGGTGGATTTTATGAAAGAATTAAAAATTCATTTTTTTTACATTATAGGGACTCAAAGGCGGTCATTAATTATGGCTCAAACGAGGGGAATCACCAAAAAACTGGCGCTCCTAGTATTTCGTGAACGGTTCAAGATATAGAATCGAGGGATTCAGCAAATGATTGTAAGTTTAATCCCCTACAAGACCTCCACTCTGTATGAGCCGTGCTCCGCCATTGGTTCTAACAGGCTGACCGTACACGTGAGGGCTGCAGCTGCAGATGTGCTGCATTAGATATGGGTCTCACCTCGCGTCTTCTAAAGAAGCATATACCAGTGCAGAAAATGACGCTCGGTCGTGGCTTCGGTTATGAAGTGGTGCTGCAACAGTTGTGATAGTGCGAAAGAACGGGTCTGCTTTTCAGTAAAGAGCGTATAAAATGTGGTCCAAGGGATATCTTTGTATTTAATACTGTACCTACTGACACAGCACTATTAATACGAGGTTTTACACCCCCCCCCCCCCCCCGCCCCACGTCACTAGTATAAATCTGTATGTGACACTCGTGAATAATAATAATAGATTAACACAGTTCCACACTCTTGCTAATTATACGCGGCCACATTCGGTGCCGTCCCGCGCCGGAGTATTCCTGATACAAAGATTAAGACGACAATTTGACAAAAAAAAAGTATATCCTTCCCATAAAAAATATTTTTTTTTCATTTTTTGGACAGTACAATAGTTAAGTCTGTTAAATACTCGTATATTAAAAAAAAGACGTGTATCTCTGCGTACTGTAATGTGCCTCAAACCTCTTTTCGACATTTTAAACGGTCCATGATGTAAAAAGGGTGGAAGTTTTAGACGGTTCACCCTACACAAGATACGTAACTGACCCAGCCAGTGTTTATGTATGACACGAAATACGTTACCCCAATTAACTAATAGGAGAACCGCTCTTTATGGAAGATGCTAGAAACTTATTCCGTTGACGTCAAACCACGGGTTCATCAACTCTGGGAGATGACATCAAAAGTGATTTCAGTGCTCTGCCGTAGTTCCTTCAATTTGTAGGAATTGCTGGACTACATATAGCCCAATTTTAGCATCTGTAAAAATCGTAGTGTGAGAGAAAAAAAGGAAGATTATGGTTTAAAGTCCCGTCAATATTGAAGTCATTAGAGACAGAGCACAAGGTCGGAATGATTCAAGTACAGGAAAGGAAATACGGCCCTGCCCTTTCAAAAGGAACAATCCTGACGTTTGTCTGGAGAGATTTAGGGAAATATCGGAAAATCTAGCTTAGGATGGTTGGACGTGGATTTCAACCGTCGCTCCCCGAATGCGAATCGAATGTGCTAGCCACTGCGCCATTCGCTCGGTGGGTGAGAGATTAGGCAATTTCGGAGAAATACGATTATCGATCCGTTTGCTTCTCACGAGAAACACCATAAGCCGTACCAGTGTTTTATGTGCGACGTATGCTGCTGCTCTATCTTCTTCAAAATATCCATACTATTTAGATTACTTGTCGATAAATGCCGAAAATTGATATAAGAGCCAGTCTTATTTTCACTCCTTTTTATTTATGTTGTCGATGAAGAGAGGGAGAAGACAGAGGGTGAATGACTGTGTCAGCTCGTAGCTTACTCCTTTCAAATAGCACATACGGGTCCGATGGAAAGTATTAAAATTATTCTGATCAGTGTCAGATGTCCTCAGTTAATGAGAGCCTGTGATGAGATCAGACTTGGAATCTGACACTGGCGGGTACCCTGGAGACCCGGAAACATATGCTATCACAGCTTTTCGATCTAATACTTGACACAAACATTTTCTTCCATCTCCTGCCTTCGAACTGGCTACTTCTGGCAGTGTTCCACCGAATGATTGTCGATTAATGACGTAGGTTACAGAGTGTATGCATTTGAGCTCCAAGCGGCCCTAGTAAAACAACTCACTTCAGTGATGTAATATCTACGGAACATTAGAAGGGAGGGAACACGCGCGGGAATACTTCTCGGCTCCTTTCTGATTCACCGCTAATGCTCCATTTCCATCAATTCAGTCAAAGAGTTACATGCGTAGTACAGTACCTCAGCCTGTATTCAAACAGTGCACAAACTTTGACCACAGATTTCTTGATCACTGAATCCTTTTGCCGCCTAAGCGTACTGCGTGGGAGACGCCAAACCCTGAGCAGCTATGAGCCTTTGCAAGCTGATGAATTTAATATGACGCTCTCAGGCTGTGAAGAACAGTGGGCAGGAAGCCAAGAAGCGTGTTCTTGGAATTAATTACCAGCGTTTAACAGCGTCTCCGAGGCGGGGCGGGAGGTCCCTCGGCGCTCATCTGCATGCGCGCTCCTCGGACTCCCGGGCACGCCTGCAACCCCGTACGCACCACGCATTTATTTACTCAATCGCTTTGTCACGCGGCGATAAACCCTCGTGAACAATGAAAAATGCACTTCACCAAGCTATACTCTCAGAAATCGACTTGCCATGTTTTCCGAAGAGAGAAAAAAAAAACAGTATAAATTTTAGGGTTTTTATGTTCCATCATCGATAAGATCAGTAGTGTCTAATACGAGACACACATCATTTATAACAGTTTCAGGGTTGTTTTGCCCTTCTAATTCTCCAGCATTGCCGGCCGGTGTGGCCGAGCGGTTCTAGGCGTTTCAGTCTGGAACCGCGCGACCGTTACGGTCTCAGGTTCGAATCCTACCTCGGACATGTGTGTGATGTCCTTAGGTTAGTTAGGTTTAAGTAGTTCTAAGTTCAAGGGGACTGATGACCTCAGAAGTTAAGTCCCATAGTACTCAGATCCATTTCAACCATTTTTTTCTCCAGCATTCCATTCTTAAAATCTCTCACACCGCAGAATACTTTTCACAGAGTATAGTGAACACTGAAAAGTATGCAGACCATACAAAAAATTAGGTACCTCACAAGAGACATCACGCTATCAACATTTAACACCATCTGTAGCCCTGATAATAGCCTCTATTTGGCTATGAAGAAACTCTGCAACTTATTTATTTCATGCTGGACTCCACTGGGAACCATGCACTCAATGACATCAATATTAGTACTGTAAACAAGAGATGTTTGAAATCGTTTATTACAGCAAACCACTTTCAGTTACTGTGTGACAATCTTCAGTGCAAATATTACAGTCTTCAACAATCATGTAATAGAAGCTTGTACTACAACTTCAACGTGGTTTCAATACGAAAGAAAAATAGCAGTTAACGAAATTTGTTCACACCGTGACTGAAATCGATTTTTTTAAATAAATGATTTCAAGCCTCTTACGACGGATGCTGCCAAATTTTCTTCTTTACAACAGCTATTTATTTGTGCTCTTAAAACTGATTTTACCATTCTGCGATTCTAAGAGAGATCTTATAATCTGACCGTTCTACATGTTATTTGAATATGACAATGAATGTACAGGACGAACCAGAACTCCTCCGACAAACTTTCAGAGGTTGTTCAGGGATACCTTCTTAGTAGTTTGATATGACAGACCCACGGTTTCCGATGGATCGTTGGAGAGTTACTGCGTTTCGTTTAGTTTCGAGCCCCAGCTAGTTCAAATGTTCAAATGTGTGTGAAATCTTATGGGACTTAACTTCTAAGGTCATCAGTCCCTAAGCTTACACACGACTTAACATAAATTGTCCTAAGGACAAACACACACACCCATGCCCGAGGGAGGACTCGAACCTCCTCCGGGACCATTTGCACAGTCCATGACTGCAGCGCCTCTGACCGCTCGCCTAATCCCGCGCGGCCCCCAGTTAGATTTGTACTTATATTGTACTGAAAATAGTGCTCAATTGCGGAGACATCGGTGGTATGTGTTGTGTCTCTTGACCCCATTTGCTCACGGTATCTGTTCTTGACGACAGTACTGCCTCCTTTAACTCGTTGCCCTCATGCCTGCTCAGTTCTGTCTAGGGTTTTGTTTTGCGCCAGTATTAGTTCAAAAAGAAATGGTTCAAATGGCTCTGAGCGCTATGGGACTTAACTGGCTTGGTTCAAATGGCTCTGAGCACTATGGGACTTAACTGCTGAGGTCATCAGTCCCCTAGAACTTAGAACTACTTAAACCTAACTAACCTAAGGAGATCACACACATCCATGCCCGAGGCAGGATTCCAACCTGCGACCGTAGCGGTCGTGCGGCTCCAGACTGAAGCGCTTAGAACCGCTCGGCCACACCGGCCGGCTATTAGTTCTGCGTTAGCAGTTACACACAGCAGTATCAAGGACAGACACGCTGATGGAGAGTTGCTCGAGATATACCTTGTGTATGTGTTCACTGAACCCAGTGGAAGGGTTGTTTCTCACTGACGGCAGCCACAACACAGTACATCTGCATCTGTACGTAGGCACTTACGGGAAAGCGGATCCTTCTGTGTCAGTTGGCTGTGTGAGTTTGGAAGAGAATGTGTTACACGCAGTTGGTGACAATCCTGGATCTAGTAGTATTCGGCGCGTTGTACGAGATCTGAACGCAAGCCTATCAACTATTTTGAGAGTATTACATGAACAACAACTCCACCCGTGTCATCCTCAGCTGTCGCAATCATTGCTGCCAGCGGACTTCCCATTCGGAGCTACATTTGCATTCCCACAGTAATGAACAGAACACCCCAATTTTCCTCCTTACGTGCTGTTTACAGACAAGTTCATGTTTAAAAAAATAATTTAAAAAAATCTCCGTCCGAAAACCCAACCGCACCGACCGGCCGCCGTGTCATCCTCAGCCCACAGGCGTCACTGGATGCGGATACGGAGGGGCATGTGGTCAGCACACCGCTCTCCCGACCGTATGTCAGTCTGCGAGACCAGAGCCGCTACTTCTCAGTCAAGTAGCTCCTCAGTTTGGCTCACCAGGGCTGAGTGCACCCCGCTTGCCAACAGTGCTCGGCAGACCGGATGGCCACCCATCCAAGTGCTAGCCCAGCCCGACAGCGCTAAACTTCGGTGATCTGACGGGAACCAGTGTTACCTCTGCGGCGCGGCCGTTGACGTTCATGTTCACAAGAGAGGACATTTTCAGCGATAGGAATAATCATATATGGGGTGACGAAAATCCACACGCATTTGTGTGTCATTCCTGTGAACAGACTGTTGCTGTCAGTGCAAGGGCTGGTATTTTCGACGATTTTGTGACTGGACTTTGTCTGCTTCTTGTTACACTGAAAGAAGTCGTATACGTAACGTCCCTTTAACATGTTGCTTCAACAGCACAATGCGATGCTGTGCCGCTGAGGCTTCTTCACCTTATATGGTTTCAACATTACGAGCCACTGGCACATTTTTCACTCAATATTGGGAACTACATTGAAGTACAGTTTGGATGACAATGGATTGGCCGCAGTGGTCCCATTCCAAGGCCAGCTCGATCACCAAACATGACGTCAATGGACTACTACTTCTGTGGGCATGTAAAGTGCGTAGTTTACGAGAATCTGGTCGATATTCGCACGGTCTGTACTGTACACTGTCAGAATAGACTGAACACGCTGTGATAAAAGTGTACATGTTTCGTCTGAGTGTTGTTGCAGTACTCTCTGTTGTATGTTGTGCATTTTATTTATTGCATATTACAGGCATCCTCATTGTTGCGAAAGTATCTTCACAGAAACAAGTGTGATAGCGGTAACAAAAGTGATAAATCATAATTGCGTTATTAGTCTGTAAATAGCCGCTGGAGATCAAGGGCATCTTATACGAAAATGCTCGGAAAGTATCACTGAACAATCTGTGGAAGTTTCTCGGTGGGGATCTGGTTGACACTGAGTAAGATATTACTCGTGTACATTCCTTAAAGCGTTTATTAATAGTTCTATCAGCACTTACAGTTATTTAATAGGCGACAAGTTTCGAACTCTTACAGGTTAATTTTCAAGCCCGATCCAATGAGGCTGCACTGACAGTTAGTGGCAACACGTGCTCTATAAATGTCAGCAAAATGAATGCTACAATCCACAATTACCGAGTCAGATAGTCGTCATTATGGCGTAAGTCTGTAAAACACTATCCGCTTTTATTACAAGCTAAATAGCGCTATATTAATTCTTTAACTTTCACGACTAACGAAATGCCTTGGGCAGATGGAGGGAATGTTTTGAAGAGTTGCTCAATGTAGGTGAAAATACGATCATTAATGTTTCAGATTTCGAGGTAGAATGGGATAGGAATGATGATGGAAATAGGATCACATTTGAGGAAGTGGAAAAAATGGTCAATAGATTGTAGTGCAATAAAGCGGCTGGGGTGGATGAAATTAAGTCGGAACTCATCAAATACAGTGGAATGTCAGGTCTTAAATGGCTACACAGGATAGTTGAAATGGCCTGGGAGTCGGGACAGGTTCCATCAGACTGGACAAAAGCAGTAATCACACCAATCTTTAAACATGGAAACAGAAAAGATTGTAACAACTACAGAAGTATCTCTTTAATCAGCGTTGTGGGTAAAATCTTCTCAGGTATTGTTGAAAGGAAAGTGCGAGTATTAGTTGAGGACCAATTGAATGAAAATCAGTGTGGGTTTAGGCCTCTTAGAGGTTGTCAGGACCAGATCTTTAGCTTACGGCAAATAATGGAGAAGTGTTATGAGTGGAACAGGGAATTGTATCTATGCTTTATAGATCTAGAAAAGGCATATGACCGGGTTCCTAGGAGGAAGTTAATGTCTGTTCTACAAGATTATGGAATAGGAGGCAAACTTTTGCAAGCAATTAAAGGTCTTTACATGGATAGTCAGGCAGCAGTTAGAGTTGACGGTAAATTGAGTTCATGGTTCAGAGTAGTTTCAGGGGTAAGACAAGGCTGCAACCTGTCTCCACTGTTGTTCATATTATTTATGGATCATATGCTGAAAACAATAGACTGGCTGGGTGAGATTAAGATATGTGAACACAAAATTAGCAGTCTTGCATATGCGGATGACTTAGTTGTGATGGCAGATTCGATTGAAAGTTTGCAAAGTAATATTTCAGAGCTAGATCAGAAATGTAAGGACTATGGTATGAAGATTAGCAACTCCAAAACGAAAGTAATGTCAGTGGGAAAGAAATATAAACGGATTGAGTGCCAAATAGGAGGAATAAAGTTAGAACAGGTGGACGGTTTCAAGTACTTAGGATGCATATTCTCACAGGATGGCAACATAGTGAAAGAACTGGAAGCGAGGTGTAGCAAAGCTAATGCAGTGAGCGCTCAGCTACGATCTACTCTCTTCTGCAAGAACGAAGTCAGTACCAAGACTAAGTTATCTGTGCACCGTTCGATCTTTCGACCAACTTTGTTGTATGGGAGCGAAAACTGGGTGGATTCAGGTTACCTTATCAACAAGGTTGAGGTTACGGATATGAAAGTAGCTAGGATGATTGCAGGTACTAGTACATGGGAACAATGGCAGGAGGGTGTCCACAATGAGGAAATCAAAGAAAAACTGGGAATGAACTCTATAGATGTAGCAATCAGGGCGAACAGGCTTAGATGGTGGGGTCATGTTACACGCATGGGAGAAGCAAGGTTACCCAAGAGACTCATGGATTCAGTCGTAGAGGGTAGGAGTCGGGGCAGATGGAGGAGAAGGTACCTGGATTCGGTTAAGAATGATTTTGAAGTAATAGGTTTAACATCAGAAGAGGCACCAATGTTAGCACTGAATACACTGAATAGGGGATCATGGAGGAACTGTGTAAGGGGGGCTATGCTCCAGACTGAACGCTAAAAGGCATAATCAGTCTTAAATGATGATGATGATGATGATGATGATGACTAACGAAATGATGAAGCTGAAAAAGTAATCACATACAGTTATATTAACAGGAAAATAAATAAATGAAAGAAACTAAGAAGAGAGAAGTAGAAGCGAAAGAAAAGTCCACCACCACAGGAACCTCTGCCCCTGTTCTGTTGAAATGGTAGTCATCTTGGGATTGTACAGGATTGCTGACCATGCAGTTTTATGTGTATTTATAGCTAAACTAAGCGATTGCCAAATGATTTTTGTGGTTAGGCAGCGCTCGAGCCTTCAAATTATCATTTAGGTTCCACATTTAAGATTTTCTTGTGATACTCATTTAACAGCTACACTGAAATACGCTGTTTCGCTTTCCATCTGAAATATAGTAATTTGAAAACACACTTTACAACGTGCTCCTCAAAGCAATCGTGATTCTCAATCACTACAATCGCTAAATCACTACAAATCAGTGAGGTAGAGTTGCCTAACTGTGTACTCGAACTGAACACATTACAGCAGTAATTAGCGCACGTGTCGTCAGTACCCTATTCCGACTCATGGTCACTATAATCATCATTAATTCTACACGAACTTACAACGTCTGATGAGCTATTCTCCCCAACTTTGCTTGTACAACTCTTTGTCAAAGTTATTCAACTGCTGCTTTTATCTTGAGTGTCTCTCTCCAAATATGTTTTCTCTTCCTCCATTTGGTTGTCAGGTATATAGCCCGGTACTTCGGAATCGTAATCGCGTGTTACCTGTTACAAAGTAGATACCACTGTGGTGCTGATAATCTAATGATTCAAATGGCTCTGAGCACTATGGGATTCAACATCTGAGGTCATCAGTCCCCTAGAACTTAGAACTAATTAAACCTAACTAACCTAAGGACAACACAAACATCAATGCCCGAGGCAGGATTCGAACCTGCGACCGTAGCGGTCGAGCGGTCCCAGTCTGAAGCGCCTAGAACAGCTCGGCCACACCGGCCGGCTGCTGATAGTCTATTGGCAGCAGATTTATGTAACTCCCAGCCTGTGATATGGTGACCAGTACTTGCCAAGCGGAATTTTCTGAACAGATCTATTCGAAGGGTTCCATTTGCTTAGAAAATAATCTTTGTAACTCCGTTATATGCATAAAAATATCGTACAAGCAGAACTTTACATGACTGTGTCCTTGGAAAAAGAATGAGACGAAAATTTTTGTAACAATATTCAAAGAAGCGAGACACATACTGTGAGAGTACGATATAAATGCTCATTTGTGGCCGTTAATTGGATGGTTAATAGAATCATTAAAAAGAAGACTTAATTTGCAGATAACCTGTGAAAAACATGATGTATCTACATTGCGAGGATATCTACAGCTAGAGGTGCAGTGCTTATCGTCCCTACCTCTATATCACTGGGTTCAGGGTTCGATTCCCAACCGGTCGGAGAGTCACTTAGCTCTGGGACTGACTGTTCTGTGTTATCCTTACCATTTCATCTCATCCTCATCGACGCGAAAGTTGCCAAAGTGGTGTCAAGTAGAAAGACTGGCACTAGGTGGCATATAATGTCATACGATCGTTTCATTTCATTTCGTGATTTTGAAGTTACGTTATTCCCCAAATCTTCGTTTCCTGCCGGCTTTTGGAATCCTGCATACTCTGAGATATTTTTCGTGGAGCGTAACAGTTCGATATAGACCAACAGGAAATGTTATACAGGCGTCCAGGGAAATTAATTCTTCATTTCTGCAGAAAGGATGGTGCTGATCTCGAACCTTGTTGGCTAAATCCAGAGACCCGATAATCGAGGTAGACCGTGCAAAGTATGGATTTATTTTAAAAGCTAACCCTGTGTCATTCGTCGTTTTGCCTCAAAACTGTCTTATTAGAAACGTGTATCTAATTTAGCTTAGTTCACGTCTTAAAACTCATTACAGAAAGAAGACCAAATTTTCTTCTAGCTTGAAATAATTTCTAAGCTCGAATCACGGTTTTCCTTGGAAAATTTTGTTTTTGGAATAATATTTCCTAATTTTTTCAGTATTACATAACTTTTGTCTTACCATCTGGTCATCGATATTGAATTTCATTCAATCTTTGAGCTTTGTGTCTTCTGGTAATAATTCCCAGAAACGCGGAAATGTTGTAATATTGCAGGGTAAGACTTTCGGGGAGTTTTAAACATACCATTACATTTTTTTCAGATAGCAAAGAAATGTTTTCTGTGAGAGTCATATAATTTAAAGAGACATTATGGTAGGTAACTTTAGAATCAGTACCTTAAGGATTCCCACTTGCTATACAAAACTAATATCTGACATCGTAAGTATATGCACCTAATTTTCAGAAACTTGTGAATTTGTTTTTTACCATACTACTTAAACGAAACCTATTGTACGTTAACGTCTAGAAAAACTGAGAAAAAAGAAAAGAACCTCAAGGATACTGTAAATAGTAAGCCTATGTTTTATCATATGCACCTCTGTAGATTGAGCCAATTCATTCGTAGTCAACAGTCATTCTCTAGACTAGACGTAATTCCAATTTTTTAATGTAAGCTATTTTTCTGGATGGGACTTGCGGGAGCTTGGCAACAAGGTAGGCAACAGAGATTAACTATACTTGTTATAGTTTTACAAGATTTTCGTAAACTCTTAGAGGATAGACAGATGCGAGATATGGTCGTCTAACACTTTTTCCAATCTTAAAGTCTTCGGCGACGGAAATCGTACGAATGTATGAGGAAAAAAGAAATTCCGGTATAGCTCGGAATTCGTGTTTCGTCGACAAAGGACGTTTTTCCTGTTTTCTTTGCGTCGCTTTGGTGTGCTCGCTCCGATACCGCGGCACAATCGAATGCTTCCGCGTTTCCTTCGTTATTGGTGGAGACATACGGTGTTGTTGGTACCTGAATTTCCAAATTCGATTTCGTTAGCGTGGACCGTAAAAACCTCTGACAGAGTGATGGAAATATCTACGAAAAGTCTTTTACATTTCGTGAATTTTTTTTATCACAGAAGGAAATATTCCAAAAATAAATGACCTCTATTACAGTAATTGATTACATTCTGAATCTACTTCCTATTGTATTGATTAATTCGCTAAAATATGTTATCTTTATAAGAGCAATCAATCTTTGGCCAAGATTGTGATAATGAACTTCGTCACGTAACTGCACCTAGCATGTGGGGAGTCCAAATTTGGAAAATACTGTGAATTACTCATAGCTACTTGAAAGAAAATAACGGTTTGTGAATCATTTTACTCTCTTCATCATCTATTGAATGCCCAAAATGTAGTATGTAAACGCAATCTACATTTCCCATGGCATCTAATTTAGTAAAACTACTAACCAATGACGGAGGTACGAAGACTGATAATTTACTTTTAAATTTCTTTTACATATGAGTAATTTATATATAACTTCATAAAAACTATATACGAAATATAGGGTTTTTCAGGTAGTTCTCTGATATCATCTGAATAAGGGCACACTATTATATACTGTGTAATTCGAACTAAGTAACACACTGAAATTCTCAGGAACCAAAAAAAATAAATAAATAAATAAATAAAATAAAATAAAATAAAACATGATATGTTTCTTCTGAATCAATCTGAAACATACACACTCTCAACTAAACATCTTTGCTTATACATTCACCAAAAGTTACGAAACGCAGTGATAAACTAATCTTAAGACATTACCGTTTTCTCTATACGAAAAGAAGTGTAATTGGCAAGATATTCCCTGATTTTAGTTGCATGGTATATTTCAGACTGACCAGCATCACTGTTTGCTGCAAATTGTTGCTTTAATAATGTAGTTATCACAAAAGAACAGTCTACTACTTTCCGGAATGTACAGGTCGACACAGGGTTTAATCCATTCAGTAAAATATTATTACATTCACATTATTCGTCGCCACTTTATTGTCCAGAGCAAATGAAAGGTATATTCTTATTGCTCTTTTCATTCTAATGGTCAATAGAATACATTTTCATCTGCTGATAGTACTTAAATGTCAAGATTTATATAGTAATGACAGGAGTGTTTAATTTCAAGTTAACCTTGAACTAATGGAAGGAAAATCCCAATAATTTGTGGACTAAAGAAGTTTAGAATAATTAAAGGCATACGATTACTTATTTGAGGACCGATTCTCTTTGTATTTGTGTGTCTCGGGAGAGATTACGTCACCTGAACCCATGATATACCAATAAGTACTAAGTCATAGAAAGGACGCTTACCCATAATTTTTGTTGCCTCTGGTTGCCTCTTTCTTTCCTAATAGTTGTTTTAGCTAGGTGGACAAATAGGCTGGTAAATTATTTCTTAACTTGCTTGAATATTTGTTTGTTACATTTTCCTCAGATTTCTGAGTCAGGTGGTTTAGAGCCTCAGAATAGTGACTCGAGCGGCATGTTACCGATTTTTTCATACTCCTGGGTCGTTAATAAAAACTTAGACACTTTTTCCTTGAGACTTATTAAGCCACTGTATTCGCATTTCGTGCAAGCAGAATTCAGAATGCCTTTCGGCCACCGCAATTTTAGATCCCTAGCGTTTCTCTAAATTGTTCCACGAATGTATGGAAGGCTCCTTAAATTATGCCGCGGCCAGTTCCCTTTGACATCCTTCGAACTCGGCTGATGCCTCCTGTGTAATGGCCATTATATATATGGGACTTGAGGCTGTAATTTTGCTTTCTCCTTCCCATATAGAGTTGATACTTCACTCTCTAATTTCGATTAAAACAGCTTTGTGACTGCCATTTCAGCTGGTCTATACTCTGTTCATCATAAGAATAAACCTGATCTAACCAAACACAACCGAGATGATTGGTCAAATGTCGTAGCACACGCATACTGGTGTTACAATCTGGGAAGTAGGTCCTGCTTATGTATTAGATATATTACCCCTAAGAAAAGTTAACTGAAACTTTAGGATACTCTAGTGTATTAACAGCCATCAGCGTTTTCCTTAATGGCGATTTAGTTATGTAGTTTTTATTTCAAAAATCTCTGCACTGTTGTGCTCTCATTGTCGCGCTGTTAATATGCAGTATGAAAATGGCTGAGGCTGTTCTGTTCTTTAGTCAAACACACGGGTAGAACACGGTTAATAAGTGCATAGAAATAGGTTGTTCTTAATGTTTTTACTAAATTTACAGAAAAAATCGTCTTTGAAGTTTTCCGAGGCACCGTCTTAATAAAGTCGGGATGCAAACGAAATTTGGTTGTATAGCGGAATCGGTGGCGTAGTAGAGTGATAATCTGGTGCTGTCGGTAGATCGCTGGCTTATGTCTCGCCCTAGTCATCTCCTTTCTTTCTTTCAGTTTGAAATACCTACATCTCGTAATTGTAAAGTTCGTCATCATTCTTATGAATAATGCACGTATTCCTGATTCTGATTACATACTGGACGCGAAATTCCTGTTTTATTTCAAATATAAATTCTTAATAATCGATATTTTATGAAAGCTATTAACAAACGTTGCTTAAAGTAAGAAAATATAACAATTTAATTTTTAGGACAAAAATGAAATACCAAAGACTCTTTATTTCGAGTGTATCAATTGCTTTTTACCATAGATGTAGTCTCACACGAACCAGAGTGATAAGTGTCGTAGGAACATGAAAAACAATCATTCTCACAACATCGAGCACGCCATACAAATGCTGCATTTTTACACTTCCCATTGAACCATTAGAAAATGAACCCAACAGAACTGATCTGGAACCAAGTTAAGGTATTTGGCCAGAGAGATAACAAGACTGTTAAGCTGCCACACCTACTGGAACTAACGCTCGCAGCTTTTTCACATGTCACTGCCGAACGCTGGCAGGATATAGAATGGCACGTTTTAAAGACAGAGGAGAAAATGCGGCGCCTGGGTGGCTTCGGCGATTCTGTTGTTGATCGACTCGCTATCAACGTAGCAGATGAGAGCTCCAGAACTCAAATGTATTTCTCGGGTTCGAATAAGGAAGGAGCTAAGAGGTTACCAGAAAACTGACTGTAATTAATACCTTCAATGGCTCCAGTATTCAACAGTACGGGGAAATCACTGCAGTATGCTTTTGCAACACACATAGCTCCCTCAGAAAAGTTACCCTGTTTTAAGTTAGGACTTTTTATCACTCTTTTCTGTACTACAATAATACGTCAGCTGAGAACGAGAGCATTTTATGCTTTCCGTCTGGTCACCTAAGAAGTATGCGGTAGTGCTGCAGTTTTGCCAAATATTATATCATTCCTTTTAAAAATTAAATGACATTCGAAGTTATATTGTTTCTTTGCTCGTCTCTTTTTACGTCTGAAATGCAACTGCTCACATCATTTCAGGTTAGGTGCACTAGCTGGCTGGCCAGTGATGTCCAAGTTTAGTGCGCCGGCAAAGCTATTCTCCCGCATTATCGCTCTGTGTGCATGTAACCAAGCATAAAACGTATTCTTATGATCGTCATTGACTGTACTGGACAAAGCTAGGCATCCGCTCCACGTGAAAGGAAATCCAATGTGGATCACGCAGACGCAGAATAATACGTGCCGGAATGTTTAAACCAGGTTTATTCTTACTACGAGTAGAGTATAGTCGAAGTGGCCAACTGTCAGTCAATTGCAGTTCATCCTACAGCGCCACGTGCTCTCCGTGTTGCCTGCTCTGCAGATGCACACACAGCCTTCTCAGGCGTGGCTGCCTGCACGCCGGTGAAAGTGGTACCCGTCACTGCGATCTGTCAGTCAAGAAGTTGCTTTAATCGAAGTATAGACTAAGTTTTATCCTACCTTGTGACAGATACTGATGCACGATGTTGCGAGGACATGGCACGATCACAATTTCTACAGATGCGAGCACTGGCGCAATTGCCGATTTCGTCCAGATTTGTCGCGTATGGAGGGGTTTTCCAGAAATGAAGCTGAGAGAAGCGAAATTTCCAGGCGACGAAGCGTTATGTGAAATAGATTTTTGGCGCGGAACGGGCGAGGCTTGAGCCATATACATTAAAGAGACAAAGAAACTGGTACACCTGTCTAATATGGTGTAAGGCTCCCTCGAGCCCGCAGAAGTGCCGCAACACAATGTGGCACGTACGTGACTAATGTATGAAGTATTGCTAGAGGGAACTGACACCATGAATCCTGCAGGGCTGTCCATAAATCCGTAGGAGTACGACGGGGTGGAGATCTCTTCTGGACAGCACGTAGCAAGACATCCCTGATATACTCAATAATGTTCATGTCTGGGGAGTTTGGTGGTCAGCGGAAGTGTTTAAACTCAGCACAGTGTTCCTGGAACCACTGTGTAGCAATTCCGGACGTGTGGGGTGTCGCACAGTCCTGCTAGAATTCCCCAGCATGAATGTATGGAGGTGATCAGACAGGATGCTTACGTACGCTTCACCTGTCAGAATCGTATCTAGACGTATCAGAGGTTACGTATCACTCATGAGGATTTCTCCTTACCCGTACGCGTGCATCCGCTTGATACAATTTGAGACGAGACTCGTCCGCCGGGCAACATATTTCATCAACAGTTCAATGTCGGAGTTGACGGGCCCAAAGAGCCCTAAAGCTTTGTGTCGGGCAGTCATCAAGATTACTCAAGTGGTCCTTCGGCTCCGAAAGCCCATATCGATGATGTTTCGTTCAATGGCTTGCTGACACTTATTGATGGCCCAGCAGTGAAATCTGTAGCAATTTGTGGAAGGGCTGTCACGTTGAAAGATTCTCTTGAGCCGTCGTACGTCCCGTTCTTGCAGGATCTTTTTCCGGACGCAGCGATGTCGGAGATTTGATGTTTTACCGGATTCCTGATGTTCTCGGTACACTCGTGAAATGGTCGTACGGGAAAATCCCCACTTCATCGCTACTTCGGAGATAATGCGGCCCATCGCTCATGCGCCTACTGTATTATTGTTGTGGGTTGGCAGGAGAGCCAACACCGTATTATTAGAGGAAGCCGAAAGGCACGCGTTTTAGCTCACGCAGGCTGGCGTGAGGTCTGGAACAGGACAAGGAATTTAGACTTTAGAAAAACGGACGTAGCTGGTGGAATACTTAACTTTAATCCATTAATGATGAGCGTCGCTCTTGTCTGTACATGATTCAGTATCAATAGTAACTGGTAATGGCGCCTTGCTAGGTCGTAGCAAATGACGTAGCTGAGGGCTATGCTAACTATCGTCTCGGCAAGTAAGAGCGTATTTTGTCAGTGAACCATCGCTAGCAAAGTCGGTTGTACAACTGGGGCGAGTGCTAGGAAGTCTCTCTAGACCTGCCGTGTGGCGGCGCTCGGTCTGCAATCACTGATTGTGGCGACACGCGGGTCCGACGTATTCTAACGGACCGCGGCCGATTTAAAGGCTACCACCTAGCAAGTGTGGTGTCTGGCGGTGACACCACAATGATCATGTTCAAAGTCTCTTAAGTCTTGGTAACCTGCCGTTGTAGCAGCAGTAACCGATCTGATAACTGCACCAGACACTTTTGTCTTATACAGGCTGAGTCACCCAACATTACCGCTGGATATATTTCGTAAACCACATCAAATACTGACGAATCGATTCCACAGACCGAACATGAGGAGAGGGGCTAGTATAATTGGTTAATACAAACCATAAAAAAATGCACGGAAGTCTGTTTTTAACACAAACCTACGTTTTTTAAATGGAACCCCGTTAGTTTTGTTAGCACATCTGAACATATAAACAAATACGTAATCAGTGCCGTTTGTTGCATTGTAAAATGTTAATTACATCCGGAGATATTGTAACCTAAAGTTGACGCTTGAGTACCACTCTTCCGCTGTTTGATCGTGTGTATCGGAGAGCACCGAATTACGTAGGGATCCAAAGGGAACGGTGATGGACCTTAGGTACAGAAGAGACTGGAACAGCACATTACGTCCACATGCTAACACCTTTTTATTGGTCTTTTTCACTGACGCACATGTACATTACCATGAGGGGTGAGGTACACGTACACATGTGGTTTCCGTTTTAAATTACGGAGTGGAATAGAGTGTGTCCCGACATGTCAGGCCAATAGATGGTGGCCATCATTTGCTGCACACAATTGCAATCTCTGGCGTAATGAATGTCGTACACGCCGCAGTACATCTGGTGTAATGTCGCCGCAGGCTGCCACAATACGTTGTTTCATATCTTCTAGGGTTGTAGGCGCATCACGGTACACATTCGGCTTTAACGTACCCCACAGAAAGAAGTCTAGAGGTGTAAGATAAGGAGAACGGGCTGGCCAATTTATGCGTCCTCCACGTCCTATGAAACGCCCGTCGAACATCCTGTCAAGGGTCAGCCTAGTGTTAATTGCAGAATGTGCAGGTGCACCATCATGCTGATACCACATACGTCGACGCGTTTCCAGTGGAACATTTTCGAGCAACGTTGGCAGATCATTCTGTAGAAACGCGATGTATGTTGCAGCTGTTTGGGCCCCTGCAATGAAGTGAGGACCAATGAGGTGGTCGCCAATGATTCCGCACCATACATTTACAGTCCACGGTCGCTGTCGCTCTACCTGTCTGAGCCAGCGAGGATTGTCCACGGACCAGTAATGCATGTTCCTTAGATTCACCGCCCCGTGGTTTGTGAAACCCGCTTCATCAGTAAACAGGTAGAACTGCAACGCATTCTCTGTTAATGCCCATTGACAGAATTGCACTCAATGATTAAAGTCATCACCATGTAATTGCTGATGTAGCGACACATGAAACGGGTGAAAGCGGTGACGATGCAGTATGCGCATGACACTACTTTGACTCAGTCCACCGGCTCTCGCAATGTCCCGTGTACTCAGGTGTGGGTTCATGGCAACAGTAGCTAACACACCAACTGCACCCGCTTCTCCCGTGATGGGCCTGTTACGGACCCGTTTGCGTGCTACGACCATACCTGTTGCATACAGTTGGCGGTAGATGTTTTGCAATGTGCGGCACGTTGGATGCTCTCTGTTCGGTTACCGATCTGCATACACCCTGCAGGCTTCATCTGCATTTCGTCGACACTCACCATAGATGAATATCATCTCCGCCTTTTCAGAGTTCGAATACACCATGGTCACAGTTCCTACAACACTACACTATCACAGACGTCTGGTAACACGGTGTACTACAGTTGGTCTGCGTGCGGAGACGAATGCAGAATAGCAATAGCAGCAAGCGCTACATGCGGACACTGCGACAGCTAGACCAAACCACAACAGTGCACTACAGCCACACTCGTAAACACGGTCGTCATCGTAAGCATGTCCCTGCAGATGCTGCTCGCCGACCGTGGCCCGTGTTTGTTACAACACGCAACTGAACGTCGGAGGTTTCAAGCGCCAACTTTAGGTTACAATATCTCCGGATGTAATTAACGTTTTACAATGCAACAAACGGCACTGATTACGTATTTGCTTATATGTTCGGTCTGGGGAATCGGTTCGTCAGTATTTGATGTGGTTTACGAAATACATCCAGCGGTAACGTTAGGTGACTCACCCTGTATAGGCGTTGCCGACCACAGCACCGTATTCTGCCTGCTTACATATCTCTGTATTTGAATAAGCATGCCTATACTAGTTTCTTTGGCGCTTAAGTGTATGTCACTACAGTTCCAGACAGCGGTTTCCACAGAGGGAAGAGTGGAGAACGGTAATCAGAGGGTCGTGGTGTCGAATCTTTGTGTAGACTTTTTTATTTTCAGTTTTTACGATTACTGCAAATTAAACGGAATAATTCTCAGTACATCCTATTCATAATATTTTTAAAAAAGGCAAGTTAAAAGAAAGGGAAACGAAAATTTGTGATTGCAAATAAATTTCCAGGAATCGTTTCTACGAGAGAACTTCGTACGTAAAATTAGATCCGTCGTAAAAACAATGGAAGCAATAATTTTCTTGGCACCTTCCACACGCTGTAAACGTCACTCTTTATGTTTACAAAGCTGTTTTAAAGAATCTATAGAAAAAACACACTTGGGTGATACTCATAAAAGTTCTCACAGGTCGCACAGTTGGGATGCAAACCATGCGTAACGCCTCATTTCGTCAAATATTGGCGATAATAGTTGGTGATGTACAAGGAAATGTATTTTGACAGAGTCTTCTCTCTGAGATAAGAGCAGTTTAGAAGCTAATTGCGCAGGGTTCCGCGACCAGAGTCAGTTGACACAAAAAATTTCTGAGTGTGGTGCAGCGCCAGACTATACAGAACTATTTTGGTTTTTGGTTTCTCCAGTATAGTTTTATACGTGATGACGTGGTACAATGCGCAGAAAACCTTTATGTCAGTTATGCAGATGTTTTATCATATTATGTACCTGACGATAAAAATAAACGTCCCAGAGTAGCACCAGCGAAGTGTATTTTGGATTGGGGGGGGGGGTGGTGGGGGGGGGGGCGGGTTATAACGCATAGAGCCAATCCTTACTCATCTTCATTGATTGCGTCGTATAATTGTGAACTTGTTTGTCCTCCCTACGAGGTAATTATCAGAACACACTTTTTATCTTCAACATTGAGTTTCAGCACTTCAGATAGAATATATTAAATGTTATTTTGGTATATTTGCAGAGTAAGTAACGTAGAAATTTAAAAAATAGTTTCCTAATAATGATCGATCCCACGATCCTCGCGTTACCGGTCAGTACTCTTTCTCTGGCGCCAACCACTGCCTGTAGACTATGCTAGCAGTAATGGCCCAAGCCTCGCCCAAACTACGCCAGAAATGCTATTTTTTCTAAACGCTTTGCCATCTGGAGCTTCCTCTTCTGTACGTGCCATAAATTTAGACGAAAAGGAAATGGTCGTATGACATTGATGGCCAGGAGTCCTCACCTGGGGAAGCTCGGCCGCTGAGTTGAAGGTCTTTTCATGTGACACCATCGCGCGGCTTGGTGTCGATGATGATGATGACAACAACCCAGTCCCTGAGAGGAGCAAATATCCGAGGAGGTCGGGAATCGAACCCGGGCCCCCTACATGGCAGTCAGGCGGCCTGACCACATTTTTCTTCCCTTGTACGGTGGGGGCTCAGGGGCAGAGTGCGAGGCACAGGAATCAGCATAAGTGGAAGGCTTTGCTGTCATTTGTTTATTTTGTTGCTTTTGTTGTAAGTTTTACAATTGTTGTGAAATTACGTGGAAACAGACGTCATCCGCATATAAAAAAAAAAGAGTGACTAGAAGAAAAAAAAGAAAAAAAAGAAAATCCGCGCATTTACGGCGCGCTCTCCCACCCGCGGAGGTCAAGGTGGAATCGATCATAGGCGGCTTGACACCACCAGCGAGGGGTAGGTGCCCTCAGTTCCAGCCACTCCCCAACTGTGTGTTTAAATAAAGACCCTCGAAGATGGTTGGAAAATAGTGTTCGGTTACGTGGCGTGTGTTCTAGAGTTGCATTGGCTGTTTTAAACAGATCCAGAAGTCGTGGCAGGATTTAGGTCCCTCATGGTTTAGGTAACCGATTTCCCACCCCTTGAGCTATATAATTGCATGATATTTGGCGGCGGGAAAATGTTTGTCCTCCAGAAACATTCGGGGTTCGGTCATGTCTCGTAGCACTCGGAGATAGCAGGCAATGATTTGTAGCACGATTCGCCAGACGTCGTGGAAAGAGGTGCAGGTCAGACAATTGTCATCAGTGTCGACATGCTGGCTAAGGAGACAAAGAGGGGAATCCAACAAACCAATGTTGTGCAGACGCTGTATTGTGGCGAATTTCCGGTTGACTATGTGATACCACATTGCCCGGATTCTGTAGGGAGAAGGGCTGGTAGATGGTATTCCACACTACGAAACAATGGATGGAGGGATGTTTGGTCTCCATCGCATTATGGGGAACACGGCGCAATAGTGGATTGTGAAAATCGTTGATCCTTGGCGGACGCGTATCTGGGAGGCTGGTATGTGTGCAACTGTAGTCGACGAAATAGGCCTAAATGTGAGGCTAAAGGGGCACGACGTTGCCGACAGACACCGGTGGTGAGATGGACGCAGGCAGGAATATCCCAAGCAAGCTGCATGTGAGGGATGTACCCCATCCGGTCCACTGTCTTCTCTTGGTACTCATAAACAAGAGACCGAGTGAGGTGGCGCAGTGGTTAGCACACTGGACTCGCATTCGGAGGACGACCGTTCAAAATCCAGTCCAACCATCCTAATTTAGTTTTTCCGTGACTTCCCTAAATCGCTTCAGACAAATTCTGAGATGGCTCGTTTGAAATGGTATCGCCGATTTCCGTCCTCATCCTTCCGTAATCCGACGGGACCGATGACATCGCTGTATGGTCCCCTCCCCAAATCTACCAACCAACCATACACAAGGCCGCAGCTCGCATACGGACGTTGACGAATCCAGGGCCACCATCCGATCGGGGTAGGGTAAGTGTCTCTCAACGGACTCTAAACATGGAATCAACCGTTACATAATAGCCAAAGGCCGCCTGATGGTTGCCCCCAATCGCCATCGTCAGAGGGACAACCTGCGCAGTAAGGATCAATTTTGATGCCACATAATGATTAAGAATCTCAACATGTTGAAGCGTGTCCTGGCGGCGCAGGAGGTTCTGGAGGACGTCGTTACGCATGATGCGTAACAGGCGACGGAAATTCGTCGCCGCTGTGCGTATGACAGTGTAAGTAAAGGTAATGCCCAGGTATCGGAATGTCCGCATGAGCGGTAGGGGTGCCACTTTACCTTCCTAAAGGCCTCGTCCGATGTAGATCACAGAAGATTCGGCAACTTTTGCCAGTGGCAGTCCCATAATGTGGATCAGTTCGAGCACTGCTCGAATCTCGGTGCCAGAATGGATGAGGAGGAGGATGACACGACCGACCGACAGTGTAAAGTGAGTTGGCGAAGGGTGAGGCCAGAGAGCTTGATCGTCAGGCCCCCAATGAGGAGCTCTACGTCAGTAGCATACAGGAGGGTAGAGAGGGGGGGTGCCAACCTTGCCGAACTGAGTGGCGGATGGCGGCCATTGACTTGGATGGAACCACTAGGGCGTCGGTATTACCCACAGAATTGAAAACAGAGGAAAACATTATATGGTAACCGATCGTAGAATCAATGAAAGAGGTATGATGGCAATGTATGTCTTACAGTCGTTTAGCAATGAGCAGTAGTTTAGTTGGCCTACTAGGTGACACCTATAATGGTGATCAAAAACCAAAATTCTTAAAGCAACAAAGCCGAAAATGACAAAAATATTACATATAAACGTTATGTTGACGACATCTTGATACTGTACTATGGAACAACCACTGAAATAGAAAGATTAGCTGAGAACCTTAATAACATACATCCCATAGAAAATTTTACAGTTGAACACAAAACATAGCATGGAATTAATTTTCTTGGCCTAAACATAATATATCACAACAACAAACATAAATTACAAATCTATAGGAAGCCACTGCATCAGATGTCATTGCAAATAACGTATCATGTTATATACAGCAATACAAATTATAATTTTACAAATCAGTGCTTTAATATGTGAACAAAATTCAGGCTCAGTTTGATGTAAAACCCAAAAACTAAACATTTTACAAACAATTACCTACAACAATGCTTATGACCAACCACACCTGACATATTAGATTAATAAATTAAAGGCTATCAAACAGCATCAACAAACAAGTCCTCAGTAACAAGAGAAACTAAATATATCTCTATGCTTTTCGTTGGTAACACCTCATATCAATTTACAAAAATTGTTTAAATCTCACAAAGTCAAAATAAGTTTCCACACAAACAACAAAATACAAAACAAGAAGCTCATAACTCTAAAACGGCAAACCAACCTTTGCACGATTCTGGTGTATATAAATTAACTTGTGATAGCTGCTCCTGGTACAACATACGACCAAAGGAAGAAACTTTGGTATTCTATACAAGAGCACATTGACGCACTCTGTTTACAAAATTTAAATAAATCAATTCTCCAGCTCGTCTAACACGTAATATTCATTCAGTTACAGACATAAAAACAAACCTTCATATTCTATACACTGCAGACAAAGGAATAAAGATAGACCTCCTAGAATGGTTGGAGATTTTCTATCATAACAATAAATGACCCCAAAAGATCTTAAACAAACAGACTGACTTAGCAAATAACCCATTGTCAGACTTTCAAAGAATCTTTCAATTTGAAAAACCAAACAATACAACACAAAAAGAGGGACAGCCAGACAGACACATACCAACCCCCCCCATATATATATATATATATATATATATATATATATATATATATATATATATATGATCGCCCAACATAAAAATGCCCAACTACCTTAACGTTTCATTACAAGAAACCACACGCTAAGCTCTAATGTTTACTTCATAATCAGTGATCAATGTTGAGAAACAAAAATAAACTCATCTAACATTACTTCAGTGCTAAAATTGTAGATCATAGATTATCCTAAAATCTTAAGTTTGATAGATTTTGTAAACAGCACATTACAATTGTGAGATGTGAACACATATTATTATTCTAATAACACATATAATATAAATCAATACATACTTACTGTCACTAATGTGCAATGCGAGGGCTGAGCAAAGAAAGTCTCTGTCCCATAACAAATTCATTGAACATTACATCAATATGCACTTTGGTTACACTTTGGTTTAGTTACGTTCTGTAAAGCATGTGAAAGTTTGTGAAGTGCTATAAAATCAAGTTGCTGGCAAACGTGTTTCCCAGAATAATGTGTACACCAGGAAGAAAGCAACGAATACCAATAACTGTAAGTAATGAAGTTAACTCGACCTCGTGATGTGAATAATTCTCACCATATTCAGCTTACAGATTTAGTTGCCACTGCTACACCGCCCCAAAAGTGCTCCAAACATGCAATAAAGATGTAACATCTGATGGTGAATCGCTAGTCGATTCAAAACGGCCTGCGGTAAACAAAATAGATTATAGTTTTACGTGGATTTAGTTCCCAGGTGCCGGCCGAAGTGAGCGAGCGGTTCTAGGCGCTTCAGTCTAGAACTGCGCGACCGCTACGGTCGCAGGTTCGAATCCTGCCTTGGGCATGGATGTATGTGATGTCCTTTGGTTAGTTAGGTTTAAGTAGTTCTAAGTTCTAGGGGGCTGATGACCTCAGCTGTTAAGTCCCATAGTGCTCAGAGCCATTTGAACCAGTTCTCAGATACTTCAGCGGCTTCCCCATAAGATACGAGAAATTAGAGCTTGGTCGAAGGCATATAGATGGTCGTTTTTTCCTCGCTCTGTTTTCGAGTGGAATGAAAAAGGAAATGACTGGTGTTGCAAAAGATACCTTCCACTGTGCACCATACGGTAGCTTACGGAGTACGTATTTAAATGTAAATAATGTCTGTGGGTGGGGCTTTGGTGATATTTATAAACTAGAAATGAAACAAGAGTAACACAAGGTGATTGGAACACGACTAACCACCTCCAAAAACAAAGTGAGTAAGGGCATAATCATTTCATTTTTTTAGTGACAAGTGCCTAGTCTACACCTATATTGTTGAAAGAGACACTAAAGTCATTTCAGCATATTGCAGACAAATCTTGAACCAGATGATCTGGATGATGACATTTCAGAACAGAGAGATCATCAGGATGATGCCAGGCCTCGCGTTGTCGAACTGTGATACTGTTTTTGCCTCCCCCCCCCCTCTCCCCCCGGTCTCCCCAAAGAGAAACTACTGTAACCCGTCCATGTCACGGTCAGACCTGCAACCATGTAACCTTATACACCACTACACTGTCAAAGAGGAAAGTAAAGGAAACAGTTTCGACTATGAAACCCTGCCGGTGAAAGGTTTTACGTGTTTATGAAGTGCATGACAAAGGTCGACCTACTTCACGTCGTGCAGGAATGGCAGCGGAAATGGGAGAAATGCATCACAATACGCGGGAAGTATACTGAAGGTAACAAACGTTTGAATTTGTGAATTTCTGTGTTGAAGTTTTTTGTTAATATGTGCCAGTTTTAATTGAATATCCTTCGTGCCTGGTAAAGTCAAATCGCGATGATGCAGTGTGGTGCTAGTCATGGCCGTCGCGGTGACCTCCGGCGAAGCGAGCCGAGCCGCGTGGCTGGGTTGGGTTAGGTGTAGCTTCCGCGGGGCACGCTCTGACGTCAGCGCGTGACCCGTGCCCACTGTAGCAGGCACACGCCCTCCCTCCTTACATAAACACGTAACATCCCTCGGAAAAATTCATCCACTTGTAAAGTCTGGTAACCCGGATACTCCCCCCAACACCTAGCTAACACCTCGTTTTCTATTGTACTGTGGTGCTCCAGATGCCAATTTTACAATGTAGTTATTGCTTCTGAGATACAACTTCATAATCGTTTGTCGATCATCGCAGCAACGTTGTTCGCGATACCTAACAAAACCCTTTGAACCAAAAAAAAAATTACATCAAGTAAATTCAATTTTTTCTAATACGTAGGACGTATTCACAAAAAAAGAGCAATAATATGGAATATCATCTCAGTTGCGTGGTCGGATACGTGATTTCCTGTCAGAGGGATCACAGTTCGTAGTAACTGACGGAAAGTCATCGAATAAAACAGAAGTGGTTTCCGGCGTTCCCCAAGGTAATGTTACAGGCCCTTTGCTATTCCTTATCTGTATAAACGATTTAGGAGACAATCTGAGCAGCTGTCTTAGGGTGTTTGCAGATGACGCTGTCTTTTATAGCCTAGTAAATTGATCAGAAGATCAAAACAAATTGCAAAACGATTTAGAAAAGATATCTGTATGGAGCAAAAATGGGCAACTGATCCTAAATAACGAGAATTGGGGGGTCATCCACATGAGTGCTAAAAGGAATCCGTTAAACTTCGATTGCACGATAAATCGTTCAGACCTCAAGGCCGTAAATTCAACCAAATACCTAGGAATTACAATTACGAACGACTTAAATTGGAAGGAACACACAGAAAATGTTGTGGAGGAGGCTAACCGAAAACTGCATTTTATTGGCAGGACACTTAGAGAATGCAACAGGTCTACTAAAGAAACTGCCTGCACGATGCTTGTCCGTCCTCTTTTAGAATACTGCTGCGCGTTGTGGGATCCTTACCAGATATGACTGAAGTATTACATCGAGAAAGTTCAATGGCGGGCAGCACTTTTTCTATATCACGAAACAGGGGAGAGAATGTCATTGAAATGATGCAGGATTTGGAGTGGACATCATTAAAACAAAGACGTTTTTAGTTGCGGCGGATTCGTCTCACGAAGTTTCCATCATCAACTTTCTCCCACGAATGCGAAAATATTTTGTTGTCGCCGACCCACATAGGGAGAAACGAACATCATAACAAAACAAGGGAAATCAGACGACGCAATGAAAGATATAAGTCTTCGTTTTTCCCGCACGCTGTACGAGAGTGGGACAATAGAGAATTATTGTGAAGGTGGTTCGATGAATCCTCTGCCAGGCACTTAAGTGCGATTTACAGAATATCGATGTAGATGCAGAACAATGTTGCTGGTTCGTTAGATAACATACAATCTTCCGAAACTGGACTTTATGATTCCCGTAAAAAGTCAGTTTTCTGATGTTGGAATCACTTCAGTATGTGACACTATTTTACTACCACAACCTGAGTATCTACAGCTACTATGGGCCGTAATAGCATAACATATTTCAAGGGGACAATCTAGTTTGGCTAACTGCAAAACTGCATCATATATTAACAAAGGAAGCAGCTGAGGAATTCTGAAACTGAATTAAACCACTTTTGTCGCAATATTCAGCAGATGCTGGAGAACAAAAGGTCGTGATTTATACCCACAGCAGCAATCGAAATGCATCAAGAGAATTAATATTATTGAAAAGTGCATTAGAATATTAAATGCCAATTAACTTCGGAAATATTACGGACTCGCAAAATCTAAGAGCAATTTTGGAATTGGCACGAAAGATACCAATGGTGAGATATTTTATATATAAATTGCAAGGCCTTTTAAATTTCGTAAAAATTACACTATTTTATTTTTTAATACGGCAGTGAGGTTTTTGGTAATAATAGTAACATCAAATATGATTACTGCCATGTTAATATCCACTGAAACAAATTCTATATGCAACAGAAAACTTCAGTAATAGTAATATAACTGAAAATACGTAGGCCTTCCGGCAGCTTAATTTTGTTAGTAATTGCATTTTTATAATTCGGTTTGTGGCAACAGATCCTCTAAACTGGTAGTGAGATGAATGTCTTTAAATACATTTTGGATGACCGCAGGTTTCACTTTAGAGTGAAGTGATGTTACTGTAGTCATGTTGACCTGGAATACATTTAATTTTTATGTTGTCGGACAAATGTAGGTTGGTAACTGTGTATAAACAAGTCTGATGTCAGCCATTAGTGACTTCTGTAAGTTGTTTACAAAATAAATCCTGAGATATGAAGACATGTTTTATTTAGCAATATTTACATTGCACACAGTTATTAAACCTTCTGGACCAGAGGCCTAGCTACCAAATTCATTTCATTACATCGATGAAATCGACAAGTAGGGTTTTTAGAATATTTGTGCTACTTTTAATGTGGCTCAAACTTTATTTTTATCGACTAAAATCATAGGAAACACCACATCCCCTTTTACCTATCATACTTAAACCCTGCAATATCTAAAAAAAACTATTTTCCATACATTTTGCTTGATTCTTTTGTTTCGCTACATTTGCAGAAACTTAATTATAACGGATACGTGGTTGGGAGCAGACATTTCGTTGTTACATGGCGTGCTGTAAATTTAGTATCAGTACTTTATCTTTCGCTTTGAAATAAATGCTCTCTAAATGCTCCATATATTTATATAAAATCATATCACTTTCCTTCATACATTACATTTCCGAATGAAATTCACGGAGTCAAATGGAGACATGCTGAACTAAACTAAAGACGTAAAACAATACTTATACCTGCGCTCACAACCGCGATCAAATTTGTAATTTTGCAGAAAATACGACATTTGTTATTTTACAATAATTACAATTAGTTTTATCATATTCAGTCAATTTTATAGGATACTTTTCCCGAAATATTATTTAGAAAATACTTAAATTGACCTTTTTTTGTACAGGTATTTGATCATTTTCATATTATTTACATGATGCTTGCCTTTCGTAAAATTTCTTTACTACCTAGTGATTTGACATACGTCCATATAATTATGTTCAGTAATCTTTCATGAAATATAAAACAAACCAAGTATGATTACATCATTACCATTTTTAATATAAAAAATAGTAGTTTTAAATTTTTTAATACAGCACAGTATCTGGCACACGAACATGTTCGTCGTATTCTTGGCAAGGTCTCCAAGTTTACGTGCCTCAACGATATGGCAGCCGTGCCGTAGGTGCAACCACAACAGAGACCGAACTAACATGTGGTTCTTGAAGAGGGAGATTAGCACTTTTATTAGTTGTAGAGGCAACAATCTATATAAACCGCTGACCTGGCCCTGTAACATCAGCCAACATGGCTTTGCTCTGTTGTCACTGCGACCGGCTGAGAGCAAGAAGAAACAACAACCCTCATTTTTTCCCAAGGATATACATGTGGAGTGTATGAATTAATTATGGCAGCATCTTCTTGCGTAAAATACTCCGGAGTTAAAATAGTACCCTATTCAAATATCATGAGAAGGGGTAGGGAGGGGGGGGGGGAATTTACTGAGAATCGTGTACGAGACAGGCGACGTACCATCAGATTTCAGGAAGACCGTAATCACTCCAATTCTAAAGAAGACAGGTGCTTATTGATGTGATTACTATTGAACCATCCGTTATTATTGTAAAAGAAAATGAAAGAGAAACTGTGGTTGAGGAGGGAGTGAGACAGGTTTATACTCGATGTTATTCTCTATGTACATTGATCCAGCGTTAAAAGGGGACCAAGGAGATATTTGGAAATGGATTTGAAGTTCATGGACAAGAAATAAAAACTCTGCGGTTTCCCGAAAACACTGTATTTTCGTCAGAGACGCCAGAGGATTTGGAACAACTCCTGAACGGAATGGTCAGCGTCTTGAAAAGAGATTATAAGATGAATATCAACAAAACTAAAACCAAACTAATTGAGTGTAATCGAATTAAATAAAGCGGTTTTGGGGGAGCTAGATGAAGCAACGAGAAACTGAAGGTAGTAGATGAATTTTGCTATTTGGGCAGTAAAAGAACTGATGATGGCCTAAGCAGAGAGCATATAAAATGCAGACTGACGTAAGCATCTATGAGAAGGAGGAATTTGTTAACATTTAATATCAGTTTGTAATTATGATGCGTTCCGTTTGTTTCCACAGTTACTTTGGTTTCTGTGAAAATGCACCTACTAAACTCAAACAGTATCACTGCTAAAGCACAACTAACAAAGCACCGAGCGAGGTGGTAGCGCACTGGACTCGCATTCGGGAGGACGACGGTTCAATCCCGCGTCCGGCCATCCTGATTTAGGTTTTCTGTGATTTCCCTAAATCACTCCAGGCAAATGCTGGGATGGTTCCTTTGAAAGGGCACGGCCGACTTCCTCCCCATCCTTCCCTAATCCGATGAGACCGATGACGTCGCTGTTTGGTCTCTTCCCACAAACAACCCAATCCAACTAAAAAATCAGCAAACACAAATCACAGATAGGAGGGAGCAGTGCTGAATACAAGTTTGAGGACGAAGAGTCGAGTGGCTTTATTGTTGTCTGCGGTAAGTACCGTGAATAAAAGGAACACGACTGTTTCCAAGCAGGACGTACGGTGCATTCCGCCGACGTTTGAATTGTTATGTAGTTGTTTTCTGTGGAATACAGATTTTGTCGTTATCTATTGTTGCGGTGTTACACACGTGTACGTATAACAAAGTCAAGTTTAACCACGAACATTGGTAGAACATATATGTATAATGCTTTGTTATAAATGTATGTATTATCTTGACATAGTGTATGTGTAGATATTATTTTGTTATATTATGACGTATATGCTTTTTCGGAAAATACTGTTTTGTCTGTCTGATCTGAATATGGGTTCAGGTAACCAGAAACCAATCATCAATTAAACAAAAAGTGAATCTTGCAATTTTGGCTGCTTCTGTATCGAACTGGTTAACACAAGTTGCTGTCCTTCAATTAATACAGCATGCTGGAAATCTACACATAACTGTCTTCAAATAAATGAATGTGGGATCCCTCTGGGGCAAATATTTTACATGTGAAAGCAGATTGTGCCGCTAAAAATCTGTAGATAAGTGACTGAACGTAACTTTGTGTCGTCACGCTATTAATGTGTATCTGTAAGCACGCTAAAAAAACATCCTATACATGCTTTCTCTGCCCTAACGCTTGAAAGAGGAGAAAAAAGTTGTAGCAGAATGAGTAGAATTGACGATACTGAGTACCGTTGTTAAAGATCTGGTGATGGAGTAACCCGAAAAGCGTTGTGAGAAGCTAATAATAATTTTGGCAACCAAGGTAAGTATATAATCATTAAAATAAAGTGGTTTAGAGCTGGGTATCATTGCATGGGACCACACGATCACGCCCTCCTCCCAACCCAGTGTGTGGCACTCCTAGTAGTATGTGGACCTGGCAGATACATCTCCAACTTTATTTACCTGACAATGTCGTGCCGTCTGCAATACTCGGTGGAAATTAGCCATCACCTTAGGCATATTTCCTACTTTGTTTTTTGAATGAAATCGTTAGTTTTGGCCGATGGCATATTGAATGGAGATGTTTATGATGACTTTTAGACAGTGGGTACTACCACACCGTAGAGACAGCTTGGACTCGGACTTTACCTATGAAACTGATACAATGTTCCAAACCTCAGACTATTGAGTTTCGTCTTGCAAGACAGTAACGTGCGAGCGCACTATATCCACCTCGTGAACCGCTTTCTGCACGAGCAGGCCATAAACAAAAAGGAATATTTTTCTGTCATGAATCACAATGAACATGACTGGGATCGAGAGAGGTGGCGCAGTGGTTAGCACACTGGACTCGCTTTCGGGAGGACGATGGTTCAATCCCGCGTCCGGCCATCCTGATTTAGGTTTCCCGTGATTTCCCTAAGTCGCTTCAGGCAAATGCCGGGATGGTTCCTTTGAAAGGGCACAGCCGACTTCCTTGCCCATCCTTTCCTAATCCGATGGGACTAATGACCTCGATCTTTGGTCCCCTCCCCCAGAGCAACTAGCCAACCAAGATTGCGAACAGCTGAAAATTTCGGTGTAATATCTCAGAAATCCTGCGCACCCAGTGGAAGACGTCACGTTGGTGACCGTCAATAAGCGGGACATGTTCGAGTAGTAACATGTCCATCACTTTGTGGTTAGCATTCCCAGGAAGCACCATGCATGGAGTGGAGAAACTCGTTGAATGTAACGCAACAGTAAATTTAGATTGCACACCTGTAGATTTTCGAGCACTCTACTTTCATTTTTGTTTTTATTTTATTTTTATTTCTTAATGACGTAAGTGGTTTAGTTTCACATGAATCTTTCATCATTGCATGCTCACCAACATAAGCACCTTCGTAGATACTTACAAGGGAACCTCCCCATCGCACCCCTCTCAGATTTAGTTATAAGTTGGCACAGTGGATATGCCTTGAAAGAATGAACACAGATCAATCGAGAAAACAGGAAGAAGTTGTGTGGAACTAAGAAAAGAATTAGTAAAATATACAAACTGAGTAGTCCATGCGCAAGATAGGCAACATCAAGGATAATCTGAGCTCAGGAGTGCCGTGGTCCCGTGGTTAGAGTGAGCAGCTGCGGAACGAGAGGTCCTGGGTTCAAGACTTCAGTTCTTCAAGGCCTATCCACTGTGCCAACTTATAACTAAATCTGAGGGGGGTGCGATGGGTTCCCTTGTGAGAAGCACAAATTCCTATAGGTCGATGGATAGAGGCCAACTAGATAAATCAAATATTGTAGTGAAACGTTCTTTTCCGAATCCAATTAATTAGGCCATCTGGTAGATATACAACACTCAAGGTACAGTGCTGTCCCGACCGTTTCCTGTCTCTGTACTCCATCACTAATATTTCCCCTGTGGCGGCGCACGATACACACTGCCATCAAGCTTTCAAATTGACCGTTTCTCATCCTAAGGGCAAGTGTTTTGCAAAAGAAAGCACTGCATCTATTCCACATCAGTCATTGTCGTACACGGCTTTTGGCCACAGCCACGTAGTCTGTACTGTGGTTAATTGGAGGTATAAGAAGGTCCGTCTTCATAGCCGGCCTTGTTGGTGCAAGATACGCAACATCAAGGATAGCGTGAGTTCAGGAGCGCCGTTGTCCCGTGGTTAGCGTGAGTAACTGCGGAATGATAGGTCCTTGGTTCAAGTCTTCTCTCGACTGAAAATTTTACTTTCTTTATTTTCGCAAAGTTGTGATCTGTCCGTTCGTTCATTCACGTCTCTGTTCACTGTAATAAGTTTAGTGTCTGTGTTTTGCGACCGCACCGCAAAACCGTGCCATTGGTAAACGAAAGGACGTGCCTCTCCAATGGGAACCGAACACATTTGATCGCAAGGTTAACTTGTACACTTGGCGAATGGGTAAAAAGATTCTTCTACCTTGGCCGATTTAGGTCTTCTTGTGGATGTGATAATTACTCCCAAAAAAGTGATGAAAACATAAGAGTTTGTCACATAAACTGAAAATAAAAAATTAAACTTTTCACTCGAGCGAAGACTTGAACCTAGTTCTTCTCGTTACGCAACTGCTCACGCTAACCACGGGACCACGGCGCTGCCTGAGTCCCATTGTCGTTGATGTTGCATATCTTCCCATAGACTACTCAGTTTGTATATTTTACTAATTTTTTTCATAGTTCCACACAACTTCTTCCTGTTTTCTCGATTGATCTGTGTTCAGTTTTTCAAGGGCTATCCACTGTGCCAAATTATAACTAAATACGAGGGGGGTGCGATGGGGAGGTTCCCTTGTTAGATGGTTGTAAAACTCTTATTGAGCATTTAAACTGTAAACTCATGTACCAGGTGGGCAATTTACCGCGCAACAAGGTTTAGATTCTTTCTCTAGAGTCGGCGGGTCTCCGTTAAGGATTTATGGATCTTCCTAACGATCTTAAGTAGACTTACAGTCGCTGTGATGATAAATGATTCAAAGTTCCGAGCACTAAATATGTATCTAGGTACCTGAACCGGACGTGAAGTGAAAAATAAGAAGAATTTTTCCATCATTATTGCCGTTAACCGCATTGTGGAGAACCTTAACAAACAATCAGTACTACTTGTAAAACCTTTGTTACGTGTACAGGTAATAAGACCAATGCTACGATATTATTTCACTGGGGTGAACTTTTCTCTCCCAAGGATCTTCATCTTTTGATACTAGTTATAGTAATACCACGTCTTTTCTTCTCTTATCAAAGCTTTGTTGATGTTGAGAGCTTAGAAACAGGCGGAATATCCGTATAGTATAAAGACAGTTAATATTATCACAAAAACATTGTTGCTTGTGGACCACACTACACAAGTGGCAGGAGAAATCAAAAGAAAGCAGACACGCGGATATTTTATTGGCAATGTTTGTGAGAAAATTTAAAAAAAATGGTTCAAATGGCTCTGAGCACTATGGGACTCAACTGCTGTGGTCATAAGTCCCCTAGAACTTAGAACTACTTAAACCTAACTAACCTAAGGACAGCACACAACACCCAGCCATCACAAGGCAGAGAAAATCCCTGACCCCGCCGGGAATCGAACCCGGGAACCCGGGCGTTGGAAGCGGGAACGCTACCGCACGACCACGAGATGCGGGCAGAAAATTTAAAATATTGGCACTAAAACGGTACTGTCCAATTTTGAAGATTCTCATCTTTATCAGTATGGAATGAGTAGCAACCCAAATAGCTGTTACATTTAAGTAAACTATTTCAAATCAAG
The DNA here is from genome assembly GCF_023864275.1 of Schistocerca cancellata. Lineage (NCBI taxonomy): Eukaryota > Metazoa > Arthropoda > Insecta > Orthoptera > Acrididae > Schistocerca > Schistocerca cancellata. The sequence continues at coordinate 319,024,933 of NC_064630.1, read as the reverse complement.
TCATTTTCATTTACGTTTACGGGAAAGAAGAATAGAGCACTGTTGCCACAATTCATGGAAACAAAAACCTGCCGTAAATACAACACACACTCTGAGTGAGTATGGACTTCCTGTACGTTTTTTCCCGATGTGGCTTACTAGTTAGACCTCCTCATACCAGAAAGCCTTCCTACCAGGTAAGACCCGACATCGATGTACCAATGTTCACTCTTGGGCCGCTTTGTTGTTCTGACTCAGAATTTTTAAGAAAGAGAACCTTTCGTGCGGCACGTCATTTTCTTCAAAGGCCAATATGTAGCTCGCAAAGTGTTTCTGCCTTGATTGCACCGACGCACTTCACAAACTGTTGATTGTAATGCATTATTTGTGTCGAATATGTGATCTCTATTTTCTGGAGTTAAAATTTTTTTTGTTCCTGAGGTGTCAGTGCTTGTGTTTATGAGAGATACGTTAGACCATCAACAAATACATTTGAAATTTAATTATTCAGATAACCAATAACGTGGTACGATAGCAAGAAGAACGTGGAACACGGGATACTGTAAAGGCGACGCGCGTGCTCTCTGAGCTGTTTTGCTTCCGGCAGCTACCGGCAGATAGTTCCGCATTGTCCCGCCAGATGGCACTTGTTGCTGCGGCAGCACTTTGCTGCAGCTCGTAACCAGCACGCCGCAAATACGAGGACGTCATTTGTGTCCAGCTTTAAATGCAAGTGGTTAAAAAAAAGAAAAAGAAAAAAAGGAGGTCAATACTTATCGAAACAACATTAAAATGTAATGCACGTTTTTCAGTCATGAGCAAGTCGATAAAAGACTGATGGGTATACAGTTGCTTACTCATTACATTTAAATTTAATTTCGACCGTGGTATTGTTTGTATCATCTCCATAATTTCAAAAACAGTCAGAAACACCACGAGACAGCATCAATCGGTTTGTCACCAGCAAACCTACGACAATAGTGGTATTTTAAATACAATATGAGACGTTAAAATTTTTTGCAAGGTCTATTGCTCTACTTGCAGGAATACTGGTATAACTAAAAAAAAATCTGTGTAAGTGCGAGAAGTATTATACAGGTTTTGACGAGTGCGTTTGGGAGTATCAAAATATGTAAATGACCGTATCTTTTGATTTCAGTGACGTAGTAGCTTCAATTTTTTACAGAGCCATAGGACCATAGATCTTAGTATCCGAGATAAATTTCAAGTCGATACGCCTACCCGTTCATGAGAAAATAGGTTTCTAACAAACGGACATACAGACAGACATGAAAATGATCACATAAAAGTTCCATTTTTACCGAGCGACGTACGGAACCCTACAAAAACACGTTGATTGATGATAATACTTACAAAAAGTCGTTGTTACTGGTAAACAATCGTCGACTGGTCTCTATTGATAATATATCTCACGAATGGTTATACCTGCTGTTCTTACTTCTGTTATCCAATTAATTTAAATATATCATTACATCTAAACGATTTAATAATTACTTTATTTCGCAACGTATATGCCACAACTAGGAGCATGCACAGCAAGAGTCTGTTTAGTTTAATACATGCTCCATTGACTTAAGCGATCCACTGTCGATGATGGAGTGGTTAAGCTACTGAATGCTAAACTCACGGATGCTCAGCAGTTTGCAGTGAAACATTGTACGTAAATTTAATCAATAGTGCTTATTTATGCACTCAGATGACATTCTCTTAAATTTTGAAACTAATTTATGTGGCTGTTCTTACCTAAAGCTAATGTATTCCCCTTGACTCTACAATACGCAGTTACCTTCTGACGACTCTCATCATCTCTGTCAGTATGTATGTTTTTTAAGAGTTAATCAGGAAGTATTCTTATACAAACCCTCTTCACTTTGACTTAACAAATCTACGATGAATTCGTTGTGTACGGAACACATGAAATTAACAATGATAATATATGATTTCCGGAGCTCTGTTTATGTTCGTCCCGTCCACTGGAACTAGGAACGCAGTTAGAATGTTCCTGTACAGACAGCATGAATTTCTGGAATAACATTGCATTTTGACAGCGGTTTTTCCTAAATTTTTAGTTATGTCGAATAGAACATAAACGAGAGATTGAAATAATGAACAGCTAAATCCAAAACTAAACTTGTTTATCAATATTCTTATTAATACGCCTGGTAAAAAATATGTACATGGGTGTGTACTTCAAAGCATTCGCAACATATCGTCTACAGTCACTATTTACAGTTTTGTTCTGTTATGTCTCGTATGTGTTCGAATTTAATAACAGTAGGTTCAGTGAGTTGTATTAACCTAAAAGTGGCTACAATGTTACCAACACTGAAATAAATTGGCCCATTAAAAATTTAGGAATGAGGATACATTATGCCTTGTAAATATCGATAGGCAGTGAGGTGAGAAGTCCACAAAAGGTTCTGCGGGACCTATTGGAGACATTTCAATACCGAGGTATGATTAATGTGGCTTAAGCGCAACTGTGACGCGGAAGTAACTATGATGAACGTGTACATAGTTTAGTGTTAATGTTGACAATGATGTAGAAAGAGAACTGATGTAATAGTCCTCTCAAACAACACTGATGGACGTCTTCCTCGACTGTGTGACGGGACTGCAGAGACGTCCGGAAGTTAGACTTGGACTCCGAATCGCCGCTTCTCTGCAGCTATCGTTGATTTTTCTTTAAGTCATCGGTTTTCTGGCTCCTTTTATGCTGCCCGCCACGAACTGCTCTCCCTTGTTAACCTCTTCATCTCAGAGTACCCCTTGCAACTTACGTCCTCAGTTATTTTCTGTATGTATTCCAGTCTCTGTCTTCCCCTACAGCTTTCACCCTCTACAACTCCCTCTAGTAGCATGGAAGTTATTACCTGATGCCTTAACAGCTTTCACCCTCTACAGCTTCCTCTAGTAATATGGAAGTTATTCCCTGATGCCTTAACAGAAGTCCTATAATCCAGTCCCTTCTTCTTGTCAATGTTTTCAATATATTCCATTCTTCTCCGATTCTGTGCAGAAGCTTCTTATTCCTTACCTTATCAGTCCCCTAATTTTCACCATTCTTCTGAAATGCTTCGATTCCCTTCTTTCCCGGTTTTCCCACAGTTCATGTTTCACTACATTACAACGCTTCGGTCCAAACGTACATTCTCAAAATTTTCTTCCGCAGATTAACGCCTAGATTTCTTTTGGCCAGGAATGCCCTTATTGACAGTGCTTGTCTGCTTTTGATGTCATCCTTGCTAATATGGTCATTGGTTATTTTGCTCCTTAGGTAGCAGAATTACTTAACTTCAGCTACTTGCTGACCATCTGTCCTGATGTTTTCTTGCTATTTGTCGTCGATTTAGTCTCAATCCATATTCTGCACTCATTCAGCAGATCCTGTAATTCTTCTTCACTTCCACCGAGGTCAGCATTGACATCAGCGAGTCTTATCATTGATAATGTTTCACCTTGAATTTTAATTCCATTGTTGAAACTTTATTTTATTTCCAGCATTGCTTCTTGGATGTATAGATTAGTAGGGGCGAAAGACTACACCACTCTCTTTGACAGCATACTGACTTCAAAACAGGAAAAATATTGCATTCTGATGACTTAGAGCGTAGTATTTTCACATCGTAGCAGAAAGTGGAACTACCACTCTTTCCGGATACACCGCGACCTACCCGATTAATGAACACAACCACGATGTTTAGACCACTGCCGATGTATAGAGCTCGCACTGCATCATTCGGAACACAGTCAGTTTAATTACGAGGACCATTCGGAAAGCAAGGTCCGATCGGTCGCGAAATCAAAATCACAGAGAAAATCAAAAATATTTTATTTGCAAAAGTTAGCTACATCTTCCAGCTAATTCTCTACATGGTCGCTCCTCCGACTTAGGCGTTTGTCGTAGCGTTGTACCAACTTTCCAGCACCCTCGTCCAGCCGTCTGTGCTTTCTTCCAATTCTCTACGCTGATCTGAAGCTTGTTATCTTTGCCAAAATGTTGTCTTCATAGCCAGCTTCATGTGAGCACAGACGAAAATCAAAGGGTGCAAAGTCCGGGCTGTACGGTGAGTGATCAAACACATCCCATCAAAAACGCTGCAGGTGCGCCCTCATTTCCCCGGAAGTATGCGGCCTGAGAATTATCGTTAAGAGAGAAATGCATGATAGTTAATTTGTGTGATCTCCATGAAATCAGGTAAGATCTCCCACAGGCACTCGTACTTGGCGGGAGACACTATTTTCTAGGCGTCTTTACGTGCTCATTGTGCGTTCAGAACTGAAAAGAGCTACGTGACGCGATCGACGGGGATACTAGAGACACTGTCCAACATATCTATGTAAAGTTTCATCGGATTTTAACTATGGTTTCCATTTCGCGACCGATCGGACCTTTCTTTCCGAACAGTCCTCGTATAATCACTCGATATATAATCACTCTGTCTTGCGAGAAAGGAACTGCAAAATACAAATATCGACCTCATTCGAATGATACGCAAAACACCTGTATTACTAAATGACTAACTCGGGCCGGCCGCGGTGGTCTAGCGGTTCTGGCGCTGCAGTCCGGAACCGCGGGACTGCTACGGTCGCAGGTTCGAATCCTGCCTCGGGCATGGGTGTGTGTGATGTCCTTAGGTTAGTTAGGTTTAAGTAGTTCTAAGTTCTAGGGGACTTATGACCTAAAATGTTGAGTCCCTTAGTGCTCAGAGCCATTTTTTGATTAACTCGGTGCAAGGTTCACAGTTCCAGACGCAGATTCCCATCCTAACGGTTTACATCGACAACAAAAATTTCATTTTCAATATTTCGTGTAATTATTGAGCAAATTTAAAGATTCTAATTATGTCTTAATATATTCGTTACATCTACAGCTACTTGGATACTCTGAAAATCACATTTAAGTGCCTGGCAGAGGGTTCATGCAACCACTTTCACAATTCTCTATTATTCCAATCTCGTAAAGCGCGCGAAAGAATGAACACCTATATCTTTCCGTACGAGCTCTGATTTCCCTCATTTTGTCGTGGTGATCGTTCCCCTCTATGTAGGTTGGTGTCAACAAAATATTTTCGCATTCAGAGGAGAAAGTTGGTGATTGGAATTTCTTGAGAAGATTCCGTCGCAACGAAAAGAGCCTTTCTTTTTATGATGTCCAGCCCAAATCCTGTATCATTTCTGTGACACTCTCTCCCATATTTCGCGATAATACATACCGTGCTGCCTTTCTTTGAACTTTTTCAATGTACTGCGTCAGTCCTACCTGGTAAGGATCCCACACCGCATAGCAGTATTCTAAAAGAGGACGGACAAACGTAGTGTAGGCAGTCTCCTTAATCTTATGTTACAGGTTTGACATGGTAAGACAAGTATCAGTGTTACAAACTGTGTACAAGTCTTGAGTCAGAGTAAATCAACGCGCGCAAATTACCCACACTTTATTCAGCCACTATTTGGGAATGAGAGCACTTAGCGTCTTTCAAGAAGCTGTATAAAAATTTCAAACATTTTCGAAACCTTACATCTTTGGCAGCGTCACAGAATAATGAAAGGAGAAAGTTTATCGCTTACTTCATTTTCACCATTCATAGAGTAGTTTCAGCATCAGACATGATGTTTTAAGTTATTACTTGAGACAATATCTACTTATACCACCTTCAAAATTATATCATTGCACGACACATCGTTCAAGAGATGCGGAATCATAAGCGTAGCGATGTGTGAAAACCAGCTTCCGCTTAAAACGGAGCGCCTGTTACACAAAGAATATTCATCCAGCGTTTCACAATGACGGTTCTCAGCTGCTTCCAACAAGCTATAAATAAAATTTAATATCTTGTCTAAAATTTTTCTCGATTGCATTCTTAGCGTCAAATAGCTAACACGTTAAGTCATTTGCAAAGTGATACGACGATTGAAGCTGTTTTGTACGTGGGAATTCGATTCTTTGCAGAATCGGTGTGGGGAGCTCAATAGTACCCTGCTAATGAGGAAATGCGGAAAAGGGGAATAATTAAATATTGTGTGCAATATAATACGCCGTGAAACTTTTGTGGGCAGGCTGGACAAAGGAAGGAAAATACGGCGAGTTGTTGCACTTGTGCAGTTATTGTCAGACGGCTCTGGTATCATTAATTAAAATGGTTCGCATTTGGCTTCATCTCTGAACACTGTGACAATGTCGGCGGAATCCGACAACTGGCTCTCCTTTAAAGAGATGCGGCCGGTAATGAGCAGGGCTTTTTATTTGCCGCGGACAGCGAGCCACACTTTTCCGTAACCGAGTTTCAAGAGCGCACCATGACAACGGCATAAACTCGGGGATGCCTTTCAAGAGCCTCATTACGCCCGTGCGCTGCGGTGTCAACCTGTTGCGCGACTCGCGGAATTTCCAGTCTTCCTGGCCGCGCGGTGAATAAAACATTAATTTCCAGCGCCGAGGTTCGGACCCTCTGCCAGGTGGCAGCGCTCTTACGGCTCGCATTCAGACTACCGAACCGAGGCGGAGGCCGCCTTTAAGATCCAAGTGAGTACTTGCTGCAGGCCAAGGCCACTTCCGAGTACACAGGCGTTTCTAGCTCTACGCCCACGCTCGCAGCTACCATACAATGTGTGGCAGAGGGTACTTCTGCAATCACTGTCCTTTCCTCCTTTCCTGTCCCAGTCACGGATGATGCGTGAGAGGAATGAATTTAATACGGATTCAGAAACTGTCGATCTAGTGAAACAGAACTTGTTGTTTATTTTACGAAGTAATGAGTGCGCTCTACAAGAGATGTCAAATTGATTCCATATTTATGATTCCCAAAACGCTTTTGACACAGCTCCTCACAAGCGATTTCTAATCAAACTGCGTGCCTGGGAACTATCGTCCCAGTTGCGCGACTCGATTTCTGATGTCCAGTCGGGAAGGCCACAGTTCGTAGTAACTGAAGGAAAGTCATCGAATAGGACAGAAGTAACGTTTGACGTTCCCCAACGAAGTGTTCTAGGCCCTCTGCCGCTCCTGATCTACCTAAACGATTTAGGAGGCAGTCTGAGCAGCCCTCTTAGATTATTTGCACATGATGATGTCATTCGTCCTCTTGAAAAATCATCATATGATCAAAACAAATTGTGAAATGATTTAGACAAAATATGTGCATGGTGTGAAAAGTGGTAATAGGCTGTCAGTAATGATAAGTGTGACGTCATTCACATGAGTTTCACTTACACGATAAATCACACAAATATAGACACTGTGAATTCAAAGTACAGGGTGTGTATAAATGAATATCGGGGTTTTAACGCTTTGTAATATTTATTACATTAAACTTACAGTTATAATTGATATGTCAAATGAAAGAACAACTCAAACAGTTTTACCATGAACCTTATAAATGTTCAATGTGAGCACCATTTGTCACACGGCACACATAAAGTGTATAGTTGCGTTCTTGCCAAACGTTGATAAGTGTCTCTTCAGTGATTGTAGCAACAGCTGCTTCAGTCCGGTTTCTTAATTCAGAGAGGTCTGCTGGTAGCAGAGGTACGTACACACAATACTTGATGAAGCCCCGAAGGAAAAAATCGCATGGCGTTAGGTCGGGTGAACGTGGAGGTCATGCAAAGCAAGCCCTGTCATTGAGCCCCTTGCAGCCTATCCAGCGCTTGGGTACAGTGAAGTTCAAGAATGGTTCAAATGGCTCTGAGCACTGTGGGACTTAACATCTGAGGTTATCAGTCCCCTAGAACTACTTAACCCTAACCCTAAGGACTTCAAACACGTCCATGCCCGAGGCAGGATTCGAACCTGCGACCGTAGCGCTCGCGCGGTTCCAGACTGAAGCGCCTAGAGCCGCTCGGCCACACCGGCCAGCACAGTGAAGTTCAACCAATCGTGTACTTCGCTATGCCAATGCTCACATTGACCATTTATAAGCTTCTTGGTAAAATTGTTTGAGTTGCTCATTCATTTGACATATCATTCATAACTGTAAATTTCATGTAATAAATATTTTAAAGCGTTAAAAACCCGATATTCATTTTAAAACAGCCTGTATTACAATAACGAGTAGCTTAAAGTGAACCAAATACTGACATTTATTGGTAGAACACTTATAAAATGCCACAGATATAGTAAAGAGACTGCTTACACTGCGCATGTCCGCCATCTTGTGGAGTATCTCTGTGCGGTGTGGGATCTGCACCAGATGGGATGGATGACGAAGGTCATCGAAAAAGTTCAAAAAAGTGTATTATTGCGAAATGGGGAGAGAGTGCCACAGACATGATACACGAATAATGATGGTAAGCATTAAAACAAAGGCATTTCTCGTTACGGAATGATGTTCCATGAAATTTCAATCTCCAACTACCTCCTCCGAATGTGAAAATATTTTATTGGCGCCCACCCACACAGGAAAACTGATCGTCACAAAAAATAAGAGAAATCAGACCCCACGCGGAATGATTTAAGCCTTCGTCTTTCCCGCGCGCTGTTCGAAGATGGATCGCTACAGAAATATCTTGAAGGCGGTTCGATGAACTTTAGCGTAATCGTGAAAATGTAGATGATTTATCAGCTCCAATTTTCTCATTGTGGTCTCTTCGTGAGATGTTTGTCGTTGAAGAAACAACACCGCCCTGACTGCCTTCTTTTATATTTTGCGTTTATCAGCCATTTAGCATCCTAGAGTCTCAATGCACCTGCTGTTACTGCGGAAATTACGAATTTTTAACCCTTTACAAAGAAACTGCAGTTGTAACAATACAAGGTAAATCAGACACACGCAGATGTCGGCAGCCATCCCGGAATTGCGCGATATGAATGAAACATGTGCAGCAATATGAGGGGCTGCGTAAACGGAAAAGCGCGAGCAGTCGCAAGAAGCAGCCGCTGCTTATTTTGTCTCTCTCCACTTTTTAAATCCGTTGTTGAGTCAATACTTCAGTCAGTTGAATTGGACGTGTTTCAAAAGATGCAGTCTTCAACGAGAACGCAGCTTTTGCTTAGCTGAAAGTAACGTACGAAAGGCGACATTCATTCTTGAAAATGGGTGTCAGTGGTAAGAAATTTGGTGTATTACCTACGTAATTTAGCGATTTGCTAAAGACCTTTATTTATTTAAAGTTACGATACGATCCAAAAAGTAATTTAGTGCAACACACTTATTTTGTTTTCGAACGAAACGATGCAGCATTTCAGACATTTTAGTGCCTCCCCAATATAATTGGCATTTTTGAACTTACGCCTCGGCTTTGTTGTTTCAACAATGATTTATGCCAAGAAGTAGTATGATGCCCTCCTCCTCATGGAACGTGCGCTCTCGGAATTGAAACAATAAACCACGTCATAATGCACGACTCCTGTCTTGGAGCATCTGCACTGCAGTTTGTTGAGTAAAAAATGGTTCAAATGGCTCTGAGCACTATGGGACTTAACATCTATGGTCATCAGTCCCCTAGAACTTAGAACTACTTAAACCTAACTTAACCTAAGGACAGCACACAACACCCAGCCATCACGAGGCAGAGAAAATCCCTGACCCCGCCGGGAATCGAACCCGGGAACCCGGGCGTGGGAAGCGGGAACGCTACCGCACGACCACGAGATGCGGGCTAGTTTGTTGAGTAGCTACGTAACGCTATCGTTAGGAAAATCGTCGCTGTTCGTTCTATAATACAAATCTCTTTCATTAATCCAACCTGGTAATGACGGTAGACTGGTGAGCAGTAGTAAAGAATCGGTCGAATAAATGATATGTAAGCAACTCCTTTGCTGAATTACATTTCCCTAACCTTCTCCCGATGCACCTCAGCCTGGCATCGACTTTTCCTATATTTGTTTCCATGTGGTCATTTCACTTTAGGACCCTCTGGACATTATCTCTGAGATATTTTACGCTTGTTACTGTTTTCATTGTTTCTTCGCCAATAACATAATATATTATACAAAGTATTTATTTACGTTCATTGTTGTTGGTGTGGTCTTCAGTCCTGAGACTGGTTTGATGCAGCTCTCCATGCTACTCTATCCTGTGCAAGCTTCTTCATCTCCCAGTACCTACTGCAACCTACATCTTTCTGAATCTGCTTAGTGTATTCATCTCTTGGTCTCCCCCTACGATTTTTACCCTCCACGCTGCCCTCCAATACTAAATTGGTGATCCCTTGATGCCTCAGAACATGTCCTACCAACCGATCCCTTCTTCTGGTCAAGTTGTGCCACAAACTTCTCTTCTCTCCAATCCTATTCAATACTTCCTCATTAGTTATGTGATCTACCCATCTAATCTTCAGCATTCTTCTGTAGCACCACATTTCGAAAGCTTCTATTCTCTTCTTGTCCAAACTATTTACCGTCCATGTTTCGCTTCCATACACGGCTACACTCCATACAAATACTTTCAGAAATGATTTCCTGACACTTAAATCTATACTCGATGTTAACAAATTTCTCTTACGTTCATGGAAGCAACAAAAAACAGAAATCTGGAGGGACGGACGGGTAACTGGATATTAGCCTTCGTGAACTGACCACTCCGCCACATCTGTCTGTTCCTTCAGCTTTACGTATTTCCCAAACTCTGACACAATTTGCTCGACTATGCGATGAAAAACTGTTCTTACAAAACACAGTTTAATTGTTTCTAATAGTCTGTTAGGTCTCATTTCTCTGGAATTTTCGGCATTTCTTTTCCAGCTCTACGATTCAAAAAAATGGCTCTGAGCACTATGGGATTTAACATCTGAGGTCATCAGTCCCCTAGAACTTAGAACTACTTAACCATAACTAACCTAAGGACATCACACACATCCATGCCCGAGGCAGGATTCGAACCTGCGACCGTAGCAGCCGCGCGGTTCCGGACTGCAGCGCCTAAACCGCGTGGCCACCGCGGTCGGCCTCTACGATTCATTTTATACTATTTCCTTTACTGTTCTTCTAATTTTTTGAAAGTATACCTCACTTATAAAATTAATCGAACGTACGTAAGCAGTAACACATTTGATTGATAGTCGCATCAACTATCTATCTCCGAGCCGCAGGGAACAATGGTACCAAAGGAGGCGGAGTAAAGATGATCTCTTTTGAATAATGAAGATGTTCACCAGTGAGCTATCGGTACTCACATACAGATTTAAGGTGGAGAGGGAGGGGGAGGAAAGGGAAGGGATTACTGATGTCAGCCCCATCGGGAGGTTACTTGGAATCAGCGACGACGGGCGAAAATGAGTACGGACTGGGATTTGAACCCACGACCTCCTCCCTTCTAGGCAGGTGCGTCATCCACTATCGCAACTGTGCGGAATACCTCGGCGCGTCTCACGGCCACAAAGAAGGACAATGGCTGATAGCAACATTCCGCTTCGCTTGTTCTAATTTCCCGTCGTAGACAATTTTCTCGAATCGCCTGATCCATTCGCTGAACAAGCTCACACTCACTTCCTTTGCTGACTGCCTGCATCATGCCTGGTATGTCCTGCTTAGAAATGCCTACACCACTGCCACTCTTTGCTGTTAGTTATGGCAGCAACGCTATGTGGGCTGCATGAAATCAGGCGTGACTCCTGTGCATAGAGTGCACATCACACTTAACGGGGAACACTCTTGTTCTAGACCTCTTTGCGTACTCACTGTGCTCACAGGACTTGTAAGTGCGACGAGATGCGATCGATGGCATATTAGAGATACTCGATACTGTGAAACACATCTGTCCTAAGCTTCATCAGCTTTTTAACTGTGATTTTAATTTCGCGACCGATCACACCTTGAATACAAAAAGAAAAAACCAATAGCTGTCATACAAACAAAGGCGAGGTCGACTCGCGGAACATCTGTAACTAGTATATTCCAATATTGTATGTGATTAAGTAGTATTCCATTTCTTGTGCGCGTAGGTCATGTCTAAAATTTGAGCCCAAATTTATGGGGACGTAAGAGAAAAGTTTACAGTTCAAAGACATTTGTACTCACCTTGAAGTCTGTGGCAATATGTAACTATACATCCTCAGTTACATAGTTGACAGACACTTGTTTACTGGAAAGTTTTTGCTTATGTAATTGTGTACTTTAACCCATGCTAGTTTTCGCTATTAAACACAACAGTCCCTGTACACAAGAAATGGCTCATATGGCTCTGAGCACTATGAGACTTAACTTCTGAGGTCATCAGTCCCCTAGAACTTAGAACTATTTAAACCTAACTAACCTAAGACAACACACACACATCCATGCCCGAGGCAGGATTCGAACCTGCGACCGCAGCGGTCGCGCAGTTCCAGACTGTAGTGCCTAGAACCGCTCGGCCACTCCGGCCAGCCCCTGTACATACTGCAGTCCAAAAAGTTTTGGGACCAGATAAAAAAAGATATAGAAAAGTTGCGATGATGGGTTTAATGCCTCACGTAAACTACGTAATCCCATTCATTTGAGTACACTGCACAAAACGTTTACACGACTGTGTGAAATTTCTCTGGGATGTTATTCAAATCCCAAGTCACATTCGCACCTTCTTCAGTTTTGGCGAACCATCAGAAGACAATACTCCAACTCATCTTTTTATGGTAGGTTTGTACTCCAAGTCTCCTCAGCAGTGACGATTTTTTCCATAAAATAATTGTTCCGTGCTTTTAATTGTAGTCAGAGCGCGACAGGCGTGCACACATCGTTGATTTCGTTTGGAAGTCAAGGCGCAAGGAATAAACTTCGCACACACTTTGCTCTTCTTCAAAGTATTCTGGAGAATGCCTTGCATACTTGATTTAGAGATGACGCGAAAAACAGAACTGCACAAACACTTATATTTCCTATTACTGCTTACAGCGATGTAATCCTGCAAAGCCTTTCTCAGGGAAGCCCACAGATTCTACAACTGCTTACGAATGCCTGCATTTGTTATATCTGTGATGTTCGACTCTTTGATCATATTTCACCATCATTTGCAAAACTATCCTGACTGCGCGAAGACAAGCTCAGAGATTTGCATGCCCTTTGCCTTCTCTGCTGTATTATCAACGAACACTTCCCCTAAAATCTCTCCTCGACCTTAACGCTCATGTCTGAACAATATGACAGAAACACCCGTCCCAATGAGACCAAAATCCTTTCTGTCCCTCTCCAATGTTCAGCCACATTCTCGAAGCCTTTCTCTGTAGTAGCAACCAGACTCAGGAATAATCGCTCGCTTTGTATTAGAAAACTGAATAACATCTCCAGCTTCAGAAGACAGTAGTTACTGCGCTGTGGTCGCTTATAAGCCAGGAATAGAATCTGCCTCGGAACTTTTTGGACGGATGGTGTAGACCAGACATCTGGATGGCAGTTTTCGTGACATGACTCATCAGTGTATGATATTATGCTCTCTTCGAGCCCGGGGTCTTGTAGAACTCCGTACTATATGAAGGCGTTTTCTTCTACCAACGAGCCGCGCGGGATTAGCTTAGCGGTCTCAGGCGCTGCAGTCATGGACGGTGCGTCTGATACCGGCGGAGGTTCGAGTCCTCCCTCGGGCATGGGTGTGTATTTTTGTTCTTAGGATAATTTAGGGTAAGTAGTGTGTAAGCCTAGGGACTGATGACCTTAGAAGTTAAGTCCCATAGGATTTCACACACATTTGAACATATGAACTAACTGGGGCTCGAAACTAAACGAAACGCAGTAACTCTCCAACGATCCATCGGAAACCGTGGGTCTGTCATATCAAACTACTAAGAAGGTATCCCTGAACAAACTCTGAAAGTTTGTCGGAGGAGTTCTGGTTCGTCCTGTACATTCATTGTCATATTCAAATAACATGTAGAACGGTCAGATTATAAGATCTCTTTTAGAATCGCAGAATGGTAAAATCAGTTTTAAGAGCACATACCAACTACCAACGACAGTTTCATTCGAGGTGCATTTAATCCCCGCCTGTAGTGACCTCCTCTGTCAGCGTAACGTAAATAGCACATTAGATGGGCGGCAACGTTCGCTAGAGATGGGGGGAGGGGGTGGGGGGCAGAGTCCGGTGGACGCGATACTGGGAGGCGGTGGAGGCGGCGGCGGTGGCAGCGGCGGGGACAAGCGGTCCATTCATGGGGGCGCGTGGCCATTCATGCGGACCCCCAACCCCCAGCCCCGGCCCGCGGATCAATGGGGGCGGCAGGAGGCGGCGTGGCTCTGCATTGCGGGGCAGCGCCAGCGCACACACATCGATTGGCCCGCGGCACGGCTCTTCCTCTTAGCACGTCACATTAGTGCTCTAGTGCCCCGTGCCACACACTCGAGAGACGCACTGCATCTCACCATTCAGCGGAGACAAAAAGAAAAAAAAAAGGGTCCGAATCTAACGTCTTCCTCCCAGCACTCTTCGGCACGTCAGCGACGAATCTCTTATTACATTGAATTCCTCATTAGTACTACAATCACAGAGCTATTTAAAAAGTTTATCAATCGACAGGGGATCTCAAGCTGAGACCATTTGACTAAAAATTCCGAAGCCCTTTGATGGTTCTAATGCCTCTGAGCACTATGGGACTTAACATCTGAGGTCATCGGTCCCCTAGAACTCAGAACTACTTAAACCTAACTTACCTAAGGACATCACATACATCCATGCCCAAGGCAGGATTCGAACCTCCGATCGTAGTGGTCGCGCGGTTCCAGACTGAAGCGCCTAGAACCGCTCTGCCACAACGGTCGGCAAGCCCTTTGAAGCCGTTCCTCATGATCGCCTTCTAATCAAATTGCGTGTCTGTGGTGTATCACATCAGTTGCGGAGATTCGTGACTTCTTATCAGAAAGGCCCCAGGCTACAGTAATTGACGGGACGTCATCTAGTGAACGGAAATGATATCTGATCTATATACATGATATAATAGACAATCTGAGCAGCCTTAGGTTTTTTTTGTAGATAATTCTGTCATTTACCATCTGGTGAAGTCACCAGAAGATCAAAACCAGTCCCAAAACGATATCTGTATTGTGCGAAAAGTGGCAGTTGTGTGTAAATAATTAAAAGCGATGCAAGGGTCTGCCTACTCCCGAAATTTTATTATGTTTCACTTAACACTCTAGTGAATGAACCGTCTGAATGATATGAGTGACAAATGAGCGGCTTAATGTACAGACATGGTCCAAGAGGGGAAATTTCTTGTGTTAACGTGATTAAATATGACATATATTACACTTGTGGGCAACGCTGTCAGCCACGACTGAGTACCTGGCCACGGGCGGCGTATAGCCGATGATGGATCGAAGCTGCTACTGATGCCAAGCCGGCCGGGGTGACCGAGCGGTTCTGGCGCTACAGTCTGGAACCGAGCGACGCCTACGGTCGCAGGTTCGAATCCTACCTCGGGCATGGATGTGTGTGATGTCCTTAGGTTAGTTAGGTTTAAGTAGTTCTAAGTCCTAGGGGACTGATGACCTTAGAAGTTAAGACCCATAGTGCTCAGAGCCATTTAAACCATTTGAACTGATGCCAAGGAAAGCATTATCGACGGCCGCCGCTGAAAATGAGGAAAGACACAAAAAATAAAGAGTCAGTTCTGAATGTCACGATTCATTTAATGACCGAACGGCGGCTAGATTTCTTTAGTAAGGATTTTGGCTGCTGTTAATAATTTTCAGAGTAGTCAGAGTTTTGATGGAACACTGGAATGACTATTGTGAGAATATAAACATGTAATTATGAATTGCCTATAAATATGATTTAGTAGTCTTTAAACATTGCTCAAGCGACGGGATGAGCTGCCTGAACTGTTACGGTAGGGGTTAACACAACTGCCTAGTAAGCTGATCCCGGGCTCGAGCCCCCGGCCGGCACAGATTTTCGCTTATCACCGCTGATTCCGCATAAAGTCCCGATACCCGCGTTCATTAGTTCCTTCCCTTTCCCTACCTTTCTCCTCCTTCCATCTTCAATTTACACACTGGTAGTACCGCATCAGCACTCATCCCTTCTGAAAGGACTACAATGTCCTATCAACATATAAAAATGAAAAACTATTACTAACGGCAATGAATATTCCATGTTAATAACATCGTAACGGGAACCGTCTTTTGAAAACGAGAAAGAAAAACGGTTTGACTATCATTCTTCAATTTCTCCCGGATAACAGTTCACGTGTGTACTGCCAATTCAGAGCGCCCAAAGAGCGCAATATTTTGGCAGTCAGACGTATCATCGTTGTCTGTTGCACTGGGAAACTGGAAAGCACGGCCGACTAGGGATTATAAGTCAGTTCGTCAGCGTCACTGACGCAGGTGACATGTCTGGCCGCTGAAATATTGTGCTCTTTGGACACGACGTACCGGTAGTACACCCGTGGACTGCTCCATCAGCGGTTTAACTGTTCGCATATCAAGTCCAATGAAATTACTTCACCTACAAACAATTCTTTCAAAGAGTAAGTTACGCGTACCGTAAGTTATTGCCAGAATATTTAGCGTGTGACATTTTCAGGTAGTCACGCTTTAGTTGGATGTTTCTTTGTACACCTGAAACTGCCGTAGTTTTTCGCACAACAAGAGAACTACCACTCCAGAGGGAGCGGGTGGGCCGTCCTTATTCGCTCAAACATGAAGTATGGCATTATTAACACATCGTATTAGTCTCTCCATCATTAAAATAACACGAGTTATACACGTCGATCTCTAAAAGCCATACAGATGTTATAACAGTAATAAATAGAGAGTAATTTCCACTGAAGTTCAAAATGGTTCAAATGGCACTGAGCACAATGGGACTTAACATCTAAGGTCATCAGTCCCCTAGAACTTAGAACTACTTAAACCTAACTAACCTAAGGACAGCACACACATCCATGCCCGAGGCAGGATTTGAACCTGAGAACGTGGCAGTTGCGCGGTTCCGGATTGAAGTGCCTAGAACTGCTCGGCCACAGCGGTTCATTTTTCAAGACGTTATGTATGTACATGACTGAAAACGGGCACCTGACGCAGTAGTTCTACTGTGTTGGTATTGGCTACATACGTCGCATCACATCCTGGTTTAAGTTTTCCTTCACTTCCTCAAAGTGTTCTGCAACGTTGCTCGAGCTCGCTACCACCTGTTCTTCATTCCATCCCAGTCAACTTAAAATAAAATAAAGAATTTTACAGGAAGGTTGAATGTTACCGTACCATTCGAGAAGATCTCCAGCTGGCTGCCAGATAGAACGCAGACAATCTGAATAAGCGCTATTGGACACTCACTAAGTGGCCCAAGCTGTCTGTCAATAAAAACAAATATCGCACAGTGGTACACTTTCCCGGCCATGCCAGATCTGTAAAAAGAAAAAAGCTGCACAGGAAATGTTTCTCAAAGATCTGGTAAAGACTGTTGAATTGCTGAATCTAAAAGCCTTTCTAACATAACAGCTTCTTGGTCGTTCTTACGTCCTCACGGGAAAAGCGATCTCGCAGAAATATCTGACTTGTAAAAGTACCAGAGCGGCGATCCCAAGTTGGCGACTGGGCCAGACTTGTCCAGTGACGGTTTCTGAAAAGAATGCATACAGAACAGCAAATTTTCATTTGTGTAAATTTTGGAACGTTATTACATACATTCCTACTTTGCAATTTGTTGAGTCCATCGTATCCAGGTGTGTGTACGTAAAACAGCCAGACGACCCTGCACATCATTTATAGGCCTACCTTTAAGCAATCTGAGAGGAATGAACAGTGACAACCCGAAGATGCGGAAACTTGACCGGAAAGGTCAATGACGCAACAGTGAATGGTGCCATAATTTTAACAATCTATTTCCTTCTTAACTACATTTATCTGAGAAACAGATTTCACACAAACTTTGGTTTTTCATCCGTGTTGATACACTAGAATCAGATACCAGTATTCCCTAATGGGGTAGGTGGCCCGTAAAGGTGTTAGTTCGGGTCTCGTGACGAAGTCACTTCCCTCGCTACTTACTACACAATTATTATCGTCTTTTTCGTGCCTACGTTTCAAGGAAAAACACAGCTGTTAATACTACTTCCGCACGTTATATGGAGAGGTGTATGGGAGAAGGTGATAGCATGAAAAGTCTGAAAGCAGGTGATGTTTATAATTGCAACACAAAAAGTGAAATGCTCTTTTTTTGCCAAGCTGGACGTTTACCTCGCCAGTAAGCCTATGATTCCGTTTCAAAAACGTCAGAATAGACACGTGGCCAAGTGCCAACGACAATACAGCCAGAGCCATTACGATAAATCGAATCATCATAATTCACAGACGTAGTGGCATTGGTACGTAAGACTTTTTTCGTTTATTACACAATGAATCCATGATGGTCAAAAAAAAGTATGGAATGCTATTGAGAAACGAGAATTCTGGTTACTGCTAAATGACTGTGCCTTTTCTGAGTACTTAACACGCAGGCTTTCGTAAGAAATTCATTTCAGCAGTCTCGGACAGCGCTTGCATCGTCCAGACAGAAATCTGGAGGAATCTACTTCTTCAATGTTGCGTGTAATGCGGCTCACATTTCTCTATCTGAGCTTAAAGAATCGCTTTTACTTTCGCGGTTTTGTTACTTCAAATGAGAAGTGGTAACGTAAATCAGAGCAGGCTGTGGATGTCATTAGACGATAAAATACCAAAGTGTCAGAAACAATGTGCCGAAGTGAAGTGCCATCATCATAATACGCGACTTAATTACCTGAGCGCCATTCCTCGCTCATAAGTGGTGATGATTGCGATGCCGCTGTGTAACTTAAATGTCAGAGAGAAAGCAAGAACAAAAAGTAAGTTGATGGAATGCTAAATTACTGCAGTTGCTTCTACTTGTAACAATATCTGAACGTTGTTTATGTCGTCATTCGTCTGTTTCTCGGGTTTGAAAAGGGCAATTTTACCTTTCTGTGCGAGTCCACAGTTTGCCTTTTCCAATAATATGCTGTGACAATAAAAAACGCGTTTCACAGATATGAGTACCAATACTTGGCAGCAGAAAATGGTTTTATGGAAGGCACATAACACTTTTATTAGTTTATATATCATAAACTCAGATTATTGCATTTTCTGTATGCGGCCTCTGCACACGAGAGTGCATTTGTGATAGCTGTCGACTCCGATCGCCTCTTGTGCATTACGCAAGCGAATAAGCAACATTTACATATTTGCTATCCGCGTTGCCACGAGACAAAATGTGTGTGTAAAATCTTGTGGGACTTAACTGCTAAGGTCATCAGTCCCTAAGCTTACACACTATTTAACCTAAATTATCCTAAGGACAAACAAACACACACCCATGCCCGAGGGAGGACTCGAAACTCCGCCGGGACCAGCCGCACAGTCCATGACTGCAGCGCCTTAGACCGCTCAGCTAATCCCGCGCGGCCGCCACGAGACATACGGGACAATCCTACTTCAGAGATTTGTATTTGACGTTGGATATATCTACACGTCAGTAAATATTTAAGGTCTTCATTGTAACATGGAAACTTTTCTGTTTGTGTTCTTCCATAAGAACGATATGGGATTGTCGGTCCGCCTTGTGGCAAAACACTTCTGTTTCTTTTCTTCCCCAAACTAGTTTCAGCGATAATCGTCATCATCAGGCGGTTTTTGTTTACTATAAAACATGCAAAATGAGCACTTTTACAAAACATTACAAGACGTTATTACATGTGTACCGTTTGCTTGTGATACTGTACTGTGTGAATATTTTTATAATACTTTTTTACTTTCAAGATACTGCTTCGTTTCTATGTTTGTTGCTGTTTTATGGCATATTTACTATGTTTGTTGTCTTTTTTCGTTATAATGTATGACATCTGGAACGGTATGAACGCCTGTTATTAACAAATATGAAAATGTAAACTTATATACGTCAGCGTTCTACTATTGGGAATTGCGGTAGTGTTGCGGATATAGTTTTGGTGAGCATTGGGTTGCAATGTGACTGTCTTGTACTCACGTTCATCGTTCGGCTAACAGTTATTTTAAAATCGCAGAAAGACACAACTTTACACCCTCGCAG
Organism: Schistocerca cancellata; assembly: GCF_023864275.1. Taxonomy (NCBI): domain Eukaryota; kingdom Metazoa; phylum Arthropoda; class Insecta; order Orthoptera; family Acrididae; genus Schistocerca; species Schistocerca cancellata. Next base: position 319,004,984 of record NC_064630.1, on the reverse strand, counting down.
TAATTAAAAAATTACGCCATCTTGCTTTCCGTGTGTGTCGCAATACTCGTATCGTGAATCGCGTATCGCGTATAGCGAAAACGTTTCGAGAACTGTAGCGGGAGTTGTGACGACTTAATTTTCCTTATTTACCTCTCTTCGTGGTATGGGTGAGTGATTTGTGTGTGTGTGGGGGGGGGGGGGGCGGACGGGGGGGGGGGCGCATATGTGTTCTCTGTTTTGTGTTATGTGTCAGCTATCTTAGATCCGTAAAGAGCGTGTTGTCACAAAGTGTTGTGCTTTCATTCATTACGTTTTCGCCTTCCACTACATTCTTTATATGTAATAATTTTCTTCTGTACGTAGTTTTCAGTTTTCAGAGAAGTTGCAGCATTAGGAAATTGCAGCAAAATGCAGGAATATCTGCAGCGGATAGGCACATGGTGCAGGGAGTGGCAACTGACCCTTAACATAGACAAATGTAATGTATTGCGAATACATAGAAAGAAGGATCCTTTATTGTATGATTATATGATAGCGGAACCTACACTGGAAGCAGTTATGTCTATAAAACATCTGGGAGTATGCGTGTGGAACGATTTGAAGTGGAATGATCATATAACACTAATTGTTGGTAAGGCGGGTGCCAGGTTGAGATTCATTGGGAGAGTCCTTAGAAAATGCAGTCCATCAACAAAGGAGGTGGCTTACAAAACACTCGTTCGACCTGTACTTGAGTATTGCTCATCAGTGTGGGATCCGTACCAGGTCGGGTTGACAGAGGAGATAGACAAGATACAAAGAAAAGCAGCGCGTTTCGTCACAGGGTTATTTGGTAAGCGTGATAGCGTTACGGAGATGTTTAACAAACTTAAGTGGCAGACTCTGCAAGAGAGGCGCTCTGCATCGCGGTGTAGCTTGCTGTCCACGTTTCGAGAGGGTGCGTTTCTGGATGAGGTATCGAATATATTGCTTCCCCCTACTTATACCTCCAGAGGAGATCACGAATGTAAAATTAGAGAGATTAGAGCGCGCACGGAGGCTTTCCGGCAGTCGTTCTTCCCGCGAACCATACGCGACTGGAACAGGAAAGGGAGGTAATGACAGTGGTACGTAAAGTACCCTCCGCCACACACCGTTGGGTGGCTTGCGGAGTATAAATGAAGATGTAGATAAACTGTTGCTGTGTTTCAGGATGTGTGGATCAGTTTCAGTTTTTATATATATATATATATTTTTTTAAGTGTTCCGCCGAAGTGGAATGTTTGCAGTCACTCTTCATAGCCCTTATGTGGCCTGTGTACCTTGATCGTATCTTTCTGCTGAATTGTGCTCTGTATTTGGATGGACAGGAGTTGAATGTAATCTGGTGTATTCATACATTGCTTAATTTGTCTGAAGTTATTTCGTTTGCTCTTAGTCTCCGTTGAACTGTGAATAGTCCGCAGCTCGTGGTCATGCGGTAGCGTTCTCGCGTCCCACGCCCGAGTTCCCGGGTTCGATTCCCGGCGGCGTCAGGGATTTTCTCTGCCTCGTGATGGCTGGGTCTTGCGTACTGTCCTTAGGTTAGTTAGGTTTACGTAGTTCTAAGTTCTAGGGGACTGATGACCATAGATGTTAAGTCCCATAGTGCTCAGAGTCATTTGAACCATTTTTTGTTAATTCTTTTTGGTGGGATAAGGAAATTTCCAACAGCAATAAGAAAAAAGTAGGTGAGATAATGGTTGAATCAGTGCTATGTTATGGATCATAAACTAAGTATCTTAAATGCGGATCTCAAAAGGAAACTAATAGCTGTGGAAATGGATTATTTGCGTAGGAGTGTCAGAATATCAAGAATCGAAAGGAAAACTATTGATGAAGTAAGAGCTAGAACGAAGGCAAATGATACAGTGATAGAATTGTAAGAAAATCATTAAAATGGTACGGACATATGATGAGAATGCCAGATCATCTGTGGCCAAACAAGGTTTATGAATGGAAACCACCCGGCAGACGTTAGCGCGGAAAATTGTAGCATCGACAACGAAGACGCGCTGAATAAAGAGGCTTGGCGGAGGATAAGAGGAATACAACAAGATGTTGTTATTAAATATTCTTTATATTGATTAATCATGTAATAATAATAATAATAATAATAATAGTAATGTTATTGTGTACCATTTGTTTCTTTTTTCTGGTGTGAAGTGATCTGCTGTGTTGTTTGTGTGTTCACCTCTGTGTTTCCAGATCCTGTGGAACGCGCTTGAGTGGATGGCCACCATCTTTATCTTCCATTTTTATTATTACCTGTTTGTTGAGCTCGTTTACGATTTATATTTTTGATTTAGTTGAACGCCAAATTGTTTAATCGTATTTAAATCGAGTGTGTAGTTATCAGGTTAACCTGTGGAGCATATGTGTGTAAATTGGCATACCTATGAGCTCTTGGGTGGTTGGATATGCTGTGGATAACAGTGCTTGTGGATGTAGGTTTTCTATAGGCTGAAAAACTCATATTTGTTTTTTTTATGTAATTGTAAGGTCCAGGAAATTTAGTTTCTCATTTTCTTCAGTTTCCATAGATAAGTGTATTTTTTAGGTGTACTGTGTTGATGTTGCTGTGTTTATACTTGAATTCACACTCCTTTATTGCTTATTGTCTTACCAGTGGTAGCCCTATGCCTTTTTAAATGTTTCTCACTTCTTTAACTTTGTCAGATTTGATAGGTGTCATAAGATACCAGAATTAATTTTCATAGTGTGCACTAAGCCATGCCTCTGCAATATCCTTTCTTGCAGCAGTGCTAGTCCCTCATAGTTGTAGTAGGACAACCCCCGAAGTTTGGAAACGGGAGATGAGGTACTGTCGACAGACTGTGTTGGAAAAGTCGCGAATACCTCAATCGGTAAAGCACTTGCAGTGAGTAACGTAGGTCCCAGGTTCGAATCCCAGTGTACAGTTTGAATCGCAATTTTCACGTGGTTCACTGAATGAAAACAAAACTGAATATCAAAAACGTACAGCTGTGAAATTCCACTATAAAAATAAGACTAAAATCAGGCGCACTTATTAGTTGCTACTAACGCCAGATATCATATCACATCTTATTTAAAACGATAACAAAAAAATTTTCTTGAAACTCTTCCACTGGTCCATGTTTGCATACAAAAACAACAATATAGGAATACATGTTTGGTTATTTATTTATTTATTCCCAAACTAGTTTCGACGACAAATACCGTCGTCATCAATGGGTTCTTTGATTCTAAAACATGCAGAAATTGTATACTTACAAAACATTGTAAAACATTATTAAATGTGTACTGTTTGGTTCCAAATATCGATTTCTTCAAATAATTTCATAATACTTTATTTACTATACGTCACAGCATGCTTTTACGATTGTCGCCGCTGTTTCCGGTATATTTTCTGCTTTTCTTTGTTGCCCTTTTTATTGGCATACATCGTGTCATCTCCAACTGTTGGGGTGACCGTTAGTAAACAAATACAGAAACGTGAACTTACCATATGTCAGTAGTACACAGTTTGGACTGCGGTGGTGTTGTGGATACAGTTTTGATTTGTACTAGGTTGTTACCTACTCTGTCATGTACTCACATTTGTTGAACAGCTTGGAGCTACTTTTGAACACGGAAATACGTAACTTTCACTCCTTGTTCGTAATCCAAACCATTTGCCATCTTGCTGTTCGCGTGTGTCGCGAGAAACGTCTCGGATTTTGCGAGAAGTTTATGAAAATCGTAACGGGAATTCGGGCGACTTATGTTCCTTATTTATGTCTCTGTATGATGGGGGAGCCGTTTTGTGTGTGTGTGTGTGTGTGTGTGTGTGTGTGTGTGTGTATGTGTGTGTGTGTGTGTGTGTGTGTGTGTGTGCGAGTGATTTTCCTGTTCTGTGTACTGTGTCACATCTTTCAGAGCAGTAAAGAGTGTGTCATTGCAAAGTGTTGTATTTCGTTTATGATGTTTTTCCCTTCCACTATAGCCTTTTGTATTTTCTAATGTTATTGCATATTTAGGTTTCGTTATAAGCTGTTCCTACGTTTCAGAATGTGTAGAATGCTATTTCTGCGTGTTGTAGAATCAAAGAACCCATTGATAATGGTAACATTTGTCGCTGAAACTAGTTCGGCAATAAATAAATAAATAACAAAAATGTTTTGCATCAAGGAGAACCCACAATCTCTTACTGTCGTTGTTACAACGACAACGGTTGTATATCAGGATGAAAGGTAACATACTTTATAGACAGAGCAGTCAGAAACAGACTGAAAAGCTTGTAAAGATGTTGCATGGTAGGTTGCGTAGAGAACTAACTGTTAATAAAAAAAATCGATACGTTTCCGAGTTAATTAGCACTGAAATACAGCAGATCTGTCAGACGCGCACGCAAAGTTCAAGCGGCTCGACAGAAACTGTGTCACCAAATGTGGTCTTCGTTTGGTTTCCTAAAACCGAACAAGAGAGCGATGCTAAAACTGGGCAAGAAGAAGTAGTAAGCATCGAACCTGAGCCAAGGTCTTGTGTTTTTCGGTGTTAATTAACTCGAAAACGGCGCAACGTATCGATTTCTTTCTCGACAATAACTTCTCAGTACAGCCTACTTTAAAACACGCTTACAAGCGTTTCAGACTATTTTCGACCACCATGTACATAACAAATCCCATCTCTTTCTGCTAATTTCGTGAAATCTCATTTAGTTCCTGGAAATGTTACAAATGTTCAAATGTGTGTGAAATCTTATGGGACTTCACTACTAAGGCCATCAGTCCCTACGCTTACACCCTACTTAACCAAAATTATCCTAAGGACAAACACACACACAGCCATGCGCGAGGGAGGACTCGAACCTCCGCCGGGATCAGCCGCACAGACCATGACTGCGGCCCCCATGACCGCTCGGCTAATCCCGCGCGGCGGAAATGTTTATCGGTTATTAATTTTCCTCTATTTCTGTCACTTTTCAAGTATCAGGTAATTGTGTTAATGTTGCTTACTCTCTTGCGTGATGCGCAGGAGACTATCGGAATCGAGAGCGCTCGTGAGCACAGACCGCATAAAGAAAATTCAAAATTGTGTTTTTATGACTATAAACTTATAAGAGTGTCATGTGTCTTCCATAAAACCACTTTCTGCTGCAACCGTTTGAGTGTTCTTACTATATCTCTAAAACGTTTTTGTTATTATCACAACATAATGGAAAGGAAAACTGTGACTCGCACAGAGAGGCAAAACTGTCATTTTCACACCCGAGAAACAGACAACGAAGATATAGACAAAGTTCACATACTGTTACAAGTGGAAGCCACTGCAGTAATTTATCATTGTTCTTAGTTTCGCACAAAGTTAATCTGACAATTAATGTTACATGGGAACAAATACCAGGTACTTTCGTGAAGTGTTAAAATGTCCTTTTCTGATAAAGGAATTTTCTCCAAAGATTGTAAGTCCAAATCATACTTAATTAAATTTAACATTACATATTGTGTGAGGTTACGTTTGTTATGTTTTTTCAGTAATAATTTCTTTCACTCAGCATGTTATTGTCCTATATACAGTTAAACGTCGCATTTCGGGAGGCAGTGCTCTTATCATTAGTCTGCAAAAACTAACTCAGGAGGTTAAAACACTCGACAGTTTAACAGTAAAATCGCGACACCCCTAAAATAAAATAAAAACACCTTGTGTTGTGTGACCTCGTCTTACACTAAAATCGACGAGTTCTGTCAATAGCTGTCCCATCTCACTGCGCACTCTGCACCAGCCCGCGTTCTTTTGGTCTGCTGTGGGCTCCAAGAGCGTCTAGGTGATGCTTGTGAACTAACATGTCCGTTGTATTACAGTGTGAGGGCAACTGGGTCACAACCATAGTTCAGTTCTATTTGTCGCCTACTTTTCCTCTCTTCCTGGTCCTATGATCGTCAACTTCTGCTGTCCCGTCAAAGAGGTACTACAGATTTATAATTATGTATCTGCCTTAAGGTAATCGTGCAAAGCCGGAAAAAATCTCGTTCTGCTGTCTTTCACTTGTGCGTTCTGAATAAGGCGACGTTTCGTTTTTCTTGAGTAGCGATCTCCAGTTCTTCCACCAAGTCGAGTTTCCTCCCTCTGATTTCTATGTGCAGTATTTCCAATTCGTCTTCTGCTTCCTTATGGGGGAGGCCTGTTTCGTATACAGGATTCGACACAGTCTACTTGTCATAATTACTAAGTCTGACTCCATTTTCATGTTCGTTGAGTTATGTATGTTCTTCCTGTCCGACCAATATAGTTTGCATCACAAAACGCGCACTGAATTTTTAAAAGCTCCCTATCATCCCAACTTATTTATCTTTTTGCCGACATCATGCTTAAGATTGTACGTCATTACATTTCTTGTCTGGAACGCTCTTTCAACACCGTGTGGTTTGAAAATGACCGCGATCATCTACGAGACTTTTCCATGATACGGTTTTTTTTCGTTAGGTTTATTCTTTAATCATTTTAATGGTGGTCAGTTACGTCTCTCAATCCTTCCTTTTCGTCGGTTCTTTGACTGCCTGTGCACCAAACTACGGAAGGCAGCCTCTTTATCACCCTTCGGAGCACATGAATATAAGGAATCACAGCATTCTGTGATGTAAACAGTGTTGGAGATATAGAAAGAATACTGTATATCAGATACAAAGAATATTAATATGCATTCAGACTGAGTAACTATGACAATTCAGCTGTTGCGAATAATGAATACGAGGCAGGCCATCCACTAAGGAGAGTAGAAAAATACTTCGAACTCTTGCACACAGAAAACAAAGTAAGGAAGCTTGACTTGGACGAAGAATGGTGAAGGCCATGCACGGAAAAAAGAGAACGCAATATTCCGAACACACAAGTGAAAGTCTATGGAAAGAGATATGTTAGCAGTTCTGTGCAATTATTTTAGGGCAGAAACATAGAGATTTGCAATTACTCTTTGACGAGACAGATTGAGGCTGACGTTACTAGACAGGGGAAGCGGGAAAGTAGGCGACCGTTAGAACAACATTGTCTTTGAGCGAATACTTGCGCTCACGCTGTAATGTCGCGGACTTGAAGTTCACAGCAACCGCCGGAGCTCTGCGCAATGCCTCCGTCACAAGGACCGTGCTTTCGAACGTCAGTGTTGAGCGTGCTGAAGTCAACGTGCTGCTGAACGGTAAGAAAAGATGCGACTCGTACGTACGGTACGTGTGACTCAACGTGCTAGACGCGACCGCAACGCGCTCCAGCGCCAGTTGTACGCCCTATCTGGCTCGCAAATCACACTGTTTACGAAATGGACTGGCGTAAAAATTCTACGTCGGCTCTGTTAAATTTCCTCCCTGGACCATATGATAATCATGTTGTTCTCTCTGTAATATACATAAACAAAAGTTTCAATATCCATGAATATGGTGTATAGCAAAAATGACATCAGCTTATAAAAGTTCCATTACAAACAATGCGATTACAAATTTGCAATAGCTCTCCTAATTATAAAAATTATTTCATCACTCTCACTTTTCAGTAACACCCTAAAGTCATTATTAGTTGATCACCCTTCCTATTCAGTAGCAAAATTTTACAATACGCTCAACACAAAATTTGAAACAAGAGAGTGCAAATTATATTTCTGCAAGTAGTGATAGCTGTCTTGTAGATAAAGCAAATCGAAAAAAATCACTCCATAGAGAGATCGTACTTATATAACATCGGATATTATAGTATATTCTTCTGGTAAACTAATGAGAAAGTGTCAAAACTAATTAGAAAGCGCGAAAGTTAGTAAAACAAAAATTGGGAACAAGGACAAGTAGCTCGTCCTGTGTTACATTAGCAGTCTGCATTGCTACTCATTACGTTACGCGACCATAGGTGGTTCACCATTATTCTTTACGGCTTACCCTCTCCTGCTGGCTTTAATCGTAGATATGTTATTAATTGACATGTAATTGTAACAAATTTTACCAAGAACAAAACGTTTTTGATGGTTCCTCAATGCTCTCTCGCCTTGAAACGTCTTGCGTTCATAATAGGCACGCTACAATAATTCCTTAATCATCAGTATCACGTTTTATAACAACAAATCGTACAACTAACGACAGGTTTGCGAGATACCTGCAATATTCTGGTGCTTACAAAAGGCATATGTACATGTGGGCTTCAATTGAGAGCCAAAATGACGTCACACTTCTCCGTACTGAAGAGAGATGGCGCCACCTGACACACATGGCTTTCTCCATCTCATTGGTCTACTTTCAAACGCACGTTCGGAATATGTAACATGCTAGATATTGCCCTGCAATTTCAGAAAGACTCCACATAGTGCTTTCTTCCACACTATCATGTCAGAAATCTCGACACGCTCAATGCTCAACTTTCGAATGCACGACCCTCCTGGAATCCACAGCGGATCAGCAGGACGCGGCCTGGTGTAGCGTGTGGTGTGAGATGGAATGGCCACAGACAGAAATCGACGATTTTAGTGTAAGACGAGGACCCACAGTACAAAGTGTTTTATTCGGTTTTATTTTAGGAACGCCGCAGTTATGTCGGTACACATTTTACTGTCAAACCCGTGAGTTAAGTTTTTACTCCCGATACGAGAGCATTGTCCCTCCAAACACGTTGTGTATGTGGGAAAGCATAACGGTTGGATGCTGCCAACTATTACTTAAATATGTAACTTATCAGGGAGGAATCGATACACCTACCACATTTCAAAATTATTTGATGCGCCGAAAAATTCCTGTTAACATTACATTAAATTAAATTGTGTCTCACACACTCTCCGCGGAAATTAAGGTCACCAAGGCTAACAATAAGTAATTTTTATGCCGCTCTCCACGGAACAAAGAAACGCTATCCGAACAGGCGTTTCAAGCCCAACGGTACCGACAGGCCGCCGTGTCATCCTCAGCCCTTAGTCCTCACGGTATGTGGCTACAGAGAGGCATGTGCTCAGCACACAACTATCCTGGCTGTTTTCAGTTTTCATGATTGCTGCCGCTACTTCTCAATCAATTAGCTCCCCGATTGGCCTCAAAAGGGCTGAGTGCACCCCGCTTGCCAACAGTACTATGCTGACCCCGACGGTGACCCACTCAAGTGCTAGCCAAGCCTGACAAACTTTGGTGATCTGGTAGGAACCGGTGTTACCACTGCGGCAAGGCTGTTAGCACTCTCCATGGACAGTGAAACAAATTTCTGCTGGGCGCGCCGTGAAAATGGCCACAATGAAACGAGAAATCTTTCCGTATTCAATGTATTTTTATCCCTCAGTTTTTTTTTTAAATCTACAAAATAGCTATACCGCTAAATTTGTGTCGTAAAGATATGAAAGTTTCCTTTAAGGGGGCGGGGGGGATAGGACCTCAAACGGGCCGACTTGGAGCAGGAGAGACACCACAGGACATTTTAATTTCCACTGACTATACTTTTACAAATAAATTCAAAAACTTTGGAAGCACGACCAGGAAGGATTCAGGATTCACACTAATAACAGCGGAAGTTCAAAAATATAGCAAAATAAATTTTTTTAAATATGAAATTTCATCATTTTTTTCACTTACTATTGGCTGCTTTTGTTGCTATAAGTCCACTTTTTTTCATGAGGAAGAGAGATCTTTCGATGAATTTTGCTCAGCATACAAACCATCCTTACAGGTGTATGAAACCCTAGAATTTTCCAAATCTATTAAAAACTTTCTCATAAATTAGATACATTCGAGAGTTTCATACACCTATAAGTATGGTTTGTATGCTGTACAAAATTCGTCCAAGAATCTCTTACTTATGAATAAAAGTAATGTAGCCAATAGTAAGTGAAAAAATGATGAAATTTCACATGTAAGAAATTTATTTTTACTATGTTTGTGGCCATTCACTGCTATGAGTGTGAATCCTGAATCCTTCCTGGCGATGCTGACAAAGTTTTATGAATTTATTTGTAAAGTCAGTGGAAATTAAATGTCCTGTGGTGTCTATCCTGCTCCAAGTCGCTCCGATTTGACGTCCTACCCCCTTAATAATTCCTTTCATTTGATGTAAATTCGTATTGGCTCCGTTGTTTGGTTGTAACTTTGCTGTTTTTTAGCATTGGTTAATTTTACGCATTTCCAACTACGAGAGGAACCAAATATATCTGCCTGCAAGAACACAGTACGAATTTGGCCGAGTTTTATAATATTTCTAAAAATGTGCAAACTGATTAAATCCTGAACTTTACTATTAATCTCTTTAATTAAACAATGTGGTACCTGTGCGTTAATGATCTGCCTAATTACACTCCTCATGCAATGGTCTCCCCGCATAGATAATTTTCGTAGAAAACTGATCCTGAAATGAAAATATCTTACCTCTTAACGTAACTGCTTGGAAACGCGGTGCTGCTCTCTGTGTGCAAGTTGAAAATTTCTAACTGCAGTAGCTGAGAGCAATGATTGAGACAAGAAGTAAACTATTTTATACACAATGTTGAGTGAATGATTGAGACAAGAAGTAAGCTATTTTGTACACATCGTTGAGTGAGACACTCCTTTACATAAAAATGACTTGGATCGAGGATGTGGACAATGCTCTTAGATGAAATATTCCTTTAACAAACTTTTTAAACAATCTGACGTATTAATACTTGTATGCGATTTATCTTACAACACTCGTTAACAAAGAGCAACATTGATACCAAATTCTTACTCTCACAAATGTTAGCCAAATAATTAATAAACATGAAAGATACCTTACACAGAAAATTACTCAATCTTTAATGAAAAATCTAAACTTCCCTGATACGGATGTCTCATTTAACCATGATTCTAACTACACGCAATTGTGGTGTCAATAAATAAAATATTACCTTAATTCCTGTTCATACTCTTTTAATTCTAAATCACTAACCAACGTCTTCTCCTCTGCTTTACAATATTCAAACACAGATCATTTTACTTAAACACTGATGTGCTTAACTTTACTTATACATTGCCCCAAGTCCTCTGCTCGGCATCTTTCTGACTACTTCCCTAACGATAGAATTCCCGCGCTCCTCGCTGCCAAGCAACGATGTCAAAACAAACATATCTTTCAGCGACAGAGCTACTCTGACCAAAGACTGCGTGAGAATAATAAGCAATTCAATTTTTTTGCTTAGCATTTGAGACACTCAAAATACGTACAAATTCCAGAAATGCGAATCACAAACTCCCAACAGACCTGTTTCACATATACTTTACCTCAATCGGTATAGTTGGATCCCTTTGTTGTCCGTCTGTCCACTTCTTTCTGTCCGTTTATTAAGATCCCTTCTCTAAGGGACGAATAGACTTATCAAGTTCAAATTCATGCTACATTCTAAGGTGTGGCGTCCATTGCCGGATTAACAACGTAAGCTTCTCAGTCAATGCAATCAAAAGATACAGCCATTTATCACACACGTCTTGATACTTCTTGATACTCGCAAACTCACTCACTTCTCGTTGACCTAGAATCATGTAATATGAAGAAGCAGTGGTTCACAGCAGAAGTAAGGGAAAAATTCAATTATATCACATACAAAATGATTTTTTTACCATATGTTGTTCGTCTGTATGACCGTCCATCTGTCAAAATACCTTATTTTCAGGAAAAGGTAGAAGTATGAAGTTGAAATTTGTGTGAAATACTGAGGTTTACAGCTCCCTGGCGTTGTGAAAAGCGCAAGTTCACTCATAAAAACATTCAGGTGAACTACCTATTCAGGATGTTTCAAAACTCGATGGCAGAACTGAAGGAATGAATTCTTCATACAACGACAAGTGACGAATTCTAGTAAACATAGTCTCCAAAATGCATACCTTATGACCCAGCTTACTTGCTCATCTTCACCACATACATTTCTTCTACTGAGTAAGTGCCCTGGCTCTTACGGTAGGCAATTTAGATCCTATGTTTACTGGAAATTTTTCCTTGTTTTGGTCCATACAACTTCCTCCAAAAATTTGGAAAACAAACAGCTTGCATCAAAAGAGATTTGTTTCGCATTATTGAAGATACAGAAGTGCTGGTGGTTCTTAAGGTACACAATTTAGAGTCCATGTTTACTAGACTTCTTTTCCTCTTGTTACTTGAGGAACGCATTCGTCAAGTTTTGAGACACCTTGCATACATAATTAAATTTGAACGGAACCCTCAAAGGAGGAGTCCTTCCGTTACATATTCAGTTTCTTTAGAATATATTTTTAAAGTGCTATTAGAAACCTAACCAAATAGGGCTTTTGTAAGCAAATTACGCTTGTGTGAACCATTTTCTTGGCACATCAAAATTAACGTAGTTCATGCAGATTCCAGAATTAGGTTGGTCATGTATAAGGTATGGCGATAAAATGCGAATAACCTATATTAACTAGTGTTCTGGTTCAATATAGACAAAAGAAGTACAAATCCTCCTATCTTTGTCATATTCTTCATCGACTTAAAAAAACGGTAAAACATATGAGAAAAGCCAGGAAAGAAAATTCAAGATTTAGTTGACTGTAAAGAAGCTATATCGTGAACGTCTCTTTTCTGTTGGTTTGAGTGACCTAATTCGTATTAAAGAATCCACAACATGGATTGTGTTGCTGAGAAATACAGCAAGTTGTATGAGGAAAACTTACGGAATTGCAACTATTGTCTGGGACACACAGCTATAATCTGTCTTGTCATTTTGTTGGTAGTAAATATCCGACCGTATGGCTTATGTCGTTGCGCTTATAATTACGACTTTTCTGATATATATATATATATATATATATATATATATATATATATATATATATATATATATATATATATTCCTGGAAATGGAAAAAAGAACACATTGACACCGGTGTGTCAGACCCACCGTAATTGCTCCGGACACTGCGAGAGGGCTGTACAAGCAATGATCACACGCACGGCACAGCGGACACACCAGGAACCGCGGTGTTGGCCGTCGAATGGCGCTAGCTGTGCAGCATTTGTGCACCGCCGCCGTCAGTGTCAGCCAGTTTGCCGTGGCATACGGAGCTCCATCGCAGTCTTTAACACTGGTAGCATGCCGCGACAGCGTGGACGTGAACCGTATGTGCAGTTGACGGACTTTGAGCGAGGGCGTATAGTGGGCATGCGGGAGGCCGGATGGACGTACCGCCGAATTGCTCAACACGTGGGGCGTGAGGTCTCCACAGTACATCGATGTTGTCGCCAGTGGTCGGCGGAAGGTGCACGTGCCCGTCGACCTGGGACCGGACCGCAGCGACGCACGGATGCACGCCAAGACCGTAGGATCCTACGACGTGCCGTAGGGGACCGCAGCGCCACTTCCCAGAAAATTAGGGACACTGTTGCTCCTGGGGTATAGGCGAGGACCATTCGCAACCGTCTCCATGAAGCTGGGCTACGGTCCCGCACACCGTTAGGCCGTCTTCCGCTAACGCCCCAACATCGTGCAGCCCGCCTCCAGTGGTGTCGCGACAGGCGTGAATGGAGGGACGAATCGAGACGTGTCGTCTTCAGCGATGAGAGTCGCTTCTGCCTTGGTGCCAATGATGGTCGTATGCGTGTTTGGCGCCGTGCAGGTGAGCGCCACAATCAGGACTGCATACGACCGAGGCACACAGGGCCAACACCCGGCATCATAGTGTGGGGAGCGATCTCCTACATTGGCCGTATACCACTGGTGATCGTCGAGGGGACACTGAATAGTGCACGGTACATCCAAACCGTCATCGAACCCATCGTTCTACCATTCCTAGACCGGCAAGGGAACTTGCTGTTCCAACAGGACAATGCACGTCCGCATGTATCCCGTGCCACCCAACGTGCTCTAGAAGGTGTAAGTCAACTACCCTGGCCAGCAAGATCTCCGGATCTGTCCCCCATTGAGCATGTTTGGGACTGGATGAAGCGTCGTCTCACGCGGTCTGCACGTCCAGCACGAACGCTGGTCCAACTGAGGCGCCAGTTGGAAATGACATGGCAAGCCGTTCCACAGGACTACATCCAGCATCTCTACGATCGTCTCCATGGGAGAATAGCAGCCTGCATTGCTGCGAAAGGTGGATATACACTGTACTAGTGCCGACATTGTGCATGCTCTGTTGCCTGTGTCTATGTGCCTGTGGTTCTGTCAGTGTGATCATGTGATGTATCTGACCCCAGGAATGTGTCAATAAAGTTTCCCCTTCCTGGGACAATGAATTCACGGTGTTCTTATTTCAATTTCCAGGAGTATATATATATATATATATATATATATATATATATATATATATATATATATATATATATATCACTGAGTGAGAAACAATTTAAGGGGCAGAAGGAGGGTACGGAAATTCCAAGAGCGTAAGAATGAATGTGGAAATATGGAGAGGGGAACAATGCGACTTCACAACAATGTCATTAATTTTTTACAGTGTCGATTCATCTGAAATGTTCATAGAACATCTATGACATGACAAATTACTGAAAAAATATATTATCTTTACTTCTTGTTAAGAATATAAATTTGACATTTTTTGGTAGGAGGAGGGAACTCGTTTTTATGCTTCTACAACAATTTCTCATTGTAAATTATGGTATGTAGTCTGTAAACATAACATTAATATTAATACTGTCAGTAGTTATAATGCAATATTACTACCAGTAGCATTAGTACTGTCTGTAGTTACAGTAATGCTGCTACTACTACTACTACTACTAGTGTTAGAGGACTTACTGGAAAAATCTGCGCCTGCTGCGAAATAAATGGTTAATTTCAGTGCTAAATAACTACGAAACGGCACAAAGTTTCGACATTTTTCTTAACAATTAATCTCCCCTGAATACCTTTACATGCTTTTCAGACTGTTTCTGACTATGCTACATACGCTTTACACTTGAACTTCCCATTCCACACAGTCATAAAAAATCGTAAATTTCAACTGAGTAGCAGTCATTGACTTGATGAACATTTCTTCTTTCATATGCACAAATGTAACTAACAGTTTTTAAACTACAGGTATTTGCTTATTCTTTCATGTTGTTCAAAATATGACGTTCATATCTCACTGTGTTTTTCTACATAACGGACGAGGACGAGGATTAACAACATTATAACAGCATTATATATAGGCATCCTTTCAGGTCGACGGTACTCGCGCATAAAAAGCACACTTCATAGCAAAATTCATATAATGTCTCATTTCCTGAGGATCTCTTCAGCATGATGCCTTTCTACAGTCGTATGCAGATTCTTTCCAAAGCTGGGCTTAACAATTGTATGCATTTGTGCAGTACATATGTAGCCAATGTGACTAATTACGCAGATGCGTAGTGTAGCGGTACTGATAAAATAACTATAATTTTAGCAAAATACTTACCGTCAAATAATGATATATTAAGGGGATTAATTAATAAAAAAGTTAGAACTTACTTCGCAATACTTTTCAGCGGCCTTGTTATCTTTCTTTGGTTTCACTCACAGCTACGTATGTAAATAATTACAAAGCATTTTTTTAATGAAACTGTAGATACATTAGTACAAAGTAATCCGTAGTATAGCTAAAGAGCTTTTCATTGCCGTAAAACTTAATTTTCTGTGCTTCTCCTGGATTTTATTTTGTAATCAACGTGTAGTATGATATGAAATCTTTTCCGTTGAATGTCCAGAAGACTGCCGCAACTGGGCCACATTCGAAACTTCCGCCTTTGACAGCAAAACAGAGCGCGGAAAGGCGAGCTACATCAGCGCCATCTAGCGCCAGCGTCGGTGAATTAAAGCAGTTCGCTAACTCTCCGCACGAGGCGCTGCTGTTGGTCGAATAGAGATGGCGCCTCCCTATTGTTACAGGCACAGCCGCAATTTGGAAACTGACGACCGTTATCTTCTCGTGATCAGATTCGTGTATGTCTCGATCATGAGTGATTTTTACGAAATTACGCAGTGGTGTATATTTAACGAAAATCGTAATTTTCTGTGGCGTTTTATGGATGAAACGCAACAACATAATTTTAAGCTAATTCCGTAACTTCAGTAGTTCATTTACTCAATGAACTTTTGTTTTAAGTTTTTGTACGTAGAAGAGTTCTTGTTTGTATTTGAAGCAATAAGAAATGGAATATGCTAGTTCCGATAGAAATCTCTGGTGAATTTATTGATAATAAGCGATGTATGTCTCATTTAAACATGGCGCTATGGGCTGTGTTTTGAGTAATGAGAGTGGGGAAATAATTTTACGATATTATAAGTACCATCCTTCGGATCGTGAATGCTTACTTATCGCAATGTTATGCATTTATTGTTATTCCTGTGTCGCCTTCGTTACAATGTTAGGCAGCGGGTATAATTGAGATACTCCGTGATGTGAGATGCTGTTAGATGGTGTCTCGACGTGCAACAGCTGCAATCCGCGAGACGCAGTGACGTCATTCCCCGCCACGCACATCGATCCTCGGACGTGGTCCCATGCAGAGATACATTTGACAGATTACCAATCCCGAGCCAGCTAGTGCAATTTCCATTACTGAGGTTCACTGGGTGCACGGTTCTCATACTTCATTACTTTCTTATTGACATTTTAATTTTCCTATGAATATTCTTAAAGTCTGCAGCTATGCATCACTTAATATAACGCTGTACAACTTGGTAAAAACTACAAAACAAACAGTCAAATCACTTCAGCACAATTATCTTTCAGATACTGTGTACAGGGATGGCAGGGGATGAGTGAGAGTTCGACGAACGTAGAACGATTATGCATGGAAAATCTTATGAACGTGTATCAAAGGAATGAAATAGCATCCAAGTTAGTAGGAAACCATAATATCCATAAACAAATGAGCTGATTAGTCAGAATTCCAATCTTAATCCAAGAGGCTACATAATGTCATCAAACTTTATATTCCACCAGAATATGCCAGCAATACTCACGATCCAGACAGGCGATATATTCGACTGTTAACTGCTTAAATTAAAACAAAAGTTCACATAAATAGAAACTGTCAACAATATTAACAACATGAAAATCCTGTAAATTCGATTCATTTGTGACATACACATACATAAATTTTATGTCATTTCATTTTATTTATGTTATCTTTAGATTTTCTCTCTTCATTGATTCTTGTGCTCTACAATAAGAAAACTGTAGAATTAAAATCATAACAAGCTTAAAATCTATTTTGTTTCAGAGCAACTTACAGATAAAAAAAGAACACATACTGTATGTAAATTAAACAAACCAGAAAAGTAAACTGAAATACATGTGATCAAAAAGGAAACCTACTTATCAGGAGCGAATTGCTTCGATAGTCTCCAAATACTATCAGTGCGATTCCCTAAAGCTGAAAATTTTGCTTTTGTTTTTCATGTGAGATGTTGACCATTACAGCACATTTCCATGTATAAAAAACTTAAAAATCCATGTAATGAGGTGGCTCACCCATATTCTAATTTAATTGTGGGTTTTGGTTGTGATTTTATCAATTTCAAGATTAATCTGATTATTATATTATTATTATTATTATTATTATTATTATGTTCAGCCACATGATCGTTTGCATTTCCAACTTTGTACTTTGTGGTAGTTAATCATGTTATGTATTGAGTTCAATAGGCCACTCACAATAAATTGGAAAATAATATGCTACTGAAGAGAAACTCCTTACTGTTACTAGCTTGGACGCTAAAAAATGACAAACTCTGCATCCTATGGAATGGTTTCGAAAGGTGTGTTGTTTAAGTTTAAACAGCCCACATGTCATATTGGTAATAGAATTCTTAAAAACAGATATAATTTAAAATTTAATGGAGTTCCAGAACAACTTACATACTGTAATTCTTCATGCTTTCCCGGCGATCTGTTGACATCTTGGATATTCGGGAATCCAGCCGGATGTTCGCGTCGTTCTCGCACAATATTTAAACAGCGTGCCTCGCTGTCTTCTTCAGGTGCTACCTCATTCAGCGAGGCACGCTGTTGAAATATCGTGCGAGAACGACGCGAACATCCGGCTGGATTCCCGAATATCCAAGATGTCAACTTACGTACTAATTTTACTGCCCAAACTGATCTGTACTTTTAACAAACACATAGGTAAGGATTCGATATTTAATACTACATGGACATAGGAAAGAGTGTGTGAGCATCAAGGTTCTTCTATCTATGTAAAGTCAATAAGATAATCTAGTTTACTAATACTACATGTTTCATTTTTAAAGCTTCAGACAAAATAATTCGTACCATCTTTCTACAGTTACAAAGATCTTTTCTAAATCAATACTGAACTAAGACTAATGACATTTATATACAGAAAAGTGTTGTAACGATTCCTTTGCTTCAGGATTGAACTAGCAACTCAATACATAATACATAAAAACGTAGATTATTTGTAAATATTTTTTCCTGTCCCGAAACATTATAAAGGAGAGTTTTTATTTCCTTATTACACTTTACTAAGTACCTAAAGTAAGATCAGTCGAAATAACTGCCGTTTAATTGATGACAATAACCCTGACGTATTTTTTCCTTCACTTATTACAAGCATTGCATTGCTACCTTGTATATCACAGTAGAATTTGGCTTAAATATGAATTACGTATAAAAAACAGAATTCTTATTTTTTCTTAGAATTCAGTACTGCATGTTGCACAAATGGATGAAAGAGGTTAATTCTTGACAAATTAATAATTGTATTCTGTACTACATTTGTTAATTGATTATTATTGCCTATAGACGATCTTGAGAAGAACAATATTTTCTCTTTATTTCTTTTAATGTGTTGGCAGCTTCTTCAGACACAAGAACTTTCCAGTAATATTAACAGAATGAAATTGCACTTCGTCCTAATCTCACCAACACTGCCACAGTAAAATCATGCTTGCAGTAAACATTTTTTACTGATAAAATTATTGTGGAGTATAATTTTTAATTCCTTAAGTTCCATATTTTTTAAAAAATTGTATGATTTTTTAAAATAACAGTATATGGAAATTTAATAAATGATGACTCCTGCAATTATTCACCTGGATAGCCATGAACATTAGCATGCTTTTTACGAGATTTGGGGAAGATCACGAGTCCCCACTGAATCCGCTCGGCGGAATAACAGCGATGATTGGTGTTCCACCCAGCCTGGATGTGGTTTTAGGCTTTTTCTCACAGCCAACTAGGTGCATGCTGGGGTATTATACATGTCTTGCGCCAGTTACACGATTTGCAAACATTTCGAGAACAGTCACACACTTCCACATGGGATAACACTATACGCAGAGAGAGACAACGTCCTTCTTTGGAGGGACGGGGTGGAGGTTGACGACAGGAAGAGCATCCGGTCACCTTATACGACTAACACCATACAATCGAAAATTACGTAGCAACCCCATGAAGACATGGAATAAGGTCAGGAAAAAAGAAGGAAGAGGGAAATGAATCCCTAATGATAGAAATGTAAGAGTATGAGAGTAATTTTCAGTAATGTCTCAACATTTACTGCAATATTTGAAATCCAAAGTGTCCTGAGCCTATGAGAGTGTAAGATAAATCACTCAATACGGCATGTACAATACAGTATACACGTTCGAGGTGTGTAATGCCTTCACACCCACCTTTTGCAGATCTTATTGGATCTTAACAATATGTTTATTTGGGGATACTGCTACTTGTTTTAAGGAAAATGGTACTCACAAATTTGGTACACTGCAGCTATTTATTTACTTTATGTTGTGTAGTTATTGTTACACCTTTCAAGAAAAATTAATCTCACACACATTGTACATAGCAATTATGTCTTTAGATACTCAATTTTATGACTAATTGGGAAGAGGTTTCACTGTGTTCTGGATAGAACATGTTTTGTAATAAATTTTTGTTACTCTCATCACTATATTTTCGGTTTAAAATTAAGATTCTACGCTCAGCAGTATAACCTGCCAATTCCTCGCAAATACTTTACTAATTTGAGCCACTAAATACGGTTCACGTTTCCATTGACACAGCACATTCTCCTATCGCACTATATACCAATTTATGTTTAATTCATCTACCAATTTTGTTTATTGCACAGATTTTCTGTTCAATAGTCACCTGAATGCCTGTATTTATTATTTACAGCATGAGGACATAGCACTAACTGTACAGAAAATATCAGAAACGCGAATTATGATAATACAGAGAATGGGAATGAGTCTTATACTTACATTTAACAACAAAAATGTTTTTGTTTATTCTTATTACTTTATATTCTTACAGTATTCTCTGTATCGAAGCTTCAGGGCAAGTAATTAAGTCGAGTGACATGTTACGTACTGCGTTGAAAGCTGGACTTTTGTAGAAAGTCTTTTGTTGATGCGAAGTTACTGACGTATCGCATGGCAGTTCAGCTCCCAACTCTACTGATCGGGCTTATGAGCATGCTTTACCGCACCGATTACATTGCTGAACAAACGCGCTCCAACAAATTAGCTGCATGTCTTCATGGGCATGCTATGGAGGCAAAGCTTAACTGCAGAGAGACCCATGCATGATTATTACGATCTATATCCAGAAAGCAGGTTGGTCATCGTGGAGGCAAAAACGA
This sequence comes from Schistocerca cancellata, assembly GCF_023864275.1. Lineage (NCBI taxonomy): Eukaryota > Metazoa > Arthropoda > Insecta > Orthoptera > Acrididae > Schistocerca > Schistocerca cancellata. The sequence continues at coordinate 318,984,452 of NC_064630.1, read as the reverse complement.
AGGAGATCACAGTTTAACGTCCCGTCAGTGACGAGGCCGATATCTGAAAGAAGCCACACAGGTATTCAGTCGGACCGTGAAAAGATTTCAAGCTGGTGTAAGATTTGGCAGCTTGCTTCGAATGTTCAGAACTACAAAATTGTGTACTTCACAAACCAGAAAAATATTGTATACTGTGATTACGAGGGTGGTTTGAAAAGATTTCGGAACGGAATAGAAAAAAGTACTTACCTCACCGAACCTTTTTTTTATTTTTCAATGTAGTCTGCTTGTAGATTAATGCACTTGTTTGAACGATGTTCCGTTGCCTTGATCCCATCTCGAAAATGAGTTTCCTGCTGGCCTGCAAAATAATTGTCAACTCTGGCTATTAGTTCTTCGTTTGAAGTGACTCTTCGTCCACCAAGAAAAATTTTCAGTTTTGGAGAGAGATGGAAATCCGACGGAGCCATATCAGGTGAATAAGGCGGGTGTGGCAACAATTCATACCTTACTTCGTGTAATTTTGCCATGTCCATCCTCATGCGTTTTTGATCCAGCGTCAGAATCGCGGCACCCATCTCGCAGATAAATTTTTCATTTCTGATTCTCCAGCTAAAATATACCCTTTCAGATGACATCTGGCAAGCGTGAGGAATTTCATGCACTTTCAATCGGCTATCCTCCATAACAATTTTGTGCACTTTTGCAATGATTTCTAGAGTAGTGACACATCTTAGCCGAACACTGCGCGGATTGTCATCCAAGCTCTCTCGACCAAATTTAAATTCGTTTGTCCATTTGGCAACAGTTGAATGTGAAGGAGCGGAATCTCCAAGTGTATTATGGAATGTCCTCTACTTCATACCTTGCTTTACGGAGTACTTAACCACTGCTCGAATCTAGATATTTCCATCTTCGCAAATCACTACGCGGGAACAACAACAGAGCTACGTCACAGCCACAGCTCTCTTCCAAGAACACTGACGTGGTCCGTGTTTACAGGCAACAGTCTAATGAATATCACGTGAACAACTCGTTGCACTAGCGCTGGTCTCTCGTAGTGATTCCGACAACTTTTCAAACCACCCTCGTGTAATGTCACCGAGCTACTCTTTAAATCGGTCTACTTGTACAAATACGTGTATGCAAAGATTTGTATGGATATCAACTGGAATGATGACACAGGCTCAGTCGTAGGTAAATCAGGTGGCAGACGACGATTCACAGGTAGAATGCTAGTGTGAAGAAGTCAGTCTACAAATGGGGATTTCTTACAAAACACTTTGCCACTCATCCCAGAACGTTGCTCAACTTTGTGAGATCCGTTCCAAATAGGACTAACAGAGGATATTTGACGTACACAGAGAAGGGCAGCAAGAATGATCACAGATTTGTTTGGACCGTGGGAGAGTTTCTCAGAGAAAGCTGAAGAAACTGAACTGATAGTCTCTTGAAGATAGACGTAAACTATCCCGAGAAAGCCTACTTACAAAGTTTCATGAATCAGTATCGTGCGATCACTCTAAGAACGTACTACAACCCGCTAAGTGAAATATTAGTTACATGCACAGGTGGTCTACAGGCAATACATGTAGAAGCGTAAGACGGTTACGCGATCTCTACCTCTTGGATTTTGCTCCACGTCCGTGGAATCACACTGTGACTTTCATCTTCCGGTCACTTTGTGCTGACATTAGTTCGCCTTTAATCTACCAACTGTCTAGTGGCAAGACAGTTATTCAGATACGTCTACTCTGCCGCACGGCTTCTCAGTGGCATGGGGTCGACAGATGTATGCCATACAGCCAGAAACACTATTCCCAAGAGTTTGGAAGGACGGAAGACTGCAGTTTAACTTACCGTCCATAACACGGTCATTAGGGACGAACACAAGCTGGCATTACGAAAGGATGGGGAAGGAAAGTGTCCGTGTCCTTTTCGAGGGAACCATCCCGGAATTTGCCTTAAATTATTTAGGAAGTCATAGAAAACCTAAATATGGATTGCCAGACTGGGGCCTGAACCACCCTCTTTCCGAATGTGAGACCACTGCTAACCGTTGCCCCAATAAATCATACACGTGGACTGTTACAGGCACACTAAAGTACATAGCACTGACGTGCCTGAATGCCATATGTGACTCTGTTATCCTTCTACAGTTTAGTCTGCAAACTACTACCATGACACAATGATGTCTCAAGCATCTGGAAGATTAATTCACGAATACAGATGTATAAAATAATATCAGTAATCTTCATGTCTCTTGCAGTAGAATGAATTCCTCCTATTCAGTTCACAAGTGCTTTACAGCACGAACCGCTTAACATTAAATCTGTCGTCTTTTTTTTATCGCTCTTTACTTTCTTTCATATTGTTAAATTATTTACGTCGATTTTAGACAGTTGTTTCTCTCTCCGGTAGCCATACTTATATAACGTAAATTTATCTCTCCTGATGCAATTGCTGCGTAATTTTATCCCATTGACACATAGTTTCAAGATAATTGTATAATACTACAGGTATCTGACGAATTTTATTGAACATAATCCCAGTAGTCGCAGTCACAGCGTCTGTCGTCAACGGATTTCATGCTGGATGCCGATACAGTATCTTCAGAATCTGTGCATGACCACAATACGAAAATCCTAATTGGCCCTTTGAGATGTACGTTCTTTCGTGTCCGCATGTTTCCTCCTCTTCTCGAATAACGGCAGGACCGGCCATTCAGTGCCGACCGACGCGTTACCCGTATCCTCTCTCCGTCTGCTCTTGGTATTGGTTGGAAAATAACTCATGACAGTGGCGCAAAGCTTGGTAATTACTGACGGTACGCCTCTACTTCTCCTCCTTTTCCTGGTAATATTGGCCACGAGTATTTTTCTCCCATCAGTATCAGAACTGGCTATCTCTGATTGGAGCACCAACACACAAGCGTATTGTCACCTGGGCTACGAGGGCCAGCCAGTAAATGTTATTCAAAATGGGCAAGATGACTTAAATTTGTAACGCATAGTTTTACAGTTGAGACAGTAACACGTCCGATGTAGAATTACTTACTTGTTTCGTATGTCAGCAGTACAAGGCATTTAAATCATGCAGTGGACCTAATAGTATTTTATGTTCAGATCCTCAGTACGTGCCACACCTACAGTTACCATGCCCATCACACAATTAAGCACAGTACGCATAAGGCATTGTTGATCATTTTTAAAACTGTGAGAGAGGCAATGCAAATTACAAGTTGTTCCCAGAACGGTGACCTCGCGTTACAGCTGCTGAACTTTCTGCAGGCATCAAACTGTCTATGCATGATGCAACGGTTCCAACAGTCATGAAGTAAATCTTTGTGTATGTCTGTCACTACCCTCGCTCCTGCCAGGCGTTCTTCGGGTAACGCAAATTCTAGTGCGAAGTAAAAGGTCGTGTGTACAGAACAAAAAAAAAGAACAGAATTGTACTAATCCCTTCACAAATAATACCCTAACATACTTGTACGCCATAAATTCGAAACTCTTCATGATTACTCAATTATAGGTATTGAGAAGGGCACAATTTGTCTATTCATACCTCCATAATTTCTTAAACTCATGTAACATTGAGTAACCTTCTGAGTGCGAGATAATAACCAGTGATAGCACAATACGCCACGAACTGTCTTCTAGCTTTCGACGACAACAGTCTGTTGAAATGGGGTCTAGGACGCTTTGAGTGTAATAGTTGAATCGTGGGAAATATTATTGTAATAGGGTTGGCCAATGAGGCTTCGATGTGTACAATGAGGTTAAGCGGGAACACAGCACTCTTAATGGTTTCCAGAAATAACTGCCACAGTCGCCTTTCCTGATGCTTCGATTTTTATTTACCATGAATGGTTTCGAATCGCCTAGGCACACATCATGCAAAGGTACACATGTCCAGTAAGCGCTCGGAGTATTGCGGTGGTCTTGTAGCTGTGGCTTGATAGACAAACGAAACAAGTAAGCACTAAACGTGCAAGAATTATTTACGTACTCCAGAAAACCTAACTCATTTTTTCCAATTACATTAAATCCATACCATCACACAAACTTAGCTAGGCAGCAACTCTCCCAACTGCCTCACATTTGCATCCAGATGGCAATAATTACGCTCTCACACACGCACACACTGTGTGTGTGTGTGTGTGTGTGTGTGTGTGTGTGTGTGTGTGTGTGTGTGTTTGTGCTTAACTATTGCCATCAGGGTGAGAATTTCGATAATTTGAGTGTTGACCAAAGAAAATCTTTGGATTTGTTGATATTCTGTGAAGCAGTTTAGATATTTGCTGCCTAGCCAAGTTTGTGTAATGGTATGGATTTAATGTAACTGGAAAAAATAAGTTATGTTTTCTGGAGTATGCAAATAATTCTCGCACGTTCAGTGCTTACTTGTTTTGTTTGTCTGTTTAGCCACAGTTACAAATTCTGGAAGACTAAGTGTTTAGATTGATGTTTCACAAATAATTAAATTACTGACTTTACATTGTTTCGTTTTTCTTAATACACATTGATTACCGATTATGGACCAAGCACAAGAGCTTAGCTTGTACTCACATTTAAAGATAATGTTAAGTTATATTTATATTTGGAAGAGGGGTACATGGGAGTAGTGTTTATCTGTGTGGTCGAAAACAGTGCAGTGAGTAGGTATGTCACTGAGAAAGGAAGACCATGAGGGTCTGGAGGATTTAGTGTATGCAAGTGTGTGTGTGTGTGTGTGTGTGTGTGTGTGTGTGTGTGTGTGTGCGTGCGTGCGTGCGTGTGGGTGGTTGGGTGGGTTTGTGAGGAGGGAAGACACGTTGTGTGTGTGTGTGTGTGTGTGTGTGTGTGTGTGTGTGTGTGTGTGTGTGTGTCTGTCAGTCCCAGGTATTTAGTCTCAGAGAAACTATTTAGTTTTTTAAGGTTAAAGATTCTTTATAATTCTGAAAATGGGTTATTTGCTAAATCAATTTGTTGCTTTATGACAGTATATAGTGATTCAATGTTATAGATAAAAACCTCTATTTTTTCCAGGAAGTCCATCTTTATTCCATTGACTACAATGTGTGGAAAATGGTGGTTGCTTTTAATTGACAGTAACTGAAGAGTTATTTTGTTCTGAGGGGGAAGCTAGATAGGAGTTAATTAGATACATCCGAATAACAGTTTCACTGGTGATATGGCATTAAACACTAATGTTTAATCACTCATGTATTTGATCAGCAGTAGTTTACTTTATCAGTACGTTTATTCAGATGAACCCACATCATAATATGAGCATATACCACCAGAGGCGCACTATATCCATTAGTTGTCATGAAATCTGATGGCTCGGCTGTAGCACCAGTGAAAACATTATCCCCTGAAAACATAACTAAGAAAAGGAATAAAATTAAGTAGTTCATATTTAAAGGCAGAACCTGTCCTACAGTATTATTGCTTGAAGTCTGTAGCCAATGCGAGGTTGAACGTCTGAGCTAAGATGTTACATGCAGTGAAGAATAGATCAAACAATACCTAATTCGTTCCAAGATCATTTAAATTCCATTATCCCAGCCGATAGTGAAATTTTAATAGACAGCCGCTAATATAGTGATTAACAGTTGGGTGAGAAATCACTTCGCCTCATTGAAACATTCGACTTGAATATATGTGATTCAAGTTGACCGGATACAATTCTACCGGATCAGACTCGCGTGTTTCAACACGTAACCATCTCACATGTTCATATGGCTAGATTATCGATTTCGTCATGGTATCCTTCCAGCACAATATTTCAATGTGCTACAACAATTCAATGGACGAACACATTTCGAAAGAAAGTGTCACAGTTTCTAAATTAGATTGGACTAGATGTACTTTTCATTTCAATAGATTCATAGTGAGGAGATCCTCCAGGATGTAAAGCATGACAAAAAATAACAATCCATAAAAAATATTTACACATCTAAAAGACACATGCTAATGCACATTCCACAGATCACAACTGAAATGGTTCTCATGGATGTAGAACAAGTAAAATTTTAGAAAAATTTATGAATGACTGTGCTGATAAACCTCTTACGCTATTTTCTTTTCAAACAGCTGAGCAAAACTGAACGTACTCAGACATTACTCTCTTTACTTATTCTGATCATCACTAAATTGACACACAATATTTTTAGCGCAACGCAATCTGACTTTTAATAGTCCCTACAAAAGAATGGCCCTAACTAACAATAACCTATACCTTTCATGAATCACTTACCTCACAAAAATCTTCATTACTCGAACTACGGCAATACAGCGAGCGCCAATACTGCCAGCTAAATAAAAGATCTGACTACTGAAGGCACTAACTACTGATAGGAATACTTAACAAATGAAAGATTTTGATAGAGAACAAACAATGTGTTTACCTTAACAGTGTTCAAAAGTCATATATATCAGTTCATCCACGCTGTTCACATCCAGCTGTCCCACACTACAATAGCGAATATTACAACAATGCTATCCTGCCACAGACTGCACACAGCACAGCCAATGATTTTCATACAGAGTGCTACGTGGAGTTACCAATATAAAAATCTAAACAGCCTTCTTACAATAATTCTTAGAGAATTGTAGTCCTGTATCATCAAACAGAAAAATAATGTTGCCACACTTATTTATAATTATCACACTATTGCATTGAATTTGTACAGAATTCAGGTATTACATAATATTTGCATTGTTTGATATTATCAGTAATATATATACATCAGCTGGTTTTGCTAGATATTAAACAATAGATTTGAAGGAGTTGGCCACCAATACGTCCTTAATGCTCCCCTTAAAATGAAATTTAGTAGTAGTTACACTTTGTAATTCTATTGGTATGTTACCGAAAATGTGTGTTCCCGATAATGGACACCTTACAGAACCAAAGGGAATGATTTCAAATCTTTGTGAGGATTATTCTTATTTCTTGTATTGAATCCATGAAATAAGCTGTGGGTTTGAAAAAGAGCTGTAATTATTAATGTCAATTTTCATTAAGGAATAAAGATATTGGGAAGCATATTTAGCATCCCTAGTTCACTAAACAGGCCTCAGCAGAGTTTTCTTTACTTTTCACCACAAATAAATCTAATCGTACGTTTTTGGACTTACAAAACTTTAGCGTGGCTTAATGAATTACCTGAAAATTTATCGCATATATGGCATTATGAAATGAAAATAAGAAAAATATGTTAGTTTTATATTTTTATATTACATATGTCTGACAACATTCGTATTGCAAAAATACTAACAGAAAAAAATCGCAACACAAAAAAGTAATTAATGAGGAGTAGTGAAATTTCTTGATTACATCTGTCTAGGTAACGTATTTAACTGGTTAACATTGCAAGATCAAAGGGTAACGTAAGCGCGGGATAAACCATTGCAAATGTGAAATGCTGGAACACTAATAGCTAGTGTAGCAGCCAGAATGTTGAATGCAAGCATGTAAACGTTAATGCGTTGTGTTGTACACGTGCCGTATGTCAGTTTGTGGCAATTGTTGCAATTGTCCGTCAATACAGGGGCGGTTACTGCTGTTTACGAATGATGCTTTTTGTAAATGATGTCCAACATGTGATCGACTGAAGACAGATCTGGTGACCGAACAGGACAAGGCAGCGTGTCGACACTCTTTAGAGGATGTTGAGTTACAACAGTGGTATGTGGGCGGAGCGTTACCATGTTGGTAAGCAGTCCCTGGAATGCTGTTCATGATTGATAGCATAACAGGCCGAATCACCAGACTCACGAACAAATTTACAAATTTTCAGTCAGGTGTCTGGGATAACCGTGAGAGTGCTTCAGCTGTCACACAATTCGCCCCCGAGACTATAACTCCAGGTGTAGGTCCAGTGTGATTAGCATACAGGCAGGTCGGTTGCAGGCGCACAACAGACCAGTCACTAACCAACACGCAGCCATTACTGGGAACGAGGCCGATCAAGCTTTCCTCAGCAAACATGACAGACCCCCACCTTGCCCTCCTACGAGCTTTCGCTCAACACCACTTAAGCCGCAAATGGTGGTGGTTTATGGTCAGAGGAACGCACGCTACAGGGCGTCTGGCTCGGAAGTCCTTGAAGTAACAGGTTTGTAAAAGTTTTCTGTGTCACTGAGGTGTCAACTGCTGCTCATGTTGCCGCTGCACACGCAGTACGGTGCGCCAGAGCCATACACAGACTCAATGGTCTTTCCTGTCGGTAGCGCCACGGGCCCCGTCTTCTTGCAACCATACATTCTCGTGACCGCCGCTGCCAGCAGCCGCGTACACTAGCTCCATTCCTGCCACGTCTTCCTGCAGTACCGCAAAAGAAACATTTAGCTTCTTGCAGCCATATTACACGACCTCTTCAATCTCAGGGAGGTGTTGATAATGTCGTCTTTGTCGCCTTAAAGGCATTCTTGACGAACATAAACTCACCAAGTCACCTCAAAGGAAACTAACGCTCACGGCCTTTACAGCGTGTATTTAAAGCAAACCTGCGTTGCATCCCCATAGTGATGCTTCTAGCGCAACTCTTGAGCGACTGGCGCATTTCTGTACACATAATCTTTCAGAATTAGAAACACGCCTACCATTTTTCGTATAAGTCGGTCAACTCCATCTTGATGTTGCAATTTTTTTCGTTAGTATAGATATTTGTTTAAATGCTTTAGCATTTACGAGGTATTATCCACCCACGTATGTTTATTTTCAAGCTGCAATCCAAAAAAAAAAAAATGCTGTCAACTTCTTCTATCTGTCTATCGTCATATTTTACGCGTGTTATGGCGAGAAACCTCTTACAAGTTCTAAACTGCATGCAGTGCATTTTTTCAAAGTTTAGTGACAAAAAATGGATTTGGGGTCATTCATTAACATCCATAAAAATTTCGTTAATCGAGTTTTTGAGTCTGTACTTGATTTGCTAAATATTGCAATGTTCGTATCAACTGCAAACAATACTGCCTCGGCGCTCATATACACGAGAGGAGGTAAAGGCCCTCAGATTGAAGTTGTGGGACCCCATATGTAATTAATTTCCAAGTGGATGTTGCCTGATACCTTTCCTGTTGATATCCTTTGTTTTCTATCAGATATATATAATTTGGACTATTTTGTAGCATTTTCCTTTGCACCGTCATATACTTATTACTTAAACAGGATGTTATAATTTACACAGTCAGACCTCTTTGAGAGATCGAAAAATGAACACAGTAGCCTGTAATTTATAGCACAATGAGTTAAGTACATTCTCGGTGGGTATTAAATATGCTTCTTCATATCAGAACCCTTCTGATATCCGAACTGTGACTCTGACAATATAATATTGGTTCTCAGACTGTTAAGAAGCCGACTGAACATTATCTGTTCTGAAATTTTCGATAATGCTGGAAATATGAGATCGGACGCAAGTGTGACGGTATTTCTTTATCTCCAGTATTTTCGTAAACAGAAGCTTAAGTTCAACATGTTTCAACCCTTCAGGAAATGTTCCTTCGATAAATTACTGGTTATATAGATAACTTAATGTGTTACTAAGATCAGAAGCACACTGTTTAATTGACGATGTTGATATTTTATTATAATTACTAAAAAGTTCTTATTTTAAGGATTTAGCGGTGGACATTGCTAATAATGGTGTAACAAGATCATATTCATGTTAGTGAAGTAATTTGTAATTAATACTGTGAGCTATTCCATGACAGCATTTACTGTAACTAACATCCCCATCTATAGAGTAACGGTTATGAAGTGCTTCTTAAAAAGGTTTGAAAAACTGCACACGTTCACCGAAGATGGTTACAAAACGTTCGTCCTAATTATGCTTTAGTATTTCAACCCTTATCATGTGGAGTTGATAAAAGGTAAAAGGAACAGAGGAGATCTAAAGAACAGCGACGTTTTTCGATATCATATCGTTTAGTAAACACGAAAGCACCACGAAAATGCTCATCAAACTACAGTGGGGACCATACACGATGTGTTGTGCGTCGTGATATGCTTTACTGTAAAAACTCTGAAAGCATACCTTACTGGTAGAGTCTACGAAGATACTGCATCCTGAAACGACATTGTATCACAATGTAACAACGTTTCCTCATAACTTTTAATACATCCTCTCGCTTATCTTTCACTCTCTCACATCTCTGACTCCCTCACAACTTCTTTTACTCCCTTATAACTCCTCACTCCCTTAGAACCACTCTCACTACATCACAATCTCTCATCTCTCTCTCTCTCTCTCTCTCTCTCTCTCTCTCTCTCTCTCTCCCTCCCTCTCTCCCTTTCCCTTCCTCCCCTTAAAACCACTCTCACTCCGTCATAACCATTCTAACTACCTCACAACCTCCTTCACAACGTCTCTGTTTCCCTTAACCTTTCTGTCTCTCTACCCTCTCTCGCTCCCACAAAACCACTCTCATTCCCTCACAATCTCCCTCACTCGCTGGTGACTTCATTCCCTCACATTCTCACACAATCCATCATCACCTCCTCTCTCACTCCCTACTCTTTGACAGTTTCTTTCTCACAATCTCTGTACGATCTCTTGAAATTTTTGCAATAATTGTTCTGCATAGCTCTCATCTAAGTGCTGCGATAATCTCATCACGGTATGGCCGAAATGTATTCTATGTGCTTTGCTACAGAAACTATCATTCTAAGATGGGAACTGTCAATGGAGCTCCTGAAACACTATCTGAGTTATGCATCTAGTTAGGCTGTTGTAGTTAAGTGATTACCTCCACGTACTAACTTACTGTACATACTAATGGTGCACTTAAAACTATTTGTAGACTTATTTTACGTAGTCTGTGATTCGGATTTACATTGTAAATAATTTCGTGCTGGACGATATGGTACAAAAATGAGACCCCTCATGCTTATTTGGGAGGAGCACGGTGCAAATCTCTGTTAGTCTGAACGGGATTCTGTTTTCCCTAAAATACCTAAACCGCTACCGGCGAATTCAAGGGCGTTACCTTAAACTGGGTGTGTCTGCTAACTGCCACATCTTCCTTCAGTATGAGGGTTTGCTTGCTCTCTAGTGACCTAGATTAACAATATACTTCCTCCTTCGCAGTATACGCCAGAAGCGCTGTCTCTAGTACCGCGAACGCAGCTGTACGCTTTCTTCGAGTACCGCAGTAAAAGAATCTTTGCGATGAACTCGGGGGCTGCAGCTGCAGATGCAGATGTAGACGCAGGCAGACGGCAGGTGAGTGAACCGCGCCCCCGCGGCGCTATCGACCCGGCCGTTTACTAATGTATTGCGCCCTGCCGCTGCCTGCAGTCATCGCCCCTACCGCCCGCTATGCTAACTGCGCCAGCCGCAGCGGGCTCGTCGGGGCCCGCTTCCAAAAGCCCCGTATTACATGGCTCTGCGTTCCGCTACAGCCCGATTTAAATTACTTGGCATCTGCTGTTTAAGGCCCAAACTCGTGACATTAAAAAAAAAAAAAAGAAAAATTACCCGCTTGCAGACAGTCGCCACAGAGCTCTACCCTCCGCGACCGTAGAAAATTGTTTTAAATTTTCTGTATTCTACAAACATTACGCAAAATGATTGAGTTTCAGGTAAGGTTATATATCTATTTTGTCGCTAAGTATTTCAAAATCTTTTCTTGATTTTAATTCGGCCGAAACGTTCGTTAATGATGTCGAAACTGGTCAAATTGTACCTTTAGGGACACAGTTCACATCACATTTTTAGAATTACTGAGAACACCGAAATATTTGGTGCTTTCTTTGAGTAATAGAATATCCCGCTCGGCCATGGATCTTTTCAGAGTAGACTATCGCATGGAGTTAGCTTTGCATGCTGTTTTTTCTATTTTTTCTGATGTTTTTCTATTAATTTGTCAACAACTTTCATCACCCACAAAAATCACGAAAACGTTCTGAAGTTCACATACGGTACAGGCCTCTGTAATGGCTGTAAGCGTGTCCAAAATCTACTCTCACTTTTAATTAGGGCAGGAGTTGCATTTATTCTGAAATATGTAAAATTTTCGCGTGCAGAAGGTTTCTTCTTTGACAACCAGCAGGCACAGTGCTTTGCACAGCGCAATTAACAACAATACGGGTTGGAAATGGTAACTGGGTCCAGCAATATTTTACGTTCAGAAGCAATGGGGGGTGGTTGGTTGGGGGGGGGGTTGTTTTTGGGGAAGGAGACCAGACAGCGAGGTCATCGGTTTCATCGGATTTGGGAAGGACGGGGAAGGAAGTCGGCCGTGCCCTTTGAAATGAACCATCCCGGCATTTGCCTGGAGCGATTTAGGGAAATCACAGAAAACCTAAATCAGGATGGCCGGACGCGGGATTGAACCGTCGTCGTCCCGAATCCAGAAGCAAGGCTGCTACTGAGATATTCAGTAATAGCTTAAACAGGAAACTAAATTATATGGCATAGATTTTTGACAGACGGTACTGTTATCAGGACCGATTTGAGAGCGTTTTCCCGAATATTATTTGGCACTACTATCCCCCATTTCCCTTCTAACACTGCCACCACCACCGCCACCACCATCATCACCACCAGTAACCCCCCCCCCCCCAGCACCCCCTCCCCATCCTCAGATATAAGTTGCATTTCCTTGGGCTCTTCGTAAAATATTTAAAAATGACTACAACTCTAGTTATCGTGGAAGTGGGTTGTTTTTATGGTTCCGTACCTCAGTCGGTAGAAACGTGATCCTTGTATGATCACTTTGTTGTCCGTCCATCTCTATGTTTGTCCGACTGTCAAGGATCCTTTTCTTTTTTGTCAGGAGCGGGTAGAAGTTGAAATTTATGTCACATAGTACTGTCGTGGTCCCTTGACAATGTAGGATATCACTACAACGAAAAAATACTGCCATTTATGTCACGTATTTTGACACTTGTAAACTCTCTTATCAAAACGTATAGCGTTCATGGTTATGAAAATTAGCAGGAGGCAAAGTTTTAAAGTATAGCTAAGGGAAATAGTCCAAAAACTGTTAATTTGTAATTATATCAAGTGAAGAAATATTTTTTGTCATTTTTCGTCCGACAGTCTGTTAAGACCCCTTTTTATCAGGAACGGGTGGACATATCAAGCTGTAATTCATGTCACACACTAAGATGTATAGCTCCTTGGTGATGTAAGACTTTTTTATTCCCAGGTCAAGGCAGTCGCAAGATACGGCTATTTACGTCACAAATAATGAAATTTTGCAATAAGTAGAAGTAAAGGAAAAATACGAAAGTTGTTAGTTTGTCATTTTATCACATGAAAAAAATGTAATTTATTATCCCTCTATCTGTCTGTCTCTTCGTCTGTTAAGGCTCTATTCTCTCAGGAACAGGTAGACTTGTCAAGTTTAAATTTATGCCACATACTTAAGTTTACAGTCCCTAACCGGTGTAAAAAATTTAAGCTTCTTCGTCACTGAAATCAAAAGATAGGTTCATTTATGTCACAAATTTTCATATCTTGCCAGTGTCGATATCGATAACTGGCAAAAATCGTTGAAATTCTCGATTCCCGGGAAGTATGGATTATCTGTTTATATAATCAAGTTTCACGAAACTCTCTATGCGCGAGTCCTACTCGAACATATTTTGTTGCTATAAAATAAGTACTACACTGAAATTTCTCTGTAGCAGACATAAACGTTTAAATCTTATTCCTGTGCTGAATATTAAGAGAGGAAACAATTTATTTCCATTTAAGATAGCCGGCCAGTGTGGCCGAGCGGTTCTAGGCGCTTCAGCCTGGAACCGCGCGACCGCTACGGTAGCAGGTTCGAATCCTGCCTCTGGCATGGATGTGTATGATGTCCTTAGGTTATTTAGGTTTAAGTAGTTCTAAGTTCTAGGGGACTGATGACCTCAGATGTTGAGTCCCATAGTGCTCAGAGCCATTTGAGCCATTTGAGATAACTGCTGAGGTCCTTAAAAGCTTTTAGTAAAAATATTTTGTTACTGTGCATGGTGGACCACGGTTAATAGCAACAACTATCACTTTGAAAGTATACCGTCATAGAACCAAAAACATTCAAATGAGCGTGGGCCTGCAAGTGATATAACTGTGAATATGTTGTTACGAGTGGCCAGTGACCACAGTATGAATTACTGACCCAGTTAGTACAATTTTATTTAAAATTTAAACTTTTCGATCAAGTACTCAAATTTCACCCATGGCCTACCTTACCTTTGGCAACGTTGGCGAATATGATACCTGCACTATGGGTCACAGGAATATTTTTCTGCTCGTATAAGACGACATCTAACACGCCAGTATGGTCCAAAATGGTTAGATCAAACACAGCCTGTAACTCACTATAGTTTTTTGGTTTTTCTATGTGTCGGATAGAATCAAAGTGAAGTGTACGGTACTCCCGTTGATGCGATTGAAGAACTTCAGCAGCGACAATATTTACATGATCTGGGATGTTGAAGTAATTCATAACTCGCTGCAGAAAACTCTTGGAACATTTCCTTCAACATGTAAGTGTATTCTATGATTTACAGCACGTAACGTGCTGAAGCGTTATTTTATTTCTTGTTATTGTAGGCCTTGAGTGAGCACTTCCTCTAACAGGTAGGAGGTTACAATAATTTATTTCTCGTCAAGGTAGGCATTGAGGAAAATTTGACGTCAGTTAGATGCGGATATGATCGAAAAGATTATATTTCAAAAACATTCTTACCTACTAGGACAATATTTCATACAGAAGTCAGTGGCGGCGATTATTTCGCAAACGACTCGTTGGTGGTTCTGCGTTTACTGGGACGCTCTTTGCTTCTACGAGTATTATGGTACCTTTTCACCCGTTTCAGTTTTCGCTGCTAATTGTACCACACAATGTATACAAATTTTGAACTTCGTTACATCTGGCGCCCCTCTTAGGTTGGGTCTGAGCTTAAGCCTTAAACCAGCCCTGAATGTGATCCACTTCGTGATTATATTTTAGATCGGTGTCTCGCAGATGAGCTGTTCATGAAGTATCAAGAAATCGTGTAGAAACAGAGAGAGCGTAAGGAGGTGTAGTCAGAGAGTAGTGAGTGAGGGAGACTGTGAAGAGAGTGTATACTGTGAAGGAGAGGGTGAGTTTGTCAGGGAGTGAGAGGAGCTATGATGGAGACAGAGAATATGAGGGAATGCTAGATGTGGCGAAGTGAGCGGTCGTAGTAAGTTCTACAGCTGCAGTTTCCATACTAATCACACAGTTCAACATGGTGCACAGATGATATTATAGTTAATTTTGAAAATTGTGTGAGAGAGAATGACACATTACAAATGATTCCCAGATCTGTGACCTCGTGTAATAGTTTTAGTAAAATGCCAACTACTTTAAATCGTAATAGCTATAAGGCACGAATGATTCACAGTTTTCTCATCCAGGAGCGAGTGGCTTTGCAGCTCTACTAAAGGAGAAAATTCAATCGTGTATTCGCAAAATACTTTAACTGATGCTCAGGTGCAATCTGCAGTGCAAAATATCTAAAAACCGGTGGCGAATTGAGCATTAAACCCTACAGAACGATTTATCTCGAAAGTGATGGGAGAAAGTACAAATTCGTCAATGCCTACCTTGATTCTTTTACTTCTGTACAATGGAAATTTAATGTGACATGAGCACCGGCCACTGTGGCCGAGTGGTTCTAGGCGCTTCAGTCCGGAACCAGGCTGCTGCTAGGGTCGCAGGTTCGAATCCTGCCTCGGGCATGGATGTGTGTGATGTCCGTAGATTAGTTAGGTTTAAGTAGTTCGACGTCTAGGGGACTGATGACCTCAGATGTTAAGACCCATAGTGCTTAGAGCCATTTGTTACATGAGCACTCCTTTCAAAGTAAGTGGTAACACTTACTATAGAAAGGCCGGTTATTGGCAATATCGTTTCTTCCAGGAGGGCTTGACCGGAAGCTGCTGTAAGGCTTGAAAAGCAGAAGGCTGGTGCTGGCGGAACTGCCTCTGTAAGTGTGGGTCATGAGTCATGCTGGGTGGCTAGGTCTTTAAGAGCATTGGTCGACCAAACAGACCAGGTGGCCAAAATTAAAGTGCAGGTACTCAACGAGGTTCACTGTGGTCTGTAATTATTAAATGGCAGCGGAACTTGGTGACTATGCTAATGCGTTAATGTGGAACGGATTTACGCTGGAAAAATATTAGTTCCAATTTTGGCCACCAGATGCAGATCTGGCGCTGGGAATGCAAGAAAGACATACATAGATGTCTCCATATATAACTGATTAGGAACGGAATGTGAGCAGAAAAGGTCAAACAAGTAAGAAAGGCATAATTTTGATGTTGTCATTAACCGCCGCTTACACAATTTGTGCAGCATGACCACCAGAGATGTCGACGAGACGCTGCATCCGTAAAACGACGTGATCAACAGTTTCTCGCAGCAGTTACGCTGGGCCGCGCGAGATTAGCCGAGCGGTCTGGGGCGCTGAAGTCATGGACTGTGCGGCTGGTCCCGGCGGAGGTTCGAGTCGTCCCTCGGGCATGGGTGTGTGTGTTTGTCCTTAGGATAATTTAGGTTAAGTAGTGTGTAAGCTTAGGGACTGATGACCTTAGCAGTTAAGTCTCACAAAATTTCACACGCATTTGAACATTTGAGTTACGGTGGAATGTGAGCAACGTGTTCCTGTATACTGGCGTTGAGATCAAGTACAGATCGAACGAGTCCCTGGTAAACGCTTTTTGTTCTATATCCCCACTGTCAAAACTAACATGGATTCACATCAGCTGATGTTGCAGGTCATGTACCTGGAAAACCTTTGAAGATACCACGTTCGTGGAAGGTTGCATTAAGCAGATCTTTCACTGGGTAAGCTACATGTTGCCATTTTGCATGAAAATAGTTATATCCACACAGTTGCGCTCTACTAAAGCAGGAATCACATGCTGTACAAGAAGGTCTCGGCAACTTGTAGACTTCACGGTAAACCTGATAGGTCTTCTAAGTGTACTCTCTTCAAAGAAGAATGGACAAACGATAAAGGTACTTGTCAATCCACACAACACGCAGTTCAACAGCTCCGTACATTCGGCACTTCTGTGTGTTGACTGCACCCTGTAGTGACACAACAGGAACACTAGCACGCCCTAGGGCACGTGCTGCTTGGTCAGCTACAGCAACATCACCCTCGTCAATACCTTCAACCATGATTGGATGCCAGGTGTCGCACCAAACGCACTCACGATTTCGAATTCGGGATCACCTTCTTCAAACCATTTAACGACAACAGGTCTCTTCTCAGACCTTTCAGTGGGCGATACTCTCTGAATGCAGCGCTGTAATTTCTGCCGCTCGCATACAACAGTTTCACTAACACAGCCATAGTATTCACTCACGGTATGGCATGTCAAATGACAGTATGGAAGTCATATCGTCACACTAACGCTGTACAGTGCCAGATTTGTACCAGATGGCCCTTGGAACTATTTTATTTCCATCGTAAATCCGTTCCGCATTAACGCTTTAGCGTGTCTGCCAAGTTTCGCTGCCATACGATAATTACAGTCCACACTGGACGTCCGTGAGTAGTTTCAATTTAATTATTATCCCCCGGTATAAATACTGAAGTACACTGTATAAAATGATGTAATCATTTATGCTATCCACATGACATACATATTCTGGCAGTCCGACAAGTTTCGGTACTGAATTAATAAAAAACACATAAAAGTCAAGATAGTTGTTTTAATGCTTCAGGCGTGTACGTAGTCTCCCCTGACTTGAGTATACGTACAAAAAGTTTATATAATCACAAGTAACTATCAAAAAAGTGCTTCTTGGCATGTTTTTCAACTCGCGTGTCACATTTGCTTCAATGTCTGTTATGTCATCAAAACCTTAACCCTTTTTTTTGTAGTTTGGCATTGATAACAGCCAGCCATGTTCTGCTTTTCAGTAAAACGTGGCAGGCGTCCACGTGTCGTTGTTTCTGTTCGGGATTCAGAGTTTGGTGGGACAAACATTATGTAGATTTGTTTCTTTTTGAAAACATTCTGGAGAATGTCTTGAGCAGTTTAAGCAGTTTATTTATAGACGTTTCTCCTTTGCGATTTATGACACAACAACACTGACGCGTAACGGCCACACGTTCACTACTTGGCACTGCCTGCCCACAACTGAGAGATTCGAATGCCCATCTATTGTCTGCAGTTGTCAGTCCGAACCGCTACCTTAGATACTGCGCTGACGTAGTTTAAACGTCAGAAACACAGTCTGCTTCGGAATCTTTTGGGCGGATGGTGTAGTCATGAGTGTCAAGATATGAGCAGATGTAATTCTGCCTATTAACATTGAAACTATGTCCACTCGACTGACTCTTCCGTGTCTTCGTATGACGAAGATTGAGTATTGTCAGCCTCGGTCAGCGCGGCGGATTGCCAAGCGAATAGATCCGGGTTCGTTTCCTTTCCCTATCGGCGATTAGTCCGCTCCAGGACTGGGTGTTGCGCTGCCCTTACGTTCATATCGTTATTATTGACTTTCTGCTAATGAGATGCCTAAAAGGGCACATACCGAGAGCCAATTAAAAACAAATCTCTGCTGCTACATTAGCACACTCGTCTAACGACATTTTACCAGTTGTTACTCTGACCATGCGGGAAGTACACACGGGCGTGTAACTACCAACAAATAAATTTTAATTATTCTCCTAAAAATTACAACTGAATGTGTTGTGTATTCTTTCGATGCAAGAAGAGATTTTTATTCTACTCCGAACCAGGTTACTACCTGGGACGTAATGGAGGGTGTGATATGATTGCCCCAATCATCAGATGAGAACGTTACGTTCAGTTGCCCTCTTGGTGCAAATAGGGAGGAGTAGTCTACATAGCAAAACAAGTTTTCGTCATTCATCTAGAACCATCAATATCAACTCTACGCTTTGGACAATCACGATAGTTATCCACACTTGAATCGCGCCACTCGTGTGTGGAGAAATCAACGCTTCAGTGTGCACAGATAAAATTCTCTCGAATATGCTGTTCAGGGTCCCCATGGTAACCCTCGCTACATCCAAACCAACGGCCTTATACAATTGTACGGAAGACTCGAGCTGCAGATTACTTTATAGTTGCTTTCTGGAAATTAATAATACACTACTGGCCATTAAAATTGCTACACCAAGAAGAAATACAGATGATAAATGGGTATTCATTGGACAAATATATTATACTAGAACTGACATGTGAATACATTTTCACGCCATTTGGGTGCATTGATCCTGAGAAATCAGTACCCAGAACAACCATGTCTGGCCGTAATAACGGCCTTGATACACCTGGACACTGAGTCAAACAGAGCTTGGATGGCGTGTTCAGATACAGCTGCCCATGCAGCTTCAACACGATACCACAGTTCATCAAGAGACTTGTGACGAGCCAGTTGCTCGGCTACTATTGACCAGACGTTTTCAATTGGAGAGAGATCTTGTGAATGTGCTGGCCAGGGCAGCAGTCGAACATTTTCTGTATCCAGAAAGGCCCGTACAGGACCTGTAACATGCTGTTGTGCATTATCAAGCTCAAATGTAGGGTTTCGCAGGGATCGAATGAAGGGTGGAGCCACGGGTCGTAACACATCTGAAATGCAACGTCCACTGTTCAAAGTGCCTTCAGTGCGAACAAGAGGTGACCAAAACGTGTAACCAATGGCACCCCATATCATCACGCCGGGTGTTAAGCCAGTATGGTGATGACGAATACACGCTTCCAATGTGCGTTCACCGTGATGTCGCCAAACACGGATGCGACCATCATGATGCTGTAAACGGAACCTGGATTCATCCGAAAAAATGACGTTTTCCCATTCGTGCACCCAGGTTCGTTGTTGAGTACCCCATCGCAGGCGCTCCTGTCTGTGATGCAGCGTCAAGGGTAACCGCAGGAATGGTCTCCGAGATGATAGTCCATGCTGCTGCAAACGCCGTCGAACTGTTCGTGTAGATGGTTGTTGTCTTGCAAACGTCCCCATCTGTTGATGCAGCGATCGAGATGTGGCTGCGCGATCCGTTACAGCCATGCGGAAAAGATGACTGTCACCTCGACTACTAGAGATACGAGGCCGTTGGTATCCAGCACGGCGTTGCGTATTACCCTCCTGAACCCACCGATTCCATATTCTGCTAACAGTCATTGGATCTCGACCAACGCGAGCAGCAATGTCGCGATACGATAAACCGCAATCACGATAGGCTACAATCCGACCTTTATCAAAGTCGGAAACGTGATGGTACGCATTTCTCCTCCTTACACGAGGCATCACAACAATGTTACACCAGGCAACGCCGGTCAACTGCTGTTTGCGTATGAGAAATCGGTTGGAAACTTTCCTCATGTCAGCACATTGTAGGTTTCGCCACCGGCGCAAACCTTGTGTGAATGCTCTGAAAAGCTAATCATTTGCATATCACAGCATTTTCTTCGTGTCGGTTAAATTTTGCGTCTGTAGCACGTCATCTTCGTGGTGTAGCAATTTTAATGGCTAGTAGTGTAGAAAGCTTAACAACAAAAACTGCACTAATGTCTGTTAGGAATATTGGAATCATGTATCAGAAAGTCGGCATCATAAGTTTTTTCGTGAATTTTCAACACCTAATTATTTAGTTGCGTACTGAGACCATGTTCTGCACGTTTCTAGCAGTGTGTGATAAGTGTTAATAATTGTACAATTTATGTACAGGGTCAATGGCAAAACAGCCACACTCCCGTCACAGTTAGATACAAGAAGTCGCCTTCCAGTGTCTTTATTCTACATTTCTTACTTGACGGCGCTCACAGTAGCACGTGAAGACTTGCTCTGAGCTGCATGGTTTGGACCTACTGGGAGATGGCCGCGAACGCGTGCCGAGGTGTAATTATCCTCACACGCGCGTCACATGTCACCTGAGAGCTCACGGGAAAAACCTCACGCCACAGCGACGCGTTATAATCCACTTAGCGCTCACGCCACAAGCCTCAAGCTAAGTAAGTCACTAAAAAACTAGATTCTACTTCTATTTATAACCTGGAACCAACTCGAGAGAGACTGGCGGTTGGCTCCTTTTTTCTCTCATTAGTACAGTAGAAACCAAAAATTTTGTAACATTTTGGACTAGCCATAAATACTACGCTCTTTGTAACTAGAGTAGGGGCCTCGTGAAAGGGTCAAACTACTTAATTTATTAGGATGTATCTTGGGACAGTGTTTCGGAATTTCTATAATATGAACGCAATTTTTCTTCAAAGTTCGATCAGTTGCGACATTACAACTACAGCGAAAATTCGATGAACATTTGTGCAGACGTGTTGCGCAGTGTTTCTGCTAAGCTCGGCGATCACGTCATGTCGCGCTATTCAGTTCTGATTGCTTGGTGAACGCTTCCAAAAGTCCAGAAGAACGGTATCCCGCCTAGTGCGAGGTGCTTGCTGTCATTCGATTCCTTCATGGTGAGTGTTCCGTCTGATTTCGTGCAGCCAACATAACGTAATCGTCATGGGTGACTTCAAAACGCGGCAATGGTGCGGGTACATTGAAGCAGGACGTACAGGAGTTCACGATGCAGGCGGTCAGGGAAAGAAGCGAGTTATTCTTAATGCAATAATTTACCAACAGTCGTATGTATTGTAGAAATTTATTTTATGAACTTCTTATGTGCTACCAGTTCATAAAACAATACATACGGCTGTTGGTAAATTATTGCATCAAGAAATACATGCCAGCCGTTCTCCTACGGTCCATAATGGATCAACGAAGAAGCGAGTGCAGCCGATGATTTCGTTCAGAGAATGGATCAGCCGATTCGAGAAAATCGTCTACGACAGGCAATTTCGAAGAAGCAAAGAGCAAAGTTAAGACTTCCTGGTAGATGAAAACTGTGTGCCGGACCGGGACTCCAACTCGGTACCTTTGCATTTCGTGGGCAATACCTCCCAACTGAGCTATGTAAGCACGACTCACGACCCATCCTCACAGCTTTACTTCCGGCTGTACCTCATCTCCTACCTTCCAAACTTCACTGATGTTCTCCTGCAAAACTTGCTGGACTAGTACTCCTGGAAGAAAGGACTGAAGGTAGGTTTTCAGATAGGCAGTAATCAGCTTGACATATAGGTCGCGAATGAGTTGCAAGAATAACATTAATAATTGATTAAAAGCGTTATGTCAACAGTTAATAAAGAAAAAACCAGTCTTTTTTTTTTTTTGGAGATTAAGATAAGTAAATCAACACTTCGAGTCGGTTCCTATATTCGAAAGGAGCCATGGGTGTTTACATTCAGGCCAAGGGAGCCATGGACGCATAAAGTCTGAAAACCACTGAGCTACGAGCCCGTTTTCCCTTGTGTTTATTTTACTTTTCAGTCATGCCTGACAAAGATGTTTGTGTTATCATAAGCTAAAGCTCCAGACAGTCCAGTACCAGGATTGTAATTAATAGCACATATCATATACTGAATAAGGTAGATGATGACAATGTAGAGTTCACATATTTGGTTCCTTAGTGAGGCCACAAACTCTTTATGTGATGTGTAAGACTCCACATTCTACCAAAATGAATATACTGTTCCTCTTATCATTAATCTCGGCAATGTCGTACCATGATTTGAAGACACAGTCGTCACTTGGCCATAATTGCTACAGGTACATCCAAGGCGTTTGAAATCTATGTGCTTTTTCCAGGTAACAACTAGTGCGCCTTAGAGAGGTGGCCTTGACGATTACGTCCCCGAGTCTGATTCCGTAGCCAAGGAATTCGAACATCCGGCCAGCCATTCAGATGTTTGTTTTACGCTTTCTTCGTGAATCACTAAACGCAAAACGTTGGGCAGCTGCCTGATACAGGCTACGAAAATTTCTCGGCACTATCCGTTTTCAACATGAGCTTGCAATGTGAAATGACGTTGATGGAACATTTAAGACTAACCATCGTTGTTTCCACTAGCCATTCTAGCACAAAGTTACATAAATGCTTTAGATAGCTAATTATAGGATCAAATAAGTTATAGTCTGCCGCCTGGTGTGGAACGGACTAACTTGCTAGACTGCGATAAAACGACAGTCGGAAATCATATACCTTTATACTTTAATAGCTGTATATACTTATGTTAAATGTTTTTGTAATTGCAATGATGAAGTATCTGCTCGAAACATGTTAAATAAATAATTTAGTAGTAAACATATTTTGTGACTGATAGCGTTATCTGGGAAACCTTTTCATAAAACGATTGTCACTGTATATTCTGTATAATCAAATGCCACCCTCACGACCTACTGTAAGTGGTCGTTACATAACAATCTCGCCATGAATGAGCCCATAAAGCTACCAAGACTCTGTAGTACTACGGCTCACAAATTTGCTAAAGGGCAAAATAATATCAGTGACAGGTACAAGCACATGTCATACCGGTGGCCAGTCAACGCCACGAACTAGAAAATCACGATTCAGTACACCAACAAGGCCGGCTCTAAAGACGGACCTTCTTATACCTCCAATTAACCACAGTACAGACTACGTGGCTGTGGCCAAAAGTCGTGTATGACAATGACTGATGTGGAACACATGCAGTGCTTTCTTTTCCAAAACAATTGCCCTTAGGATGAGAAACGGTCAATTTGAAAGCTTGATGGCAGTGTGTATCGTGCGCCGCCACAGGGGAAATATTAGTGATGGTGTACAGAGACAGGAAACGGTCGGGACAGCACTGTACCTTGAGTGTTGTATATCTGCCAGATGGCCTAATTAATTGGTTTCGGAAAAGAACGTTTCACTACAATATTTGATTTATCTAGTTGGCCTCTATCCATCGACCTATAGGAATTTGTGCTTCTCACAAGGGAACCTCCTCATCGCACCCCCCTCAGATTTAGTTATAAGTTGGCACAGTGGATAGGCCTTGAAGAACTGAAGTCTTGAACCCAGGACCTCTCGTTCCGCAGCTGCTCACGCTAACCACGGGACCACGGCACTCCTGAGCTCAGATTATCCTTGATGTTGCCTATCTTGCGCATGGACTACTCAGTTTGTATATTTTGCTTATTTTTTTCATAGTTCCACACAACTTCTTCCTGTTTTCTCCATTGATCTCTGTTCAGTTTTTCAAGGCCTATCCACTGTGCCAACTTATAACTAAATCTGAGGGAGGTTCCCTTGTCAGTGCTGTCTTCTTCCCCATATTAGGAAAAACTCTTGCGGTTCAAATAGTTTTACATAGTGTTTCTCTGTACCATGTGTCCTGGTCTGCAGCCAATAAACTAAGAATGGCTGCAAAGCGATATATCTGCGGTTTTGAAATCGTATGTAAGCTTTACTCTGTAAACTGAATATACGCGCTACTCCCAAGAATTTCTCCTTGTAAACGGTCGATGGGTGACACATTAGTATTATGTTTTTCATGAGTGGCTACAGAAGCAAGCTATGACCATTTTTGGCATTTTCGATGGGTGAAATATTCTCTTGTGACTACGAAAGAACATCTAAATGTGGTGTACGTTACACAAACGTACGTTACGGTCAGGAAATGGAATTTGAGGACAGAGGTAGTGCTGTGGTTGGTCACAGATAGTTGTGCTCAGCAATTACAAGAATTTAACAGCGTCTCTAGAGATGTACGCCGCAGTGCCGCAGCTGTGAAAATAGATTCGGAGGCAGTGGAGGCGTAAATACTCCAGTGGACCATAAACACAGGTTCAGTGCCTACGCCCTGTACTTGCTCACACAGCCAGACTCTTAAAACGCATTAAGTACTCCTAGCGGGTAGGAGCTACTCTCCGGAGAGTCTGAAACAGAGCGCCACACTAGAGCGATGTATATTCGCAATGCAGTTGGAGTTGTAAAAATCTCTTTATTCATAGAAGAAATAAATATTTTATATGATTTATTTTACATAGTAGGAGGGAACGCACAACAGAAAATGTTGAATGTGTCGCAGCTTTCAAGAGCCGTGCTCTAATGCCCCTGATTTCCATCTTTGTGCAACTTGTGCAGTTTTATTCCTGTCCCCGGCAGCAAACTGATAAGTGTAAAACCGACTTGAAAATTGCGATATACAGTCGAACTATGTCGGATAGTAATTTGAGAAACCATTTACAAACTTTATCCGCCGGGAGACGCTACATTCAGACATCTTCTGTGACACACATTCCTAATATATAAAATACCCAAAAGTAATTCGGTATCAACTGATACTAAAAAGCGCTGTTGTTAGCTTTTAATTTCAGTTTATTTAAGATCCCCGTACGAACGCATTCATGAGCAACTATGGTGGAACACTGCTCTGTCACACCATCGTATGTCATTATTGTATTTCAAAGCGTTCATTACAATTTCGAAAATAGTTTACACCCCGTACCTGATTCTAGACACTGCATTGTAGCTATGGCCTTACCGTTGATGCTTCAATAGACAAGTAGATCTGCTACGTAATTTACACAATGCTTCTTGTTCCAATAGGTTTGGCTACGACATGGCAATTTCTAAATCCACCCCCGAATGACAAATAAAACAAGAATAAAATGTTATTATATTAAAGATCCAAACGACGAGTGCACAGTTAGAGACGGCCTACAAGATCTGAATGGGAGAAGGATGCGTGAGGTTATAGGCTGCGCAATTTACAAAAGAGCCTTCTTGGCAGTTGCCATTTACGATTCTGGGAAACTACAGAAATTCATTAAGAGAGAAATAGTATTGTTTTAGGTTCACAGTCTCGTATTTTAGGGTGTGGCAGCGTTTCAAGTTCACACGATCTACGGATAAGCATGCGTACTTATGAGGACTTGCAGATAACACGGGTATACCGAAAAAAAAGCTACTGATTCTGAAAGTGCGTTTAACTATTCGCCACTACTTTCCAGTTTGCAGTTACGGAGATTTTAAAATACATATACGTAAAACCAATGGGCCTTGCAAGTAGATGCCTGAAACAGTTACCACTTTTGTCTGTCTCTACGAAATTCTTGTTAAGTCTGAGCTGAACAGCGGGTGAACGAAGATGTTTGGAGAACCCACTAAAGCAATATATTTCACATTTTCTTTCCGTATGCTCAATTCCTCTCGCAGTGGCCATCGTGTAACTGCATAATATTCATCTTTTTTATATCTGTCCTAAAGATAATGAAAACAGCAACACTTTGTGAAACGACCTTGGAGACCGGTTTACAAAATAATTAACTTGTTATCAACACGTAGGTTCAAATTGTCTTCTATATAGTTCATATCTTGATGTACCTCTGATGAATTTAAGTGATTCTCTTTCATTGTCACAGATTATCCTAACTGTAAAGATGGAAAATTGCTGCCATTATAATGGTAGTTGCACGGCCTGCAGGCTTGTATGCTCTGCAGCATTATACGATGTGTTTGTTTCATTAACCCTGCCACAACACTACAAGCACAAAGGTTGACCATCATATTTTGTATGGTATGACATGTTTATCCCCTTGTGTGAAGTGACTGATTTGTGTCTATTGGGTAAAACTCGAAGTTAGATTGATATTCTTTTACTGGACGTTTTGCATGATGTTCAGTACCCACGAGCTAATTGAATTTCTTGTTATGAGCGTATCTTACTTGCATACTTTTGAAATGTACGTACCTGTCAATTAACTTGGTATAGTGATCGAAAATAAGCCATGATCCATTTTTGCTGAAAACATAAGTGGGCTATATACAGTTCTTCATTTATTGTTTCTTTTCGGAGAAGTTGGTCTTGTATCCCTCGATTTACCCAAATTCTTCCTACATAGATCTTGATACGAGGCATAAGGGTAGACTTGGTTTTCACTTCACTGTGCGCTTTGGCAGGAGCTACTCTATGCCGGAGGGAGCGCTTTTTATGTTTTACGCCTTCATTTGTTTTAACAAGCTTTATTTTCAGACGTAAGAATAGTAGATTGTGTTTCTTAAGTCAATTTCTTTCCGTAAGACGTGAAGATAAATTTTCTGAATGCTCCTCTTCACATGACTGACACGGT
This sequence comes from Schistocerca cancellata, assembly GCF_023864275.1. Lineage (NCBI taxonomy): Eukaryota > Metazoa > Arthropoda > Insecta > Orthoptera > Acrididae > Schistocerca > Schistocerca cancellata. The sequence continues at coordinate 318,957,525 of NC_064630.1, read as the reverse complement.
GCATTTTAGATTCATTGTCAGAAATATGATCTTCATCCCACACGGATGGAGGAGCTGGCACTGGTAGTCTTCACTTCGGGAAACAGGTTTCACTGCCGACGGCAGGTTAGGGTATACAATATTCTTTTGATTCGTTGGCGAAAAGCCGGTTAGATTGATCAGACAGAAGTGGTGATCATCAACGTGGTTTTGAGGCACTCGCCAGATCATTGCTATACCAAATAGCAAGCGCCCATTTCAGTCTATCAGCTCTTGTGTTGGCTTAGAATTACAGCTAGTGAACGTTATGTCACGTTTCCAATCTTTATGCAGATCTTCTAGTAGGCATTTACAGTATAAACACTGTGGCGTCTTGATCAGGTCAGTAACTGTTTCCCTGTCGTGAGTTTGTCACGTATGTAACGAAATGTATCTGAATGGTTTTCCCACCCACGTTTTGATTTATTCATGGCGAATGTTCTGTGCACATAAATCGTTTTTCGCTATCGATGGCTTGCAGTATTACAAAATCAGTTCCTGAAAAAAAAAGAGAAATACGTTAGACTTTAGGCAGTATATACGTAAGAAGTATAATATTAACTGGCTGAGGTGCGTAAATACAAGACATAGAATACCCCAGTGGTGTGTGTTGTATCTGAACAACAGTTCACATTAAAGGTGCACATTGCTTTGGAACACAAAGAACATAAAATTTGTGCAGTGATTCTCACAATGGAAAGTACATTAGACATTAGGTAATGTGTAAGTAAGTAAAAGTGTGATACTAATTCGCTGAGGGGTGTAAACACATGACAGAATATAGCAGTGGTGTATGTTATATTTAAACAACAGTTCACATTTAAGTTGCACAGTACTTTGGGACACAAGGAACCTCCTCAGAATTAGTCCATCTGATTTGAAACATTCTTATGTAGCAACACATTTCAAACACTTCGATTCTCTTCTGTTCCCGTTTTCCCACCACTCATGATTCACTACGTTACCTCGCTGTACTCCGAACGTACATTTTCAGAAATTTCTCTCTCAAATTAAGGCCTATGGTTGCTAACAGTAAACTATTCTTAGCCAGGAATGTCCTCTTTGCCTGTGCCACCCAGTTTTTTTCGTCCTTCTTGCTTCGTCCGTCATGATTTATTTTCCTTCCCAGGTAGAAGGATCCGTTCAGTTAATCTACTTCATGACCACCAATAGTGATGTTAAGTTTCTCGCTGTTGTCACTTCAGCTGCTTCTCAGTACTTCAGTCTTTTCCCGATTTACTCTAAGTCCACAATCTGCACTCATTAGACTGTGCATTCCATTCAACAGGTCCTGTAATTCTTCTTCTCTTTCAGTGAGGATAGCAATACCATCAGCGAACTCCATCATTGATATTTTTTCACTCTTGACGTAAAACCAACTCTTAACCCTTTTATTTCCCTCGTTTCTTCTTCGATTGAACAGCAGGGGGGCAGGGCTGTATTCCTATCTTACACCCTTTCTAATCCGAGTACTGTGTTCTTGGTGTTCCGTTCTTATTCTTCTCCCTTGGTACTTGCAAATGTTGTATATTACTTATTTTCCCTTGTAGTTTACTCCTAATCTTTCTAAGTATTTCTAACACCTTGCCAGTTTACATTGTTGAACGCTTTTTCTAGGTCAACGAATCCTACGAAGGTATCTTGATTTTTCTTCAGTCTTGCTTCCATTATCAACCGCAACATCAGACCTGCCTCTCGGGTGCCTTTACCTTTCCTAACGCCAAACTGATCTGCGTCCAGCGGGTCTTCCGTTTTCTTTCCCGTTCTCCTGTATATTATTCTTGTCAGCACCTTGACTGCATGAGCTGTTAAGCTGATTGCTACTAGTTCTCATCCATGTCTACGTTTTCTATGTTCGGAATTGTGTGGATGATACTTTTCCCGGAAGTCTGATAATACGCCGTCAGCCTCATAGATACTACATACCAACTCAAATAGCCGTCTGGATGCCTTTTCTCCCAATGATTTAAGGAATTCCAATGGAATGTTGTCCATCTCTTCTGCCTTATTTGATCTCAAACCTTGCAGAGCACCTTTAAATTCTGACTAATATTGAATCTCCAATTTTTTCCATATCGGCTTCTACTTCTTCTTCTGTCACGTCGTCAGACAAGCCTCCGCCTAATAGAAGCCTTCAATATATTCTTTCCACCTATCCGCCCACTCGTCTGCGTTTAACTGTGGAATTACCATTGCACTCTAAATGTTACCAGTATCGCTCTTAATTTCAGCGAAGATGGTTTCCACTTTTCTATACTAAACCCTGACATTAGTAAATACAATATAAGCTGTTCAAAAAATGTTCAAATGTGTGTGAAAGCTTATGGGACTTCACTGCTAAGGTCATCAGTCCCTAACCTTACACACTACTTAACCTAAATTATCCTAAGGACAATATAGGCTCTTCGGACTAAACATTAGTCACCCAATTAAAACAATACACCCGTCGTTCTAACGTAATGTAGATGGTGTGGAACTATATTGGGCAGTCACGTGACTGCCCAATATATCAGTTAAGCGTTGTGTTAGGAACAAAAACATAGGTATGGGTAAGTTAACTGCGAAGAAACCATTGGTGACGAAATACTTCAGCTGATCGACGAAAGAAGGAAGAACAAAAATGTTCATGGTAATTCAGGAATGCAGCAATACGAGTCACTTGGTAATGAAATAAATAGAAGTGCAGGGAGGGCGAAATGTGAAGAGATCCAAAAAGAAATGATTGTAGGAAAGATTGACTCAGCAGATAATAAAGTCAAAACTGCCTCCTGTGAAATTAAAATCAAGGTCGGCAGCATTAAGAGTGCAATGGGAATTCCACTGTTTAATACAGAGGGGAGAGCGGATAGATGGAAAGAGTGCACTGAAGGCCACTGTGAGATGGGTGACTTGTATGATGTGATACACGGTGTAACAGGAGTTGACAGGGAAGAGACAGGGGAGGCCTTCAGACCCAATAAGGCAGAAGGGACAGATAACAATCCATCAGAATTCCTAAAATCAGTGGGGGTTGTGGGTACAAAACGACTATTCACGTTGGTGTGTAGAATATATCAGTCTGGTGATACACCATCTCACTTTTGGAAAAACATCATCCACACACACTGTGTAAAATGCAGCATTCAACATCAGCATACTTTGGTCGCTCTGTGGGATCTGATAGTTAATGAGTGTCTTCAGCCGGATATGAGATACCTAATAAATTTGTGGGCTCGTTTTCTTGCCGAATTAAGGCCAATACCTTGAGGTGGTGTTACACGGTGTTAGCGTGATGGCTCAGAGGGGAGACTGTATTGTCCAACTTGATTATTACACTGGCAACTGTTATTTTGTCACAGACAAAGCGTATGTTAAAGTTTACTCGACAGGGTGCTATTGGTATATGTACAGATAGTGGATAAGTGGCAGCTTTCTCTCTGCATCTAACAGTCTTCCCACAAATGCATCACATAATTTACTACCTGATGTTTTTCTCACGGTCGTAACTGTGCCTTTACGGTTTTAATTGTGCCACGACACGTACTAAGCCTTTCAATATAGCCTATTCGTTTCCCACCTGGTACCAAGGGGAAAATAAACATAAATGGCTTGCTTGTGCCTCGCTTACTTGGAAGTACTAACCAACCTAAAAACATACTAGTTGTTGTGGGTTGGCAGGAGAGCCAACACCGGGTACTAGAGGAAGCCGAAAGGTACGCGTTTTACCTCACGCAGGCTGGCGTGAGGTCTGGAACGGGACAAGGAAATTAGAATGTAGAAAAACGGACGTAGCTGGTGGAATACTTAACTTTAATCCATTAATGATGAGCGTCGCTCTTGACGGTACATGATTACAGTATCAATAGTAACTGGTACTGGCGCCTTGCTAGGTCGTAGCAAATGACGTAGCTGAAGGCTATGCTAACTATCGTCTCGGCAAATGAGAGCGTATTTTGTCAGTGAACCATCGCTAGCAAAGTCGGTTGTACAACTGGGGCGAGTGCTAGGAAGTCTCTCTAGACCTGCCGTGTGGCGGCGCTCGGTCTGCAATCACTGATAGTGGCGACACGCGGGTCCGACGTATACTAAGGAACCGCGGCCGATTTAAAGGCTACCACCTAGCAAGTGTGGTGTATGGCGGTGACACCACACTAGTCATAACAGTTACAATTATTAGTCTGAAAAAGAAGTGAATACTGACGTAATGATGTCGAGTACACCGTACTCAGTCATTAATAGAAATATCTGCAGTTATTCCCCTAACAACCTGTATATCATAATATGACATAAAATGCGAAATCAGAAAGTGTCCATCACGTCAAGATTAAAAGTTATGAGCCGCAAGTGATCTAAGATTTGTTAGAATCAGTGAAGAAAGGGACATATGGAAAACTATGACAAGACGAAGCGACAGAATGATGGGGTATGTTAGAACCAAGGCATAGCCTCCATGGCACTCGAGGGAGTTGTAGAGAGCAAACACTGTAGGGAGAGACAGAGACTGGAATTCATCCAGCAAATAATAGAGGACGTAGGGCGCAAGTGCTACTCTGAGATGATGTTAGCGCAGGAGGGCAATTCGTAGTGGACCGCATCAAACCAGTCAGAAGACTGACGATTTTCTTTATAGAGAGTAGTTTTTGCACAAACAGAACACCTCAGACATTGACGAAAAGATAATTGCTGACTCCTGATCTGTGTGTATATTCACTGTGAATCTTCAACGCCAGGCATCCTCGAAGTCCCCGCCCATTGTCTTAAGGCATTTTTTAAGGGAACAAGCACAATAGGTCTTTTATTCAGAAATACAGCTGTTGGTAGCGTTTGTCTTCACATCTTGCTTACTACTGCTGTTTGTAAGACCCTCCAATGCTGAGCTGTTCTGTGTCACCTGTCCGGACATTGTGTGAACAAGTGGTATCGATCGTTCTCAATGTAATTGCTCATACTTGACCTTAACCTGATTGTATTGGAACAGCTTTACTATGTGGCAACACAGTGTTGTTCACTACTTCACGCTTTGATTGATCATCCTTTGGCCCGTTGATGACTCACCATAATACGTTTTACCTTAAACCGCACTTTAGTCGTAACGAAGGGAATGCAAGCACGGAATTCCAGTGACTTGGGGAATTTAACGAATGCGTACACCCTGAGTGTATTTATACAAGACGTGACACATTAGACTCCAAATTATAAAGGCTGTAGAAGATCCTAAACTGCGTATTTAAAAGTATGGGGTCTATGAACGTAACAGAATTTTTAGGATGGCTTGACATCTGTATCTAAATTGGTTTCATTACAAATGATGACTGCCTCATCCTGGCGGCGTTAATTCTGAAAGAAAGTAGTCCAGCAAGATTGTCGGTAGACATTATGTGAAGTTTGGAAACTAGGCGAGAGGTACGGAACTAAAGCTGTGAGAGCGGATTATGAATAGTTTGTGGATAACTATGTCGTAAGACCATTGCCTTGACCGGCCGATGTGGCCGAGCGGTTCTAGGCACTTCAGTCTGGAACCGCGCTGCTGCTACGGTCGCAGGTTCGAATCCTGCCTCGGGCATGGATGTGTGTGATGTCCTTAGGTTAGTTAGGTTTAAGTAGTTCTAAGTTCTAGGGGACTGATGACCTCAGATGTTAAGTCCCATAGTGCTCAGAGCCATTTGAACCATTTTTTTCTGCTTTTCCTACTGTTCGTTTTATGTAGCCATTCCATTTAAGGTCGCTCGGGACAGTTACTCTTACTTATGGTTCCCAACTTATTGTTTCCGAAAGTTTCTTGTCAATAGCATAGCAAAGCAAAGTAATGTCATATAGTATTGTTCGCCGTGACATTCCGAAGGGCAGAGTCATCCCCCTAATTAAGAACGTTTTCCTTTGTGAAGTCCCACAGTTGTGTGTGAAACGTCCCCATATAAAAATTAATGAATTACTGTGCTGATAAACCTCTTACGTTATCTGATTTTCCAACAGCTGAGCAGAACTGGACGTACTCAGACATTTCTCTCTTTACTTATTCTGATCAACACTAAACTGACACACAATATTTTTAGTGCAACGCAATCTGACTTTCAATAATCCATACAAAAGAATGGCCCTGACTAACAATAACCTATACCTTTCATGAATCACTTAACTCACAAAAATCTTCGTTACACAAACAACTGCAATACAGCGAGCGTTAATACTGCCAGCTAATTAAAAGATTCTAACTACTGAAGGCACTTACTACTGATCGTTACAGTTAGCAAATGAAATATTTTGATAGGGAACAAACAATGTATTTACCTTAATAATGTTCAAAAGTCGTCATATATATATATATATATATATATATATATATATATATATATAAGTTGATGATATCCAATATTACAAATTTACTCTTTCTGATGGACACAATTTCAGATCGTCCGCTCTCAAAATTCTGCCATCTCTTTCCCCACATCCACCACTGCTGGCGGCTCACCTCCAACTGTGCAACGCTACGCGCTGTTCACATCCAACTGCATAACACTACAATAGCGAATATTCCAACAATGCCAACCAGCCACAGACTGCACACAGCACTGCCATTGATTCTCATACAGAGCGCTACGTGACGTTACCAACATAAAAACCCAAACAGCCTACTTACATGTGTTTGTAAGTGTATCTGATAACTGTAGGTGATTGTAATGGATGAGTGTAAAGTGTTGGATGATAACGATGTGAGAAGGGGGGAAGGTGAAACCAGAAGCCGGCTGATAGCCTAACCGTTTCGAATAAAACCATGAGGCCGCCGAGTTTAACACCCCCATCCAACGGATGTGCCCTCACTTAATTTGATGCTTCCGAGAGGTCTGGAATATAACCCAGGATCTACGAGCAAGGGCTCGTGATTAAGGACTTTACAGCGTCACTCCTCCTCCGCTTTTCCGTAACAGAATGGGAAAAACAAGACAAGTCCGTTGTCTTAATGTTGGTGAGCATCTGATCTCCAAATACGTTCAGCGTTCAACTGAAAGGAAAGTTATGTTCCATCAGCATTGCATTCGAACGCCTGAGCTCACTCCTAAGAGTTTTTTTCCTGCGGGATTCCTTGAAGTCCTTCGTCTATGAAACGCCAGTAGAAGAGTAGAAGCTAAATAAGAAGTTTTTGTAAGAATGAAAACTGTCTGTCTCATTATACACCAGACAACAGGGATATTTGGGAGATTTCGGGGGAAATCGATGGCCCCTTAATGCCTGTTTGAGTGGACCAAACAAGTGATAGTAAGAAGGAACAAGATAGGGACTATATGGAGGATGATCCAGTATATCAAATTTGAGTTTCTGGAGCGTTTCAGCAGTGTAGGCAGCAGTATGAGGACGATCATTGTCGTGCAACAACACAACACCGCCGGCCGCTGTGGAAGAGCGGTTCTAGGCGCTTCAGTCCGGAACCGCGCTGCTGCTACGGTCGTAGGTTCGAATCCTGCCTCGGGCATGGATGTGTGTGATGTCCTTAGGTTCGTTAGGTTTAAGTAGTTCAAATTCTAGGGGACCTCAGATGTTAAGTCCGACAGTGCATAGAGCCATTTGATCCATTCTTTTTCAATAAAAAACACTATATTCTTTTCCGACTATAGCTCCTGATCTCAATGGTTCTAATTAATAAAGATACAGAATTTGTGATCGTGTCATGAGCAAGTACTCACTCAGCTGCTTGGATACAGAACATTACAACTACCACCTCTCATGGTTTGTCACCTTGGTGTTTACCTAAACCGCCACGTGGCTGGTAATTTTGTGCCTTACGTTTATAGAAATTTGTAAATAACAGTTTCTTGGACTCGTACGTAATCATTTTCGCATATTTGTGCAACTTGATCGCCTTTTATGGATACCGGTGTAGGTTGGGACTCGTATGGCTCGCCCACACGCTGGTTCGAATTTTTGTAGCCCTTTAATGCGTCAGTTATTTATTCTGTTTAGGTTAACAGCTTATTGTTTCTTTCTACATGTATTTGATTTTGTGTCCATTTATATTACTGGTACCTTAAGATTAAGCTATTTACCTTTTATTATAATGTCCCAGTTCCATATCCCGGTTTGCGTTAATGTGTCTTTTATATAAATTGTTTCGTTTTTCACTTTGGTGCGTGTCCATATGGGTGCATGTGGGGGCAGCGATGAATTTCTTGTGTATACTTTCCATTTTCTGTCCCCAAAGGTTGTTCAAGTTTTGAGTGCTATGGAGTCAAGGTCTTTTCAGCGAAATACCAAGAGAGCTGATACAATTGGGAATGGAGTATTTGGGACGTGATTTCCATTTCTGGCATTTGCCTAACAACCAAAATCTCTCGAAAACTTTCGTATGAGTTGTGGGACGGAACTTTTTTTAATTTACTTGTAGGACAATATGTCCCAGTAAAATCGCAAACCTAGTGTATTTGTTTCAGTTCATTAAGGTTAAAGTTGATCCTCAAGATGCAGAATGACGTTGATAGAAGTGAACTACTAGAAAATGCGTGGCTGACGTCTCTTGCACATAGAATTTTATTCTTTTTTGACCTGTTACAGTAGCATATATTGAACGTGGAGCCATCTTTCACGTCGATCATTCTGTAACATTTGATACTGTCTGCTTGTTTCCATATTTGTGGAGTTTCTCGACGTTTTAAGAACTGCGGCTTTCACTTGCGTGATCTTCAAGACAAGAACGATCATTTTTTTTAATTGAATCGTCCTTATTGAAACTGCTGAGTATAAAGAACAACATTCCTAACAATCTTCCACCAATCCTGGATTAATTTGCGTTGGTGTCAGCCGTCCACATGTTAGAATTTACCGTTTTATACGAAGCACATTAGAGAACTACATCGTCCGTCCTGAAATTACCGAGACGGATTGAATACCGAGCGAGTAACGACGTCAGCGCAATAAGTACGCTATATAAAAATGAATATTATCGAGGTGTGCAAGAGAGCCAGATGCTGGAGCGCAGTGTTATTCTTTGAATGGAGCATTATACTAACAGCGGCGTCAACTCAGCTTCGTCTGAGATCCCTTTTGAGTAGGTACTTCAGTAATTGTATCGCAACGAGCCTCTTTTGTGTGACAGAGCATTGTTGGCAGCAGCCATTACGGCTTTTTCGATTCATAGAAAGCTACGGCAGCGTCAAGGACGCAAATATTATCAGAATAATTTCTTCATAGATGGCAAACTGTACTCCTATTTCAATAATATACCTCATTAGTGTTTGAAAGATATATTATCATTCTATATCGCAAAACTACAGATTCATCATGACGACAGGCAACTACTACTAATAGACTGTCCACATCGACGGTTAATGGGTGTATAATGAGAAGATCCACCCACGGTCATTATTTTTATTATAAACTCATGTGATGTTTTAACTGCTAGGTAACTGGACAGGTATCATCTATTTTTCATTGAATATTCTGTAATTGTACTCATAAAAATTCCGTTCTGTTTATGAATATCGAATAATATTACTTTTTAGGGTCCAGCTACAAAGTCCACTCTCAGAATCATCGGTGAGAGAACTACAAGATTTTTGGGAGAGCCGCAAGGCGGATCCCAATAAACTTAATGTATCGTGAGATGAATTCAGAGAACTTCGTTAACTAACCATACCAATGTACTGCAAATAATAATATTCAACAACTGAAGCTCAAACTGAACTCCAATTAGAATCGAAGAAAGAACAAATCCAAAACAAGGACGTCTGGATGGCAGCCGCGACTTGATTTAAATGGAAAACGGGGACAATTTTCTTCCGGAAAAAATGATCACGGGTAACGAGATTTGATGTTATCAGTACGAAGCTATTACAAAACGGAGAGGCGCAGAACTGGTCTGTGATGGTTCTCAAAGACCGAAGATAGTGCACACGTGACGCACGATTTGAAGAACATCGCAAGAAGGGCATTTCTGACAGTTTGACGTTGTATGAACGTTCTGTGCGTTGCAGTCAAGTGGGGGAAGACTATAAAAAACATGAAGCATAGAACCACGATCTTCACTTTTCTCTATTTTTCATTAATCGAGACCCAAAAATTTATGGACTGACTGGGTACTATAAAAAGACAAAAAAAAATGTATTTTGTGTATGTAGTCGACACTCCACTTTTTCTCTCATGCCATTTGTGTCAACATGAGAAGAACATGTGCTCAGTCATTTCAGGCCGAAAAGCATTTCTCCTCGTTTTCGTGTTATTCACGTTTTTCAGTGGTAGATAACGGCCTGCAACTCAGGATACGTGGAGAAGTGTGTTAGTAAGTACTGTCAAGAAATTAGAACTGATTAGAGGCACGTAAGGTCCACCGTGGCAGTAGCCGTGGCCTCTCGCCGGAGAAGAGTGTCGCGAGTGGTGAGGTGAGTGGTGTTGGTGGACGGGTGGGAAAGACCCCCCCTCCCCCTCCCCCCCCCTTCACCACAGCAGCCAGGTGGCTAATTAGCGCTGTACATGCTAATGCGGAGCGCCCGCTGTTTACGCTGGCTAAGCGAGGGCCCACTGCCGAAGTCGCTAACGACGACGCCCTACAACCGCCTCCTCGGCATCACTTCGTCAAGCACCTCAGGCTAAAGCGTCTGAATACTTTCACTGCTACTTTGACCGCCTTGCGCTACTCTCACTGCAGCAACAAATTGGCACCACATACAGTGATCTATGGTTTTTAACTTTTTTCTGCACTCAGTCAACAATCTTAATTGAGATAAAACTGCGTTCATCTTGATTTTTTACACGCATATCTATTTGCGCTGGCATCCAGCCCTCTTACAATGGTTACGCCGTTAGTGTAGCAGAAAACACCAGAAAACCTTGGAGAGGGGTGGGTACAGCATCTCGTGGAAGGAAAACACTCATGACTACCTGTTGAAGTTAAATGCTGGTATATCTAAAATTATAAAACTAGACATAGTTGTACCTGTTTGATACACATATTTTGTTAATTCGTTGTTGAGACCTTCATCGACCTTTTCTAACCTAAGCTTACCCAGGAAAGATGACTACTCGTCACCTATAGTAAGAGTTGTTGTGTGCGACTTCGTGCACAACGGTAGGGAGATGTGGGCTACAAACTGATACTGCAACTGTAGTGGTAGGGAGGCTGGACGGGAACAGAAACGATTAGCGAACATGTAAATACTGTAAACAGAAGTTTTACTTAACTCTAAGCCTTTCGGAGAAACTTCACAAAAGAACAAACAGTAATAAAATCCACGTATTACAAGAAAGAAAATAGCGTTATGCAGTGTGAGCCTCTCTTTACTGATGAACGAGCGAACTATCGAAGGCTGACAGAGGCTGAAGTCTGTAAGAGACTGCGAGTGAGAGTGGGCCGTGTAGCTGCCACCGGTCACCCTACAATAAAGAGCCAAAGAAACTGGTACACTTGCCTGATATCCTGTAACGCTCCCGCGAGCACGCAAAACAACGTGGCATGGACGTGAGTAACGACTGAAGTAGTGCAGAAGGGAATTGACACCATGAATTCTGCAGGGCTATCCATAAATCCGTAGGACTGCGAGGGAGTGGAGATTTCCTCTGAACAACACGTTGCAAGGTATCCCAGATATGCTCAATAATGTTCATGTCTTGGGAGTTTGGTGGCCAGCGGAAGTGTTTAAATTCAGGAGAGTGTTCCTGAAGCCACTCTGTAGAAATTCTGGACGTGTGGGGCATCGCACTGTCCTGTTGGAATTGCGCAAGTCAGTCGGAATGCACAGTGGACATGAATGGATGCGGGTGATGGGACAGGATGCTTACATACGTGTCACCTGTAAGAGTCCTGTCCAGACGTATCAACACTCCGATATCACTGCAACTGCACATGCCTCAAACCTTTATAGAGCCTCCACCAGCTTGAACAGTCCCCTGCTGACATGCAGGGTCCATGGATTCATGAGGTTGTCTCCATACCCGAGCACGTTCATCCGCTCGACACAATTTGAAATCAGACTCGATCTACCAGGCAACACCTTTCCAGGCAACAACAGCCCAATGTCGGTGTTGACGGACCCAGACGAGGCGTAAAGTTTTGTGTCGTGCAGTTATCAAGGGCACACGAGTGGGTCTTAGGCTCCGAAAGCCCATATCGATGATGTTTCATTAAATGGTTCGCAAGCTGCCACTTGTCGACGGTCCATCATTGAAATCTGCAGCAATATGCGGAAGGATGCACTTCTGTCACTTTGAACGATTCTCTGCATCGCCGTTGGTCTCGTTCTTGTAGGATCTTTTCCGGCCGCAACGATGTCGTAGACTTGATGTTTTCCGGGTTCCTCAGATTCACGATACACCCGTGAAATGATAGTACGGGAAAGTACCCACTTCATCGCTACCTCGGAGATGCTGTGTCCAGTCGCTCATACACCGACTATAACAACACGTTGAAACTCAAATCTTGGTAACCTGCCACTGTAGCAGCAGTAACCGATACACTTGTTGTCTTATATAGGTGTTGCCGACCGCAGCGCTATATTCTGCCTGTTCACATTTCTCTTTATTTGAATACGAATACCTATACTAGTTTCTTTGACGCTTCAATGTATCTAGCTATAGCTGCGGCAGAGGGCCCCCGTAGTTGACGCCATTGAATGCGTGGCACCGTGGGTGCACTTCACTGTATCCGCTGAGTCCCCTGCAAACGCTGTCGGCGTCTGTCGGAAATGTGCGTTTCCGTTGTCAACTGTGAGACGCCAGTGAGGGCGGTATCGATCTACGATACCACAATAGCATACTATGGAAGATTTAGATGTGCAGGACTGGTACCAAACTGACATATTGTGACACGACATGTTGTCATCCCTCCCATGAGCTATGAATCAGGTGTGTGTGGCTGCACAAGACCAAAAACAAAGGAAGAGTCGATTATAAGTCAATACACAACAAATCACGTTACAGGACTGATGACCTTAGCAGTTAAGTCCCATAAGATTTCACACGCATTTGAATATTTGACAATGAACAAACCGTCAGTGCGTTCGTAATTTACGTATTAATTTTATTTCTATGTGATTAAAAATACGATTGCGAGTTAGGCCATCAAAGAATTTTCAGAGAGAAAAGAAACTTTATGTTAATGAGTCATAACTAGCTGAAGAACAGATTCGGCTGCTCTCATTTTAACAGTCAGGGTAGCGAACCTCTGGGGCGAAGAGGAGGTCGGCAGTTCCTATGTACCAGCATGCAGGCTCCGGCCCTTCACTCTCCGACGTAATTGCTAACGACAGAATTTTTTGATGTCGTAAACAACAAGAGTCCGGTGTCACTCAGCCCACAAATGCCCTGCTCGCTGCCGCAAACACAGCACGTCACAAAACGCCCAGCATAAAAACGGGATTTTTCCGGGGCGTATACCTGGGGTCTGTTGGTGACACAAAGGTGTTCTGATCAGCCCTTGGGCTGTATGCATGCCCAACAGAAGGATCATCTTAATGCAACTGTCCTACAGCAAGAGGTCAAAATTCGAGTATTACACACTTCCGCCACCTTAGGCAGACGCATAAAACCTCTTGGTTCTTTCTGCCTTAGATGTTTTCTACTGTGCCCCTAGGGGCCCTATGGAGTCATCTTTTAGTTCATGGGTGGTTCCTGAGAAAACCTGGAGAAAAACCTTTGTCACCATCATTCGCCCTCAGCAAGGAATTTTCTAAATAAATAACCATAGGAAATTTCTCAATTTCTACGTTATATTCTGTAGACATTTATCTAGAAGTATCATCTTTCCTTTTTCAGAATTCCTTACCCGTTATCGAGAAATACAGGGAAAACGTATTTTTAGAGTGCCAAAACCGAGCCGTGGATTCCAAGACGAGTACGCAGAGGCAACGGCTATATCTTTTATGATATATTCCTGATCCCGACCTCGAACAACCTTGAAAATTTTCATTATCTCTATCCGTTTCCGAAATACACAGGTTCAAAGTTACCATACTTTTACACGTAAAATACGTGTGTGAAATTCGGTGTGAGCCGAAAACGTAGTTTATAAAGTGAGGTAGCATGGAGAAATACGCTATAAAATGTATCTGCTATCATCAGAAGGGTTCTGGGAACCCTATGTTTTAGTGCTGAAGCACATGCAAAAATTTTTGTTCCCGTAAAATCCGATCTAAGATGTAAAATTAGTTTTGCGTTATTTCATTGTTAATTACGTAAACTATCAAAATTTTACTGGCCCTTAAAGCTCTTTTGCTATGAGTGACACGCGCTGCTGCGACAGGGCGGAGAAGAGAACTAGAGCAGGCGATTATGCTAATGTTTAGAGGACTCTGACTGAAATATGGGGTACCAGATGACACACTCTGCCTTCGTTGACACCTTTACAAATTTTCCTAAGTACTGGCGCTATTTGGAGCTGAGAGACAACAAGACAGTGGCAGTGGGAAAGAGACGTAGAAGTAATACATACAGGAAGACAGAAGACAGTAACTGTGGTGTAGAAAAAGCGAAGGAGACAATGGTAGAAAGAAAGAAAGGAACACAGTGGTAATGGACCATAGCTGACAATGCAGAACAGTGCCAGGGAAAGAGAGAAAAGGGCAGAGCCAGTGAGAGAAAAGGGAAAGTGGATGTGGGTGAGAGGTAGTGATAACGAGACACAGAATCTATGACAATGGCAACGAGGAACATAGAGATAGGTACAATGAGAAGAGGCAGCAGCAGTTGGAAGGAATGGATGAGATAGTAGCGGTAAGAGAGAAAGAGAGGGAGAAAGTGACAGTGAGTGAAGAATGTAATAGAAGGACAGAACGAAGGAGACTGTGTCTCTGACACAGGAGACAGTGGCAGAGGGACACAGAGAGATCATGACAGTGAGTTGGGCTGAATGAGTGAGTGAGGGTGGGCAAGTGGGAGTATGTTCATGTTCAAAATATTGTATGTTCGCATATCAAAATAGTATGGAAAATTTGAAAAGGTGCTGAGGAACGTAGAATGAGACAGCTGGTACATCACTTGCCAGCCATAATCTTTTAAACAGGAACGTATTCGCCTTTCTGTACTCCGATAGGACAATTTTTCGGCTGATCTAGTTATGGTTAACTTCTCCTCTTTGTCATTTTGTAATTGTGTAACGTCAGTGAAGGCTGCCCTCAGCTTAATAATATTCTCTTCTATTCCATTTTCAGTGTTTCCATTACTTAAAATCTTTTTCTTATTAATGTTGCGAATTCCTACCATATCTGCCGAGTATCGCAACAAATCAGGGACCCGCTGCTAGCAGGAACGTTGTCGACCTTTTTACGGTCAGACATGGGATAGGTAATCGACTTAAGATTCCGGCAGCCTGTTTATATTTATCTCGCCCGTAAACTGTGGAAAGTTATTGTCATTTTCGCTGCTTGCGATTACGAGAGCTGTACAAGGCAGCTGGAATATCGTGGCGCTATGTGACACTCGGCGCAGGCGTAAGACATAGCGGTGAAGTGCCGTGTAGGTATCAGTGGGTTATGGATTCAGCGCAGTAAGGAAGGTATGTGCAGGGACGTGACGGAACGGCAAATAGGAATTGCTGCGTTTTGACGTGCCCATGCCAACAGCACGAGTGAACTGCCTGGTTTGTTAATCAAACAACGGGCGCTGTCCAGTGTATCCACAAATAGAGGTTTACCACTCACAGCCATGTAATGCAGCATAACAATGGGGCCGTAAAGTGATCATAATGTACAGGGATCAGACACAAATGACATTCCTTATCAACAAATGTAATTCCTACCAGATAACTTACTGTCGTTCTTACCCCATCAATGTGATGAAAGTACACTCTGGCCTTTGTAAGCTTCTTTAACTCATATGTTAGATACAACGGAAGATTTCTGGTCTTATATCACCTCTCGTATTTACGAGCTTTGTGAGACAGACGTACCTCCTGGTGTCTTCCGGCTTCAGTGACCCATTTATTGTATCTAATCTTAGACCAATACTGAAACGGTTCCTCAAACAGGTCATCGTGAATTTTTTCGATCACCCTTCTCTAAACTACTCCTCCATGGTTAGTGACCTCTAAGAGCTCATAATCACTATCTTCGTTTCCACCGTTCGTGTATCCAATTAGGTCACTACGTTCCATCCATTTATACGCTGCAAACAGTGGCTTGTATAGTGAGGTATTTTTGTCATTCATGTTAGATAATTTTACAAAGAGCTCGGCACAGATAAAGTTATCTATGCATTGCACTCACACTCAAAATCTTACATTTAGACAGGATATATACTGGTACATGTTAAAATATGGCCCGTATTTTGGCTTTATGTTTTAATTAATGTGGAAGAAATTAGTTTCGCTTTCATACAGACAGAATCCAGATCCCTTGGAACAAACGACACTTCTTTAAAAGGCATCTCAGAAAAAGTAGATAAAAAAAGTAAAAGAGTTAACTTATTCGCCTATTCAGATAATTCGTTATAATCTTTTATGTGGACAAATATTGAGAATGATTGTAGACTTCATTTTTATTTCTTTCTGACTTCAAAATAACTTTAGAAAGTAGACTCTTATCCTCAACACTTTCTTCGAGTTATTGAAGGACAACACCTTGAAACGTACCCTCTCTTCTCAAAATAACTCGAATATAACTTAACTCTTCAACCTAGTTTGACAGGGACAGGGATTTTAAAAATCGACTTGATTCTAAATTTACGACAGTAGTGTAATAGGTAATTATCAATAAGATTTCATTACTCTGTGACTGACATTAAATGCCAGAAGCTAACTATTTCAAATCACGTTGATGGAACAAAAAGAACCCTAGTGGAACGTTGGTCCAAAAGGTGAAAGATGTAAAGATGTACGCCGGTCGATGTGGCCGAGCGGTTCTAGGCGCTTCAGTCTGGAACCGCGCGACCGCTACGATCGCAGGTTCGAATCCTGCCTCGGGCAGGGATGTGTGTGATGTTCTTAGGTTAGTTAGGTTTAAGTAGTTCTAAGTTCTAGGGGACTGATGACCTCAGATGTTAAGTCCCATAGTGCTCAGAGCCATTTGAACCATTTGTAAAGATGTACTCCTCTTCTCGCGGTCACATTTAACGGTGTGAGTATTTAGGACAAGGAACATATATTTTAATGGTCATCATTTAAGGAAAAAGACGATTTTTATGAATAATACAAGCACATAAATGCAACAGCTCACATATTTTCATGCACGTGCTACACTGTGTAGAAATATAATACTGAGGATATATACATGCATAAAAACCGTCTTCGGCTGATGAGAAGCTGGATGCAGGATCATGAAATATCAGCATTTATACCAAAAAATAAAAATCTACATACACGCTTTCTGATATTTCCTGTTGATTAAAGATAGCAGTCATCACGGTGGAATAGAATGAAGAAGAACACTTTCGAACTTCGAGTAATTATTTTAGATACAACATGTAGAACCTAGCAGAAGAAAAATACATGTAATAACTGATGTTCTCGTGTCTTTATGTTATGAATTATTGAGGTAAATAAGTAACTGAACAACATCCGCTAGTCATTTAGTTACGAATGACAAAGAAATAAATACGTAGATAGTCTGGCAACTTGTCGCGCGAACGCAAGAACAGAAAAAATATCAAAACGAATATAAATTGAAAATGCCATACGGAAGTCAGTGGTAGCTGTATGCAAAAGCGTGGTCCATATGTATGTTCTAGCTGTTTAAAATCATTTATCATGCTTATTGTGCTGAACTGCAAAACCCTGCTACAAAATATCATCCGAAACATCATGGAGTACATGAGTACAGCTGGATGTCGGTACTTGTCTTACGCCTTTCATTAGGCCTTTCTATCACTCCCTTTTTCCCCTTGCTCTCTGGAGAATGGTGAGTAAGAAAGGCTTCCCCTTTTAGAAGACTCAGCAGAGGCCACTGTTCTTCTTTCCCACAGAACGGCAGATGAAAGAATGTTTTAACACGGGAGCTCCGACTTGACAGTTGGCAACAGCCCACATACATAATTTACGACAGAACTCTTTTCAGACGTCTAAAAGTGAAATGTCGATATCTCATTTCTAAAGAAACACTGCCAGGGACATATTTAAATCTCTCTCCCGGTCGCCCCGTCGAGCAAAAATTACTTCTTTGAAATTCCAGCGTTAAAGATACGTACCCATGACGAGCCATTCATCTCGTATTTTTGTAATAGTACGTCGTTGACAATGACAGAGATAGTGCGAAGTTTAAGACAGTGAATTCTTTTCAGGGAGACTTACCCTGATTCTAGCTTTTCCGTGGTTTCCTTAAATAATATAAGACGAATGTCGTACTGGTCCTTCAAACAACGCAACCGTCCGATTCCGTAGCATTCGCTGTTTTTTACTACCTTGATGTTGACGTGGCAGTAAACTCTTACACTTCCACAAAGTTTCAGGTAATAAAATTAATAAGATATTTACGGATAGGAAACACATATTTCGCTGGAAATCTCGCTATTGTTTCCTTATTACAAGGTGTGCTGAACTTTTTTCTCCTAGTCCGTTCCGTGACCTAAACAAAGGCGCTACAAATTCAGTACTACTAAATCTAAGGCAGAGCTGTTTTCTTCTTTCCACAACCTCTTTCTGAAGTGGCTTCCTTTACTATTTTGCCTCTCGAATATGTCCGTTTCATTGTTTACACTTTACAGTTTCTCTTTCTGTTTCCCCTGAATGCCTACAGAGAATTACGAACACATTCGTCTTCGTACCTGTGCTGTTGTCCCCCTCTTCATTCGCAAAATTCGCCATTACTTAGTCATGTCGCTTGTACATCATACATCTTATTTCTAATTACACAACAGTGGCTACATTTACTTCTGAATCTATACCTATACTCTCCAAATCACCGTGAGATGCATGGCAGAGGGTACATCCCATTGTACGAGTTATTTGGGTTTCCTCCTGTTCCACTCACGTATGGAGCGTTGGGAGAATGATTGTCTTAATGCCTGTAGGCAATACTGTGCATGCAGTAATAATATTATCTTCACGATCCCTATTTGAGAGATAAGTAGGAAGTTGTAGTATACTCCTAGACTAATCATTTAAAGCCTGTTCTTGAAACTTTGTTAATTCACTTTCTCGTGAACTCTTAAAGAGTATTCTAGTTCAGTTCCTTCGGTATCTCAGTGACACTCTCCCATGGATTAAACAAACCTATGACCACCCGTGCTGCCCTTTCCTGTATACGTTCAATATCTCCAGCTAGTCCTATCTGGCACATCCCACACAGCTGAGCAAATATTCTAGAACCGATCGCACGAGTGGTTTGTAAGCAATCTCCTTTGTAGATTGATGGCACTTCCCCAGTATCCTATCAATAAATCGAATTATATCATCTGCTTTATCCACGACTGAACGTATGAGATCATTCCATTTCATATCCCTACGAAGTGTTACACCCAGGTATTTGTATGAGTCTGCCGATTCCAACAGTGAGTCAGCGATATCGCAGTCATAGGATACTACGTTTTTTCGTTTTGTGAAGTGTAAGGTGTCAAACTCTGCACCACTTCGAAATCTTATCAAGATCTGACTGAATGTTTATCTAGCTTCCTTCAGATAGTACTTCATTACAGATAACTGCTTCATCTGCAAAAAACCTGATATTACTATTAACAATGTCCACAAAGTCTCTATTATACGATGTGAACAGCAAGAGTCCAAACACACTTTCCTGGGTCACACCCGAAATTATTCTACATCTGACGATGACTTTTCATTAAAGATAACATATTGCGCCCTCCCTACCAAAAAGTACTCAGTCCAGTCACAAATTTCACTTGACAATCCGTATGATCGTTCTTTCGGCAATAATAGCAGGTGTGGTACTGAGTCAAATTCTTTTCGGAAATCACCAAAGGCACCATCTACCTAATAGCCTTGATGCAAAGCTTTCAATCTGTAGTATGAGAAAAGTGTGAGTTGGGTTTTACATGATCGATGTTTTCGAAACCCGTGCAGGCTGGTACTGAGTGGGTTATTCTCATTATGTTTGTGCTCAGAATATGTTCTGAGCTTCTGCAGCAAATCTATGTCAGGGATACTGGACTCTAGGTTTGTGGATCACTTCTAGTACCCTTCTTGTAGAGTGGTGCGTCCAGTGCCTTTTTCCAAGAACTGGCCAGGGTTTTTTGTTCGGGATCTACAATAGATTATAATTACAAGAGGAGCTGATTCAACCTAAATTTAAGTATAGAATCTGACGGGGTCCTGGGGCTTTGTTCAGTTTAAACGATTTCAATTGTTCCTTAAAACCACTGACAATAATACTTATTTCATTTGTCTTTTCAGTGGTACAAGTATTAAATTGGGGCAATTCTCCAATGTTTTCCTTTGTAAAGGAACATTTGAAAACTTAGTTAAGCATTTCAGATTTTGCTTTGCTTCCATCAATTCCAGTTCCTGTCTTACTCAGTAGGGAGTGGACACTATCTTTGATGCCACTAACAGCCTTTACATGTCACCAGAATTTCTTTGGGCTCTGAGAAAGATCACTTGACGATATTCTGCTACGGTAGCCATTGAAGGCATCACTTTTTGCTCTCGTGACAGCCAAACGCGCTTCATTCAGCATCTCACTATCTACAGCCCTAAGCTTTGTTTTATACATATTATGTAGTAATCACTGTTTCTTTAGAAGTATCTTTACAGTGATGGAGGTTGCCTCCCATTATGAACTGTTCTACTGGGTACATATCTATCCAGTACATGGTCAACTATTCTTGTAAACTTCACCCAGAGTTCCTCTAAATGCTCCAGCCCTGTGCTGAGAGTTTCAAGATCCTCATTGTGATATGACATTACTGACTTTTTATCTAGTTTACTGAACATAAGTATCTTTTTGCTTGTTTAAGTTGTCGTTTGTTCTCCGGTAATCATTACTGCCACAACCGTACCATGGTCACTGATATCAGTTTCGATGTGGATATCCTCAAATATGTCAGGTCTCCGTCGTTAAAACACACTTTCATTTAATTTCGTTCCACAGTAATTATGTTTTAGGACCACGACATCATTTTTATTGTAGCTATAATGAATGAAATATTTTGTTTCAAATCCTCTAACATGTGGTATAGATTATATAATTCCAGTGCCAAGTATTCCTGTGCAAATTTCTGATGTGTCACAGTGATTAACACACGTCACTCGCACGTGGAACGATCCGTCAGATTGTTTTATTTTGTGGTTTTTCGCCGTTTACTGCACATTGTTGTCGAATCCAAGGTTGCGCTCCATCACTGATAATGCCGACGAGGACTTCTTCCTTCAATTTTTCCATCACATGATGTTTACCATCAGTGAAGCATGAGCGTTTGATCGTAATAGTACACCTGAGGAATCATGATTATCATAGTTTCTCTATCACAGGCAACTAGCTTCTCAATACATATTATTTTCAGTATTCGTGTTATTTTGGAAGTAAATTTACATTTTATTTACCTGGAATTTATGGCTCCGAATTCTTTCACTTTAGTTACAGAGATTGCAATTGTTTATGTCTCTCTAATTTTGTTTACTTGGATTAGCATCATCTGGAGACCAGTGGGCTTGTTCTGCCTTTGCAGAATATCCCAACAGGCGTACAGCTCCCTAAATAATTCTGAAGAACAGTCATTGTATTTTCCATAACATTTTTTATTTTAGTCGTTCCGCAGAACTGACAACCACTTCACTTAGATGTTATGGAACAGGAAGTTGGGCATACAAATTTTACTAAAATACTTATTATGGAGCACGGGGTCCCGGGTTCGATTCCCGGCGGGGTCAGGGATTTTCACCTGCCTCGAGATGACTGGGTGTTTGTGTTGTCCTCATCATTTCATCATCATCCAGGAAAGTGGCGAAATTGGACTGAGCACAGATTGGGTAATTGTACGGGCGCTGATAACCACGCAGTTGAGCGCCCCACAAACCGAACATCATCATCATCATCACTTATTATGGACTATGTTTTTCTGACTTATTCTACATCGTCAGAGAGCTGCTCAATATGAGGTCTGTGAACGGACTACGTATTTCATCTGATCTATACAACAATAAACAAACACCTAGTGTCGCAGTCGAACATCAGCGACCAATTTGTCCGTAACCAAAGTTGTTTCCTGTGACGTGATCTGTCACCTGTAGACATTTGATACAAAAAATGAAATACCGTATTCAACGTCGTAACGCAACAAGCGGGACAGGCAGCGTTTTCCTGCACATTGTGTCTGCGAATGATATCATGAGGAAAATTAATAAATAGTACGAAAACAAGTACCCAGCAATCGTCTCTTTGCTTTTACAATTGGAGAGCACGAACAGACGCAAATGAAGATGCAGAAGGAAAACCACAGTCCCCTTAGCTTGGCGCTACTTCCACTCAAGGGCCGTAGTAGGGCAGGTCGCAGCCAGCTTTCCACCGCTAATGAGGCTGGAATCATTCCACGGACGGCAAACACCAGGTGGAGACGGAGGCCTCCGCGGTGTCCTTATTACGCTGGGTAGTCTACGTTGTTAGGCGCTCTGCGGTTAAAACTACGCGCTTTCTATTCTTTATTATGATAGTAGCTCTAAATATTCTTCTATTCTTCGGAAATACAGCTACGTACAGGTCTGTAATCGCTGAGAATGTTTCTGAAAGTCTCCAAAAAGCAATCCTGCAGCGATTATAGTCAACTTTCGTGTTTTTAATTCATTAACAGTCTTTATGGCTTCTTTCTTAGCAACAAAGAACATTTATAGCCTCTAAAGAGAATTTCCTGTTTAATGGCTGTATAATAAAGGAACTTAATTGCACATTTTTCTCACATCTTTAATATCGTTTTTCTTTATAAGACACCTTAAACCTACAACAGCAGAAGTTTTACTAAGAATCAATAGGTCCCTTCAGTTTCCTTAAAGACGAATTGGGTGGTTACCTTTACCCTTCAACGAATCCTCTAGAAACTGAAATCAACAGTGGTGCCTCCAAAATTTAATATTCCTTGAATTGGCTATTAAACCGGAAAATCTTTAGTGTGAACAGTTGAAGGTCGAAACGATCAGATCTTCTAAAATTTCTCCAGAGCTGACAATTCTAGCAAAGCTTAGAATGTGATTAAAAATAACACTGTGATTAAGAAAACACTTACTTAATTTAGTAGTTGTATTGACTTCTGAGTGGTGGTCTCAAGTTTTGTTGCAGTCAGTGCCTGTGTTACTAGAATGTTCCACTAGCAACACCGTAGCTTCATCGCAAAAAAGTTGTCCTGTTTTAGCATACTTATATTCTTACAACAAAGGCATGTGAGAATTTCAAAATACCGCAGGTAATTGCTTTCTATCAGCCAGTGGTCATATACAGACTTAATAATGAAAAGAAGGAACAAAGAATCATTGTATATTCTTTAACATCTACGAAGTAACCATCTATGTAACGATAAAAAAGGATAATACCATACTTAAAGAAACATTCTGCAAATAGTTTTTGTTTCATTGTGAACCGAACTGAAGAGAGTAGTAGACACAGTTCGAGATTTTGTTTCCAGAGGTAAGTTCTCTCTTTATCTATTGACAAATGAGTATATTCGTGAAATAAATATCCTACCTCGCCATGTTTGATTCTAAGATTCATTGAATTAATATTACACAATTTATAAACAATTATGAAAAATTTTAAAAACACCTTTTTTTAATTTCAGTATTTTTCAACAGAGGGAAGACGGATGATGTGATGGGGGAGTTTTTCATAGGCTCATTATGGTATGCATACATTAAACAAGGAAATTATTGAACAAGGCTCTGAGCACTACGGGACTTAACATCTATGGTCATCAGTCCACTAGAACTTAGAACTACTTAAACCTAACTAACCTAAGGACAGCACACAACACCCAGCCATCACGAGGCAGAGAAAATCCCTGACCCCGCCGGGAATCGAACCCGGGAACCCGTGAGTGGGAAGCGAGAACGCTACCGCACGACCACGAGATGCGGGCAATTATTGAACAGAAGTAATAATTGAGTTCGCTAAAGCAGTGTAGAAAAGAGCAGAGAAGGGTAAAATATAATGATTACTACACACTGTCACCTGTATTGGAGGTGATCTCGGAATCTCAACACGGTTGCTCTTCTTATTACAGAAGTTTATTCGCCGAGATCTTACAAAAATATAGAATGATTACTAGTTTCAGAGAGATTAAATCGCCATCTACAGATCATTTCAACAGAAAAAAAAATTAGTGGACCAATCTATTTCGGGGGCTGTTCATATTTATTGGAAACAATTTACAGAGACGATATTCCATAGTAGCGTGTATCATCATACAATAAGAGAACAAAGGTGCGAACAGTGCACAATAGCTATAAATAAAATGCATAAGACATGATAACATTTTATACACGTCTTATATACAGTATTTTATTTGTAGCTGTTGTGCACTCTTCACACAGCTATTATCTTATTGTCTGACGAGAGACTGTACTATGGAATGTGGTCTCTATAAGTTATGTCCATTTAGGGTGAACAGTCGACGAAATTGACTGGCCTTGGAATTAATAATTTCTGTAGAAATGATCTGAGGATGAGAATTTACTTTCGCTGAAACTAGTAATTATTGTGTGTTTTTGTGCGATACGGGCGCATAAGCTTCTGTAACAAGAAGCTCAACCGTATTTATAAGAAAATAGTTAGTAGCACTTATATTAGTTAGTAAAAACGAGTACAAGGCGCACATTGGCGCTTAGGTGGCGCTGCATTTGTCACGAAGCGTAACTGCTACAGAATCAGTTCTTCGAAGCATACTGCAGTGGATAGGACGACACTGCAGCCAGATACGGCAGCTGGCCGTCTCGCCTAGCGACATGTCAGGAATCGAGTGCAGCGAACGTCAGCCGTGCAGTTCATCGTAGACGTTGAAATATTCGTAAACGGAGTGCTCGTTTCACTAGTTCAGTCCTCCTTCTTTAAACAGAAATCTTGATTTCTTCTAAAGTCTCTATGCGTCTACCTTTTGCATTTACATGTAAGATTTTAACTGCTCTTCAACAGTGTTACTGCTATGATTCTCCTTTGTAAAATTTGCCTCAAAGGCCGGTTTCATCCTTAGTTTGGAGTGTACGTTAATCGATTTTTCTACTCATCTGAGTTATATGTATCTACCACAGTGGTGTCATAACACTTTATAAAGTCTATAACGTTATTTTTTTAATTTTTTTAGTACAACCCAAAAATACATTAAGACGAGATAGTTTTATTTCGCTGCCGCATTAAGGCGAAGAGTACAAGCAGAGAGAAGAAAAGACACCGAGACGTCTAAGAACATTCGTTTTATGACTGGTAATAGAGAAACCATATCTTTATCTTTTGGGTACATAAAAGGAATAATATCTATTTGATCTTATGTTATTCTTTCGTTGGATGCTGCCCAGATAAAATGTGAGTTTCACGTACCGTTCTTTTAAATGAATTATAACCCATTTCAAGATTAATAATGTCACAAAGCTTATTCAAAACTTGATGAGAGAAATAATCAGGAAATGTTATATGTGCTCGTCTTTAAAACGGAATTGATTCGTTTTGTATGTTAATTTGAGAGCCATTTGGCTCCAGTTTATTCACTACCATAAAATTGGGTCTCCAGAATCAAGAGACGAAGTCTGAATATTATGCTAAACGAGATTTTCATGTAACGAACACTGTTTAATGATCACGCCCGGAAATTATTAAATGCGTCGATTCAACAAAGATCATGAGTCTAGCTGACATTTTCTAATGCCACAAAGGCTGAATGAAAACCCCATTGATATTTAAAGCATCTCATTTGAAGGAGGAATTTCCGCTACAGTCATTGCACTTAGACCAGTAGTGAAGGTAGAGATCAATTTTATTCTTTTTCATCAATATTGTCTGTCCATTCTGTTATAACTTATAATTAAAGAAGCGCGGGAATTACTGGTTGCACGCTGTATTCAAAATACCGAACGTTCTTACTTGTTCCCTTCCTTCGTTAATTTGTCTCATACTTGTGTTTTAGTTTTATTTGTCGTTCTAAAAGCAATATTTGTATTATTTTCATTTGTCTTCCTGAATGTTTTTTACATTATTCCTAAAAAGACCTGTTCGATTTTATCCTACTTAGATATTTCATGATTTTTTTTTGTTCAGATGGAGTTAGTGAAGAGTTGCCCTGATTCGATAATAAAGTAGTTATTCTCAGTAAAAGAAACTTAATGCATCGACGAAGTATAAGTGATTTTGAGTTCGCTCACATCTAGACAGCAAACGTATTCTAATAGCACGAATTACTGAACACATTATATACCGTATGCACAGCCACTGATTGGAAATACAAGTAAAAAGATAATTAAAATGCGCTGCGATTGAAAAAAGAAATGAGACATGGTCTGAAATTACGCAACAAGAAGAAAACTTTGTTTTATATCATTGATGGTAGTGCAGTGGTCTACATTTGTCTGTCTTATGCTAATATGGTCAACTTGGTCTATTTTAATGGCTTCATGTAATGGTTTATCAATGCAGGGGCGGTTAATGCTGCAGTTGTCTTCCGATGATGTCCCATATGTGCTCGATTGGAGACAGTTACGGTGATCGAGCAGGCCAATGTAACATGTCGACACTGTAGAGTATGTTTGGTTACACTAGTGGTATGAGTGTGAGTGTTAACCTATTGGAAAACATTCCCTGGAACGCTCTTGATGGTTCAAATTGCTCTAAGCACTATGGGACTTAACATCTGAGGTCATCAGTCCCCTAGACTTAGAACTTCTTAAACCTAACTAACCTAAGGACATCACACACATCCATACGCGAGGCAGGATTCGAACCTGCGACCGTAGCTGCAGCGCGGTTCCGGCCTGAAGTGCCTAAAACCGCTCGGTCACAGCTGCCGGCTCGCTGTTGATGAGTGGTAGCACAACAGGTCGTATCACCAGACTGACATGCATATTTTCAGTCAAAGTGCGTGGGGCAAACACAAGAGTGCTCCTGGTGTCATCAGAAATCGCACCCCAGAGCATAGTTCCAGGTGTAGGTGCTCTGGTCTAGCACGCAGGCAGATTGCCTATAGGCCCTCAACTGGCTTCCTGCTAGCCAACACGATACCGACGTTGGGACGAGGCAGAACCAGCCTTCATCAGAAAACACAACAAATATTTATCCTGCCCTCCAACGAGCCCTCGCTTGACACAACTTAAGTCACAAGTAGTGGTGGTTTTGGGTCAGTGATTTGCTCGCTACAGCGAGTCTGGCCTGGAGCTGTTATTGAAGTAACCAATTTGTAACAGCTTCGCATTCTTTGTGCCATTGTGGTGACAACAGCTGCTAAAACCGAAGCTACACATACAGTACCATGCGTCAGAGCCATAGGCCGAACACGACGGTCGTCCCTCTCAGTAGTGGCACATGGCCGACCGGAGCCCGACCATCTTCGACCGTACCTTCTCATGATCACCGCTGCCAACATTCACATAGAGTGGCTGCATTACTGCCAGTATCGTATATGCAACATCCAGCTTCTCGCATCCCTGTTACGCGACCTCGTTCAAACTCAGTAATGTGTTGTTAATACAATCTTTGTCGCCATAAAGACATGTTACCGTCACATCCAATCTCTAAGGTAACTACCGCTCAGGACCGTTTGAAGCAAACCTGATTTGCATCCTCATAATGGGACTATTAACGCCGCTATAATTCGACTGTTGAGAAATTAGGACAGACGCGCTTACCAAGTTTAGTTTATCTCGCAGAATTCCTTCTCAGTGTTACAGCTTTTTTTTTCCGTGAGTGCATATAGAGAGCTGCGTAACACAGACTCGCGTGGAGAGGTTCATCAAACTAGTCTTTAGACCGACGACTACAACAACGTAAAACGCGAGAATTACTTTTCCTATGGCTTAGTTTTTTGATAATGGCAGTACGTATGGTGTGATTATGATTTCTCAAGAGCTGTTTTCGACATTTGATAATTTTAACTGTTATACAACTAATTTTTCTATGGTCGAGACTTCAGAGTAAGGATATATCTGCATCAACGAAAAATTAGTGTTGTAAGGATGATTCAGACCGGTGCAAGGGAGTGAAGCGTCTGGCGGCCGATGATGCATGGCTGGTAGCGAGGTGCTTCTCACACAAGCGAGATAAAACAGGGCGTAACCCTGGCGATATAATGCTTGCGCTGCACGCGAAGGTGGAGCCCAACTGAATTAAGAAATGTCTTGTAAATTCATGGCAAAATAATAGGTACAAGTAGAGTAGACGGAGCGGAAAGTCTCTATGGCGGAATGGAACAGAGAAATTCTCTTACAAAGGGAGGGTCTGACATGTGTGTCACAGATTTTGATCAACTTTTGCTAGGACTTTCTATATTGAAAATAAGGAGGCATGTGTTTCAGATTTTTGCTAGACACGCCTTAGTTTTAAAAAAAATAGAGGCCAAAGTTGATGACTGAAAATCGTATTTTCAGTGTCATGCATCGTATGATTGTAAAAAAAAAATATTTATTCGCGTAATATAGGATACCAAGTTAATAATGTTCGAGCTATCAAGCTGTAGTTTCTGTACCCGTCTTTCTCCGCGTCTAGTAGAGCGAGGTCGGCGGCCGAGCAATCGTGGCATTACACTACCCAACCGCTGGTCTGTCTTTGATTTATGGTCGTGATTTTTTCAAATCAAATGGCTCCAAGCACTATGGAACTTAACATCTGAGGTCATCAGTCCCCTAGACTTAGAACTACTTAAACCTAACTAACCTAAGGACATCACACACATCCATGCCCGAGGCAGGGT
Organism: Schistocerca cancellata; assembly: GCF_023864275.1. Lineage (NCBI taxonomy): Eukaryota > Metazoa > Arthropoda > Insecta > Orthoptera > Acrididae > Schistocerca > Schistocerca cancellata. The sequence continues at coordinate 318,928,794 of NC_064630.1, read as the reverse complement.
TCGAACCTGCGACCGTATCAGCAGCACGGTTCCGGACTGAATTCTCTAGAACCGCTCTGCCACAGCAGCCAGCGTGATTTTTTTGATTTTTGTTCTTGTATCTGATAATATTCTGATAATCGCAATACTTTTCTTTCGCTTTTTTTAAGTAAAACATCGTGGGGTATTATTAATAATCAAATAAATACAGATAATGTATTTAACGTTATTTATATCGTGATACATGATACGAAAACTCACCTGAAGTACATCATTGCGTAATTCTAACTGGTCGTCTGTTCATGAGCGTTATCTCAATCAGTGAAGTGAAACTTGTCGTAACAAAAGGCAAAATACACTCCTGGAAATTGAAATAAGAACACCGTGAATTCATTGTCCCAGGAAGGGGAAACTTTATTGACACATTCCTGGGGTCAGATACATCACATGATCACACTGACAGAACCACAGGCACATAGACACAGGCAACAGAGCATGCAAAATGTCGGCACTAGTACAGTGTATATCCACCTTTCGCAGCAATGCAGGCTGCTATTCTCCCATGGAGACGATCGTAGAGATGCTGGATGTAGTCCTGTGGAACGGCTTGCCATGCCATTTCCACCTGGCGCCTCAGTTGGACCAGCGTTCCTGCTGGACGTGCAGACCGCGTGAGACGACGCTTCATCCAGTCCCGAACATGCTCAATGGGGGGCAGATCCGGAGATCTTGCTGGCCAGGGTAGTTGACTTACACCTTCTAGAGCACGTTGGGTGGCACGGGATACATGCGGACGTGCATTGTCCTGTTGGAACAGCAAGTTCCCTTGCCGGTCTAGGAATGGTAGAACGATGGGTTCGATGACGGTTTGGATGTACCGTGCACTATTCAGTGTCCCCTCGACGATCACCAGTGGTGTACGGCCAGTGTAGGAGATCGCTCCCCACACCATGATGCCGGGTGTTGGCCCTGTGTACCTCGGTCGTATGCAGTCCTGATTGTGGCGCTCACCTGCACGGCGCCAAACACGCATACGACCATCATTGGCACCAAGGCAGAAGCGACTCTCATCGCTGAAGACGACACGTCTCCATTCGTCCCTCCATTCACGCCTGTCGCGACACCACTGGAGGCGGGCTGCACGATGTTGGAGCGTGAGCGGAAGACGGCCTAACGGTGTGCGGGACCGTAGCCCAGCTTCATGGAGACGGTTGCGAATGGTCCTCGCCGATACCCCAGGAGCAACAGTGTCCCTAATTTGCTGGGAAGTGGCGGTGCGGTCCCCTACGGCACTGCGTAGGATCCTACGGTCTTGGCGTGCATCAGTGCGTCGCTGCTGTCCGGTCCCAGGTCGACGGGCACGTGCACCTTCCGCCGACCATTGGCGACAACATCGATGTACTGTGGAGACCTCACGCCCCACGTGTTGAGCAATTCGGCGGTACGTCCACCCAGCCTCCCGCATGCCCACTATACGCCCTCGCTCAAAGTCCGTCAACTGCACATACGGTTCACGTCCACGCTGTCGCGACATGCTACCAGTGTTAAAGACTGCGATGAGCTCCGTATGCCACGGCAAACTGGCTGACACTGACGGCGGCGGTGCACAAATGCTGCGCAGCTAGCGCCATTCGACGGCCAACACCGCGGTTCCTGGTGTGTACGCTGTGCCGTGCGTGTGATCATTGCTTGTACAGCCCTCTCGCAGTGTCCGGAGCAAGTATGGTGGGTCTGACACACCGGTGTCAATGTGTTCTTTTTTCCATTTCCAGGAGTGTATAAATATTTCTCTCACCATGCGCAACACATGAAGTAATCTTGACTCATGGATATGTTTTCCGGTACATTGTTCGCAGAGAACGTATCTGATTCACGATGTATAAAACGTTGTAGGAATTCATGCCACGTCAATTCAGGGTAATAACTCCAGCTTTCGACGGTTACCTCCAACGTCTTCGTCAGGAGCAACTAACTGTCAGAATTGCTGCTGTAGTGGCCTCGGCCGGAGTGGCCGTGCGGTTCTAGGCGCTACAGTCTGGAACCGAGCGACCACTATGGTCGCAGGTTCGATTACCGCCTCGGGCATGGATGTGTGTGATGTCCTTAGGTTATTTAGGTTTAATTAGTTCCAAGTTCTAGGCGACTGATGACCTCAGAAGTTAAGTCGCATAGTGCTCAGAGCCATTTTTGTAGTGGCCTAATATAGCCCACAGATGGATTCTGATTGGTCAGTAACTAAGCAGTGCTGTCGCAGATAGTGTCAACGCCTGCGCTGGTAGCGCCACCGCTCCCGTCGTAGCGTAAACATTGTGACAATATCTCTGGCTCTTCTCAGCATCGAGAGCTCGCTTCCATGTACCGCTAAGATTACATCCGATGTCACGTTTGAAGTTCTTATCAGACGTTTTTAGCTCTACAGCCTCTTTAATTAAAGAATACCAGTATGTAGAAGCCGAAAGAACGGCTACGGGTCGTGTGATATGAAAACAGCGTTCTCCAAGAAAAAGGATTGTGAAAATGTTGAACTTTAACATGATGAGCCACCAACCGTATTCCTTTCTTTATGCGGCGCTACATGCAGCAAAACAAATTCCTGGAAAGACGAGATACAAGTCTGTTTTCCAATTTCCCTGACGGCGGATATAATCTTAAAGTGCATGGAAGTGAGCTCTCGATGCAGAGAAGAGCCAGAGATATTCGGCGCAATATTTACGCTACGATGGGAGCGGCAGATATTGACACCATCTGCGACCAACCCATCAGAAGGCGCCTGTGGGTTACATAACGCCACCACAGGAGCAGTTTTGGCAGTCAGTTGCTTCTGAAGAAAACGACTGAGGTAATTGTCGAAACTGAAGGTATTACCTGAACTGAAGCGGCAAGAACTGCGAGAATGTTTTATACAATAGCGCCGTTACGAAAGATTTCGTTCTCACGTATGATTCGCGTTGCTAAACGCAGACCTATCGGATATCAGTCTGCATGCTTACTGAGCGTATGAAAGCATAATTGGAATGACAGGGTCGGAGAACTGGCTATGGACCAAATCACGAATTTTGATAGCATCCACCACATTTTTTAATTTCGTCTTCTGCTTTGATGACACATAAATTTGATTTCGTGCTATGAAATTCCTTGCCTCTCGGAAAAAGTGAACGTCACACGGTTGATGAAGAAGGGTACATTCCGGTGGCATCATTTCCACTGTGCAGGTCGGTTGAACATCATCATCTAGGAAAGCACTATCGCTGCGCGTCATGTTCTTTTGCCCACGCCATGTAGCGAAGATGAGACAAAATTTATTTTGCTGCGCAAAAGGCTTAACAACGTGCTCCAAATACGATTGATACCGTTGGGAGTTCAACTATCTCGATTTTCAGCACGTGACAAAAGCGTTCCCAAATTCCCCCTGGAAAGCTTCAACTTCTTGACAGATCAGTGAACCCAATTTTCCATTGTATTCTTGCAAACACAAGAACAACATCGTCAGCAGCTTTTCAGATACACTGCCGGCATTCTACGCATTGTACTAGTGTGTAGCTTTATTCACGCTACCAACTGCAACAAACGTTTTCTTTTACATCTACATTTATACTCCGCAAGCCACCCAAAGGTGTTTTGTTTCTCCACGACGTGTCAACCTGCGTTTTATATTGCCACACAACGCAAATGTCGATGTTCTAAGTTCTGTCAGCTGGTCACCTTGTCCTCTTCTCGTACTCTTTCTGATGTTATTGCGGGCGGACATTTTTTGTTTTGTGTTTAGATAGTGCTTCCTAAATGTCACTGAACGGTCCAGCGAGACCTCAGATATTTTGGTCTATGACAGTGCTCCAGCTCATTGCCTTTCCGTACGACTTTTAAGGAAAGATGAGAAAGTAAGTCTGCCGTGCGCTTCCAAGGGAACCATTTCGGCATTTGCCTGAAGCGACCTAAAAAAATAACGGAAATCCTGTATCAGGATGACCAGTCGAGCGTTTGAACCATCGTTCTCCCGAATGCGAGTCCAGTATGCTAACCACTGCACCATCTCGTTCGGTTTTAGTGTTTTTAATCTGTTTATAATTATTATTATATGCCTCTAGTTGCCCTACAATGTATCTGTATTTCCTTTGTATGCATTAATTTTATATATTTATTCTGTTTATTCTCTTTTTGCCCTATTTTGGATACAAAACTTTTGATATGAACAAATAAATATTAACACAATATTCTAATCCAGTTTGGTCGGTGTTTGTGGCAAACGCTCGGTCAAAGGTCGCAGATCAAAGCTTTTATGTGCCGTTAGAAGAGTTCGGGAGCTTTAAGTGCTTTTTCAGTCGTTGTGACTTTTTTCTTGAAAACATATTGGGTGACATGGCGTGGGCGTAATCTGTGTCTGGCACTGAACCTCTCTGCCCATGATGATGATGATGTCATGAACAGAAAACCACTCTGCTCTGATTCATACTGCATACTTGCTGCTAGCGCCCCTTGCTGTTGTTACGTGTCCCACACGTTCTCTGGCTTCAACGAGTCTGTCCAATGTCTATTTATCGATAGTATTTAATTTTAAAATTTATCGAGTCTGGATTTTCCGTTTTGGATATCTTCTTCCTACCTCTTCAATAGTCCTTTCTCCTTAATCTTGAAGTTGCTCCTTTGGTCTGCAGTGTTTTCAGACTCGAATTAGCATGTCGTATCGCCACAGTAACTGCAATTATTTTTAAATCGAATGATACCTGTTCCCACGCCTTACATCTTTTTAATTGTGTTTGGTACGCTGAATCTTCATCTTCTCGTTCAAATTTCACAGGCGATGACGTTGATGCACTTGAATTGTTGACGATGTTGGCAATTTAGACAAAACCTGCAACAGTTTCAGTTTCATTTTCCTGGACAACCTCTTCGACTTCTACAAAAGTTATTTCCCGATACACAATCCAGAATTGCAAAACCGTTAATATAACTTCATTCAGAAGGCGATACGCCCACGGCTGGCAAGGCAAAGCCATCCTCTCGAAATAAATCGTGAAAACGTGTATGGCGTCAGCGGATTCTTGTTTCCTATCTTCACTAATTTTATTAGATGGTGCTAAGAGTGTACTGACTGAACCAACGTGGTGTGTGGTCGCCTGCTCTTCTCGGATGAGAGCAGATACCGTATGAGTGGTGAATCTGGATATACCTTGGTATGGCGAAACGTGGGAACACTTAATGCACCCAGGAATATTGTCAAACGTGGGCCATGGGCATACTAACCCCAAAAACTTTGAACACGGTTCACTCACCGGCCAGTGTAGCGGATCCTTCCCCATATGCGTCGTTTTTAGGGTAGCATTCCACCCTGACCATTTTTGAGGATGATAACGTGCGACCTCGCAGAACATTGTAGGTGGAGGAGCTCTAGGAACAAGAGGATATTCGGCGGAAAGGACTGGCCTCATCGTTCCCCTACAAAATCCCATCTAGAACGTGTGGGATGCCTTTGGGAGACATATTGCAGCACTTTCACATGCATCAACGGCCGTCCAGCAGCAGTCAGTTGCGCTGGTGGAGAAACGGGACTCCCAACCACAGGAACACAGGGACACAGGAACACCTTGCAGTCCTTATGGCCAACATGGAAGCACGTTGCAGAACATGCACTGTTGCTCGTGGTGATCAGACACCCTATTATGGACAATGCCCCGCAGTTTGTAGTGTCCAGTTAACCGTTATAAGTCACTGTGACTTCTGTGTAATTATTGTCTTTGAATAACTTTTGTTCGTCTCATTGCGGATTTCTTTCAGTATATATATATATATATATATATATATATATATATATATATATATATATATATATATATATACTATTAAACCGGGTGATGCTGAGGGAATTAGATTAGGAAATGAGACATTTACAGATGTATATGAGTTTTGCTATTCGGGGAGCAAAATAACTGATGAAGGTCGAAGTGGAGAGGATATAAAATGTAGACTGGCAATGGCAAGGAAAGTGTTTATGAAGAAAAGAAATTTGTTAACATCGATTATAGATTTAACTTCCAAATGGCTCTGAGCACTATGGGATTTAACTTCTGAAGTCATCAGTCCCCTAGAACTTAGAACTCCTTAAACCTAACTAACCTAAGGACATGACACACATCCATGCCCGAGGCAGGATTCGAACCCGCGAGCGTAGCTGTCACGCGGTTCCACACTGAAGCGCCTTTAACCGCACGGCCACACCGCCCGGCGGTCACCAGTTTAGTATTGGAGGACAGCGTGGAGGGTAAAACTCGTAGAGGAAGACCAAGAAATGAGTACAAGAAGCAGATTCAGAAGGATGTAGGTTGCAGTAGGTACTGGGAGATGAAGAAGCTTGCACAGGATAGAGTAGCATGGAGAGCTGCATCAAACCAGTCTGTGGATTGAAAACCACAACAACAACATATACTATACTGACGAATTTGACTCTGATATTGTTCAGTATGACATAACAAACAACAGTGAGAACAACATAAAATAATAACCACCACAAATATAAGAAACGAAAAAGAAAATCGCTGTGTGTGACAGACGATCGCAGAAGAGAGCAAGCCAAGTGAAGTTGAAGACCGGTGCAAGCAGCAGGTCTTGTGCTGGTGTGGTGAAGGTTTGGCACCGCAGGTAATTCATACCGCTGTAGGTCTCCAGAGAGTGGCCGAATGCTTGTCCTAACTCCCACTGCTTCCTATGTAGTTGTCAATCCTAAAGAAATTTTGAACAAAATGTAGTTGGAGCTCTGAAATGTCTTAAATCTTTATGAAAGAAATTAGAATTAATTTTGGCTCACACCACTTCTGATCCCAACGGAGAAATTGTTAAAGACTTAAATGCGGGCCGAGCGGCTCTAGGCGCTACAGTCTGAAACCGCGCGACCGCCACGGTCGCAGGTTCGAATCCTGCCTCGGGCATGGATGTGTGTGATGTCCTTAGGTTATTTAGGTGTAAGTAGTTCTAAGTTTTAGGGGACTAATGACCTCAGAAGTTGTCCCATAGTGCTCAGAGCCACTTAAATGCGATGCAAAGCGCTGGAAACAAATGCCTTGCAGAGAACACGTTTAAGTAACTCGAATTAGAGAACCTAAAACCTTAACGAAGATGGACAGTATCTTACAAGTAGTACTGTACATCTCTCAGTTCTCAGTCGCGTCACTAAGTGAAAACAACGCCTGTTGTCCAAAATTTACAAATTCCATGAAGTTGTGTTCTCTGAATTTTCATTGTCAGTTCGTTTATTACGAGGCTGCTGAAGTGAGCCTGACTTTTCTGGATTTCCTGAGTTTTTCTTGCTTCTATCAGAATATGGAGTCTGCGAGAATAATGCATAGTTCCTTTCGACAGTGGCTGTGGTTTTCGGCCGTTTTTCTATTTACATACATGCAGTTAAAACTGTTCCTCATTTCTTGTTGTTTAGTTTCTTTCTTTGTACTGAACTTTATCTGCTTATTTTGTATTCTTACTACTTCCAAGCAAGGGAAGTTTTTCGGTGTTTGTGTAATTAGTTGTCGCATTACTTAATAGTTTGGGGACAAAGCACTCCACTATATTGGAAACCGTTATTCTATTGTACCACGGTATGGAGAATTTTAAAGCCATGAGCATGCGTTGTTGATATCTGAATTTTGTGGCTCAGAAAACGAGAAATAATAATTTAGCGGTTAGACAGGGAATAAAAACTACTTACAAGTAGATAAATAATTATTTTGTGGTTCGAGAGTGAACAGAAACCAAGTGCTAATTCGAAATATATTTTACATAGATATTTTGCCAATGTTCCCAGAATTCCATTAATTTACGAACCAATTCAGTATAAACCAAAATTAAAACGTTAATTTTTGTCTCTAATTAAACTCATTCCACGAAAATTTACATTAAGAGGCACTCGAGGACTGCGGGGGCCACAAGTTTAGTGGCATTTCACTGAATACACTTGATTAACCCGTCAAGAACAACATCATAGTCATTCTCATAAACATTATGCTTCATTAAGCTTAACTTTGTGCGTATGAAATCTAAGGTCGTGATTGTATCCATAAATGGCAGTAGTTGTCCCTAGCCTAGCCGAGATTACGCTGCGCTTATCTACAGTGCTGAATCATCCCCAGTAACTATTATATTACACAAGAGCATATGTGCCCCAACATATTTTTAATGGAAGAGCTCGATCAAAACAAATATTAGTTGTCGTTTGTAACTGTTACTAATTATTTTCTCTATCACAAACATCAGGGCATGAAGACACTTGCCTTCCTATCGGGCTCAAATAGCGTTAAACGTGAGACAATTCATAATATTCGGTAATGTCTCGTAAATTTAATGGCGATGGCCATGAAGAACTTGGGTATTACTTTAGTTTATGACTTGGGCATGGTACGTAATAGATCTGCCGACAGCGGCACAAAAAATATCCAAGTAGCAAAGACCGAACGACTTAATTTATCAGTGATTAATGGCACATCAACTCTATCATGGATTGAAAGAAGACATAAAGTAAGTCACTTCTTGAAGTAGGACAATAATACTTCTGGCCGCTAAAGGCTACATTGTCACTGAGTCTAAGCTCATTAAATACAAACTTTATAGGAGTCAAAGTCCCATAGGACGTTCAGAGTTACAGTTCAACCTGCATGAAAAAGAGCCTGTTGGCAGGAAAATTGTCGAAGTCCATCTGGTAACCGTTTGAAAGTAAATAGGCATAATTTACCAGTCTGCCATGACGACAGAGTCCCCATCTTCTTAAGCAAGGAGGCCACGAACGACACCTGGTCCAGGAAACTCACTCGGAGCACACTGGCCCAAGTACTGCACTAAATACCGCTTGATGCTAGAATACAGCTGCGCCTGTCTTTGATCGCGTGCCTTGCAGAAGAGAATAGGCCCGTGCGGCCTGAGTTCCTTAAGCCGTCGGCACACGGACCGTGTTGTCGAACGTTAACGTTGAGCGTGCCAAGTTCAACGTGCTGCAGAACGCTCAGGAACGATGCGACTTGTGCATACGGTACGTGGGCCCCAACGTGGTATACGCGATCGCAACGCACTCCAGCGGCAGTTGAGGGATGTTTCTAGTTCGTAAATCACACTGTTTACTCAACGGGCGCGCGTAAAATTCCCACATTAGCGCTGCTAAAACGCACATTTCCTCCATCGTCCACGAAAAGGAAAGTACCATGTCCAATCAGTAAGGACAGAGGTTTATAAAAGTTCCATTACAAACAGTGCGGTACAAATTTGGAATACTTCTGCGCATAACATAAACATTATTTCATCATTCCCACATTTTAGTCAGTCTTACTTGATCAGTGTTCCTAGCCAGTAGCAGAATCTTTGCAACACGTGAATTACGAAGCGAAAAGAAAAAGGAGCAAAATCAGAACACAATAAAAACGCGAATGTTAGGAAAAAGATTTGGAAGTGGCAAGACACGAACCACCGCCCCATCAAAATAATCTGTGAGGCAGAGACGCTTTTTTTTTTTCCCCTCTTGTTCGTTGTGCTTGGTGGCTGCGGACGTCGCAAGACATCCTGTTCAAGTTCGGTGGTTGATCCTTCCGCTCAGTTTTTTTATTACAGAGATCAACTGGCTCTCTGACCGAACACGCTGAGCTACCGTGCCGGCTAAACGCTAGGCACTACGCTACAGCAACAACATACTGTAAATGTCTAATCATAGTATCTTAGCTCGTGCAGGAAACCTTAATCGTAGATATGTTACTAATTAAAGTTTAATTATAACAAATTGTACCAAAAAAAATGCCTTTTGGGTAGATCTTCAGTGTGTCGCTAGCTTCAAATAGCCTACTCTCATAATACGCAAGTTACAATAATTCTTTTACCACGAATATGATGTTTCTCATTATTTTATTGGAACGAATCACCCAGTTAACAACGGTTTTTTTAGTGATTCTCAATTTGCTGTTGCTCAGAAACGGCATATATACATATAGGCTTGAAATGAATGCCAATATGGCGCCTCACAAGTAGGTGGCGTTGTGCCATCTCATTGGTCAACGCTCAGACGCACGCTCAGAATATCTGGCATGCCAGATATTGCTCTGCACGTTCGGAAAGACTCCCGAACGTGCTATTCCACGCTATGACGTCAGAAACTCGGCACGCTCAACACACAACGTTCGGATGCACGGTCCGTGTGCCGACGGCTTTAGCGGCGCTTAGGTCGCCTCTTGTTGGAAGTTCGGAGCGTGGCCGTCTATTGTTTGGAAAATTGTCCCATATATGTTAGGAATTTCAGAGCCCTGTATAGCATCCCCCCCCCCCCCCTTCCTGCTGAAGGAAGCAGATGGTAAAAATTCATGTCGAAGTTCCTGGAGCAGCCAGGATCCGCACTGGCGGATTTCCTGGGGAAATGATTTCCACATCCATTGGTGTCGGTGCTGACGTGGTCTGTGAAGCTGCTACAGGCCTCTTCGGTGAGCTGGCCACCAGCAGCGGCTTAGATAGCATGGTAGTGTCTGGGGTGGAGACAGTGGGTGGCTCCGTCTTTAGAACACAAGAAAGTGGTAGTTTCTCGGCATCGAGAGAAGGACCCCAGTGAGGCCTTAATTGGTTGACATGTTAGCGGCACAGTGCGCCGTTCTTAAGCATTACCTCGGCCATGGCCCAGCGTAGTAATTTGTAAATTACTCCTAGAACAACTGTTGGTGTCCATTTATAAAAATAAGGGCTCACACTGGCTTTTTAAGTGCAAAATGGCAGCTGACAGACCACCGAGTAGAGAGGTTGAGAACTGTGAGGTGAACTATAGAAAGTTTGGTTCAACGAGATCAGCTGTGAAGTTTGTCAGCAGGGGAAAAGCCGTATTGTTAGGTTGATCTGAAGGATTCCGTAAAAAGGGAAAGAGCCTCGTCCAGAGGTGGGGGAAGGTGAAGTTTAGACATTTGGGTTCTGAAAGTACGCACGAAACGTTCTGCTACTACATTTGAGGTAAGTTGGAAGGATGCTGTACGAACTAGGGCGATGCCATTTTTGTCACAAAAAGCAGAGAACTCTTCAGATGTAAACTGTTGACCAAATCCTTCAAGAAGTCCTTCAATGGAAAAGATGTGAGATAATGTTTGAATACTGTTTAACCTTTCCAGCCCAGGGGATCCATTTGGACAAATTACAGTTTTTAGATATTTCTGCAGTATCCCACTGATTTCACATGGCACCATTGCGCTCCACTGTGGGAATTACATCACTAGATGGCAGCACCAATAGGCAAATGAGTACTGTGTCCACACTGATCCTTTAGATAAAAAAATGCCCAAATTAAATAAAAATTGAAATCATGTTTAATGTGTTTCTGGAAGAATTTACAAGTCAAAAATAATGTTTTAATCTTTTTATAATGCAACCTACATCCTTCTGTAGGTTGCATTATAAAAAGATTAAAACATTATTTTTGACTTGATGTAGGTTGCAGTAGGTACTGGGAGATGAAGAAGCTTGCACAGCATAGAGTAGCATGGAGAGCTGCATTAAACCAGTCTCTGGACTGAAGACCACAACAATCACAACATTATGCAACATAACATTTGGGAAAAAAGGGTTCAATGAAAGTTCCGCCAATTAAATGCATAATCAGTCAAATGGCAAAAGTTCCATTTAAGCAGTAATATATGACTATGGTCCCAAAATATGGAAAGATTATCAAGGTTTGAATAGTTTCTTCTGTTAGTGTAGCAGACACGTGGGGAACATGTGGGAACACACTGCCCGCATTTATTACAATGAGCCAAATGTGGCGTAAGAAAGATCCCACATAATACTAGTAAAGCCTGGACCAAGGACTGGATAAGCCTGGCCAAGGGAAGAAATGACATAGAGGGGCGGCAGGTGGTGCAAGGATAGCGTTTTAGTAATAGCAGTGTCCATGCTACGTCAGTAGACATGGTAGAGCGCCAGACGTCTAGTGAGCATCATGCCTCATTGGCTGACATGGAGAAGGGATAAAATGCGCTGCTGGAGAGAAGCAGGAATGACTACCCGCATGCAGCCGTTTTATTCTTAGAGCAGCAGGTTGCACGTTGTTCACAGCTCATTCCAATCATGCCAATAGGCCTGGACCTCTAGCTGTTGGATATGTTTGGGATCTGGTGGCGAACAATGGCACACAATGGTGGAGGATCTCACTAAGGACTGGGACATCTGCGAGGCGCCTGGAGTCCATTGAGAGGTTAGCCATGGCTTGTTCCGCAGTGATTTCCAGGTGGATATACACTTCAGGATCCTTGTCGAACACCAGGTCCTGGCAGGGAAGAATATCAATGTTCCATATTGTGTGGTAGAGCGATATGGAATATGAGAATTATAACTGGACAGGAACAGGGCCTACCGCCGTAAGTGGCATGTGGTTTACGTGAAAGCTGATTTACACACTTTGACCCTCTGTCCGGATTTCCTAAAATACGTGCACTTTGCTCGCTCATAATGGCGTTGGTGTCACTGATGACCACTAAAATACTGACTGCAGGAAGGAAGCAGTTTTCTCGCGCCAGGGTACCGTGACTTTCCCTGAAGATTGTAAGCTAGATGGAGCAGGTGTCTCCAATTAGGTTTGACGACGACATGTTATCTGATTTTGGTGTTCATGTAGGGCAGCCAGGATTGTTCGAATGCCCTGTTGATGGGAATATGAGTTTCTAGGGATGGATACTTGAGTTTCAAGAGATCGGTTCAAAGACCTTGGGCTTACTGCATTGAAAACAGTAGCTGCAGGATAAACCCTGTAGGCCGGCAATCCATTCTCTTTGTCACTATGAGAACGAACTCTTTCGCAACGGAACTGATATGTACAACATTCTCTGTTTTCTTGCCGCGTGGCCGTGCAGTTCTAGGCGCTTCAGTCTGGAACCTCGTGACCGCTACGGTCGCAGGTTCGAATACTGCCTCGGGCATTGATGTGTGTGATGTCCTTAGGTAAGTTAGGTTTAATTAGTTCTAAGTTCTAGGCGACTCATGACCTCAGAAGTTAAGTCGCATAGTGCTCAGAGCCATTTTTTTCTTGCCGACCAATCAGAAGCCGTCCTACCAATCAGAAGCCGTCCACGGGTTAAAAAGGCCACCATTACAGCAGTGAAGACAGTCAGTTGCTCCTGGGGATGACGATGAAGGCTATCGTCGAAAGCTCGACATTTTATCCCGTATTGACGCGGAAAGAAAACCGAGAATGTTTTGCACTCTCTATGACTGACCATGACAACTGAAAAACTTTAGGCGTGCTGCCACCATATGCACTTGAGAATGAAAGTATTCAAGTAAAACACTCTTCAGCTTGTCGTACAAAAGGTCATGTGACAACTCTTCCGATTTAGTTGTTGTAATAGGTGATAAAGGTCTGGGCACAAGTATGAGAAAAACAAAGCGTGCCGCTGGTGGTCACCTGAGCTGCTGTGAACCAAGAAATACTGCTCTGTGCTTGCAACATAATTGTAATTTTCTCGTGTTTAGACCTTCCTGTTGAAAGGCTGGAAAACTGGTGGCATCAACCGGATATCCTTACCTGTGGAGCCGGTCTTGGAGAGGCGGTAGGATATTTCCAGTGGCGATGTGGAGATGGCCGCCAGATACTCGATCAGGAGTTTATGGGTGCAATGCATTGTGACAACGCCAACAGCTGACAACTTACAATTCCACAAGAAAAACAATACTCATCTAGCTATCCTACCGAGTGTGACATATCGTTATGATGTTAATATAAGGAGCGATATGGTTCAGATTTATATCTTCATCATAAATCGCAGACTTCGCGTCACACCAGTATGAACTACCATCATTCGTTTTCTTTTACAAACTGTCCCAAAGTATTTAGACTAATTCATAATTTAAATATGGCCCCTCACGGAACCCTCGATCGAAAATGCTTGCGCCAGAGTCGTTGCACAAGTGCACGGAAAAATGCCATTTACGAAATGTGTAATACAGTTCGGAAATGCAAACTCATTCGGAGGTTAATAACCAAGTCTCCAGCTAACCTACAGCTGCAGAACGCTTACGTAAACGCGAAAAGCATCTTCTAAAGACCTGGCGAAGTAGCCGAATTGTTAGCAGCTATGTGACAAAAATCTAAAACATTACGACAAGCAAACATACTGGTGCTGGACATACAAAAGGAATGAAGAAAGATTCCTTGATAATACAGTGGCACAGAAAAACAGCTTGTCTTAAAAACACGCCAGTTCATATAGATTTAGTTCTATCAGGACGCACAGAGCAAACTGAATTGATGACTGTAAACCAGCTGTCGTGAATATAAACAGTGGCGATAATCAGATGACACGGAAGGATAGCAGTAATTGTTTTTTTATTAGTTGTGAAGTATGTTTGGAATTCATTGTATTTCACGTAGCAAATGGCAATAAAAAGAATGTCATCATAAAACTCCATTAATTGAATTGTACACTTTTGTTTTGTGCAGTTCGTCAAAGAACAGAAACCACTATGAAAAGCAAATGGTATTTACGCATTAACACTTTGCTCTGCTTATATTTCAACTTTAAGATTCACTATGTTTTATAGTAGATAATTTATAGGTTTTCTTGTAGTTACTGGAAAGTATAAAACTTCTTTACATTGGCTGTCATTCGGTCGTAAATTGTTACATTTGTGAAATAACTTTGCGACATGGAGGCGTCTTTCTATGGTTTCGATTTGAGTAACGCTATTTACAATGAAGACAGGAAATAGCAATCATCCGCGTCTATATTTTTCGTGTGGTGTTTAGGCAAACATGTTATCGGTTTACAGAATTTTGCAATATATTCTTCTCCAATTTACAGTTTAATTATCAAAAAGGAATCGATTTTCCACTAAGCCGTCGTTCCGTCTTCGAGAGCGTAGAATTGTAGGTACATTTCTTGGAAGTGTAAAATATGTCGACCAGTTAGAGCCAGTGCCCGTATGGTTCTTTAAAAAAAAATAGAAAAGCCTCTTTCCTTCCGCACTGCACTCCTTCCCAAACCGAATCCATGTTGCTTCTCTACGTCATCGTCGTCGACTATACGATAAAGTCTAAAGTTGAATCTTCCCTTCCTTATAGAATCAGCCAGTGAGGAAAATAGAATGTTATCACGGTGAAATATCACCTGTTTGGGAAACGAATCCATATAACAGAAACCTAGAAAATTCTGAAATTTGGAACAACTTGTTGCTGTCGATGTGGTTTGATGTAGCTCTCCATGCTAGTCTACCCTGTTCATGCCTCCTCGACTCTGAATAACTACTGACATTTATTTGAAGCCACACACACGTTTCCCACATTATTGAATCGACTTTTCCTTGATGCCTCAGCATGTGTCTTATCAATCGATTCCTTTTGTAAGTGAAGTTGTGCCACAAATTTCTTCTCTCCCCAGTTCGATTCAGTGGCTCTTCAGTTATCTGTCTACCCGTCTCATCTTCAGAATTCTTGTTTGACATCGCACTTAAAATGCTTCCATTTTCTTCTTGTCTTAACTGTTTCGACAAATAACTTGAGAAACGATTTAAATTTATATTAGAAGTTGACAATTTTCTCTTTTTCAGAAATGCTTTTCTTGCTATTGCCATTGTGCATTTTATATCCTTTCTACTTCGGCCGTCACCTGTTATTTTGCTGCTGAAAAAAGCTAATTTGTTATATTACTTTTAGCGTCTCATTTTCTAATCTAATTCCGTTCAGCATTGCTTGATTTAAGTCAAATACCTTCTATTACATGTTCGATGTTCATCTTACAATCTTTTTTCAAGACCCTTTCCATTCCGTTCAGCTGTCCCTTTACGTCCTTTGCCTTCTCTGATACAACTACAAAGTCATCGTAAATCTTCAAATGTTTGTTTCTTCTGCGTTTCCAAATTTCTCCTCCTCGTTTTCCTTTGATACATGCTCAACGTACAAAATGCATGATATCAGTGATGGCCTGCAACTTCTAGTAACAAACTGACAAAAAACACGAAAAATCGGTAGCTAAAGATGGCTTACTTTAATACCTCCACAAACGGGAAATACAATTTTCCGTACAGCTAAAGTTTCACTTTGGAATTTCTTTAAAGATGTGTTTTTTACATTTGTATTTATTATATTTTTTATTTCTTGCTCTAGTACATAATATTTGTTGTGTCACGGTCTTTACGTAAAACAAGGCCTCGTAAACAGGCAACGGAAACAGAGCATTTTGCGGGTTTACTGTCGGCCTGGTAACGATGTGAGCGCTCCGTTATTTTTCGCGAGGCAGCAGTGCGTTTTTCTGCGGAAGCTTTAGTCATCCTGCCTGCAATTTCGCGAAGACTGGTACGGGCATGTTGCCAGGAATTCTCTCATTTCTGGCTTGTGTAGCTGCGCCAGTTTTCCTGCAATGGAGACTGCCCTCAAAAGTTCGTACAAGTAGATGTTTGGCTGCTACGCAACTCGGATACGAGGAAGTAGATTTCGGGAAGTTCGAAAGTAATTAACATTTCGATTCATGTTCAGTGTAGACTACTACATTCTTCGAATTTGACGAGAAACAAGATACTGTCTAGTAATAAATCAGGGAGAGACTCACCTCTCGTTTTGTCGTTTTGGGGTAAAATGTGGTAAAATTCTGTACCAAATCAGTTAAAAGAACTTTCAATCAACCCAAATTACTTTAAGCAGAAGCATTTTGTTCAAACGTTACAAAAAATGTTAATACCTTTCCAACAATTGTAGATCGTTTTTCGTAGAGGATAAGGAAACATACAGTAAAAGACGAAAGTGATAAACTGTTAAGACTGAAATGTTTATGTCAATCTGTAATTTTCTACTAGCCAGGGCTGTGCGAGAAACCTAAGATAATATAAATTTTTTTGTAAACCGATCTTTACCATAAGTATAAGCAATCATAAACGATGTGCACTGATCACACCGCATCGCATACAGAAACGATTAATTGCTTTTGTATGCTTGGGAAGTCCTAACTCAAGCAATACCAAGGCGTTTAGCATAACGTGCATTGTCATGGGAGGGGCGTACTTTATGCCCACTATAAAAAAGGTTAAAAAATCAAATTTCATTTTTGTTGCTAAATTATATAAACAAAATACCTTTCAAAGAGGTATTGACGTGGAACTATGGCCCAGAACCTGAAAATACCTTTTAGCACTTTCTTAGCAATATCAAAGCCGTTTCAATAACGTGTTTTACCGACCTAATTCAAATTTGTCTCATTTTTGTTGAATTTTTCTCTCAACGTAACTTTTAAAGAGATTCTGATGTGTAAGCAAGGCCCTGACACTGAAAATACTCAACAGTCAGTGGCAAAGTGACATCTACTACGTTATTTTTGGGTAAATTTTACGTTAAAAATGTAAAACATTCAAGGAATCTGGTGGGAGAAAAGTGGCTAGATTACAACATTTTCAAAAGATGGGCATAAAACACCCCTATTCCCCATTGGTATTGCGAAGGTAAAGCGGCCTCTATCAGAATCATTCATTTGTGTTCAGTGTTACAATATACATTTATACGCCACGCGTGGTCTAAGGGCGCCGTATCACGGTTCGCGCGGCTTTCCCCGCCGGAGATTCGAGTCCTCCCTCGGGAATGGCTGTGTGTGTCGTCCTTAGTGTTAGTTTAAGTTATATTAAGTAGTGTGTAAGCCTAGGGACCGATGACCTCAGCAGTTTGGTCCCATAGCAACTTACTACTAATTTCCAATTTTACATTTATACGAAAATGTTTAGTAAGGGGAAAATGTAACCCGTATGTGGCAACATAACAAACAAACCTAGTGGTGTCCCTATCGTTGACAAGTCTGCGAAATGTGACTTGTTCTTGTAACTGACTTATTTAAACGACATTTGGAGTTAAGCACCTTACTCCAAAGTAAGTGAATGAACCAGAAGTACCATGAAAACTGAGGGTGGCAAATTAAAGTGACACAATTGTGCTATCCGTTTTCTGTAAACTGATTCGTAGTACGAAAAAGCCTTAACGCGAACAGCAGATTTTCAATGAAATGCTCTATTTGGTATTTTTCGTGTACGCCGGCGCAGTAGCTCAGCGTGTCGGTTCAGGGAACTGGCCATTCTCTGTAATTAAAAAAAAAAAAAAAAAAAAAAAAAAAAAACTGGGTAAAGTATTCACCGATGGAATTTGAAATGAACGGGCTTGCCGCAATGGTAACACCGATTCTCATCAGATCACTGAAGTTAAGCGCTGTCGGGCTTGGCCAGTCCTCGCATGAGTGACTATTCGGGCCTGCCTGCCGAGCGGTCTTGGCGAGTGGCTAGAACTCAGTCCTTATGAGGTCAATTGAGGAGGTACTTGAGGCTCACGAAGACTGACAACGGCCGAGAGAGCGATGTACAAGCCCCTCCATATCCTCATCCAGTTACGACTGTGACTGAGGAAAACACGGCATTCGGTCGGTACCTCTGGGCTTTCCGAGGCCTGTTCGGACGGAATTAGTTTTATGCGACATCCACACAGAACTGTTAACGAAAAATGCCGAAGAAACAGATAGATAAGACCGAAAAGAGAAGCGGTGAGCGCTCCAAGGAGACGACCCGGGTTCATTTCTAGGTCTGGCACGCATTTTCCTTGTTGGTAAAACCGGAACGGCATCCACTCAGCCTCGTGAGGGTGGTTGGGGAATTACTTGAGAGAGTCTGGAAATGCTACAACGGTTGGGAGAGCGGTTTGCTGCCAAGTCCCTCCGTACCGTACCCAAATGACGCCATTTGGGAGATGACAACATGGCAGCTAGCATCATCGCATTGCTTTCAGGACTTGATAGCGGTATTACTGGACCACGCGATGCAGAACAAATAGCGACTTCAGAGTTCACCTGCACCTACTTCTTTCGTTCTTTCAGTGTCAGCTCCGACCAAGTTGTTTCGTTCTTGGTTTTTTTTCTGCCGGTTCAACCATCCAATCCTGCATTTTCGCGACTAAAAGTATTTCTCTTCAGTGTATCAAATGGAAAGTCGGGTGATGTACAATATGTACAAGAACCAAGAGGAAACAATAAGATTGGAAGCCAAAGAACGGTGTACTCGGATTAAAAAGGGAGTAACGGGGATGCAGTGTTTCATCTTTACTATTCTATCTATAAATCGTAGAACCAACGGATATAAAACGAGGGTTCAAGAGAGGGGTTAAAATTCGGGACGAAGTGATAAATTTGGGACGAAGTGATATCAATGACAAGATTCGGTGATGAGATGGTAACTTAGTGAATATGAAGAAGAATTACAAGATCTTTTGGATGAAATGAACAGTGAAAGGAGTACAAAATACGGATTGAGAGCAAATATGCAAGAGACAAAGGTAATGAGATGTAGTAGAAACGAGAATAGCGAGACATTTAACATCAAATTTGGTGATAATGAAGCAGACAAATTTAAGGAATTTTCCTACCTTGCAAGCAAAGTTATCCGTGATGAACGAAAGAAGAGGGGCTTAAAAAGCAGACTAGCATAGGGAAAGAGGGCATTCTTGGTCACGACAAGTCTACTGGTATCAAACATTGGCCTTTGAGGTAGAAATTCCTGAGAATCTACGTTTGGAGCACAGAATTTTACGGTAGTTGATCATGGACATTGGGAAAACTGGAACAGTAGATAATTGAAGCGTTTGAGATGTAGTACTGCAGCAAAAAGTTTAAAATTAGATAAGGAATCAGGCGGTTCTACATAGACTAGACGAAGGAGGGAACATATGGAAACCACTGACAAGACGAAGTGATAGAGATCAGGGAGTAACCGCCACGGTACTAGAGGGAACTGTAGAGGGTAAAAACTGTAGGGGAAGACAAAGATTTGAATATGTCAAACACATAATTGAGGACCGAGGTTGCAAGTGATACTCTGAGATGAATAGGTTGGCGCAGGAGAGAATTAGCGGCAGACCGCATCAAACCAGTCAAAACACTGATGATTCAAAAATGATTCAAAAAAATAAAGTGAAATAAAAAAGTGTGTTATCCCTGTTGCCTTCAGCTCTCCAGTTATTCTTTCGTTGTTCCATACACATAGAACTCTACAACCTGTCAAATTAAGAATTTCAGCCTACATTATAACGCATCGTAATAAATGTTGGTACACTTTTCAGTATGTTTATTTGCTCTTAGTCTACGTGTTCCTTCTTCCGTATGATTTGAACTTGACATTTTCCCTATGGCTTTTCGTTCTCTCTCTTGGTTTTCTTCAGTGTGTTTCCTACTGTTTAAAATGTTTCATCCCCATAAAGTCACTGTGGTTTCATTATTGTGTTGTAGTGTACCAATGTTGTCTATTTATTTCATATACAGGGTGATTCATGAAGATATCCATATATTTTAATGTGTTATTCTACAGGTAAAACTAAAGAAAAAAGTTCATATAAACATAGGTCCGCAATTCTTTAGTTACAGAGTTATGTCTAATAAAACATTTGGCCTGAAATTTTGTCTGAAATTTAGCAACTTCGCTACTATGAAGCCATCGCAAAACTGTACGAGGTTAAAGTAACGCACGATTTACATTTATTTTGTTGTTATTGCTCTGGTGGATCTAATAAAACATGTCCCAGACGTTTATCTGCATTAGTTATACCACACCACAAATTTATGCTAAATCGCTGCTGCAAATTGCGTTGCACTATTGCATGTGGGTTTGCTACAGACCATACGTGCTCGTTATGTAAATTGTTTACACCCTCTCGAGTAAACAGCCTCATCAGTAAATAAAATGTAGTTGTTTAACTGCCGGATAGTTCAAATGGCAATAAGCACTATGGGACTAAACATCTGTGCTCATCAGTCCCCTAGAGTTTGATCTACTTAAACCTAACTAACCTAAGGACATTACACACATCCATGCCCGAGGCGGATTCAAACCAGCAACCGTAGTAGCAGCGCGGTTCTGGACTGAAGCGCCTAGAACCGCTCGGCCACAGCGGCCAGCGCTGATTAGCATTTAACCAGTTGCACAACTCCAAGCGAAGGGCAAGTATCCCGTACGTAAATGATGCAATTTTTGTTTATGGCAGGGATACAGATTATTGCTCTTCAGTGTACGCCATTGTGAAATGCCTAATCGTTGAGAGATACGTCATGTACTGGTATCCGGGCAACGTTGAACAGCATCCATAATCGTCTTTCCGTATCGAGCGCTCGTACTGATTATGAACGCTAGTAGAGAACCTGTCTCCCGTAACATTCTAAATACTCCACTAATGGTTCCTGCATTCGGAATCCTCCTCGTTGGATAACTTACACGATATTTGTTAACTGCCGGCCGCAGTGACCGAGCGGTTCTAGGCACTTCATTCCGGAACCGTGTGGCTGCTACGGCCACAGGTTCGAATCCTGCTTCGGGCATGAATGTGTGTGACGTCCGTGGGTTAGTTAGGTTCAAGTAGTTGGACTGATGACCACAGATGTTAAATCTCATAATGCTTAGCGCCATTTGAATCATTTGTTAACTGCAGCCGTGGCTCAAAATGTTCAAATGTGTGTGAAATCTTATGGGACTTAACTGCTAAGGTCATCAGTCCCTAAGCTTGCACACTACTTAACCTAAATTATCCTAAGGACAACCTTGTCCGAGGGAGGACTCGAACCTCCGCCGGGACCAGCCGTCAGCCGTAGCATTACCATCACATTTGCCGTAAATAAACCCCATATCGGCGCCTTCCTCTGTCGTAAATTTGGAAGGTATCCCTATTTCATAAATAATATACATGCAAACTACAACAGTTACTATGTGGTTTCACTTCAATACATCGTTGTTATTATGTTCTTTCATTGAGCAATACAGAAATCGTTTCAATGTTAGGAAACGACTGAAACAATTCACTGCATTCTTAATGGAAAGTAAACAAATGTACCTATATAATAATCTTTGCTTCTCAGGATGCTCTAGAAAACTACTGCAGATACACGTCTCGGACATGTTTTATTAGATTCACCAGACCAGTAACAACGAAATAAATGGAAATCGTGCTTTACTTTAACCTCGTACAGTTTTGCGATGGCTTCATATTAGCGAAGCTGCTAAACTTCAGGCAAAATCTTTTAGTAGCCGTAATCCTGTAACCAAACATTTTCCGTCCTATGTTTATATCAACTATTTTCCTTAGTTTTACTTGTAGAATGACATATTAAAATATTTGCATATCTTCGTGAACCACCCTGTATACTGCTTCGCTTATTATATTCTACAACTGGCGCTGTTCCCACAAATCACACAATATGGGAAAACCATTATGATTGGAAATCAGTACTGTAAGCAAATGAGAACATGGTCCGTTTTAGGCTATATACAACGGTTGGATAAAAAGTAGTGGCAACTGTGATACAGTTCATTCCGGACATTCGCCGTATTACGTGCGCTCACTATAATCGTCCCATATCTTGAAACTTCCCCTTTGAAAATTAAGAATGACTGTGCTGGTAAACTTATTTGCTTTTCAAGCAGCTGAGCAAAACTGGACGTACTCAGACATTTCTCTTTTTACTCATTCTGATCATCACTAAACCGACATATAATATTTTTTAGCGCAACCTAATCTGACTTTCAATAATCCCTACAAAAGATTGGCCCTGACTAACAATAACCTATACCTTTCATGAATCACTTACAAAAATCTTCGTTCCTCGAACTACTGCAATACAGCGAGCGCCGATACTGCAAGCTAAATAAAAGATTCTAACTACTGAAGGCACTAACTACTTATAGACATCGTTAGCAAATGAATGATTTTGATAGAGAACAAACAATGTATTTACCTTAATAGTGTTCAAAAGTCTGGCATCTCTCTCTCCACACTGCCGCGTGATGACTGGGTGCTGTGTTCTGTCCTTAGGTTAGTTAGGTTTAAGTAGTTCTAAGTTCTAGGGGACTGATGACCATAGATGTTAAGTCCCATAGTGCTCAGAGCCATTTGAATCTCTCTCCACATCCACCACTGGTGGCGGCTCACCTCCAACTGCACAAAGCTACGCGCATTTCACATCCAACAGCCCAACACTACACAAGCGAATATTCCAACAATGAGTCCAACCAGCCACAGACTGCACACAGGACAGTCAGCGATTTTCATACAGGGCACCACGTGGCGTTACCAAAATAAAACTTAAACACCGTACTTACAGTCTCAGTCACCTTTCTTCACACAAACGAAAGGCGTTATACGCCGTCAGCGCGTCCTTATTTGTCGACGTAATGTATGCCCTACATAAATTGTTATCAATCACGTGCTTGAAAATGGCGCGTTGTCAAAATGAGCTAATTGCACAATGTAAACAAAGAACATTAATATACCACTATTGTGAAAAGAATAATCGCTACTCACCATATAGCAGAGATGCTGAGTCGCAGATAGGCACAACAAAAACCCTGTCAGAAAGTGAGCTTTTGGATACCAATGCCTTCGTCGAAAACAGACAACATACATACAAACTCACGCAAAGGAAACTCACACACACACGTAATCATAGTTTCTGGCTGTTGAGGCCATATGCAGTCTACAACGGACCATGCTTCCATTAGTAAAAAATTTAGATGCTATGGATCCAAACAGAAACAAAATTTTGTTACTGGAAGCATCAGTAATAATGATGCTGGAGCCAATCCTGAAGATGTGTTCATATAGACTCGTAAGTGACGTGACAGCTCGCGATAAGCAATAAGACTGGGTTCGGCTTAAGTCTCGCATCAAAATTTCAGTTTTGAGTACTTATCGATCGTTATATTTGAAGGTAATATCTTTTCCGATCTTTAGTGTAACAATGAAGGAATGAGGAACGTAGGAGTTCAATAGATCGCAGTGCACTTCACGCGGAAACAGTGTAATCTTTCATAATTAGGCGGTTAAACAGTGTTGAAATGTGGTGGGGAAGGGGGGGGGCGGTATCGCTGACGGATCTGTGGCACTCGTATCGGGAGCGAGCGTGACCGGTTTGTTTGGGTGCGTCGCTAGGCAACGCGGTGCGCGGGGCTCTCGGATTGGCTAGCTCGCCGGCGGCGTTGAGGCCATTGGCGGGCGCGTCGCGTGCACCATTGTCTAGTCGATAGCGGCCCTCAGCAGCCGAGCCCTCCCGCTATCAGCAGCGTGCCAGATGCTCGGAACGTCTTCACGCGAAACAGCCGCATAGCCCTGCGGCATTTACATGGCCGCGCAGCACTTACTTGGGCCATTAAATCTAGCGTCCGACCACCAAAGCCCTAATTAACGACAAGTTCCAGCACGTTATCTAACGGCCGGGGAAACTTTTATTGCTCAACTAATTTGCATTCTTGTACCCACATCCCTCGAATACTATCGCAGCGATCATGGTTTCGAAGTACAAGGTTAACAACAATCGTGATAGGCAAATCCTATGTAGTGTTTGTTTCTATCTTTTTATCGTAATCATACTCATATACACAACCACGAATATGCTTTGCCTTCTCTACACCAAAGGTTAGGAAACCTCGATAAGTAATCTTTGATTTATAATTAGACTCCTGGCTGCACAGGTTGTGATGCATACGAAGTGATAAGTAGGTCGCTCACACTTTACGCTTTGGTTAAATTGGTTTTTACGTTTCCGTACCTCAATCAGTAAAAACGTCCATCTGTCTGTCTGCCCGATTGCCAAGAATACTTTTCCTTGAAATTATGTCACGTACTAAGGTCCATGGTCCCTAGGTAGTGTAAAAGATTTAAGCTTTGAAACGTCCCCTTAGAAAAATTTATGAATTACTGTGCTGATAAACCTCTTACGTTATTTGATTTTCAAACAGCTGAGCAGAACTGAACGTACTCAGACATTTCGCTCTTTACTTATTCTGATCAACACTAAACTGACACTGACACACAATATTTTTAGCGCAACGCAATCTGACTTTCAATAATCCCTACAATATATATATATATATATATATATATATATATATATAGTTCATGATATCCAGTACTACAAATTTACTCTTTCTGATGGACACACGTCCAGATCGTCCGCTCTCAAAATTCTGCCATCTCTCTCCCCACATCCACCACTGCTGGCGGCTCACATCCAACTGCGCGACGCTACGCGCTGTTCACCTCCAACTGCCCAACACTACAATAGCAAATATTCCAACAATGCAAACCAGCGACAGACATCGCACGAAACAGTCAGTGATTTTCATATAGAACGCTACGTGGCGTTACCATCTTACAGCTTCTACGTCATTGCAATCAAAATGTACGGCCCTTTATGTCACAAATTTTGACACTCGCTAACTCACTCTTCAAAACTTCTAGGGAATTTCCCGTTGACATATAATCACGAAATGTGGCCAGAAGCAATGTCTCGCCGCACAAATGAAGTAAAAAAATTCGAAAATTGTTAATTTTTTAATACACCACTTGGAAGAAATTGTCGTTTTTTTATCCGTCTGTTCGTCCCTCTATTAAAACCTCTTATTCTCAGGAACGTGTGGCGTATTTGGTTCACTTTTTTTCTAAAGTCTACAGTCCCTTGGCGGTGTGGGACACTTCAGCCTCTAAATCAATGCAAACAAAAGATACGGACTCATGTCACACAATTTAATACTCATAGTCTCACTCATCATAAACTACACGGTACTTCCAGTTCACCTAGAATCATGAAATTAGGCAAGAAGAAAGGTTTCACAGTACAGTGAGAGGAAACACATCCGAAAGTTGTTAAATTATAAATACACTACGTGATCAAAACTTTCCAGACACCCCCAAAAAATAACGATTTTCATATTAGGTGCATTGTGCTGCCATATATTGCCAGGTACTTCATATCAGCGACCTCAGCAATCGCCGGCCAAAGTGGCCGAGCCGTGCTATGCGCTACAGTCTGGAACCGAGTGACCGCTACGGTCGCTGGTTCGAATCCTGCCTCGGGCATGGATGTATGTGATGTCCTTAGGTTAGTTAGGTTTAAGTAGTTCTAAGTTCCAGGGGACTGATGACCTCAGAAGTTAAGTCCCATAGTGCTCAGAGCCATTTGAACCATTTTTTGAATCTCAGTAGTCATTAGACATTCTGAGATAGCAGGATGGGGCGCTCCGCGGAACTCACAGATTTCGAACGTGGTCAGGTGATTGGGTGTCACTGGAGTCATACATCCGTACGTGACATTTCCACACTCGTAAACATCCCTAGGTCCACTGTTTCCGATGTGATAGTGAACTGGAAACGTGAAGGGACACGTACAGCACAAAAGCGTACAGTCCGACCTCGTCTGTTGACTGTCAGAGACCGCCGACAGTTGAAGAGGGTCGTAATGTGTGATAGGCAGACATCCATCGAGACTATCACACAAGAATTCCAAACTGCATCAGGATCCACTGAAAGTACTATGACAGTTAGGCGGGAGGTGAAAAAACTTAAATATCATGGTCGAGAGGCTGCTCATAAGCCACACATCACGCCGGTAGATGCCAAACGACGCCCCGCTTGGTGTAAGAAGCGAAAACATTGGACGACTGAAAAGTGGAAAAATGTTATGTGGAGTGACAAATCACGGTAAACAATGAGGCGATCCGATGGCAGTGTGTGGGTATGGCAAATGCCCGGGGAACGTCATCTGCCAGCATATGTCTTGCCACCAGCAAAATTCGGAAGCGGTGGTGTTATGGTGTGGTCCTTGTTTCATGGTATGGAGCTTGCACCCCTTGTTTGTTTTGCGTGGCACTATCACAGAACAGGCCTCCACTGATGTTTTAAGCACCTTCATGCTTCCCATTGTTGAGGAGCAATTCGGCGATGGCGATTGCATCTTTCATCTTTCAACACGATCGAGCACCTGTTAGTAATGCACGGTCTGTGGCGGAGTGGTTACACGGCAATAATATCCCTGTAATGGAATGGCCTGCACAGAGTCCTGACCTGAATCCTATAGAACACTTTTGAGATGTTCTGGAACGCCTCATAGACCGACGTCGATACCTCTCCCCAGTGCAGCACTCCGTGAACAATAGGCAGTCATTCCCCTAGAAACCTTCCAGCATCTGTTTGAACGTATGCCTGCGTGAGTGGAAGCTGTCATCAGTGCTATGGGTGGACCAACACCGTATTGAATTCCTGCATTACCGATGGAGGGCGCCACGAACTTGTGAGATATTTTCAGCCAGGTGTCCGGATACTTTTGATCACATAGTCTATATCACATAAAATAAGTTTTTGTCAATAGAATTTATATTGCGTTCATCAACTGTCAAAAGTATAATACAAAATTTTAATTCATGCAAACATAAAATGTCAGTCAAGTCAAAATTGAGTAAGTGAACAAAATATTTTGATATATCTCCTCTCTCTACATACTGAAAATGAAGTCAGCTACTCGCTGCTTTTTGTGTGTCCAGGCTAGTCTCAGTAACAATTGTAGAGATTGTTGTATGGTCTTGGAATTTCCGGGACCGATATATTGCCAATCTCAATAACGAAACACGCAAAAATTATCGAGATTCTCGATTCCCAGGATTGATGAAATATTTATATACACAACAAAGTTTGTCGCTCACTGCACAAAATTTCGAAATCTTTTGGTAATTTAAGTTGTATTTTTATCTTTTTTATAAGATTTTGAACAGATAATCAACTCTGTGCCCCTTCATCGGTGACTTCGATCTGGTGTAGAATTTTTAAATTTCATTATACTCACGTATTTTGCTACAATCTTCTAAAAACCTTTGAAAACCACTGTAGCTCTATTCGAAGTTTATACAAGACAAGGTTCAAAATTTTGTAAAAAGCCCATTTGACCAGACGAGGCATCTAAGAGCATATGATTTTACTTCGAAGGCACCCAGATCTCAGTAAATATACGTTAAATTTTAAAAAAAGTCAAAATCTTATGAGTAAGCGTCTGGAAACCGCATTAGCTGTTCACAATTCTTTATTCGGAGACTATGCACGATAAGGTTCAAAATGTTGTAAAAAGTCCATTTAGTTATGTGAGGCAGCTGAGAACGTATGACTATGGTGTGGGTATCCACAGCTTACTCAAT
Source organism: Schistocerca cancellata (assembly GCF_023864275.1). Lineage (NCBI taxonomy): Eukaryota > Metazoa > Arthropoda > Insecta > Orthoptera > Acrididae > Schistocerca > Schistocerca cancellata. The sequence continues at coordinate 318,900,873 of NC_064630.1, read as the reverse complement.
CTGTGTTAGTTTTTCTAATTGTGTTAAAATTTTCTTAAAAAACTTCTGGAAGGTGCATTAGCTTTTTTATAACCTTCGTCCCAAGATCATACTACTCAAAAAGATGTCTTCATCAAGAGAAACAAAACTGGTATTCTATCGATTGCAACGTGGAATGCTAGATCCCTGAGTTGGACAGGTAGGTTAGAAAATCTAAAAATGGAAATGGATGTAGTAGGAATTAGTGAATTTCGGCGGTAAAAGAGACAGGACTTCTGTTTAGTTGCGGGTAAGCTACTATGAATAGCATAGAGAACGCATTATTGCAGTCATCATAGACATGAAGCCCACGCCTGACACATTAGTACAAGTTTACATGCCAGCTAATTCCGTCGGTGATAAAGAACTTGAAGAATAGTGTGATAAGATAAAGGAAATCATTCAGATAAAGAAGACGAAAATTTTATTTTGATAGGGGACGGTAATTCGCTACTAGAAAAAGGAAGAGAAGGAGAAACAGTAGGTGAATATGAATTGGGGGAAAGGGATGAGAGAGGAAGCCGCCAGGTAGAATTTTCCACAGAAAATAATTTAATCTTCCTAACACATGGTTTAAGAAACAAAAACAGAAGGTTGTATACGTGGAAGACACATGGAGGCACCGGAAGTTTTCAGATTGATTATATATTGGTTAGACAGAGCTTTAGGAACCAGAATTTAAATTGGAAGCCGTTTCCAGGAGCAGATGTGATCTCTGACCACAATTTATTGGCTGTGAACTGTAGATTAAAAGTGAAGAAATTGGAAAAAGGTAGAAAATTGAGAATATAGGACCTGGATAAGTTGAAAAGAACCAGAAACTGTTGAGAGTTTCAGATGGAGCATTAGGCAATGGTTGACCAGAACAGGGGAAAGGAATGCAATAGAGGACGAATGGGTAGCTTTAACAGATGAAATAGTGAATGCAGCTGAGAACCAAATAAGTAAAAAGACAAGGCTTAGTAGAAATCCTTGCATAACGCAAGAGATATTGAATTTAAATGATGAAAGAAGAACATTCTAAAATGCAGCAAAAGAGGCAGGTGAAAGGGAATACAAACGTTTAAAAAATCATATTAATAAGAAGTGAAAAACTGCTAAGCAGGAACGGCTAGAGGACAACTGTAAGGACTTAGAAGCTTGTTTCATTAAGATCGATACCGCCTACAGGAAAATTAAAGAGGGTCTTGGGGAAAACAGAAGCCGCTGTATGAATATCAAGGGCTCAGATGCCAAACCAATCCTAAGCAAAGAAGGAAAAGGTGAAAGGTGGAAGGATTGTATGGAGTGTCTATACAAGGGAGATAAACTTGAAGGCAATATTATAGTAAGGGGAGTAGTTGTAGGTAAAGATGAGGTGGGAGATATGATACTGTGAGAAGCATTTGACCAATCACTGAAAGATCTAAGTCCAAACAAGGCCCCGGGAGTAGGTATTCCATCAGAACTACTGACAGCCTTGGGGGAACCAGTCATGACAAAACTCTTCCATCTGGAGCGCAAGATGTATGAGGCACGTGAAATACCCTTAAACTTCAAAAAGCGTGTAGTAATTCCAATTTCAAAGAAATCTGTTGTAGACAGGTGTGAAAATTATCGAAGTATCAGTTTAATAAGTCACTGTTTCTAAATACTAACGGGAATTGCTTACATACGAATGAAAAAACTGGTAGAAGCCGACCTTGTGGAAGACCAGTGTGAATTCCGGAGAAATGTAGAAAAACGTGAGGCAATACTGAAACTACGACTTACCTTAGAAGATAGAGTAAGGAAAGGCAAACCTACATTTGTAGCATTTGTACACTTTGAGAAAGGTTTTGAAAATGTTGACTGGGATACTCTCTTTGAAGGTAGCAGGGATAAAATGCAGGTAGTGAAGGGCTATTTACAACTTCTACAGAAACCAGACGGCATCTATAAGAGATGAGGGGCATGAGAGGGAGACAGTGGTTCAAAAGGGAGTGAGACAGGGTTGTAGCCTGTCCTCGATGTTATTCAGTGTGTACGTTGAACAAGCAGTAAAAGATACCAAAGAAAAATAAAGAAAAAACGAAGAATAGGAATTAAAGTTCAGAGAGAATAAATAAAAACTATAAGGCTTGTCGGTGACACTGTAATTCTGTCAGAGACAGCAATGTACTTGGAAGAGCAGTTGAAAGAAATGGACAGTGTCTTGAAAGAATGGTATAAGATGAACATCAACAAAAGCAAACAAGGATAAAGGAATGTACTCGAATTACATCATTTGATGCTAAGGGAATCAGATTAGGACACGGGACACTTAAAGTAGTAGATGAGTTTTGCTATTCGGCAGCAAAACAACTGATGATGGCCAAAGTAGTGAGAATATAAAATGTATTGGAAAGGAAAGCATTTCAGAAAAAGAGAAGTTTGTTAACATCGAATATAGATTTAAGTGTTAGGGAGTCTTTTGTGAAGGTATTTGTCTGTAGTGTAGCAATGTGTGGAAGTGGCTTAAGGACGATAAACAGTGTAGATAAATAGAGAACAGAAGCTTCCGAAATCTGGTGCTACAGAAGAATGCTGAAGATTTGATGGGTTGATCACGTAACTAACGAGAAAATATCTGAACAGAATTCGACAGACAATAAATTTGTGGCACAACTTGACCAAAAGAGGAGATCGGATGATAGGACATACAATGAGACATCAAGGGATCACCAGCTTAGTATTGGAGGGAAATGTGGGAGGTAACAATCGTAAAGGGAGACCAAGAGATGATTGTAGAAAGCAGATCCTGAAAGATGTAGGTTGAAGCATAGAGTAGCATGAAGAACTGCATAAAACCTGTTTTCGGACGGAAGACCACAACAATAACACAATCGAATCTTGGCGTAAAGTATTGCAAACAGCTAATATGATTTTCGGAAGCGTGTTTGGAAGGTTTTAATTAAATTAAAGAAAAAAACATATATAGATGAACTTTTGGGTACTTCCAAAGGCAGTTCGCTCCGTGAGGCCACATGATGCTGTTGGTTGCATATAGAGGAGTAGAAAACTGTAGCGATGTCTACAAAGACCTAGTGAACATCGACACTTCGTTAACGTTTTGGCAGTTCACCCTAAGTCTAAACAAATGTAAGGTATTACACATAAATAGGTGGAAAGTTCCACTTTTCCATGATTACGTCACAGACGAGCGATTTTTAGGAATGGCTACATCTATTAGATAAATGCATACAGAGTAATTTAAAGTGGAACGACCATATAAACTATTCGTAGGAGAAGCTTTTGCCACATTTAGATCCATCGCAACAATCCTCAGGAACTGCAGTCCTCTCACAAAGAAGGTCCCTTGCTAAACCTTCTATCGATCTACATATGAGTACTGTTTTTAGGTGTGGAAGCGATACCATATAGAACTAATACATGAAATAGAGAAGATCTGGATAAGACAAGCGCGTTTCATAATGGGTTCGGGTTAGCTAAACGTCAAAGCATCACGGATTTGCTGAATAAACTGTAGTGTTTAGATTAGATTAGATTAGATTAGATTAGATTGATATGTAGTGAGGAGGTCCTCCAGGATGTAGAAAATCTCAGAAAAACAACAATACATGACAAATATTAACAACTCAAACAAATAAGCTAATGTACCATTCCACAGGTCCCAAGTAGCATGGTCGTCATTTTTTAATGAACGCTATGTGAAAGAATCATTTTACAAATACTAATGCAACGAATTTAAAATAAAAAAGGTTTTTACTTATTTATAATGCAATAAACGTGTAATACAACTACTAAATACTTATTTACAATGAACACATTATTGCACTGAACTGGTGCAGAAGTTAGATTGTACTTACACACACACCAACACCCACCCACCCACCCACCCACCCCACACACACACACACACACACACACACACACACACACACACACTCTTATTTACAATGAACACATTACTGCACTGAAATTGTGCAGAAGTTATATTGTACTTACATATATACAAACACAAATCAGTTGGTTCTACAGAGAAATTCATCAATGGAGTAGAAGGAGTTGGCCACCAATAAATCCTTTAGGCTTCTCTTAAACTGAATTTCATTGGTTGTTAAGCTTTTTATGGCTGCTGGCAAGTTACTGAAAATGTGTGTTCCTGAATAATGCGCACCTTTTTGTACAAGACCAAGTGACTTTAAATCCTTGTGAAGATTATTCTTATTTCTAGTATTTGAATGAGCTGTTGGTTTGAAAAAAGTGATATATTTTTAATGACAAACTTCATTAAGGAATAAATATATTGGGAAGCAGTAGTTAGTATCTGTAGTTCCCTAAACAGGCTTCTGCAAGATGTTCTTGAGTTCACACCACATATAACTCTTACTGCACCTTTTTTTGCCTGGAAAACTTTAGCTTGGCTTGATGAATTGACTTAAATAATAATCCCATATGACATTATGGAATGAAAGTAAGCATAGTATGTCAGCTTTTTCGTTTTTATATCCCCTATGTCTGACACAATTCGCATTGCAAATAGAGATTTGTTAAGACGCTTCAGCAGTTCTGTGGTGTGCTCCTCCCAGTTGAACTTATTATCAAGCTGTAATCTCAAGAATTTAACACTGTCCACTTCTTCTATCTGTTTGTCATCGTATGTTAGGCATATACTCGTGGGACACCCCTTACAAGTTCTGAGCTGTATGTAGTTTGTTTTTTAAACGTTTAGTGACAAAGAATTGGCTAGGAACCAGTGATTAATGTTCACAAATATTTTATTAGCTGACCTCTCTATGACTACACTTGATTTTCTATTTATTGCAATGTTTGTATCATCGGCAAACAAAACGAACTTGGCTTCTGGTAATGTTACTAATGAAAGGTCATTGATATACACAAGAAAAAGTAAGGGCCCTAAAATGGAACCTTGTGGGACCCCACATGTAATTAGTTCCCAGTTGGATGATGCCTGATAGTGTCAGACACTATGAGAGGAACACGGTGCACCACTTTGCAATTTACTATTAAAATTGCGAGAGTATGCAGCCCCAGAAGAGTCAGTTAAACTATTCTTCCTTCTACATATATTTCGTGAAAAGAGCACGAAGGTAAAATTAGCTTCTCGCTGCTGGAACAGAGTAGGGGAGAGAGAGAGAGAGAGGGAGAGAGAGAGAGAGAGAGAGAGAGAGAGAGAGAGTAGTACACAAAGTACACTTCGCCACACACCGTATAGTGGCTTTCGGAGTATAGATGTAGATATAGATGTGAATAACGATTTCCAAAAAAAAGCATCGTGCTGTCTATTAGTCCCTTGCGAACGAATCGTGTGTAGCTGGTCCGGGGTGCAATGACCGCTTCGGAGGTGTAGGACGGAGTTCTCCTGTTTGTCAGTATGCCGATGGCCCTACGTTTTGCGCACTGGTGTTCGTAGGATTGGCAAGTGCTACGGGAGTCTGTCGGAGTTGAAAATGGCAGCAGCAAGACAGATGCTTTGAATGTGAACTCTTTGTTACTTGAATAAGCTACAGCAGTTATAGGTACGCACTCTCGTCCGACAGTGCCGCCCACAGTGGACCCTTCTTGATACGAGGGCCCCTCCGAAAGAAATGCACACTATTTTTGTAAAAATACAGTTTTCATTCTGCATTTGTGAAAGTTTTACAGTGTGTAGATACATCCTTCCCGCTTGTTTTCAAACTTAGTTCAACCTGTTCCTGTGAGTGGCGCCATCACAGTATGTCTTCAAGATGGCTGCTACACTCGACGTTCATTAGAAACCACGTGCTGTCATAGAGTTCCTGTGCTGTGAAAACGAGACAGTGGGAAACATCCACAAGATGTTGAAAAAGGTGTATGGAGATGCTGCTGTCGATCGCAGTACAGTTAGTCGGTGGGCAAGCAGGTTACGTGATGAAAGCGGGCACGGCGATATTGAGGATTGTCCTCGCAGCGGTAGGCCTCGTACTGCACACACTCCGGACAATGTGCAGATAGTTAACCTATTGGTGATTGCTGACAGACGCATCACAGTGAACGAATTGTCACGCTACGTTGGGATAGGGGAAAGAAGTGTTTGCAGAATACTGAAAGTGTTGGCGTTAAAAAAGGTTTGTGCCAGGATGTTGACAGTGGCTCACAAAGAAACAAGAAAAACGGTATGCAGCGAACTTTTGGAACAATACGAGAACGGTGGAGATCACTTTCTTGGAAGAATTGTGACAGGTGGTGAAACATGGTTCCATCATTTTTCACCAGAGACGAAGAGGCAATGAATGGAGTGGCATCGTGCAAATACACCCAAGAGAAAAAACATTCAAAACCACACCTTCTGCTGGAAAAGTTACGGCTACGGTGTTTTTCGATTCCGAAGAACTCTTGCTTGTGGAAATCATGCCAAGTGGAACCACCACAAATTCTGATGCATATGTGACGACACTGAAGAAACTTCAAGCTCGACTGAGTCGTGTTCGACCACATCGGCAAAAACAGGATGTTTTGCTGCTGCAGGACAATTTACGGCCACATGTCAGTCAAAAAACCACGGAAGCGATCACAAAACTCGGATGGACAACACTGAAACACCCGCCTTTCAGTCCTGATCTGGCTCCATGTGACTATCATCTCTTTGGGAAACTGAAAGACTCTCTTCGTGGAACAAGGTTTGAAGTTGATGACTCCCTTGTGCACGCTGCAAAACAGTGGCTCCAACAGGTTGCTCCAGAATTTTACCGTGCGGGTATACAGGCGCTGGTTCCAAGATGGCGTAAGGCAGTTGAGAGGGATGGAAATTATGTGGAGAAACGAAAATATTGTTCGTAAAGGATGTATCTACACACTTTAAAACTTTCAAGCATGTAGAATAAAAGATGGATGTTTAAAAAAAAAGTAGTATGCATTTCTTTTGCAGTGACCCTCGTATCCATGTCCCAGAGGTGTAGTCAGGCTTCAGACCATGGTGATGGAAAGCGGTGTCGTGAGGGCGGCGCAGCTGCTACCCAATAAACCCAAACGTTGGATCGTCGGCGATTCTGCGTCAGATGTGGCGGATGTATGTTTCTGCTATTTGCTGGAATGTTGGCGGCTATGTGACAGAGATCAGAAATGGAGCAAGTACGAGTCTAATGCTGAAGGCTGTATACTTCACAAATCAAGACGACGCTGTTACATCAGTGCCAACGCACTTCCTTCGCTCCCGCTGCTGTTTCGCGGGCATGACGAGTCTGAGAACGGTGGCGCTGCAGTAGCTTCACACTCGTCGTCTCTGTTTCTCTTACTGGTGCGGAAGTGTACTGCTTATTGTTAGAACGGAAGATGAGTACACTATCGCCGGCCGCGATGGCCGTGCGGTTCTGGGCGCTGCAGTCCGAAGCCGCGTGACTGCTACGGTCGCAGGTTCGAAGCCTGCCTCGGGCATGGATGTGTGTGATGTCTTTAGGTTAGTTAGGTTTAAGTAGTTCTAGGTTCTAGGGGACTGATGACCTAAGATGTTAAGTCCCATAGTGCTCAGAGCAATTTGAACCAAGTACACGATCTTGCTGCTGTGAAATAGCATTGACAAAGTGAATTCATCGATACTGTCGGCCTAACGAACATGTGTTTTGTGTGACTGTGGAGGGTATAAGACGAAAATAAATTGATTGAGTGTGCACAAATGCAGTAAGAGTGACGTCTGGAATACGTTTTATGGTTTAGTCGACGCCTCAGACGAAAAACATACAAATTTCCACCTCTGCAATTAGAAGACATTGTGCTGAATCAAATGAAAACTGGGTACACAGCGTTGTCACTGTTATATCCCTGCGACCTAAAATCGCACTACTTCTGTGTTCTTTTGGTCATACCGACTTACGTTTATGGCCTAATAGCGAGCTGTGTAGGTTAGCCTATCATTAGTTTCTGTCAATTTTTCGAAGAATATTATAAATTTATTTTAATAATTGATCACAATTTAAGGACTTCACTTCATCCCCATTTCATATTTTGTGGCTCTGTTGTTACAGACTTAGTAACGCATCGAAAGAGTGTGCTCATCAGTGTAGTTGTTAGACATTCACAGAATGGATATAAAATATTATAATAAATTTATAAGGGTCTTCGAGAAAGTTGTGTGTGTGTGTGTGTGTGTGTGTGTAAACAGAACAATATTTACTGCTAACCAATCACTTTTTATATTGGTATCTAATATTTGTCATGATTAATGGTTGCTTATGTCATTTAGGCAGATCGGACATTTTGTGACATATCAATTTGCATTTGAGAATTAGAGGAGACAGGATTGTGGGAAATAAACTAATAGCAATTTACAGCCTCCTGATGTCAATGTCTTTCAAAAAGGTATGTATTAGAATGTTATGGTTATACTTGCGAACTCGCATAGTCGCTCTCCTTTCTGAGAGAGTCGAATCCACTTATTCCCGACAACAGAGGCTAGTGACAAGTGGGCAGCGGCGGAGCGAGTCGAATACACGAGCACACGGAGACGACGAGTTGTGAAATGGCACCATGGGACTCGCTGGCGAGTTTACAGCAAGTATTCGGCGCTCTTATCTGATCTCTACTCGGTTACCAGAAAGGCGTTGCTTCGACACTCGACTGTGGCAGTCTGCAGTAGAAAGACCGCTGGCCGCCTCACAGCGAAAGTCAACACATGGCGCACGCCGATTCGAGGACTGCTGTGTCGACATCGAAGCCTGGACGGACGGCCAACGTTATACACGGCGAGGCAGTTCTTGTTGCGGCTGAGATCACGTACGCGGCCCGCCAGACGCCGTCAAAATGTTTCGAAATGCTGATAATTGCCCCAGCGCCCTGACTGTAATTGCAGAGCCGTTGCATGGCGTAAGTGCCCAAACCTGTGCAGCTGTCCAATGCCTGGAATTCGACGACAGGCCTTGGCTCTAACCTACGTAGCCACATGTGCTAGCTGTTGAGACATTTCGTACCGTTACTAATTGCAACATTATTTTCCAGTGGTTACGGACTCTCTTAATAACTGAAAGCCTCTCTGTCCTCAGTTATTCAAATAGGCATGCCGGTACATTCAGGATATCGTAAACTTTGTTCGTTCAGGTGCCGACATTTAATTAAAATTTTTAAAAGAGTGTCAGGTTCGTTTCATCAGCGTCCATGAGAAGGGGCTGTCTTTTACATTCTCAATACATTGTCTTCGTCGTGTAAGAATAAATTTTCACTGCGATAAAACAATGACACATCCATTTGGTAAAATTCGTTTGACCACAGATATTGTTTAACAGTTCTGCTACGTAACGTCAAAATATATCACTTCCGATTACTTTCTTCTTAAATACTGATCATTAAGTAACAATAATCTGTATTCATCTAAGTTCCTATGTTCACTTGCCAGTCAAATACCTCTTTAATAAAATTTTGATCAGTGTGCTTCACAGATTTTAATTCTAAGTTAAGGTTCGAGTAGCGATATCGACTACTTCAAGAACCATCAAGAGCAAGCAGTCAAACAAAACTATTTCGTTCACTGTTTATAGTTCGTTACTTCAGAGTAACTTAATGTTTTTTAATGTTTTTGAGAGCATCTTTCTCAATTAGTTACGTTTCACAATTAGTTACTTGAGAGTAACTTAACGTTTTTCAGAGCATTTTTCCCAATTACGAAAACCCTTCACTACATATCTCGTCGAACAGTAATTTCGAATGATTATAATGTCCATCAAAAACTTCAGAACTGGTTTTAAGAGTCACCACTCGATTAAAATACACTTACGGAAAAAAACGCAACACTAAAATGTAATTAATGTAGAGTAGTGACATTTCGGGTTACATTTTTCTAGGTAACGTGTTTAAGTGATTAACGTTGAAAGATCACATGTTAGCGTAAGCGCGAAATAAGCCATTCCAAACCAAAAACGCTGGTACATTAATAACCGGTGAAATCACCAGAATCTTGAATGCAAGCATGCAAACGTGAATACATTGTGTTGCACAGGTGCCGGGTGTCAGCTTGAGACACGAAGTTCTATGCTTGCTGTGGTTGGGCCGTCAATACAGTGACGGTTAATGCTGGTTGTAGATGATGCTGGCGCTGTCGTCCGATATATCACATATCTGTTACAACAGCGGTATATGGACGAGCATTATCCTACTGGATAATACCCACTGGAATCCTGTTCATGGGTGGCAGCGAAACAGGTCGAATCAGCAGACTGACGTCCAGATCTGCACTCAGGCTGGGTGGGAGAACCACGAGAGTGCACCTGCTGCCATACAATGTCGCACCCCAGACCTTAACTCCAGGCATGGGCCCGGTGCGTCTAGCACGCAGACGCGCTGCCTCCTCCTAACCAAAACACGGCCGTCACGGCACCGAGGCAGAACCAGCTTTCATCGGAAGACAACACACTTCCACCCTGCCCTCCAATGAGCTCTCATATGATACCGCTGAAGTCGCAAAAGGCAGTGTTTTGGGATCAGTTGAATGCACGCTACAGAGGGACTGGCTCTAAGCTGTCCTTGATCTAACAGGTTTGTAACAGTTCGTTGTGTCATTGTGATGCCAACAGCTGCTAAAATTTCTACTGCAGACGCAGTATGATGCGCCACAACCATACCTGAACACGATAGTCTTCCTCTCGGTAGCACCACGCGGCCGTCCCGAAATCGGCCTTCTTGCGACCATACATCATGTTCCAGACTACCGCTGCCGGCACTAACGTACAGCGGCTACATTCCTGCCATGTCTTTCTCCTGTATCGCAGAAGAAACAACTAGGTTCCTGTAGCGCTATTACACAACCTAGTACAGACTCAATGACGTCTTGATAATGCCGTCTTTGTTGCCTTAAAGGCATTCTTGACTGACACCAACTCACAACGTCCAATCTCAAAGAAAACTAACGCACACGAGCGTTAGAGCATGTGTTTGGTTCAAATGATTCAAATGGCTCTGAGCACTATGGGACTTAACACCTGAGGTCATCAGTCCCCTAGAACTTAGAAGTACTTAAACCTAACTAACCTAAGGACATCACACACATCCATGCCTGAGGCAGGATTCGAACCTGCGACCGTAGAGGTCGCGCGGTTCCAGACTGAAGCGCCTAGAACCGCTCGGTCACAATGGCCGACCGAGCGTGTGTTTAAAGCAAACCTGATTTGCATCCTCATAGTTGGGTTACTAGTGCCAGTCTTATGCGACTGGTGCGAAATTTGAGGAGACATCTTCTTTCAGATGTAACACACACCTACGAACTTTCGTTTGCGTCACATAGCTTCTTCTTGGTCTTGCTATTAATTTTCCGTCAGTGTAAAAGTGTAGTGTACAATAAATTTCAAGTCACAGCCCTTTTAGAATTTTCTTGTAAGAAATTTCACTCCAGTAACTTCAGTAAGCTCCTACGATTCAATTACTACGTCGGTCATTAAGCTTAACTGACACACATGTAGTTATCATTCGGTTCAATTTTAAAAAAAAAAAGGCTCTGAGCACTATGGGACTCAACTGCTGTGGTCATAAGTCCCCTAGAACTTAGAACTACTTAAACCTAACTAACCTAAGAACATCACACACATCCATGCCCGAGGTAGGATTCGAACCTGCGACCGTAGCGGTCGTGCGGTTCCAGACTGTAGCGCCTTTAACCGCTCGGCCACTTCGGTCGGCTCAATTTACAAATGTTGATAGCATACAATTGTCATACAAGTTCAATGCATTTACATATGCATTCATTTCAAACATCCATTTTTAACAAAGAGCAGAGATGATGCTGACAATTGTGCCCCAACTTTCACCTCGCCGCGGATCGTCGGCGCTCTCGTGATACTGACCCGAACTGCCGATATGCTGCGTCGGTGGATCGCCGATGAATCACTTGTCAGGCGCTCCTCTGTACAACACGAAACAGACTGAGAATATTAATGTTTCAGTGCACAAATCAATGAAATAAAATTACACATTTAAAGAGTACACTATTATGGGTAACCTGACGTCGCTCAAGCGGAAAATAAGGACAGTGCTGCTCGCCAGTTCGGGGCACTTCACTGTCAGACATTCACTGTTACCTGTATGACGTAGACAGAGACGACAACAGAGACAAGAGCAGTGTCCACATGTGGTTGAAAAAGTTTGCAGAAGTTACGAGGGGCATTCAATAAGTAATGCAACACTTTGTTTTCACGGTAAGTTTGGGTTTAAAGAATGATGAATTTGTTGTGAGTCACTGTGGAATATTCCCGCTTCAACTCCTATACTTTCACGAAGTTCCAAGATGTGGTGGCGCTATCTGTAGCAGAGATGCGTTCCACGCGCGGAGCTGACACTTTCTTTTGCCGGAAAACCAGAGCATCGCAGAATATTCTCAGACCCTTGCAGAATGCCTACAGAGACCTGGCAGTAGACGAAAGCACGGTGTGTCGTAGCGTGAGGCGTTTGTCGTCATTGAAACAACGTAGCGCAAACCTGTACGATGCCCAGCGTGCCGGCCGGCCGTACACAGCTGTGGCTCCTGCAGTGTTGGAACGTGCGCTCAGTCAAGGTGATGAACGGATCACAATCTAGCACCTCGCTGCTCAACTGGACGGCTCTGTCGGTAGTGCTTTCAGAGTCGTCCTCCTGTTGGGGGGCTCTGAGGTGTGTGCTCACTGGATTGCTCGAAGTATGGTTCAAATGGCTCTAAGCACTATGGGACTTAACATCTGAGGTCATTAGTCCCCTAGACTTAGAACTATGTAAACCCAACTAACCTAAGGACATTACACCTGCGACCGTAGGAGCAGCGTGGTTCTGAACTGAAGCGCCTAGAACCGCTCGGCCACAGCGGCCGGCGCAACGAAGTATTATCCGTGCGGGATTGCTTGAACTTTTCGAGACTGACCGTGAAATTTTTTGTTGAAGATATTCATAGTCGATGAAACATAGGTTCATCACTTCTAAACGGAAAGAAAATGGCAGTCCACGGAATGCCGTCACATAACCTCTCCTCCGAAGGAAAAGTTCAAAGCCGCACCCTCGGACTATAAAGTCATGGCGACTGATTTCTGGGACTCTGAAGGGGTTATTCTGTTTTATGTTTTCCCACATGGTGCAACTGTCAATTCTGAAGTGTATTCTGCTAACCTCAGGAATCTGAAGAAACGAGCGTGTTGGTCGCCACAAAATTGTAAACAAATTTCTCCTTCTCTTTGGCCTCATACAAATCTGTGCACCCGAGACTAGCTCACAAAACTTCATTGGACTGTTCTTTCTCACCCTCCCTATATCCCGGATCTTACACCGTCCGACTTCATCTGTTTGACCCGACGAATTATGCAATCCACGGGAAGCAGTAGCCGAATGACGAGGAGGTTATTGATGCAGCAAGATTTTGGCTGCGACGTCGACCAATAAAGTGGTACTATGCGGGCATACAAGGCCTCCCAGTAAGATTGCATAAGGCGTTCACATTGAACGAGGATTATCTTGAAAAATAAGGTTTTATAGCCAAAAGTGTGAGGCATAATATAATGTATTGTAATCGTGAATAAAACAAAAAGAAGTGTTGTATTGCTTATTGAAAGCCCTCGTCTATTAACGACACCAGCTTGGTGGGTGACCATCAAATACGACTACTAAAACAAATTTTCCTAGATTGGACGAGGTGATTTTAGCGGATAAACGCGTCAAAATCCGTTATCTCACCACACAACTGAAACGTGATCTCCATGTCTTTCAATAGATGATGGGGGAATAGGATAGTGTGTACAAAGAAGCTGCTTTTCCGGTTATAATCGATCTGATGCTGAGACTTGTCGAAGTCTTGTTGTTTGTTGCGTTCGAACCCAATAAAGATACTGCTTACCTTTTTTAATCTGGTGACGTAATCCAAGAACAAAGGATCAGTCCATAGCGTGGCATCACGCAACATAGACGTTGAGGTAGCAGTTACCACAGAAAGCTCTTGAGGCTGCTCTGAAGAGTTACATCATCGTAATTGTACTCGATTTTGTGGTATGCGGCCATTCTAACAGCGGCGTTATATTGTGACGGCCCAGAAGCTTAGGCACGTCATTGGAAGGAAGAGATTGCACGAGGATGCGAAGGCGACCCATCTCTGACGTGACAATGTGTGACCGCACATCGTTCTGCGAAGTCGAGTAGGCTTTGATGTCTCACCTCTGCTCTTTCTGATTTCTCTCTGTTTTGACCAATAAAGGACATTTTACAGAGCCAAAGATCTGTTGACATAGACGAGACGAAAGTGAATGTAAACAGTTGGGTAGGATAATGGGTCCTCGACTATTTTCAAGAGCGATTTCATAGCTGCGTTAAAAAATGGCGAAAATTCATCAGTTGTTTGTGGAATGACGAATAACAACATTGCATCGCGGAAGGCTCATTCCAGTCATTTGAGCAATTTCGATTATCTACCTCAAGTTTTACCCAGTTATGACAATTCTTGCACTAATTTTGCTGCGCCGTTGAAAAAATCAAATAGGAAACCTCTTCTAATTTTTCCTCCGATTGCTGTCAGATAAAAAAGTCTCGTACGTTCAGAACCCGATTTCAGTGACGTGGGATAGCAGAATACTGCTCAATACTTAGGCAGTCGACTCTAATGCGTGTCTCATCATCAATATTTAGCCACCTTAACGTCACACAACGCTGTTGTCAAACAATGACACAGGCAGCTTCATGTAAAAGACATAGATCAATGTTAAAACTTCACCAGTGCCGGATCGAGATAGTAAAGTTCCTGAAGCTCTCGTAATTGAGAGATTACTGGTGTCCTGATCATAACATGTCTATCGCAGGAACTGAGGCAGACCATTGTGATACACATGTTTCTCGAAACAGAAGGGACCGAAACTCAGTCGTTACTAATCCTTAAGCCCCTTAAAATTCGACGTTTGTCATTTCAGTGATGCTCCTTCGCTACAAGATAAATTGCAGATACTGTTTAAGTTAACCTCCCTACTTTGCACAGAAGAAAGCTTTCTTTTATAACGTGTAATACGCCTTCGAATCTACCTTCATCTACGATTTCGAGGATCTTCCACATTTATCGTATTCGGTGTATTACAATGTTTGCTACCCAATACGTTTTGTTCCCAAACCTGAAGAAATGACTAGGTAGCCGGAAATTTACAGAAAATTATGCCACTGACATACGCTTACATAGCACAGTTAGTTAAATCTTACTTCTGTACGGCTACTCAAATGTTGGAGCCTTGGGAGTAACCTTACTGATTTGCAAAGTTACTACGCTGAAAAATGTCACGCCTTCAATTTTATTTTATTTTCGTCACGCCAAGAACGTGCAACTGTTGCCGCATCCTAAACTGACTACTGGCAGCTAGGAAACTTATGGACGGATATGAATATTGTAGACATAAACTAGGCTCACTACTGACCATCTCATAACAAAAATGTGAGCTCGTGTCAGCTGTTCAGAATTGCAGTCTCCAAGTTAACGGGTGCTTATTAACGAATCTTCTCTCACATGATGTACCTCCTCCTCAAATTTTCCTATGTAAGCAGAACATTTCCGAGAATGCTGAGTCTCAGCGGTATCAGCGATCTAGCCTTACGTAAGTTTCTACCCGCAATGATAACTGTCTTCCAGTTAGGATGATACCTGTTGCAAAACTATTCTTTCTACATTTGATTAGCTTTCCAATCACTTCGTACTACATCAGACTCTAAATACCTGGCAATGAGTTGCTTCATCTTCGATAACTAGTCTTTTAACGAAAACACAGGTAAACTCATAACTGACGAATTACAGACAACTGAGTACTTATTCTGAAAGTAGCAGTTCACAAACACGCGTCTCACACACGTTGCTCATTGCGGATTTGTTACCATATGAAATATTAACACTGCTTCCTCACCACAACATACTTTGCAATTCTCTATCGTCTATGTAATATCTATATACACTATTGGCCATTAAAATTGCTACACCAAGAAGAAATGCAGATGATAAACGGGTATTCATTGGACAAATATACTTTACCACAACTGACATGTGATTACATTTTCACGCAATTTGGGTGCATAGATCCTGAGAAATCAGCACCCAGAACAACCACCTCTGGCCGTAATAATGGCCTTGATACGCCCGGACGTTGAGTCAAACAGAGCTTGGATGGCGTGTACAGGTACAGCTGCCCATGCAGCTTCAACACGATACCACAGTTCATCAAGACTAGTGACTGGCGTGTTGTGACGAGCCAGTTGCTCGGCCACCATTGACCAGACGTTTTCAATTGGTGAGAGATCTGGAGTATGTGCAGGCCAGGGCAGCAGTCGAACATTTACTGTATCCAGGAAGGCCCGTAAAGGACCTGCAACATGCGGTCGTGCATTATCCTGCTGAAATTTAGGGTTTCGCAGGGATCGAATGAAGGGTAGAGCCACGGGTGGTAGCACATCTGAAATGTAACGTGCACTGTTTAAAGTGCCGTCAGTGCGAACAAGAGATGACTGAGACATGTAACCAAAGGCACCCCATACCATCACGCCGGGTGATACGCCAGTATGGCGATGACGAATACACGCTTCCAATGTGCGTTCACCGCGATGTCGCCAAGCACGGATGCGACTATCATGATGCTGTAAACAGAACCTGGATTCATCCGAAAAAATGACGTTTTGCCATTCGTGCACCCAGGTTCGTCGTCGAGTTCACCATCGCAGGCGCTCCTGTCTGTGATGCAGCGTCAAGGGTAACCGCAGCCATGGTCTCCGAGCTGGTGGTCCATGCTGCTGCAAACGTCGTCGAACTGTCCGTCAGATGGTTGTCGTCTTGCAAACGTCCCCATGTGTTGAACTCAGGGATCGAGACGTGGCTGCACGATCCGTTATAGCCATGCGGATAAGATGCCTGTCATCTCGACTGCTAGTGATACGAGACCGTTGGGATCCAGCATGGCGTTCCGTATTACCCTCCTGAACCCACCGATTCCATATTCTGCTAACAGTCATTGGATCTCGACGAACGCGAACAGCAATGTCGCGGTACGATAAACCACAATCGCGATAGGTTACAATCCGACCTTATCAAAGTCTGAAACGTGATGGTACGCATTTCTCCTCCTTACACGAGGCATCACAATAACGTTTCACCAGGCAACGCTGGTCAACTGCTGTTTCTGTATGAAAAATCGGTTGGAAACTTTCCTCATGTCAGCACGTCTTATGTGTCGCCACCGGTGCCAACATTGTGTGAATGCTCTGAGAAGCTAATCATTTGCATATCACAGCATCTACTTCCTGTCGGTTAAATTTCGCGTCTGTAGCATGTCATCTTCGTGGTGTAGCAATTTTAATGGCCAGTAGTGTATGTTGTAAATAAGTCTCTCCATCGCGTTTTTCTGTCCGTATGTGAAGGCTAATCGCAGGATCCACTGAAGGTATTTTGATATGGTGTCAACTAATAGACATATTTGTGTATATAGTTTATAAAAATTTGTTTAAAATGATGAATTAAAATCCCTACTATATTTGTCTTCCTGTACCGGGAGGCTAACCTCAGGAACTGCTGTAGGGACTTTGATATAACTTTTACTAATAGGTAGACTGATTCACGAGGAAGGTTTGTGTATTAATGTATTACCGCTATGCCAAATATGACGTCTTAACGCTACTCGCACAAAACGGGGGCGGATCGCTGATTGAACTCCAGGGATAAGGGTATCTTGTATTAGGAGTGAACAATGTGGCGAAACTTAATTGTAGTAGTTATTGTAGTTGGGCTTTACACGTTGGCAGCTGGAGGCTCAGGGAAGGTTTCCACTTGTGGCGGCTGGGCGGTCGGCTACGTGCTCGCTGTGCGAGCTTCGCTTCAGCTCTCCTGCTGAAGGGTCACGCGATGCCTGTCACGTGTCAACAGTCACGCATTACTGCCCTCTCTGCCACGGCGTCGCCACCTCTTCCCACAATTCATGTGCTGTCTACTTGTTACGCCGTGTAAAACGACGCTGGCAAGATCGGTATCTCGACCGTGGTACTTTCGGACTTGGTTTGGAACACTGAAATATTTCCCGTGTGCAAAGACATTGGAGAATTTAGTGATTACTTTTAACTGCGGAAAGTCACGACTGATAAATGATGACACAATTACTTGTTCTTTCTGAACCACAAGACTGAAAATAGGGAGACCTTTAAAGCTTTGAAAGCTTTGGGCTGAACGCAACAAGGGCAACGAACAGAGCGTTTTTTATTAATGTAGCCCACGAGGATGTGTCTCGAAGGCTGTAAAAGTTATTTGCTGTGTCACGAATCAGCTTAGGGGCTGTGTATTAGATAGAATGAAGACCAAAAGTAAACCAACCCAAAATACGTTGCCTGCTTAAAGCCTAAGTGCTTGAAGTAAAAGAGGATGAAGATTTTGGCTGTGTAACGAACTTTACGCGCTTTTATTTAGAACAGCGCTGTTGTTAACATATGTAGCTGCTAGAACATTTCAGCTTTGGCCCATATGAGTGATCAGAACGTTCAGACATGTTCTGGAGATTATAAAACACTATTTTCTGAAAATGGGTTATAGAAAGCAAGCCATATGTAGCTGCTGGAACATTTCAGCTTTGGCCCATATGAGTGATCAGAACGTTCAGACATGTTCTGGAGGTTATAAAACACTATTTTCTGAAAATGGGTTATAGAAAGCAAGCCATAAATTCTTCGTTGAATTAATTAATAATACCCCAGCTTGAAGAACAATTGTGGCTAGTAAGTGAAGATTTACAATACTGTAAAAGACAGTAATACAATTCAGAAATCAAATAATATATACATGTGCTCTGGTAATAAATGCATGACACACAATAATCAAAAAAGGAAATCCAAAATGAAGTTTTTTCGAACAGCTCAATTACGAATGGTAATGTTAACCTTAGTCCCGGAAAAAAATGTGTTAAAGAAACTATGAAAGGTCTTCAAAAAGTAATGTAGAGTATTAGAAGTACACAAAGTGAGCTCGTATAGTAAATGCAGACAACTGGGACAAAAATATTTGAAATTTGTTAAACAGTAGATTGAAGATGTAAATGGAAACCACATTTAATATCATTCATTTATGACCTGCGTGATTTCAAGGGGTCTCAAGGTCAAACAGAATATGCATGAATTTCCAGTATTTACGTGGAAGAGATAACTTTTGCTTTAGTAGACCTGCGTTGGTGTTGAGCTAGGTACTGTTTAACTCTGCCTAGGGGTAACCGTATATCAAATGTTTTCCCCATTCTTCTTTGTCAGTTCGAGCCTTACGTCATGGATGAACTATAATAGTCTCACAGTCCACCAATGAAAACACAGATACTATCACAACCATTCCGTTTCAAACACTGTATTCCACAACACACAAACTATGTTTGGTGAAAGTAATGTGCACCACTGAATATCATTGCACTAGTCCTCTTTTAAGATAAGTAGACAGTTTAATCGAGAAGGAAGTGTACAGTTTCACTTACATCTCACGACAATACTGTTATGGCTACACCACCCATGTGGACTCCGAAGATATACTGATCCTGTACCTACGGTCATTTTTACAGACAATGGACGACAGCGGATGCGTTACCTTAAAATAATAATCGTCCGTAGCTACAGACACCTCAATGAAAAGCAATATGTTCCACCATGGATAATACTGCTCCTCTTCGCGACTCCCTTTCAAAATGGTTCAAATGGCTCTGAGCACTATGGGACTTAACTACTGAGGTCATCAGTCCCCTAGAACTTAGAACTACTTAAACCTAACTAACCTAAGGACATCACACACATCCATGCCCGAGGCAGGATTCGAACCTGCGACCGTAGCGGTCACGCGGTTCCAAACTGAAGCGCTTAGAACCGCACGGCCACACCGGCCGGCCGACTCCCTTTATTTATTTCCTTATTTGTTCTTCAAATGTAGTACAGTGTACAGCCTATCTCTTTCCTAACGTTTATCTCATCGTATGGTACCCAATGGTTTTGCGATTTGCCAAATTTATTTTATTTTCGCTTTCAGGCCGGTTGCCCTTCCCATCATCAGTAACACGCTGTACGCTTGTTCTCGAAACGTACGGTATGTGTGCCAGTAAAATGTTTGGACAGTATGTAGAAGTGTAACGACAGGCCAGCTTTGAAGTTAGGATGATATAATTGACGTGGACACACACGTCCACAGTGAAGTCATTTATTATTGAATTCAAATTCAGTGTTAGCAGATACGAGCGTGTAACATTAACAATTAATGAGTATTTCAGTTATTAATAGGATGATATAGTGCGACACATGAAACACCATTAGGAGTTATGAACGACCGTAAAGCATGCAACTGCAGTGGCGCTCTGTGATTATCGATTCCTTCTGACAATATTTAACGCCCGCTGTTTTTCATTGCTTTCCCGTAATACAGTCTAAGTTGACAGGACTGTACGAGCTACAATAGGCTCCAAGTGTTCACACACACTGTACACGTCTTGGTACACTGCAATGCAATATTATAAATTCGTGAATCACTTAGTTTAGGGAATGAATTGATTCAAAAAGAAAATATATTTTTATATTTAAGGCTAGACTGCACCTCTATGTTCTTCAGCCGGCTTCATATAAACCACAGAATATCTATCGCCTGCGAAATACCACGGCAGCTATTGGTTTATGAAAGGAGGCCGTCATCGGTTTTGCTAATTCGAGGCATGCTGCCACGGGTAGTAGAACCGCAACTGAGGGAATTGTATAAATTTTTATTTCGTCCGTCTTAACTTTGCTGTGCCTTTCGGCGCAATACTGTATGAATAATTACGCTTAACATCAAGCTGTGTGGTTTGAAAACGGGCGTGTCAGCCCGAAACCAGCAATCACTACAGCTCAATTTTATATCAGTGCAGCTGAGACGGACGAAATAAGAAATTATCCAGTTTTCTGGTCAATTTTTTTCCTTGGTATAGAACGTTTGCCACGTCTTCAGGCAAAGCGTCAATGGTTTACTGTTTCTCGCTAACCCTTTCCTACTTAGTAATCTCGAAGTTCTTTCCTACTCTCTTCATGCAATACGTTACATGCCACATGTGGCCATGTAATGGTTAGTGGTACTTAAACAAACTTTTATTAAATTATGATATTCAAGATAAAATTGCTTTGGTTTCTCACATTTCGGAAAATATGGTAGTAGAACCGAGGACTGTATACTTCATTGTTTATTTGTTTATAGTTGTAATATATTTATAGTCCACTAAATGGTAATCAAGACATTGCGTTTATATTAATGTAACGCGTTGTTACTCAAATATTTGCAGCACATGAATTTTTGTATAGCTACTTGAAGCTATGTCTCTAACGTCATGTGTCATCGTGTATCTGTGTTTACCGTAAATTAGCTCCCTAATTATGTACGTATACACAGCACTACACAAGCCGCCGCTGCATTTTTTGTCTGCTATGAAATAGCGGCACTTTGCACACTAGTGAGGAGGCCAACAGAGAAACCATGTGAGACCCGAAGCCCAGAATCAGCACATTAACCAGTCATAATTTGTTGTGTAATTTATACTGATAATTACTTAATATAGTTACCGAGGACTGCTCGTATACTGAAATGCGCAGAGAGTAGCTTGTGAGACTGGTAGGTGAGTAATATGGACGGGTTCTTCTTATACGGTTAACTGTGGAGTCTACCATACCGACCAAACAGAGCTTAACTTCAAACTCTTCCACATTGGGTACACTGCGTCGGAACCAGGGTTTGTAGCTGAATACTTTTACCAACATTCGGTTTAGAAGAATGCTACACTGTTTCCCCTTCCCCAAATGAGAAACGGAGTGCGTAAACAATAAAAACACGAAATTGTCACAGAAAATGTCTTAAAGATTCGAAAATAACGTGCACTATAGCGTGGTCCCTGAAGAAGGTGCCGTGTGCTCACAGAACATTAATCCACACATACGAACTGGTATGCGTCACCTAACGAAAGCCATTCACGATAATGGATCGTAATCGGATATCTGAACAATACCAATAGGACGGTGTAGATACGAAGGTCATTGTCAGTAGTACATTTCTGAATGATACATCTGGATATCACTCGGCGTTTATCTTTCACCGTTTTGTCATTCGCTAACTTCTTTCGTGTCACTTCGAGTCACATACGTAACAGTTTCATCAGCTAGATGACATTGTCTTCCTCCTTCGCGCTGGATAAACTGTAAGTATTTGTAACTGAATCACATTTGAAGTGCCGGTCGCTGTGACCGAGTGGTTCTAGGCGCTGCTGTTACGGCCGCAGGTTCGAATCCTGCCTCGGCATGGATGTGTGAAATGTCCTTAGGTTAGTTAGGTTTAAGTTGTTCTAAGTCTAGGGGACTGATGACCTCAGATGTTAAGTTGCCTAGCGCTTAGAGCCATTTGAACCATTTCTGACATTTGAAGCAGATGGAAATAACGATCGGGGGTTGATAATTGCACTTATCGTTGAAGCTCAAACAGAAGTTTGGCTTCACCTTCAATCTTTTATCATATACTACTTATCGCCGTCATTAGACAGTAAATATTAGTGAAGGAGAATATGAGATTTCAGTCTGGACAATAAATACTTGAGAATGGAGAACTATTGGTGGCCCTGCCATTAAATTTGATGAACAAATGATACCACAGGTTAAAACCCCGTGGATAAAATCTGTTTAT
Organism: Schistocerca cancellata; assembly: GCF_023864275.1. Classification (NCBI taxonomy): domain Eukaryota; kingdom Metazoa; phylum Arthropoda; class Insecta; order Orthoptera; family Acrididae; genus Schistocerca; species Schistocerca cancellata. Next base: position 318,878,267 of record NC_064630.1, on the reverse strand, counting down.
ACGAGAAGCGTCCAATACGTAATGCATCACTTCTTTACTCGGAAAATTTCGGTTGAAAAAGTGCGGAATTTGTTGTGGGACATCGTGGAATATTCCCGCTTCAGCGCCTTCTTCAAGAAGTTCTGATGGGTGGAGCCACTATATGTAGTCTTCAAAATGGCTTCTGCAACGGTGGTGTATTCCAAGCAGATAGCTGTCATTGAGTTTCTATTATTGGTAAACCAGAGCATTTCAGATATTCATAGGAATCTGCAGAATGTCTACGTAGATTTGACAGAGGCGAACATCACGGTGGGTATTCGGGCGAGACTAGATTACATTAGAGATTAGATTTACTTTCATTGCATTTAATACGTAGTGAGTAGGACCTCCAGGATTTAGAACATGTCAGAAAAACAACAATACATGACAAGTATTTACAACTAAAACAAATAAGCTAATGTACCATTCCACAGGTCCCAAGTGGAAGGATCGCCATTTTTTTAATGAACACTATATGAAAGAGTCATTTTACAAATACTAATGCACTGAATTTAAAATAAAAAAGTGTTTTTATTTGTTTATAATGTAATAAACGTGTAATACAACTACTATAACACTTATTTACAATGAACACAGTACTGCACTGAAATGGTGCAGAAGTTAGATTGTACTTACACACACACACACACACACACACACACACACACATATTTACAATGAGTACATTACTGCACTGTAATTGTGCAGAAGTTATGTTGTACTTATGTATATATACACACACAAATCAGTTGGTTTTACTGAGAAATTCATCAATGGAGTAGAAGGAGTTGGCTACCAATAAATCCTTTAGGCTCCTCTTAAACTGAATTTAATTGGTTGTTAAGCTTTTTATGGCTGCTGGCAAGTTATTGAAAATGTGTGTACCTGAATAATGAACACCTTTTTGTACAAGACCAAGTGACTTTAAATCCTTGTAAAGATTATTCTTATTTCTAGTATTGATTCCATTAATTGAGCTGTTGGATTGAAAAAGTGATATATTTTTAATGACAAATTTCATTAAGGAATAAATATATTGGGAAGCAGTAGTTAGTATCCCTAGTTCTCTAAACAGGCTTCTGCAGGATGTTCTTGAGTTCACTCCACATATAACTCTTACTGCACGTTTTTGTGCCTGGAAAACTTTAGCTTGGCTTGATGAATTACCCCAAAAAATAATCCCTTATGACATTATGGAATGAAAGTAAGCATAGTACGCCAGCTTTTTCATTTTTATATCCCCTATGTCTGACACAATTCGCATTGCAAATAGAGATTTGTTAAGACGCTTCAGCTCTTCTGTGGTGTGCTCCTCCCAGTTGAATTTATTATTAAGCTGTAATCCCAAGATTTTAACACTGTCCACTTCTTCTATAAACTTGTCATCGTATGTTAGGTATATAGAAGAAGTGGACAGTGTTAAATTCTTGGGATTACAGCTTGATAATACACTCCTGGAAATTGAAATAAGAACACCGTGAATTTACTGTCCCAGGAAGGGGAAACTTTATTGACACATTCCTGGGGTCAGATACATCACATGATCACACTGACAGAACCACAGGCACGTAGACACAGGCAACAGAGCATGCACAATGTCGGCACTAGTACAGTGTATATCCACCTTTCGCAGCAATGCAGGCTGCTATTCTCCCATGGAGACGATCGTAGAGATGCTGGATGTAGTCCTGTGCAACGGCTTGCCATGCCATTTCCACCTGGCGCCTCAGTTGGACCAGCGTTCGTGCTGGACGTGCAGACCGCGTGAGACGACGCTTCATCCAGTCTCAAACATACTCAATGGGGGACAGATCCGGAGATCTTGCTGGCCAGGGTAGTTGACTTACACCTTCTACAGCACGTTGGGTGGCACGGGATACATGCGGACGTGCATTGTCCTGTTGGAACAGCAAGTTCCCTTGCCGGTCTAGGAATGGTAGAACGATGGGTTCGATGACGGTTTGGATGTACCGTGCACTATTCAGTGTCCCCTCGACGATCACCAGTGGTGTATGGCCAGTGTAGGAGATCGCTCCCCACACCATGATGCCGGGTGTTGGCCCTGTGTGCCTCGGTCGTATGCAGTCCTGATTGTGGCGCTCACCTGCACGGCGCCAAACACGCATACGACCATCATTGGCACCAAGGCAGAAGCGACTCTCATCGCTGAAGACGACACGTCTCCATTCGTCCATCCATTCACGCCTGTCGCGACACCACTGGAGGCGGGCTGCACGATGTTGGGGCGTGAGCGGAAGACGGCCTAACGATGTGCAAGACCGTAGCCCAGCTTCATGGAGACGGTTGCGAATGGTCCTCGCCGATACGCCAGGAGCAACAGTGTCCCTAATTTGCTGGGAAGTGGCGGTGCAGTCCCCTACGGCACTGTGTAGGATCCTACGGTCTTGGCGTGCATCCGTGCGTCGCTGCGGTCCGGTCCCAAGTCGACGGGCACGTGCACCTTCCGCCGACCACTGGCGACAACATCGATGTACTGTGGAGACCTCACGCCCCACGTGTTGAGCAATTCGGCGGTACGTCCACCCGGCCTCCCGCATGCCCACTATACGCCCTCGCTCAAAGTCCGTCAACTGCACATACGGTTCACGTCCACGCCTTCGCGGCATGCTACCAGTGTTAAAGACTGCGATGGAGCTCCGTATGCCACGGCAAACTGGCTGACACTGACGGCGGCGGTGCACAAATGCTGCGCAGCTAGCGCCATTCGACGGCCAACACCGCGGTTCCTGGGTGTGTCCGCTGTGCCGTGCGTGTGATCATTGCTTGTACAGCCCTCTCGCAGTGTCCGGAGCAAGTATGGTGGGTCTGACACACCGGTGTCAATGTGTTCTTTTTTCCATTTCCAGGAGTGTAAATTCAACTCGGAGGAGCACCCCACAGAACTGCTGAAGCGTCTTAACAAATCTCTATTTGCAATGCGAATTATGTCAGACATAGAGGATATAAAAATGAAAAAGCTGGCATACTATACTGTCATCATCGCAACAAGGTCTCGCAAGGCTGTCCGTTCTGTAGTGTGCCGGCCGACGGCTCACGGCTGTGACTCCTACAGTGTTGGAACGTGTGGATACTCTATTCGAAGTCATCGCCGGACCACACTCAAACGCCTCGCTGCGCGACTGGACGTCTTAGTTGGTACTGCTCACACATTCATCCACCAGATGAGGTGCTCAGAGGTGTGTGCCCGTTGGGATCTCGCACCTTCCGACTTCCACCTGTTTTGGCCGGCCGGTGTGGCCGTGCGGTTCTAGGCTCTTCAGTCTGGAACCGCGTGACCGCTACGGTCGCAGGTTCGAATGCTGCCTCGCGCATGGATGTGTGTGATGTCCTTAGGTTAGTTAGGTTTAAATAGTTCTACGTTCTAGGGGACTGATGACCTCAGATGTTAAGTCCCGTAGTGCTCAGAGCCATTTGAACCATTTTCCACCTGTTTGGCTCAATGAACGATGCGCTTCACGACAAGCAGCACGTGGGTGATGAGGAAGTTACTGAAGCACAAGGCGATGGCTCCGACGTCAACCAGTAGAGCGGTAACGTGCCGGCATACAGGCCCTCCCAGCAAGGTGGCGTAAGGCTGTCGCATTGAACGCACATTATGTTGAGAAACAGGGTTCCATAGCCCAAACGGTCGGGAGTAATATGGTGTATCTGAATCGTGTATAAAACCAACCCATTCAAAAAAAGGATGCAATTCTTATTGAACGCACCTCGTACACCACAGGTCGTGACAATGGATAGTCTTTAACCATGAGTAGTCTCTATGGAATGGCGCAATGCAAATAAAATTGACATCATTGCTACCCCAAAGCCAAAGAGGAGGAGAAGGTGTTCCTACGACACCATATCGAGCGACAGACACGGATAGACCTCGTATAATTGCATCCCGCCACACTTATCATTTCCACATGCATCATCACACTGATGCTATCTCGAAAAGCACTCACTTTTTCATGAAATTCGGTAACATATTAAGGTAATACAGAATACCACTCCGTACATGACGGCAGTTACTTTGGAGCTACATTTCGGGTTCATCTAAAAGCAGCAGAATTGACGTACGTTCTTTAAGGGGAGGATTACTATCTTTCGCCCGAAAAAAGCATGTTCTTTGATAATTTTTTTCTCAGGATGTATTATAGATATCAATGTCAAATTTGATCAAAGTGTTTATTGATATTTCCTCTACAGAGTGGATTTCTTTCGACCGGAAATGTCAAAGAGAAAATGCGGAAGTGTCGTCGGAATGAAACAAAATTTCGATGTAGACCTCCACTCGCGGTATGTCGCAGGTCAGCCGGCTCGTCTGAAATCAAAATTGAATTGACGATAGCGAAGTGTATAAGATTTTTTAGGAGTTGTACCTCGCTTAAGTTATTTGGATCATAGGAAACAAAATGGCAGCCATTTGAAAAAATAGGGTTTTTTTCGTCGATTTTTCGACTTCGTTGGCCAAGTAAAAATATTCATAGTTGATGGATCGGAATAAAGTGGTACAACTCCTAGACAATTTAGTTAGCTTCGTCAGAAACAAACAATCATGTCAATCGGTTCAGTAGATTTGATGTTACCATACTGCGCGATAAAAAAGTAAGTCATTTCGAGAAAAATGCGTTTGAAGTTTTGACTACATATAAATGCAATATTATGCAACTTACGTTTAATCTGCTATTCCGGGTCCATAAAATAGTCCTTCCTCTTCCTCATAAAGGGCGTTCTGCTCGATCTGGGCCATCCTGCGCTGCTCCAGAGCCGCTCGAACGGTCGGTGACAAGCGGTTTCGGCCGCATGAGTCCGGTGGTCGTTCGAATGCTTGGCGAATTGTGTCGAATAGAGTCCCAAGGTGACGTCCATCGTTGTCATGGTCTTCAAATTTGCTGAATACCCTTCGTTGAAGCTGCTCACTGTTAGGAAAGTCGCAGTCTCCCAATCTTCGCACCAGAATGCAAATGCTTGGGCACTAACTTCCAAACAACCGCGTTCAAACTTTCATTTGAATTTTGTGTGTTTCCTACCAAGCACCGGTACAATAACTCGTCCTCCGAAAGAAAAAAAAACTGGTGCATGAGGCATGAGAAAAGCCGATTTCAGGGACGTGCATTTTTTGTTCAACCGCGAATAACAAACATTTCCGTTCCGTATTCGGATAAACCGTTTCAGGGGTGGATTCTAAACACTTTTATGGGTCCAAAACGGCAATTTAAAAAATCGATTTTTTGAACCAAAAGATAGTAAACCTCCCCTTAATTACTATCGGTAATAGGACATAGATCTGTATTGTGAAGTGTCTGACATGAGCGCTACATGTGACATTATGTCATTCAGGAGTGAGGTTTCAAATACCTCACATATGTCATGCTGCAAAGAACGCTCCACGGCGAATGGGACCGACGTCATTAGTCCTACCTCGATGTAAATGTTTCGGATGCGGAATAAGCTTCAAAGGTCATGCTATGCATTTCGATTTATTGAAACACATGTCAGAGATGTTTACGTCTAGAGTGTAGTGTGTCTTCACAAAGACGGAAGTAGCTCTCTCGCAGTGATTTGCCTACAAAACTGCCAACGAATCACATTTCGAGAAAAAAAGAGTGGAATGTTTGGAATATTACCTCTTTATTTTGCTGCTTCACAAAACGTTTGACAATAGCATTGTTTCTTTGCTCCGTTTTTCAGAATGTTTCTGCTGCTTTCCTTAAGGAAGGTTCAGGATCCACTAATCTTCGTTAGTAACAAAAAAATTTTACTATTTTCCTTATATTTCTGTGTTGCCAGTAAAGTAATACAATCTTCTTTACTTTCCAACGATATCTGAAAACGAGCTACTTTAAACAGGTAAACAACGCCGCCAGTTACCGCTGAAATTGTTTAGAAGCACATTAAAACGAGAGAGAATCTTATCTTACTGTGAAGTGTTTATACAGCTTAAGTTCAACGGTATAGTTTACATACTTGTCTTAAATAACTGTATTTCTGCGGTCAAAAAATTAAGCCAATAATTATAGTGACGTACTTGGTCACAAGAGAAGGGCAGAAAAAAAGCCTACTTTCCATAGAATATAAATTCAAGAATCCCTGGCCGCAAGAGGTATGATTTAAAATTAAAATAAGTTTTGATAGAAAAATGTTTATATTTCTCGAAAGAAAATTTTTGGTGTTCCTGACGTATTATATGACATTTCTTGTATTGTGATCAGTTTTAAATAATAGCATATGATCTGTAATAATCTGATAACAGTGAATACATAAGCTATTTTAGGCAACATATATTTTGTAAGCGTAATTTTTGTATTAGTGTTAGATCTGAAAGTCATCGATTTGATAATTCTTTGCAGAAAAACTAATTCTCTGTTAATTACTCTTCTTATTGTGGAAGCTAACGTTCTCTTTATTGTTAACCCTATTTTATTTCCAGGTTATGTGGTCTGCGTCTGTCCCGCCCTCAGTTGTGTTAGTTTTAAAATACTCACTTTCTTTTTCTGTTACTACTTTAATACCTAGCGTGAAAAATTTTCTATTTTTCTTTGTCAATTACCCCGCGTAAGGTGACACAAAACTTGGTGTTTTATGTTATTTTTTAAAGGCGTGAATGTTTCCTGACGCTGATTTACGTACTTGTATCCAGCTTCATTCGCAATAGAATTAGCAGCAATGTTTGGTTCTTTCCTAAAAGTGTCTTTCTATTCAAGTATTTTTCGTTTTAAATTCCTTTTTAAGAAAAATTTTGTGGTTGATACTGTGCCCCAACATGATCACACCAGTGCAAGGTTAAACACACACACACATGCGCTAATGCACACCAGGGTATATATAAAAACAACATTGTCCGTATGCTCACAGATTTTTAACTAACGTGGTTTTTATTTACCTCAGTCGCAAGAGTTTGGTGAAACGGGAAATTTAATGACACCGATGAACTCTATTAGTCCATTTGACTTTAGAATAAGGAGTATAATCAAAGCTTGTAATGGTTACAATAGCCAGTATGAACACCATTACTTCATGTTCAAAATATTATGAATGACTCCTGCTTCGATGCAAGAGAGTGCCCGTGAACATTAGCTTACAAAGTAAAACAAATCATTACGCTCAAGATAAATTCATCTTGTACCAATATCACTCGAAGTGCTCTAGCTGAAAATGTCGTAAAACATCTGCTGCCCACATCCGTCACAGAATAAACTCTAAAGGAAACGTTATGCTTTGGTGAAATGCCACTGCTTTTGACAGCATTTTCAAGACGCCTTCACAAACTACACAAAAGTACTTCAATACTTCTATCGCAGCTTTAATGTGTTCGAACGACTGTTACTATTTCTGATAAGTTTTACAGACGAGAACGACCTGGTTACTGACTTAATAAATAACTGGGTCAAATAGCGACTGTAGTTCTTTAGCAGCTAGCTACAGATGATATAATATGGGAGAGATACGTAGGTGCTGGCTGCCTCCAAGTTCCACACAGCACGCGAAATCCATTATGGCGAGATTCCAGGCAGAGTGCTGTATTTCTGATAAACATGGGAAGGAAAGTCTTTGGCAACTAGTCAAATCGAGAGTCGACGAGCGTCCCAAAAGCGTGCCAGCACCGGACAGAGGCAAAAAAAAAATTTTCCGCACTTTAGTCTATCTAAATGCGTAATAAGAGCTACGATTGAGACACCTAACCATATTCATACTTAATTGTAACTTGAACAGAGTGTTAAGGTAAGACAGATAAGAATAACTGTTATCTCAGGCGAAGGTATACCTGTTTTCCGCATAATATTTTCTTCGGTTTACTGACTATGCAATGAATACGTGCATTGCCCCGACAAATGTTGTTTAATACTCCTTGCTGAGTAGTTCTGTATAAGCAGTCCACAGCTTCCAAGGACTCATTACCGAGGATTTTTGTATTGAGGTACTACTCGTGGAGTGCCATCTCGACGCAAAAAGGAATAGTTTGATATGGAGCCTAATTTAGCCACCTAATCAGTTCATGTCGAATTCTACGCGGTCCAATCACTTTAACGTAAACTGCTGTCAAAGGTCTGAAAACCGATCTTTTGCAATGTGAATGTGCTGAAACAGAATCATTGAGGTTCTGGAAGGTAGCGACAGAGATGTGGACCCACGTCAACTCCTGTACCGTGGCCAGCTGTGCTAGGTCCTCGGTTGAGGGTCCAAGGCATGAACAGCCCAGTCGAGGTGGTCTCACAGATTCTCGACTGGGTTTAAGTGTGGGAAGTTTGGTGTCTATTAGAGTACGGTTAACTCATCCTGATGTTCTTCGAGCCATGCACTTACGCTGAGAGCTGTGTGACACATTGCATTGTCCTGCTGGTAGTTGCCATTGTCCCAAGGGGCACACTGTGTACAGGGGTGGAAATGGTCCCCAAGGATAGATGCATAATTGTGTTGGTCCATTGCGCCTTCCAGAATGACAAGAACATTCATAAAATGCCAGTAAAAGGTTTCCCAGAAGAGAACTCTCCCTCCTCTGCTCTGGACCATTACGACGTTCGTCGCCATCTGTCCGATAGAGTATAAAACGTGCTTCATCTGAAAAGACTGACTGTAGCCATTCAGTGGGCGTTCAGTTGCAATACTTGAGTATTAATTCCAGCCTTCGTCACCGATGAACAGCAGTCAACATGAGTTTATGGACCAGGCGCCTGCTGCAGAGGCCCACACACACAACGTTCGTTGAGTGGTCGTTGAGGAGACACCGTTGGTAGCCCCTTCTTTCATCTGGGCAGCCAACTGCTCAACAGTTACACGTCTATTCGCCTGTACACATCTCTGCAGCCATCGTTCTCCCCTTGTCATCTATGGCCCGTGGTGCTCTACAGTCGCCTCAGAGCCATTTTCCATGCACAGCGTGAGCCATGTGTGGCTCGTGTTCATTCCCTTTATTGTTTGTCATCTTCTCTTACCGTACTGCCGCCTCGTTTTCTTATTCCATTTACTGGCGTCACTAACTTCCTGCCTTACCTGGCTGGGAGTGGCAGCAGCAGCGCTTATCCATAAGTGCTCTGTCGTACTATCTCTGGAGCTACCGATAGTATTTCCAGATCGTCATGTGTCTGGAAGTCAGTCGAGCACGGAGCAGCGGTCGGGGACGAAGGAACGGCGGACACGAAACGCCAGTGACGTGCGGGCGGCCAATACTTACCGACTGCTAGTGACACACATGGACTGTCTGACTGAAGAAGACTGGAACGCGAACGACCGTTTGTTGGTCGTTCGGTCGGTCGTCTCATCGGCCGATGTGTATTTGATCTCTTGATCGTTTCCATGCGTGGGTTGTTAGTCGGCAGCGGCGGAGCAGTGAGGAAGTCTCTGCAGAGTGTGATCAGGCCGGGGCCGCTGGTGGCGTGTACGGGCGGTCGGAGTTGTGTGACACTAGCTGCCAGAACTGCTAAGTTTGTAGCCCACAGCACCTGCATACTGGAGTTTGCAACCTCCCCATACTAAAAATATTATAACCTCCCAACAGATAAAGTAAATAATAACATCCCAACAGTAAAAAATATGATTATATAATTCACATTCAGTGTAACTGCCCAACAGATAAATTATGTAACCTACTAATAATACAATGTGACTAACCTCCTGATAAAACTGAGGCTCATTTATAAACTTTCAATAATTTACTGTGAATTTAAACTGGTAAATTTTGGACGTCAGCAGTGCTGCGTCATGGCCCTGAAAATTCATTCTGAATAAATTGAAAAATCTTACCTCAATTAGGTCGCCGGATAACGTGTATATATCTGCTCCTATAAGAAATTTTTCTGGCGCAGCTCAGTGCAGTGCTGGCCGATAGATTTGTCATGTATAAAAGAACAACTGATTTTTCTTGGAAATAATCGGGTGGAACATGGATTGGAGAAATTAGTAAATTCTTTAAATTGAAATGAATGATTGTCAAAAGTTACTTTTTATGAGAAAGATTATTATTAAGAGATTTTCTTTAAAACATTTACATGGGACTTAACATAACAATACTACATATGCGCGAGGCTGCTTTTACCTTACATTATAATGCTCAGGCTCCGCCATCGCTCCACCACGACCGGCCCAGCCAACACGATACACCAGACTGCTAGCAACAACTTACTCCTACTGCTACACAGTTCCTACTGCTGACACCACTGCTCTTTGGTCTGAGATTCTCTTATAGCTTCCATACCGCAGGCAGCGCATGAGCAGTCCATCGAAATTACATCTGCTCGAGTGCACTAGCAACAAATTCCTTAATCATGGACCTCTTACAAGTTGACTATTCAGTGAACTGGTCATGAAAGCTCAACCGTAGTGACATCTCTTCGTTGATTGCTGGTTGTTGCATCCTGGGCTGTCCTCGCAAGGAGCAACGTGATGGTGTGTTGGAGTCAGCAGAATTTTGCAGCCGTCTCCCTGTATGGTGTTTAACCTTTGAAATGATTATAATTTATTAGTGAAGTGCACCAGTGGTATCATCTGCCTTGTGGCCGTTAACGTTCTGGTTACCTGCCCTGGTCGTTAGCGTAGTTTTGCGGCAGTGTGTTTTCCTCGCCGTATTGATGCTGTCCAGCACAGCATGTAGTTCGACAGCTTGGTGGTTCTCCTTTTCTCTTTGAGTGTTTATTGTATCCTGACTGTGCTTGTACGCCAATTCAAAGAGGGCTCTGAGCACTATGGGACTTAACAGCTGAGATCATTAGTCCCCTGGAACTTAGAACTTAGAACTACTTAACCCTAACTAACCTAAGGACGTCACACACATCCATACCCGAGGCAGGATTCGAACCTGTGACCGTAGCGGTCACGCGGTTCCAGACTGAAGCGCCTAGAACCGCTCGGTCACTCCGGCCGGCTATACGCCTATTATTAAGACATAATACTGCTGCGATCCTCGTCTTCGCTGATACTTTTGGCTGTCGTGCTGTTGGCCAGGTGGAAGGGAATTGATTAGGCAGTTGGTTGGTTCGTCAGCCATCCTTAGGTCGTGCTGCAACCCGAGACTTGACTGTCTGTCTCACCTAAACTGTGGTTAGATTTTCCTCCCCAGGCCGACCCTTGGAACACTTTTCAGCACCACCGTTTGTTGTTTGTGACTTTAATTTTATTTGGTCGCAGGTACTGTGCCAGGCCTTCAGCCGTGTATTAGTATTGTCTGTTTTATGTTTAGTTTATGGCCTTCAGCCGAACTTCATAACGACTTTAAGATTAGGCGTTCAGCTGTGTTTCATTTAAAATTCTTGTTGCTCTGATTTAGGCCTTCAGCCGCGTTTGTTTCAGAATTTGTGGCTTTAATACGTAAATCCTTGTCTCTAAGGTTTCTCTTTAATTATTTTGAATTCTTGAAACGGCCTTCAGCCGTGTCCTATTATTAAGACATAATACTGCTGCGATCCTCGTCTTCGCTGATACTTTTGGCTGTCGTGCTGTTGGCCAGGTGGAAGGGAATTGATTAGGCAGTTGGTTGGTTCGTCAGCCATCCTTAGGTCGTGCTGCAACCCGAGACTTGACTGTCTGTCTCACCTAAACTGTGGTTAGATTTTCCTCCCCAGGCCGACCCTTGGAACACTTTTCAGCACCACCGTTTGTTGTTTGTGACTTTAATTTTATTTGGTCGCAGGTACTGTGCCAGGCCTTCAGCCGTGTATTAGTATTGTCTGTTTTATGTTTAGTTTATGGCCTTCAGCCGAACTTCATAACGACTTTAAGATTAGGCGTTCAGCTGTGTTTCATTTAAAATTCTTGTTGCTCTGATTTAGGCCTTCAGCCGCGTTTGTTTCAGAATTTGTGGCTTTAATACGTAAATCCTTGTCTCTAAGGTTTCTCTTTAATTATTTTGAATTCTTGAAACGGCCTTCAGCCGTGTCCTATAAATGTTTATCTTAAGGTTGTCTTTAATTATCCTTGAGTAATTGCTTGGGCCTTCAGCCGACAAGATACTTCAAGTTTTCTTAAGGTGTTTTTTTCTGTTGTACTGTGTAAAGACTTACCTTTAAAGTCTCTTTTTTATTATGTAAAGAAAAAATTTTAACCAGATTTCACAGTATACTCTACTCAAGCGATCAGTTTACAGTCTTGTTTCGAAAATGCTTCCACCCTTGGATCGAGAGCCAAATGTCATGCCCTTTCGGATGTCAGATAAATCACTCCCTTTCTGCATTACGAAAACGAATGCAGTGATTCCGCGTTCCCCTGACACATTTTATACACCATCTAATGCTAGTGCTGACACCTGCCGTCAGCAATTGGTTATTGCACGTTGATGTCGAACATATTAATGTGACGGCACCGTCTATAGTAAAGTGCATACAGCATCACATATAAGAATTCGTATACTCTTTAAAATTTGTATCCTCACAAAGAACATGTTATAGAACTGTTAATTATTTGGCAACACAGTGTAGAATTCTACGGGTGATATTTACATGTTGGTGGCAATGGCTTTTTTGTGCAGATGTTACGTCGTCTCCTGTGGGAGACAAACTCGAAGTTTATGGAGATGTAGGTAGTTCGTCGTTAAACGTAAGAAGTGAAGCAGTAAACACAGAACTTGCTGAGGTGACCGAATTTTTTGTTCGTAACCGAGCAAACCTCTAGTTGTGACGACATCCGTCTATTGTCAAATCTCGCGGAGCTGTGGCGACGCTTATTAACAAGCCTGTAACAAAGGTTGACACTCTTTGCTTTATCTAGCCTAAAGGCCTGTAACATGAGTAAGTTCTTCTTTTTTTTCTTTTATTACAGTTTCTGTGTTTATGAGTTTCTGCGGCCTGTGCACATTCAAGCATAGTAATGACTTGACCTTCATAAAACTTTACTATCGGGAATTCAAACTTGGTTGTCCCCTGGTTCCCGTACATGATTTGCTGCTTTCGGTTTATCCGTATTACCCAGACACCAATTGCTCTAGTATTCTTAACCCTAGACTACAAAACTCACTTAAAATTTACGATTGCAGTTGGTATCAATTCGCAGTTCCCACCAATCTTTATTGTCAATATAGTGTGTAAAGCAGGGCATTTTTTACTTATTTTGTGTGTGACGTATCATTGTAAATTTTAATTAACTATTCCATAAACTATAAATTGTCACTTTTTGCGATGGTTTTGTAACAATATAACATTTGTGAATTATAGATTGCAGCGATCAGTCGTCCTTTTTAAATTTTATTGTGCAGATCTAGATTTTGGCTAGAAGTTAGTCATTCTTAATGCACTGTTATTTTCGCTTGAGCTCAAGCGAAAATAATAGTGCATTGAGAATGGATAGCTTCTATCTTAAATCTAGATCAGCACAATAAAATTTAAAAAGGACGACTGATCGCTGCAATCTATGATTTACAAGTCAGTATAACAGTCTCTGAGTGCAACAGGTTTCTGAGTGGAAGGTAACCTGATGAATATAACATTTTCCTCGTTTTAGCGGTCCAGCGTTAAGCTAGGTGTTGATACTTCATGTGTACACTTGAAGAGATATACAACGGAAGTTGAATATTGTTGACGTTGCAAGTGTGGGGGAGGTATATGCGGGGCGCAGGTCCTTTGCAGTAATCGAATATTCACTCACGTTTCTTGCTAATTTAAGCACTGCGTGAATTATGTGTCTTCTTAGCACTCTGCTGATATGATATATGAGCGGGAGGACGTTCAGCTGGTTGTTCCTCGACACAGCGTCCAGGTCATTTAGAATGTAGTTGCCTATTTATCTCTTTATGAGACTATCCAACTCTTCTGAAAATAATTCTCAAATTATTTAGTTTTTCCTCCGGATACTGTCGATTACAGATTCATTTATCCCTTTCCACCAATGTCTTAGTAAGCAATTCGGCATTTGCAATTACCTGAGCAAGAACGGCGCGTAATAGTTTCTTTTATAAAACAATTTATGTTTTAGAATTAACTATCCCTTTCTCTTTATTATTATTACTTTATTTTTCTCAGACCTTAGGTCTGGTTAAAAATGGAAAGTGACGCGGACCTTCATCAAGCGGGACTTCCTTTTAACTGTACGGTATATGTTACATTGTATTTAGTAACTTTCGGGATATTGAACACGTATCAATAATTACGGATTTCTGTAGTTGTATATATACGTTTGGATGTAGCTGTATTGCATTGATGTACTGGTGGATATTGTGTGGTATGACTCCTGTAGTTGATAGTATAATCGGTATAATGTCAACTTTATCCTGATGTCACATGTCCTTGACTTCCTCAGCCAGTTGGATGTATTTTTCAATTTTTTCTCCTGTTTTCTTCTGTATATTTGTTGTATTGGGTATGGATATTTCGATTAGTTGTGTTAATTTCTTCTTTTTATTGGTGAGTATGATGTCAGGTTTGTTATGTGGTGTTGTTTTATCTGTTATAATGGTTCTGTTCCGGTATAATTTGTATTCATCATTCTCCAGTACATTTTGTGGTGCATACTTGTATGTGGGAATGTGTTGTTTTATTAGTTTATGTTTTATGGCAAGTTGTTGATGTATTATTTTTGCTACATTGTCATGTCTTCTGGGGTATTCTGTATTTGCTAGTATTGTACATCCACTTGTGATGTGATCTACTGTTTCTATTTGTTGTTTGCAAAGTCTGCATTTATCTGTTGTGGTATTGGGATCTTTAATAATATGCTTGCTGAAATATCTGGTGTTTATTGTTTGATCCTGTATTGCAATCATGAATCCTTCCGTCTCACTGTATATATTGCCCTTTCTTAGCCATGTGTTGAATGTGTCTTGATCGATGTGTGGCTGTGTTAGATGATAGGGGTGCTTACCATGTAGTGTTTTCTTTTTCCAATTTACTTTCTTCATATCTGTTGATGTTATGTGATCTATAAGGGTTGTAGAAATGGTTATGCAATTGCAGTGGTGTAGCCGATGTATTTATATGAGTGATTGCTTTGTGTATTTTGCTAGTTTCTGCTCGTTCTAGAAAGAATTTTATTAAATTGTCTACCTGTCCATAATGTAGGTTTTTTATGTCGATGAATCCCCTTCCTCCTTCCTTTCTGCTTAATGTGAATCTTTCTGTTGCTGAATGTATGTGATGTATTCTATATTTGTGGCATTGTGAACGTGTAAGTGTATTGAGTGCTTCTAGGTCTGTGTTACTCCATTTCACTACTCCAGATGAGTAGGTCAATATTGGTATAGCATAAGTATTTATAGCTTTTGTCTTGTTTCTTGCTGTCAATTCTGTTTTCAGTATTTTTGTTAGTCTTTGTCTATATTTTTCTTTTAGTTCTTCTTTAATATTTGTATTATCTATTCCTATTTTTTGTCGGTATCCTAGATATTTATAGGCATCTGTTTTTTCCATCGCTTCTATGGAGTCACTGTGGTTATTCAATATGTAATCTTCTTGTTTAGTGTGTTTTCCCTTGACTATGCTATTTTTCTTACATTTGTCTGTTCCAAAAGCCATATTTATATCATTGCTGAATACTTCTGTTATCTTTAGTAATTGGTTGAGTTGTTGATTGGTTGCTGCCAGTAGGTTTAGATCATCCATGTATAGCAAATGTGTGATTTTGTATGGGTATGTTCCAGTAATATTATATCCATAATTTGTATTATTTAGCAAGTTGGACAGTGGGTTCAGAGCAAGACAGAACCAGAAAGGACTTAATGAGTCTCCTTGGTATATTCCACGCTTAATCTGTATTGGCTGTGATGTGATATTATCTGAATTTGTTTGGATCTTAAGTGTGGTTTTCCAGTTTTTCATTACTATGTTTAGGTGTATCAATTTAGGATCTACTTTGTATATTTCCAATATCTGTAGTAACCATGAGTGGGGTACACTATCAAAAGCTTTTTGGTAATCAATGTATGCGTAGTGTAGCGACCTTTGTTTAGTTTTAGCTTGATATGTCACCTCTGCATCTATTATCAGTTGCTCTTTACATCCTCGTGCTCCTTTGCAACAGCCTTTTTGTTCTTCATTTATAATTTTGTTCTGTGTTGTATGTGTCATTAATTTCTGTGGAATGACTGAAGTTAATATTTTGTATATTGTTGGTAGGCATGTTATGGGGCGATATTTTGCTGGGTTTGCAGTGTCTGCTTGATCTTTAGGTTTCAGATACGTTATTCCATATGTAAGTGTATCAGGGAATGTGTATGGGTCTGCAATGTAACTGTTAAATAATTTAGTTAGATGTGAATGTGTTGAGGTGAACTTCTTTAGCCAGAAATTTGCTATTTTATCATTTCCAGGGGCTTTCCATTTTTGTGCGTAGAATTAATTGCTCGTGTGACTTCATGTTGCAAAATTATCACTTCAGGCATTTGTGGTATCATCTTGTATGAGTCTGTTTCTGCTTGTATCCACCGTGTATGAGAGTAATAAGCTGGTATCTGCGGCTGTAAGAGTGTAGTTATCATACAACAGAGAAACTGATAGACCAAGTTTCCATAAGACACGTGGAAAACACCAGAGAGAGAAATGCCAACAAAGGAAAAGGCACAAAATATGGAGAAGAGACAGAATAACAGATTATAAAATACTTCGAAAAAGTATTTTCTAAGGAAATCGATTGGTTCATTTAACATTTATTGTGGGTATTTTTAAATTAATGAATATTTTAAAGTTTATCCAGACTTATGGTACAAAAAACTTGTGTGTGGGGTATCCCTTCCGCCTGTGGCAACGGCTCCATATATTCTAGATCGAGCCATGGTATATTCCTTGCGATAAAGTATTCCACTGCTAGACAAGCACGCTCCGATCAGAAATTTTCGTGGCTGTCCCGTTGATACTGGCGCAAAGTGTCCAAAGAATGTCGAAATCGACGTCGATAACTATTAGGTGGCCGCCCGACAGGACGACCCTCAGTGACTGCGCTCTGTCATGGAACCCAGATCCATGTGCGGCATGATAACACTTCCAAGCCGTTGTGGGAAAGCAGCCACAGAGACTGCACGTGACTCTGCAAATCTATGGGGACATATGGTTCTTACATAATGTATCGCTGTTATATCGGTATATTAGAAAACCGGTAGGATTTTAAAGTGTTTCAGGGTTACGCCAGTTACTAGATGGCGACGCTCATTCTGTACACTTTACCGCCATTCGTCTCGTAACAGGAAACTGCCTTACTATTCCTTAGCCCACACATGGTTGGCAAAACGTAATGCTTGCCGAGTAATTCGATTCCTTACCCGTGAGAAGAATGCATGTAATAGGTTGCCGGTCGAACAGAGGAACTTCTAGAAATCAACAGTACACTGTCTGATAGGTGGTCATTTTTCTAGAGGTTTTTATAAAGCCTCCTGCCAGGAAAGGTACGTTTCTGGTAGAAAATCTTCGGAAACTTCTAGGTTTTAGCATGAAGTGGACTTTGACCGTACTGGAATTGAAATTACTTCTCCCCCTTTCCTCGCGTGGTCATCAGCAGGCTATTTAGCTTTGGAATGTGCTTTCAGTTCTCTAAAAGAATATTTCTCTGTGTCGAGATGTAAAGCTCCAAGTAAGTTCCTGTTTTCTACCTACCTCTACTCTTTCACTTTATTTCCTAATTCTCTTATTCTGACATTAAACCATGACTGTTCGTTACGGCACCTACTTCCCGAACATACGATACTGCGTCATTTATGTCACTTATTTCCGTGTTGTCGACGCCCATTATAGTTCACATAGTGCCACTACTGAATTTTTGCGGATCTGGAAGAGCTCCTAATTTATGGATATAAGCGTACTAACTAATTTTAGACTTAAGTTATTTTCCTTCGTTAACTACTTTCTCTTTTCTTGTCTATCACTTGGTTATTAAAATAACAAAAAGTAATTAATTTTTAATATTTTTTGGTCTTCTCTAGGTGATAGAAAGCATCTGTGCTAAATTCAGACGCTGCTGTCGTACTATCTATCGTCTAAAAAGTCAGATAGTTTGCTATTTCCATAGGTGGGGTCCTACGGCTTGCAGATGATTAGCACAAATAATATTGTACCGCATTACCTGGTATGAAAAATACTTATTATTGCTGGAATGTCACAGATCCTGATCAGGTGCAAGGGAGTCTTTCATTCGGAGTAGCTATGTTCATACTTAATTGACGTACAATTCCCGTCTATATAACATCAAAACCTGCAACTGATCGTGAGGATTACGAGGAGAACACGGTAAGTGACATAAACCTATTTCCCAGAAACAACGTTCAGTGGAACAGAAGCCAAAGCAAACGAACAGCTGTCTCGGATTACCCGTAAATACCTCATCATTTCTGAGAAGCCGACGGTCAATGTTTTCGAGGTAATATACATGCCCTCTTAGCGATAGAACGGTCCAGCCGAAGTAGTGGCACAGTAGCTAACGTCGCATCTTCATACTTTCGCGCCCCATATTCGAAATCCGATTATTATTTTTATTTTTGTTTTTCATTTATCTACCCACGTCGGCAAAGATTATTATACGACTGTTTTGAAATGTATGTTGAAAATACGTTGTCTCTGTTCGTCTGTTAACTGTATGTCTGGTGAATTAAATAAAAAAGAAAACAAAAAATAAGCAATAAATGAATGGAAAAGTTATTATAGGTGGCTTTCGCTGAAATTAGTGCACCGCGATTCATAATTTATTGCAAGCTGCAATTTTCGGAAAAGCGACTGCTATGCGTGTTTGCCGTGACATTATTTGGAACGTGTGAAATCTTCAGTTATGTAACGATGATTCTTTCCCGCGTGAGAGTCATACGAAGAAACGTCTCTGTGGCAAACCTGCCTACGTGCGATGCTCGTGGCGTTCGAGATTTGTATGTTTCGAATTTTTCTACGACCGGTATCACCCAAGGAAATGCACAAAATCTTTGTATATAATAAACATAAGAAAAAAATAGAAGAACTAAGACTTAATATGAGAATTAAATATAACAATACAAAGATCTGAAAAGATTGTAACTATGAAGATACCGTACACACGTATATTGTATGCTATATGTGCGACGTTTATTATGAAACCCAGTTGTAATTTCACAATTCATATGACGACCTTGTGTCCCGTAACTTAATAAGAAACAAACAATCCTGTGGGAGGAACATCCGTAACTGAGCGTTATCAAGAGGCTGAAAATACCGCTACAGTTGTAACGTTCTTTTATTTAGAACACGACCGGTTTCGAGCTCTTATACGCTCTTACACGCAAAAGTGAAAGGCCACAACACTATCCTATGTGACCACTTGGGATGAGCTTGCCGGGTGGTAAAAGGCATCGAAATTACGTGGAAAATTCTGAGGGCCATTTTTCTCAGAAACCGTCGAGTACCTACGGATAAGCCGAGAAAAGTGTCTTATTTTAACCCCTCTTCCACGAAGCGAAGTTTCTGAGAAATCAGGTTATGACCCTTACCGCGTTCGTCTCGTTGGTTCTTACACTCCTATCATTGTCAAGAACATACAGTGTGTCTCTAATACAAATGAACACCAGGTATACACCGTTGCAGAACCTGCAATTGATAAAATTACTTTATCTGAAGAGGATTTGTCAAAATCGAAATTGGCAGAATCAATAAAAGTGTTTCACAGAAGTTGACGATGACACAATATAAGTTTTGAGACAATTTCCTATACCAAAACATGGTCGCAGCGCAGTTTCCCGTACAACTAGAATTCATAATAAGTGTCGTACACTTACTACACAATATACACTGAACAGCCAAAGAAACTGATACACCTGCCTAATATCGTGCAGGGCCCCCGCGAGCGCGTAGAAGTGCCGCAACACGACGTGACATGGGCTCGACTAATGTGTGAAGTAGTGCTGGAGGGAACTGACACCATGAATCCTGCAGGGCTGTCCATAAATCCGTAACAGTACGCGGTGAAGGGGTTGGGAAGAGGGGGTGGAGATCTCTTCTGAACAATCCTCCATAATGTTCATGTCTGGCGAGTTTGGTGGCCAGCAGAAATCTCAGAAGAGTGTTCCTGGAGCCATTCTGTAGCAATTCTGGACGCGTGGGGTGTCCCATTGTCCTGCTGGAATTGCCCAAGTCCGTCGAAATGCACAATGCACGTGACTGGATTCAGGTGATGAGACAGGATGCTTACGTACGTGTCACTTATCAGAGTCGTATCTAGAAGTACCAGTGGTCTCATATCACTCCAACGTCACACGCCCTACACTACTACACAACCTCCACCAGCTTGAATAGTTCCCTGCTGACATGCAGAGCTCTTGGATTCGTGAGGCTATCTCCACACCCGCACATGTCCATCCGCTCGCTACAATTTGAAAAGAGATTCGTCCGTCCACGGAACACGTTTCCTGTCATCAGCAGTCCAATGTCGATGTTGACTGGCCCAGGCGAGGCGTAAAGCTTTGTGTCGTGCAGTCATCAAGGGTACACAAGTAGGCCTTCGGCTCCGAAAGCCCATGTCGATGATATTTCGTTGAATGGTTCGCACGCTGATACTTGTTGATGGCCTGGCATTGAAATCTGCAGAAATTTGCGGAAGGGTTGCACTTCTGTCATGTTAAACGACCCTCTTCAGTCGTCGTTGGACCCGTTCTTGCAGGGTCTTTTTCCGGCTGCAGCGATGTCGGAGATTCGATGTTTTACCGGATTCCTGATAATCGCGGTACATTCGTGAAATAGTCCGACGGGAAAACCCCACTTCATTGCTACCTCGGAGACGCTGTGTCCCAGCGGTCGTGCGCCGACTATAACATCATGTTCAACCTCACTTAAATCTTGATAACCTGCCGCTGTAGCAGCAGCAACCGATCTAACAACTGCGCCAGACACTTGTTGTCCATATAGGCGTTGCTGACCGCAGCGCCGTACTCTGCCTGTTTATATACTTCAGTATTTCAATACGCATGCCTATGCCACTTTCTTCGGCGCTTCAGTGTATGTGTGTGCAGTATTTTCAGCTGTTACAGCCTTTTCAAATTCTGCACGATACAGAAAATATAGATTTGTCGTGGACTGTGAATGATTCCCAAAGTCTTCTTCGTGGCCGTGGCAGACGTTGCTCGAGCGCCTAATCGTTGGGGCTATTTGCCGTGTTTTCTGGCACGGCTGTGGCCCAGAACAGAAGTTGGGCTTCCTGTACCGGGGAGGCATTATCTGCTGGGCCTGCTTCGCGGAAATAGCACGGACAGACTGAGCTCGGGCACGCGACCCTTCGGCCTGCGGTTACAACGCCCCCGCGCACTCGTCCCAGACTGCATAGTTTACGTCAAGGCCAGCCACGCCTAAATTCTTCACGAGTGGTTAAGGTCTACTCGCTACCGAGAGAAATATTTAGTACTCAGCCCTGATACAAATTAATAAGCTTGTAGGCTAATATGTGGCCAAGATGGCGGTTGCTCCCCCTGTTAGCCTAAGGGAATGCTTACTTTTCGACGTAGTGCCTTCTAGATCGATGCACTTAGGTCAGCGTTATTCAAGCGAGTGCATTCGGGCTGTGAAGTGTGACGTGGGAAAGTGTGCAAAATATCTTCTACGACATTCGGACAGAAATGTTTTCCAGCATAGATAGCACTCCTCTGGAATTTCTAAATTCATTGGGGGGAAGTGGCAACCAAGTAGTCTGCAGAATCTGTGAGTGTCGAGACATACCATAATCCTTTTGGAACAATACAATCCATACAGTTCCAAAGGTACCAAGGCCAGATAACTGTATCGCACCATCAGCTTAACTTCTTGTACCCTTAAGTTGCTGCCAAGAATAATGTGTACAAGTACGTAAAATAAAGTTGCGGATCTGGTAGATGATCAGCAGTTTAGTATTCTGGAATGTAAAAGCACCACATAGGCAGTTATGACGTTGCACATGATAAGGAAGCAAGCCTTAATAAATATCAAGTCTTCTTCATAGCATTTGTAGTCGGGAAAAAAAGCAGTCGGTTGTGTAATATATTGGACAATTTTCGAAATTCTCAGGAAAACAAGTGTAAGATGTAGGCCACACGGATAATATTCTACTTGTAAAAGAACCCAGGGAAAAAATATGACTGGAAGAACAAGAACGAAGTTCTCGGATTACAAATGCTATAAGACAAGGACGTAGTCTTTCGCCGCTTTTGTTTAACCAATACATCGAAGAAGAAATTACATAAATACCACAAAGATTCAAAAATTGTTCAAAAGGCTCTGAGGCCGGCCGGGGTGGCCGTGCGGTTCTAGGCGCTACAGTCTGGAACCGCGCGACCGCTACGGTCGTAGGTTCGAATCCTGCCTCGGGCATGGATGTGTGTGATGTCCTTAGGTTAGTTACGTTTAAGTAGTTCTAAGTCTAGGGGACTTATGACCTTAGAGGTTAAGTCCCATAGTGCTCAAAGCCATTTGAACCATGGCCGGCAATCCATTCTCTTTGTCACTATGAGAACGAACTCTTTCGCAACGGAACTGATATGTACAACATTCTCTGTTTTCTTGCCGCGTGGCCGTGCGGTTCTAGGCGCTTCAGTCTGGAACCTCGTGACCGCTACGCTCGCAGGTTCGAATACTGCCTCGGGCATGGATGTGTGTGATGTCCTTAGGTTAGCTACGATTAAGTAGTTGTAAGTTCTAGGGTACTGATGACCTTAGAAGTTAAGTCCCATAGTGCTCAGAGCCATTTGAACCATGGCTCTGAGCACTATGGGACTTAACATCTGAGGTCATCAGTTCCCTAGAACTTAGAATTACTTAAACCTAACTAACCTAAGGACATCACAGACATCCATCCCCGAGGCAGGATTCGAACCTGCGACCGTAGCAGTCGCACGGTGCCGGACTGTAGCGCCTAGAACCGTTCGGACACCGCGGCCGGCAAAGACTCAGCAGAGGGAGTAAAGTTCAAGATGAAAGTATATGTTACATTTGCTAGCGACTTTGCTATCCTTAGTGAAACTGAGACAGAACAGCAGGAACTGTCAAAGAGAATCAACAGTCCAGTGTGCATACATAAAGGACCGAGTGTGTTCCGAAGAAAGACTAACATAACTAGGAGTAGTAGAAACGAGATTAGCGATATTAACATTAAAACCGGGAGCCAAAAACTAGGCCAACTCAAAGAATTATGCTACCTTGGAAGCAAAATAACACATGATGGACAGAGCAAGGAGGACGGCATAAGCAGAGTGGGAAGGGCAAAGAGATCATTTCTGTTACACAGAAGTCTACTCCCATCAGGCATCGGTTTCATTTGAGGAAGAAATTTCTGAGAATTTACGTTTGGAGCCTGGAAGTAAATCACTGAAAACTTGAAAAGAAGTGGATCAAATTGATTGAGACCCGGTCTTATTGCAGGACGTTGAAAGTTAGGTTACTGATGAGTTAAGAAATGACGAGCTGGAAAACACTGACCAAAAAAAGGGACGAAATTACAGGATATTCTTTTAAGACATTAAGGAACGGTATCCATAAAACTTGACGAAGCAGTAGAAAACAAAAACTGCAGGAGAAGATAGCGACAGGAATACATCCAATAAATAACTGAGGGCCTTAGGTGTAACTACTACTTGGAGTTGTAGAGGTCGGCAGTCCACATCAAAGACTGAGGCAAAAAACAATGCGTCACGCAATGCTCGTACAGACTGAGGTAGTCAGCACCAGCCCTAATGGACGACTCATCTGTAAGCCAGTGCTCTGTCTCCTACTTTTCAAAATTTGACGGTGGCTCTTTTTGCATACCGTGCTGGACCACCGTGTCTAACAAACTCGTCGCGACAGCGGCCTTAATTCATCCAGTGCTTAATGTCAAATATCTTTCATCGAATTCATCGAAATGTGTCGCAGTCTATGGTAATTCTTGAGCGAGTCTTCTCTATGACAAATTTCTATAAATCTTTATCACACCGTGTAGACCATCAAAGGAAGACTTTTAATCTCCTGAGCCTAAAATAACTACCATATCTAAATAACCCTCCATTCGTAAACGATGCCTCGATGCGATTCATCCAGACTGCGCAGTTTGTCTTTCTCAAGTTCATAACAGCAACTGTTGCCTGCACTAAATACAAAGTGTGTCTGATGTGTATAGGCGTGAAAACGAAGCTGCTTCGCTAGCAGGAGCTTTTTGCAGTACTACTGTTGCAACACTAAACTCACTTGTCAATTGCTCTACAGTTTTCACATTTAGATAGGTGCTTCCCTAATGTATGTATATTATGAACCTTTCTGTGTCAGATCTTGTTAAAAAACTGTTAGATTGATGGAGATGCAGTCAGTGAAGATACAGTAGTATGAAAAGATGTTAGTGGAAAACAATCACTTGTGGTTAACTGGCAACGTAAATCAGGGTTTGAGTCTCTGTCTGGCATAAATTTTCATTTGTTTCTAATTAATTAAGTAAACATTAATTGATTCCATGTAGTGCGAGCAGTTAGATATCTTATTTTTGCGTATTTTCGCCTACACCTTATTAGGGCGTTCAGATTCTTTGTGACATCAGTCTAATTTTACACTTAAGAATGTAGACATACGTACAGGGTGTTTCACAAGGAGCATACTGGACTCGCATTCGGGAGGACGACGGTTCAATCCCGCGTCCGGCCATCCTGATTAAGCTTTTCCGTGATTTCCCTAAATCGCTTCAGGCAAATGACGGGATGGTTCCTTAGAAAGGGCACGGCCGATTTCCTTGCCCATCCTTCCCTAATCCGAGCTTGTGCTCCGTCTCTGATGACCTCGTTGTCGACGGGACGTTAAACAGTAATCTCCTCCTGCTCCTGTTTCACAAGGACGTACGAAACTTACTTTTTAATAATTGGCTGGCTATCAGGAGTTGTTTTGAGTAGGTGATGTTATCACCGATAAATAATTAGGCTTCTGCGACCGTCGAGCCATACCTCCTATATTTTCCTGCTTTTATTATTTTCTGCAGTTGATACTTTCTGGTCTTCTTGAAGACCTGTCACTTCAGATCAAAAGACGAAAGTTGTTCCAACATGATGGGGCGTCTAACATCTCAAACGTCAGTTAAGAACAATTTTGAACTCTAGTTATCTTCGGTGTTGGATCGCTCGTCTGAGCCCTTCTATCCCAATGTCTTTCTTCTTCAACGAATACATCCGAAATATGATAAGCATGCAGACATAACCTGCATTCTTCGAGGATCACCATCTTCTATTTAGATCCACAGTATCGTACTGAAAATTGACATTTAGTGTCACTAGCAATTGTACGGACGATTGATTCGTGATACATTTCATAATTCTGACGTTGGGCTGTCACCCCAACAATGACGCATAAGTTATCGCTTCAGCTGAAGGTGTACAGTTGTGTGCAGTTCTGGCAGAGTTTTCAGGTGATTAGGCCAGTTAATAACAGAGTGACACGAGGAAAAGTTTCTGATGGCTCGTTGCCACACAGTCAGTCTCCTGCATATATATTAGCATATATATTAGCATTAAATGTGGTCACCGCAGCTAACCATCGCCCCATTCCACTATATTCGATAACTGGCCAATCAACTTTGGCATAACTTTCTTTTAATTTCCGCGGTATCTCTTGAAACAGTTCTTGCCTGCTCTCAGGCAGAAACGTGATTTGCAAACTTAACACATCCACACTTCGAACTGCAAATCTTCTAGATGAATAGGCTGATGTGTACTGCTTTCGTGACGAATACTTTCGTCTACGTATGGCTTTTGTGCCGTGAGATGATAAACTATTTTGGTATACACAGGATGAAGCAGCAGCCACTGGAACTATTTTTTTAGCCAACAATTTTTTTACACCTTTCGACGAAAGCGCCATTACTTTTGTCAGTGTCAACGCTGCTATCACAAGAAGAAATTTCATCAGATAATATTCGGTAACATTCCTTTTTGGCGAGACATACTGGATGGAGAAGGAGGACGGTGCTTAGCGCGATAACCAAGCAGACGTCCGTCTCTGAATTACAGAAAATTACATTCGAAAAAACAGTACTATTACATGTAGGTTTATAGAAGTTCAGCACATAAATATAAACAATTACTATAAAAATATCAGTGTAAAAAAGAGCTACAGACCGAAATGCACGACAATTACACGAACAACCACCAGCAATACTGGAATATCAGCTCGTGACGTAAATACGCGGCAAAAGTACTGCACTATAATTCTCGTGCCATGTAGTGAAACAATTAGTTGGGTGGTAGGAAGAAGTATCACCTCTGAACTGTAAACTGAGAAAAATATGGACTTAGTCACAGTGATCACAGCCCTCTGAAGGCGTCTACGTATGTGGTAGGCTTCAAAGAGTTAAACGACTCTGCAGCGGTGCTACCAAAACTGGGAACAACGACTCCGTCGGTGTATAACTGCCAAAGGAGCATGCTTTCAATGGGGCAGTATTGTTGTTTGAAAGAAAAAATGAAACTTTTTGCTAGATAAGAAATTAGTCTCATTCTATGTCACACACCTCGCACATTGCCCTTAATATCAGAGTTGTGATGGTGGACCCTTAAAGAGAGAGAAATTAAGCTGTGTCATGTAATATGACTCGCAGTAGAATGTACCAAAACGGAGTAATAAGTTGTCAATATTTGTCCTTTACGTGACTAAACAATTTCAAATGTTCGCACCCAAATCGGAAAAGACGTTGGCGCTTTATGTACTCTTGAAATTGTGACTTGTTTCGATTAAATCGAAACATCTTGAGATCCGAAAAAGTCGCCTACAACGGTAAACTTACAAATTCATCACTAAATGTGCGCGCAACATCATAAAGCGCCAGTGTCTTTTCCGATACATTGACTAGTTGGGTGCGAGCATTTGAAATTGTTTAGTCACTTAAAGGACAGATATAGACAACTTATTACTCAGTTTTGGTACATTCTATTACGATTCATATTACGTGACACAGCTTAATTTCTCTCTTTTTAAGGGTCCACGATCACAACTCTGATATTAAGGGCAATGTGCGAGGTGGGTGACATAGAATGAGACTAATTTCTTATCTGCCAAAAAGATTTATTTTATTTTTTTCAAACAGTAATACCGTCTCATTGAAAGCATGCCATTTTGGCAGCTATACACCGACGGAGTTTGAAGGTTTACCGTTGTAGGCGACTTTTTCGAATCTAAAGATGTTTCGATTTAATCGAAACAAGTCACAATTTCAAGAGTACATGGAGTGGAGTCGGATAATGAAATTAGTTTGGAGCAGGCGAGATTACGAAATTGGCGGTAAGCTGAGTGCGCGCGTAGACGCCGGAGTCGGCGGCTCCGCGCTCGGGAGCGCTCGGTTCCGCGCCGACGGGCGACGGACGCGGCCGAGCGGAACCGAGCGTTGCCGAGCGGCTCGTCGATACCGGCGCGGCCGGAGCGCGCCGGCTCCCCCGGCGGCGGCGGCGCGAGTGGGCGCACCCTGACGGCGACGAGCGGCGGCGGCGCCCGCGGCCGGCCACGTGCCGCCTGACGTCAGCCGGTAAACACCGCGCCGCTGGCCGCTGGCATGCGACATGCAGATGATACTGGTGGCCGGAGGGTGAGTACCTCCTCCTCCTGCTCCTCCTCCCGCTCGCTGCTGACGCCGGGAGGGGGGCACGGCGTAGACACTCCGGCGCGACTGTAAACGTGGACGCGCCGTTCTGCGGGGGAGGTTGGCGAGTCTCCGGAAGAGGGGGGCGGGGGGCGAGTGGGGGGGCCGCGGCCAGAAAAGGGGGGCGCTAGCTTCGGCGGCGGCGGCGGAGGCGGCGGCATCTGTCCGGCGGAGAAGCGCGCCGCGTAGCGTCAGCGCCGGGCCGCCGCGGACCATGCAGTATGCAGATGATACTGGTGGCCAGCGGGTGAGTAGGCCGCTGCCACCACCGGAGGTGCCCCGGCCAGCAGCAGGTGTTGCCGCTTCAGCCGCCTCTGCTTGAGCGCCCTCCTCCCGGCCACCCACGCCGCCCCGGCTTTCTGTGTGCCTCGCTTGCGCTGTAGTGTTGTGTGCCGGCCGCGACACCACACAGTGCGTCGAGGGTCTGCGTGGCAGACGAACTCTAGTCCAGCGCACGTGACTCCTCCTGTGCGAATTTACCCTGAGTTGTGTATCGCTATGTGAAAGTGTAAAGTCGTCACTTTAATAAAGGTTCCTGCCGTTAAACTTAGTTGTAAATGTTTGTTTTGAAGTAGTGTAATGTGTTATGCATGCGAGTATTTGGCTGTTTTGTGCTCCCGACTTCGTAGCTAGCTTCAGAAAATGTTTGCGCAAGGTAACTTAGTGATTTATGAAATCGTCTGGTATCAATATCATCTCCGTCATGTAACGGCTGGCTACTTGCCCTAATCCCGACAGTTCCTACACGCAATATTCTCACTAACCTGTGGTATATTTGCTGAAACGCCTCGCTCCGTAGTAAAATGGATGTCGGGTTTTCAACTCTATCGGGTTTCCATTGTGTCGTTATTGTGTGGGGAACTGTAAACTAAACGATGAAAATAGCACACTCTGAAAATTAAGATTAAAACAGTGCTTCCTGAAAAACGATAGAGAGTTATGGGAAACTACGGTCAAGTAGTAAAATATCAATAAAAAAAGAATTGGCAATTTGTTTTTATTTCACTATGGCTACTTCGTGAAACATTAAGTTAGCAAAAAACAGTTTTTGCCATTTATTTATTTTTGCGACACTGGTTTTGGATCCGTAGTCCATTGTCTAGTTTGACAAAGTTTGTGAATGTATTATTGTGCATTTTTAATAAAAGCGATCAGTTTATTTCATGATTGTAAATTCTTTGCCCTTTATGCTCGTACTCTTACCCATATCTTTGTCGGTTATACTAGACAATGGGCTGGAAACCTAGATCCTAAAAAAAGGATCAACTACGATTTTACGATTCCTTCTACAATCTCTTAGCCATTGGCCCATAGCCCTATCCGTTCTTTTATAGGGGTTCTCCAGAGAAATTATTTGTCGTATTTTCTGTTACCATACAATTGGACCTTCAAACCTCTGATTAACTTTCTAACACCAGAAGAACCACCATAAATATCAACAGTACTGTAGGCTACAATTTGCAGTGCTGAGCCGGGACTGATGCTCCTCCAACAGGTCACAGTGACCACGTGCCTCAAACAAGCAAACTTTAAACCTTCCCGCGCGTTGTTCGACCGCGCACAGGTACCGCCAGCGGTGACGACAAAGCTCGAAGGTGTGACTCTCGCCAATTACCCTTCAACAAATACTCGATGTTCGCCACGTAATTGCCGCCTATTCGCACCGCTAACTGTTCTGTCGTCGAAAATGGGCAATGATTGCTTGTTAACGTGGAGAGCGCTCTTTCATTCATCTTTCACACGGTACTACTTTTAGAGTTTTACACTGTAATGATTGCTTCGTATGCACTTAAACACGGTGAAAAACACTTGCGTCATTTGTGCTGTAGTGAGCAGCAGGCAAACAGGTTCATTCAAAGCTGTGTCTCTACATGATATTAATCGCCTAGTGGACAAATATTGGCAACTTATTGCTCCGTCTTATGATACCTCCTACTAAGCTTCCTTTTACTAGAAGTTAGTCACACAGCTTAACGTGTCACTACTATCTGTGCGTTTCCAAAATTTAATTACGATATTAAGCGCATTGTATTTGTCTCACCTCAACATGTAACCCAATCGAAAATCAGCCGCAACCGCTTTTACTACCCTTTCGGAACTTTAGATAAAGAACTCAGGAGAAGACCTTACCAAAGATGAGCTCGTTTTTGTGAAATGCTCATATATTGAACACTAAATTAGACAGTTATTGTATCTGTTTGTTATGCTAACTAGTGCATTTTAAGCATATAAAATTCTCAAACATTTTATATCATCTGTACTTCGTATGAGAATGAAAATGTTTTATGATCGGTTCCATTTGTGCAAACTTAGTCTCCGTATTTACGTTAACCGACTTGTTGGGATTCTGTGAGGTTATCTTCATCGTCAAATTGTCATAAATAATAATCAAAAAAGGTTTTAGTTGTGATCTAATACTGCTTATAGTGAGCACTCGTAAATTCGGTTTTAACGAGTCCAACTTGTCTTTTCTTCTGATTCTTGCTTTTCAGGTATTTTCAGAATTTGAAAATTAGTACGTTTATCTGGTTGTTCACCCTGATCAATCTACTTAATCGCAAGTAGTTTCAAAAACAATCACGCCAAGAAGCTAATTATCAGAAAAGGCAATTAACCATTGTTACTTTAAGGGGTACTTTGTCCTTAATAACTGAAATATTTGATAGCTGTGTGGTAAATCAAGCGTTTATTGTAAATATAGAGAGTTGTTGACACATAATAAATTTGAGATACAGGAAACGTGTTAAGTTCTCTTTTAGTTGCGTGAACACCTATACACTGAAGTAAAAATATCCCATAATGACACAGTTACCAGTTTCTTTAATTAACGTGAGTCGTGATGCAAAAAGAGAAAAATGGTGTCAGGAACATGATAAAACGAAATTATATACAAAAGAGTTAACAATGCAATATGTTGCTAAAGGGTTTATGCTAGTGATAATGTGCTAGAAGATTTCTCCCCTTACATCCAGCCAACAGACAAGCGAATTTAAAAGAACAAAGATATTGAATATTTTAGGTCTTCTTTATATCCAACAACAATAAAGGAGTAGTTGTCGTACAGATACCAAACGTTTTATAAAGTGCTAATTTCACTATCCCTCTCATAGCGTCAGAAAAAAATAAATCATTTTACTGTACGTTAACCAAAAAATTTTCTTTCTTCTTTTTACTCATCAACCGTCTACTGGTCTGATGAGGCGCGCCACAACTGCCTCTCCTTTACCATAAATATATTTGTCCTTCCACCACGTAACGAATGCATAGCTAGAACGAAACAGAATGAGTTTGGAAGTCAAGCAGTGTATCAGTTCATAAAGTATTCACCAGTCAACAGAGGCGGCAAATGTTCTCTAACTATGTAGGTTAATGGCTAACCACGGTTTCAATTAAGTCACCAACGCCGCTGTTAGTAAAAGAATGGTGGCCTTCCTTCTTTTCAGAGTCCTGGAATTTCCTATTACTGGCTTCGTCTGGTTTTTGCCGATCAATTTTTGAAACTACCTAGACTTCCTGCTACAAATTATCAGCTTGATTAGTATAGGATATTCTCCTATATAGGATAATCAGTGTCTCTGGAAACAATCACGTTTTAATGTGAGAAGTGAAAATGAGAATATCGAAGAAAATTTGGAAGGAAAAGAATGAACAGACTAATTCTGCCAGTTGCGAATATTTCAGTAGATTACTTGAAATTCATTCTAATAATTGTACTGGTAAGGGTTTATCTGGTTTAGAATAATCGTAAATATGTCAGGAACATACGTCTTATCACAAATGACTGGGAGATTCCATTGTACTTTACGCTAGCTGCTGGTGGAGTGATAGTGTCCGACGGGTGATAACCCAATATGTATATATTGTGACTACGTAAATATTAACTCGAAAAGTATTTCTCAATCGATTCTCTAAAGATGTAATTGTTTTAAAAGTAAAGAATAAAATTTGGTCAGTTACGAACCAAGGATTGAATAATTCGTCTTTCAAACAACCTCATGTAGTTAATACCTTGCCTGTATCACCACTAACTACATCATAGCATATATGCTGGAACTAGCACTCACTCTATCATGTCTTGCATGTCAAATATTTCTTCCCACGTAAGTAGTAACCGAATCTATAATTTGTGTGAGCTTTTCACGTCTGTGGGCAGTGTTTCTCATGTGCACACGTTTCAGTAACCAAATTTTGAAAATATGTAATATTTAAATCGAAGATCTAAAAGGTATCATTAAATCATCAGCACTAGAGTTCTGAGTGAATTTCCTCTACTCAAAAATATAAATCCATTAGTAGTCTGTCAGCGTGAATATTTTTCTACTCTAATGGAAGAAACTTTGTTACACTATGCTCATATGTATTAACATATAGTTCACTAGAAACTCGTAAAGCCTTTAGCTTTACAATTTAAAGAGTGTGTTATTTTAGCTTGAAGCTGTGTTGGAATTCGTTTTGCTCAGACATTATTATCTATTCTCCGGACTTTTGCTCCAACATAAAATGTTCTTTTTAACAGTTTTTTCTTTTTTGACAGAAAATGACATTCTCTCTGTAAACTGTTTAGTTCGTCTTTTGGGCAGTAAATCTATGTACGTAGTTACCAACTTCACTCCACTCCCCGGTTTCTCCTTTGTGGTCCTCAGTTGTATCCTGACGTTGTGGGATGATGATTATCTCATTCAACAAACTTCTGAATTTAATGCCATCTGACAACTGAGAAACCAAGAATAAGTTAGCAATATTCACTCACTGTGAAGGTTTAGCATATCCAGTTTCAGTTTAGAATTTTTGATCGACTTCAAGGATCAAATTACGATAGTGTAGAATTATACTGCTGTAGAAACACTTTTACTGTAAAGATAAACGGTAGTTTCCTTTTATCTGGATTTCTAGTAAATGTTCTAGATAAATATACCTATTCCACATCAACGAAGTGCGTCTGAGTGGCCCGTTTAAAGTCGTATTGACTTCATTATCTGTAGTTAAACAGCTATTTCTTCAGCTTTGGTTTGGACGGCCGATACTAAGCTGATGATACAGCAGAGGACAAATTTTTCCCTCAACTGAATACACTCGTAATACAAGTGCAATAATAATCAGTGCAGATATTTACCCCATAGTACTGATAAACAGTAGTTAAAAAATCAAATACCCTAAAAACACAACAGTTGAGAGTAAGAAAATTAAATTTCAAACAGTGAAACTTCAAATTTTTCTAGGCGACTGATTGACATCTACGCTTTACATCATACTCTATTATCATACACAACCACGGCATGCCTAACTTAAACATATCTGCTTTGGAAACGAGGTAGCGTGTCTTAGATGATTGCATGTTGATTTTTCGTGGCTTCTGTTAACAACTTGCCCTGTACTGAAAATGTTGAAGTATGTTTACTGTCTACTTTAATGAGTTAATCATTGCCATGTGGGAAGAAGCTACAGAATATTCATTAACGGTCATAATACATTAAGAGTTTGGGGCATGGGCCCAAATCTTATACTTTCAAGAGCAATATCCTTCCGAGCACACTTCACAGCTCGCCTCATAGATACCACGTGTGAATACCTTTTCCGTTCTACTTTCCCGTGTTTGGATCCGAGTACCGATCGGACACACAGTTCTAACGTTTAACGAAACCTCGCATCACCCCAACCATCAGAGCAACAGCTTGATTGTAGCAGCCATATAAACAACACTTATGATTTGAAAGATATTTCCACTCCGCAGCTGCGTTGTCTAGAACAGACTCTTAAAACATCACCTTACACTATAGTTACTTGAAAAATGTTAAACGACTTGAGCGGCATTCGTGAACTGAAAGATTAACGGTGAATCATATTTGTATTAGCAGTGCCGCTCTACATCATCTGACTTGCAGCAGATAAGTTTACGCAAGTGTAATAGCGATACACTCACACAAAGGTATTTCGGTTAAATGTTAAAGGAAGACAGTATGGCAAAACGGACAATATTTATGAAACAAGCAAGTGAATGGAAATTCTGAAAAAAATTACATATCGTCAGTGGTCAGTTATGATCGTTCACTCATCTATTTTCGTCTCCTTGCGACAACAATAACAAAAAATTTAAAAATGGTGTTACCAGTGTCAACCAGTTGGTGATCATCATCTGTCTAAATTCACGTGCTACAAACGGTGACATAATGTTTCTGTTGCCTTATAAACATATATGTATGTCACCGTTCGCAGCATGCTCTTTTAGACAGCCTAGGATGTATGTTTACACATAATTGAAGCCCTATGTCACCGTTTCCAGCATATACATTTACACATTCTGATGATACACGTTAACAACACAATGCAAACTTTATGTCATCGTCCGCAGCACGTGCATTTAGACAGTCAGAGGATATAAGCTGACAATACAACAGAAGCTTTACATCATTGTTCGACGAGCTTAGACAGTGTGGTGTTACATGTTGACTACACAACGGAAACTTTGTCACCGTTTGAAGCATGTGCATTTAGACTGTTTGACGATGTGTGTCGACAACACAGCAGAAGCTTTACGTCACTGTTTTCATCACGAGCATTTAGGAAATTGGAAGACATTTCTTGACAGCACAACAGAAAACTTTCATCACTCTTTGCAGCGTGAGTAGTCTAGCGTCTTATGCCGACAACGCAACCTTATTTCACCATTTGCAACACTTGAGGTTAGACAGTTTGATGATATATGTTGACAACAAAACGGAAACCTCGTGTCACAATTCAAAAATGTTCAAATGTGTGTGAATTCCTAAGGGACCAAACTGCTGAGGTAATCAAAAATGGTTGAAATGTCTCTGAGCACTATGCGACTTAACTTCTGAGTTCATCAGTCGCCTACAACTTAGAACTAATTAAACCTAACTAACCTAAGGACTTCACACACATCCATGCCCGAGGCAGGATTCGTACCTGCGGTCGTAGCGGTCGCTCGGTTCCAGACTGTAGCGCCTAGAACCGCACGGCCACTCCGGCCGGCGCTGAGGTAATCGGTCGCTAGACTTACACACTACTTAAACTAACTTATATCAAGAACAACACACACACACACATGCCCGAGGGAGGACTCAAACATCCTGCGGGAGGGGTGGCGTAATCCGTGACATGGCGCCTCAAACCGCACGGCCACTCCGCGAAGCCATGTCACAATTAGCCGCATGTGTATTTATGCAGTCCATTTATATAGTATGGTATTATCTGTTTACAACAGAACACAAGCTTTAAATCACTGTTTGCAGCATGAGCTTTTAGACACTAATGATATACAGGGTGGCGCACGAAATGTGTTTATGACGCACATTAGATATCCCGCTGGGATCTCTACAGCAGTACCAGCAGAGCTTGGAAAAACAAATGAGTTACGAAATGACGTGTAACTCACGATACTGCCACTAGGAGACTAGTAAGCAGCAATGGCTCACAATGGAAGACTGACGACACAGCAAAGATCGGCAATTGTGTTACTTTTTCATGGAACGAAAAGCCTTGTTGTGACTCAGAGGCGTTTTCGACAACAGTTTAACACACGATGGGTCCTATGCAAAAAGACCATCCACAGGTTGTGCGGTAAATTTGCACTGGAAGGAACAGTATTGGAAGCGAAGCTACCTCGGCCTAAGCCTGTTTGTTCGCCAGAGAATATTGAAGCGGTACGAGTTGCTGTACTACAGAGAGGTCCCGGGATATCGTGTAGAAAGGCAGCAGTGCAACTGCCAATATTCAGACGCTCCGTTCAACGCATTCTTAAAAGTGACCTCCATATGTACCCATACAAGATGACCTGTGCACAGAAGCTCACTGAAGAATACAAGCAGCAGAGACTACTGTTTGCTCAATGGGCGGAGGATAGGGAAGAAATTCTCAACAACGTTTGGTTTTCAGACGAGGCGCATTTTCATTTCGACGGTGTGGTTAACAAAAAAATGTACGCTTTTGGGTCACTGAAAACCCACAAGCGCTTCATCAACGACAACATTATGCTCCTAGGATTACAGCGTGGGCAGCAATTTCCAGTCACGGACTTATTGGACCCTATTTCTTTGAAGAAACTGTGAACAGCGAGCGTTATTTGAGCATGCTTCGCAATAGCTTGATTCCACAGCTTCTTGCTACTGCCTTGCCCTTCAACGCGCAGTGGTTCATGCAAGATGGAGCAAGGCCACATACTGCAAACACTGTGTTGGAGTTTTTACACGAGCATTTCGACATGCGGGTCATTTCACTCAGGTTTCCAGGTCGCTTCAATGACGGCCAAAACTGGTCCCCAATAGTCCAGACCTCAATCCATGTGACTTTTTTCTTTGGGGGTACCTAAAGGAAAAAAAATTGTTAATATGGCTCTCAGCACTATGGGACTTAACATCTGACGTCACCAGTCCCCTAGAACTTAGAACTACATAAATCTAACTAACCTAAGGACATCACACACATCCATGCCCAAGGCAGGATTCGAACCTGCCACCGTAGCAGCAGCGCGCTTCCAGGCTGAAGCGCCTAGAACCGCTTGGCCACACCTGCCAGCCCTAAAGGAAAAAATTTTCCCGAAACGTCCACTTGATTTAATGGAGCTCAGAAGACTTATTCTTCTTCAAGCTTGCAGTGAAATTACGGAAGGCATGTGCGGTAGGGTAATCACTAATTTCAGTGTTTGTTTGAAGGAAGTTAAGAAATGAAATGGTGGACATATTGAGCATGTGCTCAGTTAGAACAAATCTCCATGGACGGCTGTTCATTGTAGTATATGTTCCTTTCAGATTGTATTGACAATAAAGTTTATATTAAAAAACAAAATGGTAACAGATTTCGTGCGCCACCCTGTATATTAACAACGCGCCGCGCTGGATTAGCCGAGCGGTCTCAGGCGCTGCAGTTATGGACTGTGCGGCTGGTCCCGGCGGAGGTTCGAGTCCTCCCTCGGCCATGGGTGGATATGTTTGTCCTTAGGATAATTTAGCTTAAGTAGTGTGTAAGCTTAGGGACTGATGACCTTAGCAGTTAAGTTCCATAAGATTTCACACACATTTGAACATTT
This sequence comes from Schistocerca cancellata, assembly GCF_023864275.1. NCBI lineage: Eukaryota > Metazoa > Arthropoda > Insecta > Orthoptera > Acrididae > Schistocerca > Schistocerca cancellata. Next base: position 318,841,735 of record NC_064630.1, on the reverse strand, counting down.
TTTTGTTAACAACGCAACGGAAATCTTCTTTCACCATTTGCATTTAGACTGTGTCATGACAGATGTTAACAACGCAAACATTACGTCATCGTTTCCTGCATGTGCTTATAGACAATGTTATGATGACTGCTGTCTGATCGTAAACAGCTACTGCACTGTGAACAGGTTCGTGCGACTGTTCTTGCAAGAAGAGAAAAGGAGATAATGAAACATTCTATCGGTTAATTTGGAACCACGCTGTCCAAATTTCTGTGGCGTCTAGTGCGCTGCAGCACGTGGAACGTAACCGGATACTTCAGAATTATACTGGCAAAGCAGGCTGTAATACCAGAGCGGATGTATATTCACTTCCTCCCGCGTCCAGTAGGAAATTAAATCGTAATGTGCGCCGTTAAACCAGATGGCTATATCGGAAGTACGTATTCCACAGTCGTATCGTGAAGAGTAATGCGTTGCTTACCGGCGCACAAAAACTTGCGGGAAATGCATTTACCCATAAATCACGCAGGGTAAATAACACGCTACTGCAGAAGTACGAAAGTGAAACTGCGTGTTAGCCGGGCTAAAGCGCTCGGCGAGCGGCGTAAGTCTGGTGGAGCGTCGAGTCGGAGACGTCGGCAGCAGGCGTCGGCCGGCGGCAAGGCGACGCTCCGGAAGTCGGCGGCAGGAAGCGGGTCGATGCTAAGTAACGCCACGGCAGACCACGCCACACCGCGCCGCGCCGCGCCCACCCCAAACACCCACCCCGCTAATCACCGCCACCTCTACTCCCACGCCACAGTAGCGTCTGACGCTAGTTGCACTGAACACGTAGCTCTCCCTCGTTCACAACATCCGTCTAGCTACCTTTATTTTTGTTTACTTCGTCTCTGCAGCTACGTCGCTAGCACTCGATAGGCCGTTCTTACACGGACGAGTTAGCTAATCTTGACGTGGAGTTATACGAGATTTGTGACGTCACCACCTACTATTGAGGAGCCAATTCGTCACGCGAAACACAAAATAAGTTCTGTGATATTTCGGCAACATGCCAATTAAAGTAGAACCAATAACAAGCACGAATATTCGCGACACGCGAGAACACACGAGACTCCTTACTGTATTAGTCGTTTTCAGCTATAGCCCAAATTTGGTGTTCTTTCGTTGTTGTAACTTACACCTGATGTATATATACTGTTTCTAAGCAGAAGCACATTGAGGATCTCTCGTTGTTGGTACGATTTGGTGTCATAATATGACGAGAAATTAAAAAAAAAATGGTTCAAATGGCTTTGAGCACTATGGGACTTAACTGCTGAAGTCATCAGTTCCCTAGAACTTAGAACTACTTAAACCTAACTAACCTAAGGTCATCACACACATCCATGCCCGAGGCAGGACTCGAACCTGCGACCGTAGCGGTCGCTCGGCTCCACACTGTAGCGCCTAGAACCGCTCGGCCACTCCGGCCAGCGAGAAATTTCATATTGATGATTAAAAAATTTTCGTATTTACTTACTTTCTTTTTATAACCCGCTTGTTATTAAAGTACGCCTTTTTAAGGAGACGTCACAGTGGAGTTTATACAAAATATGTCGTTAAATGAATTTTATCCATAGTGGATGCTGTCGAACTCCGTGACTGTTCCTTTACGGGGTTGTAGAAAAATATCCGCTACCAGTCACAATAAAAGGTTGTTTATTCGTCACACGACCGGTTTCGGGCTTGAGCACGTCTTCAGGTGTTTATACATTCATCTACATGTTTGTACTGTTGGAGATCACTGTATAAATACAAAAAAATTATTTGCTGGTGACTACACAAATACAAATGGACAATTGTAATGCTGTCTCACCACTTACTATTGTCGTACTTGTACTTGTGTAGTCACCATCAAATAATTTTTTTTGTATTTATACAGTGATCTCCAACAGTACAAACATGTAAATGAGTGTATAAACACCTGAAGATGTGCGCAAGCCCAAAACCGGTAGTGTGACGAATAAACAACCTTTTATTGTGAGTGATAGAGGATATTTTTCTACAACGCCAAAATATGTCGTTCATGGTAGGATTTCTTATAAATAAATGCTAATTAATAACTTAGTGGCGATTGAAGTCTTCAGAAAACTGTAACATAGAATGCAAGGTCATACATTGCAAAACTGCAGCGTAGCGTAGATGGTGGAGGCATCGAGTTGTGAAACAAACTGTACCGGGTGTGCATCCTGCTACACCCAGATTTTTTTCCTTCCTCCTGTAATATTCGATGGTAGGTAAAAATAAGTACGCTTTCAGTCTGGAGTAAGTTTCACTAATGTTGTCAACTTACTGACTTGAGACTGGACTTTCCTTTTTGTCTTATATCACTCTCATGGATGCTGAAGCTTCTGCTTATGTACTAAGTGACCACCCGACACTGCCAAGGTATCCCACGTCATTGTTAATGATGTCATATCATCTGAAGTATGTGTCGTATAATTTTGCAAGTGCATTCAGTGGTATATGTGAAACAGTCTGAAAAATAGGTAGCGAATGTGATAAATTAAAATGTCGTGCGTGATTTGGTAGTTTTACTACATGAACAGCGAAAATGTAGTAAGCAATAAACTTTTTTCCGTAAGTGTGTGGTGGGAGGGTGGGGGGAGGGGTTGTCAGAGAGAAAAAATTTCTTAAAATATTGAAATTATGTATAAAGTTTGTTGGACGTCACAAAGTGCTCTCATTCTCAAATAATGGTTGAATGAAGTCTGGGTACTCACATGTCATGGGGTACACAACGTTTTCACCCACACCCCCATCCTTTTGATAGGTGGAGGCTTCCTATATACATATACCGGGTGATCAAAAAGTCAGTATAGATTTGAAAACTTAATAAACCACGAAATAATGTAGATATAGAGGTAAAAATTGACACACATGCTTGGAATGACATGAGGTTTTATTAGAACAAAAAAAAAGTATTGCTAGACGCGTGAAAGATTTCTTGTGCGCGTCGTTTGGTGATGATCGTGTGCTCAGCCGCCACTTTCGTCATGCATGGACTCCCAGGTCTCCAGACCTCAGTCCGCGCGATTATTGGCTTTGGGGTTACCTGAAGTTGCAAGTGTATCGTGATCGACCGACATCTCTAGGGATGCTGAAAGACAACATCCGACGCCAATGCCGCACCATAACTCCGGACATGCTTTACAGTGCTGTTCACAACATTATTCCTCGACTACAGCTATTGTTGAGGAATGATGGTGGACATATTGAGAATTTCCTGTAAAGAACATCATCTTTGCTTTGTCTTACTTTGTTATGCTAATTATTGCTATTCTGATCAGATGAAGCGCCATCTGTAGGACATTTTTTGAACGTTTGTAGTTTCTCGGTTCTAATAAAACCCCATGTCATTCCAAGCATGTGTGTCAATTTGTACCTTTCTATCTACATTATTCCGTGATTTATTTAGTTTTCAAATTTATAATAGAGCCAACGTAGGAATTTTACGGGCGTCCACTTTCGTAAACAGTCTGTGTGGTTTGCGAGCCAAGAAAAATTGACAACTGCCACAGAAGAAGGCCAACAGTGCAAATCACGTTAACCAGCTCGTCCCGTGTGCCGAAAGTCCTGTCTCTCGTGAGGTCGGATTTCCTGTCCGCATACACGTCAACATTACCTGACTCGTATAGTGTGAAAACGGCTTTACCACGGTAACGCTGAAGAGGACGTTCTAGAAAAAAATTTTAGTACCGACATATCGCCTCACATAAATCCGTTGAGTGATGTCGATGCTGACTATATATCGGAGTAAAAATTTGGTATTTTCGATACTAGAGTGTTTCGCTATTGAAAGACTGGTACTTCACACAATCAATATTCACTTTACAGCAGAGCACAATATGGGCTGTTCTGAAACTCCCTGGCAGATTGAAACTGCAAGCCGCACCAAGATTCTAACCAGGGACATTTACTTTTAGCGGGCAGCTGTATTTCCATCAGTAGCTCAACTCTCACCCTCCGAGGTCCACAGAAGTTCTTCCGCATATCTTGCGGAACTATTACTCCTTTCTTTCATCAGTGTTAGTCCCGCAAGTATGCAAGAGAACTTCTGTGCACTTTGTAGGGTAGGAGACGAAGTACTGGCCGAAGTAAAGATGTGAGATCGGTTCGAGAGTCGTGCTTGGACAGCTCTGTCGGAAGGGAACTTGCCCGCAAAAGGCAAAGGTCTCAGGTCCGAAGCACCGCCCAGCACATAGTTTGCCGGCCGAAGTGGCCGTGCGGTTAAAGGCGCTGCAGTCTGGAACCGCAAGACTGCTACGGTCGCAGGTTCGAATCCTGCCTCGGGCATGGATGTTTGTGATGTCCTTAGGTTAGTTAGGTTTAACTAGTTCTAAGTTCTAGGGGACTAATGACCTCAGCAGTTGAGTCCCATAGTGCTCAGAGCCATTTGAACCAGCACATAGTTTTCATAGTTTCAGACTGACACTTCTTCGAAAAATGCTGTTAAATGAAACAGGAACATGCCATTATTCATATTTGTTTATTAAATGTCTGTCTTTGTTGATTTATAAATAAGTTAATCCAAGAGGTTTATTTGCTTTTTTATACACTGCAGGTCAGTAAAACTGAAACACCATGGAGGTGGCAAACGAAAATCAAATTGACATACTAGAATTTCAAATGGTTAGCATTTCAACACAACTTCACAGAGTAGCAGAAATGCCGCCTCCTAGTTCCTTTATACAGGGTGTGACGGGTATAACAGCAGATACTTCCTTATTTATTCCCTTAATGTTTACACACATCAGTGTGTTGGTTATTTTTCCTCTGCACTGAACAAACTTCCCACAAACACGTCACAAACTTTATAACCTGATTTCTTCTGCACGGCCATAACAGCACACACCTGTCTGTGGAGAACTGTTTTGCGTGCACGTGTGCGCACTTCAACATCTGACCTGCTGCCTAGGGAAAAATAAGCATTATCGGCTTGCTCTTGCCACGTGTACTTAGAGGTACTATCCAACCTAGAAACATAAGACTTGTATAATTATTAGTTGCCAAATGAGGTAAATAGTGATGTAATATTGTTCAGTACACTGTCCTCAATCACAATAAAAATACATGCACTTATACCCGTTACATTCTGTATATGCAGTGGGTTTCTCATTAAGAAGTCGTATCTGAAAGTTGCTTGTTTGTGAGAAAATCGCGTTATGCGTCACGTAAGAAGGAGAAACGTGTCAGCAAACGACAATAGTAGGATTGTGGCGTGTCGAGACTGTGATGTAGTGTTATGCGACATTGCTACTCGCCTTGGTCCGTATCCGACTGCTGTCATACGGATATGGACTCCAAAGGCACTCAGCCTTGAGTAGGACCTAAAGGGCGCCATGTGCCTAGCGCTCGAAATGGCAACACATTATTTTTCTCGGGCATAAGGGTCTTACAGCCACGTCACATACCTTGAATCTGCAAAACGGCTTGTTTGCAGGAAGAAAATGTCCTCATGGATAGGGCGACTACTTTTTTTTTTTTTTACGGGACTAAACTTCTGAGGTCATCGCTCTCTAAGCTTACGCACCACTAAATCTAACGTAAACTAAACTTACACTAAGGGCAACACACACAGCCATGCCAGAGGGAGGACTCGAACCTCCGACGGGGTGAGCAGCGTGGACCGTGACAAGACGCCCCTGACAGCGCGGCTACCCCGCGCGGCTGTGCGACCGCTTCTCGGCGACGATGGTCTACCATTGTTACGACTTCCCATGACGCGGCACCTGAGAGGCGCGCCGGAAGTGGAACAACCAAACAGCACTGGACGCGGGAGTGGCACCGCGTCGTATAGTCAGACGAGTCCCGGTGCTGCACACATCACCACGATGGAGACAACAGTAAGTGCAGGCTCCGTGGATAACAAGCGTCGCCAAATTGCGCCATGTCGCATGGCTCGGCACATGGTGTAATGGTAATAGTGGGTGAGGAAAAGCACTGGATACACAGCAAGATCAGCCCTGGGTCCCAAAGCCAGTAATTTGGACAGCTGTTGTACCAGGAGCTCATAATTAAAGTGCAGATACTTGCAGAGGTCCAGTGCGGGCTGTCTTCATCGTATGGCAGCGAAACTTGGTTTCGTACTCTAATGCGTTAATACGGCACGATTCACGTTAGGAAAAAAAATTAGTTGCAGTTTTGATCACCAGATGGAAATCTGGCGCTGTGAATGCAAGGAGGACATTTTGAAATAACTCCATATGTCATGGATTATGAATGGGACGTGGGCAGGAAAGCTCAAACAAGTGTAATAGGCATAGTATGGATTTTATTATTAACCGCTGGTTGCACAATTTACTCAATATGAGCTCCAGAGACGTCGAAGAGGTGCTACAGAACGCCAGATTTGTACCTGGTGGCCAATATTGGAACTAATTTCTTCCCATATAAATCAGTTCCTCCATTAACACATTAGCATATCTACCAAGTTTCCTTGCCATATAATAATTACAGCCCACACTGGACCTCTGTGAGTAACTGTACAATTACGGGCACGTGGTATTTCTGACTTGTAAGGCAAGTGGCTGCCTTAGAGGTTTCCTTGGTGTTTCCCAGTTTCCCAAGCTCTCCTCACCAACTTTGATACAGCACTGTACTACAGCCACAGTAACCCAACCATTACCATGTCCGTTACCTTCTACGTTCGTAAGCGTGAAATTCAGTACGCATCCACAAAAGACTGAAGGGCCTTGCAAAATCACTTGCACTCCTACTCCATATTCGTAATAATAACAATATTATCAATAGCTTTATATACAGTAAGGTGCGAACGCCTTCTCCTCCTATAATAACGCAAGATTAAAGTTGTTAATGGTGTGACACATTCTTTCCTTTCAAAGGAACCATCCTGGCATTAGCCTGAAGCGATTTAGAAAAATCACAGAAAATCTAAATCAGGATGGCCGGACGAGGATTTGCGATGGCGGTAAGGCAGCATGGAATGGTGTACCTGCATATGCTCTCAAGCTCAGTTCGACTTGTGTTTAGTATTGGTAAATCAGTAACATTAACGTATTTCGTCATTAAAATTAAAAGGAACAGTAGGGCCTACGTACACTTTCAATACCACGTGTTAGTGGTATAACTGCATATATTTCCATTTCTGACTGAGGGCAGTGTGCTGAACAACAGTACATCACTATTCACTTCATTTGCAAACTAATAGTTGCAGGTACTACTAGCAGTATGTTTTTAGGAACAACAGTGTGGTGTTGTGTTTTTCTGTGCACCGAATAGTATTCCCACAAACACATCCCAAACTTTTCAACCTGATGTTATCTGAATGGTCGTAACTGCACTACGTTCACTACACGTGTCAGTATAGACTAACTGTTTTGTGTACATATGTCCACACCTTCAACATCTGACCTGCTGCCAAGGACAAAATAAGCATTGATGGCTTGCTGTTGCTGCATGCACTTAGATTCACAAGCAAGCCAGTAATGATTATTTTTCCCTGGGCAGCAGGTCCGGTTTGAAATGTGGATGCATGGACACAAGGAGATAGTCTATAACGACAGGTGTAGTCCACTTTGTGGCCTAGTTACGACGATGCAGAAAATATCAGGCAGTAAATTATAAGCTGTTTGTGAGAAGACTGTTGAACACAGAAAAAAATAGCTAACACAATGAAGTGACCACATATTAAGGTGCTAATTATCACAATCTCTGTACCTATACTCCTAACACTGTGTGTGTTTGAAGCAGTCGGTTAAAAAATTGAATTCTCCCCACAATCTATTTTTCCTATGCTGCTGTTAAACTTTGAAAATAGCCTCTTGGATGCAATGAAACTTTTATTCTATTTTCAAGCTCTTGATGATAAATTTCGATCGAAAATTTTTGAGTCGTGTTAAAAAAGCATCAACAAAGCTAATAAGTTTTTCTGCTTCGGAACGTATGCGAGTACTGACTGGAGAAAACAGTTGGTTGCAGAATTTCCATTCTCGCTACAATACATAATTTTCCTGGTAATTCTCCTCTCTATTATTAAGCCAGTGATGTGCCCTTTAACAGTTCCAGCTGCGTAACAGAGGCTGAATCATAGGAATACTGCTGAGAATGACCGAAAAATCTAAGAATCGTTCCTTCATGTAGAAAATATGATTACAAACTGACCTCACATCCATTTCAATTTTCAAAGTTTCTTATTCCAAAATTCCTCTCAGTTCTTTTCTCTTGCTTCAAATCTACTGGTGTTTACCGGTCATTCTATGAATATATGTGTAACATTGTCTGTTACCTTTTGTATTATGTGTCATTTATCAATCTGATACTGCAAATAATTGATCAGTCTGTGTTTTGATGTGTTTATTTAACAACATGTGTGAAAAGACAGGTATATAGAAAGTAAATTATGGAAGCCCAACGTATCAGGGAAATATATGTATTTAACTATTTTTTGGAATTATCGGTCTTTTCGGTGTATCGCCGTATTTTACCATCCCTAGAGAAGGTGACATGTTGGTACTGCAGTGTGGGGAATATTGATAGCTGTCATTTTGTGAACACAAGTCTTTTGTGGAGCTTCTCAGTTTATGTCCCACCTCTGAAAGACATACGCTTTTGATGGTAATACGTTAGTTGTAGGGAACGTTGCTCCTGTCTTTCTTTTCTACTATTCTAGAGGAACTTGTTGATGTTCATCTTTTCTTCTTATCTTTCCTTTTCTTTTAGTTTCGTTTCTTTTTTTTCTTCTTTTGCTTTCGAGCCGATGTAGCAGTTAGCATGCCGGACCTACTTTCAAGACGAAGTGGGAGCGCCGCTCCCTAACAAGTTTACCTTAGTTCTGTTTTCTGTGCTTGCCACAACTCTATTAAGGTTAATGCCTCGATGGCTAATTTGAAAACGAAGCTGTAGAGCTCCAGGACATTCCCTGTCTAACATTCACTTAAGCTGCGTCTCTAATTACTTCTTTATCAAAGGGACATGACATCCTAGCCATCTTATCTTCTTATCCTGCAGTCAGTCTTAACAATACAAACACACTACTGAGGACTCTTGATAGGCTCGACGCAAAACAAAACTGCTCACACAATATCGAGGAAAGAAAAAGCTCTGTCTCAATAATTCACTTCTTCACATGGGTCACTACGCTTGGGTTCTAGCTATGTAGTGGGTCAGCAGTGAATGGATGCAACCCACCTCAAGATGTTTAGCTGTTTCTTCGAGCAGCAAAGAAATGCTGTATATCCAACTTTGATACAGGGATTTATTTTTAAACCGACTCATAACATTCGGCGGCAATGGGAATTAGACTTTCACCAAGCACTAATTGTCACGATCTCAGTTCATTCATTTACAACAGTGATAAGACTAATTATAACCACTCACACGACAAGGATACGCCATGTTTCGTATACTACGCCGAGAAAAGACTTCAGGTCTCCCTGTGCTTTACTCAGATTGGTGAATCAAGCGTTGTGTATCTTTCACTTCAACAGGTGCTGAGTGCTTTCGCGTTTTTTTGTTACGAACGCTTGTGGAAACGAAATATATGGAAGTGGTAAAAGTAGCAGGTCAAACACGAATAACCATGAATCACGGCGTTTTATGGAAAAAATGCTAAAGATCCATTCGGCATTGGTGTCATAGAGACAGAGCACCAGGTCAGACGAACAAATGCGACAAAACAAGAAAGATAAATGTAAAATACAGAGCGGAGGTCTAAATCCGATTGTTCTTGAGTCGTAGTTCTGACTCATAGGCACATATCAGTCTTGTTCCGTTATTAAGTTCAAATTTGATCATATTACCAGTCATTTTTCATATTTGGTTGTAACATGACACAGAACAAATAACTGAAAAGCCACAGTGGGGCATCTTCACACCTTCAGTACTGCCCATGCAGCGTCAACACGATACCACATTTCATCAAGAGTAGTGACTGGCGTATTGTGACGAGCCAGTTGCTCGCCCACCATTGACCAGACGTTTTCAATTGCTGAGAGATCTGGAGGATGTGCTGGCCAGGGCAGCAGTCGAACATTTTCTGTATTCAGAAAGACCCGTCTCCCGTCTCCTGTCTGTGATGCAGCGTCAAGGGTACCCGCAGCCATGGTCTCCGAGCCGATAGTCCATGCTGTAGCAAACGTCGTCGGACTGTTCGGGCAGATGGTTGCTGTCTTGCAAACGTCCCCATCTGTTGACTCAGGGATCGAGACGTGGCTGCACGATCCGTTAGAGCCATGCGGGTAAGATGCCTGTCATCTCGACCGCTAGTGATACGAGGCCGTTGGGATCCAGCACGGCGTTCCGTATTACCCTTCTGAACCCACTGATTCCATATTCTGCTAACAGTCATTGCATCTCGACCAACGCGAGCAGCAATGTCGCGATACGATAAACCGCAATCGAGATAGGCTACAATCCGACCTTTATCAAAAACGGAAACGTGATGGTACGCATTTCTCCTCCTTACACAAGGCATCACAACGTTTCACCAGGCAACGCCGGTCAACTGCTGTTTGTGTATGAGAAATCGGTTGGAAACTTTCCTCATGTCAGCACGTTGTAGGTGTCGCCACCGGCGCCAACCCTGTGTGAATGCTCTGAAAAGCTACCCATTTGCATATCACAGCATCATCTTCCTGTCGGTTAAATTTCGCGTCTGTAGCACGTCATCTTCGAGGTGTAGCAATTTTAATTGCCAGTAGTGTAACATCACATTGTACACAATAGTGCTAATGAACAGCATGTAATCAGAATGTAACCTATGATTCATTTTAATTGCCATCTAATGCGTAGATTGCGAACCAAGAACGCTGAAGAAATGCTATAGATGTCCTACTTTGACGGAAACTGTCATTTATTCGCCCAAAACTGGGGTTGTACCGAAGGTTTCCTAACAGATTTGTCTTCGGTTTTTCATTGGCCGTTCGAGAGCGGAATGACAGAGAAATAGTCTGCAAGTAATTCGATGAACACTTCGCCGAACACTTACGTGTGAATTGCGGAGTAGTCATATACACAAAAATATAGATACATGTTAGGCTATCAACGTACGTGTAAAACACATTTTAATATTGTGTGAGGGAGCTCAAATTAACTCTATGCTTTCAGTTAGGCGAATGTTGCGCTTTTCCAAAATCTTTATACCTGTAAAGAGGATTACAATTCAGATTACAAACAGTAATCCTCATTATAGGTGTAAAAAGTTTGGAGAATAATAAAGTTGGCCTAACTGAAAGTGTAGGGTTAGTGTTAGTTCCCACAGATTGATTTAAGATACATGTGGCACTGACGTCGCATCACCTCATATATAGTTCACGTTAAACGTGAATAATTGATGAAATTATTTATTAGCAGTCAGGACGCCATTCTCAGTCCTGAAAATCTCACTGTATTCGGAGGCGTTTCTAAGTCATTCGTCGCAGCAGTCCGACACAGAGCTATAACGCTGTATGTGTTTTCTGTCTGCGACCCAGTATAAGCCAGGGTGCTGGAAAACGCACGCAGCATACAAAATCGCTTCCGCATGGGCACAACAGCGCTCTGTAAACAGCCGAGACGAAGATACACGGTCCGTCACTGCCACACCAATGCGCATCTCTCATTTCATCGCGTTCACTGATCCACAATAGCGTTTACAACTCGGCCAGTTTTCTTTGGGCCACGTATTCCACCCAAACCTAATATAAATAGTATTTTGAGCTTTACTACCTGTAGTTGCATTTAATCCACATTTAAGAAGGCTGGCCATTCACATCATACGTCACGCTTTACCCACTCACAGCACCCGTCCATCTCGCCCCGTATTTGCAATTCTTGGCTCTGAGCACTATGGGACTTAACATCGGTGGTCATCAGTCCCCTAGAACTTAGAACTACTTAAGCCTAACTAACCTAAAGACATCACACACATCCATGCCCGAGGCAGGATTCGAACCTGCGACCGTAGCGGTCACGCGGTTCCAAACTGAAGCGCTTAGAACCGCACGGCCACACCGGCCGGCTTGCAATTCTTGCATCCTGTGTTATGAAGAGACTAACATACAGGTTACAATCGCCTTGCGTGAGGTTGTAATTCTAAGAAATTTTTGTTTGAAAACAAACAGGATTGTTGATACAAAAGCTGAGACAAGAAAACAAGGTGGAAACCAGAGTAAATGTTCATGTATAAGAGAAATGTACACTGTGGCCTTTTCCTTGTGACGTAAGCAAAAACTTTATCACTTAAAAATACCGTGTTCATTATACATGATATTCAGGTGTAATCAGTAAGCTAAGTATAACACTTTCAGCTTCCTGCTCTCATTTATTAGCTGTAGGTTATCTAAGAGACAACAGTAATAAAAGAAATTTTGTAGCCAATGCTCAGTACAGAAATGTGCGTAATGGTGTCAACGGCATAACACTACCTTGAACAAATCATTTACATATTAGACGACCACAATATTACTGCACCTGGGAGAGAGGGTGCTTCGGTCGACTTGTGTTTTCACCTGTACGCTTGAAACCCGTGAGAATGTGCTCTGCAGTTCTAATGACCAGGCAACTTGCCCGTGAAACTATCCGGACGACAGTCGAAAAACTGGATGTGATTTCGTTTACTGTAACGTGATCGGGTGTTTCCCATAACGGCCGGGAGACTTAATTCAATAATATCGTCGTTGGTTAAATGGCTCAAATGTCTCTGGGCAGTATGGGATTTAACTTCTGAGGTCATCAGTCACCTAGAACGTAGAACTACTTAAACCTAACTAACCTAAGGACATCACACATATCCATGCCCGAGGCAGGATTCGAACCTGCGAACCTGCGACCGTAGCGCCTAGAACAGCTCGGCCACTCCGGCCGGCGTGGTTGGTTAGTACAACTCAGGTGCGGTTACATCCCACATACATGTGCTTGAAACAAATTATTTTAACGAATTTTGTATGTATCCACTGTTGCTTAACAACTATTAAAAGTTAATCGTTATTTTTATGCATAACCTATCTCCACCACAATTGTTACAGATTGCCTACTGTTAAGTTTATATCATGGACGAAACTACACCTAAATAATAAATATTACAGCTTAAATGTTCTCTCGATGAGAAGCTGTAGAAGCAAATATCATCCAGGAGTGATTGAAAATGGCACAAGCACACAGACAGGAAACAGAATTCGGATATTTGTCATTCAGTGCAGCGCTCCGAGTAAGGAGGTTAACGGGGCGGTTCTGAAAGCATGAGGCATGGATTCAATTTCCTGTTTATTTTCCTTTTGCTCCCAGAAGCTGGTCGTATGTTATTCTGAGAGAGTAGTGTAAAAGACAATAGTCAGAATATTTGTAGTGAGTCAGTGGAATAATATCATCTTAGCAACTTTATTTGTATCAAAAACATGCACTGATATCGGGAATACATAGCGTTCCATAGTATTTGCGTTCGAGGTATGTTTTACGTCACCGTGATAACAGTTAAATACTCTCTTTTGCGGATCAATACCCAGCGGGCGATTTCGTCCCGCATTCGTTTGCTTGGCGCAAATTAATGTGACGAGTGTTACACACATCACTTTTTTGTTTCATATTTCAGTATTCAATTTGCGATTTTCTTGGATTTAACTAGGGGTATGTACACGTAAATTCGGACTACATTAGCAGAGATCAATAGGTTAGTTTTTCAGGACAAGAAGCATCTATTAACTGCAAATTTACTATTAGCACTCTTATACACTAAGTCATAGAAAAACCACCCAGCTAACGAAAACGAAAGTTTAGTATATGACGAAGCATAGTTAAAGTGGAGAACACTAGGCACTGCAAAATGAATAGACATAAATAATTTAAAAAATATAGAAGCCAAAATCACTCAACATCAAAATGGTTCAAATGGCTCTGAGTATTATGTGACGTAACTTCTGAGGTCATCAGTCGCCTAGAACTTAGAACTAATTAAACCTAACTAACCTAAGGACATCACACACATCCATGCCCGAGGCAGGATTCGAACCTGCGACCGTAGCGGTCTCTCGGCTCCAGAGTGTAGCACCTACAACCGCACGGCCACTCCGGCCGGCTCACCCAACATCAGCCAGAGGGTTTATGTTCGAAAGTAGAATATGATCAGAACGTACAAAGTAAATATCATAACATAAACGTCAATGAGGACAATGTTCATCTTGTGAATGCCATGCCCACTTCAAAGGTTTAGTCCTATAGCAAAGGAAATGTGTTGCACATGCTTCTGGTCATCTGGTATGCACACAATTTTCACGGAGGCTTCTAATGTTACTTTACTAAGTCTGAGTAGGAAGAGGTATTTAGAATGCAGTCTGAGTCTTATTCCTTCTACTGCACAAGAGCAAGTATTGGTTATCGGTACAAATCGAAGCCCTCGTGAATACAAATATCAGCCCAGCACTTTGACATCTAGCCACAGCTGATGTTGTGTATGACTTCGTACACATATGGGCTATACAGTAGTGCAGCAACTGTCGGCATAGGAAAGCTGGACAGGAGTAGAAATGATTAGCGAACAAGTTAACACAGTAAACAAAAGATTCAATTAACTTTCACTTCGGCCGGCCGGTGTGCCCGTGCGGTTCTAGGGGATTCAGTCTGGAATCGCGTGACCGCTACGGTCGCAGGTTCGAATCCTGCCACGGGCATGGATGTGTGTGGTGTCCTTAGGTTAGTTAGGTTTAAGTAGTTCTAAGTTCTAGGGGACTGATGACCACAGATGTTAAGTCCCATAGTGCTCAGAGCCATTACCTTTCACTTCTCCAAGCAGACAAAGACTCATCACGAATAATGCAGCAAGAAGTAAGACCTGCTAGTACAATAGCAACAAGGATGAGGCTCTCTGAATTAAAACACGAACGATGGTGACAGAGCCGCGACCAGGTGGCGTCTGCATAGCGTCACGTAGTGAGGCTAAGTGCGACTGGGCTGTGTGGCTGCCGCCGGCCGTCCCTTGTGCGGTAGCAGAGGGCGCTCCTACTTCAGAGTAGGACTGTAGTAACTTTTAAAAACATCGGAAATCTGAAATATCGATAGTTAGAAAGTACCAATATCTGCCCTCGATATACCGAGAAAATATACTGCCGATTTTAGATCTGTATATTTTAATATTGATTTGTTATTAGCTATTCTGTACATCAACGTGCTAGCTGCCGGTTTATCCGCCTTAGAGAAGGAACTGAAAGGAAAACGATGCACGTTCGCACTTAACGATAACCACTTTGCTAACAATGGTAACTGCAAGTCAGTGCCACAGTAAAAGGTGTCCGATGGACCTGTCGTTCGGTTTCGTCACATATCAGATTTATTTGAAACACTTCATGCCGTCATCCCTGTTTTTCTTTCCTTTTTTTCCTTCATTTCTGCAAACAGTAGCGACCTAGCAGTTATTGCGTCAAAACAGCGTGGTGACGTTAAACGTTGGAGTCTCTGTTGGTAGCGCCGAGCGCCGATTACGTCAGCATATCTCCTGCCACGTCCCCGCCCACCGCAAAAACCAATCGATTGTTTAGAATCATGGTCATCTTTTTCAGCAAGTGTTTTTTAAGAATTTCAATATGAAGAAATAGCACAGTAGTTGCGTTAAAAATTGTTTTTAACGCCACTAGTATGCTTTTTCTACACTTCGGGAATCTCGTTAATCCACTCACTCCCCCCACCCCAGTGCAATTTAACTTCTTCTTTATGCCACCTATACCTGCTTCACACCCCCAAAGAGAAGACTCGACGCGATGGGAGCTCAAAAAATAGTAAGAATCCTTTAGACAGTGAAAGTAAAGTTATGTTCTATTACAATCTCAAAAGAATAATTTCATATACCTACCGATAATTGCGAAAAAAATGTAATATAAAATAAAAATATCGGCACTCGATATTGGCATTTTGATGTCGATATATCGATGTGTTGGATGAAACATGTCAACAACATCGACCGATACTTTTTGGAAATAATATCGATGTATCTATATTTTATCGACAGTCCTAGTTCAGAGCCGCTGGAGGCGTGGCTCAGTGGGCGTGCACCGTTGGGTCCGCTGGATCCCGCACAATTACTGTCGGCGTCTGTAGCTTGCAACTCCGTTGCCAATTTTATTACGCTATTAGGGTGGTACCGATATGTGATACCACAGATCTGCCACAGGACCACCAGTAACCTTCAATTACGTTTCGTCAAGTAAATCATTCTGAACATGATTCGAACAAGTAAGCTATTCTAGCTGCCTTTCCGCTCTTTCAAAGCAATAACCGTCATCCTACTCTCGAATTTTGTTTCGTCTTCATGGGCATATGGCACAAACGTACTGGAACGCCATTGTGTCGCAAGTGTTAGTTTCGTACGTGATTTCGGTGGTAATAACGAACAACAAAGGCAGCTTTCATATCAGCAGCATCATATTTACCCAAGCTTTTTGTGACTTTTTTCCAAATCATGCATGTCAATGCGGAATACCAAGTTGCGACTTAATTTCATTCGTGTCCTCGCAATATTTCACGGAGGCATGTCTCAATAAATTATTCTCTCTTTTAAAGCTGCGTCAGTTCGAATAAACCATCGACTTTTAATGGCCACCTACATCATAGTCGTCACGAGTAAAACCACTGACGACGAGGGCGGAGATAGCCATCGAAAGCTCGAGAATTTTATTCTAACCTACGCGACTTGAAAACCAAGAAGATTTTATTGATTAACTTCATTCAACATTATCGAGTTTTGGAAAGCTTGCAACTATGCTATTCGTGATTTAAATAGTGAAACACTGCATCAGTTGCATATTTCTTCAGAGTTTGTGTGACGCATCTAAATCATACAATATTTTGACTTTTTGCACTGACAGTGACCTGGTCTGTTTCCATCTATGCATAACTATGAACGACACAGACTGATATTGGCAAGTGAATCATCACACAGGTGATCTATTAATGACGCTTGGAAAACAGTACAGGTGGAAGCAGTGCCTGCATGAAAGCGGTGGCGCCCACTAGCTATCGTGCTTCCGTGCAACAGCTGGTACGGCGGTGGCGTGTCGCCTCTTGCGCTGAGCGATTCACGATCCCTCCTACCAGGCGTGGCGCACGCCAGCGCTCGCCGCCCGGCGCTTGCTAAAGTAATCAGCCGGAAGGCCATGAAACCTCGTTACGCCTCCGTTGCCTCGCTGTCTCCTTGTCACGAAAACAGCTCCCCTCTCTTCCCTGTAGCGTGCCTGCGGCGGAGCGCTTCACCCGCAAGACAACACAGCGGGTAACACTGACACGTGTGAATGAAAGGGAGCTATGTGTGTGTGTCCTGAACTAAAAGATACTTCACCTGTTCGTGACGAAAGCTGATCAGTCTAGATATACCAGAGTACAGCCTAATCTCAACGAGCCTGTTGTTGTGACGTTCACCTGGGAGGCGTTGTGCTCTTCAGTGCGCAGACTGGCTTGGTGCAGCTCTCCGCGTTTGTTGTCCTGTGAGCCTCTTCAACTGTGCATAATTAATTATTAGATACACTACCTATTAGTGACATATGAAAATTTGTGTCGGCCTGCGACTCTAACCCGAATTTCCCACTTATCGCGAGCGGTCGGCTTTACGATTTCGTCCATCTGTGCACGCCTCCCGGATCGACCCAGACTTTCTTATGTCACACTGTATGCTTCCCTTGCCATTACCCACCACGATCGTCACTTAATGACCTCAGCTTTACTTTGCTTTCCCGCATCAGTGAGAACAAGACTACGAGAACTGTGGTTGGCGTATAGGGATGTAGACCGAGTAGCATAGGGAAGTTTTCGTCGGCCAAGTAGGCGTACACGGATAGCTGGTTAGGGTGACCGCTTGCGGAAAGTGTAAAATCCACGTTCGAGTCCCGTTCGGGTACAAGTTTTCATATAGCACTAATAGGTAGTACGTCTGTACACAAGACAGCTGATGCCAGACATTTATATTTGCATTCAGCCATTTTATTTAGAATTGGTTTCGGGCGGTTGTTCATCCTCATTAATGTCTGTTCCTCCAGACACGAAATTATATCCATAATTACTTTTTGCTAAAACAAATTGAACCTGCTCACTATAGTCAAGTAATGGTCTCTACAATTTTTAACCTCCATACTTCCCTTCATTACCAAATTGACTATTGACCAACCCAGCCGCGAATCGAACCCGGGACCCCGTGAGCCAGAGGCAGCAATGCTAGCCACTAGACCACGAGCTGCGGACAATCGTAAATTATGCGTACTTATTTGTTGTTTATATCTGTGAATGTATAGGAATGTATCGAAGTACCGGGTGATCAAAAAGTCGGTATAAATTTGAAAACTAAATAAACCACGGCATAATGTAGATAGACAGGGAAAAATTGACACACGCGCTTGGAATGACATGGGATTTTATTAGAATAAAAAAAAAAAAAAAACAAAGTTCACAAAATGTCCGACAGATGGTGCTGGACAGCAAAACGTCAGTGACTGCTACCGTGACGGGTGAGAGGTACGCCGATATGTTACAGAATCGCATCATCTCCAGCCTGGCTGATAAACACCTGCTGGAACGTAGGATGTTTATGCAGGATGGCGCTCCACCCCAGATCTCTTGCGCGCGTCGTTTGGTGATGATCGTGTGCTCAGCAGCCACTTTCGTCATGCTTGGCCTCCCAGGTCCCCAGACCTCAGTCCGTGCGATTATTGGCTTTGGGGTTACCTGAAGTCGCAAGTGTATCGTGATTCGACCGACATCTCCAGGGATGCTGAAAGACAACATCCGACGCCAATGCCGCACCATAACTCCGGACATGCTTTACAGTGCTGTTCACAACATTATTCCTCGACTACAGCTATTGTTGAGGAATTACGGTGGACATATTGAGCATTTCCTGTAAAGAACATCATCTTTGCTTTGTCTTACTATGTTATGCTAATTATTGTTACTTTGCTCAGATGAAGCGCCATCTGTCGGAAATTTTTTGAAATTTTATATTTTTTTGGTTCTAACAAAACCCCATGTTATTCCAAGCACGTGTGTCAATTTTTACCTCTCTATCTACATTATACCGTGAATTATTCAGTTTTTAAATTTATACTGATTTTTGATCACCCGGTATATAAATAGATTGTCGAAACTTTGTTGAGCTATAGAATTCGTTTTATATGAGCAGCGCATCCTGCTGTAGCTGGAACAAGAAGGGAGCCAGTGAAAAAATGCTCTTACAGGAGCAGTAAAGAAGCGAACATGTTCCTCTTCAAAACACTCTGACAGAAAAGTGGAGAACCAGCTGCCTCAACCCCGAAGCCACCTTTCTCAACAAAAAGTTTAGCTTCTGAACATCTTCGCGCCTTTTTATGCTTAAAGAGAGTAGCAGAGAGAGAGGAGTAGTGGAGGTCAGTGATAGTTAAAGAGAAAGAGAAACGGAGACAGTAGCAATGGGAAAAAAAGAGACAGGGACAGGGTAAACAGATTCAGAATGTTCTGTGTTCAATTAGCACGAATATGTTAGCATCCAAAAATTGTTGTTGAGGAAGGTGTGGAATAAGAATCGATGCAGCTGGTTCCCGACTTTTCAGTCAATGTTTTTAAATACGAACATATTCGCCATTTTTGTGCTCCGACAAGGGCATTTTTTCGCTGGTTTACAAATTTGTTCCCAATCACTCAGTGACGTTTTATGAGACTATTGATGCTGATAAACGTGGTGGACTGGGACGTGACAGTCGAGAACTACCTGATGTTATTCGAGAAAAGTAGGTCATCCCCTGGACTAGCAACAAAAAAGCCTAACACTAGAATTCACAAAAACTCAGCACTGTCACCCACATGCATGACACGCACGCTAGAAAACGTCGGAGTAAGAAAATGGCAAACAAAATTTCACTGTAAGTTCCACTTCCCTGTGCTCATTTTCTGAGTGTAGGACTGATATCCACATTGCCTTGAAGCCGAAATTTTACTAATACTTTATGATTTTGTTTCACTTTTCTACACATATATGAAATGCATTCGAAGGAAAGGAAGAAAGATGACAGAAAGAAGCTCAGCGTCACATCCATGTCGATGTCACTGGAAAGCTATTATCCAAGAATGGGAAAGAAAAACAATCATGGTTACGTTTGAGGATTCATCCAGGCATTCCTTTGAAATTTCTTACACAAAACTTAAATCGCAATGACTAGCCCCGCTCTCATCGAGTAGGACCCCTGAGACATGTGATTCGTTTTAAGCAGATGTAACATGTTATTCAATGTGCTTGCGATGTATGAGGAATGTGGCTCGTCAGTTGAACATATCCGACAAATCAAAATTGATTTTGCAAAAAGTGACGGTAGCAAATTTCTTAATTAAAATTTCTCACAGTGGTCTTTCAGATATAATGTCAGTACTTGACAATATTCTGAATCAGTTGCGTATGTAGAAAAAAATAAGAAAAAACTTTAGACTTTGCGGTTTATGTAGATGCACATCGACATCTAGGTCATTACGAGAAGTTAATTAGGTGATATTCTGTACGTATTCGCGGTTGAGGAACTTCTCTAGCGCTCCCTGGAAGCAGACTAGTAAAAAACATAGAAAGCCCATTTTCGTGCGTCTAGTACAGCTGCGCTACTTGGCTCTGACATCGCACGGTTAAAGCTTATAATTACCGCGACACCTTGAACCACAGAACAGACGTCTGCTGGCTTATTGTTTGAGAGAGCAAGAGAGAGGAGGAGGAGAAAGAGGGGGATAAACGGTCCGCGGAACTCACTAAGAGAACAAGTTTAGTTTATACAGGAAACGATGGCAAGAATATTCTAATAATACGGTGGTTATCTGGAAATAAGCGAGATCCTAAGCCACAGAATAATCTTCGACTTTTCTGTTGTGTCGTAGGCATGAATGTAAGGAAAATGATTGTAAATAATTCAGCTGTTGTTTTGGAAATCATATTCCGTCACTGAGAAAGAAACAATCCTTAGGGTAGAAAGAGCGTACACATAAGGTTTCTTAAGAAAAAAATTCTTCTGAATCTCCATCTCTCCTTTATTCGTAGGACTATCCCTCCTTTCTCGTTTTTTTAGTTCAGTGTTAATACACAGCAGTGTAAATTCTGGTTATAATAGCACGAGTTCTTTTTGCGCTAAAGACGGGATGCTCAAGTTCTTTCTTGAGATAGATTAGGCAGTGTTCCACGTTATTCTCTCTTGTATTACCCAGCATTGGTGTTTGCGTAGTTTATGGATGCCAACAATGGTGCTTCGATGTAGGAGACTCGACCTTGAAGGAGGTGTCAATAAAAACGTGTAATATGAGATTCTGGGCTTTCTAAGATCTTTTGATTTACCAACGACGCCAATAATCATTAATTGGACGGTCTACCAGAAATTTTGAGACACTTTTGACACTGAAGCAATCAACATAATTTCACAGTGGAAACGCAAGGTGGATATTTTACTTTAAACAGTATGGAAAAATAAAGCAGTCTCGAAGTGGAAAGTTGGTTTGATCTGCTGAATAGTTTAATGTGCACTGCCTTGCTTTCACTGACCTGGTAGCAAATGCAGCCAGCTATTTACGAGGAGAGCTACGTTTGACAGTTGAATCTGCAAAAAATGACTTAGCCCATAGCTGCACAGGCGGTGTAGGAGGATGGGGACAATGGCGTGGTCGGGGTTCGGAGAGAGGGGACGTGCATTTAGGGAGGTGAAGCCTGTCCACTATCATATATCTTGTGTAACTTGTAAGACGCAGTCAGAGAGTCTGTAAATGATCATATTAAGAGGTTATATCAGAAAGGCCAATGATTCGACAAATATAGTCGTCTGAAGTCAATAGTATCTCACTAGAGTACGGAAAAAAAATTAATTGCATGTACAAAGACTCAACGAAAGGAGAGGAAGAACTACCGTACACTGCCAGCACAACATCTCATTAAAAAGGGTAAGAAATGCAGTTTAGCGTACAAACGCGCTTGGTACAATACTGACAATGTAAAATAAAGAACATGTGTTGCATGCAAATTATGTGGCTGTGCCATGACAATCTCATCGGTAGAATCACCTGAAATAAAATTTCATTCTGTTTCTTGCGTTTCTTTGCGAAGTAGTGACGCTTTGGGAAGTACTTGTAGCTTTGTTGTATTACTTTCGTAGAGCGCTTGGAACAGTTAGTGTTTCCTTCACACTCTCCCAAGCACAAATCGTAATCAGACTTTTGCTTCCTTTTTTTCTCTTCTTACAAAATTTTAGTTGCATTGGGTATAATCGACACGTTCCTGATCATGAAGAACTTCCGTGCACCTAGGGTGCGACAAGACTGCGATGCCGTGCTATGTATAAGGGGAGATTTCCGTTCGAAGGCCGTTCAGTATAGAATCGATATGCCACTCAAGCAAAATCGCATTGAGCCAATCATCCCACAGATGCACCAGGTTCGAGATACCCATTTGGTAAAACACGTTGTCCTGTTGTGAGAAGTCTGTAACTGCCCGCCCCACATTCGCGTCCGACACGTATATTCGACCCATCAAAGCCTTTTTTAAAGGACCTAAGGCTTCATAATCTCTTGGGCAGAGATCAGGACTATAGGGCTGGTGCTCTAGTGTCTCTCGCTAGAAGAGGTCCGTAACGGATGAGATTCGCCTCCCATATCAACCTGTGTCTTGAGTAGAATCGTGGCCATCACGGAATTTGGGCAATCATTGCGCAACCTTGGTTTTCGGCAAACAAGCTGCCCCATACACGTTGTTCATTCATGTGTACCGGTTTTTGTCCTTCGGCAGCCAAGAAAGGAATGTCAGCACATTCGTTTGGGTACGTTTAGTAATAAAGTCACAATAGTTCACATTACCGCATTGTTGGAAAGACACAAATGCCACACTAATCTGTTGAGTATATGTTGGTGCTTATACAGGGGGTTTCAAAAAGGTACGGCCAAACTTTCAGCAAACATTCCTCACACAAAGAAAGAAAATATGTTATGTGGACATGTGTCCGGAAACGCTTACTTTCCATGTTAGAGCTCATTTTATTACTTCTCTTCAAATCACATTAATCATGGAATGGAAACACACAGCAACAGAACGTACCAGCGTGACTTCAAACACTTTGTTACAGGAAATGTTCAAAATGTCCTCCGTTAGCGAGGATACATGCATCCACCCTCCGTCGCATGGAATCCCTGATGCGCTGATGCAGCCATGGAGAATGGCGTATTGTATCACAGCCGTCCACAATACGAGCACGAAGAGTCTCTACATTTGGTACCGGGGTTGCTTAGACAAGAGCTTTCAAAGGCACCCATAAATGAAAGTTAAGAGGGTTGAGGACAGGAGAGCGTGGAGGCCATGGAATTGGTCCGCCTCTACCTATCCATCGGTCACCGAATCTGTTGTTGAGAAGCGTACGAACACTTCGACTGAAATGTGCAGGAGCTCCATCGTCATGAACCACATGTTGTGTCGTACTTGTAAAGGCACATGTTCTAGCAGCACAGGCAGAGTATCCCGTATGAAATCATGATAACGTGCTCCATTGAGCGTAGGTGGAAGAACATGGGGCCCAATCAAGACATCAACAACAATGCCTGCCCAAACGTTCACAGAAAATCTGTGTTGATGACGTGATTGCAAAATTGCGTGTGTATTCTCGTCAGCCCACACATGCTGATTGTGAAAATTTACAATTTGATCACGTTGGAATGAAGCCTCATCGGTAAAGACAACATTTGCACTGAAATGAGGATTGACACATTGTTGGATGAACCATTCGCAGAAGTGTACCCGTGGAGGCCAATCACCTGCTGATAGTGCCTGCACACGCTGTACATGGTACTGAAACAACTGGTTCTCCCGTAGCACTCTCCATACAGTGACGTGGTCAACGTTACCTTGTACAGCAGCAACTTCTCTGAAGCTGACATTAGGGTTATCGTCAACTGCACGAAGAATTGCCTCGTCCATTGCAGGTGTCCTCGTCGTTCTAGGTCTTCCCCAGTCGCGAGTCATAGACTGGAATGTTCCGTGCTCCCTGAGACGCCGATCAATTGCTTCGAACGTCTTCCTGTCGGGACACCTTCGTTCTGGAAATCTGTCTCAATACAAACGTACCGCGCCACGGCTATTGCCCCGTGCTCATCCATACGTCAAATGAGCATCTGCCAACTCCGCATTTGTAAACATTGCACTGACTGCAAAACCACGTTCGTGATGAACACTAACCTGTTGATACTACGTACTGATGTGCTTGTGCTAGTACTGTAGAGCAATGAGCCGCATGTCAACACAAGCACCGAAGTCAACACTACCTTCCTTCAATTGGGCCAACTGGCGGTGAATCGAGGAATTACAGTACATACTGACGAAACTACAATGGAAATTAAGCGTTTCCGGACACATGTCCACATAAAATCTTTTATTTATTTGTGTGCGAGGAATGTTTCCTGAAAGTTTGGCCGTACCTTTTTGTAACACCCTGTATACCTCAATTGGAGTCGCATTAAGTTGCACATACGATGCAGCAACATCCTCAAACGGAAGATTTTTGATCGCCCCTTATAGTAAAGAGATAACAGTGAGAAAGCTTTGCTGGGGGTCGCCCATTTTTAACAACGGGAGTGAAACGTTTATGCGCTTAGGACGAAAAAGCTTTTCTGCGCCTTTGCCTCGTTATTATTATTTCCCATAAGCAAAGAGCTACAAAAGCAGCTGTCGTATTAAATGTGGAAAAATCTAAGGACTAATCGCAAGAGCGCCAACACACTGAAGTTTCAGTCTTTTATTTGCACAGATTATTATTCTTGCGGAATGTAAGATGAATGGCCAAAAGTTGTGAGAGTGGTTGTCCCACCCTACGATGTTCCAGGGATGACGTCTGAGTACTGCAGCTAGGTGGAGCGTACGGCGTGTTTGTAGATATGATCGATATGCTGCAAGTGGCAGTCGTGGGCAGAACAGGGTTCTGTGTAGCTGTGATTGCATAATATCGGGGCCAAGTGAATACTAATGTGGGAAAATCGTTGACGCTCCTACAGTGCGTGCTTCCGTAACCAAGGTAGCCGAAATGTCCCGTGTTTGAAGAGGAACCGCGTCGAAGATTTATACAGCATTCAAGGAAAGCGTGAAAGTACCATCCGCTAAGTCACAATGATGACGGATATTGAGTGATCGTAACATCCGGTCGTAGAAGAGGATTGTGACGAAAAATAAGAGGGCAACAGCTGCAAAAGTCACTGCAGAAATGAATGTCAGAGAACATTGTTAACACCAAAACAACCGAAGTGAGCTCCAGGAGTGCCGAAACCATAATACCTGGACTCCACAACACATCCCATACATGCTGGATATGTTTCAACTCAGAGAAAGGGCAGTCCAAACTCTACGCCGAATAGCAGAATGACATTTGGTCGAATGGGACTTGTTCCTTTCTAGCTTCTAGCCGAGTTTACATGGCAAGAACGAAGCGTGGCGGGAATTCGGTGATGATTTTGATAGCCATATCCCACGGTTACTTTTCAAGGTCGCTTTAGTGTCAAGGATTGTGTGACAAAGTTGGCTCATCAGGTCCACTCCATTGGACAATGTTTGTTCATCAATGGTGATGCTGTGTTCCAAGACGACAGGCCCCTGTTCACACATCGCATCATCCATAGCGGGTTTTGTGAGAATGTGCATGAGTTGTCGTGTCTTCTCTGGTCATTATAGTCACCAGAAGTCAATATTCTTGACCACTGCGGTCTGCTTTGGAGAGCGGGGTGTGATATCGCTATCTGCCTCCATCGACGTTACCTGAACTTGCCACAAGTCTGCATGAAGAATGACATCAGATTGTATTTATCCATTCTGAGATGATGCTGTTTTTAACGCCAACGGTTTTCTTACACCGTATTAGGCATGTTAATGTGATGTGCATTTAGAGTATCTACATTTTTGTGCTCTCAGTGTACCTGAGCAGTTTGTTACAGGCAGGTATTTCGTAAACTTTGCAGTACGTTGCAAGTTAACCAATTTCAAATAGGGTATGGTAATTAGCGGAAGTTATGTCGTTCATTCCATATTGAAGCCGGCCGCGGTGGTCTAGCGGTTCTAGGCGCTCAGTCCGGAGCCGCGCGACTGCTACGGTCGCAGGTTCGAATCCTGCCTCGGGCATGGATGTGTGTGATGTCCTTAGGTTAGTTAGGTTTAAGTAGTTCTAAGTTCTAGGGGACTGATGACCATAGATGTTAAGTCCCATAGTACTCAGAGCCATTTGCCATTCCATATTGAAGATTACATACAAAATCGGGTTTCCTTGGTCAACAGTTTCTTGGCCAAGGGAATGTTTCCAAGTCGCCGAAAACAACGCACATGTGGTTGACAAGTAGAAGGTATGTCTCCAGCGCCGAGACATATGGAGCAATCGACGACCAGCTATCCGCCAGATCAGCATAGATTTGAATATGGTGCGCCAGGAATCCATTTTCACCAAGACTGTACCGTTTAGGGTCAGCATCCGGTCGACGGAATCTTCTCCCAGTGCCTTTCTATGAGTTTTGCGCACTCAGTGCAGCTCACCCACTGGCACCTGAAGGTAATCCGAAAGAGTGAAACATAATTTCGGCTCAAATAGACTTAAAGCCTCATCACCGTGTCATCAAAGGGAACCACTGCTATGAATCGGAGTAACGATTAGTGCTACTTTTTCCATTATCGACTGTTGAGTCCTCAGATATCAGTGTTAGCATACTTCAACGTCAGAATGTTACTGCGGTGCGGCACTTTAAGTAATGTATTTTATTATGTTGGCAAAGCTGTTTACACATGTTTACTCATTTAGCTTGCTTATGTCTGACGTCAGCCAGACGCCCATCAGACGCTGGGACTGGAATCGTGCCACAGGGAAACGAACGCCGCGGACACATAGCGTCCAGACATCCACGCCTCGAATCTTGGCTTTCATCTGCAGCCACAGACAAAGAGGCAGCTGGCTATTGAGTGACGCAGCTATTGTAGCCGAACACCGTGGCACTTGCTGCCTTTTGTTCGGCGTGAGCGGCCGCGAATTCAGTCACTGCGCCAATCAGCGACGTTTCACCAGCAATTTTATGCTCGGCCAGATGATCTGCTTCCTCATTCCTAGTCAGTCTCTCGCGCTCGGTGCTTCCTACTTCATCAGCACTCTAATTAGCTAGTTCTAACGCATGTGCAAGTAGAGGTGGGCTGTGATTGAGCCACTCGATTTGTGATTGGGGGGAACAGGCCGCTAAACCCCATAGGAACATTCTGAAAAGGCGTCTCGAGGTTTCTCTAAATCCCTTCATACTAAAACACTGATGTGTGTGCTATTAACATAATTACTCGTGAGGCGAACTATGTAAGCGTTTGTGCTGCACATGATTTGCACCATACGCACAAATGAACACGAAAAGAAACCTTATCATGGAAGCCGGAGCCACTGTGAGCATAGTAAATTGGTGGAGAGCGTGCTGATAAATCCCTACTATAATTTTACTACATCCACATTGCAGATAATTGTAATGTACACTACTGGCCATTAATATTGCTACACCACGAAGATGACTTGCTACAGAAGCGAAATTTAACCTTCAGGAAGAAGATGCTATGATATGCAAATGATTAGCTATTCAGAGCATTCACACAAGGTTGGCGCCGGTGGCAACACCTACAACGTGCTGAAATGAGGAAAGTTTTCAACCGATTTCTCATACACAAACAGCAGTTGACCGGGGTTGCCTGGTGAAACGTTGTTGTGATGCCTCGTGTAAGGAGGAGAAATGCGTACCATCACGTTTCCGACTTTGATAAAGGTCGGATTGTGGCCTATCGTGATTGCGGTTTATTGTATCGCGACATTGCTGCTCGCGTTGGTCGAGATCCAATGACTGTTAGCAGAATATGGAATCGGTGGGTTCAGGAGGGTAATACGGAACCCCGTGCTGGATCCCAACGGCCTCGTATAACTAGCAGTCGAGATGACAAGCATCTTATCCGCATGGCTCTAACGGATCGTGCAGCCACATCTCGATCTCTGAGTCAACAGATGGGGACGTTAGCAAGACAACAACCATCTGCACGAACAGTTAGACGACGCTTGCAGCAGTATGGACTATCAGCTCGGAGACCATGGCTGCGGTTACCCTTGACGCTGCATCACAGACAGGAGCGCCTGCGATGGCGTACTCAACGACGAACCTGGCTGCACGAATGGCAAAACGTCATTTTTTCGGATGAATCGAGTTTCTGTTTACAGCATCATGATGGTCGCATCCGTGTTTGGTGACATCGTGGTGAGCGCACATTGGAAGCGTGTATTCGTCATCGCCATGCTGGCGTATCACCCGGCGTGATGGTATGAGGTGCCATTGGTTACACGTCTCGGTCACCTCTTGTTCGCATTGGCGGCACTCTGAACAGTGGAATTTACATTTCAGATGTGTTACGACCCGTGGCTCTACCATTCATTCGATCCCTGCGAAACCCTACATTTCAGCAGGATTATGCACGACTGCATGTTGCAGGCCCTGCACGGACCTTTCTGGATACAGAAAATGTTCGACTGCTGCCCTGGCCAACACATTCTCCAGATCTCTCACCAACTGAAAACGTCTGACCAATGGTGGCCGAACAACTGGCTCGTAACAATACGCCAGTCACTACTCTTGATGAACTGTGGTATCGTGTTGAAGTTATATGGGCAGCTGTACCTGTACACGTCATCCAAGCTCTGTTTGACTCAATTCCCAGGCAAATCAAGGCCGTTATTACGGCCAGAGGAGATTTTTCTGGGTACTAATTTCTCAGGGTCTATGCACCCAAATTGCGTGAAAATTTAATCACATGTCAGTTCTAGTATAATATATTTGTCCAATGAATACCCGTTTATAATCTGCATTTCTTCTTGGTGTAGTAATTTTAATGACCAGTAGTGTATCATGAAGTATCTCAAGAGAAATTTTAAAAAGTCATGGAAATTATGTGAGAATTATCCGTATTCGTGTACTGAAAGCAAGTTAGCACAAATGATGATTTCTTAAAAACGATTGCTGAGCTAAGCCCAAAATTCACTTAGCAAATGGAAGGAATACAGAGTCAGTGCCAGTTAAGCAATGGATCCGGGAGTTTGCAAGTTTTCCAACCTAAAACTGTGAGTCGTTTGACCGAATAGTTGTTGGAAAAACAACAGAAACAAATACATGATAGCTGTACATTAGTAGGAACGCATCCGTAATCGAATGTTTAGCGTCACTGCTTCCGATGTGGAAGTACTTGGGCTCGATTCCCGATAACTTCTCGAATTTTTCTGCAGTAGGGAGGTCTGGAACAGAGTTTTACTCTAGCTCGTGAGGCCAGAGACATGTTGACCACATGTCCGATCGTGGATTGCTATCGCTCCTCGTACTGCCTTAGAGGTAGCATTCAAAAAATGGTTCAAATGGCTCTGAGCACTATGGGACTTAACATCTATGGTCATCAGTCCCCTAGAACTTAGAACTACTTAAACCTAACTAACCTAAGGACAACACACACATCCATGCCCGAGGCAGGATTCGAACCTGCGACCGTAGTAGCAGCGCGGTTTCGGACTGAAGCGCCTAGAACCGCTCGGCCACCAGCGGCCGGCATTTTAAGAGGAATGCACCCGATACTGAGCTATGCATATTGTCAGCAACCAAGTTGACGGTATACACACTTTTATTAAGTTTGCCGAAACTACAAAGTGTCCCACAAAGGCCAAGAGAAATGCACTTGCCGGCCACTGTGGCCGAGCGCTTATAAGCGCTTCATTCCGGAAACGCGCTACTGCTACGGTCGCAGGTTCGAATCCTGCCTCGCGCATGGACGTGTGTGATGTCCTTAGGTTACTTAGGTTTAAGTAGTTATAAGTGAAGGGGATTGATGACCTCAGATGTTAAGTGCCATAGTGCTTAGAGCCATTTGAACCATTCTGAAATTCACTTTTCCTGCTCCCCGTCCTGACATAGTATTAAAACTGATTTCAACGCAGCTAGCAGTTCTCTCTTTGCACGACATTCAGTCTTATGGGAGAGGTCGCTACACTGTTCCATAGGCGAGAACAAAAGTTCGGGCTAATTCTCTAGTGCTCAAACCGGAGAGAGTTGGTTCGAATACTTATTGCTGAAGGAATATTCACCACCGATACTTGCCCAGCAAATAAAGCAGAAGTGTTCTCAAAAAGGTAGTGGACGTCAAACGAAGCTGTGGAGAAAGTCATAAACCTCGCCACAGCGTCTCTGCTAATGAGAAAGTGTGACGTCGTTGATAATGATCCGCACGTCACATGGTGAGGTTAACCTCAACG
The DNA here is from genome assembly GCF_023864275.1 of Schistocerca cancellata. Lineage (NCBI taxonomy): Eukaryota > Metazoa > Arthropoda > Insecta > Orthoptera > Acrididae > Schistocerca > Schistocerca cancellata. The sequence continues at coordinate 318,811,496 of NC_064630.1, read as the reverse complement.
CATCCCTCGCAGCTCTGCTACTTTCTTTGATGAAGTGAACGGAGCCAGCTTCTGACAGCAGTTCGTTACGAAAAGCAATGATATGATTCAATCTGGTTGTTGTCGGTATAAGTACTATAGTGAGGAAGGCAAACACAGTTTGAGATTTACTATGCGAATGGGAATGGACCAGGGTTGGGGTTCAGCATCCTGTAAGATTGACTTCATTAGAAAGGTATCACCTGCTGAGATATACAATATAGAAGACTGATCATAATTTAGACGTTATTGAAAAAAATCATCTTGGAATTCACCTAACGTTAGTCAGAGAAGCAACAGAAAATTGAAATATCTTACGTGTGCCGGTCCGGCACACAGTTTTCATCTGCCAGGAAGTTTCATATCAGCGCACACTCCGCTGCAGAGTGAAAATCCCATTCTGGAAACATTCCTCAGGCTACGGCTAACCCATGTCTCCGCAATGTACTATCTTTCAGGAGTGCTAGTTCTGCAGGGTTCGCAGGAGAGCTTCTGTAAAGTTTGGAAGGTAGGAGACTAGGTACTGGCAGAAGTAAAGCTGTGAGGACGGGGCCTCAGTCGTACTTGGGTAGCTCAGTTGGTAGAACACTTTCCCGCGAAAGGCAAAGGTCCCGAGTTCGAGTCTCGGCCCGGCACACAGTTTTAATCTGACAGGAAGTTTCACATCAGCGCACACTCCGCTGCAGAGTGAAAATCTCATTCTGGATCTTACGTGTGTTTCAGTGCTTTAACCATTACGTCACCCCTCTCGATGGACAGAATCAGGGTAAGCGGACTTCTTCTTGAGAAAATAAATTAGCACGGATTGGTGGTCCTTCCGTTGCTGCTCTGATGACGACTTTCGCATTTAGTTTTCTTATTAAAAGATTCTTATCTTACAGGCCACTCTCTGCTCCATTGGATACGTTTGCCAGAAACGGCAACGAGCGGGTGATCAATCGTAATGACAATGGCCTTGAAGCCAGAATCCGAGCAATAAGAAAAGTAGCTCCAGTAGGACATGCGTTTTAGATTTCATTATTTAATAAATTTTTGACATTCGTTCTGCCGTTTAATTAGTATCGATCGTCTACAGCGTGACGGATAGGTCTACCTATATGATCAGATTATACACACGGTAGAGGATGCTAAACCACTATTCTGAGATAATGAACCAGTGGTGTATATAAACATTTTATGTGGTACGAGAACTGGAAGAAGCACTGACTACAAGGCATGTGCTTCCAAAGCAGTTACTTTTCATTACAAGCCACGGCTTGCCGTAGCGACGCTGGTAGCAATCTTTGAAAAAGGAAATACTATCGTCTAGGATGGAATGTTGACGCGTATGATGCCTTGTCGAATGTGGAGTGTTATGTAGCACTATATAGAGCCCGGTAAACCAAAACAATACAGAAAACTTTCTCATTGTGCATCTTTGTAAATGGAAGAAATTTGTCTCTGTAGATAGATATTCACGGTAATTTTTTTTTCAAGCTGCTTAGTATTGAGAGGGGTTTCTAACGAAAAATTTGCCGTACCATAGAGTTTTAGGAGGTTGTGTTGGATAGTAATGGTAAACACTTATCACTAAGCACCTTTCAATGCAAATGCTAGCTTCGAAGAATTCTATGTGGAGAGTACTGACTGAGGAATTACACTCCTGCCATACCCTCATCAAAAACAATGGAGCCACATGATTTTTTGAACCCAGACTCAGTATTATAACAATGCATACAACGAGACTCATGGCCCTAATTATGCGCACTTGCTAAGAGGTTAAGCTGTTCATATACTTACGTGGTCGTAGTAGGACACAAATTGTTCATGTCAATAAAAAACTAAATATACATTTCACACCATTAGTTCTCCGCTGCAACATACTCACTTTACGTACCGGTGTTAAGTTTGACGCTAGGATACCATTTTTACGTGACTAAGAGAATTCGATGATAAATTTTGAAGAAGAGCATTACAACTCCTGCAGGATTGTTTGGTCATTAAGAGAGCCTGACTGGGTTTCATTCAAATCCTTTCAAAGACAATGGGGAAAAGACATGGCATACATCGTCTAGTTTGGATCTTACAATTACAAGACCTTTTCATCACAACACAAAGCATCATCTTTCTGCTGGACATATAGGAAAAAAATTTGCATAACATCGGCGGACGAGGTCAAACTATGACTTGTGTCGTTTGCCAAATATACCGATATGGCTTGTATTACAGTTACACAGTTACAGTACAGTAGAGTTAATTACATTTACATGCGGCATGCCGTTTTAGCGTAGGAAGTGTGATGAGCAAAATTCCTTTCGTAGCATTCTTTCTGATCCGTGGCAGAAGAGCTCTAGCCGCTCTTTGTCAGTGTGCTGACGTCAATCTTGGCTGTGTTTGTGAGTTGTTGTTCTCATTTCGGGTGTACACGTTGGCCCCTCTCCAAGAGGAGCCCTCATACTGAGAAAGACCGCGCCTTCCCTCCAGCTGTAGTTGTCATTACTCTTCGCTTTGCTACGCCTCTTCGGAAAATTACTTCACAGGTCAAGCCCTTTCTTTGTAATTGTATACGTTTCGCATTATTTGATTCTGAAAAAACGTAATAGTTTGTCGTTATTCAGTAATGAAACAGACACCCAATAATTTTTACAGTTTTTAACTGTTACTGTGTGTGAAAAGGACGAATTAGGAATAACTCTCTTGCAAGGCAGGACAGGTTTTTGTACACTTTTAATAGTTCATTAGGACAATGTAATACGCAAGTAGTAAGGTGTATTACCAAGGATATTTCGAGGAAATCGGAAGAGAAGTTTTGCGCGTCGATAATGTACCACTGTACTGCGACCATGAGCACCCGATAGCGACAGTCACGTGATTAGGAGCCGTAATCGGTTGATAGCTGGACCGAGTTTCGCTTATCATTTTCATTTTACATTTGTATTTTTTTAAAGCACTAGTCACATTATTTCACGCTTACTACATCTAAAACGTAGTATGACGAAAAGACAAGTGTTTTTGCGTGAACTACGAGGGTAATCCCAAAAGTGAGGTCTCCTATATTTTTATAAGTACATAGACCTGTATATTTCTACAATGGTTTACAGCAGTTTACATCTCAAATATTTAGCTATTTTTCGACATGATCACCATTTCTGTCGATGCATTTTTGTAGAATCTGTGGCAGTTTTTGTATGCCCATGTCATACCAGCTCGCCGCCATGCCTCTTCTTTCACATCGTCGTCGGAGCTGAATCGCTGGGACCACAATTAACGCTGACAGGTACTGCGAGACTCTGAAGAAACTCAAACGGGCAATTCAGAACCGGAGAAGAAAATGTTGAGCAAGGGCGTACACATTCTCCATGGCAACGCTCGCCCACACATCGCTCGGCAAACCGTTGCTCTCCTGCAACAGTTTCAGTGGAAAATAATCACCCACCCACCCAATAGTCCTGACTTGGCGCCCAGTGACTATCACCTGTTCCCTAGGTTAAAAGAACATTTGGCCGGAAAGCGATTCAGTTCCGACGACGAGGTGAAAGAAGAGCTTCATAACTTTCTGAACAGCATGGCGGCGAGCTGGTATGACATGGGCAAACAAAAACTGCCACAGCGTCTACAAAAATGCATCGACAGAAATGGTGATTATGTCGAAAAATAGCGAAATGCTCAAGCTGTAAACTGATGTAAACCATTGTAGAAATAAACAGGTCTATGTACTTATAACAAAATAGGACATCTTACTTTTGGGATTACCCTCGTATTATGGAACTTCCACTGTTATTTGGTTGTTTGCTAATGTTTTAGTATCACAACAAATGTTGTATGTATATTTATGGAGAAGTAAACTACCGAAAGCATTCAGTTTTCCTGGAAATGTATGCCTGTCGTGATTGCCGAAATGCCTTATACCTGCAATCAGACTAACATACCGAGAACTGCTTTACACCTGGATGCTTCGGTCCGTAAACTCACGTTTCAGGAACGAGGACTAGGCTAGGGGAGCCCAAGTCAAAAATCGATAAATAATATACAATAACACAAAGGTTTATGATATGCCAGAGTATGAGGGTAGTATATCATTAATCGTCGGTATGCTTTCGACATTACAAATTTCAGGATGATATTTATCATGCAGACACGGAAAACAGAAATTGAAACAGCATCTAATACATCGAATGAATGCAATTTTTAGCATACAAGGAATCTTCAGTGTTACTAAGGAAAAAGAAAGCTCGTTAACATTTTGAAAAAGTTCTCTTTCTTCCGACAATATGATCGCAATATTGTCGTAACTATCGGTGCGAAAATTAGGAATGTACGACAGAATGTATTTTAATATCTCCACGAGAAGCAATTTCTCGTTTGTTGGTATTCAAATATCAACAAGTCTGAAGGCGCTTAATAAAGTGTTTGACTTACCAATAGAAATAAAAGTCGAATAATATTTCTTGTAATAATACAAATGAGAGAAAGTCTAAATAACATTGGAAATTCAATAAAAGTTCATGCAAGTACACGTGCCTTTTCATTATATTACCAGTCACGTGTAATATATATGAAATAAAATGACTAGTGTTGAAAAAAATACAAATTTTTAAAAAAGAAGAGGAGAACTTGAATCAGCAATTCGCCGGTTACGGAGCTGGAATGCATACCATACGACCGACGCCATCCCAGGCAACGTACTTATACGTCAGCGACGCGTAAAACTTCTCTTGAGATTTTCTAGAAATCGCGTAAGTAATACGCCTTACTAATTTACCATTATATTATCCTAAGGAACTGCTAAAAGCGTTCAAAGTTTGAAGTAAATCCGTGATCCAAACGTCGTGGTCTCACTTTGTTAGATTTAAATTGTCACATAAATAAAAATTCAGAGTAAATTAATTTAGTGCTGATGGACAGGGTTTTCGTGCCGTCTGTGTACCAACTAATAATGAACCAGCAGCACCTGTTAGATGTGGCGCAGGAGAGTGTAGGTTCCCCTGCCCAGCCTCGCGTCGCTTTTGGAAGTGAGTCCATATGCTCTACCATCATAACTGTGTCACCGAAAAGAGGACATTTCCTAGCGTATTTGCCACAATAAGTCTTCTTATCTAAAACGTTTAACGTATGTACGTAAGCCACAAAAGAAAAACTCTAAGAGGCTTCATTCTCATTTTAAAATGGAGACAAGCTACCTGTATTTCTATACGACTGTTCCTTTATTTTCACTCTCTCTTTAGAATTGTTTATATCTCTAAATATTTAACGATTATAACGATACAAGAAACATCACAAGATCTAAGAGACGGAAGAACGTAAATATCATATGTGGTGTTCAATTGTTAGCACCTTATTACGTCGACAATATTTTGTCCACTGCAAACATTCCCAATCTCGTCAACTCAAAATTTGTTTTGTCACCATCAGTTTGACAGTGTCCCTACTCAGGAGGCTACAGACACTTCTCATACTAATGATGTATCTTACACAATGCGTTCTGCGAGGTTAAAGAGATTAAATGAATAGTATTTCGCATTAATTCACGGATAACGTGAGTTTTCTGTAGAAAGAATAGTATTCTGTACCAGAAATAAATGTTGCCGTTAGAGGACGATTCTAGAACCAAAATTGGCAGACAAACTTATAAAATGTGACAGGGCCACGTGTTTTTTCTTGTATACTATATTTCTACAAATCCCAACAAAATAATGTAGATAACGCATTTACTTGTGATGGATGCATGTGCCTTAGACAGTAGGAGGAACAACACAACAGGACTTCAACAATCATTTGAAGTTAATTATGATTTGTCTTACGTGCTTGTTTTTTATTTTTTCCTTCGAAATACAAAACAAATCGTAGGTGACTAGTTTCTGCTTCACACATTGTTAAGTAACATGAAAGTTTACGTGGATGTCGGTAAATATTGGTGTTCGAAGCATGAGTTCTTTTACTTGAAATACGGCCAAGATATACACACATCAAAAAAAGTTTTGCATCCCCTCGGTTTCGAGAGTTCCGGAACCTGTACAGAAAATTGGAACAGAGATCAACATAAACATTATTTCTGCAAGTTTTATTGCTCATGAAAACCACGCTTTGCATGTTGTACCGTCACAGATTGCTGTACACATCGGTACCTCTAATATCCAGTAGCACGTCCTGTTGCATTGATGGATGCCTGTATTCGTCGTGGCATATTTTACACAAATTCATCAAGGCGCTGTTGGTCCAGATTGTCCCATTCCCCAACGGCGATTCGGCGTAGATCCCTCAGAGTGATTGGTGGGTCACGTCGTCCATAAACAGCCCTTTTCAATCTATCCCAGGCTTGTTCGATAGGGTTCATGTCTCGAGAACATGCTGGCCGCTCTAGTCGAGCGATGCCGTTTTCCTGAATGATATCATTCACAAGATGCACACGATCGGGGCGCGAATTGTCGTCCATGAAGACGAATGCCTCGCCAATATGCTACCGATATGGTTGCACTATAGATCGGAGGATGGCATTCACGTATCGTACAGCCGTTACGGCGCCTTCCACGACCACCAACATAATGCCACCCCAAAACAGCAGGGAACCTCCACCTTGGTGCAGTCGCTAGACATTGTGTCTAAGGCGTTCAGCCTGACCGGGTTGCCACCAAACACGTCTCCGACGATTGTCTGGTTGAAGGCATACGCTACACTCATCGGTGAAGAGAACGTGATACCAATTTTGAGCGGTCCATTCGGCATGTTGTTGTGCCCATCTTTACCGCGCTGCATGGTGTCGTGGTTGCAAAGGTGGACCTCGTCATGGACGTCAGGAGTGAAGTTGTGCATCATGCAGTCTATTGCGCATAGTCTGAGCCATATGACGACGTCCTCTGGCTGCACGAAAAGCATTATTCAACATGGCGTTGCCGTCAGGGTTCCTCGGAGCCATAATCCGTAGGTAGTGGACATCCACTGTAGCCTGAGCGAGGTATGTCATCGACAATTCCTGCCTCTCTGTATCTCCTCCATGTCCGAACAACATCGTTTTAGTTCACTCCGAGACGCCTGAACACTTCCCTTGTTGAGAGCCCTTCCTGGCACAAAGTAACAATGCGGATGCAATCGAATCGCGGTATTGACCGTCTAGCCATGGTTGAACTACAGACAAAACGATTCTTGTACCTTTCCTTGTGGGATGACTGGAACTGATCGGCTGTCGGACCCCCTCCATCTAATAGGCGCTGCTCATGGATGGTTGTTCACATCTTTGGGCAGGTTTAGTGACATCTCTGAACAGTCAAAGGGATTGTGTCTGTGATACAACACCCACAGTCAACTTCTGTCTTCAGGAGTTCTGGGAACCGGGGTGGTGCAAAACTCTTTTTGATGTGTGTAGCATTACCGTTGATATCCACTGTTTATGTACAGCAACATTGAAAGGAATGCGACTGACAATGAGAATAAGAATGATTATAGTAAGAGTGCTGTCACTGCTAGATTTTCATTATTTTTCGTAAATTAGGGTACGTGATAAATTATGGTAAATGTAAACGTTTACTTCGTCAAGAGATTGATCCACTGTGTACGGTATCAAGAAATTTCTTTTTAATAATTACTTTTGAAAACATTAAGGCACAAAGGATAAAATTATTGTAATTTCTATTGAAATAGAATAAGTGAAGTAAGATTATAAATGAAACTTTGATTTAATTTCCCTTTAAACCACACATATTACGCTGAATAATTATTTTCTTTTCTTCGTCTTTCACGTTCAGATCGCTTTTGCCACGACTTGCTATAAATGTATTAGGGTAGATGAATGTGAACACATTTATTCACTATCCTACCTTTATAGTTGTTTATAGCGTCTGTGTCCTTCTGCTTGTTGTTATGCGTTGTCTCCAACGTGCCTTTCCTCGCTGGAGACAGCTACAATTCCCAGCCAAAACATAATGATTTTGATCTGATTCACTCTAGGCCAGCAATTTTCGCCAGCAGCGACTGCGTTAGTAACGAAACCTGTTTCGACAGAACTGTTTAGTCTGGCAATTCTGACGTAATGGAATAGGTTCAGTAATGTCGACAGTAAACGGTTGAATTGTATCTCCCACACTTAGTCAATCACCAATGCTGCGCCAGTGAACCGTGCGTTTGGTACACTTCACTAGCAATTCGTCCAGCTTTCGCTTTTTGTAATCAAATATCTCTTTTTATTGTACAATAGATTGGAAAGATGGGCCAACGAAGTGAAGAAATGAAGGATTGGTTACGGTTTATGTAGGGACAAGAGTGCTTGAAGTTTGTGAAACATTCTCTGTACAACAGACTTCCCTGGACGAATGAATAGTCATGATCCGTGACTGCATGCTTTAGCAAAAGGTTGTAGTACTATCTCCATGGTCGTACGGTAGCGTTCTCGCTTCCCGCGCCGAGGTTCCCGGGTTCAATTCCCGGAGGGGTCAGGGATTTTCTCTGCCTCGTGATGACTGGGTGTTGTGTGATGTCCTTAGGTTAGTTAAGTTTAAGTAGTTCTAAGTTCTAGGGGACTGATGACCATAGATGTTAAGTCCCATAGTGCTCAGAGCCACTATCTCCAATTTTGTTTTTGCGGCTACATATACATGAGTATGAGCTCCAACGGATTTTAACCCGAACTTCTGTAATAGAAAATTGAAGAACCATTGCGCCTTTCTTAGTCTGGAACGATATTTTTTGGTGAATCTTCGACATTTATGTCTCTAAGAAGCATTTTACACTCCTGGAAATGGAAAAAAGAACACATTGACACCGGTGTGTCAGACCCACCATACTTGCTCCGGACACCGCGAGAGGGCTGTACAAGCAATGATCACACGCACGGCACAGCGGACACACCAGGAACCGCGGTGTTGGCCGTCGAATGGCGCTAGCTGCGCAGCATTTGTGCGCCGCCGCCGTCAGTGTCAGCCAGTTTGCCGTGGCATACGGAGCTCCATCGCAGTCTCTAACACTGGTAGCATGCCGCGACAGTGTGGACGTGAACCGTATGTGCAGTTGACGGACTTTGAGCGAGGGCGTATAGTGGGCATGCGGGAGGCCGGGTGGACGTACCGCCGAATTGCTCAACACGTGGGGCGTGAGGTCTCCACAGTACATCGATGTTGTCGCCAGTGGTCGGCGGAAGGTGCACGTGCCCGTCGACCTGGGACCGGACCGCAGCGACGCACGGATGCACGCCAAGACCGTAGGATCCTACGCAGTGCCGTAGGGGACCGCACCGCCACTTCCCAGCTAATTAGGGACACTGTTGCTCCTGGGGTATCGGCGAGGACCATTCGCAACCGTCTCCATGAAGCTGGACTGCGGTCCCGCACACCGTTAGGCCGTCTTCCGCTCACGACCCAACATCGTGCAGCCCGCCTCCAGTGGTGTCGCGACAAGCGTGAATGGAGGGACGAATGGAGACGTGTCGTCTTCAGCGATGAGAGTCGCTTCTGCCTTGGTGCCAATGATGGTCGTATGCGTGTTTGGCGCCGTGCAGGTGAGCGCCACAATCAGGACTGCATACGACCGAGGCACACAGGGCCAACACCCGGCATCATGGCGTGGGGAGCGATCTCCTACACTGGCCGTACACCACTGGTGATCGTCGAGGGGACACTGAATAGGGCACGGTACATCCAAACCGTCATCGAACCCATCGTTCTACCATTCCTAGACCGGCAAGGGAACTTGCTGTTCCAACAGGACAATGCACGTCCGCATGTATCCCGTGCCACCCAACGTGCTCTAGAAGGTGTAAGTCAACTACCCTGGCCAGCAAGATCTCCGGATCTGTCCCCCATTGAGCATGTTTGGGTCTGGATGAAGCGTCGTCTCACGCGGTCTGCACGTCCAGCACGAACGCTGGTCCAACTGAGGCGCCAGGTGGAAATGGCATGGCAAGCCGTTCCACAGGACTACATCCAGCATCTCTACGATCGTCTCCATGGGAGAATAGCAGCCTGCATTGCTGCGAAAGGTGGATATACACTGTACTAGTGCCGACATTTTGCATGCTCTTTTGCCTGTGTCTATGTGCCTGTGGTTCTGTCAGTGTGATCATGTGATGTATCTGACCCCAGGAATGTGTCAATAAAGTTTCCCCTTCCTGGGACAATGAATTCACGGTGTTCTTATTTCAATTTCCAGGAGTGTAGTTTGTCAACACAGAACTTTCCACCGGTAATGGAACGGCGGGAACTCAATTGTATGATGAGTTTAAGACTGAATTAGCTTCTAATTACAGTTATATGTTCTTCAGTTTTTAATTGTAAAATGTTCGGTTTAGAGGCTGCTAGCCTCGTCTTCAGACGTACCTATTTAAATCAAAAAATTTTACAACAGGTCAGTGCTTACGTAATATATTATTGCGCGGTGTGGGATCCTTACCAGATATGACCGACGGAGTACATCGAAAAAGTTCAAAGAAAGGCAGCTCGTTTTGTATTATCGCGAAATAAGGGCGAGAGTGTCACAGAAATGATACAGGATTTGAATTGGAGATCATTAAAAGAAAGGCGTGTTTCGTTGCGACGGCACGAAATTCCAATCACCAACTTTCTCCTCCGAATGCGAAAATATTTTTTTGACACCGACTTACATAAGGACGAACGATCACCAAGATAAAATAAGGGAAATGAGAGCTCGTACGGAAAGATATAGGTGTTCATTATTTCCGCGCGCTATACGAGATTGAAATAATAGAGAATTGTGAAGGTGGTTCGATGAACCCTCTGACAGGCACTTAACTGTGACTTGCAGAGTATCCATGTAGATGTAGATTACTTAGTGTGTTACAACATCCTTGACCTCTTCCTGTCTGAAGTCAACATATACATAAAATTACAATTTCATATAGCGATAGATAAGCAATATTTGTGCAAGTACATTGAACAATTACGTATGTTGTGTATCAGATGTTATTGTTGGCAGTTATACATGGTCGAGTCACCACCACATAGGTTCGAAGTCAACGGGCAATAACCACTCACAGACAGCAGGTGGCACCACTTGCAGTGGAGGGTACATAGAGCGTGTCTTGGGGAGGGGCGTACGAAACAATGCAGCCATTGTTGTAATGCTGAAGCAGAACGATTTATATGATTTCCAAAAGGTCATGATCATTAGCTTTCGGGTGAAGGGTGGAAGCATTGCAAACTGCTAAATTTGAAAACTGTTCTTGTGCCAGTGTGGTTAAAGTATCCCTGACTGGCAAAACGGCGCCATTCAAAACCGAGGCAGCTGTGGTGCACCAAGGCCAATAGATTTTACACAGAGTACGCGAAGGAACTTCCCCCCCTTCTTGCAGCTGTGTACCGTAGGTCTATACAAGAGCGTAGCGTTCCAAAAGATTGGAAAAGGGCACAGGTCATCCTCGTTTTCAAGAAGGGACGTCGAACAGATGTGCAGAACTATAGACCTATATCTCTAACGTCGATCAGTTGTAGGATTTTGGAACACGTATTATGTTCGAGTATAATGACTTTTCTGGAGACTAGAAATCTACTCTGTAGGAATCAGCATGGTTTCGAAAAAGACGGTCGTGTGAAACACAGCTCGCGCTATTCGTCCACGAGACTCAGAGCGCCATAGACACGGGTTCCCAGTTAGATGCCGTGTTTCTTGACTTCCGCAAGGCGTTCGATACAGTTCCCCACAGTCGTTTAATGAACAAAGTAAGAGCATATGGACTATCGGACCGATTGTGTGATTGGATTGAGGAGTTCCTAGATAACAGAACGCAGCATGTCATTCTCAATGGAGAGAAGTCTTCCGAAGTAAGAGTGATTTCAGGTGGACCGCAGGGGAGTGTCGCAGGACCGTTGATATTCACAATATACGTAAATGACCTTGTGGATGACATCGGAAGTTCACTGAGGCTTTTTGCGGATGATGCTGTGGTATATCGAGAGGTTGTAACAATGGAAAATTGTACTGAAATGCAGGAGGATCTGCAGCGAATTGACGCATGGTGCAGGGAATGGCAGTTAAATCGCAATGTAGATAAGTGTAATGTGCTGCGAATACATAGAAACATAGATCCTTTATCATTTAGCTACAAAATAGCAGGTCAGCAACTGGAAGCAGTTAATGCCATAAATTATCTGGGAGTACGCATTAGGAGTGATTTAAAATAGAATGATCATATAAAGTTGATCGTCGGTAAAGCAGATGCCAGACTGAGATTCATTGGAAGAATCCTAAGGAAATGCAATCCGAAAACAAAGGAAGTAGGTTACAGTACGCTTGTTCTCCCACTGCTTGAATACTGCTCAGCAGTGTGGGATCCGTGCCAGATACGGTTAATAGAAGAGATAGAGAAGATCCAACGGAGAGCAGCGCGCTTCGTTACAGGATCATTCAGTAATCGCGAAAGCGTTACGGAGATGATAGATAAACTCCAGTGGAAGACTCTGTAGGAGAAACGCTCAGTAGCTCGGTATGGGCTTTTGTTGAAGTTTCGAGAACTTACCTTCACCGAGGATTCGAGCAGTATATTGCTCCCCCCTACGTATACCTCGCGAAGAGACCATGAGGATAAAATCAGAGAGATTAGAGCCCACACAGAAGCATACTGACAATCCTTCTTTCCACGAACAATAGGAGACTGGAATGGAAGGGAGAACCGATAGAAGTACTCAAGGTACCCTCCGCCACACACTGTCAGGTGGCTTGCGGAGTATGGATATAGATGTAGATGTAGATGTAGATGTATGGATACGCAGGTGAACTAAGTCGTGACAGATGGCCTTTCAGGTAATTACGTTTTATGCACCATGGGAGTCGTGGTTATTGGCGTCTACAACATGAAACTGCATAAAGCAAACCCCTACAAAACTCGTCTGAAGGGTCTGGGCTGGAGGGCTTTCCTTGGCTTACTCATCAATCTGGAAAGCGCAGTGAATCAACACAAGTAACCATCTATCCTTGGGAACAGTGTGCACCCATACATGCAGTTTGTTTTTCCCCAGCACGATAGCATCTGCCAGCAGGACAATGCAACTTGTCACACACAGCTCGCAATGTACGTGCATGGTTCGAAGATCACCAGGATGACTTTATCGTACTCCCCTGGATACCAAACATCCCGGATTCGAGCCCAATCGAGAATCTGTGGAATCACCTCTATCGGTCTGTTCTCATAGTGCATCCTGAACAAAGACAGCTATCGCAGCTGGCCACGGCACTGGAGTCAGTATAGCAATACATACCTGTCGGTACGTTCCAGAACCTCACTGACTCTCTTCCTAGCCGGCCGTTGTGGCTGAGCGGTTCTAGGCGCTTCTGTCTGGAAGCGCGAGACCGCTACGGTCGCAGGTTCGAATCCTGCCTCGGGCATGGAAGTTTGTGATGTCGTTAGGTTAGTTAGGTTTAAGTAGTTCTACGTCTAAGAGACTGATGACTTCAGATGTTAAGTCCCATAGTGCTCGGAGCCATCTGAACCATTTGAACAAACAAAAGGTGTTTATTCAGGCTTTGGAGAGCCATAAATGTGACTCGATCATTTACGTTAACATGAGAAACATTTACAATATGTTTGTGTCACACTCACAACTCCCTTAGAGCATTTTGGCACCAGGAACAAAGTCGAAAACTTGTCATTACACAGGGTGACATCGTTATTGTAAACAGCACAGAAATATGAAAGTCGCAACAGTTCATATCTTTGTCCACGCTGAAATCCTATTATTAGAATGTTCTGGGCATTCACTTGTCACGGATGGATCATGTCGCTAATATGGTGCTCGCAGCGAGCAGCATGGGGCTATTGCATAATATCCACCATATTTTAATGGAGGACACCACAATGGTAGTTTAGAAATTTGAACTGGTACGACTTTTATTTTTCTGTGTTATCTAGAATAAATGCATTATCCTGTTTCGTCGCAAGGTTTTGACATTGTTCCTGGCGCAAAAATGCGCGGCGACACTGGAGTGTGAGACACACACACACACACACACACACACACACACACACACTGTAAATATTATTTAATTCAATTTATAAGCTAACTACCAGCAACATCATATTATAGCCAATATACGTAAATTGATAATACTGTTGAACAGATGTTGCATTCCTATGACCATGTGAAACTGTAATTTTACCGTACTGTAAGGTGACGCAAGTCATTTGATATCTCCTAATATCGTGTCGCACTTCGTTTTCCCCGGCGTAGCATGGGCACGGGCTCAACAAGTGCGGAAGTCCCCTGTAGTAATACTCACCCATGCTGCGTCTATAACTGCATGAGTATTTGCCGGTGCAGGATGTTGGGCACGAGCTGACCTCTCGGTTATGTCCCATAAATGCTCTATGAGATTAATATCGGGCGATATGGATCGCCAAATCATCCACCAGTATTGTCCAGAATGTTCTTAAAACAAATCGCAGACGGTTGTGGCCCAGTGAGATTACACTACTGTTTGGGAACGAATGGTCCATGGTCTCCAAGTAGACGAACATAACTCTTTCAAGTCGATTATATGTTCAGTTGGAACAGAGAACCTAGTCCACTCCTTGTGAACAGGGCCCAAACAATTAGGGAACCACCACCAGCTTGCGCAGTGCCTGGTTGACAAATTAGGTCCATGGCTTGGTGGGGTCTACTTCTACATCTACGTGATTACTCTGCCATTCACAATAAAGTGCCTGGCAGAGGGTTCAATGAACCACCTTCATGCTGTCTCTCTAGCGTTCCTCTCTCGAACGGCACGCGGGAAAAACGACCACTTAAATTTTTCCGTGTTAGCCCTGATTTCTCTCATTTTATCGTGTTGATCATTTCTTCCTATGTAGGTGGGTGCCAACAGAATGTTTTCGCAATCGGAGGAGAAAACTGAACTTTCATGAGAAGATCCCGTCGCAACGAAAAATGCCTTTGTTTTAATGATTGCCACTCCAGTTCACGTATCATGTCTCTGACACTATCTCCCCTATTTCGCGATAATACAAAACGAGCTGCCCTTATTTGTGCTACAGTAGAACGCTACCGTCAGCTCTTACTGACTGAAATAGGGACTCAGCTGACCAGGCCACGGTTTTGCAGTCTACGGTCCAAACGACATCGTTACGAGCCCGGGAGAGCTGCTGAAGGCGATATCGTGCTGTTAGCACAGGTACTCACGTCGGTCGTCTGCTGCCATGGTCCATTAACGTCAAATTCCGCCGCACTGCGGCCGACATTTTCGTCGAAGTCCCATATTGATTTCTGCGGTTATTTCACATGTTATTGCTTGTGTGTTAGCACTGGAAACTCTACGCAAAGACGGATGCTCTCGGTCGTTAAATGAAGGCCGTCGGCAACTGCTTTATCCGTGGTGAGGGACAATGCCTGAAGTTTCAAATTATCGGCACACTCATGACAGTGTGGATCTCGGAATATTGAATTCCCTAATGATTTCCGAAATGGAATTCCCCATGCGTGTAGCTCCACCTACCTTCCGGCGTTCAGTGTCTGTTAATTCCCGTTGTGCGACCATAATCACGTCGGAATGACCTGAGTACAAACGACAGCTCCGCCGATGCACTGCCCTTTTATAACTTGCGTACCGCCATCTGTATATATGCACATCGCTGACCCATGATTTTAGTCGCCTTTGTGTATTTCGACTTCATAAGGACGTTAATCAACCTCACGACCGGCAGAGGTAAAGGAATTTGTAATGTAATTATAAATGCATTATCTTATTGCAAGTTTTTTAATGTATACATGTACATCTGAAGACATCTGAAGGCGAGGCTAGAAACCTTGACGTCGATTGTACTACAGTATAACAATGAAAAACTTTTAACTGCAATTTGAGACAATTTTTTTCTTACTCTCAATTTTTTGTACCCGCTTTCGCTTCTTTTCATTTTAATCTCCGACATTCGCCTCTTCCAGAAAAGGCTATACTACAAGACTTACTGCTCGATTCCCTCTCGCTTTGATGATTACGTTTGAATATTTACTACAGGGCAGCTGACGCAGGAGTACGTAAAGTCTGAATATACAACCACTCACTCGTTAATCTTGTAGAGATGCTAAATCGCTCGAAACATCATAAGCCCCCTCTACTATACATTTTCGTTTATAGCTGGTATTTCCTTGCTATACTCTGGTTGGTTAGAAAGTTAGGTATCGGACATTACTGGGTAGCCAGTAACACAGGGCAAAATTACTCCAACGGCACATGCGCCAATAATAAGTTCTGATAGTGACCCTAAGACGCATGCCCTATTAGTCCTCCCACACTTTCCTATAATTCTTTACCCTATAAACTAATTAATCTATTAACATTGAAGTGGATGTAATGTGAAAACACTTTTGTACATTGCAATTCATTTTATTCCACCTTAAATTGGTATAACGCATCCCTAGTTCTGATTGGACTCAGTTTTCAAATGCATCCATCATTTATTAGGAGACTATATGAAGCTACCATTGCTGGTTTATTTCTGTACGATCCCATTTTAATTTCGTAACAATTCTCTCGATAAGAAATTTAATACTGAGGTCAAAATTACCACTTTTATGCACACTGGATCTGTTCTGAAATCACACTCCAATTCTACCGGCAATATTCCCGTAAATCACTTTTATACGCGCAGTTAGAGGAGTGTGAGCTCCCGTGACCCACTACGCACTGTTGCTCAGGTTCGACTGTTTCTTCACGCCAAAAGATCGCCTGGCGCCAATCTCTGCCTTCTAGAATGCTGGGGCATCCCCGTCAGCCACGCCGCTGTGCTGTGGTAAAGAGCGCAAGAGTAGATTCGATCCTTCAAGTATAGGATCGATATCTGTACCCTTACAAGTGGGCGTCATTACCACAGTCTAACATAAGTCACGACGCTCGGCTCGTTTTTGTTACTGTCAGCGATAGCAGCGCCCAAAGCGACCACCAAGCGACACTTCTGTATACGATTTCGGATGAGTGCGAATACTAGCATTTATACTGATTTGGAACTTAGTTTTTACAATAGGGAATGTATGTAATGCCATAAAAACCAACAATAACTAGTAAACGACACCACATGTGCCATTATTTGGTTTCCTAGCGACCCTGGGAGGTACGAAAGTGTACATTACAGCACAGTTAATTAACAATTCTCTTGCAACTCATTGACTTTTACTAAATAATGTCGCTTTACTAACAAGAAAACCGCTAGTGAACACGATAAGACCTAAA
Organism: Schistocerca cancellata; assembly: GCF_023864275.1. Taxonomy (NCBI): domain Eukaryota; kingdom Metazoa; phylum Arthropoda; class Insecta; order Orthoptera; family Acrididae; genus Schistocerca; species Schistocerca cancellata. The sequence continues at coordinate 318,794,342 of NC_064630.1, read as the reverse complement.
CTTTTGCAAAAAGGCGTCTTATAACTACCTAACAAAGCTATATTTTTTGCCAAATCAATGAATATGGAACGTAGGGAACTTATATAGAATGTAATACCTACTTTATTTAAAGGCTCCACATATGTAGCTTAAGGTAAAACCACGGAAACGTGACAAGAAATCATAAAAAAGCAATGAAATTGATTCCCAACACATAAGATAGCGATTCCATAATTGCTGCTAAATAGAAGCCACAAACGGCAAGAATATTCAAAAACTCCACTATTGAAGCAAAAGTAAATACATATACAAAATTAACTACGTATTAGAAGTCGAGTGAGATGTAAGAAGGGGCGAATCATTAGACTCCATAAAATATTTTTAAGTGTGAAGGGCCGGACGAAGTGGCAGAGCGGTTCTAGGCGCTGCAGTTTGCAACCACGCGACCGCTACGGTCGCAGGTCCGAATCCTGCCTCGGGCATGGATGTGTGTGATGTCCTTGGGTTAGTTAGGTTTAAGTAGTTTTAAGTTCTAGGGGACTGATGACCTTAGATGTTAAGTCCCATAGTGCTCAGAGCTATTTTAAGTGTGAAGGAAAGTGCCTAAGATACTAACAACTGACAACAACAGAAATATATGCTTCTCATGCATGAAAAATGTATTTGTATTCTCTTACTTTCAGCGGAATAAGCTGCAATTATATACATATTCGGAAATATTCCTTCATGAGCGCGTTGTAACTTACGTCATAGAATCAGTCTCAATTGGCTGTTTTTAAATGTTTTACATTTACATCTACATCTACATGGATACTCTGCAAATCACATTCAAGTGCCTGGAAGAGTGTTCATCGAACCACCTTCACAATTCTCTATTATTCCAGTCTCGTATAGCGCGTGTAAAGAACGAACACCTATATCTTTCCGTACGAGCTTTGATTTTCCTTATTCTATCGTGGTGATCATTCCTCCCTATTTAGGTAGGTGTCAAAAAAATATTTTCGCATTCGGAGGAGAAAGTTGGTGATTGGAATTTATTGAGAAGATTCGGTCGCAACGAAAAACGCCTTTCTTTTAATGATTTCCAGCCCACATCCTGTATCATTTCTGTGACACTCTCTCCCATATTTCGAGATCCTACAAAACTTGCTGCCTTTCTTTGAACATTTTCGATGTACTGCTTCAGTCCTATCTGGTAAGGATCCCACACCGCGCAGCGGTATTCTAAAAGAGGACGGACAAGCGTAGTGTAGGCAGCCTCCTTAGTAGGTCTGTTACAGTTTCTGAGTCTCCTGCTAATGAAACGCAGTCTTGGGTTAGCCTTCCCCACAACATTTTCTATGTGTTGTTTCCCATTTAAGTTGTTGGTAATTGTAATACCTAGGTATTTAGTTGAATTTACAGCTTTTAGATTAGACTGATTTATCGTGTAACCGAAGTTAAACGAGTTCCTTTCAGTACTCATTTGGATGACCTCATACTTTTCGTTATTTAGGGTCAACTACTACTTTTCGCACCATTCATAGAGTTTTGCAGTTTTTGTTTATCTTCTGATGACTTTATTAGTCGATAAGGAACAGCGTCATCTGCAAACAGCCGAAGACTGCAGCTCAGATCGTTTTCCAAATCGTTTATATAGATAAGGAATAGCAAATGGCATACAACACTACCTTTCGGAACGCCATAAATCTCTTTTGACGATAATTCATGTCTTTAGGTAATTTACCAACGCAAAAATATAACAACTATTATGTGAACTATATGAAAACAGACATTATCGTTACAACGCATGTGACTGTTTTCTTACCTCTTGGAGCGCTAGTGTCGCCCCATCTGTCAAACGGTGACAACTTCGCACCAGAGAGTGTCGTGAGTGTATGTATTAGGCAGTTACTGTCATAGCTGAGACAGCCCTTAGTGTGATACAGAGTATGACAAATCTCGACTTCGAAAAGCAAATGGACAAAGAATAAAACAGCGTCATTGCGGCGTGGAGCCACGGATGACGACAGTCGCGACGAACGCTTCAGTGTGAGCTAACAGCGTCGTCGGCGAATGGCCGGCCAGATGTGAGGACTGATTTATAAGACAGCGTCGGACGAGCGCCGGCGGCTGTGACCGATTTAGGGCGACGTCGCGCTCCTATCAAACGCGGACTCTTGATTTACAGCGTGTTTCTGCCGATGACCCATCCAGAGCAACGATCGGCCTTCACGACTTTACCGTCGACAGCACGCGGCCTCAAGCGTCGTGCTCGCAGAGCAATTGCCTCTGTGGTACTGTTGGTGCACCGGTCTACGTCATTTGATCAATTCCAGAAACGAAGCAACGAAGTGAATTAATGTTTAACGTCGTGCTGATGTGGAGTCAATGGAGACAGACCGTCTGGATTTTTTTTTTCTTTTTTCCTAATCACTTCAGCGGACCGAGATCCAGAATAGGCAAAAATAGCGTCTTTGCATTTTTTGTGTAGTAAAATAGCAATGGCCTCCCTCATTAAAATGATGTATGTATTTTGTGTGTAGCTCGATTTTAATTTGTTGTTGTTGTGGTCTTCAGTCCAGAGACTGGTTTGATACAACTCTCCATGCTACTCTATCCTGTGCAAGGTTCTTCATCTCCCAGTAACTACTGCAACTTACATCCTTCTGAATCTGTTTAGTGTATTCATCTCTTGATCTCCCTCTACGATTTTTACCCTCCATGCTGCCCCCAGTACTAAATTGGTGATCCCTTGATGCCTCAGAACATGTCCTACCAACCGATCCCTTCTTCTAGTCAAGTTGTGCCACAAACTGCTCTTCTCCCCAACTCTATTCAATACCCCCTCATTAGTTACGTGATCTACCCATCTTATCTTCAGCATTCTTCTGTAGCACCACATTAGCACCACATTTCGAAAGCTTCTGTTCTCTTCTTGTAGAAACTATTTATCGTCCATGTTTCACTGCCATACATGGCTACACTCCATACAAAAACTTTCAGAACCGTCTTCCCGACACCTAAATCTATATTCGATGTTAACAGATTTCTCTTCTTCAGAAACATTCTCCTTGCCATTGCCAGTCTACATTTTATATCCTCTCTACATCGACCATCATCAGTTATTTTGCTCCCCAAATAGGAAAACACGTTTTTTACTTTAACGTCTCATTTCCTAATCTAATTTCCTCAGCATCACCCGATTTAATTCGTCTACATTCCATTATCCTCGTTTTGCTTTTGTTGATGTTCATCTTATATCCTCCTTTCAAGACACTGTCCATTGCGTACAGCTGCTCTTCCACGTCCTTTGCTGTCTCTGACAGAATTACGATGTCAAAGGTTTTATTTCTTCTCCGTGGATTTTAATTCCTACTCCGAATTTTTCTTTTCTTTCCTTTACTGCTTGCTCAATATACAGATTGAATAACATCGGGGAGAGGCTATAACCCTGTCTCGCTCCCTTCCCAACCACTGCTTCCCTTTCATGCTCCTGGACTCTTCTAACTGCCATCTGGTTTTTGCACAAATTGTAAAAAGCCTTTCGCTCCTTGTATTTTACCCATGCCACCTTCAGAATTTGAAAGAGAGTATTCCAACGCAGTATTTAATTCCACCACATGTTCTTTCGGAAAAACTTATCACTTATAATTTTCATAGATAATTTCATAGATTACGTACCTATGGAAAATATTACCACATTCCTTAAAGGAAATCTGCCAAACACCGTGAGTTGCTCTTAAAATGTTTATTTACAAAACCGGTATTTGGACGCATAACCCTCGTCAGTGGCGTCTGAGATACAGGAACAAACAATTGTAGGTACATACATTTTTGTAACATGACAACTGCATATATAATAGCAGAAATAAAAGTCTACTTACAGTATCTCTGCACCAATGACGTGTGTGTGTGTGTGTGTGTGTGTGTGTGTGTGTGTGTGTATGTCATTGCATGGAGAGAAGGCAGCATAATTTTCTTCCACGCGATAATTTCAGCTTCATCACTAAGTACTGTATTTATCCAGCGTACCACTTAGAACTTTTTGCACACAAAATTGAAAGATAATTCGAAGTACGTCGATCCTTCCCCAAACCTCCTGCAACTGCGCTGGTGACTACGACCAGACGTCAAGCTTCACACGTCCTTTTCTTTTGAGATCATAAATTTTAGCGATAATGCATTTCGTCTAGAAAAAGTTCAAGCGAACAGTTAAAATTTAATTTATGGTTGTCAAGTAGTTTTGACGGCTCTTAAAGGGCTTCACTGCTCCTAAGCAAATTGAGCTCCCAAATTAAATTGAAGGTACGAAACTATCATAGTGGACTGAAACCGTTAATCACTTTTCTCGAAACCTTGGATCCCAGTTGTATCATTTATCAAGTAAAAGTAATCAGCAGCAACCGCTGTGTTATAGCCGTGTCCTCAGAATGACCGAAAAGTTTTCTGAGCCTTCTGAATACTTCATCTCCAAGTTACGTTGCGTACAGACTCTATGGAATGAATGGCTAATTCTTTTCACATCTGAAGTTTAAAACTATGTAGGATGGGTATCGAGTGAATCACTTCTGTCAGTTGTTGAGAGGTGAAGTGCCCCGTATTTTTTCCAGTTGAAATATAATGCGTTTACCATAGTTTCTTGTACTCATCTAACGAAAACGCTACGCAGCAATTAAGAATTATGTTTTGTGAATGGGGATCACAATCATACAAAACCTTTGTAATAACTCATTTTCACGTTTCAGCATGACATAATTTATTATTGAAATCCATTAGTGCTCTTTTGGTTGTTTACTCGTTTTTCAAGTGGAGTAAAGGGAAATTTTCGTGATTTATGTCCCAGTTTTAAAAATTTTTGACTTGTATGTACGTCAGTATCACAGCCATAGACCGTTTTACGTTGCGACGTCAGTTGCTAAATACTACAGTGAAGTAAAGTGGTTTATCGTTACTGCAGCAACAGATGCCAACATCGTTAAATATTCAGCCTTTGAACGTGTATGCTAACTTTTCTGAAGAAGAAAATTTCAGGGTACTCCACTTAAAAATACCTAACGCCGAAAATTACAAGAGTGATTTTTATGATCAAATATTTATGATAATAAAGGTGTCTGTGATGATTTTCTAATTAAAAATGTTCCATTCTCTTCAAATAATTAATATTTGACGAATAATAGCATGATAATTTTCATAAGAACTGATACATCAGAGACAGCAGGTGATACCGAATAAAATTTGTTATTAATAAGAGAACCAAGATTAATAGGTTCGATTTTAGCGGTTTCAGTCACTAACACTAAACTTCAAATCAATACAAAGTAATTACAAAGTAAAATGTATCTTCGCGTGAAAGGCTGTTGCAAATTGTTGCGGCAGCCATGAAGGACGAAGAACTTCATGAGACCTAGTGCAACATAACTTGCTCTTACAGATATGAAGATGGCACACGGGGGTATAACAGCAGAGTTTGGCGGGTCTTTCTTGCAGCTATAACTGGAGATATAAAATAATTGTATGGTAATTAAGAAACGTAAATTTATGTTACGTAGTCTTTCAGTAGTGGAACATTGTAGTAGGGTGCAGCACACAACACAGAACGCTGAAATAGAGAAAAATCACTTTTATTTCTCACAATTGAGTGTACAAAAATTTCCCAAACCAAACAAATTTAAAGCTGGCGTCATATCTATACTAATGTCAACTTGATGGTGCGAAAAGGCTTCAAGCTGTTATTAAAGGAATAGAAACAATTTTTAAAAGATTCAGCTTCTTGATCGAAAACTAACGAGAGTTCTAGAGCTGCAGACACTTAAGTGTCTAAAACCGAATATTTTGTTAATTATGAGTAAAAATGAACTACAGCTCTCATAAATCATTAAAAGTTATGTTTTGGGTTGGTTTCTTTGCCTCTTAAACACAGTGTCTTACAATCATTTTGCCGGCCGCGGTGGTCGTGCGGTTCTAGGCGCTTCAGTCCGCAGCCGCGGGACTGCTACGGTCGCAGGTTGGAATCCAGCCTCGGGCATGGATGTGTGTGATGTCCTTAGGTTAGTTAGGGTTAAGTAGTTCTAAGTTCTAGGGGACTGATGACCTAAGATGTTAAGTCCCATAGGGCTCAGAGCCATTTGAACCATTTTTGAACAACCATTTTGATCGACAACAGACTTGTAAATACCAGGTGTTGTCCAATGCGTAACGCTGAGTGCCCAAGTAAGCTCTTTGCTGCCGTCTTGCCCGTGGACATCCCTTCTGGAACTGGCTGATATAGAGGAGCCAACAACGGCGCTGACACCTTCTTTTCCAACGTGAGCGTTACCACCTGTCTGAAAAGGTCTAACGACATCACATGTTGGCGCACACGCTGAACTATCCCATCTTGGTACACGACAGCAGCGCAGTCTTCGTAGTATGATAGACTATATAGCTCGAACATACTCATAATAACTGGGTGACTGACAGATTGCAGCGGCAGTGTGGGGTGAGCGGGGGTGGATGGAGAGGGGGGTGGGGGGAATCGGCGTTGTTGGTGTGCAGCCAGTCACGCTTGGAAAAGCTCTGTAGGGACCTATAAAACAGAAAACGCAGCAAACACGCCGCTCTCGAGGAAGAACTACGATTTGCCTTCGCCTGGTCCCTAAGGTCCAATTTGCTAAAACGTCGGTGACAATTTGATTTTAATCGAAATGCAGTGCTTCATTTTCTACTCCTTTTATATCAAAAGAAAATGTGTAGGTCATCCGCGAAGCCACTGAATACTTGTAGAGGACACTTCGCTGCAATAGTGTTATATCTGCCCCTCCTGCAAGTTGACGGCTATTTGTTCTGGAGTGAAGGTAACTAACGAACTGTCCTGATGTTTGCATCCAGAATTAATGTTGTGAAGGAAACCAGATCATAATACACGAAAGCGTCTCGTTGAAATGACCATAGGATGAAGCAGTATGAAGGCAAAAATGACATTAAATTTCTCTTTCACACGACGAGGTTATGTTCTTTTTATGGCATTATGTAAAATTTACATAGGTGTTGTTTTAATATTTCGCTAACTCTCAATGCTGTTCAGTTATTCAGCCAAAAGGGAATTTCCCACCAGTGGCTGGAATTTTATTTTTCTACTTACACAGAGTCACCACAAATAAGTGATTGAGATTTTATCATGAAATCGTTATAAATAAAGTATAATGTATTTTAAACATAGGTGCACAACAGCAACGGTTCCACGTAATAAAATTATGAACAGCCGACCAGTTGCAATGGATAAAGTATTCTTTACCTAGGTTTCGACAAATATAAATTTGTCTTCTTCAGAAGGTGGCTTAAGGACAATGAACATCATAGCTTACATTAGAAAAGTATGAAACTTAAGTCAAGAATAAATTTTAACACAAGTTAGAGAGCTCTTGCATTACAGAAATATGAGAACGACGACTGGTACTTACAATTTTACATTAGTAAGGACTAATGTACCATCGCCGCAGATAATGTCATCCCTACTGATTCAACTCATCCAAAAGCTCATAAACTGGCGTTTTTCCACTCTCCCATTCACCGTATGGTAACCACTCCTTTATCACTTGCCGATCAACAAAAAGAATTGAATGTCATCAAAGCGATTGCGGTTAATAATGGGTACAATCAGAATATGATTGATTACTTGCTCAATAAGAAAACTTCCCAAAACTATTCGACTTTGAGCAACAACCTCCCCACTGATAGCAAAGAAGCTAAAAAATGTATTTCCATTCCTTTCTTGGGTAATATATCGTATAGGATAAAACGTCTTCTAATGAAAAAACGTCTCCTTCTCTACAGATAACAGTTTAAAAAGAAATCTTGTACATTCAGTAGAGATCGCCGGCGATTGGTTTTTCCAATTCAGGGGTTTACAAACTAACCTGTAATAACTGTCCTTCATATTACATTGGTCAAACAGGCAGAGCTGTGAAAACAAGATATAAAGAACACCTATTAGGTAAAAAAGGAGCGAATATACACAGCTCTACTTTTGCTGAACACCTCTTGATAGCCGGTCATATGCCTAAACATTTAGAAGACACTGTTATCCTACACAGAGCAGTCAAAGGGCGTAGATTAGATCTGTGGGAAGAGTTACAAATTTTCAAACATCTAGAGCTCAAGGACGGTAATATACTGAACGACCAGTTGAACCTTGCTTGTAGACAATTTTTCGATGGCTTTAAACCTGCACTGTTTATGGTATAACATTAATGCTGGTAACCTTAGTGGTCTATTTCCTCAGGAAGCTATGATGCACCTTCAATGCTTTAAGCTGACTACCCTTTATGTAATGTGGTTTTCTCACGATTTATGTTTGCCACTACATCGGCCCTTATGTGATTTTGTCTGGCTCTAAAACTTTGGTTCTTTGTGAATGTGTATTAACAGGATTGTGTACCAGTGTTCGTAATTCTGTCTTGACAAGAGCCATTATTGTCAATTTTAAAGTTCTGACATATATACCGTTTGTGGGCTTCACTAATATAGTAATGTAATTTTTATATTTTGGCTATATATGCCACTGGGCGTAATTCTCCCGGCGTAAGCGCCACCTGTTTTTTTATGTACAATTACATTATTTGTACCGATGCTCCCATACTGTTATAACGGGAGTGTTAAACGCCTTCTTTCTTTTTTATTGTTACTTCATCTAAGGACGTTATTAAACTGATAATTTACACGTTGCCTTTGTACGCCAATTGGCACTTGGTTCTCGCCATGAGCGCCACCTGCCCTGGTCTCAGAGTAACTACGCTCGCTAATTACACTCAGTCGGTTGTGAGCTCTGCAGGATCCATGTACTAATTTATATTTACGTGACAAACCCTAATTCTAGGGCTATATTTCATTTTGACTAATGGATCTATGCCGATATTTGTAAAAACGGCGATGGCACATTAGTCCTTACTAATGGAAAATTGTAAGTACCAGTCGTCGTTCTCATATTTCTGTAATGCAAGAGCTCTCTAATTTGTGTTAAAATTTATTCTTGACTTAAGTTTCATTCTTTTCTAATGTAAGCTATGATGTTCATTGTCCTTAGGCCACCTTCTGAAGCAGACAAATTTATATTTGTCGAAACCTAGGTAAAGAATTATTTATCCATTGCAACTGGTCGGCTGTTTATAGTTTTATAAAGTATAATGTATTTGTTCTCAACTAGGAGTAACCTGCCAAAATGGACCTTGAAAAGGAGGTAATGTGTTGACATTAAAGTAGGACTTGTCGGCGTGAACACATTTCATGGCATAACTACGTCCACGGTCATTGTCATGTGGAACTGTAATCGCAGATGGAGCAGGAAATCGCGTAAATTGTAATGACGCCACAAATAAATTCCGCCGCACACGGTTATATGGCTTAGAACAGGCTGTTCCAACCGAGCTCCAGGGAGCCGGAGCGCTCCGGAGCGCTCACTGTGGCAGCTCGGAGCCCGCGTGGAAGGGGAAAGCGAACTCACTGCCCCCTGGCCGCATGCAGCCGCAACTGACGCAATAATCCGTGTTCAATGACAGCGATGATTAGCCGCGGGAGCCCTGTATCTCTATTGGAGGAAACCTTTCTATTCATTGAGAGGGATGGTCGTCCGCAGTGTCTTGTATGTCATAAAGTATTTAATTCTGCGAAGAGGTACAATATACAACGACATTATACACGTCTTCACGCAGCGCACTACGATCAGGTAGAAGGCGTTGCACGCAGAGAACTGATACCCAGGCTTAGAAACTACATACCAGGGGACGTAAGTTTAAAAACGGTTTCGTAATACGGAGGGTATCAAAACATGTAACATAGTTCGTGTTCTATAATGCGTTTATAATTTTCAGGTGAATGAGAGCGGAGAAAACACTACCGAATCTGCAATTCGAGCAAGCTGAAGGGTCGTTCACATCATTGCGGCGAGTGGCAAGCCGTTTTCGGTGGGACCACTCGTAAAATCGTGCAAGGGAGGTGCAGGCAATTCAAGGGGTTTGCCTGTCGAAGCAAACAATATCTCGTCGAATCCTGGACATGGCAGCGGATTTAGAGACACAACTCAGGAAAAAGGCGGAGAGCTTTGTTGCATTTTCGCTAGCGCTTGACTAAAGCACCGACATATCTGACTGTTCTCAGCTTGCAGTCTTCGTGTGTGGTGTCGACATGGAGCTGCAGGTAACTGAGGAACTCTTGGATGTGGTACCACTCGATTACACCGCACCAATACGTGACATTTTTGAAGCTGTTTGTGAATCAGTGGACAATTTGAATTTGCCGTGGGATAAGCTCCATTCTGTAGCGACAGACGGTGCACCACAAATTATAGGGTGTCACCAAGGTTACGCTTCTCGTTTGAAAAATAAACTCAGGGACGAATTCGGGAAAGACATTTTGACTCTTCATTGTTTTATTCACCAAGAGGCACTGTGCGCTGAAACAGTAGAGCTAGGTGGCGTAATGAAAGATGTCGTGAAGTGTGTGAATTTTGTGCCGGTGTGAATCATCGCCAATTCAAAGGATTCTTGAAAGATATGGAAGCGGAGTATGGGGATATACCTTACCACAGTACAGTTCGGTGGCTGAGTCGGGGAAAAGTTCTTGATGTTTTCTTCGCCATTCGTGAGGAAATAACCCTTTTTCTCGAAATGAAAGGGGAAGAAATGCGTTGTCTGAAAGATATAAAATGGATATCAGAGCTGGCGTTCCTGGCTGACATAACTATGCATCTGAATAATTTAAATCTGTCATTGCGGGGCAAAGGGCAGCTAATCGTTGACATGCACGACCAGATCAAAGCGTTCATGCAAAAGTTACGTTTATTTGAGAGGCATATGACTAATGGACATTTAACGTTCTTTAATCATCTTGCTTCTTTATAACTACCTGAAGGTACTACTTTCGGCGATTACCAAGCGAAGTTAAAGCAGCTCATCACGTCGTTTGAAACACGATTCCGAGACCTCACTAGTTTGGAAATGGAACTTAAGGTGTTCAGCACTCCTTTTTCAGTTTCCCCCGATGACTTGTCATCATCAGGATCAGGGATTTTCTCTGTCTCGTGATGGCTGGGTGTTGTGTGCTGTCCTTAGGTTAGTTAGGTTTAAGTAGTTCTAAGTTCTAGGGGACTGATGACCATAGATGTTAAGTCCCATAGTGCTCAGAGCCATTTGAACCATTTGAACTTGTCATCATCACTTCAATTGGAGATTATTGATTGGCAAAATTCAACTTTGTTGACAGACAGGTGCTTCAACACGTTTGATTTGTCATGATGGTATCATTCATTACAGCAAAAAACATTTCCCAAGCTTCACAACAATGCCGCTCATATCATGTGCTTGTTTGGATCTACGTATTGTTGTGAGCAGCTTTTCTCAGCAATGAAAGGAGTAAAAAGTACGGAACGATCGTTTCTTCAGGATGCAACAACGAAGGCCATCCTCCGCATTAACGCTGCGAACACTTTGACGCCTGATATTTTCGATCTTGTAATGAAAAGAAAAGTCAAGCTGCAGAGGCCCAATAAATTTAGTATGCAATTTCTTGTAAAACAGTTGTTTCTTATTTATTTCCTGAACATCGTATTTCCTGGTGTAGCATGTCACCACGTCTTAGCAGCTAAGAGTATGAGGTTGTCGATCTTGGAAGACGCAGCTGGCACATCAAAACGCTTGCCTTGCCTTGCCGCCTGTCTCAGCCAGCCGTGCCTGCGTGCCGGCCCACTTGAATAGCCACAGCGCGCGACACGGCTCCCTGGAGCAGGGAGCGCTCCGCGGCTCACAACGGAGCCGACGAGCTGGAACAGCCTGGCTTAGAAGGTATAACGTCCGCCGCTCGTGGTCTCGCGGTAGCGTTCTCGCTTCCCGAGCACGGGGTCCCGGGTTCGATTCCCGGCGGGGTCAGGGATTTTCACCTGCCTCGAGATGACTGGGTGTTTGTGTTGTCCTCATCATTTCATCACCATCCAGGCAAGTGGCGAAATTGGACTGAACAAAGATTGGGTAATTGTACGGGCGCTGATAACCACGCAGTTGAGCGCCCAACAAACCAAACATCATCATCATCATCATCATCAGAAGGTATAACGGCACTCGTAGATGTAGACGAAGGACGTTATTTATGCACAATAGCAAAGTTGAGCTATTCAACGTACGAACAAAATTTCACGCGTTGTCTATTATGCCAGGAGATACATCACATCTGAAATGAGTACGTATAACACTAAATAATATAATAGTAACATTTCGTAGGAGTATGCCAACATACTGCAGCAAGGTGCTTGTCAAACGTTTGTTGAAAGTATAATTGGAATGGTAAACGCGTGAAATTTAAAAAAAAAGACTATATTTTTGGTAGCATTATATTGCAGGATTCATACGTGTATAGTGTCTAAGGGACAACCCCATGACCATTAAGTTACTTAATATTTTTTGTCTTTCACATAAGATTACTGTATGGGAGATATAATCAAATTAAACGATATACATTTTGAAATATAGTGTAAAACATGCCCTGATGTATCTCTCAATTTCATTAAATTATTTTAAACTGATTGGCAAGTAAGTTTGACGGCTGTGTGAATTAATGGATAAAATCTTCACCATGTTCTCCTCACAGGTTTCGAGAAGACTGTTTGAGGGTGGTTCAAAAAATATAATTTTAGTTCCGTCCAGAGCTACAATGAATAGAGCGGAATTCAAACAGAAATGACATTCTCGTAAAATATTTGAAGTTAAGAAATTCTATGTCAGAGTAAACCTACTAGCTGTTCCGGAAATCGATCGCGGACGCATGCTTTTCGCAGGAAGTTGCAGGTTCAATCCAGCAGAAACGTTCATAACAGAATATATTCCGCTGGCAGGGACAGTAGTTTATTGTAGAATCCAAACTAAGCACCGTTTCATTCGCACTGTTACACAGATGGTACCCACGATCTAGTTAAATAAATAACTATGTTATTAAAGTATATTTCAATAACAAGTGAGCGTTGATAATTTGAGTTCGTTTGTTTCCGTTCCTCTTTCTAGTATGTCGATAAACTGGACTCCGGGCCCCCACATCCTGCCTTAACGGAATGTTTACCTTCCGGTATCTGAACCGAGCTCCGTGTCTGTGAATACTTGACGCATTCCTCAGGGCGTGCCTAAATCGTTAAAACAGGTTTGTATACGGTTAAAATAAATAGCCCCTCATTCAGCTTTGAAGAACTGCGAACACATTTTTGGTACACGGTGATCAAGCTTCTCTCTCATTGGATGATTAGCAGTCAATGTCGTAGTTCATAAGAACAACTAACGAAGTGTATGTGAAAACAGAGCATTAATATTGGCACTTCGCTGATATGTTCGCGTCGCATTATACTCAACTATGTTTGCACCCAGCACACAGTGGACGATGTTCTTTACGACGCGATTCTTTACAACGTGCCACCGGCTGAATGTCCTATAGACGTGCATTGGAAGTGTGCAACAGCGATGTATCACAATGGACGCAGAAGGGCGTTAATAAAGACTTTACGACGTCAGTGAAAAACATTTCTTCAAATTTCTCAATTACATTTTCGCCTGGCAATATTTACTTTCATCCTAATGGATCAATTTTTGAATAATATTCTGATGACAGGTAAGGGAAGTTCCTATTTGCGCTGCCTTTTACTAAACATGTTTAATACCTTCACTTCGTTCAGTATAGTATGCACCACACGTAACAGCGGTACGCTCCTGGTAACATAAACGTTATGCAGGCAGCCTCTTTGTTACATGAGCTCTAACATGCATACTTGTATTAGATTAAACCGTGGCCATAGCTTGGACGCCTAACCTTAACAGAGCAATGTCTTTTCATAGGGCTCAGAAGAGGGTTTCCAGGGAAAATCGCTCTCACACGTTCGAATTGATGCTGGGAAGACAATGACTAATGCAGCATACACTCCACCCAACGGTAGTAAGTTGTTTCTTGATTCCTTACATAGCCATCCCATGTTTGCACCTCATGTGTACGAGAAACTATTTTAGACTACGGAAGTTCACTGCGATCCACGATTTGATGGAACTCCTCCATATTAAGTTTGGCTCCAATAGGTATTTATTTATTTACTTAGATGATTTCATAAGTCGAATAGTTGCTGGATATCCTATATGAGACTTTTTGAATTTGACATAAATAAATGTCTCATGTACGATATTTCAGCTAAATTCGTATTGTATTTTGCTTTTCAACCAATAGTTTGCCCATCTGCAAGCACACCTTGGTATTCCAAGAAATGATAAATCACTCTTTGTGTACTGAACCTCATAAACAGTAGGGGAAGACAAATGACGACACGGCACCTGACATGGACTAGTAACGGTAATGGAAACGACCTACGGTGCTATAGCTACGCGCCTCAAGAAACTACAGAAAAGTTTGCTATTTTCACCTAGGTATGTGAAACAGACACCTCCTGTCTATTGGAGACGAAGCACAATGTCTGTTCTTAACAAAACTGGCAGATAAAGTCGTGTGTGACTTTTCAAATAACCACGTCATTCGCTGAAAGAATTTAAAACCACAATGGCCGGATAAGGATATGAACCGCGTAGTACCCACGTCGTGATTACATTCCACCCTCGGTCACACTGCACATGAATCCGACAAAGCGGAAAAAAATCATTCGGACTTCGATTATCCTCGTGTTTTGCACAGACTCATCTAACCTCGTACTTACTTTGTAAGTAAAAACAGTCGTATAAATTCTGAAAAACAGTAGGCCCATTACTCTTTAAAAATGAATAAAAATATCAATATTAATGTAGTAATTGCAATTTCGCAAAAAACGAAATGAATGACGGCGGAGAACAGGGACACATTATTCTCACAGTAGAGGCTAAACTTCGTCTTATGCAAGTTTCCTGTTTGCTTTTTTGCTCTTACAACCCACTTCTGCAGGGAAGGAAGGGAAATCAGTACTCCTCCCGCTGTAGCCACTCGATTCATCTTTATTTTATGGACGCTGCAGCGGAGATAGGCTGTCGAGGGGCGCATGGAGCGGCCGTATTCCCGAGGATATTAACATTAGAAAGACATTAAAGGGGCCGGCCCCGTAAGGAGTGGCACTTTTGTTTCCGCTGTTTGGACGTGACCCAGTTCCCCGCGCTACGCCGGCATTACCGACGGGGCAGATAGAGTGCGTGCCCGGCCCGCTCACCGAGACCGTCGTTAACGCCGGCTCAATACTTGTGCCCGCTGAGCACCGCCGCCTTTTAAATTACTTCCCGGCTCAGGCTCTTAAATGATCCCCGCCGCATTTACACCGGGAGACTGACAACGATGAGAGTTAATAATTACTTTCCCCGAACTGACTTCAGTGCTTTTTCGTGACAAAATCTGGTACAGCGTCTAGGCAAAATAGCACAAAAATCTCAACATATTTGTGACGCTTTTGAATGCTTTCTTGCGCCTTCGCCACAGAAATTGAGCTCTGACAGCTCTAGAATATTCTCGTACAGGCCTTTCCAAAAATACACCGTGTTCACGAAAAATATTAAATATTTCGGGAGCTGGCAGTATAGAGTTGTTTGAATAAAGCATTCCTTGTAATTACTTTTGAATACATTGTGGGAGTGAACAGTGATCGAAGTGTTTCAAATATTTACTATCAAAAACAATTTGATCACAATTTATTTATTACGGTGACCGGTTTCGACCACTACTGTGGTCATCTTCAGACCAATGAGTAAGCATCTCACTACTAGTGATTCTCCAACAGAAGGTCCTTACTCATCACTACTAGTGATTCTACAGCAGAAGGAGGTCCTTACTCATTGGTCTGAAGATGACCACAGTAGTGGTCGAAACCGATCACCGTAATAAATAAATTGTGATAAAGACTGTTTTTGATAGTAAACTCTCCATGTAACATTTGTCCAGTTTTTATAGGTTATACGGAGATACAGCTATTAATGTGTAAAAATAGCAAAGCAGACCTCCGCCGCTTTGGCCAGACACGTGCCAGTTGAGACCGACCGACCACCGTTTCGTCCTCAGATCGTCATTTGGACGCGGGACGAAGGCCCATGGGACAGCATACCGCTGTCTCGGCCGTTGTGGGTTTTGCAGACTTGGGGCTGATACTTCTCGTTGAAATAACTCATCAGTTCGCATCGCGAGACTGGGCGGACACCTTCTCGGCCCTCCCACCAGAGAAGAACCCCTGGCAGCAGCGTGAGCTGAACCCGGTTCCTTCTCCTGGCAGTCATTGACAATGACCATATTTTTCCGATTAGTTTCTTCGTCGCTTTTGCTTCAGTGGTTCTGTGCAGATGTCGCGCAACGTTGGTTGCTTGGTTGATGTGCGGAAGGGAAGATCGGCCGTCCCCTTTCAGGGGAACCATCCCGGCATTTGCCTGAAGCGATTTAGGGAAATCGCGGAAAACCTAAATCAGGATTGCCGGACGCGGGTTTGAACCGTCGTCCTCCAGAATGAGAGTCCAGTGTACTAACCACTGCACCACGTCGCTCGGTTTCGCACAACTTCCACTACTTGAGAGGGCCCCCATGGAAAAGGAGTCATCGTAAGACAATGAAACTGCGAACTGCGTGGAAACATTTGTGGGGGCATGAGAAAGAGAAAATACGAATAAACGATAATGAAACACATTACAGTTTCCACCTGAGGGAGTAACATTTGCTGACTGCATACCGTTTTTACGTTCCAGATTACAAATGTTCCTCAAAGTGGCTACCAACTGTAACCAGGACACCCTGGATGTTTGCAGCAGTCTGCGAATGGTGCACTATGGAATGTTCAGCAGTTGCGACACAGGTCGTTCACTGCTTGAAGATCACACATTACGTCCAGCATTCTCAGCTATGGCATTAGAAACTTCTTCAACAATTCGTCACGCAACTGGCCGTCAGCCTCTTCGAGGAGCAATTCTGAAATTCTCGATTAATTGGAACCATGTTCTTCAACCCCGATGCGGAAAGAGAACCTCTCTGTGTCCCTTTAATGCACTGATACTGGCGAAAAGCAGCAGCACTATCGCTGTAGTTTTGATAAAACAGCTTTACGAGTAAGGCCCTGGGCACCTTGTCCAGACCCTTGTCGAATGTCTGCTACTGTAATGCACACTGATGCTTGTGTTTCAACCACACGTCGCCGTACCAGTACCGGCGCCTAACGGCTGCTCATGACACTAACGCTACTAATAGCGCAGATCTGCAGCGCACAGTGTGAACATTATTCCTATACAGTTGGATAACCATATGGTAAATTGGTCTCCGTCTACGATGGACCAAGCAGCGAAAGATTAGTTATACCCACCCTGTACTTCAAAGTGCTTCCATGATTTTTTTATAAGGACGGACGTTATAATACAATCCAAAGTTTTTTCACGGAAGGTGTTAAGCACATACAAAACATCAAGTCCAAAGACTTCATTCTAGAAACATCCCCCAGGCTGTGGCTAAGCCATGTCTCCGCAATATCCTTTCTTCCAGGAGTGCTAGTTCTGCATGGTTCGCAGGAGAGCTTCTCTGAAGTTTGGAGGGTGGGAGACGAGGTACTGGAGGAATTAAAGCTGTGAGGACGGGGCGTGAGTCGTGCTTGGGTAGCTCAGACGGTAGAGCGCTTGCTCGCGAAAGGCAAAGGTCCCGAGTTCGAGTCTCGGTCTGGCACACAGTTTTAATCTGCCAGGAAGTTTCATCAAGTCCAAAGTTTAATTCCATCAAAAGAGCAATCATGGCTTTTTCCTTAAGTGATTCGAAGAAATCATGGAGTAACTAAATATGGATGGCGGTAAAAGGAATCTTGCCTACAGACATTACAGACTGATAGCCCGATTTATCTATTTATTTCCATTTGGTACACTAGGACGAACGTTTGTCGATCCTCTTCTCCTGACGGCGAACCGTCGTTTGCGATGTTGTTATATCGCTACTATTTTATCAAGACCAATTTCATGTCATTTTGAAGTCTTCTTAGAAATCTCCTTCCATTGTTAATGAGTAGTCTATAGTTCTTAAAAAAAATAACAAACTTTGTGTCGTTCTTAGGCAGTTACGAACGTTCAAAGTATAAATTTACGAAACCCACAACTCTATATGATCACTAGTGTCTCTGTATATAGAAACAGGCAACCGAAGCTTTAAAAACTATAGAACTACGGCTTCAACAGACCATAACACAAACTGCTTTGATTAACTTCTATGATTAAACTCATTTATAACGCGAGAGCTGCATATTCTTCTGGTTGCCCGTTTTGCTCAAGCTGGAGCAGCTTTATACACACAACAAAAGTTTTGCATCACAACAATATACTGTTCAGATGTGTCGCTACTGTGACTGTTCCTATACCGATCGGGAGGTCACTCCTTACGTTGTTTGTAGACAGGAATATAGTTACCATAGGAGCTACCTACGGGATGTTGCGGACGTGGAATTGGTTCCAGTTGCCAGGTAGTGTTGAGCATTGTCCACGTTCAACAGATGGACGGAATAATCGATATCAATGATTTGCAGTCAAATCAATCGTGAGCTCAATGCTACAGATCTGAATTCGGCGTTCTATGTGGCTAGTGGACCATGTACCGCATCAAACTGTTACGAGACGACTGCGTGATCCGAATCTCCATTCTCGATGACCATGAGGAGCAACACGTAGTACACTACAATACCATGGACTCCGTTACGGATGGAAAAGAAATCATGCCGTATTGATGCCCAAGGATTGGCGTCAGATGTTGTTCATAGACGAAACTCGGATCTGTTCGTACCCTGATAATCGTAGGCAATGATCTTGGAATCAACCTCCAACACTAGGTTCTCCATGTCCAACAAGGTAATAGCGAATGGATGTTCTGGGGTGGAATTTATGGGGTCACGTACACCTCTCTTGTTTGCTGTAGCAAGTTTCACTGCTCTACGATACAGGGACAAGATTCTGTAACTCCTTCAGTATGCTAGGATCAACATAATGAAGTGGCCTTCGTTTTCCCCGGACACAAATTCTATCGAACATGTGCGGAATCGATTACAATGAGCTGCTTTTGGAATTAGCTAACGATCACGCACTCTGCACGACTCATGCAGAATCGCCATTGCAGTGGGATAATTTAACCTCATCGATGGTACGCCACTAGCAATTCACGCCTGCATTCGAGCAAGGGGGCGTTTCATCACGTATTGACGTTGCTCAGGAGTGCTGTGTAAAACACCCCATGTTAACCAGATTGTTTTGTTGTTAAACTTTATTTTTGATGTGGACATATTGCAAATGAGTATATAAGCATGTATCAGAGCTAAGTTTTGTTTTCTGTACAACGAATTTGGACGTAAAGCGGCGATACAGAACTTTTGTTGAAGTAGTATTAACTGGAAACACATGATGTGGACACTGACCTAACTTTTGATGGGTGATATATTAAGGTAATGGGAGAATTTTATGTAATTAAAAAAAACAGGAAAAGAGAAAGAAATTATGTTGCGAAGAATTGACTTCACACTTCTGACCCCGTTTTCAACTACAGCAGCCCGCTTATTTTTGGTTATATACAATAAGCTTAGATCACAGGTGGTCACGAAGGACAAATGGCTCTGAGCACTATGGGACTTAACATCTGAGGTCATCAGTCCCCTAGAACTTAGAACTACTTAAACGTAACTAACCTAAGGACATCACACACATCCATGCCGGAGGCAGGATTCGAACCTGCGAACGTAGCGGTCGAGCGGTTTCGGACTGAAGCGCCTAGAACCGCTCGGCAACATAGGCCGGCTGACGAAGGACAGATAAGTAAACTGGAAAATTGACAACAGACATAAAATCTCTAGAGTGCTTATAAATGTTGTATCACGTCATCGTAAACGTTTCCTGTGCAGAAGTTCTAGATTTTAAAGAGTTAAAGGGAAGGCTATCTCAGTTCCACTTGGATTCTGTGCATTCGATAGCATTATCACGGCTTTGGGGTATTTGGTAATACTGATTTGCTTTCGTACGTGATTACGCACGCATTTTGCCCTTCTGCATGCGGCGCTATAATCGCAGCGACCGCACCCACAACACAGATAATGAAGTCACCTTAATTGGCAGCTCTCCATTTGCAAATTACGTTCTGTGCGTGAGCGCGAGTTTAACCTCGAAACGAAATGTATTAAACAATTACTCCCTTCTTCTTCACTTTTTTATTGTCAATTGTTATCAGTTTTTATGTTTGTCAGTCAGGATTTTGGCAGTCACGTTACGGGGAAATTTACTTTTATAGCTTTGGACATTTCCTGCTTCCATTAATCGCTGTAGGTAATCTAATTTCGCACTACGTTTGCCAAACACAGCAGTGGAATGAATAACAGTATTGCAAAACTCTTTAAAGATGAGACCAGTGTTCCTATTAAATTTGTATTTCATATCGCATTCTGAAGGAAAGTGTTTGCAATTTCATCTCGATGAATTTCTTTCGCAGCCAATATTAATATTCAACGAAGTTTCAAGTTCTGTAGAGAGATCTGATGCAAACAGTTGAAGCATTCGATGTGTATGAGATCAATTCAAATTTATGGATGAAGTTATGTAAATTAGTACGGGACTTTATTGCACAGAAGCTCTAATGAGAAGCAAATATTTTCTGAAGTTTCACGAAAGCATTTAGGCGCTCGTAGCAGTTCTTGTACATTTGACACAATTTGCCTGCGTATTTATACGATTCGTGCAACGTTGGCCCCACCATCCTTCAGTCATAGACAGATCATCTCAACTGAGATGCTACTTTTAAGTAGTACTTTCTTACCTACAAGGTTGCCTAAGAGTAGTATTACCGAAATGTATGTAATAACATGTTAAACACACTGGGTGACGTCGTGCCATACACCAGGCCCATTTGCTTCCACTGAACTAACTAAACATGTATAGTTTACAGCAATAGTCACGTAGTGTACACCATCCTAAATTATAAAATCACCCAAAAGATTGTTAACCGTCGAAACAAGTTACAGTATAATAAACGTTTTAGCAGCATTCGGTTTTGTACATGAAACGATATTTTATAAAACCTGTTGAGTAAAGCCCATCATAAACGTGATCCCATAGTATGAGAGGAATTTTCTGAATAGTGGACTTACTGAATAAGATATTATCTTTAGAACAATTATATGATAAATTACTGTTGTATTTGTGACACCTTAGAGCAACCTGAACTGTTATTGTCTGCATCTTTGCCAGGTCTTTCCATAGGTCAAGAGTCAAGGCCATTCCTCCCCCTCCCCCTCCCCCCTCTCTCCTTCTAGACCTGCTGGATGGATAAAGATGGAGGGAAATTCAAAAATGTGTATTGTACTGCCTGGCGAAATGAGTGCAATCTGCATGGTTTCCAGATTTATTCAGGATGACTGATCCAATCCATGACAAATGATGTATTGTCCTCCTTATCTCCACTCTAGGGCAATTGTTTGACTTAAGATTGATGGTATGTTACTTTTATCACTATTATTTATTACCAAGCTATAATCATTCATTACCCAAAATAATTATGGTGAAGGATTTTCCCTCACACCACTCACCTGGTCTTACTAACAGTCAGACAGACTCTTCGTTTGTGTTCTGTGTAATGAAAGAACTGTCATGAAGCAAAAGACCACCTCCCCCACCCCTCGCCCACCTCAGTGAGAATGCCTGATAAATAAAAATGACAGGTCGTTAATTGTATGTCACAAAATTGCTGTAGGAAAGAGATAAGTAGAACAATGGACCTTTGTCCTGGACTCGAACTGCCGTCTTGGTAAACTGGCAACCAGGTAGGCTATACTTATTTCCTAAGCCAAGGCGAACACTCCATTTGAAATTTGCTGCCCTTTTCAAGCCACGCAATTGGCTGAAAGTACAGGTGGTTTTGACTCTTAACCTTTGGGGAGATCTGGCACAATTAAGACTGTGCTCTTAGGTACTGTGCCTCACTACTGATATCACGTTAATATGAAAGGAAGGGTAGTGTTAACCTTCAATGGTCCCTATGGTCACCAGCCTGAGAACAATTACATTTTTATCATTCAAGAAAGTGTGAGAAACTTTAATATAAAAGGTGTTAGAACCATGAAGCGTACAATTATGAAGGAACGTTTCGTCTTTATTTGTGGGGATGTAACTACCTTTGTTTCATTTATAACAAAATGCAGTACGAAGATTTACAGCACCCAAAATAAGACAGAAACGATGAAGGCAACGAATAAACTCCGGTAACTACTTGATTTCTGCCAAAAGAATACAGCGATTATACTGTGATGTAATTAATAACTGGTGAAATCCCCGTGCTACACAGGTACTTGGGCACGGTACATAGGTTACTGGAGAACAGATCATACCCCTGAAGCAGGAGCATCTTCAGTGTTTTTTCAGGGGAAGATAGGGAGCTGCTAGTGGTGCAGAGCGCTAAAGGAGTTTGGCTGACCGCACTAGTTCTCCGTATGTTTAGTGGCTGATAGGCAGGTTGATCGCCGAAGACCTGTAGAACAAACACAGTGACGCGAGAAGACGGGCGTTATGTTGCCGCTATAAGGCTTCAGGTCAGCACTAAAGGGAGCGGACTAATTCGTCGGTGCAGCCTGTTCGATAATCGTCGACTGATGAGAACGGGAGGGTGGATACACGCAACTGCAACGCTTCAGTCAGAATTACACACTGGTCCAGGAAAAATGTCCACTATTTTACATCAGTCATCTGACTGGCTTGATCCGGCCTGCCTCTCTCCTGTACCAATATCTTCATCGAAGACTAGCATTTGCACCTAAGGTCCTCAGTTATTTGTTGGATATATTCTAATCTTTGTCTTCTGCCACATTATTTACCCTCTACGACTCCCTTACGTACCGTGAAAGTTGTTCCTTGATCTTTCCTGCCCCTTCTTCTTGTCAATGTTTTTCACATGTTCCTCTCTCCAAAGATTCAGCAGGAAATTCTTCATTTCTTTTCAGTCCCCCTAATTTTCAGCATCCTTCCAAAGCACCACATCTCAAACGTTTCCATTACCTTCTTTTCCGGTTTTGCCGTCGTCCTTGATTCACTTACATACAATGCTGTGTCCCAAACGTAAAATCCCAGAAATTTCTTCTCCAGATTAAGATCTACGTTTTACACTAATAGACGTTTTGCAGTCAGGAATGCCCTCTTTGCCCGTTTTAATGTTTTTGTGTTATTCTTACTTCTTCCGTCACGTATTACTTCGCTTCCAATGTATCAGAATATTTCACTTCGTCTACTTTGTAGTCCTCACTTTTGATAAGTTTCTTGTTAATCTAATTTATGCTACTCCTCATTACTTGTGTCCCTGGTTTACTCTCAATCTCTTTCCACCTAGCATTTGCCAAATATGTGTCAGTAGAATGATTCAGCTCGATGGAGTGTCATTACTCTCCACTATTACCTGCTTTGTTCATATGCAGGGTGATTCACGAAGATATGCAAATATTTTAATACGTTATTCTGCAAGTAAAACTAAATAAAAAGTTCATATAAACATACGTCCGCAAAAGTTAAGTTACGGAGTTACGGCTAATAAAATATTTTGCCTGAAATTTAGCAACTTCACTAAAATGAAGCCATCGCAAAACTTAACGATATTAAAGTAAAGCGCGATTTCCATTTATTTTGTTGTTATTGGTCTGGTGAATCTAATAAAACATATCCAAGATGTGTATCTGCAATAGTTTTCCAGAACATCTAGAGAAGCAAAGATTATTATACAAGTAAGTTTCTTAATTTTATCCATTGTTTTCAGTGTTTCGTCCGCGACTGTTTTACTTTCGTAAAATGAAGAACAAACCGCCTTCAGTCACAAGTTGCGTTTATTTATTGCGCTATGCATTTCGAGCCCTGGAGGCTCATCTTCAGGTGCTTTTTAGTGATTTACATCAGGTTTTTAGTTGCTTGCCTGTTGATATTACATTTTTGTGTTACAACATGGTATATTGTAGATATAAGTTTACCAGCGTTTCATTTTACAAGTAAATTTGTTTAATTTGCATTAAGAATGTAGTAACGTTTATGTCATTGTTGGCAACCATTAGATAGTTGTTTCAGTCGTTTTCTGTATTATTCAGTGAAAGAACACATTAACAGCAGTGTGTTTAAGTGAAACCACATACTAACTGTTGTAGTTTGTAGATTATTTATGAAATAGGGATGCTTTTCAAATTTACGACAGAGAATACGCTGACATGGCGTTTATTTATGACAAATGTGATGGTAAACAAATTGGGCCAAATTTTACTAAATTACTTCTTTGCTACCCTGGATGTTGTGGAAAGCTACTGCAGGTACACATCTGGGACTCGTTTTATTTTACTCACCAGATCAATAACTACAAAATAAATGAAAATCGTGCTTGAATTTAATCTCGTACAGCTTTGCGATGGCTTCATATTAGCGAAGTTGCTAGATTTAAGGCAAAATATTTTATTAGCCGTAACTCCGTAACTTAACATTTGCGGACCTACGTATATATGAAAAAATTTTAAAATATTTGCGTACATTCGTGAATCACCCTGTACCCTACAAGCAATGTGCATATTAGGGGAAAGTTCAGTAGTAGTCGCTATATGGGTTGACAGCGAGGCAAGCTCTTTACGGAACTCAGTTGCGGCCGGCCTGTGAAGTTAGCTATCGCGGAGGTCACTCAGTGACCAGTGACGGCAGGTGCCTCCCGGCTTCTCAGTCGCTAGTCTGACAGTCGCTCGATTCTCTGCCGACGTACGCCAGACTCATCTGACGTCTGCCTCCAGTTTCGGGCTGATTCACTAGCTGCTTTTCCTGCCCATTTGTAAGCCCAATGAATCCATATCTACACATACGAGGTGCGACAATAAAGTAACGAGACTGATTTTCTTTGCAAGATGTGGCAACCCTGCAGGCTTGCGTAGGAACAATATCTTTGACCTTGGTCTATTAGCTGCTTCTAGTCTAAGCGGCACATCGTGAGTCGTGAGTTGTGCTGTATTAAGTTAACACCTCTTTGTGTCTCTCGTCACGGAAATGGAACCGCATAATATTGCGCAAAGGTATGCCATTTCTTTTTGCTTTAAATTGGTTGAAAACGCGATGACAACCTACGATAAGCTTCAGAAGGCTTTTGGAGAGGAGGTTATTGCAAGAGCTCGAGTTTTTTATTGGCATAAAATATTTAGTGAAGGCAGAACGAAAGTTGAAGATGAAGACTGCAGTGGACGACCATCAACCTCACACACGGATGTCAACTTGGCCAGGGTCTGTGAACTCGTACGATTTGATCGAAGATTATCCATGAAAATGATTGCAAAAGAACTGAACATCAATCGAGAAACGGTTCGTCTAATAATAACTGAAGATCTTGGTATGAGAAAGAGTTGTGCAAAAATGGTCCACAAAAATCTCACACCACATCAGCGGGAAACACGGAAAAATGTGGCAGCCGATCTGTTAGAGCAAATGGAAATCAATCCAGAATTGTTGAGCCATGTTATCACTGGTTATGAAAGTAAGTTTTTTCTGTACGATCCAGAGACAAAACGCCAAAGTTTGCAATGGAGCTCAAAGGGATCACCCAGACCAAACAAAGCTCGCATGTAGGTCAAAAGTGAAATGCATGCTTGTGTGCTTCTTTGATTCCAAGGGAATTGTTCATAAAGAGTGGGTGCCTCCTGGACAAACAGTTTACCAATATTACTACAAAGAAATTTTAGAAAGACTTCGTAAAAGAGTTCTTCGTGTCCGTGCCAACATTGCTGATAACTGGATTCTACATCACGATAATGTGCCAACCCATACTGCTCTGTCAGTACAGCAATTTTAACCTCAAAACAAATTTCGGTACTACCACAGTCACCTTATTCACCAGATATCGCTCCGTGCGACTATTTTCTATTTCAAAGAGTCAAAACGGTGGTCAAGGGACAGCATTTTCAAACAACACAAGATGTCCAAAAAGGTTTGACGAGGGTCTTGGAGGATATTACAGAAGATGAGTTCCAGAAATGTTACCATCAATGGCAGAAACGCTGGAAAAAGTGTGAGCAATCAGAAGGCAACTGCTTTGAAGCAGACAAAACTAAACTTGACTAAAACGGTAAGCAACATTTTTTTTTCAAATCAGTTTCATTACTTTATTGCCGCACCTCGTTTATTCCAATAATAACTGGGCATTTAATAATTGACTTGGCAGTTTGTGTAATATCCAGTCTTAATTTTCGATGTAAAATTTATTTGTCTCGATCACAAATTCCTGCGAGGTATACCGGTTTCGATTAATCAGAAAATTGTCTTCAGATTAAAACCTCGTTACGGTGAGTACCTCAATAAATGAAGTATAAGCACATTATGTGTCATTAAAACTCAAAACTGACAACTCACTAATCACTGGAACGAAGTTTTAATAATTTGAATGTGATTGTCTGAATAATCGAAATCAGTCATCTTTTTATGAATTTGGGATAAAGCCAAATAAATCCTGTATTGAGGATTGCTTTCCGTACTTTTTGTTACATTACTAGATCAAAATGGTTCAAATAGCTCTGAACACTATGGGACTTAACAGCTCAGGTCATCAGTCCCCTAGAACTTAGAACTACTTAAACCTAACTGAACTAAGTACATCACACACATCCATGCCTGAGGCAGGATTCGAACCTGCGACCGCAGCAGCAGCGCGGTTCCGGGCTGAAGCGCCTAGAACTGCTCGGCCACTCCGGCCGGCAACTAGCTCAGAAATCCGGCGTTGCCCCGATATTTGTCAGTTCTCTACTAGAAACGAAAACAAAAAATATAATGTGTTTCTTGCGTAATATCAAAAAATTTTCATTTCCATGAGGGGTAGTCGTAAAAACACCTTCCATACAGTAGACTCGGTGTTAGATGATCCCCGACGGTTTGTGTACGCTGGGCGCAGCTGTTTCACATGTGTACAATGCGATTGTGTAAACGTCTCTATGGCAACACTTCTTCATACATATGCTGACGGCTGTTTGCGCTTCGCGGTTGAAAGCTGTCAAAAGAGCTGCCAGGTGTCAGGGATCTCCTACAGTCGACGCGACTACAGTCGCGTATAAGTGTCTTAGTAATAAGGGATAGATGTATTAAAACTTCATGCATGATGCGGCAATTTTATATTTTTGTAGCTACATTCAGTGGCGTATGTCGATACTGTCTGTGAAATATTTTATGAGTAGAGTCTGTAGCAAAGAATAAATAAATTTAAACGTCATGCAAGATGTGGCAGTTTTTCAAGCAACTCATTGTTTATGAAACCATGTTTCCTGAACTATAACAGGTCAGTGGCTATTACCCCCACAGCAGTTGTTTTGCCACAGTAAGGCATATGTTTAACAAGTTTGGTAGAAATGGATCCAGTGCTTTAGTAGGAGATACGGTACACACACACACACACACACACACACACACACACACACACACACACACACACGCACGCGTAAATACATACATACATTTTTATGTTATGTATGGATACATTAAGAATTCTTCACCTTTCATTCAAGGATAGATTTCCAGAAGGCTTTTGACGCTGTACCTCACAAGCGGCTTGTAGTCAAATTGCGTGCTTATGGAATATCGTCTCAATTACGTGACTTGATCTGCCGATTCTAGGATTGATAGAAGTATTTGTCCAATAATTAGTAGTGAAATTAAATTTATTCCTATTCGTGACTTCCTCTTACAGTTCGTAATAATTGACGGAAAGTCGTCGAATGAAACAAAAGTGACTTCTGACGTTCCCCAAGTTAGTGTTATAGGCCCTCTGCGTTCCCTATCTACACTGATAAGTCAGAACATTATGGCCATCTACCTAGCATCTGGACGGCTTTGGTGGCCGAGCGGTTCTAGGCGCTTCAGTCTGGAACCGCGCGACTGTTACGGACGCAGGTTCGAATCCTGCCTCGGGCCTGGATATGTGTGATGTCCTTAGGTTGGTTAGGTTTAAGTATTTCTAAGCTTTAGGGGACTGATGACCTCAGATGTTAAAGTCCCGTAGTGCTCAGAGCCATTTGAACCATTTTCAACCTAGCGTCTGCTACATCCACCTTCGGCACGGATAACAGCGGCGTCGCTTCGTGACATGGAAGCAATGAGGCCTTGGTAGCTAACGCTGCTATTGCCTGGTCGGGTTTATATCGATAGGAGGTCGGTGGTCACAATTTCATGACTGATCAGTGTGTGAGATTTACGAGAAAATATGAGCAGGTGTCTTAGGTTGTTTTTAGATGTAAAAAGAAATGTCCCTAGACTAACACACTACTTTCACTAACTTAAACTAACTTATGCTAAGAACAACACTCTCACCCATGCCTGAGGGAGGACTCGAACATCTGACGGGAGGGGCCGCGCAATCCGTGACATGGCGCCTCAAACCGCGCGGCCATACCGTGCGGAGTTTGCAGATGATGCTATCGTTTATCGTCTAGTAAACTCATCAGGAGATCAAAACAAATTGCAAAAGTCTTAGAATGTTATCTGTATGCTGCAAAAATTGGCAATTGCTCGTAAATAATGAAGCATGTGAGGTCATCCATATGAGGAATCCGCTAAACTTCGGTTACACGAGAAATCACTCAAATCTAAAGGCCGTAAATTCAACTACATAGCTACTTATTACAGTTACGAGAACGTAAATTCGAAAGATCATAGAAAATGTTGTGCGGAAGGCGAACCAAAGAATTCGTTTTATTGCCAGGATACTTAGAAGATGCAACAGATCGTAACCAGATAGGATTAACGGAATACATCAGGAAAGGTAAAAGAAGAGCAGCACTTTTTGTATTGTCGAGGAGGGGGGCAGAGAGTGTCACTGACATGATACAGATTTTGGGGCAGACATCATTAATACAAAGGCGTTTTTCGCTGGGGTGGAATCTTCTCACGAAATTTCAATCACTAACTTTCTTCTTCGAATACGAAAATATACATAGGGAGAAACGATCATCATAATAAAATAAGGGAAATCGTGAGCTAGTACGGAAAGATATAAGTGTCTTTTTCCGCGAGCTGTTAGAGATTGGAATAATAAAGAATTACTGTGAAGGTGGTTCTATGAAGCCACAGCCAGGCATTTAAGTGTGATTTACAGAGTATCCTTGTAGATGTAGATGTAGGGATGGAGCACAGTAAGAACCACTGCTGGTACGTCCCTAAAAGTTGATATTTGGTTAATTTTACCTGCAAGCAAGCTCTCTACCCGACAGATGCATGGCGCACCAAAGAATACTGACAGGCCTCGACCCTGAAACACTTTTTGTAATGAGACTACGACGCTCTCACGAGTTGCATGCCTTATTTCTTCGAGTGGCTGCATTTTTGATTTTTCATTACTTCTGTTATACTCTCACCAAAAACAAGCCTGCGACCATTTCGTTTACGTCCCACCTAATTCTCGGTCCACGTAAGTGAACTGTATACCTGTGTGAGACCTACAAGTGTTACGCAGTCTCTTTTGTATCAGCCACTCAGCTGTAATCTACCATTTGCTTTACCATCAACTGAGACTGTGATGGTTCCAACTCATACCTCTACATATCACTACTCCAAATAATTGTATCGCATGAATGACTCATGTTGAGTGATTAAGTCTGTATTCAGTGTCTTTCAAGCTTTTACTTTTTGTGAAAATGAGGGTGACACTTCACAACAACGAAGATTTCACAGAATACTCGTAAGCTATCTGTCCGTGATTTTTTTGCTTCCGAGCTTCTTTATCCCCAATCGGCAGAAGTCAAAAGATTTCAGTTACATACAAAATATTTATTTGCAGCTGCCGGTCTTAGTGGGAAAACGGTACTGCAACATAACAAATAAATGCTGCAGTGAACATGCATGTATTTCAGGATTTTAAATTAATTTTTGTGTTGATACTTAAATTGTACCAGAACATGCCATCGTGCACGTCTGCTAATTTACAAACACATTACAGGAAGCATGTGATTGCTGGTTCTCTATGGTCGTTGTTAAATATACAGATGCCTTGTAGACAAGTAACGCTGGTTTCATTTGTTTTTCTGACAATAGTGTATCACTTACCACTAACATTGATGCTCTTACCGTAGGCTACTTTACTCTTTCTGGGGATATAACACGGTTTCTAGGCTAACTTCGCTGCGCTGCCTTTCTCTGCATTTTCCATCTTCCTGAAATTAATATAGGAGTTATGTGTAGATCATACAGTAGTATTTCCTCCTTATTTTAAGCACAAATTATTTTAATTTTGTGGCGAACGTTTTGATCATCTGTTATGTTTAAAATTCTGTGATGTCATGACAGCCTCACAAAGCAGAGCGCATGGGTTCGAGCCCTGTCTCAAGTATGGGCCGGCGTTATAAAGGTTGCAGTGGCTTGTATCATACGTAAATATAAAAACTACTGACTTCCAAAACTCACTTAGGCTCAACTAGCCTGAAGAACAACGTAATCTGTCGATGACAATATCTGGGTGTACTCTTCTCGTAAATGGGTCCTTACACATCAGTGGACCGTTTGTTCTCTGGCATTTAATAACTTGAATTGTCCAAAGATTCAAGTTGCTCTTTTTTTTTTGCTTGTTTATTTGTACCATCTTCTTACTGATTTAACTCTGTAATGACTTGGAAAAGTGATATCCTCCCCGAACATAGCGTCAGTCGAGTCAGATATTCAGTTGTTCACATGAACCATTTTACTTAAATGTGTGTGCGTTTGACGATTGCACAATGCTTTTAAGAATACGTCCAGAATTCGTCTTGTTACTATAGTCTGTCAGTAGCTTGAAGCAAGAATATTGGAATGAACGAGAAAAAGGGATTTTTTAACAAACAAGTAAACTATATAAATTATATAGAGCATGCTAAACTCGATGCTACTACTAATGAAAGATTTAACTAGATTACCATTAAACTGAAATAAATACTTTAAAATAACAATGCTACGGTGAGTAACCTAAACGGATGATACAGCAGCGTATTCGACTGTTAATTCCTGCGACGTTACACTGTAATTACCGGTATCTACATCTGCATATGAATAAGGGCCATAATTTTCCCATTTTTCAAGAGGTCATTACCGTGTTATCTCTCATTTAATCATCGTAATAGCTTCTTAGATTTCATTTAGAAGTAATTTCTGAAACTAAGAAACTACGTCAAATCTCTCGAAAGGTATTGTACATCTAGAACATCTTGTTACGAATGTAATTCTGTGCTACATTAGATTTTGTCGCATTGAGTTTCCTTGTAACATTTCTTAACATAAGTGATGTTTTACACGTGCCTAGCTACACGTCTCCAAAGATTCCTCAGTGCCGCGTCTCTCCTGAAACGATGGCTAATATATACAGTGAGACTGACCGCAGCAGTCTTTATAAGCCGTCCGCTGTCGTCCTGCCCTCTCGCTTAGTGGCCGTAGATTCATCTCGACTGCAATCACCGTAATGGCCTGAAGTACATCTCTCGAGCTGCCTGCTAACTTACAATCCACAGGCGGCTCTCTTTTCCTGTCTTTATCCTTGAGACTTCCACCGTTAAATGTAGCGAAGGCAAAACTTTTTGCGCTTCTTTATCGATCACAGTTACGGCGTCTTATGGAAAATATTTCGCCACATCAGATTAATTACTTCTATTGGAACTTGCGTAGATAAAATAAGTTATTTATAAAAAAATTCCAAGACAACTGGAATATACTACTTGGCTCTTATACAAGCAGGTGTTGCGAGCTGCAGAGCAACCACTTACTAGTAACGCAAAGTACAGTGAAGTTAGCGAGAAATTGTGTTGTCTGTAGTGTTGCACTATGAGAAAACAGAAAAAGAAGAGAATCGAAGCATTTAAGGTACAGTGCTCTAGAAGCATTTTTAAAATTTGGTGCACTATTAAGGTAAATGAGGAGGTTCTCCGCAGAATCCGCGAGGAGAGAAATATGTGGAGAACGTTGATACGAAGAAACAGGATGACAGGAGATATGTTAAGACATCAAGAAATAACTTCCAGGACACTACAGAAAGCTGTAGACCGTGAAAATTGTAGGACAAGACACACATTGTAATACATCCAGTAAATAATTGATGACGTTAGATACAAGTGCTTCTCTGATACGGAAAGGTTGTCAACACGGCAGAGGAAAACATGACGGGCTGCATGAAAACAGGTAGAACACTCGTGGACAAAAAAGGAGGAGACATGAATGAGCACTAGAAAAACCTAAGGAACTCGACTAACGCTCCACAAGAAAAGACATAATAAACGAGATAACAGAAACTGTTTCTATTTTTCTCGTTAAAACCCTTCTGGGTGTACTGTAGCGTCGCCTTATAACGCAATTAATACTAAACTAACTTACGCTACAGCTGTGTTGCAGCGGCCTTCCTGAGCGTAAAGAAAGATTTTAATGAGCCGTGCTGCGGAGGCCAATGTATTTATAACACATTTTTCTTCTTCGGGGAGCTCACTGGAGTCGATAGAGTAAGAAAAACATCAGAAGAAGTCTAATCACGTTTCTAAGAAGGTGTAACTCTGATCCACCCAAATATCCGTATGTTTACACGTTGACAAAAACCAAATTTCTTGTCTCAGTACACATTTTTCCGACGTTCAAATTAAGACCTAATTTCAGACAGAGATCTGAACAGCATTATGTTGCAGAGAGCATTCTACATTCAGTATACATCGTGGATGAGATGGAGAGACAACCACAGTAAACACAAAAATCTATCTAACGTAAGACACGATAGACTGTAGCATAATGGAAACAATGTTGATAACGTAATCCGAGAGACCAAATTCACATATCTTTTACCACTGAACATTTCAGAGGAAGTGAACAAACGCCCGCTATGTAGTAATATGCCTGGATTAGAAAATTGTTTCGAAGGTTGTTTAGGAATATATTCTGAGTATTTTGAGCTAAGGCAAATTTTGTCAGTGACTTCGGGCTCACCATATATAATTGTATTATTGCTGCAAGACGAACCCTGTTAACACTAGGACAGAGTATTGTACCGTGGAACGCTCTATAGACTTTTACAAAAAATGGTTCAAATGGCTCTGAGCACTACGGGACTTAACTTCTGAGGTCATCAGTCCCCTAGAACTTAGAACTACTTAAACCTAACTAACCTAAGGACATCACACATATCCATGCCCGAGGCAGGAATCGAACCTGCGACCGTAGCGGTTGCGCGGTTCCAGACTGAAGCGCCTTGAACCGCACGGCCACACCGGCCGGCTAGACTTTTACAACTAGCCATCCCTGTAGTAGATGTTTATATCTTCTTATCCACTTTTCTAAATTGAAGCGTTCACTTTTACGTGCTGCAGTCTTTTTCTGAAAATACAAAAATTACTCCTGAAATTTATGGCTTTTGGTAAATATAAAAGCATTTTGCAAGGTACAACATGCTCATGTACCTAGGAATAAATATTAGATTGAAATTTAAAAGCTTTGCAACCGAAAAAATCTTGCCAGTAGTGTACAAAGACTGAAATAATAGTGGCAACTATTTATTTACAACTCATTGAAAATTGATACATCTTTCATAGTTTTCGGTCCTTCGGAGCAGTCGCCAGAATTGTGTACAACCTGTTGCCAGCGATGTTGAAGTCGTAGTGTACATTTACCATTGCCAGTTGTGTTGATGGTTCGCGTGGATAGGTCTATTGCCCAACGAATCTCTGTAACAGTTCTGAAGCGAATGTTTGATAAATAAATCGAGCTGAAGTCACAAGAACTTATCTCTAGGGAGTGAGGTGCGTGGTACAGCACTTCCCGACCCCAGCGATCGAATAAGTCATATGTAAGTCCACAGGCTTCCGTGGTCGTTGTCACGGTATAACAACCCAGAAGATTTTAACTTTAATAAATCAGTCGTAACTTGCGCCATATGTGCCAGAGCATTGTTCTGCAAAACGATGGGTGCATCCTGCAGAAATTGTCTCCTTTTCTTCTCTCAGCTTGTCGCTCCCTGCGTTCCAAAGATGAACAGCTTTGAGAAGGACTTGGCGTCACATTCTGCAAAATCCGACCATCTTTTTGCAGGACAATGCTCGGGTGTTTTGAAATGCTTCCTTCAGTTTAGGAATCAAGTTGAAGTCACAAGGGCTTAAGTCCGGCAGGTATGGTGGGTGGCTGCCAAACTCTTCACGAAGGAAGGCAAAGCCGTTTTTGAGGTTGTCTCGTCAGTAACACTTTTTCGACGGCCACAGTCATGGTTTCTCGGAATTCTGAAATTAGGCACCTGACAGTGTAATGTGAAAACGGAGGTCTTTCTGGGTGCCGATTGTTAAAATCTGCAGCTCTGACACGGAAACTGTGTTCTCGAGACATCAAAATGACCTCAGTTCTCTCCTCCTCGGTCAAAGGTCACCTGCAACAAAAAAAAGTTGTAACTTTTAAACCATAGCTGCTACTCCGAATCTGTTTACAAGAGTGAAGTTGTCAGAAAGTGTTCACGTTATTTGGTATATCATAGGACATCCCTTCCATTTTAAAAATTGATTTAGATTCAAGATACTCGGTACGTACCGTACAAGACGGACCACCTCATCCATACGTACTGGAATATTCAGGTTTTCCCATTCCTGCAGGGTTTTTAACTCACCCTGTACAGTCTTATTTAACTAGATGTTTCCGTGAAATAATCTTTGCGACGTAAAGACAGAGGAGCAAGGAGCGACACGTTTTTACCGAGAGAGCAACGTTCCACTGTAACCTTCCTGTATGAATAAAAAAATATAAAATAATGTGTAACCTTCCCGAACAGAAAATAAAATTAAAATAATTAAATTTGGATAATTAAATTCTGACGTATGAAAACTCATAAATTTAACTAATGAAAAACTGATAAATTTTGACGTAAGCAGCGCTACATGGCCCTGTGAAATAAATCTAAATCTGTCCGTGAGAAACTGAAAATTCTTACCTCGTGATGGTGTCGCCGGATAACGCTGTCTGTGTGTCTGCTCATGAATGACACAGCTTAGTGCAATGCTGCCCTATGTACTACTACTGGATAACTTTCGTCTGAGATCTGAATTACTAGAAAAACTGACTTTACTTAGTGAACAGCTGCACAGCTGGTCGTCTGATTACTAAAGAGCACATGACTATGATCTGACAAAAATTCTGGAATATTGTAATTTAGATAAATGACTGGATCGGGACTGGCAATGACTTAAGGGGAAATTATACTTTTATAGTTGACTGGTATAAACAATTATATTCTGAAAATTCTTTTACATTATTGATAAAGATATACAATCCATCACACGGGAAAATTGAATATATTACAAATCTGGGTCAACTGATGCTGACGAATCACAAAAGAGAAGACTGAAACAAATTCATATTAACATCTCAGACAAATGACTTAACTACGCGCATGCCAAAAAAAATAGGATTTATCTTACAATAAATGGTTGACTTACACTATTGATTTTTCATTATATTAACAATTACTCATTTGTTCGTCATCATCTCATTCCATGGTATCATTTAGCTCTGTGGCTGATCTCAATTATTATTCAGTTCCATATAATAAAATTTTACAATTTGTTCTGCACTGTGACTTTAACAACTACTAACTATAAACTGCGCTGTACCAGCGTCAGACTACAACTGCACGGTAGCAGCGAGCGACTGCAACTGTCGCAAAAGACTGCTCTGACCAGCGACTCTATTGCAGCTCTCTTTTAACAGGTGAAATATTTTATGTCTCAGGCAGCGCCTATGAATTGTCGTTCTAGCTAAGTGTGCAATACATCGAGATTACATTTGCTCCAGCAGGGTAGTGAACCCCCTTACACCACGAGCGGTAGCTACAACCAATATGCACTGCAGTCCCAGCTTCACGTCATTAACAGAAACAATATTTGGCCAGATCGCATAAAAGGTCATATAGCTGATGAGGAATGACTTCATTGATCTTCACGTGCTTTATGACTTCTTACGCGACCTAGGCAGCTTAACTACAGATCTATGCATATTTACTAGAACGGTCACCAGCCTGTTATGTGAGTTTGTCACACCTTTATTATAAAAACAGTATTGCCCAACTTGACCTAGCTTAACACGAGCAAAAAAAAAAAAAAACACGTTATGGTGGGCCATTTTTTGTAAATATTGAATGCGTATACTGCCATAAAACATAGAATGCTGTGTGTTAAAACCATTTCCAGGGAATTTAACGCCACCAAGATGGCGCATATGCACAAATGTCTTCACTTTAAAATGTACACCATAGGAACACAACGAATTCGTCGCACAGAAATAGACTACATAAAGCCAGTAACAAATACAAAATGAGGCCGCAGGAGGAAAGCAAGTAAACCTGTAATATCCGTCTGAAGATGGATTTGTAATAAATCCGAAACCGGTAATGATTTGTTTAAAATAAACTTTTGTAAATCCTGCTTGTTGCTGATTGTTGATTAAATTAAAAATCTTATAAATGTTTTACTATGATGGTTTGTGCGTGTTGTAATCTGCCAACAGTAAATTTCGTAATCTACCAATAATAAAATGTGACTAACCTCTCAATAAAATTGTGGCTCATTTATATAACCTTTCAATGATTAACTGACTGTGAATCCTAAACTGGTAGATTTGGACGTCAGCAATGCTGCGTTATGGCCTTGAAAAATTGAAAATTCTTACCTCAATAAGGTCGCCGGATAACGCGTATATATCTGCTCCTATAAGAAATTTTTCTGGCACAGCTCAGTGCAATGATGGCCACAGATTTGTCATGCATAAAAAGAAACAACTGATTTTTCTTTACAATAATCGGGATAACCATGGATTTGAGAAATTAGTAAATTCTTTAAATTTGAGATGAATTACTGTCAGAAGTTAATTTTTATAATAAAGATTATTATTCAGATTTTTTTAAAACATTTACATGGGACTTGATATAACAATTGTACATATGCGCGAGGCTGCTTTTACCTTATACTACATCGCTCAGGCACTGCCATCGCTCCCCACGACCGGCCGAGCCAACTCCATACACCAGACTGGTAGCTGCTACTTACTCCTTACTACTTCTTACTCCTACTTACTGCTACTTACACTGCTCTTACTGCATACAACACTACTCTCTGGTCTGAGATTCTCTTACAGCTTACATATCGCAGGCAGCGCGTGAGCAATCCATCGAAATCACATCTGCTCGAGTGCGCTAGCAACAAATTACTTAGTCATGGACTCCTTACAGTGTGTGAATTTGTGCGTAATGAAGGAAGCACAATTCCTTGGGATCTTAAAAGAACGACTACACATACGCACATACAGTACTAATGTAAAATTACACAGCACTTGAAAAGAAGAATAAATTCCTGAAACGCGACGTGTTAAGCACAAAAAGTTCACTAATGCACTACTTTAGCAAACGGACACGTACATCAGCTCTTTCATTGTGCTAACCTACATAATGTATGTCACAATTCACTCAGTGGCAACAACTTTTTGAAACTGCCTGTACCTGAAGTCCCCCATCCATTTCGCGATCAAGCTGTTTCTGCGTCAACAAATACCTGGCGCATGACACACTAAGCGAGTAACGAGTAACAAATAATTGCAACGGGCCGACAGAGCGGCACGCTGGCGGGAGAGAGGCCTGTGCGACGGCAGAGGCGGCTCCAGCGGCGCGAGTAACGAGGCGTACCGAGCCTCGGTCGGCCATTACTCGCGGAGCGGCCGCCGCTTAATTGCTTCCTCGGCAGATCTGTTTCTGTCCGCGGCGATTGCTGAGCGGCCCGATCGCGCGTGGGTGGCGCGTTAAATATTTATGACGGAAGCAAATGGAGCCGGTTGTGCGCCAAACAGCGGGTCGCCCCGTACCTGCCGGCGGTAACAGCTGCGGACGTTTCTATTCTCGCGTTCCTCCGACAACCGATGATGCGCTTCGCCTACGTGCACCTCTACGAACTGGGACGATTACGAGAAACTATAGTACCTAGTTGCTTAGGTCTAAGTTTTCTTCTTTCAGTTTATATTTTCACAAGTCTCCTCGTTATACGTCACTGAAGAATGTTGTTAGTCAGCCAGAAACATTTCTGCTTTATAGAAAGAAAAACCATCGAAAATATTTGGACGATTAGGGAAAGAGAAATGTTACGATTTTATTTTTTAGTACGAATGCGTGGTTCCACGGCGATGTAAACTGATAAAATTTCTGGAGCTTCCAGCCGCTTTAAATGGTTCATGCTTTCAGTTGAGCGCACTTCTGCCATATTCTTCTGGTGACTATCATGTGGGCGCTGCTACTGGCCTTATACAGCCGTGTTATCAGCTCTTTCACTGGTGCCAAATCGAGCGCCATATAAGGTAATGTTTTCGTTGCACGTCAAAATGGTTCCAATGGCTCTGAGCACTATGGGACTTAACTTCTGAGGTCATCAGTCCCCTAGACTTAGAACTACTTAAGCCTAACTAACCTAAGGATATCACACACATCCATACCCGAAGCAGGATTCGAACCTGCGACCGTAGCGGTCGCGTGGTTCCAGACTGTAGCGTCTAGAACCGCTCGGCCACTCTGGCCGGCGCTAAGCTGCAAATCTGTCTTGATTGAGGATGTGGTCATACATCATTATCTCTGTCGCTTCTTTTATAACGCTATCTCATAAACCATAGTAGATGTTTTGTCTAATGCAGTTCTGCGTGCCCTGGAAAACAGACACCAAACTGCATTCGACGAGAATTATTAAGCATTCAACTATCGGAAGGTTAAAGTGCGAACGGCGGGCGTCCAACGAAGACATTGTCTTATATCTGTATATGGCGCTTGACTTGTAACCAATGATATCACAGTGTGTAGCAAGGTTATATAAGGATGGCGTCAGGAGTCGCACGGCAGTCACTACTTGATAATGTGTGAGGAGTACAACTGATGCGGCTGGAAGTCCTAGGAGTTGTTTTTTACTTTTTTATTTTTTTTCCGTACATCATGTCTTCTAATAAGCAGACGCAAATAAATAGGGTAGTCTCCATGTTCCTGACTTTCTGCCATAGAGTTCCACAATCAAGACATAATGACATGGAATATCTTCTCACAATAAATTGTTGAAATGTCTGTGAAATCTTAAGGGACTTAACTGCTAAGGTCATCAGTCCCTAAGCTTACACACTACTTAACCTAAATTATCCTAAGGACAAACACATACACCCATGCCCAAGGCAGGACTCGAACCTCCGCCAGGACGAGCCTTCCAGTCGATGACTGTAGCGTAAAAGACCTCTCGGCTAATCCCGCGTGGCTATCTTCTCACATACCGGGTGATCAAAAACTCAGTATAAATTTGAAAACTTAATAAACCACGGAATAATGTACATAGAGAGGTAAAATTTGACACACATGCTTGGAATGACATGGGGTTTTATTAGAACCAAAATGCAGGATGGCGCTCCACCCCATATTGCTAGACGCGTGAAAGATCGCTTGCGCACGTCGTTTGGTGATGATCGTGTGCTCAGCCGCCACTTTCGTCATGCTTGGCCTCCCAGGTCTCCAGACCTCAGTCCGTGCGATTATTGGCTTTGGGGTTACCTGAAGTCGCAAGTGTATCGTGATCGACCGACATCTCTAGGTATGCTGAAAGACAACATCCGACGCCAATGCCTCACCATAACTCCGGATATGCTTTACAGTGCTGTTCACAACATTATTCCTCGACTACAGCTATTGTTGAGGAATGATGGTGGACATATTGAGCATTTCCTGTAAAGAACATAATCTTTGCTTTGTCTTACTTTGTTATGCTAATTATTGCTATTCTGATCAGATGAAGCGCCATCTGTCGAACATTTTTTGAACTTTTGTATTTTTTGGTTCTAATTAAAACCCCATGTCATTCCAGGCATGTGTGTCAATTTGTACCCCTCTATATACATTATTCCGTGACTTATTCAGTTTTCAAATTTATACTGACTTTTTGATCACCCGGTATATGATTGGTACGACTGGATGAAGGAACATTTGACTGATATAGCTCAGTACATTGTGCAAGACTGCGAATTTGTTAGCATAAGTGAAATCCACTTTGGGTAGAAGCGTAATTCGTTACTAATCTCCTCGTTATATCTAAACAATTTATCAGATAGGATAAGCAACACTGTTAGATTGTTCTGCTGCTTACAGTTAGGAATGTGATTCTGAATGAACTTATGGCTTTTTACGACGACTTAGAAAATATTTCCACTTGCACCGGCATCTGTCTTCCAATGCAGGTAAAATTAAGGTAATACAATAATCAAGAGAGAGCACATGTTAGTATCGAATTACGACATAGTGATAACTCTCTTAAATTTATAAAATTGTACATCATTTCCAGCCGACAGAAGGCATGTTGACTCTTAGCGGTATGCGACGATGTTGTACTACGTCAACACGTCTTTTAGAAGTGTTGTGACGCTTGTTAAATTTTATCTAAAAACGATGAAGCCTGTTTGGCTTATTATTTTTGATTGAACAATATTTGCGTATGTTGGCTCAATGTGCTTGAATAATTGTTTGTAATAAAGTCTACAGATGGTCGTCATAATACAGCAAAACTAACTCTCCACTAAAAATTATTAGTCGGTAACTCGAGTAATTATATAGAAAAGTACACACTAGGTTTCATTTCCTTGTTGCTTAGAAAAATTTTTTT
The DNA here is from genome assembly GCF_023864275.1 of Schistocerca cancellata. Classification (NCBI taxonomy): domain Eukaryota; kingdom Metazoa; phylum Arthropoda; class Insecta; order Orthoptera; family Acrididae; genus Schistocerca; species Schistocerca cancellata. The sequence continues at coordinate 318,753,769 of NC_064630.1, read as the reverse complement.
GTTGTGGTTTCACTGTCCGCCAAACAGCATACGCAATAAAGCACCAAATTAAAGATTTCAATTTCGTTCTTAGAGATGGTAGTATGTGGATATTTTCCACTTTTGTGAAAATACAGGTTCCTTAAATCTCTCAGTCGTTTGAAATCAACCTACCGTAACAAAACATGTGGTCTTGTAAGAAACCAGAACGTAGGTTGTATATCGCTATCTAGATCAGTGCTGCGTAAGCCATCGTGCAGCGTCTGGCGGAGGATACCTTATGCACCAGTCTCATCCTTTCTTCTTCTCTCTTGCCTCCATTTCCCATCCCAGCAAATTTCACTCGCGAATGGTACTTATGGATTTCTAATACATATTAGCGTCACGGCCATTCCATGAGATGTGTGTTGAGTAAGATCGTACGTTTTGGAGCATGTATTATCGGAATTTTGTGAGCAAGGCTCTTCACTGTGCACGTAATCTGTGTTGTCTCTCAAAGCACTTTGTTCAGCTCTTCCACGAACTAAGGCAAACTAAACAAACATGTGACGAATCGCACAGATTCTCTCTCCTCTTAATCTAACGTGGTGAGATTCCCGTACTGATTAACATAACTCAAGAACTGGTCGACGGAGGGACAGCGTGAAAAGTCAACATACTGCCATGAAACTTGCTGACGATGTAGGTCCTTAACTACATATCCACCCTTCAGTGCAAAGCATGTTTTCCAAACTAGGGATGATTCGACGAAGAATTTGGTTGCAGAAGTCGGCTGTCTGTCTGGAAATGCCTGCCTCGAAATGGCAGGAAAAGAAATCATAAATGTGGGATGCGCAGGATGATGGTTAGGTCTTCGAATTTTTTGGAGGTGGTAGATGGAAATGTTTCCACTACATGCATTTCCAATTTGTCTAGGTGTCACACTGACGCACTCAGCACTCGTCCATGGCGAATATGCCGCTAAGTAAGTTATCTGAATTGCCATGACACAGGTACGATATTTCCGCTGTTGCTTCAGTTCAGTGTATTTTTTGAAAGGGTGTGAACACTCGCTGAAACCAGCTCCATGTTCAAAATGTGTGAGATTATGGAAACTATTCCGTGACTGACATTCACTTGTTCCCTTATTTCTAGCCTTCGAGAAGCAGGATCGCCTCTTCTGTTTCCCGATTCTTCACAGAAGTGACCTTCAACTTCGTTCTTCGCCATCCGAGTTTTTTGAGCACTTTGAAACCGTCCCCCCCCACCTAACCAGTGTTTCCAACTATCAAAAACGATATAAGCTAAATTTGTCTGCAAAAGGCTGAAATGAAACAAATGTATAATTGTGCATTTTTATTTTAGCAGGTAATTATACTACGTAAGATATTCAAGGTGGGCAGGGAGGTATAAGAAAATGCAGTAAAAGAGATACTGTTGGATAACTCCAACTTCACGAGCAGCAGTTGGATTGAATTTTACAGAGAGACAAGTCAAAATGTAATCAACGTTGATATTATTTTGATGGCATTATTTTTTTACTTCGCAGTCAGGTTCTTGAAAAATAATTTACGAACATTGAGTCATATCAGGAATGTAATTCTCTTTAAGGAACTTCAGGAAATAACTCTTCCACAGGGTTTGCATCACATCTTAATCTCGTGTAGACGTTTCGTTTTAATGGCTTCAAAAGCCAGAGAGGAAAGTATAGATATTCAAAAATGTAAATCTTCCGGAAAGCACAAAAGAATAAAAATTTAGAGGTATATAATGAAGATAATGACTTCTGGATCCACTTGTATTTCTAATGCAGATTTAACAGTCTGAGATTTCATTTCTACGTTATCCGGACAAAATGTCCTCCCATTTCTGTAACCTCGATATTTTGTCAAAAATGTGTTTAAGTAAACAACTTCATACCAACTTCTTTCGCATAACTTTCCTTTTCTCACAAGAACAACAGAAATAATGTTTCTGCTAACTACTTACACGATGAACACAGAATTTACACTTAGCAAACCAATGCACTGAATAGGAGTTCGCTGTTTGTCTCCTCAGTTCAGTCGCTGACATAATGTTTATTGCAAATACAAAGCGTATGACTTCTTATTCATCCTGCATAAACAAAGTGTGCTTTGCTTAGAAGAGCTTCCTTAATTCTTGTGAAGTTGAGATACTTTGTTGATATCAGCTGCGCTGTAACAGCGGCTCCAGCCAGGCTCTCAACGCTGTATGCGTACTCTGGCAAGCCTGAAACGCAGACCAACACAGCTTCAGTGTGGTTTGTCATGCTTTCTAATTCAGTCTACCGATACAATTTAATGGAATTTTGAAGTCGAAGTCTTAGTTCAACGCAAATAATTGTCCTTCAATCAACATGGATCTTAATGCTTGGCTATAGTAACGAAAATAGATCTAGGAAACAAGCCATACCACTGAACGCCAGCTAAATCACTCATTTGCCAGTTAAATTATGTTGAAAAGAAGCCAGAGTTAGCTGTACAAAAGCTGAATTGGCCACACTGCGCCTAACTGCTGTTTCATTTGATGATGAATTGTCGCCGTACACTTCCTCCGGATGGATCGTTGCAGTTTTTCCCCCTTTCAACGCAGAAAACGAATTTCCAGAAGACATTCCACTCTAACAAGGGACATCACTAATTTGTGTTCGCTCCTCTAGTTGAGCGCTACGGCACCGTGGCATGGAGTTTTCAATGTGTACCATGACCATAGTCTAAATGGTTCAAATGGCTATGAGCACTATGGGACTTAACTTCTGAGGTAATCAGTCCCCTAAAACTTAGAACTACTTAAACCTAACTCACCTAAGGTCATCACACACATCCATGCCCGAGGCAGGAATCGAACCTGCGACCGTAGCGGTAGCGCTGTTCCAGACTGTAGCGCCTAGAACCACTCGGCCACCCCGGCCGGCCGACCATAGTCTAATTAAAATTTCTTGGTAGTTAAAATTTCACGCGTTGGAGCTGCTTTCCTCCAATCAGAGCGCTCAACGTCACGCCCGAACTGTTCGCTGCTGCCAAACTGCCACAACAATTTGTCAGTTCACTTTCAATTCATTGTCTGGCTTTCTTTATTCGTGTATTTGGATTCTGTTATTTCTAATACTTTGTCGCGTAATTTTCGTCATCGTATTGGCATTTCAATTACTCCTATGTTTCTTCCTGTGTTCCCTACAATCTGCAACCAAGTGCCAACCAGGACTGCTCATTGGTCGGTGACGCGGCAGTTCTTGTAGGCAGTGTGAGCATATTTTCAGGTAACCAATGATAACGAGAAACTACAGTTTGCCTTTAGTGCTGTAACTGAACATTTTCAGTCTTGAGCTTGCTCCTACAGGTCAGTTTTAATTGCTGTGAAGAAAGCGACTGTAATTTTAGTCCTGCAGCAGATTGTTAACCGCCATTCTCTCGGATACATTCCACATTATGAGGTTGTCGTTACATTAGGACACGACTTTACATTCAGAGCTACAAAACGCGTCGTCTGGCGCAGTTCAGACATAAGTCAGTTAAAATCAGCTGTCGACAGAACGTCTCGCACTTTTGTCATACCTCACGGTGGCCATCTCCAACATTCCTCAACGTTACACATTAACAGCATTTGTGAAGTGACCCGCTATGTTTGTCTGGTGCCTATAACCGAGTGGTGACGGTCAGACAATGTGGCACCACTGTAGCGACAAGTGACCCACGTCAACTGCCAAGTAATTTTAATCGGACTAGAGAAATGACCCATGGACCTTGCCGTTGGTGGGGAGCCTTGCGTGCCTCAGCGATACAGATCGCCGTACCGTAGGTGCAACCACAACGGAGGGGCGTCTGTTGAGAGGCCAGACAAACGTGTGGTTCCTGAAGAGGGGCAGCAGCCTTTTCAATAGTTGCAGGGGCAACAATCTGGATGATTGACTGATCTGGCCTTGTAACACTAACCAAAACGGCCTTGCTGTGCTGGTACTGCGAACGGCTGAAAACAAGGGGAAACTACAGCCGTAACAGAAATATATACCTGCAAATAAACAAAAAAATTGTAACGCAACTTTATTATTTTCAAAATGACTGCTCTGGTACCTCGATATCAACCGCGAAGGAGGACACCAGCTTACATTTATCCACCAGACGCGTCGGTGCGAGTTGCAGCTCCCGGCGCCACATCGGCAGATCCGCGCGGCAATCCACTTTCCGTCGCTTCTTATCGGTCGTGGAGCAGCGACATCGGTTGCCGGGTTCCTTACACAATAGGGAGGGCACGGCCTTTGTATGACTGGGTCGTGGTTCTTGGCTCGCTGCTTTATGTTCGATATATATATTCAGCTGACTGGACCCCGCGTGGCTACTGTTCCGTGTCGGGCAGGAGTAACATGCAGGCGCGGGCAGCGGCGCGCAGGGACGGTCGCGATTGATTTACGACTTTTCGGCTCGATGGGCATTCGCAGTCGTGTCAACACGCAACCAGCTCTCACATTTAACAGCGCTGACGTTTCCGATACCGAGAGCCAAACAGCTAAGCTAGATTTATTCCAAGCGAAAAACAGGACAGCGCTTACTTCTTGATTCCGGAAAGCTTGCCAGCTTTTGGGATTGATGTTTCTTCTCATCTTCTGTGTTCCGACGCGTATGACCTCCTAGCACAGTTTGTGGTGAGATATGAATTCCGCATCGGGAACGATTAATGTATGGCTAATACATCACTGGGAACACAGGGAGGTTACAGTAGAGGTGCTGTCACAAAGTTCTTAATTGTCTTTCCAAGACATAAAGTTAGGAATTACTTTCTTCTTTGATTGTAGGTACCGAGTGGTTACAACCAAACTGACCGTGTTCCAAGTGCTGCCTTTCGGGCTGTATTCATCCCAGGACGTTGAAACATCGTAGGTACGTTCATTAATCAGTGGGCTCGCAGTGTATGCTGAAAAAATAATAGTTGCACTTACTGCCGCCAGGTGAAAATATGTCGCTGTAAGCAGTCGGAATGTGTAATGTTTCCAAATTTGACGTCAGTGTGCTGTTTTGGGCTTTGCGACGTGTGGTCGATTTCTTTTTTGAAGTGACTGTTGCTGTCACGGGTCAAGAAGGATGAAGTTTTCCGTACGAGACATAATGGCTATTGAGAAGAAAGACCGTGGACTGCTGGTAAAGTTGTTTTAGCAGAACGACAGCTGAAGCAGCGCTGCATTAAGGAAAATATCGCATACAGAAACGGCTGCGTAGAGCACGCAACTCAATAAATGACTAAAGAAATTTCAAGAAACAGGTGATTTACGGGGTGCAGCAAGGAGAGTGAGATGGCCCATTCCCATGGCAGTTAGCGATGGTGTAGCTATAACCGATCCTGCAGCACATGCCTCAAATTCTGCAGTCAGTGTTCGAGCTGTGTAACGGAAATTATCTCTCTCCGGAGAGAGCACATTTTACACTGGTTCCTTACAAGATTCAGAATGTGCACTAAAAGAAGCCCAAAGATAGATTGCAAAGCCTTTACTTTGCCCCTCCGTTTCTTGGCACACGTAGAAATCGGTGACATGTGGCCGGAAAATGTTCTTTGGACTGATGAGGTACATTTTATTCCGCACAGTGCCGTGAATACACAGAACTGCGTATATGAGGCTCTACTCCACCAAATGTTATGGGAGAACATCCGCTGCACTCAGCTATGTAATGTAGTTTCAGAAGCTCCTTTATTCTTGTTCCGTTCTTCTTAGAGGAAATGACACCTCGTGGCCCTATTAAATTTACAATGACATCTCAACGCTACAAGCACCTTCTTGTGCAACGCGTGATTCCAGGTTTGCAGGAACGCAATTACGTCCACACCACCATTTTGATGCAAAATGGGGCGGAACCGCGTGTCGTTTGCCAGCTGAAAAGTTTCTTCTGATAAACCTTCTCTAATGACAGCATCATCCCTAGGCAGTTTCAAGACGTGTGGCCTTCCAGATGCTTCGACCTAAGCCCACATGACTTCTGGTTGTGGGGATATCTGGAAGATCGTGTCTGTCAGGTACGTAACCGAACTCTTCCTGACGACATATCACTCTGATTACACCGTACATGCTGCGAGCAGTTGTCGACCACGCCATGTTACGGATGCAGCTTGATACTGAGCTGGGTGGCCATATTGAACGAATATTGTAACTTGTCACCATATCTTAACAAGCGCGGCAGACTCACCATTATCATGTGTATGATCGTTTTCTCCTTTTCCTGAATCCACACCGCATTCTCACTGCTTACAGCGCCACATTTTCGTCTGGTGAAAGGAAGGGCACTACTATTGTTTTCATATTAATTCCCCGAACGCACCGACTAACGAACATGACTACGTTGTCTCAGCGTCCAACCATGTGTATAGCCGGCATCGCAGAATTTGGAATATCGTCATTGTAATATAACCACCCGGTACTCGAAGACAGTCCTGGTGCACTTTGAAATATCAGCGCCACAGTACCGTAACACGCCGACACGGGAGTCGAAACAAAATGGAGCAACGTGAAACGTCCCCTTTGAACAATTATACAGGACTGTGCTTAAACTGACACACAATATTTTTAGCGCAATGCAATCTGACTTTCAAAAATCCCTACAAAAGAATGGCTCTGACTAACATTAACCTATACGTTTCACAAATCACTTACCTCACAAAAATCTTCGTTACTCGAAATACTGCCATACAGCGAGCGCCACTACTGCCAGCTACATAAAAGATTCAAACTACTTACCTTAATATTGTTCAAAAGTCATATTATATATATATATATATATATCAGTTCATGACATCCAGTCTTACAAATGTACTGTCTCTGATGGACACACGTCCAGATCATCGGCTCTCAAAAATCCGCCATCTCACTTCCCCACATCCACCACTGCTGGCAGCTCACCTCCAACTGAGAAACGCTACGCGCTGTTCACATCCAGCTGCCCAACACTACAATGGCAGACAACAATGCAAACTAGCCACAGACTGCACACAACACAGCCAGTGATTTTCATACAGAGCGCTACGTGGCGTTACCAATAAGAAAACCTATATAACCTACTTACAAACCTACTGATAAAGCACAGTACTACGGCACGGATATTTCAACGTATATCGATATTCTAGATATATTGAAACGTATCTGTTAGAGTCGTTTTATGTTATTTAACTTGTATTTCGTGTTGTCACTCTGTCATTAGTGATTGAGTTTTGTACTTCGTGTTTGTCTTCATTCAGTAGTATAGAGCAACCTTAAAGTAAGCACCGAATCCTATTCGTATTAACTACGTTTTCTGTTTCTCAATTTCTAATTTCTCTTTATCCATTATGTGAATGGGTGAGAGTATATGCTGAGTTCGTCTTTCATATGGTAGCAGTACAGCATGTGGCTGTCTGCTGTAATAGTAACAGTGTGACCAATGTAGCTTTCTCAGTCAAGGCAAAGCGATCTGTGTCGTTTCGTTAGTCATTCGAGAGTATAAGTTGGTGACGCAAAGGACCCTCCGGTCTCTTCCGGTTACTTGGGGGAAGTTCGTTACAGCGAGAGAGACGGTCTCGTCACTCGTGACTGAATCTGTGATGAGTGAAGATGGTGGTCTAAGAGCGACTTAGCTTTGATGAATGCTATAATTTGTGATGGCGTGTAGCTATTCTAACTGATGTACATCTTTGATTTGTAAGTTCATTTTCAAGTTCGGTGGTCGAATCCTAATATTTTTCAGAGTTTCCTCACGAGTATATTTTCTGTATTTAGTAAGTTTTTCCGATGTTTGCTGTGTGTAACCAGAAAACGTGGTGCAGGAAGTTGGTTATTTCAGCACAGGATTAAAATTCAGTTGTCTGTCTTCTCTTGTAATTGGAACGTATTTGTGAACTTTTTTCGTGCGTTTGTCCTTTATTTCTTCTGTTTCTCATTTCGTTTCAGTTTTAAGATTTGGTAGCTTTGTTCCTACCACATAGTGGTAATTTCACTGTGTGTTATTTCAGTACCATCTTGCATATGTTTTATTTTTAATTTTGCATGATTTTATTTTACTGCTGTTTGTGGGTATACAGTTTACATATTTTGTGTTCCTGAAGTTCTCACGATTCTTAGTAATTCTGCTTTGTTATTGAATATTCATGTCATCTGCAGGTTTTCCACACCAGCGCACCTTAGTTTCGTAGGGAAAATGATGCAGATAACTTTCTTTGCCGGAAAATGTTCCATAGTACTCGTTTTCATTCATTCATAGCGACTTGGATGAACCTCTGAACCTTTGACTTATTGTGACGAACACAATTAATTTGTCTCCATTCTTGGATGTGTGAACCATGTATGTCTGTGTGAATTATTCACATGCACGCCTAAGATTTTCTTTTTGTTTATCACCGCAATATATCTCACCAATCAATATAGTAATACCGCAAGAAAAATAAATAATTAAATACCATGCAACGACAAAGCAAAGTTTAAAATTACTTTGTGAAATTTTAATACGATATTTTGTTTAAATAAACGATGTTTAACGGTGATGACTGTTTCTCAAACAAACCTCGTCCATTTTGTAAGATTATTTTTGGTATTTCTGAAGCGAAAAAGCAGGCCATATATTTCTACATTTTTGTCTATCTTACGTTCTTTTAGAGGTTTGAGCTCCTGCTTCCTCTGCATTATTTGATTTAACGTGCGTAATTCAGTTTTTCCTATATTCTCATTCCATCTATTCGTTTGAACCCTTTCATTAATGTTAACAGCCGGCCGGGGTGGCCGAGCGGTTCTAGGCGCTACAGTCTGGAACCACGCGACCGCTACGGTCTCAGGTTCGAATCTTGCCTCGGGCTTGGATGTGTGTGATGTCCTTAGGTTAGTTAGGTTTAAATAGTTCTAAACTCTAGGGGACTGATGACCTCAGAAGTTAAGACCCATTGAGCTCAGAGCCATTTGAACCATTTGAATATTAACACATTAGTAATGCTTACCAATTCAGTGATTAATTCGGTTCTTTTTTCTTACATTAAATTTTACGAATGTAATTAAATTGGGTGGCGACCCAGCAAAATTGTTAGTATATCGAAGTTAGAGTAGACTGAAGAGTTCCACACTGGCTTACTTCCCCCAGTTTCTGTTTGCAATTCACTTTCCAGTTAATTATTCAGCCATTAATAACAATTTAATACGAGTATGTCTCCAAAAAATACTTATGTACCGTAACTTTGTTTTTTGGAGATGATAATTAGAACTTAATGAATAACCCTCTAACGTGCTCAGCTCCTTAAATGGCTCCCCCGCCACGCTACGTTACTGTGAAGTGGTAATTTCTGTGTGTAAAAGGACTGTAGACATGACTCTGAAAACAGAGATTATCTAACTTTACTTTTTTCAGGGTAATATTTAAATCCGTATAGCTGCCACTCGTATTGCTATGGATATGAAGAGGTATTAAAATGCACGGAATTTCCGTGAAGTGTTTCGGGAAGAGAAAGCAATCCTCTGTTGATAGCTCAGCAGTAGTGAGAATTTATCTACCAGTGATCCACCCTGTTGAATAAACCTTTGTGTATGACCATGATTTGATCCGTGCGCTGGCCTTTCGTGGGTGGCGCTCTTACTGACTGACCTATCTGCCCTCCTGTGGCGGAGGGCGGGGAGTGCATTGTTGTTGCATGATCACTTGAGCTAATCCAGCTTCGTCACACAACTGTGTTACGCAATGCAAGTGGCAGTACATAGAATTTACTTACAGATACTGCTGTCTCTTTTAGACGAAAAAGACGCGCTGCAGCTAACCTTACCTTTCTTGCTTATCCGATGCCCGCCTACATTCATAACTGTGCATGAATATCGCAATTTGTGCAGAGATACTTCTGAAAACTTTTTGACTCGACCTATCTTAGTGATAGAGATATTAAAACCCATTGATATAGGTCTTCTATTATTCAATATTTCTCGTAAAGCATTGTCGAAATATCAGTCGTTAGATCACATACTGTAGCAATTTTGTGAACATGGAAGAAGAGAATGAGATTTTCACTCTTCAATGGAGTGTACGCCAATCTGAAATTTCCTGGCAGATTAAAACTGTGTGCCGGACCAAGATTCGAACTAGGGACTTTTGCCTTTCGCAGGCAAGTGCTCTGCCATCTTTTTCTTTATTTTGTTCGTTGTTAATCGTTGCGTTTGGTCGTTGCGGACGTCACATGACATCCGTTCAAGTTCGTTTGTTGATCCTCCCACTCACTTTTTTTATTAAAGAGGCCAAGCAGCTCTCTGATCGAACACGCTGAGCTACCGTGCCAGCACCATCTGAGCTTCCCAAGCACGACTCACTCCCCCTTGCCACAGCTTTACTTCCGCCAGGAGACGAGGTACTGGCGGAAGTGAAGCTGTGAAGACGGGGTGTGAGTTGTGCTTGGGTAGCTCAGATGGTTGAGCACTGGCCCGCGTTAGGCAAAGGTCCCGAGTTCGAGTCTCGGTCCGGCACACAATTTTAATCTGCCAGGAAGTTTCATGGAAAAAGAGGTTGCTTTCCCGAGCACAGTCAAAATTCATAGAGATATTTTTTTGTGGATATTTATACTCTCCCAAGACACACACCTCAATAGGAGTGGTGAAAAGCAAAGCTAATATTGTACAGTTCTGCTGAATTTTCTGCAACGCACAATTTTCTCACCGGAAGCCGAATAACTCTATAAATGAATGTTGAAGCCAAGGTTGCAATATAAAACTCGCGACTCTCCTATCCATTTCACGCATACAAGAAGCGTAGTTACAAAAGTTCTGAAACGTTCGTATGTACTATTCTGCATTACAGCTGGCTGCTTACACTATCACAAGTCATTCATATAAAGCTAGGGGCTTTTCATCGCAGTTTTATCCACATCATGTTGGTAAGAAAAATGAAGTCTCCTAATTCCACAGTCGAACTGTTTGAGTGAAACGCCAACTACAGGCTGTTTCCGGAGTATGCCAAGAGAATCCTCCTCACAGGAATTTATCGGTCAGGACTTCTTGCTTAATCCGGACACTTGAACGATTTTCTGTCTTTCTGAGGTGAAGGAACTCTCTTCGGCAAACGTAAATTTCTTAAGGAAAATCATGAATTACCTCAATATTTGGGAATTGGCAGTCTAATATTTTTATTTAGATTGATACAATGCGCATCTTTCTGAATCTCACATCTTGAACAATAAAATCACGGGAGATTCCATTTTTTTAATACGTCATGAGTCGAACTTCTCTGACCTGCATTGTTTACATGAAACATTACGAGGCCTACAGTACATTAGTTACAGCCTTAAAACTTGTTACATATTCCTGATAAAGGCTTAGGAATCATATTACCGAAGTTTCCGTGAAAGTAATACGTAAACTGACAGTTTCCATATTTTTTTTTACAAAACTTGTGTGGTAACTTCACTTACTTGAGTATGAAACTAAATTTAATATTCAGTCTTCTCGAGTCTTCAGAATGAGTTGTTTGAGTCTCTTTTAAACTTTGTGTTACAAACCTTTGGGTACATTCTGAGTTGAGATTTGATTCAGTACAGGGAAACTATCGACCCAACATCAGATTTGATAAACATGTCTAAACATTGTGAACATAAAAAATATGAATTTTATATCTTGTTACACAACCCAAAAAATATAAAATAGTGTATTATATATTGAAGCATGTTATATGATCCTTTCGGATTTACCTAATGATGCCACACCAAGTTCTTTTAGTAGCTGCGTCTTGCTATAGGCTGTCAAATGCTGCTCGTACACGGGTACCAACCACTTGTTTCTCTTGACACACCTCAGAATCTGCTTCAGAGTTTCAGTGAGAAATTGCGTCTTCCTTTGGGTAGTTTTTCACTTTATTTTATCAGAATTTATGAAATAACGTTATGACAATACTTCACTATTTATATTTCTTAATGGTAGACTTGTCAGTATTTACCTGTAGATAATCGATGAGAAATGAATAAACCAGTCTTCTAGCTGACTGAAAATTGCAAATACAGTACCTGGTCTTAAAATCAGGTTATGACACTGTCTTAGGAAACCTGTTGCTTTCTTTTTAGGCTTCAGCGAATAAGTCGATGAACCTACTCATTAACCCGCGTCTTTTCCAAAACTGTCTTGGATTTGAGGGCAGACTACAGCATTCTCTGCTGTCATTGGCGAAGCCATCTACCGGCATATCCCAGCTGTCATCACACCCTCCAACATACGAGTGGCTCTACAATATTATAAAATTTCCCAGCTTAAACACCTGTCTCTCTTCTTTTTCTATGATTTTAGTTAAGTATCACCTTTACTGGTAACTTTAGCTTATTATTTCTCGCTCATTCATGAATCTTCTAATTGCAGATTTGATTATATTTTGAGGAATGTACTTAACACAATTTTAATAGAACAGATATTGCTGTAATACTTATGTTCAACTTTGTAACTATTAACAGCATAATTTTTAGTTCATGTGATTAGCACATACCAGTGTTAGCAATAAACGGAATATCTAAGGGTAGCTAGTCGAGGTAAGAATATTAGATGTATACGTATAAATAAATAAATCTTCCATCTGGTTTGTTTCAATGAAATGCCCTGAAAATAAAATGTTTACACATTTTTAGGTAGTTTTTTTAATTTATCGGATGAGGTTACATAGTGCTTAAAATACCAGATTCGCTTTCAGAAGGGCAGGAGACCTTACCTTCATCATGATTTTCATGTTTCTTCAAAACTATTTAAGGTAAATGCTGGATGGTTTCCTTGAAAAGCGCACGTTCCATTTCTTTCCACGTCCTTGTCCAATTTGAACTTCCGTCTTGTCTCCAACGACTTCATTGTCGACGTTGAGCCCTAATTGTTGGCCGGCCGGAGTGGCCGCGCGGTTATAGGCGCTACAGTCTGGAACCACGAGACTGCTACGGTCGCAGGTTCGAATCCGGCCTCGGGTATGGATGTGTGTGATGTCCTTATGTTAGTTAGGTTTAAGCAGTTCTAAGTTCTAGGGGACTGATGACCTCAGAAGTTAAGTCCCATTGTGCTCAGAGCCATTTGAACCATTTTGAACCCTAATTGTTTTTACCTTCCTTCCTTTTTTTGTCTTTATATAGTCTATTCATGTTTGGGAGAAGGAGCGAGGTGTGGGAGGTTCTTACAGAAAGAATCTAAGTAAATCCGACATTTCGTTGAGCACTGTCATTTACAGAATTATCACATTACTTCTCCAAAAAATCATATATATCACAAACGAATTCAACACAGTTCGAGCCATCGAAAACGAGACGATCTATCGATAAAGCATTTGATATCATTCACGAAGAGATTATTATTCTGCTTCAAAAGGATGAATGATGAAAAAAGAACCCTTTTGCATATTTATTTCTTACCCAGCAGCACAACGAAGAGGTTATGCTGTTCCTGCGTAATGGACTCACGATACGATTTCGCTATTATGGCTAGAATTTTAGTACTGGTCACCTATCGTCCAGGAAAACTGACGAAGACAAGCAGTGAATCATCGAGTGTAAATTTCTCTTCAGGCCGCGAGAAACACCACTCGCGTAGAAGAAACTCGTTTACGGTAATAAGTCTACAATAAACAACAAATAAAAACATCAGATTTTCTTGAATAATTGTACGCTATAATGCCCCTCGCTTTTTAGGTCTTCTTACAATGTATCAGTTGAAAACGAGCTATGATTTGCTGAGGGAGACAGTCGTATTTGCTTTAAAGCATTTTACAACCCTTCTTCATTGTTTCCACAAGAGAAAAGATAGGGGTAGTTTATAATGTAACATTCCATCGCCTACAAGGTTATTAGAGATGGAGCACTAGCGCAGTTGGAGATGGCAAATGAATTCGACAATTTGATTCGAGGTGCAATAGGTAACAGCGTTGTCCTAAAGTAATTTTGGAAGGTATGGAAAACTTCAGCCAAGATGCTCGTACATCCCCTCCCACATTCGAGTTCATTCCCTTTCATGTTCTCAGTTTTACTCTGCGAGGACCTGTTAAAATGACTTTCATGGGGATAACTTCGCACTCTCACTGTTAACCCTGCCCCTGAACCACCTCGCTTTCTGTAACCCTCCTACGCATTAGGCAATGCGAGCAGATTGCCATCCACCCATTACAAGCAGTTTCAGTTCTTCCAATAACCCCTCTGATATTGGGGATAATGACCCTCGTCAGTTTGATCTGGATAACCATTTTTCTGGACGACAGCTGTTCGAACTACTGATTAAAATCTCTGTTTTGTCGTAGTCCAGACAATTATTACGTGGCGTGTTTTTTAAGTACCGCTTTGAAATTAAAAAAAGTCGTGCTAAGATATCTCAATAATTTTATTTTTACATGAAAGCCTGTACCTCAATGTACTTTTCTACATAATTTACGTCAATATTGAGGCACTTGTCACAACGTTGTACCAGTTTTTGAATACTCTCCTCATAGAAGTCTGCCGCCTGACTTGTTAACCACTGCGTCACCACTGTTTTGATTGCGTCATCGTCTTGAAGACGCTGACCGCCCACGTGTTCTTCAAGTGCAGGAACAGATGGTAGTCACTGGGGGCGAGATCGGGACTGTACAGAGGATGATTTCGAGTTTCCCATCGAAAAGATGTGATGAGATCTTTGGTCAGATTCGCCAGATGCGGACAGGCATTGTCTTGCAGCAAAACGCTGCCCTTGCTCAACTTTCCACGTCTTTTGTTATGAAGTGAACGGCGCAGATTGTGCAATGTCTTACAGTAAGCTGCTGCATTGATTGTCTCATTACGAGGCAGAAATTCCACAAGCAATACTCCTTTTCTGTCCCAAAAAACTATGCACACGATTTTATGGGCAGAAATAGTTTGCTTTAACTTCACTTTTCTGGATTAATCTGAATGCCGCCATTCCGTGGACTGTTGCATTAATTCTGGTGTGACGTAGGCCACCCATGTTTCATCGCCATAACAATTTGGCTTAAGAAATCATCACCGTTGTTGTGGTACCGCTCAAGGAATGTCAATGCGGTGTCTAAACGTTTGGTTTTGTGCACATCTGTCGACATTTTCCGTACCCTAGTCCGCACAATTTTCGGTAATTCATGTATTCGGTCACAATGCCATACATAAGACGACGAGAAACGTTAGGAAAGTCATCCCGCAAGGAGGAAATCGTAAGGCACCTGTTTTCTCTCACCTTATTGTCCACTTCCTGCACCAAACTTTCATGAACGACCGAAGGACGCCCACTCCGTTGTTCATCATGCATATTTGTGCGGCCATCTTTAAATGGTCTCACCTAGTTTCTTACCATTCCATCACTCATAATGTTTTCTCACGATGAATATCGATCGCTTTTATGCCTTTAGCACTAAGAAAGCTTATGACAGCCCGTACTTCACAGGCGGCGGGACACGATTATCGGAGGCATCTTAAACACTCAGTACATAACGTAAACAAGGAAGAATCAGACTGTAATGGCGTCAGCGCGTAGACAACAGACGTAGGTACCCTGTGCGCATGCGCAGAACGACGACCGCAGCGCTGCGGCCGCGGTGTGGCAAAACGGTACTTACGAGGGTCACTCCAAAAGTAATGCACACTATTTTTTTAAAAATACAGTTTTCATTTTGGATGTGTGGAAGTTTTACAGTGTGTATATACATCCTTCCCACTTGTTTTCAAACTTAGTTGAACCTGTTCCCGTGAGTGGCGCCGTCACAGCATGTCTTCAAGATGGCTGCTACACTTGACGTTCGCCATAAGCTACGTGCTGTCGTAGAATTCCCGTGTTGTGAAAACGAGACAGTGGGAAACAT
Source organism: Schistocerca cancellata (assembly GCF_023864275.1). Taxonomy (NCBI): domain Eukaryota; kingdom Metazoa; phylum Arthropoda; class Insecta; order Orthoptera; family Acrididae; genus Schistocerca; species Schistocerca cancellata. The sequence goes on along the minus strand of NC_064630.1, from coordinate 318,738,026 downwards.
CCACGAGAGGTTGAAAAAGGTGTATGGAGATGCTGCTGTCGATCGCAGTACAGTTAGTCAGTGGGCAATCAGGTTATATGATGAAAGTGAGCACGGCAATATTGAGGATCTTCCTCGCAGCGGCAGGCCTCGTATGCACACACTCCAGACAATGTGCACAGAGTTAACGAATTGTTGACTGCTGACAGACGCATCACAGTGAACGAAATGTCATGTTACATTGGGACAGGGGAAGGAAATGTTTGCAGAATACTGAAAGTGTTGGCGTTAAAAAAGGTTTGTGCCAGGTGTGTCCCCAGGATGTTGACAGTGGCTCACAAAGAAACAAGAAATACGGTATGCAGCGAACTTTTGGAACAATAAAAGAGTGGTGGAGATGAATTTCTTCGAAGAATTGTGACAGGTGATGAAACATGGCTCCATAATTTTTTCATCAGAGACGAAGAGGCAATCAATGGAGTGGCATCATGCAAATTCACCCAAGAAAAAAAAATTCGAAACCACACCTTCTGCCGGAAAACTTATGGCTACAGTGTTTTTCGATTCCGAAGAACTCTTGCTTGTGGAAATCATGCCAAGTGGAACCACCATCAATTCTGATGCATATGTGACGACGCTGAAGAAACTTCAAGCTCGACTGAGTCGTGTTCGACCACATCGGCAAAAGCAGGATGTTTTGCTGTTGCACGACAGTGCACGGCCACCATGAAAGCGATCACAAAACTCGGATGGACAACACTGAAACACCCGCTTTACAGTCCTGACCTGGCTCCACGTGACCATCATCTCTTTGGGAAACTGAAAGACTCTCTTCGCGGAACAAGGTTCGAAGATGATGACTCCCTTGTGCACGCTGCCAAACAGTGGCTCCAACAGGTTCGTCCAGAATTTTGCCGTGCGGGTATACAGGTGCTGGTTACAAGATGGCGTAAGGCAATTGAGAGGGATGGAAATTATGTGGAAAAGTAAAAATATTTTTCCTAATGTATGTGTCTACACACTGTAAAACTTTCAAACATGTTAAATAAAAGATGGATTTTAAAAAAAATAGTGTGCATTTCTTTTGGAGTGACCCTCGTACTTAAAAAAAAAACGCCTCGTACATACAAAATACCGCAGTAACATTAGTCAAAAAATGCTCGACGTACCGTCATAATGGCAAGAGGTGAGGGCCCGTAATGCACCGGGTACATTGTCGTGCTGTGGTGTTGCACAGGCGTACAGACCTATAAATCTTTGGATACGGTACACCCACCGGCCAACGATGCTGTTACTCCCCTTGTGTCTTTTCAGGGGTACATCCGGCCGTGGATTCATTTTTATGAATGACAATAAGCGACCGCAACCAACAGCGTAGTTGTAGGTGCTCTTGGGACGAAAGGACATTCGGCGAGTGGACTGGTCTGTCCTTTACCCCGACTTATATGCCATCGAGCACTTGTGGAATGCGTTGGGGAGACTTTTGCACCACGGCCAGATGCACCATGCAGCAGTTGTCAACCGCGCTGATGGAGGAATCGAACCCCCTAAGACAAGAACTCCATACCAATCTTGTGCACAGCGTAGGAATGTATTGCAGAGTACGCGCTGCCATCTGTGGAGATTAAACGCTCTATTGCGAACTATGTCCCTCCCCTCCCCTCCCCTCCCCTAACATACTTTGCGGTACCTTCAGTGCAATCACTGGCTCTGAATAAAAGTGCCCTTTCTCTTTGTCTCATTTCGTATTTCAGTTACCTTGTGTAGTAGACTGTATCAACTCTTTCTACGTAAGGTCCAAGTTTCATCGAGCTATGTTTATTGGCAATGGCAGATCATGCGGTAGTTACTTTCGTCCTTAAGTCTTGCACACCAGCGTATTCTCACGCAGATAGGCCTCAAACGTTCTATTACTTCAATAACATCTTACTTCTACATCTACATAGATACTCTGCAATTCACATTTAAGTTCCTGGCAGAGGGTTCATCGAACCATTCTCATACTACTTCTCTACCATTCCACTCTCGAATGGCGCGTTGGATAAAGGAACACCTAAATCTTTCCGTTCGAGCTCACATTTCTCTTATTTTATTATGATGATCATTTCTCCATACGTAGTTGGGTCTCAACAAATTATTTACGCATTCAGAAAAGAAAGTTTGTGATTGAAATGTCGTAAATATATCTCGTCCCAAAGAAGACCGCCTTTGTTTCAGTGACTGTCACCCCAATCGCGTATCATATCAGTGACACTCTTTGCACTTTTTCGATGTCCTCCGTCAATCCTACCTGGTAAGGATCCCACACCGAGCAGCAATATTCCAGCAGAGGACGGACACGTGTAGTGTCGGCTGTCTCTTTAGTGGGTTTGTAGCATCTTCCAAATGTTCTGCCAACAAAGCGCAGTCTTTGTTTCGCCTTCCCCACAATATTATGTATATGGTGTTTCAAATTTAAGTTGCTCGTAATTGTAATTCCTAGGTATTTAGTCGAATTGACAGCCCTTAAATTTGTGCGATTTATCGTATACCCAAAATTTATCGGATTTCTTTTAGTACCAATGTGGATGACCTCGCACTTTTCTTTGTTTAGTGCCAATTGCAACTTTTCGCACGGTACATAAATTCTCTCGAGATCATTTCGTAATTGGAATTGATTATCTGATGATTTTACTATACGGTAAATTACAGTGTCATCTGCCAACAATCAAAGGGGGCTGCTCAGGTTATCACGTAGATCATTTATGTAAATCAGGAACAGCAGAGGGCAAATGACACTACCTTTGCGGAACGCCAGCTATCACTTCTGTTCTACTCGATGATTTGCCATCTGACACTACGAACTATGACCTCCCTGAGAGGAAATCACGAATCCAGTCACACAGACGATACTCCATATGCGCGCAATTTGATTAATAGTCGCTTGTGAGGAACGGTATCAAAAGCCTTATGGAAATCTAGAAATATGGAATCGATCTGAGATCCCTTGGACAGCACTCATTACTTCATGGGAATAAAGAGCTAGCGGCGTTGCACAAGAACGATATTTTCTGAACCGGTGTTGGTTATGTATATCATTTTCTTCAAGGTGATTCATAATGTTAGAGTACAGTATATGCTCCAGAATCCTACTGCAAATTCAGGTCAGTGATATGGGTTGTAATTCAATGGGTTACTCCTATTTCCTTTCTCGAATACTGGTGTGACTTTACTAACGTATCAAATTGTCAACAAATTGGAACTTACATCTCCGTTGTGGGAATTATTTCATTGACTAATTCTACAATGAGTAATCCTACAACTTCTGCTATGCGGCTAAGAATTATCCCTTTTTAGCCATCTCCTCCCACAACTTGACTTCGCTTGATGTAACCATAACACTGTGCCGTTGTGCCTTCCACTGGAATCAGAACACAAATCGGCGACAGACCGTATGGTATATTCTGCTTTTAAATGGTAGCTCTTATTTAAGAGAAGCGTGTTAACCTTCAGACAGCCTGTAAAAAAAAATAATGTACCTGTAATCTACTCTCCTGTACGTTATGACCTTTTGCTGGATTTCCTTTGCAGCTCCGACTTTACTAACGTATCAAATTATCAACAAATTGCAACTTACATCTCAGATACGGAAATTCCGAGAAGTCACACCTGCTGGGCGTATTTTCTCGTAGTGAACTCCGGTGCCGGCTACAAGACTGATGGGCTGCTACTAATAGTCTTTTGATGTTGGCACTCGTTCTACACTCCCACTTACTCCGCTGTCGCTCTTAATTTAAACACGTATCGATTGAAAACAGCGTTGCCGTTTCTAATTTTAACAAGGCCTGCACGAAACTCCAAAGTGTTTCATCATTTCCGTGTAATTCATCACGTCTGACGTGGTGCATAATTCATTTCATTTGAGAGGCTTATGGATTATGCGCTTCATCGTGCATAATGAAGGGGGTTTATTACGGGACGAGCAGTATTCCAAACCACACGATTCACTGAACGGTTTCACTTGAACATCTGGGTTCTTGCAGCCGATCTTTCGTTTAAGGGAACAGAACATTCTGAAAATTGCTCCCAGTGTTGTTTCAGATCTGTACATGAATCATAGATAAGAAAAGCAGTGAAGAAGCACTTAAGGCAAGAAGCTATGATAACTGGGTAGGGCAGACAGTTATTGTCGGGATTATTTAAATTTCATGCACAATGTTCTGTTTAAAATATCGGATCAAAAGCTGTAAATCACATGTCAATTTTGTTTAAGATCTACGATATATAGCGCAGTTTGACTATTTTCATTTCAGTGTCCAATGTCCAGATCTCATTCAATCTCACAGTTATCATAGATTGAAGTTCTGTTCACTGGTACTCATCTTAAAGTCCTATGTCACAGTTATAAGACAAGGATTTCCCTCACGCGTTAATGAGGGAGAAACAAAAACACATAAATTAAAGAAAATAAAAAGCAAAATCTAATAAATTGAAGAACGGACTTGAATCATAGTTACAAGAATTTGTTCTAATAAGTTAATGCACTTTATTAAAAAGAAGAAGAAACGGCAACACAAAATGGTAATCATAAGCGAAAAGAGAGAGAAGGAGAAATTAACATTATTTTGCCATAAGTGATGAGCTTTAACAATTCTGACTTTATCTGTTCACTGAAATGCATAAAATATCGAGCTGAAACTTCTTTTGGCCAAATATTACATTGCTACCTAACAATTAATGGGTATATTTCACTCTTATGCCTTGATGGAACAGACTAAGCAAAACAGGTGTTGCAATGCTTAATTCAATGGAATTATTTAGGAAATACACGTAGAACAAGGAAAATTAAAACTTACTGTGGTTTCCCTCAACCATATTTTGCTAGTCTCAGTCAGATACTAACAGAGGAAAGTATTTGTTGATTAAATTGAAATTATTTTATGTCTCTTCGTCTTAAAAGAAGCTCGTAGCTTCTACGAAATATGGTCCACAGAGAGAATAGGGTGCTCTAATTGAAAAATGCTGGAGGAAAAAAGCACACTGCACATTGTGCTCAGGCTCTGATAACCGTGGGATCATTTTCAGAACAAACAAAATCAAAATTCCTTAACGCAGTCAGGATACGGAAACATATTTCGATGCTTGCAAAATTGTACTCGACTAACGAGAGTGGCGTGTGGTTTCCATGTTTCATAATATTATATCTTTTTGTTGTTTTATTTAAGGTATCTAAATAAAATAAAAGTATCTAAATAATTCTGCAGAATACTTTGTTACTATTCATAGACAGTTCACTTAGACTGAAGTTACATTATTTATTCCTGAAGATACACGACGTGAGCTTCAATTTTCCTTACGATAACAACCTGGGAAACATTAGTCAATATCATTTTAGCCAACGGTAGCAGCACGTCCAAGTTGTCAGCGTGTACACGTCATCATAATTTTTTCTCTCGCTCTAAGCTCTTGGCTGACTGTAATTTCCTTCCCGGTAGCTGCTCAATGACTATGGTGTGTTACTTGACACCTATTAATGTTTCTCTGGTACTCAGTCGGGCGGTGTCATCCAGAACACCTGCGTAATAATTCAAAATCTTCCTACGCGGCAAAAATATTTAATTACTCGGTAGTGATTATTACATCAGTGACCGTTGCTGTGACACATGTGCGCTCTAGATATCCTCGTTCATTTTCGTAGATACTGTTACCAGCAAGCAGCTGTTTCACGACGCTGTGCTCCGGACTGAAGCAAGCCGCCTACCCACCAGGGCGGTTCCTCAAGTGGAGAGGCAGCCGTAATGCCAACCTCAGGCCAGACTATTTGTTGACGCCTTGTGTCGATTGTTTTGGCACCCTGGCCAAGGCCACGAAAGCGTGACGTCGCGTTCTTTCTAGAAACACTTTCCTCACTCCACATTTAGCTAACGTCTTCACGTATCGGTTACTTTTAGAATAACGCAAGCTACTAGTGACAAGCACGCAAGTCACTAAAACATTCACAAAAGGCATGATTTTCCAAACCAGGTGAAGTGACGCAGTCCTAAGGATATGACTTATGTCTGAGAGAACTTCTCTAAATGATCATTAACTGGTTGATAAGTTCTGTCATTGTCTCCTTTCTGCTGGAGGCATATTAATTTTTGGCAGTTATGTCTCAATATCAACGGCCTTGCCGCAGTGGCTACATCGGTTCCCGTGAGATCACCGAAGTTAAGTGTTGTCGGGCGTGGTCGGCACTTGGATAGGTGACCATCCAGGCCGCCATTTTTGCCATTTTTCGGGGTGCACTCAGCCTCGTGATGCCAATTGAAGAACTACTCGACCAAATAGTAGCGGCTTCGGGCAAGAATACCATCATAACGACCGGGAGAGTGGTGTGCTGACCACACGCCCATCCTATCCGCATCCTCCCTGAGGATGACATGGCGGTCGGATGGTCCCGGTAGGCTACTTGTGACCTGAATATGGAGTGCTTTTTTTTTAAATGTCTCAATATTTATAATTAATCAGCTCATCCTGAAATGTCCAATACGTCCAGGATCCTTAATAACAGCTACACGATTATGTGATAATGTTCTATATGTAGAATATAATATTCAACATTTGTTCAGTCGGCCAGGTGCCATTTGTTCCAACTTTAGTATTAGATAACTGTTTGAGATGAAAATGGGAGGTAGACCTCTTAAGCCCCGGCAGTGTTTTGATTTAAAACCTGGTCTCCTAGGGTGAGGGTGTGTCCGATGGGCTGGTTACCGGTCCATATAAATAACTTGTAACTCATATGTTCCTAAGGAATAAGCTGGATAGTTTTCAGAGACAGGGACAAGGCTATGATAACGGAAAATGAGTTGGCGTTAAAGGCATTGTATGTAAATGTACCAGCAATACAAAAGAATGTTCTAATAGAAAGGAATGAGAACTTATACAAAATTTGAAACAAAGATAGAAATATTGCAAAGAAGATGCTAAGAGGGACGAAGATTTAAATATATACACAGTGAAGATCAAGAAACGCAATGAGCAGCAAGTGAAGCAGATTTTCTTACAGATGAAAAATGGAAAAAATTACAGATTTTCATAATTATTGAATGAAAGGAAACTGCTAGATATAGAATTAATAGAGAGCATTTATACATCACAGGAGTAGGAAGAAAAATACGAAGATCATGAAATGTTTTATAAAGAACTGCAAAAATAGGTAAGTAAATAATAAAACTGACCATTTGTTAATATTAAGAGACTTATTTGCAAGAATAGGAAAAGTACCAACAATAAATACAGTAGGCACATTTGTTGAAATAACTTTAACTGAAAATGGTAAGACGTTAAATGATTTGCTATATGTAATTAATTAAACACTAAAAATATCTTATTTAGAAAAACGTAAATAAATACAGGCAAGAGGCTGACTCTCAGAAACTGATCATGTAATAGCTAATAAAAAATAAGCTCACAAATTCGAAATATTCATATGTTTATAGTTCTGAAGGTGGCAGGGGTAAAATACAGGGAGCGAAAGGCTATTTACAGTTTGTACAGAAACCAGATGGCAGTTATAAGAGTCGAGGGACATGAAAGGGAAGCAGTGGTTGGGAAGGGAGTAAGACAGGGTTGTAGCCTCTCCCCGATGTTATTCAATCTGTATATTGAGCAAGCAGTAAAGGAAACAAAAGAAAAATTCGGAGTAAGTATTAAAATTCATGGAGAAGAAGTAAAAACTTTGAGGTTCGCCGATGACATTGTAATTCTGTCAGAGACAGCAAAGGACTTGGAAGAGCAGTTGAACGGAATGGACAGTGTCTTGAAAGGAGGATATAAGATGAACATCAACAAAAGCAAAACGAGGATAATGGAATGTAGTCAAATTAAGTCGGGTGATGCTGAGGGAATTAGATTAGGAAATGAGACACTTAAAGTAGTAAAGGAGTTTTGCTATTTAGGGAGTAAAATAACCGATGATGGTCGAAGTAGAGAGGATATAAAATGTAGACTGGCAATGGCAAGGAAAGCGTTTCTCAAGAAGAGGAATCTGTTAACATCGAGTATAGATTTAAGTGTCAGGAAGTCGTTTCTGAAAGTATTTGTATGGAGTGTAGCCATGTATGGAAGTGAAACATGGACGATAACTAGTTTGGACAAGAAGAGAATAGAAGCTTTCGAAATGTGGTGCTACAGAAGAATGCTGAAGATAAGGTGGGTAGATCACGTAACTAATGAGGAGGTATTGAATAGGATTGGGGAGAAGAGAAGTTTGTGGCACAACTTGACTAGAAGAAGGGATCGGTTGGTAGGACATGTTTTGAGGCATCAAGGGATCACAAATTTAGCATTGGAGGGCAGTGTGGAGGGTAAAAATCGTAGAGGGAGACCAAGAGATGAATACACTAAGCAGATTCAGAAGGATGTAGGTTGCAGTAGATACTGGGAGATGAAGAAGCTTGCACAGGATAGAGTAGCATGGAGAGCTGCATCAAACCAGTCTCAGGACTGAAGACCACAACAACAACAACATAGTTAATAATATACGCTCCGATAACTTCCCAGTTGGTGTAAAGATTGAACTATGGGCAAGATGGAGGAAACAAACAACTGTAAACCTAAATGAAGAACTTGAAATTTAGAGCTCATCTTCTACAGAAAGAAAGCATAAGAAATTTATACCAACAAAGGCCAACAAGCTAACCACAAATGGTTGAAATTATAAAGACAACTTTGAAAAAGAATGGAAGTGATTGAAATCAGCTGTGTTGAAAATATGTACTGGTACAAGGAAAAGTAAAATTAGAAACCAGAAAAAAAGTTTGGAAATATAGAATACAGAAGTAGAAAAGAATATTAAACAAAACAAAATGCTTATCATCCCTATTTACATACACAGATGAATGATGCCTGGAAAATATGTAAATAGAAAAGAAAAAAAAGAAAAAAAATTATAAAGCGAATCGTGGGAAAGGTTCATTCCTGATGTTGAATAAAACTTTCACTGCACAGGCTACAGCGATTAAATCCCTGAAACATATGACTAGAAGGCAGAAATATATTGCAAATTGAGAACTTTAAGATAACAATAGAAAATAAATTGATACAACATTACGGAAATTAACGGTATGGTGAAGATAGTGAAGAAAGTTATTGTACAAAAACGTAATAAAATGTTCAAATGTGTGTGAAATCTTATGGGACTTAACTGCTAAGGTCATCAGTCCCTAAGCTTACACACTACTTAACCTAAATTATCCTAAGGACAAATACACACACCCATGCCCGAGGGAGGACTCGAACCTCCGCCGGTACCAGCCACACAGTCCATGACTGCAGCGCCATAGACCGCTCGGAAAACGTAATAACTCTGTAGATCAAATAGGTGTAAAAAGAATTAAAAGAAGCCCTTATAAGATCCTTTCCTACCTGAAAATAACGTTGGATTAATCATATATGTTGGAATTATTTTAGAATTTTGTTTTCTCCATTTTTTAAATATGTGTTGGAAGAACTATTCAGTATCTGAAGAAAGGAACACAGCTAAAGCTACTTCTGTATTTAAGAAAGCGCAATAGGAAAGATACAGGAGGTTACAGAGGAATGAACTTACTTAATGTAGAACATAAAATGTATGGGAAAATTAATCAAAGGTACAAAAGTATCGGTGAAGCAATAATTTCAGACGAACAATGAGGCTTCAGGAATGGACGTTCTTGCGATAATAATATATTTATAATAGGACAAATTACTGAAGCACTGGGAATTCGCGTAGAAACGCATTTGGTGTTAATTGATTGCGAAAGAGACTTTGGTAAGACAGAGACATCACTTTTGCGGAAAATATTAGAAATTAAAGATTTTCCTGAACACATTGTTAATACCAAAAAGAGTCTATTCGTAAGTACGAAAATAGTTATATGTTCAGAATCGAAAATGCTGGATGAAATTTTAATGAACCAAGCTGTTCGAATAAAATGGTTCTAAGCACTATGGGACTTAACATCTGAGGTCATCAATCCCCTAGACTTAGAACTACTTAAACCTAACTAACCTAAGGATATCACATACATCCATGCCCGAGGCAGGATTCGAACCTGCAACGTAGCAGCCGCATGGTTCCAGACTGAAGCGCCTGTAACCGCTCGGTCACAACGGCCGTCAAGCTGTTCGACAACGGTGTTGTCTGTTGCCCTCTTAATGTATACACTGAGATGATGGAATGCAAGGTTAAATACCGTTGTGTAAATTGAAGGAGGAGGGAGGAGAAAGGAAAGGGGACGAACTAATGATATCATCTGCATCAGGACTTTGGGCAGCATCAGCAGCGGCGAATGAAAATGTGACCCTGGCCGGAACTCGAACCAAGGATCTCCTGCTTCCAAGGCAGTCACGTTAACGATTCCGCCACGCAGACACATTGTTTACTGTACCTGCGCAGCCTGTCTCGCACGCCTCTCAGGCGGCCCACATTCCCACATAGCTCCACCTATCCGCAGTCCCTGTACTCTACGCTCGCTATTTCGAGATTCCCACATGAGATGGAACGTAATTGTGCATTCGCACTGACTGTGGTGGATTCATTGTCCATTGAGGTGAATCAGTTATGTGAATGTCTGGTGTCTGTCACATAATTGATAGGCCTCGATGGGCAATGAATCCACCACATTCAATGCGGATGCACAATTACGTCAGACCTCCTGTGTTAATCTCGAAGTAGCGAGTATGAAGGACATGGATATGGACACGGATTGCGGATAGGCAGCTGGCGCTATGTGGGAATATGAGGCGGCTGAGAGGCGTGCGAGACAGGCCGCGCAGGGGCGATAAACAGTTTGCACGGGTGGCGCAGTGGTTAACGTAACTATTTAGTAAGCAGGAAATAATGCGCTCGAGTCCAGTCCAGGAATACATTTTCACTCGTGACCGCTGATGCCGCAAAAAGTCCTGATGCAGCTGATATGAACAGTCCTTGCCCTTTTCTTTCCTTTCTCCCCCTCCTCCTTCAATTTACATGATATGCATCATAGCTGCGGATCCAAAGTACCGTTACCGTTAAATCAGGATCGAGCATATCATAAAATAATAATGTGGCTATGACTATATGTACTCAGTAAACAGGAGGTAATTTACGAAGAGCGGAACATAGATTGAGCCAAAACACAATTTCTTTGAGAGGATAAACAACCATTTGACTATGTATTACTGCATGAGTACTAAAAGGAATCAGCTAAATTTCGATTATGCGATAAGTCACACAAATCTGTAGGCTGTAAATTCAAATAAATACAAATAACCTAAGTTGGAACGATCACATAGATAATATTGTGGGTAGAGCAAACCAAAGACTGCGATTTATTGGCAGAACACTTAGAAGGTGCAACAAGTCTACTATAGAGATTGTTTACACCACACTTGTCCGCCCTATTCTGGAGTACTGCTGTGCCGTGTGGGATCCGCATCAGGCGGGACTGATGGATGACATCGAAAAAGTACAAAGGAGGTCAGCTTGTTTTTGTATTATCTCGAAATAGGAGAAATAGTGCCACAGACATGATACGTGAATCGTAGTGGCAATCATTAAAACAAAGGCGTTTATCGTTGCGACGGGATCTTCTCGTGATATTTCAATCACCAGTTTTCTCCTCCGATTGCGGAAACATACTGTTGGCACCAACCTACATGGGGGAAATGATCATCACGATAAAATAAGAGAAATCAGGGCTCGCACAGAAAAATTTAAGTGCTCGTTTTTTCCCGCGTGCCATTCGAGAGTGGAACGGTAGAGAGACAGCTTGAACGTGGTTCATTGAACCCTCTGCCAGGTACTTTATTGTGAATAGCAGAGTAATCACGTAGAAGTAGACGTATTTATCTTCTGTACTATCTAGATTTCGGCTTTTATACCATCATCAAGGCTGTTTACCTGCTTTGGACTGTCTTAACAGACACGACGTTTTAATTGTCCAACAAGTCTTAGCACTGTACTTCATAATGACTTAAAAGCCGAAATCTAGATTGTACAGAAGAGGAATGCAGTAATACGCAGTCAAATGGCAGTTTATTCTTACAAAAAAATTTGTATGAGTGTGGCTCATCATCAACGAAACCAATATACTTCGATTTAACTATGTCTGAGAACAAGACAAAGGTAATGCGTTTCAAACGTAAGAATGCCGTCAGGTCGGAAACAGTAATAAATTTGATGAATTTTAAGTGTCCATTCGACTGAGCGGCTCAAAATTAGTCTAGTGCAATAGCTGTTTTTACAATACGTACTAACCACGAAGGAATACGAGTACTGCAGCAGCAGATACCGAGCAACGCTGCGGCTTGGTTGTAGCAGTGAGTGAGGGCCTTGACGGTGCTGCGGCTGCTGTAGTGCTCGTTACCTATTATTCCTGTTTTACTGTGTCTGTTAATACAGATCAATGAAACGGATATAGCACTACACTAACTAGGAACCGAGCTGTCGAATGGGCATGTAAAAATCCGCTTTAAGAATCATTTTGCTCGTGACGGGGAACAAACCGACGCTTTTTGTCTGCGCTGTGCGTCACATGAAAGAGTTCATGAGCAGTATTCGTTTGGGCTGACTTCAGGCACACATTACAAAAAGGAAATAGCAAATATCTGCCGAAACACCAGGGGAAACGCACCTGACGACCTATAGGAGAGGCTCTTCGAACATAAATAGCCGGCCGCTGTGGCCGAGTGGTTCTAGGCGCTTCAGTCCGGAACCATGCGGCTGCTACGGTCGCAGATTCGAATCCTGCCTCGGGCGTGGATGTTTGTGATGTCCCTAGGTTAGTTAGATTTACGTAGTTCTAAGTTTAGAGGACTGATGACCTCAGATGTTAAGTCCCATAGTGTTTAGAGCCATTTGAACCATTTTGAACATAAATACATAAACGACTTCTTCTAGGAGGGCACCTCACCTTCGATAAATATCAGCTCGTTTCACCAGATTTTATCTCAAAATTATACTTTATTAATCACTGCTAGTTTCAAGCGTGACTCATTTTCTAATGAATCTATAACTGATGTCGATACATCATCACCATATAGAAAATAATCAAACTGCACGATCTTGCAACAGTAGTAGAAAAACACAGCAAAGAGGGATGATGTTTTCCTTTATATACAGGATGATCAGAAAAAATCTAGAAAACTTATAGGGGCGCTGTAGAGTAGGTTGTGCTGAGAAATAAATGTTATGATAAAATCGATACTTTCCGCCGTTTCCAAGTTAATAAACACTGAAGTTAGCATATCAGGTCGTTGCGCGCGCAAATTGAAGCGGCCCGCCAGATAAAATTAGTGTCAGTTATTTTCACAGCTTAGACGATAGCACACAAAACTTAGCTTCTGGCTCGGGGTCGATCCTTACTAACGCCCCATGTCCAATTTTTGTTCTGCTCTCTAGTTCGGTTTCAGTAAACCAGACGAAAACACGTTTGGTGACACGTCTCTGGCGGGCCTCTTGAATTTGTGCGAGCAACGTCGCAATCGGCTAACTGCAATGCTAATTAACTCGGAAACGTTACAATGTTTCGAATTTGTTCCTGAGCAGTTATTTCGCTGTAGAACCTATCTTGTAACACCCCTACAACCTTTTTAAACTGTTCCTGACAACCCTTTAGTAATGATCTACGGGATAAAGTAGGAAGCTGTTCGAAAACGACAGTTATAGGTAGGTTACAACGCAAGAATGCTGTAGCGAATTGCTCTAACGACTGGCGCTCCAACTAGCAGTTGACGCAAAACATTGCAGATAAACAAGCGGTGAGTTCTGTTACCGTCCGTTATTCAGTCGGCAATAAATCACTGGAAGTACTAATAACCGGAACATTACGCAGAAATAATCGTCTGGAGCGACCTAGATCAAAATGATCACATAAAACTAGTTGTAGAAAATCAAATGCTATGCTGAGCGTCACTGGAAGAATGTTAAGGAAATGTAGCTTAACCATGCCGCGCGGGATAGCCAATCGGTCTTAGGCACCTTGCCTCGGTTCGCGTGGCTCCTCCATCGGAGGTTAGAGTCCTCCCTCGGGCATGGGTGTGTGTGTGTGTTGTTCTTAGTGAAGTTAGCTTAAGGGGGGTAGGACGTCAAACGGGCCGACTTGGAGCAGGAGAGGCATCACAGGACATTTTAATTTCCAGTGTCTATCCTTTTACAAATAAATTCATAAAACTTTGTCAGCATCACCAGGAATGATTCAAGATTCAGACTCATTGCAGTGGAAGTTCGAAAACATAACAAAATAAATTTTTTTACGTGTGAAATTTCATCAGTTTTTTCACTTATTAATGGCAGCATGTGTTACTATAGGTACACTTTTCTTTAAAAGTTAGAGATTCTTCGATGAATTTTGCACAGCATACATACCATATTTACAGGTGTATGAAACTCTAGAATTTATTTAATTTATTAAAAAACGAATGAGCTATTATATTTTAAACTTCATGTTAAGAAAAAACACAAATTTTATAGTTAACTACCTCAATTTTTACCACAGTTTTTAAAAGATTTTGAAAATTCTAGAGTTTCATACACCTTTAAGTATGGTTTGTATGCTGTGCAAAACTCATCGAAGAATCTCTCTTACTTATGTACAAAAGTGTACCTATAGCAACAAATGCAGCCATTAGTAAGTGAAAAACGATGAAATTTGACATGTAAAAAAAATACTTCGTTATGTTTTCGAACTTCCACTAGTATGAGTGTGCATTCTGAATACTTCCTGGTCATGCTGACAAAGTTTTATGAATTTATTTGTAAAAGTATAGAGAGAAGAAATTAAAATGTCCTGTGGTGCCTCTCCTGCTCCAAGTCGGCCCGTTTGACGTCCCACCCTCTTAAGTTAGTTTAAGTAGTGTGTATGCCTAGGAACCGATGACCTTAGCTGTTTGGTCCCATAGGAACTTACTACAAATTTCCAATTATTAGCTTAACCATGAAATAAAATGCATAGAAAACGTTTATTCGACCAATTCTTGAGTACTGCTCATCAGTCTGTCATCCTTACCATCTTGGATTAATAATAGAATTAGAGACGATACAACGAAGAGAGGTCTGTTTCGTCAAGTGATCGTTTAGTAGTGAGGAGAGTGGTACGGAGGTACTCAACTCTAGAGGCAGGCACTACAAGACAAACGAAGTGTAAAGCGGGGAGGTTTACTGTTGCAATTCCGAGAGAATACTTTCCAAGGAGAGCCGGACTTTATACAGGGTTATTACAAATGATTGAAGCGATTTCACAGCTCTACAATAACTTTATTATTTGAGATATTTTCACAATGCTTTGCACACACATACAAAAACTCAAAAAGTTTTTTAGGCATTCACAAATGTTCGATATGTGCCCCTTTAGTGATTCGGCAGACATCAAGCCGATAATAAAGTTCCTCCCACACTCGGCGCAGCATGTCCCCATCAATGAGTTCGAAAGCATCGTTGATGCGAGCTCGCAGTTCTGGCACGTTTCTTGGTAGGGGAGGTTTAAACACTGAATCTTTCACATAACCCCACAGAAAGAAATCGCATGGGGTTAAGTCGGGAGAGCGTGGAGGCCATGACATGAATTGCTGATCATGATCTCCACCACGACCGATCCATCGGTTTTCCAATCTCCTGTTTAAGAAATGCCGAACATCACGATGGAAGTGCGGTGGAGCACCATCCTGTTGAAAGATGAAGTCGGCGCTGTCGGTCTCCAGTTGTGGCATGAGCCAATTTTCCAGCATGTCCAGATACACGTGTCCTGTAACGTTTTTTTCGCATAAGAAAAAGGGGCCGTAAACTTTAAACCGTGAGATTGCACAAGACACGTTAACTTTTGGTGAATTGCGAATTTGCTGCACGAATGCGTGAGGATTCTCTACCGCCCAGATTTGCACATTGTGTCTGTTCACTTCATCACTGAAAACAAGTTTCGCACTGAACGCATCCTCTTCCATGAGCTGTTGCTACCGCGCCGAAAATTCAAAGCGTTTGACTTTGTCATCGGGTGTCAGGGCTTGTAGCAATTGTAAACGGTGAGGCTTCTGCTTTAGCCTTTTCCGTAAGATTTTCCAAACCGTTGGCTGTGGTACGTTTAGCTCCCTGCTTACTTTATTCGTCGACTTCCGCTGGCTACGCGTGAAACCTGCCCGCACGTGTTCAACCGTTTCTTCGCTCACTGCAGGCCGACCCGTTGATTTCCCCTTACAGAGGCATCCAGAAGCTTTAAACTGCGCATACCATCGCCGAATGGAGTTAGCAGTTGGTTTTGTTGAACTTCGTCCTGAAGTGTCGTTGCACTGTTATGACCGACTGATGTGAGTGCATTTCAAGCACGACATACGCTTTCTCGGCTCCTGTCGCCATTTTCTCTCACTGCGCTCTCGAGCGCTCTGGCGGCAGAAACCTGAAGTGCGGCTTCAGCCGAACAAAACTTTATGAGATTTTCTACGTATCCGTAGTGTGTCGTGACCATATGTCAATGAATGGAGCTACAGTGAATTTATGAAATCGCTTCAATCATTTGTAATAGCTCTTTATATCTTTATTTCCCTCATTAAAATGGTTCAAATGGCTCTGAGCACTATGGGACTTAACATCTGAGGTTATCACTCCCCTAGAACTTAAAAACACTTAAACCTAACTAACCTAAGGACATCACACACATCCATGCTCGAGGCAGGATTCGAACCTGCGACAGTAGCGGTCACGCGGTTCCACACCGACCGGCTTCCCACATTCATTTCGCCAAATAACCTCGACAGTAAAATGAGAGAAATAAAGCTCATATCGTAATTTACAGACAGTCGTTATTCCAACACTCAGTTTGTGAATGGGAAAGAAAACAGGTGAAATTATAGCGGTAGCAGAAGTAATTTCTGCAATACACCGTTCTGAGCATGCAGAGCATACACTGCTGTGCAAACGTTAAGATGAAAGTAGTTTTCCCGTGACATGTCACCGCCAAGTCACATAGCTCGATGTAACTTGGATCATAGATATAAAGTACTGCTACAGTACAATATAGAAGGTAATTAAAAAGAAATACGAAGTGACACGAAAAAAAATATCACTTTTATTCGACGACAATAATTGCACTGAAGTCACGGCAATTTGTGATGGTCCAATTCACATTACAAAAGGTTGGACATGGTTATTAATGAGATGTGTAATCACCACCTACGGCAATGCATGCTCTGTAACGTGCTCCCATGCGGCTCACAAACTTGGTAAGGAGTTGTGCTAGGGCGCTCCATTATTCCACTGGTGCGGTTGACAACTGTTGGATGGTCGATGGTGCATGTGGACATACCAAACGCATCCCACACGTTCCCCATGGGATTTAAGCAGGGAGGAAGCGAACAGAACAGTTAATTCGCCGAATATCCTCTCCTCTAAGAGCTCCTCCGTGCTCCGTTCGATGCAGTTTTGCATTGTCGTCCAGAAAAGTGAAGTTAGGACCGAATCCACCCCTAAAAAAGACGGCGCTTGTTCAAAAATTTGGAGGTCAGTACGCCAATGCAATATTTTACCTCGCCACACCGTAAGATCTGGTCCACCAAAACGATCATGTTTGACAGTGTTCGTGGGTGCTTAAGTGTTCCCACCTCTGATCATATGGGAGTGCTTCCATCACGTACGGCCGTTTGAAATGGCCGGGCGGCAGCCATGAGTCACGGCGACTTCAGCGTAATTACTGTCCTTGAATAAAAATGTCATATCTGTTCGTCTCATTGCAAATTTCTTTCATTTACCTTCGGTACTATACTGTAGCATTTCTTTTTATGGATGGTCCAAGTTTTATCGAGGTATGATACTTGGAAATGACACGTCATGCCTAAGTTACCTTTGCACTTAAATTTTGTACATCAGTGTTGATAAAGATGTAGAAGTTGCCGAGCTACGGAGACGCTATATATTTAGCAAGATAATCTAACCCTGACTGGTTAGGCTTCTCGCAGATAACTCGTGTTTCACGCAGCTACCGACTACGTAGCGAGATGGGCTGACCTAAAAAACGACAGCTACACTGGCGCCGCCACCAGCTATGAAAGGTAGTTCGCATCGCGACTGAAAAATTTTACATAATGCGAATCGATGCTGGGAATGGGAAGCGCCAACGGTTTTAAACAGACACAATACGGCAGTGCCTTTACACTCCCATGGCTTTAATTAGTGGCAACTATTTGTACTTAAAACGAGGACATTGAGTCCCAAATTAATTTCAATGGGAAGCTACCGGCCTGTTACGGGCTGCATTTGAAAGGCAATAAAAGGCGCTACGCCGGCTGCGGGCCGCCGATATTATTTGAGGCCTACCAGGAATGTGTCGGCCCGGCTTGGGTCGTAAATGCAGATGAGAAGCATTACACAGAGCTATCAAATAGAGACTCCCTCAAATCTTTGTTGTATACGCATAAAGTAATGACTTAAGAACTTCTGGAAACTGCTCTAAAATTTAGCCGTCTTTGGCATTTTTACAGCCATCAGGCATTTCAGCGATCCTTCACTGTGAGTGTAAATCTCCCCACCCCTTGCCTCTCTTCGTAAACATTCATATCCGTAAGAAATACTTATTCAACCCTTTTATTCGGGCAGATATCACAGTCGAACAAAACTGCTGAAACGACAACATTTTCGTCATTAAACGTAATTATTGTTCTTTTTCCACTATTGACGATTTTCGGCTGTTGTGCCACTGTGAAGCGGTAGTTGGCATTCCCGAAAGGCGGGAAAAGTAAATTTACCAAAGACAAGTTGACATAAACCCCTCCCGTAGCTGAGATCGCTAACGCACCCCTCTGTGGTGACGCTCGACTCGGAAGTACACCTTTTCGAATACTGGTGGCTATCAATATTTCGCCACCAAATTGAGGAGAAGGCGACGTAAAGTTCCTCACCACCCGTCTTTGCACGAGTGACCTGCATTAAATTCCAAATCTCCCTTGTGCCTCATGAACTGAGGGCACGTCGAAGGATGGAAACGTGTTCCGTTATTTTATTTTATTTTTAATTTTTTTTTTTTTTTTTTTTGCTGTTTTTGTATCCCGCCTGGAAGGCGGCGCATGGGTCTGCTCCGGAAAACTGAAAGGTTGGCCGAATGAGGGAAGTGAGTAGGAGCAGAAAAAGGTAATACACGTCGGTACTGCAAGAAAGTAAAAGTGCTTTACTGGTGCATGAATATGTACAGAGGCATACATAACTTATTACTTATGTGCGAAGCTGTAGCGAAGTGTCCCGGCCGTCTGCTCTTGATCAAAATAGGCTGAATCTGCAGCGGAGCTCGTAGATCCCAACAGCGCCTGCTAGAGGGCGCTGTCGTCGGTGTCTCGTAGAAGTGCCAACTTCACTTACGCCATGGCATCGTAACTATCGATACCACAGCTGTGAGTAGCAAAGATCATACGTCCAACAGTAGTTACAAAAGTGCCATATTAACTTAATTGCAATTTCCACAGGAGAACAATGAAAAGAGTTGAATCTACAAGAGTAAGCTCTTAATGTAAAATGAAAACACTAAAAGACATCAACCACACAGCCAGCAGTAATTACAACAGTGCTATGTTAACACTAGTGCAGTTTTCATAACAGAATAATGATTAGAGTGTGTAGTTCAAAGATAAGTTCAATATATAAATTACAAAACACACAATTAAGACCCAGGATTCGAAACGGGCCAGTTTCGGAGGAGAGAGGCATCCACAGCTACTTATAATGGAAAGCGGCATCTTTTACAAACAGTAGTCCTAAATGCAAAGTAAAAACGCAAACAAATGTCCCGGTTTCCGAACCGAGCCGGCACCAAGGGAGGACGAGATCTACAGAACTTACAGGTCAACGGGCACGTTAACCTCAGCGGTGTCCTTGTTGTGCTCGAGACGGATGGGCTACATGCCGGCATCGGGTTTCTACCTCACTCTTCGCTTCATCGATAGCAGCACAAACCCAACACTACACAGTACGAGCGTTTATCACTGTCATCCACACGTCTCAGGTACAAACTTAACACTTCCTAAAAGATCTTCGCCTAGAAGGGCTGTGCACAAACCCTGCATCCGCTGCCCCTACTATCATTCCCTGCGTATGCTGCTAATCTCGCTTCGATCATTCCCTGCGTATGCTACTACTTTCGCTTTCATTTGTCGTAAATTGTTGTATTTGCCCGCCATTCGCTGGCGTGTAACTGAAATTTTAGCATAAACGATCTACGTTTAATGTCAAGAGAGAGTTTCGTAAAAAGACTCCCAGAAAGAGAGTTGCAACATATTAAATGAACACTAATATTAACTGAGGTCTGCGTCTCTGCTTCGCAGAATGCGACATTAATATTAAAAGCAAACGCTGTCCCAAGGTTCTGTAAATATTACCGATTTGATCACGAACTGGCTTCTGTCTTCTTAGACAGTCATTAAGTGACGACTTAACGTCGCAGCCATGCAAAAATGACGCGCTACTTACGCACATATTTTATAGGTGCAAGAGATACATGGAAATGAGATGCAGACTGTTAACAAAGGAAATACAGAGTGTGATTTTTTAAATGTATATCGTTGCTTCAATTAAGTTCAGTTTACTATCATTTTATCTGTGCTAGCGACATTCAGTTGTCACCAGGCTTTGCCACAAGAAGCCGAAAACCGGTTCGTGATGAAATAATAATATTTACACAAAATCAGAAAAACTAAGGTGATAGATAGCTAACCAGAGAAAAATGGTTTGTACAAAAACTACAAAAGAGTTAAATACCCATGATTATCCGAAGAACAAAGTGACAGGCAATATGTTCTTACTTGAGGAAGTGAGTTGTGCCTTTCGTCCCAGGCAACAAGAATGGCGTATTGTCAGAGGGGAGTACATGTTCCGAATTTCCTGCAGACACAGTTCTGATGCGATGCGGAAAAGTGTTTCATCACAGTACGCACTTGAAATGGCGTGACGACTGGAAACGTAATCCAGTGTAGATGTAGGCTGGACAGTACGATTCTTGTTCCCAAAATGTCTTAATTGCACACAGACTCATCGTAAAAGTCCAGCGGTATAAGGGCCGAATCCAATTCGCGTCCAGCCGTATCGAAATGGTGCCAACAGTTTCACCAAGGCCTCAAGGACGTGTGTGATGGTAATCGGGAACGAAGGCCATTGACATCGAGCACAGATGACAATGACTAGCCAATAGAGGAACTGCCTCACAGCAATCGCAGATTATATGACGATGAGATCGTTCACACAGTAATTCTCTAATGGCTCCCTGACCAGGCAACTGATTTCCATCGTCGAGGAATCGATCAGGCATATTTCAGAACATTGGAAAATCTTGGTGAAGAGAAAAGGTTATGAATTAATGACTGCAGCTTGATAATATTCTCTCTCAATCGGAGAATTAATCATTCAACAGAACAACATCTGAAAATCTTCCCGTCATGTTTTTCCAATATAGAGAGCCTTGTACCAACGGCTGTACCTGTTCCGCCGACCCTTTTGGGACCACCATATGAACAAGTTCCTCGTCCTCTGGTACTACACTCAAAACGGTTCTTTCACAGTGACTTGGTCAGACGTTTGCTTACCATATCATGATGCCATCATTAGAACATCTGAGGCTTCAAAAAGAGATTCTCAAATTTCTGATCCAAACTATCGATTAGTTTCCTTTAAAACTGTGAAAACATGGAGGGGGGAGGGAGAAGTCAGTGTCGAAAACTCGGTTTGAACGTCGTACCTGAGGACAAGGTGATTCCAAAAGGCTCTAAGGGACAGGTACTGCCACACGGCTCTCTACGTTGGAATAACTTAGCGAGAAGATTTTCAGATCTAGTTCTACTGAATGATCATGATGCCAATCTCCACGAGAAAGAATATAATCAAGCTGGATTCACTAGTACATGATCAGTTCTCTTCAACCACGTTTTCCACTCTAATGAAATATGTCGGGCTCAAATTAGGATATTTAGAGAATCCCCAGCCACAATTTGAGAATCCTGGTGATTTTTGTTTTATATTGTCTTGTCCATTGTGTGTAATATGTGAAAAAATTTGGTTGATTTTACGTGCATTGTTTAAAAAAGTTATCTTGTGAGCATTTAATTACAGATAATCATTAATGTAATGATTTTGTATCATAATAACGAGTTATTTATTTTCAGTCAACAAAATACACATGTGGAACGGCACACTGGAAAAAAGACTTTAAAACGTAAAATAGATGTAATATATAAAACCAAAAGTGATAATTAATCAGGACAAAATGAACGCCTAGATATTTTAATTAGGGATGTTAAAAATACTCCGGGAGCCCATTGTGTACTTCTGCTCGCTGAATGATATCTCAGAAAACAGCTTTATTACACAGATAGATGTGACGTGAAAGCTTCTTTAATTTGTGTTATAACAAAAGTTTGAATTTTTTTCCAAAATTAATGAACGGTTGTGGGGTATTTTACAAAACTTCAAATTATTATAACTGTTGATTATAGTTTTCAAGAACATCAATTTCATTTCAACTGTTACATGAAACACGTTTTTTATATATCACTGTTCACAACACATTCCCTCTGAACCTAATATGCCAGATTACCTGTTGTGCCCCATAAGAATGATATTGGCAAAAACAAAAAAAAACTTATTGCATATTTTGACCCCTCTACATACCCGCCAAGTTTCATAACATCGTTTGTTCACTCCTGGGAATGTTGCCGTAAGTTAAAGGAATTTTATTTTAAATGAATGAGGACAAATGACGATGTCGATTATGTGTTTAATATAACTGATGATTGCAGGAAACGGTCGGTAAAGAAAGTTTGGCAGCCGCATTTCACGTGAGTAAATAACAAAAAAAAAAAAAAAAAAAAAAACCTATTTGTACACCCAGAAGCACATCATTAATCACTTCAACTGCTCGTCCTAAAACACGATTAACTACCTATGCAGTCCCTCGTAGGAAATGCCCAGCTCTATTATGTGACAGGTTTCTCTGTTAGCTAGTTCCAGGTCCACCGGCGCAATTCAGAGCTGAACGTATTATGCGCGCCAGACTGGAAACAGGTCAAGCGGAAACTGCTGCCGGCACTATGCAGAGACCTCAGCAACATCTGACGTATTTAATAAACAGTGCTGAGTTGGTCGTAACGTAGTTAACTTGACTTTAAAACATCTTCAGGAACTGAGTGTGCTTTCCTGGTTACTGGTTGTTGTTGCCGCGCACACAGACCAGTGGCCTTGAGAGCGCGGCGCGGCTGTCAGCCCGGTTTCCGGAGACTGGCCTTCTGGTCGGCCAGCAGCGGCAGCGTCAGAGCCGCCGCCCCCCGGCATTGACCAAGTGGCGTCGCAGGCCGCGGGCTCGCGCATGCGCAATGCTACCACTTTGTGCTGCCAGTCCCGGCAGCTCCCCTGTCAACACAGCGCCCTCTGACGTCACGGACGACGCTGCGCTCCCGGGGATTCCGCTTCCTTGTCCGTATCGTTCTCAATTGCTTCTTTTGTGCCGGAATGCGGGGCTGTACCTGCAATATAATTCAGTTCGCGAGAATTAGTACAGCATGCAGAAATATGACATAAGTTCGCAGTAACTACAAGCGACCTAAATCAACACACAGCCACATTTTTTATTGCGTTACGGTGATTTTTTTTAACCTAAGGTGAACATATAACACAGCTCGCAGCACTTAAATTCGAGGTTCAATCCTTACACCTCCACTGTCAGAAAATAAAAAACGCGAGAACCATTTTGTGCCCTTCATACGCTACCTGACTTAAAGTATCCAGACAGCCATTAGTGGACTTTAATAATGGCTGTGTACATCCATAAACTTTATGATGGCTTGAGCTCGGTTGCGGACACTCGACGAGGTATCTGAGTGTTTGTGGAGGAGTGACAGCCATTCTTCCTCAACAGTCGAAACAAGAGAAGTTAATGAAGTTGGACGCTGGGATCGGGGAGCAGTAGACATTGTAAATCATCCCAGCGTTGTTGCATTGGCATCAGGTCGGGACTCCGCGAGGGTCTGTGTGCCTCATGAATGTTACTTTCCACAAGCCCTTGCCTCACATACAATGTGTGCTTCATGAATGTTACTGTCCCCAAGCCCTTGCCTCACATACACTACTTTGTGACAGGGTGCATTGTAATGCTGATACAGTCTCTGAACTCTTCCGCTGCTTTACGCAGTACAGAATGTTGTAAAGTATGTTGATATCCGTCTTAAACACAATAAGAGGACCACACTCAGACCACTAAAACTGTCCCATACCGTCACACTACTTCCTCCGTACTTCACTATTGACAGTAAACAAGATGTAATGTATTGCGAATACATAGAAAGAAGGATCCTTTATTGTATGATTATATGATTGTGGAACAAACACTGGTAGCAGTTACTTCTGTAAAATATCTGGGAGTATGGGTGCGGAACGATTTGAAGTGGAATGATCATATAAAATTAATTGTTGGTAAAGCGGGTGCCAGGTTGAGATTCATTGGGAGAGTCCTTAGAAAATGTAGTCCATCAACAAAGGAGGTGGCTTACAAAACACTCGTTCGACCTATACTTGAGTATTGCTCATGAGTGTGGGATCCGTACCAGGTCGGGTTGACAGAGAAGATAGAGATGATCCAATGAAGAGTGGCGCGTTTCGTCACAGGGGTATTTGGTAAGCGTGATAGCGTTACGGAGATGTTTAGCAAACTCAAGTGGCAGACTGCAAGAGAGGCGCTCTGTATCGCGATGTAGCTTGCTGTCCAGGTTTCGAGAGGGTGCGTTTCTGGATGAGGTATCGAATATATTGCTTCCCCCTACTTATACCTCCCGAGGAGATCACTAATGTAAAATTAGAGAGATTCGAGCGCGCACGGGGGCTTTCCGGCAGTCGTTCTTCCCGCGAACCATACGCGGCTGGAACAGGAAAGGGAGGTAATGACAGTGGCACGTAAAGTGCCCTCCGCCACACACCGTTAGGTGGCTTGCTGAGTATAAATATAGATGTAGATGTAGATGACGGGTAACGTTCTTAGGCATTCACCAAACCGAAACCCTTCCATCGAATTGCCACAGGATATAACGTCATTCACCGTTGCAAATCAATCGTCTCCAGTCATCCACTGTCCAGCGACGTCGCTTTTTACATAATCTCAAGCGTCGCTCAGAAATGTGTGTTTTATGAGGAGATGTCAGCCATTGTACCTTATTCTTTTTAACTCCCTACGTACAGTTATTCTACCAGTTGGACTTCTGGTAGCACTGTGGAACTCAAGAATGATTCCTACTTCTCAGCTCATGTAATTTCTTACATCCACCCTCGTGATGTTCCAGTCAGTCATTACGTGATGTTCGCCTCGTATTGCTTTAGCTGTAGTTGTTCCTCTAAGTTTCCGGTTCGCAATCACATCACCAACAGTCGAGTTGGCAATCTTTATAATGTACCTCATGTATTCGCTACTTAGGTAACGTCGAATGACTAGATCTTGTTACAAGTCACCGAGCTCTCCTGGCCGACCTATTCTGCTGTTAGTGCTACTACAGTGTTGTGACTGACAATTCGCAATTTTTCACAGACACAACTTTTATTTATGTAAGTTTACAAGGTTGATGACTGTACGACAAAAGAAAGGGAACAATAACGATGCCAGTAAAAGTCTCGTAACTGAGCAAACAGAAGTTCACTTTTAATATTCCACAAAGGTTCGTGGTAACACACACACACACACACAAAAGCAAAGTCCAATTCAGAGACGAAGACGTAATCTTCCGCGGTCGAAGTCCACGAAGTCAGCATCCGGAGCGAGCTGCTGAATTTCAGGGCTGGTTCTAGCCCCTAAATAACTGTCTCCAGCCAATCAGGTTTTGGCGTAGTGATACTTCCTGCAGGCTGTGGCTCGAGCTCCCCTGCAGGAAGTACTACTCAGGATGTCTGCTTCCATTATCTTGTATGTAAATAGCTGGTGTTTACCATGGTGTTTTTCTTGGTACGCCTTGGACATAGACAGCCCCGTCCTCTGTGGTGTAATATGGGTTGCCGGCACTCAGGGGAAACCTTGGCTCTAGCATAACATACAGGATGTTTGGAAATTTCCGTTGCAAACTTGTAGGACTTGCAGAGAAGGCTGAGTAGATATTATTTTTAATTGTAACCCATATCCGAAAACGTAACGTTTCCATGTTGCAGCCACTGGAAAACTTGTTGGTAATGCACCACTTTTACAAGTAATAGGCGTTACCCAGTACGTCACTTGTTTTGCAGTTCCACTCATTAATAGCCAAAGAAACTGTTGGTCTATTCGTTGACGAGTTGTCTTCAACTATACGCAGTACTGACTCGTCCGTTTCTCTCGTCCTTCGTCTGCTTGGAGCATCACAGACACGCCTGCTGACGGTGAAGATACATATTCTCAAAGCCATTGCGTCATTGTGGCGGAAAGGATATGCGATGCAGTCAGGCCTTGTGGAGAACTATCATGATATAGGTGACGAGCAGCTCATCCGTTACCGTGAGCTCCACCTTTCAGAAGGATCGTGTCGGTGTATCCTGCAAACCTGTAACCGATCACGTTGCTGTAACACTCACGGACTCGTGAAGGAGGCTCGAACCTGTTCAGAAAGCTAGGACAGACGTCAAATGACATCAGAACATCCGACGTAACCACTCCCAACAATGACTATCCTGTTGCGTACCTACTTAGCAAATATGTTTTCAAACAGCTGTACTTTCCCGGACATGGGTTCCTGTTCAAAATATTAAGTACTCAGATAGCTCTGAAAGTTATAGAAGTTTGTAACGGGAATTTCCGAACACTCTGTATACTGACAACTCAGCAGTCGCCGCCTTCTTTTATACTAGAAAGGGTGTCTATTGTAATACCTAGTGGTCAGTTCCTGGCTACATAGCGGTGGCAGCGTACGTGCGATCAGATAGCGTGTTTTTGTACTTACACATGCACTCTGCTGACGTCACCGGCTCCTCACGATGTAGACATATTGATTTAGTGTATTCTTATTCATATCATAAGCGAATAAAATAATAATGTACCTGTCATAACAACAAAACAGAAATCATATCGTAGGTAATTGCAGACCAAAATTCCGCCATATCGAAAAAAAAGCACAAGGGACACCATAAAAAGGGAGCCAAGGTCTGTTCCACACTATATTCGCAAAAGGAGACTAATTTTGCTCTGCGTAACACCAGAAAGGATTCGGTTCAATGACACCTAGGTAGTCCAAACTTTCCTGTGTCATTGAGGGAGTTCTCCTCTAGGAATCAACCACTTTATAATAAGCTCGAATGTAAACCACCACGTTTGAAAACTCGTTTTTTGTGACATTACTACGTCTGTCTGAGTTTTATTAAACAAACTATTTCTTGACTTCAGTCGTGCACGTGGTTTCTGGCAACCAAATACTTTATGAGCTTCAGATGCTGTCCCTTTCGAAATTTCTCTTGACATGGGTATCGTGATGGACATGGAAGTAATTCTCATTGATTAATCCACTCGGACGTCTTCTGGTGATGGTGGATCACTAATCAAACCTTCCATTACAGAGGGACAAACGAAAGGTAAGGTTTCAATAGCAGCTGATAAGCGCTGAGCAGGAATGCTTTGCTCGTCTCTTGGTATTCATGACGGCGAAACAATAATGGGACCAGTCACCAAGATCACAAAATCCTGTGCCGTTTATATTCCCTTCACTGCCACGCTAGATCCCGGATCCAAGTTGGGTTTAAAATAAAGCCACTCTTCAAATTTTCGGGACTCGAACGGAGCTTCACTGCTTTCTTCATTACCACATCTCAGTAGGACAAGGCGTGTACCAGAACTTTAGTATTAGCACACAATATTTTGTATTCGTTGATATGGCTTACTCCGCAAGGGCTACTTTCTAAAAATTCAAATGGATCCAAGCACTATGGGACTTAACATCTAAGGTCATCAGTCCCCTAGACTTAGAACTACTTAAACCTAACTAACCTAAGGACATCACACACATCCATGTCCGAGGCAGGATTCGAACGTGCGTCCGTAGCAGCAGCGCGGTTCCAGACTGAAGCGCCTAGAACCGCTCGGTCACAACGGCCGGCTGGCTACTTTCTAGACCGATTTAATTGTAAAATGCGGGCAAGCTCCTTGCTATTTCGTGAATAAATAGCGTAATTCTCACCATAATCGCAGAGAATACTGAAAAGGAATGTGGAATCGAAAACCTTCATTGCATCTTTACTGGACATAACTTATCTCTTATTTTAGTAGACTGTCAGCGATCTCTTTTCTCCAGTCTTGCCTCGTTTTCCTTCCCTATTTCTTTTAACAAAACTCATGCCCGTGTTTCGTTTTCTCTTTTCTAAAGACCTTCCACACATTTTAACTTGGCCAGTATGAACTATGTTATAGAAAATGACGCACTACGAAAGAATTTCCGGAATGGGAGGGATATCGGTACATCTGATGTATATTTGCAGACAAGCAAATCATTACAATTTCAGAAAAACTGGATGATTTACTCGACAGAGGTTAATAAATTGGGCAAGTCAATGACGCGTTGTCTCATTAGCGCCTTGATCTCAATAAACGCTGGTCCACCTCTGGCCTACCTTTTCAGTTTGGAATTGATGGATACAGTTTGAAACGTCGCCTTAGAAAAATTTATGAATGACTGTGCTGACAAACCTCTTACATTACTTGCTTTTCAAAGAGCTGAGCAAAACTGAACGTACTGAGACATTACTCTCTTTACTTATTCTGATCAACACGAAACTGACACACAATATTTTTAGCGCAACGCAATCTGACTTTCAAAAATCCCTATAAAAGAATGGTTCTGACTAACTATAACCTATACCTTTCATGAATCACTTACCTCACAAAAATCTTCGTTACTCGAACTACTGCAACACAGCGAGCGCCAATACTGCCAGCTAAATAAAAGATTCTAACTATTGAAGGCACTAACTGCTGATAGACATAGTTAGCAAATGAAAGATTTTGATAGAGAACAAACAATGTATTTACCTTAATAGTGTTCAAAAGTCATAATATATATATGAGTTCATGACATCCAGTCTTACAAATGTACTGTCTGTGATGGACACACGTGCAGATCATGCTCTCTCAAAACTCCGCCATCTCTCTCCCCACATCCACCACTGCTGGCGGCTCACCTCCAACTGCACAACGCTACGCGCTGTTAACAGCCAACTACCCAACACGACAATAGCATATACTCCAACAATGAAAACCAGCCACAGGCTGCACACAGCACAGTCAGTGATTTTCATATAGAGCGCTACGTGGCGTTACCAACATAAAAACCTATACAGCCTACTTACTAGTTGTTGGATGTCCTCCTGAGGAATATCTTAGCAAATCCTGTCTAATTGGAGTTATAGATCGTCAGGATTCCGACGCCGTTGGAGAGACATGCCCATAATGCTCCAAGCGTTCTCAACTGGGGGGAGATCCGACGTAGGTATTTGCAAACACGAAGACAAATAGTAGAAACGCTGCTTAGTGCTTGCGGGTATTATCTTATCGAAACGTAAGCCCAGGTTGGCTTTCCATTAAGGGCAACAAAACGGAGAGTCGACTTACCGCTGCTCTGTAGGAGTGCCACGGCTGTCAACCAAATGGATCCTGCTATGAAAAGATGACACCCCAGATCATCACTTTGGCTGTCGCACCATACGGCTGGTGACAGTCGGTTAGGTATCCCACCACTGTTCAGCGCGTCTCCAGACACGTCTTCGCTGGTCATCGTGGCTCAATTCGAAGTCGGACTCATCACTGAAGACAACTCGACTTCAGTTAATGAGATTCCAGGCCGAAGACGTGTCTGGAGACACCCCGGAGAGCAGTGGGATACCAACCAGACTGTTGCTCGTAGCCGGCCGGAGTGGCCGAGCGGTTAAAGACGCTACAGTCTGGAACCGCACGACCGCTACGGTCGCAGGTTCGAATCCTGCCTCGGGCATGGATGTGTGTGATGTTCTTAGGTTAGTTAGGTTTAAGTAGTTCTAAGTTCGAGGGGACTTATGACCACAGTAGTTGAGTCCCATAGTGCTCAGAGCCATTTGAACTGTTGCTCGCCATTCGACCCGACAAACAGAAGTGGTAGTCTGGGGTGCCATTTCATTTCATAGCTCTCTTTTTTTGTATTAGTGTATGCATACACAACGACGGTGCACTAAATCACGGGTAATATTGACGATAATTCTTCATTCCCGTCCTCTTCAAGAGTATCGATGTCATGTTGCGCATACATCCTTCCGGTTTGTTTGACGCAAAACCACAACGTTCGGATCACTATCGTTTTCCTTCATTACCGTCTGTAATACTGTTATCTGCACCACATTTACATTTAAACAAACTGGATAAACTTTTTTTTATCGAGCGAGGTAGCGCAGTGGTTAGCATACTGAACTCGCATTCGGGTGGACGACGGTTCAATCCCGCGTCCAGCCATCCTGATTTAGTTTTCCTTGATTTCCCCAAATCGCTTCAGGCAAATGCCGCAATGGTTGCTTTGAAAGGGCACGGCCGACTTCCTTCCCAAATCCGATGATACTGATGACCTCGCTGTTTGGTCTCTTCCCCCAAACAACCCAACCCATTAGTTCTTTTTCCAAAATCTGATCTGACTATGTGGAATACCAGTGTCTAAAAGCACTTCTTATCCAGATGTTAGTTGTTTAACGAGTGTGTAACGGTCAAGATCACGGCTAACTTCACGGTCACGGTCTTCCCAGTAGAGAAGAGTTCAAAATGGTTCAAATGGCTCTGAGCACTATGGGACTTAACATCTATGGGCATCAGTCCCCTAGAACTTAGAACTACTTAAACCTAACTAACCTAAGGACAGCACACAACACCCAGCCATCACGAGGCAGAGAAAATCCCTGACCCCGCCGGGAATCGAACCCGGGAACCCGGGCGTGGGAAGCGAGAACGCTACCGCACGACCACGAGATACGGGCAGAGAAGAGTCGTTAGGTCTTACATGTTAGGAAGCCTTCTTTCCTCCATCCTTCACAAATGCTGTAGCCACCGATACACGTTGCTGAGATTAGTTCAGTTATACTTTCACATATAGTGGTCCCCTTATGTCCAAAACATGATATTGCAGTGTGTTAACGAATAGTAAAGATACTCGCCGGTAGTGAACTTGCTGATAGATGTCAAGTAGTCAGAAGACGAATTCTAACGAAATATGTCAGATAATAAAGAAGGTTTTCGGATTTCTTGTCAACAAGTGACAAGGCAAGGAACACGGAAATATCTTATTGCACTGACAACGCTGCGAAACCGTCATTTGCACGTATCAGATGTTTGGATAAAATTAATGGTACATAGGAGTCCGGCAGCCAAGTTCAATTTTTTTCCTACTACAGCTTTTACCCTCCATTTAAGTATTACGAGCTGTAATAATTCTGCCAAGGAAGACACCGTCGAAAGTAAGAAGTCATAATGCAGCTGGCGTAACACAAACAATATTTTCAGTAGCTACAGTAAGTAGCATTATGGAGGTTGATGCAACTTCTAGCAGTTTATCTTATTTTCCTAACCAGGATATATTTAGCCATTTTAATATGAAAAAGACAAAATGCTTTTTATTTCTTGTTCACACTCTAGTGACTAGGTCCTAAAAATTTCATAGCCTTCAACAATATCATTTCTATTAGTATGTTATTGATTTAAGATGACTGTAAGTACCTACGCTTTGGTACCACTCATACGAGCAAGCACAATCGCTTGTAAATAAAATGGCCGTTTCTAATGACACACAGACCTGTAAAAACTTACGAACTTTAGATAGTATGGTACTTGTGACACCTACACCTGGAAATGAAACCAGTTATTGAATCAGCGTCTAATATAAAAAATAAAATAAAAAGCTTAATGTATTTTGACAACGCCAATA
The DNA here is from genome assembly GCF_023864275.1 of Schistocerca cancellata. Taxonomy (NCBI): domain Eukaryota; kingdom Metazoa; phylum Arthropoda; class Insecta; order Orthoptera; family Acrididae; genus Schistocerca; species Schistocerca cancellata. The sequence continues at coordinate 318,706,181 of NC_064630.1, read as the reverse complement.
CTCGTACATACATTATCGCCTAAAGAAGCACTTACAAGTAACTGCTAATTTTTTTGTTTAAATGTCGCAAGAATAAAACCATAACACGCTGAAACTTCTTGGCATATTAGAACTGTGTGCCGGTTAGTATTTGAACCCAGAAAGGTAAAAATTCCGGATTTATGTTCCGGTCCCGCACTTTACTTTAATCTGCCATGAAGTTCCAAATTAGTACACACTCCACTGCAGAGTGAAATTCATTCTGCGTAACAAACTGTAAAGATTTCTCCAGTGTCACTACTGACACAATATATCGATTATTTTATTTTGTAAAATGAGATAACAATCTACTAAAACTGCGTAAATACGTTTGGCTAAAAAGGAAAAATAATCTGATGGTGTCTTGTTAAGGCGGAAATTCACTCGGCAAGTTAATGGCAGGGTAACTGTGGGCTCGGTTAGTAATCTTCCCCGCTTCGTGTGCGCCGGGCGACCTCCTCGTTTGCATGACACTGGCTGGGCGCCGTGGCCGCCTCTGGCATTGTGCAGTAAGCTGCGCCAAACACTCCTCGACCAAGAGCTCCGCTCCTGGGCTGTCGTCAACGAGTCTACTATGTAGGCACAGTGGCAGAAGCCGTAAACAGATACAACTACTCCGTATGGATCACGTGTTTCGATAAGTTTTATGTACACAGAGCATTGTTAGAAGAAACCAGCTTAGTAACTAACTGCAAAACCAAAATTACAATCTACACTGCTCAGCCAGATCATTATGACCACCTACGTACTATCGATATAAACCCGTCCAGGCGATAGCAACGTCACCTGGCGAGGAATGACTGCTAGTCAGACACACGCACGGCGCATTTAGTATCAGTGAGCGTGCTGTCCGTGTGTAGCATGAGGAAGACGCGCGATCTATCTGGGTTTGACCGAGGGTTGACTGTGATGGCCCGGAGACCCGGCACGAGCATTTCGCATACTGCAGAATTTGTACGGTGTTCAAAGAGTGCTGTGGTGAGTGTCTTCAACGACGAAACCACGTACTGACTTTAATGATGTCTGACGTCGTAGACTGACCAGACACGTAAAACTGGACAGGTGGCGAACTATGGTGGAACTAACATCAGACTTCAATGCGGGGCAAAGTACAAGTGTGTGTGTGTGTGTGTGTGTGTGTGTGTGTGTGTGTGTGTGTGTGTGTGAACACACAGGGCGCCTAACCGCCTAACATTCTAAAGATGGGCCTCCACAGCCGGCCTTCCTAAGCATTTGCCAGTGTTAACACCACGACATCGGCAGCTACGACTTAAACGCGAAGTGACCATCGGCACTGGACGTTGGCGCAGTGGCAGAGCGTTGCGTGGGCTACTGAATCCCGATATAATCTTCATCATGCCGATGGGAGGGCGTCGACTTCCAGGACAACAGCTCCTTGACACTTGTACCGCGTGACGGAGACAAGCTGGCGGAGGCTCAGTTATGCTCCGAGGAACATTCTCATGGTCTTCCATGGGCCCATTGGAGCACTGGTTGCAGACCACACACCCCTTTATGAATTACGTGACTTGTGTGTCCAAATGTGGTGCCAACTCTCTCCAGCGACCTACCATTGCTTCTATGCTACGACGTGTCACCTCTATCATCCGTGCCAAAGGTGGACATATCGGCTATTAGGTACGTAGTCGTAATGTCATGGCTGACCAGTGTACAAAAATCAGTCTAAAATGAACTCCGCAAATGTTTATACACGGCAGCTGACACCTTCCAGATGTAAAACTGTCATGGTTCCCGAATTAATTAGTTAAGCATGCTTTGTGATAGTTTCGTCACTTAATCCCTAACGACAAATGAATAATTGTTTGATAAAGGTTATCTTTGAACGCCCTTTTGGAGTGCTTCATACCGGGTGATCCTGCTGCCCCTTGTGCTATCGTTTTATGCAGCCGGCAATGCTACCTCTAGCCTTCAAAAACCACGCTCGAGATTTTTATATTATTTTGTTCGCTACGCGCAAACTATTAATTCTACAGCAAAAAATGAACGGGAACTTTTTTGTTGGAAATTTAATGTAGTTACATTTCGTGCCAGGATACGTTTTCACTAGAAGCCGTAGTTTTCGTGTTATTCAAGAAAAACTTACAAAAGTGACCTTCAGTCGCACCACTCCCATATTCAGGCCGCACCAGTCAGGATTTATAGTAAGTTGTGCGTGACACTGTCTCCTATTACTGTAGAAAAATTTGCAACTACACGAATAATTTCCCACATGCGACCTTTACTGGTCTTCACTGACTCGCCTTATTACGCCACGGGTTTAGCCGAGCAGTTACAAATTGTAAAACTGACGTTTGTTTAAATTTTACCTATCGATTTTGTGAATTTTAACAGCTTGAAATAAACAATTAAATCGTTGCATGCTTCAGGCCTTCTGACTACGAAACTACTGTACTTCAAGTCTGGATAAAACTGTGAATGTAATTAGTTTTAGTATAAAGTTTACAAAAGTCGTAGTTCTTTTATTACCTTCACAGGCACTTTTAAATTAATGTGTTAACGAAATACTTGTAGAGTAAAAGCCCAATCAATAGAGATAAAAAAAGGGCGAATACCAAAACAGATAGTGTAGTCAGAAATTTTTGTACAGCACGGAGTGCCACGAAAAACATAGAAATCCTGACTGGTGAGGTGTGTTTGAAGGTCACTTTTGTAGGTTTTCCTTGAATAACTCGAAAACCGTGGCATCCATGAAAACGTACTCCGCTATAAAATTTAGCTACGTGAAATTCCCTACAAAAAAGATTCCATTTAGTTTTTCTGTAGGACTAATTCTTTGAGCGTAGCGAGCGACAGAATATGAAAATCTCGCATGTAGTTTTTGGAGGCCAGATATAACATTGAGAGCTGCATAAAACGACATCGGTAGGAGCAACTGAATCATCCTTTATATTAATTTTTAGTGTTTTGTTTACAACGTCTGATAATCATGTCAATCAGAATAACGTGCTTTCTTTTTATCGGACGCTGTAGCTGAAGGAAGTATCATTCCTTGAATTATCATGGCTATACGCTTTGTCCTGGTGCTAACATACAATGTAGCACTTTTTTTCTATGTTGATTAATAACCGCATTTCGCAAAAGATGCAGTTCACCGATGCTTTTATGCAACAGATAAAAGCCTCGATCTGCCTCTTGAAGGATATTCTGCGTTTGAAGTATTTAGTCGTCTGAGTGAATCTCCTATTTTTTATACTTGATTATCCGTTAAGACAGGCGTTTATTGTTTTATGTGTCGTGTCATAAACGACAGGTAAATGTACCCCAAACCAAGCGTCTTTCATCTTCAATGCCCATACTCCGAATGCGTCATTACCACCAAATTTAGTATGGTGTCGCCCTATATAAAACGCTATCATATTTTTAAACAGTTGTCGCTCTGGCTGAAGCTACCAACCTCTGTATCTAAGGTCGCTATTGGGTTTCAGGGTTCCAGACGTCGACTCTTAAGTTGTCACTTCGCATCCCAGAGGGGAACAAATCTGGGTCACTAGAATTTCGCCCCAAGGGAAGAAGAGATGATGACAAGCAGTCCTGATAAAACTGCTTAGGGCCAATCCCCTGAGTCACTTTCCTAACTTCTCCGTCGTGTGTGATCTATAGAATCACAATATTATCACAATGGTTAGCAGAGGTACCATCATATCAAAAGAGAGAAACCTCGATCTTTAAAAAAGGCAAACGAATCCATGTGTAATTTTGCCGGAGGTCTTTCAGTTTATGAAACATTCTGGATGCACAGACTCAAAGAAAGCTATTAAGTGTTTATGGTACCAGACTTCTAAATGTAGAATAAAATAAAATTTAAGTGGCTTACATCGACTAACAGTCCTATCACAAATTGCATAAGATATTGTTACAAGCAAATGTGGACAGTGCACAATCTACCTTTGAAGAATATGTCACGTTTGACGGAGGATGAATAACACTTCGTAATTTCGCATCTGACTCCCCCATACATGATTGTTAGCAATTTTTGGTGTCTGAATAATGCTTTTTACTGAGGACTACGACATGTGCAGAGCTCACTTTATACCAATGTGTTTCATAGATGGAATAAATGTACCCTCGATAAGAGAACAATGACCTGAGTGAAAGATGACAAGCCGGCAGCTGGTGGCCGAGCGGTTCTAGGCGCTTCTGTCTGGAACCGCGCGACCGCTACGGTCGCAGGTTCAAATCTTGCCTCGGGCATGGATGTGTGTGATGTCCTAAGGTTAGTTAGGTTTAAGTAGTTCTAAGTTCTCGGGGACTGATAACCTGAGATGTTAAGTCCCTTAGTGCTCAGAGCCATCTGAAAGATGACACATGGACGATAGTATACGAGTTACAGATCCTTCTTCGATTTTAATCACAATGAGAAATCTACATAATTCTGTAAACAGCACCCACACGTGGACTACATACGGGATCCACGAAGACTCTCACGTAACTGTCAGTCGTTTTATGCAAACTTCATTGGTAAGTTTCGAATAACAATTTCCTCACAATCCAGCTCGCTTGTGGACATCAGAGAGCCCTTTCCCCCGTTTAGATATCTACTGAAGTTCGTCTGAATTTTATATAGGTTCGAAGCAGGACTTGGGCATATAGACCCAGACCAGTTAAAAACTACACGTAATCGTTCAAATACCGCTTAGTCTGCTGGAACACGTAGTAAATACTGCAAAGCCCGCAAATGGGTGTTTCATTAAATGGAAAGTAGTGCATTTTACGAGTATATGGGCACATTGGTCATTGTTTCTCGGGTTATTAGGTACCTGCCGTTAATAGGTTTTATTCAGGTGTTACGATTATTGTTACGGTATTAAAACAAACTCAGAAGATGTCCGAAATCTATTGTTTCACACATATTTCGTTTGTCTTATGGCGACTATAGAGAATCATAGAATGGATACTGACAATAATGCTTTTATATGAATCCATGGCCAGTGTCAGTTTGAACAAAATTAATTTTTGTATTAAGCTGCGCCGCTTTTAAGCAATAGACATATGCCCAAGCCGTCTTTGCAGCAGTTTAGTCGCGCAGAGGAGAGCTACAAAATTGGTCGAGACGTCGGTTTTATATTTCTTTGAATGTTCCTACACCGCCTTCAACCAAAAGGATTTAATTCATCAAGTAATACATACTTTTGTGTTGAACTGATTAAAAAATAATAACAGACCTTTGATGCTTGGGCACACATTGGTAAGGTTAGTTTATCTTGCTTACGCAACATACATTCAGATTTGCCATACTCTGTTTTTTGCTGCGAACATATCTGTCGTGAAAGTCAAATTTTTATTTTTTAATGGGCACCTACTAGTAATGTTGGACAGACAAGTGGGTCCTCCACTGTCTATAAGGGTATAATTTTTATTGTATGTGTCTCACGGATTATAAGGAAAGGCCTTCTTGTATGAGATCGATTACCATAGACATCTTTAACATCTCGGTCAAGAGGGAGCGTTTGCTCGCCCAAGGATAATGTACGTTACCTCATGCTCACATTTTTCCATTGTAGCTCACCTAGGAGCTATGACTTAGGGCAGGCAGAAGCAGAGTTGGTATCCGAAGCCACTTGTCGAGCCAGCGGCGAGGAATGGTTCGTGTATTTGACTGTGAAGATTTTCTGCAGTAAGAACTAGCAATGTATCAAGGCTTCTTACGTTTGTCAAACGTGGAACTAATCTCCACAAGCCGTAAAGGAGCATTACAGTTTCTTCTGAGTGACGAGTAACACATTTTCGCAATGGTAAGTTTAGCCCTAGAACACAAAAGAGGGGGAGGGGGTGATGGTACACTGTTACAAAACCATCGTAAATTTTATTGCTACATTTTTATTTAAAGAAATGTCATAATTTATAGTTAATGTACTAGTCACGTACAGTCGTAAGGTCTCCAATGACATGTCACATACAAAATAAGTATAAAATGTCCGGCTTCACACCCTATCCTGACAATACCACTAAAATTAGTGCCAACTGCAATCGCAAATTTTACGAAGGTTTCGTTATCTAACGTTAATAGCATAGCAATATAACTTTTTCATTTCAACATTTCAGGTCTGGAAAGCATAGCTGGAGAACATAATTAGCAGTCGTTTAACAGATATAGTTGCATGTCTATGAAATCTGATAGGCGTTGTAGGTTGTAAATGCTGTAGTACTGTATGATACTATCTATTTCTATTTTTAGCACTGTCCAAGAGTAGACTCTTTTTATACTAGGTCCTTACAGGTTAGTGAGATATAAATTTGTATTTCATGAGCTTGTCCGTTCGGCGTAAGGCATAAAGCACACGCTTCAGACATGCAACTGAGCCTAACGAGTATCGACCCCGAGCGCGCCAGATTACGGGGGCACCGGACAGCCTGAGTCTGAAAGCGCTTTCGAGGTCGATACAGGTGGATACTGGGTGAACCGTGATTTATTTTCAAAGAATATTCTTAAGAATTTATTTATTTACTAGCGATTCATCAAGAACATTAACACATTTAATCACACTATGTAAGCGTGGAAGTAGTTGCCAGGGAGTAACTGATGAAATCATAACCAAATTCCTTTTAACAAATGGGAATTTTATTCACTATAACAGTGCCTAAAAGTATTTTTTAAAAGAAACAGATTTAAAATTATAATCAGAAAGCACCCTCTAAATATCAAAGTTACAATTTATTCAGAGGCAGAAAGAAACAAGTTTTGACTGTATGAGCTTTTGGGCAGAAAACCTTGCCGCTCCCTTTTGACACGGCCGTAGTTACGACCGCTCACAACAGCCGCTGAAAGACTACACTGGTGCAAATCTGCAACACACCAGATAACTTTAAACTAAGAGTTTCCACAATTTACACACGCATACAAGCTATGCATCCTCCCCCCCCCCCCCCGCCCCCCGTAGGAGGGATGTAAATGGTACAAAACACTAACAATTAAAATATTAACCTTGCCACCGAAGGTGCAACTTGATTTTAACTTCTAAGAAAAGTCTTACGGTGAAAGGGTGGCAACTTTATATACTAAAATGATCATTTAAATAAAAGCCCATGAAATGCAATTTTATATAAAATTCTAAAAGGTTGGCCAAACAATAGTTAAGATACTCTGCAATACACAGATACCGCCGCTCAAGATCATAGGCAATAATATCAAAGTTTCCAAGATCAAAACATATTTCAGGTATTAGGCCGTTACACTCCAAACAATAAATTCGTTAACACACCAAATCCGACAAACATGACAGAGGCAGCTACTATCGTACGGTAGATTGATAGGGAGATTACTGAACAACCCGAGCCGCAGGTTGCCCTAACCCGCCCCTATTCGACAAGGGAAAAACGGACCACCCAATTTATAAACAACAACCTTCCCGCGGGTGAGCAAACGGAGAAGAATGGTGGGACGACCCAAAGCAAAACGGCTGGTGACCTCACCCAGAAAACAAGAGTAAATCAAACAACATATCACCAATCACTTAACTTCTAATAAGCTGCGATTTCTCGAGAAGACCTGGCGCAGCACCCCCAAATCGCTCTCCAGAACCGTCCGCTGCCAGCCGCTTCAACGGACGCAGGAAGGCGCGCAGATCTCCCGTCCCACGGCGTCGCAGCTCGCACCGGCCAGACTGATGTCGTGGTTTGACTCCTGTTGCTCTCGTGTCGATCGCGAAGTCACTACCCCTCGCGATACGCCGCGGCCCACTGGACTGACGTGGCGACCTCACATGCGCCGACGCTCAAGACGGACAAGTCATCTTGTGTCTCAGTGCGCGACCGACCAACTGATGGATACAACCGCCAATGACCATTGCCTGAGCAAACTCGAGCAGACTGGCGGCCTAACGCGCAGACTCAGATGCAGGAACTAAGCCCCGACCGGGCGACCACTCGCTGAGTTCTCTTACTGCCTAACAAATGCGGACGAGAGACTGACCCAGACTGACTGACTGGCGAGCTCATAGCGCCCCTTAAATGCACGTGAATAGGCAACCTTTCTCCTTTCCCACCAGAGGGAGACACCAAAGCTGCGACTGTCACAGCGGCGCCACCACCAGAAGCGGAGGGCGACTGCTTCACACTACGCGCTGCGGCGCGCTCTTCAAAACTGCAATTTTTGCCATTGGTCACTGGGTTCTTCCCGATTCTGTCGTCAGATACGAAACACACAACCACCTTAACATCCTAATGTGCAGAGAAGTCTAACGGGCACCCAAATGAAAACGTACTATATAACGTGCGTGGTATGGACGTTGCTACGGCATTCCCTCTCTTGGGAATCAGGAGGGAACAACGTGTTCACCGTTTGTGCCACCTGTCTGTTAGATGAGCTCGATGTGAGGTCAGGGAGTCGTGTGTGCCTCCGACTTCACTATGGAGGACGAGACAGAATAACTGAGACGTGTAGTGCGGTTCTTTACTGACGAAGGAGTGTCAGGAAGGGAAATTTGTGCCGAATGTCTGATGTGTATGGCGAGCACCCTATGTCGCGTCGAATAAAAGATAGCTAGAAGGTTTGTTGTCATTGAAAGACAACAGCCGGTCCGGACAGGATCATTGTGTCATCAACCATTCTGTCATTGCTGCCGTGGATACTGCCGTGGATACTGCTGTCAGAAATGACAATGGACGATGGAAGACATTCGGTTCATGTTGGTCATCAGTCACGGTAACGCTCACGTCATCATTCCGGAAAACCTGTGCGCTGTGGCTTTCCTACAGCCTGAAGGACGAGGAGAATGGTTCAAATGGCTCTGAGCACTATGCGACTTAACTTCTGAGGTTATCAGTCGCCTAGAACTCAGAGCTAATTAAACCTAACTAACCTAAGGACATCACACACATCCATGCCCGAGGCAGGATTCGAGCCTGCGGCCGTAGCGGTCACGCGGTTCCAGACTGAAGCGCCTTTAACCGCACGGCCACACCGGCCGGCTGGAGGAGGAGAAGGTGAACAAAATTTAGACATAGCTGCAGCATCTGGAACAACATAACGACGAAAAATATCGTTTCCTGTCCCATAATGTTGCGATAGTGTCAGTATTTTGAGCCCGAGAGCAAGCGTAAGAGGCAACAGTAGAAACACATGGGTTCATCCCAACCCAAAAAGTCCAAAGTCATATACACCAGCCCCGGGCAAGTAATGATCGCCTTTTCCTTTCACTACAGGCACCCGCTGCTCATTGACTTTCCGGAACACGGCTCCACAATTAACTCCCCGTGGAACGTGGACACTTCGCAAAAACTAAAGCGCCCTATCAAGTGCAAACGCCCAGGAATGTTTACGGACGGCATCATTCTCTTGCTGAATAATGCCTGCCCACATGTTGCCAAGAATGTTTTGAGTACACGGCAGAAGTTTCGCTGGGAATCCCTTATACACGCTCCATAGAGTCTTGATCTTCCCCTTCAAAAATTTTGAAGCCCTGAAGAAAAACATTCGTGACCGTCGATTTGCTTCAGACGCCGAGGTGCACGCCTGGATTAGTAATAATCTTCTAACATCCGTACGTGACCTACCTAGATCAGTTGCCTTAGATATATCGGTGGCCTCTTGGCGGTTAGAACCGAATCTATTTTTAACTACAAATTATTGGTTAGGGACAATTTCAAGCGTAGTGCGTCACCGAAATCTGAAGTTTCCGGCACACAGATACACGTTTCACCATGTTGATCTACAGGACATCAGGTATGTCGAAAACATTGGAAGTATTGATAAAGACAAGTATAAAAGCAGACTTCCAGCATTATTGGCAGAGAAACATACGTCAGGAGATGTCTGATCCAGTTGCGTCAGTCCTCTGTTACGTTTCATTCCGAAGGAAAATATTTCCCTTATTTCTGGGTTTTCTCCTGTTATTAATATCCTCCTCGGTAAGCGAGGTCGCTAACGCACGCCCGTGCGGTAGCTCTCGACTTGGAAGTAAACCGATTCGAATCCTGTTGGTGGATGAAATTTTCACTGCCATTATTTTGCAGGCCGGGAGATGTGGTGGCGTGAAGTTTCTCATCACCAGTCTCTGCGCCAGTGTCTCGCTTTAAATTCAAAACCGCTCCGCATTGTCTCGTGAAGTGAGGCCACGCCACGCAACGCTGCTGGTGGTGATCCGTCCGCCGGATGGTGACGTTAGACTCGGCGGCCCCCTTCGTGCTTTTCGAGAAGGATAGGCTATGTGCCAGCACCGAGATTCACCCTCTCCCTTCCTTTCATCCATAATAAAGCACATCTATCGCTACACTGTGCCAGCACTCATGACAATCATTCACATGACACAGGCGCACACTTCACATATCACAACAGGCAAGAGGAAGGTAACGGAAAACGATCTCCACTAATACCTTGCCATAAGAATTCCTGCATCTGCTCCTCACATTCTCATTCCCGAGTATGCGAGTATTCTTCTTCTTCTTCTGTTATTAACAGAATATCAAAAATTTCAAATGAGTTTCAGCAAATACACTACTGGCCATTAAAATTCCTACACCAAGAAGAAATTCAGATGATAAACGGGTGTTCTTGGTCAGATACGTTATACTAGAACTGACATGTGATTACATTTTCAGCCAATCTGGGTGCATAGATCCTGAGAAATCAGTACCCAGAACAACCACCTCTGGCCATAATAACGGCCTTGATATGCCTGGCCATTGAGTCAAACAGAGCTTGGATGGCGTGTACAGGTACAGCTGCCCATGCAGCTTCAACACGATACCACGGTTCATCAAGAGTCGTGACTGGCGTATTGTGACGAGCCAGTTGCTCGGCCACCGTCAATACAAATAAGAGGTGACCGAGACGTGTAACCAATGGCATCCAGTATCATTACGCCAGCTGATACGCCAGTATGGCAATGACGAATGCACGCTTCCAATGTGCGTTCACCGCGATGTCGCCAAACACGGATGCGGCCATTATGATGCTGTAAACAGAAACTGGATTCATCCGAAAAAATGACGTTCTGCCATTCGTGCACCCAGGTTCGTCGTTGAGTACACCATCGCAGGTGCTCCTGTCTGAGATGCAGCGTCAACGGTAACCGCAGCCATGGTCTCCGAGCTGATAGTCCCTGCTGCTGCAAACGTCGTCGACCTGTTCGTGCAAATGTTTGTTGTCTTACAAACGCCCCCATTTGTTGATTCAGGGATCGAGACGTGGCTGCACGATCCGTTACAGCCATGCGGATAAGATGCCTGTCATCTCGACTGCTAGTGATAAGAGGCCGTTGGGATCCAACACGGCGTTCGGTATTACCCTCCTGAACCCACCGGTTCCATATTCTGCTAACAGTCATTGGATCTCGACCAACGCGAGCAGCAATGTCGCGATGCGATAAACCGCAATCGTGATAGGCTACAATCCGACCTTTATCAAAGTCGAAAATGTGATGGTACGCATTTCTCCTCCTTACACGAGGCATCACAACAACGTTTCACCAGGCAACGCCGGTCAACTGCTGTTTGTGTATGAGAAATCGGTTGGAAACTTCCCTCATGTCAACACGTTGTAGGTGTCGCCACCGGTGCCAACCTTGTGTGAATGCTCAGAAAAGCTGATCATTTGCATATCACAGCATCTTCTTCCTGCCGCGTCTGCAGCACGTCATCTTCGTGGTGTAGCAATTTTAATGGCCCGTAATGTAATTACGTTCTGGACAGAGAGAGTAAGCAGGCAGGGTAACAATCCAGCAGCGTCTGTTAGGATTTGGATCATTTAATGGTATCCTTGTGCTAGGGGAGAGAGCAGTGAGACGTAGCAGACGTAATTTTTATGACGTTATAGCAAAATACTTAAAGCATTAAATCTCTCAACACCTAAAAGAAGTAAATAATGTCCAAAGATTTTCAATGTAAAAAAAGAAGCGGTAACTCAGTTTGTGATCTTTATGCACAAACACATCTAAATCTCAATGTAACCGTGATTAACTAGTCAATAGATCCGATCTAAAATTAACACAAGGAAAAATCAAATAAATGAACAGCAATGGACGGAAAATTAGAACATAGATGACAGAAGAACCATCAGAAATGTTTCACCTCTAACATCGTCACTGTCGATACGGCCTTTGGCATAGCCTTCTTTTCCGGTATTATTTTACAATGATTAAAAGCGTGGTGATACTTTTATTATAGACAGTGCTCGCTGTTACTGTCAAACGCATTTTTTCGAATTTCTTCCTCTCCCTGCACTTCAGTATTATCAAAGAAAGTGAATTTCGGACAAAATTCTAGTGGTTGAAATAAGGTACATGTAAATGCAAGATATAGCTAGTGACCAAGAGAACGGACTCACAGTACCCAATTCTTTTTATGTGCTCGAGTCAGAAGCGGACACATATAATTCTATAAATTTACGATACCATATAAGAAAATGGAAGTAGTTTATACATACACACACATACGAAATTAAAACCAGCCTTTGCCCACAAACGAGCAGCAGCTACAGCATTGTCATATGTTCTGAGCAATTCCTCCTTGTCCCAACAATCAGGACAACACTGACACATATGTTCCGTTTTCTGTACTTCTCCACATTTGCGCAATCTTGTTCCTTGTAAGTATGACGATTTCATTAGGTTGTCCTTAGATTTGCCGGAGCCCGTTCGTAACACGTTCAGTAATCTCAGTCTGGCCCAGTCCAATTGGTATTTGGCTGGTGAGCATCCTGTTGGCTTTACCCCTGCTTGGTTCACATATTTTGGGTGCCAACAGTTTCCCAGTCTTAGTTGCCCTATGTATTTAGTGCAGAGTTTGACTGTAAAAATCTCTTCCTAGACTTCAGCCTAGGTCTGGTGGAGTATGTCTTTGCAGTGGATATAATTCATTTTCTTCGACTTCCTTTCTTTCGGCATTTGCCGCTACTTCCCTTCATATTTCAGGAGGAGCTACGCCTGTCCTGACACGGAGGACAGTTCATCAGTAGGAGTTGATTTCAAACATCCAGTAATTAGCCTTGCAGTTTCTCTAGCAGCTACCTCATACGCGTGGGCTGATTTATACTACACGGGACCAGCATTTTAACCAGCCGAAAAAAGAGTGCCGTAGCAGAACCACCACCTGAGAGACGGCGTCTCAATTATTACCAACAAGTTACCAGATGATGATGTTTCGGGATGACGTGTTTGGCATTAACGCAACGCCGCGGGTGTGTGAGTGATCTGTCTAAGGTAACTCCAAGGTATCTCAGTGTAGAACGATGTCTTCCCAAATCGCAAAGAGTTTTCTTCATACCCAATTCGTAGGCGTATGGTTCCTGTAATGACTGTGTCTTCCATGGAATTCAACATAGAATCCTCGGTTGTGCAGTAAGGTGGCAGTTACTCTAGTGAAACCGTAGTCCTGGTTCAGAGCGTAGATCTTGAGAAGCATTTTGCAGTGACGGACTGTATCGTAAGCGGTTGGAGGGACGATATATACCATTCCAGTTACCGTACTACGTTATTCGAGTGGGTAACACGGTTTCTTTGCGGTCTGAAACCGGTCTGGTTCAACTATAATTAAGGTATCAGTCTGAGATGACACAGTCATCAAAATATTTTATAAAGGTAGCAATTCAAGGAATAGTTGCGGCCGATTACACGATTAGTGGTGAAAATTTGGGGCATTTCACATGGAATAAGTACACTGATCTGCAAAACGTAAGGACAAATTAGACAAAGTAACATATTAACTACCCGATGGAAAGTGCAGAAGTTTGGCCAGAGGACTCCCAGTCGTGCACAGAAAACTCGACTTCGAATGGCGTGATGTCAGGGTGGCCACAAGACGGGGCAGTTGAAGGAACGGAAAAAGGTAGCGCGTGTCACACACCGATCAGTTACGACCCACTGTGGTGGAGTCGTTCATTATGACATGACACGAAGACATTTGAATGAGTTCACACTTGAAACAAGCATCGGGAAACTGGAATACAGATGAAGTGTGGCAATTGTAGCCCCGGACTATGGTATGGCTCACAGCACCATTGCACATCAATGGGTAACTTTCCAAACCACAAGCACTCCTGTCCAAACAAGAGGCGGCGATCGACCGCGCTCAACTACAGCGGCAAATCACAACTACATTGTGCAGTAGGTAACAAGGGACCGAGGTTGGAGAACGGGTGCAATTGCAACCACTTTCAACATAACTGCACCGCATCCAATCTCAGGTTCCATACTGGCTCGGCGATTGCGTGTGGCGGGTCCCTTTGCCCGACCAGTACGTGTTATTCCGTTGACATCGGCTTCACCGTTTGTGATGGTGCCAAGACCGTAGGGAGTAGACCAACAAGTACTGAGATGCGTGCTCTTCTCTGATGAAAGCAGATTCGTATTGATTTTGCGTGTGCGATCATATGACGAGATGTGGGAACGCTTCGTACATTCAGGAATATTTGGTGGACCAGGTGTTATGGTGTGGGGCATTGAACTTCAACTCTTTGAAACAGTACACTTGCCGGCAACATTATTGTCACACTGTTCTAGTTTCCAATGTGCGTCTTTTCAGAGTTGCATCTGACCCTACATTCATTTTTATGGATGATAATGCCCTATTGTACCGAACAGACAGGTGGATGAGCTCTTGGAACGAGAAGATATTCGGCAAATGGACTACTCGCCCATTCGCCCGACTTAAATCCCATCGAGAAAGTGTGGGATGCGTTGGGTGGACATACCACAGCATGTCCACGGGCCAGCTACCATCCAGCAATAGTCAATAACACTGGCGGAGGAATGGAACACCCAACAAGAAGAACTCGTTTTCATCCTCGGGGCTAGCATGTGAGGACGTTGGAGAGTGTGCACTGCCGTTCGTGGTGATTACACACCCTATTAAGAACCATATGCCTCCTTCAGTAGTGTGGAGGGGACTAGCATAATTCGTTCAAAATGGTTCAAATGGCTCTGAGCACTATGGGACTTAACATCTGAGGTCACCAGTCCCCTAGAACTTAGAACTACTTAAACCTAACTAACCTAAGGACATCACACACATCCATGCCCGAGGCAGGATTCGAACCTGCGACCGTAGCACTCGCGCGGTTCCCGACTGAAGCGCCTAGAACCGCTCGGCCACCGCGGCCGGCTACACCAGTGTATTTAGGGGTAATATTGATAAGTGATACAAAATGGTAAAAACACGTAAAACAGTATTAAGGAAGACAAATGAAAGTGTTATATTTTTGAAAGGATTCTCGGTAAATGGAGTTCATCCTGAAGGGGAATCGCTTTCAAGGCAATAGCGCGACGAATTAGAGAATTAGCGTCTGCCTTATCAGGCAGGCGTGATAAAAGACGTCGAACAAAGTAATATGACGTAGCCCTCACGAGGTGCTATTGGGTAAATTTAGAGAACACATATTGAAGAAGGGCTGGCAACGCTTCTGGCACTACCAACGTACATCTGGCGTAAGGATACTGAGACAGGAGAGAATGGGGCGTGTAGGGTGGGAGTAGGGTGCTTAGGGAGACACGTTGATGGTCGTTTTTCTCTCGCTCAGGCACCAAAAGGAGTAGGACTTACGATCCTCAATACTGATTCGACGTAGCCTCTGTTCTTTACTTAAGAGTATTATTTCGAGTATATATGTTGATGTAGATATGGAATTTTCTATCCTTGAACTCCACAATTCATTATACGGTAAGCGAAAATGATACATTATTCTTGTGCAGTAAGGACAGGTATGGAAAATTAAAAATTGGCACATTTATCAGATTAATAAAAATGAAAATTATGATGATCAGTCATGTGCAGTTGATGTAAATTGTGGGTTTCAAACGCATATCCATAGGTATTATAAAATTGTGTGTGTGTGTGTGTGTGTGTGTGTGTGTGTGTGTGTGTGTGTGTGTGTGTGTGTGTGTGTCTGCGTGCATGTTCCACATCTCTTCCTAAACCACAGACCCTATTTCAAACAAACTGGACACACACATCCCTTACAGTAAAACAGTCGCTGTGTGGTAAGAACCACGTACTTACCATAGTTCAGATACGGTGTCAAACACGGAGATGCGTGAAAAAAATGCCGCATCATGCATGAAGGTTTAATAAATTTGTTCTTCAGTACTGAGACGTTCCAGCAGTCGAGCCAACTAAAGGAAATACGTGACACCTGGCAGTGCTTTTGACAGCTTTCAACTACGAAGCGCAAACGGCTGCAAGCGAAAACTTTCTCTGTCCACAGAGCTATGAAGAGGCGTTACAGTGGAGACATTTGCAAAATCGCGTTGCGCGTTGTAGACAAGTGAAGCAGCTGCGCCCAGCGTACAGAAACTATTTGGGATATCAAACACAGTTAATTTTTTGTTTCCGTTTCTAATAGAAAACTGGCAAAATGAATACCCGAGCAATGCCAGGTGTGTAAGGTAGTATACTATAAAAATGGATGCACGTTTGTATGCTTGTTGTTCCACACCTCCTCCTAAAATACTTGGTATGTATCTCGATAATTGTTTGGACTCGCTGTGATAGTAAGAACCGCCTACCTATCAGAAGTCTGGGGACGGGGGTGAAAAATAAGTGTAGCACACGACGCACGAATACCCATATTATTCATCCATTATTTGAGAATGAGTGCACTTAGTGATATGCAACATAGTTTAAACATTGTTTTAAACCTTTACAAAATTTTTCTCGCTGACAACCCCGCATGAAAAGATGAAAGGAAAAATGTTCTTCGCTTGCTACATTTTCGCTGCTCACGCAGAAAAACTGCCGCGTGAGTCAGCTGCGTCTCGTGGCGGATCCACGCTTGCTGGGTCATTTTTGTTTTTATTACCGCAGAGGCCGCGTCAGGGCTACGGAGTAACTCTCACTGGTGACGTCTGCCTGCCAGAAGACAATGGCAGACGGCTTGCAGAACGAGTCTGGCGGGGCGCGAAGCGGCAGCCGGCCTGCAGGAGCTTCCTGGGAGTGGCCGGCGTGTGGCCGGTGTGCGGCGCAGCGGTCGCCACCGTCCCCAGAGGACCGTAAAGCAGCGCGACCTCCAGGCAGAGCCGGGCCGCTGCGAGCTGCCGTCCTGCAAAACGAAACTTCTTCCTGTTACCTACAAGTCATACGAAACAAGATGCCAGACACCGGCTCCACGCAGCTGCCATTAATCTTGCAACACCGGAACACCTTGAACGCGGCATGCAAAAAACTTCATACTTGCATGACATGAACTACGTGCGGAGACGTGAAAATGAGTGTATATAAAGAGATGGGTGCATGAACCGTGCAGCTTCCACTATCACACCTTAACCCGTTGGCATCCGAACGTTGAGCGTGACGAGTTCTAACGTCACAGTGTGGAATAGCGCAATGGGAAGCATTTCTGAACATGCAGAGCAATATTTAGCGTGTCATATATTCTGAAAGTGTGACTGGACGTTGACCAATGAGATGGCAGAACGCCACCTACGCCACATGCACTACATCTCCCTTCGATGCAGATTTGTGATGCGCCATATTGGTCTCCAGTTGAGCCCCGTATGTATGTATGCAGTTACCAAGCAGAGCAAACTGGGGGCTCTCAAGAAACCGCCTTTAATTTTATGATTCTTTATAATAAAATGACAAGAAAAGTCGTATTCGTGGTAAAATAATTACTGTAACTTGCATATTATGAGAGTAGGATATTTGAAATCAACAGCATGTTGAGGCTCCATTAAAAACGCATTGTTCTTGATTCAATTTGTTATAATTAAATTTCAGTTGGTAATGTAGCGACAATTAAGGCTTTCAGGACATGGTAACAAGATATAAATGGTCCGTCAACCCTTGTGATCGTAGTTAGTGGTAGTGCAATGAGTTATGTTACAAATACTTAGCGGAACTTTGACGTGTTAGTGGTTCGCATACCACTAAGCCCAAAAATTTTTTCTTCTAACTTTCGCTTTTTCAATGGAGTCTGATACTTCCTTATTATTTTAAGTGTACACTATAATATTCGGCGTTATGTAACTGTAAGAGCGCTCTTTTTAAAGGGTGAATTTGTTCGGATGGCTTAATCTACATAGCACTTTGCACTAGTTGCATATTTTGCCTTTTTTTCTATTAAGTTTTGTAATTCACATGTAGAGATTCTGCTACTGAGTAGGAACAGTGATGAAGTAATAATGACCTTCGGATTTTACTACAAAGTGAGAACGATGAAATGATTTTTATCTTATGAGGACAACTATTGTAAATTTGTATTGCACTATCTGGAATGGAAACTTTATAAGCCGAGGTCCTTACTGACTGCACGTGGTACTTCCCATTTTGCCTTACAATATTTCATGGATATTGAAGATTTTATTTGTGCATGCGACAGACAGAACAATCTGACTAGCATACGGACAAGCCAGAAACGTACGTTTCTATGTAGCTAATATGGGAATTTTATTTCCATCTACATCTACGTGACTACTCTGCTATTCACAATAGTGCCTGGAAGAGGGTTCAATGAACCACTTTCATGCTGTCTCTCTACCGTTCCACTCTCGAACGGCACCCGGGAAAAACGAGAATGCTTTCGCAATGGGAGTAGAAAACTAGTGATTTAAATTCCATGTGAAGATCCCGTCGCAACGAAAAACGCCTTTGTTTTCATGATTGCCACTCCAATTCACGTACCGAGCGAGGTGGCGCAGTGGTTAGCACACTGGACTCGCATTCGGGAGGACGACCGTTCAATCCCATCTCCAGCCATCCTGATTTAGGTTTTCCGTGATTTCCCTAAATCGTTTCAGGCAAAATGCCGGGATGGTTCCTTTGAAAAGGCACGGCCGATTTCCTTCCCAATCCTTCCCTAACCCGAGCTTGCGCTCAGTCTCTAATGACCTCGTTGTCGACGGGCCGTTAAACACTAACCACCACCATCCAGTTCACGTATCATGTATGTGACACTATCTCCCCTATTTCGCGATAATACAAAACGAGCTGCCCTTCTTTGTCCATTTCGTGAAGTGTAATTTGCGAGCCAGATGCAGCCGACAACTGCCGCTGAAGAGTATTGCGATCGCGTCCGCCACGTTGGGGCCCACGTACCGTATCCACGAGTCGCGTCGTTTCTGAGAGTTCAGCAGCACGCTGAACTCGCCACGTGCGACGCTGACGCTCGACAGCGTGGTCTGTGTGCCGAGGCTTTAGAGGAAGATCTTGCCGAGAACACGAGGTAATACTGATCCTACGTTAAGTCACTGCGCTGTCTCCAGTCGCTCGTCGGTCAGTCTAGCGCGCCTATAGGAGAGAGAAAAACGAGAACTAAAGATTTAAATATTGCGTTTAAGAAATAATTCAAATAGGAGCGTCGTTCAAACGTATCATCGTTCCATCATCGCACAGAATTCCGTGTGGAAGACATACAAATAGGCATCCCTCCCGTTGAGAAGCAACTGAAGAAGTATGACACCATATCCGCATGGAATCCCAGTACGGTTTTCCACAGAATACTCTTCGGCTGTGGCCCCTTACTTATCATGCATTCATCGGGAATCTCTTGTCCAGTGCACTCCCAAGAGCAAAAGTACAGGTGACTGGCGTATAAAGGGTGAATATTAATAAAACAGACAAACTTCAAGAATGGATTACTGACTGGAAAAGGAGCAAGAAAGGTCCTACGGATATATGTCCGGAAATGGATGGTGTACGTGCAACGACAACAAATGGCTCTGAGCACTATGGGACTTAACTTACGAGGTCATCAGTCGCCTAGAACTTAGAACTACTTAAACCTAACTAACCTAAGGACATCACACACATCCATGCCCGAGGCAGGATTCGAACCTGCGACCGTAGCGGTCGCGCGGTTCCAGACTGTAGCGCCTAGAACCGCTCGGCCACTCCGGCCGGCGCAACGACAACACAGTACAGTGCTGCATCGCATCCACGGCGCAACAGATGTTCAAAGTGATGTTCATGGGATGCAATGCAAGCGTTTGCACGTTGCATCATGGATTACCGCACTCTTTCGCATGTTTTGACCTCTCTCCGAATAGCGTCACAGGTGTCGTGAACATGCTGCTGAAGGGACTGCACATCAGGAAGCAATTCAGCATATATGATGCTTTTCGGATGCCATCAGAGGTAAAAATCCAGGTGATTTAAATACGGTGATCTAGCATGCCATGCTACAGGGCCATCCGTCTTATCAAACGTCCGGGGAATATGATATTGAGGTGTCGGCGATCTGTCATAGGGAAGTTGTGGTGGTGCTTCATCATCCAGAAACCACATAACGTGTCGTATTGCCAAAGGCACGTTCTCATGCAGGCCAGGCACGGTATCCCGGAGAAAGTCCAAGTACGTTCCTCCGCTGAGACATTGTGGAATTATAACCGGTACAAGTATGTCGTCGCCAGGAGTCCCTACTCACACTTTGATGCTGAATCGGTGGTGATGGGACGCCTCAAACATTTCCCCGAGGATTGTGTGTAGCCCACAGATTACGATTACGCAGATTGATGATGCCAGTTATGGTAAAGTCTGCTTCGTCGGTAAAGAGGACTGATGACAGAAATCCCGTAATTGTGACTTTCTGGCGCAAAAACCATCGACAAAATCCTTCCCATAGAAGGAAATCCATTGCTTATAATCCTTACACACTTTGCAGGCGATAGGTTCAAATGGTTCAAATGGCTCTGAGCACTATGGGACTTAACTGCTACGGTCATCAGTCCCCTAGAACTTAGAACTACTTAAACCTAACTAACCTAAGGACAGCACACAACACCCAGCAGGTGATAGGGACAGTAGCGGTTGTCATACAGGACAAACATGATCCTACTTTGCCTTATACCATGTTGTCTGACCACTTGTCTTGAGCTTGTACTAGCATTCGTCTCAATATCCTGTAGAACCTGGTCTTAAAATTTGTTGTGCGCACAGTTCGCAGTCTCCCTTCATGTCCGTCTGTCTGGAAAGACCAATAATCACACAATCGCCCAAAAAGGGCTTGCAATGTGGTGCCTGTGGGTACTCGTTTTGGTATAGCCTTGGAGCCCCTTGGCCGTTTCCATCTGCTTGGCCGTACTCAAACACTATTTCGGCTTGTTTCCGACATGAATAGCGAACCATTCTGCAGCTTACACTACGCTGCGTCAATTATACAGCCTGCAACATAGGGCACAGACATCACGCGTCATCAGCATCTACTGTGGCAACGATGCATTTCCAGACACATGTTCATAGGATTTTTTTCCCTCCAGTTCCAGTCGGCAATCTGTCCCTCAGTTTGCCGATTATATTAATGTTCACCCTGTACAAGAAGAGTAAAAGAACAGACCACAGAATTGTTAAACTTATTATAAAATTCGAATATAATAAACTTCCTTGAGACCGGAAAGCTTCTGTCCACAAACCAGCAACGATTTCGAAAGCATCGTTCACTTGAAACTCAGCTTGTCCTTTTCTCACAGAATATCCAGCGAACCGTGGATGGGAGGGTAAAACTGGTTTCCATGCTCCTACGTTTCCGGAAGGCATTTGACCCGCTACCAAACGGCAGGCTGTTAACAACGATCCGAGTATACGGAACGAGTTCCCATATTTACGAGTGTCTTGAAGACTCCCAAAGTAACAGCACCCAGTACGTTGTCCTGGACGGCAAGTTTTCATGAGAGATAAGGATTTCGTCAGCAGTGCTGCAAGAAAGTGTCCGCTCTTCTTGCTCTATATACATAAATCACCTGACGGATAGGAGGAGCAGCAATATGCGACCGTTTTTTTGATGACGCTGTAGTATAACCGAAAGTTTCATTGTTGAGAACTGTGCGAAGAATTTATGTTAATAATTCAAGAACAGTCTTAATCGCATTTACTGTTATTATTATACCGCCAACTGGTTTCAACCCGATGTAGGGGTCATCTTCTGGGCATTTACACCATTGATCGACTGCTGGTGGTGTCACTCCTGTCTACATGACGGCTGGAAACTATCCAGCAGTCTACCAATGGTGTAAACGTCCAGAAAAGGACCCCTACGTTGGGTTGAAACCGGTTGGAGGTATAATAATAATAATAATAAATGCCATTAAGACTGTTCTTGAATTATTGATTAATCATACTAATCGCTGCTTCTCTCCACAGCCATGTTGTCCAAAAAGAACTTATATTAGGTGTATTTTATGACACCTAGCTTTAAATGAAGAAAAATGTAATTTAATGAAGATGAATAGGAAAAACAACCCTGTAATGTTCAAAAACGCTGTTAGTGGTATGCTGCTTGACATAGTCACGTTGATTAAGTATCTAAGTTTAAAGTTGCAAAGCACAAAAGAACAGTAGCACCGGAAGCAACAGTCGGCCGTGGTTTATAGGCAGAATTTTGGGGAATTGTAGCATGAGTGTTTGCGATCCACACCACGTCGAATTAAAGGAACACATCGAAGTAATTCAGAGGCGTTCTGTTAAGATTTCTTACAGGTAGGTCCGATCAACATGCAAGAGTTACTCAGATGCTTCGTGAACTCAGATGGGAATCCATGGCGAGAAAAAAACGTGGTTTTCGCGAAACACTATCGATGAAATTTAGGCAACCGGCATTCGTGCTTGACTACAAAACGTTTCTACAGCCACTAACATACTGTCGTGTTCAAAAGTATCCGAACGACCTGAATTGCATTCCGCCTGATTTGCAAGCAGCCGTCGTAACGTACCTTTCTTGCAGATCTTCTAAGCTCTTTTAGGACAGTCCTCTGAATACACATTGGTTACCACAAGTGAACACTCCAGAACACTACTCTATATGGCCTTAAGTCCAGATGCAAATTAATACCATGAAACTGCAAATATTGTCCGCAGCTCGTGGTCGTGCGGTAGCGTTCTCGCTTCCCGCGCCCGGGTTCCCGGGTTCGATTCCCGGCGGGGTCAGGGATTTTCTCTGCCTCGTGATGACTGGGTGTTGTGTGATGTCCTTAGGTTAATTAGGTTTAAGTAGTTCTAAGCTCTAGGGGACTGATGACCATAGATGTTAAGTCCCATAGTGCTCAGAGCCAAACTGCAAATATCAGAAAACACCTAATTGCAGATCAGACTTAATGCTTGGAAACTCAAATTTATTAAAATGAGTTACACTCCTAAAATACAGGAGACAACTAATACAGGAGCCAACTAGTAACCGTAACTATATCACATAAATCATTCTGAATACTTACTAAAAACTATTTATTTTTCGAGTAGTAAATTCTGCGAGATTATGCGGTCTCCCAAATTTATATGATAATTCGAAGTATACTTGCTCTGTAAAAGGTTTTACAGTTACCTATCAATCGTCGCCGCTTGGCGAGTGGTTCTGATTAAACTGATCAGTGAACTAACCAGTTAGAAAAACCGCGATTAGCTGCTTCAAGTGTTCTATGGAAGCCTCATCCTCAACAGATAATCACTGACTTATGATGACCCGTGGATCTATGCATAGTTTAGAAGTCATCTATTGTCCTTGTCATACGGCATATATGACATTAAAAATCTACGATATTCACGAGCAACTTGATGTTCATGTGTTTCTGTTTCAAAAGACGTGACAAACTGTCTTGTAGTGGATATGGATTCAGACGCATCAACTATAGACTCTGCTAACCAACCTCACAGAGACACGAGCAAACTGACTGTCATTGCTGACTAGGCGTAAAAGGAGGCGATATACTTAAGGTTGGCCAATATCAGTTAGCAAATCTGAACGTGAAATAATATGACGAAAATTGTTGTACTGGATCGGGACTCGTATCCGGCAACCACTAACCACCAAAGATGTTACATATGGCTTCATTGAGAAGCATTGTGTTTCACGGGAATTCGAATCCAGTACCTAAACGTCTTGTTAAGTAAGCACAATAAAATGTAATGCATCGATTATTTTTCAGCTGTAAAGAAATGTTTGAACCTGGAATAGTGAGATGAGTGCACAATTTCTGTCCTTCCGAAATTCGCACCGGGCTCCTATCACCGGTGTTCTCTAGTCACAAACGTTTGTTAAAATTAGATTTCTCTTACCAGAAGAGAGATACGCAAGTTTGAACTAGAACTGATGTAATGGAGAGTTCAGTACTAACACGTACTCGAAACTCACATATATTGTCGTTGATTACACACAAAAATACGTTAACTATAGAATACTTTTTATCCAATAGGAGTAGCTTGCTTGAACCTGAAAACATGTGATGAAAATTTCTCGGTCTTACAGGAAGTGGAAGTTAAAAAACAAAATTATTTTTGGCAAACAGTTATGCTAGAGCTTGAAAATACAGGATGAAAATTTATGTTCCGACCAGGATTCGAACCCAGACTCGCGCCTTACGTGGAGACGTTGATGAATTTGGAATCTTTAGCAAAAAACGAACTGATATAACTATACTGTCACGAAGGGATCAAATCCCGTGAAATGGAAAATTGACTTTCGAATCTTAGTCCAACACAAATATTTTTAACATACCAAGTTCAAATAAAAGGTGATAGACCTCTCTACCACATGACTTTCGCCTCTGTCATGGCCTAACCTCCACTTCAGTCCTTAGTGAAGGGACATCGCAATTAATGTTTATCTGGAACCATGGTACAATCCTACGTTCTTCGCTTGTCGTTACCAGAGGGTCTGTTTGGCCTATTAAAAACAGCCACATGAAGTGTAAACCGAACCTAGACTTGGCGCATGCAAACCTAGAATCAATCCACCACTCCAAGGAACTTCGAGAACTTCATCTCTTCAAGGCATAGCTTTTCCGTGCCTAAAGGTTGCATTGGTGTGATAATTAATTGACAAAATGCCTTCATTCGAATCTAGTACGAAATTCACTACACTTCTAGAAGACACTAGGGAAGCAAATGAGTTGTCAAAAAGTCATGGCTTCTGTACAAAAGCTAAAGATAAAAAAATAAATATAAAAAACTAAGAAAAGACGGTCAGATGTTTTGTGAAATTTGTCCAAAAGCAAGAAATACTCGTAAAACAGATTACGAAAAAAATTTATGCATCTTTGAAAATTGCTAGGCCTTGAAGGGATTAACTTTTTGACAGTTCATTTGCCTTCTTCGTGTCTTCTGTTCTCGAAATGACCTAAATATAATATTTGATTCGGTGGAAGTTTTTTTGACAATTACGTAATAAGTTGTGTCTGCACACAACATCGTTGTTACAGTCTACGGAAGTCATTTCATAGATGTTAGCCACTAATGGGATCGTGAATACGATTGGAGTTCACCCCCTCAGATTCAATTACGGCCTGAAAATGGTGCACTGTGTCACCGAAACTGTTTGTTAAATAATAAATAACATTGAAAGGACGGTTGCAAGTGTTTCGTTTTATTACATAAGCGAACGGCGGAAGTCACGAAAATCTTCAATCAGAAGGATGGACATACAAAATATTAAATACGAGTAACATGTTTAGTTTTAACATTAAATAACAAGTTAAATAACATGTCACCACAATTACGGTAAAGATGTTATTTCTGTATAAGTCGGTCCTACCCATTCTAATGTTAGTTTTTTATGTCACAGATGTCACGCTGCTCTAAAGCGAAGCACGTTATAGGGAATATAATAAAGGATTTAGCCACTAATACAAGAAAGTATTATTGAATTTTATTTTAGTTCGTGAACCAATCGCCGTCTTTTATTTGAACTTTAGATGTTAAAAATATTGGTAATGGACTGGGATTCGAGCTCCGTTCTTCCATTTCGAGTGATTTTATTCCTTCGAGGCAGTACACTTACGCCAGTACATTGTCTGCTGAAGATTACAAACTTCTGAGAGTGTCCACGTAATGTACGTGTGTGGGTTCGGATCCTGGTCGGTATAAACATGTTCATCATGCGTTTTCAAGCTGAATCTTGTGCACACACAACTGTTGGTGGAAAATAATTTTGATTTTTGACGTCTCTTCGTGCTGTGTCACTAATAACAAAAGATGACGGTTTCGACTCCCAATCAAAGAAGTTTTCATCACATGATTTCAGGTTCAAACATAGCATTCCTAGCTACTGATGAAAAAAGTATTCGATAGTTAATGTGCTTTTTGCATGTAGTCCACGACCACATGGGTGGGGCTCGAATTCGAATCAGCGCTTAATTCTTTGTCACGTCTTTTATAGTTCAAATACATGCACATCTTGCCGCTAATGAAAGAAACATGTATTTAACGTTAATTAATGGTTAGCATCCAACAGCGATAGCTGCCGGGTTCGAATACTGGGACGGAAAAATTGTTTGTTCATTTCGTTATTTCAGGTTCAAATCTCTCTCTACCGCTGAAAAATTTCGCTTTCCGACAGTTGATCGTACTTCCATAACAATCCGATTACATCTGGGATTGTATCTCCGTCCAACACAAAACTTTACGAAGTGTCATTTCAAGTTTTTTACCTCATCGTCAATTTGACAACCGATACACGCAAAAAATTCGATAGGTGAGGCACTGGAAGTTTTGCCTGGTTAGCAGTGCCTGTTAGTTCGGGATCTGAATCTACGAGTATATCTTGAACGTAAAAGTTCGTCAGTCATTTTAATTTCAAACATATACACAACTAACTGCTCACGAAAAAGTTTGTTTTTTTTAACCTCATTTTGTGTCAGATAAGTGTGATACGTGAATATCTAACCGCATGTATAGCCACGTGCCATCATGAGAACAGTGAAATTATCAGTGATACGCTGTTGACGGTGAGGTTTCTATAGAGTGCTTGACGCTGGTAGTTGCGGATTTTCTAACTGGGTATTTCATCAATCGGTTTATGCAAAACCACTCGAAGCGAAGGACGGTTAATATGTGTTTGGAAAACCTTTTATGTAGCAAGTATACTTCGAATTATCATAGCAATTTTGGAGTCGAAATAATCTAGCAAAATCTCTTATTCGAAACAAATTAGTTTTAATTGAGTATTCGGAATGATTTATGTGGTAGACACAGGCCGTCAGTTGCCTCAGATATTAATGGGAAGAGGTAACAGTTAAGTAATGCCAGTTATTATAGTAAATTTGAGTTTCAAAGGGCTAAGGACTGTCTCATTGGCAATTTCCTGGTATTTGCACGGTCGTGGTATTAAATTACAACGGAACTTATTGCCATACAGAGCAGTGTTTTCTAGTGGTCACTTGTGGTAACCATTTTGAATAGTGAAAAGACCGACAACAACTTAGAACCTTACATTCAGTGGGCTGTATGCAAAGCAAGCGGACGTAAATGAGGTCGCTCGGATACTTTTAAGCATGATAGTGTATCACCAAAGGACCACACAGACAAGATAAATCAGGCCTCGCACAGAGCCATACAGACAGTGGTTTTCCCCTTGTTCCACTTACGGGTGAAACAAGAAAAGAAATGATTGGCGGTGGTGCAAGATGTCTTCAGCCCTACACCATATGATGACTTGCGGAGTCGTATATGTAGATGTGTAGCAACGCTATCTATATGCTGTCTGTAAGGAAAGAACACGAAGAGGTTTCAACTTCAGAAATAGCAGCTGAATGTTAGTTGTTTGTGACAAGATCGTGTTATACCTCGTGTAAAGAAATCTGTCCAGTAGCGCTTTTCGGAATCGACAGTGGCAGAATCGCTGCCTGTCGAGACAGAAGTTTATTGTTCCATGATATTGCAGCTCTAGGTGGTCGGCATCCCACGAGTTACAAGAGAATACGGAAAGGAATCGATGGGTTCAGGAGGACTACGCTCAACACCATGCACCATGCAGGATATTAACAGCCCCACAAGACTAGTGCCCGAGAAGAGACACGTACAGTTCGCCCACCTGTACAGGATCTAAAACTAAGTGAGAGGCTTTGTAGGAAATATGCTGGTTTGCAGCGAGACACGGACGACGATGACGTCTAGAACACCACTGGTTGTCTGCATGGCTTCCATTATTGCGGCTTACATCGATACTGCAGCAGAATGAGAGACGTCGACAGTGGTGCGCCCAGCTACAACACTGGACTTAACGAGTAGCACCACGTCGTCTTTTGAAACGCGTCCAAGGGCACGAAATATCTGGGTGTGGAGGCTCCGAAGAAACTAACGTAGGCAAATTGCTTTCGCCATCGATATACGCAGCCAGCACTTTGTGAGATAATACGGGCTGACTCGATAACCTCTGGTTCGTATTGCCAGAAATTTTGTCAGCAGTCGTTACATTGTCATATTAAGGCCGGTCTCTCTGTCCTATCTTCAAGATAACCCATTATGCCCTACCTCGGTATAGAGGGTGCTCGAAAGTCCCCTTGGCTAGCGCGTTCTCCAGATCTCTCACTCATTAAAAAATGTCCGGTCACGACTGCGCTAGGCCAGCACAGCAACACTTACCAGCCACTACTATTGGTTCCTCTGACGTTGAAGCAGCAACGGTTGGCGTACCTATATTTTTCATTTAAATTGAGTTCATAGCCGCGTTAGAGATTGTTGCTCCCGACGTGACAGATCTCAGTACTAAACTTTGCACACTGTGTACTGCTGTATCACCTCAAAATTTAATCACGTATTCTTCCTTCTACACAGTTTACATAAAATAAGAACAATTTTTTAATTTGCCATCTTTCCTGGTACTGTGAATTTAACAACCAGCAATATACTTGCATTACGAGGGCGAGCTGAAAGGCAATGCCAAGTCTTTTTTTATGAAAACTCTTAAAGATTTTTAAATAAAGAAAAGATTATTAACATTCGACATAAAAGTTTTCTGGGTTTGGTACCGCGTCATAATGTAAAGAACTAGACCCAGAAGGCCGCTGCAATCGTGGCCGAAACGTTGGTTTTTCTCCAGCAGCAGTAGTTTTTTACATTATGACGCGGTACCAAACCCAGAAAACTTTTATGTCGACTGACTCTGGCCGTGGAAGCCTACGCAAATACGTTATTAACATTGTAAGTCTTTATTCTTGGTGTCTACATATGTGTCTCTCAACTTAGCCACCCTTGCAATGAACAATTTCTTCCAACGAGAGATCGTTTTGTTGATACCGTCACTGTAGAATGCTGCTTGCACCACTTCATCACTATCAAACTGAAGTCCTGAAGTCCTACAAGGCGTTCTTTTAGTTTTGAAGCCGGCCGATGTGGCCGAGCGGTTCTAGGCGCTTCAGTCTGGAACCGCGTGGCCGCTACGGTCGCAGGTTCGAATCCTGCCTCGGGCATGGATGTGTGTGATGTCCTTAGGTTAGTTAGGTTTAAGTAGTTCTAAGTTCTAGGGGACTGATGACTTCAGACGTTAAGTCCCATAGTGCTCAGAGCCATTTGAAACATTAGTTTTGAAAACAGATGAAAACCGGATGGGACGAAATCGAGACTGTATGGAGGATGATCGATCACAGTGAACACAAGTCGTCGAATTATTGCAGATATCGCAGCAATCAAGTATTGTCTGGCATTGTCATGCTGAAGGAGAAGATGCTGCATGTGTGGCCGAAATCTTAGAATTCGTACCTTCAGAAACACTATTACAGCACGCTCTCACAAACTGACATACATGTTATAATTCGGAGCTCACTAGCGACAGAAGGTTGCAGTTTTGGTCAGTGAAGCGGGAAAGTCGACCGAGTAACATGCATGGCATGTAATACCTCTACCGATATTGAGAATAGAATAAAAAATTCGAAGTCATTACTTTTCAGCAAGCCCTAATACTTCCACGTAAGTATCGAACTTCAGGCAACAGTAGCTCCGGAAAGGCGCAAGATAAGGCTTACACGACAGATGAGTTTTCATTGTGTTAAATATTCATGGCACTTTAAATCTGTGGAGCAATGTTTGTGGTCTTCGGTCGTCAGCGGTCAATGTGTTCCTAAGCCACTTCAAATGTGCACTCTACCATCTGCTGTTCTCTGTCTTTGTTCCATGGGTAATATTCCTATAACATAAATGCAGGAGCACTATTACCTTGCATATTACCGCATTTCTATCCGTGACCACATGGAAGCACTCCATTTTGCAATAAAATTGTGTGTTAGAGGTGCCTTTGTGAAGAACGATAATACGTTTCACCATCAGTTTCTGGTTTACGCCTATCATCGTGTACAGTCGCATACAGAAATCATCGTTTACATTAAACGGTGCACACAACGCTAATAACAAACATTCAAACGGCAGGTTAACCGCTGCTTCTGCAAATCTATATAATATGCCGTAGCGTTGATTCGTCATGCTTCATGAGGGAGAGCCAATATGCATACGTTTAACCCTTCGCATGTAATGCGAGACAGCGATATACTTCTGTCAGTTGTGAACAAAAGTCTTAATATTGTCCTAACTCACTGTATCTATATTGGGCAGGGAAATGAAAACGCGACAGATACAAAAAATAATTGTATTGCGTATTATTTCAAAACTAATTGCGATATTTGTTAATACATTTATCCCACCGTGTTGTTGTTATTATAGCTGTAGGGCGCCAAACAGCGGATGTCATAAGCGCCAGATTATTCCACCGTAAGACAAGTCAGTCATTGCCTTCATAGAAAAACGTTTGCGGTTGCCTACGGAACATTGACTGTACCCAGGTGTACATCTCTCCGTCCAAAGCAAATAGACGGCCACGAATAAGTTTCTGCAGGACTCCAAAAGTATGGAAGTCGCAAGCGGAGAGGTCGGGACTGTATGGAGGATAGGATGTGTAAGGGATAGGATGTGTAAGGGCTTCCCAGAGAAACTTCAGCAACGTACTCGAAACATGTGCCCCCCCCCCCCCCCCCCCGCCCCACGCGTTGTTCTGGTTGTTTCTATACCACTACAGACGTTCAGATGGGAAGCACTTACACATCCTCCACACAGACCAGATCGCTCCCCATGCAATTTGTTGTGGCTGTGCCGTCTTGTGTTGTTTTGCACTCCTGGTTGGGTGAGGAGAGCTTGGTACGATAGGTGGGTGGCCGACTTCCTCTCAATATAACACAAAATACACACTTGCTTAAAATACACTTTATTAGCCTACTGGCCATTAGAATTGCTACACCACGAAGATGACGTGCTACGGACGCGAAATTTAACCGACAGGAATATGATGCTGTGATATACAAATGATTAGCTTGTCAGAGCATTCACACAAGGTTGGCCCCGGTGGCGACACCTACAATGTGCTGAGATGAGGAAAGTTTGCAACCAGTTTCTCATACACAAAAAGCAGTTGACGGGCGTTGCCTGCTGATACGTTGTAGCGATGCCTCGTGTAAGGAGGCGAAATACGTACCATCACGTTTCCGACTTTGCTAAAGGTCGGATTGTAGCGTATAGCGATTTAGGTATCGTATCGCGACATTGCTGCTCGCGTTGGTCGAGATCCAATGACTGTTAGCATAATATGGAATCGGTGGGTTCAGGAGGGTAACACGTAACTCCGTGCTGAATCCCAACGGCCTCGTGTCACTAGCAGTCGAGATGTCAGGCATCTTATCCGCATGGCTGTAACGGATCGTGCAGCCACGTCTCGATCCCTGAGTCAACAGATGGGGACGTTTGCAAGACAACAACCATCTGCACGAACAGTTCGACGAAGTTTGCAGCAGCATGGACTATCAGCTCTGAGACCATGGCTGCGGTTACCCTTGACGCTGCATCACAGACAGGAGCGCCTGCGATGGTGTACAGAACGACGAACCTGGGTGCACAAATGGTAAAATGCCATTTTTTCGGATGAATCCAGGTTCTGTTTACAGCATCATGATGGTCACGTCCGTGTTTGGCGACATCGCGGTAAACGCACATTGGAAGCGTGTATTCGTCATCGTCATACTGGCGTATCACCCGGCGTGATGGTATGGTGAGCCATTGGTTACACGTCTCGGGCACCTCTTGTTCGCATTGACGGCACTTTGACCAGTGGGCGTTACATTTCAGATGTGTTACGACCCGTGGCTCTACCCTTCATTCGATCACTGCGAAACCCTACATTTCAGCAGGATAATGGACGAGCTCATGTTGCACCTCCTGTACGGGCCTTTCTGGATACAGAAAATATTCGACTTCTGCTCTGGCCAGCACATTCTCCAGACCTCTCACCAATTGAAAACGTCTGGTCAATGGTGGCCGAGCAACTGGCTCTTCACAATACGCCAGTCACTACACTTAATGAACTGTGGTATCGTGTTCAAGCTGCATGGGCAGCTGTACCTGTACACGCCATCCAAGCTCTGTTTGACTCAATGCCCAGGCGTATCAAGGCCGTTATTACGGCTAGAGGTGGTTGTTCTGCGTACTGATTTCTGAGTATCTGTGCACCCAAATTGCGTGAAAATGTAATCACATGTCAGTTCTAGTACAACATACTGTCCAATGAATACCCGTTTATTATCTGCATTTCTTCTTGGTGTAGGAATTTTAATGGCCAGTAGTGTACATGAACGAATTGAGTACTTCATTTAATTGATGGTCCGTGTGCATATCAGAACTATATACAATGACTAACGTCCCTCACAGATAGGTAACGTGTGAGGCGACGACCGTCAAGTGGAAGACTAGAGCACAGTGCGATGTATTTAGGTGCTATGCGAACTGAGTCCCGATCGACGTACTGACAGAGACTGAGCGATTTAGACAGCTCGGTGGGCGGTGGCGGCCCATGTGCACGCTGCCCAAGGGGTGTTGACGGCGCGTAGGCTGGGGTGTGTCTTGGTTTTCTCTTGTCATAGGCGCTCTTAGTTTAGCGTCTGCTATACCACTTTCCTAGTGCCGACCGGTGTGCTGGCGAAGACGCGATTTCCATATTTTTGGATCGCTGAAGAAGGCATTGGTGGTCTTCGATTTGCCTCGCACGAAGGGGTGCGCGCCTAGGTACAATCATGGTTCCGTAGGCTTCGATGAAGGCATTGACCGTCTTGTCTCTTTGTCGTATAAACGTATTAATAGTTATATCGATTACTTTCGAAATAATAAACAGTTAACTTACTTCTTTCAATCTCTCCCATCTTCAATTGACTGCACTTTATAACTGTATTTAGGCGACTGACACATAGTGGATCACAATTCGTTTGCACTGTACACAGAATTTTAGACTATTTCTGAGTTTTGAGTTACTTCCCTATACTCTAGTCTGGCGGAACATGATGAATATTCGTCTGATTCTTGTGTGTGCAGTATTCTGCGTCGACCTCCTTGATATCTCGAGCAACGACAGCACATTTAGAACGAAAAAATAAAAAAATAAAATCCTCAAAATCTTCTTCACATTTGCCGTCTGAATAGTGCTTCTGGACTGATCCATATATTCAAATGTCTTTTGGTGGTGTGATGATGATCACATACTGATTATCGTCATTCGTTTTCTTGTAATTACATTCAGTATAGTTGCTTGTCATAAAGAATATTTTCATGGGAAGTTAAATGCAAGACGTTAGTTTTATGATACACATTGTAGCGCCACTATAATTGCATGCAACGAAAGCATGCTACTGGTATCTGGTGTAAACGTAGTGGTATGCACCTAAGAAGAGACGAGAAAAACAGTTGTAAGAAGAAGTTTATGCAACTAAGCATAAGAAATGTTTGAAGGAAAACGCGCAGTAGCTATAAAAGGGAGACACGGAATATATTCACAGTTGCACATACGGACTACAATGACAACAATATATGACGGCAATGACAATTTGTGGCAGACGGAAATTCGACCCTGAATTTGTGAGTGGTCACGTCACCATTATGCTATCCCTGCACGAGCCACGGCCACACCCAAACTTCCACATGTCGTCAGTCATGCACGTCCGACGTAACACTGCATAGTACTTCTGAAACACAGGCACTGCAATATCGTACAAAAGGAAGTTGTAACGTGCACTGCATTCTGAACACTTCACTTTATCATATAAATTCAGTACAACTGTGTTCGACAGGTGTTGTTGATATACCTCGATGGGGACAGCCGAAAATGTGTACCCCGACCGGGACTCGAACCCGGCATCTCCTGCTTACATGGCAGACGCTCTCTCCATCCTTTTTTTTTCATTTTGTTCGATATACACTCCTGGAAATGGAAAAAAGAACACATTGACACCGGTGTGTCAGACCCACCATACTTGCTCCGGACACTGCGAGAGGGCTGTACAAGCAATGATCACACGCACGGCACAGCGGACACACCAGGAACCGCGGTGTTGGCCGTCGAATGGCGCTAGCTGCGCAGCATTTGTGCACCGCCGCCGTCAGTGTCAGCCAGTTTGCCGTGGCATACGGAGCTCCATCGCAGTCTTAAACACTGGTAGCATGCCGCGACAGCGTGGACGTGAACCGTATGTGCAGTTGACGGACTTTGAGCGAGGGCGTATAGTGGGCATGCGGCAGGCCGGGTGGACGTACCGCCGAATTGCTCAACACGTGGGGCGTGAGGTCTCCACAGTACATCGATGTTGTCGCCAGTGGTCGGCGGAAGGTGCACGTGCCCGTCGACCTGGGACCGGACCGCAGCGACGCACGGATGCACGCCAAGACCGTAGGATCCTACGCAGTGCCGTAGGGGACCGCACCACCACTTCCCAGCAAATTAGGGACACTGTTGCTCCTGGGGTATCGGCGAGGACCATTCGCAACCGTCTCCATGAAGCTGGGCTACGGTCCCGCACACCGTTAGGCCGTCTTCCGCTCACGCCCCAACATCGTGCAGCCCGCCTCCAGTGGTGTCGCGACAGGCGTGAATGGAGGGACGAATGGAGACGTGTCGTCTTCAGCGATGAGAGTCGCTTCTGCCTTGGTGCCAATGATGGTCGTATGCGTGTTTGGCGCCGTGCAGGTGAGCGCCACAATCAGGACTGCATACGACCGAGGCACACAGGGCCAACACCCGGCATCATGGTGTGGGGAGCGATCTCCTACACTGGCCGTACACCACTGGTGATCGTCGAGGGGACACTGAATAGTGCACGGTACATCCAAACCGTCATCGAACCCATCGTTCTACCATTCCTAGACCGGCAAGGGAACTTGCTGTTCCAACAGGACAATGCACGTCCGCATGTATCCCGTGCCACCCAACGTGCTCTAGAAGGTGTAAGTAAACTACCCTGGCCAGCAAGATCTCCGGATCTGTCCCCCATTGAGCATGTTTGGGACTGGATGAAGCGTCGTCTCACGCGGTCTGCACGTCCAGCACGAACGCTGGTCCAACTGAGGCGCCAGGTGGAAATGGCATGGCAAGCCGTTCCACAGGACTACATCCAGCATCTCTACGATCGTCTCCATGGGAGAATAGCAGCCTGCATTGCTGCGAAAGGTGGATATACACTGTACTAGTGCCGACATTGTGCATGCTCTGTTGCCTGTGTCTATGTGCCTGTGGTTCTGTCAGTGTGATCATGTGATGTATCTGACACCAGGAATGTGTCAATAAAGTTTCCCCTTCCTGGGACAATGAATTCACGGTGTTCTTATTTCAATTTCCAGGAGTGTAGTTCGTTGCGTTTGGTCTGGGCGGACGTCACAACACATCCGGTCAAGTTGATCGTTGACTCAGTTCTTCTTATTACAGAGAGCACGCAGCCTTCTGACCGAATACGTTGAACTACCGTGCCGGCAACCCATGTGAGTCACCGAGGACACTCATGAAGAGCGCGACTGCAGGGACTTATCCCTTGCACGCCTCCCGTGAGACCCACACTCTCAACTGCCCACAACCTACCTACGTAATGTACCTAACAGATATGTGCCCATCCACTCATTACTCGTGCACACTAAGGTGACTATTCCCGTAAGAGTTCGGGCAACCTGTGCGCATTCGCACAGACGAAGGTCAATGGCTGGGTAGCCTTTAACTAAATATATGTAGATAGTACCTGCTCTTGTCTCCTTAGTGTGCGCGACTAATGAGTGGATGGGAAAATATGTTTTAGGTACATTACGTATGTAGATTGTGGACAGTTGGGAATGTGGGTCTCACGGGAGGAGTGCAAGGGATAAGTCTCTGCAGTCGCGCTGTTCATCTGTGTCCTCCATGGCTGAGATGGATAGAGCGTCTGAATGTAAACAGGAGATCCCTGGTTCGAGTCCCGGTTGGGGCACACATTTTCGGCTGTTCCCATCGAGGTATATCAACAACACTTGTCAGCAGCTGAGAGTTTCAATTAATAATCATTTACTTTAGAGAAGGTGCACGGTCATCAATGGTATCTGTTCTTTCGAGAACATTTACTATCTTCATACAGGGTGTCTCAAAAATGACCGGTATATTTGAAACGGCAATAAAAACTAAACGAGCAGCGATAGAAATACACCGTTTGTTGCAATATGCTTGGGACAACAGTACATTTTCAGGCGGACAAACTTTCGAAATTACAGTAGTTACAATTTTCAACAACAGATGGCGCTGCAAGTGATGTGAAAGATATAGAAGACAACGCAGTCTGTGGGTGCGCCATTCTGTACGTCGTCTTTCTGCTGTAAGCGTGTGCTGTTCACAACGTGCAAGTGTGCTGTAGACAACATGGTTTATTCCTTAGAACAGAGGATTTTTCTGGTGTTGGAATTCCACCGCCTAGGACACAGTGTTGTTGCAACAAGACGAAGTTTTCAACAGAGGTTTAATGTAACCAAAGGACCGAAAAGCGATACAATAAAGGATCTGTTTGAAAAATTTCAACGGACTGGGAACGTGACGGATGAACGTGCTGGAAAGGTAGGGCGACCGCATACGGCAACCACAGAGGGCAACGCGCAGCTAGTGCAGCAGATCCAACAGCGGCCTCGAGTTTCCGTTCGCCGTGTTGCAGCTGCAGTCCAAATGACGCCAACGTCCACGTATCGTCTCATGCGCCAGAGTTTACACCTCTATCCATACAAAATTCAAACGCGGCAACCCCTCAGCGCCGCTACCATTGCTGCACGAGAGACATTCGCTAACGATATAGTGCACAGGATTGATGACGGCAATATGCATGTGGGCAGCATTTGGTTTACTGACGAAGCTTATTTTTACCTGGACGGCTTCGTCAATAAACAGAACTGGCGCATATGGGGAACCGAATAGCCCCATGTTGCAGTCCCATCGTCCCTGCATCCTCAAAAAGTACTGGTCTGGGCCGCCATTTCTTCCAAAGGAATCATTGGCCCATTTTTAAGATCCGAAACGATTACTGCATCACGCTATCTGGACATTCTTCGTGAATTTGTGGCGGTACAAACTGCCTTAGACGACACTGCGAACACCTCGTGGTTTATGCAAGATGGTGCCCGGCCACATCGCACGGCCGACGTCTTTAATTTCCTGAATGAATATTTCGATGATCGTGTGATTGCTCTGAATGGTTCAAATGGCTCTGAGCACTATGGGACTCAACTGCTGAGGTCATTAGTCCCCTAGAACTTAGAACTAGTTAAACCTAACTAACCTAAGGACATCACAAACATCCATGCCCGAGGCAGGATTCGAACCTGCGACCGTAGCGGCCTTGCGGTTCCAGACTGCAGAGCCTTTAACCGCACGACCACTTCGGCCGGCGTGATTGCTCTGGGCCGAAACATACAGGAGGCGGCGTGGATTGGCCTCCCTATTCACCAGACATGAACCCCTGTGACTTCTTTCTGTGGGGACACTTGAAAGACCAGGTGTACCGCCAGAATCCAGAAACAATTGAACAGCTGAAGCAGTACATCTCATCTGCATGTGAAGCCATTCCGCCAGACACGTTGTCGAAGGTTTCGGGTAATTTCATTCAGAGACTACGCCATATTATTGCTACGCATGGTGGATATGTGGAAAATATCGTACTATAGAGTTTCCCAGACCGCAGCGCCATCTGTTGTTGAAAATTGTAACTACTGTAATTTCGAAAGTTTGTCTGCCTGAAAATGTACTGTTGTCCCAAGCATATTGCAACAAACGGTGTATTTCTATCGCTGCTCGTTTAGTTTTTATTGCCGTTTCAAATATACCGGTCATTTTTGAAACACCCTGTATATACAACTGTGTTCGTTTTACTCTTCATTGACGAGTATACGTGAGCTTATGTTGCTTCCTCCTCGATACTTTTGCTTTCAACAGCAGGTAAAAGAACATAACGAGTTATTGATAATAGTTTTCATCATACTTCAGTAAAATTTACGTATTAGATACCAAAAATTTGTTTAAGAATTTTTTTTTAATCCGGTAATACGTTCACGGTTCCTGTTAGTGTTTACTCCTGCTCTTTTCTTCGGCTGTGGAAACTTTTCTGAAGAGCACGAGCACTCGACACGACAAGTAGGCGGGGAGTGGCAGCCGGCGCTGGAGCCGCCCCGCCCCGCCGCCGCAGCTGTGGCACGGCTGTCCCGCCACGTCACGGCGCCTAATCTCCGCACGAGTCCGTCCGGCGCAGCGGCGAGGCCCGGCCGCTCCGGCTGCCACCGGCGACGCGTCACCTCGCCTCTGCTGCTGCAGTTTCAGCCGAGCGCTAATGAAATCGCAGCGGCTAAGCTGTTGCGGAGACGCACGTAATTTCAGCGCCGATCCAAGGATTGGCGGGCAGAAATTGTTGCGTGTACTATCAACCGCAATCGTTGATATCCGACATAACAGTACGCAAACAATTTCAAATTGACCTTCTTACTCGCATCTTTTTCACCTGTTCTTCTGGATCTACTTGGCTAAACTGCTGTGTTGCTTCCAGCGAAATGTCGTATTCGCTATCGTTTCAGCTACTGAAGAACACCGGCTAATTCAGTATTCAATTTATCTCCTTTGCACAAAAACAACCTGAAACTAAAAAAGACGGGCCGGCCGCTGTGACCGATCGGTTCTAGGCGCTTCAGCTCGGAACCGCACTGCTGCTGCGGTCGCACGTTCGAATCCTGCCTCGGGCATGGATGTGTGTGAAGTCCTTAGGTTAGTTAGGTTTAAGTAGTTCTAAGTCTAGGGGAGTGATGATGACCTCAGATAGTCACATACTGCTTAGAGCCATTTGAACCATAGAAACGACGGTGACAAATATTTCGGAAACAGTTCACAAAAATAATAGTAAGTTGTAACGTATTACTATGTTTACGACGTTGCTCATCGAGCCATATAGGTTATCTCGCATTTCTAGCTGCTTCTCTTACACAATTAATGATAAAAATTCAGAAATTCAGGTTCGCCACCAGCCCAAGCCCTTCCTAACCATTTAGAAAAAAAACGGAGCTGGAAAATTATTAGTTTAATTACTTTAATAATTTAATTACAAGTATGCAAATTTCTTTAAGCAGCCAGATAAATAGCACTCCATGTCGTGCATGAAGCAACTTGATTAATTCAGGAATGGAAATCAGAGTAAGGGGGTAAAATCGACACCAAATAATTTATCTTTCACGTAGATTATTTATTGTTACTAAGTATTTGGTTGCACATCCTAAGTACACATGACAGGTTCCTGACTA
Source organism: Schistocerca cancellata (assembly GCF_023864275.1). Classification (NCBI taxonomy): domain Eukaryota; kingdom Metazoa; phylum Arthropoda; class Insecta; order Orthoptera; family Acrididae; genus Schistocerca; species Schistocerca cancellata. Next base: position 318,666,938 of record NC_064630.1, on the reverse strand, counting down.
GAAATATTTAAGTAAGAATTACGTGAGAATGTAACAGAGCACAATTTAACTACAGCAAGAAGAAACACAGAAAACAGGGGTGGAAGACAATGATACTATCATCTCCTTTGCATTCATACCATAAAAATATCTCAGTGAGATTCGCATTACGATTCTACGCATGTACTATTCTGGACAGAGGTTTAACCAATGCACGAGGTTGTGTGATAATTATTCAACATACTAACTGCATCTGCTGCTTGCAAACGGCCGAACTAGAGCACGTGGTACATTCCGAATCAAACTGTTGTGCTGCTTTGTAGAAAGCGCACGAAAGAACAGATCTTCTTGCAGAAATTGTAGCTCATTAAACAAGCAAACTGTTAAAATAAAGTCTATTGCGGTGCCGTGGTGGACCAGAAGGGCCATTTATTACCAAACACGTTGCACAAAATCGACACACAAAGATAAAAGCAATATCCACAAAATATAAGATTAAAAATCATTAAAAAAAAATAGCTTGCTTCACACGCTTTAGTTAAGCTGAAATTCTTAAGTATTTCACCAGTTAAACATAACGAAGTCCTAACTCAATCTGATTCCTATCGCCTGAAACCCCCCTTAAGAGCTACGACCCGTACTCACCAAGCGTTCACCGAAGAGTGCCCCTTTCTTTTTAGAGATTACCTCGCTCCCCGTGCAGCGGAAGCTACCAAAGGGGTAGCCCTCCGTCACCAACCTCACACACAAAAACAACCTTCGACACAGCCTTCAACTAAGATGGGTAAACCTCTCTGTTCAAGTTGGTCGTCCTGTGCTCTCCTTCAAACGAGAAGCAACATCGTCTGTTCCCAGCAGACAATGACGAACTCAGCATTTCCCACAAAGCAAAACCGAAACCCCACATTGAAACACACATATAATATCAATATTCAATAGACCTTATTTGAGTGCTCAGTCTTTCTGGAAAAGTTCATGAATTGAGCTAAAATCAGGTAGTAAAGTGAATAAGTTGTACCGAATTCGACAAGCGTCTTATGAAACGATCATATGAAACGATTCAAAGTTCATACGGTTCTAATCTGCTATTCTTGTGATAATTGCATAAATGGTTCAATAAATAAATAATCGTTTCATCACGATTCCTTATTATACCTCTCTACGATTCTATCGCAGTGAGTATTGTTATTATCATCATTATTATTATTATTATTATTATTATTATTATTATTGATCCTTTGCGTCGGAACATTTGTAATGACACAAATGTTTGGTAGAAGATTAGAAGGAAAGTCTCGACTCTCGGAAACTCTTGAGGAGGGCATCGTATTAGGGCAGTACTAGATATAACTAAGTATGTTCTACAACCGTGCGAAAGATTAAAGTCTTTATCCCATTGGGTGTATAGTTCCCATGTTAGACAGTCTCAGAGCAACTGGGAATAGTCGTCGCTTGAAACACCAAACCGCAGAACAGAAAACCAGCTCACATAGTGTGCGGAGCAACGGTTTACGTACAGTACTTCTAGGAGTCAATAATAATGAATAATAACGAATAGCTACGTTGTTTTTAGATTCGATCTTGATGAAAAAACTATACTCTCACACAAAAGATACATTTAGCAACAATGAAGGTATTTGGCCAGTAACTTAATTTTATCTCTTGTGCAAGAGTAGTGTTATTTTTCATCCAGATTACATCTAGAAACAAGATTTCGACAACGTAGCGCCTCGTCATTATTAGGTGATTCCAGAAGTATTGAATCAGCTAAGGGGCTGTAAGCTTATTCAAATCTGGCTTTTCCTTTCTGCTGTTCGCTGCTTCATGATACAACCATTTAATTATTAAAAGTGCTGAAGGGTTATGATAGCTTTTAACGAATTTATATTGTTTTGATTCACAATTCCTTTCACAGTACATCAATTTATGAACAGGTAATAACTGCGTGTGGTTTAAATTCATTAAATTTGTTACTTGATTAATATTAAAATAACAATGCTATTATATAAATAAAACTGCGTCCTCGCAAAGGCGCTGAATCTCATTTGTAAACAATCTGACGTATTACACATACAGCAAGTGATCGCAGGTATGATACACATAATACGCTACACGCCTTAGGCCGGTTGTCTTCTTTGCCGTCATACAGTGCGCGTCACGTAATACAGTCAGTGTTACAGTAGGTCGTACACTGCTGGACATTACGCTTGCAACAGCATGAAGATATGAAGATAGCATGTAACAAACATCGCAATGTTCAGCATTTCAGCACAGTTGCACAGAATCGGTAGGAGAAACGCCATCTTCACTGTCATAATACGATATTGTCTGCGAAGTTGCAGTCACCAATGTATTAGTTCGAATTTCAAACGCGGTGGTCTATGAGGCTGTGCAGTAAAAAATATTGTAATATGACCTCCAGCATATTTTGGCAACTAGGCCTTAGTGTTGGAAAACCTGAAATCTAACATTGCAAATTGTTATAAAACGCAGCACTTCTCTGAAACAGAATTAAAGACAACTGTGTGATGCTGGTAGTTTGGATCAAAAGCAACCTATAGGTGGAACTGTCTGAAAGGCTTATCTGTAGACAAAGAAAATTCCCGAATTCGTTTACTGATACGAACATACTGCTGGGAGTATGTGACCGACATTTCGATGTCGAACGAAAGACAATACGACAGGGAATCTGTTTCTCGAGAAGAAGCACTGCCAAGTCGGACGCTGATGTTTAAGGACGCTATAACAAAATGTGAGGAGGTAAAGGGGCGCAATAGCCCAGTGTCGTTCACGTCAGCCTGTTCTATGTTCAAAAATTCTGAGGTTTTTCGAGAACGAAATCAATATGAATTCCGCAAACAGAAATCTTGGGGAACTCCGCTACCTAGAGCTGCAGACAACGGCGCTCAGGTTGTGCCTGTTCCACGACTCACGAAGACATTTGACACCGTCTTTTACTGCAGGTTAGAGAAAAAATATTGGAGCTTATCGAGTATCGGAGCAGATTTGCCACTGGATTCAAGACTACCTTGTAGACAGAACAACATATCGCCCTTAACGTAACAGAATCGACAGGTGTAAGGGTAATTTCCAGAGTAGCCGCAAGAAACGTGATAGGATCATTAGTGGTTAAAATGTATGTAAATGATCTAGCAGGAAGCTTCGGACGTTCTTTAAGACCGTTCGCAGATGATGCAGTTGTCTGTAACAAAGTAGCAACGCCGGAAGACAGTATCGATTTGAAGAATGACCTGCAGAAGGTCAGTCCTTAGGACTGAAAGAAGAGACAGAGAAGATGCATCGAAGAACGCTGCGTTTCGTCACGGGATCACATAGCCAGCGCGAGAGCGTTATGGAGGTGCCGAAGAAGCTTCAGTGGCAGACGCTATATGAGAAGCGTTGTGCTTCACGGATATATTTAATACTAAAATTTCGAGAGAGCACTTTAGAGGAAGAGTCGGACAACATATTTCTTGAATGAAATTTTCACTCTGCGGCGGAGTGTGCGTTGACATGAAACTTCCTGGCAGATTAAAACTGTATACCGGACAGGGACTCGATTTCTGAAGCTTTGTCTTTCATTCAGGAAACATCTCCCAGGCACTGTGGCCGAGCGGTTCTAGGCGCTACAGTCTGGAACCGCGCCACCGCTACTGTCCCAGGTCCGAATCCTGCCTCGCGCATGGATGTGTGTGATGTCCTTAGGTTCGTTAGGTTTAAGTAGTTCTAAGTTCTAGGGGACTGATGACCTCAGAATTTAAGTCCCATAGTGCTCAGAGCCATTTGAACCCAGGAATTGGCTAAGCCACGTCACCGCGATATTCTTTCTTTCAGGAATGCTAGTCCCGCAAGTTTCGCAGGAGGACTTCTGTGAAGTTTGGAAGGTAGCAGACGAGGTACTGGGGGAAGTGAGGAAAGGTTGTGAGTCGAGCTTGGGGTACCTAAGTCGGTAGAGCACTTGCCCGCGAAAGGCAAAAGTCTAGAATTCCAGTCTTGGCCCATCACACAGTTTTACTCTGTCAGAAAGTTTCAGCACACTTATTCCTGCCACATCCCTCAAAAGCACCACGACAGGTAAATTCGAGAAACTAGAGCTGATACAGAGGCTTAACGACAATATTTCTTTTCACACGCCATTCGAAAGTCGAAAGGGGAAGGGGGGATGAGTTAGTTGTACCAGAAGTACACACCGTTAGGTGGCATGCGAAGCATGTTGTAGAACTGGTAAGTAAGCTCACACCGCGAAGTAAATTTCCCACGATGTATACTCAGTAACACCATATAACCTCTCACCCCTGAAGTTTCATTTCGTTTCCTTCTCCTGGCTGCTTCACTTTTCTGTGAGGCTGTGTAAATGCGGAAATAAGTATTCAAAAAATTCCTCTCACGCTCTGTCCGTAAACGGAACAGGAAGAAACCACAATAAAGGGTAGAGTGAAGAGTACCCTGCGCGAGATGTACACTACTGGTCATTAAAATTGCTACACCAAGAAGAAATGCAGATGATAAACGCGTATTCATTGGATAAATATATTATACTAGAACTGACATGTGATTACATTTTCACGCAATTTGGGTGCATATGGTTCAGATAGCTCTGAGCACTAAGGGACTTAACATCTGAGGTCACCAGCCCCTAGAACTTATAACTACTTGTTGTTGTTGTTGTTGTGGTCTTCAGTCCTGAGACTGGTTTGATGCAGCTCTTCATGCTAATCTATCCTGCGCAAGCTCCTTCATCTCCCAGTACCTACTACAACCTACATCCTTCTGAATCTGATTAGTGTATTCATCTCTTGGTCTCCCTCTACGATTTTCACCCTCCACGCTGCCCTCCAATGCTAAATTTGTGATCCCTTGATGCCTCAGGACATGTCCTACCAATCGATTCCTTCTTCTAGTCAAGTTGTGCCACAAACTTCTCTTCTCCCCAATCCTATTCAGTACCTCCTAATTAGTTACATGATCTACCCACCTAATCTTCAACATTCTTCTGTAGCACCACATTTCGAAAGCTTCTATTCTCTTCTTGTCCAAACTATTTACCATCCATGTTTCACATCCATACACGGCTACACTCCATACAAATACTTTCAGAAACGACTTCCTGAGACTTAAATCAATACTCGATGATAACAAATTTCTTTTCTTCAGAAACGCTTTCCTTCCCATTGCCAGTCTACATTTCATATCCTCACTACTTCAATCATCATCAGTTGTTTTGCTCCGCAAATAGCAAAACTCCTTTACTACTTTAAGTGTCTCATTTCCTAATCTAATTCCCTCAGCATCACCCGACTTCATTCGACTACATTCCATTATCTTCGTTCTGCTTTTGTTGATGTTCATCTTATATCCTCCTTTCACGACACTGTCCATTCCGTTCAACTGCTCTTCCAAGTCCTTTGCTGTCTCTGACAGAATTACAATGTCATCGGTGAACCTCAAAGTTTTAATTTCTTCTCCATGGATTTTAATACCTACTCCGAATTTTTCTTTTGTTTCCTTTACTGCTTGCTCAATATACAGATTGAATAACATCGGGGAGAGGCTACAACCGTGTCTCACTCCCTTCCCAACCACTGCTTCCCTTTCATGCCCCTCGACTCTTACAACCGCTATCTGGTTTCTGTACAAATTGTAAATAGCCTTTCGCTCCATGTATTTTACCCCTGCCATCTTTAGAATTTGAAAGAGAGTATTCCAGTCAATATAACTATTTAAACCTAACTAACGTAAGGACATCACACATCCATGCCCGAGGCAAGATTCGAACCTGCGACCGTAGTGATCGCGCGGTTCCAGACTGAAGCGCCTAGAACCGCTCGGCCACAGCGGCCGGCTTGGGTGCATAGATCCTGATAAATCAGTATCCAGAACAACCACCTCTGGCCGTAACAAACGGCCTTGATACTCCTGGGAATTGAGTCAAACAGAGCTTGGATGGCGTGTACAGGTACAGCTGCCCATGCAGCTTCAACACGATACCACAATTCATCAAGAGTAGTGACTGGCGTATTGTGACGAGCCAGTTGCTCGGCCACCATTGACCAGACGTTTTCAATTGGTGAGAGATCTGGAAAAATGTGCTGGCCAGGGCAGTAGTCGAACATTTTCTGTATCCAAAAAGGCCCGTACAGGACGTGCAATATGCGTCGTGCATTATCCTGCTGAAATGTAGGGTTTCGCAGGGATCGAATGAATGGTAGAGCCACGGGTCGTAACACATCTGAAATGTAACGTTCACTGGTCAAAGTGCCGTCGATGCGAACAAGAGGTGACCCAGACGTGTAACCAATGGCACCCCATACCATCACGCCGGGTCATACGCCAGTATAGCGATGACGAATACACGCTTCCAATGTGCGTTCACCACGATGTCGCCAAACACGGATGCGACCATCATAATGCTGTAAACAGAACCTGAATTCATCCGAAAAAATGACGTGCACCCAGGTTCGTCGTTGAGTACACCATCGCTCCTGTCTGTGATGCAGCGTCAAGGGTAACCGCAGCCATGGTCTCCGAGCTGATAGTCCATGCTGCTGCAAACGTCGTCGAATTGTTCGTGCAGATGGTTGTCGTCTTGCAAACGTCCCCATCTGTTGATTCAGGGATCGGGACGTGGCTGCACGATCCGTTACGGCCAAGTGGATAAGATGCCTGCCATCTCGACTGCTAGTGATACGAGGCCGTTGGGATCCAGCACGGCGTTCCGTATTACCCTCCTGAACCCACCGATTCCATATTCTGCTAACAGTCATTGGATCTCGACTAACGCGAGCAGCAATGTTGCGATACGATAGACCGCAATCGCGATAGGCTACAATCGGACCTCCTTACAGGAGGCATCACAACAACGTTTCACCAGGCAACGCCGGTCAACTGCTTTTTGTGTATGAGAAATCGGTTGGAAATTTTCCTCGTGTCAGCACGTTGTAGGTGAAGCCACCAGCGCAAACCTTGTGTGGATGCTCTGAAAAGCTAAACATTTGCATATCACAGCATCCTCTTCCTGTCGGTTAAATTTCGCGTCTGTAGCACGTCATCTTCGTGGTGTGGCAATTTTAATGGCCTGTGCTGTAGGTGTACAGTGCGGGACAGGCCGGCACACCTGTCTGCGAAGCCGAGGACGGCGCAGCGAGCGAGGGCGCCGCCGCCTTGGCCGCCGCGTCCCCGCCTGAAATATCCAGTCGTGTCCAGAATAAACACGCCGCCCCCATCCGTCACCTGCATCGTCCACGCCGCCCTAATAGTCCCAACGTCTCGCCTCTCTCCGGCTCCTCGTCAACAGGAAGCACAGAAAACACTCCAGCAATCTCACACCCACTGAGCGCACAACTGCTGATACTGCACCTAGCAGCACTAACGAGACGTCTAATCATACTTCTGCACCACTTCTCCAAATGACTTTAATAATACATACTAGTTTCTGCCCGCGACTTTCATAGCGTACGCGTATGCCACGGCTTTTTTTTATATTGGGATATTAGTACACCTTCCCGCGTTGGCTAGTGTCCCATCGATCTCTCTCAGATTTCTTGATCTCATAGCTTCTACAGTCCCCTCTTTTATCAGCCATCCACGTTTTCTGTGGTTCGGTGGCACCTAGTGAGCCAATAAATAAAGAGCAGCTTTGATATTACTATGTCTTTTCTTCAATATTTTAGAGCTGCAAGTGGGAAAGTACTCAAATCGTTTATAATACGGCTTTTCTTGGTATTTTATTTCCTAGGATCATGAATAGTTCTCATGCTTTCATTTACTATTACAAACAATATTGTATTATCGTCTTTTTCTTTCTTATGTCATTCTTCACGTACTTCTCCAGCTATGTTGCAAATTTTAACACATGGCCGAGCGGTTCTAGGCGCTACAGTCTGGAACCACGCGACCGCTACGGTCGCAGGTTCGAATCCTGCCTTGTTCTTAGTTTAGTTAGGTTTAATTACTTCTAAGTTCTAGGGGACTGATGACCTCAGAAGCTAAGTCCCATAGTAATCAGAGGCATTTTTTGAAATTTTAGCACAGCACTTTCACTAACTCTAAATATATGCAGTTTTTTTTGTTATGAAGGTTCACTGGCAATACGTGTAACTTTTCTTTTAGTTTGTTTTGATATTGCAGGCTGTCTTTGTATTTGGAGGAAGCAGCAGCGTCTGCTACTTCTCTCTCTCTCTCTCTCTCTCTCTCTCTCTCTCTCTGTGTGTGTGTGTGTGTGTGTGTGTGTGTGTGTGTGTGTGTGTATGAGGAGTGCTAACATGTCCTAATTTCTGTGGGTATAAATTATTGCCTTACTATGGTACAGCGGTGGGTATCTAGGTTGGGTATATTGCTTTGTTTACGTGATAGGAGTCTGTACTTGGCGTCTATGTACTTGTTATTTCTCTACTGTATGTTTTACTAGTTTAAATAACGTTTGGTTGATAATGTCTGTTTGGTCGTTTCTAATGTGTTTCTTCTCTGTTATTGCCTCTTGGGTTTGGAAGTTCTTTTGTAGGTCAAGAGCTGATTCTTCTTACTGAATTTTCATATCTGTTTCTGTAGCTAATTTAGCTGGTTTTCTTGTCGGAGGTGTTCTGCATATGTTGACTGGCAAGTGACATATTTCCATGCTTTGAATGTTCTTTATTCCTTATCTGAAATGTACTGCTGGTTTGCTACACTGGAGTTGGTAAGTGCCAGATTTTCGGTGTGTCAGCGTCATCTTACTTTTATAGACATTTCTGTATTGACTTATTTTCTTGGTATATAATTTTTGTTCCTTGTTCTTAAAGGTATTGCCAGTTGTGTGAGTCAATTTGCTTCTGTATGTGAGTCTGCACGAGCTTGTCTATTGAGTGTGTGTTGTTGTCCTTGTGCAGAGGTGTTGGTGTGTGTGTTGGTGTGTGTGTTGGTGTTGGTGTGTGTGTTTGTGGCGGGTGTTGTGGGTCTCTGGTTATGTGTTTTCTTAAATTTATGTTTTTATGGATTTTATTATTCAATTTTGTAGCTAGAGACACTTGACACACATTATTTTTTGCTGTCTGAATTATAATGTCCAGTTCCCTACAGTAAGCGTATTTGTCAGGTGGTACAGTGTTTAGCCTGTGGAGCATACATCTGTGAATTGCATGTTTTTGGGACTGGGGGCGATTAGATGATTATTGCCGTATTTTGTCTGTTGTGGTGTTTTCCCTATAGATGCTGAATGAGTGCTGGGCATTTCTCTTTGTGATGGATCTATCTAGGAAGCCTGTTTGTTCTTTCTCTAAAGTTAAGTTGTTTTTTGTGTAGTATGTTTACCCATGTGTAGTTGTTATGATTGGTCTCAAAAGCAGAGGATTTCATCCATTTATTTCTACCAATGCAGTATTTTGTATTTTCCCGGCACTGTTTTCTGGAATATTGTTTCTTCGATTTAGTTCACAAAGATATTTGCTAACTTTCTTGAAACAGGAGATCCGATTGGAAATTCTTCTTCTTTTATGAAGAATTCTTTATTCAATTGTAAGTAATTTTAGTCGGAAATGTAGTGTAAGAGTGTGGTTATCACTCTTATGAGTTTCTGTGTAACTGACTGTAAGTGATTGTTCTATTATCTTCATTGTTTCTCTGGCTGGGGTTGTGGAATATATGTCTTCTACATCTAATGAGACCAACATTGCTGTATCTGGCGTATATAAGTCTTGTATGTGGTTTATTAGTTCTTCTGTATATTGATCGTTCTGTCTTTTGTTTTTTATACTGCTGTGTGACTACGTAAAACTTATAATATTGCGAATGTGGAAGCTGCAGAGTCTTCAAGCAGGTTTCACTCATATCTATACCCATTTCTCCGCATTCCCTTTTCCACAGATTTAGAGCTTTTGATTTATATACTTTAAACAGGATAGGTGACACAAAACAGTGATATATATATATATATATATATATATATATATATATATATATATATATATATATATATATATATATATATATATATGGTGTTTATAAATTGTGCCCATAAACGTAGTGATATGCTTCTGACACCAAATAGTTGCAAAAAGTCCGCATAAACATGGGTCCAAAAATCATCCATTAGCAAGCTGCCCTGGCTTTGTTGCTAATGTTACATGAGATATATTTGAAGATGTGTATTAACAAAATTTTCTGATCTGGCGGCCGCTGCTTTGCCAACCTTGTTGAAAATTCCTGGAGTGCGATGTATTTGGCCAAATCCAATCTGGATAACCTCCATCAGAACAACACAATTGGTACTAGAGTTGAAGATACCAATGGTTTTAAATGTTTCCAGTAGTAAAAAACCATTGGATTCAAATTTGATGATAGGACAAGCTATGCGATCAATCCACCTCGACCAATCCGCCGATACGGGAACTGGTTATCGAGATACAAGCTAACTTCTAGACTTACGTGATGTGTAGCACCCTTGGGCACCAACTACATCCGTCGGAGGACGTCTAGAGATATATTATAGGTTAAATTAAGTACCTCATTTCTGAGAAACCGTAAGTACGTTGTCCATATAAGACAGAGGGGTAAAAATAGGGATCAGTAAGATGAACGGAATGATTCCGTCCCACACGATGGTTCTGAACAGTCACAACCAGACACACTGAAATCAGATGCCAAGACCATTTATAAAGCAGAATGTAAGTAAAAATCTATATGTGTGGTAAATCGCATGATCAGGGGTCTCTGGGGGGAATTCCATCCATAAAAAGTCCGTTAAAAAAAGGTTTTTGGACGCAAGTACATACGAACTTTTACGATATTGTGTTGTCAGGAACACATCCTTACATTTATGCACACTAGTTTACAAATTTCCCACATTTCACATACTCGTAAAACACGTGTGCAAGATGTCTCAAAAAATACCGACAACGCTCAAGTCCATTGCAACCTGTGGTTGTACAGGTACGAGCAGCCCATAGTGGCTCGTTTTCACGCATTCCTTTTCATATATTTTGTGACTAATGCCCTTCAGGCCTGTTAATCATTTTATATGTGACATGTAAGTACTACATCTGTCTTTTAGTTAGTATTTACAATTTTTATATAAAAATGTCTTTTCCTATAAATTTGTAACTATGTTATAGGCCATTTCAATTGCTTTAATTCTGATGAAGGCACTCTTAGAAGTGTTGAAACCTGGTCATTAAGACTGAAAATAATTGTGACTGAGGGCTCATTTTTTTCAATTTTAATTTAGAAACGGGCAATGAACCAAGCAGCCATGTTTATAACTTTGCGATATCCTGCACAGTCGTCAGTTTACGATCATATCGAGACGTGGGTGGGCGACAAGTTTTACTTGCATCTTTTAACGAGCCTATGGTCATGTACTTCCTGTGACAGTTCTTTATCGTCCCTGGACAAATCGTGGCGTTCACTCCATTCACAGTTCGTCAACATCTCTGCAACAGGATGTAATTCCGCACTTCATAAAGTGCACATATCTGTGCCCACTGATGAACAGTCGGGCGATCGGCCATCTTTTCAGTTTCTGTGTGCAGTTCGTCTAATGGCAACCGTCTGTACTCAGCAGATGCAAAAAAGAGGGAGGGAGCGCGGGAGATGCATCAAATGACGAGCATGGAGCGAATGTCTGGCCTCGCAGCATGATGTGTGCAGCTGTGTCGGTGCCAGTATGGTAATACGACCTGAGGCCCTTCTTACGCGTACCCGCGCCGCGACTGCGGGAATCCAAATCTCATTTAATGACCTACATGTACATACTATGCCAACGGCATTGCCGCAGTGGTAAAAAAAAAAAAAAAAAAAAAAGGTTCAAATGGCTCTGAGGACTATGGGACTTAACTTCTGAGCTCACCAGTCCCCTAGAACTTAGAACTACTTAAAGCTAAGGACATCACACACATCCATGCCCGAGGCAGGATTCAAACCTGCGACCGTAGCGGCCACGCGGTTCTAGACTGTAGCGCCTAGAACCGCTCGGCCACCTCGGCCGGCTCGCAGTGGTAACACCGATACCCGTCAGATCACCGAAGTTCAGTGCTGTCGGGCTGGGCTAGCACTTGCATGGGTGACCATCCGGTCCGCCGAGTGCTGTTGGCAAGCGGGGTGCACTCAGCCCTTGAGAGGCAAGCTGAGGAGCTACTTGACTGATAAGTAGCGGCTTCAGTCTTGGAAACTGACATACGGCTGGGAGAGCGGTGTGCTGCCCACATGCCGCTCCATATCTGCATCCAGTGACGCCTATGAGCTGAGGAACACACGGCGGCCGGTCAGTACCGTTGGGCCTTAATGGCCTGTTCGGGAGGAGTTTAGTTTTTAAGTACATACTATTCCCACTATGATTCCATTAATGTCAAACCCCCTCTAGCCATTTTACACAGCCAAGTCACTTTAATACGTTCATGAGCTACGTTCGACGTCAACCTGCTACTGTACTCACATACGGCAGGAGCCAGCATTGGCCGTGGGGGGTACATAAAGTGTGTCCTGGTGGACGCAGAAAACAGTACTGCTGTTGTCGTGATGTGGAAACGGAGTAATTTATCTGATGCACAAATGGGCGTGTTCATTGGCTTAAGAGCTAAGGGTGGAAGCATTTCCGAAACAGTTAAGTCTCTAACGTGTTCACGTTCTGCCGTAGTTGATGCGCATCGTGCATGGCAAAATTGTGCTGTCGAAAACCAGCGTCGAGGCAAAAGCGGTTCATATGGCCCATAGATAACCGTGGTGGAGGACGACTGCGCAGGTGCGTACAGACTAATAGACGCGCACTGTTCAGCAACTGAGCGCCCAGATGAACCAAGGAGCTGCCGACAGCGTCTCCTCAACGACCGTTCAGAGTGCGTTGTTGCGTGTGGACCCCCGCAGCAGGGCCTGGTTCACACATCCATGCTGCGAAGGAGGCTGGAATTTACACTCCAATATCGGAACTGGGCGGCCACTGAGTGCCAACAGGTGGTTTTTTCAGATGGATCACGCCTAAAAGCAAACACCATGCAACAACTGTCGAAAGGGTCCAGGCCAGAGGGGTGAGCTTTATGGTCTGAGAAATGTTTTCGTGGAATTCACTGAGTGATCTCGCCTTTCTGGAAGGCACACGTATGCGTTTATTCTTGGGGACTATGCCCACCCTTACATGCAGTTCGTCTTTCGACACGACAGCATCTACACGCAAGACAACGCAATGTGTCTCACAGCTCGCACTGAACGTATGTGGTTCGAAGAGCGCCAGGATGAGTTCATCGTACTCCCCTGGCCACCAAATTCCCCGGATTTAAACTCAGTGGGAAATCTGTGGGACACCTCGCTCGGAATGTTCGCGCCACGGATCCTCAACCGATCTGGCCACGGCAGTGTGCGTGGCATGGCTTCACATCCCTCTCAGTACTTCCTGAAACCTCACTGATTCTTCTTGCACATCTCGCAGCGGTCCGCACTGCAGAGGACGGTTATTAAGGCTTTCCACAGATGGTCACATTACTGTAACTGTACAGTGTATAATACGTTGTTACTTTCCAGACATCCTGTAGGTGCAATAAAGAGAGAGCTCTTGTTGTTACCTCGTAATTACAAATGCCAGCCTGGCAAACAGTAGCAGTGCGCTCTGAATTTGGTTGACATCACATCTCACAATGGAACCTCCCCATCGCACCCCCGTCAGATTTAGTTATAAGTTAGCACAGTGCATAGGCCTTGAAAAACTGAACACAGATCAACTGAGAAAACAGGAAGAAGTTGTGTGGAACTACGACAAAAATAAGCAAATTATACAAACTGAGTAGTCCATGTGCAAGATAGGCAACATCAAGGATAGTCTGAGCAGAGGAGCGCCGTGGTCCCGTGGTTAGCGTGAGCATCTGCGGAACGAGAGGATCTTGGTTCAAGTCTTCCTTCGAGTGAAAAATTTAATTTTTTATTTTCAGACAATTATTATCTGTCCGTCCGTCCGTTCGATGCGAGGTAACTGTGCCGTAGTACGGGGACGCCACACCTAAATAAATATCGAAACACACTTCTTTGGGAGTTATTATCACATCCACAAGAGAACCTAAATCGGGCAAGGTAGAAGAATCTTTTTACCCATTCGCAAAGTGTACAAGTTAAGTGGGTCGACAACATATTCCTGCCATGTGACGCACATGCTGTCACCAGTGTCGTATAGACATATCAGACGTGTTTTCCTGTGGAGGAATCGGTTGACTTATGATCTTGCGATCAATTGGTTTCGGATCTCATTGGAGAGGCGCGTCCTTTCGTCTACTAATTGCACGGTTTTGCGGTGCAGTCGCAAAACACAGACACTAAACTTATTACAGTGAACAGAGACGTCAAGGACCAACGGACAGATCATAACTTTGCGAAAGTAAAGAAAGAAAACTTTTTACTCGCGGGAAGACTTGAACCAAGGACCTCTTGTTCTGCAGCTGCTCACGCTAACCACGGGACGACGGCGCTACTGAGCTCACACTCTCCTTGATGTTGCCTATCTTGCGCTGACTACTCAGTTTGTATATTTTGCTTATTTTTTTCATATTTCCACACAACTTCTTCCTGTTTTCTCGATTGATCTGTGTTCAGTTTTACAAGGCCTAACCACTGTGCCAACTTACAACTAAATCTGAGGGGAGTGCGATGGGGAGGTTCCCTTGTCAGTACTAGGTTAGCAATCACAATTTGCCGCAGGCTACTCACGTAAGAAACATGATAAGTATCATTAGGTAAAGAAATTTCCGCGTGGATGAAGCGGTGTTGTCGGTGTAATATCTGGCGGATGCAATTGTGCGTCGTTCGCGTGCCTCCAGAGGCGGCTGCGGCAATGCAAAAGCTGCCAGTGGCACCAGCAGGGGGAGGCAGTGGAGGGGGGTGGGTCTGTGCTGGGCTCAGTTGGTATTCATGACCAGCCGCGGCGCCTTTGTCGCGCGCGCTTTCATCCCGGCTGTTGATCCTGCCGCCCTCCTACACCGCCTGCACACACGGCTTCCCCCCCGGCACTCGTGTTTTAACGACAATAGCCTAGGCTAGGCTCGCCGGTCTTAGGCTCCTATCCGGGGCTCCCTTCCCGATTTCTCGCTTCCACATATCCCCCTGACCTGCTTTACATGTCACTGCTTTCGTCTTATTCATACCCCGTCAGCTTTTCCGCAATTCACGTTAATCGTGGCACTCGCTTTGGAATGAGAATTTCTTCAGAGTCCACGGCTGAAGGCAAGCCTACAAGAATACGCGCTATGCTTCGACGGCGTTCCCAAGTCGGCAACTCGTATGTGTGTTATGGTCTTCAGTCCCACGCTGATTCGAAGCATCCCTCCACACTAGTCTATTGTAAGTCTCGTCATCTCCGAATAATTACTGCAACCTACACTGAGGTGGCAAAACTCATGGGCTAACTCCTACTACCGTGTAGTGTAGTACCGGGTAGTGCAGCAACGTGGCATGGATTCAACAAGTCGTTGCAAGCTCCCTGCAGAAATATTGAGCCATGTTACGTCTTTCGCCGTTCGTAATTGAGAAAGCGTTGCCGGTGTCGGATTTTGAGCACGAACTGACATTCCGATTATGTATCGTATGTGTTCGACGGAAGTCATGTCGGGCCATCTTGATGGCCAAATCATTGGCCCAAATTGTCCAGAATGTTCTCCATACCAGTCGCAAACAACTATGACCCGTTGACCTGACTTGTTTAGGAATACGATGTCCAGGAGTGGCTGCAAATGCTCTCCAAGTATCCAAAAATAACAATTCCAAGTCAATTTTCGGTTCAGTTGGAATAGAGGACCGAGACCGTTCCAATTAACCACAGCATACATCATTATGAGAAAGACGAAGGTAATGAGAAGTAGCAGAAATGAGAACAGCGAGAAACTTAACATCAGGATTGATGGTCACGAAATCAATGAAGTTAAGGAATTCTGCTACCTAGGCAGTAAAATAACCAATGACGGACGGAGCAAGGAGGACATCAAAAGCAGACTCGCTATGGCAAAAAAGGCATTTCTGGCCAAGAGAAGTCTACTAATATCAAATACCGGCCTTAATTTGAGGAAGAAATTTCTGACGATGTACGTCTGGAGTACAGCATTGTATGGCAGTGAAACAGGGACTGTGGGAAAACCGGAACAGAAGAGAATCGAAGCATTTGAGATGTGGTGCTATAGACGAATGTTGAAAATTAGGTGGACTGATAAGGTAAGGAATGAGGAGGTTCTACGCAGAATCGGAGAGGAAAGGAATATGTGGAAAACACTGATAAGGCGTTAGGACAAGATGATAGGACATCTGCTAAGACATGAGGGAATGACTTCCATGGTACTAGAGGGAGCTGTAGAGGGCAAAAACTGTAGAGGAAGACAGAGATTGGAATACGTCAAGCAAATAATTGAGGACGTAGGTTGCAAGTGCAACTCTGAGATGAGGAGGTTAGCACAGGAAAGGAATTCGTGGCGGACCGCATCAAACCAGTCAGTAGACTGATGACAAAAAAAAAAAAAAAAAATTATTATGGAGCCACCACCAGTTTGCACAGTCTATTGTTGACAATTTGAGTCCGTGGCTTCGTGGGGTCTGCGGCATACTCTAACCTTACCATCGGCTCTTACCGTCTGAAATCGGGACTTATGTGACCAGGCCACGGTTTTCCAGTCGTCGAGGGTCCGACCGATATGGTCACGAGCCCAGAAGAAGCGCTGCAGGCGTTATCGTATTGGCAGCGAAGGCACTCAGTCGGTCGTCTGCTGCCATCGGCCATTAACTCCAAATTTCGCCACACTGCCCTAACGTACACGTTCGTCGCACGTACAAAACGATTTCTGCGGTCATTTTATGCAGTGTTGCTTGCCTGTTAGAACTGATAACTCGACACAAAAGCCGCTGCTCTCGGTCTTTTAAGTGTGGGCCGTCGGGCACTGCGTTGACGGTGGTGAGAAGTAATGCCCGAAATTTGGTATCCACGGCACACTCTTGCCACTGTGGATCTCGGAAAACTGAATTCCCTAACAGTTTCCGAAACAGAAGGTCCCATGCGTCCAGCTCCATCTACCATTATGCGCTCAAACTCTAATTCTCATCGTGTGGCGTCAATCACGTCAGAAACTTTTAACATGAATCGCTTGAGTACAAATGACAGCTCTACCCTTTTCCCCCAGTTAGATTCAGTATCGACCCCGGTAGCTGAGTGTTCAGCGCGACGGACTGTCAATCGTAAGGGCCCGGGTTCGATTCCCGGCTGTGTCGGAGATTTTCTCCGCTTAGGGACTGGGTGTTGTGTTGTCTTAACCATCATCATCATTTCATCCCCATCGACGCGCAAGTCGCCGAAGTGGCATCAAATCGAAAGACTTGCACCAGGCGAGCGGTCTACCCGACGGGAGGCCCTCATCGCACGCCACTAATTATATTAATTAAGCTCTACCCTTTATACCTCGTGTACGCGATAATACCACCATCATAGCTATCCTGTGACTATTGTCACCTTAATATGCATCAATTCGAATTTGCTTACCATATTAATCACTTGGTTTCCCACTTATTTTACTCTTCTCCCTCCCACATACTTACCTGCAATTGCGAATTGACGAATCCTTGATGCCTCAAGACGCGTACTGTCTACCCATCCGATATTTTTGTCAATTTGTGATAGTAATTCCTTTTCCCCTAGTTCGATTCACTGCCTCCTCATTAGTTGCTCAGTCTACCCATTTAACCTGTAGGGTTATTCTTCAGCACCACATTTCAAGAGCATCTATTATTTTCTTGTCCCAAAGGATTATCAATTACTTTTCACTTCTGTACAAAGCCACATTACAGACAAATATCTTCAGAGAAGACTTGCTAACACATTAATTTATGTTCAGTGATAAATTCCTTTTTCAAATAAATGATTTCCTTGCTGTAGATAGCATGCATTTTATATTTTCTCTATTTCGACCATAATCAGCAACGGAAACTTTAAATTAACGCAATCTTGAAATCTGGCTCTGTCGCCCGTAAATAGCCACTGTGGCTAATGTTAGAACACAAATTAAAATCATAATCCTATCAGTAGAAGGAGGACAGGGATAAATTATAATGCTCATGGAAGGGCAAATGCAAGTGTTCACTGTACAATTTATTTAAACAAAAACCGAGAAATTTACCAACACAAATAAGAAACAATACGTTTTGTGGAGTCACAACAGTTGTGGAATAAATGCACAAATATTGGGAAATTTTTGACTGCTTCTGCCAAAGTGGTTAACGCAATCTGAGATATAATACACGATATGACTAAGTTCATCTGTAATACCAAAATCTTGGCGAAGCTACTGGAATCGACTGATTGGCGCGTAACCTCAGTGGAGTAAGCTTTGCACGTGGACGCAACAATTTAATCTGAGTCTGCCCTAAGAAGCAGGTGCCGTGGGCTGTATCACCGTGGCAGAAGCGTGCTACCTGTATGCAATGATGATAATAGTTGTAACCGCCGCTAGCGACAAAACTGCACACGGCGCAAATGTGGCGACATCTGAAACCTATAACATTACAATAACATCGATGGTCAGTGGCGGACGACATCATAGAGGCTCTTTGAAATAATGCGAAAATACTATGTCCACTTGGTGGTTATTTTCGCAGGAAATCGGTAAGCTTAATAGAGTATCCATGCGCCACATGTCTTACAAGAATTTTCCGTAGAATTAAAATACAATAGTTATATATTAGATTAGGAAATGAGACACTTAAAGTAGTAAAGGAGTTTTGCTATTTGGGGAGTAAAATAACTGATGATGGTCGAAGTAGACTGGCAATGGCAAGGAAAGCGTTTCTGAAGAAGAGAAATTTGTTAACATCGAGTATAGATTTAAGTGTCAGGAGGTCATTTCTGAAAGTATTTGTATGGAGTGTAGCCATGTATGGAAGTGAAACATGGACGGTAACTAGTTTGGACAAGAAGAGAATAGAAGCTTTCGAAATGTGGTGCTACAGAAGAATGCTGAAGATTGGATGGGTAGATCACATAACTAATGAGGAAGTACTGAATAGGATTGGGGAGAAGAGAAGTTTGTGGCACAACTTGACCAGAAGAAGGGATCGGTTGGTAGGACATGTTCTGAGGCACCAAGGGATCACCAATTTAGTATTGGAGGGCAGCGTGGAGGGTAAAAATCGTAGGGGGAGACCAAGAGATGAATACACTAAGCAGATTCAGAAGGATGTAGGTTGCAGTAGGTACTGGGAGATGAAGTAGCTTGCACAGGATAGAGTAGCATGGAGAGCTGCATCAAACCAGTCTCAGGACTGAAGGCCACAACAACAACAACAACAGTTATATTTGCTCAAGAGCAGCGGCATTTAGCCATAAAAAACAGTTTTAGAATACCACAATGTGGGAAAGTTGTAGAAATCTTTGTTATTTTGAACGGACTACTTTGTGTGTCGGAATGTGGTGGAAGCAGCGCAAGTGGTGAGGGGTCCAGACACATGTTGCTTGTGGTCTTTACCGTTGGGGCAGCGCGGGAGTGTGGATATGACCACTTAACTGGAATAAAGTAATGTGTTTTAAATCAGTGTTTTCTTTTTTATTTAGCCCAGCCAGCTGCATTAAGTGAACTAATAGCACGTAACGCTAGTATTGGCAAGATGCTAAGCGAAATCGTCCCTGGAGAGAGCCAATACGTAAACAGAAAACAATGAGAGATTTTTCGTAGTGAGCAGGGCCTCTTAGCGTTACAAACCGAAGACCTTAGGCAGTTCATTGTTACCTATAACTGCTAAAGAAAAATTGAATCTCCTCATTTTACTGCCAGCAACAATCTTAGGACGCGAACTCCCAGTACAAAGGAGAATTCAGCAACGTCATAAGCGCAAGAAGAGTAAGAGCAAAGGGCTCCGAAGAAGCGTATGCCAGACGTAAGACGAGGACTGCCGACAGAGGGCGGAGTACAGTATCGTCTTTAAACGTACAGCAAAAACAGTGCCCTAACTAATATCGAAGGCAGAAGTTCTGCATTACACTGAGGCTATAACAGAATTCTTCTGTGCGCTTGGGAGTGAAGACAAGAAATTGTTCCTGCTCTTTCGAGAGCTGAGGCAAGGTTTCCTGCTCCTTCCAGCGTTCAGACAGGAATCTTGTAGCTAAAACTGTCGGCTCACCAGTTGACCTCTCTTTACCTCCCCCTCTAAGTATAGGTGAGCGAATCATAGTTTAGAAACCACCGTGCATACTGTATCTCTCCTCACACTGAGGTCTTCGTCGAATTTTCCAGAAGGCATCCCTCCTACCAAAGCTTAAAGCAAATATGCCAATCCGCAAGGTCCGACTCGAAATTTTGCAGGAACGAGTCTGGTGTACGAGCCAAAAGAGCTAACGGCTCAAGGCGCCAGCCTATCGCCTGGCCGTTTACAGTTCGCCTGAGTAATGTTTGAAAGAATTTGCGTCCGCGACTATACGGTGCCGGTCGCCTGCACTGGTCATTGCGGAACATGCAAAGCCTGCGCTGCGAACCTCGTAAAACTTGGCCCTCAGCCGGGTCGGCGACCGCTTTCATAAACTGCTCCGCGTATCAGCGACCGCTGAAGGCGAATGCCCCCAACCATCAGCTACTGCCGCCTAGAGACACGTCACTGGGTTCCTTGTCTAGCCCCGGCTAGGATGTGCGGTCCGGGGCCATGGTTCCACTAAGTTTTCGCAGCCATTCTGTATAAAAGCCCATCACGCAATAAATAAGTGCACTAGGTGCACTTGACGATGTTAGTCATCTTCTTTACGTTAATAAACGGTTCAGGCCTATCAACAGATGTCTAATCACTATGCGATCTCATATACAGGAGTGGGACAGGATCGTTGTAAGGTGCCAAAAGTCCTGCCAACTTACAATTTTCGTGGCAAAACTGCAGCAATTAACTGTTGTGCACCTGTAGAAACGTTGGTGGTTGTCGACGATATCATGCGGTTGCATGCCCGTAACTTAATTAACGTTCTATAGGCCGGGAGAAACTCAGTTCTCACAGTTATTTTGCTGTCCAAATAGCAAAATTCGTCTACTAGTTATTTCCTTTCAATGAACGTGAATTCCCTTTCCCATTTATTATTTTGTTTCCTTTGCTGCTTGCTCAACGTGTGAGATTAATGACATGGGGGATATGCTGAGCGGTATCGTGAACAGTAAGACTGTGAAAAGTCCAATGAAATTGAGAAAAACTGTTTCCACCAATCGCATCACCATTGTCCTCGCATTACAGAATTCAACTACTTATGGAAGTCTCGCTGGCTTTTTAACGGGTTGTAACTTGCACTTGTAATTGAGTAAGAGTTTATGTAGCACTCAACAGACTGTCAGGCGATAGTGCCCCATCTGTACTTGAAAACTAATTAGTGTATTTGTACTATTCCTTACCTTTTTATTCTAAGTAACCTAAAAGAGTTAAACTTGCAACCAGTTACCAAGACCACATTATTCTTCTTAGACGTTATAGGATCTATATATCATATTCTCTTTTTTAAAAACTGTTAAATGCGCCAGTTGTGTAGCAAGGCGTTAGCTGTACAGATCGTCTATTACTCCGACACGGTTGTATTTAAAAGCAGAAACGGTCTCGTACTCATAGTTAGGAATCTCCGGAACCATCTATAGTCACCATTTGTGTTTAACATGGAAGATAAAAATTATTCCTGACAGATGTGTTACCTTTATGTTCACTTACCAAACAGTGAGACCACTGCGCACTTTCCCCTCCCCCCCCACCCCTTACAACGCCCTTCTATCCTCTAACCTCCGTCGACGGCCAAACCGAATAATGGAATGATTCTGCGATCTATATACGCCTTATACTTCATAGGACATTAATATTTTTCGAATAATTTGACAGAGTACTTAGTAAACGCCGTCAGTAGACATTAAACACATATGAATAGCCGATAACGCTGTAGCGCTAACACACATGATAAAGATGCTGTGACACTATGTAGGATCTTTGCAAATAGTAGTAGATACCGGCGGATACATAGCGAAAATACAAACTGGAAATATTTTGGGGGGCGTTATCAATCTGTGAGTTAAATAGAAAATGGTAAATCTTGATAACATGGCATTCACTTCGCCGCAGGAACCCAATCATTTGTTATGTACACAATACACTGGCTTTTCAGATAGAAATCCCACTGCCACGCTCAACAGATAAGTATAACGTAATACAGACCCAATCCCTACGTACCTGTACACACTAGCGCCGAAATCTTAACGCTGCTATCAAACCAAACTACAATTTTACTATGTAGAACAAAATCTTTGAACTTTTCGGATAAGTACCGTCTTCTACACTTCGTAGCGCAGCCGTAAACGCTCTATAATAGTTATTCATGTCTCTTTTTGAACACTTTCCGTCTTCTACGAGACTGTTGAACAATCCTTCACCTTCGGTATCGTAATTTCTACATCAGCGACGTATTATTGTATCCTAGTTATTTCCATCGTCTTTGTTTTCTCCACGTCATCGTCAATAAATTTAATGACGTTAGTGTCATGCCGACACCATCATAAACGAAAAAGGTGCCAGTGATCCAATGCGCACTTGCACTACGGATCAGATGGTTGTTTGGGGAAGGAGACCAGACAGCGTGGTCATACTACGGACCAGAACCAAGAGCTTTCTTTAAATAAAACATGTCTACCCACGTGGATAAGTTCTGGTTGCAGTAACGTCCGAAGTTCGGTTTATGAAGCAATATCTAATTAGCTTAGCATGTTCGGTCAGACGGTTTAGCTACCCTTTGTAATAAAAATCTGAGTGAACAGATCAAGGAACAACCTGAACGGATGTCATCTGACGTCCGCCACGAACAAATTCAACGAACAGTATAGAATAAAATGAGATATATATATAAAAAGATGGATAGAGCGTCTTCCATGTAAGCAGGAGATCCGGGGTTTGAGTCCCGGTCGGGGCACACATTTTCAACTGTGCCCGTTGACTTATATCAACGCCTGTATGCAGCTAGAAGTATTCATTTTATTGTAATTTCAATACCTAATTATCCAAGTTTACAAACCCTTATCGTACATTCGTATAAAATATATACCTTACAAAACACTCATTTGCAGATTCATCAATAATAATTAGTTAGTCAGTAACTTGAATGAGCGCAATTGCGATCTCTCTCAATGTCAGTTACTTTGTAAATCAGACACAGTTACTGAAAAATATTGGAACATGGTGGCTATTTTGGACATAAACATGTTTCGTAGCCACATTCTTTGACAGTTTGTTTAAAACTAACGTAAAACATCACAACGTAATAAGCCTCAGAACTTCAATTTTTATTTACCACACCTTCCGGAGGCTTGTCTCCATTATTAGAGGGCAGTTCCGATGTCTCTCTCTGGTGCGTTGCTTCCAGAAAACCTATGTGTCCAAATATACTCTAGAATATTTTGAGTTTGTCACACTCATTGCGGATTTCTTTTGGTGGAGTAGGAAGAAGAAGATATTTTTGAACTGATGTGGCATACTTGTAGTCCTGTACATCTTTGTGTGCACTGTTTCCTCGAGATCTCTGCATTCGACCTTTACACAGTTACTGCCTACAAATTTCATTAAAGAAGTTTCAAGTATCTAGTCTTCTGGATTAAAGAGATGCTACGGGTTCCATCGTCTCATAGTTTGCAAAGATTACTATAGTTCGAGAAATGAGCTTTCTGATACAACTTGACTAGAAGACGGGGTAGGTTAATTAGAGATGTACTGTAGCATCAAGGTACAGATGATTCGGTAATTCTCTGAAGTCCTGCTGCAAGGACGGGAAGGGTAAAAGTTTTAGAGGGAGACTAAGGCTTGACGCAGGTTCACATGTGTATAGGTTGCAACAGCTATGCAGAGAATGAAGAGGCTTGGACAGGGTAAACAAATGTGGAGGGCCGAATCAAACTGGTCTTCTGACTAGAGCTCTCAACAACAACAGTGGTACACAACTGCAGTGGAGCCAGATAATACAGTCGCAATGAAACCACAAAAAAGAGGAAACCAACACACACACACACACACACACACACACACACAGACAGAGAGAGAGGGGGGGGGACAAGGAGAGAGAGAGAGAGGAAGACATTCAAACACGTACTTTCGCAAAAACATATATGTTCTCACGTTTTTGAAACTGAACACAAGCGGTCAACAGAACAAACAAACGAACAGCCAAGCTGTGTGGCAAAGCAGGCCGGGAACACGTGTATACGGGGCAATTAATCTTTGAGGCTGAAGTATGCATCAAAATGAAATGTTAATCCGGGGAATGGCGGCCCTGCTGAATTATAATTGGCCCGGTGGACGGGCCGCTGCTGAATTTGTCGCCCGTTGCCGCGCGGGCCTTCGGTGCGCATCGCTCATGCCTCTGCGTTCCGAAATAAAATGATTGACGGCTGTTCATCACGGACGATAGTTGTACGCGCCGCCGATATTCCTATAAATGATATCTGATGTTGTGCTTCGCCATCCATTTTCTGCTACATGCAGCAGTTAGTGTGCAGATTGGGCAGACAGGTAGACAAACGACATACGGCACTTTGTATCGATTACCTGGAGGTCCAATAGAAATAGTCTCTCGAATTTGATTTTAGACTTTCTGATACATCAAAAATAGTGAACGTGTACTTAATTTTGCTTATTGTAGCACTGCGAGAAACAAACGAATATTAACTGTGGCGCCGGCCGGTGTGGCTGAACGGTTCTAGGCGCTTCAATCTGGAACCGCGCGACCGCTATGGTCGCAGGTTCGAATCCTACCTCGGGCATGGATGTGTGTGATGTCCTTAAGTTAGTTAGGTTTGAGTAGTTCTAAGTTCTAGGGGACTGATGACCTAATATGCTAAGTCCGATAGTGCCCCGAGCCATTTGAACCATTAACTGCGGCTCGGATTGTGCTTTCACGACAGTGCTTCATAAACTTGAATTGTCTTTTCTACGTTTACATCTGCACTGTTTTTACGCTTCTGTTTTATCGTGTGGAAATAGTTTATGAGATTAGACATAGGAATTGTAAGTACTCACGAAATACATTCAAGTACACTTCGTGACATAGTTAAAGGCTGACTTTTTCGAAAGCCTGTAATTTTCACTCACTGGAACGCTCAAGTTTGAAATCTGATTCAAAGGTGCCCACAACATCTGTAAAGATGTAAAAGCGTGGGGCCCTGCCACATCACACGGGCTCGTCGACGCTTCGAACAGCAAGGTGTCAACACTTGTGAATAAAGGCCAGAGCTCAGAAGTGAGGTGTAAGTTACGTTAATGAGGTCACAATGGCACAAAATTTTACCACAATGTGGCCCACTGCCAGCGTGCTCGCGTTACGTGATGAGAAGGTCGTCACACCCCTGATTACACATAATTCACCCATTCGACGACTCTGCTATGAAGGTGGGAACCGCGACGCCCAAATTTGATACCAGTGGTGTTCTAACGGGTCGTTGAGGAAAACATTTCACACCCACCGCCGCTCAGTATCGACACAAATAGGCCTCAGGGGGTGGCATGAAGGGCGTCAATGAAATCACACCCTCACTTGGAGTGTTGATTCCCATACATTTCGCAATCGAATACGACATCCCTCTGGAGTTCAGCGCGACTGCAATTTTTACTCTGGCGTGTATGGTGAAACCACCAGGAGCCATTCAAAACCACTGGACGAAATTTGAAACTGACCCGAAGCAACCGAGGGTATTTATGCTTTATGAACCCTCCTGTCATTCACGCATGTAGGGGTGGACATCCCCCCATATCGGTGACCACGCCACAGGAGGGTGCGAAATAGGAAACCTCATAGAACATAAACACCCCTTGAACAGTCCCAAGAGATTCCACCTTGTGCACCAGATTAAAAATTGCGTCGTCCTGCACCTCAAAGAGGTGTAATCACGTTCATTGTGGTAGCAGGCCCACGATGTTCTTAGAGAAAGACTGAATCGTCCGAGGGGTTTCCGCAGTGTCAAAGGCTGTCAAGAACGTCGTGCCGTTGTTCGCCGCATAGCGAAGTGTCGCATTTCGATTCGACGGCGTGAATGGCGTCCATTATTCTCTGTTTTACGAAATTCAACAGGAACTTGCGCTGTGAGGAAGTGGAGAACGACATTGAAAGGCAACAAGCAAGAGATTATGAGGTTTAGAAAACTTACGGTCAAAGCGTAATCAGAAAATTGGCGTACATTGTAAATACAAAATTTGCCGGCGCTAAAATTAAAAGATGACTAAATTGTACCTCGGCATTTCTTGGGCTCTCTCCTGATGTTTTAGCAAATATGAAAAAAAATCTTACAACCACTATGTCGTTTGAATCTAGTGACCAAATAGGCTCCTTCATTCGAGAATTATTTAATTACTTTGTACATGTCTTCACATTTAATTGTGTTATACACTCCTGGAAATTGAAATAAGAACACCGTCAATTCATTGTCCCAGGAAGGGGAAACTTTATTGACACATTCCTGGGGTCAGATACATCACATGATCACACTGACAGAACCACAGGAACATAGACACAGGCAACAGAGCATGCACAATGTCAACACTAGTACAGTGTATATCCACCTTTCGCAGCAATGCAGGCTGCTATTCTCCCATGGAGACGATCGTAGAGATGCTGGATGTAGTCCAGTGGAACGGCTTGCCATGCCATTTCCACCTGGCGCCTCAGTTGGACCAGCGTTCGTGCTGGACGTGCAGACCGCGTGAGACGACGCTTCATCCAGTCCCAAACATGCTCAATGGGGGACAGATCCGGAGATCTTGCTGGCCAGGGTAGTTGACTTACACCTTCTAGAGCACGTTGGGTGGCACGGGACACATGCGGACGTGCATTGTCCTGTTGGAACAGAAAGTTCCCTTGCCGGTCTAGGAATGGTAGAACGATGGGTTCGATGACGGTTTGGATGTACCGTGCACTATTCAGTGTCCCCTCGACGATCACCAGTGGTGTACGGCCAGTGTAGGA
Source organism: Schistocerca cancellata (assembly GCF_023864275.1). Lineage (NCBI taxonomy): Eukaryota > Metazoa > Arthropoda > Insecta > Orthoptera > Acrididae > Schistocerca > Schistocerca cancellata. The sequence continues at coordinate 318,640,039 of NC_064630.1, read as the reverse complement.
GATCGCTCCCCACACAATGATGCCGGGTGTTGGCCCTGTGTGCCTCGGTCGTATGCAGTCCTGATTGTGGCGCTCACCTGCACGGCGCCAAACACGCATACGACCATCATTGGCACCAAGGCAGAAGCGACTCTCATCGCTGAAGACGACACGTCTCCATTCGTCCCTCCATTCACGCCTGCCGCGACACCACTGGAGGCGGGCTGCACGATGTTGGGGCGTGAGCGGAAGACGGCCTAACGGTGTGCGGGACCGTAGCCCAGCTTCATGGAGACGGTTGCGAATGGTCCTCGCCGATACCCCAGGAGCAACAGTGTCCCTAATTTGCTGGGAAGTGGCGGTGCGGTCCCCTACGGCACTGAGTAGGATCCTACGGTCTTGGCGTGCATCCGTGCGTCGCTGCGGTCCGGTCCCAGGTCGACGGGCACGTGCACCTTCCGCCGACCACTGGCGACAACATCGATGTACTGTGGAGACCTCACGCCCCACGTGTTGAGCAATTCGGCGGTACGTCCACCCGGCCTCCCGCATGCCCACTATACGCCCTCGCTCAAAGTCCGTCAACTGCACATACGGTTCACGTCCACGCTGTCGCGGCATGCTACCAGTGTTAAAGACTGCGATGGAGCTCCGTATGCCACGGCTAACTGGCTGACACTGACGGCGGCGGTGCACAAATGCTGCGCAGCTAGCGCCATTCGACGGCCAACACCGCGGTTCCTGGTGTGTCCGCTGTGCCGTGCGTGTGATCATTGCTTGTACAGCCCTCTCGCAGTGTCCGGAGCAAGTATGGTGGGTCTGACACACCGGTGTCAATGTGTTCTTTTTTCCATTTCCAGGAGTGTATTTATGGGGTATTATATGCCCATTCGAAGAGGAGCCTAATAATCACACCAAAAAAATTGTCTGCATCACTCCGGTTCCTAGAACTCCTGAAGATACACGTTGAGAGTGGATACTGTATCACAGACACAATACCTTTAACTGTTTCAGAAATGTCACTAAACCCGCCCAAAGCTGTAAACAACCATGCATGAGCAGCGCCTGTTAGTCGGAGGGGTCCGGCAGCCGATCAGTTCCAGTCATTCCACCTGGAAGGAGATACACGTCTCCTGTTGTCTGTACTTCAACCATGCCTAGACGGTCAATACCGCGGTTCGTTCGCGTCGGCATTGTTATTTTGCGCCAGGAAGGGCTCCCAACAAGGGAAGTTTTCAGGCGTCTCGGAGTGAACCAAAGCGACATGAAGAATATACAGAGAGACAGGAACTGCCGATGACATGTCTCGCTCAAGCCGCCCAAGGGTTACTACTGCAGCGTATGAAAGCTACCTACGGATTATGGCTCGGAGGAATCCTGACAGCAACGCCACGTTGTTGAATAATGCTTTTCGTGCAGCCACAGGATGTCGTGTTACGACTCAAACTACACTCCCTACGTCCATGGCGAGGTTCATCTTTGCAACCACGACACCATGCAGCGCAGTACAGATGAGCCCAACAACATGTCGAATGGACCGCTCAGCATTGGCGGCACGTTCTCTTCACCGATGAATGTCGCATATGTCTTCAACCACACAATCGTCGGAGACGTATCTGGAGGCAACCCGGTCAGGCTGAACGCCTTAGACACACTATCCAGCGAGTGCAGCAAGGTGGAGGTTCCTTGTTGTTTTGGGGTGGCATTATGTGAGACCGACGTACACCGCTAGTGGTCATGGAAGGCGTCATAACGGCTGTGCGTTACTTGATAGTGCAACCATATCGGCAGCATATTGGCGAGACCTTCGTCTTCATGGATGACAATTCGCGACCCCATCTTGCACATCTTGTGGATGACTTCCTTCAGGATAACGACATCGCTCGACTACAGTGACCAGCATGTTCTCCAGACATGAACAGTATTGAAACATGTCTGGGATAGATTGAAAAGGGCTGTTTATGGACGACTTGACCCACCAATCTCTCTGAGGGATCTACGCCGAATCGCCGTTGGGGAGTGGGACAATCTGGACCAACTGTGCCTTGATGAACTTGTGGATAGTATGCCACGACGAATACATACATGGACCAATGCAAGAGGATGTGCTACTGGGTATTAGAGGTACCGGTGTGTACAGTAATCTGCACCACCACCTCTGAAGGTCTCGCTGTATGGTGGTACAACATGCAATGTATGGCTTTCATGAGCAATAAAAAGAGCGGAAATGATGTTTATGTTCTTCTCTATTCCAATTTTCTGCACAGGTTCCGGAACTCTCGGAACCGAGGTAATGCAAAACTTTTTTTGATGTGTGTATTAGTCACGTCCGACATTCAGTGCACAGATGTTGTTTCCTGTAGTACGGCTGCCTTGCGTCGTCGTGAGTGCTTCAGTCTCATGTGTCGCCCATAAATGAAACTGGCAAAGTGTTATTCGATATTACGCTACTAATACCATATGAAGAAATTCAGTGTACGTATTTATACACTACTGACCATTAAAATTGCTACACCAAGAAGAAATGCGGATGATAAACGGGTATCCATTGGACAAATATTTATACTAGAACCGACACGTGATTACATTTTCACGCAATTTTGGTGCATAGATCCTGAGAAATCGTACCCAGAACAACCACCTCTAGCCGTAATAACGGCCTTGATACGACTGCTCATTGTGTCAAACAGGGCTTGGATGGCGTGTACAGGTACAGCTGCCCATGCAGCTTCAACACGATACCACAGTTCATCAAGAGTAGTGACTGGCGTATTGTGACGAGCTAGTTGCTCGGCCACCATTGACCAGACGTTTTCAGTTGGTGAGAGATCTGGAGAATGTGCTGGCCAGGGCAGCAGTCGAACATTTTCTGTATCCAGAAAGGCCCGCACAAGACCTGCAACATGCGGTCGTGCGTTATCCTGCTGAAATGTAGGGTTTTGCCGGGATCGAATGAAGGGTAGAGTTACGGGTAGTAACACATCTGAAATGTAACGTCCACTGTTTAAAGTGCCGTCAATGCGAACAAGAGGTGACCGAGACGTGTAACCAGTGGCACCCCATATCATCCGCCTGGTGATACGCCAGTATAGCGATGACAAATACACGCTTCCAATTTGCGTTCACCGCGATGTCGCCAAACACGGATGCGACCATCATGATGCTGTAAACAGAACCTGTATTCATCCGAAAAAATGACGTTTTGTCATTCGTGCACCCAGGTTCGTCGTTGAGTACACCATCGCAGGCGCTCCTGTCTCTGATGCAGCGTCAAGGGTAACCGCAGATATGGTCTCCGAGCTGATAGTACATGCTGCTGCAAACGTCGTCGAACTGTTCGTGCAGATGGTTGTTGTCTTGCAAACGTCCCCATCTGTTGACTCAATGATCGAGACGAGGCTGCACGATCCGTTAGAGCCATGCAGATAAGATGCCTGTCATCCCGACTGTTAGTGATACGAGGCCGTTGGGATCCAGCACGGCGTTCCGTATTAACCTCCTGAACCCACCGATTCCATATTCTGCTAACAGTCATTGGATCTCGACCAACGCGAGCAGCAATGTCACGATACGAAAACCACAATCGCGATAGGCTAAAATCCGACCTTTATCAAAGTCGGAAACGTGATGGTACGCATTTCTCCTCCTTACAAGAGGCTTCACAACAACGTTTCACCAGGCAACACCGGTCAACTGCTGTTTGTGTATGAGAAATCGGTTGGAAACTTTCCTCGTGTCAGCACGTTGTAGGTGTCGCCACCGGCGCCGACCTTGTGTGAATGCGCTGAAAAGATAATCATTTACACATCAAAGCATGATCTTCCTGTTGGTTAAATTTCGCGTCTGTAGCACTTCATCTTCGTGGTGTAGCAATTTTAATGGCCAGTAGTGTATTAAAATTGTTACGGCATCCTGCGAACATTATGTCAAAAGCTTTTTTCTCTTGAGCTCTGATATTAGTCTGCTTGTGATTGTTACGTACACTTCATGTAACCTTTGTATCTACGTGAAGCATGACGCTCACAGATGCTTGTAGATGGGCGTCATATTACGAGCAATAAAGTCATTCCATTGCTGAAGCATGACGTTTTGATTAGTGAGCAATCCAGCCTGTTCACTGACGTAGACACCTACTCACCGATCCTCAGTCTGTGGGAATTTCAGTGAGTGTGAAAGATTGCTAGTGATACCAAGCTATGTAGAAAAACTTTACATCTCCTTTTATATATTGCACTATTTTTAGCCGATAAAAACCTTGTTTTTCGTGGTAATGGTGAGGACTTTTCATCGGAAAATAGAGGGAATTTCTTAGTATTGTCACAAATGATGGGAAATATGATCCGGTATTAAAAGAGCGTTGTTTAAAACTTGAGAAGTCCGCTGGTGGCTCGGAGAGAGTATCTTCTTATTTATCAAAAGAGATGCAAAATGAACTTACTTTTTATTTTGAGTGATTATGTTACGAAGAGATTATTTCATGCATTAAATATGGCCAAATATTTTTTGACAGTACATGCAATGAAAGCAAAACACACTAAATGACTCTCATAATTAGACACATTGATACAGAAGATAACATTGAGGAAGTTCTAGAATCGTTCTTAGGTTTTCTTATGTCAGGAAATACTGCAGAGGATATGTCAAAAGATATTAAAAAATGATTGAAAAATACTGTTTTGTGCAGGGGGCCAGTTTGTGACAATGTCGCGTCACTGTCTGGAGAACATGAAGGTGTACAACGAATTCCAAAAGCTCTCCTCAGTCCCTGTGCTAATCAGTCTTTAAATCTTTGTGGAGTTCATGCTCATGTGTTCCCTCTAGCTTCACCTGTTCTGGATCTGTGCAGAAGCTATATTCATTTTTCCCGTCTTCGGAATTACTTGTAGAAAATGCGGAAAAGAATTTAAAGGGACTGTCTGGTAGTCGCTGGTGTGTTCATTATAACTCAGTTAAAATCATGAAAGAACGTGGAAATAATTTGTGAACGCTTTGGAACATATGCGAGGTCCGTCCAAGGCATTGTTGATACTAGGGCTGCTGCAAACGTTCTCCTTCTAGCTACATGTGACTTTGCCGTTTTGTCCTTCATCAGTTTTCGCCACACCATACTGAAGGGAGTAAATTTAGTTAAACATGACCTACAGTCTCCAAAAATGGCTTTAGATGAGAACTCGCCAAATTAAAACTGTGAATGAGTTTTTCGTAACAGAACTAATTAGAATTATAGACAACTCTGTCATTTTTAGCACTACAAATGTAATGATGTGGACATTAACATTGACTGACATAGGAGTATCAGAATTAATAAAATAATGCCCTATGAACTGTCTGATTATCGACTCAATAAGTAGTTCGTCCATAAAAGTTGAAATGCGTAGACCAATTTAAGCAATAATTCTCAAAACGATGCGTGGACATTAAGAAATTCAGCAAATTTTTACAAATTATTGAAACAGAATTTATTGCTGATGCTTCCAATGACACTGTGGCTGTAGCACTGGAGACTTTGGTGGAAATTTACGATGATTTTGATAGGAAACAAGTGCTGCAAGAAATAAAAAGATATGTGGGCATCTATGTGGGCGTTTCTGGTAAATGAACTGCCCAAGAAATCATTCAATTTGTAATGAAATGGGACTCCAGTGAATCATTACCACATACATTACTTTTAATCCAATACATCTCGACCATTTGAGTCTCAGTAGCATCACGCGAGAAAAATTGTTCTAAACTGAAACTAGTAAAAAATTATCTTCGCTCTAGTTTGGTGATGTAGAATCCTTGCAATGGCCCCAGAACCCTTCGCCAGCTGAATGTACATTTACGTCTTAGATCGGATATTACGTGCATATGTTACTTTCATAAGTAAGGTAAACTTGAACCTCTAGATCTCGATAACAGATAACATCGAAAATATTTTTGCTTCCGGAAGAACATCATCTTAAGAACACATGGCACAAATTTCGACGGTCTGCCACGAAGGAAATTATGAAAATGGCGTTCCATCCAAAAATCTTGGTGTTTCGGGGCTTCCTCCAGAATTACAAAAAATGGCTCTGAGCACTATGGGACTTAACTTCTGAGATCATCAGTCCCCTAGAACTTAGAACTACTTAAACCTAACTAACCTAAGGACATCACACACATCCATGCCCGAGGTAGGATTCGAACCTGCGACCGTAGCGGTCGCGCGGTTCCAGACCGTAGCGCCTAGAACCTCTCGGCCACAAGAATTACACGTGAACAAATTGTGCTTGTGTAAGCCGTCTAAGGTCCAGCCTAGACCATACCTAATACTAAAGAACCAACCGATGTTCTCAATTTGCCTGGGCTGGAAGAAGTATGTAATGCTTAAAGATTGTTCCTTTACTGTACGATGGTTACAGTATGCCCGTTCTTCCAATAGCTATACATATGGTCGTAATGACAAGGGATATCCATAAGACGTGACCCCTTATCTCTGAACAATAGAACCTGAAAAATCGCATTTTCGTGCCCGGCTTTTTGGAGTATACATTGCAATGTCGTGCACGGATCGATAAGAGGTAATTATCTTATTCCGTTCTTTGTAATTCGTAAGCACTCTATGTGCTTAAGAGTGTACGCTACAATTACTAGAGCGTAGAGTACGCACTTTATAAATGTCCTATTGTCTCTATCAGCCGTTACCAAATGTAAGCTACTAACACATCAGTTCGTAAGGAGATCGAGGCCTTCATTTAATTTCGCCTCCATGAGTCTCCGACGGGCTTAGAAAGCCGCTGATTAAGGAGCGCACACAGGCCCTGTTGCAGCGGCCCGCCTCGGAAGACGTGATCCGCGGTCAGTGTGCCGGGGTGACGTTGCCGTCGCTGCCCTACCCTAGGTTATGTCCGCGCGTGCGCCGTGGCGGCGGCATGGACGCTCCAAAAATAGCGCGGCCGGCCGTCGCTCACCTTTCGCCACGCCTGCCATCTAGCCGCCGCCGCGGGCAGCACTCGACGCCGCTCCACGACCACAGGGCTGCACATCCTCTACGAGCTGTTTAACGTCGGCCACTTCAACCCGTGTTGCGCTCTTTCTTCACCTCTGCGAACTGACCACCCGACAACCTCCCTTAACTATAAGTATCAGACCTACTCTAAATCTTTGTTGTTCCTGTGTTGACAGTAACTAGTGGGAACATAACATCACAGTGATCGTTACGAATGTCAACTGAAACTACAAACTGCTGTAACCAGTAACAATTTATAATTTTTTGCCCTACGCTTTTGGGAGGATTGTAACCTCCATAATGAGATGATGATTTTGTGATTTAGCACGGCCTTTAGGTACTGTGTGCACGACTCTTAAATAACATGTAGCACTGTTATTCATTATTGAAAGGTTCGTATCTAGTTGCACTTACATCTCATAAACTTTTATGTTTAAAGATTTTTTTTCAACAAAATTTCGCTGTAGTGTGAGAGGTTCAATTTTCTACAATAGTGTTAGAAAGCAAACTTCATTTTTAGCAAAAGCATTAATGCTAACTATGATGTATAACAACGGTATGTTTCGCTCTGATTTTTATTACTGTTTTCTTTTGTCCTTTAACTTCATTTGCTGACACTTCGATGTATAAAGTAAATACATTCAGTAACTGAAATTTTCTTTCACATTATGTAGTACGAACCTGCTGTTACTAGCTTTCCATATTCATTATTCTCATATTACAGGGCGAACCCTCCGAGAGAATTTAGGAAACTGTTCAGGATTGTTTTCGTATAAGGGTCGTATGACCCCCGTGATTCTAATGTCTCTGAGCACTATGGGACTTCTAAGGTCATCATCCCCTAGAACTTAGAACTATTTAAACCTAACTAACCTAAGGATATCACACACATCCATGCCCGAGGCAGGATTCGAAACTGCGACCGTAGCGGTCGCGCGGCTCCAGACTGTAGCGCCTAGAACCGCTCGGTCACCCCGGCCGGCCCCGGTGGTTCGTTACAAAATAATAATGTAATTATGATTTACTCAATTTGTTACCCCAGTTATCTTTGTTTATGGCATAATACCTTAAATTTAGCGAAAAATACTGTAAAATACGATTACGAAGTCGTATAACACGAAACACAGTGTAATGCAAGAATTCCCACACAGAAGCAACAGTACAGTGTGGTTGCAATCAAACTTTCGCTACCTCAGCCACTGTAGACCGTAAAGTAGTTCATAGGAATGGTGCTGAAATTGAGCGCTGTAGCACCTCAGGGTTTGCGTTTTTAGTAGCGTTAATCCCGTGACTTTAATGTTTGGTTCCACAATCAACGTGGGTCTGTACAAGATGACCGGGACTTTACTCACTAAGTCGTTTTGTAAAAACAACTGCAATAGTTTTCTGTTCTTCGCGAGTGTCGGCGCATTAAAGGATTACGAAGAGGCCCTGCTTTCGCATCGGGGTTTTGTGAACATGATTCGAAAGTTGGAGTTAACTGGCAATTTGTGAATCTCTCGTGTGAAGGCCGACGGCCAATTGCGCACAAATCGTTGAGGGCTGAGAATGCCGGACGCAGTATGTGTGTACAGGCTGGTGGCCGTGCGGTTCTAAGCGCTTCAGTTTGGAACCGCGTGACTGCTATGGTCGCAGGTTCGAATCCTGCCTCGGGCATGGATGTGTGTGATGTCCTTAGGTTAGCTAGGTTTAAGTAGTTCTAAGTTCTAGGCGACTGATGGCCCCAGAAATTAAGTCTCATAGTACTCAGAGCCATTTGAACCATTTTTTTTTCTACAGGCTGCGTCACGACAGCTGAAGATTCCATGGACCACCGTTCGAAAAGTGCTGCGAACTATTGCGAAATTGGATCTTTAATGCGGTCCCATGTTGTCGTGGATGGAGATGCTCGTCACATTGAGCAATATTTGTAATCTGGAACGTAAACGTGGTACGCAGTTGACAAATGTTACCCTCTCACTTGGAAATTATAATGCGTTTCTTTCAATGGTTTATTCGCTGTTCCTGTTCCGCATGTCCCTACAAATGTTTCCAGGAAGTTTAATTGTCCTGTGATTACTCTTCTTCATGGGACCCCCCTCAAGTATCGAAAGTTTAATTATAACCACCCTGTACTGTGATTTGGCTTTGCGTCCTTACGCCGCTCTTACACTGAATTCAGTGAACCCATACATCATCTGTACGTCGGGCAACTCGTCATCATGCACTGTTGTGTATCGTGTACAATTAACACTGCCGTCAAAACAAAGCCTAGACAGAACGAAGCTTTAATTAATTCAAACTAGAGGCCGAAGGGTGAAGTGGGCATTGCAGTTGTCAATAACAGGCACCTTGAGCGAATGGCACACGTTTTCTTTCCCAAGCAAGACGAACGGAGCATACCGTCAACGTTACACTACTGCTCATATATATTTTTTGTGCAATATAGATATAAAGACAAATGAGCGTAAGAAAGCAAACGAAATTACTATGTAACGTCTCATCCGAGAACGTGGGTTCGTCGTACCAAAGTACGCAGAAGATATACTTGAAAGAACATCAAAAATTTTGTCGGTGGAGATTGGTTTCACTTTGTATGTTGGCGGAACACATCCTTCTTTACATAACAGTTAAACATTTGTCCTCCTGACTCCTTTTCCTACTTCTTAGACGTTATCAAAGTCCTCTCTAGCTGCTCAATATAAAATTTATAGTTGTTTAACTTATTTCTGGAGATAAACTAAGTATGATTCATCATTTCTCATCCCGTAACAGTTCGAGACAGAGGAGCAATTGGCCACACTCATGTAGCATTTTCTGCTGCGACTGGGATGGCCGGAACAAATTTTTTATTTTCTTTATTCGATATTCGCAGCTTCTCTATTTTTCGATATAAATATAAAATTGCTAAGCAGGAAAACAATTAAGTTTTAATCAAACCAACGTGTTTAGAGACTGGCCATTCATTAGACAAATCTGTTACAAAAACCTTCAGCGCACCTTTGTCAGCTCAACATAACAAATACCAGGAGAAGACAGAGCATCTGCGACTCACTCTTGTCATTTATTTCAAGACTACTGAAAATGAGACGGCGGCAGAGAGACAATTGCTCAAGTGAACCTCTAATCGACAATAAAGAATACACACGAGGAAAAATACGACGAAAGCAGTACATTAAACCACAAAAATAAGTGAAAGAATTTTGTCACGGTTAGAGTAGTATGATATATTACACCACCATTCAGGAATTATCATTATGCACATCAATTTACGGCTATTTTGGAGGACGGAGATAGCTGTCGAAAATATTAATCGAAAATTTATATTATTTGTTCTACCGTTATCACTGCACAACAGTGTTAAACGTACTCAGTTCTTCGTGAAAACAGCAAAACTAAGAAATACATTAACCAGCAGTAAAATTGATAATATAGATCAAGTACAAGGCAGTTGTACACGAAATAAGATTGCAGATCAGTACTTGACGCGTGTCTTTGAGAAGTCAGTTTACTCTGAACTCCACACTAGGTATGGTATGGGGTGAAAGAAGACCGCAGGATGTTCCTACGGACCCAACCGCCAAGTGGTTTCTACACGTCTGACGAGCATCAACAGACGTGGTACCCTTCATTCTTCGACGCGGGTCGTCTTATTCCTTTCCACTTATGGGTGCTCGCTTTTCTGCTAGAAAGCAGCATCGAGAGTTTCCTCGGCGTGCGGCAGAACTTTGGATTCTGCAAGTATCCAATTACATGGTGAGTGGTAACAACCTTGAGCACATTACGCTGTGTAATGGCGAGGGTAAAATTATCAAGTGGAAGAGAGGTAGCAGAGGACTTGGAAGATTAGTTGATCGTAATATACAGATTGAGTCACCTAACGTTACCGCTGGATATATTTCGTAAACCACCGAACGTGAGGAGAGGGGCTAGTGTAATTGTTTAATACAAACCATACAAAAATGCACGGAAGTATGTTTTTTAACACAAACCTACGTTTTTTAAAATGGAACCACGTTAGTTTTGTTAGCACATCTGAACATATAAACAAATACGTAATCAGTGCCGTTTGTTGCATTGTAAATGTTAATTACATCCGGAGATATTGTAAACTAAAGTTGACGTTTGAACCTCCAACGTTCAGTTGCGTGTTGTAACAAACAGCTGCAACATACATAGCTTTTCTACAGAATGATCTGCCAACGTTGCTCGTAAATGTCCCACTGGAAACGCGTCGACGTATGTGGTATCAGCATGATGGTGCACCTTGTAACGGAACATATTAAAGGCTTTACTGTACCGAAGTATGCGATACCCTCCAAATTCAACCAGTTTAACGAGTATTTATGATTAAAAAAAAGTTATTGTGTATGTTAACAATGATTGCATAACATGTCTGCATAAACAGTCAACCCATTAAATTATACTGAGTAACTGACCCACACAAAAGTTTATATCACTTGATCACTGATACAGCAAATGTCATCATGTAAAAACACTAAGTTCATCTTAAATAATTAATATGAAGTACGAGAAATAGTGGCCAACTTAGGTATTTTGGATCTCCTTAAATAAAAATCACCCAGTGAAACCTATTTGTTCACTAGGAGCGTGTTCACTCAGTATTCACGTAAGCAATCCTATTTTAGACGAAAACCAATGTAATTCTTAATAATTCATGTTATTTACTTATTTATGCAAATTAGAGAAGTCAATTGTCAAACTTCTAAAAAACGGCCTTTTTGTAACAAAGAATTATTCTGTCAAGTCAACAAATCTGTCTGTCATTTTAATAACATGTTAAATTATGTCACTCGATGCAAATTAATAACTTTTCTGCACAAATTATGATAACAGATGTACATGTGACTTGTAAACTATATCTCTTTTTAGTAGTTCTTTGACAATGTTATAAATACAAGCAGCAAGAACGGTCGAGAGGCAGTCGGAATGTCACTTTGGTAAAGTGTGTTTGTGTGTTATTGTTTGAGGTGGATAAACAATGCAAAGAACATGTAACGGAAGTACTACTTTGTGTTGTGTCATGGTCTTTGGTGGACAGTGGAATTAAGATGGCCACCAGAGTAATAAATATTTGAAGTTTACATATTTGTTGGTTTCGCTCGTTCTTTATCATCAAAAGCACATAAAAAACACGGGACCTCATGTTTTTAACTCTAGACAACCAGATTTAGAGCCAGCATCAACATCGTGACACAGCAGCGATCCAGCAAGCAGCAGTGATTACTACAATGCATTTTAATGGCGCCAACCTAACATCAAGTGCTAACAAGCTCCGTAAATGGGAGTGAAATAGTGCGATTATAGCAATTAGCAATATCTACGACTAGGCGACCATTACAACCTGCACATTCCGCAATTAACACTAGGCTGACCCTTGACAGGATGTTCGACTGGCGTTTCATAGCACGGGGAGGACGCATAAATTGGCCAGCCCGTTCTCCTGATCTTACACCTCTGGACTTCTTTCTGTGGGGTACGTTAAAGGAGAATGTGTACCGTGATGTGCCTACAACCTCAGAGGATATGAAACAACGTATTGTGGCAGCCTGCGGCGACATTACGCCAGATGTACTGCGGCGTGTACGACATTCATTACGCCAGAGATTGCAATTGTGTGCAGCAAATGATGGCCACCACATTGAACATCTATTGGCCTGACATGTCGGGAAACACTCTATTCCACTCCGTAATTGAAATCGGAAACCACGTGTGTACGTGTACCTCACCCGTCATGGTAATGTACACGTGCGTCAGTGAAAAAGACCAATAAAAAAGTGTTAGCATGAGGACGTAATGTGCTGTTCCAGTCTCTTCTGTACCTAAGGTCCATCACCGTTCCCTTTGGATCCCTACGTAATTCGGTGCTCTCCGACACACACGATCGAACAGCGGAGGAGTGGTACTCAAGCGTCAACTTTAGGTTACAATATCTCCGGATGTAATTAACATTTTACAGTGCAACAAACGACACTGATTACGTATTTGTTTATACGTTCAGATGTGCTAACAAAACTAACGAGGTTCCATTTTAAAAAACGTAGGTTTGCGTTAAAAAACATACTTCCGTGCATTTTTTTATGGTTTGTATTAACCATTTACACTAGCCCCTCTCCGCACGTTCGGTCTGTGGAATCGATTCGTCAGTATTTGATGTGGTTTACGAAATAAATGCAGCGGTAACGTTGGGTGACACCCTTTATAATGTTTCTAAAAGATGTTATAAGATACATGTTTTCTTCTTTGTTCTTTTGCTTTTCGCATTTGTACATATACAACTTGTATTGGTAAATACCGTCTTTTGCAACTGTAATGAAAGTCTTACGACGAATAAACGCGTTTCGCTTAATTATAAAGCATCTTCAGTGGTTACTGCAACAGTGTGGTTTCTGCCTCTTACAATTTTTTGTTGTTAGGATCATTAACAGTTCCCATGCCTTACTTACTATTATAAACAGTGTTAATTCTGATCGATACTCATGGCCTTTTTTATGTTTACGTCATTCTTCCTGTTCTTGCACATGTGTGTGTGTACTTGCATTGCATTGCACATGTGTGTGCGTACTTCCATTGCACTAAATATATTCATTTTTCTTTGTTATGGAGGACCACTGTCATCGTTCATTTGCTATTGTGGAATGTGTTTGTGTTTTACTTCTTTTGGTAGTTGTGGCAGCACTCATAGCGCTGCCCCCCTCCCCCCCTCTTTCTCTCTCTCTGTCTCTCTCTGTCTCTCTCTCTCTCTCTCTCTCTCTCTCTCTCCCTGTGTGTGTGTGTGTGTGTGTGTGTGTGTAAACATTTTAATAGATTATAGACATCAGCAACCATATGTTTGTTTAAATTAATAAAACTTGTAGAGAAAGAACAGCGCCCTGGACAATACAAAATAGTATCACAAACTAGATCATCGACCACTGTACCATAGTAAAGCAATAATTTACACTCACAGTAGTTAGGACATGTTAGCTCTCTTCACATACACATACAAACACACACACACACACACACACACACTTACGTAGAGCGACATCACTACCAAAACAAACGAAAGACGAACAGCAGAAGAAAACACTTGAAATGGCGAGATGACAGTGGTTCTCCACAATACAGAAACGTGAACATATTTAGCGCAGTGTGCTAAATCTAACATATACATGTGGAAGAACAAGAAAAATGACGTAAACAATAAAAAATGGTAGGTAACGATAAGAATTAACAATTGTTATAGTAGTAAGCAAGGCATACGAAATGTTCATGATCGTAAGAAACAAAATTGTCTGAGAAAAGAATCCATATTGTGGCAGTGACGACGGAAGATGCTTTAGAATTAAGTGAAATGCGTTTGGTCTTTATAAGACTTTCATTAAAGTTGCAAAAGACGGTATTTAGCTTATACAACTTAAATGTTATAAGACGTGCATCAACAAAAATAAAATAAGATTAATGGAATGTAGTCGAATCACGTTATGCTGAGAGAATTAGATTAGTAATTTAGACACTAAAAGTAGTTGATGAGTTTTGCCATTCGGGAAGCGAAATATGCATATGTGTGGTTCGTATTCCCATTCGGGCTTTGAGATTTTGGTTTCCTTGAATCGCTTAAGGCACATGTAGGGATGGTTCCTTTGAAAAGGGCACAGCTAATTTCTTTGCATATCCTTTCCCAATACGAGCTTGTGCTCCATATCACCACGTTGCCTATGGAACGCCAAACTCTACATATTCCTTCCTTCCTCCGAATGAAACACTTATTAAATGTATGACTCAGGAGTACGGGTGGGTTATATTTACTGTAACTATTAAAATTACTCTTTTACTGATTCGTGTCTATTAACTAAATAATTCATTCTACGCTGGAACTTACTATAATTTTAGCGTGGTAGAGTTCAACGACACAAAAGCGAGGTTTTCGACAGCAATGCTAGAACTATTTAGTTTTATTAGAGTGTTTTCCTCCTTGCTGTTAAAGTTTTAGTAATTTAAAACAAATCAGTTACACTTGTTCCTTGTCACTGTAATAGGTAGCTCTAGAGCATCTCGCAATCTACCACGCTGTGTACGCTCAGAGTGTTATTGGCGCCTGCAGCGTCTCCGTTCCTTCAGAACGTTCCATCGCTGCCGCTCCGTGGCTCAATAATAGCGCTGTCTGGTCAGGCTGTAATTGCGGCGATCCTCCTGTAACAGATTAACAGGGGCGGACTGCTGAGGACAGAGCCGTACCACTGCGGAAGGGGCGCCAACGTTCCAACGCAGAAACAGTTACAAGTTTACAGCTCCAAGTGCGTGGTATGTTCTTCGCTGCAGAGGTGTATACGAGAGTAAAGCACAAAACAATTAGTGTCTAGATGCCTATGGTTGTCAGTGGGTGAACAGAAGACAGAAACCTAGATATTTGTTGGGATATTCTTCTGTAAGAGACGAGTGTAACAAAGTTGCAGAGTGCGATATTTGAGGCCAAACATTATGTCTTAAATCGACTGTGAGCAAACTGAGAGAACATCTGACTACACTAATGCGAACGATTTCGCTGATTTAGGTGTACTTAGAGCCTATGTTGAACCTATTACATAATCAATAGATTTTTAGAGCTAATTACTTGATTGAAATTGGAATTCATTCCTTTTTCTTCTTTTTGTGTCATCAGTCTTCTGATTGATGTGATGTGAGCCTCGCTACTTCTGTGCCGAACTTTTCATCTCAAAACGAGTACTTACATCTAGCATCCTGAATTAATTGTTGGATCCCAGTATCTGCCGTCCTCTGTTCTTTCTGGCACTATTTTTCCACATATTCCCTCTTTCGCCTATTATGAGGAGAACCGCTTCATTTCGTATTTTATCTGTTCGCTTAATTTTCAACATCCTTCTGTAGCATCACATCTCAATCGCTTCAATTATCTTATTTTACGGTTTCCCCAAAGACTATGATTCGCTTCCATAAAAAGATTTGCTCCAGAAGTATATTCTGCTTCTTATACACTGCTTGCTTCCTCTGTCAAGTGTCCACAAGTAACAGAACTCCTTCACGTTACCTACTTTATGGTCCCAAATTTTAGTGTTGTTTATCACTAATCTTACTGCAGCTGCTGGGAAAATCTTTTCTTTCGTTTATTGTTGTTTTATATTTTGTGCCCATCAGATTGTTGAGGATAGCAATTTCATCAGTAAATCTTATCATTCATAACTCTTCACTCCGAATTTCTTTCACTCCCGTCATTGCTCATTTGATGCACAGATTGGAGAGTAGAGGTAAAACAGTGCATCCCTGTCATACACCTTTTTTAATCTGAGTACATAATTCTTGGTATTTCATTTTTATTCTTCCTTCTTGCTTCCAGTGCGTGTCGTATATATTTCATCTCTCTTTACATGCTAAATTACCCGAAAAATGTCATTTACTTTCTCTGTCTCCTCATCTCTGTTTGTGACGTCGGCGAGTATATTTGAAATATTGCTATTCGTGTTGGATTTCTGTAGATTCCTGAACTGTTCAAAGCATTTAACATTCTACTGTACCTTTCTATTCATAACGAATCCTACTCCATTTACACTATTTTCCGCTGCTGTTGACTGTAACCCAGACTCATCCAACGTTAAATCCTTATCCTGATTCCATTTCACTTCACTTGCCTCCACTATACCCCTAAATTGAACCTCGCGTATCTTTTTCCAGACTTTTTAGGTTCGCTGTCTCTTTCTGGCTTGCAATATCCCAAGCTCCGATTCTTAGCATGGTACTCTTTCGCTTGTCTTCCTGTCGTTTACTGATGGTCACGTTCCTGTTCAAATCCTCCCCTTGATACCTGGTTGGGGGACTAAACCGAAATCTTTTGCCAATGGAGAGATTATCACGACACCCATCACTCGTAGTTAGTAGTTTTGCCCATTCGTCCTTTCAGACAACTGTTACAGAGTCTAATACTGCCGGCTGCTGTGGCCGAGCGGTTCTAGGCGCTTCAGTTCGGAACAGCGCTGCTGCTACGGTCGCAGGTTCGAATCCTACCTCGGGCATGGCTGTGTGTGATGTCCTTAGGTTAGCTGGGTTTAAGTGGTTCTAGGCCTAGGGGACTGATGACCTCAGATGTTAAGTCCCATAGTGCTTAGAGCTATTTAAACCATTTTGTGTCTAAAACATGACGCGGAGTAGGCAAGAGGGCGCGCGCTGCCCCCCATAGCGGCCAGAACGCGGTGCCGAAGCCGGGCTGCTCGTGCTTTGGGGCCGTCCATCAGAGAGCGGTAATGGCCGCCGTTTCCGCAAGCGCCACCGCGCCTGGGGCTCCCTCGCCAGCCACGCTTCGCACTTCTGCAGCTCATTATTATTGCCCGTGACGTCAACCCCACACAGCCCTGCGCCCCTCCGCACACAACACAGCTATGGAGCTCTACTGAGTCGGTATAGGAACACCACAACGTTCACTGTTACATCATGAGTGGCAAATGTGCGTTACGATTCTAGCGAAATGTGGTATAACCGAAGATGTAAAACGATACTGTTGTCCCTCACCAAACTAAATCAGTTCTTCTCGATATTACTGAAGACGTGATTTCTCAGGGAACTGCGATCACATTGATGAAGCAAAACATTACGGACGATGCCTAACGTGAGCTACAGCGATGCTTGTCCGCCGCTCGTGGTCTCGCGGTAGCGTTCTCGCTTCCCGAGCACGGGGTCCCGGGTTCGATTCCCGGCGGGGTCAGGGATTTTCACCTGCCTCGAGATGACTGGGTGTTTGTGTTGTCCTCATCATTTCATCATCATCCAGGAAAGTGGCGAAATTGGACTGAGCAAAGAT
Source organism: Schistocerca cancellata (assembly GCF_023864275.1). NCBI lineage: Eukaryota > Metazoa > Arthropoda > Insecta > Orthoptera > Acrididae > Schistocerca > Schistocerca cancellata. The sequence continues at coordinate 318,622,295 of NC_064630.1, read as the reverse complement.
TGGATAATTGTACGGGCGCTGATAACCACGCAGTTGAGCGCCCCACAAACCAAACATCATCATCAACAGCGATGCTTGGTTACACTGGGGTCACGTACGCTGTGAAGAAGGTGTGTAAGTGGCCGACATAAGCGAGCTGACAAAGGGCAGATTTTTATGGCCGGCGTCTGGGAACGAGTAAATCAGGAACGGAGAATCTGGTCTGTTGTTCGGACGCTACTGTCGTCAGCATTAATGGAAATTGGTTATCGGGTGGTGAAACAATAACTACATTTACATCTACATGGATACTCCGCAAATCACATTTAAGTGCCTCGCAGACGGTTCATCGAACCAACTTCACACGTCTCTATTATTCCAATCTCGTACAGCGAACGGATAGAATGAACACCTATATCTTTCCGCGCGAACTCTGATTTCCCTTATTTTATCGTGGTGATCGTTCCTCCCTATGTAGGTCGATGTCAACAGAGAGGGGAAAGTTGGTTATTGGAATTTCGTGAGAAGATTCCGTAGCAACGAAAAACGCCTTTCTTTGAGTGATTTCCAGCCCAAATCCTGCATCATTTCTGTGACACACTCTCTCATCTATTGCGATAAAACAAAACGTGCTGCCTTTCTTTGAACTTTTTCGATGTACTCCGTCAGTCCTATCTGGTAAGGATCCACCATCGCGCAGCAGCATTCTAAAAGAGGACGGAGAAGAGTAGTGTAGGCACTCTCCTTAGTAGGTCTGTTACATTCTCTGTGTCCTGCCAATAAAACGCAATCTTCGGTCAGCCTTCCCCACAACATTTTCTATGTGTTCCTTCCAATTTAAGTTGTTCGTAATTGTAATACCTAGGTATTCAGTTGAAATTACGGTTTTTAGATTAGACTGATTTATCGTGTGGATGACCTCACAGTTTTCGTTATTTAGGTACAACTGCCACTTTTCGCACCATTCAGATATCTTTTCTAAATCGTTTTGCAGTTTGTTTCGATCATCTGATGACTTAATTAGTCGATAAACGACAGCGTCATCTGCAAACAACCTAAGACGACTACTCAGATTGTCTCCCAAATCGATTATATAGATAAGGAACAGCAAAGGGCCTATAACACAATCTTGGGAACGCCAGAAATCACTTCTGTTTTACTCGATGACTTTGGGTCAGTAACTACGAACTGTGACCTCTCCGACAGGAAGTCAAAACTTCAGTCACACAACTAATTGTAAGACGATATTCCATAAGCATGCAATTTCACTACCAGATCGTTGTGTGGTACAGCGTCAAAAGCCTTCCGGAAATCCAGAAATACGGAATCGATCTGAAATCTCTTGTCAATAGCACTCAACACTTCATGTGATTAAAGAGCTAGTTGTGTTTCACAGAAACGATGTTTTCTAAACACATGTTGACTGTGTGTCAATAGACCGTTTTCTTCGAGGTAATTCATAATTTTTGAACACAATGTATGTTCCAAAATCCTGCTCCATATCGACGTTAACGATATGGGCCTGTAATTCAGTGGATTACTCCTACTACCTTTCTTGAATATTAGTGTGACCTGTGCATTTTTCCAGTCTTTGGGTACGACTATTTCATCGAGCGAACGGTTGTGTATGATTGTTAAGTATGGAGCGTCTGCATCAGCATACTCCGAAAGGAACCTAATTGGTATACAGTCTGGACCAGAAGACTTGCTTTTATTGCGTGATATAGGCTACAAGGTGTTGGATGTCCAGGCTACATCACCGAACGTAGAAGTCGGAGGCTTACACGTTCTATAAATCAGGATCGGCGTCTCTGCCAGATCCGACGACTTAATGCAGTGCTAGTACAGCAGCAATAGTTTCAGGACACACCGTTCAGCGCGCTGTGTTGAAAACGTGTTTCCAAAATGGACGATCCCTACGTGACCCCATCCCTACCTGACCCTACATTGACCCAACGACTTCTTTACTTACGATTCCAGTGGGCACGATATCATTGAGATTGGACCGTGGATCGAAGGGGACGTGCCACCTTATGGGATGAGTCACATTTGTTGTTACACGAAGTCAGTGGTCGTTGCCGGACACGTCGTCATCAAGGTGAAAGGCTGTTGTAAACATGCATCGTGCCACGGACGTATAGCAATGGAGGAGTATTATGCTGTGTGGAACATGAGTCCTGTAGTGGTACTGGAACACACCATGACAGTTGTGGCCTACGTGAAAATTATTGTGGATCACCTGTTGATCCTTCTTGCTTGACGTATTCCCTGGCGGTGATGGCATCTTCCATAATATAACTTCTCGTGTTACAAGGCCAGAAGTGCCGTACAGTGGTTGGAGCGAAATAACATCGATGTCTTCGCCATCAATTTCTCCTGGTCTGATGGAATACGCCTGGGAAACTATAGGACACTAGAACAGCGTCAGCTGTGCTTTCACGTCTGGTGCCATGTATCTCTGGAAACCTCAAAAGAATATGCCAAGTCAATGCTACACAGAGTCGCTGCTTCTTATACAGATAGTTTCCAAGTGTCTGCATCAAACTTATATGGGTCATAGATTATGTTTTCGGAAACAATTTTTGTTGGAGGTAAAATGTTCGCTGACGTTTCTCCATGATGCTAGGCATCTTTTGTATTTGTTATGCTCTTGACAGCAACAAGAAGTAGTGATTCTGCTCTGGGTGCAATGAAATAGACAGACCAAAATTAAAGAACCAGATTCGGTTCTAAAATATCATTATCCGATTAGGGAGAAACATACACATGGATTTCTTATGGAAAATCACTATCAGTTTTCTAGGGTAGTTAGTACCCGGTTGACATACTCCAATAATTCGACAAAATCTCGTCATACCAGGGCAGTCGAACACTAAAAGTCTCCTAACGTTGTCGGGAAGCGTCAGCAAATATTTTGACTCCAACAAATGTTGTTCCCCATGACGTAATTTATCACCCCTATACGTATGATAAGTATTATACATATTTTATTACGTGTAAAATATGGCCGGCCTCTGTGACCGAGCGGATCTAGGCGCTTCAGTCCGGAACCGCGCTGCTGCTACGGTCACAGGTTCGAATCCTGCCTCGGGCATGGATGTGTGTGATGTCCTTAGGTTAGTTAGGTTTAGGTAGTTCTAAGTCTAGGGGACTGATGACCTCAAATGTTAAGTCCCACAGTGCTTAGAGCCATTTGAACCATCTTGTAAAATGTGATTATGATGATGGATCAAGCTGAAACACGTTAAGGTGTACAATTTGAATAAAAATAAAAAGCAGTTAAGATGGAAACCAACATTAATTACTGATGATGATCGCAACATCGTATAATGTTTGTATGTCATTCACAGCAATACTTATTTTTATGGCCTTATGCCTTCAAAGGCCTCGACGACAAATGGTTATTTTATTTTATTTTTTGACTTACATCCGTTTGCTAGAAAATACAACTGTGAGTATCTGGCTGTGTCCCCATGACACTTACACTGCATCAGTATCAGTGATGTGTACAATACAATGGGAGAAATAATCGTCAGTGATATTGTTCTCTGGCACTGAGCGAAACTGATGCATGGAAATTCCATGTAACTTAAACTGTTTAGTGGAACTGGGGTATGAACTACACCCGTCATGAATACCGGTATGCTATTTTAGTCATTGCGTCACCTCGCTGTACGCACATTTTATCGCATACGTAATGTGTGCCCCAGTGGATGTCATAGTTTCTATGAACCGTAGCCTCCGAGTAGTCGAGTGGGTCACCGCAACCCAACAGAAAGGCTTCGTTACATATTAAACGTGTGTAACAGACCGACAGTGTAACGCAGCTCTCAGTGTTTCAGCCCTAGCGTCTGTACGCTCTACGAGCAGCGCTTGCAGCCGGAAGCACAGGCCGAACAGAGACAGCGGAGGCAGAAATTAAAACAGGGTCTCGCGCTGAATAATAGCTCGACGCAATTAATAAACGTAGGCGAGCCACGGATCCGGAATAGATTCAGACACTCTGTTATGAAAGAGGCTCCTAACATCGACAAATAAATCTACTTGCTCTCATCCTGATATAGGACGTAAAGAGCATTCTATCAAGATTTGAACCTTTTCAGTTTGTCAGTCAAAACGGTGAGAAGTGACATAGCATTTTTTTTTCTGGACTCCTAATAGGTTGTTTGTTGGCTCGTTCATAAACTGTAATACTTGACTTATGTTTTCGGCAATAACATGAGGATATTTCATACAGGGCACAACTTGAATCCTACTGAGGAAACGCAAGAAATTGTCTCATCCATCTTAGGACTCACACCATTATGATCAGATTGCACCCAGAATAGAAAGGGTTCTCGTATCCTAAACCGACAATAGATTTAATAACTTCTGGAACAGGTCCTTTCAGGCTTTGTTTTCAAACTAACTTAATTATTCAGTGGTGAGAACTCTTAACAACTCAGATGAGTAGATTGCGTTGACAACTGAAAGGGAAAATTGTTATGTACGATCTGAATTTGTTCTTAAAACCAAGTACATTGCCTGCTTTTCGTAAAAAATTGTGGCTATAAGATAAACCATAATTACGTAAACTATAATAAATACAAGAGAAATATCAAAAATTTGCTTCGCTCGTATTCGTGTTGCACTTTGTATGACGTTGCGTAACACTGAGGATAACAGTTAAAAAAATTGATTACTGCAGGGACTCCGTCACTTGAAGTGTTTTTCATCCTTCTGCACTTCGGCTAGTTCTATTCATAGTATTTGTCAATGGCATAGCTCTATGTCCACCACGTAGTTCCCAAAGTACTTTATCTCGCAGTTATAAAAGAATATTTATTATATAATGAAGAATAAGTAGGTAAATAATGCAATCTTGGAGGAAACTGTTTACTGGTTCACAGCAAATAGGCTGACTCTTATCCACACAGATCACTGAATATTATTACTACTGCATAAAAGGGTACGGCTTTCATTTTCTGTGCATACTGCCGTTCAGTTCCACTTACGTTCATTTAGATGTACGATCTTCATTAACTACTAGCTGAGGGTAGTCCACAAACTAACGTGTCTCGCACTGTTCTCAATCTAATGATGACCGACCATTGGCTTCAAAAATAAAAGGGATTGTATTCAAAGGGACTAGCTGAACTTTGCACCCATATCAACCACTACATTCCACACTATTCCGTTAGTGATCACGTTCTGATTTAATAATTGGCAGCATGATCAATAAAGTCTACCACGGGAAACCTGAATCCGTAGGCCTGAAACGGAGACTGCAGAGTGGTCCAACATTGACTGGGAGTCCTCTTGGAAGAAACTCAGTGTTTTGAATAGGCAGAATAAAGCACTGAGGATTTTGTCCGTGTGTAATACACTAACAGAGGTTTTATTTGTTCACTTTCATGCCTTGACGTTGCACGGGATAACATTCCGGAGTTGTTCTGTTGAACAATGAAGGACAGTTTTAGTCCAGAGGCGTGTAATCCGAGCCATAAAAGATAGTAGCTCAAGAATCTCACATGAGAAACTGTTTAATTATCTGTGGATTCTTATGGTAACACAGCAAGAAATTTACTATCTCATGTGATTTGATGTCATCAAAGTAGACTGTGATGCAAGAAGTAGCTGTATATTTACAGTAAAGACAAGGAGAATCAAAGCTCTGTGTGTGAGACTAAATCCACGTTATAGCTATTCAAAAGGATTCTACAAAACTGGAAACCGGTCTTGGCAAACCATACATTTAGCTCTTGTTGTTAAACTTAATTTTGCGAACAGATTCTCTTTACTACCCTTACCATTCCAGAAAACGGTGAGGAATATGGTGTAGTTACAAATGGGCACCACAGCTGAGGAGAAAAGATATCGGTACGAGAGGGAAGAGTTCCGTTTGCTTTTATGCATCCTAGAAATTTAGGAACGTATTTCCACAGCGTGCGAAACGACAGCGCGCAATTACTCGTTTGCCAGATTTTCACTATTGCATTCATACTTGCCATGTTGTGGTGTAGATCGTCCGTGAGCTCACTAAATTTGTCTACGAAGGTTTTCAGTCAATGTTAACACACTGTTCTTTATTTGCTAAAGCGGTTTCGATAGTTTTGTCTTTTTCTGTAGTTTTATGAATGAAAAATCTAATCTAGGCTCATATAGACGACTACACTCCTGACGCAGTCTTCGGCTAGGAAGTAATATGGGCTGTTGAAAATGACAAAAGTGGCGAAATCGATTTAGCCAGTAAAGAATTTTGTTTTAGCATTCACGGAAAGGCTTTGCACTCGTTGTGTGATGTAATGTAAGTGGCATGACTAGCAAAAATATTAGTCGGGTTGACGAAGGTATCTACGTTTCGGTTGCAACATGTTCTGAAGCTTACACATATTCTCTGAATGATAACATTGTACACACCGGCTGTAAGTGGATGAATTAAGACATTTACCAAGCCTACCGAAACTGTTTTAGACAATTTCTCCACGTTTTTGATTGTGGAAGTCAGTGATGTACCCTACCCTTGCCATTCCTCGCTCGGTAACATTATTGTAGTTTTAGATAATGTAAATCGTTTCTAAGCACTCTGTCTGTTGATAACTGTACTTATATCTGAATGAGTGCTTTCGTTTTTATATACCTGTTTTGTATAGAATAGTAACACTCCTGTCTACTGTGTGCTCCATATATATATATATATATATATATATATATATATATATATATATATCGATCTCACGGAAGAAACTGAAATTTCATTTTAAATGAACAACTTGAACTGAAAAACAAAAAAATTGTTGAAAAGTTCCTTGATACTGTAGTACAAAGAAAATATTGCTCACAAAAAATCATTTATATATTCTTTAGATGGTTGTGTGATGAACATTCCATGCATCTACCTTTGCATAGCAAAATCTTATTTCCAAATGTCATATTTTGACAACTGCTTTATGAGATTATGTGATATATGTTACTAACAAAGACTGTAAGTATTTTGTATGGTACATTGCGTCTTGTGTATGTCTTACTACGATCTTCAAATACCCTTTTTGTATGACACTTGTCCTATATACTTAATGTTGCACAACAGGTACTGAAAATCTCTCTCTCACCGAAACTGGTCACACAATCAAAAATAAATTACTCAGTTATTTCTACGACTGTTCAAAATGGTTCAAATGGCTCTGAGCACTATGGGACTTAACATCTATGGTCATTAGTCCCCTAGAACTTAGAACTACTTAAACCTAACTAACCTAAGGACAGCACACAACACCCAGCCATCACGAGGCAGAGAAAATCCCTGACGCCGCCGGGAATCGAACCCGGGAACCCGGGCGTGGGAAGCGAGAACGCTACCGCACGACCACGAGATGCGGGCTCTACGACTGTTGACACATGTCTCATCTCTCACTCTTCTTTCTCCCACTCTCCCAATTTTTTTGTCTCCTGCTCCTTGTTTCCGCAGCCCACAGTTACAGTTCCACCCACGTGTAAATTACGTCTCTTATTATATTCATCTCAAACAAATATAAAATGCGTGTCAGTTTTTTCTCTTCATGTCACTTGTATTTCTAAGTATAAGATTCTTATACTAAATGTAATATTACTTCATAATGAATAGTGTAATGGAACATGAATAACTGCTATCTGTAAGAGACGGTCTTACGGTTCTAATCTTACCTGTATCAATAAATATGCATTACAAAAATATCTAACGCTCAGTAATGTGCGATTACATTATTTATAAGTTATTTAAATCATGAAACTTCCTGGCAGATTAAAATTGTGTGCCGGACCGAGACTCGAACTCGGGACCTTTGCCTTTCGCGGGCAAGTGTTCTACCAACGGAGCTACCCAAGCATGACTCACGCCCCGTCCTCACAGCCTTACTTCTGCCAGTACCTCGTCTCCTACCTTCCAAACTTTACAGCTCCTCTCCTGCGGCAGAGCACTTGCCCACGAAAGGCAAAGGTACCAAGTTCGAATCTCGGTCCGGCACACAGTTTTAATCTGCCAGAAAGTTTCATATCAGCGCACACTCCGCTGCAGAGTGAAAATCTCATTCTATGTAAATCATGGTTATACAATTTTCTATTGAGGATCCCCGATTGTTACCTTTTACATTTATTCTCATCAGTGTTTTTTATAGTTTTACCGGACCTGTTGTTTCATAACATGAAAAATTTCTTAAACAAACCAGTGATGGCGGGATTATTTGTTGTGAAATTAGTAAGACACGTCTGTTTTTCGCAAAAATCGTTGACCAACGTCATCCGACTGTATGGAATTTTCTCCCGTTAACCTGAATATGGTGTCTATAGTTGTCGATGATTAGAAGATTCCTCCTAACTCACCTCAGTTTTGTATATCAGCAGTGAACCGTCAAATTTGTCACGTATTTGTACCATGATACGACAGCAGAGGTCAGTATTTGGAAAAACAGCATATTACTAGACATTGTCCTGTTCTAGGCCCTTAACATCCTACTGAGCGAGGAGACGCAGTAATCAACACACTAGACTCGCAATCGCGAGGACAACCATTCAGATCCTCGCCCGACCATCCAGAATTAGGTTTTCCGTGATTTCTATAAATCACCTAAGGTAAATGCCAAGATGGTTCTTTAAGAAGGGCACGTTCTCTTTCCTCCTGCAACATTCCCTAATCCAAGCTTTGCTCCGTCTATAATCACCTCCTAGTCGACGGTACGTTAAACCGTAATCTTCCTTTCATAAAATTCTCCAACTTGCGATTTAACGTCATGTCTGAGACATTATGTAGATTAAGTTATTTTTACAAACACATTACTTTGCCAGAAGTCACTGTAAAGATAGGAAAAACAAAAATTACAACACATCGTTAAGCTTTGTACAACCTGAGTTCGTTCTGAGTTTTTGTCTTATATGATATCAACAATTACTAATATTGTAAATAGACTTACGGCTGTTATGAGTGAAAGGACAGAAGGTTAAGGTTAAACATCCTCTTCAGGATCATGCCATTAGAGATAGAACTAGAAAATGATGGGGTACAGAAAATCGGCCATTTCCATTTCAAAGAAACGATGCAGTCGTTTATCTTCACCGATTTAAGGAAGGCGCCAGATACTAAATCCAGATGACAAAAACTGGAATAGAACCCCGATCCTCCTAAGAGCTACTTCATTGCCTTACCCACCCATTGCCATTCCTCGCTCGATAACATTGTTGTAGTTTTAGATAGTATAAAACGTTTCTAAACACTCTGTAACTAGTATTTGTCGTATGATTATTATTAGAGAGCCTAGTTTGATTATTGAAAACTATTCGCCCATACATCTAATTTCATTTGTATCTTCGTATCTGAATCGAAAGTTTACCTGTCGGTTGATAACTGTAGCTATATCTGAATGAATGCATTCGTTTTTACATTAAGAAACTACATTTCACCTTGTTAGATTCGTTCTGTAACGCATTAAGCGACATTCCTCGGAGATTATTGCAGCTAATCTCCTTTGAATGTGGCCTTTGCCAGCAGTTTGGAAGACGCATTATGACTACTTGCTACTGTGGAGGAAGTCCGCTAGTGTTTGATCCAGTTCTTACGAGTGCCGCTGGTAGCGCTGGTGCAGCTAGTGCGGAAAATATCCGCTCCTGCAGTGCGGCGCTGCTGTTGCCCTAGAACAGCGAGAGTATCATTCTAGTTTGCTTCCCAAACGACCCAGTTACGCGCGCAGAGTGAAAAGGGTCTGTTCTTCCACACAGCCGCTGACAGATCAGAATGTTTTTCATATTTACACATTTATCGAGTTGAATGAACACCAATGAAGTAATTAAAGAAACTTCTCAAATGAGCGATAACTCACCATCGATTATCCTTCATAAAACAGTGTTGATCACTGTACACTTCTCACTGTTGCCCTTCGTACTATAGAACCACGTGAAGCTTAAGACTCAATCATTACAGAACATTGAGGTGTTTCCTTATTTATTTGGAACTGATCTTGATGTCTGAGTTACTTATCAATTGACATTTAAGATAATTCTCATTTATTGTTACTCTACAGATGCACATTTTTAAAGTACATGGTTCAGTCACTCAGGATCATCTGCAAATCACTTGTGAGTTCTAGCAAAAAAAATAATTTTTTGAGCACCACACAAAGGAAGCTGCCAAAAATACAAACAAGTATATTTTTTAATATCTGTTCCTTTTGTGTGGTGCTAAATAAATTATTATTTTTAGTAGTATCCATAAATAATCTGAAGTTGATCCTGAGTGACTGAAACATTAATCTGACTAAAAATGTGCAGCTGTATTGGAACAATAAATGTGAATTATCTTAAACCACTAAGATTTGTTTTGTCTTATATTATGATATTTAAACTCTGTATTTTTATGTTATCGCTGATGTGGTATTTTTTCAAGTTTACACTATAAACGCTTCGTAAAACCCCCATAAATTGTTTGAAATGTTCGTGACAAAATGATAGTTCTTTACTGTTTATAATGTATATATCAGTTTGATTACGTCAACTGACTGCTTGTGGAGTTTGAACATTAATGAAATTAATCTCAAATTTAGCTTTTTGCATGAATCTAATTAATGGATACGGTACACACAAAAACTATACGCACTAAATTTTAATATGCAAAGATGTCTGCACGTTGAGTACTGTAAGTCTCAAGCAGTTCATTTTAAATGTTAGTAAAATGTTTTTAAAAAACTGGAAACAAATGTAAAACAATAATACCACAATACACACAATGGTCAGCACATGGAAGGCATCTTTTAAATATTTTATAAAAAAAATTCTGATTTATGAATAAATAAAAATGGTAGATTCTCAAAATATTCATTCATAAAACACCTCTATGTACATGCTTTGAGTATAATGATAAATTCTCTGTATGGGCTTCTCCTAGTTGTTTAAAGAATCATCCCTCACCAAACTTATAAATTAGAAGTTTTTCTACATCTGTGTTGCCCCTTAGCCAGGAAACAGTAAAGGAGTCAACATCTTTCACAGACTTAATGTCAAAACTGATCAAATTGTCTTCGAAGATGACTATACCAGAATAATAACCAGGGAAAATACTTTGCACAATGTAAAGCAGGAAGTGTTAACATGAATATACGTGTCTAATCTTGAGAAGTGTTAGTCCGGTATGGACATTTTAATAATACCTTTTCTTCATATTTGTTCATCGTCATGTGAATACGTAATGTGCTAATGACCCACCGCGGCTTTACACGAATAGCATTATGTATCTACAACTGGAAGGCTTGTCTGGCATAGAGGTAATAAATTACATAAACAGGTGAGTAGTTCCGAGATTAGCCTTCATATGCTGACAGAATGGTATTTTAATTCAGTAATATGCATCCATCAGAGGTCTGTTTAACACTTTGCAAAAGTTTCTTCAGTTACTGGAGGTATTTTTAGATAACAATATCAGTACGAACGCCAACCAGTTTCTCTCTTCTTATTAAAAGTAGTTTCCGAACACCACTTTCTTCAAATGGTTCAAATGGCTCTGAGCACTATGGGACTCAACTTCTGAGGTCATTAGTCCCGTAGAACTTAGAACTAGTTAAAGCTAACTATTCTAAGGACATCACACACATCCATGCCCGCGGCAGGATTCGAACCTGCGACCGTAGCGGTCTCGCAGTTCCAGACTGCAGCGCCTAGAACCGCACGGCCACTTCGGGCGGCCCACTTTCTTCGCCTATGTATACATGTACCTCTTTCTTTCCTGTGTTTCACGCCCACGTAATTTTTTGTGTTCTCTAATAGCATCACGTTTTAAATGCTTCCAATCGGGTCTACTCCGGTTACTTGACGTTTCACTGACTTACGATTTTGTTCCCCAGAGGTACACTTTGAGGTATGTCTTCCACAATTTCGTTTCAATATTAGGTGCTATAAAGAGCAGCGAAGTAAAACCGAGGCAGATGGACAAATGTAAATGAACTGTCTATTATTTGAAAAGTATTGCCATAACTGTTAATAATAGGGCAAGTGAAAAAGTAGAGGGACTTTCGAGGAAAGGAATATTTATTCCAATGATAGAAAACTGAAACATACAGTATTTTTCTACATAACTTCCCTGCTCTTCAACGCACTTCGTTCAACATTTCAGAAGTTTTTTTGATTCCGACGGAAATAAAAGTTTTTTGGTTGCACCTGTAACCAATTTTTCAGCGCGTCAACGACTTCTGCACCGGTTACAAATCTTCTTTCACTGAGACTTTCCTTGAGTGGTCCAAATGTATGGAAATCGCTTGGAGCCAGGTCTTGACTGTATGGTGGGTGTTCCAGCTATTCTAATCCCAATTCCTTTATTGCTTCGGCCGTCCGTTTGGCAGGATGAGTTGCATGATGACACCTTTCCGCAGTTTTTCGTGACGTTTGGATCTGATTACAGGTTTCAGTTTACTTCGCAACACGTCACATTAGTTCTCATTATTCACAGTTTCGCCTCTTGGGGTGAAATGAACGGCTGCCACACCTTCCATGTATCAGAATAGTGTTAGTATAATCTTACCAGTTGATGGCTGACGTTTAAATTTCTTAGTTTCTGGTGATGATGGACGTTCCAAAAGCCCCCATGTTTCGTCTACAACAACGTTTTACTGTAAAAACCCATCTCCCTCGCGATGATCACGGGCCAAATCTTTACGAGAGATGTCCATCCTTTACTCCTTAGGGTGCGCTGGTAGTTCTTTCGGTACACACCTTGCACACACATTCCGAAAATTTAGCGTGTCGTGAAAGATGAAATGCCTGATATGTAAAGTATTGGTGATTTCATCCAGAATGACTCGTCTGTTTTCCATCACTATACTCTCAACGATTTCCCAGTTATCCTCAGTTGTCGACTTCGGTGAGCCGGCCGGAGTGGCCGAGTGGTTCTAGGCGCTACAGTCTGGAACCGCGCGACCGCGACGGTCGCAGGTTCGAGTCATGCCTCGGGCATGGATGTGGGTGATGTCCTTATGTTAGTTAGGTTTAAGTAGTTCTAAGTTCTAGGGGACCGATGACCTCAGAAGTTAAGTCCCATAGTGCTCAGAGTCATTTGAACCATTCGACTTTGGTGGCCTGCCCGATTTCTCCCCGTGACACTGAGAAGTTCGTCCCTGTTTGAAGCGCTCTATCCATTCACAGATCTTGCTTCGCGATAAACAGCCGTCACCATACTGTACTTAAATTCGACGAATAATTTCTGCAGGTCTAACACCTTTCGCAAACAAAACGTGGATCACTGCCCTCATTCCCTCCTTGGTGTAGGTCGACAATGAAGCCGCAATGTTTCACGGTCTGCTACAATACAACGCGGGAATAAATTTTCAAACAAAAGTGCATGTTGAACGAGCATTTTAAAGAAGTGTAAAATTATAAAGATGAAAAAATGTAATTTGTAGTATTAATTTTACCGGGATTTGGAATGGTTTAAGATATTGTATGTCGAGAAAGAGGAAAAACTGAGTCAATTGGAACATTAGGTGTAATTTATTCTACACTATATTATAAATGTTTTTCTTAACAATCTTTTAGAAAAGATCTTTAATCAAGAATATATATTGGCATGAAAACTAGATATTTGTGTGTAATACGTAATTAGAAATTTTTCTTATAAAGACAAATAAGTGTTAATTGGTATATATTTGATGTATTTCATATTTAAATGTAGTTATTGGAATTGAACACAATAAAAGACAAAAAAGTAATGACCGAAACGAGACTCGAACCAGCTATTACATCTCGAGCGTTGCTGATTTTCTCCATCTTTATGAAACTTACAACCAGCGGCCTTGGTGCACTGGTAAGACTAACTCCCGTCACAGCGCCGAAGTTGAGTGCTGTTAGGCTAGGTTGGCACATGGATGGGTTACCATCCGGGTCTGCCGAACGCTATTCGCAAGCGGGATGCACTCAGCCTTTTTGAGGCCATTCGAGGAGCGTCTTTGTTGAGAAGCAACGGCTCCGATCACGAAAACTGACAACAGCCAGGGCAGCCATGTGCTGACCACATACTCCTCCATATCTCCATCCAGTGTCGCCTATTGTCTCAGGATGACACGGCGTTCGGTCGGAACAACTTGGCCGTCCGAGGCCTATTCGGATGTAGTTTAGCTTAGGTTAAATATTTTACGTTTTTGGGAAATGCTCGTAGAATATGCAACTTGATTCAGAAATCTGCTACGGCCAGTAATCGAACTGTTTTCGGAGATGATATCTGAGTTCTGAGCATCAAGTACCATAAACATAAAACACTATACAAATCTGATTGCCGTGTTGTCTTTATGTCAGTAACTGAGCCACCGGGAGATAATGTAGAGCAGTAGCTTGCCGCAGCAGAACAGTGAAAGACCACGAACAGCACGGCCACTGCGTCGCGGGCGAGTCCACACGTAGGGGCATCCGCCCATTAAAGGCCAGCTGTCACAGGGCTGCAACAGCAGCCAGCGAGCTTGTCACAGCTGTCGGGCCGTCTCATGTAACGAAAACTAGGGCCTCACTCTGCTGTAGCGTGAGCTGCCACAGCTTTTGTGGTACTCCACAGTTTAGTAGGGAATTCAGATTTCATCTCACTGAGTTTCTCTTCGACATTGATTTATGGTTTACTTTTAGGTGTTCAGGAGATTTGTTGCTTCCATTCTGGTGTCATACCATTTGTTTATGGCTGAGTTGGACTTGGCACCAGCTTTTGCTATTGATACATGTAGAGCATGTCATATATAGAACAGACTACTGACCCGCCCGAATACCCGTGCACGTCAGAAAGCCTCTTCTGAGAATCGAATCCCCATGCTGGTTAACGAGGCCCGGTGTGCTGACCTGCCTAGCGTTGCTTTTTAGGCGGTTTCCCACATCTGACTAGGTGAATATGTGCCTGGTATTAACGTTCCGCTTCAGTTACAGTTTTAGAAAGCGTTTAGAAAACGTGCGTACACTGCGATAACAATAGACGCAGACAGTTGCAGTACTCAAATTCCATCCCAGAGGAGCAGAGGTGACGGCATTAAGGACATTTGGCCAGCCTTTAGCACTAACACTGCTAAATCCAATAAATAACAAACCAAACCCGTGAATATGATAGATAAAGGTCAGAAAAAAGAAGTGATATGTAGAACAGGCTATTAGAACAGCCGAGATATGCAAGAATGATTAGCAACACACTCGAATAACGTTTTATATAACTGACTGCATGTCTCAGGAAATCGTCATCTCCATATGTATAATGAAGAAAAAAACACCGCATGGATCATTACTAATGGTTCAAATGGCTTTGAGCACTATGGGACTTAACATCTTAGGATCACTACTCTTTTTTATTATTGCTGACCGGTTTCGATATGAATATCAGAACATCATCAGATCTAGTGGTGTAAGTTGAAGTTTGTGAATAGTAGTAAAAATGTTAATGTGGAATATTAAATAGTGGAGCGACGTTACCGGTACTTCATAGTTTGTCTGTAATCCAGGCAGCGACTACTCGTATGTACGGCAACACAATTTGTAGTATCTGAAAATACAATTGAATTGGAAATAATGGAAACACACCAAGACTGAGTACTCGAAAGTACTTCAGAAGTTCCTCCGCTTAGGTTCCACGTTCGATGAACACAGACTTATTTATCCAGTATTTGAGAATGAGGGAAAATACTGACTACCAACAAACTTAACTCATAATTTCTAACCTTTACGAAACTTCTTCTCGCGACACCCCCACAAAATGATGAAAGGAAAAAAAATTCTCTTAATTCACTGTTCATGCATTAAAACTACAGCATCAGGCGAGACGTTTCAATTTATTACTTCATTACTACCGCCCCTAGTCGCAATTCTGTTTCAGTTTGCAGAAAGTCTCCATATACACCTCAGAACGTACCTGCAAGTTACATCATTGCTCCACGAGATATTATGTCATAAACATTGAAATGAATGAACTGGCGCGCAAATTAACGACTTCGCAGAAACTTTTAAGCATAATTTCAAATCTTTCAGAATTTTTTCTTGATATCTGTTTAAAGTCAAACATTTGTAAAGTAATGAGAAGTCTGAAGCTGTTTTATACATGTGATTTCGATTCTTTAAAGAGTCGGCTGATTACTGATCTGTTCTAACTCCGATGTATTACAGCCGCGAAGTAAAATGTCCAAAGGAGTGAATACAGACATATTCAATGAAAACCGTAGTGCAACATAGTTATCGTTGGCTAGAGAGAAATTTGTTGTAACGCTCGAAGCAAGACCAATCTGTAGCATAAGTTCCAATTGCCTACCGGAGTGACATGTAAACACTGAAGAGTATTGCCGTAGCAAGGGTCCGGTAAGCGGTGTAGTGAGAAGGCATAGACGGTTCTACACATCTATACCGTGTGATTTACACAATTAAGTTCAAAATGTCGTACAGTTGTACGACATGAGTTGAGAGTACATATTATGAGGAAGATGTTCAATAAGGAGTAGGTAACGTACGACAAGTTGTCCTCTGTCAAATTTTGTACAAGACCATGTGCTACCTAACGTTGCAGTTCCAGTGGAACAGCGTTGACCTATTACAGTGGCACATCGCGACGAGAACAGATGAGAGGAACTGGGTAAGTGATAGTTGCGCTAAAAGACAACAGTGAGCAGCATATACCGACAACTCCTCAGCGGACGGTTACTGTTGATTTGCAGATAGTAGCGCCAATGACATCGTTCAACGCTCGAGATCACTAGAAACTCATCGCAGAGTTTTCCGTAGTCTTCGGTAAGTGCCTATGCTTGACGTACCACTGTACTAGCAACTATGCCAGTAGACACTCATGATGAAATATGACACAGCTAATCTGGACTAGCAGCTCAAACTAAGTTTTCAGTTTAAAGCGGCGAGCTAATCCCTTTATAAAGTCACAGGCCCCAGCAGGAATAACAGTAAAACCCGGCATATAGCCGAAGATTTAATAGCAAACAGCGCCCTAACCAAATTTATGACTAAAGGAATTAGAACAGTTCTCGGTGTGGAACTTTACAGATGGAGGGTCAAGACCGTTAGTGAAGAAAGTGGAACTTTTTCGATAACGAACCTCCCATTGTTCCTTACACAACATAAGGTCTCAACTTAATAAATATGGACACTTCCATAAAATAACCAACACGTACAAATATGCGAAATGTTCTCCCCACAAGCAACAAGGGCCTCTTTCCTCAGAATCAGCCAAAACACACAGCGTCAGTCCTGAAGCCACACGCCGATCAATAGAAAAGTAATACCACAATCACGACGGCACACTAGAGAAATACGGAGCAACACGAACCGGCGGCACAACTAGACACTACCATGTCTGTCCACCAGTCAGTCAACAAGATCATGGTAAGTTAATAAAACGTAGTCATTTATATCTGATACCCTGTGGGACACGGCCCTTGCGAAACCCATGTCGAAAAACACCACTGAGTGCCTCCAGTCTTAGCTTAGTTGCTCCAGATTTGAAACATAAAACACGCAAGACTTTCTAGTCGTTCCTCTCAAATGACATACTAAAGCTATTTTCTCGTCAACTCACTACTCTTATCATATTACTGAGATACGGAATCAATCAGATTTCAAACAGAGGCCAGAAAGATCTCAAACCAACAGCTAATACGTTAGTTGGCCTACCAAAAGCAAACAGGACACAAGGGCATCTAATGACCTATCACTCACCGATCACACGTCATAGCGGAACCACTCACAATGAAGCTACAGTCGGTTCCTGAATACATGATATATGATCGACCAGGAGCACGAACCCCAAACAACCTGACTACACAACCCAATCTGACAACAGATTATTGGTCCTCGCAGTAGGAAACAAAATGTAAAATGCTGCTGATGGAACATAACCAAAGTTAGCCAATACCTCCACATTTCATCAACAAGTAAAAAACCATGATATAGCTTAAAAAAACAGGTCAAGAACAGTCCCATTTACAGGGGCAGAGCTCATAGAATCTAACTCTTTGTTACTAAAGTTCGTTGTTTTACCTGTGGAATCATATTTGCGTGAAAGAATAGCCGGTGAAATAATGCACGCTTTCAGTCAGATGATAAAATCGCACTGACATTGAGACATATTTTGAACAGAACAAATTAGAAAGATTAATGTTGAGGAGCGTGACAACAGACTGTAATAGTTAAATGTGTTTTTCACTAGCAAAAATGCTCCAGTCCAGCTACGCCGACGGCATTCGTGACTAAATCGGGTAAATGACTAATAGAACTCGTTACAATTGATAATAAGAACGGAAAGAGAAAGGGAGCGTAAAGTGTAGTGGTGAGAAGAGATGGGTATCATTCGAATAAATATATGTCTCGATAATTATTCGAATGAGTAGATCATTCAAACAAATTTATTACCCAATAAATTATTTTTAACTTCTTAACGAACAACATATAATACCACAATTTATTCTTGTTTATTTCTTATACAGAGTCAGTATTTGTTTCGTTGGCTCAGTGCAGTCTGTGTTTGATAAATAACTTAGTAATGGTTTGTCTAGAAATGTGCCTTTGCAGCTCCATGTCTTAAATTCCAGACTATGAAACTAAAGCTTTAGGGTTCGATCCCCAGTTTGGTCCTACGATTTCCTCTATTACTTATCGCTTCTTTTACCTATAACAATGGTAATAATGACAAGTTGCATGGTATTTGTACGATTTGAAATATAAATCGCTCTCTTACTGGCTCTATAAATCCGTTCGGATGTGGGAAGAAGTCAAGGGCATCAAGGGCACACCACTATGCAGTTCTCAAACCAACCTTCGATTTGAGCACGGCTTTACTGGCTTTACAGCGTAACGAATGAAACATAAAAATACTTACTGGTGGACGGCCTTAGCAATGAAAGAGCTATAACGCGCTTGGCAGCCTGGCTGAGGTAGCCGGCTGACAGTCAGTTGTGAGTGATCATCCGAGAGAGATGGACGTGGAACGTGGTATGCCTTTTTTCTCGTAACAAAGGCAAAGCCACGTTATTCAGGTTCACTTGACTACAACTACAAAAAAATTTACTGTCGTTTTACTTCCTTCATGAGATGCGGATTAGAAGTTTACTTACATGCAGTAGATGTCGGAGAATACGGAACCTATAGTGACTTGTCTATTTTTAAGCAATCAATTTTACATGAGGTGTAGGAAAATGTCCGCTACCAGTCACAATAAAAGATTATTTATTTGTCACACGACCGGTTTCTGGCTTGCACCCATCCTCAGGTGTTTATACATTCATTTACATGTTTATACTGTTGGAGATCACTGTATCAATACAAAAAAATTATTTGCCGGTGACTACATATACAAGTGGGACAATTGTAAGCGGTAAGGCAGCATTTGACGAAAATATATCTGTACTTACATAAAGATGAAGCACCATTATTACAGTTATGCTGTGGTGATAGTTTTGCCGCTTAGTTACACCCTTATTGTCATTTTCACGTCCATATTTCAGTTTTACCAAGTATAGCGTCATATTTCACTATTGTGATGTGCACTCGTGAAATACACTATGTTTACATACAAACATGTGGGATGTGGTCAAAGAACTTAGATGTAGCAGATGTAAAGATATTGCTCATCAAAAACAAGTTTTTTTCCACTTAGGAAAAGCTTTGGAATTTAAAAATTTCTGAAGAGACACTGAGTTCGAGTACATAAAAGAGTTCAACTTCTGTATACTCAAAGAGTCAATAGACGATTGGAAAACGATTTCGCCTTTCTACACCAACTGCAATTATTGTAGCAATGTCTAATCCATGATATAAAAACCAGTACTATGGTTCACCTGTGTTACTGTCCATGACCAAGGGTGGCTTATTACAACCTGTAACGATATAATAAACAAATAAAGATCGAAGAAAACGGACCATGAGTTTCGAATGACATTATGGCGTAAAAAGAAGATTTTATTTGGAATGTGGTTTGACAAGTGAAGTTAAAGTGGAATCACTTTACAGCAGAATTGATGATTTTTCAATTCTTGCTGAGAAGATTTGAGCTGGAAGTCATAAATCGTTATCATGATTGAAGACAAATTGAGAAATGCATTACATGTGTAGAACGTATTTCCTTTAGTGCAACACGGGCAGATCTCCGAAAATTAAACGAAGTTTCTGATGAGATTTTTGGAAAAAAGAGACGCCCTGAAAACTAATTTAAAAAGAACAAAACCTAAATTCATTTAATGAATGATCGAGAATTGGATCAATACATGGCAATGAATTTCAAATTATCTATTATTTCTAACACTTTTTATTTATACATGACGAATAAATGTTTTTTCGTGTAAGTGAATAATATTACCAATAATACTTGTTATTGATGAGCAACAAATAATAATTTATATGGGTGTTTGTTACCGTTATAAATTTCGCCCAACTCTAGGGATAAGCGAAACACATCGCTCATGCGCACACTGTAAACTCGCAGCCCATTTGGAAATTAGTGCAGGCGAGTGAAATCTTCGTTGCTACGAGCAAGCCCTCACGCGGCTACGGCAGCCGTGTGGCCAGGTGTACATCCGCTCACGCGGCTGTAATTACCTCGGTAATCTTCGCAGCGACCACCAACGTTCGCGAAGCGTATTCGCCCTCTCAGACGCACTCTGTAGTAGCGTGCGGACTACGCGGATAGGCCGTGCACTTGCGGGGCTCTGCTATACGAACAGTGCAATCACTATTACGGAAATCTAATACAGGATTTCAGATTCCACAAGTGAGATCTTAATGTACAGCTGACGGTACCAGGCATCGGCAATAAAACTTTCGAGGACTTAGCCTCCAAACGTTGCGCCCGCAATCGTAAATATCCCATTATGAACGCCGCGTCACGCTAGAAACCTCATAAAGCAATCCCTAACGATTTCACTGCATGTGTTGCCTAAACCTGCCAGAAACACACGCTCACTGGTGCAAAACAGGAGGCTGACAAGTATCAGTAACTAATCCTACACGCCGTTCACAACACAATCAAACACAAGACTTATTCCTTATCACTAACCACGCGTCTTTTGCTAAACCACTCACAACGGAGTCGACGCGTTGAACCACGGAGATGTCAGCTTGTCGGTCTCATGAAGAAACATCTCTTACCGTACTGCTAGCAGAAAGAAGAATTCTATCTGACATTTCAATATTCGACAAATAAGTAACCGCGTTGGAACAATTGGGCAAAATACTTGAAGCACTTCAGCTACTCGGAAGACTGCACTACGTCACTCCACGTTACTGCCCATGCCGGTGCGATTGAAAGCCTGCAGCATCAACAGCTGAAATCTGACTTTACGCCTCGGCGATACAAGCAGGAAAACCTATCACGACAGCCGCTAGAGGGGTCCCATACCGCCAGCTAGTTCCGCACTATTGCACATAACGAGAGTCAAGACCACTTCCATGGCAGTTGCAAGCACCAGGCCGCGAACAAACACGCTCGAGAGTAATTAAATATATATAATTAAAAACAGTCTTGATTGAAAATTGCTTTTAATTGGAGTGACCGGTTTCAGTCCTTAAGGATCATCATCAGGCGCCAGAACGACAGTTTAGCGTCGTGGGTCGGCGCAGCTTGCTGCATGGAAGTCCACCTGCCGTTCTGGAGTCTGAAGATGATCCTTAATGACTGAAACCGGTCACTCCAATTAAAAGCAATTTGCGATCAAGGCTTTGTAATTATTTATATTTAATTGTATTATATAAGATCGGTGATAACGTTTTCAAAACTTTTACGATCGGGCGTGTTACTCTGCAAGCTTTCAATAAAATATTGTCTTTAACTGACAAAACTGAATATAGTTATTTCAAAAACTTACTCCTCATATAATGTGTACGTTAGATATTGTATTCAATTGCTGAGCAAAACTGGCTGTTGGGTCACTGTGTTGCGTATGTGAACAGTGTCTTGAAGCAAAAACTTTAAACTTCATGAAATGCTAAATTTGAAGAAAAATGAACCCACTTAAATTCCAAAGGAAACTAATTGCGTGCCAGCGTTGGCCGTAATTTTGATAGTTTATTGACAGAAAAATCGATTTTCAATCACATAGTGATCATCTTCAGCTATGTAACGATCACAATGAGTTATCGTGATCGTTACATGGCTGTGGTTACTGATGATAACTTGACACCAGTGCCTATGAGTTTACACTACAGCACTGAAGATCATCATTATGTGATTGAAAATCGATTCTGCTGTCAATAAACCACCAAAATTACGGCAAACGCTGAACTTCCTTCTGAAGTATATTATGAACGTTATGTGATATGAAATTGGAATGTACAAATAAATAAATAAATAAATTACTGTTCTTCTCGTAAGAAAATAACTGTTTGAAATTGCCAACACAGTTAACTGAAAATTAATCTTATTAGTAGGACAACACTTGAGAGAACGCTTGACAATCCTGACTCAGTGTTTACACAAGAATGCGCGATGAGATCTGCGTTGAAATGAAAATGAGTTACCTCTTGCTCAGCACGCTGTTTACTGTATCTGGAGTACTGGCGTTGCCGAAAGCAGTACAAATCAGCAGATGCACCAGCTAAAGGGAAATAAACTAATTTATTTCTTTTTGCTTGTCAGAAACAATCTGTGACTTCGTTTGGCGTTAGGTACAATGCGCACACAACAAATGTTCTCATAATGTTCTCACCTTTACTATAAACTATAGATGTGGGATTTACTTTAAGAAAATCGTTTTTGAGAAATAAAACTATGATTATTGACAAAAAAACTGCACAACATAAGAAGACTCTAACAATTACAAAATTATCTCATTACAAATTTACAAACATACCTTTAAAACTCCACAAAAATCTTCTCCGTCAACATAAAGAACAAGTAATTGTTATACATAAGTTTTCATCTTCATAATAAAGCATTCGAGATAGTTTCTTTCAGATTCACAAACAACAGACCTCTTTCTCTGAGAAACTTAACTGCTCGCCACTATGCTTCAAATAATAACTACCCCAGTGCTGCGCAACAGACTGGCTAACAGGCCAACCACAGATAAAATTAAACGCAGAGTCAAGAATCTTATTCGCTACCCATCCAGTGCCCTCATTCATCTTTGTCCCAAAACCGTAAATGTGAATTATTTGCAAAAGCAGAAAACATATGAGATGCTTACAACTTAAACAGAAAACACTGCGGACGATAACTGATGGAATTTTTAAAATCTTTGAACGCAGGACCGCACGGCAAAACCATCTTTAGTGTCTCACTTTTATTCTAATTCATTCGGCACAAACTGATTTACTGCGTTCCACTACAATTGCTTAGATTCACTTTACTTATGTTCATCTTATAACCTCTTCGAAGACAGGATGCAATCTTTTGCAGTCTTCCAGATACTTTGCCGTGCCACGCGGCTGCTGCGGCCGCATGTTCTAATCCTGCCTCGGGTTTATTAGTTACGTTTACGTAGTTCTAAGTCTAGGGACTGATGATCTCAGATGCGAAGTCCCATAGCGCTTCGAGCCATTTGAGCCATCTTTTTAACTTTGCTGTGAATAACTGTACCCAAATATATCATTAAATTTTGCATTTTCAGCAAGAGAACATGGAGAAAAATTTGGCAGTTCTGTTTCTGACACTAACGTTGCTTTGGATATGCCGAAAATCTGTCGGAAACTGTTTGGGGTGTGAGCGTTACAGTAAAAAATGTGGAAGAGTTAACGGGAAATTGCTATATTTTACAGCCCACTACCACCCCTCCTCCCCAAGGGTCCACATTTCTTGTGTATGTTACATTCATCTACTAACATCTACGTATGTGAAAGTTTCGCGGACTGCAATTGCATTAGAAAGCCGTTCTGTGATCACCAGCAAGTGTAGGATGCAACACTATCATCACTGTTGGCTATTGAATCGGAACAAAAGCAATTTTTTTTAAAATAAATTTTACTTATTATGTGTATACTGAGGTGAAAAACGTCATGGGATAGCGTTACACACATGTACAGGTGGCTGCAGTTTCGCGTACACGAGGTATAGAAGGGCAATGTATTCGCAGAGCTGTCATTTGTACTCAGGTGGTTCAAGTGAAAATTTTTCCGACTTTATGATGGCCGCACAACGGGAATTAACAGGTTTTGAACGCGGAATGGTAGTTGGAGCTAGACGCATGGGACATTCCATTTCGGAAATCGTTGGGGACTTCTATATTCCGAGATCCATAGTGTCAAGAGTGTGCTAAGATTATAAAATTTCAGGCATTACTTCCCACCACGGATAGCGCAGTGGCCGACGGCCTTCAGGTAACGACCGCGAGCAGCGATGTTTGCTAACAGACAAGCGACACTGCGTGAAACAAGAGCAGAAATGAATGTGGGCTGTACGACGAATGTATACGTAAGGACAGTGCTGCGGAATGTGGCGTTAATGGGCTGTAGCAGCAGATGTCCGACGCGTGTGCATTTGCTAACAGCAAGACATCGCCTGCAGCGCCTCTTCTGGGCCCGTCATCAATTTCAGTTGGTAAGAGCAGATGGTAGAGATCGAGCGTGCCGCAGACGCCACGAAGTCATGGACACAAGTTGTCGACAAGGCACTATGCAAGCTAGTGGTGGCTGCAGTTGTGTTTACATGAAATGGTCTGGGCCCTCTGGTCCAACTGAACTTAGAGACCATTTGCAGGCATTCATGGACTGCCTGTCCCCAAACAACGATGGAATTTTTTTGGATGACAATGCCTCATGTAATTGGGCCAAAATGGTTCGCGATTGGTTTGAAGAACATTCTGGACAATCGGAGCGAATGATTTGGCCACCCAGATCGCCCGACGTGAATCCCATCGAATATGTATGGGACGTAGTCGAGAGGTCAGTTCGTGAGAATAATCCTGCATTGGTAACACTCTGTGCCCGCGTGGACGGCTATAGAGGCAACATAGTTCAATATTTCTGCAGGAAACTGAGTCCAAGCTACGTCGAGTTGCTGCACTATTCTATCGCTTGCGCCTTTGGCCCTCATTTTGTGCAGGGTTGGCGTGGTTAAATCGGATTTGGCATGTTAATGTGAAGGGGTGGCCGGATGCCCTTCCTGCCGCCACCCCGTATCACCAGGACAGAATCAGAATACCCCATCTGTCAGCGTCTAGTAGTTATCATGGAAAAGTGCGGATGTGTTTCAAATGTCTGTAAGTCGTGTAACTGAGGTGGGACCTGGGGACCAGCCAGGTATTCACCTAGAGGGATGTGGAAAACCGCCTAAAAACCACATCCAGACAGACCGGCACACCGGCCCTCGTCGTTAATCCGGCGGGCGGATTCGATCCGGGGACGGCGCACCTACCCGAGTCCAGGAAGCAGCGCGTTAGCCTGGCGGGTCGTAGAGTTGCTGCACTACGCTGGGCGAAAGACATCCGACACAATATTAGGACGTATCCCATGATTTTTGTCACTTCAGTGTATACCTTGTAGCAGAAAGGACGTACTATTAAATTTGTAAAGAGTGCGAAATTTTGCACACGGAACTGCCACATCTATCAACAATGACTCTGACACAGGTCGGAATCGTGTAGTACTGAGCCTGGATGACAGATATGGCTACGTTGTTCCATGCTTCTCGACTTCTATGCCAGAGATCGTCAATCGTAGTTGCTGGCTAGCCCTGACGGGCCTGCCTTCCAGCACCACAGAACGGAATGTTCGAAATGGATGAGAGATCTGGAGAACGTGCTGCTCAGGCCAAAAGCCAAATACCATCTGTAACTTGGTGGGAGAGGACAGCGCGAGCGACATGTGTTATCTCGAAGGTAGAACACGTCAAAAATATGATGGCTGCCGTCCAAGTCCACGCTAACCACCGGTGATCATGTTACATAGCCACTTCATGGGAGGTGCTGGGCCAGTATGATTACTGCAGACCGGCGTTCACTATCTTGGAAGCTCCACACGTGGGTAAATCGATTGCAATGGTAGTGGCAGATTCAGAACACGAAATGACGACGTGATGCTACTGCTGTCTCCAGTGCTATTATTGGGCGCACCTCTGCCCCGACTCTGTTGCCACATCGATGGAGCCACAACAGCGGTCGTCGTGCAGACAGTACACGGCGCCCTTTGCGTAATTACCATGCTGCTAACAAACCGACCTCCTGCCTCAATGTACATGATAGCGCTATGTGAGCCTGCAAGACGCAGCGAACAATATGTATCAGGCGCAAGTCGTGGCGCGCTGCTGAAATCCTGCGTGGCACAGGTTAAGGTAATTTTGAACCTCCTGATTCCATATTCGCATGACAGTTGTGATGTCCAGTACTTCGGAACGGCAAACCTCAGTCTTGCTACACTACGATCCTGTGCTGGTACTCGTTTCTCCCTCTTACACGAGGCATAACAAGATCTTCTTACAAACAAACAAACAAATAAAAGTGAGATGTCTGAATAAGTAACTTGATTCATAGTAGTTGTAACGTCACGTCGTCGCCAATCGATGTGGCTACTGCGATTTCTCTACGTTGACAGCAGCCTGCGAGGTTTGTAAAAATAATGGCGCAGTATCTAACAAGCCTAAACGTAAGTATTAAAACGATAGAAATAAGTACAAATGTGTATGTTCAAAGCACCGATCTGTTCTGTAATACAAATGCTCAGCATTCATGTGATAGTTGTAAAAAACAGTCCTAGCCTGCGCCACTGTGCTGTTCAGAAGCTAAATCCACTGCTCCGAGATGATGCTGCGCTTTGTCACTGAGCTGCTGGTTACAAGTCGGACTCGTCATCGGGCAGCACGGCAATTCTTTCAGTGCACTGGCAGATACTTCTCGGCAGATGAGTTGCGATGAAGCTACTGAGTTCGATGGAACTGCAGATGTCCGGTAAGCCGCGGTTCTCGCAATGATATGAAACTGCGCACTGCTTGTTTCGAGTGGACGCTGACGTGCGATTGTTACTCTCCATCGTATGCGGCGTAGGCCGGTCGAATTGATAGAGCTCAAGCTCCGCCTGACGAGTAGGCTGACCGTGCAACATGCGTAGCTAGAGTGAAGTCTAGTCCCAATGCAGATGAGACCTCACGACTCGCGAACCGAGGCCCACGGGAAAGACAGGCCGCGGCGCCTACGTCAAGAATGTAGCCCTGAACTCGCTCGCTCGCTCAGCTCAGCAGACAAAATGCGTTTCTAAACCTCTTAACTCGCAGCTTGGCCTTAAGTACTAACGAGAATTGCATCTTCCACTGGAATCTGCTATTATGAAGTCTTACTGATTAACAGTACTACAGCAAAATTTAATTCAAGATCAATACTCGATATAAATGGTATAACGGCTTGTTTATAGCATTTAGTCTCTTCTGCTTAACAATACTCATTACGTGATGAAAGTAGTGCCTTATGCAACTGATAATCATTTTTGCACGATTTTATTTTATTGTACGCCAGTACAGCCGTAACAGATTATAAGTAGGCCCATGGACTTCCCTTCGTTATGGGACTAATAACAGTAAGATTCAATAATAGCGGAGTCCAGTAGAAGAATCAGTTTTCGTCTGTACTGACACACCCAGTTACGACTTAACACGTGTAGAAACGTAGTTTGTCTGCTGATTTGAGCGAGCGAGCGAGCGCAGGACTACCTTCGTGACGTACGCGCCGCGGCCTGTCTTTTTCGTAGGCCTCGTCGCGGACACAGAGAATGTAGGCAGCCTTACTTCTACCTACTTTGGTTTTGCGCTGAAATGATATTCATACACGCAGTACACATCATATCAATATGAAATTTGTTGCATGCTGCTATAATGGCGAAGCAATTTTAATGGCTATCAGTGTACAAACAATGCTGCTACTAAATACACTGACTTGCTAAACTTGAGGATGAAAGCAATTTTCGCATAATGTATTGCTGCCAAGAAACATACAGCTATGGCACTTCGATCATATATAGAAAGAACTAGTACAATACAGCACAGAAGGTAACTGAAAGAAAAAATACATAATGAGAGGAACAGAAATGACACCTCTATTCAAAGGCAGTAATTACACTGAAGTCACCGCGGTTCATGAAGGTCCCCTGGACAATACGAATGGTGGGATGTGTTTTACAACAGGGTGTGCCTGATGTTACCGCGGACAGTGGTGCATACTCTGCAACGTGCTGCGATACTGGTCAAAATATTTGTAAGGAGTTCTTTTAGTAAGGCGATACACTCCTCCACCAGAGCGGTTGACAAGTGTTCCATGTTCACTGGTGCACGTCGACGTGCTGCGATACGTCTCACCAATGCATCACACACGTTCGGAAAAACGGGCAAGCCATTCTATCTGCCGAGTATTCTCTCGTTCCAAGAGCTGCTCCAACTATGCTCTACTACGCGCTCGTACATTGTCATCCATAAAAAAGGACGTCATACCCGAATGCAACACTAAAATGACGCACATTGTGAAGGAGTACCATGGCACAATAGCACTGACTGCTGAGGGTACGGAGTTCAAAGTTTAGGGAGTCTGTCCGTCTCTGTGCCATTGCCCCTCCCCCCACCACAGCACCTGTACCAACAAAACGATCTTGTTCGACAATGTTCCTCGGTGTATCACGTGTTCCAAACTCTCGCTAATGAGGGTAGATCCAGCGTTGTCGGAGATGATCGATGTGATGGTCTAGGTATTATGGTTTGAGTAGGCATAATGGTGGACGGGTGCACTGACCTCTAGCTCTTCGAATACGGTAGACTAATAGGTCAACGTTATTGTGGCACTCTGCTCCTCCGCCATGTGCGTCTTTGCAGCGGTGCATTCGGCGCGCCTTTATTTATGGATGAAAATGCGCGACCGCATCAAACAGCGCTGGTGGTGGGCTATTGGCACGAATAGATGATTGACGAATGGACTGTCCATTCCCCCGGCTTAAATCCGATTGAGCATTTATAGGATGCGTTGGAGAGACATACTGCTGCACAGCCACCATCCCACAGATGTCGACCGCGCTGGTAAAGGAAATAATTTCTTACTAACCTTGTGGCTAGCATGGAAGCACCTTCCAGAGCATGTATTGCCATCCGTGGGGACCGTATACCCAATTAAGAATTGTCTTGCCTTTTGTAATGCCCAGGGGACCATCGCAAATCGGGATGAATTCAATGTAACTAGTGCCAATGAATGAAATGTCATTCCTGTTCGTCGCATTACGTGTTTCTTTTGGTTATGTTTTGTGCTGTATCGTACCAGTTCTTTCTGTGTATGGCCTGTGTTCCATGGACTAATGTTCGATGGCAATATCAAGTGGACCGAGGGAGGCGGAGAAGTGGTTAGCACACTGGACTAGCATTCGGGAGGACGACGGTTCAAACCCGCGTCCGGCCGTCGTGATTTAGTTTTCCCATAATTTCAACAAATTCCTTCAGGCAAATGCTGGGATGGTTCCTTTGAAGGGGCACGGCCGACTTCTTTCCCCATCCTTCCCTAATCTGATGGGACCGATGACTCGCTGCTTGGTCCCCTCCCCCAAACCAACCAACCATCCAACCAAGTGACACGTCATGGGAAAGTTACCTCCGCCCTTACGTTTTGCACAGCAGCGTACTGTATTTCTTTGTACAGAGGAAGTAAGTGACATTACTCCTCGCAGTTGCACTGAAACGGTAATCTTTTGCATACGAGTAACCAGATATGTAGTATACATCATGGTGGTGCAGGTGTAATGGCGAGCAGTTACTAAACTTGCTTGTGCTAAATATTTTTTTCCTAAAAAATCGCTTTATACATATAAGAGTACTGAAGATTGCAGCTCTGAAGCTACTAGGTTCGTAGAAAAGAAAAGCACACGCGATTACGCTTGTATCCAGCGCATCGGCCCTGGGACAGTTCGCGATCACAAGAACTAGTAGCAGGCGCCCGCAATGCGCCTGGAGCCAGAACGTGCCCAGCCATCCGCCCCCCCCCCCCCTCCCAGACCACCAGACAAACGGCAGCCAGCAGACAGCAGCCTGCACCCCCCCCCCCCCCCCCGGCACTGCCCAGCAGGCCCGATTTCGCGGTCCAGCGCGCCCGGTGCTCCCTGGCGCCGTACCTCATCGCGGATGCGCCGCATTGGCCACACGCGGTGTGACGGCGCGCCCGCCATGTTGGCAGTACCAGCAGATTCCGCCATGCCGATTGCAGTTCCTGCCGCCGCGTCACGTACCGCTGCGGGGATCTGGCACAGCATCTAGTATCGACTCAGGCAGACAGAGGCCGAGATGTGATTCTTTGCCGGTTTAAGCATTCAGCTGTCTAGCTCCAGGTCGGCGGCTAGGATCCGTGGCTGTGCTTCATCGTAATAGCTGCGAATGCCGAGTCGGCAGTTCGATAAAGGACTTTGCACGCTAGTAAAACTGCTGCAGGTCTCCGTTAACCAAGATATAAGTAGTAGCCTACGGAATCTGTTTTGGCTAAGGTTTCGTCTTCGCAGAAGGCTTTCTTCTAAGCTCTGATACAGACGTTGGTTGCCATCCTTCGTCAAACATGGAAAATGGCTGAATAACTTCAGAAACGCATTCTGTACTGTACCATATAATTGACTACTGACCAATATCTGACCATAAGATCTTCGTAAATGTCCCAGTGCCTCGATGAATAGTTTAGTAATATCTACTTGAGTGATATATATAATCTGATCAGAAGACTCTGGACACACCTTTCGAATGCGGAACCTGTTGGGAATGCAGGACGGCGTAGGTTATCGTCAATCAGAAAGGTTCCGAACAATTAGTAATAAAACAGTATTTATTATAGATGAAGAAATACTCAATTTGATTGATACTTCTTGATGTGAAATATCTAGCATAATTAGATGTGACTTCAACTTGCCAGGTATAGATTGGGAGTGTACGAGAGAACGTCATCGTTGGACGATCATGATGGAATGCTGAAACACTTGAACAAAATTTCAAGTCGATCTACTGAAAAGCATCTTTGATTAAATAACACAAAGAAAGATGTGGAGCGCGTCACACAGCCTATTACTAAAAAGTGACGTGCAGTGGAACTAACACATAAAATTAGTATTAGGAAAAATGAACAGAGGATTTGTTGGATGGGTTCTTGGAACATGCAGAGCATCTACGTGAAGGAAATACCTTGCAAGACGGTAGTGCGACCAGTTCCAGAGTATTGCCCTGCGCATGCGGCCTTCATCAAGTAGGCGAGATAACGGGCATTCAAAAGCTCGTTGATAGGTTCTTAACAGATCCGTGTAGCCCATACGAGCCGCGCGGAGTGGCCACGCGTTTTGAGGCGCCAAGCACGGATTGGGCGGCCTCTCCCTCCGGAGGTTCGAGTCCTCCCTCGGGCATGGGTGCGTTATTCTTAGCGTGAGTTAGTTTAAGTAGTGTGTAAGTCTAGGGACTGATGACCTCAGCAGTTTGGTCCCTCAGGAATTCACACACAAGTGAACAACAGCCCATACGAAAGTGTACCAGAGGTGATTGGTTAACTCAAATGATAGTATCTGGAGGAAAGGCTACGTCGTTCTTTCGAAACCCTTTTGGAAACGGAAATTGTATTCAAGGACCACTGTGTGAATACTCTGACCGTGCACTTGCACGTCAACATTGAGCGTGCCGAATTTATGATGTCACAGCGTGGAAAAAGTATGTTGGAGAGTCTTTTCGATGATGTAGACCAATATCATGCGTGACAGATACCCCGAAAGTGCGTTTGAATGTAGAAAAAAGAATTTTTACCATATTGCAGCCCCGTCAGCAACTGTGATAGACTAATATTTTGAAGAATCACCCTCAGTTGCACAACTTTTCTGGTCCTTACCAGGTTTCGGCTAAATTAATCTTGCCTTCTTCAGAAGCATAAAATTACTATAACATGCCTGAGTAAGGCACAGTCAACATTAAAATTAAAACCTATAGTACCGTGGTACCATGTCGAATGAAAACTACTTAACTGAAATCCAGCCCCGGCACCTCTTCACCACGTGGTCGGTTGGCAGCGGCAAGTACGTTGGCACTGACCGTTGCAGGCGGAATTGTCCATAATAGTAGACCAAATAGATGGAAGAGTGTCTAGGGCGACCAGACGTCCGGATTAATCCGGACATGTCCTCCTTTTTAGCCCTTTGTCCAGGGTCCGGACGGATTTTTACAGTGTCCGGCTTTTTCGCAAAGTTGAGCGTAATAAAGTTAAATTTACAATTCGTCCTGTTCTATTGCTCTTTTCTTAAATACTTTAACTATTGGCACAGCCTTCGAGATAAATACGCACGAAGGCGGCGTTAATAGGTGGCACCAGGATCGTCGATGTTATCGTTGATCGACCTATAAGCGAATGTAAATATCGATTATTTAAAATTTTCATTTCGTACCTTCGCTTTGTATTGGCTTGGATTACTGTAGTGCACGTGTGATGGGGAATACTGCAGATGAGGATACCAACCGTCTGCTTTGGACAAGTCACATGAAAGTAGCCAATCAGGAGTGGCGTTTAGGCAGCCGTCTTTGTTAAATCTTAAAACCACGTGTAAATATAAAAACAATTGATGCCACACTGTCATCACAAACAATGTTTTTAATTTAAAATAAAAAAATATTGCTCTGGGAATCACCACCTGACCACCAGTAACAATTAACTACTAGTTTTACCGGTAATGCCCGGCAGTCACGTGACTTTTCCAAAGATAACGGGTGGTATCCTCATCTGCAGTTGACCCGTTTGTGGGCCCTCCTTTTTCTTTCTTCGTCCTCCTTTTTGAAGCTGTTTGTCCTCTTTTTTAAACAACTGCATCTGGTCACCCTAAGAGTGTCACCTACGTACACCCACACCATCCCGTTTCATTAAGCGTCTGCAGTCGGGAGAACGCAGTATTGCCTTTCATTTAAAGCCCATATTTGTTGGGTTTTATATTTTAACTTACATTCTATGAATATATGCCGTTTCGAAGCACCAGATAAGTGATCTTTCGAAAACCCGCCGTTTATTGGTACGATTTGCTATGATAAAACGTCATATCGGTGGTCCAACGACTTTCGAATTGTAACAAACGCTTTATGAAAGTATGCAAGGCAAGAACACATTGAACAAAAAAATGGCTCTGAGCACTATGGGACTTAACATCTATGGTCATCAGTCCCCTAGAACTTAGAACTACTTAAACCTAACTAATTTAAGGACATCACACAAACCAAGTCATCACGAGGCAGAGAAACTCCCTGACCCCGCGGGAATCGAACCCGGGAACCAGGGCGCGGGAAGCGAGAACGCTACCGCACGACCACGAGCTGCGGACCACATTGAACACACTTTTATTAGTACTATTTGTTATAATTACATTTCAGTTAATAACATATATGCGATTAAAGTCTTCAGAAGTCAGTAACTCACAAGACAGAGTGGCACCTTTTGGAAGTGTAGCACAGTGAAAAGTGACGCAGAGTTACAGAACGATGCTTGGTGTGTTGCTCGTTCGCGTCTCACTCCATCGAAGTTTCTTTGCCCACCTTCGCGTTTTGTAATAGATACTAAGACCTTCTAACTAATTTAACAAAAGTGTATTACGTAATATTCGATGTTATGTAAATGTAAGTGCTCTCTCCCTCCCTCCCTCCCTCCCTCCCTCCCTCCCTCCCTCTCTCTCTCTCTCTATCTCTCTCTCTCTCTCTCTCTGTCTCTCTGTCTCTCTCTCTCTCTCTCTCTCTCTCTCTCTCTCTCTCTCTCTCTCTCTCTCTCTCAGGAGCTGTGTGTATCTGTTTGTGTTCAACTGGGTTTCTCTAAAAGAGATCTTCCAGTAAGACTTTCTGCACTTTTAGTCGTGTATTTCACATGTTATAAACATTTTGCTACCGGAAAGGAACATCGATTAAATAAGAATGACCTTAGGTTTTACTAAAGTGAGAATGATTAAGAAGATTGTATCCCATGTTAAAGATTATTGTAAATTTGTATCGCAGATCTGAAATGTAACTTTTGTAAACTGATGTCCCCTATGACTGCGTATGAAACTTTCCTTTTAGCCTTATAACATATTCGTAAGTACTGAAGATTTTATTTGTGTGTACTACAGAGAGAACAACATGATTAAAATATGGACAAGGGAGGAAACGTTCATTTTAATACAGATGACAGGAATTTTACATCCGTCCATTTCGTAAACTGTGATTCACGAGCCACGCACAGGCAACAACTGCCATTAGAGGACGCTCCCATCGCTTATACCACACTGAGACACGCATACCGTATGCACAAGCTGCATCATTTGTGAGCATTCATCAGCAGGTTGACTTCGGCTCGCTCAACGTTCACCTTCGAATGCAAGGTGCATGTGACGACGGCTTAACACATAGGATATTAGAGTGTGTACATAGAAAAGTTCGAGGAACAGAGTCTTTGACTGGGTTACATTAAGATATCCATTTGATTCAAGAATAATTGTTAGTCATTCCATACAGTTGTGTAGCGCGGATTACTCTAATGCTCATTTTCATGACTGTATAGTCTCGTCAGCATGTACTAGACGAGCTTAAAAAATCGAATTCCGTAACCGCAACGATCAGGTCAACGTTATTTGCCAGGTAGCTGATACATCCAGACACACATAACTGACTATTATTAGTACTCTGGATGTTTACTGTTCCAAAGATCCTTTGCGCTGCAGGGCACTCCTGACGATACCCTTGTCTCTGATGAACACTCACCGCCCAGGACAACATACTAGGGTCTATTATTTGAGAAGTATTGAAGCCATTCACATATCTATGAACTTGTTCCATATGCTCGTACCTTCGTTAACAACCTACAGTGGGGCACCCGTGTCAAATGACACGGTTTACCGGTAGTATTGGTAGCATCAGTAGGGAAAGAAAACAAATGACTGTGTAAGATATAAACTGGGAGCCGACGATTTTTCTTTGTTCTTCGTTTGCTTAGTTGTTTGTTTTGCACATCAATAGAACCGCATATCATTCAGTGTTAGTGCATTGTTTATTTTATATTCTTACATATGAACTGCATTTCATGAGTAATAAAAATTACTTGATTGCGTATTATATATATATATATAATACGCAATATATACATTATATTATATATATATATATATATATATATATATATATATATATATATATATATATATATATATATATATATATATATATATATATATATATACAGGGTGAGTCACTAATTATTGCCACCTAGAATATCTCCGAAAGTAGTATGACAGTAGCTGAAAAGTTTGTGGGACAAATGTTGCGTGGAACAACGAGAGCCATATTATGACATTGGTTTTTTATTGCTAGGTGGAGTCGGGTCAGAGATATGAAGGTCAAGTGGTTTTTTTTAATGGGATGCTATGGCTGATAGCGGCTATCGAGACGAATCCAATGATGTGTAGCAGTAAGTTCTTTGGAGGTCAAGGCAGGTCAAAAAGGTGGCATGAAAGTCCAGTAACAGAAGGTGTTCGAAGTGATGCCCATTGGTGTCAATGCAGTGCTGCAATTTTCTTACCATGGATTGAGTGGTATTGCTTATCTCTGCGGCACTTACCGAAGCACATGCTGTGACAGTTCTCTCTCGTATATCGTGCAAACAGTAAATATTCGCCGAATACGGCGTATCCGTCTAACGTACCATTGACATGTAAACACCATTCGACAGTTTCGCAGTACAACACTAATAGGAACGGTAAGACTAGTATCGTCGAATCAAGCGTATGTGAATGATATATTCCTTGGAAGAACAAGTTGATACGCTTCTCATTTACGGAGAATGGCAACGAAATTCAGTGAGAGCTAGAGACTTATACGCTGAAAGATATCCTCAACGTACTCACTCTGCACGTCGTACAATTAAATATGTGTATGATAAACTGAGAAAAACTGGATCTTTAACCCATAGGAAACATGGCCGGCAAAGGAAAGTTACTAACGAGGAAAGGGAAATTGGTACTCTTGCCACTGTAGTTCGAGGTCCTTGTGTTAGTACGCGTCAAATCAAAGGGGATTTGACATAAGCCAGAGTAGTGTTGTTCGTGTTCTGCATCGCCATAAATATCATCCTTAACATAACAGTCTCCACCAAGAATTAACTGGTACGGATTGTCCGCGTCGCATTGAATTCTGCCGATGGACTCAACTTCAGATTCAGAGGGATGACACATTTATTAATTTAATTTTATTTACTAACGAGGCTACATTCATAAACAATGGAAATGTTAATATGCATAACACGCATTATTGGGCTACTGAAAATCCATGTTGGCTGTTGCAAGTTGCACACCAAAACCCGTGGTCGATGAATGTATGTTGTGGGATTCTGGAGCACAGAATCATAGGCACCTATCTCATCGAAGGTAATCTTAATGGCACCAATTACACCACATTCCTGCAAGAAACATTAGGTCTGTTATTCGAAGGAATACCTGTAGGAACAAGGAACATAATGTGGTATCAACAGTATTGATGTCCAGCGCATTTTCCGCTGATGGCTAGAAATGAGCTGCAAAGACAATTCCCAAATCTTTGGATTGGAGGCGGAGAAGATGTGTCGTGGCCGGCTCGTTCACCAGACTGGATTTTTTCTTGTGGAGATTCGTAAAAGACATTGTTTATAAAGACGTTCCAACTACACCTGAAGATATGCGAGAGAGAATTGCCAGAGCATGTGCTTCAGTAAGTGCCGAAATGATAAGGAATACCACTCAGTCCATGATAAGAAGATTGCAGCACTGCATTGATGCCAATGATCATCACTTCGAACACCTTCTGTAAATGGACGTTCATGCCACCTTTGTGACCTTCGCTGACATTCAAAGACGTTACTGTTACACGCCATAGGATTCGTCTCGGTAGCCGCTATCAGAAAATTAGTACCAAACTTTGGAATTCCATTTAAAAAAAAGTTGACCTTCATATTTCTGAAGCGACCCCAGCTAGTAACAAAAAAACAACGTCATATTATGGCCCCCGTTGCCCCATGCAACTTTTGTCCCACAAACGTCTGAGCTCCTATCTTACTTTCGGAGTTATTCTTGGTGGCAACAGTTTGTGACTCACTCTGTATATTATTATTGTTACTTTGTACTCAATAGAACGTTCTTCATCATGATCAAAGGCAGGAGTTTACAATTATTAATGAAAAATGTGAACTTTTTTATGTACAACAGAAACATGTTTTATATAAGTTCGACGAAGCACTGATGCGATGTTTTACACATTTTTGTTTGGCGATTTTCTTCTATTTTATGTTTTTGTTGAGTAAATTGCGTTTCCTAGCGATATATGATAAATCTGGGTTATTTTATTTTGAACTGCAACATCCTTCTGTTTCACGTTACAGTTCAATAATTTTGGAATGAAACCTGAGTTAAACATAAATAACTTCTATTCTGCTCTAAATACTGTTTATATTGAAGTAACAGACAGGAGGATAGCTATGTACATCACAAATGTTACGTAGGTTAAATGGCCTCGCTCAGTTTCTAGACAGTTTATCGCGTCCAACTCTTAGGGGCATCTTGCAAGACACTGAATGCATACGTAAAGAAACTCCCGATGGCTATGCAACACACCAAACATACAGGTGATCCGACACTGACTGCAAACGTAAAGAAACGCCCAGTAGGTACGTAACACTCCTAACATACAAGTAATGCTGGTATGCACCTAACTGACCAAAGTTCAAATGGTTCAAATGGCTCTGAACACTATGGGACTTAACCTCTAAGGTCATTAGTCCCCTAGAACTTAGAACTACTTAAACCTAACTAACCTAAGGACATCACACACATCCATGCCCGAGGCAGGATTCGAACCTGCGACCGTAGCAATCGCGAGGTTCCGGACTGCGCGCCTAGAACCGCGAGACCACTGCGGCCGGCAACTGACCAAAGGTATTGGGAAAGCTACCGTAGTCTACGCTCACAGTAATCTAAGGTAGTTTTACAACTCTACTAAAGACACACAGTCGTCGATCACCTCTTACCGGAAGTGAAAGCCTCACTAAATCTTACATTAGTTATAATTATAACTATTAAAACTTATTAAGAATAGAATTAACAGAATACAATCGAGATGGTCCAGAAGACATGTCAAATTAAGGACCTGAAGATTTGCTAAAATCAATTAATCGTAGTGCGACCGTAATGCAAAACTGTGGCTTCAGTTTTGATTTGTAACACAAATAACAGTAACAATAATAGGCGTTTCGCGAAACATACGAGTTACGACAGTAAAGTAATGAAACTGGTGTGAAAAAAAAATGTTGCTTACCGTTATAGTCAAGTTTAGTGTAGTCTCCTTCAAAGTAGTTCCCATCTGATTGCACACACTTTTTCCAGCGCTTCTGCCATTGATGGTAACATTTCTACAACTCATCTTCTGTAATATCCTCCAAGACCCTCGTCAGAGCTTTTTGGACATTGTTTGAAAATTGTGTCCCTTGAACGCCGTTTTGACTCTCTCTTGGACATAGAAAAACGTCGCATGGGAGGTATCTGGTGAATAAGGTGGCTGTGGTAGTACTGAAATATGTTTTGAGGTTAAAAAGTTCTGTACTGACAGAGCAGTATGGGATGGCTGATTTTCGTGATGGAGAATCCAATTATCATCAATGTTTGCACAGACACGGACACGGAGAAGTCTTTTACGAGGTCTTTCTAAAATTACTTTCAAGTAATATTGGTTAACTGTTTGTCCAGGAGGCACCCACTCTTAATGAACAATTCCCTTGGAATCAAAGAAGCACACAAGCATGCATTTCATTTTTGACTTTGACATGCGAGCTTTGTTTGGTCTGGGTGATCCCTTTGAGCATCATTGCAAACTTTGACGTTTTGTCTCTGGAACGTACTGAAAAAAACCAACTTTCATCACCATGGCCCACCAATTCTAGATTGATTTCCGTTTGTTCTAACAGATCGGCTGCCACATTTTTCCGTGTTTCTCGCTGTTGTGGTGTGAGATTTTTGGGGACCATTTCTGCACAAATCCTCCTCATACCAAGATCTTCAGTTTTTATTAGACGAACCGTTTCTCGATTGATGTTCAGTCCTCCTGCGATCATTTTCACGGATAATCTTCGATCAGATCGTACGAGTTCACGCACCGTGGCCAACCGTGAGGTTGATGGTCGTCCACTACGGTCTTTATCTTCAACATTCGTTCTGCCTTCACTAAACATTTTATGCCAACGAAAAACTTGAGCTCTTGACATAACCTCCTTTCCTGTAGCCTTCTGAAGCTTACCGTAAGTTGTCTTCGCGTTTTCACCCAATTTAACGCAAAAAGAAATGGCATACCGTTGCGCAGTATTATACGGTTCCATTTCCGTGACGAGAGACACAAACATGTGATAACTTATTACAGCACAGCTCACGACTGAGCAGTTGCGTCGATGTGCCGCTTGGACTAGAAGCAGCTTATAGACCGAGGTCAAATATATTGTGCCTACGCAAGCCTGCAGGTTTATGACATCTTGCAAAGAAAATCAGTCTCATTACTTTATTGCCGCACCTCGTATGTGGGTATAATGGTGGGTTCATTATCCACAGCTTGCAGTGGAGTCCGCCCTTAACAGCTTTTCTCTGTCTCGCAGTCACCAGGAAAATACCTGGCGCACAAAAAGAACTATACATATATTTATGCGCAAGTGGAAGTTTTAATCACAATCCTTGGGCAGCTTAGGAAAACAAAGTAATGCCTGTGACCACGAGGGGTATGCGCATAGTCTAGGGCGCCTTACCATGGTTCGCGCGGTTCCTCCCTTGGGCATAGGTGGGTGTGTTGTCATTAGTGAAATTTATTTCAAGTTAGATTCAGTAGTGTGTAAGCCTTGGGACCATGACCTCAGCAGTTTGGTCCCATGGGAACTCACCACCACAATAATGCCTGTGAGTATTGTACCTAAGTATGTCAATAATGACAGAGTATCTATGCTTCAGCAGACATTTTGTCTGCTGAAGGCTGACGAAGTACGGATGGCGTGATGATAGAGTGATGAATGTTTATTTCCGTACGTTCACATGTCACAGCCAACTGCCACTCTGTAGAAGAAATCGTAGCAGAACATCCACGCCTTGCACGCGGAGGCATTCAGTGTTACACGGAAACAGATTAGCCGCGACTAACGGATTTGGCTCCACAAAGTTGGCACTCTAAAATACTGCCTCCGTGTTAATTTTCAGAAGCGATTCAGTTTGCGTGGGGCCAGAGCGCTCTATCTGCGCCGGAAGCGAGGATGTAAGGAGGGTAGGTCGCAGCGGAGTGCAGCGAGGCGAGAGGCGATAAAATCTGATTTACGGTGGCGTTTGTCTCTGGGCGGCGGCTGAGCCGGCAGAAAGCGGCCACTGCTGAAAACTTCCTTCCGGAAGTAATGAGGCGCCACGGTGACACTCCGGCGCGGAGCCGGCGGTCGATGTGCCATGCGTGACGCCCGTATCGATTGCCAGGGGCTACACGTATTTCGGTGCCACTTAGCAACTCTTAAAACTTTCGCGTCGTGAATTCGTGGAGATCTCGGGTATGTGATGCAGCTACGCCACCTCGTCCTTCGTGATGCCATCAGCAATTACGATACAACTGTAGGGCTGTCACAGGTCGCTAAAGTGAAATCTGCATTATCGCGGACTCTTAAACAACGACGCTACACACGCTTTCTAGTAAAAGTTGACCGTAAAACATCATATTACTCATACTGATCAGTGATTAGAGGGTAGTCTAGCCCATATTATGTCGATTGTCACGCAGGAAAATACAAAAGTGATGGATCATTTGTTGCGTATCATATTATACAGGGTGGTCCATTGATCGTGACCGGGCCAAATATCTCACGAAATAAGCGTCAAACGAAAAAACTACAAAGAACGAAACTTGTCTAGCTTGAAGGGGGAAATCATATGGCGCTAGGGTTGGCCCGCTGTATCGTCACGTGTACGATTATGATTAGAGGTGACCGTGTTTAAAATGCGTTAGTCAACTGATGCTTCATGAAACGCATTTTGTACTGTGTACTAACTGTTGAACAGGTATTGAATAATATAGAAAATAAATAACAATGCATATTAAATGTGTTCTGTCTAGGAACTTATGAAGTATTTCCTTCAGATGATCGTTTCTGTCATACCCCTGAATATTGAGGATTACTGTTGGGACACCCTGTAAGCAACACCGAAGCGCTCGCGATTATTAAAATAGAAGAAATGCAGATACAAAGTCAGGAGATGGATATTTTGAGGACAATTTGTCAAGCCTCGTCGGTGAAACATACACCACCTCATCTCATAATAACAGAAAAGAAGGCGAAGAGTGTCCCATATTCAGGCGTATGACAGAAACGATCATGTGAAGCAAGAACTTCACAAGTTCCTAGACAGAACACATTTAATATGCACTGTTATTTATTTTATGTATTATTCAATACCTGTACAACAGTCAGTACACATTCGGTCTCCTGATGGAAACTGTAAGAGGACTGCGATAAAAAGATAAGGAAGACTGTGAGGAGAGTGAAGATACGTCATTTGCCGGATGACCAAACACACGACAAAGATTCTTGGCTCCATGAATGCGAGAATCGACTATTGCTGTAAGGCTAGACCGGCATTAACAACTTTTAGATAACAGAATCCTTTTTGCTGCGACTATTCCGAAAGATTATTAAATCGGTCAAGCACGTGCGCAGTTATCGATCGATTTGCAGAAGCTCGATGCTCGCTATCGGCCGAGTAAAAGTCGCTCATGTGTTCCCAGCCTGTGTTTCTCCTAAACAAAAAAAGAGTCATGACATGCAAGTCTTAAGCTAGTAGTCATAGTGCGAGCGCGTGCTAAAAAGTAATGCCTCATAATTTACGTGACACTGTTAAACAGTTTTAAATAAAATAAACATTAACATTCTACATTTCTATTCTTCATGTGTACATATTTCTTTCTCAATTGGCGCCGAAAGCGTTTCTCCCAAGAAAAGCCTAGTTCGTTGATACCTTCTCTGTAATATGTTTGACATTGTTGACGGAGTGATAAACACTCCTCCCTTGCATCGTTTGTTCACCATCAAAATGAATTCCTCGAAGGTGTTCCATGGAAACAGATGAATGGGGGAAAGTCGGGACTATTTGTTGACTAATAGTGAACCCAAGGTGTCGGATTGTTGCACTTACACGCGGCCATGTTACACGCTACAATTCTGAGTCTTCCTGCTGGAGGTGGTTGAAATATTTGCACATGAAGAACAAAGATGTAGACTGTTAATAACTTAAAAAATAAATAAAAGAAGCTTAAAGTGCGTTCGCGTACAGAATTCCGAGGCATTACTTTGCAGCATGCCCTAGTACTTCCGGTACAGCTCTCGCCTTACATCGGATAAGAACTAATGTTACCTTGCAGTACGTGTCGACGACAGAAGCCGTTTGTGGTACGTTTCCGCAGTGTCCTTTAACTTGTCCAGCGCCGTAGCAGCGTTATTGTGCACTGCAGTGCAGACGTGCGGTCACAGGCCGACCTGCGTAATTACAGAGGCACGTGGCGGGTAATGGAGTTCCGAATGGCACAATGAACGAGCGACTCGGCGCAGACAGCTGAACTGCCCGAGTTGGGCGCACAGAACGCCTGCGAGGCGCAGTTTGCACAGTGCGGCCGCGGCGCGCATCGGCGGTCTGCGGGACATGTTTACACAGAGGTGTGTGTGTGTGTGTGTGTGTGTGTGTGTGTGTGTGTGTGTGTCTGAACGACTGCACCGCGTGGCTTGTGCAGCTGCGGGGGGCGGCGTGGCTGTAGTGCGGCCGACTGGGGCGTTGCGGGGCGTCGGCGCCCGCTGATGGAGCAGCCGCATCGCGTTCCAAACGCTTACACCAACTACCTGTCACTTATTGATGGCTGGTTTTTGTCTACGAAGTTCGTTTCGTGTCAAGCTCTTCCCTAATCGGAACCAACTCAATTTTACCTGTCCGTTTTACGTTGATTAGACGAAACAAATGGTTCAAATGGCTCTGAGCACTATGGGACTCAACTGCTGTGGTCATCAGTCCCCTAGAACTTAGAACTACTTAAACCTAACTAACCTAAGGACATCACACACACCCATGCACGAGGCAGGATTCGAACCTGCGACCGTAGCAGCAGCGCGGCTCCGGACTGGAGCGCCTAGAACCGCACGGCCACCGCGGCCTAGACGAAACATTCTGACAGCCTGCTCAGTTGGGTGTTAGCCGATTTCAGTAACGCAACATGGTAGCTATTGTGAGGGACATGGATTCGAAAAGTATGTGCTGTGCCACCACATGCCTAAGCACAATGTCAGTAGCGGACTGTGTGGAAAACTGATCTGCTTACTTAAATACAGGGTGAAAAGTATTTAAACCGACAAACTTTGGGAGGTTGTAGGGGACATCAAAACAAATATTTTTCCCTAATGTCATTTTTT
Organism: Schistocerca cancellata; assembly: GCF_023864275.1. Taxonomy (NCBI): domain Eukaryota; kingdom Metazoa; phylum Arthropoda; class Insecta; order Orthoptera; family Acrididae; genus Schistocerca; species Schistocerca cancellata. The sequence continues at coordinate 318,578,982 of NC_064630.1, read as the reverse complement.
CCTATGAGGAGTATTTAAACCGGTAGAGGAAGATTTACTGGCGACAAATTAATTAAATCAACAAAAAGTCCAGAGAGGACATATCTAGGGATCGAGCAGGCCATGGTACAGGACCACCTGTACCAATCCACTTTTCTGGGAACCGTCGGTCCAGGAATCGACGCACACGACGACTGAAATGTGCCGACGCCTCGTCATGTTGGAACCACATATGTTGTCTTGTAGGGAGCTGGACGTTTTCCAGAAATTCTGGCAATGCTCTGGCGAGAAAATTGTAATAGTGCGTGCCATTTAATGGTTCAAATGGCTCTGAGCACTATGGGACTTAACATCTGAGGTCATCAGTCCCCTAGAACTTAGAACTACGTAAAACTAACTAACCTAAGGACATCACACACAGGCATGCCCGAGGCAGGATTCGAACCTGCGACCGTAGCGGTCGCGCGGTTCCAGACTGTAGCGCCTAGAACCGCTCGGCCACTTCGGCCGGCCCATTTAATGGCCTAGGTAGCAGATACGGCCCAGTTAAAGAGTCCCCAACAACACCGACCCACACATTAACGAAGAACCGCACTTGATGAGCGCTAGTATCTGTGGCATGTGGGTTATCCTCCCTCAAAACATGCACAGATGATGGAAATGTAGGATGCATTTCACAGTGTCCCAGATACCACTGCGAAAACTGTGCTCTGGGTGGATAATCAAATAGGTCCAGGTTGTGGACACGCTGTAAGTGAAATGGACGTAATAATTGCTCTCGATGGACTGTTCTTACATTCGTCCCCATGTTACGTACAATTGCACGAGTGCTGATTGAAGGATCCCGCTCCACATGCTGCAAGACAGCTTCCTCAAATTGCAACGTTCTTACCGTGCGACGGCGTCCCTGTCCAGGTAATCTGCTAAATAACCCGGTCTCAAACAGACGTTGGCACACAGTAGCATAGGTCGTATGATGCGGGATACGGCGATTAGGATATTGTTGTTGATAAACCCGCTGTGAAGCTTGTCCGTTGTGGTGCGCTACGTAGTACGGTCCAAGCATGTCAGTGTAGTCACTCCAGGTGTATCGCTCCATTAGTAAACAGAGACAATGCACTACTACACTGGTGGACAGCAGGTGCCTACAACGGAAGAGCGTAATACGCCCTCTAACAACTGAAGATCGTAATACGGCCTCTAATAACTGCAGAGCGTAATACGGCCTCCACCGGTTTAAATACTTCTCATAAGAAAAAATGACATTAGCGAAAAATATTTGTTTTAATGTCCCCTACAACCTTCCAGAGATTGTCGGTTTAAATACTTTTCACCCTGTAGAAATGTTAAACGAAAAAAAGAAATGATACTCCGAAGTCAGGCCGTGAAGACCATGCATTGTCGCCCGGCCACCATGTCCTCCTTTGCCATTCAGGGTCATGGGGATGTGGTATAGTGGGGCCATGGGGTTAGCACACCACTCTTCCGGCCGTTGTCGACATGTGGACCTTGGATCCGGTATCTCTGAATCACATAGCTCCTCAGTGGGCATCACTTGGCTGAGGGCACCCCGGCCCATTTCTCTCATCAAGGAAAAATACTTGGCAGTACCGGGAGTCGAACCCGGATCCTCCATCTACGCTCACTACTCAGATACGTAGATGGCCTAGTAACTATATTAAGTCCAGATTTACTGCAGCTTCGCATTACTCCGTGAAATTTTACGACCAAATAAACAATAGTAAGAAAATAAGCAATGACAGTGGTAAAATTTTGTACATGGCTGCACGTTCAGAGACCGTGAATAGTTACAATTGAAAGAAAAACACTCCGCGGTCACTATTTTTAACAAATTAATCTTGTTTCAACACTGCTAGGAGTGTCTTCCTCAGAATTTAAATCAAAGAATGGTCTATATTCTGTAACATGATCACAGAATTATGACTAAAAATGTATGATAGGGTATAAGTACGGAATCATCGTGAAAGACTGGCAGTACTTATATGTCATTTATAAAATAATAAATATGCCAAAAGGGCATTAGCCATAAAGGTATTTAAGATAAAGAAAACTGTGATGGCAAGCCACTAAGGGCTGCTCGATACTTGCGTGGTGCAGGTTGCAAAACGGAGTACGTTTTTAGTCATAATTATGTGACCATGTTATAGAATATAGACCATTCTTTGATTTAAATTCTGAGGAAGAGCTCCTAGCAGTGTTGAAACCAGGTTAATTTGTTAAAAATAGTGACCGAGGGCTCTGTTTCTTTCAATTGTAATGACAGTGGTATCCACAACAAACCGCTTAAGTGATTGAACATCACGCAGTTGGACAATGTTTCGGAAAGTCTTATCGAAATTACAAACTGTGGATGTGCTCAGCTTGTAGCCAAACGAATCATCTATCTGTGTCGGAAAGGAGCATGGACTTGGGGCAGTGGAGTGTCCGGGTGGTTTCAATAGACTAATGTCAATTCATCATTTATTAATAAAAATACAATCTGAAAACTACACTAAACTGCAAGAGCGGTTTCACCGTAGTCGATCTTAACAATGTAGGAGCCATTTCACCATAATCGATCGTAGCACACTTTAATCTCTAGATGCGTTTCGTCATAATTGGTAACAAGAAAATAAATATATCATCTTACGAGTGGTAGTGGAAAAGGTACTTTGCCAATCTTTCAGGTTCATTAAAGAAAATCGTTCAAAAAAAGATATAAGAAAACTGAATGCTGATGGCCGATTTCCAAACTGTGAACGTTACGAAAAGTATTTAAAACTACGGTAACAGCAACTTCACAGACGGTGCTACTTTGCCCACAATAATCACGAAAGACGTTTAAAAGTAGTTAATAACTTCTCTAAAATAAACCTTTGACACAAATTGGCACGTACTGAACTCTTCACATAATCTTGGCGCATCTAGCGCACTCGTTCAATGGTGGCAGCCTCAGATCAATGGCCTTCAAATATGTCGAACAATCTCGTCGCTACCAGCGTAGTAAATATTTAAAAGCTATTAAGTGGTGCCAAGCTTCATAAGTTAATCTCTCAATAAATTGTCATAGTCCTTTGCGTCACTTAAAGGGTACATTGCTGTAGGCATATTTAAGCAGCCGACAAATTTATCCACTTGTGAGTGTAGCTGAGAAACTCGCTAGCATAATTCTGTCACATCCACATCCATCCTGATCAAAGCGCCGTACACTGAACGCGTCAGTGAGAAGAGGTAAGACACAGACAGCCTGCACTCATCGCTCAGCGGTAGTACCGCCACGACAACGGTACACAGACCGCCCGCTCGCCGACCTGCTCCAACAGACAGTGTGTTCATTGCCTCGTTTCCAGGAAGGCCGTTTGACAGGACTCCGCACTAGCTGGCGCCTCTTCATTTCTTCCTCGGCCACAGATAACACCAGCCTAACACCACTCGCAGCAAGGCTTCACTAACGTCAATAGGCAGAGCAGTTCCTGGAACGGTTCATTAACACTGAAATCTCACAAAAGAAACTGAATAATGATGTAGTTCAAAGACAAAATTTGCATGTTCTCTCGCAAAATTGAAGGAAATGTTGTCCTGTCCTGTACAAGTTATCACATTGTAACATACACGCAGACACTGCAGAAATCTACCACGACAGTCTACATTCCCACAGCATTTTATCCTACCTTACACAGCCTGAAAACGTGTTATTAAATAGAAAAGAATATTTATTACTGACAATGTGGGAGACCTGTATATGATTCAGAGATTTCATTTTAGCCATATCCCTCCTCTGTACCATGGATAATAATCATTGAGTAGACAAAAAGGGATGTTGATACCAGGTGCGCTCAGTATGGCGTCACAAAAAATGTGCATCAAAATTACGTACGAGAAATTGAGCGAATAACTTCGGAGAACAGAAATGAATGACAATAATGCTGAACTGATACTCTGTACTTTCCAAGTGACGAAACAAGAACATACACTGCGTGGAAATTTCTATGAAATTGACCCCAAATTGAGATTCTAGTAATCAGGGAAATTCATGTTTTCTATATACGTTTTCCGGTAATACATTGAATAGTCTAAAACACAGAAGAGAGTGCCAAAACTGAATGTATAATAGATCGGGTTGAGTAAGTAAGACACGACCCTATAATCAGCTCCCAACTCGCGAGAAACTACCTCAGTGCCTCTGCACTGCGTCGCGTCTAAATTCCAGATGGCGTTCGCAATTCAACACAAAATTCACTATGCGAAATGCTGGAAGAATAAACGTTCGTATACGAATATCACACGACTGGAATGTATTAAACATTGGCTCATAACAGTCACTGCTAATAACTGAAACAGTCCCACTAAATATCTCAAAAAATATAGGTACCATCTCCAAACTGCTCCAACTTCCTCGCATCGACGTCCCGTATCGAGTTCGAACGAAGTGCGAAATACTTGCGCCCACATTGGCTACTTTTTGGAGCGGTACTCTGATTGGCTGAAAGGAAACGGAACTTATCCAGAGATGAAACACGTTTACCTCACGGAGAGAAAACCCACAGAGCTTGGACTATCTATCGAATACCGATTACAGGATATCTTTGCAAAAAGTGTGCAAAGACTATTGCGCGGTCTAAAGAAAAAGCCGGGGTAAACTGAAAGTGCCGTTTAACACGCGTATTTCAACAGGTCACGCAATTCACGTAAATTACGGGCCAGTAGAAGGGGGAAAGAAAACTGAGATCGCCCGTCTAATCCATAATGATTGTTAACACTAGTCTGACGACATATATGGCATGATGTATGCCTAGTCACACGCCTCATCTACTGAACACATGTGAATACTTTCAGTCTGACAGGTACCACAATCGTAGAAAGCTTATGGAATGATAACACTTCCACCATCGACTATAATTATCGTTTGTTTTCCAATGTTGTCCTGTTCAGGTATAACGCCACTGCGAAGCGTTGGCACGAGAACAGGTCATCAAGCTGTCCATCCGCCAGTATACCGGTAGGCAAACACTATGATAATCTGCCTATTTTAAGAATATTTTTCGTTCTCTAGATAGATCGGAGTGCCTCAGTAATGACCCACGTAGAGCCAGGACTTCCCAGCTGAATACCAGAAGAGCCGGCAGTGTGGCTGAGCGATCACAATTAGAAATAATGGTCCACGATTTTAAATTCTGACTCGAATAGTAGGCGTCTGAAATGCTGCACTCCCAGTCACATTACAAACTTGGATAATTCGATGCGAACCATAGATATCCTGAATTAAATTTTCACTCTGCAGCGGAGTGTGCACCGATATGAAACTTGCTGGCAGATTAAAACTGTGTGCCGGACAGAGACTCGAACTCGGGACCATTGCCTTTGGCGGGCTAGTGATCTACCGACTGAGCTACCCAAGTACGACTCGCGACCCGTCCTCACGGCTTTAATTCCGCCATACCTCGTCTCCTACCTTCCAAAGGTCCCGAGTTCAGCTCTAATCTGCCAGGAAGTCTCATGCATATCCTTATCTCACAAATAAGATACTATAAATGGTTTCCCCTACCACTGCACCCAGCAGCCACTCAGAAGAGTGGGCAAGGTATATTTTTCTACAACCCAAATATCTGGCAGATACACTATTTCCCGGTTAATGGCAATGGGAATACGTGCCTCGCTTGCATTTCAACATACATTTTTACTATAATTGTGACGCCAACAAGGCAGGGCTATTGTGCACCTGAACTGAACTGGGAGTAGTTCGTCGTAGGCAATGCTAGGGGATTTATTTTTGGAGAGGGTTATGAAGGGCCTGGATACGTCGATAAACAGGTGAAGCAATAGAATAGAAAACCGCATACTTGCCTTACGCCATTTTTAATCCGAGCAAATCTCTCTCAGCCTTTAATACTTAATGTTTTCTATTCGTTCTTTATTAAGCGTCTTTTCTCGCTATTTCAATCATCTTGCTATATATACTTTACTTCATCTAACGTCATTTCTAGACCGGCAAATCATTTTGAACGGTCTTAATTTATCTCGGCTCTAGCTTCAGTTATTAAGCGTAATGTCAGAACTGCTTCTCGAGCTTTACCTTCCCTAAATCCAAACTGATGGACAGCTAGCAGATGTTCGCACTCAAATACGACGCTCTGTAAGACTTCCGGGACGAGAACGCGCTGCCGATTTACCAGGACTACGAAGTTTTTCCATGACGAGTAAGTTTTAGCTTACGGCTGCTGCCTTTATTTCTTTTTAGTTGTTAATGGCTCTTAGACATTACCCATATAGTCAATCCCAGAATTATTTCTAACTGCGTAACAGCCTAAACTTCTGAAATGATATGAGATATACAAGATATTTTCGTAAGGGTGTGCAAAAATTTAACAGGACATGGAGTACGCCCCACTGAACAATTTGAGATAGGGAACCTGCGGTAGCCCGCATCTCGTGGTCGTGCGGTAGCGTTCTCGCTTCCCACGACCGGGTTCCCGGGTTCGATTCCCGGCGGGTCAGGGATTTTCTCTGCCTCGTGATGGCTGGGTGTTGTGTGCTGTCCTTAGGTTAGTTAGGTTTAAGTAGTTCTAAGTTCTAGGGGACTTATGACCACAGCAGTTGAGTCCCATAGTGCTCAGAGCCATTTGAACCATTTTGAACCTGCGGTCTGAGACGCCAGCTTAAGGAGATATGGAAGCAAACTTGTCTACCGCTTTGTCTAGCATCACTGTTTTCCAGCTTCTATGTAAACACTCTGTATAATAAGAATTAAACACATATACTACAAAAATTAAATAAACCCATTGACATAACAGGAGGATTGATAACCGAAAATATATTAAGTCACCTAAAGAAAAAAGTTTTCCTATATACTTGTTTGTTCTTGTGCAATAACCGTACAGAAATCTATATACTTTTAGGGCTTCTGTCGCTAAAATACTGTGAATGTTCGTCGATATTACACTGTCGAAGGACACCGCATGGTACAATAGTGTCGTGATTTTTTGACGAATCCCATCCCCTCACTGTCGCATCTCGGTTAGGCGGTATCTCCCGCAATTAAATCGAAGGCACCACATTGTCGTTATTAAGCTGAACTGTATTTATAATTTGGCATGAAGAACGTCGTATGAGATTAGGTACCATTTCATTTCCTGAGACTGGTGCAGCTTTTCGTTCCATCGGTCACTGGTTCGAGTTCTTATGGTACGGAGAGGATCGCCCAGTGGCACTTTAACATATTTTGCTGTACCAACGTACATATCTTTATTTACTACGTTGTACACTACTTCGTTTTCCTTATTCTGCTGAGCGTCGTCACCCACAACATAACGGTAGTCTTACGTAGACTAGGCGGCTCTAAAACTTCTATAATATGAAGCAGTAGATAATTTTTGGTATTATTGCCATCATAGCATTTTAACTGCATCAAGAGTGAATCAGATAAAATAATGAATGTTTGTTCTTGGACTACTTTTGCCTGTTTTAATCCCTCTAAGACAGTTGTCAGTTCTACAGTGACTATGGACGTTACTTCAGGAAGTTTGAATTTGTCACCTGGATTAGGTTTTTCTTGCTTTGTCTTCTTGTTTGTACGCATCTGTGTAAATCAGTCTTGAAGATGGCCCTGTTACTAAATCGTCAACAAATCTTTTTTTCATGCATTGTATCTGGAGTATAGATGGTGATTCCCACCGTTCAGCTTCGCTAAGATGTTAGCGTAGGGCGTGCTGAGACAACTCAGATTTGGGGACGCGGCGCTTAATTAGCCAAAGGCAAAACGTCGTAGCAAAATTCTGCTAACGGCGTAAATTTTCTGAGTTGTCTAATCTATATCAATAAACAGCTAACCCAGTGCACGGTGTTTTGTTTCCTGTTCAGGTTGCCTATCTGACGGCTTACAGTGGCAACAAAAATTTCATTTGCAAAATTTCATTTACAATATTTCATATAATTATTGATGGATTTAAAACGCTGCGATTATCTACTCGTTAAGAGGTATTACATTGCGGGTTTAACGTAATAAGACAGGTACTGTACTGCAGTTAGAGTATGTGTGTATCTCTTGAGGCGTGCTGATTACCAACAATGTATTCATGTAATACTTCAGAATCAGAGCACTTAGCGACTTCTAGCGAACTTCACACATAATTTCAAACTTTTTCTAAAGTTTTTCTTACTGACACCGTCACAAAATAATGAACCAAAAATGTTTACAACTAATTACAATTTCGCTATTCATGGAGTAAATTTTCAGCACCAGATACGAGTATATCAGACAATGGACTGCCGCGAATAAGGAACAGCCGACTTCGGCCATTCTTGACCTGACGTAACCCAGGAATCCAGTGCGTATCCCTCGTAGCGCAGGGGCTCCATCCGTTGTGACACTGGTTAGGCGTTCGCATTTTAAATCCATTGACTCTAACACGTCTTCCACGGCAAGAAAAATATCCAAACCCGTGGTTGTGTCTTATAATGGTATGAGGTCGAGAGGCGAGGCGGGCGGTCGGGCGGTCCGCACGGCCAGCTAAGCGACACGGCTCGGCCACTGCAGCAACACACGAATTGTCCCGGGGCGATGTTCTGAGATACAGCAAAAACACAATATTGTATGACATTTGATATTAGAATGCACGTTTTTACATTATTAAACATTAATTTTGATCCAAGAAATATAACTTATACTGTAAGGTGAGAGAAAATTGCATTTCATTGTCCAGAAAAAGGTAGTTAATAACTGGAGAGCAGAAGGTGTCTTAAACATTGTTATTCAGACTACTTGGGCTCGGTCCTATAGAGGTATGACGCTGTAGTGGTTCACAAAGGATACCTAAATATAAATATTTTAGATATGTAAACAACACGAAACAAGAATAATGAGTTTGCAATATCGTTAAAGAAATAGTAGAAAATGGTGGAAAAATGTAGATGGTCATTCTGTAAAATTAAGAAATTGCTCCTCCTTTTCAGCAGACAATCGTGAAATATTTTGTACTTCTGGAAGTTGTGTGTGAATGAAATCGGCATCAGTTTTTCCTTTCTTTAGGATGTTTACCATTTCTCACTGTTCAGTACTACTGAATGTCCCTTTGATGAGCGGTATTCCTCGCGAGCTGATTTTAATTTAAGCAGAAAAAGTGATTTGTAGCTTTGTTGTGGTGAATTTCCTTATGTTAACAGTTTCAATGATGGTAATTTTAGTGCATTTCAGAACATGGAGTGAACATGATGCTATATTGTTAGCTCCTCGAGGCCATTAACCCTCATGCCACAGTTATATTGTTGTCTCACTGTTGTCATGAGCATGAACACAGACGTTTCATATGAAAGCTGGCGTAAGAAGAACATATCCGAGTGTGTACTAGTTGGAACTAACAATAATTCTTGCAGATAGATTACTGATGTACAAGTGTTACCTTCATAATACGACTAACAATAGGGCAACTATTAATTTCGAGCGTTCCACTGATGTAATTGAACGCTAATTGTCAAGCACGTTTAGAGTGAAAAAGGTCGTGGAGCTAGCATCGGCGCCTTCTGTTCGTTACTCTTGAGACTCATTACCTTCGTCATTGTTGGAGCGCTTTTAATGTACACTGAGGTGCCAAATTCATGGGTCAGCGATATACACATATTCAGATGGTGGTAGTATCGCGTACACAGGGTATAAAGCCACAGTGCGTTGGTGGAGCTGTCATTTGTGTTCAGGTAATTCATGTGGAAAGGTTTCCGACGTGATTATGGCCGCACGACGGGACCTGACAGACTTTTAATGCGGAATGGTGGTTGGAGCTAGACGCAAAGGACATTCCATTTCGGAAATCGTTAGGGAATTCAACATACCGCGATCTACACTGTCAGGAATGCGCCGAGAATACCAAATTTCAGGTATTAACTCTCACCACAAACAACGCACTGGCTGACGGTCTCCACTTAACGACCAAGAGCTTTTGCGTAGAGTTGTCAGTGTTAAGAAACAAACAACACTCCGTGAAATAGCCGCAGAAATCAATGAGGAACTTATCCGTTAGGACAGTACCTCGGTTCGGCGTTAGTGAGCTATGGTAGCAGATGACCGAAGCCAGTGCCTTTGCTAACAGTACGACATCGCCTGCTACGCCTCTCTGGCTCGTGACCATGTCGGTTGGACCCTAGATGACTGGAAAACTGTAGCCTGGTCAGATGAGTCCCGATAGCAGTTGATAAGAGCTGGTGGTAGGGTTCGAGTGTGTTGCAGACCCCAAGAAGCCATGGACCCACACTGTCAAGAAGGCACTGCACAAGCTTGTGGTGGCTCCACAATGGTGTGTGCTGTGTTTACAAACAACAGTTTAGGTCCTATGGTCCAAATGAACCGATCATTGACTGAGAATGCCTACGTTCGGCAACTGGGAGACCATTTCTAGCCAAATAACGATGGAATTTTTAGGGATGACAATACGGCATGTCACGAGCCCACAATTGTTCGCGACTGGTTTGAAGAACATTCTGGACAATTCGAGCGAATATTTTGCCCGCCCAAATCACCCGGCATGAATTCCATCGAATATTTCTGGGACGTAATCGAGAGATCAGTTCTTTCACAAAATCCCGCACCAGCAACACTTTCGCAAGTATGCATGGCTATAGAGGCAACATGGCTCAATATTTCTGAGGGGGACTACCAACGACTTGTTGAGTCCATGCCACGTCCAGTTGTTGTTGGTGCACTACGACAAATAAGAGGAGTCCGACACGATATTGTGAGGTATCCCATGACTTTTGTCACTTCAGTGTAATATAATGGCATCTATGTAGCGCCTTTGCAGCGAATAAAAACGATTTACAAGAAAATGATACTTAAGGAGTTTAGACTGTTAGATCTTAATTTGTAATGTAATCAGGCGTTTCAAGCTGTTTTGTACACGGGAGTGCGTTTCTTTAAACAGTCGTGGTGCGGGGGTGAAAGGCAGGGGGCGGGGTGGGGGAGGACAGAGGAAAAGGTTAATAGTGCTTGCTAATAAGCTGTCATGCTGCTGCCATTTGAACTGGACTCGCAGGCCGAAGCTGCGCGGCGTGCGACTCCGCCAACCGCAGCGCCGTCACCGGTCGCTGGCCGCAACGCCACCTGGCTGCGTCAGCCGCGTCGCGTGGCCCCTACCGGCGGACGTTAGGCAGCCCGCAACACGCGCGCACGTGACGCCGCCGCCGCCATTAACGCCCGGCGCCGCCCCTGCTCGTGAATAAATAATCCCCACGTGCGCACTGCCAGACAGCGCCGCGGTCGCAGCTCCACGCCGCACACGCGCAACAGGCGACGGCGCGTCGTGTCACTCTGTCATGTGGTGCAATAAAGGCCTCGATTTATACTCTGCATAGGGTGTGCACCCCTCCACCTAACGTGCTTCAACAAGAGTAGGTCATCAGTTCGGCGCTGGCGCGGCAAATCTGCCAAATTAACAAAAATGGCAACACCTGTGGAAAATTTAATACAATTGATATGAAGATGATTATACTGATGCCGCAATGGCGCTGTAGAGAATTATCACATGCCATCTTGTGGCACTGCAGCTGCCTGAGTTTCTTGTTTATTTCTGAAAACTCCATTTTTTAATGTAGGTCACTGCCTAACATTGCGGTAGTCAGTCAAATGGTGATGATGCGCCCCTCTTTTAATCTATCAGGGCTCAGATTACTTGAAACTTGAATTCGCACTAGAGTTTGCAACCATTATATCATTATTTGAATACTGAGTACGTCTTTTCAGCACTTTATTTGGTCACTAACAACAAAATTCCAAATTTTGGGGCATCAGAACATCATTTAAATGGCTTAATACATAGCATTACCTCCTTTGGTTTCAGTCTTCAGCATTAATGTTAAAACTGAAATCATATGACATAATGTGCATTAAGTTATTTTATTTCACGTTCTCATTGTGCGCTAAGCACGAAAGCGAAAACAAATTTTTTTATTACAAACGGACTGTTGTTATTAGCGAACAAATAACATGGTGTAATATATGGTATCAATATCAGTGATGAAAGTGATTACACGTATTGACCGCAAGATCTCATTTTAGGGATTTATCTTATTTGTATAAATTAACTTTAGTTACAATATTTACACCCCTGGAAATGGAAAAAAGAACACATTGCACCGGTGTGTCAGACCCACCATACTTGCTCCGGACACTGCGAGAGGGCTGTACAAGCAATGATCACACGCACGGCACAGCGGACACACCAGGAACCGCGGTGTTGGCCGTCGAATGGCGCTAGCTGGGCAGCATTTGTGCACCGTCAGTGTCAGCCAGTTTGCCGTGGCATACGGAGCTCCATCGCAGTCTTTAACACTGGTAGCATGCCGCGACAGCGTGGACGTGAACCGTATGTGCAGTTGACGGACTTTGAGCGAGGGCGTATAGTGGGCATGCGGGAGGCCGGGTGGACGTACCGCCGAATTGCTCAACACGTGGGGCGTGAGGTCTCCACAGTACATCGATGTTGTCGCCAGTGGTCGGCGGAAGGTGCACGTGCCCGTCGACCTGGGATCGGACCGCAGCGACGCACGGATGCACGCCAAGACCGTAGGATCCTACGCAGTGCCGTAGGGGACCGCACCGCCACTTCCCAGCAAATTAGGGAGACTGTTGCTCCTGGGGTATCGGCGAGGACCATTCGCAACCGTCTCCATGAAGCTGGGCTACGGTCCCGCACACCGTTAGGCCGTCTTCCGCTCACGCCCCAACATCGTGCAGCCCGCCTCCAGTGGTGTCGCGACAGGCGTGAATGGAGGGACGAATGGAGACGTGTCGTCTTCAGCGATGAGAGTCGCTTCTGCCTTGGTGCCAATGATGGTCGTATGCGTGTTTGGCGCCGTGCAGGTGAGCGCCACAATCAGGACTGCATACGACCGAGGCACACAGGGCCGACACCCGGCATCATGGTGTGGGGAGCGATCTCCTACACTGGCCGTACACCACTGGTGATCGTCGAGGGGACACTGAATAGTGCACGGTACATCCAAACCGTCATCGAACCCATCGTTCTACCATTCCTAGACCGGCAAGGGAACTTTCTGTTCCAGCAGGACAATGCACGTCCGCATGTATCCCGTGTCACCCAACGTGCTCTAGAAGGTGTAAGTCAACTACCCTGGCCAGCAAGATCTCCGGATCTGTCCCCCATTGAGCATGTTTGGGACTGGATGAAGCGTCGTCTCACGCGGTCTGCACGTCCAGCACGAACGCTGGTCCAACTGAGGCGCCAGGTGGAAATGGCATGGCAAGCCGTTCCACAGGACTACATCCAGCATCTCTACGATCGTCTCCATGGGAGAATAGCAGCCTGCATTGTTGCGAAAGGTGGATATACACTGTACTAGTGCCGACATTGTGCATGCTCTGTTGCCTGTGTCTATGTGCCTGTGGTTCTGTCAGTGTGATCATGTGATGTATCTGACCCCAGGAATGTGTCAATAAAGTTTCCCCTTCCTGGGACAATGAATTCACGGTGTTCTTATTTCAATTTCCAGGAGTGTATATTGGCTGTATTCAACAACTCTGATAATCTTCAGAAATGAAGTTTAACATCGTAAGCTGCTGCGAATTTTCGATATTATGCCTCCTTTGTTACAATTTTGTATTCTAATGTAACTCTTACTATTAACCCAGCCTGTGATCCTTCAACTTTTCCTGGTGTAATCAGTATTCCATGAAGTTTCTAGCTTTTGCCATATATGTCGACACCTTGCCTCGATATTTTCGCTGACAACCATTCAGCCATCTTCAGGTGAGTTTACACTGGAGAACTGGTGAGCATCACTCACTTTATGCTGAAAATTGGTGTGGTGGCACTTGAAGATGTTTCCACTGCCTGCACCTGTAACAAATTTCATTAGTTCCATCAAACAAACTGTTGGATTTCTTCCCAGGCACGCAACAGAAGAAATAAGGGGTGACGCATTTCTTGCACCTAAGAGTTCCTCCTAAAAAAAGTAATTTTTCCTCACTGGAAACGGCTCCATTTCGCCAGCTGTGATAAGATCTTTAAACGGTGATACTTACAGCGGATAAGAGTAATGCCACTGTACTGTTGCCACGTGTTGTCCACAAGCAGAAGATTTATATGTATTGTAAGACTGACAAAGACCCTATAGGTAGAGTAGAATGCGAAGCATCAGAATTGTCAAGTTCTTCGTCTCTTCTGCAAGAAGTTCGCAAAAAGATTAAGCTCTCACAGCTCTGTTCCACGTAGGTTGTACGATTTTCCGAAAACATGCAAGGCAGGTCTGCTACTGCGACCAATTGTGAGTAATATCACAGCACCAACCTATGACTTTTAGTTATGTCATAGGTCTTGCTTTGCTGTGAGACCATTTCTGTAAAAATGTCCATTTCATATTTGCAATGCAGCTAACTTTATTAATAGACTGAATTCTCTATGATTCAATGAATTAAACCTATCACTAAAATTTCATGTTGTTTCATTCTTCACAAAGGTCCATCTAACGGGTTCATTGTCACACATCGGCAGTACACTCAGATCCAACAAAACACATCAGTTCTGTAACTTCCTTTTCTGAGCTTACTTTTTATTCAACAGCGAATTTGTACATTTTGAATAAATTGGTGGCGTTACCATGGATAGTACGCTACCCTTCTGGTAGCCAATTTTTTTTTTATGGAAGACTAAAAAAGGACACTCAGAGTCTGCAAAACTTAAGCCAAAAGTCTTACAGCGATATGTAGATGACACTTTCGTATTGTGGCCCCACATTAAGGAAAAGCTGCAATGATTTTTACAACATCTAAATTTTATTCACGAAAATATCCAGTTTACAATGGAGCTGGAGAAAGATGGTTGTCTTGCAGTTCGAGATGTTTTAATCCGTTGGAAAGTGGACAAATTACTAGGGCATTCTGTTTATTGTAAATCCACACATAGCAATATACATTTTCTGGCATCTATCTGCCACCACCAATCTGAAACTGTGGGCGTACTTCATAACCTGGTGGAGTGCTTGATAGAGAGAGCCTGGCAGGTGGGTTAGAACACCCCGTATTTAAGGGCAATGGACGTTCTTCACATCAAATATTAGGACAGCTTGAACGACGAATAGGCTTGACCTTTCTTAATATAAAGAAGAGATAGAGCTGTTTAGGCCCAGAGAATTCCTTCCATGTGTTGGTAACATTATCTAAATTAGGGAGAATCCCTAACAAACATAATATTAAAGGAGTCTTCCAGCCACCTACAAAACCCTGTGGTCTTCACAGTTCGGCAAATGATGATGTGGATCGACAGAATATTATATCAACGTCGGAACGCCTACACTGATTAGTCCACGAGCATGGTTTATGAAAGATGGATGAAACTTGATGATTACACTCGCCTTTTCAGCATAGTAAGACAGCCAGAGCTGAACATTCCATTTCTGCAGGATATTCTGTAGATAATTCTGGCCCACCAGGGTAGCCGTGAGCACTAACGCGCTGCTTCCTGGACTCAGGTAGGCGCGCCAGGCCTGGGTCGAATCTGCCCGGCGTATTAACGACGAGGGCCAGTGTGCCGGCCTGCCTGGATGTGGTTTTTAGGCGGTTTTCCACATCCCGCTAGGTGAATGTCGGGCTGGTCTCCACGCTCCACCTCAGTTAACGGCTCGCAACATCTGACCACATTCACATTATTCCATGGATTACACTAGACGCAGCAGTACACTAATTCCTTCCCGAGGAAGGGGGGGGGGGTACGGGTGGTCAGAGGAAGGGCATCTGGCCACCCCTTAAAAAACTAACATGCCACATTGCCACATCCGATTAACCAGCAGATCCCACCAGCTGGGAGAAATGCTTGGAAAGAGAGAGATTCTGTATATCATTCAGCCACAAATTTCTTTCTCACGGTAGGGTCTGTGGAAAAACATTTGGTGGAAGATCTTATTAACTGTGACCGGCGGCTTCCCAATTGATTCAGTTTGGGACCCAGTAACTTCTACCATGTCTTGAGAATGACAATATTTCATGCCAAATGATACGCCCAGTGACAGTTAATTGTATAAGATTTATAGCTGAATTTTAACACTACAAGCCTTAGTTCACCTGCGCGCCACAGATGGAGCAATATTCGCTAGAAGGTACTAAAATGGACAGAGGGCGGTCATGCAGTGTAAACCTAATCACAGGCGCCATTAAGTCAGTTTTCAGCAACGTGCACCAGTAATGTCCACTGTAAACTTTTCTTAAGATGGCTGAATGGCTGTTTGCCGAAATATGGCGTCAACATGACGACATCATCCGGCTGCTTTCTGCTTTCTCGAAACTCACGGAAAACCCAACTGTGCTGGAAAATGTTAACCGAAACTAGTTGTTTAACAGCAGCTTAATCCGTACAAGAAATAATATTACGCGACATTTGTTTTGAACCAAAAGTTTGTGTATAATTTAGTAACAAACATTTGCAATAATTTGCCAGCAGCCGTAAAATTTTAGCTGCTATTAAAGTATAATTTGAGTGAAACCTAAAGGACTTACTGGCGGCTAATTCCTTCTACTATAATGACAAACTTCTTAGTAGAACCAGTTGATGTAAGCCTATGTATTATGTATAAAATAGCACAACGTGAGTATCACGTAAAATATGACTCCTGGACTTCCTCAGTGCAGTAATGTGAGCTGCGTGAATAAGTACTGTGAACTGATTTCTGTTTCATGATGCGTGGCTATAACAGACTATGAACTACATATTTTATGAGAAGATATGTGAGAAGCTTCTTATTAGCTTTTAAATGGTAATACATTTCAGACTTTTTTTTACTTTTTCCACATTCTTGAGGGCCATTTCAGATAGCCCCTATGAAAGAAACTTTATAATATTAACTGACTTCTCCGTTTGTGCTTGTCAGAACATGACAGTAATATAAAATAGAAGTCACTTCCCTGATATTCTGCAAAATGTTATTTCTTTGACCACGAACAGGCTTTCGACTTCTTAGACCACTGTCAGGTGACAACTGAATGTTGCGAGCACAAATAAAACGACGTGTGATTTACACAGACATTATTCGTACAGAAGATAGAAAAAAGATGTGAAATAGAATGTCTACAAAGAAACGTATAACTTTTAATGTCACGTAGAAACAGTTACATGTAACTAAAATCCCCATCCGATAATACTTATGTAGTGGTTTCCCTTAAGCTCTGCGGATACATGCTGCGATCACTCCTTTTTTCAGGTTGCAAGCAGATTACGTTTTAATCAAAAAACGGTCTGAGGGACGATTTTCCTCATCCACTTGTAATTTCTTCCTTTAGGAACTTCCAGTTTTAGGAAGACCTGTTACCTGCATGCCTTGTCGGCAGTTTTGAGCTGTCAGTAATCTTTCCCTACCCATAACTCCGAACACCAAAGTTTCTCTGTTTCTCTTTCATTAGCGTGAGCGTACAAGCAGATAAGACTGCTTTCTTTAAATGACAATCAGCACGTTAAATGGAGTTGTATACTGTGTCAACACAAGGATTCTGAAAGATAATACCTTCCTTCCTTTACACTGACTTGCCTTCCTTGCTCGTCCTCTTTTATAATTCCCATTTGCGTTCTGAGAAAGTATTCCTCTTTCTATGTATACTACTTTCTCTTCTCCTGACTACCGCTTCATAATCACTAATGTATTTGTTAAACAGTTTCTGAAGTTTAATTACCACAGCCAAGGCGAACGTTTAGCGATATTCTACGACCTTTAAGGCCCTACGCTGGCAACGTTGGTCGTAAAACGGACGTAAAGGGCTTGTGACGTCGGAAGGTATATAAATATTAAAGCGACGCCACCGTGAAAAAAAAAATACTCTGGGCGAACGGAACTCCCTTCAAAAGAGTTATTTTCATTTCGGCAGTTAAATTGGTTACTTTCTTCTGTCCTCAAGTATCGTTTCACCTTTCCGACGAATGCTAAGATTAATTCATGTACGAACCTGTGTACTAAAATTAGCCGCGTACAATCGTTTTCCTTCCTCTCACAGAAATGAAGTAGGTCATATTTCATTTGTGTAGGTGAGAGAAAACAACTATACGTCTCCATAAAAATACTTTCTCCCTTACCTTTTTTAAAAAAACCTTAAGCGATACGCATGATGGCAACAGTAATTCTTTTCCACGGTCCACGATGAATAGTAGTTTTCCAAAGTTACCGAACGGGATTCTGCTAGAACAACATCGCCACTCTTCCAACTATTCCCCTTTTGTTCCCTTCTCGCTTCTTTTATACTTTCGTGTAATCTATACCGGCCTGTTGTAGTAGTAGCATCAGTCTCTTAATCGTTTTATTTCTTCCCTCAAGCAGGGAACACAAATAACTGGAATTAATAAAACAATCACCTAATTGCAACAGAGGCTGTTCACTCATTTGAATCATTTGTCTATTGTTGCTGCCGCTGCCATTGTGGAATGGAAGACATTTTCCAGTGTCAGTTCATTCATTATACACAGACAGAACAAGAACAAGAAACCGCCGCGTGGGATAGCCGCGTCTTGCCACGGTTCGCGCGGCTCCTCCCACCCCCTTCGGTCGGAGGTTCGAGTCCTTCCTCGGGCATGGCTGGGTGTGTTTGGCCTTAGAATAATTTAGGTTAAGTAGTGTGTAAGCTTAGGAACTGATGACCTTAGCAGTTAAGTCCCATAAGATTTCACACACATTTGAACATTTTTTGATAATATGACGTTTTCTGTTTACGGAAATTTTTCCCAATAATATCATTAACCAAGCTGATTCTTTGCCACGAAGCATAGTTTTTCTAATAATGCAGCCATTGTGGGCAGCTTCTCAGCTCCCAGAAATTTTTGGATATACTCCGTCAACAGTCAAGATTCATTTCGGTAGTCGTGCTCTGAAAACGGTAGGCACGTAGAGAATGGCTTGCGTGAATCTGGATGCTTAGATCGCAGTACTTGATTGTCCAGCTGTAAAAAGAGTAGGAAGAACGCATGATCACAGCCTTCAGCATATGAGCTGTAACACAGGACCGTCTATAGCTGGTAACAGTGCTTGTTATAGAACTATGGAGCACACACTCCTCAGACGTATTTATACAAGAGCAGATTACGTTCGTGGATCTTGCGGCAGACTTCCGAACCGCTGAGCCACGGATCGATTACTACCGCCTAATGTAATGGACAGGAGAGGAGTTCTCCTTGAATGTTGACTCATTTCCATATCTTGGAAGCAATCTCTTAACAAATGCTGGTATCGATTCGGCATTCTAGTACTCTCTTAATAGAGCCGAGGTCGAGGGCAGTTGAATATAGCAAGTGTTTGAGTAGTCTCGTCATCACTATTTGCCCAGCAGTCACAACGATGACCCTCATTCCCCAAGAGTTACAGAGTGATATTATGACATTATGTGTGTCTCAATAGATTGCCAAAAATAAATGTGATTCCACTGAGAATATTGTATTCTCCAAGAGGATACATACAGTAACGATTTTCGTGATTTATAAGGAATCGATTACGTGGGATGTATTGCGATGTATTAGAGGTTGTGAGACTTCAAATCTAAATTAGAGGGCTCAAAAAACCTTCATTGGGTTCATCTCTTTATGGTTCCCACACATAGTAGTATTTCTTCTTTTGGAACTGTGTTTTAATTTTACTTGTTATGTCGTTAATATTCAACACACAGTTGGAGAGGCAGTTAAGGAATAGAATTCATTTACAAGGGACAAATCCTGCAATGAAAAGAACACAAAAGGAAGTCAGAATTAAATACATGATAATGGTACAACATGTGTCATAAAGTGTTTTTAAGATTCCCTGGTTAAAACCAACAGTGCAAGCGACAGTTCAAGAAAAAGGCCTCAAGTCATATGGTTTTCAATTTACAAAGTTTCTGGCAACCAATATTGTTTAGCAAATGTGCAGGGAAGAGAGGGACTCTTGGGTTGTGGATTGTCACCAGTCACCGCCGTTCGTTGATCGCTGCTTTGTTACATGACTCTGTCATGCGGCTTCTCTACTTGCAGTTATTACTACCTCTAAATACTTTGCGCAGACAAATTCAAGCGCCCGCTAGACACAATTTCAGTTGTTCTCGTAGCGTAGATGATAGCGCAAGAGACTGATTCCGGTAAAAGGGCAATCACGCGGCCAGTCGGAACACGTGGCGCATGTTTCCGTAGTTTAAAAATTGTGTATTGTCGACCTACACAACATTATTAATTTTGGTTCTTATTGGCATCAGCTGTACAGGCTTAAAATTTCAGGACACAGTTTTTCTCCGTATATGACACCAGTAGGAACCAAAATTACTAATGTTGAGTAGGTCGACAACGCACAATTTTTCTCCATATATGACGCCAGTAGGAACCAAAATTACTAATGTTGTGTAGGTCGACAACGCACAATTTTCAAACTGCGGAAACTTGGTGCCACACGCTGCAACTGGCCGTGGGATTGCCCTGTTACCGGAATATATATATATAGGGTGGAGAAAAATAGTGACATGAAATTTTAACCCTGAAAAAAAAAAAAAAATATATATATATATATATATATATATATATATATATATATATATATATATATATATATATATTCAGGGTTAAAATTTCATATTTCGTGTGTGTGTGTGTGTGTGTGGAAATTCCCGTAACAAACTTCTAGGACTTGCAGAGCGGAGTGAGCACATAATATTTCGAACAGAAACCCATGTCCGGGAGCGTACCGTTTCCGTTCTACGAAGGGTTCAGGTCATATGTTTAACTCATCCATTTCTGTTTGAGAAACTGAACTAGACTTGACGCAATACAATTATTAGGAAAAAATTCCAAATATTTTTTAAACACATCGGATAATCCATTTATCACTTACGCACATTTATTTATGCATTTATTTATTTATGCATTTATTTTACCTGGCAATACTGTTCTGTACGTACGATATGCTGGTTTCTTTTTTGTTTCGGAATAATGTAAAAACGTAACGTTCAAGTGTTAATGCAAAGAATGTGCGTGAGTGATAAATGGATCTTTCGTTATGTTACTTTTCGAAATGTTTCCTAATAATTGTACTGTGTCGTGTCTAATTAAATTCCTCAAGCATAAGTGGATGAGTTAAATATCTGAATTGAAATCATCGCAGAACTTGGTGTATGTGTATATTTTGATGGTTAAATGTTGTATTTGACCACTGACTGAGTATCTGATGCATTCCCTCAGAATATTTTTTAAGGGAAATTGTAAACAACAATTAGTAGTTGCCATTTATTACAATTAAAATATAGGTTCTCCGAATTGATACAAATTTAAGGTCTCAAGCGACAAATAAAAGAAAAAAAAAGCCATTTTATAACTCAGATTGTGCAAAGATAGCAGAGCGACCTGCTTTTATAGTTTAATTCAGCGCTAGCTTTGGATAGAGTGAGGTGGGGCAGACTCTGATAGGATGAGCTCAGTAGATTAACATCCTTCGATATGATGCACGGGCTACCATGAGTATGGTTCATAGGCCATTTTTCACCTTCGTTTAAGTAAATTCTAGGCTAGCTTCCAATCCCCGTCTCAGAAAAGAAGATCATAAACAACTAACATACTCCAACACACGGTGCAAAGTTTAAGTCATTCACAAGCAAATTATGCATATAGCGTCCATCTGTTTGGTTAACTGACCACTTTAGCAAAAGAAAGAGCAACTGGCAACGAAGATAGAATGAAAATATATCTCGTAAATCGTGAGAACAGTGGATCCCGAAGACGAAGTAAACGCTAGAACTGACAGGCACAATGACTTCTGACACCGAAACCTCCCTAATGCGGTGAAGCGCCGATGAAATTCCTCGCAGACGCCGCGATGCATCTCGAAGTTCTGTTCAGAACATGTGACGAACGTTCGCCTTGGCGAATCGACAAGTATAGTATCAATGAAGACCACATTTCTGATTGGTATTTTCACTCTGCAGCGGAGTGTGCGCTGATATGAAACTTCCTGGCAGATTAAAACTGTGTGCCGGACTGAGACTCGAACTCGGGATCTTTGCCTTTCGCAGGCAAGTGCTCTACCAACTGAGCTACCCAAGCACGGGTAGCTCATTTGGTAGAGCACTTGCCTGCGAAAGGCAAAGGTCCTGAGTTCGAGTCTTGGCTCGGCAAACAGTTTTAATCTGCCAGGAAGTTTCACCACATTTCTGCTTTCAAGCAAACAAAGCTGCTGTGCCGTGCCAACAGGTTCTGGGATTCGTTCAAAAAGGAGTCAGTGGGAGTAAACAACGAACTTGTCAGTCAAGACAGCTCCAGGACTCGGCGGATCAATATTCAATTACTCAATATAAAGGGTGCCGCAGGAGGAATGGTCGATATTTAGGGATATCTCAGGCACTATAATTAGAAGCAATAAAGTTTGACTAACATAGGCTCTAAATTTCGTGCCTTAAGAGCTATGGGTACTTGTTCAGTAGAAGAGATGTGTTTCACAGTAACGAAGATGAACTATTTCTACGTGTCCTATGTTTGTTCCAGTGACACGTGCCATATCATAGCGTTTATCGTGAATGTTATCTGTGCAGCAAGTGACTAGCTAACGGGGTGTCGAGGAGCATACTCAGAGCAAACGCCAGATTTGGAAGTTTTTGTAATGGGAAAGCCTCAAATGCTTTACGTCAGATCGAGACGATACACAATACAACTTAGTGGGTGCGACGTAATTCCACCTCAGGCTTTGAGGCACTCACAGCGTCTCCGGTAATAAATAGTAATGGGGCGATACCGTTGCACAGTTCCTACGCGTGTATACGTTTCAGTACACGCAGTTACAGCAGAAATAGAAAACTAATCGAAAATAACTATCTGCAGTGGCTTCCACGAATAAAATGGCAAAGAAAACTTCAGGATAACACGTGAAAGTAGACTAAAAAGCAAGCCTTCATGATTTCAAATCCCCGAGGTTCGATATGAAGAACATATATCAAAAGTCTGAATGTGGAGAATGATTCAGGGTCGGTTCACACACAAACACACACACACACACACACACACACACACACACGCACGCGCGCGCGCACACACACACACAAACACAAACACACCAGCATTGGTTATTCGCATTTCTTTAAGTTTCATTAGTTTACTAGTTAAAGAGGCATGCACAGAAGGTCTCAAGAAAGTTCAAATGCAGGGCAATTTCCATAATATAACGAAACTGTTTGCATGGAAGTGGTCTTTGTATACGGGTATACACAGTTCCGACCTAGAAGATGATATGAGGCCAGTCATAAGCATATTGGAAAGATGAAACATCTTCAGGAAGTGGTCGATATAGCTAAAATCTTCGCAGAACGTACACCGTAAAATCTCATCTACATGTGATATTTATTACTTGCTTCGTTTTTAAATTTCTAAGCGTGTCTGCTTAATATTGGACTAAACTTTGAGTGGCGAGGCTTCATTATAGTCCATGTGCAGCACTAAATAAGGCCACGCCGTTGATTCCTACTGCCGCTTAGCTTCAATATAACGTGACTAAGCTACTGAAATAAAGTTGATAAACGAAAGTTACTTTAAATTTCAGTTTTTATTTTAGTTCGAAATACAGAGATAATTATTTCTTTACTCGAAGCAAACATACATTGCAGCTGATCACTGTCTACTTTCTTCCATCTGAAACCGCTGTTATAGTTTTTGTAGTTTTACATCATTGCTAATTAGTGAGTCTATCCACGTATTAGCCACTGTTGGTATTAATCTGAAGTTCACTTTACTTCTTTTAATTACCACAACCTATTGAAAACCTAAGTGTTCTTTGTATAATTGCCGGTATCACCAAACAGTTCAAAGGTGGCATCTTCGGCGCGCACCCCCGAGTTCTGGAAACACCAGCATGTACCTTCTCCTCCTCCTTGTAAGCCTGCCTAGAAAGTGTGTGTTCAGTGCTCTACTCATGGAATTCCTTGTGTCCCAGAACTACTACTTTCCAGGGCCAGGTGAACTATACTTGGATGCCTCAGCAGATGCCCCACTAGCGTGTGCTCCTTCTAGAGAGGGTGTTCCACAGACTTCTTCCGCAAGCTGTACTTTTTGAGTACTTCTTTATTTGGTACTTTATCTGTCAACTTGATTTTTAACATTACTTCGCATCACCAAAATGATTCCATTAGCTCCTCGGCCTTCCGATAGCTCAAGTTTTACTCCCTTACTACTCTCCTCTACAGACCTACACTTTCAGAAACTTCTTCCTCAGATTCATATCAATATCTGACAATAGAGTATTTTTACTTTCTAGAGAACAAACCTACTGCTAACATCTTCCTTACTTCGTCAGTTCTGTTTCCAAGACCGGTGGATGTTCTTATTCTCTTTTCTAAAAAAAACTTCATCACCTTCGTCTTCGTCTTCATGGTGAAACCATATACCGTGCAAAATATGCTGTATGGGCAGGCCCATTAAATCTTCTTTACATCTCGCCAGAAGTTCCGTTTTCGTCCGCGGATGTCTTTGTAGCCAACACCCCATATGTTCACTATGCATTAACCCGTTTTGTTCGAAAATAAATTGCAATTGTACGACACACCATCACTGAACTCCACAACCCCCTTTGGGTGAACATAAAGTCGCTCTACATATCTGTGGAAACGCAAATTTATTAAACATCTGCGATATTACATGCATCGAGTATCACAATAGAACCACAAATCAGTAGATCTCAGTGTGATCGTTCCCCAAGTGTAGAGGTAGGTGTCAGGTCTCTGCCACAGGCAGGAATACTGCTCAGTACAAGGTATGGAAGACGAGGGGGCCAAAGCCTTTGAGAACCAAGTTCAGTACATCATCTGTTCTTGATTTTCTTGAGTAATGGACGGTCTCTTAGTAAGTTTCACAACACCACAATTAACCATACATTTGAATTTGTTAGCCAGATTCTCGATTTTCAACTTAGTGCAATGAGGATTTTCAGATTTACTGGTGAAATCCGCCTGCACCTGTCCGTATGTCGTCCCACGCAAAGGGGCACAAAAGGACATCTTTTCACTAGCTGTTGAGAACTCTCTGTCTGTTCACCTGATACAAAAATTAATTTAGCTACGATACGTATTGAAATGGAAACGTATAGAGACGTTATATAAACACATAGACCTACTTACACACTCCACAAGTCACCTTTCACTGTGTGGCGCAGAGTAGTCCTGGTGACAGTATATTTTCTCCCATTTCCTATTCCATTCACAAATGGCTCATGATAAGAATGATTGTCAGTAAAACTCTGTATGATATTCAGTTTCTCCGTAACGCGCTCCCAACGAATTAAACATCCCGTTACGGAATGTGCCACTTTTTGTTGGATCTGCTCTACCCCTTCTATTAGTGCTAACAGGTAAGTACCCCAGGTTGATGAACAATATTCCATAATCGGCCGAGAGAATTAGTTACCTTTCAGATTGTACGTAGTGAGTTGATGTTACTGAAAAATGCATTTAAGGCCACAAAGACGCCATTTTCAGCACCCCACAGAGTTCGAACGACGTCGTGTAACAGGGATAGGAGAAGCTGGATGCTCCTTCTGCGATATTTGCAGAAAGACTTGGCAGGAACGTAGCCGCTGTACGTGACTGTTGGCAGCGATAGTCACGAGAAAATACGGCGCAAAAAGGCTGGGCCTCGGACGGCCTCATGGCACTACCAAGAGGGGAAACCATCACGTTCGGAGTTTGGTTCTCGAGCATCGTATTATATCTGCCGCAGAAATTTGAGCAGCAGTTGGCAGTGCAGTGACACAACGAACTGTTTCAAATCGGTTACTTCAAGGACAGCTCCGAGCCAGACACACTGCAGCGTGCATTCCACAGGTCCCACGTCACCGCCATTTGCGACATCAGTGGTGTCAAGCGAGAACTAGTTGTTGAGCAAGGCGAAGATCTTGTTCTTCTGGTGGAAGCTGGGTGGCAGTGACGTCCGTGTGTAGGTTATAAGGAGGCTAGTTGAGGAGTTGCAGCCAACCTACACTACTGGCCATTAAAATTACTACACCAAGAAGAAATGCAGATGATAAACGGGTATTCATTGGACCAATATATTATACTAGAACTGACATGTGATTACATGTTTACACAGTTTGGGTGCATAGATTCTGAGAACAACCACCTCTGGCCGTAATAACGGCCTTGATACGCCGGGGCATTGAGTCAAACAGAGCTTGGATGACGTGTACGGGTACATCTGCCCATGCAGCTTCAACACGAAACCACAGTTCATCAAGAGAAGTGACTGGCGTATTGTGACGAGCCAGTTGCTCGGCCACCATTGACCAGACGTTTTCAATTGGTGAGAGATCTGAAGAATGTGCTGGCCAGGGCAGCAGTCGAACATCACGCCAGGTGATACGCCAGTATGGCGATGACGAATACACGCTTCCAATGTGCGTTCATCGCGATGTCGCGAAACGCGGATGCTACCATCATGATGCTGTAAACAGAAACTGGATTCATCCGAAAAAATGATGTTTTGCCATTCGTGCACCCAGGCTCGTCGTTCAGTACACCATCGCAGGCTCTCCTGTCTGTGATGCAGCGTCAAGGGTAACCGCAGCCTTGGTTTTCGAGCTGATAGTCCATGTTGCTGGAAATGTCGTCGACCTGTTCGTGCAGATGGTTGTTGTCTTGTAAACGTCCCCATATGTTGAATCAGGGATCGAGACGTGGCTGCACGATCCGCTACAGCCGTGCGGATAAGATGCCTGTCATCTCGACTGCTAGTGATACGAGGCCGTTGGGACCAGCACGGCGTTCCGTATTACCCTCCTGAACCCACCGATTCCATATTCTGCTAACAGTCATTGGATATCGACCAACGCGAGCAGCAATGCCGCGATACGATAAACCACAATCACGATAGGCTACAATGTGAACTTTATCAAAGTCGGAAACTTGATGGTACACATTTCTCCTCCTTACACGAAGCCTCACAACAACGTTTCACCAGGCAACGCCGGTCAACTGCTGTTTGTGTATGAGAAATCGGTTGGAAACTTTGCTCGTGTCAGCACGTTGTAGGTGTCACCACCGGCACCAACCTTGTGTGAATGCTCTGAAAAACTAATCATTTGCATATCACAGAATCTTCTTTCTGTCGGTTAAATTTCGAGTCTGTAGCACGTCATCTTCGTGGTGTAGCAATTATAATGCTAGACACACTCGCCCATACACCTGGAATTATGATTTGGAGTGCGATTTCGCGAATGGAGGAGCACTCTCGTGATTATCTTACGCACCGTGACTACAAATATGTACATCAGTCTGGTGACCTGCCATGTCCCACTGCCATTCATGAACACCATTCCAGGGGGTGTTTTCCATCGGAATAACGCTCGCCCAAATACCGCTGACGTAACTCTACATGCTCAACAGTTTATCTACATTTTGCCTTGGCCTGTTCGATCACCAGATATGTCTCCAATGGGGCACATACGGGACATCATTTCCTGTCAGTATATGCGTGCTATAAGTCCCCTGGATGTTTACTCCTAGATATTTTACGGTAGCTGCTGCTTGTGATGATTTGTCGTCGGCAGTGTAGTCGAACAACCGGGCACCTCTTCGCCTCTTAATGTTTAGTAAATTACACCCTCGTAAAGGTAAAATGGGTTTCAAGCACTAATATATTTTATTATTGCCGCTAACGCCAGCTTTTAACCTTACGCCTCACGTCATTTCCCTGCCATTTTCCTTCATTTACAGAGAACAGTGTATCGTAAAATGGGTCGTTGTCGACAGAACCGTAATAAATTTAAGACAGTGGTCCACGTTCTTCTTGACAAAGAGACTGCTGGTATGTTTCCAGCCTAGAGCGACAGAGAAACGCCGCTGCGGTCACAACACCGTTCTGAGCGTTGTGTGAGCTGAATCAGGCAGCTGCTTTCGCCGCTGACGTGAGGCACGCCAGCCGGTGCGGCGCCAATGGCGTTCTGATACCGGCCCGCGCCGCACGCTGGTCGAACTTGGGCCGCCGCCGCCGCCGCCGCCCCTGGCGTGAACGGAATACCGGCGCCTACGCTGCGCTGCTTCTTATGTGGGCCGCCAAAGACACACTTCTACTGCCGCCAGTTTCTGAACCACTCCTGATGTACCATGTGGTACCACAATCCCAACAGTTAGTCAGTCCTCACTTTCTACTCTATTAGTGGGCAAGAACAATGTTTCAAGGCGTTTCTGCATCTGTATGCATATTCTGCCCTGTCCAGTATGAAGTTCATGGCAAAAGGTACTCAACGTGGTACCATACTTTGAGACTTCTTCCCTTTCCAATAGCGCACGGTGCGAGGGAAGAATGTAATCTGAAATGCGTCTGTGTGTGCTGTAATTAGTCTTTCTCTCCGCTGTCTCTACAGGAGCGATACGTAGGAGAACGAAAAATATCTCTGAATTCCTCTCTTAGTATTAGCTTTTGAAAGTTTGTAAGTTGGCTTTCATAGGATAATTTTCGTCTACATTGAAGAGTCCTGTTTTTCAACATTGCCACCATCCTCCCTAGTCAGTCAGACAAACCTGTTACCATTCGTAACTTTCTTCTTGGTACATGTTCAGTGTCACCGGCTTGACAATAATCCCACGCACTCGAGCACTATCCTAAAACAGAAAAATGGTTCAAATGGCTCTGAGCACTATGGGACTTAACTTCTGAGGTCATCAGTCCCCTAGAACCTGACTAACCTAAGGACATCACAAACATCCATGTCTGAGGCAAGATTCGAACCTGCGACTATAGTGGAAGCGTGGTTCCAGACTGTAGCGCCTAGAACCGCTCGGCCACCCAGGCCGGCTAAGACAGAAAGCATAGGTGTTTTGGATACCTTGACTATTCAGTGTATTATATTGACTTTTAGTTTATTTAATTATGTAATAGAAATAACTTTATTGTGTTACGTTGTGTTAGTAAATTTTATGGAATCGATCTTTTATACTATATTGTAAGCAGTCGCCTTCGTAAAGTAACTGCATAAGTTTACCAACTACCTATCATCGGCTGAGGTTATGTGATCATTCTATTTCAAGATCCTACGTACTTATACACGCCAATGTTTGTGTGAGTTGACTGATTCCAATTGTGAATCATTAATACTGGAGCGATAGGATACTGCGTTTGAGCCACAGGATACTGCGTTTTAACCATAGGACTCCGAGCCTTCTGAATAATTTTAAATTTCAAATAACTTACTTTGCAGCACTTTCAAACTTTATCGAGATCATTTATGGAGCTTCTTTATTTATAGATACCTGATCATCTGTAAACAATGTAACTGTCCGCAAGGCCACTAATACACGACGTAAAGAGCAAAGGTCACCACAAATGTCCGTGGGGCACGCCTGAAGTTACTTCTACATGCATCGATGGCTCTCCATCCAAGATAAAATGGTTCAAATGGCTCTGAGCACTATGCGCCTTAACATCTGAGGTCATCAGTCGCCTAGAACTTAGAACTAATTAAACCTAACTAACCTAAGGACATCACACACATCCATGCCCGAGGCACGATTCGAACCTGCGACCGTAGCGGTCGCTCGACTCCAGATTGTAGCGCCTAGAACCGCAAGGTCACTCCGGCCGGCCATTTAAGATAACATGCCGCTTTCTGCCTAGCAAGAAATCGTCACTCGAGTCACAAATTTTGTTTGTACCCCATACGATTTTACTTTCGATAATAAACCTACGTTTAGTACTGAGTCAAAGACCTTTTCGAATGAAGTAAGACTGCATCTACCAGATTGCCTTGGTTCATAGTTTTTAGTTGGTGGCGCCATGTAGACGCATAGGCGCGTGTATACGTATGTGTGAAAGTGTGTGTGTGTGTGTGTGTGTGTGTGTGTGTGTGTGTGTGTGTGTGTGTGTGTTCGTGTACACTTGCTTTTCAGACGCCAACTCCGAAAGCTTTTACCTCTTTTGTGTGTGCCTACCGACAAGTCAACGCTTTTGCTTTTCGGTGAGTGGTATCCTGTAATTCTAAAGTATTTAGGCCTACATTCCACAATAAATTTCTTACAACATTTATATCGCAAAGAAAGTACTTTTTCGAGAGTTTCCACGCCTCTAACATTAAGTGTAATCGCTCTTGGTATCCTCAATTACAACAACCGACGCCTTTACGAAATTCATGGTATATTTAAATTTCACATTCCTTTTGTTGCAGAGTGTTCATTCTCTTTTTGCGCAAATATGCTACACGGATACGACAGCGCGCTTCCAGTTTAGCCCAGTCAGGTGAATTGTCTTCTCTTTTGCTTGCAAAGTACTCGTTTCGTTTAACACGTCTGTATTCAACTTGAGAGCTCTACTTATCTTGAAAAATGTCACTAGCACCATTGTAGTAAATTGTGTGATTTTTGGCAGTAACGGTGGAATGATTCTCTGGAATGTATTCGGCGCTTCACTCTGTACTGAATAGTCACTCCGAGCGGCTTGCAGAGTCCAGTGGAAGATTGAAGGATCACCGCCACCCAAAATGCATTACACCCATTGGCTACTGTTTTAAACCCTCCATTTCATTGTTTTCAACACGACTGTGTGCAGTGGACAGTCGATACGTGCGCGTGATCGCTGTGTTGTCACTCGTGTCCCTCTAGCGGCGGGTGCAGTGCCTGAGCACTCATATAGGGGCCACATCTTCCTGCGCAGGCAAAGACATTACGATCCCTACAGCAGTTTTAGTTTTACACATCAGGTTCGTTATACATGTTCATAAACTTCTCTCCGTCCCAAGCACATTAACAGATTAAAGTACTGGTGCATCTCTGCCGTGCCTGACAAAGCAATTTTCCCAGTGTGAGATTTTCACTCTTCAGCGGACTGTGCGCTGATATGAAACTTCCTGGCAGATTAAAACTGTGTGCCGGACCGAGACTCGAACTCGGCACCTTTACCTTTCGTGGGCAAGTGCTCCACAATCTGAGCTACCCAAGCACGACCCAGGGGCCGTCCTCACAGCTCCAATTCTGCCAGTACCTCGTCTCCTACCTTCCAAACTTCGCAGAAGCTCTTCAAAGCAATTTTTCATTTGCAGAACATGCAATCCTATAAAAAATATTTAATTTTTGTAGTTAATGTTATTAAAGCGTCGTGTATATGAACAAGAGTTTATAATAAATCCAACAATTGTCTATACAGCTCAGTATACTACTAAGATCTTTAACGACAATAACTCTGACACGGTGCTGAGTATATCAGCACCACGAGAAGTGGGTGTTATCGTTCTGCATTGCGTTTCGCAGAGCGTGACGTGAAAGTAGGTCGGAGGGGGACAATGATGTACCACCCCAACATTATCGTGCCAAGAATAACGTTGCCAGATCTGCGAAGCTAGCCAAGTCGGAATTTATTTCACATGTACATCCATTTATCGTTTATTTGCGTGTGCGCTAAATGAAATAAATGTTCATACTCTATGAAAATTCGAGACAACTAGAAAGCGAGTTAGGCACAATCAGTAATAACGTAAGGACAAGAATGTAGGTGAAAGGAAAGCTCTTTTATTTGTAACTAGCTGCAGTGACCAATGTTGCCAGGATGTTTAATATCTGTCACACAAAGTGACTGGTCCTTTTCCTTGTTGACTGAATGCAAGCCGCATGGGAAACAGCAAATGCTTTAAATCGAAGGGCGCCGGCCAGTGTGGCGAGAGGTTCTAGGCGCTTCAGTCTGGAACCGCGCTGCTGTTACGGTCGCAGGTTCGAATCCTGCCTCGGGCATGGATGTGTGTGATGTCCTTAGGTTAGTTAGGTTTAAGTAGTTCTAAGTTCTAGGGAACTGATGACCACAGATGTTAAGTCCGATAGTGCTCAGAGCCATTTGAACCATGTTTTTTAATCAAAAGGCTTATTTGGATCACTATGTGTGAACGGAATGCGACGAATGAATACGTCTTCACGTGCGACATTCATAAAAATCTCGTTCTAGGCTTTCTATTCTGACGTTTGCAGATACACACCGGATCAAACCATAAGTATAGTAATAAAAATTACGTCATAGGCTATGCTTTGATTCCATTTCAATTTACTAATTAAAGTAATGTATCTATAGCGTATAATGTATTTAGAGTCTCAGTGTAAAATACATGCTTTTATAATTTCAGTACACTTAACTCTCTACTAGAAATATTTTAATTCTAAAAACATATGCTTATGCTTAATGAATCAATATGTCACTTACTTATTAATATTTTGTACAATGTAAATACATATATACAGTCAGTGGGAGTGAATAAACCCTTAATTACTCAAAAAGATGTACCGATTTAGCAGTCTCTACATTGAAAACTGAGAAACTTTCTTTCACGAAAACGTAGTGAAAGTGTATTTGCAATCAGCAAAGGTATAATTTTACCAAGGTGTAAAATAATATTCTTATCGCAAGGCTCGATGGTACAATCTATTCTTCGTTTGTACGCCTGGAGTGTAAACAAACCATCCGCCATGCCGACTCTTGAGCAAGCCATATATAATTGGGAATGTGAAGAACATGCATGACGTGTCCAAGATAATTAGGTGAGCCATCTGTTCTTTCTTTTTGTGACAAGTATCTTATTGCATCTTTGGAGAATTTGTCTTCTACTGTTTCAGCTCAGTTTTCACTGTTTCAGGTAGGACTGTGTTGAACATAACTCGAACAGTTCGAACAGTTTACCTCACAGTTTGGGAAATCTGGCGTTCTGTTCGATTTTTTGATCGGTCCGCGATCTAGTGACTTGTTGCTACTATATCCATGACCTGCATTAGTGTTTTAATGGCACTGTGAATTTTAATAATGAAAATAACTGAAACGCAGAATAAAATGTCTCCTGGGGTACATGTGACATGTAACAACGGCAACTAATCAGTAAATAAGAGTTTGCGACCACGTTTCTGTGAAATTCTCGAGCTTTCACTCGTTCCGCGATCTAGTGATATCTGCTAGTACTATCTCCCAGACGAGTATTGCCACTGTAATTTATTCTCGCGATAGGAATTATAGTCAGTTTATCGCGGTATATTTAGTTTGTTAGGCATTTAATGTTTCATTAATTTTCTTCACTGTTTCATCTAAACGTAAAAATTTCAAGCAAATCGCCCAAGAACGTTGAAGTAAATCGGTCAAGTACTTTTCGAGGCGTTTGGTAAAGTTTCTCTTATATCGTGTGTATTAAAAAATATGTAGCCTACGTCTGCCAAAATGTTCATTAGGGGATCGTGTAAAATTCTGAAGAAAAATCGGAAAGAACTTTAAAGAAAATAGGTCAAATGTTTTCCGAGATTTTTGTAACAATCTTTCCCCTTTATATATTACATACATATACGTTTCGACTCAGATTACGAAATCTTGTGTAGACAGTGCTCTTCCTCTTGTCTTGGAGGTAAAGTGTACAAAATTTCGCCGAGACCGGAGTAGAATTGTAGATTGGTATGAATTGTAAACAAACAAACAAACGAACAAACGACACTCTTCTTTATGTATATAGACGTGCGCATTACAATGCGATGGTATCTTCTTCGCTGCAGTCTGAGCACGTCTCTATTCATTACGCTCTGATGAGGCTACAATGGCTCTCGTGAATAGGCGCTGTCGGCAGTAGTTAGTACGATCTTCCGTCCCAACCTTCCTTTGTTTAAGCAAGCTGCTTGTTTCGCCTTAGCTGCGTTGTCTGATGCGTATCGACCGCAAAATAACCGACGATTTCAACGTGTCCGATCATAAGCTGTATTCTGCATGCTCTATACTTGTTTCTAAAGTGTGAAAATGTACTACCTATATCTTTACCACTGAACGGCGACTTAACGGACCCATAGAGGGTGGTATGGGTGGAACTGCAAATACATTAAAAGATAATAGCGTGAACCACTCCTAAAGGCATTCATAAACAAGTACAATTTGCGTAATATACACTCCTGGAAATGGAAAAAAGAACACATTGACACCGGTGTGTCAGACCCACCATACTTGCTCCGGACACTGCGAGAGGGCTGTACAAGCAATGATCACACGCACGGCACAGCGGACACACCAGGAACCGCGGTGTTGGCCGTCGAATGGCGCTAGCTGCGCAGCATTTGTGCACCGCCGCCGTCAGTGTCAGCCAGTTTGCCGTGGCATACGGAGCTCCATCGCAGTCTTTAACACTGGTAGCATGCCGCGACAGCGTGGACGTGAACCGTATGTGCAGTTGACGGACTTTGAGCGAGGGCGTATAGTGGGCATGCGGGAGGCCGGGTGGACGTACCGCCGAATTGCTCAACACGTGGGGCGTGAGGTCTCCACAGTACATCGATGTTGTCGCCAGTGGTCGGCGGAAGGTGCACGTGCCCGTCGACCTGGGACCGGACCGCAGCGACGCACGGATGCACGCCAAGATCGTAGGATCCTACGCAGTGCCGTAGGGGACCGCACCGCCACTTCCCAGCAAATTAGGGACACTGTTGCTCCTGGGGTATCGGCGAGGACCATTCGCAACCGTCTCCATGAAGCTGGGCTACGGTCCCGCACACCGTTAGGCCGTCTTCCGCTCACGCCCCAACATCGTGCAGCCCGCCTCCAGTGGTGTCGCGACAGGCGTGAATGGAGGGACGAATGGAGACGTGTCGTCTTCAGCGATGAGAGTCGCTTCTACCTTGGTGCCAATGATGGTCGTATGCGTGTTTGGCGCCGTGCAGGTGAGCGCCACAATCAGGACTGCATACGACTGAGGCACACAGGGCCAACACCCGGCATCATGGTGTGGGGAGCGATCTCCTACACTGGCCGTACACCACTGGTGATCGTCGAGGGGACACAGAATAGTGCACGGTACATCCAAACCGTCATCGAACCCATCGTTCTACCATTCCTAGACCGG
Source organism: Schistocerca cancellata (assembly GCF_023864275.1). Classification (NCBI taxonomy): domain Eukaryota; kingdom Metazoa; phylum Arthropoda; class Insecta; order Orthoptera; family Acrididae; genus Schistocerca; species Schistocerca cancellata. The sequence goes on along the minus strand of NC_064630.1, from coordinate 318,544,215 downwards.
CAAGGCAACTTGCTGTTCCAACAGGACAATGCACGTCCGCATGTATCCCGTGCCACCCAACGTGCTCTAGAAGGTGTAAGTCAACTACCCTGGCCAGCAAGATCTCCGGATCTGTCCCCCATTGAGCATGTTTGGGACTGGATGAAGCGTCGTCTCACGCGGTCTGCACGTCCAGCACGAACGCTGGTCCAACTGAGGCGCCAGGTGGAAATGGCATGGCAAGCTGTTCCACAGGACTACATCCAGCATCTCTACGATCGTCTCCATGGGAGAATAGCAGCCTGCATTGCTGCGAAAGGTGGATATACACTGTACTAGTGCCGACATTGTGCATGCTCTGTTGCCTATGTCTATGTGCCTGTGGTTCTGTCAGTGTGATCATGTGATGTATCTGACCCCAGGAATGTGTCAATAAAGTTTCCCCTTCCTGGGACAATGAATTCACGGTGTTCTTATTTCAATTTCCAGGAGTGTATTTCCTTCAAAACGTCAGTAACCTGAGCTCCATAAACAGTACTAAATTAAGTGATCGTTTTTTGTGACATTATTTGACCAGTTGTTCTTTGATGGATTCGAAAAGATACGGAAAGATCAAGACGACAACATAATGGAAGATGGAGTGATAACATCAGAAAAATGGACGAGCAGCATTATTGTTTATCGCTGAGGACTGTAATTCATATAAAACTATGGTGGTGATCTCTGCCCAACAGTGGATGCCAAATGCCTGATGATGTTTTCTAGCTTGAGTTAAAAAGCGAAATGTGACTGGCCATTGGCCTTCCTTGTGATCGTTATCTTGCAAGGTCTTTTTTTTTATTTATTGCCTTTCAGGTCGTGCTCATTCAGCCATCTCAATAGTAATGTCAATTATGACGATACGGAAGTGAGGACAACACAATACGCAATCCCCGAGCGGAGAAAATCTCCGACCCGGCCAGGATTCGAACTCGGGCCTCTTTGCTTAGCATCCGCCGTGCTGACCGCGCAGTTACCGAGGCGGACAAGCTCACGATGAACTTTGTAACTGCATAATGTGACAGTCTTGTTGGCCCACAATACAAATCAGTTTCTCCCTTTTATTTGTTGCTTTCCTTTTTGCAATACTCTAACTTCCCATCATGTTTTCATCTGTCCAACTAGTTTCTGACTTCTTATTTTGCTTTCAGATCCTTTGTGGAAAGGTAAATCCCCGTTCCCAGCTTTGTGTCTTCTAAACGAACACCCACTACCCTACCCTACTCCAAACCCCCTCCTCCTCCTCCTCCTCCCCCCCCCCCCCTCCCCCCCGCCGACCGAACCTAAAGCATCTTCCACTGCAGGCGTCATCTGGACTTCCCTTCACTCCACAGTGGATAGATTAAGAAAGATTAAGAACGTGAGGGGCAGCACAAACCTTCTTAAACAATAGTCAACAGTAGACTCAATTAAACATGTATAAGTAATGTAAAAAGCGACTGGATACCAAAAGGGTGTCATCGGACAGATAGATAATCCTCTGTTAGTCAATCAAAACCACAGACTATGCAAGCAAAGAACACAAAGAAATAACATGCTTATCTGAGAGCGATCAGGAGATACTAATGACAGCATGTGGTAGAAAAGCTTGGTAGATTACCTCAACGTCGGCATGGAGACGTCGGTGGTCGGAGGACAATTGTAATTAAGAGTGAATCCAGATTGGCCCTTCTGGTGTCTGTAGCACCCAACATGGTGCCTGAACAGTGGGTACAGGAGGTCGGGAGACTGAAGAAACCTGTTACCAGGGGGCGGGGCTCTTTCTGTGGAGGTTGTCTAACACCTCAGGTTTCAGGTAAAAGGTCGACTGTGCAGAGAGCACTGTCTCTCACAGCCAACCTATGCTCATTTGCACAATTTTGGGCAGTTTTTATACTTGCGTTCGGTCGTGAAACACTTCATTTCTAACAGCCAAAAGCCCTCCTCTGGCGCATCTCTGCTGTATTCCTGCGCGAAGAACCGCTCGAAGAGCACAAAGGGTTCTTTTAGAACTTCAAACGCCATCTTGGCTAAAATTCCTACCTTCTGAATTACTTGCAAATGCGATAATCAAGATTTTAGGCATTACCTCCATACCGGAGCATCATTTCAGTCCAGTTGATGTGTCTCGTTCGGCCTTGCAGTACACATAAAAATGGCTTGTTAATCTCTAATTAACCTAATTATGATGTGGCGGTAACAATTTGCCGCTACTGGAGAGTGTACTATGACGACTTTTAAGTTTGATATTTTATTCTTAAAAAAAGTTTATTTCTGATAATCCAGTCGTTTGATATTGCTTCTTATTAGTTGTTCTCATTTTTCATAATCCATCCTATTGTTGATTTCTTTTTCTCCCAGAAATACATAAATATTTGATTCCTTAAACTGGTCTCATTCATTTGGTAGATGTCTCCAAAGGTAATATTCTCTTTCCTTTCTCTTCTCGTATTTTCTAATTCTTTTCGTAGACCACCCCACTACTTCTCTTTACCCAATCATCTGTAGGTTCTGTTGCAGCGATTATGTTACTAACAAATATCTCAGTTCTGTCCTTATTGTTACCTGACATCAGCAGCAGCAGAGTGAGATCTTCTTCCCAAAAAAGGATCTTCTTGCTGCAGTAATTTTATTTAACCCAGATCGGATGAAATACATATACGGATGATTATTTTCGGCAAAATGTAATTGCCATATTCATATCCTTAACATACGTCATTTTAGTACCACCGTATGTGGTCCAGATGGTGCGCCACCTCACTGGCGTAGCGAAGTACACTATTGGTTGAACTTCACTGTACTCAAGCGCTGGATAGGCCGCAAGGGGCCCAATGACAGGGCTTGCTTTGCATGGCCTCCACGTTCACTCTACCTAACGCCATGCGAGATTTTCCTTTGGGGCTTCATCAAGGATAGTGTGTACGTGCCTCCGCTACCCGCAGACCTCCCTGAGTTAAGAAACCGGATTGAAGCAGCTGTTGCTACAATCGCTGAAGACACACTTATCAACGTTTGGGAAGAACTCAGCTATAGACTTGATGTGTGCCATGTCACAAATGTTGCTCACATTGAACATTTATAAGGTTCTTGGTAAAACTGTTTGAGTTGCCTTTTCATTTGACATATCATTTATAACTGTAAGTTTAATATAATGGGCGTTAAAATCCCGATATTCATTTATAAACACCCTGTATATTCAGGATTACATGGCAGTGCACCACATACAGTGGCAACAAAATAATGTATCTTAAGGATTAACAATGGTAGTTAAAGTCTGTCGAATCTAGTCGTCCATATACGCAGTGTATCCCACAGCCTGTGTCAAATTCCAAACTGCAATGCTATCTTGTGGCGAGTTGCGGCGTTACGATCCTTGAAGCTTCAGAAACGGCTTTGTGAAAGTCAAAGCGCTAGCAGTGCTGCGGCAGGGATCCTGGCTGCAGATGTGACAGTACCTGTGTGACACTCGTCGGAAAATGACACTGGAGCAGTGAGGCAACAGCCAAGTTTTTGAGGCCTCCAGCGTTTGTGAGACAGAATTCGTCGAATTCGACCTGAATACCGGGAAGGAGGTTCCTGGCTGCTCCTCTATGACGACAACCTAGCTCACAAAGCGAAGATTGTGTACAACTTTTTGACCAGAAAATGGATCACAGACCTGCATCATCCACAGTATTCGCCGGATTTGGCCCCAGCTGACTTCTGGTTGTTCCACAAATTGAAGTTAGCGATGAAAGCACACCGTTATAACGCAATTAAGAACTTACAGAAAAACTGTACTGCAGTCGGCCTACTAAATGCAAGTCCTAAAAATGACTAAGGTGACTGTTGCAAAACACTTTTAAAACGATGTGGCCTTTGGTTTGGTTCAAGGGAGACTATTTTTTAATAAATACAGTGAATTTCTAAATAGAGTCCACGACTTTTATTTTTCATAGACACAGGCCTAACAGAACTGGGACACACTTTGTATGTATTTCATGCGATCTGTGATAAAATTTATCCAACCAGAATATTATGTTTTCAATTCTGTCGATTTTATAGTTCATCGTTAAGCATTTACACGACATTTGACTTTTACCAAATAAAATTTGTAATATCTGTTTGATTTCTCAAAGCTCTTTGACTTTTTCTACGTGCGTTCGTCACTGCAGCACAGATTCCTTCACAGTAAGGTGTGGCAGTAACATATTTTGCCACCACATAGCTCATCCGAATGTGGGAAGCTACTCTGCACAGTTCCTTTCTGTAGGTATATCAGATCGTCCCGCCGGCGCAGCGATCCCCGTATGAGCGCACATTTTTCTTTCCACATGTCCGCGCACGCCTCTAGCTGGACGCACTCCAGCAGCTATGGCGAGGCGATTTGTCTTCGGGATCTTGCCGCATTAAGGGCTCTACCGTGGCCAAAACAATGTGCGGGTCTCGCGAGCTCAGACAGAGAATGTGGCGCCCCCCCCCCCCCCCTTGCCCATCCTCAGAGCTGCGGTCCGTAGCGTGCGCACTGCGACGCCCATTGCGTTGCTCGCGCCAGCTTTACGATTGCGCATTGGCTCCCTCTCGTATCAGTGCTGCGTAAAGAGATTTCTAAATCAGGCTGCTGCCTTACTTAATACGCACTGCGGAACTCATCTCCTTATTTCAGCTACGACGGCACGTAATTATTAATTAGCACTAAGATAGACATCCCCAGCAGAATAGTGTCATTATTTTATTTACTGTTACTGTTGTTAGCTGGCTACATCTCCTTGTCTCACGAAATGACATCCGCCTGCAGACAATACCTAAATCTACCATGATTCCTTGCTCAATCTGTTTTACTTTATAGCATTACAAAAATCTCTGTTGGTGTGTGACAGAACACGACAATATAGTATCAGAAAGATAATACAGCAAGCTCTCCGTAATATGATTTATTGTGGATCGAGACCGCACAGATAACCGAAAAAGGCGGATTATGCGAGATACATATGTTTTATCGGATAGTGCTATTTACTGCACTTAACAAACACACTAGAGCCACATTTGAAGACCTACAGCATTACTTACAGGTTACTTGCGCAGAACAACGGTTTGCATACTACCGACAATAAACTCCTAGGGAAAGGGTGGGCGAACTCGTAGACAGGAAATCGGACGTGGGCGTGTCACAAGAACGGTCATCATATTTACGTAAATGTGAAATGGGAAACGACGGAGAAATACTTTAAGAATGTCCGACTTCGGGAATGAGACCCACACCCTCTTTCGGCGGTGAAACATGGGTCACATGAGTGATAGTGTTCTCTGTACGAAAATAAATTATAGCAAAATATCTTAGGCTCCAGTTTTCTATTATTTCAAAAATAACCTAACTCTTTATCGGTCATCTGCAGACTAGATAATTCACACCTTCATACTCTGGAGCTTTCTGTATTTTTCTGCTGTTCTGTAACATTCTTTACTTCATCACAAATCGGTTTCCGGCTTCTTAGGCCATAGTCAGGTGATAACTAAACCACTTAAAGCGGAAAGGGCTTGCTACCTTCTACAAGACGGTAGCAGTCACGTTTCCACATTCGTGTTGAGTTCGTGCTTATGGACGATCTCCAGCTGGGCGAGAAAACTTCACCCTAGGCGACGTTGGCTAAACTCTTTGCGTTCCTTTCCAAGGGAGATGATGATCTGACGTCAACTGACGATCACCTAAGTAGTCGAAAACTGATTACACGAGTAATAATTTGAGTACATCTGGAAAGCGTTTTATATTCCTGCCCCTTATGTTGCTGCACCTGTAAGCAAGAGATGTCGAAAATTCGAACCGCGCTGTACTAGGAAAAAATATTTTACTACTTTGATCATATTCGCGAACACTGAAAACTACACGAACGCTAGTGACCAACCCATCATGAGCGACATGAACGCTATCACCATCAAGATATCTCTGTTTAAACAACATATAACTGTGTAATCTGTAAACAAATATGAAAAATTCGGCGAAAAATAGGGGAATTCCTCTTATTTACTTTATAGTATAGATGTTTTAATCCATTTAAGCTGCAGCAAATTTTGTCGTTTCTAGACTGCTTATTTCCAAGTTTTATAACTTTTTCTCTGGCAGTGCGTCTCGTTGCAATACATAGCCCTCGTTTCACCTGAAACAACAGCAACATTTTGAGCACTGTGGAACCTCAAATCATTCTCACAGAAACTTTCTTGTTTTGAAAAGAAATATTTGGGTTCTTAGGAGATGCATACATACTCGATAGGCCACATGGCACCCATATCCTATCCTCGCTTCCTACTCCATTTACAAACTGTCCATGGGAAGTTGAACTTTCGTGCCAACCGTAATTTTTCTGATAATAGAGCGAATATTTAGGCGCTTTCTTCAACAGGGCTACAGTAGTCACGTTAACGCATCATTGTTCAATTTGAGTGAACCAGTAGACCCTCCGATTCTTTAAAGAACACCCACGTATAAAAGGGCTTCGAACATCTCTTCACCTTACTAGTGAGTTAATGTGTTAAATGTTTATGTTGATCATGCAAGACATACAGAAAAATGTCAATATCACTGAATAGAAATCTTCCCAAGTTTCTATTTGCAATAATTTTCGTGACGTAGTAGCACCTGACTACCCGAAACTCGTTGTACCAACATACTTTGGCTTAAAATTTAGTACGTTTTCCGGTTGTTTCAGTAAGAACGTTTACTGATGAATGTTATATTGATTTTTTCCTCTCTTTCCATCTCCCGAATGTCTTTAAGAATCGTAACATTTCAATAACAGAATAACAATGTACTTCACAGTTTTGTTGCATTCAAATTTATAGCTGTTTATCATATGCAAACTGCTCACCTCCTTACTTAGTATCATCTACTCGCCGCGAGGAGTGGCCGCGCAGTTTGAGGGGCCGTGTCTCGGATTGCGCGGCCCCTCTCGCCGGAGGTTCAGGTCCTCCCTAGGGCATGAGTGTGTGTGTGTGTGTGTGTGTCTTGGTCCCTTAGAAATTCACACACATCTGAACATTTTTTTAATCATTTACCGAACACTTTCTTTCGATATTCCAGATCGTTTGTCAAGTAAGTGGCGTGTGCACATAACGCGTGTTATCCTAAAGACTGCCAGTCCTGTAAGTTCTTTCTTCTCCTGCTTCCAGTATCAAACGAACTATGGCCGTAATGTATGTACTATTAATATGTCTCCCCGTCGCCGGAGGTTTGAGTCCTCCCTCGGGCATGGGTGTGTGTTATTCTTAGCGTAGGTTAGTTGAAGTTAGTTTAAGTAGAGTGTAAGTCTAGGGACCGATGACCTAAACAGTTTGGTCCCTTAGGAATTCACACACATTTGAACATGTCTCTCCGTCTCGCGATTGTTTTCCGGTAACTTCTATTTTTGTATATGCGTCCTAACGTCTCTTCAGTGAGTAATTTGCGTGTCCACTTAACCATTCACACACAGACGATAACTGGTTTCTGATAACGAACTAAGAATAACGAAAAGGATATTAAATTTTACTGCTGTGCAGCGACGAATATACGCGATTTCTGAGGTATCTGCAATAACGCTGGATGCTGTTGAGGTTGGGGACTCTTCCAAGACGATACCTTGCTGTATCCGATGAACGCGACACATCTATTGTTGATGTGGTGCGTAGAAATGCGTGTGGCTAGGACCTCCCATCAGGTAGACGGGTCGCATGATGCATCTTTTTAGTTGACGCCGATGAGGATGATATGATGATGAAGACAACACAATATCCAGTCCCCAAACGGAGAAAATTTCCGACCCAGCCGGGAATCGAACCCGGGCCTCTCGTATAATACTCAGCCGCGCTGACCACTTAGCTCTGGCGGTGGACGCAGTGTACAAGAAACGTTACTTTTCCCATAGGGAACGCGATATAGGCCTGTATACTGCTTGGAAGTGCCATTCTTTAATATAAAAAGAATAACTCGTTTTTCAGCCAGGTCTTCATTTTTTTAATCAGTAGATGCAATTGATTGGAAATACGGATTGAAAATGGAAAAAAATCTTTCTTCAGCATCTGTCTGCCGGCAAAGATTTTTAACAAACGAAAATTAAGAGTTTTAAAATACAGACTGTCGGGAAATTCTGTGGCCAAGCGGTTCTAGGCGCTTCAGTCGGGAACCGTGCGACTGCTACGATCGCAGGTTCGAATCCTGCCTCGGGCATGAATGTGTGTGATGTCCTTAGGTTAGTTGGGTTTAATTAGTTCTAAGTTCTAGGGGACTGATGACCTCAGATGTTAAATCCCATAGTGCTCAGAGCCATTTGAACCATTTGTCGGGAAATTCACGCTCTTAACCATATACAGCACTCTCTGAAGTCTACCTACTCCGACATGTACACAGGATTATTTGAAAGAGCCTCCAGGGTTTCAGAGGAAGCGTGCGCTAAAAATAAGAGACATACATACCTCTGCAAGTCTGTATTCGTAATACGCGCTATGGCGTAGCTGCACTAGGGAACTGGTGTGTTAGAACATAAAGATAATTTTTTTTTTAGTGTGGACTGTATATTACCTGTGTACAACCTAGATTTCGCATTTCACGCCATTATCGAATACAATGACCTTAGACCATTAACGTGTTCTGCTGTGTGGGCCCTACTGTGCGAGATGACCTAATACTTTAGGCCATTATCGAGTACAGTGTTCTCCAACCATTAGCATCGTTTTCCTGCGTACTGTACTGGATAACATGTACACAGTTCAATACGTTTGTTTAACGTGATACAAATGGTACAAATTGACGTCTTACAGGAACGCAGCGCATTATCGTACAAGCACACCATACCTCGGAAGGTCACCCAAAGCAGGTAAACACAAGACTAGCGGACGCTTTTATGACGTAACTATGAAAGTGACGTCAAAGAATCAGTTTCACAGTTACCTCATAAAGACATGTGATAATCTTGCGTTTACCTGCTTTGGGTGACCTTCCGAGGTATGGTGTGCTTGTACGATAACGTGCTGTATTCCTACAAGACGTTAATTTTGTGCCGTTTATACCTTGTTAAGCAATCGTGTTGAACTCTGTATATTTCATCCAGCACAGTAGACAGCAAAATAGTGTTAATGGTCTAAGAAGATAGTGCTCGAAGGTCGCGTGAAATAGTATGTCATCCTGTAGAGTGGGACCTATAAAACAAAATACGTTAGTAGCATAAGATCACTATCTTCGATAATGGCGTGAAAGCATAAATGTTGCTTGCACACAAGAAATATACAGCTAAACGATGATAAATTCAGGATGGAATACTGAAAACATAGTGAGAGATTTCGACCCAAAAGCTTTCTTCTGAATTAGACAACGTACACACACACACACACACACACACACACACATTCACGCAAAAGTAACTCACACACACGTGACCCCTGTCTCTGGCCTCGGCAGCCAAAGACAGTGGTCGTGTGTGTGGGAGTTGGCTTTTGCGTGAATGTGTGTGTGTGTGTGTGTGTGTGTGTGTGTGTGTGTATGTTATCTGGTTCAGAAGAAGGCTTTGGGTCGAAAGCTCACTTGTTTAGCAGTCTTTTTATTGTGCCTGCCTGCGACTCAACATCTCCACTATATGGTGAGTAGCAATCTACCATTTCATTTGAAATATACTGCCAAGTGGCCGTGTATTCCTTCAAAAAATATTGTGTGACATAGGCACAGCACCATCGAGAACTTTATACATGCAAATTATCCGCTCCGTACCGTTGCAACGAATTAGTTCGCGCCTGCTGTTAGACAACCCCAAATCATCCGCTCCGTACCGTTGCAACGAATTAGTGCGCCCCTGCTGGTAGACAACCCGGAGAATGAATCTCCAAATGGTTTTACAGCCGCGCTTTCGTGTAACCAAGTGCAAACAATCGCACGCACATAATAGCGTTTGCCGCGTCAAAAACGATGCTCATTTTGAGCACTTCCCTACCTGAGCTAAGCGTAGGCGAGATGCTCCATCCACTCTGTTTTCTGTTTGCGGAATGGCACTTTAAGGATATAATGAACTTAATGGGCCAACGCTGGACAAAGTTCATTGACCTGAAGGGAGACGATGTCGAAAATTTAGGGTTTTTTTTCGCATATAATAGGCAGCCGCCCTCTATATGGTTTACAAACTTTCACTTTGCCTCGGAGGATGACGTGTCGTAGAGCCACGAGGCCCGCCGAGGGTCGGTGACGTGGCGGAGCCGCAGCGACTCGCGGGGGAGGGGGTTTCCGGGTGTTGTGACGCGTCCCTGCGGCTGCTGGCGTGCCGGCGTTGGCGCGCTGCGTCGCCGCAGTGTCCGCGCGCCCGCCGCTCGGCCGCGCTCGGCCGCCGTCGGCTGTCGTCGGCTGGGCGCGCGGCACATGCACTCGCGGCCGGCGTAAACAGTGCGGTGGCCGCTCGCCGCCCCATGGCCGCCGTCGCCGGCATCTACGGCATCGGCGACGACTCGTCCGGCAGCCGCTACTCGCGCGCCTTCATCGACAAGCACACCAGCGACCAAACGTGAGTGCCTCACACACGGCCTCGCACCGCGGAAGCTGCACCACAGTTCATGTTGTGTGTCGCGATTTACTACCGTCGCAGATTCTTTGCACTCTCGTGTTGCAACTGCGGTGCTTGTCCTGCAACTGCAATGGTTCAGCGAACACCTCAGCAACATCAGCTGCGACACACTTCGCCGAGCCTGGACTTCCCTGTGTTCCGCACTACGGCATCTGCTCAAATGTTCCGCAGGAGCGCTGTCTGATTGTTGTCACGTTGACCCTAGCCATTTCTGTCGTGTGAATAGCTAGCAAGAAAATTACAGTCTCTACTCAGGCATACCGCCTCTCTGAACGCACACGTGTTTCGATTTTTACACTTGTTTTTGTTTTTAGTCAAGTCTCTGAATTCATGAGGGAAAATGCTTTTGCGGCCCATTTGTGTAAAATTTCTTGTTACTAGGAGGTACAGTTACGTAGAATTGTTCCAGTGATAATGTTTTCGGCATTTGACTGTTTCTTTATGTTCTTCTGGATAAGCTATTGCCGTCTTGATGCTGTAGCCATTGTAAAATGATTCATTATTGCCCTTCCAAAATTAGTTATACTGCACGTCATGTTACATGAAACATCAGATTCATTTCTTGACCGTACCGTCATCCTTATGTTGACGCCACTAATATGGTATTTCACATAGTGAAAATATGAGGTAAGATGTGAACAGTTTCACACAAGGGCCACATGTGTAAGACGCTGTTAATTCAGACAACTGGTAAAATTCTTTGTTGCCTTCCGCTCAGAGATCGTTTCTAGTTTCAGACTTGTTCAAACACCTACTTCGTTAGCGTGTATAAAATTTTAAAGTTTCGAATAAATTTTTACGGATCATCATTGTATGAGTGTACGTTTTTTCCCCTTGCAATTTCGCAAGTTATTCATCGTGTTTTGCTGCATCGATTTGTAATGTGAAAATAGTTTTTCCGATTGTTGTCGCGGTCACCAGCCTTACGCGAAGTTACTTTCATGAAAACTGCCTGCAGAAGTGAAGCTTTTTAGCGTACATCGCGACTCTGTCGTATATCAGAAGACTATTCTACGCTCTTTACGTGAAGGAAAAATACGCGTTCGTAAAAGCGTGTTCTGCAGTGCGGAAAGTTGCTCTGCTGGAAATTTTTGACAAAACAAGTCACTGTCACCAACAGTTAGCTCGTTCGCAACACACCCATCCAGCGTGAAGAAATGATGACATAAATTCAGTTGACGCTGTTTCATTGTGTTAATTCTAGGTCGGTGCGACTGATAAATAATGACTTCCTTAGACGCTCAAGGCTCTTACATAAAATTAAATTGTGGAACTGTAACAATGGATACACTGGAAGAAACGAAGCGTACTGAACTGGAAAGCTAGGGAAGCTTCCATAATTTGTGAAGATCCTGTGTTAACGTGTGCATTTTGTCATCTTCATAGCTGAAAGGTGGCAGTAATTTGTTTCAGCCTTTGATGTGATGAACTTCCAATCACGTAAGAAAATACTGCCTAACAACCAATGACAATTATTATACTTATCCAATGACTAAATGCTTTACTAAAAGGTTACTTGGTACTGCATGTACAGCTAGTAAAATTCGTGTCAATACAGCTCGCATTTTCTTGTAGTCTTAGAAAGTTCCAGGATCAATAATTTCTAGTCTATATGAAACCAAAATGTAGGGATCAAAATACACGACAATACTCAAATGCGGTATTTGTACAGCTGATTCTAAGGCGTACTCTTTATATTTGGAAGTGTGTATGCAAATATGCACACCAGAAATCAGGTACAATAAATTTATTTTGGCCTTATGACCATCATTTGCAAGATACTTAGTTAATACATCATGACCCCGATGAAAGCTGCTTGTAACAGTGGCAACAGTGCAATACTTTACATTTTTAGCTCTAGGAAACCAGCAAAAATTTTCCTTGTCAGTTCTGACTTGCCAGAATGGGCTTCCGAGTGTATGCACAAGACGCAGTGTTGCCAGCTTGTCACGTAGTGACTTACTAGAGTGAGATTAATGTGCGCGAGAGGGTACGACGAACCCAGCTGTTCAGTGGACAGGCTGGGCACGGCCGTCGCTCGCTGAGGAGTGGAGCGCGCCCTGTGAGCACGGTGTTGTTTACATGGGGCACGGGACGGCGCGGTGCAGCGCTCTGCCGCGTCGTGCAGGCGTCTCCCACAGTAACCGGCCGACACACAAAGCCACCGCCGACATCGATTTTTCCCGTTAAACGCTTGCTCGGCCGACCGTCGCACGCCTCCCGCCGCCGTCAATATTAAAACAACGGCCGGCGTGACGCGGGTAATCCACCCGCCGGATTTCCCCTTCACACGCTGTTTTGACCCTCCCAGTAACTCCAACTGCTCCCCTTCCCACATTACCCAAGCACCTCGGCGTGCTCTCTCTCTCTCGCAGACACTTCGATTTCTACCAGGTGACAAAACTAGGGTGCCTTATATTGTCATTACGTAGAGAGTTAAAGCCCTCTTGCCGAAAGGAATCTCGAGACTGCAGTGCGTGCGACGGTGACCCATATAAGATAAATCCTTGCTCCATGGACAAAATTTCAGAGTTTGCTTGGAGATACACTACTGGCCATTAAAATTGCTACACTACGAACATGACGTGCTACAGAAGCGAAATTTAACCGACAGGAAGAAGATGCTGTAGTATGCAAATGATAAGCTTTTCAGAACATTCACACAAGGCTGGCGCCAGTGGCAACACCTACAATGTGCTGACATGAGGAAAGTTTCCAACCGATATCTCATACACAAACAGCAGTTGACAGGCGTTGCCTGGTGAAACGTTGTTGTGATGCCTCGTGTAAGGATTAGAAATGCGTCCCATCACGTTTCCGACGTTGATAAAGGTCGGTTTGTAGCCTATCGCGATTGCGGTTTATCGTATCGCGACGTTGCTGCTCACGTTGGTCGAGATCCAATGACTATTAGCAGAATATGGGATCGGTGCGATCAGGAGGGTAATACGGAACGCCGTGCTGGATCCCAACGGCCTCGTATCACTAGCAGTCGAGATGACAGGCATCTTATCCACATGGCCGTAACGGATCGTGCAGCCACGTCCCGATCCCTGACTCAACAGATGGGGACGTTTGCAAGACGACAACCATCTGCACGAACAATTCGACGACGTTTGCAGCAGCATGGACTATCAGCTCGGAGACCATGGCTGCGGTTACCCTAGAGGCTGTATCACAGACAGGAGCGCCTGCGGTGGTGTACTCAACGACGAACCTGGGTGCACGAATGGCAAAACGTCATGTTTTCGGATGAATCCAAGTTCTGTTTACAGCATCATGATGGTCGCATCAGTGTTCGATGACATCGCGGTGAACGCTCATTGGAAGCGTGTATTCCTCATCGTTATACTGGCGTATCATCCGGCGTGATGGTATGGAGGTGCCATTGGTTACACGTCTCGGTCACCTCTTGTTCGCATTGACGGCGCTTTGAACAGTGGACGTTACATTTCAAATAAATGGTTCAAATGGCTCTGAGTACTATGGGACTGAACATCTTAGGTCATCAGTCCCCTAGAACTTAGAACTACTTCAACCTAACTAACCTAAGGACATCACACACAGCCATGCCCGAGGCAGGATTCGAACCTGCGACCGTAGCAGTCCCGCGGTTCCGGACTGTAGCGCCTAGAACCGCACGACCACCACGGCCGGCTGTTACATTTCAGATGTGTTACGACCCGTGGCTCTATCCTTCATTCGATCCCTGGGAAACCCTATATTTCAGCAGTACAATGAACGACCGCATGTTGCAGGTCCTGTACGGGCCTTTCTGGATACAGAAAATGTTCGACTGCTGCCCTGGCCAGCACATTCTCCAGATCTCTCACCAATTGAAAACGTCTGGTCAATGGTGGCCGAGCAACTGGCTCGTCACAATACGCCAGTCACTACTCTTGATGATCTGTGGTATCGTGTTGAAGCTCCATGCGCAGCTGTACCTGTACACGCCATCTAAGCTCTGTTTGACTGAATGCCCAGGCGTATCAAGGCCGTTATTACGGTCAGAGGTGGTTGTTCTGGGTCTTGATTTCTCAGGATCTATGCACCCAAATTGCGTGAAAATGTAATCATATGTCAGTTCAAGTATATAATATTGTCCAATGAATACCCGTTTATCATCTGCATTTCTTCTTTGTGTAGCAATTTTAATGCCCAGTAGTGTATTTTCTCAACACTTTGGTATAAGGCATCCGTGGTCTTAGGTAGTTAATTGCAGTTCGTTTGATTTCTTCTCGCATTTTTGTTTGTATTCGTATTGCCGCAAAAATATACGCACAACATTGCAGATATCGACTGTATGCGTCGTGTCTCTTCATTGGAATCAAACTTGTTTCATTAACTTGCTGCAATGCCCGATTTACTCTTCGTCCTCAAGCTTGCATTCAGCACTCCTCGGTTCTGGCTCGGGTCTGTGTTTTCACCAATGCGAATTTTACGTCAAAAAAAATACACAAGAATGAGGATAAATGTACTGATGAATTATTAACTGATCTGCATGTTGTGTTTGGGCTCAGTGACTGGTATGGAAGAGCAGCAAAATGACGCTATGCTGCGCTGTTATCACAGCAACGTCAAAAACGTCGTAGTTCTTTGTTTCGTCTGAAGATTGTTGTATTACGCTGTGTTTTCCGGTGGATAGTTTGCTGATTTCATATTAAAGCCTTTTTCACGGTTCCGTAAGTCAATTGGTAAAAACAGAACCCTTGTTGGATCCGCTGTGTTGTCCATCTGGCTGTCTATCTGTCCGTCGGTCTGCCTTTCCGACTTTTACGACCCGTTTTCCCCAGGAGCAGGTATAGGTATCGAAGTGACTTTTATTTTAGATACAGTCTACGGTCCCTTTGCGTTGTCAGCTTCTGAGTCAATACAATCAAAAGATAGAGTCATTTATGTCACATATTTCGATACTCGTAAACTCACTCATAAAAACTTGCTGAGTAGGCTACTTCCTTATAATCACAAAATTTGCCAATAAGAAAGGTTCTAGAATACAAGTACGTAAAGGAAAAAAAAACTGAAATTTGTAGATTTGTAGTTATAACAGATAAAAAATGTTTTTTGCCTTTTATTAAAAAAAAAAAGTTCAAATGTGCCTGAAATCTTATGGGACTTAACTGCTAAGGTCATCAGTCCCTAATCTTACACACTACTTAACCTAAATTATCCTACGGACAAACACACACAGCCATGCCCGAGGGAGGACTCGAACTTCCGCCGGGACCAGCTGCACAGTCCACGACTGCAGCGCCTAAGACCGCTCGGCTAATCCCGCGCGGCTTGCCATTTATTGTCCACCTGTTTGTTTGTTAAGATTCCTTTTTCTCAGGAGCGGCTTTATGTGGCAAGTTGAAATTTATGTCAAATACTAAGATATACGTCCACTTAGCGCTGCAAATAATTGAAGCTTCTAAGTCAATGTCATCAAAAGCCACGGCCATATACATCACATACTATGATACTCGCGAAAACGCTCATGGAAACCTATAGGTGAACCATATACACATGTCCTCTCTGGCGGTTTAGCGGGAAAGCAGTTGCCTGGGTAAGAGAGAGCTTGAGATCGAATCTCGGTAGGACCACACATTTTTCAGTCTTCGTTTTAACCTGGCCTTCAGCTCTCAGCGATGTCGACCGAAACGACACGTGGTTCGGATTCCTCTTCAAACTGTAGGTCCACTTTCACGGGTGGTATAAGTTAGGGACACGCAAGTTCAAAAATGGTTCAAATGGCTCTGAGCACTATGGGACTTAACATCTGTGGTCATCAGTCCCCTAGAACTTAGAACTACTTAAACCTAACTAACCTAAGGACATCACACACACCCATGCCCGAGGCAGGATTCGAACCTGTGACCTAGCGGTCGCGCGGTTCCAGACTGAAGTGCCTAGAACCGCTCGGCTACTCCGGCCGGCCGTTCTTGTTTGGAAAAAACTGGTGTAATTAACCGAATAAATCATAACTCCATCATTATTCTGTAATAAACCGCCGGGGATCACAGGTTCCTTGTACTATTGTACTCCAA
Source organism: Schistocerca cancellata (assembly GCF_023864275.1). Classification (NCBI taxonomy): domain Eukaryota; kingdom Metazoa; phylum Arthropoda; class Insecta; order Orthoptera; family Acrididae; genus Schistocerca; species Schistocerca cancellata. Next base: position 318,527,636 of record NC_064630.1, on the reverse strand, counting down.
CAACATCCCTGAACAACCTCCGAAATTTTATCTACTGAAACGTGGTTCACCCAATATAATAAAACCCAGCTTTTTTTCTGCAGTCGAGCTCACTACGTCTGGACTTCTTTATCTTCATATACATGATGTAGAACATGGAAGCTTGCTGCACCCTGTGATTCATTCAGGTACAGCCAAGAGATACAGGGTGTTTCAAAATGAATGCACAGGCCTTAAGGCTTTGTAGCACTTATTGCGTTCAGCTTACCGTTAGGAATAATACGTCAAACGATAGAGCAACTCAGATAGTTTTTCTTACAAGTTTTCAGTGTGAGCACAGTTCGTCACACATCGCGTCGACAAGCGAATTCTTCCCAAACCTTGATCAGCGAGTCTGGAGTAATTGTTGCAACAATGCTGTTTCTAAACCGGACACATCAGCTGGTATCGGAGGTACGTACACATGGTTCTTTATGAACCCTCAAAGGTAAAAATCGCATGGCGTCAGGTCGTGTGTGAACATAGAGGTCACGCAAAATAAGCACTTGTCGTCTGGCCCCTTGCGGCCAATCGTGCGGCTACAAAGTCGTTTAACTAATAGCGTACCGAGTTTTTTCATTTGAGGCGGCGAACCGCCTTGCTGCCGGATAAAGCTGTGTGATTCAGCGTTTTCCAATTGAAGAAAGGGCCGTAGTTCTAGCGCATCAAGAAGGGAAACATCTGTTACAGTTGCTTCACCGAAAAAGAAAAGCCAGTAAACTTTACACCGGCATACTGTACGAAAACCATTAGGGTAGTCTCTTGGCAGCTGCACGATCTCGCGGGAATGTTCTGACCTGCAGATGTGCATGTGTGTTCACATTTCCACTTACGTGAAATGTCGATTCATGACTACGGACAACAGGACCACAAAATCTTCATCGTCATATCGCAACATTTCGTTTGCAAAGTTAGCTCATAAACCTTAGTCTCTAGGCTATAGAGCTTGCAAACTGCAAACGATAAGGACTTTGTTGTAAGCTTCTCCTTAAAAGTCTCTAGACAGACGTCACTGGCATTTCCAGTTCCCGACATGCCTTTCGGACTGGGATTTTGGGGCTACGCCTGAAAGACTCTTACTCGTTCATCACGTTCTTCAGTCATTCTAGGTAATTCCATAACCTTCTCTTTGCCCACAGGTATACAAAGAAAAATCTTTCAGTTACTCTTTCACTGACGTATTATTTAGAACTTTAAGTTGAATGTAATAAATGCTGCAAAGCCTTAAAAACGGTATATTCGTTTTGATACACAAGACTGGTAGGATAGTGAAATGGCTGACTGTTGCCTCGCTCTTCAATGATATACCGTTCTTCGTATGGGTTTGGATTTAAGTTTCTCCTAGTAACATTGACATACACGGATTTCCAGGTAACGTGCGTTTCCTCCCATAAATAAAGTCATGACAATGGAACAAGGTTTCCGGCTGACTATCGTACGTGAACGGAGAAGCATTACATCATGTTTTAAATACTCGCATTGCATCATATTTTAAATACTCGTAATTTATGTGTTTGTAGAAACCGAAGACAGTACATTTGAACGGACTGATCCAGTTTGTATCTGTGGGTAGGCATTTTGATAAAATATCCGGGGAACATTCCAAATGTAACGATGCCTATCGCAGAGCGGAACTTGCTGCAAGTAAACACAGTTGAGCGCGGTTGCAAAACCCTGGAGTTACAGCCCTGCACTTAACAAATCTGTAATAAATACTTACGAAAAATTGTTAATGTGGGGGATGAACATGTATTCCGTCAGCTGTTTTTCATCTTACAGAAGCTATCGAATGCTACTAAAATTAAGAATGGAAAAGTCTTTGTTGCAACACACAGGCACTCTAACTTTTAGAAAAAATTGACTCAAATTTAACTGTATACAGTAATTTAGGACAATTTTTATATACAATGAACGGAAACTATGCGTCATATGTACTGCACTGCAACTACTCCTGAAGAGTTTGCTTCAAACACCAAGGGCCCGAACAAGAAGTCGAGACATGTTTGTCGAAAAGAATAATTTAAGGCTCCGTTAAGAGGGCTGGTGAGAGATGGCTTGTCGCCTACTGTGGTGCATCGCTTCTTCCTTCACGTTTGCTCTACCTCCAGATAGAAAGTTTCGACGTTTTTACTCTCCCGGGCTTTGTCTTGCTAAAACTGGGTATTGACTACTTGAGGTATTTCACATGGTTGTTTGGCTCGTGCCAAATGATTTAGGGACCATTGACAGTTGTCTATAGTTTCCAGAGTGCATTGATGTAGATATATCACTACAGTTATCATTCACACCATTGCGCCCTACCTTGGTGGACAATGCTCCTTTGCAAGTAGCATTACTTTCTAGAACCACTAAACAAATAAGACATTTATCGATGGCAAATACCAAGTTATGTAAAGAAATTGTGAAACGCACTCCACAGATATTGTTAACAGTTGCGGAGGACTTACTGGTATATTTTATTATCTAGTTAGTATGTTTTTCAAATTTTAAGTTAATTATTTCAATTTCATTTAGGGTTGTATATTATTATTACTATTACTATAAAGAAAACTGTATTATTGGTGTGCAGTACGCAATACTTTCATCGCCTGCGACAAGTTCAGTGCTTTAACACTCGACTGAAATAATCGTGCATCAATTTCTATATTTTTGCCAATAGCAAAACGGCTTTTTCTGCAGTTGTATTTCCAGATGAAATTTGATTTTTTTGAAAACTTAGTCTGGAATCTAGGCTTCTACTCGATTTCCTTTCGTGCAATTCCATAGTAATAGTCAATAACGGATTGAGTTTCTACTCTGCAGCGTAGCATGCGAAGATTAGAAACTTTGCGGCAGATTAATACTCTTTGCTGAATCGGGCCTTGCCCGAGAAAAGTATAGGTTCGGGTGTCGAGTCCCGACCTAACATACAGTTCTAATACTCCTAGAGCTTTCGTACCCACCTGTTGTTTCACTCTTTGCAAGCTGATAAAGAAGAAGAGTGCATTTTGTATCCCAGAAAACACCGGGCACGACCCTTCAGGAAGGCAAAATAGATTGCATCTTTTTGATACAAAACTTCAAACTTAAATCCACGCGTTTGATTTCTATTCAATTACTAGCGTAAAGATGTGGGCGAACCTCTCAGCCACGTTCACATAAAGATGCATAAAATTGTTCGATTCTTTTCAAAATGGTCCTAACAAAGCAGAGAAATACCTTTTCACATTGGCTTATTGTCATCAGACAAGAAAGGTAGCATTCATCACTCTAAAAACTTTCGCACTATTCTCCATGCACAATGTTCCGATATATCTCTTGCGACACGCCTATTGTGTCGTCTGTTTCCTAGAACTATAATCGTCGATCGTCCAAGAGAGATATTTAAGAAATGACATCTGGTCACGTATCCACGGCCACTACAATTTTTATTCCAATATCTGTGTCAAGGTTATAAGTGTGGTCCTACCGTAGCATCGCTGTAAGTCTTCACCGAAAGTGAGCACCAGAAGTTTTGGCTACATATATGACTAATGCGTTACCCACATTTCTTAAACAAATTCTGAAGATGCTCAAAAAGGTGAAACGTGTCAATAAAACTTCTGTTGTAATTGCCAATTAGACTGCTTAATTTTCTTTTTTTTTAAAAAAAAAGAATATATCATAGTTGTTGTTCCATGGCTGTAGACTGGGAGTATTTATATCATAGCAGCAAATTACATATCATAGTAACAAGTGAAGCTATTAACAAGCGTTCTGGTTCCCATAGCAAGTCCCAATTAAAGCATCGCTATGTGCCGTAAAATGAGTGTCAAAGGGGAATGAAGACCGTCGTTTTGATACCAAATTCTAATGCTGTCTCGATCAGGCAGCAGTTCAAATTAGTTGACTTCAAATAAATTTATATTAGTTGTCTCGTGCAAAGGCTGCCCACAAGCAGATAGGGGAAAGTTGCTGGCGATCACAGACGAGAGCAGCGTATGGAGTATGATTACTCCTGATGTGGCTAATGAGGCCTCATCTGTGAATAATACAACCTGGAGAAAGTTCGGAACTGCAGCATTTTGCTAAATAAAGCATTGACAGAACTGAAGTCTGAGCTCAATCATTTGGTGACATTGTCTGTGCACAATGTTTATGATAAGGGTGGTTGTGCAGGTATACCACGACTCTGCACGCTATACAAGGGTAACCAGAACAACACCGACGAAATGAAGTAGGTTTTTCTATTCACACACGCTGCTTGCTGTTGACAACCTTTTGATAACCACATCTTATCGAATTTATTAATCTTGTGAATGTATCATCACAGAAAGAAAGGTAACTGCCTAACGAACCGAATAAATCGTAATTATACTGTGAAGCGAGCCATCACGCGTCCTTTGTAGCAAAATATCGGAAAATATCCCTAAAAAACCTTCAAAATTTTGTCGGTAAAATTCTGATTTAGCCCATGTACTTCTGGGAGTTCACTGCTCATCTTGGTTTCCACATCGGATACTTATTAATATTAATAAAAACCATCACAGCTGTATTGATGCACATTTGTTAAGTCACGACCGGTTTGGTTTAACAGAACGTCAAGTTACGCTGCCAACGGTCTTCTAGGAAATCCTCGCAGAGTTGTGTCAGTATCATGACGTAATAAATCTAGGAGTGTGTGTAGAAAAATCGACTCACAACGAATTAACACCGTCTCTTCAAATTCTACTCCTTCGAGAGTTTTGATGAGCAATCAAGACTCGACAGACCCGATTTCGCATGAATTTCTGTCCAAGGCGATGAAGTTGTTGCAGCTGTTATCACGGCGTGTGGCGAACTTTTTCTCTGCACATTCGTTCGACTGTCCGGGGAATAAATCGCGCTGCTCCATAGATTAAATTCTCGCCTGCAATTTGCTGTATCGAGTAACGGTCCATTTCCGATAACTAGTCATAAGTTGAAAACATCCGTCAACTTTACCGTGGTCACATCATGGACGACTGTATGTTTTTTTTTTTTTTTTTTTAAGGCCCTGTCGTTGACCTCACTCAGACAAATTGTTATTTGCTGTGAAACATAAATGGCATACGAACACGTGATTCACACACTTAGGAGCAACTGAAGCATTCATTTCCGACCACTGGTCCCGTAATTCCATTTGCAACGTCCACAACTTGATTTTAAGGGTCAAGAACATCTTTTTGTACCCCGTGAGCTGTACTTCAGAGGTATTTATTTGCCGGACTGGTATTTAGGCATATAGTCCATCATCAGTAGCATCTGTTTTTGTTGTTGTGGTCTTCAGTCCAGAGACTGGTTTGATGCAGCTCTCCATGCTACTCTATCCTGTGCACCAGCACCTGCTGCAACGTACATCCTTCTGAATCTGTTTAGTGTATTCATCTCTTGGTCTCCCTCTAAGATTTTTACCCTCCACGCTGCCCTCCAATACTAAATTGGTGATCCCTCGATGCATCAGAACATGTCTTACCAACCGATCCCTTCTTCTAGTCAAGTTGTGCCACAAGTTTCTCTTCTCCCCAATTCTATTCAATACCTCCTCATTGGTTATGTGGTCTACCCATCTAATCTTCAGCATTCTTCTGTAGCACCACATATCGAAAGCTTCTATTCTCTTCTTGTCTAAACTATTTATCGTTCACGTTTCACTTCCATATATGGCTACACTCCATACAAATAATTTCAGAAACGACTTCTTGTCGCTTAAAGCCGGCCGTGGTGGCCGTGCGGTTCTAGGCGCTTCAGTCCGGAACGGCGTGACTGCTACGGTCGCAGGTTCGAATCCTGCCTCGGGCACGGATGTGTGTGATGTGCTTAGGTTAGTTAGGTTTAAGTAGTTCTAAGTTCTAGGGGGCTGATGACCTAAGATGTTAAGTCCCATAGTGCTCAGAGCCATTTGAACCATTTTTTGTCGCTTAAATCTATACTCGATGTTAACAAATTTCTCTTCTTCAGAAACGCTTTCCTTGCCATGGCATCTGTTATAGGAGGTAAACAAAGAAACGCATGGTTATCGATGTCGGTAAGACGTGGACATTTTGTATAAAGTACAATTACATTATTACTTACATGCTGTGTCCGTCTGCATTAATTGATGGAAGGCCGAGATGATTTCGTCAGCTACACCTCCAGATTCCATAATCTACATTTTCCCGACATAGTGATGTTCTTATTGGCGCCTTAGGAGAAAGCTTGTTATGTCTTGAATGAGCACGAAATGCTGAACGACTGGATTCATTCATTCGCTCAGTTCTTACCCGAAGACTCCATTTACACCTTGCTGATTCGAGACATACTGCCTAGGGATGGTAAATCCGCAGCTGTTCAGTACTGAGAAAATTTGATACTTTGTTTTATTTTATCCACCTCAGTTGCAGGAATATATAGTTTTTGCTGCAGAAATTACCTGTTTACGACTCACACGTGCATTCGAAAACCACATATCTTGTTATTAACCGTAATTAGTCATACAATATGGTGGCAAAGGGCACGAATACCTCCTGTACAGGAAGTACAACTGTGGGCAACAAGTATTCTCATTAAAAAGTTAGGCCTATTTGCCTATTGTTGCACATAAGTGACGCAATACCGCATTTTGATTGTGTCACTCAGGTCCAAAAGTAGACAGATACGTTAACTTAACAGTGAGAGTACTTCTTGCCCACAGTTTTTACTTTCTGTACAGAAGATATTAGTGCCTTTTGGCAGCATATTGAATGGGTAGTTACGGTTAGTAACAAGGTGTGTGGTTTCCGAATGCGCGTGCCAGCCACAAACCGGTAATTTCTGCAGCAAAAACCATATATTCATGCGACTGAGACGAACAAAATAAAAACATTATAAAGTTTCCTTTTAAACCTTCACTGCCTTAGGGTATATTCCTTTTACGATAAACAGAAAAAGCAGTGCTGTTATGGTATGGTATGTTTTTTTTTCATTTGGAAGAGAAATAAGCTGCCGGAAAAAATAAATTAGTACTCCGGAATAGACGACGTCTATTTTGATCTGATGATGGTATATGCTACCTGGGAGTTAAGCTGATAATCGTCTGTTATTAGATAGGATAGTGGCAGAACTACTAGAGCGCCATCTGCGTCTATCGTTTAATAAAGAATGCTTACAGACAGAATGTTCAACGTGGTGCAAACGTATAAAGTAAGGGGTAACCATGCAACGGAGGCGCACTAGTGCTTACTACAGCCAGCTGAGCGAGTCTGAAAGAGGTCAAATTGTGGCCTTCTGAGTGGCAGGATGGTCCTTCCGGAGAACTGCCACACAAGTTGGAGGTGCTGCGTCAGTTGTGCAATGATGCTCTTACCAGTGGTCACGTGGACATTCTCACAAGCGTAGACGAGGCTCTGGAAATACACGCAACACAGACGCCCGACAGATTCGTTGTAATGTAAGGGTGGCAATGGCATATAATACAGCTACCACAGCACAATAAGAGGGCTTGTGAGCCAGACGTGTCGATATGAACTGTTGCGAAACGGTTATTAGCAGTGGGATTACGGGCACGCACACCTCTAGCCCATTTTCCACTCGAGCCGCAGCATCGACGTGCACTGCTCAACTGGTGCCTTCTGAGGATTACTTGGAAGATGGATTGGCGTGCAGTGATATTCAGCGATGAAAGGAGATTCTGCGTTCACGCAAGTGATGGTCATTAGAGCGAGCATTATACACTACTGGCCATTAAAATTCCTACACCACGAAGAAGACGTGCTACAGACGCGAAATTTAACCGACAGGAAGAAGATGCTGTGATATGCAAATGATTATCTTTTCAGAGCATTCACACAAGGCTGGCGCCAGTGGCAACACCTACAACGTGCTGACATGAGGAAAGTTTCCAACCGATTTCTCATACACAAACAGCAGTTGACCGGCGTTGCCTGGTGAAACGTTGTTGTGATGCCTCGTGTAATGCGGTAGAAATGGGTACCGTCACGTTTCCGACTTTGATAAAGGACGCATTGTAGCCTATCGCGATATCGGTTTATCGTATCGCGACATCACTGCTCGCGTTGGTCGAGATCCAAGTTAGCAGAATATGGAATCGGTGGGTTCAGGAGGTTAATACGGAACGCCGTGCTGGATCCCAACGGCCTCGTATCACTAGCAGTCGAGATGACAGACATCTTATCCGCATGGCTGTAACGGATCATGCAGCCACGTCTCGATCCCTGAGTCAACAGATGGGGACGTTTGCAAGACTCAACGAACAGTTCGACGATGTTTGCAGCAGCATGGACTATCAGCTCGGAGACGATGGTTGCGGTTACCCTTGCCGCTGCATCACAGACATGAGCGCCTGCAATGGTGTACTCAACGACGAACCTGGGTGCACGAATGGCAAAACGTCATTTTTTCGGATGAAACCAGGTTCAGTTTACAGCATCATGATGGTCGCATCTGTGTTTGCCGACATCGCGGAGAATGCACATTGGAAGCGTGTATTCACCATCGCGATACTGGCGTATCACCCAGCGTGACGGTATGGCGTGCCACTGGTTACATGTCTCGGCACTTTGAACAGTGAACATTTCAGATGTGTTACGACCCGAAGCTCTACCCTTCATTCGATCCCTACGAAAGCCTACATTACAGGAGGATAATGAACGACCGCATGTTGCAGGTCCTGTACGGGCCTTTCTGGATACAGACAATGTTCGACTGCTGCCCTGGCCAGCACATTCTCTAGATCTCTCACCAATTGAAAACGCCTGCTCAATGGTGGCCGAGCAACTGGCTCGTCACAATACGCCAGTCAATACCCTTAATGAATTGTGGAATCGTGTTGAAACTGCATGGGCAGCTGTACCTGTACACGCCATCCAAGCTCTGCTTGACTTAATGCCCAGGCTTATCAAGGCCGTTGTTACGGCCAGAGGTGGTTGTTCTGGGTACTGATTTCTCAGGATCTATGCACCCAAACTGGTGAAAATGTAATCACATGTCAGTTCTAGTATAATATATTTGTCCAATGAATACCCGTTTATCATCTGCATTTCTTCTTGGTGTAGCAATTTAAGTGGCCAGTAGTGTAGATCTGGTGAGCGCTGCCTCGTAGAGTGCATTAGTCCAAGATATAATGGTCCCACCCAGACGTTATTGATATGCGATAAGCTACAACTCTCGTTCTCTGGAGGGGACGCGAACAGGCGTTCGGTACGTGTAGACTGCTTTTAGACCCGTTCTTTTGCCTTTCTTGCAACAGGAAGGTGATGTGTTGTTAGGACAGGATAATGCTCGGTCGCAGACAGCCATTGAAACTCGACGTGGTCTGCAATACATTCAGAAACTTCCCTAGCCAGCACGATTTCGGGACTTGTCTCGAATTGTCGATGGTAGAGGCTGCGCTGCACTACGTACTAACATGCTGTTCGCTACCTAGCACCTCAGAACTGCTTGTGCTATTCATCTGTACATGTAATCATATCCTGTACTCCATATGCACTGCTACAACGATGAATCCTGTGTGACCTGGAAATCTCTAAAATGATATACTAATTTTATTCCAGTAGTTTATACCACACAGCTACTTTTAGTATGACGCCTAAACTAAATTCTTTCGGTTATAAAGTTGGCAATTTGCTGACTTCATTCCGCAACGAAACACAAGTTTCGTTGTCACCAATATGACAGCTGGCCGGGATGGCCGAGTGGTTCTAGGCGTTACAGTCTGGAACTGCGCGAACGCTACGGTCGCAGGTTCGACTCCTGCCTCGGGCATGGATGTGTCTGATGTCCTTAGGTTAGTTAGGTTTAAGTAGTTCTAAGTTCAAGGGGACTGATGACCCCATAAGTTAAAGTCCCATAGTGTTGAGAGCCATTTGAACCATTTGAAACCAATATGATATGTTTGTTAGTAAAATTACCTTTCCCATGTTCTTGTCTTATTTTAACATTTGTTTTATATTTGTAGTACGTCGTTAATTTACTATGAGGTGATACTGTTCGACACGGGATATTGCAGTGTTTCCATAGCACCGTAGCAAAAATTTTGAAACAAACTTTAAAAATCCTCCGACACCTGCAAAAGAGACCCCCGGACAGAAAAGAGCGCAATTAGCGCCAGCTGACTGCAAGGCCGCGCCGGCCTTTACGCGGCTGGAGCGGCGGCGCAGATGCAAATGAGGCCGAATGTCCGCGCCGCGCCTTGTCCAGCTCTTACCGCTACGTTGCGCATGCTAATTAGCGCAGCGTACGCCGGCGGCGCTTTTGCATAAGCGGCCGGGTCATTGGATGCTTACGTCAGCCTTGTTGCTGAATACGGGGCACACTCTTTGATTGTGTCCGCCAAGCAGCTCGGTGTGCGATGCTGCTTCAACAGGAATTCGTTCTTGCTACAAGGGCACTTCGAATACTGCAGTCCCGCTTGAATATTGCTCGGAAAATAGGATATGTAGCGGTGCGTAATGCACTCCCAATATTTAATCAGCACGAATAAGTTATCTGCAGAGGGTAGATCGCTGTGAAGCCGTCTTGTGTGACAAGAGCAGAGCTTGCTGAGTGTGAAGATCGCCCAGAGGTTCCTTGGGAGAAAGACGTTACTAGCGAACTTACGCAGTTCATTGTGATAATAACCACTAGGGCAAAAGATCAGTCCTCCCCTTCCAGGAGATAACGTTTAATGCCGCTTAACTGCTTAGGACCGCCTTTAGTGTTGATAATTGCCTCAATCTTGCGAGTAGCTGAGGACACAAGGGAATATTTACGAGTATTCCTTCTCGAATCTTTTTTCTTAATTTTTTTGTTAGATTTGTCATATTTAAAATTGTTTAGTCTCATAACATGGTTATTAAGGTATAATTTGTTATATGCACTTTTAAGTCAACATCACATTTAAGGGTCCAAAATAATTTCGTATAGGCTCAAGTGAATTGTGCAGTCGTGCCTGGAGCACGGGGCTGGTTTACACACCTGTGAGGGCACGTTTACGTATTTCGTAGAACACAGTCACCTTGAGCCCACCTTTTGCATCTATGTCATTGTACCTATTCTTGATTGGTTGTACTGCAGCAAATACAAAGGTAATTTTCATACTCTTCATCAGAAGCAGATATATCCACATTTTTCATTGTCCTTGCATTTATTTATTCCCCTTTATCAACCCTTGCACTCATAGAATTAACTCTTTCTCGTTCAGATCCATTACAGTTAGATTCTCTTTTTTTTAGTCTTCCTTTTATTCTCTTACGTCTTCATTTTTGTTACATTATGTTTCCAGTTGCTGGACTGGAGTATTACTTAAGAAGGCTGATTTCCTCTCTGACATAATGCAAAATAGTAGTAAACGTGCCGGCCTGAGTGGCCGTGCGGTTCTAGGCGCTACATTCTGGAGCCGAGCGATCGCTACGGTCGCAGGTTCGAATCCTGCCTCGGGCATGGATGTGTGTGATTTCCTTAGGTTAGTTAGGTTTAATTAGTTCTAAGTTCTAGGCGACTGATGACCTCAGAAGTTAAGTCGCATAGTGCTCAGTTAACAACACAACAAATACGCCATGGCAATAATGATTGACATTGCCGGAGCATTTGATAATCTTTGGTGACCAGCACTGATCCAGAGGCTAAGACATCTGGAGGTACCGCAATCACTGTACAACAGTTTTATAGACTACTGTAAAGGCAGAGTAGTCGAATGGCAGATGGACAGCCGTAAAGTAATTAAAAGAATTACCAAAGGCTGTCCTCAAGGGTCGATCTGCGGCCCCATCTTCTGGGACATAACAATCGAACCCCTCCTACAGCTTCTGTATGGGGATGACAGGGCAGACGGAATTGTCGCCTACGCAGATGACATATTAGTTGTAGTCACTGCAAACAACAGAGCCCAGTTAGAAGAGAAAACCAGTAGATTACTACAAACAATTACTCAGTGGTGTCACAACAACAAACTCAGGATAGACGAAAACAAAACAACATACACTTTTACTGAAAGGATCACTCCAAAGGAATCCTTCGGTTAAAATTGGGGACACAAACATCAAACGAGCACGCATTACGCGCTATCTTGGGGTACACATAGATGAAAAATCGAATTTCCACGAACACATAAGGCTAACAACAGACAAAGCAGAAAAAATACTCCACAAACTGGTGAGGCTAAATTCAAAACAGTACACACTACCTCTACCAGTCATACGTACATACCACTGTGCGCTCTTCGAATCAGTACTCAGCTTTGCAGCTAGCACGTGGGCACATAGACTGAACGTGGTCGCCAACAAAGCATCCGTAAGACGAAGGCAGAGAAGTGCCCTACTTAGGTTACCTGGAGCCTTCGGTACCACCTCAGCGGATGCACTGTGTGTGGTGCTCGGAATATGCCCCATAGATATTACGATCAAATACAGAGCTGCAAGGTACTGGTTAAAAGTGGGGAGACTAGATAAGGTACACACAATAAGCGGTGTGGCCATAGAGACGACACGTCACCTTAAAAGTTGGCGTTTGGATACATGGCAAGGTGAGTGGGATGTAAGTGATAAGGGACGTAGACTGCACGACTTCCTCCCTGACATAAGGGAGCGGTTGAGAATGAGACATATCGATCCCAGCCGCGGTATGGTACATTTCTTAACCGGGCACGGACCTTATCCCACGCACTTAAACCGCGTGAGTCTGAGGCAGACACCTACACGCACATGCGGGGAAGAAGGTTCCCCAGAACACACTGTCTTTTTCTGCGGGCAATACGCGAACAATAGACATACACTACACTTAGATTACACAGATACAGACGTAGATATATACACAGCAATAAGAGACGAAGAACAATGGGCACAATTAAACGCACTGACAAACAGTATTTCAAAAACAACACATGAAGAGTATATGCGGACACGACATCACAGACATGCCTATGTGCAGCGTAACAGAAATGTCCAGAGGATGGACAGTGATACCCACAGTGACAGTGAAAATAGTGACAATGAGGAGGAACAGGAGGAGGATGCTGAGATGTGACAGTAAATAAGCAAATTGCTAGCAATCTAGCCAAGAAAACACCAAATGCTGTACATGGATGCGCACCTAAAGTAGTTAATACATAGGATTAGTAACAAATAGGATAAGCAACATTATTTCTCTATTAACCATTTGTGTGTGTGACTGTCGGTCAACGGCTCGAAGAAACCATTCCGAGGTATTCACCGTCAGTCACATCGGTGTTTGTACTAACAAATCTCTCATCTATCCTATCTTCTTTCTATATTCTTCTTAAAAAACAACAAAATTTTATTTATATTTCAACCTCAAATTATTGTTATTTTGAAAAGTGTCATTCTTTGTAAATTTTGTAGATAAAACAAAAGGAAAGAAAACTGTAAAAAGACGAAAAACGAAAATTGTAAGATGTACGACCTGTTTTAAACATCAGCTAACAGGTCTATAATCTGACAATAAATAAATAAAAAAATAGTGCTCAGAGCCATTTGAACCAAGTAGTAAACGTATTCCAATAGATCGCCGTAAATTTGCCCAACGTCAAGTTTAAATTAGTTTCAGAACTAAAGCACTGAGTCTTACGCTTTCAGATTATACAAATGTACCTTTCAGAATAGAATAATCTCAGTTCTGAAAGGCAAGCTCCCTAGGAGTAACAACATTTGAATGAAAAAAATATTAATTTTGCACAAAAACACAAATATGTTTTTCGCGATGAGGTGTTCGGCTAGTGCCGTGAAGTTCGTGAGAGTTTTCAGTAGGTAGCAGCACTGATATTCCATTGTCGGCAGCGTTCTAGTAACATTGGTTCCCGAGAAAAGAGCTCTACGTAAATGTGACCCGTGCGTAAACGTACCCCTGCCTCTTGTCCTCGAAGTCTTTCGCGACGGCATACATGAATAAAATGTTCTCGGTTTTGAAGCCGCGTCAATTCGAATAAAATCCTCGAGCTTTCGATGACCGTACGAGATATGTTGCGCCCTGTTAAAGACGACATTTCTCTTCGAGTGTCCGGCGTGTATGGTGTACCCTGTGAATGTGGCAGCATGTATATCGAACAAACAATTCGCACGGTTGCGGAGCGTGGTACTGAGCACAAGCGCCATATAAAACAAAGGGAGCTTGACAAGTCGGCCACAGCGGAGCTCAAAATGGTTCAAATGGCTCTGAGCACTATGGGACTTAACATCTGAGGTCATCAGTCCCCTAGAACTTAGAACTACTTAAACCTAACTAACCTAAGGACATAACACACATCCATGCCCGAGGCAGGAGTCGAACCTGCGACCGTAGCGGTCGCGCGGCTCCAGACTGAAACGCGTAGAACCGCTCGGCCACACCGGCCGTCCACAACGGAGCCTTGCCTAGAATACGGACATAAAATACGGTTCGAAAATACGAATGTGTTGGCTCACGCATCTACATATTGGGGCTCCGTTATAAAGGAAATGGCCGAGTTTCGTCTCAACAATAACAATTTCAACAGAGACAATCAGCAGGGCATGGGGGCGGGCGTTGGACATCAAAAGAAAGCAAAGACAGATGCGCGACGCGGGAGCGGCAGTTTCAAACGTGGCGCCTCCCTCTGGCGCCACCTGACGTCACCGGTGCCGCCACGGGCAATACCACCGCTAGCTGCCCGGGTCGACTTACGCGCGCCACATTGGGTCTATCTGATTGGCTGCTGATGGTGTCATCATGCCTATATAAGCGATAAACCGTAGCAGCCAGGGCAGTCAGCGAACTCCTGAAGACGACGGCGGAGATAGTCATCGAAAGCTCGAGGATTTTATTCGAATTGACGCGGCTGTAAAAACCGAGAACTTTTCATTCATGTAGACCAGTCTCCCCTACAGTCTACGTGATTCTTCAGGTATACCATATACTCATCATTTAATGATTAGATCCCAAAGAGCTACCAGACACCATTGATACTAATTTATCTGCTGTTTCTAATAACTCTTAGAGATGGCAATGACAAGGGGTGATGAGTGGGCCACTCGATGTGCGACAGCCTGTCTGAGGGTTTGTCACACCAGGAATCTTCACGTGCAGTCATTTGAATACGGCTGTTGCTTTCTAGGCAGACGGGAATGTCCACGGAAAACTAGTCATACAGATGTAAAAGAAAGGGAACGCAACGACACCGAGGATGTTGAAACCCTGATTCACATCCACGGTAACCTGAATGAGTGTGTCCAAGCTATAGTCCAATAAAAATCCCCAAAATATCACATAACCTCCTCCGATCTCAATTATACCTTACACACAATGAGAGTTAAACTCCTCATTGTGCCGTCGACACAAGGAAGGAAGGAAGATTAGGGTTTAATATTCAGTCGACATCCAAATCATTAGAGACGGAGCACAAGCTCAGAATGTTTCAAGAATGCGGAAGGAAATCGTCCGTCAGTTTCAAAGGAACCATCCCGACATTTTGCCTGGACCGATTTAGGGACATAACTGCAGAAGGTGTGACAAGTCCGCTACTCGACATAGTTGGCGCTGTTACTTCTCAGGATGATGGTGACAATTGAGGAACAAAGCCCCGTGAGTGGACCGAGATCGCCGTGCGAATGGAACTACGGGAAGCAGAGCGTCCGGTTCCTGCCTCTCGCAAGTAAATACACTTCCGTCATCGGGTCTCGCCACATGACGCCAGCATGCGCCCTCTGTAGCAGGCTTCTGAGCTACTCCGCTGTTCGACACACGCCAGCCCATCTGCCTCCATCGGGACGTCTGCTGTCGGGGATACTTAATGACAAATCACGGAAAACCTAAATCATGATAGTCACAAGCGGATCTGAACCGTCGTCCTCCCGAATGGGTGTCTGCCGATAAAGTCGACTTGTATCGTTTGAAAAATTACCACACTAGACTCTTCCAATCAGTCGCTATCTAAATTCTGTATTGTTTGGTCCATTTGAAGACATGCAGCTCTTTGTGTTACCGTGGGCAATGGCCTTTACAGTTTACGCGATTCCAAATGTCCACTGTATGCAGTTCCCTTCGCAATTCTTGCTCGGAAATGCACCGATGGCAGCAATTCGAGTCAGATTTGAAGCCGATAGTTATTGACAAGGCACCACAGTCGTTTACCTCGATTCCTGTAAATAGTCTTCTCACGACCACCGTTTTTCGCCGCATTACAAAACTGTTACTGATACACGATTCCTGTAGACACGTTTGACAGTCCAAGTTGATACACTAGCATGTCGTGCACGTTGATTCGCAGTGTGGTCATCGGAACATCCAAAAACGATAGCTCTTTCCTGCAATTCTATCACGTATCCACGTAACCCATCTCTTGATTCCATACAACCGACTGGTACATACACACCACTTCAGGGCCTTGACTTACACCATGGTTCAAGTGTCACAAGTCCGACTGGTACCAGTTCAACACCGACTGCAGCGCTCCAAAGCGACCGGTGCGCTCTTTTAAAACAGTGAGTAATACTTTGCCCGGATTTATTTTTAGAGGACTAGTGCTGTGAGTCAATATAACCGTTTTAATTTGGTAAAAACTTTCAAACTCCAATATCGTATAAATATTTCTTTATTTACAAACGACTGGTTTTGACGGACTTGGTTGTCATCTTCAGGTCTTCAAAAATTTATTTTATACAACGTATTCAGTTTGAGTTGGACCACACCAACTGTCATTTAGATAAAATGTAGCACATATATAAAGGTTTGTCATAAATAAAACATTTAAAATCAAAAAGCGTCTTGTGAACATGGTCATGTCCATTTACATAGCACTCACAGATTGTTACGTCACAAAAAAACACAATACACAATAAAAGTGTACAGTAGCACGTCCGTTAACGTTATCTGGACATATTCTAATCATCAAAGATACATCTTAGGTGGCGTATAAATTACAAGAAAGTTCAATCAGTTTTAATTCGGAATGAACGAAGTGACGTTTACCATCAGGTTAGGAGTGGACAACATTTTTTGTCGCCTTAATTTGTACATAAAGTGGAAGAAAAATAGAAAAATTCACAGTTCACAGTTATGAAATTAACACCACATCGTGTTCGATTGGTTTCAAACTTTGTTTATGATGACTATGAAACATACAGAATGGGTTTCCTAACGCGGTTAGACATGGATTTCGTATGTGAACGTCATATGAGGATAAAAACAACATCATCATTATCATCATCACCATCATCATGATCAACAACAACAATAACAACAAATAAACGAAAAAAAGGCAGAAGGAAAACTAAGGCTGAACATCCTGCTGGCGTAGTCATTAGAGGCAGTTTATAATTTCGGATTGGCGAAGCATACGGTCAGGAAATTGGTTGCGGCATTTCACAGGAGCCACCTTAAATGGTTGAAAGAAATCGCAAGAAATTTACTTATCGATGACTGGCCGAAAATTTGAAAACCCGTCTCTCCCTAATGGATCACGATCAATAGACTTCCAGTGGCTGCATTGATTATCTGAAATAAATGATGATTTTATGTATAATCCAGGTAGAAATGAAAACAAACTAACAATATGTATACAAACATGACTCTCGTTACATAAATCAAACATTAGCGAGATTTTGAATGGCTTCTCTGAGTATTTCGCCTCCTTCGGTCGTTCAACCGAGATTGGAATAAAGGTCGGTGTATCGCAAACTGGCGGAGAATAGAAATGGCCAGTACTGCCGTCCCGCCAACAAGGAGAGCTGATGGCGTTGCGTCATGGTTTCGCAAAGGGATCATGTCCACTCGTCAACGAATTCGTCCAAATTTGTGACGTATTCAGGGCTTGATCAGAAATGAAAGTGACGTAAGTGGGAGTTCCAGCTGTCCAATCGCTTAGAAAACAGAGCATTTTTGGCACAGGTAGAGCGATGCATGAGCCGTTTTTGTTTCGGTAGTTACCAGGCAGCGTTTGGCGCGCGGTGGAGTACCGAACGGTAACTTGAGCTTTTAGGGATAGGGTGAGAACGTTATTTTTTACATTACTTCTTACGCTCCTTACTCTGCAACTAAGCCGAAGCATCTTTCAGTTTATGTTTTGTAAAAACATAAATTGCAACAAGAAAGGGTCCCTTTTATTTAGAAAACAAATATTTCTATGCCTGCTGCGGACGATGGCCAAGCAAACAAACTCGTTAACGCTCAGTATATTTTATTTATTAATATTTTCGTAAAAGGCATGAAAAGGAAAGGCAGAGAAACATTGGGACTGCAAATAAGTTTCCAAGGAAAGATTTTATTACTGTTCTGTGCTTTGAGACAGAACATTTTATGAATGTCAGCCAAGTTTGTTTTTCTATTGAAACTTTCAAACAACCATGTAACGAAGTTCTCGTGTACGCCTTACAATCACTTCAACAAATACAATGCAGTGAGCATTATTTCGGTTTCTTTACAGTGTAATTAACATAAAGTGGACACAAAAACAAAATAAACTCTTTCCCAAGTATGGACTCGACCCTTCTCACGACAGATTCGCACCAAAAAGATATTTTTTTTTCTTCTGGAGCCCCCACTCCCTTCACTTTCATTTCTGGTCAAATCCTGCATATACCACAAAACTGGACAAAATCAGTGATGAATAAACACGGTCCGCTTGTCTGTTGAACTTATGACAGTGTCTCACGTAGTGAGGTGTGAAAGTGTGGATGCCCATCCATCCGACATAAATGACACTACGCTCAGAACTCTGACAGATAAGCGTACCAGTAGGCTTTGATTCAACATCCAATTACCCACTCTTCCTTCCTCTCGTTTTGTGTTTATCTGCAATAAGACTGTAGCACTACACAAACATTCATCGCCGTCACCCACACGACATGCACATCCACCTGACACTCTAGAGGCAGCTTCGGAACACACTGAGAGAATAATGTTGTGAAGTTAAAAGTCTAAGTCAGGTTTCGAACAAGACTATCCGCATAAATGAGGAAATTTTAGTGACATAAAGTTAACTAAGCTTACCCAATCCCAAGTGATAATAAACACCCTGCATGAGACGCTCCGTATGTTGTACATGACTGACATCATCTCATTATGCTTTTCGGTACCACTAACTGAATTCGTATACTGACTACTGACAAATCCGGAGACGAATATCCTCCGCATTAATGTTTCGAACTATGATAGACCGAATTAATGTCCATATTTGGCAGTCAGAGGTTTCTTCGTCAAGCTTAGATCATTCCGATTGCTCAAAGCAAGGAATAGCCACTGCCACTGCGGCTATAAATGTTTGTGTTGTACCACGAGGGATGTTGCTATTATAGTGGATGCGCTTCGCCACAGAAATTGTGGATTAAAAGGATATTAAGAAGCAGACCACGTTACAAAAAAATAGCCATCGTTGTATAATGAAAATTTTACTGTGCAGTGAAGTGTACGCTATCAGCAAACGCTTCCTTAGACGTAAAACTTGTGCTTTGGCCACTGTTATGGAATCGCGTACTGAAATGTTACGTATGGAGACAAAGCACAAAGCAATATCTCTTTAATGTAACCATGAGTTTCCGCAGACATTGGCATTGCCAGTAAATTTCTATATGGCATGTGACAGCATTGTCAAATGTAAAATTTTACGTTTCGGTCACTATTACAAATTGTCTTCTTCAGTGTGTTTTGCTTACTGCAGTAAGATAAACACTCCAAGAAAGGTCAATATCAATAGTGGTCGAAACAATGGAAAGTTGCAGTCACATATCCTGAAGAATTTGATTGATAGTGTCCGATTGTATACTGCACAGCGAAGACAACTATGACAGCTATCTCACCCCAGTACGGTTTATATCAGTACGTGTCCTCTGTGCTGAAAAGGAATGTCGTTACGACGTTGTACCATGTGTCACATAGGTTTGGATTGGCAGCAGATATCGAAAAACCCACCGTGAAATGCATGTTGCGTTTCGTTTTTTGTGTGCGAAAAAACAAACCACGCAGGCATTATCCTGTGTAATGCCGCCTGAACTTTTGTCCGATGTAGTAGTTTATGGTCACTGTCTTTTGGGGCATGAATGGCGCACTGCAGGCAGAATTTATGAAGTGAGGCAATACGATGAACTGAACACTTTTCCCTGAGACATAGGTAAATTCGAATTAATATGCAGTTTTAATTTGTCAAAAATTACACGATTCTTTAAGAGTAGATTATAATAGCGAGAAACTGTAACTCAGAAATATTGATACGTATTAGAAATCATTAACTTTACCTGAAATTGAGTCATATCCCAAAATAAAAAATTTGCTGCTCAGTAGATCAAACGTACAGCTTATTCTGAGTCACAAACATTGCATGGCCAATCGGGAGTTCTTGGCCGCAAGGCGTGAAAACTTTGCGTACCGTAACTCTGGATGACCAGATGCTTTGGTAGACAATTTACAAGCCTAGCTTTAATTTATATTTTCAGGAAGTGAGGAAAAAGCGCAAGGGTGCAAGTATATGTTAAAATATATTTTATGCACTTCAGTTACACCTTTTAGTAAACTGTCACCGCGCGGTCAGAACCGTCTTGTCGCGATCCGTACGGCTCCCCCCGTCGGGGCGTTCGAAGCGAAGATGGGTAATATGACATTTACCGAAACGTCGCGAGATATCTACGCTACCACCCGGCTAGTGACCCGAAAAATCTTCATCAAGGATTAGTTACAGTTTCGGAGGTTGCTGTGATAACGGTATTCGTTGAACTTATCGTTTACTTCAGATATTTTTTTCATCTGTTCTTCCAGGTCAACAATAGTCCCTATGTTGAAATCTCCACTGGCGAGCAGTTGGAACGTATATAAAGGTAGACAATGCCCCGTAGCTCACCCAATTAAATATCTGATAGATATTTTTCATCGTAGAGTTTCCAGTACGACTATTCACTGTGTGTATGTGTGTGTGTGTGTGTGTGTGTGTGTATGAGAGAGAGAGAGAGAGAGAGAGAGAGAGAGGGGGGGGAAACATTGAATACGCAATGTTGAATCACATACAGCTCCCATGCTTTGTAGCGACGCCAGGAAGCGAATTGGAAGAGATATATGACGGTTCCGTCTGGTCTCACTACCACAAATATTTGTGACAGATGTGCAGTATTAATATACACCAGGATGCGGAATAGGGTAATAAAGTAACTATATTTGAGGAGGCTGCTGCAATTTATTCCTTGCCTAGTGTCTAATACAACAGTAACTGGGCCGGCCGCGGTGGTCTCGCGAACCTAGGCGCGCAGTCCGGAACCGCGCGACTGCTACGGTCGCAGGTTCGAATCCTGCCTCGGGCATGGATGTGTGTGATGTCCTTAGGTTAGTTAGGTTTAAGTAGTTCTAAGTTCTAGGGGACTGATGACCACAGCTGTTAAGTCCCATAGTGCTCAGACCCATTTGAACCAACAGTAAATGGAATACTTACATTCTTGTACTAAGTTACCATATTTTGATGAAATACATTGAACAGTAACGCTACATAACCAATGAAACTAAATGCAGAAAGTCTATCACATTGATGCATCGATATGAGAACATTGGCCGGTCCTTTGGCTGTTCAATTTATTTTTTGGAGGTGAAATAGGAGTTCTTGTGTATGTATCAGCTGTTTAGATATCCTGCACCTAAGACAACCCTCACAAAATCCGTCAGTAACTGGAACATGACCAAACCGTCTCGGTGACGTAGTCTCGCGTTTACGAGCGACTTCTTCATTTAGTAGGCCATCATTTCTTTCCCGGATTCGGCAGCAGGATTCCAACAATCAGCTTACACAAATAACTATTTTAATTCCATAACCCAGCGCTGTTAAAAAGTCATAGTGTATCATTCATGTACACACGTCGTTATTAAAAACGGAAGACAAAACTGAGTTTTACTCCCCACTGGTAGTACATAGTCCATTTGCTGGAGTTGGCAGTAAACAAATGGAAAATTCACGTCGGTCATTCAGTAAGCCGTCTCGAGTTGAAGCTTTCTGTGAGTACAGTGTAAACCAAGCAATAGAAGGTTGACGACTGACTGAATGATCGGAATGCATTTTCCATTTGTTTACTGTCAATTCTAGTTGCGTTTTACCGGGTATCTGTGCCTGAGAGTCAAACGCAATTTTGTATTACGTTTTTAATAACGACGTGTTTGCGTGAATGATACACTGTGCAACGGTTTCGAACAGGTCTTCATGAGAGGATCTGGACAATCGAGTAAAAGATACAGTGTGCTGTTTAAAATGACATCTTGGTGTTCAAATTTCCGTAAGGAACGAAGTAACAGTAGAAGCAATGATACAGGTTATTGTCGCCTTGATTGATAAATTACGTCTAGTTGATACTTTTTTTATTATTTCCCCCACAACTTACGAATTGTACCGTCTTCCTCTCTATCCTATGAAAACATTCATTACAAGCTTTCCCCCTATAATCGCTGCTCTCTTCAGCTTCCATCCCGTGTTTTAATTCATACTG
The DNA here is from genome assembly GCF_023864275.1 of Schistocerca cancellata. NCBI lineage: Eukaryota > Metazoa > Arthropoda > Insecta > Orthoptera > Acrididae > Schistocerca > Schistocerca cancellata. Next base: position 318,505,269 of record NC_064630.1, on the reverse strand, counting down.
CATATACAAAGGCATTCTTTGAATTTATAAGATAAGTCTCGAGCACTGACAGCGATCCCATTTTTAAAGAAGATCCCAGCGGAGGTTAGAGTCCTCCCTCGGACACGGGTGTGTGTGTTTGTCCTTAGGATAATTTAGGTTAAGTAGTGTGTACCTTAGCAGTTAAGTCCCAAAAGATTTCACACATATTTGAACATTTCTTTTAAAAAGAGGAATATTTATAAAGAAATTCACAAGGGAAGTCGATTTAGAAAGACTAACCCAGCAAAACGTAGCTCTCCATTTTACTCTTATGACACGGTCTTGAACTATTTTGGCGCCGTTGACTCTTTGTTGTAGGACTCCATTGATGCGCTCTTGTTTCCGGGGTCAAAATGATGAACGCAGCTTTCATCGCCTGTCACATTGTTGTTCAGGAGCCCATCACCCTCGTGCTCAAAACGCAAAAGAAATTGTTGACAGTCTTTTCTGTTTCAAGTCAAGAGTGAACATTCGAGACAGCCACAGCGCCCACATCTGCAGTGATGGCCTATGCACGCTTATGTGATACGGCACATGTGCCTTAGATCTCTGTGATTGTTATCCGACGATTTTCTCTGATGAGTTTATGAACCCGATTCCGAAGAGTCTCGTCGGTTGCCGTATGCGGTCGTCCATTTCTAGAACTGTCAGACCCGTTGAGGTTAGTGCCAACTTTTTATTTCATTGGAGCACCGTCGCACATAACTGCTCTCGATACAATCATCACCGTAAACAGCTTCCATTCTTCCATGAATCTCAACTACATGCGCATTTTCTGGCGTTGGTAGCTCGATTACAGCAATCTGTTTCTCACGCAGCGCCATAGTTACGTTACACACGCCGCCATGTTAAATGCTACAATTCGGAGCTGTCTAGCGGCAGCGGGCTGCAACTTGCGACAGCGAAGTGGGAATGTCGACCGCCTAATACACATGAAATGTAATGAATGCCTCGACCGATATTGAGAACAGGATAAAAAATTCACAGCCATTACTTTTCAGCTAGTTCTCGAATAACACAGGGTGATTATAATCAAACTTTCGCTACCTGTGTGAGCTCGAAACATTTGCAAGGAGATGTGGAAGAGAAATAACGGGCAAATCAGTGAAGGATAAAAAAAAATGAATTTCTGCAGCACAAGGTAACATTTAGTAACCGCGTACCTTATTTACGTCCCAGGTTAGAAATGTTGCTCACTGTGACGACCGTCAACATCCACGGTAGACTACAACCGCGCTAGAGATCGCTCTACTGCGGCACAAAACATCTCAGCTGAGATGTTGGCTACCTCCATCACTATGCCCATCTTCAACCTGCAACATGTGTTGGTGTTCCGTTGATAAACGCTATCCTTCAGGTAACCGCACGGCCAGAAATCACACGGCTTCAAATCTACTGCTCTTGGTGGCCATGGAGTTTATAACAATTGGCCAATAAAAATGATTGCTAAAACATCTGTTGATAAAAATGCTGCGTCATGATCGCAAACCTTTTTATTGATTACCCGTTTCAGCTCACTGACGAGCCATCTTCAGATCAATCTAAAATGTTGTTCAGTGTGTGACAATCAGTATACATCGCCGTATTCTTACAGTTAAGCCGCCCTGAAAGAATAGCGTCATTGTTGTTGTTTTGGTAAAACAGCTGTACGAGTAAGGCACTGCTCGACTTGTCCAGACACAAGTTAACTGTCTGCACATTGTGCTTGTGTTTCGGCCCTACGTCACCATACCAGTACCGTCAGCCAACGGCAAGTCATGACACTAACACTGCTACAACGCACGTACTACAGTGCACTTATCAGTGCGTTTTTTTTTCGATGAATTATATAATTAAGTCCTCCCGAACAGGCCATGAAGGCCCAACGGTACTGACAGGCCTCCGTGAAATCCTCAGCTCATAGGCGTCATTGGATGCGGATATGGAGGGGCATACGGTCAAAACACACCGCTCTCCCGACTGTATGTCAGTTCCCGAGAACGGAGCCACTACTTCTCAAACAAGTAGCTCCTCAGTTTGCCTCACAAGGGCTGAGTGCAACCCGCTTGCCAACAGCGCTCGGCAGACCGGATGGTCACCCATCCAAGTGCTAGCGCTACCCGACAGCGCTTAACTTGGGTGATCTGACGGGAACTGGTGTTACCACTACTGCAAGGCCGTTGACGAATTATACAGAGGGGTCCAAAAAAATGTATCCACTGTTTAAAAGTCCATAACTTTCAAACTAATTGGAATTCTCTCATTTTTGGTGAAAATCTAGCTTAAAGTCCAACTTAAAGATATCACTGTAGTTGTTCGAAATGGTCGCCATTAACATCCACACACAAACGATGCCGCCGAACTGCAGCACGAAGTACTGACTGCAACGTGTTCAGTTGGATATTTGGACATGCATGTACGATGAATTCTCAAAATGCATCCAATGTGCGTGGCTTCTGTCGATAAACGACGTCCTTTAGTGTTCCCCACAGGTAAAAGTCCGGAGGAGTTAGGTCTGGGCAACGTGGTGGATACTCCACAGCACCTCTACGGCCTATCCATCGTCCTGGTAGATTTTCGTCGAGATATGCCCTAACACGATTTTGGTAGTGGGATGGGGTACCATCTTGTTGAAAGTAAACACTTCCGTCACCATACAAGCCTCGGATGGCAGATAAAATGGATGTCTGAAGCTTCTGAAGGTACACCTCACCGGTAACTGTGCCGTCAAAGAAGAATGGCCCAATCAAGCCTCGGTAAGACAACCGACACCACACATTTACTCGTGGCAAATTCACGGCTTTGTCTACATGGACGTTCGGATTTTCGGCGGCCCAGTAAATGCAGTTGCGGTGATTTACTGTACCATTGAGTTTGAACAGTGCCTCATCAGACCACACAATCATCTCTGCAAACTCTTCATCGTTGCGTACCATGTTGGTAAACCACTCGCAATACTCGATTCTACGATCTGGGTCGTCCTCGTTCATTGCGTGTAACAATCGTGGGATGTAGCACTTCCACTTTGGTGTCTTCTTCAAAATTCGCCAAATACTTGAGCGATTCACTCGAGTTTCACGGGCACACTGTTTCACAGACTTCTGTGGTGAGCGAGTGAACTGTTGTAACACACGACTGGAGATAGCTGAACATGTTACTGTTACAGGTCGTCCAGACCGTTGTTTGTGTACATCTTTAACACAGCCTTCGGCTTCAAATTTGTCTCGAGTGCGACGAATCGTTAAACGTGTAGGTGGCTCTGTTTGATACTCATTTCGCCATTGCCGTTGAACCTCATTAATGTTTTCGTACTTAAAATACCATTTCAAAACTGACTTCCTTTCATCGAATGTAAGCCTTGCGCCAGCCATGTTTACTCGAGTAACTAGGTGCAACTAAGAACAAAACACTATCTGGTGACTGTCATCTGACAAGACCAAACAACGCAATACAACGCTTGTATGGCGGTTGCCGGAACTACAAACTATTACACTACCAAAGATGAGACAACTCCGTCAATTAGTTTGCCAGTTATGGACTTTTAAATAGTGGATACATTTTTTTTGGATCCCTCCGTATAATTAATATTAATTAAAATGTCGTTTTGAAAGTGCGAGTTTTTCACAAATTCTTCCGTAATTAACAGTATGAGTGGAGTGATTTTTGTGATTTTTCAACCTCATTCATGTTCCTTGCTCCCCCTTCCCCCTCTTCCAACCCCTCTCTTTCTCTCTTGCTCTCTCTCTCTCTCTCTCTCTCTCTCTCTCTCTCTCTTTCTCTCTCATTTGTCCATTTCTCTTGCACACACGAATTTCAATACGGTGCGACTTCGGTCTTCTATTATTCCTACTGTGTGCCGTCTACACCACCGGCCATTATCAGTGAGATAAGCCAAACACTGCACAGAGAGTGCAGAGCCTGGAAGTCAATGGCTGTGGTTGCGCACCGTGTGGTGGGCGCGCCCGGTGGCAGGTGGCGGGGGCGCTGCCTTCACACCCCCGCACCTCGTTATGAATGGCGGCCGGCTGGCGGTGACAAGTACACGGCCACCGCTGCAACCGCCCCCTCTTGCCGTCCCCTTTCTTTCGCTGTCTCCCACACCGTTACAATGCTGCACACTACAGGTATACGTGGCAAAAAGGAGACGTCACCAATTTTGCTTTTCTGCATCAGTGCATATTGTCATTTTTCTTTTTAATGCTACCACATGAGTGGGTCTGAAATTTCTAGTTCCTTCTGACCCTGCAACCATCTACGTACTATCTCACACCAGTACCTTCATCATTCAGTTCTTTACTAGCATCATTGTAGGTCTACTCGTACACTTACCGCACTGCATCAGTGCGGGGGGTAGTCACATGCAACGTAATTAAATTTTTGTTTGTCCGTAGCTACGTGGCTGTAGTCCTGAAACAAAACCGAATGCCCATAGCGCAGCACCGTAGCACACCGCTAGAGTCAAAGCAAAATTTCGCAGCTCGTGTACACTCTGTCAATGAGATACAGTATTGCGGGGGTCCCCTGTTGGCATACTGTGACACTGTGGCAGGGGCATTTCAGTGTGTTCCAAGACTGCAGACATTTACCTACAAATGAAACACAAAAAGCAACTAATTTTGTTGTTTCGAGATGAAAATTAAAAATATGTGACTATCGCTGTAATATGCTCTATTGCTTCCCTTTATTTACGTTCTCCTGTCGGCGGTTTGTCCTTAAGATGCTAGCAAACAGAAACCTATGGTGAAATATGTTGAAATATTCCACTCAGCTGTCTTTTTGGGGTTAATATTTACATCACATTCTCAATCTCGGAGTTATATAAGTCGATCTCAGATGTTCATAAAGTCGTCCAAACCAATGTGCTACGGAGTAGACCAGACGATTGATACAGCGTGCACACAGAGACAGTTGTAAAATATAAAGACGTACCATTAAAAGTATGAACCCTGTCTTTCATTAAAAGGTACGTACCTACACTTACAATTCTCCTGGACAATGTACCTTCAAGAAGTAAATAAAGTACGAGGGTGCGCTGAAAAAGTAATATTTCCAAATTTTTTATCTGGAAACTCTAAGGCTTTTTAAGTAAAAGAAAAGTTATTAAAATGCCACAACATTATTCTTCATATCTACAAATTTGCAGCCCTCTTCCGCGAGAGGGCTCCGAATTGTGGCGTGTAACATGGCGTTGTGTCGGTGCAGGAGAAAAAAAAAGTGCTGTAATCGAGTACCGAATTCAAAGAGTTTCTTCCACTCTGTTGAACCCTCTCCTTCAGCATGACAATGCCAAACCACAAAAGAGCATTGCGACATCTGGAACAATCCGACACCTTGGTTTCACTGTCATCCGTCTTCCTCTATACACTCCCGACTTGGCCCCATCCGATTTTCATCTGTTCCGAAAACTTCGAGGACTTCTATTTCATAGTAATAAAGATGTGCAAGTAAAGGTGAGATTGTGGCTCCACCAGCAAACTCAGACGTTCTACAGTGGCGGTATCAAGAAAAGTATATGTCGTTGGGAGAAATGTGTTCGTCTCGAGTTTGATTTTGTTGAGAAATAAATATGTAGCCCTGAAGCATAAATCTGTAGAACGTTAATGTTCTTTTTAAAAAGTTTCAAGAGTTTTCACATAAAAAATCGTACAGCACGTCCTCGTAACTGTTACAAGGAACGTACCCGGTGAACAAAAATAATATTGCCACGTGCTTAATAGTGAGTTTGTTCGTCGTTGACAAACAAGCTAGCAGCGATTCCCTGTGGCATGGATTCGACCAGGGTTCGGTTGTTTGGGGGAAGAGACCAAACAGCGAGGTCATCGGTCTCATCGGATTCGGGAATGACGGGGAAGGAAGTCGGCCGTGCCCTTTCAAAGGAACCATCCCGGCATTTGCCTGGAGCGATTTAGGGAAATCACTGAAAACCTAAATCAGGATGGCCGGACGCGGGATTGAACTGTCGTCCTCCCGAATACGAGTCCAGTGTGCTGGCCACTGCGCCACCTTGCTTTGTCATTCGACCAGGTTCTTGGTAGGTCTCCAGATGTGTCTACTCAGAGGCATTTCAGTTCCTGTAAATTAGGGATCTATGGTTTACGAGTGCACTTCTGTCGCCCAATAGTGTCCCATCGGTTTCAGATCAGGTATATTTGGCGACTCGTTGTTCACTAGCGTGTTCTTCAGATATCTGTAACACGATTCAGTATTTGTTATATAGACAATTATACTGCTGCAAGATGCCATAGTCAGGAATGACAACAAGCATGAAGGTACGTATAGGGTCCGTAACAATGGCCGTGTAGCACTCAGTTGTCAAAGTTCCCTCGATTACTACCGCAGGTCACGTGGAAGCCCAAGTGTATAACCCGCGCAGCATAATGCTGCCCTCAGTGGCCTGCATGTGCGCGCAGCACATGTTTCGAGGAGCCGTTCGTCTACGTGATGGTTGCCTGGACAAAACCAACGACCTGGTGTGGCAAGGATCATGATTCGTCCGACAAGGAGACACATTCCCATTGATACAAGGCCCAATCTCGATTATCTCGTGCCCACTGCTATCGTGGTTGATGAGGCACTGGATCAATATAGGAATGCGTAGTGGTCGAATACTGCGGCGTCCACTGTTCAACAATGTGCGCTCAATGGCCAGCTCTAGAACGTTGTGCAAGCACCAGCCTTGTACCCTGTCGTGAGATCCCCCACAGGTCGCTACCTATTCTCCAGTCTCCAGCCTCCACACGGTGCGGACGTCTCCACCATCTTGTCGCCTACTCGACAACATTCTATAGAGGATCACGACGGTGACATCCAAAAAGCCGACTAGCTCCGTCGTTTCCGAGATGTTCGTTCTCAAGCGCCAGACCGTAATAGTTTTCCCTTTGAGAAAATCTTTAATGTCAGTAGAAATTCGCATTTTCCACATGTATCATCGCTAAAATTATTCCCGATTCGCCTCTTCTCCGGTTATATGCTTCTGTTACCGCCTCACTTGACTGCAACGCCATCAAGTTCAATTTAAACTAGCGGTGGGCAGTGGCCATAACATTGTCGCTCATCAGTGTATGGAATATACCACTCCGACGTCTTTATTCCTGGTGTTTATATTCACATTATCGATTTCAGAGCCATATAATTTCATCTCACAAGGTAATGGAATATTTTTGCTTTTTATATTTGATGTTCGTAATTTCCGGAACTCAAAAATCAGTGAACAAAAGCTGTAAAGGTTCTCGAGAAAATAGACTTTGAACTTATCCGACCGCCCTTAATATGCTAAAGCAAGGTGTAGCTGTGTGATAGGATGTCCTCCAACCACGTGTGTGGCAGGATTTCGATACCCAGCCTTGCCCAAATTTTAAGCAAATGTACATGTTCCATGAATATTTCCAAGCAGCGTTAATAGACGATGGTTATAATTAAACTTTCACTGCTTTGACCAGAGTAGACGGAAAACTATGTACTGTAAAGGAACACAATTTCATAGGAATCGAGTTCGCTATGACTTGCCGTTAGGCGCCGGTACTGCTACGGCGACGTACGTTTGAAACAAGCATCATTATGCGATACAATTGCAGACAGTCAGCATGGGTCTAGACAAGATGAGCAGGCTTTACTCGTAAAGCTTTAGGGATTGATTTCCACTGGTCCTAGTAAAGTCGTTCAGAAGACACACAGCATACCTTCAATGGGAAAAGCTGCTCCTTATTGTCACCATGTATTTCTCTCAACACGTTTGTGTTCAAAAGACAAAAAGACGTGTATACCGTTTTATGGACTATAGTGGGAGGAGAGTGTATAGTAAACGAAATTGCGGATATTTATCTAACAACAGGCAGGGGAACGGTGGCGAGGAAATCCATATTATTTGCTTTTCGAAATACGAGTACTAGATAATAAAATTTTTCATTTATACTTTACGTGTGCCTCTGGTAGTCTGATGGTTGATTGTATTTATTTGTAAAACCCCGTACTTCAATTTCGACCGTGCGGCTGTTATAAAGTGGATATTATGATCCTGATTAGGAACTTCTTGTGCGTACTGCTCTCTTTGCATCGTAAATATGTTGTTCGTATTCTGCTTGATTTTTGTTTTCATCTGTAATATTGGGAGGAGTATATGATTCTATATTTACCAAGAGCAGGCATATATTTGTTTTTGTGTCATATGGAATAGAAACTGGTTTCGTCACATGGTGTTGTGTGGATTGATGTCTATTTGTTAACGCTTAAGAAACTGTGTGAGTTGCTCGATTTGAATGCATTGTAGCTATATTACTCATATTCTATGTTATTTTTGTTACCATCCGTTATTCGTACTGTCGCATTTAATGGAGACCACCGACGTTTTCATTGACTTCTGCTAAAATGTACTGTTTGTAGTACCTGTTAATAACGTATGAAAACATTTCAGTAGCTGCTATCGCATTTTTAGCTTTTGCAAGGAAGAATGCTCTAGTCACCAACTACAAAACATAGGGCCTACTCATCTCCATCTACACTCATACTGTGCAAGACGCTGTGAATTGCATGGCGCTCAGTGGCAAGAAGCAACATCATTCAAGGCGGAATAACATTCTCATTCCATGGCAAGGTATAATAAAGTACGATACCAATACCGTAAAAACTTGCTTACAGAGAGTTCTCCATTAACTGCGATAAGGTACGGAAAACACATGCAAACAAAAATATCGTAGAATACAAGCAATATTCTTACAGCGCATTTACATCAAGCGGTTCACACTCAGATTCGTAAGCGATGACAGATACACATAGTCCGCAGAACACCATACAATAAAAGAAACTTCAGTTTTATGTGAAACAGAAACAAATTTGGGATCATTTACCTCACTGAATATTACGGATACGAGAAGAACAGAAACAGAATACGAGTAACATATTTCCAACGCGATTCAAAGAGTGCAATACACACGAGAAGTCATATTGGAAACTAACTTCTATTAACTACGAAACAAAAACAAATTTTGAAGCCAAAAAGAAGGCGATATGATGGACTGATAAAATTGCAGCGCTCCAAGTGGGTGTGGCAGCGAACCGAGAACGCATTACCAGAAATCGCTATATGAGTTTCACCCCCGTGTAAGTAACCTGTGCCATGCGCTTCACAGTCTTTTGCAGAGTATGTATACAGGGTGTTACAAAAAGGTACGGCCAAACTTTCAGCTAACATTCCTCACACACAAATAAAGAAAAGATGTTATGTGGACATGCGTCCGGAAAAGCTTAAGTCCCATGTTAGAGCTCATTTTAGTTTCTTCCACCTATGCTCAATGGAGCACGTTATCATGATTTCATACGGAATACTCCACCTGTGCTGCTAGAACATGTGGCTTTACAAGTACGACACAACATGTGGTTCATGCACGATGGAGCTCCTGCACATTTCAGTCGAAGTGTTCGTACGCTTCTCAACAACAGATTCGGTGACCGATGGTTTGGTAGAGGCGGACCAATTCCATGGCCTCCACGCTCTCCTGACCTCAACCCTCTTGACTTTCATTTATGGGGGCATTTGAAACCTCTTGTCTACGCAACCCCGGTACCGAAGGTAGAGACTCTTCGTGCTGGTATTGTGGACGGCTGTGATACAATACGCCATTCTCCAGGGCTGCATCAGCGCATCAGGGATTCCATGCGATGGAGGGTGGACGCATGTATCCTCGCTAACGTAGGACACTTTGAACATTCCCTGTAACAAAGTGTTTGAAGTCACGCTGGTACGTTCTGTTGCTGTGTGTTTCCATTCCATGATTAATGTGATTTGAAGAGAAGTAATAAAATGAGCTGTAATATGGAAAGTAGTTTTTGGACACATGTCCACTTAACATATTTTCTTTCTTTGTGTGTGAGGAATGTTTCCTGAAAGTTTGGCCGTACCTTTTTGTAATACCCTGTATAGATGCAGAGTAACGATGTGCCAAAGCACGTGTTCCTCGTTTTATATGCTGTATCTTGACTGTGTTGTAAACAGTTTGTGTTTTTCTTATTATTTCAGTGCGATCAGATGTGGAAAATAAGACGCGCTCTGTGTTTTGAACTCCTGTTATCGCGTTCGTGACGGAACGCATAAAACGTAGTAGGGCCTGTATTCAGAATGAGTCTTCCGTGTTGTTTGCTGGTGCAAAGTTAGGGACAGAGGCGACCGGAAGTTACCTCACTTGAGGACAACAAACAGAAGCGAAAAGTGCCTCGAATTCCGTGGCCGAGCACGGCGGGGTGCGCGCCAACAAATCAGCAAACTGTCCAAGTGGTGGCACGGGCCAGCGGCAGTGCACCGCGGCGCGGCTATGCGGCAGCCGCAGTCAGAGCGCGGGACGACCTGCTAATAAATTGGGCGTGACGCATTGCGACTCACCTCGACCCACATCCCACCACAGCACAGCCCAGCCCAGCCATCGCCTGCCGTGGCGTGACACCCGCCAAGAGCGGTGCAGCGCCTCCCCCACCAGGTCCCCATCCGCAGTTCACACCCGCTCTACAGGGGAAGCATTCTGTTGTCCCACTGCCGAAACACTTTCACATGAACAAAGATGTGACAGAAATCGTGGGTACCTCCTATTAGCCTGCTACGCGTAGTAGAGCATCGTGATGTCGCATGGACTCAACTGGTCGTTGGAAGTCATTGGCAGAAATATATAGCCTTCTGTAATTGCGAAAGTGTTTCTAGCGCTGGGTTTTGTGCACGAACAGACCTTTTGATTATCTCCCATAAAAACACTACTGGCGATTAAAATTGCTACACCACGAAGATGACGTGCTACAGACGCGAAATTTAACCGACAGGAAGAAGATGCTGTGATATGCAAATGATTAGCTTTCCAGCGCATTCACACAAGACTGGCGTCAGTGGCGACACTTACAACGTGCTGACATGAGGAAAGTTTCCAACCGAGTTCTCATACACAAACAGCAGTTGACCGGCGTTGCCTGGTGAAACGTTGTTGTGATGCCTCCTGTAAGGAGGTCCGATCGTAGCCTATCCCGATTGCGGTCTATCGTATCGCAACGTTGCTGCTCGCGTTGGTCGAGATCCAATGACTGTTAGCAGAATATGGAATCGGTGGGTTCAGGAGGATAATACGGAACGCAGTGCTGGATCCCAACGGCCTCGTATCACTAGCAGTCGAGATGACAGGCATCTTATCCGCATGGCTGTAACGGATCGTGCAGCCACGTCTCGGTCCCTGAGTCAACAGATGGGGACGTTTGCAAGACAACACCCATCTGCACGAACAGTTCGACGACGTTTGCAGCAGCATGGTCTATCAGCTCGGAGACCATGGCTGCAGTTACCCTTGACGCTGCATCACAGACAGGAGCGCCTGCGATGGTGTACTCAACGACGAACCTGGGTGCACGAATGGCAAAACGTCATTTTTTCGGATGAATCCAGGTTCTGTTTACACCATCATGATGGTCGCATCGTGGTGAACGCACATTGGAAGCGTGTATTCGTCATCGCCATACTGGTGAGTCACCCGGCGTGATGGTATGGGGTGTCTTTGGTTACACGTCTCGGTCACCTCTTGTTCGCATTGACGGCACTCTGAACAGTGGAGGTTACATTTGAGATGTGTTACGACCCGTGGCTCTACCCTTCATTCGATCCCTGCGAAACCCTACATTTCAGGAGGATAATGCACGACCGCGTGTTGCAGGTCTTGTAAGGGCCTTTCTGGATACAGACAATGTTCGACTGCTGCCCTGGCCAGCACATTCTCTAGATCTCTCACCAATTGAAAACGTCTGGTCAATGGTCGCCGAGCAACTGGCTCGTCACAATACGCCAGTCACTATTCTTGATAAACTGTGGTATCGTGTTGAAGCTGCATGGGCAGCTGTACCTGTACCCGCCATCCAAGCTCTGTTTGACTCAATGCCCAGGCGTATCAAGGCCGTTATTACGGCCAGAAGTGGTTGTTCTGAGTACTGATTTCTCAGTGTCAATGCACCCAAATTGTGTGAAAATGTAATCACATGTCAGTTCTAGTATAATATATTTGTCCAATGAATACCCGTTTATCATCTGCATTTCTTCTTGGTGTAGCAATTTTAATGGCCAGTAGTGTATATTATAGTACCCATGTCGGAAAATCTAGAAGCCAAATCATACAGCTGCACTGTCAAAAATATTCTTCAAAGCAGTCAGGAACAATTGTGCTCGGTGATGTGGCGCATTGTCATCCATAAAAATTCTATCCTTCCTTGGGAACACGAAGTCCATGAATGACTGCAAATGGTCTCCAAAGTAGCCTGTCGTAACAATTTTCAGTCAATAATCGCTTCAGTTGCACGTTTACCAGTCCATTCCATGTAAACACAGACCACACCATTACGGAGCCACCACCAGCTTGCACTGTGCCTTGATGACAACTTGGGTCCATGGCTTCATGGGGTCTACGCCACACTCGAAGCCTGCCATCAGCTCCTACCAACTGAAATCGGGGCTCATTTGACCAGGCCAAGATTTTCCAGTCGTCTCGGGTCCAACTGATATGGTCACAAGCCCAGGAGAAGCGGTGCAGGCCATGTCATGCTGTTAGCAAAGCACTCGCGTCGGTCGACTGCTGCTGTAGCCCACTAGCGACAAATTCCTCCGCACTGCCCTAATGAATACGTTCGAAGTACGTCCCATATTCATTTCTGTGGTTATTTCACGCAATTCTACTTGTCTGTTAGCACTGACAACTGTACACAAAGCTAGTGCTGTTAGTCAATAAGTGAAGGTCGTCGGCCCGTGCATTGTCAGTGGTGGGTGGTAATGCCTGAAATTTGGTATTCTCAGCACATCCATGACACTATCTCGGAATACTGAATTCCCTAACGATTTCAGGAACGGTAAGTCCCATGCATGCCCGATCTCTAGTGAGCTAAAGGGAAGGGACCTTATTGAGACGTCACACAACTTTAAAAGAAACGATAATTCCGCACAGTTGGAAACGTTCCATTGAATGCTAATTAATAGGGATGGCTGAATAAAGTTTAAAATTAGTATATGGATACCACACCACACATGGACATATAAACTAGAGGAGGGATCGTCTATAACAGAAACAGGTGGTCACTGTAGCAACCAGGTTTATTACCATGAAATATCAATACGTGAATTACTGATTGAGGTAAGCAAATGAACGTTTAAGAAATGGACAAGGGATTATAACTGTGAAATATAACCTTGGCACAGTTGGGTGAGCACAATGAAAGCTCAATTATGAGAATAATTCGCGGGTATGACAAGTGACTTGAAGAATAGTTAGTGCATTAAAGAAAGACTCTGGAAAAATAGGTATGAACTTCAGTAAGGTGGCCAAAGTGCATGGGAGTTACGTAACACTCGTGCCTACCAAATTGGTGATTGCAGCGTTGACTCATTCTTACCATACTCATCCAGAAAGAAAGTGGCAGTCAGCGTCTGAAGATTCAGAGTCAAGCTTCATCTCGCACTGACTACTGAAGACGAGACCTCCTTCTCTACAACCGAAAGACCTGTCTCATCGATCTCCCAACAGCAAGTCTCCACTCATAGGTCCCCCATCAGCAAGTGTCGTGAGTCTTAACACTCTGAAACTGGACTATTTCTGGCAGAACAGGAGTCTTGCTGGCCATTATTAGCAGATACTGTAAGTTAAATTCAGTAATAATTTTCTAAACAGGTTAAACAACTCCTATTCCCACAGATGTTGGAAGCAATAATACTGTGGCTTTAGGGGACGGAAAGAGGAAGATTGGGTTTCACGTAGACACCGAGGTCATTAGAGACGGAGTACAAGCTCGGATTGTGTCAAAGATGGGGAAGGAAATCGGCCGTGTCCTTTCAAAGGAACCATCCTGGCATTTTCCTAGAGCGATTTAGGGAAATCACGGAAAGCCTAAATCTGGATGGTCAGAGGCGGGTTTGAACCGTCGTCCTCCCGAATACGAGTCCAATGTGCTAACCACTGCACCACCTTGCTCGAAGAAAGGGGGGGGGGAGGAGGGGGCTGGCAGGAAAGATATCCCACTCCATGGTGCTGTCCTGAAGCTGACAAGCAGTAAGACCCACGCGAGAAAGAGAAAGTGTGAACTCTGCAGAAATAAATTGTGTGAACCAATGTAGAAGCCATTTACAAGGATTTGAAATGAACGTTCTTCTGTGGTGTGACTGCTAAGGCAAACAGCGTTTCTCAGCCTCCAGTGTCCTGAAGGGAAGGGGCTCTGAGCACTATGGGACTCAGCATCTGAGGTCATCAGTCCCCTAGAACCTAGAACTACTTAAACCTGACTAACCTAAGGACACCACACACATCCGTGCCCGAGGCAAGACTCGAACCTGCGACCGTAGCGGTCGCGCGGTTCCAAACTGAAGCGCCTAGAACCGCTCGGCCACAATTGCCGGCGAAGGGAAGGGGTGCACATGGCTTAGATTCTTAGACTTTTATCTTTTCTCAAAGCATTCTTCTCGTGTCTTGAAAACTACTAGTTTTTTTAATCCTATTTTAGCCCCAGCCAATAGAAACATAACAAAGCTCCCACCATAATAAAAGAAGCTAGACAGTCACTGGTAGGGAGGAATACTGTCTTCATTTGTGATGCAGCATAAGAGATCAGCTGATCAGCTCTAGTGACCAAGGGAGTTATCGTAAAATATCTTGAAGTATGTTGCATAACAGTTTTGGGGAAAAGTGCCCTTTAACAACTATTCCATCCTCAAGTGCTGCATGGGCAAAATAACTGTCAGTAAACCTCTGTATGAGTTCAGATTTCTTGTTGCAGTGTCCAAATCTTTTCAGAATGTACTGTCTCATGATTTTAACAGTAACATCTCTTTGATGCATAACACCTCTGTCGTAGCTTCTGCCACTGGAGTTTGTCGAACCTCTACGTAAAGCTATTGCACCGACTAAATGGAACACTTGTGAAACATAACGTGATGCATTAGATCATCTCTCTCTCTCTCTCTCTCTCTCTCTCTCTCTCTCTCTCTCTCTCTCTCTCTCCCTCCCTCCCTCTCTCTCTGTCTCTTCTGTATTCCTATCTAAAAGTCCAAGATTGATGACCATTACTCAAGAATGGGTCAACCAAGTGTTTTGTAAGCCACTTCTGTTGGGACTGAACCACATCTCCGTGAAATGCTTCCAGTGAATCTCCGCCTGGCCTCTGTCCCCCCACAGTTTCTTTTACATGATAATTCAATTTTATGTCTCTCCAGTTGGGGTAATTTCTCATGGGTATTTCAAAGTTGGTACTGCTTCCAGTAATTTGTAGCCAATGCTGTCACCGAGTAGCAGTGTTTATGAGCAATACGGTATATGCTTTTATTTATTTAAGCTTTGGATCAAGTGACAATTCTCGTTCTAATCATCGATCCTTCACAGTTCTTCCGTGCAGTTCGTTACAGATTTCTGGTGTGCTTGCATTTCCACCGTTCGCGAAGATCCTCGTGGAGCTTGTGACACTATCCACAAGTTCATTTATACAGGGTGAACATGAATGAAACCGACAAATTGCAGGGATGGGTTCGTGACTGGAAATGGAGGAAATAAGGTGCTTGAACATGTATCCGGAAATGCTTCGTTGCCACGGTACATGGCGCTGACGAATAACAGTTTCTCTGAACATCTGCTGTGTGTTCCTTGTGTGTTGCAAACTGTGTGATTGACGCAGCGTACTATAAGCAGTAGCACGGTCCGGTATTCATGTCGGGAACAAGCCGAGAAGATGTTTCTGTATGGACAAGAAGATGGAAACGGTCGACAGGCAGCACGGCTATACCAAAACGAGTTCCCTCACAGGCATCAACCACACCACAGAACATTTCAACCTCTTTTTTGGCGTTTGTGTAATCATTGGTCCTTTGAAACAGACGAACGTGCAGGATGGTAGCGGACTGTGCGTACACCAGATTCAGAGGACCGGGCTCTGCAGGATATTGAGACGAACCCTAGTACAAGCTCCAGGCAAGTGGCCGGCCAACATGGTGTAAGGCAAAGTTTGGTTATGTGTATCCTGCCTGACAACCGTTACTATTCCTATCACCTGCACTCCCGTGAAGGCCACTTTTAACATCTGTTGTGACGTGGATGCCATGTATCGTGTTCTGGGACGATTTGTTGTCGTTGCACGCGCACTGTCCATTTCCGGACACACGTTCATAGGGATTTTGTTCCTCTATTACCTGTCAGGCATCCGCCAGTGTAGTTTGTCGGTTTTATTAACTTTCACCGTATGTACATTGCGTACAGTAACTGTCCTATTGCAATTCCTCGAAGTATTCCTCAAATAGCCTGCGACACTTGTTCCGCATGTACAATATGTTTACACACGACACATCTTCCGAAAGACGGAAACCGAACTATGGAAACCGTTTTTCGCTGTCATGTGTACGTGTTAAGTTCTGAAGTGGATTTGCTTGCCCAGTTCAATATGGCGCGTGGAAAACAGCTGTTACAGTTTATAGTTTAGTCAATACAACCGCTATTTTCTTCAATTAGACGAGGTGCAAACAGCTTCAGGCAAGCATTTCTACTTACCCTTCACTGTACAAAAACCCACCCCGTCCATATTAGCGAAAAATTTTTACAAACGAAACGGACGCCAAGCACGTTTCAAAACCTGTTGCGTTTACACAGGAGAGAAATTAGATTGCCAAATTGGGAAAATGGTAACCGGAAGCGAATTTCCAGAATCAGTTTTGAAGAATTTACATGACCACCCAGAAGCAGTATTGGGAAACCCATCAAGGTTTAAAACACGGAATAAATTGCATAAAAACATCACGAATTACGCAAAGTTCAATGATAACTAAAAAACTCATCGATCTACCAGATACAATATGGTATACTTCACAAAGGCTGTTCTGACAGCCACATCTATTCAATACCTCAGCAAACGTTGAAGTACCAGTCTGAATACATTATTGAATGCGCATGCATTGTTGCCAAACAAAAAATTTGAGCTTATTTATTACTGTATAGTACGGTGGAGACAATAAGACTCATGATTTAGTGCAGAGAACTTCAAAACCAAGCTTCAAAACTTCCTGAACTACATGGTGAGTATATTAATTTGGCACTCCACTGTAAATAATCAAAAGGCTGATGATGCAGAATTCTAAAGTTTTAGAACCACTGCTTTAGACAAAAATCAACAGAGATTATGAGTCTACAATCCCCATCTTTGAGGCGTTCCCCAAATGTAGAGAAATTAAGACTTCGCTGGCATAGAACACTGTAATTAGATTGTGGCTTGTATTCATTCAATACAGCCGGAGGTGAGGTAATGAGTTTGTTTTGTTTCGTCGATGCGACTGTGGCAGTTATTGTGGGAAGACTTCGAAAAACAATAGCGCTTACATATTTGTGTTTTTGGAAGAAACAGAGACCTTGTTATTTATGTATGTAGACAAATATATGACATATTACTTGTCAGGACATTCCATAACATGTTGATATATCCTTCCCACCGGAAGGATATCGAGTATAGGACGTGTTCTGCGCTACTGTCATCCCTGGACACACAATGGTGATACATATGTATGCAAGTAGTCAAGTACCTTGGGCTCCGTTGCCGTTGATGAACAGAAGACAAAATTTCGTAGAATTTTCTAGAACAAATTATATGACATTAATCTGTTGACATGCCTCCGGATAAATTGAATTTTTAAATGAAATTGCCTTCGTAGAGTAAGCATGTTTACTGTCCTGGGAATTTGAGTTTCGTTAGATTTAGGAGTTTGTTTTCTGCCTAGAGACGGCACTTGCAACTACTCGGTGCTGGAGCTCGCTTACTCTCTCTTCGCGTAAGTACAGCGACTCTACTCTCGTCTTGGCTGAAGTCCAAGGCTTGCCCGGCCACTCTAACAATCCCCTTAATTTAGTTGTCCGAACAGAGATGGACAGAGCTTTCAGCCACCACTTCCTAGCCGCTCTGTGCTATCGTTCACTCAATGGACGAAGGAAATGGACCTCGAGGCAGAAATCCTCGAACGATACCGAAAGTCGGTCGAGGACGATGCTGTGACAGCACGACTGAGTAATGGATATTGCGATGATGCGTCTCATGCTTCACAACTTTTTGAGGTTGAAGTTTGAACGTAACTCCAGTTTTTCAGTTGTTCGAAACAACATCACCTTAGTCGGAGCGAAAGAACAAGGAAAATAATCACGAACCATCCTCGAATCCTATCGAGCAAACACTGTTCGACACTCGTGGTCCCAGTACTTGTAGACAACAGTGAAAGCAAACTGACCACCTAATAGCATGTGCAACAAGGTTAGAAACGTATTTCTGCCCCGGTGAAACTGAAAGTCTCTCATATGTTATCAAAAAGAGCAGAATTTTACTGAAGTGCACGAAAGTGCGAAAGCGTTTTCACTGTGTTGTTAAACTGAGTTTATAGGGTTTCATGTCTAAATACAAACTGAAAATCTAAAGTTACGTGATTATTGTGGCTCAATAGGTAGTGTTCATAAATCGGTAAGCACGCGTGCAGCGTTGAAGTAGCACTCTAGTATTTTCTTCAACATTGCGTGAGACAGAGAAATAGAATGTGATGGAAATTAAAAGAAAAATTGTGCGCTGTCGAGTATCGCATAAGAGATACCCACCAATTCATGCTTAAATCTGTAAGCATGAATTATTCCACGCCACCTTTAACAATATTAAAAGTAAGGCAGTCTTTCAAAAGACGTATTACTCTCTTCCGAAACTGGATTCACTAAAGCGTGGTTCAGTGACACAACCACACAAGTTTCCGATTTGAATTCGGGCATTGCAAGAAATTTACGTCGTGAAACTGCGATAGGCAGATAGAGGAAATATGAGTGAATATGATTGTCGATAACCCTGTCACAGATTGGGATACTAAACTCAACTGGCGTCTCGTTGATTCCTAACTGGGTTTCATTCCCCACTCATCGTTAATAATACAAATTCAACACCACGAAATGCAACACCTCGTTATAGGCACAGTCGACGACTATCGTACATCCGACATACCAGAATGCCTATAACAAAGAGAAAGTGTTTTTAAATGATTTTTTGGCTCTTTCAGCTGGCATTTTCCTTATTTGATGTACGATTGTACAATTTCAGCATTAGGCTATTTTCAAGGATCTAAAGCGGAAGTGTTATGCACTATATGTAGTCGTATCACTTACGAACATAACTTAATAGCAGGTCTTATCCCAGTGTCTACTGCGAAGATTGTAACTTACTTTTTAGATGATTCGTTAATGCTCTGTTAAGCTTGGTACGCCTGTACTCCTACAATAGCATAAAGTTGTCATAACACAAACTGGAAGTAGTTTTTCGTAATTTTAGGAGCATGTTACTTTTGTGCAGTTGTTGCAAAGCACTCATATACAAAGTCGATGCTTTGACGTGCATACACTAGAATGATTATAATGCTTTTTCAAAAATTCATCAATTAAGCCACGTAGGTCATTGTGCTGTGTATATTTGATTATCGCTCATTGTTGGTGTAATTACGTGTGACTGCATATAATTTCCATAAAATAAGTAGGAAATACTTCCTCTGTTATAATGGGAACATGCCAGTTTCGAATAATTGTTTAAAGTAGATCACAGTAGTGAAAGGAAAGAGTAATGGAAACTATGCACCTTCCACGACTTGCTTTATGGGTGTGTTAGCTTTCGCATTAGTCATATTTATTAATGAGTATAGTGATAACTATGCGTTCTGTGGTTCCGTAATGCTTCGTCGTACAAGTAAAATTTTCCATTTTGAGGATCTTTTCATTCATTTAAAAATCTGTCCCAATGGTCTTGTAGATGAATGTAAATTTCACTTCCTTCCAGTTTATTTTATGACAGTTGTATGCAGCCATAGGAACAAAGACTTACGTGGCATAATATGTCATTAACTAGCCCTCTTTATATATCTTGACATATGACTTGTTTTATGTTAAATTCATAAATGATACTAAAGGATCCATTGTATATTAATTCCGGTTGAGATACTTCAAAAGTCATCGAAGCTGCGCCCCTAGCGCAGTGAAGATTAAAGAGAATGAAGCTGATCGTAGGATTAGTGGTGATCTTGAGCACGTGGCATCGTGTAAGTATTGGGGTGTAATACTAAGAAGCGAAACGAAATGGAAAGCGGAATTAATTTTAAGGAAGACCAATGGAAGACTTAGATTTGTTGGAAGGATTCTGGAACACTGCGTTGCATCTTTAAAGGAAATCACATACCAGGGCCTAGTGCGACCAATTCTAGGATATAGTTGAAGGTTTTGGAGTTCTTAACCAACAGGCATCACAACAAATAACAAGTGAATTTAGAGAGGCGCTATTGGGATTGTAAGGCATCGGTAAGGTCCAAACGACAGTCTGACAAGTAGTGTGCTCGAACAAATTAAGCAGAACTCCTTGCCAGAAAGACGAGAATGTTGGGTAAACTTAGAGCCTCTGTAGCCGAAAAATACTGTGCTACCATTATGCTGACATCAAGGTACTGTAATTCGCACAGAGCTCGTAAGAATAATGTCAGATAGATTTACACATGATAGAGGCATATAACTAGTAATTTTCCATAGCTCTGTATGCGAATTGCATCTATATTTATACTAATAATAAAACTAAAACCGTCAAGTCTGTCTGAAAAAGCTAATCTACATTACTACTAGAATAATTTTCATGAGGTTTTCACCGGTTACTTAGGGCAATGTACAGGCTTTATTTAATCAAAATCTGATCATGAAAAAAAAATCGTAATTTAACGTTTTAGGATTTAAGTGCACGAGCCTAAAAAGTGACGATGTCTTAAAGGTCCTTCTTTAACTTCTGTTACGAAGCGATGGAGAATGGCTAATAGGAAATAAAATTGGTAATAATGATACCATGTACCCTCCATCATGCGCTATAATGTCGTTTGCGGAGTATTTATGTAGTTGAGGATATACACTCCTGGAAATTGAAATAAGAACACCGTGAATTCATTGTCCCAGGAAGGGGAAACTTTATTGACACATTCCTGGGGTCAGATACATCACATGATCACACTGACAGAACCACAGGAACATAGACACAGGCAACAGAGCATGCACAATGTCGGCACTAGTACAGTGTATATCCACCTTTCGCAGCAATGCAGGCTGCTGTTCTCCCATGGAGACGATCGTAGAGATGCTGGATGTAGTCCTGTGGAACGGCTTGCCATGCCATTTCCACCTGGCGCCTCAGTTGGACCAGCGTTCGTGCTGGACGTGCAGACCGCGTGAGACGACGCTTCATCCAGTCCCAAACATGCTCAATGGGGGACAGATCCGGAGATCTTGCTGGCCAGGGTAGTTGACTTACACCTTCTAGAGCACGTTGGGTGGCACGGGATACATGCGGACGTGCATTGTCCTGTTGGAACAGCAAGTTCCCTTGCCGGTCTAGGAATGGTAGAACGATGGGTTCGATGACGGTTTGGATGTACCGTGCACTATTCAGTGTCCCCTCGACGATCACCAGTGGTGTACGGCCAGTGTAGGAGATCGCTCCCCACACCATGATGCCGGGTGTTGGCCCTGTGTGCCTCGGTCGTATGCAGTCCTGATTGTGGCGCTCACCTGCACGGCGCCAAACACGCATACGACCATCATTGGCACCAAGGCAGAAGCGACTCTCATCGCTGAAGACGACACGTCTCCATTCGTCCCTCCATTCACGACTGTCGCGACACCACTGGAGGCGGGCGTCACGATGTTGGGGCATGAGCGGAAGACGGCCTAACGGTGTGCGGGACCGTAGCCCAGCTTCATGCAGACGGTTGCGAATGGTCCTCGCCGATACCCCAGGAGCAGCAGTGTCCCTAATTTGCTGGGAAGTGGCGGTGCGGTTCCCTACGGCACTGCGTAGGATCCTACGGTCTTGGCGTGCATCCGTGCGTCGCTGCGGTCCGGTCCCAGGTCGACGGGCACGTGCACCTTCCGCCGACCACTGGCGACAACATCGATGTACTGTGGAGACCTCACGCCCCACGTGTTGAGCAATTCGGCGGTACGTCCACCCGGCCTCCCGCATGCCCACTATACGCCCTCGCTCAAAGTCCGTCAACTGCACATACGGTTCACGTCCACGCTGTCGCGGCATGCTACCAGTGTTAAAGACTGCGATGGAGCTCCGTATGCCACGGCAAACTGGCTGACACTGACGGCGGCGGTGCACAAATGCTGCGCAGCTAGCGCCATTCGACGGCCAACACCGCGGTTCCTGGTGTGTCCGCTGTGCCGTGCGTGTGATCATTGCTTGTACAGCCCTCTCGCAGTGTCCGGAGCAAGTATGGTGGGTCTGACACACCGGTGTCAATGTGTTCTTTTTTCCATTTCCAGGAGTGTAGATGTACTGTCCACAACCATTACAACGTCCGAAACTCATAGAACTAAATTAGTGTCGCACTCCACGTAGCTGCAAACGTTGTGGTAGACTATTTAAAGCAAAACTCTGTAAGTGGACTCTGGTATCTGGCTGTCAGTGCCCATTTAGATGTAAGTGAGCAGGAAAGAACTAGATGTCGACCGTACCTCATTAGCACTAATTAGTACTTCATGTCTCAGTACAAGTAAATGCATAAAGAAGAGAAACAGACCTTTGGATATCACCCCAAAACACATTAGACCTTGGAAGGAATCATCCCCAGAACACCCAGAATTTGTTACACAAGGAACAATGGACAATATTTTCAATTCACCACGTGGCAAACACTCAATTTGCTGAGAACTGAGACTTTTCAATGTAGAAGCGAAGTGGAGACGTGGGTTAACGCGGTGTCTCTGGAACATCTTCTACTCTGAAAAAATCTGAACGAAATTGTGAATCTGCAAGACCTGGTTTTACAATTGGAATACGATGTACATAAATGACGTGCATCCACAATAAAAGAACAAATATTTACAAGTCATTTTAAAGAAATTACATGCAGTCATAATTACCGAATAGTAAACGATGATTAAATATAATTGAGAACAAAAGCACATGCAGGTTAATTAACAAACTTAAGTAAAATAATTATTACCTTATTAGTGTTAAATACTTTAACACATGGACCTTAATATAAAAGCCAACGGCCTTGCCGCAGTGGTAACACCGGTTCCCGTCAGATCACCGAAGTTAAGCGCTGTTGGGCTGGGCTAGCACTCGGATGGGTGGCCATCCGGTCTGCCGAATGCTGCTGGTAAGCGAGGTGCACTCAGCCCTTGTGAGGCAAACTGAGGAGCTACTTGATTGAGAAGTCGCCGCTCCGGTCTCGTAAACTGACATAGGCTGGGAGAGCGGTGTGCTGACCACATGCCCTCCGTATCCGCATCCAGTGACGCCTGTGGTCTGAGGATGACACGGCGGCCGGTCGGTTCCGTTGAGCCTTCCAAGGTCTGGTCGGACGGAGTTTAATGTAAGAGCTTTGCAACAAGTAGTCGAAAGTAACGTCCTCTTAAAGTAGCGTAAAATCTTTCTGATTTGTTTTATGGGTATAACATGGAGTCATAGGGGCAACGACATACATGGCATAATTTACTACTAAAAAACCAACCATAAGTAAGTTATAATGCGCCATTATATCTACAGATACGACTTGTTTCTATCTCAAAATCACAAGTGTCGCTAATGTAGCCAATGTATGAAGCTTCCTTTTCAGATACCTGAAAATATCCTATAAGGCCGAAATTGTACAAACGTGCGTGAAATAAAGAGAATGACAGCTGAAAGCATCACGAAGTGATTCAAAAAATACATTGCAGCTGCAGACTCTATCGCATTGTTGATATTATAGTTCCACTAACATTAGACACACCACAACTATATGTACTCACCGTCGCACACTGTTTGTCGCCTGTAGGAATCGTTTCTTTCTGCACTTAAAATAAGCCATGTGTATAACGGTGCAGTATGGATTTAGAGTGAATGGAAGAAAGGCGAAAGTAATGAGGAGTAGCACAAATGAGATTAGCGATAAATTTAACATCAAAATTGGGGTCTAAGGAGTAGACGAAGTTAAGGAATTCTGCTGCACCTAGAAGGACATGGAAAGAACACTATCACACACAAAGAGGACATTCCTGGGTGACAGAAGTCTAGTAGTATCAAACATGGGCCTTCATTTGAAGTAGAAATTTCTGAGAATGTCCACTAAGAGCAAAGGATTGTGTGATAGTGGATGTTGGAGTGTGGAAGAATCAGAAAAGAAGACAGATAAAATTCTGAGATGTGTTACTATAGAAGGATGTTGAACTTAAGATGTACTGGAATGAAGAGGTTCTCCACAGAATCTGGGAAAGGGAACATAAGGAAAGCACTGATAAGAAAACGGGAAAGGATGATATGATGATGATATTTCGGTTTGTGGTTCGCTCAGCGGCGTGATTATCAGCCCCCGTACACATTCCCAATGTTTTCACTGTCCAGTCTCACTTTTTTTTCAGTTTCCGCCCAGTCCCCTGGCGGAGAAAATCCCCACCCGGGCCGGAAATCGACCCCGGGACCAGGTGATCCAGAGGCAGCAACGCTAACCACTAGACCACGAGCTGCGGACGGAGAGGATGAGAGGACGTGTGTTGAGACATTAGAGAATAACTTCCATGGTACTTGAGGGATCTATAGACAGTAGAAACTGCAGGTGGTGTCAGAGATTGGAATACAGTCAACAAATAAATAAGGATGTTTGGTGAAAGTGCAACACCGAGATGAAGAATATGCACAAGAGAGAAGTTGGTGGTAGGCTGCGTTAGATCAACATGTAGCTTTGATTGACATATTTCAGAGGCATGAAAACATCGGCGTATTTGTTTGGTAGCGTTCGTTGAAGATGTTCATGATATAACATTTTCACTTCCTTCAAGAAACATAAAAAACAGTCCTTTCATCCGTATTACCGTCGGCTCGTACACAGAGACTTTCGCAAGAAATCGTTTTGCAGTAGGCTGCGAAACTTTACTTACACGAGCGCCCTCCGTAAAAGAACCAGCTTGTATGGCGACAACCGTTAACCACGTCGCAGAATATTTGGAAGCCGCCTTCTGAATGTACACTGCCGCAGGCGCTAAGACTGCTGTCGCTTGGCACAATTTATGCTTGCGGCTGACTTCGCTGCAGGCGGAATCGCCGTCTCCAACGGCGCAATATTAATGGCGTTTCTTTTGCAGCAACTTGCGCCTGCCTCGACCCAACTAGGTCTGGAGATTTTCGCGTCCTGAATACCGGGTGATTAATTCAGACCGCAATTTAAGCCGGTCTCCGCCGGCTCGAGAGCACTTTGTTTCCCAGAAACGCGCCAGCCAGTTGACAGAAGCTCTCCGGGTTTTATTGGATTCGATGCCTCTGCGGGAAGCCATTTATAAGATCGCCTCTAAATTGTACACCCCTGCCCGTGGCAGTGGAGATCGTGCCCAGTAACGCACAGCGTCCTAGCTGGTCAGTCGCTGGCGAGGCAACAAGATTTGACTTATTCCATCTTTCACTATTGTTGTCTCTTAGAAACTGTATTGTAAACGTTGTACAAACGACAGTGCTCCTATGCACTTAAGTTTTTTTATTGCTCCACCAACGATGGGACAAAGAACTTAAATTACCCTTTTAACTTTCATCATATTAGGAGAATAATGGATAGTTTACAAGGATTCTGACACTACTCAGTATTTCTCTAATAGGTACTTCATGTAGTCACATAGTTGATTTAGTGAAGTATAAAGAGAATTAGAAAACAGTATGCTGCTTGATATTTTATTGTAATATACGAGCTTATTTCGGCTTTATTGCCTTTATCAGTGCATGTCCTGACGTTGTAAGTGGACATACGCCAACTTTGAGTAAACTAATATTGGTGTCTGTCGTTGTTGGTTATAATATTGTTTTCAGCAGTGTTCTAAAGCTGTTCGATAATTTTCCGTTGCACGTCTATTCTAATACGTTTTTTACTATATGACAATTTTAGAAATTCAAGTTTGACAGGTAGTTCTTCATTCAAACATATTTATGTATACAAACACATTTGAGGAAACAACTAACTGTCAATATAACAGCTAGCTGCCAAATTTGACTTTCTACAGCTGTCAGATAGTAAAAAACATCTTATAATATATGTGCAACAGCAAACAACTTTATAATATTGGTGAAAATAATATTATAACAGACAACTAGACAATAAATAACTACAGAACAGATAGCAATATTAGTTTACTCAAAGTTGACATACGTACATTTACAACGTCAGGACATGTACTGATGAAGGCAATCCGAAATAAGCTTATATACTACAACAAAATTTCAAACAGTATACCCTTTTCCAACTCTCAGCAAAATATTCTACTGTAACATAATATATGCTGCAGGTCCCACAACAAAGAAAAATTTAGTGAAGGATTTACTACTGTCAACGGTCCCCGTCATCATACAGTGTGCCCAGAAACAACAAGTGTTTGCTGCTTATATTACATTTTACACTTAATTTACCGCGTCATTTTAGTTTCTGCCCTGGTTCATATTTTATCAAGAATGTCTCGCAATGCAAACAGACCTCTGTTTATATATTTAGAAGATTGTATGCGCTAACTGCACACCAGTATTCCTAATAGCTCCCTATCGCAGAACCGCATAGGACATTAGAGCTGGAAACATCATTACGTTCCTGAAAGAAAGAAAGCTTCTCAGAAAAGGAAAAGCATGGGTTCATGAAAACTCAAGTGAAATACATCTTTTTGTTCGTAGAATCAAGTACACCATACTAGATGGAGAATGTTCGAAAGAAACAGAAGTATATCATTTGTGCCCCAAGGATGAGTAAACAGGGCCGCTGATGCTGTCAGTACATATGAAACATTTTTCAGGTAGGCTAAGCACCACTATCATACTGATCACTTCATGATTCTGCTATTTGCAGGGAATTAGCACCGTTGGGATATTGTAAGGAAATGTAAGTGGCGCCCTTTTTATTTTGGATAAATGGAAGACGAAGAACCAAATAAAAAACAGATAACGGATCTCTTCGGTAGCCATTCCGCGCCGTTTGTTGTGGATTGAGCGTCGGCGTTTTCTTACAGCCTCATACTAAAGCTACGTCGTTACTGTATTCTCACGCTTTACTCTGATGGTAATTGTTGTCAAAATTTCTTTCCAATCCCAAAAAATTGTAACCACCGTATTGCTATTTAACAGCGTCTGCTTGAAATTTTTTGGACTTCTTGGGAGAACGAGTGTGGATTCACAGTAGGGACTGTTTCTTAGTTTTCAGAGTTCCTTTTCGCATCCGTGTCTTTTCGGCAGTCACGGTTCAGAAATTACTCCCCCTCCATATGGTAGAACCAAAGGAATGCCAAAGCCGAACCCATTCTTCTTTGTTCACATCAGTCAGACATTTTGGTACCCACTGTGCACAATCTCTCTGTGACAATGCTAAAGAGAGTAGTCCTTGAAATCTGAAGCATATCTTCAGAAAGTTTGGAAATTGTAAACCGTCGTCTTGCGCGCACACTTTCGTCAGCCTGTTGCAACAAGCGCTTTAGGCACATCTGTCTTCCTCGACCAGTCTCCTCGTGTACATTTCTGCGACCTGCCTTGAATTTTCTGCACCCATCCTTCACAACACTATTACTCATAACTCACCTCCAAATTCACGGCACATACGACGAAAAATTTCGGAAGCATTGACTTGCTCTGCTTGCAGGAAGCGAATAGCAACGTATGTCCCAACTGGTGGGAGACGCAGTAACACCCTCCATTTCAGTCGTTTTCTGCTCACACACTGTCAAACGCAATCGAAAGCTAACAGACGGAAAGTGACCTTCAAAGTTTGCGTCACAAATCATGTAAGCACGGTGAAGCTACAAGCATTTGTTTGTTTTCAGCAGAAAAATGAGGGGAACAGTCCTCACAGTAAGCTACTGGAGTCCGTCACTTCGCCAGAAAACGAAAAGATATGAAATGAAACAAACACGTAATATCAGTAGTAGAGAGAGTGAATGAAAAGCTTAATTTTTTTATACGGTTCTGGTGAAATGCTGTGAGCTTGTAAAAAAAACCATTTACACCTGTGGTGTCAGTCGAGAGCTTCTTGCAGACTTGAACGTCAATCTGGTGATGTGACCTACTGTGCAGCGATTCATGAACAGCGTTCTAGGGGGTGTTTTCCAACAAGAGAGCACTCGCCCACAGACCACTGTCGAAACACAACATGCTCTACAGAGTGTCGACCATTTGCCGTGGCCTGCTCGATCACCAGTTCTGTCACCAATCGAAAACATATGGGACGTCATCAGACGACAACTCCAGCGTCATACACAAACAGCATTAATTCTCCCTGTATTAATCGACCAAGTGCAACGGGCATGGAACTCCAGCAGCCAAACTGACGTCCCGGACCTGCACAACATTAGGTATGCACATTCACATGCTTGCATTCAACATCCTGGCGGTTATTCGTGTACCAGTATTTCACATTTTCAATAGCTTGTATCGCGCTTACATTAACCTGTGTTCTTGCAATGTTAATTACTTAAATATGTTACCTACACAAATGTATCCCTGAAATTCCATTACTCTACAATAATTATTTTTTTCCATCAGTATAGAAAATGTAATGACTGAACTCCCATGCAAAGGATATAACAGATTTTTGTATGGTTCAGGTGTTCATGTTTACATAGTGAATAAGACTACACAAAAGTACCATTTTTAACAGAATTACATTGCCTACACTGCGGCTGTTAGACGTCAATTTTAAGTAGTCCGGCCAGCCGGTGTGGCAGAGCGGTTCTAGGCGCTACAGTCTGGAACCGCGCGACCGCTACGGTCACAGGTTCGAATCCTGCCTCGGGCATGGATGTGTGTGATGTCCTTAGGTTTAAGTAGTTCTAAGTTCTAGGGGACTGATGACCTCAGATGTTAAGTCCCATAGTGCTCAGAGCCATTTGAACTATTTTTTAAGTAGTCCCTACTAACAAGAAACGAAGTTCAGGAGTATGAAATAATATGATCGCTTTAAATTATCAGGTAATGGGAAACAGTCAAGTTACTAAATGAATTGCGCAACTGGACGTATCACTTCACTTTCCTAAATTTCCAATGCTAGGGAAGGTACTAAACTGAATACGTAAATCATGAACAAAGCAACTAAAAGAAATCTTTGTTCGACGACAAAGCAAATGGAGTTTTCATGAGTCTTATATCTTGGTGTTAATTTGTTTTCAGCGGAACAAGACTTCCGGATATTTTCAGTAGCCTTACCGATTACTTAACTCAGTGCGCACTTATCGACTCAAGACCAAAGACAATGTAACAACTAGTGATCTTCGGGAAACAGTTTATGTTTACCGCTGAATTGGAGTTGGTATATTTTCATTAGGTGTCATATCACTTTGTGAATTGTTTTGAATCAATACACAACATCCGTGGCCGGCCGAGTGGCCGTGCGGCTCTAGGCGCTACAGTCTGGAACCAAGCGACCGTTATGGTCGCAGGTTACGAATCCTGCCTCGGACATGGATGTGTGTGATGTTCTTAAGTTAGTTAGGTTTAATTAGTTCTAAGTTCTAGGCGACTGATGACCTTAGAAGTCAAGTCGCATAGTGCTCAGAGCCATTTTGAACCAACAACCGTGGCGACAAAAAGTACCAGTTTTATCAAATGCTGATGTAAGCCCAAAGTACTGGCTCGTGAACCAATGGATATAATTGTCTACGTTTCAAGAGAACTACAGTACGTCCACATCACCCAGCTGACACTCCCTCTGTTGTGACCTCTCACTTCCAGCCAACACAAAATCCTGTTCGAGACACGTGTTGCGAATGTAGATACTTTAGTTTAATAAAATCATATTTTTCTCAATATACTCTTTGAATACCTCGAGCTACGCCCAATACACATGCCATTCACAGAAAACAAGTTGCTTTTTCGTTAACTCCCTATCAATAGTCTATTTAGAATGTAGGACAGGTTCACCTGATCCTAAAGAGGTAGCTGGCACGGCTGCAAACACAATTAGTTATACTGTGTCAACCAATGAACTTTCCTCTTCGTCCAACTACCGTAGTGTAATTTCATTACCAGTAGAGGTCTGCCTATTCCTACTGTTTCCTATCCTGTAGATGTGCACCTGAAGCTATAACCTGAAATTACAAACCGGTCGTGGTCCTGTAAAGTTTCGTATACAACTGAAAGCAGTTTATTTCAGAAACATGGAAATATTACTGCTAAGCCAGGCCAATCCACGTAACTTCTTTCACCGACTGATCACCGTGAATCAGCCTTCTGCTTCTCAGTATGGCTTCGAGAGAAAAGAGCGAAGCAAGCAGTGGAAAGGACGAAAACGTAACCATCTTCGGGCAAGGTGATGCTGAGCGACTACCGTGGTGTGGTGCTAACAGATTATGCCTGTAAGGAAGATGGAGGAGGGAGGTGGAGATTAGAGTTTAACGTCTTGTCGACAGCAACACAAGCTCGAATTACGGAAGGACAAGGAAATAAATCCGACGTGCCCTTTTTCATAGAAACCATTCCGTAATTTGCCTGAAGCGATTTAGGGAAAGGACCGTAAACCTGGTCGCAATCAGGTTTGAACCGTCGACCTCCCAAATGCGAGTCCAGTGCGTTAACCTTGCTCGGCGTACGGCACATATCAGAGGAGGGCACAAGCGAAATATCCTGACGAGGTTACAGAATACTGTTAAGCCGAGGTGTCAAGGGAAGCTGTCGCCCTCGACATCGCCCCATCCAAATCTGCAGGACGCAGTCACGCAAGTTGCTTGCATTGACAACCAGAGTTTGTCTCCTGACACGGCAACCAGAGACATTCTCCTTGGATGGAAAAAAACCACTGCGTGGCAGGCGTTTACAGAAAGACGACGAGGTGATTTTCGAGGTGAAATGTTTTGTCAACAACCAAAAACAAAGAATTGTTCACCCAAGATCTCCCCCCAACTCATTCACTGATGTGTAGACGTATTGAAACCTTCCCGTCTCCTCTATATCTCTTTTGTTACGCAACCTTCCCTTTTACAATAACCTATGAAACCTTCCCTTAGGATTTCTACCTCTTGCTTAATAATAACAAATGAAATCTTCCCTTTGAAATTAATTCTCTTTCTCAATCTTTGCATACAAATTTAAATGCTGCTTATCAAAAGTTACTTTCTGATTATTTCGACGAAACATAGAATGTGTCGTCGTCGTGGCCCTCAGTCGTTACCTGCAATAACCCAAAACTGTTCCTTACCTTTTTTACTGTTACTGGATCGCCATCTGACTGCTACATCGAACTGCGACATGAATATACTTACTCTGTTTTACTATACTCTTTTAACTGCTGGTGGGCTGTCATAATAAGTGGCTGTATTTATTACCAAAGCTAACGTTATTCTTTAATATCAAAGCTGACGTTATTCTTTAATTAATTTGACTTGAGTTACGTAATTCATAGTTAAACTTTATCTTGACAACAATAAAATTTTGCGAAGTTTTACGTTGATGGTTTCTGAGACGGATTATAATCAGTAATGCAATACTGATAGCAAAAATTAATTATACTCTGAATGAAATGATTTTACCGCAAATGGGACTTACTTTTTACTATAATCTTACAACCAGCAATGCGCAAACATACCTCCAGTAGCCTTGAGTTTCTCAAAAAATTAATTCAATATTATTAGTTCCTCTTATGATAATGGTTAGCTGATGTCTCTGTACATCCGTTTACAATCTCTTGTAAATGATAGCTGGTGGCTGGCAGGCACACCGCTCCTCTCAACCTCCCGCTTCAGACCTGCTACCGACTCGCTTCACATCTCGCTCACTACTGGTTTCTTACGAACGCTCAAGTGCGGTCTCTCCCGCCAACAATGCTTTCTGGTGCAGACAATCCCTGCTACCATTACAAAATGTATAAATGCGCAGTCTTTCCCGCTCTTTTCTTAAAATGTATCCATACGCTTTCTCTCCCGCCCTTTTTAAAATTATATCAATGTGCGGTCCCTCATGCCAACAATACTTTGGCGCAGACATTCCCTGCTACCACGATTATTTCCAACATGGCAAATATTAATATTCCTACTTAATCCTACTAATAAAATATAAACGTCTTTCATAAATTGTGGTTTGACAATAGACAACCGAAATATCCGCGTCTTACAGTACGCAGGCTGAAGCAAGGAATGAAAATTTGTATCAAGATTGGTATTCGAATCCGGTACAAATATGCATTCGTCACTTCAGTCTTCATGTAAACATAATGTATGTATGAGACTTGAAAGGGTCTCTGGAAACATAGTTTCATTTAATTCATCCATTGTTGGGAAAAATGTGCCGCATTGCATTATGTATGTGTAGAGAAGGTTAACATCATCACAAAGTTGAAATGCTGGCAGCTCGATTTTTATGAGGTGCTAGTTAAAGCTATACGATACCGCTGCGAACCTCACCCAGCGGGATCCGGCGGCGCCTGCAGCGGCCGAAGCCGCGCGGCGGCCTGCGGCATGAATGGCCGCTCGGGCCTCTGCTATTCGCGGCCTCAGCGCTCAGCGCTCGCCCTTTGGCCGGTCTGCACAAGGACGCGCCGCCGGAAGGTGCAGCCGAGGAGGGCCATATCGACCTCCCGGCACCCCCACCCCCACCCCCTCCCACACCCGCGCCATTTCATCACACAGATACGGCGGCCCGCCCGCCCTTCCTTCCGAGAACCGGTTTGGCACAGCCGCTCGCTGCACCGACAACCGCACGCACGTAAACAAGCCCAGCGGCACAACATTCGCACGCTCTACAAGCGAATGCAGGGTAGGGTGGGGGGAGGGAGGGGATGGCTGCGCCCCACCCCACAACTACTGTTTCTAAAAAAAAAAACTGGACGAGATTCTTTGTAACATAGCTTTCAGACTTAACATTCTCGAAGATTTTCTCACTATTGTCGTTGGTGTTATAATACTGGAGACAGCACGATGATACATTTTTTCTATGAGCTCAGCCCCCACTCGCTCCCTACCTCCCTCCCCCCGCCCATCAGTCGTCACCGAACGGGGTCACGATATGTGCCCTTACCGCTTGGATTTCACCCGGAACAAGTCCCGCCCATCCATCCCCCTCCATGCTTATCCATAGTGTAAGGTCCTCCCCTAAACAGCCGCCAGTTCCGCAAACTGGATGCTACATCAGAGTTGTTATCGTCACAGTCCAACACATCTTACACTGTGATGAAATTCAGTAATGATAATAAATTTAAGTTTTTCTGGATAGTAATATAATATGAATCTGCATTATTAAAGAAATAAAAATATTTATAGATAATTGAAAATAGAAAACAAAAAATAATGTGATGGTATTTAAGGGCAATAAGAACAGATTTTCATTAACTAATTCACTAATTATAATACGTTTATTTGAGGGAAACTGCAGAGCAAACATACAGTTCGAAAACAATGCTGTTGAACCTGTCATGTCGGTAGCAAAGCCACTGATGCATTCGAATAACTCTGTTGTCTAAAATCAACGTTATATAGAAGTAAGTCAAAGTCGTTTTGTTTATGTAGGCCCTCATAGTAGCTCACAAAAATTAAAGAATATAAGAATGCCATAAAGTATAAATGCCTAATGAAAGCAGTAAGATATTTGCTTATATGACATATTTCGTTAGTATTTGCAAGGGTAGTGGGTGAATTTTAACTTGTAAATTCTTCCAATGCCATACCTGCACATTATAAACGAGGCTATAAAGAATTGTGGCTGTTTCTGTGTGATTAGTGTCCTATATGCTGTCGTTATTCTTTGTCCTGTCTCTTTTTAACGAAAAGATTTATTAATTTCGTAAATGTCATTCAAACCCATTTTTTAAAAATAATAATGATGATATGTATGTTTGTCACAGAGCAGTTATGGAGGAAATAAATGCTGCAGTGTCTCATGGCTGTAAAACGTCCTTCACGCTGTGCAAGTTCTTCTTCCACCCCTCAAACTTTTCAGCAAAACTACTCAGTGAATAACACGCAAAAACAGCTTGGATCGATCTAGCAAGGACAAAGTAATTTTTATGCCCTCTGGAAGTATAGTGAACATTGGTGCTTGTTTCACATGTACTGTCTGAGTTCTGAAACTTAAGTGTCAAGTATACTGTGGTTCCTCTTTATCCAAGCAAATTATTCTTTGAGGGTAGGTTTTTCCTGTTTTAACTTTGGGTGCTTTTTCTCACATAGAAGTATGTTTCTTCGTGGGCTGTTAAAGAATTCAGTGCTAAATTGTTTTCTCTTATGTTTGCTGTGGAAGTACCTGGCACAACTGAGGCCAATTGTGCACGTTTTTTGTAACGTGTCTTTCATCTATCTGGCAAAATGTAAGACCTAGCAAGATAATTGTTTAACATTCACTCCAAGTGCAGCAGAACGCGGTAAACCACGTGGGTCAACTGAAACGATGCCCAGGCGCCGAACAAAGACCGGGAAAGCCGGGGGTGAATGGGCGGAACTTGTTCCGGGTGAAATCCTAGCGCTAACGATTCCTGTCACGGTGAATAGAGGCCCTGGTTACTTAACGTCAGTGACGCGAAATAAGCGATGTCTGTAAGGCAATCGCGTGTCGGAAACGCATAAAACGCATATTGTGCGAGTACTGAATATGCAGGAGTTTACTGCGTGTGACTGAAAAAAATCGTTAAATGTTTTTAACTGCTGTATTGTTCTGATCACTAGTACAGAGGAATAAATGTTCAAAATGAGCGCCATTAACCACAGCGCGAAGCCGGTATTGACGAAGCAGCGAGTCTCGTGTTCGCTGGAAAATATGTGGTGTGTTCTGTATTTGTGTGGCTGTATATGCTAGAATTCTTGCAAGCAATTCCGCCTCCGAGTCAACAGGGGTAGAACACATTTTGGCTATCATGTAATCCGAGAGAAAGACATCTAATGTGGCGAGGTTCGGGGATCGTGCAGAAACCACATTCTGTACACCCTGCATACGGGGTGGCGCCGGGAACGGGAAATTCTGAACGTTAATTTTGTCAACACTGTAGTGTAGGCAGTTGTTCGTAACCGCTTTGTAGTCCGTGTGAACGCGATGCCATTTAGTAATCATGCAGCACTGGAGAGACCAGTAAACAAGCAAGGTGATGGTCAAGGACGTGTCCCATCTGTTTGTGCCTTTACAACTTGGATGCGTAATTTAGGAAAAAAAACTGGATTTCTCTCGTAAAAGAAATCTACAGGTGGCGTTCACAAGGTAAATGACCAGAGAACATCTCAGCTGCTCCAGTTTCCATCAAGACGAGCCCACGCTTCTCTGTCGATGAACGTGTTTCTGCGTTAGAGACTGAGGGCAAAATGTACTAAGAAGACTTCACGAGTTGAAGTCCCATCCCTGTAAGTTACACGTTATCAATTAATTGAATCCAGGAGGTCCTGTGTCGCGTGTGATGTTTAGCGAAAGGATGTTATTTAATTTCAGTGAGGACGCCATCTCCCTTAACAGCATATGGACTTCAGATGATGCCCACTTCCAGCTTGACAGATACGTTAACTAACAGAATTTCCCTTACTAGGCACTT
Organism: Schistocerca cancellata; assembly: GCF_023864275.1. Taxonomy (NCBI): domain Eukaryota; kingdom Metazoa; phylum Arthropoda; class Insecta; order Orthoptera; family Acrididae; genus Schistocerca; species Schistocerca cancellata. The sequence continues at coordinate 318,469,760 of NC_064630.1, read as the reverse complement.
TAAATCCGTGCGAGTTTCACGAGCGTACATTACATAGCGCCAAAGTTACATTATGGCTTGCTGTGTCATGTCATGGTGTCATCAGCATTTTTGTTTTTAACATGAGGATGGTTTACTAGAATATGAACGCCAAAAGGAAGCACATCTTCCCGACATTGTCTTTAAGAAATAAAGAGACAGTTTGTGATTTTTGTAAGAAGATTTAAATGGCATATTGTACACACACACTTACATCAATAAAAATGTTTCTCCTATTTTTATTCGCGCACATTATAAGGGGCGATTATAGAGTTTCCATTTGTGGGCGTTGCTGCAGCCCGCACCAAACGTAGTGCGATTCCGATGCGGGTATATAAGCGCCGACATATAGGCAAGGTATTAGTGTATCATTCGTATCTTTCCGAAGTGCGTGCGGTAAATGCGGCAAGGTGATCTATGGCGACGTTATTACCAAATGCGTCCAAACAGGAACAACGTGCTGTTATCCTTTTGTTGCTTGCCGAAGACACCCATTGTACGCGGTAGCATGTCAGTCGAAAGCGAAATGCGACAAAGACTGCTGCTGCTTCATGATAACGCACGTTCTCATATCGCAAATGTCGTGACGCGGAAGTTACGCCAATTGGTAGACACTCGGGTATCCAACCCATACGCCTTATCTCTCTCAATGCGATTATCACGTCTTCGGTCTGTTAAAAAATGCCCTGAATGGTCGACGATTCCTATCGGACGAGGATGTGCGGCAGGAAGTTACGGATTCCTCAACGCAGCAGGACACACGATGTTCTGCCAAAGGAGTACTTCAACCTGGGGCGTCGATGGGATGTTTACCTTAATGTTCACGGCGATTTTGCCTGATTAGCAAACCGATTCTGGCCTGTACAGCCTCCGAAGGGCAACTTTTTGATCGCCCACTAGTACATTACCTCAAAGTTTCCCGTTTCCCTAAGTCATCTCGCATATTCCATCCGTTCCTCTAGAAGTTTTACCATGATTCATTACAATATATGGAAACGGGTTTCTTATTCGGATGGTAAAAATGTTGCACTCTTCTGCTCAGGGATATCCATTCGTGGTGATCGGTAATTCATCTCGAACATCACAAAATCTGCATGGATCTTGTTCTCAACAGAGCAAGCAAATGTACATAGTTCGCGAGCTATATCTGTAAACTTTATAGGCAATGTGAAATCATTACCTCACTTTTGTCTCATCTCTTTGCATACTTTTACACGGGTGATCGATGTAAAAGTTCTGTTGAATAATTTTCGACTTCACTTGATTCGTTTGGTGTGAAGCTTGCCTGGTAAGGCGAAAGTGCTTCATCATATGATCCTTCCTATGCACAACGATGTTATCACGGAATGGAATACCCGGGCTATATTTAATTTTGTTTCCTAGTTTTCGTTACGATTCTCCTTCCTCTAATTTCAGTGCGTAATTTTAACCGTAATCTTTTACAGCATCAGACTTCTTTTTACCAAATAATCATAACTCTCTAGAAAGTTTTTTTTTAAGATTTTATTACAGTATATGGGACCTGGTCTAAGTTTTATTTGTGTGTTCTTTGGAAAAAGGTATTTATTCAGGCCATCCCCATTACTGAAATCGGACCACACAAAGTAGCAGACAAGGAGTACGATAAATACCCACTAGTTTTCAAATCTGTAATAGTTTTAAGCGACTTGTTCAGTAGAAAATAATTATAACAGCTGACGAGTCTGCATTGAATAGTTATGTATCCACAATGGTAATAGAGAGGGCCAGCACGGAGTTCGCATAGGAAAAGTCATAAAATCCCTCGATAAAATCCTGGTGAGCCTGCCTCGAAAGTAACCGCAGGCAAAAATTTTAGTCTTAGCTGAGAACATGACAATAATTGCATGAAGAATGTACAAATAGAAAATTATCTTCCAAGTATGACGTGTAGTTTGTACACATTTTTGGAAGTATTCGAGATCATACAGTGAAAGTGCAAATGGTAAACCAGTGACCCGGAAAAATCGGATGTACGTTGATGTAGACTCCTATGTTCTTTATTTCTTTTTTATTTTTACCCTAAGCATTGTAATAATTATCCTCAACATTAGGAAGTACACTGTATACCAATAATATAATGCTGCATATATTCCATCCTTCTCCCTCCTTCCCTATAAAATTTATTGCAGTGTGTCACTATGACCTCCTTAGGTGTTTGAAGTTTACTGCACCAAGAATTGATGATAAACCTGCTAAGTGTAGTGAAAAAATGGCTAGATCTACAGATGCAAACCGCGTGCGCAATAGCTCCTGCTAGAGGGGGGTAAACTGTTCACCCTGTACCAGCACCATTATCTACTATAGAAGATGTAAGAAGAGGGGTTAATGAAGGTGGTAGTAATCAAAAACTTATATTATTTATTCGTGGGAATGCTATATCCGGTGCACCAATTATTATTTTCTCTGCCTCGTGATGACTGGATGTTGTGTGATGTCCTTAGGTTAGTTAGGTTTAAGTTGTTCTAAGTTCTAGGGGACTGATGACCATAGCTATTAAGTTCCATAGTGCTCAGAGCCATTTGAACCATTTGAACCAATTATTAATGGTACAAGTCAATTACCAAATCCACCAATTATAATAGGTATTACTATGAAGAAAATTATTACAAATGCGTGGGCTGTAATAATAACATTATAAATCTGGTCATCTCCAATTCTGGTTAACCAAGTTCATCACGAATAAGTATTCTTATTTATGTTCCTACTATTCCTGCTCATGCTCCAAATGCATGATGCAATTTGACTATCTTCCACAACATAAAAGTGATACACAAATCGATCCAATTTGTGACTTCTTCATGAGATTGGAAGTGTTGATCAGCCAGGCCATGGGCCACTGAGCTAAACAGGTGAGAGTCAGAGGGAGCAATTGTGGAGAATACGGCGGGTGGGGTAGGGTTTTCCATTTTAACGTTTCCAAGTACGTTTTGACCTCTTTTGCTACGTGGGGTCGAGCGTTGTTGTGCTGAAAAATCACTTTATCGTACCTCTCGCTGTATTGCAGCCGTTCGTCTTTTTAATACTCTGCTCAAACGCATTAATTGCACTCGATAACGAGCACCTGTGATTGTTTCACTTGGTTTTAACACCTCAGAGCTGGTCCCACCAAATGCAGAGCATGATCATGAAGCCGTAAATATTTGGTTTGACCGTCGAAGTGGAAGCATGACCGGGATATCCCCATGATTTTTTGCGTTTAGGGTTATCGTTATGAACCCATTTTTCGTCACCGGTCACAATGCGATGCAGAAATCCCTTCCGTTTTTCCCTCTGAAGTAACTGCTCACAAACACACAAACGCCATTCAACGTCTCTTGGTTTTAGCTCACACGGGACCCAAGTTCCTTCTTTCTGAATCACGCCCATAGCCTTGAGACGTTTTAAAATGGCTTGCTGTATCACTCCCACTGATCGTGCCAATTCTTCTTGACTCTGACGCGAGTCTTCACTCAGCAGTGTCTCCAATTGGCTCAAATGGCTCTGACTACTATGGGACTTAACATCTGAGGTCATCAGTCCCCTGGAACTTAGAACTACTTAAACCTAACTAACCTAAGGGCATCACACACATCCATGCCCGAGGCAAGATTCGAACCTGCGACCGTAGCGGTCGCATGGTTCCAGATTGTAGCGCCTATACCAAATGGATTAGAGGATGCTTTTTCACAACAACAAGATATATCTGAGGGTGGTACCATTCCGATAACAGTGATGATAACACTGCTTCCCTTTCATGTCCCACAACTCTTATAACTGCCATTTGGTTTCTATACAAATTGTAAATAGCCTTTCGCTCCCTGTGCTTTACACCTGCGACCTCCAGAATCGGAAAGAGAGTATTCCAGTCAACATTATCAAAAGCTGTCTCTAAGTCTACAAATGATAGAAACGTAGGTTTGCCTTTCCTTGATCTAGCTTCTAAGATATGTCGTAGGGTCAGTATTGCCTCACACGTGTTCCAATATTTCTACGGAATCCAAACTGATCTTCCCCGAGGTCGGCTTCTATCAGTTTTTCCATTCATCTGTAAAGGATTCGTGTTAGTATTTTGCAACCGTGACTTATTAAACTGATAGTTCGGTAATTTTAACATTTGTCAACACCTGCTTTCTTTGGGATTGGAATTATTACATTCTTCTTGAAGTCTGAGGGTATTTCGCCTGTTTCATACATCTTGCTTACCAGATGGTAGAGTTTTGTCAGGACTGGCTCTCCCAAGGTTGTCAGTAGTTCTAATGGAATGTTGTCAACTCCCGGGGCCTTGTTTCGGCCTAGGTCTTTCAGTGCTCTGTCAAACTCTTCACGCAGTATCGAATCTCCCATTTCATCTTCATCTACATCCTCTTCCATTTCCATAATATTGTCCTCAAGTACATCGCCCTTGTATAGGCCCTCTATATACTCCTTCCACCTTTCTGCCTTTCCTTCTTTGCTTAGAACTGGATTTCCATCTGAGCTCTTGATATTCATACAAGTGGTTCACTTTTCTCCAAAGATCTCTTTAATTTTACCTGTAGGCAGTATCTATCTTACCCCTAGTGAGATAATGAGATAAGCCTCTACATCCTTACATTTGTCCTCTAGCCATCCCTGCTTAGCCATTTTGCACTTCCTGTCGATCTCATTTTTGAGATGTTTGTAATTTTTTTTTGCCTGCTTCATTTTTGCATTTTTATATTTTCTCCTTTCATCAATTAAATTCAATATTTCTTTTGTTACCCAAGGATTTCTACTACGCCTCGTCTTTTTACCTACTTGATCCTCTGCTGCCTTCACTACTTCATCCCTCAAAGTATTCATCTTCTACTGTATTTCTTTCCCCCATTCCTGTCAATTGTTCTCTTATGCTCTTCCTGGAACTCTGTACAACCTCTGGTTTAGTCAGTTTATCCAGGTCCCATCTCCTAAAATGCCCACCTTTTTGCAGTTTCTTCAGTTTTAATCTACAGTTCATAACCAATAGATTGTGGTCCACGTTTGCCCCTGGAAATGTCTTACAATTTAAAACCTGGTTCCTAAATCTCTGTCTTACCATTATATAATCTATCTGATACCTTTTAGTATCTACAGGGTTCTTCCATGTACACAACCTTCTTTTATGATTCTTGAACCAAGTGTTAGCTAAGATTAAGTTGTGCTCTGTGCAAAATTCTACCAGGCGGCTTCCTCTTTCATTTCTTACCCCCAATCCATATTCACCTAGTTCGTTTCCTTCTTTCCCTTTTCCTACTAGCGAATTCCAGTCACCCATGACTATTAAATTTTCGTCTCCCTTCACTATCTGAATAATTTCTTTTATTTCATCATACATTTCTTCAATTTCTTCGTCATCAGCAGAGCTAGTTGGCATATAAACTTGTACTACTGTAGTAGGCGTGGGCTTCGTGTCTATCTTGGCCACAATAATGCGTTCACTGTGCTGTTTGTAGTAGCTTACCCGCATTCCTATTTTCCTATTCATTATTAAACTTACTCCTGCATTACCCCTATTTGACTTTGTATTTATAACCCTGTATTCGCCTGACCAAAAGTCTTGTTCCTCCTGCCACCGAACTTCACTAATTCCCACTATATCTCACTTTAACCTATCCATTTCCCTTTTTAAATTTTCTAACCTACCTGCCCGATTAAGGGATCTGACATTTTCCACGCTCCGATCCGTAGAACGCCAGTTTTCTTTCTCCTGATAACGACGTCCTCTTGAGTAGTCCCCACCCGGATATCCGAATGGGGGACTAGTGTACCTCCGGAATATTTTACCCAAGAGGACGCCATCATCATTAACCATACAGTAAATCTGCATGCCCTCGGGAAAAATTACGGCTGTAGTTTCCCCTTGCTTTCAACCGTTCGCAGTACCAGCACAGCAAGGCCGTTTTGGTTAGTGTTACAAGCCCAGATCAGTCAATCATCCAGACTGTTGCCCCTGCAACTACTGAAAAGGCTGCTGCCCCTCTTCAGGAACCACATGTTTGTCTGGCCTCTCAACAGATACCCCTCCGTTGTGGTTTCACCTACGGTACGGCTATCTGTATCGCTGAGGCATGCAAGCCTCCCCACCAACGGCAAGGTCCATGGTTCATGGTGGGGGGGGGGGGGGGGGGTGTTACTTATACAGTGTGAATTCTGGGTGCCCGCTTGTAATGGTATTACGGGCTGATATTGCGACATGTTTCTTGATTGATGCCTACTTCTAATGTTACCTGGGTCAAGTAAGATTAGTTTTTACGAAAATTTAGATCTATTTAGAATAAAATTATTACTATCACTATATGGTTCAAATGGCTCTGATCACTATGGGACTTAACATCTGAGGTCATCAGTCCCCTAGAACTAAGAACTACTTAAACCTACCTAACCTAAAGACATCACACACATCCATGCCCGAGGCAGGATTCGAACCTGCGACCGTAGCAGCACCGCGATTCCGGACTGATGTGCCTAGAACCGCTAGGCCACATCGGCCAACTATTATTACTATAATTGTTATTATTTTCAGTTAGAAGTATTCCTCGGCAGAAAATTCTTTCTTTCTGATTTTAAGTGTGGAAGAAATGTGTGTCGAAGTTGTTATAAGTTTCCATGTTATAAAATGAATATATCATGGTAAATAAGTTGTTTAGAAAGAAACCACCGCTCACACAATCCTGAGCCCAAACACCACTTCACCCATAAATTTTTTTACGTTTACTGATGTGCCAGTAAATCAGGAATAACCGAAAATAAAACAGTTTACGATCGTATTTTTTAAGTCGTTTAGTACAGGAAAGAGTAAAGTAATTTCCAGAACGGGTGAAAGCGTTTCGTGTATTCACAATATTTCAAAATCTCTTTTAATGTCGTTCTAAAATATTCTGAATACCCCTGTGAAACGGATATCTTCATGAGAGTGTTTACTAATGCCTGGCCGAAGTGGCCGAGCGGTCCTGGGCGCTTCAGTCTGGAACCGCGTACCGCTACGGTCGCAGGTTCGAATCCTTCCTCGGGCATGGATGTGTGTGATGTCCTTAGGTTAGTTAGGTGTAAGTAGTTCTCAGTTCTAGGGGACTGATGACCTCAGAAGTTAAGTCCCATAGTGCTCAGAGCAATTTGAACCATTTTTGTGTTTACTAATCTACATCACTCTACGAGTTACAGAACACCATAATAGTAAACTGTCTTCTAGTTTCTTTAAATGTTAGCAAGTCTCATGTTACAGTTAATACGCATTGTGAACTACTAGGTTATATGCCGTATGAGGTGGTGTTACTCCAAAGATTCTACTGTTAACAGCACCTTTGTTTCTGGTACGATACTTCACGTGGTTCCGAACTTCGTGCTGTTGTAGAACACACATCAGACCTAAATGGAAGGCCCTTGTATATGACATTTCGGAAACTGCAGTCATTGCCGATACAACATACAGTTGCTGACCGTCAGTCCAAAAGAAACAGACTAAATATATGTACGAGTGAAAAATATTACGCACTTCACGGGCCTATTGCTTTACGTTTCACAGTGGGGTGTACGCCGTTGTTGGCTCGAGGGACGCTGATTTCTGGCCGCTAGAAATATACAGCGTGCGCGCCACTGCGCATTCGTGTGTTGCAACTATGAGCCACAATATCGATCCGTCCAGTTCGATAACGTCACAGTTATGGTCTTTTGTGAGCTTGCCACTTCAGCCAGTGGTTCTAGCACTGTAACTTGATTTCTTTTTGCCCCGGCTTTAATAGCTAGCTAATGGTACCAAAAGTAGCGGTGCGTCGCTGTGGTTGTTACTACGGACTCGCATTCAGGAAGCGTGGGTTCAAGACTCTGCGCAGCTATTCACAATTATATTTATCAGTTTCCTTAGTTTGCTTGATACAATTGCCAAGATCCCTTTGGAAAAGACACATCTGGTATTCTTGCCTTTCTCTTTCCTATCTGAGGCTACGCTCCGTCTCTAATGACACCGATGCGGATGTAAACAACTACAGTGTTTAAATGTTTATAAGAATTTTAAATATGGCTGACAGCAACAATCGTAAATAAATTTTCAATAAAAAATAAAGCTTACAGCCAGCTAGTTAAATATGTTTGTGTAAAACATTGATCAAGTTTCTGTACTACCAGAGGCACCTTCTTTAAAAGGAAAGTCAAATAAATTACATGGTGAAGGTTTTTACAATGCAGCTGTTGGCTGTATGATTTTCTACTGAAATTTTTTACAAAATTAATTTTTAGGCATAATCTTTCATTTAACTGAGACGAATAACCATGTACAATTTACATAGGTAGCTCCTTTTCATTCCATCGCTTCGTGATTCCAAAAGTCAGGAAGATGTGCTATCTGCTGTACGCATCTATCTGAAAACGTGATTCTGAATTCCGATGAAGAATGCGGACAAAAGACGAGTGTCCTCCTTCGGATTTACCTTGATACTACAAGCAGCAATTCATAGATTATGATCTAGCAATGAGCAATATCGTTCCTTAAAGTCAACTACAGAGAACATGCCGCAAGACTGGTAACAATGCCTATGCTTCTGTGTTTCCATACACTTAATACACATTCATCTTAAACAGTGTAGCGCAGGCTTCAGTTTTCTGTATAACTGCACGGTAATTTATCTCCATGACGTCCAGGGACAGTACAAGTTGATAATGATTATTTTGTGGTGATAATACTTAATTACGAAGTTGTTAACGTATCGTACTATGTTACGCTATAATATTTTGAGACGTATTTGCTTGAAACATGCAAAATTCATACATCCCAAAACCGACAACTACATAATGGTGTGTAACGTTTCGGTCTTAGTGTTTTATAGCGTATAAGCTGAATGAGAACTACGTTAATTGAAATACCAGTTCAGAACTAAATATTTTAAATCGTGTAAAAAGTAACGGTTGGGCTTGTACTTCAATCAAATTCGCTGAAGAACTATTAAAAAGACACTATGTCCAAAATAATTTCATTGTCACTATTTGTACGACACGAAACACTAAAAAATCCAGTAACATTCAGTTACATTGAGTTATTTTTTCCACGAGCACCTTGCGTCGAAAGACGTGTATGCTGACCAATTTATTAGTTGCCGGCCTATATCCCATATTCGCAAGTTCTTTTGTTATCAGTGCACTTCAGTTAGAAGTGTTGATGGTCAATGGTACGGGATTCGTGAGTAGATTTCACAACCCCTGCACCCTCATTGGAACGGTAGTTCTAGATACGATGCTGGTGTACGTATTGTTAGTGGATCAGTAAAACACTTGTCGACGACATGTCTCTGTCCAGAGAAGTAAAATTATTTCTTATTATGGGCTGTAAAACATTGTAAGACGGGGATAGGCTGCTGAGCCTCTTTGTTCTCTGCCCTTGCGAATTATCGAATCTGTCATGAAGTGGATCTCTTATAGTGTACATGAATATTTATAATGTAGTGTCGTGTCTGTGTTTTGGAGCAGGCTACTTTCATACTAAGTATTTCACATTGCTGTGTTCGTTTATTTTATTTGCAATCACTTTTGAAGCCTTTGTGGCTTTGTCTTCATGCACTTAGGCACTGTTTATCGGAATGATACCACCCTCAGATATATCTTGTTGTTGTGAAAAAGCATCCTCTAATCCATTTGGTATAGGCGCTACAATCTGGAACCGCGCGACCGCTACGGTCGCAGGTTCGAATCCTGCCTCGGGCATGGATGTGTGTTTTGTCCTTAGGTTAGTTAGGTTTAAGTAGTTCCAAATCCTAGGGGACTGATGACCTCAGAAGTTAAGTCCCATAGTGCTCAGAGCCTTTTGAACCATTTGAACCTTACTGAACATGTTCCAGTATCTGACTCCCTCTATGATTCCTCTACTATCGTGGACGATATGCTTCGATGTTTTACAAGACGTCGTATTATCCTACCTCTTCGCCCATTTTCACGAATTCCTTTCGTCGCCAACTGTGTCAACACTCTTCTTGTTCCTTACCTTGTTGCCGTAATTTCCATCTTCCTTTTAAAGCACTGCATTTCAGAAGCCTAGATTTCCTCTTTTGTGATTTCTCAATATACGTTATAAAGTTATTTATCCGGCCAAACAATGATTTCGATGACGAGATACGTACTGCGTGATTCAAAAAAGATGGAACAGATTTCTGTTTTTTATTACAGACGAATTATGAAAGACATACATATTGCGCCTATCAGTGAATAGAGGGATATTGAAAGCCGGCCGGAGTGGCCGTGAGGTTCTGGGCGCTACATTCTGGATCCGGGCGACTGCTACGGTCGCAGGTTCGAATCCTGCCTCGGGCATGGATGTGTGTTTTGTCCTTAGGTTAGTTAGGTTTAATTAGTTCTAAGTTCTAGGCGACTGATGACCTCAGAAGTTAAGTCGCATAGTGCTCAGAGCCGTTTGGATATTGAAAGTCTTATGTTCAGACATTATACCATTGACTCCCTATGAGCATCATGCGTTGCTAGAGAAACGTCGAAACGATAGTCCATTACCTTCCACACACGAGTCGACAGTTCCCTGTTTGTAGAATCGACAGCTTCTACGATTCGATTACTCAGCTCTTGAAGTCTAGCTGAAATAGATGGGGCAAAGACTTTTATGCACTCCACAGAAAAAATCGCAATCTGTGAGGTTTGGTGACCTAGGAGGCCAAAATCAATGAACAAGATCTCGTTGTTTACCTCTTCCAACCCAACGTTGTCGGGCGGTGTTGTTAAGATAACACCGCATCTCAAGTTGAAAGTAAGGAAGGACGCCCTCATACGTAGAAGTGAAATCATTGGAATCTTCGTTGGGCTTAGGAAACAACCAATTTTGCAGCATGTCCAGATACGACATTGCTATCACAGTTTCCTCTGCAAAACATTGTGAAGAGAAACGGCACAAAACACATTCAGTTTCGGTGAGTCTCTTTCATGTTCTGTAACAACGCCAGGATTTTGTGACCCCCGAGTTCTTACATTGTGATGGTTTACTTTACCCGACAGATGAAACGTCGATTCTTCCGAAAAGATGAGTCCTTCGAAAAAATTTTCCTCTGCAAAATCCTGGAGAACTGAAATGCAAAATTCGTACAATTCATACCTTCTGTTATGGTCACCGGGAAGCAACTGCTGCAGTAACTTCAACTTCTAAGGCTTCATATGCAGGTGTTGTTTCAGAACATACAACACTGTTTTTTTAGGAAGTTGAAGTTCCTGGGCTGCCCGTCTCATAAACTTCTCAGGGCTCCACGTAGAGGCATCTCGGATAAAACTCGACTTTTATTCAGCCGTGCGTGACCCTTTCCATATGCAACTAACTTCGAGGAATTTTGTATGCCAGTCATAAATCTACTTGTGCAGTGATGGCTTCTTGCTGAAAAGAGGGCGGAATGCACGTTGCACTTGAGCAACGGATTTACTTCATGCAAATGCCAACACAGAAAATCATTTGTCTTGTGGTGCAGTCCCAGCTGTCAACACTTTGAGGCTTCCTCTGTCCAGTGACATGCGCAATGTGTTTCTGTCTTTTATGGTTTGTCTGTAATAAAAACTGAAGTATTTTTTCTTTAGTTTCGAATCAACCGATATTTCGCGCAACGCACCAGGATGGTTTTCTAACAGACAGGGAGCAGTATGTCGACCTGAACGGGGTAACTTCAACAGAAACAAGAGAAACTTCAGTTGTGCCCCAGGACTGCGTAATAGGTCCTCTGCTATTTACGATTTACATAAACGATCTGGTTGCTGGAATTGACAGCGGACTTAGACTGTTTGCCGATGATGCTGTAGACTATAGGAAAGTAGTATCACACGAAAGTTGTGAACAAATGGGCTCTGAGCACTATGGGACTTAAACATCTGTGGTCATCAGCCCCCTAGAACTTAGAACTACTTAAACCTAACTAAACTAAGGACATCACACACATCCATGCCCGAAGCAGGATTCGAACCTGCGACCGTAGCAGTTGCGCGGTTCCGGACTGAGCGCCGGCTGTGAACAAATCAATGAGGATTTCCAGATTTCCAGAAAATAAATGCGTAGTGTAATGACTGGCAGTTATGTCACAATATTAGTAAGTGTAACCTACTGCGTATAACAAGGTGAAAATCCCCATTAATGTACGAGTACAAAATAAATGCCCAGTCTTTGGAAGCGGTAACGTCCGTCAAGTGTCTGGGTGTGACTATTCGAAACGATCTCAAATGGAATGATCAGATTACACAAGTAACGGGTAAGCGAACTCTAGATTGCGGTTTATTGGTAGAATCCTGAAGCGATGCAGTCCTTCAACAAAGGAAATAGCTTACAATACGTTAGTTCGTCCAGTCTCGGAGTATTGTAGGTCTGTGTGGGACCCTTGCCAGTTGGGTCTGATTCAAGAGATTGAGAAGGTCCAAAGAAGAGCGGCAAGATTCGTGACTGGTACACTGAGCCATCGCGAGAGCGTTACAAATCTCATAGAAAGTTTGAAGTGGGACACACTTGCAGATAGACGACGCGCTAAACAGAAGGGGCTGCTCACTAAATTCCGAAATCCGATCTTCGCCGAGGATGTGGAGAATATATTATTACCACCAACTTTCAAATCGCGCAATGATCACCATTCAAAGATAAGGGAAATAAGACCTCGTACTGATGCTTTCAGACAGTCGTTTCTTCCTCGCGCGATCCGCGAGTGGAACAAAAGGGGGGGGGGGGGGGGGTGGAAGACTTTGGTTCGAATTGTGCCCACCGTGCCCTCCGCCAAACACCGCTTGGTGGCTAGCAGAGTATATATGTAGATATGTAGAAATTCCAAGACAGAAAATCATTTCTCTTGTGATGTAGTCCCAGCTGTCAACACTTTGAGCCTTCCTCTGTCCAGTGAAATGCGCAATGTGTTTCTGTCTTTTATGGTTTATCTGTAATAAACAACTGAAGTATTTTTTTCCTTTCGTTTCGCATCAACCGATATTTCGCCCAACGCACCAGGATGGTAAAGAGCAGCTGTGTTGCTTTGGCACGACACTAGGGAGGTGACTGCAGGAAGTAGCGGGATATATCTCTTGCTGGGCAGCGTCCGTGCTGAGAGGACGAGGCGTGAAGGGGGTAGGGGGGGGGGAGCTGCCTGCCTGCCTGACACCCACTCGCGGAGTGCGTGATGTGTTTGGCCAGGCCGGCGCCACTGTTTGTTCCGTGAGAGTGGCGGCGGCCGGGGTTGGCTGCCGGCCCGTGACGTCACGTGCGCGCGACATTTGCGACGGCCGCGGCGCACCGTGGAATGCCAGCCGGCCGGCCCAGCGCGAGCCACGAGCAGCGAGAACTCGCCACACCGCGACACGCCAGGCCACGCCATACATCGATTCCGCCGCCGGCAGAAATAGGTCGCCAGCGCCACGTCACGCCGACGGCCGCGTCGTCAGTGCCGTGTAGTGGGCACCTCAGAAGCACAGTGACACGAGTCGAGAAATCGCTACTAATAGACCAGTCCCTCCGGCACAACTGAAATATACTACCACACACAAAAAAAGTGAAGTACGCAAAAGACATGGTCCGATGTCAATGTGACTTCACACACGTATGTGCCATCAGAGGGTATCGAAATGATTAGAGTTTCAGTTCTCTGTCAGGTATTTCGCACGCCAGAGTTTGGAATGTAGGAGACGAGATACTGGCAGAAGTGAATCTGTGGGGAGGGGGCGTGAGTCATGCTTGGGTAGCTCAGTTGGTAGAGAACTTGCCCGCGAAAGGCAAAGGTCCCGAGTTCGAGTCTCGGTCGGACACACAGTTTTAATCTGCCAGGAAGTTTCATATCAGCGCACACTCCGCTGCAGAGTGAAAATCTCATTCTGGAAACATCCCCCAGACTGTGGCTAAGCCATGTCTCCGCAATATCCTTTCTTTTAGGAGTGCCAGTTCTGCAGGGTTCGCAGGAGAGCTTCTGTATAGTTTGGAAGGTAGGTGACGAGATACTGGCAGAAATGAACCTGTGGGGACGGGGCGTGAGTCGTGCTTGGGTAGCTCAGTTGGTAGAGCGCTTGCCCGCGAAAGGCAAAGGTCCCGAGTTCGAGTCTCGGTCGGGCACACAGTTTTAATCTGCCAGGAAGTTTCATATCAGCGCACACTCCGCTGCAGAGTGAAAATCTCATTCTGTATGGGCGTTGTCCGTGCTTAGTGTTGTTACCAGGCCTGGTAGGATACAAAGGGCGTCACAGGAATGGTCATTAAGGGACATGACAGGAACGACCATTCGGAGTAAAACAGTCTAGTATACGCGGACTCTAAAATGAATACTTTGAGAACTATAAGTACTACGAGGGCGGTCCAATAAATCTACATCTACATCTACATGGTTACTCTGCAATTCACACTTAAGTGCCTGGCAGAGGGTTCATCGAACCATTTTCATACTACTTCTCTACCCTTCCACTCTCGAATGGTGCGTGGGAAAAAGGAACCTAAATCTTTCCGTTCGAGCTCTGATGTCTCTTATTTTATTATGGTGATCATTTCTACCAACGTAGGTAGGTGTCAACAAAATATTTTCGCATTCGGAAGAGAAAGTTGGTGATTAAAATTTCGTAAATAGATCTCGCCGCAAAGAAAACCGCCTTTGTTTCAGTGCCATCCCAACTCGCGTATCATTTCAGTGACACTCTCACCGCTATTGCACGATAACAAGAAACGAGTTGCCCTTCTTTGCACTTTTTCTATGTCCTCCGTCAATCCTATCACATACCATGCAGCAATATTTCAGCAGAGGACAGACAAGTGTAATGTAGACTGTCTCTTTAGCGGGTTTGTCGCATATTCTAAGTGTTCTGCAAACAAAGCGCAATCTTTCGCCTTCCCCACAATATTATCTATGTGGTCTTTCCAATTTAAGTTGCTCGCGATTGTAATTCCTAGGTATTTAGTCGAATTGACAGCCCTTAGATTTGTGCGATTTATCGTATACTCAAAAATTATCGGATTTTTTTTTAGTACCCATGTGGATGACCTCGCACTTTGCTTTGTTTACTGCCAATTGCCACTTTTCGCGACATACAGAAATTCTCTCTAGATCATTTTGTAATTGGAATTGATCGTCTGATGAGATTACTAGTCGGTAAATTACAGCGTCGTCTGCTAACAATCTAAGGGGGCTGCTCAGATTATCACCTACATCATTTATATAAATCAGGAACAGCAGAGGGCCTATGACACTACCTTGCGGAACGCTAGATATCTCTTCAGTTCTACTCAATGATTAACCTCTATCACTGCGGACTATGAGCTCTCGTAGAGGAAACCACAAATCCAGTCACACAACCGAGACGATACTCCATAACCACGCAATTTGATTAATAGTCGCTTGTGAGGAACGGTATCAAAAGCCTTCTAGAAATCTAGGAATATAGAATCGATCTGAGATCCCTTGTCGACAGCACTCATTACTTCATGGGATTAAAGAGCTAGCTGTGTTGCACAACAACGATATTCTCTGAATCCGTGTTGGTTATGTATCAATAAGTCATTTTCTGCAAGGTGATTCTAATGTTCGAGAACAGTATATGCTGCAATATCCTACTGCAAATTGTGGTCAGTGATATGGGTCTGTAATTCAATGGGTTACTCCTATTTTCTTTCTTGAATACTGGTGTGATATGTGCTACTTTCCAGTCTTTAGGAACAGACCTTTCCTCAAGTGAGTGGTTGTATATGATTGCTAAGAAAGGCGCTATTGTGTCTGCATACTCTGAAAGGAATCTGATTGCTATACCATCTGGACCGGAAGACTTACCTTTCTTAAGTGAGTTGTTTCGCAACACCTAAAAAATCTACTTTTATGTCATTCATGTTAACAGCTGTTCTGATTTCGAATTATGGAATATTTTCTTCGTCTTCTTTCGTGACGGAATTACAGAAAACATTTTCCTTCTAAACCAGGTTGGTATTATTGAGGATTCCAATACACCATATTATTCCCCACTGTTTTGGCTACAAAACCCTATTTTCCAACGCATACTACGTTCAGTGTGACTGCCATAGGCCACCTAACTGGAAGGCCCAGAATGTCCCAACGTACCACTGTATCGGTCGACCTCCGAGCCAGCGTCTTGCTGCATCAATAACCTCCCCACCATCCACGTACTGGTTCCTGCAGAGTGCATCCTTCAATCGGCCAAACAGATAGAAGGTGCGAGATCAGTTCTGTAGGATGGATGAGGACAACCAGTCCCATGAAGTTTTGTGAGCTCCTCTGGGTGCAGCAACTTTTGTGAGACCTTGCGTTGTCACGGAGGAGGAGGAGGAGTTCGTCCGCGTTTTTATGGCAGCGAACGCGCTGGAGTAGTTTCTTCAGTTTCCTGACGGTGTGTGCGGCGGGCCGGTACTCGGAAGACCGGACACGTTTGCGTGACATTGTTGCGGTGTTGACAGACACCTCGCCCAACGACTGACTTTGCTTTTGTTCACTACCAGGTCTTCGTAGACATTCTGCAAGCGCCTACGAATATCTTCGATGCTCCGGCTTTCCGCCAAAAGAAACTCAATTACAGTTTTCTACTTTGAACGCACGTCCTTTAGAATAGCCGCTTTGAAGGCTTCATATCGCCGCCACCTATCGGAACTTCATAAGTTCATGAAAATATAGGGCCTGAATTGCGAATATTCCACAACGTCCCACAACAACTTCCGCATTTCTTCAACCGAAATTGGCAGAGAAAGAAAAAGAAAACGTGTTGCGTGAACGCCCCACATACACTCCCGGAAATTGAAATAAGAACACCGTGAATTCATTGTCCCAGGAAGGGGAAACTTTATTGACACATTCCTGAGGTCAGATACATCACATGATCACACTGACAGAACCACAGGCACATAGACACAGGCAACAGAGCATGCACAATGTCGGCACTAGTACAGTGTATATCCACCTTTCGCAGCAATGCAGGCTGCTATTCTCCCATGGAGACAATCGTAGAGATGCTGGATGTAGTCCTGTGGAACGGCTTGCCATGCCATTTCCACCTGGCGCCTCAGTTGGTCCAGCGTTCGTGCTGGACGTGCAGACCGCGTGAGACGACGCTTCATCCAGTCCCAAACATGCTCAATGGGGGACAGATCCGGAGATCTTGCTGGCCAGGGTAGTTGACTTACACCTTCTAGAGCACGTTGGGTGGCACGGGATACATGCGGACGTGCATTGTCCTGTTGGAACAGCAAGTTCCCTTGCCGGTCTAGGAATGGTAGAACAATGGGTTCGATGACGGTTTGGATGTACCGTGCACTATTCAGTGTCCCCTCGACGATCACCAGTGGTGTACGGCCAGTGTAGGAGATCGCTCCACACACCATGATGCCGGGTGTTGGCCCTGTGTGCCTCGGTCGTATGCAGTCCTGATTGTGGCGCTCACCTGCACGGCGCCAAACACGCATACGACCATCATTGGCACCAAGGCAGAAGCGACTCTCATCGCTGAAGACGACACGTCTCCATTCGTCCCTCCATTCACGCCTGTCGCGACACCACTGGAGGCGGGCTGCACGATGTTGGGGCGTGAGCGGAAGACGGCCTAACGGTGTGCGGGACCGTAGCCCAGCTTCATGGAGACGGTTGCGAATGGTCCTCGCCGATACCCCAGGAGCAACAGTGTCCCTAATTTGCTGGGAAGTGGCGGTGCGGTCCCCTACGGCACTGCGTAGGATCCTACGGTCTTGGCGTGCATCCGTGCGTCGCTGCGGTCCGGTCCCAGGTCGACGGGCACGTGCACCTTCCGCCGACCACTGGCGACAACATCGATGTACTGTGGAGACCACACGCCCCACGTGTTGAGCAATTCGGCGGTACGTGCACCCGGCCTCCCGCATGCCCACTATACGCCCTCGCTCAAAGTCCGTCAACTGCACATACGGTTCACGTCCACGCTGTCGCGGCATGCTACCAGTGTTAAAGACTGCGATGGAGCTCCGTATGCGACGGCAAACTGGCTGACACTGACGGCGGCGGTGCACAAATGCTGCGCAGCTAGCGCCATTCGACGGCCAACACCGCGGTTCCTGGTGTGTCCGCTGTGCCGTGCGTGTGATCATTGCTTGTACAGTCCTCTCGCAGTGTCCGGAGCAAGTATGGTGGGTCTGACACACCGGCGTCAATGTGTTCTTTTTTTCCATTTCCAGGAGTGTAGATCATCATCTTACTGTGAAACACATCTCTTGTACGGAAGAAGTGGTCATAGTTGTGAAGGTATGCATTTTAGAGTCAATGTTTACTGGACATTTTTGTCTTGTTTATGACCATACTACCTCATCCCAGTGAAAAGAAAGGAGCTTGTAGTACAAGAGATTTGTTCACAGTATCGAAGATGAGAAAGTGCTCATAGCTATTAAAGTGAGTATTTAAAGCCTATGTCTAACATTTTGCTTCGTATGATCATTCCTGCCATGTCCATTAATACCGACCACCGTCTGTAAGAGGCATGAAAGCGTCAGATTGTCGAGCGATCACTGTGCAGAACACGGAGATGTCACGTACTCGTATGAGACAGCGTTATTAGCACCTGACAGAGTTGGAATGTGCCCATATTGTGGCTCTCCATTCGGCCAACTGGTCTAAACGTGCAGTTACCAGATCTGTGGTGCATTTGGGTGTGACGGTGATTCACTGTTGTGCTTCAAGGGAACGTGAGGGCAGGTATACTCATCGTCAGTGTTCTGGTCGATCACGTCAGACCATCACATGGGAGGATCACATCTGCGCTTATATATTCTGTGTCATTCTGGACCTACATATTCTGTGTCGTTCATAGAAGAGTAGCGGCAACCGGACTGGAGAACTATCGTCCCAAGCGTAGGCTGCCACCAACACCACAGCCAAAGAGCTATTGGAGTACTGCCGCCAACGGGTAACATTGACTGCCGATGAATGGTATTGCACTGGTTTCAGCGATGAATCGCGGTTCTGCACTTCTCTGGATGACCTGAGTTGAGGTCCCATTCTTCCAATGTTTGGGAGAGGAACAGCGGTTTCCCTCTTGGCGTCAGGTTGTGGAGAGCCATCAGGTATGTCTCAGGTCACAGCTGGTAGTGACTGAGCGAACTCTGACACCACAACGTAACGTCACGGACATCCTGCGTCGTCATGCGTTATCTCTTATGCGACGGTATCGTGGTGTTATTTCTCAACAGGACAATGCTCGTTCACACATGACATGTGTCTCTGTCAAAAGTGTGTGTGATGTTGACGTACTCCAGTGTCCAAGAATATCATTTTATCTGACCCCGATAGAACATAAAAAACTAAACTTCGTCCGGACAGGCCTTGGAAGGCCCAACAGGCGTCAATGGAAGCGGATATAGGAGTATGTCGTCAGCACACCGCTGTCCCCGGCCGTATGTCAGTTTACGAGACCGGAGCCGCTATTTCTCAATCAAGTAGCTCCTCAGTTTACCTCACATGGGCTGAGTGCACCCCGCTGCCAACAGCGCTCGGCGGACCGAATGGTCACTTATTCAAATGCTAGCCCAACCCGACAGCGCTTAACAACGGTGATCTGACTGGAACCGGAGTTACCGCTGCGGCAAGGTCGTTGGTCCCGATGGAACATGTCTGATTCAGTTCGGTCCCAGTGCCAGTATCTTGTATATGAGCGACCAGTTAAAACACTTGTAGGTCAGCTTTCCTCAGAGAAGATACAACAGCTTTCTACACCTTTCCAAACGGAATCATAGCATGCATCAGAGGATTTGCAACGTCATACTGATAAGTGGGCTAATACTTCCAATTTTTTTATAAATTTGATCCGATATTGACTCACTGAACCTCACATATTCTCTCAACCTGTGAAGTTCCGTTTTGTTTCCTCCTCCCTTCAGCCTGCTTCACTTTTTTGTCAGGCAGTGCAAATCAGCTGACGGCACAGAAAAATCTGTGCATGGGACAGAACTCCATCAATAAAATTTCGGAGTTTTTTTAAGGGATATTTTCTGAGTATTGTGGTATAAGAGAACGGTGATTTATTTTTCATTACAGATCGATGCAAATACTATTTATTCCATTTGTTACTCCGGTTACGCTTCCCTTAAGATACACACACAACAGTGATAAAAACCTGCAATAGGAAATCTCAAAACGTGCAACACATTGAGCAATGCAACAAACCCCTGACAAAACACATGCACTTTTTTACTTAGATGCATGCCTGGAAGAACAGATACTGATGACGATCCACAGCTGTACCAACTATTTTCCCGCCTGTCGCAAGTAGTCGCCTTGGCCACGTCAGCTGGCGATGAGCGGGAATCCTGGGTCGAGTCCCGGTCTGGCACAAATATTCATATGCCACTACTGGGTAGCAGATCCATACCTAATACAGCTGATGGCAATGAATTCCCAGTCAGCGAATTAATTTCGAACGCACACCTTTATCACGGTGTTCAATCTGCTTTGTCAGCGTGCAGTACAGCGCAGTAACGCAACTCTTGATCAGCAAACCTATCAATAACGCTGTGTGTCACTGTCAATGTGCGGTAGAACTAACACTACCCGTAACACAGTACCGAGGCAGAACCGAACAGTAGTGAAGGAAAGTTTAAAGAGTACGAGTAAAGTTGGCATTACGATCGTCAGCAGCAAGTATCGATAGTGAGTACAATAAGTTTGTTTTCAAACAAGAGACGCAACGCATACTGTCAGACTCGCACTGTTATGCACGTATTTTCAGTGTAATATATGCACGAAAACAAATGGGGATAAAAAAATCGAATAAAATTCAATTATTCTTTAATGAGCCGCCGGACGTCACGGGTGTCTTATACTAAAATATTCAGAAAATATCTTTGAGCGACCCACAAATCTTGTCTGAAAGTCACTCCCCTTAGAAACATTTAGAGCATTATTGGTTGACGAAAGTCACAAAGAAAATGAACATTTTTCGCACGATAGCTTTTGTTCCACAAAATAAGTATAACGCAAGATACGTATAAAACGCGTATTGTCGCTAGTAGACTAAACTTTTGTCTTCAAAGCATCACTACTGACATCAAATATTAGATATAATGGAAGCACGTCTGTGGATATGTAGCACAAAACTGGGCATGACACTTGATAAATCTGTAGAGTAACCAACTGTAATGTGGAGCAACGAAATGATGATAGGAATGGTTCCCAAACGTTCGAAATGAGAAACTACTAAAAGGAATGGTCGAGGAAACAATTCATTGAAAAATCCTGACTCAAAGAATTGACGGATTAGTGGGACTGTTTGTTAGGTATCCAAGAATATAGTATGAATCTCCCACTCCCTGTTATGGTCTTTCCCGACATACTGAAACTGTGTGCGGTACTAGGACTCGCGTTCAGACCCATGCCTTCCGCATTAAATTTTCCTGTCAGATAAGCTTCTCAGACGACTATAATTCACTGCTTTAGTATCTGAATTAGTTAATTTTCGTAGTATCCTTTTCTGGAACACTGCAGTTACAGCACGGTTTGCGGTAGAATTTCTGTATAGATTGGAGCATAAGAGAATGGTACTGACACAACTGAAGCTGACAGGGATTATCTCGGATGTAAAAATGGCTCAGATTTCTCTAAGCACTATGGGATTTAACATCTGAGGTCATCAGTCCCCTAGACGTAGAACTACTTAAACCTAACTAACCTAAGGACATCACACACATCAATGCCCGAGGCAGGATTCGAACCTGCGACCGTAGCAGCAGCGCGGTTCCGGACTATCTCGGATGTACCTGAATAGTTCAGTCAATGAGAGCATTACATGCAAATGACAAGGGTCCAGCTCCAAGTCTTTACCTGCCACGAGGAGTAAATCTACCAGGAAGTTTTATTGCTAGGGTGGAAATAGAATAAAGAGTAGACGGAAAGGAGTCCTTCAAAGACTGTGTGTGTGTGTGTGTGTGTGTGTGTGTGTGTGTGTGTGTAAAATGTAGGATACAATAGTTAAGCCGAAGTGAAATAGTACCACCGACAGATGGAGAAAATTAGTTCAGTGGTATAAAAAGAGTTATTAAAAAGAAGAAGAAGAAGGAGAGAGAGAGAGAGAGAGAGAGAGAGATAGAGATAGAGAGAGAGGTAGCAGTAGTTTCATTTCTGTAGGACCGCTATCTTTATTGAGAGTCTCGTAAAATTAATATACAACATACGGCAGTTCTCGATTGTAGCGTAACACCCAATTCGACTGAACATATGTGTATTAATTACTGTCTACGTGTTTTAGATGTTAGCTGTTTTAACATTACAGGTTCACCAACTACTCGGTAAACATGTACCGTATATAGTTTGTATTACACCTATGTTCTAATTAATTTTAATGAGAAGAACAGAATGATTCTCTGTCCGTCTCTGTTTATTTTTCACAAAATGAAGAAAAAACATAAATTATTTCCATTTTCACTTGGTTTTTTTTCGTCTTTTCTTCAGAATATCTGCATGTGATATTTTACACGGTAGATTCCTTTTTATATCCTATGTTCGATTCCATGTGTTCAGAGTTCACTGTAACTTTTTTTTTCTTTTTGTAAACATTTGCGACCCCAAATGTCACACTCGAACTGCAAAAAGGCACATTCAGACTTCAGCTCTCAACATCAATAACTTTAATACTTTTACTTACCATCGTTCCCCACGCGTCAGCAGTGTTTGACATTGTGAGACATACTCTCTGAAGAATTTCTCACCACTACCACTGCTAATGCCATTGGCAATGTCTTACATAAGTGTGTGCAGCCGCACATCGGAAAACTCCAGAAAACTAATGCAATATAGCAAAATACAAAATACATACAGTACACATGCAATGAGCTGGAGTCGATTCAGTTTTAGGGTTCCGTACCTCCACCTGCAAAACCGGAACCCTTATAAGATCACTTTGTTGCCCGTCTGCCTGTCTATTAAGAACCCTTTTCGCTCAGAAACTCGCAGACGTATCAAGTTGAAATTTACGTCACGTAAGGTCTACGTTTCTTTGGCGGTGTAAAACATTTAAGCTTCCACGTCAGTGCATTCAAAAAATACAGCCGTTTGTCACATATTTTGGCGATGCTTGAACGCACAGGATTACAAAAAACTACGATCACTGGTCTTTATACATTGGTTCAGCTAGCTCAGATATTATTTAGTAATGAATTTTAAAGAAAAGTTCAAATAATTGTTGTTGCTAATTAGCGCAGCACGTTAACTCCAGAATAAGCAAAAAATTGAAAAGTACAACAGCAAATGCGAAATTACACTACAAATTTAATCTTAAAATTATACATTTCTGAAGGTCTCGGAACCCAAAGAACCGGTATCTTGCCAGTGTCGATATCAGTAACAGGCAAAAATCGTCGAGCTGCTCGATTCACGGGATGGATGAACTGTCTCACATATAATTACGTTTGTAGGGAACCGTCAGAGCGAGAGCCTTACTCGCGCCTGACCAGTCAGCCAGTCAGTAAACAATACGGTCGGTTGCGACTTTTGTAAGTAGCTGTTCAGGCTATAAATCAATTGTTTCGCAGATAATATCAATAGTAGCCTCAGAGTTTGTGGACTTTATTGCGCCATTTACTACGAGGTACCGTCAGAAAACGCCATTGACAGAGCAGGATACGCTAGCCTGTTGGCAAAGAGTGATCTCAAAGGGCTACTTGATTTTGATGAGATTTTGAAATGATGTAAGGCTGGCGAACTTGTTTTAAATCGAAAAAGTGATATTTTGTATTTCACAAAATGCAAAACGGCGGCGTATGGTGTAAGATATGAATGAGTCATGATATTACAAATTAGTCAGCTCATACAAAAACCTGTCCTTCGCTGCCTCTGCCTGCCTATCTGACTCTCTCTCTCTCTCTCTCTCTCTCCTCCTTTCTCTATTACGCAGACATACAGCTAATGCTGTTTGGAAGCAGCACTCATTTACGTTACAAAAACAACGCTTATAGCCATTTGGATAGTAGTGGTAGTACAGGTAACTGCTGGTTTTCCTAAAATTTGTGCATCCCTTATTTCCGTCCATTTTATCTTCCCCATTCACTTGCTGTTCCTCTGAAGAATTTTAATTACATTTATTGCTTCCATTTATATACACTAAAATTGCAACAAAGTGATTACTTCGTAGTATAATAAATGTACAAATCGAATACAGGGGACTATGAAGAGCAAGTTGAAAAGTGCCATTTTAGCTCTGTAGTATGTTATTAAAAAATCACATTTCATGAAGTGTAAATTCCAATGGGGACGTTTCCGGTGGTTGAACGGAGGTAGTCATTGTAAGTTTTTTTAATTGGTTCAGCTATGGGCTGTCTTTGAAACGGTGTATACTGTGTTATTTCAGCCGTCTTTCAGAAACTTTATTATTACTGTGCGACCTAGGTTTCGGGTTATAAGTCCATTTGTGAGTTACAAAATAGGCTTATAGGGCGGAACCTAGGTGGTATGGTAATGAAGAAATCTGAGAAACAAAAATACACGGTAAATTAATTATTGCAAATTCATTATTTCAGTGTTGAATAAAATCCACTTTTAGTTGCAAAAATAATTTAAATGGATTATCTACAATTTCAATACGATTTATTTCGTATCAATTTTATACATGACGTGTAATAGCTCTCATATTTTGCTGTTTAGCCCTTGCCAGTTTATGGCAATGAAATGCTATGTAACTCACAGCTCACAAATATCAACTGCTGCGAGCTATGGACGCTTGGCGCTCCCCTCAGTGTGTTCCCGTGTCCCAGCACTATGTGCATAGTCTGGATATTAGCAACTACACCTCCGACTTGTTTGCGTGGTGGCAGATCTATGCAGGACTTGTTTTCCAGTCACTGGGTCAATGGTCTACGTCGCAGGCCTCAACAAGGGAACCTGCTTTTTTTCCATGATGTATAATATACACTTTTTATGTCAAAACTGATCACCAGCTATGACTTTTTGGGTTATTTTCCGTTATATTTATTTATAGGATGCTGCGTAATGATTCGTAATATTTGACGAGGGCGATTATTTACTGATAAACGAGTTGCTAGCTGGTAGTGAACTTAAACACTTGAAGTCGGTTCAATACAGCAATGTTTCTGCTTGTACATATTACTTTTACGTATGACATGTCGATTTGTAGTGATCTTCTTCGCAGTGGGGTGTACATATGCAGTGTGAAGCGACTTGTAACAGTGATGAATAATACGTTGCAGAAATTCAAAAGCATGAGATCGGATGATGATAGCATAGCTCTGTCGAAACCGATCACACAAGGAAAGGCCTTTTTAGCTACCTTGACTTATGAAGTTTCCTTCACTTGCCAGTCTCAAGGTGCCTGAATCAGGCAAATAAATAATAATTACAGTCGTGCAACCAAGACTGTATTTTTCTTCATCATATATTACTGGTTGCTGTACCATCCCTGCCATAAGCTGGAAAAAGTTCTTATATTAGTTTTCCATCATTTCCGTAATGTAGGGAGTTCGAAGTGCATTTTTCAGTAATTCAAATTTCGTGACTGGCGGAGCATTTTATTGAAAACTGTAGTCGAAATCGTAATGAAGGTCGTACACATTCCACCCATTTAAGAAAATGGAGAAACAAATCATAATTTATACGCTGGATGTGATGTGAAACGCTTTTCTTTTATATTAACGAGTCATTATTTTGCTTCAGTCTAAAAACTAAAACTGGTTAACTTCGAAACGCCGATACAGTCTTTAAATATAGGGTTGTTGCTGCGCATAATACATGACGTGAATGAAAAATATAGTATTCTGACTGAAGCAACGGTATAAGAAAAGAAAAGTTACATTACACAGCACGTGAATCAAACATGTCCAGGCATAATAAATACACGGAAGATTACATCATGGCTAAGTAACGGCGAGTAGCCGCAAGAGCATTTGGAGCTGCCTGAAGTAGATATTCGTCAGGACAAAGCCGACATCATAGCAACTGGCCCATGGACCGCGCTTTGGCGAAGTCGCATTTGGCAGTGACGACTGTAAATGATAATTTTTGGAGCTTACAGCTGCATCATCCGACTCTTGAGCTTACGTAATTGACATTATGGTATGCAGTCTACTTTCCTTTTTGACTGAGAGCGAGATTTTCGGGTGGTTCAGAGCAACGACGGTCATTCACTACTTATTGCTCACTCTACGCGATCAGGCCCGAAAGACCGCCGGCACCTACTGGGTTGCTCTTCCAGTGGTTTCTGTTTCCTGCTTCTTTCCAGTCAAATGCTCTCTATGCCGATTGCTACAAGTACTCACATACTGATGGACTCTACGTCTCCATCTTATCTTTGGTCTGCCTCGTGAAATTCTTT
This sequence comes from Schistocerca cancellata, assembly GCF_023864275.1. Lineage (NCBI taxonomy): Eukaryota > Metazoa > Arthropoda > Insecta > Orthoptera > Acrididae > Schistocerca > Schistocerca cancellata. The sequence continues at coordinate 318,443,492 of NC_064630.1, read as the reverse complement.
GCTGCAAGTGAAGTGCTATAATTTCAAAAGCCATCGATGTTTGTTCGAGTGACATGATGTGTCCATACGGACCGTTTGGTTCTCATGACTTATAACAGGGCTGTTGCAGTTATCCAGTTCACAATCATGACGGATCCTCAATCACCAGTGATCTCAACTGATACTGGACTACAGGTCTTTCTGAACACTTCACAATCGAAAAGGAGAAGATTATTTAATGGGGTGGTAGCTCTCTTAACACCCATGAAAACCTGGTGATTTTCATTACTTTTTTTCGATAGAAATAAGAAGTAATGCGAAATCTATTAATATGGTTTTATTCCTTGCACTTTTGCCTTCAAGAAATCGTGTTTGTCTCTTTATCGGAAACTCCCTGTAACAGCTGGAGTAGATGGAAAGGCGCCTTGCAGCCAGAAAACCGGCCATTGTGGGGGGGGGGGGGGGGGAGGGAAATCCCCGAAGCCCTCTTATTGGACCTGTAATAGAATAATTTTGTATAGATCATATTGAATTTACTAGGGGCGTTCAATAAGTAATTCTCAACATTTTTTTTTCTAAACGTTGGTTAATTTTATTCCAATGGACCATAATATTCTGCATATTTCTCTGTACAAAATTCAGCGACGGCCTTACCCCACCTTACAGGGAAGGCCCGTATGTTTGTATGGTGCCAGTCTGCCGGGCAACGTCCAAGCCAAGGCCTTGCTTCATCAGTAACCTTCCCATCAAACCCATACTGCTTCTGGCGGAGTGCATCTTCATTTGGCCAAACAACTGGAATTCGGAAGGTGCGAGAATCTGTCCGTGTGGTGCATGAGGAAGATCAGTGCCGGCCGCGGTGGTCTAGCGGTTCTAGGCGCTCAGTCCGGAACCGCGAGACTGCTACGGTCGCAGGTTCGAATCCTGCCTCGGGCATGGATGTGTGTGATGTCCTTAGGTTAGTTAGGTTTAAGTAGTTCTACGTTCTAGGGGACTGATGACCACAGATGTTAAGTCCCATAGTGCTCAGAGCCATTTTTAGGAAGATCAGTCCAGTGAGCTTTTGTGAGCTCCTCTCGAGTGCTCAGACTGGTGTCATGGAGAAGGAGAAGTTCGTTTGCATTTTCGTGGCGACGTACTCGCTGAAGTCGTTTCTTCAGTTCCCTGAGAATAGCACAGTACACTTCCTAGTTGATCGCTACACCGTGAGGGAACACATCAAACAGAATAACTCCTTCAGAGTTCCAGCAGACCGTCGCCAAGACTTTAGGTTAAGGGTGCTGCTTTGAACATTTTCTTCGGTGGAGACGTGGTGCGGTGCCTCTCCGTGGATTGCCATTTTGTTTTTGCTCTGAAGTGATGAACCCACATTTTATTGCCTGTGATGGTGTTTGACAAAAAATTGCCAGTATGAGCCTCGTAACGCGCAAGCAATTCGATACAGACTGTCCTTCGTTGCTCTTTTGCCTTCTGTTAAGCGGCGAGGAAGACAGCGGGCACATACCTTTGAGTAGCGTACCCAAACTGCGACGACCATGTCAGCACTACCAAGACGTCCAGCTGAGCAGCAAGGTGTTTGACTGTGATTCGTTGATCACCCCGAATGAGTGTGTCCCCACGTTCCAACATTGCAAGAGTTACGGCTGTATTCAGTCAGCTGCAGCGCAGGAGATCCGACAGATCTGCGGGACCTTGTTGCGATGATAGACGCCTAGCCTAAGGACTCATCGTGGTTTTGTTCACTGCCAGCTCTCTGTAGCCATTCTGCAAGCGCCTAATAATATCTGTATTTCTCTAGTTTTTCGCCAAAAGAAATCCAATGATAACTCTTGCCTTGGGACGCAGTTCTTTTACAGAGGCCACTTTGAAGGCTACATATGGTGCTGCCACCTATCGGAATGTCATGAAACCATGGGGGCTGAAGCGGAAACATTCCACGATATCCCCAAACAAACTCGGCATTTTGACTGAGAAAAACAGGTGTTATATTACTTATTTAACGCCTGTCGTATTTTATGTCAGTATGCATATGATAACTAAAAAATATTAATTTCTGACAAACTGGTTCAAACAAATGTTATTTTCTTCGCACCCAAAATAGAAACAAAAGCTCGCGTAGAAAAGAGACTTTTGAAGAAGTCACAAAACGGCTACGTACGCTGACACAGAACTCAGTTACGATCAGAATTGTGTGTACCGTTTTCAAGTTGTGCTTCGCACCAGTTTGGAAGATGCAGTTTCGACAAAGACGCATTAAAGTTTCGGTTACATTTTCTGTGGTTGAGTTCAACATACCTGTAGTCAAAGGTCCCTAGACCAAATCGTTCCAGATCGAGGAGGTGGTCCTCCTCCATATTCTTCGTGACCAAGGTGGTCATGCGAGCCTCCTCGGCAATTTCTCTCATTAACTGCTCCGCTTGCTCGAAGTCCTTTTTGTCCGCTTTTGTGCAGAAGTTGTAACAGGCTAGTCCCAAGCCGAATTTGAGCATGTCCATAATTTCCATAGTGTCCTTTAGGGCGTTGTTGAAATTACATGTCGACTATTTTTTTCCCTACATGAGTAGTTTTCGGAGACATTTTCTCACACATCTCCTTGTAACTCGATAATGGAGTGTCTTCCAAACTTGGAACGCACACTACAAGAAAATACACGTCCCAGAGAACATTTATGCCAAAAAAATCGAGTTTTTGAAATTATCAAAGTCATTTTCCGGACATTCCATATTTCGCAACCAAACACACATACCGGCTGGTTCAGTGTTTTTTACTGCCGGAGTTTGAAAGTCGTTGAGAGACTGCTAGAGGTGAAAAAGCCGAAAGAGACTCAATTTCGATGGGGGTCCAGCTTGGATCTCAGACATTTAAAAGGATATCCCTTTAGTAGGTTTCCGAGTACCAGTGGCTGGTGTGGTGTTTTGAATTCGTATGAGTGCTACTCATCACCAGATACTCGCCGTTCGAGTCATTGACCAGGAGACTGCTCTCGCATGCTCATCAGCGTAATGTGTTTTTTAGCTTTGGACAACAGGGTAGGTCGTCGGCAGGTACGAGATGTGTGATTTTTTTTTTTCAGGTTCGACCTAGATCCCTTTATACTTATGATATACACATTTACATTCTCGTTTTGGATACAGTCATTTAGAAGACGTTTCTCGTTTTCGTAGGGCTTTTCCTCCAGAGATATTGCTATCTGTTCTTGGTTCAAATGGCTCTGAGCACTATGGGACTTAACTTCTAAGGTCATCAGTCCCCTAGAACTTAGAACTATTTAAACCTAACTAACCTAAGGACATCACACACATCCATGCCCGAGGCAGGATTCGAACCTGCGACCGTAGCGGTCGTGCGGTTCCAGACTGTAGCGCCTAGAACCGCTCGGCCACGCTATCTGTTCTTCTTCAAGTATTTTAAACCGTAATCAACAGACAGCCAAGAAAGATAAACATTTGTTAATAACACAGTTAATTGTTACTTTTGCCGATATTGAATATGTTCCAACCCCTAGTTACCTGGCACACAATCACTTCCTTTTTCTATGAGGTCATTTACGAGTATATTTTGAAGGAAGAAGTGGATAGCGATTGTGGGTAGGTGCTGGGATTTATAGATTGGACGATCCTGGTTAGCGAGTTGAATCCTGGCACGCGTCGCAAAACGTGTAGTGTGATGGAGCTGAAAATGCAGATGATTATGGGACGTGCCGATAGACATATGCTTGTATACTCCCCAAAACTGTGAACGGGGGACCCTACGACTATTAAATGAAACGAGGGTTGTTCTGACTTTGAGTTATTACTATAAAGCCGATTATCAAACAAGTGGCCATCTGTGACAACATTAACATCATAAAATGATAGATGAATAAATGGCAGCCTTTGGCGACATTAAATCCTTCGCATTCGTGACGTAGAGGGTTGGCATCAAAGATGCTAATTATCGTGTAAGAAATTATTTATAATCGCGGAATGCCTAGTGTTCGTCGTAAGATTAATGGAACCAGGTACTACTACAGGAAGAAATGTGTCACAACAATGCGTGAAAGTGAAACCAAACAGTTCACTACTTTAAAAATGCAAATCTTCAGAATGAAGCACGAAGTAATAGGTCCACGAAAAGGTGTCTCTAATTTCCGTGCACCTCGTCCCGCAGCTGCGGCATGATCTCATCGTAATATTGCAAGTGATGGTTGAGGTGGCTGCGGAATCGATCACTGGTGTAATCAGTGACCATCACCAGCAGCCGTCCAGATGAGCCTGAGATGTTTCTATGTCCCCAGCGCATCAGGATAGGTGGCTCCATAGCGGCTCACAGCGTAGAGGTCTGGCGACGGAAGCTCCAGATACTGATATGACCTTTCAGTCAAATGTCCCTTACTGAATTCTGCTTGGCTCAGCTCTGGATCTTCCGAACGCCGACCGGTCAAACCGCTCCTTACAAAACACTTCTCTCCTTCTCCTAACTCATTAAGCAGTGACTTGTGACCTACCATCCTCTATAGAAAAACGTCCGACAAGCACTCTGTGTCTCTTTCTCTTTCAAATGTGGTGCTCTGCCTCGTCACCGTATGCTGTCGCTTTGTAACTTAGAATTTATTTACACTAGACAATATTGTCGGCTTTTACATTGAGAATTTTTTTTTTTCTAACTGGTCTCTCTCACCTTTTCAGAGGCCCAGGACCGATTGTCCGCCATCCGCCATTTAGATGTTTATCTTTCGTTTCTGTGCCTTTCTGGGGAAATAACCTGCTATCTATATCTCGGGTACAAGGATGCCTGCCCGCTAAAGAGATGAGCCTCCTCACTCAATTTATTGACCCTAAAATTTTTTCGCCATTCGTCTTCCCTTCAGGGTATGCGATCTGATATCCTGCTGCTGTTCTGCACAGAAAAAGCTGCTGGCCAGTGGCCAGTGACCCTCGGCCTGCCCCCTGCGGCCTTCCGAGAATCTGGCACTGAGGGTGGCTCCCTCTTACGGCTTCTAGGGGGTCTGCAACCTTTCTCATCACTCAGGGTGCTTCCAACATTTTACATCTACATCTACATTTATACTCCGCAAGCCACCCAACGGTGTGTGGCGGAGGCACTTTACGTGCCACTGTCATTACCTCCCTTTCCTGTTTCAGTGGCGTATGGTTCGCGGGAAGAACGACTGCCGGAAAGCCTCCGTGCGCTCTCGAATCTCTCTAATTTTACATTCGTGATCTCCTCGGGAGGTATAAGTAGGGGGAAGCAATATATTTGATACCTCATCCAGAAACGCACCCTCTCGAAACCTGGAGAGCAAGCTACACCGCGATGCACAGCGCCCCTCTTGCAGATTCTGCTAGTTGAGTTTGCTAAACATCTCCGTAACGCTATCACGCTTACCAAATAATCCTGTGACGAAACGCGCCGCTCTTCTTTGGATCTTCTCTATCTCCTCCGTCAACCCAACCTGGTACGGATCCCACACTGATGAGCAGCCAGCCGGTGTGGCCGAGCGGTTCTAGGCGCTTCAGTCTGGAACCGCGCGACCGCTACGGTCGCAGGCTCGAATCCTGCCTCGGGCGTGGATGTGTGTGATGTCCATAGGTTAGTTAGGTTTGAGTAGTTCTAGGGGACTGATGACCTTAAAAGTTAGTCCCATAGTGTTCAGAGCCATTTGAACCATTTGAACTGATGAGCAATACTTAAGTATAGGTGGAACGAGTGTTTTGTAAGCCACCAACAATTAATTTTATACGATCATTCCAGTTCAAATCGTTCCGTACGCATACTCCCAGATATTTTACAAAAGTAACTGCTACCAGTGTTTGCTCCGCTATCATATAATCATACAATAAAGGATCCTTCTTTCAATGTATTCGCAATACATTACATTTGTCTATGTTAAGGGTCAGTTGCCACTCCCTGCACCAAGTGCCTATCCCCTGCAGATATTCCTGCATTTCGCTGCAATTTTCTAATGCTGCAACTTCTCTGTATACTACAGCTACATTGCCTGCAGATGTGAATTAAGAGCAAGAGAATAACAAGGCTGCATAAGTTATTTACCGATAATCACGAGTACTGTGTCGGTTTATTTTTATCGATGTAAGTTAAATGGGAGTTTGGTTACTGATTTTCCTGTGTTGCGAAACTGTCCCGTGACACCGACTGTCAGCAGATCTCGATCTGAGGTACCTAGTTCTCGCGGGATGAGATGGAGTACGAGATGAGGAGGAGAGAGGCGTTTTGGGCCGCGGCGCCTTGTTTGCAGCTGAGGCGCGCCCGCGTCCCGGAGATAGGGCGCCGGCACTAGAAAACCGAGAGGCCGAATAAAAATCGCGACACGCTGCGGCTAACAAAGGAGTCGCTCGATAAATCAATGCGCGGCCGCAAGCGGCACGGCGAGGGTAGCTGACCCGGCGCGCCCGGCCGGCCTGGGCCGGAGAGCCGCGGCGAGCCGCCCCAGCAGACACCGGCGGCGCAGCCAAGGTTAAGGCCGGTCCGCGCGTCCCACCGACCAGCCGCCAGTTGTCGCTCCGCCGCCTTCCCAGCTTCCGCTTTGATCGAGCCCTCCACGCTGTCCCAATCCGGCCGTCTCGAACGCGGCCACATCGTCTGCTGCCGTGCCTGTCTCTTTGTTGTAGCACGTGTGCCGCAACAGAATGGACGGCTTACGAGGGTAATCCCAAAAGTAAGGTCTATTTTTTTATAAGTACAGAACTCTGTTTGTGTGGCAGTTGGTCACACTGTAATGGAGAGTGCTTCACGCGCTGTGTGTAAACATGCGCAAGCCGCGCAGTCTTGTAGAGATGGGCAAACTGAAACACGTAACTGTTTCGAAACAGAGAAACAGTTTGTGTTTTGTATCTAATAAACCTACACATTTTATCATCTTGAATGTCTACTGTACAAGTATGTCCATATAAACAAAAATGAGGTGCGAGAGCCATAATCATATCGCAGAAAGTATGTAACTTTCACTTAGGCGTCTTGGCAGTTTCGTATTTCCTGCAGCAAATGCGCTGCTTTCGTGTCGTCTGACTTTCATACTTTTCAGTTGGCTGAGGACAGCCATAGCTGAAAACAGAAGAACCACCACGAACGGAACTGGAGGTGGGAGCAAACTGCAGAAACAACGGTTATACTACTGGGATTCCCACATTCCGTTAGTATGGGTAATATACCCATCCTGCTAATTTCCATGCAGACAAAGGGAATCATTGTGGATAATAGGCACAGCCACTATAGACTCACAAATAACGCCACATAATTCGTATAAATAACGAAATATAACAGAAAAAATTTTGTCTTTCAAGGTGTTTCGAACCGTTACTATAAATTCACCATGCTTCCCAGCCCTTCCCGTTCACCATTACACTATCAGTGATATGCCAAACAGATAGCTTGCAATTATACCTACATCAAATTTATGTATATGTCTAATAACTGTCACTCTACGCCTTTTTTCATTCAGAATGTTGTAGGCTTACTTGCGTTTCTTAATATGATTACTGCACATGAACAGAGAAGCGTATGTTATAAAAAAAGATGTAATTTAACTGAATGATTTTCACATATTTATTATTTTGAATGTGCATAGTATGCGTTCTTTTATTGTTTGGTTAGTGTTTATAAAGCAGATGTTACGCCATTTCGAAATAGGACAGGCAGCTAGAAACGAAGCTTTATTTTCGGATATCTTAAGTTTCATGCTATTGCTTGTCAAAAAGATTTCGACACTCTTGAAATTGTTTCATGAAGTAGTATGTTGTGTTTCAGTACCTGTGCCGAGCCAGAATCTCGTCTGACACACAGCGAAATGAAACATCACTGTTTCGATACAATTAGTTCCTGAAACAGCCTTATTTTGAAACAACGATACAGTTTCTGTGTCTGGCTCAAGATCGAATCTGGTCCGGGTATCCGAGACAGGGACGGAATGAAACACCACTGTTTCGAAACAGTGAACCACAGCCGTTCCGAAACACTGAAACAGCTCCACGTATCGATGCACTATATCGAAACAAAGAAACAGTGGCCAAGTCTAGTCTTGGCATAGCAGCTGTTGAGAATGGAGCTCCCGTTGGATGTTACCGCCAAGTGCGAATTGTGCGCAGTTATTCGGTTTTTGGACTGAAAGGGCACTGCGCCGATTGAAATCCATCGCCAATTGACGGAAGTGTATGGTAAGTCGTGCATGGATGTCAAAAATGTTCGTAAGTGGTGTAGAGAGTTTGCAGCTGGTCGGACTGGAATTCGCGAGGAACAAAGGAGCGGGAGACCGTCAGTTTCTGAGGAGACAGTTGGTCAAAGTGCTGAAGTCAACCATTTACGCTGAGTGGTATTGTGAGACTCTGAAAAAACACAAACGGGCAATTCAGAACCGGAGAAGAGGAATGTTAAGCAAGGGCGTACACATTCTCCACGACAACGCTCGCCCACACACCGCTCGGCAAACCGTTGCTCCCCTGCAACAGTTTCAATGGAACATAACCACCCACCCACCCTATAGTCCTGACTTGGCGCCGGCCGGTGTGACCGAGTGGTTCTAGGCGCTTCAGTCTGGAACCGCGCGACTGCTACTGTCGCAGGTTCGAATCCTGCCTCGGGCATGGATGTGTATGATGTCCTTAGGTTAGTTAGGTTTCCGTAGTTCTAAGTTATAGGGGACTGATGACCTCAGATGTTAAGTCCCATAGTGCTCAGAGCCATTTTTTTTAACGTGACTTGGCGCCCAGTGACTATCACCTGTTCCCTAAGTTAAAGCCGGCTGCAGTGGCCGAGCGGTTCTAGGGACTTCAGTCTGGAACCGCGCGACCGCTACGGTCGCGGGTTCGAATCCTCCCTCGGGCATGGATGTGTGTGATGTCCTTAGGTTAGTTAGGTTTAACTAGTTCTAAGTTCTAGGGGACTGATGACCTCAGATGTTAAGTCCCATAGTGCTCAGAGCCATTTGAACCATTTGAACCTAAGTTAAAAGAACATTTGGCCGGAAAGCGATTCAGCTCCGACGACGAGGTGAAAGAAGAGGTTCATAACTTAATGAACAGCATGGCGGCGAGCTGGTATGACATGGGCATACAAAAACTGCGACAGCGTCTACAAAAATGCATCGACAGAAATGGTGGTTATGTCGAAAAATAGCTAAATGTTCAAGCTGTAAACTGATATAAACCATTGTAGAAATAAACAGGTCTATGTACGTATAAAAAATAGGAAACCTTACTTTTGGGATTACCCTCGTACAATGATCAGCCGATCATGATCACTGCCCTCAGCGAGACTAAATGTTGCATGGGCGCGCCGCGCGTGCATGAAGCGGTAAGGAAAATATACACTAAGGTGACGAAACTCATGGAATACCTCCTAATATCGTGTAGGATCTCCATTTGCTGGGCGTAGTGAACCAACTCGACCTGGCATGGATTCCACAGCCGTCTATATGGAAAGTGTCTGTGCTGCAGGATTTTGTGTACGAACAGACCTCTCGATTACGTCCCATATATGTTCGAAGGGATTCATGTCCGGCGGTCTGGCTGGCGAAGTAATTCGCTCAAATATCTTCACACCAGTCGCAAACAATTATAGTCTGGTGACCTGCCGCATTGTCATCCATAAAAATACCATCGTTATTTGGGAACATGAAATCCATGATTGGCTGCAAATACTCTCTAAGTAGCCGATCCTAACGGAGCACCGAGTCCGTTCCATTGAAACGCATCCAAAATCAGTTTACTCAGTGATTTGTTGATAACTTGGGTCCATGAGTTCGTGGGGTCAGCGCCACGCTCGAACCCTACCATCAGCCCTTACCAACTGAAACCGAGAATCATCTGACCAGGCCAAGGGTGTTTCATTCGTCTAGGATCCAATCGATAAGGTCATGCGTTAGACTGTTGTTAAAATATCGGTATATCGATACTTCCGCCAAAACATATCGATATGTATCGCCGAATTTGTCCGTCCTATATATCGATATCGGAATGGTAGTACCGGATGCAAATATTTTTATTTTATATTAAATTTTTTTTGCAATTTTCGTTAAATACTGGAACTTCTTCCTTTGAAATTGTAATAGAACATAATTTTACTTTCATTGTCTGAAGGAATCTTACTAGTTTTTGAGCTTCCATCGCTTTGAGTCTTTCTCTTTGACTGTGTAAAGCAATTAAAAGTGGAACAATAGAAGTCCGATTCCATTAGGATGTGGCGGTGTGATTGGAATAACGAGATTCCCAATGTGAAGAAACAGCGCACCACTGCTTTGAAAAACAATATTTCTTCACATGGGCATTCTTCAAAAACAGCTGCTGAAAATAATAAACAAAAGTCAAAATGACAAGATTGGTCTTTGTAATGGACAGAGACGTGAGGGGAAATGCTGTTGTAATCCGCGCTCGGCGCTACCAGCAGAAACTGCAAAGTTTAACCTCGCCACGTATTTTTGACACTACAGTTGCTAGGTCGCTGGCATTCGCAGAAATGAAAAATGAAAAAGTCGACATGAAGTGTTCCGGACAAATTCGATATGTGACGAAATCGAACGACGGACCCACTTGATACCTTTTATTGTGCCACTTACATGCAGTTACCATTGCTAGCAAAGTGGTTACCACCAAGCGTAAACGTGCATCGTTTCCCTTTCCATTCTTGCGCTAAGGCGGATAAGCAAACTGCTAGGTTGTTGATGTACAGAATATCTAACGACATATATATATTTAAATATACAGCTCTAAAACCGGCGGTACATTTACAACGTGCAGCCGATACTTTTTTAAGGCCGTTACGTCGATATATCGATGGCTGATAATGATACTTTTGTAAAAGTCGACATATCGGATTCCCGATATTTTTAAAAATGTCAACAGTCCTAGTCACGAGCCTAGGAGAGACACTGCAGCCGATGTCTTGCTTATAGCAAAGGCACCCGCTTCGGTCGTCTACTGCCACAGTTCATTAACGTCAAATTAAGCACTGCGGCCAATACAATTTCGTACGTCCCACACTGATTTCTGCGGTTATTTCACGTAGCGCTGCTTGTCTATTAGAACTGACAACTTTACGCAAAGTCCGCTGCTTTCGGTCGTCAAGTGAAGGACGTCGGCGGCCGAGTTGTCCTCGCTGACAGGTAATGCCCGAAATTTGGTATTCTCGGTTCACACCTGACACTGCGGATTTCGAAATATCGAATTCTCTAACGATGTTTCAAGCGTCTATTCCCTACTAACATTTCTCATTCAAAGTCTGTAAATTCCCGTCGTGTGCCATAGTCACGTAGTAAACCTTTATATATGGAATTACAGCTCCGCCAATGCGCTGCTGTTTTATACCTTGTCTACACGCTACTACTGCCTTTTGTATAGGTGCATATCGTTATCTCGTGACTTTTGTCACGTCCGTATACAGGGTGTTACAAAAAGGTACGACCAAACTTTCAGGAAACATTCCTCACACACAAAGAAAGAAAATATATTATGTGGACATATGTCCGGAAACGCTTACTTTCCATGTTAGAGCTCATTTTATTACTTCTCTTCAAATCACATTAATCATGGAATGGAAACACACAGCAACAGAACGTACCAGCGTGACTTCAAACACTTTATTACAGGAAATGTTCAAAATGTCCTCCGTTAGCGAGGATACGTGCATCCACCCTCCGTCGCATGGAATCCCTGATGCGCTGATGCAGCCCTGGAGAATGGCGTATTGTATCACAGCCGTCCACAATACGAGCACGAAGAGTCTCTACGTACATTTGGTACCGGGGTTGCGTAGACAAGAGTTTTCAAATGCCCCGTAAATGAAAGTCAAGAGGGTTGATGTCAGGAGAGCGTGGAGGCCACGGAATTGGTCCGCCTCTACCAATCCATCGGTCACCGAATCTGTTGTTGAGAAGCGTACGAACACTTCGACTGAAATGTGCAAGAGCTCCATCGTGCATGAACCACATGTTGTGTCGTAATTGTAAAGGCACATGTTCTGGCAGCACAGGTAGAGTATCCCGTATGAAATCATGATAACGTGCTCCATTGAGCGTAGGTGGAATAACATGGGGACCAATCAAGACATCACCAACAATGCCTGCCCAAACGTTCACAGAAAATCTGTGTTGATGACGTGATAGCACAATTGCGTGTGGATTCTCGTCAGCCCACACATGTTGATTGTGAAAATTTACAATTTGATCACGTTGGAATGAAGCCTCATCCGTAAAGAGAACATTTGCACTTAAATGAGGATTGACACATTGTTGGATGAACCATTCGCAGAAGTGTACCCGTGGAGGCCAATCAGCTGCTGATAGTGCCTGCACACGCTGTACATGGTACGGAAACAACTGGTTCTCCGGTAGCACTCTCCATACAGTGAGGTGGTCAACGTTACCTTGTACAGCAGCAACTTCTCTGACGCTGACATTAGGGTTATCGTCAACTGCACGAAGAATTGCCTCGTCCACTGCAGGTGTCCTCGTCGTTCTAGGTCTTCCCCAGTCACGAGTCATAGGCTGGAATGTTCCGTGCTCCCTAAGACGCCGATCAATTGCTTCGAACGTCTTCCTGTTGGGACACCTTCGTTCTGGAAATCTGTCTCGATACAAACATACCGCGCCATGGCTATTGCCCCGTGCTAATCCATACATCAAATGGGCATCTGCCAACTCCGCATTTGCACTGACTGCAAAACCACGTTCGTGATGCACACTAACCTGTTGATGCTACGTACTGATGTGCTTATTCTAGTACTGTAGAGAAATGAGTCACATGTCAACACAAGCGCCGAAGTCAACATTACCTCCCTTGAATAGACCAACTGGCGGTGAATCGAGGAAGTACAGTACATACTGACAAAACTAAAATCAGCTCTAACATGGAAATTAAGCGTTTCCGGACACATGTCCACATAACATCTTTCTTTATTTGTGTGTGAGGGATGTTTCCTGAAACTTTGGCCGTACCATTTTGTAACACCCTGTATAAGCGGAGCCGAGACGAATGGGGCTCATCCTAGCGACGACACGGATCACGGACATGAGCCACTTTGGCGAAGGGCGCGTTATTATGGCCCGGCTCAGGGTAAAACCTCTCAGAAACGACAGAGCTTGTCGGCTGTGTGCGACTGCTGTCATGAGCATTTGTGATAAGTGGGCGAAGGACGGTGAAGCCACGATTTGGCTGCGGGTGTTGGACGTGCATGCCTCGTCTCGTAATATAGAGGTATGAGGTTTTCTCGTTTTGTAAAGCAGGTTAGACGGCGATCTGTGGCAGATGAGACATCAGAGTTCAGTGGAGGGGCAGGCAGAAGAATCTCGAAGCAAACCGTTCAGTGCACATTATTGAACTTGGAGATCCTCACGACCCGTATGTATTCCAGTGTTCACTTAACCACATCATCAGTTATGACTGCAGTGATTACGAGGTGCTGAGATTGGACCGTAGATCAATGGACACGTGTTGCATTGATGGATGTATGACAACCCCTTACCACCGTCAGTTAAAGATAAATATGATTAACGGTCACAGTCTGGATCCAATTACATTTCTGTCTAAGGAAATAGGCATAGATATCTATTTGTTCGTCTAGCGGCACATAGATTGCAGATCATATACGCCCAAAGTTGTTTGTTGATGAGGTCAACAGCTAAAAACTAGTAACCACATTAACTATCTCGATGTCGTGGTAGCCGGCCGGGGTGACCGAGCGGTTCTAGGCGCTACAATCTGGAACCGCGCGACCGCTGCGGTCGCAGGTTCGAATCCTGCCTCGGGCATGAATGTGTGTGATGTCCTTAAGTTAGTTAGGCTTAAGTAGTTCTAAGTCTAGGGGACTGATGACCTCAGCAGTTAAGTCTCATAGAGCTCAGAGCCATTTGAACCATTGTTTTGATTCGCGGTAATTGTAATCGCTCGTTGACTTGTAATAAATTGAGGTATGATATCGTTTCCATCGGTCTGTATTTGCAGCGTTTCCGAACAAAACTCACATCATTGCAATCCATGTCTCATAATAATGCAGCATTCAAACAATTGAGATATCGTATTTTACGGACTAAAAGACGCACTTCTTTCTTCAAAAATTTTCCTCCAAATTTTAGGTTCAAATGTTGAAATGTGTGTGAAATCTTATGGGGCTTAACTGCTAAGGTCATCAGTCCCTAAGCTTACACATTACTTAACCTAAATTATCCTAAGGACAAACACATACACCCATGCCCGAGGGAGGACTCGAACCTCCGCCGGTACCAGCCGCACAGTCCATGACTGTAGCAACTTTGCCCGCTCGGCTAATCCCGCGCGGCCAAAATTCAGTTGCGTGTATACTCGAAATTAATATAAAAATGTCCAGTGTTTGATTTAAAATATCCGCCGGTCTTAAAAATAGATATACACTCCTGGAAATTGAAATAAGAACACCGTGAATTCATTGCCCCAGGAAGGGGAAACTTTATTGACACATTCCTGGGGTCAGATACATCACATGATCACACTGACAGAACCACAGGCACATAGACACAGGCAACAGAGCATGCACAATGTCGGCACTAGTAGAGTGTATATCCACCTTTCGCAGCAATGCAGGCTGCTATTCTCCCATGGAGACGATCGTAGAGATGCTGGATGTAGTCCTGTGGAACGGCTTGCCATGCCATTTCCACCTGGCGCCTCAGTTGGACCAGCGTTCGTGCTGGACGTGCAGACCGCGTGAGACGACGCTTCATCCAGTCCCAAACATGCTCAATGGGGGACAGATCCGGAGATCTTGCTGGCCAGGGTAGTTGACTTACACCTTCTAGAGCACGTTGGGTGGCACGGGATACATGCGGACGTGCATTGTCCTGTTGGAACAGCAAGTTCCCTTGCCGGTCTAGGAATGGTAGAACGATGGGTTCGATGACGGTTTGGATGTACCGTGCACTATTCAGTGTCCCCTCGACGATCACCAGTGGTGTACGGCCAGTGTAGGAGATCGCTCCCCACACCATGATGCCGGGTGTTGGCCCTGTGTGCCTCGGTCGTATGCAGTCCTGATTGTGGCGCTCACCTGCACGGCGCCAAACACGCATACGACCATCATTGGCACCAAGGCAGAAGCGACTCTCATCGCTGAAGACGACACGTCTCCATTCGTCCCTCCATTCACGCCTGTCGCGACACCACTGGAGGCGGGCTGCACGATGTTGGGGCGTGAGCGGAAGACGGCCTAACGGTGTGCGGGACCGTAGCCCAGCTTCATGGAGACGGTTGCGAATGGTCCTCGCCGATACCCCAGGAGCAACAGTGTCCCTAATTTGCTGGGAAGTGGCGGTGCGGTCCCCTACGGCACTGCGTAGGATCCTACGGTCTTGGCGTGCATCCGTGCGTCGCTCCGGTCCGGTCCCAGGTCGACGGGCACGTGCACCTTCCGCCGACCACTGGCGACAACATCGATGTACTGTGGAGACCTCACGCGCCACGTGTTGAGCAATTCGGCGGTACGTCCACCCGGCCTCCCGCATGCCCACTATACGCCCTCGCTCAAAGTCCGTCAACTGCACATACGGTTCACGTCCACGCTGTCGCGGCATGCTACCAGTGTTAAAGACTGCGATGGAGCTCCGTATGCCACGGCAAACTGGCTGACACTGACGGCGGCGGTGCACAAATGCTGCGCAGCTAGCGCCATTCGACGGCCAACACCGCGGTTCCTGGTGTGTCCGCTGTGCCGTGCGTGTGATCATTGCTTGTACAGCCCTCTCGCAGTGTCCGGAGCAAGTATGGTGGGTCTGACACACCGGTGTCAATGTGTTCTTTTTTCCATTTCCAGGAGTGTATATTCGACGCCATGTGAAACCTATCTTTATCTGGCAACATTGCATTCAACTGGCAGCAGCAGTGCACCATTGCGGCGAACGTGAGTTGCGAGGATTCACAAGCTCGCTAACAGTCTCGCTCCCGCTACGCCGTCACAGTCCGCGAAAACTATGTAGCCTGTGATGCGTCGTTGCAGTATGCGATGCCAGTGAACTTGAATTGAAAGTGATTTGTGTTATCAGTTAAAGTACAATATTTTTATTAGTAACCAGTATCGTAATAAAAAAAAAGGTACTCATATGGTGAGAGCTATAAATAGAAAATAAGAGCATGTGCAGAACAACATAGAAACAGAGCAGCTGAGCATCATTTCGTCCCTTCACCAACAGAAAAGAA
Organism: Schistocerca cancellata; assembly: GCF_023864275.1. Classification (NCBI taxonomy): domain Eukaryota; kingdom Metazoa; phylum Arthropoda; class Insecta; order Orthoptera; family Acrididae; genus Schistocerca; species Schistocerca cancellata. The sequence goes on along the minus strand of NC_064630.1, from coordinate 318,427,359 downwards.
AAAACATTCACGATTGACGGGCTAGTAAAGAAGAACTGAAAAAAATGAGGAAGACTAAATATGAAAATAAAGGACTGAATGCAACATGGCAAAACTAAAAGATGGCGTATTGAATTGGATTCAAGGACGTCGTCAAGAAGGCAATGGAATGAATACAAAAATGATTTAAATACACGCTCGTGAGCTAACGATGCGGTGGAACTTAACAGATTTTAAGGTCTGTGCTACAGGTTTACGAAGCGTCATGGACTTAGCATGCGAACCAAAACCAAAATATCCCAGAAAATTCCACAAGAGTATGAATAGAAAATATTATCTTTCCATTGCTTTATTATTCAAAATAGAAAGAAAACCAGTATGGAACTAAGCCAAATAGCGAATACGGACGGAAGTCCTCTGACATTTGATTTTCGTAGTAACAGAAGTGTTGCGATGAAGATGCTACAACTATAGCTATAAAAGGAAGTGGACATGGAAAAATGCACTACTCCGTTAACCTTTCATGTTGTGCTGATGGTATTAAACTTGATCCAATGGTCATTTTTAAGAGCAGAACAATGACAGAATCTTCTGAAATACCGACAGGGGTTGTTCTTCACGTGCATAACAACGGTTGGATGTACGAGGCTGGTAGGAAATTACAGATTAACAGAATGTGGGAGAGAAGGGAAGGTGCTTTATTGAAGGAAAATTCTCTTCTTGTGCCAGATCAGTTCAGCAGTCGTTTCAAAAGTTCTGTGAAAGAGAAATTGAGACAGTGAAATATAGAACTTGCTGTTATTCCGGGAGGACTTATTTCTCAATTGTATCCTCTTAACGTCTCGATGAATAAACCCAACATCAATTCATCCCGAAGGGAGCTTTAAAACGACCTACAACCAAACAAGTGTGTCAGTGGATAAAACAGTCATGGTCTAGAGTGAGAGAAGACAGTATTGTTAAATCCTTCAAGAAGTGCGGCGTAAGTAACGCTCTCGATGGCAGTAAAGACCTCGCGCGGGATTAGCCGAGCGGTCTGAGGCGCTGCAGTCATGGACTGTGCGGCTGATCACGGCGGAGGTTCAAGTCCTCCCTCGGGCATGGGTGTGTGTGTTTGTCCTTAGGATAATTTACGTTAAGTAGTGTGTAAGCTTAGGGACTGATGACCTCAGCAGTTAAGTCACATAAAATTTCACACACATTTGAACATTTTTTGGCAGTGAAGACCATCTTATATACGTATGTACTGGACGACGATGACGACGAAGAGGAGGAAGAAAAAGAAAAATAAGAAGAAGAAGAAGAAGAAAGAAGAAAGCTCACGGATTTTAAAGATCAGTTTGTTTTTATAAAATAAGAATTTTTTAAAATCTGACTTTTCAGTCTAATAATAAAAATGGTAAAAAACGTTATTTTAAAAAGATGATTAAATATTAAGCTGCGTCTTATAGTCCGCAGCGTCTTACAGTCCGTAAAATATAGTAATAATCAACTTCTGACCACACTCGCAAAAATGTATCTAATTGAACTTTTTAATGAAACACTTTTTAAATATCACTATCATATATTTCACACGATCAAATTCAAAACCAATCTTTAGTATATTCAGTTATATACATCTTCGAAACTTTACTTGTTACGTAGCTGAAATACAGACAAGTCCCAGACTTGGTTCCTCACGTCGGACCACTTTCAAGACTCGAAACAAAACTTTTTACGGCTATCTCCTCTTTCTGCATAGAAACTTCAATGATACTAAAGCAATAGAATGATATAACATTTCAACAAGTCACAGACTTTCATTAATACCGATACAGTTTAACTGAAACAGCTCTTATGCATGGTGTATCATAATTAATGGCGTAAATGCATACAGTTGAAAGTACACGGTACTAGAAGCAAAAAAGTCTCAGTAAACATAGGGTCGAAAATGCATACATAAAGAGCTACTAGTAGTTTTTCATCTTCTATGCTGTGAAGCAAATCTCTTCTACTGAAAGCTCTTTGCTTTCCATATTTTGGGAAATGGTAATGTGGACCAAAACAAGAAAAAAATGTCCAGTAAACATGTGCTCTAAAATGCATACCTTAAGAGCTATGAGCACGTGCTCATCTTCGCTACTTAAAAACACAACTATTCTAATGAACAATTGCTTATAACTTTTAAGGTATGCATTTTAGAGCTAATGTTTACTGGACATTTTCTCTTGTTTTGACCCATACTACTACTTCCCAAAATGTGGAAAGCAAAGAGCTTCCAGTAGAAGAGATTTGCTTCACAGTATCGAAGATGAAAAATTGCTCGTAGCTCTTAAGGTATGCATTTTCGACCCTATGTTTACTGAGACTTTTTTGCTTCTAGTATCGTGTACTTTCAACTGTATGCGTTTACGCCTTTAATTATGATACACCCTGTATAGAAAATAATGTTCAACTCATGAGCATATTTTGTAAAACATAATTTGTTAGGTAATTTTTATACATAATTTTTATTAACATGTTTTTAATAACATACGTTTGCTGAAAATAAGTTTAGCTGCTGATATCAGTTGTAGAAGACAAGGTAGCTTATATGAGATAATAAATGTTTTTAGATAAACGTCAAAAAATGTAACGGAAAAATTGTAAAAGGAAATTTCTAATATAGGTCCCTAAATATAGAAATAGATCCGGAAACATGCGCGGGGAAAATATGTTTTCTTAATGCTACAAAATATCGAAAGGACAAGTATTATGTCGAAATGTTCATTAGACACAGATGTATCGTTATCTACTATTGCACAGGTGTTACCAAAGTATACGTCCGTTTTAACGAGGCCGATGGTCAAGTCCGTATGAACCTTCATGAAAGCGGTCGGCGACTTGAACTTGCGCTGTGCTACGGATGTAGGCCGGTGGCTGCAGCGCTAGGGCCGCTTTCCACAGAGGGTACCGTGTTCAGACTGTTTTGACTACGCTCCTACTGCGTCATCAAGAATGGGATTTGGATTGAACTCGTCCTATTCACTTTGCAAAGGCATCAAGTACCTCATTTCACATAGGCTGCTGTGCCCATGACGTGCACCTGTCGTGCTGTAGGCTGTCCGTCGGGAGGGCGATTCCACGGCAAATGACAGAGGCGCAGCGGGTACACAGCTACGTCATGTGGAAACCACCTCAAGGCGCCGGTACGTCGCTTTTTGGCGGTCGTTCAGTGTTCGGATCTTTTCGACTTTGCCCGAATTCCTATGAATATCTCTCGAACGCACGTGACCTGTCTGACCTCACACTAGCCGAATTTTTCGTGGACATGGGAGAGCAGCTGGTAATACTTGTTCAGCAGCATCTGGAACTCCACAATTTGACGCATCAAGACTACGAAAATACTAACACAATACACACTCCTGTGTGCCATCAACAAACAGCCACTACTTGTGACTCGACAATCACAGACTTCCGTGCGAGTATTGTTGCAAACAATGACGCCCAATGTACCTTTCCTATACCACACAGTGCACTGTATAACCCATGAAACCACCAGCGTAAAACCTTCAGCTGCAGGTAGTGCTCCTCTTGACATAAAGAAGCCTCCCTCTCCACCCCCACCGAGATCGCTGCTCCACCAAGCTGTTGTGTCCACACAGCGACCGCGCCCCGAACAGACGGTAGTGACTTCCGGCTGACAGTACCGCAGCACCTTTACAACGTGCAGCCGATATTTCTTTAAGGCCGATACGCCGATATTTTTCCTGTCGAGATATCGAGGGCAGGCAACTTTACGCATAGCTCGATCATGGAGGCGCTCACCGAATTACGTGCCCGCGATGGCCGTCCTATCGCGACCACAGCAGCACATGTGGAGGCGACGAAATCAACCGTTCTACTCGACACAGCGCAGCACAGTTCTTATTGTCACATGTAAACTGTTTCTTGTTTCTGTACTACAGTACTTTCTCAATGTTGCATTCAATATTGGTTGTAATTTAAGACATATAGGAATGAACTGGAATCTAAAATATGTAGAACGCGTGGCTGAGATATAAGAAAGGGTCTGATCGCCCTAACCTTCCCATGCACATGCTTGCAGATTCCTGTCACCTACATCATCTGCCACGATGAAGCTGTGCGAAACATTACGACCGGTCTGATTAACGATTATTTCGTAATTTCTGTTCATAGAGATTATGTCACACGGTGTTAAAAGTATCTGAAGGGAGTGAGTATTACGTAAGACTGCAATCTTTCATATAATCAGATTTATTCGTAAATATTTTACAATCTACCTTATGATTTTGTCCGTGCAAAATGTAACAGAAAATTGTGACTAACTTATTAGATTTAAAGGAAGAGGAGCATTACTTGTGTATATCCCGCACGAACCGACAGCCGTTTCTACATCTATCGCAATACTACGCAAATCACCACAGGGTGCGTGGCGGAGGGTATCTCTGGTACCACTAAGTTCTGCCCCACTTCTTGCTTCATTCGCGAATGATGCGTGGGATAAACAGTTGCGCGAGCCATGTCTCCGCAATATCCTTTCTTTCAGGAGTGTTAGTTATGCGTGGTTCGCAGGAGAGCTTCTGTAAAGTTTGGAAGGTATGTGACAAGATACTGGCAGAAGTGAATCTGTGGGGACGGGGCGTGAGTCGTGCTTGGGTAGCTCAGATGGTAGAGCACTTGCCCGTGAAAGGCAAAGGTCTCGAGTTCAAGTCTCGGTCCGGCACACAGTTTTAATCTGCCAGGAAGTTTCATGTCAGTGCACACTCCGCTGCACAGTGAAAATCTCATTCTGAAAACATCCACCAGGCTGTGGCTAAGCCATGTCTCCGCAATTTCCTTTCTTTCATGAGTGTTAGTTCTGCAAGTTTTGCAGGAGAGCTTCTGTAGAAGTTTGGAAGGTAGGATACTGGCAGAAGTAAAGCTGTGAGGGCAGGGCGTGAGTCGTGCTTGGGTAGCTCAGATGGTAGAGAACTTGCCCTCGAAGGGCATAGGCCCCGAGTCCAAGTCTCGGTCCGGCACACAGTTTTAATTTGCCAGGAAGTTTCATATGTGAGAAGTAGAATATGTTGCCTGTCTCACGATGGAACGTACGCTCTCGAAGTCTCAACAGTAAACCTCACGTTGACGACACACAGCGGATCTCTTGTAGCGACTGACAGTGAAGTTTGTCGAGTGTTCGGTAACGCCGATCCCGTGACGAAATGTGCCGCTCTTCGTTGAACGTCTTCTATCTCTTCAAATTGGTGCAGACCTCAAAATAATAATACTAATACAAATGTCGTAAGACACCTCTTTCGTGTACGAATTACTGTTTCTTTTTCATTCTCCGATCGGTGGTGAAATCAAAACTACAGTGAAAATCCGATGAAGCTTTGTGCAGTTGTGTTGCGGAGTGTCTCTAGTATACCCGTCGATTGCGTTATGCTGCTCTTTTCAGTTCCGAGCGCACAGTAAACACGTAAATATGTTTAGGACCATAGAGCCTCCCACCAAGTGTGTTCAAAATGTGTGTGAAATCTTATGAGACTTGACTGCTAAGGTCATCAGTCCCTAAGCTTACACACTACTTAACCTAAATTATCCTAAGGACAAACACACACACCCATGCCCGAGGGAGGACTCGAACTTCTGCCGGGATCAGCCGCCATCAAGTGTGAAGTGCCTACTGATGGTTTGCACCTGATTTCATGCATCCCGCATAACGTAACTGTCATGAGTTTCCTTCTTCATGACAATGCTCGGCCTCACACTGCAGGTGCAAGAACGATACTACTAAAGCGTTTTCGATGGGAACTGTTTGACGATCCACCATAGAGCCCGGACCTGACTTCGTCTGATTTTCAGTACTTCGTTCACATGAACCTCTGGCTATGAGGACAGTATTTTTGCAAAGTCAGTGAGCTGCAGACCAACGTAGGTTATTGGCAGAGGGCACAGGCGGATGCCTTGTGTGACGACGGTATTGGAAAGTCGGTACCAGGCGAAATCGGATTCGCGGCTGTACAGTGAAGTAGCTGGACGGTGTAGCAAATAGAACATTTTTGGTTTTCGCTGTGTTCTCCATTTCTCAACCATTCGGATCTTCAAAAAGAATAGTGCTCGTACAATTTCTTATGATTCCTCATCTGAATCTCAACCCGGCGTCTATTTTTCCTACATCTGAAGTGTATGTGGTGAGTTTTAGGTCCCTCCGGAGAGTTACTGCTTGGTATTTTATAACTGTTACTGTTCACAGTGATTTTTCACCAATAATATAATCTTAATCTATTTATGCTCACTACGGTATGTTTATTTACGTTCAGGGCCAACTGCCAGCCCCTGCAACGATTATCGATTCCCCGTAGGCCACCCTTCAAATCGCTACAGACTTCTGGCGTCGCATCAACTGCGAACAGGCACATGAAGCTCTCCACGCTATACAGCAAAGATTTTTGCTCTCCGGAAATTTCTATAACAGACTGAAGCACCAATGTGTACCTTTAATTATGTACGACGCCATTATGTGGCGCCATGATCAGAGGAATAAAGATGGGTACACAATCGTAATTTACGACATGCTACTCAGGGGTCCTATAATATCCAGTGGCAAGTGGGACCTCACCTCCTTGAAGGGAGGGTAGGACAGGCCAGTATTTCATCCCAACGTTGTATTCCTCCGACACATCGAACAGGGAGCACTAGACGCTCACTTACCGTGCAGACGTAGAACAGACAGCCGCTCTTAACAGGACGATACTTGCCCATTGTTTGTTTCCTGCACACTTGCATATCATTTGGAGAAGAGACGTGCAAGTGGACGATGAGTGTTGCAACCACAGAAGAAATAATACAAATGATCCTTATTTAGAGAGAATGTAGAAGAAATTTTGATGTTGCTGTTGCCTTGTATGCCTAGCGTTTCCCAGAGAAAGCTTCGTTCTTTGACAAGGTTATGAACGTCTTTGTCTCTGATGGCAGTGTACAGACCGGCAAAAGGAAACAAAGCAAAGTGTTATAGGAGAAGCTAGTCAAACAGTGGTAATAGCGGCAATGCACCATAACCCACGGATCAGCGCCCGACAGTTACTCCGCGATTCCGCTATGTCCGTAGGTAGTATTTCATAGTGCATTCTCATAAGTATCATCAATACCACGTGTCACTGCATCGAGAAATTCGTGGCGCCTACTTCCATAACCGGGTAGTGTTTCGTGAATGGGCGCATCAACAAATGCAAACGACTCCCACGTCATGTACCGAGGTGTTATTTCCCGAGTCGGCCGGGGTGGCCAAGCGGTTAAAGGGGCTACAGTCTGGAACCGTGCGACCGCTACGGTCGCAGGTTCGAATCCTGCCTCGGGCACGAATGTGTGTGATGTCCTTAGGTTAGTTAGGTTTCAGTAGTTCTAAGTTCTAGGGGACTGATGACCTTAGAAGTTAAGTCCCATAGTGCTCAGAGCCGTTTTGTTATTTTCCGATGAGTCTACGTTCACAAGCCATGGTAGCGTTAACCGGCATAACATGCATTACTGCAGTGTAGACAATCCATCAACGTCCTTGGTAGGTTAACGTATGGTGTGGCCTTGTGGGGAACAAACTCATTGGTCAATATTTTATACTCGGCACGTTGAATGGACGCAAATATCGAAGGTTTTTGGAACACAAACTACCGGTACTACTGCAGGATGTTGCCATGGAGGTTCGATCGCTTATGTGGTTCTAGAATGAGTGCTGCACAGTGCATCATGCAATTGAAGCACGGGAGGTATTAGACCGTGCTGGTCGGCAGATCGGCAGAGGTGGCCCTATTAACTGGCATGTTAGGTCATCGGATTTTACGTCGCTGGATTTCTTTCGTGGCGATATTTACAAGAAAAGATGGACCACCAACTGCTAACAGGCCGTGAAGACATGGTCAACTGCACCAGAAACGCCCGTACTGACATGCCCACAGATATTCTTCTCTCTTTGTAGGGTCATTTGAAAAGGGGATCACTAATTGTGTTAATGTTGGCGGTACTACGTTTAAAGACTTACCCTAATAGGAAAAGTAGAGTGGCATTCGCCTCCAGCCACGGCGCCTCGAGTAGTCGTATGTTCAATATGTCGGAGGAATACGACCTTGCGAATGAGGTTTCCAACTGGAAGTTGTGAATTACCGTCCTATCATAGCTCGCAGCATGGAGGCGGGGACCGATGTGCCGTTGGGTATTCAAGGACCATTGAGTAGTATGTCGTAAATTACAATTGCATACCCATTTCTGTTCCTCCGATTACAGCGACATGTATCGCGAAACTAAGAAAATGCTTGAGATAAAACGTATGTAGATTTTGCTGTAGAATCGTAATCTGCAATAACAGATATCAAAGTTACCCCTCGCCCCCCCCCCCCCCCCACACACACATGAGGTGGGGTAATATTGGATGTAAACCTCCGCGACAAACAAATTGGAATTATACCTCTTTTGGATCCGATGTGTGGTTTTCGAGATATTTCAATGCCTTCAATTGAAATAAAACGTGGCTAGGGTCTCCCACGGGTAGACCAGTCCCCTGGTGCAAGTCTTTTGAGTTGACACCATTTCGGCGACTTGCGTGTCGATGAGTATGAAATGATGATGAAGACACCAACACCCAGTCCCTGAGCGGAGAAAATCTCAGACACAGCAGGGAATCGAACCCGGGCCCTTTTCCATGGCATTCCGTCATGCTGACCACTCAGCTATCGAGGCGGACTTCAGTTGTAATGAACACCTTGTGTATCATAATTAATGGCGTAAACGGATACAGCTGAGAGAACAAGACCCTAGAAGCAAGAAGACTCAGTAAGCATGGACTCTAAAGTGCATACCTTGAGAGGTATGAGCACTTATTCATTAAAAAAGCTGTGTTTCACAGCAGCGAAGATGCGCTCTTCATGTTGCCCACCCATGGTTTTAATTTCACCGAAAGTTGTATTGACTTTTCCATATCCTCAATCAGTCCTTCTTGCTTCTATCAATCGAAATATTTCATCAACTAAACAAGGTTTCTTCACAGTTACGTTCCTACTACCTATGTTTTTCTTTCCAACATCTCTTTCTAAAGATGTCCACTTCTTTTCAGCTGAATTGGCTGCTGTGATAATCCTTATCGCGGTATCCATATATATATCGAACTTCAAACGTGTCTTATAATTCCATATTCCTTTTGTATGCCACAACCTTCCACACTCCTATTTTTCAGTCTACTCTTCATCGTTACTAAATTGTGATCTGAGTATATATCTGCCCCTAGATACGCCTTACAATTCAGTATTTGTTTTAGGAATCTGTCTGATCATGAGATAACGTAACTGAAATGGTTCAAATGGCTCTGAGCACTATGGGACTTAACATCGGAGGTCATCACTCTAACCGAAATCTTCTCGTATCTTCATACATTTTCCTAGTATTTTCTTGACATTTTGGACCAGTGTATTTGCTATTACTAACTGAAATTTATTGCAGAACTTCATTAGTCTTTCTCCTTTCTTATTCGTACTATCAAGCCTATCTTCCCCCGAAAACCTTTCTCCCATTCCTTCTCCTACAACCGTGTTACAATTCCCAATGTTCATTAGATTCTCATGTCTCTTTGCGTAATGAATTACCCATTCCATATCCTCAGATGCTTCCTTTATCTCTTCATCTTCGGCTTGCAACGTCGGCATGTATATCTGAACTATTGCTGTCAGCTTACCACTGAACTTATCATTTATCACTGAACTGTTCACAGTAACTCAGTCTCTGTCCTACTATCCTATTCATAACGAATCCTATTTCCTTTAATCATTTTCTGAAGCTGCTGATATTACCGCATAATCGTCAGACGGGATACCCTTATCTTCTTTTCATTTCATTTCACTTCACTGGCCCCCACTATAACTGAGCCTTGGCATTTTCCTGTTCAGATTTTCTAGCTTCCCCAACCACACCCAGAGTTCTAATATTTCACACTCTCACTCGTAAAATTTAGTCTGGTTATTCCACCTTTTTCATGATCGTCTCCCCCTTGGTAGCACTCTCACGAACCTCTTTGACGAGGCTTTGGCACAATGAATGTAACAAGTTGTGCCGTAAGTCTTCGGCTGCCATTGCTGATTATATTTACATATAACTTAGGCAGTGGCTGAGTTCGAACCGAGAACGTTTTGATTACTAGTCAAACACGCTCTCTCTTGACCGCTGGTCCAGTATGTATCAGACAAGAGAAAAGCCTGGAAAGAAAGCCACGAGAGAATAGTGGGGCTGAAATATAGGTTGATTCATCTGACCCTACCGATGGCATCTTATGCAACCCACAATGTTATTTCTGCCCTTCATAAACATCGCACTAGATTTTCTTATTCCCTCGCTTGCTTCGTCCAAACTATTATTCATAGAGAAAAAATGAGCAGGTCCTTTTTGTAGAAAACTTAATGTATGGCAGTAAAATTTTGTTCTTAGATACGTTTTTGCTGGAGACTACGGTTTTCGAGTTATTCAAGACGTACGCACAAAAATTACCTTCAAATGCACTTCCACTCCATACTCTTTGGCACCAGTCAGAATTTCTAGTGCGCTGTTCGCGGTACTGTCTCCCGCCACTGTACAAACATTTTTGACTAAACGAACTATTCCCGACATTTGATCTTATTTGGTATCTGTTGATTGGGCTGTTACACCACCAGCATAGTTGGTTATTTCGTTAACATTTTTACTTTGACCATGTCCTCGACGGCAATAAAATAAAAAAAACCACTTTTGTAAACGTTACGCTAAAACTAATTACGTCCACAACTCGGTCCAATCAAGGAAAACTGACAAGATGAGAAACATAGAAGTCGATATCCTCGATGTAACAAAGCAGCTTAAATCACTTCATAAAGCCAAGACCTCGGTCCAGATTGTATAGCAGTCAGGTTCCTCCCGGAGTATTCTGATACAATATCTCCATATTTAGCAATTATATGCAACTGCTCGCTCACGGAAAGATCCGTACCTAAAGACATGAAAACTGCTCAAGTCACGCCAATACCCAAAAAGGGAAGTAGGAGTAATCCGATGAATTGCAGGCCCATATCACTAACGGCGATTTGCAGTAGGGTTTTAGTACATATACTGCATTCAAACATTATGAAGTACCTCGAAGAAAACGATTTATTGGCACGTAGTCAGCACAGACTCAGAAAATACCGTTCTTGCGAAACACAGCTAGCTCTTTATACTCATGAAGTAATGAGTGCTATCGACAGGGGATTTCAAATTGGTTCCATATTTTTAGATTTCCAAAAGGCTTTCGACACCGTTCCTCATCAGCGCCTTCTAACCAAACTGCGTGCCTATGGAATATTGCCTCAGTTGTGCGACTGGATTCGTAATTTCCTGTCAGAAGGGTCACAGTTCGTAGTAATAAACGGAAAGTCATCGAGTAAAACAGAAGATAATATCCGGCATTCCCCAAGAAAGTGTCATAGGTCCTCTATTGTTCCTGATCTATATTAACGACATAGGAGACACTCTGAGTAGCCGTCGTAGACTGTTTGCAGATGATGCTGTCATTTACCGTCTTGTAAAGTCATCAGATGACCAAAACGAATTGCAAAAAGATTTAGATAAGATATATGTATGGTGCTAAAAAGGGCAACTGACCCTGAATAAAAAAAAGTTATTCACGTGAGTACTAAAAGAAATCAGCTAAATTTCGATTACGCGGTAAGTCACACAAATCTGAAGGCAGTAAATTCAACTAAATACTTGGGGATTACAATTACAAATAACCTAAATTGGAACGATCACATGGATAATGTTGTGGGTCGAGTAAATCAAAGACTGCGATTCATTGGCAGAACACTTAGAAGGTGCAACAGGTGTACTAAAGAGACTGATTACACCACACTCTGTAGTACTGCTGTGCGGTGTGGGATCCGCATCAGGTGGGATTGACGGATGACATCGAAAAAGTACAAAGAAGGGCTGCTCGTTCTGTATTATTGCAAAATAGTGGAGACAGTGCCACAGACATGATAGGTGAATTGGAGTTGCAATCATTAAAACAAAGGCGTCTTTCGTTGGGATCATCTCATGAAATTAATTTCAATCACCAATTTTCTCCGACTGCGAAAACATTCTGTTGGCACCCACCTACATAGGGAGAAACGATCATCACGATAAAATAAGAGAAATCAAGGCTCGCGCAGAAAACTTTAAGTGCTCGTTTTTCCAGCCCGCCGTTCGAGAGCGGAACTGTAAAGGAACAGCTTGAAGGTGGTTCATTGAACCCTCTGTCAGGCACTTTATTGTGAATATCAGAGTAATCACGTAGACGTTGATGTAGATGTTAACCCTTAGAAGCACAGTAATTTTGTCGTCGGAAGACCTGACGAATGCAACGATGTGATTGTTCTTTTTTTTTATTTTGTTAAAATTGAGAAAACTACGAGGAAAAATTCATACGAGCGTCAGTTTTACAATTTGTAACTGCTCGACTAAGCCGATGGCGTAATAATACCAGTCAGTGAATACAAAAAAAAAAAGATCGAATGTGGGGAATAATTCGTGCAGTCACAAATATGTGTACATTGGAGGTGAGAGTGCTATGAACAATGTACTTGTATGCTAACCGTTGGGCAAAGCTCTGCGTTCTTGGCCATACGGGCCAATCGGGACCGACCGACCGCCGTTTCGTCCTCTGTCACTGGCGCCATTAAATGCGGTATGTAAGAGTGTAGGGTCAGCACACAGCCCGCATCTCGTGGTCGTGCGGTAGCGTTATCGCTTCCCACGCCCGGGTTCCCGGGTTCGATTCCCGGCGGGGTCAGGGATTTTCTCTGCCTCGTGATGGCTGGGTGTTGTGTGCTGTCCTTAGGTTAGTTAGGTTTAAGTAGTTCTAAGTTCTAGGGGACTGATAACCATAGATGTTAAGTCCCATAGTGCTCAGAGCCCTTTGTCAGCACACAGCTCTCTCGACCATTGTCGTCTTTCTTGTCGTTGGAACTGCTAATTCTCATTCAAGTAGTTTCTCAACAGCACACTGTTCCGCTCCTCCTACCAAGGAAAAATCCCTGGCAGTACCAGAAATCGAACGCGGATCCTCCGCATAGCAGCCAGATATACTGACCGCTGAGCTATGGAGGCGGACATGGTTTTAAAGTGGTTACATTGAAATGTGCCTGGCGTCATCCAGCCCCGCGGATACACAGAAAATTTGGAGGCAAGGTTTTTTTTAATCTAATTTACAAGTTATTTCCTTAAAAAATGCACGAGTATCACAAACTGGTATGTGTGGAACAGGTACCATCTTTCACGTTTGCGGAAAGGCCGTTGTAATGAGACAGTATTAGATGACGGGAACCAGTCAATAGGGGAACTACAGCATGCTCGTATTGTACGTGGCGTTCTTCTCACTCACGTGGTTTTGGCGACCAATAAATTGCCTATAGAAAGGAACGCGTGAGGTGGTGGAAAGGTTAACTGAGGGTGTCATTAACCGTATTACGTTGCGTAAGAGGGCTCTTGTCCGATTATAAGAGTTGAGCAGAGCTGCGCCGTGCCGCGTGCGATTACAACGCGGTCGATCACCGCCTAGGGACGGCGGCTGCTGTTAGCATTAATTTCCTGCGACCATAGCCACTTGTCACGGCAGCCGGCGTGCGACTCGAAGCTGGCTGCGGTTTCTCCCCTCGCAGTCAACAGTGACCTATTACGCCTATCACTCTTCTGTAGGCTTACCTAGAAGCAGCTTCCGTAAGAGTGTGTTCTTTTATAATTTATTTAATTCGGTTTTAGATAAAATCGTCCATACAGCCAGAAATAGTCGTAACTGTACGGAGCTTACGTAAGTTTTTGAGTCAAAATAAGCTGACACAAGAAGTTCGGAAATGAAGTTACTACAATATATTAAAGAGATTTACTTATAGGTAAGATTACACTCCGTCCGCCGCTCGTGGTCTCGCGGTAGCGTTCTCGCTTCCCGAGCACGGGGTCCCGGGTTCGATTCCCGGCGGGGTCAGGGATTTTCACCCGCCTCGAGATGACTGGGTGTTTGTGTTGTCCTTATCATTTCATCATCATCCAGGAAAGTGGCGAAATTGGACTGAGCAAAGATTGGGTAATTGTACGGGCGCTGATAACCACGCAGTTGAGCGCCCCACCAACCAAACATCATCATCATCATCATCAAGATTACACTCCTACCTGCTGCGCAATCGAGACGGAGAGAGGCGGACCTGGCAGGACAAAAACAGGCGCGGAGTATTGTCGGCCAGGAAAACTCAGTGACTCCTGACGCTGTGCTAGTCATTGGACATCACCTAACAAGTCCATCTGGAACATCTCAGCCCATCTAAAACTGCTCACATCGGCTGTTGGTGATGTGAATGTGGAGTGTAAATGTTAAGAAACAACCAAATACCAGCAGAGCTCATATACTGACGGAGAGCTGCCGTCGACCATTGCAGATGGTGCTTGTAGAAAATCACATGCAATCAGCAGGTGAAATCGCTCGTGAGTATCAGAATGTTACAAGTAATCCACTCATGGTAAGCAGATTCGTTGATCGCAGGTACGAGAGGTTGATGTTAGATGAAATTGTCCTTTCGTAATGCTCCTCTTAAGATAAGGTCCATTTTATTACAGAAAATTCCCTGAAATTATTCTGTCTGAGGCAAATGGACGTCTATGACATTTTCCCTAGCTTCTGTGAATGTCTCCAGTTCCCCAAAATATATTTTAGACTGCTTTTGAATCTTGTATTTCGTATCTTCTGGAAAGCATTTTGGGAATTAGTGAGTATCAATATGAACTGTATTCCATTACAAATAGCCTCCCTTGATTGCACGTAGTGAGTTTAAAACGAAGGGTTACAATAGTAGAGTAACTCATCTTAAGCTACGCATTTCTGTGGTTGGTGCTAAGCGCAACTTGAGGTGGTGTAAAGAGTGGCAACACTACACAATGGATGAGTGCAAACAATTGGTCTGCGGGTGAAGATTCATATTATACACTGAAGGAAATCGGTGGAAGGTATTGGATTCGGTGAATGCCTGGCTAACGTTACTTACCATAATGTGTAGTGCCAAGCGTGAAGTACGGAGGAGGTGCTGCTACGATATAAGGGGTGTTTTCCGTGGTTAGAGTGAAGTTCCATAATTATTTTAAAGAACACGTAAATGCGGAACTATATGAACACGTTCCACAGGATAGCGTGCTGCGTACATTACAGGAGCAGTTCAGAGAAAGTGGTTCGTGTGTATCCAATGCATCCTGTCTTAAAGCAACGCTTTTTTGTGGGCAGTAACATTCCTGCAGTGGACTGACCTGCCTAGAGTCCCGACCTGAACCCAATGGAACATCTTTGGGATGAGTTAGATTGTAGAATTCGCTACAACCTCAGCGTCCAACATCACTACCTTCTTTGGTTTCGGTTCTTAAGAATAGGCTGCCCTTAAGCTATATTATACTCTGCAAATCACTTTAGGGTGTGTGGCGGAGGGTAATTTGTGCAACAGTGCCGCTTCCCTCTTTTCCCGTTCCAATCCCGACAGGTTCGCGGGAAGAATAATGGCCGATGAGCCTCCGTGTGGGCTCCGATCTCTCTAATTCTATCTTCACGGTTTTTCTTGTGATGTGCGTACAAAGAACCAGTATGTTGAGTAGTCTCATAAGTCCGCTCGTTTTGCACGCGCGTTCCATCTGTAACGCCTGCAAGTCCCCACCCCAGGGAACACAATGACCTAACCACACCTACAAAGCTACAACGTAGAGGTCGACAACCTGACACGTCATTGGAAATGTCAGTGTGTGTATTTGCCTGGCGTTTGATGGAACATCATGAACATGTGTTTACAAGCTGTGGAATGCAAGAAGGAGCGTTTGCGACATCCTATGCTGTTCTACTATGTAAAGGAGAAAACCTCCTCACAACACCGACAGAAGATTTGTGCTGTACAGCGACGATTCTATAACGGATCGAACAGTCAAAAGTGATTTAGCCGATTTAGAGCTGGAAATTTCGTACAAACAGGAAAACCTCGATCTGGACGGCCAACGATTACGGACGTGGAGCGACTTTGTGGCATGCCAAACAACAATCCACGAATAACAACGCGGTTGTTGGCACTGGACCTCAATGTCGCTCGTGATGCTGTAACCAGGAACTAGAAGAAACTGGGTTACGTAAATATCTGTGATGTGTGGGTTCCTCATGGACTGAGTGAAGCGAATTTGATTCTGCGCCTGTCCATCTCTGACTCCTTGCACAGAGGCATTCAGAATGCTCGTGTTCTGGAACTGCTGATAAATGGAGATGAGAAGTGTATCATGAACAACAACGCCTGAAAGAGTAAATCGTGGCGCAAGACAGAGCAGACACCACTATCGGTTCCCAAACCACGGCTGCATCCGAAAGAGGTTCTGCTATGCATCTGGTGGCATTGCAAAGGCGTCCTGCATTACGAACTTCTTCCGAATTAGACTGTTACTTCCGAGACGTATTATTCGCAGCTGGATCGTCTCAAGGCAGCCATTGATGAGAAGTGACCGGATTTTGGACACGGAGTCCTGTTTCACCATGACAGTCTCAGCCACTTACCTATATTTCTTTTGAGTGGGATGTGCTTCCCCAGTCGTCGTATTCGACAGACATTGCCGATTCCGACTTTCATCTATTCCGTTCCCTGCATATTTTCCTGAATGGCAAACGCGCCATCTTCTTGGAGGACTGCATACTGAATCTCGAAGAGTTCATCAACCAGAGAACCCCACATTTTGAAAGAATGGTATTTCCAAGTTTCCAAAGAAATGGGATATATTATCGGCTGTAACGGCGTATACTGCAGCTATTAAGTAGTTTTTGTACAAAACCTATCCGCCTTACTTAGTTATATTGTGTACGACACTGTGTGCGAAGTGTGTAAGCAGATAGGCCGACAGGCACACTGTTGCAGCTGTGCTGCGGAGAGGTGAGATCTCAGGCGTTCTTTGTGATTGCACTATAACGAAAAGTGAAACAACGTGTGAGACAAAGCAATATTTGTCGATTCTTTTAGGAATGTAGACGCACGGAACTTTAACAATAAACCACACCGTGATGCAGAGCGCCTCTCTTGCAGCGTCTGCCACTAGAGTTGGATGATGTGACAAAAGGGGGATGATGTGACATGTAACGAAAGGTGTTGCTCTTCTTTGGAACCATATGTTTCCTCTATAAATCATATGTGGTACAGATACCATATTGACGAACAATATTCAAGTATTATTCGAACAGTGTTTTGTATGCGTCTTGCTTTGTTGACGGATTACATTTCCTGAGGATTCTTCCAATGAATCTGAGACGTCGGTGTTAGGGAAGGCAGGAAAAGATGTGCATGGGGCCTTACTCGGTTACTGTTGGTTGAACAGTAAACGCATACACTTTATTTAAGGTAATAAGTTTCAACAATCACTTTAAAGGAATTGACTGTAACACAAACTACACTGACGGCTGAAGGCCTTATTAAGAAATAAATAAAATTATTTGCCGGCTGAAGGCCACAAGCAGTACCACAGAACGATTACGGCTGAAGGCCTGAATTACAAATCAGGAAGACCAATAAACGTTGAAAATATTAAAATAAATTTTAAAACAATCATAAAAATACTGACTGCCAGGAACTTAAATGTGATTTGCAGAGTATCCACGTAGATGCAGATAAGCTACATCGCTGTCCCAGCTTCATACTAATGATGTAAGTCACATTAAGTTTGCATATTTTATATAGTCAGACTATGGTCGAGGAAGATGTAAGGTTGTACAACCGCTAAGTGCCTGCCCATATGTATGCGTTTCACGATTCCAGCCTTGCCAAGCAGCTTCCTTGATCGCAGCACGAGGTTTCCTGTTTGATGAACTTCTCCTTCTGTAATGCTCTTTGCTAGGAGGTCGACTATTTCGTTATGCAAAATTCCATGATATCATTTTACCCGTGGTAAATGGACATCTGTGTCAGTTTTACTTACTTCTGTGACGGCATTTGTAATCCAAAATATATCTTGGATTTTGTAATTTCTGCTAACAACTTTGGGAGTCGGTATGAGCTGTATTATATAGTAAATGACCTCCCTGGTGATCAATAATTGTACTGTATAGATAGAGATTTCAGATGGAAACCGAATCTTAAGATAGATGCCATCACAGGGTCTGAACAAGTCGTACGCAATTCTGTCTTCTACTTTAGAGCCACGAGAGTATGAACAAGCATAATGCTGTGATTATTTTTCTATAAATTGACATAGTTATTAATTGATGTCCTTCCCGATTCTTAAAATGTGTTGCAAGTATGACCTCGGATCTGTATTAAGTAACTGTCAAAAGGATACCGAAAGGCCGTCCGGGGTGGCCGAGCTGTTCTAGGCGCTACAGTCTGGAACCGCGCGACCGCTACGGTCGCAGGTTCGAATCCTGACTCGGGCATGGATGTGTGTGATGTCCTTAGGTTAGGCCGGCCGGAGTGGCCGTGCGGTTCTAGGCGCTACAGTCTGGAGCCGAGCGACCGCTACGGTCGCAGGTTCGAATCCTGCCTCGGGAATGGATGTGTGTGATGTCCTTAGGTTAGTTAGGTTTAATTAGTTCTAAATTCTAGGCGACTGATGACCTCAGAAGTTAAGTCGCATAGTGCTCAGAGCCATTTGAACCATTTGTACCGAAAACAAGGTAATTCCGCATCCTGTAAGATCAGTGATAAGGGATTCCTTCGTGTCTCGCAGCCTCTTACCAGTATCCGTGAGAGGCAGACGCCACGACATTGGTAAACGCAATTTTAGACTGGTTGATAGCACAGTGGCGTCTGCTATTTATTCTAACAGAGAAACATGGCTGTATTTATGCGCAGGCTATCTGGCCTGCCATGTAGGCACCTCCATAATAAACGGATTCACACCGTAAAAATCTAAAATAAGAAGAAGTCGTCATTTCAATACTGTTGTACGGAACCACCTACAGTCCTAAAAGACGTAGAAGTTATTTTATAGGCTTATTCGCTTGAATTTTTCAGTGGGCCGATGGTATGAACTGGGTCAGCTTCTGCGCTCGTTCGCTTCAAATTCCCACTGGAGCTCAATCAAGTTCGTGACACTTCATTTGACAAAATCGCATAAACTTAAAAGGGATGGTTAACGGGATTTTCGCAGTTCTAAGTGAGTCTGATCTCGCAGGAAGCCAGTTGCCTCTACACCTCATTTGATAGGAACCAGAATTGATTAAATTTGTTACTTCTTGTCACCAGACGCGGATTCTCGAGCGCTTGCAGTTGGGGAGAAACATTTTTCAGGTAACTGTATTCGGAGGACTATTGCACTGTATTTGTATTAAATATATTTCAAATTTGCTTTCTGTTCCTCTCCTTTTTTCACTGGAACTGACCAAAGACGTTTTCTTGTAATCTCAAAATGTTTATTTTAAATCTGAAATACAAATTATTGCCCGAACATAAATCTTAACTTTCAGTTCTTTTTCTAAAAATATTCGTAGACAAAAAAATTGTGTTGAACACGTCATTCGAGTTACTTTCTTTCTTTTAATCTCATCAACTAATTAAATTTTAATTGATTATTAAACTTTCATACAGTTGAATCATGTATATCTACATTTACACTCATACTCGACAAAGCACAGTTTGGTGCATGGCTGAGGGTACCGTGTAACACTACTAGTAACTCGCAAGTAGAGCGAGGAAAAGCGACTATCTATATTCTTCTTTATAAGCCCTAAGCTCACTGATCTTATCTTAGTCCTTACTCGAAACGCACGTTGATGGAAGCAAAATCGTTCTGCAGTTAGCCCAAATGCCAGTTCTCTAAAATCCTCAAAGAGAACGTCATCAGTCATTCCCATTTGAGTTCCCGAAATAGCTCCGTAATATTTATTGTTCGGACCTACTGGTAGCAAACCTAATAGCCCGCCTCTGAATTGTTTCGATGTCTTTCTTTAAGCCGACCTCCTGCCAAACACTCGAACAGGACAAAACACTGGGTCGTGCTATATGCGGTCTTCTTTACAGATGAATCACACTTTCCTAAAATTCTCCCCGTAATCCGAAGTGGACCACTCGCCTTCTCTACTACAGTCCTTACATGCTCATTCCATTTCATATTGCTTTGCAGCGTTACGCCAAGATATTTAATCGACTTGAATGTGTCAAGCAACTCACTACTATTACTGGATCCGAACATTAAGGGGTTGTTTTTCTTACTCATCTGGATTAACTTACATTTTTCTGCATTTAGAGCTAGCTGCCACTCTTCGCACCAACTAGAAATTTTCTCTTAGTCATCTTGTATTCTCCTAACTCACTCAGCGATGATATGTTCCTGTACCGGCAGAATCATCAGCAAACAACCGCAGACTGCTGCTTACCATGTCCGCCAGATCGTTTATGTATATAGAAACGAACAGCGGTCCTGTCACACTTCCCGGGGCACTCCTAACGATACGCTTGTCTCTGACGAACACTCACCGTCGAGGACAACGTACTCGGTTCTGTTACTTATACGATGCTTAGGAGAATTTAGTTTGAAAATTGCCCTTAAATTCTGATTTATGGATCAGTTACCACAAATTTGTTTCTGTTACGGACCCACCACAGATTCGAAGTATTGCTCTGTAGACGAAATGCAAAGCTGCTGGTAAGCGAACTGAAGGCCGAACCAGGATAGCAGCGCTACCGTGTCTTCTCCAGAGAAACAGGGAGTGGAGAAAGTAACAGTGCAAACTCCAATATTTTTACAAATGGAGCATTGTCACCCTCTTGTACGCCAGTACCCTGCGTAACATAACAGTTAAACACCGACCGCCACATTTGTTTGACGAAACTCTTTGCACACTGTCACAATGACAACCTGTATTCACACTGTGGTGTGTACGGATCCCTGTTTCGACTCAATAAACCACTAGCCTCTATAAATCTAATGGTTAGTTTTTTCATAAAATTTTAATGTGGGATTCTTTTTTTAAGCTGTGCCGTCTCGTTCACACATGAATACCGAAGCCCAGAGGCAAAACGGTACTTCTCAGATTTTCCTTGCTAGTACGGTTTTCCATTTCCGTGCGCTATGAATTTTCTGCAAATATGGTATTTCCTCGTTCATAATATATTTCCTCGTTCATAATATGTCACAAGTTTCTGCTTAAGAAGTCATTTAACAGTATCGTCACAATGTTCAAATGTGTGTGAAAACCTTATGGGACTTAACTGGTAAGGTCATCAGTCCCTAAGCTTACACACTACTTAACCTAAATTATCCTAAGGACAAACACACACACACACACCCATGCCCGAAGGAGGACTCGAACCTCCGCCGAGACCAGCCACACAGTCCATGACTGCAGCGCCCTAGACCGCTCGGCTAATCTCGCGCGGCAACAGTATCGTCAACGTAGTATTTGTTGTCTACAGTTTTCTTCTTGTTCTTTGCAGAAGACACTTGAACCTCACTATGCTCGACTTGGTGTCCCTCCTGCTGTAATTTTCACGCCGTCAACTTGCTCAATAACATTTTTCTTGCACATACGATCACCTTTTCTCTCAAACCTCTCACTCCTTTCTCCTTCTCATTGTCAAAAAATTTAAAGACGTGAAGAGTGAGACATCATGACTGCACGCCGAAGGTATCGTCTGCTACCAGTTTGCGACGGGAGCCACGTGACCGAAACAGTTCGCGATAATGTCGCGTCCACGCATCGCTTTGTCGAGTAATGTTAAGAGCCAGAGCTCTGCCTATGGAGAATGCACTGTGTCATTGTCTTTCTTTCTTGAAAACTCTGTGCAGAGACAATATTCTAATGCACATTCCTAGGTCTTTACGTCTTATTAATTACAAATAGCTAGAGATAAAACAGCAAATGTTACGGGCATTAAGACTAGCTGTGATGTACGACTGAATCCGAAAGTTCACAACCTTCCCAAAGAAGCTGCCATCAACGGTAACTGTCATACCCCAACTTCGTTATAATTGTAAATAAAAAGAGGTTGTTTCAAATGGCAAGACGTGTGGACAGTAAGTAATAAAAGGAAAAAGCATTTCTATACACTTATGTGGATATGGTGTCTGTTCTTTCGGACATGTCCGAAAGAACAGTCACCATATCCATATAAGTATATAGATCTGGTTGGTTGGTTGGTTTGGGGGAAGAGACCAAACAGCGAGGTCATCGGTCTCATCGGATTAGGGAAGGACGGAGAAGGAAGTCGGCCGTGCCCTTTCAAAGGAACCATCCCGGCATTTGCCTGGAGTGACTTAAGGAAATCACGGAAAACCTAAATCAGGATGGCCGGACGCGGGATTGAACCGTCGTCCTCCCGAATGCGAGTCCAGTGTGCTAGCCACTGCGCCACCTCGCTCGTGTATAGTTCTGGCAATACCGGCCATGACCTTCTTCTTCTGTGCGGATGCACACATATTCCTCGAAATCTTACGGGACTTGGTAAGAATGTCTTCCACGACTAATGAGTGTGTTGGGGTGGGGCAGTACGAATGTAGTGTGTGAACATACAGGGTGAGAATGTGGGTCTCGCGGGAGGCGTGCGCGTGATAGTCCCTGCAATCGCGCTATCCTCTGTGCCCTCGGTGGCTCAGATTGACACGGGCACGGTAGCTCAGCGTGTTCAGTCAGATGGTTTAGTTACCTTCTGTAATAAAAAAATTGAGTGAACGGATCAATGAACAACCCAAACGGGTGACATAGGGCGTCCGCCACAAACATATTCAAACGAACAATATAGAACAAAAATGAGATCAACAAAAAAATAAAAAATAAAATGGATAGAGCGTCCACCATGTAAGCAGGAGATCCCGGGTTCGTGTCCCGGTCGGGGCACGCATTTTCACCTGTCCCCGTTGACATATATCAACGCCCGTCAACAGCTGAAGTTATTAATATAATTCGAATTTCGTTCTAAAGCATTTCTATGTTCGCATTCAACCTGATGTCACAGGTATCCCCGGCTCCTATATTTTTGGACATAGTACGAATGTTATAACTTGAATAATCAGGATGACATAAAATAATGGCTGTTATAGCCTACCTTAATAAGTTGTACACTGCTTACTGTGATGTGGCAGTATTTCACAGTGAGGCTTAAATCATATGTTATTGTTTGTATTTAGAATAAACTTTATGTAGGAAAATTATTTGTTAATCGCGGAAAGCTGAATATATTCTTACACTCCGGTATAAAGTGTATTCTAAGACACGAGTTCCACAAAATTCTTTTCATTTTTCTACTAAGAAGCAACATACTCATCTATTATATAAGATGTTTGATTTAACCAACAAGAATTGGTCCATCTTCCACTAGTATTTTCATGGTACTATTCCTGTAAATACGATATTGCAGTGCCTGTGTTATTCAGAAATACGATGCAGTGTCCTTTGGACATGCATGCATATAAGAAGGAACAGGCACTGAGGCGTCTGTACCCGTTATGAAATACATTAAATGTATTCGCAGTCGCTGACCGAGACTCGAACCCGGATTTCCTGCTTTGCGATAAGCAGTCGCCTTACATTAGGCTATCCGAGCACGACTTATGGCTAAACCAAAACTTCCACATATCGTCAACCACGTGTCTATATTCGCATACAGAAGAAGCATTTTAATTGAAAGTCGCTGGAAAGAACATTGCACTGTATTTCTAAATAACACAAGCACACCATTACCGTATTGACTCACCGACACTGGGCCAGCAACTTTCATAGTTTCTTCTGTGGATCACTAATACCGACATGGCTTCCTCTCTGCAAAAGTGCCGCACCAATCGCTAGGAGAAATAGCCGAGGAGTTCACTCCAACGAGAGTTGGTTACTTCTGTAAATCGTGCAAAATATTACAGATGATACTGTCTTTTACATCGTTTTATGGATATAAATCTATCATCCGCCATTCTGTCCCATTGTGACAATTTTGAATTAATGAAGTTATATTATTTTTAAAACCGTCTCCATTTTGATGTATTTGGCCTAATACAAAAGTCCTATTCAAAACGGTGTACTGCAGGCACCTGCTATTCTTTCACACAGTAGGACGTAAAGAAAATGCTGTGCGGCTGGTACCGTCGGAGGTTCGAGTCCTCCCTCGGGCATGGGTGTGTGTATTTGTCCTTAAGGTAATTTAGGTTAAGTAGTGTGTAAGCTTAGGGACTGATGACCTTAGCAGTTAAGCCCCATAAGATTTCACACACATTGAAAAGAAAATGTGCCCGGAAATCAGAACAACAAACCTGGGATCCTGTTGCGATGGTTCTGACCACAGTACGCGCTGAGGTACAGAAAACCGGACAGTAAGTAAGTCTTCAGGAGGCCCGCCCGGTTAGCAGAGCGGTCTAACGTACTGTTTTCCGGCGTAGGAAGGAGCGCCTGGTCCCCGGCACGAATCCGCCCGGCGGACTTAAGTCGAGGTCCGGTGAGCCGGCCAGTCTGTGGATGGTTTTTAGGCGGTTTTCCATCTGCCTCGGCGAATGCGGTCTGGTTCCCCTTATTCCGCCTCAACTACACGATGGCGGCGATTGCTGCGCGTATACCACCATTGCTCTACCACGCAAACATAGGGGGTGCACTCGTCTGGTGTGAGACGTTCCCAGGGGGGGGGGGGGGGGGATCCACCGGGGGCCGAAATGCACAATAACCCTAGGATTTGGTGTGGGGCGGCGAAGGGGTGAAGTGGACTGCGGTAGTCGTGGGGTTGTGGACCACTGCGACTGCGGCGGGGACGGAGCCTCTCCGTCGTTCTAGGTCCCCGGTTAACATAAAATACAATACATACAGTACTTCAGGAAAATGCGTGTTCTTCCAATATATTGTTTACTTTTTCACTTGAAATATTTGGTGTGATTCTTATAGTATGTAGATTGAAAACGTTTAAGTGATAAGCTTCTGTGAACGACCATGGGTTTGTGAAAACTGAATTCCTCTTGGAGTGCCACTACACCTGCCACCCTCCCCCTCCCCCCCCGTCCGTGCCCCTCCCTCGCATCCCTCCCCCACCCTTCCACCCACCCACCCATACACACACACACACACACACAAACCATCCGAGGCGGCCTGAGGGATCGCCCTCGATTTCAATATTGTGTCCTAAACAAAAAAGTTTGATGACCACTGATATAAAAAAGTAGAGGTTCATTGAGGTTTGAAATTTTACTTTGCATAGCTCGGAACACGTGTGGGGCACAGAGTAGAGGTAGCTGTGAAGTGCGAAGACCAAGGCTAGCGGGTGGATCGAAACGGGCCGTGTGTAACCTTGGCCGGCGCCTCTTCCGGCCGCAGACGCCGCCACGGCACGCGTCCCTGGCCGTCGCGGCGTCGCCGCTGTGGTGGGGGAGGCGCACGCGAGGTGGTGGAGCCGGTGGTCGAGGGTCGTGGGTCGCGGGTCGCGCCTAGCCGGCAGCTGGCCAGCATAGCTCTATTGATCTGGCCGCCGTACGCTAGCCGTCACAAGGGCTGCAGAGGTCATAGGCGCTAAGTGGCTCCCATCTCTCCTGTTTGCAGAAGCCTACAACGATTCCTCTCGCGGCTGCGGCTGTCAAAACGGCCTAGAAGTAAATTCACACATATACTGTATGGTGATATCGCAGCTTTTAATACTTGAAGATGGATGTAACACATCACATTACCTACAGCTACGAAATGCTGTACTTTTCACAACTCCTTATTTTCGTCGACCATTTCGCGTGGCTAGCGTCTAAGACGTTGCCAAGTGCGACACATGAAAACAGAATCACGTGCTACTGAAACAGGTCTCAAGCGTATCGAAGCTCTCAGCAATATCTAAGACGCCTGTCACCTGTAGATGCCTATTTTACGTAAGCAGTGGTAGAAATTAAAATATTTCTAACTGCAACTGATTGGATGTTTTCGTATGCCTTAAAACGCCTAGGTCTGACAAAGAACACACCAAGATTAACACAAGATTTCTCATTCATTTTTACGGTTCCTTCTTCAGCCGATAGAAACGGAACGCTTGTAGGATCTGATGCTTATCCGTCTGTCTGATTGTTAAGACCCTTTTTTTCTTAGGATAGAGTAGAGGTGTCAAGTTCAAGTTCATGTTCATACTAACGACAGCGCTCACTTGGCGCTGTGAAAAATTTAAGCTTCTGAGTCAATGTAATCAAAAGTTACGGTCATTTATGGAATGTATTTCGATACTCGCAAACTCACTCACAGCTGACCTAGAATCATGAAATTTGGCAAGAGGCAAGGTTGCTCAGTAAAATAAAGGAAATTGTTAATTTGGAATTGTATTATACAAAAATATTTTCTGCTGTTTGTTGTCCATCTGTCTGTCTCTCTCTCTCTCTCTCTCTGTCCGTCTGTTAAAACCTCATTTTCTCAGAAACGAGGAAAGATATCAAACTGACATGTATCTCAAATACTAAGACTGGATTTTCCCATTTTGGGAAGACGAAGGAGTGATCTGTTTTACTTGCTAAAATCATTCAACAGCCAAGATCGCATAAATATAATAGTACAACCGCATAATAATACAACCGGTTTCGACAGAATTTCCTGTCTTCTTCAGGTCTTAAAAAATATTTTTGTTATGAAACTTGTTCATTTTACTTTCGACTTCGCGACAAGTTGTCGTGTGGATAAAATCAGCACATTATTTGCATCTTGTGCAAATGGCTATATCCATATATATACATGCTCACAAATGCTTGTTACATCACAGAAACACAGAACACAGTAAAAAACCTTAACCAAACAAATATAAACTGTGTAATATCATTTTGTGATGTAACAAACATCTGTGAGCGATATATCTACTGATATGGCCATTTCCACAGTGTGCTTTACGGTCTTAAATCTTACCGGTAAGACAGACCTTTCATAATGTGCTGATTTTTACCCACATGACAGTTTAGCGTGAGCTCCAACGTAAAATGAACGCCTTTCATAACAAAAGATTTTTTAAGACCTGAAGATGACAGCAGAGTCTGTCGAAACCGTTTGTTTTAAATAAAGAAATATTAATCCTATTCTGGCTGTTGAATGTTTTTATCAAGTACTAAGGTCAAGCGTCCCTTGGCACTGTGAATTATTTAGGCTTCTAAGTCAGTGCCGCCAAAAAGTACGGCCATGTATGTCAGATATTTTTATAGGCGCAAACTCCCTAATCAAAATCTGTAGATGTACTGTCTATGTACGTCTTGGGCTCAATGGTCTGGTGGGCCGGCACGGTAGCTGAGCATGATCGATAAGAAGGCTGGCTGCCCACTGTAGTAACAAAAAAAATAAATAAATGAAAATAAAATTAAGTAAATAAAAATAAAACACACGGAGTGAAGTATTTAACAATCAACTTTAAGGGGTGTCATGTGACATCCACCTAGACCAAACGCCGAGAACAATGACGAACAAAATGATGGGAAAATAAAATAAAATAAAAGCGATAAAACGCAGACCTGCAAATTGAGAGGTCGCAAGATCGAATCTCGTTCGGGCCATGGTTTTCCAGTCTTCATTTTAACCTACCCTTCACGCCTCAACAATGTGACGAGTCGCCACAAACAATACGCGGTTCGGATTCCATGTTAAACTGCAGGGCCCCTTTCTACGGTTGAATTACTGGGGTAAGTTAGGAACATGCAAGTCCACAAGAAAAACTTACTGCAGGCCACTGAGCCACACGAAATTATTACCTGTGTACGTAACTAAGTTTGTACGGAACCCTCAAAGCGAGAGACCTCCTCGCACTTTTCCGGCCTTTTATCTGTAAGTTTCACTATGAAAATTATAGCATTTAACGAAAGTACTTTTTATCCCCTCAGCATTAATAATAAAATATGATGCTTCCAACGTTGCAATATAAGCGTGTTTGTATGCCCTAACTCAACATCGGATTGATCTACTAGAGATAGTCATAATGCTTCAATTATGACCTGAGGGAAGTAAAGTTATATCATTATTTTTATATGTTTATTTGTAGGTGTATGGCTACAGTCCTGTTACACACTGGAGTGTCCGGGGCACAGCGCCGCAGCACGACGCCAGAGGAGTCAGTTCACGTCCATTTCCTCAATACGCTACTGAATTTTGTTTTAGCTCATCTAGCGGCCTGCTGCGGTACTATGGTGGGAAGGCGGGAGGAGGGGAAGGAGTACTGTATACATGTACCTGCAAACAAACAAAAATAAAATAATGATATTTTATTCGAGATAATGATTAAAACCTTACGACTACCCTTCGTTGTCTAGCCAGTCATATCTCTGGGCTCGCAAGCGAGAAATCTGTTGTGTTCAAAGCTATGGAATACAGCGGATGTGAGAACATCCAGAAGCGAACGTATTTAGTATTGTAGCAACGGTCCAAGAGTTGTGTCAGGATACGTTACCGAGTGACAAAGCGCTTTCTTGAGGATGTGGTCGTTTAGCAAAAGTAACTTCCTGCTCTTTGTCGAGTAGCGATGTGTAATAGGCCTCGTGTCTGATACTGCTTCTGCTCACATTGTCTATGAGATATCATCTTACGAGATCTCACAACTTTCCTTGATTTATTCTTTGTCGCACTTTCGAGTTTTCTGAACCACTGTTTTCTTTGCTAATTAGTTTTGAGTCTAATTTTTTTTATGAAACAGTGCCTCATATTTACTTTCACAACATCGAGGAACCTCGAAACTGGTATAGCGTGTAAACAACTTTTTACACTCTTGGGTAGTGTTCACTCGACTGCATTTTTTCGGTCTTTAACAGACTTGTTTTCCATCGAGCGGATATTGCTAATGCTAAAAAAGTAAAATGTCGACACTTCATCTGAACTCCGGTAAATTTGAATGGTTGAAACTGATTAAGTCACTGTTACAGAGAGATGCTGATACGCTGTTTACGTTTTCGTATATACATACATCAGTATGGTAGCCAGGCTAATCACAGTGCTGCCTATGTTAGCCTGTGCAAAACATGATACATAGAGCCCCTTTTGCTCTTATGGAAAGCTTTCGAACAGCACCGAGACGCTAGTCAGAACAGTGGTTCTAGAATTAGCATCCATACCAGAATAGCTTACCAATTATTTAAACTCTAATAAACTAGCTTCTGATTAGTGCAGGCTGGCGAAGAAAAACATATTTCGTTTAATTATAAACTAAAATATACATTTCTATTCAAAATACAGGAGTAGATGTAATTAAATACATTCCATATTCTTTTAGAGCCGTCTCAAAAAGTTGTTGAACTTGTAAAAGATAAGTTAATGATTTACAGATATATAACCAGCAAACAATTAGTATAGGTGAAATGAGTGAATGCGTAACTCGCGTTTCCTGTATCCGGGCTTGTCTGAAATTGTATCCTCCAACTATGTCGATCAATGAGTACATGCACAGGATGTACCCCATCTGATGTGTGTTAGTTAAGACGGATTGTATGAAGCAATATTCCACAAATAATGTCCTATACCTCTAGCATCCGTTTGAAATAATCGTAGTAGTGTATGAAAATAGTTATTACATAATCTAACAGGGAAAGATCTGATTGCTGTTTGGTTTCATTTGGTTCAGAAACGTACTGGAACATTTTCTGTAGTTTTCCATTTAGTTAAATTACACATTTATGTATTATTTTTCCAGACATTAGAAGTTAAAATTTCACAAGCCTCTAATATTACTTTATTTCCATTTTAAGTCTTATCTTCTTTTACTGATTTTATTTTCTGAGCGACGTATGGATATTCATGCATAAAAACGCATATAACAGAGATTTTGTTTAATATATTTTTAATTATAGCAATTCTTCAATGCATTACTAAGCTTCTAAATGTAAGGAGGAGAAGTTTTATACTAAAATGATACATGAAATACAATTGCATGGGTAGAAATTGTACTACATTGTGTGTCCTACGTACCAACCGCTAGGTTTCTGTTGAAAGATTTTCGAATGCTTTAGCGCGCGATGAACTGGGAGTGGTAAGATGCCGTACCACAATAAACATAACTATTTATTCAGAAAAGAGTCGTTTATTAAATAAACATTTCTCCAATCTGATGTTAACTTCATATGTTAAAAGAAATTTCTAAAAAGCTCAGATAAACGCAAGGAATAACCAATAAACATATAATGTTTGAATTTTAAGTTTCAATTACAAATGTTGGAGTAGTGTAAACTTTGACCTCACTCAGGTGATTCTCCAACTACGTATACCGCTTCGCTTAGTATCAAAACAGATAAAACATTCTAAGTAACAATCGTTTCCAAAAATATACATCAAACATCGACAAAACATTTAGTTAAAAGTTAACACCTGCAAGACAGGAAATAGAACCAGCAAGTAAATAATGCAAAACAGTGTTAAATGTGAGGTACAGAATTATTATTTGACTCCTCACAAGTGATCAAGTAAACTGGAAATTTCAGCCAAGGAACAATGGCTCTGAGCACCATGGTACTTAACATCTGAGGTCATCAGTCCCCTAGAACTTAGAACTGCTTAAACCTAACTAACCTAAGGACATCACACACATCCATGCCCGAGGCAGGATTCGAACCCGCGACCGTAGCGGTCGCGCGGTTCCAGACTGAAGCGGCCAAGGAACAGGTGGCAATATGCACAGCTTCATTTTAAACTGAGATTGCTCAGACTACTTTTATTAAAGAATGTATAAATAAAATTTAAACAAGATCGACCTCAAGGCTTCACGTAAAACAGCAATCATTAAAATTAATACTGATGCCAAAATCATCCGAAAACGTAGAACAAATCATATTCTTAAATTACGTTACATCCTCAAACCTGATGGACAGAAATGTGAGTTAGCCTAACCAGTACACTCTTTAAATGAAAGCACGGTGAACTCAGGTCTACGGTATACAGTATAAAGAACCCTATGGCATAGCGGATTGCTCCGAATAGCAGCTCATACAGTCTAAACATAAAGGAGCTCACCAAAGAAATTCATAGGCTTTACGGCTTAGCCCTGACTTCGGTATATTTAAATAACACGCCAAGCTCTAGGGCTTGTTCCATTAAGTGAAGTGCTTATCAGGCATGTACATTGATAGAAAACCACCAAAGACTCTCTCGAAATGATATTCAATTCCAGCAGTTACTCGTCGACTCCATGTCCCTCATGACTGCCAACACTCGTCCTTGGCTGGCCTTTCTTCGGTTATCGGTGGTCAACGACTCACAGCGAACTGACGGAGAGCGTCAGTAACTCAGCATCTCAGAACCTGCGCATGCCCACTGGAGAGACGCGATGCAGGCGGTTGCTAAGCTACACGCAAAGAGGTTACATCGCCCTTTTGATTTCATATCGAAACAGCGCACGGGTCCGATATGTTTATTGAAATAAAAATGATATCAAATCATTCAGCAAAGCACATTGAACGGCTGATTTTTGTCTTTGACAACGTATTTGACAGATTGTATTCTTCGAAATTCGAAAATTAGTAATCACTCATAAGACCATTGTTACGTACGAAATGAAAAACGCGGAGCCCTCTCCATAACAACTGAGACAAATCCCCTATTTTACACTTCGGAAATTTGATCCTAGGCAGTTGAATTGTGAGCTTTAAGCAACTTTCTGACGGTTAACTGTCTTCCTTTCAACACAATAGTTAGTTACACTGTCTCACTCGTGTCCACAAGAAAACTTTTATTAATTCTTCCACATTTCTGTGGCGGTATTCCAGCCAGGACTGTTTGCCATTCACGTTTCGTAAGCACTGTTGATTGGTCGAAGACAACAAGGAACTATGTAATACTGACTAAGTTTGAAGCTCTTCGGTGGTAACAACGACAGAATCCTGATGTTTTATCAAATACATTTTTCTATTGCGAACGGTCGCCGGAAGTCAAATGTGTCGTCAGCTTCGTCATTCTTCGGGATATGAACATTCCGTTATCGATCCACATCACCACGAAATCGGAAATATTTGAGGCACATATGTTTAAGATGATAAATAAAGTGCTACATTACCTAAAGACAAGCCTCCAGTTCATGATGATATAGTATGTAGTAGTTTAGAGATACAGCATAACGTTTGGTGTGTGATGACGAGGTTGTCTCTATAGTACTCTGCAGTATGACAAAACAAACTAGACTATAACTTATGCATCACTAGAATAGGACGTAGCTGCACAGCTGTTGTCGTTTCATTATACAGTCCCACAAACACCGTCTCCGTGAACGGTCAACATTGTGTGACGTGCACTCGGCAAGAATAGTACGTAGGAGTTTGTGGATCAAAAGAGCATTCTCTAAGACTTGAACAGTCGCCGAACGTAAATGAATCCGAGACGTAGAAGTCCTGGGAGAACATTGACTATAGCTTTCGAGAGACATCTGAGTCTTACACGCCAGACGATTCTACTGTCGCCAACATACACAGCGCATAAGGGCCACAAAGATAAGATACAAGAAATTATGGGTCATTCAAAGGCATATAGATAGTTGTTTTTCCCTCGCTATATTTACGAGTTTAACAGGAAAGGAAATGGCACGTAGTGGTACGGAGTACCCTCCGCCACGTACCGTACTGTGGCTTGCGGAGTATCCGTATTGATGTAGATGCAGAAAGTTGCTATATTTCATCTACTGTAATAGCTCTTTCAATTCCTACGCTACCTTTTCAGTCAACCTGTGTATATTAAAGAGGATAGTTGACAGATGCACAGTTGTCTAAATCTTTAAGTTGTTTCAGCTCGTAACATTACACTTAAAATTTTAATATTTAATTTTCATAACTCCTTAAAAAAACTACTGATTAAGAACTCAGAATAGGCACACAGAAAAGGACAGATCTATTTGAGAGTATCCTTCGAGTCAGAAAGGTCTTCAATAACAAAACATTTAGAAAAACGGAAACAGCAGTCAAAATCATTTTGCAGTGCGGCAGTAAATCGAGAGAGTCTAAGCAGAATCCCTGCCCGTCCCTACAACAGCGGCGGGGACGGAGGTGGGGGTGGAGAGGCGGCGGGACTCACTTCAAAGGCCGCCGCGTCGCTCTGGCGTCACGCGTGCGGCTGGCCGCGGCATGGAAGCCTGCCGTTTCAAGGGGAACTTCACTCTCCCCACCTGTTGTCCCCAGGGGATTGACCTCTGGGTACAAATCATACACTCCTACATAACAACTCAGTCAGTTTTCGTGTTCTATTTTCCCTCCCTCGTTCTTAAGTACCAAGAGCATGTTGTGGACGCGTAGGTAAAGTGAACAGCGTAACACATACCTACGTGTAACACCGAGCGAGGTGGCGCATTCGTGAGGACGACGTTTCTGTCCCGCGTCCGGCCACCCTGATTTAGGCTTTCCGTGATTTCCTTAAATCACTCTAGGCAAATGCCGGGACGGTTCCGTTGAAAGGGCACGGCCGACGTCTTTCCCTGTCCTTCCCTAATCCGATGAGACCGATGACTTCGCTGTTTGGTGTCTTTCCCCCAAACAACCCAACCCAACCTACGTAACGTATAAAAATTAATTATGTTCGTATCACCAGGCAATTCTGTATATTCTAAACAGCTATACAATGTTAATTAACGACGGCGTCTGAATATGGGACATCTTCCTATATAAAGGGCACATTCAGGTCCTGTAACTTGTGGACAGTCGAAATGCATTTTATTTTGTGCAATGAAACAGTTATCATAAAACTAATTCCTGGATGCTACGCAGTTGATTCACACACATTTACGAGTAAGTGATATTTTCGTATTGGTGGTCGATTATCGCATTACGTCTCAAATGACGAAACAGTTTCAGAGTCCCAATATTAAATGACTTTCGTATTAATGTATACGTTTTAGCAGTACGTAAGGCAATACAAAACTGTTTTCTAAATTAAGTTCCACGATACTAAAGCAAACCCATATGTCACACGTAGCCAGTGCGTGAAGATACAGAGCTAATTCGAGCTAAAGAGTTTAATGGCACTGGCCAGGACTGAAACAGGCAATGGTCCTTCCAGAGGTGCCACTGATGTTAGTTTCATTAAGCGACATATGGAGACATCTGAATGGTCAGAATGGCATTCAAAGCCCTTTGCTCTTATATCCAAAATTTCAGTCAATAAATCACATCCGTTAGCAGCAAATTCATGGTAAGATAAAATTCTTGGAAACTTACTGAGAAATGCAAATATTTAGCCAGGGAAACTTGTTTGAAGAAAAGCGTTGTTTTATTTCTCAGTTGTGCATATTCATCACTCTTTTCCAGTTGCGGTTTTTTTAACCATCGCCACTTGTAGACTAAATAACACACAACAATAACAGGAAGAAAAGTATGTAGAGTACACAGACGAAAAGCACGAAAAGTTTCAGAATTATACATATGGACATCAGAATCAAAGTGAGTAGTTCCAAAGCAGGACATCAGATTGATCAAAAGTTCATACTACTCGTAAAAGACACAACAGCATACCAAATACGACAATATTGCACAGTGGTTGGTAAATCACATGTAATTTATCTTGAATCGTAAATTACTTAAGTAGCTTACAATCCAGTATGTAACAGGTACATAAGGACAGCTAACAGTTACCAAGTAAATGTCATCAAAGACACACATAACGTAAGATCATGAAAGAGCATAACATCAAAGATTAAAATACATGAAGTTTTGTACTATAGTCAGTGGAAGAAATCAGAGAGTACAATTAGTACCAGACTAGTTTATTGTTGGCAACATGTTATGGGTACTATAAACAATTGAACTACTTTCTATATACACTCCTGGAAATGGAAAAAAGAACACATTGACACCGGTGTGTCAGACCCACCATACTTGGTCCGGACACTGCGAGAGGGCTGTACAAGCAATGATCACACGCACGGCACAGCGGACACACCAGGAACCGCGGTGTTGGCCGTCGAATGGCGCTAGCTGCGCAGCATTTGTGCACCGCCGCCGTCAGTGTCAGCCAGTTTGCCGTGGCATACGGAGCTCCATCGCAGTCTTTAACACTGGTAGCATGCCGCGACAGCGTGGACGTGAACCGTATGTGCAGTTGACGGACTTTGAGCGAGGGCGTATAGTGGGCATGCGGGAGGCCGGGTGGACGTACCGCCGAATTGCTCAACACGTGAGGCGTAAGGTCTCCACAGTACATCGATGTTGTCGCCAGTGGTCGGCGGAAGGTGCACGTGCCCGTCGACCTGGGACCGGACCGCAGCGACGCACGGATGCACGCCAAGACCGTAGGATCCTACGCAGTGCCGTAGGGGACCGCACCGCCACTTCCCAGCAAATTAGTGACACTGTTGCTCCTGGGGTATCGGCGAGGACCATTCGCAACCGTCTCCATGAAGCTGGGCTACGGTCCCGCACACCGTTAGGCCGTCTTCCGCTCACGCCCCAACATCGTGCAGCCGCCTCCAGTGGTGTCGCGACAGGCGTGAATGGAGGGACGAATGGAGACGTGTCGTCTTCAGCGATGAGAGTCGCTTCTGCCTTGGTGCCAATGATGGTCGTATGCGTGTTTGGCGCCGTGCAGGTGAGCGCCACAATCAGGACTGCATACGACCGGGGCACACAGGGCCAACACCCGGCATCATGGTGTGGGGAGCGATCTCCTACACTGGCCGTACACCACTGGTGATCGTCGAGGGGACACTGAATAGTGCACGGTACATCCAAACCGTCATCGAACCCATCGTTCTACCATTCCTAGACCGGCAAGGGAACTTGCTGTTCCAACAGGACAATGCACGTCCGCATGTATCCCGTGCCACCCAACGTGCTCTAGAAGGTGTAAGTCAACTACCCTGGCCAGCAAGATCTCCGGATCTGTCCCCCATTGAGCATGTTTGGGACTGGATGAAGCGTCGTCTCACGCGGTCTGCACGTCCAGCACGAACGCTGGTCCAACTGAGGCGCCAGGTGGAAATGGCATGGCAAGCCGTTCCACAGGACTACATCCAGCATCTCTACGATCGTCTCCATGGGAGAATAGCAGCCTGCATTGCTGCGAAAGGTGGATATACACTGTACTAGTGCCGACATTGTGCATGCTCTGTTGCCTGTGTCTATGTGCCTGTGGTTCTGTCAGTGTGATCATGTGATGTATCTGACCCCAGGAATGTGTCAATAAAGTTTCCCCTTCCTGGGACAATGAATTCACGGTGTTCTTATTTCAATTTCCAGGAGTGTAGTATAAGGAGAAATAACCTGTATCATAAAACAAAGCTATCCAGTAAATCATACACAACAAAAATGATGTTTTGTAGGATACACATATTTTGGCCTAACAAAAATATTTAAAAACATTTGTAAATAGTAATTACAGTCAATGATCTTGCCACCCAACTCACACAATGACATATTTATGATATGACATCAAGCGCCATTATTGTCACAAACATAGAGCTAGTAATGAGCATAATTTATATGACAATGAGTTGTATCATCAGGCCACTACTAAGTGAAATTTATCATTGTAGTAGTATGTAACACAGATATTAAATAAAAAGTATTGCCAAAAATGATCTGTATATTTGGTCAGAATTATATGGATAAACACATCCAAACCTGAGCTTCGGGTTGCATTAGTAATGTTTTGGTTGTCTTTATCAAAGAGGTTGAGCATTGTATATAAATAACATTACGAACAATTATAAACTAAGGAAATGCTTTAGACCTATACATTGGTGAAATTAAATGGGCATCTACACTCCTGGAAATGGAAAAAAGAACACATTGACACCGGTGTGTCAGACCCACCATACTTGCTCCGGACACTGCGAGAGGGCTGTACAAGCAATGGTCACACGCACGGCACAGCGGACACACCAGGAACCGCGGTGTTGGCCGTCGAATGGCGCTAGCTGCGCAGCATTTTTGCACCGCCGCCGTCAGTGTCAGCCAGTTTGCCGTGGCATACGGAGCTCCATCGCAGTCTTTAACACTGGTAGCATGCCGCGACAGCGTGGACGTGAGCCGTATGAGCAGTTGACGGACTTTGAGCGAGGGCGTATAGTGGGCATGCGGGAGGCCGGGTGGACGTACCGCCGAATTGCTCAACACGTGGGGCGTGAGGTCTCCACAGTACATCGATGTTGTCGCCAGTGGTCGGCGGAAGGTGCACGTGCCCGTCGACCTGGGACCGGACCGCAGCGACGCACGGATGCACGTCAAGACCGTAGGATCCTACGCAGTGCCGTAGGGGACCGCACCGCCACTTCCCAGCAAATTAGGGACACTGTTGCTCCTGGGGTATCGGCGAGGATCATTCGCAACCGTCTCCATGAAGCTGGACTACGGTCCCGCACACCGTTAGGCCGTCTTCCGCTCACGCCCCAACATCGTGCAGCCCGCCTCCAGTGGTGTCGCGACAGGCGTGAATGGAGGGACGAATGGAGACGTGTCGTCTTCAGCGATGAGAGTCGCTTCTGCCTTGGTGCCAATGATGGTCGTATGCGTGTTTGGCGCCGTGCAGGTGAGCGCCACAATCAGGACTGCATACGACCGAGGCACACAAGGCCAACACCCGGCATCATGGTGTGGGGAGCGATCTCCTACACTGGCCGTACACCACTGGTGATCGTCGAGGGGACACTGAATAGTGCACGGTACATCCAAACCGTCATCGAACCCATCGTTCTACCATTCCTAGACCGGCAAGGGAACTTGCTGTTCCAACAGGACAATGCACGTCCGCATGTATCCCGTGCCACCCAACGTGCTCTAGAAGGTGTAAGTCAACTACCCTGGCCAGCAAGATCTCCGGATCTGTCCCCCATTGAGCATGTTTGGGACTGGATGAAGCGTCGTATCACGCGGTCTGCACGTCCAGCACGAACGCTGGTCCAACTGAGGCGCCAGGTGGAAATGGCATGGCAAGCCGTTCCACAGGACTACATCCAGCAACTCTACGATCGTCTCCATGGTAGAATAGCAGCCTGCATTGCTGCGAAAGGTGGATATACACTGTACTAGTGCCGACATTGTGCATGCTCTGTTGCCTGTGTCTATGTGCCTGTGGTTCTGTCAGTGTGATCATGTGATGTATCTGACCCCAGGAATGTGTCAATAAAGTTTCCCCTTCCTGGGACAATGAATTCATGGTGTTCTTATTTCAATTTCCAGAAGTGTATAACAACATCCAGATAACAAATTAATGTTAAAATCAAATGCTAGAGACAGTATAGCTTTTTTTTACAATTACAAATGCAATGGAAACATACCACAGAATTAGGTAAGATGTAGACACATATTACTGGTCAATAATGAAATATGAAAGTAACAAAACTTAGGTCTCAAGCTACAGATGACATAAGCTATGAGTTTTATCGATTTCAAAATTTAAATCTGAGTCTTTTATTTTCCATCTAACCATAAAAACAAAATTAAATCACAGAATTGTACAAAATATAAATATACCATTAATGATTAGTAATACAGACGTAAATAAAACAATTCTAGTCATCACATTATATAAATCTTCGCCATTAGCCAATGACATTTCATTGGTGAGGGATCAACAGCAGCAAAGTAGTCTTCTGATGTATAAATGAGACAGGATAAAATGTAAATTAACAACTGAATACAAATAAAGGATCAAGAAATATTATTCAGTATATCCAATTGTGTCATTTAATTATATTTCATAAGTTAGGGCGAAAAATCAATGTACATTTATTATTGGATGTATGTAATTATTAAATCGACCAGAAACATTATCTTTGATTCTATCTTCAAATACAAATTAATAAAATTGTAATTTTTATTAGCATATTAGCATAATGTCGCTGACTAGAAGAGTACTTCATTGTCTACTGAGATAAGTGATTATCTCATATTGATCTAACTCTCACACTGTCGGCCGAAGTGGCCATGCGGTTCTAGGCACTGCAGTCTGGAACCGCGAGACCACTATAGTCGCAGGTTCGAATCCTGCATCAGGCATGGATGTGTGTGCTGTCCTTAGGTTAGTTACGTTTAACTTGTTCTAAGTTTTAGGGGACTAATGACCTCAGAAGTTGAGTCCTATAGTGCTCAGAGCCATTTGAACCATTTGAACTCTCACACTAGATAAACATCAATATCTGTATAATGGCCAAAATATATAGACAACTGACACTTGCAGAACATTTACATTTCTTGAAATATTTGTCTATTGAAATTTTAATATTTTATTGGAATTTTCTAAGATTTTTAAATTAGTTTGTTCAATAAAAATGTAATTTTGACATAATTTGAAGTTATAAAAAATCTTAATTTGTCAGTTTCTTATAATATATTCAAACAATTCCTTGTACATATTTTATGTAGAAATTTCATGTTATTCTCCATTGTGTGTCTGCAGAATTAAAAAAGATCACT
This sequence comes from Schistocerca cancellata, assembly GCF_023864275.1. Taxonomy (NCBI): domain Eukaryota; kingdom Metazoa; phylum Arthropoda; class Insecta; order Orthoptera; family Acrididae; genus Schistocerca; species Schistocerca cancellata. The sequence continues at coordinate 318,388,131 of NC_064630.1, read as the reverse complement.
TAAAGCAGAACTAGTTTGGCGGAGACATTCTTGAAATTTAATCTTTAGATCCCTGTCAGTTTAATCAATTTAAAGCTAAAGCTTTTCACACCGTTTACAATTAATTTTATATACTTATGTTTGTTTAAATGTTGATTTCTTCTCCAAGTTGTTTTTAAGTCTAGTTCTAATCTTGTTGTCAGTCTGGAAAGCTATTGTTACATTACTGTTTCTAAAAATCTAACTAATTTTTTCAAACATTTTACTGACATTGGAGAAGATGAAACATTTATATTTCTTTCTCTCTTTAACTTTTATGAGAGTAATGACTTTTTTATTGTTGAGTTCTTTCATTTTAACTTTCTTTTTGAATATTCTGTTTACTTTTTTGATGCCATATCCACTGATTGCTGCCACATATGTTCTTGAGTCTAATTCTGTAACTACATTATCAGCAGTCATTGGAATCTTAAGTATTCTTTATGTCACTGCATGGAAGTAACCAAGTTTGTATCGAACATAATGACAAATTGATTCATAAATAATTACATCAGTAGCGATAGGCATGTTGATTGTTTGTCTTACAAGACACCTCTTTTACAACATTTGATTTACTAGGTTGCCATGTTTTATGATGTAGCGTCATTTAGACTAATTCTCCTTATGCTATACTCAAAGTATTCATCTGTTTATAGTAACCACAGCATGTTGCCAAACACAGGACTAGTTTTGTATTAATTGTACTCTCTGACATGTTCCATTGACTACAGTATAGAATTTATATGTTTTAGCCTTTGATATTATACTCTTTCATGATATTAAGTCATGTGCATCCTTAATGACATTTACATGGTAACTGTTAGCAATCCTTATGTACCTGTTCTATATTGGATTGTAACTCACTTGTGTAGTTTATGACATTAGCCAAATTACATGCATTTTACATACCACTGTGGAACATCGTCATATTTGGCATATTGATGAGTCATTTATGAGTAGTATAGATTTTTGATCCATCAGATGTACTGCTTTGTAACTACTGACAAGGATTCCTATATTTGTAAATGTAATTTTGAGATATTTTGTTCTTTTGTCTGTCTATACCGATATGTTTCTTTGTTGTTGTTGTTTAGTCTTCTAGTGATGACAGTTACAAGAATTGAAACTGTAAAATAATAAAATTGAATGTGGACACTGATGGCTATAAAAATGCTTTCGTTCAAATATTTATCTGCTGTAGGATGATACCCATATAGAGTAACAGGTAAATTTCTATTGTTGATAAAACACTTGTCACAACATACACACTGCTGTTATAATGTTTGCGTATATGTAATAGTGCATGTTCATTGTACTCAGAAAATACACGAAATTTTTCTATAATAATACTAGAACCCATGTCTAAAATATGCTGTATTGATCGCAAATGTGGGGCAGAAATCCTTCAGTGCTTATTTGACAATGCTGGAAACTTTACACTGAGTAACTCGCCAATTAGTTTTGTTCTTCTTCAGAAACACTTTTTTCCTTCCATATTACAGAAGTGATTTTTTAAAGAAAGTATAAAATTTCTTGAGGAAACAATACATCGTGTAGTGGATCTTTAATATGATTATTTCACATTTCCCATAGGGAGGAGGTGTAAAGTAGTTGATAGCAAGTTGAAAATATAAGAGGATATCACAATTTATGGTTCAAGCACAATTTATTAAAGTAAATATTTCGCTGAATGTCGTTTGTAAAGGGCTTCACCAAATTCTGTATGATTTCTCAAGAGGAATATATTGAAAACTTGTCATCATGTAGTTTTTGACAGCAAAGGGGAAGCCGGATTTTCGCAGTAGTTTGGGGGCTAGAATCGCTATCCTCATGATAGCCCCTCTGCCATCCAGTAACGTCATATTATGATAAGCAGTGTGCATATGCCTGCCTACCACATTTCTATTGTGTTCTGTTTATGTAAACAGCATTCAACTGATTTGAACACCAACTGACATAATTGAGGGTAATTAGACATTCAGAGACATAACAAGCAGCAGAAAATCTACAAGATCGCAAACATAAGTAATTCTTGTAGAAGAGAACACTATTAGCAAATATTCCCTATGGATGTAAAACGGATACGTTGTACTGTACTATTGGTAAGAGCCTTAGCCGGCCGTGGTGGCCAAGCGGTTAAAGGCAGTACAGTCTGGAACCGCGCGGCCGCTACGGTCGCAGGTTCGAATCCTGCCTCGGGCATGGATGTGTGTGATGTCCTTAGGTTAGTTAGGTTTAAGTAGTTCTAAGTTCTAGGGGACTGATGACCTTAGAAGTTAAGTCCCATAGTGCTCAGAGCCATTTGAACCATTTTGAAGAGCCTTAATTTACGCTTCATAATTTATGAAGCAATTTATTGTTTATATTGTAACTACTCGGTCATCTATTTTCTGTATATTTCACCTTTTGCTCCTGTCTTTTCTCATTCGTTTGTTAGGAGACGAAAGTTGTGTGCAAGAAGTACAATGTAGTCAGACTGAGTCATTTCATTCCTCCTGGTATATTAAAAGCCTGCAGCGGATGGGGAGTTGAAAGCTTCGAACCATAATTTTCGTAGGCAATAGTCCAAGCTAGTGAGCTTATAACATATATTTTTTTTTATTTTTCTTGTTAATTTTATTTTATGGGCTTCTTTCACTTATCCTCGTCTTACGTTCGCTGTTATAGCATCAACTTCAGCCGAATCCATTAGCTAATTTTCAACGTTTACTAAGATTTTGCCTATGTACCCTGGCAGGAAAAAATTTAAAGCTATCCATGCTCGGTTCTGATGGTTCTCACAACTTTAATGTTCTGGATTTGACTCCTGGTCGAACACATTACCTTAACCTGCCAGGGTGTTTCAATACAATTTGGCTTTGCTAGTCACTCTAAATTATTTTCTGGAAGTTCATTTTCTGTGGCTTCTTCCTGATATAGTTCTCACATTCTCACAAATAAAATTATGTCCTTTTGACTTCCTTACATTTATCGCAAGGATAAATTCATAGTACCGAATTATATTATTTATTTTGCTATTTTATTTGCTGCCATTTACATTTGGCCACGCCACCTAGTGACTAAGAGATCACGTTTTCATAATATTAAATTGTACACCTACGTAAAATGATGTTTATTTGGTTTCTTAGTACTTTGACAAAGTGTTAACGCAATTGCAGCATTATATGCGTGAAAACTTGAAACCAGTCGCTAGTATTGCTTGTAAAGTGGTTTTTCCCCTATTCTCGTTCTCTCCGTACTATCGTCGGTGGTAGTACTCTAATATTCTGCCTGTACAATCGCTGAGATTCTTCCCACAAGGGCTGCGCTCTAATAAATTGTGTTATGTCATCGTGTGATCGTACTAGTTGGCTTTCCTGCAACCTGCGCACCATAGGATAATTTAAATAAAAATGAATTTTTAAGACAACACGTTTTTAAATAGGGCTAAAGAGTATAAAATAATTTCGTCTATCCTCATACTAATTCCTGATACCATGCACATAGACGTGAAAATTTGTGACTGTGAGTTTTTAATGGGTATGAAAGTCTTGTAAGATTGAAAACGATAAATGTTGGCGAATGAAAAGTAAGGAGGTGAACTATTCATGCATCAGTTAGTAAACAGTGTAGTAGTAAGGAGAAAAACTGTTCATGCATAAATTATGTAATGTAAGTCTCCAAGATTTTCGTTTTATTTCTTATAAGTATTTTCATAGCTATTAAAATTCGGACTCACAAATTTTTTGGACTGTTTGTATGGTATCAGAATCTTTTTTGGGACTGGGAGAGTCTCTTCTATTTTTTAGACGGATTTAAAATCGTGATATATTAAAAACTAATTTTTGAAATAATTGTTTTCTGCCTCTTAGTCTTGTGCGTGTGAAATTTTTCAGGCGATGTCGAACATTTTGATATGATTGCGACAGACAGATGGGACAGATTTCGGATTAATTTCAGCTCCTCTTCAACTGACTCAACCAATATATCGCTTCCTCCTCGGCATATCTCACTAAAAGAGCACGAAGCTAAAAATTAGAGCGATTCGATCTCACACAGAGATTTACCAGCAATTGTCCTTTCTGCAGTACATTCGCGACTGGAACACGGAAAGGGGGATTTACAGAGGTACACAGTGTACTCTCTGTCCCACGCCAGACAAGAATGTGGGTTAATACTGTATTGTCATCCAGTTATGAACTATACTGAAAGTTTCAACTCCCTCGTTCATCGGGAAGTTATCTTAAAAGCAACAGCCAAATTTTTACCGTACAGACAGACAATAATGCGACTTGGTTCTGGAATTTGTCTCTCACATTCTCTCCACGGGCACAACTAGCCCGCTGACTGAAGTATACACACAACAAATACATAGGTATGTGTTGTGGTCCAGTAAAGAAATGAACTATCTCCCTGCTGTAATTGACGTGTTTTATTCTCATCCGCTCCCTGATATTTAGGAAGATTGCGTATATCCTACTGGCCTCTAAACAGTATTTTCACTCCCTCAAGGCCTATGTTTCCTCCACTAAGACGTGTCTCAATGTGTTTATCCGCTAATTTTCATCCGATATGTTGCAATGAGATGCTTAATACACTGAAGTGCCAAAGAAACTGGTATAGACATGCGTATTCAAAAACAGAGATATGTAAACAGGCAGAATACGGCGCTGCGGTCGGCAACGCCTATAAAGACAACGAGAGTCAGGCGCAGTTGTTAGATCGGCTGCTGCTACTACAATGGCAGGTTATCAAGATTTAAATGATTTGGAGCGCACGAGCGATGGGACACAGCATCTCTGAAGTAGCGATGAAGTGAGAGTTTTCTCGTACGCCCATTTCAAGAGTGTACCGTGAATATCAGGAATCCGATAAAACATCAAATCTCTGACATCGCTGCGGCCGGAAAAAGATAGTGCAAGAACGGGACCAACAACTACTGAAGGGAATCGTTCAGCGTGGCAAAAGTGCAACCTTTCCGAAAATTCCTACAGATTTCAATGCTGGGCTATCAACATGTGTCAGCGTGAGCATCATTCTACGAGACATCATCGATATGGGCTTTCGAAGACAAAGTCCCACTCGTGAACCCTTGACGACTGCACGATACGAAGCTTTAGCCTCGCCTGGGCTCGTCGACACCGACATTTGACTGTTTATGACCGTAAACATGTTGCCTGGTCGGACGAGTCTAGTTTCAAATTGTATCGAGTGGATGGACGTGTACGGGTATGGAGACAACTCATGAATCCATGGACCCTGCATGTCAGCAGGGGAGTTTTCAAACTGGTGGAGTCTCTGTAATGGTGTGGAGTGTGTGCAGTTAGAAGTGATATGGGACGTCTTACGACCTGACACGTACATAATGATCCTGTCTGATCATGTTAATCCATTCATGTCCATTGTGCACTCCGAAGGACTAGGGCACTTCCAGCAGTACAATGCGACACCCCACACGTCCAGAATTGCTACAGAGTGGCTCTGGGAACACTCTTCTGAATTTAAACACTTTCGCTGGCCACCAAATTCATCAGATATGAACATTATTGAGCATATCTGGGATGCCTTGCAATGTGCTATTCAGAAGAGGTCTCCACTCCATCGTACTCTTCACGGTTTTACGTACAGCCCTGCACGATCGATGGTGTCATTTTACTCCAGCACTACTTCAGACATTATTCGAGTCCATGCCTGGTCGTGTTGCGGCATTTCTGCGTACTCGTGGGGACCCTAAACGATATTAGGTAGCCGTACCAACTACTTTGGCTCTTCCTTGTAGTTGTACCTGATGCATTCTGAGCACCACGCAAAGTACCACCACTCACACGGTGCCACAAGCCTCCAGTCGCTGCTGTAGCTCACTTCTCTGCCACGCCTTACCTCCACGGCGATAGAAATGGAAATGCCGTGTGGCTGGGCCTCCCGTCGGGTAGACCGATCGCCTGGTGGAAGTCTTTCGAGTTGACGCCACTTCGGCGACTTGCGTGTCGATGGGGATGAAATGATGATGATGATAAGGACAACACCACACCCAGTCCCTGAGCGGAGAAAATCTCCGGCCCAGCCGGAAATCGACCCCGCGCCGTCAGGTATGACATTCCGTCGCGCTGACCAGTCAGCTACCAGGGACGGACACCGCGGCGATTGTAACTGTGAAGAATCGATGTGCCTATACTACAGGGTTATTACAAATGTTTGAAGCGATTTCACAGCTCTACAATAACTTTATTATTTGAGATATTTTCACAATGCTTTGCACACACATACAAAAACTCAAAAAGTTTTTTTAGGCATTCACAAACGTTCGATATGTGCCCCTTTAGTGATTCGGCAGACATCAAGCCGATAATCAAGTTCCTCCCACACTCGGCGCAGCATGTCCCCATCAATGAGTTCGATAGCATCGTTGACGCGAGCTCGCAGTTCTGGCACGTTTCTTGGTAGAGGAGGTTTAAACACTGAATCTTTCACATAACCCCACAGAAAGAAATCGCATGGGGTTAAGTCAGGAGAGCGTGGAGGCCATGACATGAATTGCTGATCATGATCTCCACCACGACCGATCTATCGGTTTTCCAATCTCCTGTTTAAAAAATGCTGAACATCATGATGGAAGTGCGGTGGAGCACCATCCTGTTGAAAGATGAAGTCGGCGGTGTCGGTCTCCAGTTGTGGCATGAGCCAATTTTCCGCGGGCTACGCGTGAAACTTGCCCGCACGCGTTCAACCGTTTCTTCGCTCACTGCAGGCCGACCCGTTGATTTCCCCTTACAGAGGCATCCAGAAGCTTTAAACTGCGCTTCCATCGCCGAATGGAGTTAGCAGTTGGTGGATCTTTGTTGAACTTCGTCCTGAAGTGTCGTTGCACTGTTATGACTGACTGATGTGAGTGCATTTCAAGCACGACATACGCTGTCTCGGCTCCTGTCGTTATTTTTTCTCACTGCGCTCTCACGCGCTCTGACGGCAGAAACCTGAAGTGCGGCTTCAGCCGAACAAAACTTTATGAGTTTTTCTACGTATCTGTAGTGTGTCGTGACCATATGTCAATGAATGGAGCTACAGTGAATTTATGAAATCGCTTCAATCATTTGTAATAGCCCTGTATGTCAGTAGACCATACCGTTAATTCGAAGAGAGCGCAGTAGTACGTGCTCATTACAGCAGTAGGTAATCTGTAGTCAGCTGTGTTAATGCATTAACTTTCGTGATCTTTCTGTAGCTGTTTTGATATGTTGATTGAAGTTTAATTTCTGGTTCCGAATAAAATGAGTAAGCCTCTGATGAAGAGGAAGTGGCTTTCCCAATCACATTTCTCGCAAGAGAGGCCCGGCTATTGACCCGTAAAGGGAAGTGCCGCCTCGTAGAAGCGGAGGCAGCAGAGGCGCTGCTCCGCGAGAACTTCACGAGATCCGTAACGCGTTTCCAATTCCGGCCAATTCCCCGCGCCGCTTTGCATGGCGCGCCCGCCAGTCGGCCGGGCAGCTAAACCCCGCCGCTCGCAGCTCGCGGCCATGGCGGGGCGCCACCTCCGGCTCATTTATAAAACATCTGGCGGCGGCGGTGGCGGCAGGCCGGAGATCGATAGGAACGTCATTGCGGCGAAAAGCCCGGCGCCGGGCACGCACTGCGCAAAGGAAACCGAACCTGCGACCCGCCGCCGCAATTAACGCCGGCTCGTGGCACCGGCGGACCCCAGCGCTCGGCCGAGGCCGGGGGGTCGCCGGACGAGTCCCGCACTCTTGCAGTCGCCAGCCTAGTCAAAACACCTACTTCGTTTCGACCTAACTTGAGAATTTCCCAGCGTTAATGTCGGTGATCACGCGTTGGAGATGATATCGATACACGAACCGCCCGTGAACCAACCACCACGTACCACTATGAGATCAATAAATCCTACGACGAAGTATGATGTGTCGATATGCATGCGACATGCATACGTAATACATTCCAAAAATTCGTACGTAAAAGCGGGTTTTTTCGGTGCTCATACCTATAGTTTTATTGATGTCAAAAAAGTAGTATCGACTGTTTTGGATAGCCCACAGTACAGGATTACAGTATCAACATTACATATTTCCTCTTGTTAAGGCAAATGTATTAGTTGTGACCTACAGTGGACTTGATGGTGGTTATGGAGGCGCCATTAACTCATGTTCTGTTCCTCGGCAAGCCCCACAGTAAGAGATCTTTTACTATATTTTCTCCGTCACCAGCAGACCAATACCCTGCCGAGGATTTCAAGACGGCTAAGCACAGCAAATGGCTGAAATTTTTAAGATATATTCCTAACATCGTCATCTCGAATCCCTTGAAAATTCTCTTGTATCTTTATCCTTTTCCAAGATACAGGTTCAAAGACATCCTACTTCAACACATAAAATCCGGTGTAAGGCAAAATATAAATAATAAATAACCGTAGAAAATTGTTGAAACTTTAAGTCTAGGCTTTTATCTACAAGAGCCGTCTGAAGCACATATTTTTTGTGCGTAAAATCCGGTCTGGAGTGTAGAACTAGTTTAGCGTTATTTCAGTTTCACGTAAGTAAACTATCTAAATTTTACTAACCAGTACATTTCTTTTCATATGAGTTACATGGTACGCTGTTGCAGTTAAAAGAAGGGAACAACGGAAAAAATGTACGTATCGGAGCACAAAAAATGCGATTTGTTCCTGTTTATTTGAAAGACGCTAACAGCAAAGTGGTGTACCAGCTGCCTCATTCTGCCTTCTCCAGCGCCTTTAAAAATTTTCGCAAAGATTTTCGTATACAAGCATATTCCAGTTTTTTTATGCTGATAGAGAAGACGACAGTGGTAGTGGCAAGGAGGCGGAAAGTAGTAAACACTGGAACATAGTAGACAGAGGTTTTGTTACAGAAAGGGTGAAGGAGACAACGGCAGTGTGGAAAGAGAGGAACACAGTGGAAGTGGAACATAGTTGATAGTGCATAACAGTGCTAAGAAAAGAGTGAAGCAGACAGTATCAGGCCAGAAGGGGGGGGGGGGAATAAAAAAGAGAAAGCGGAATAGGGTGAGAGACAATGATAATGAGAGAGAAAGTACACAGGGTGAGTCACCTAACATTACCGCTGGATATATTTCGTAAACCACATCAAATACTGACGAATCGATTCCACAGACCGAACGTGAGGAGACGGGCTAGTGTAATTGGTTAATACAAACCATAAAAAATGCACGGAAGTATGTTTTTTAACACAAACCTACGGTTTTTGAAATAGAACCCCGTTAGTTTTGTTAGCACATCTGAACATATAAACAAATACGTAATCAGTGCCGTTTGTTGCATTGTAAAATGTTAATTACATCCGGATATATTGTAACCTAAAGTTGACGCTTGAGTACCACTCCTCCGCTGTTCGATCGTGTGTATCGGAGAGCACCGAATTACGTAGGGATCCAAAGGAAACGGTGATGGTCCTTAGGTACAGAAGAGACTGGAACAGCACATTACGTCCACATGCTAACACCTTTTTATTGGTCTTTTTCACTGACGCACATATACATTACCATGAGGGGTGAGGTACACGTACACACGTGGTTTCCCTTTTCAATTACGGAGTGGAATAGAGTGTGTCCCGACATGTCAGGCCAATGGATGTTCAATGTGGTGGCCATCATTTGCTGCACACAATTGCAATCTCTGGCGTAATGAATGTCGTACACGCCGCAGTTCATCTGGCATAACGTCGCCGCAGGCTGCCACAATACGTTATTTCATATCCTCTGGGGTTGTAGGCACATCACGGTACACATTAACCTTTAACGTACCCCACAGAAAGAAGTCCAGAGGTGTAAGATCAGGAGAACGGGCTGGCCAATTTATGCGTCCTCCACGTCCTATGAAACACCCGTCGAACATTCTGTCAAGGGTCAGCCTAGTGTTAATTGCGGAATGTGCAGGTGCACCATCATGCTGATACCACATACGTCGACGCGTTTCCAGTGGGACATTTTCGAGCAACGTTGGCAGATCGTTCTGTAGAAACGCGATGTGTGTTGCAGCTGTTTGGGCCCCTGCAATGAAGTGAGGACAATGTTTCAAGCGTCAACTTTAGGTTACAATATCTCCGGATGTAATTAACGTTTTACAATGCAACAAACGGCACTGATTACGTATTTGTTTGTATGTTCAGATGTGTTAACAAAACTAACGTGGTTCCATTTAAAAAAAACGTAGTTTTGTGTTAAAAAACATACTTCCGTGCATTTTTGTATAGTTTGTATTAAACAATTACACTAGCCCCTCTCCTCACGTTCGGTCTTTGGAATCGGTTCGTCAGTATTTGATGTGGTTTACGAAATATATTCGGCGGTAACGTTAGGTGACTCACCCTGTATAACAGTGATAAAGAGGAAGGGAGAGATAATGAGAGTAAGAAGAGACAGTAGCAGTAGGGAGGAAGGAATGAGATGGTAGCAGTAAGACGGATTAAGAGTGAGGTAATGACAGTGAGAGGAGACAGTAGCAGTAGGACAGAGCGAAGGAGACTGTGCCTGTGAGATAGGAGACACCGACAGTTAGACAGAAAGAGACGATGATAGTAAATAGGTCTGAATGAGTGAGAGGAAGGGCAACTGTGAGTCCATTGGTATGAGCGACTTATAACGATGGACTAGTGAGTGGGAGTGAGTTACGGTTAGGGGAGATCTTGGGAATTTGAGGTGAACTGCAAGTTAAAACAACGCGAGTATGTTCGCAAGACAAAATATTTGAGAGATCTTTTACAGATGCTGAGGAACCGAAGAAGGTAGAATGGGCACCTGGATCTGGTGCCTTCTCCCGCCCCCTCCCCCCCCCCCTCCCTGCCAATATTCATTCAGAGTCCTTTAAGTAAACACAAACATTTTTGCATTTTTTGTGCCCCGACAGGAGCATTTTCCCGCTAGTTCTTGTATTAGCCAACTTAAGGACTGGAGACACCATTGTGCATTATGTAGCGTATGACACATAGATGTGAGAAGTATTACTCACAGCACACGTTTTACGAGTCTAACTCTCATCATCTGGCTGTACGCATTCAAACCTTCGTACAAACGCATTTAAAAAATTCTCTTAGAGTAGCTCTTAGTTTTATGAATAGGTCCGTTGCCAGATGTTTTTGCTATTTCATCCTTCTTTGTGAAAGGAAACTTTAAAATATGAGGATCTTACTCGTATGCAGGGTATAGGTACAAGTGCAGGTATTGCGATCATTTATACCTTAATATGTACCCACTTCAGAGCGTTAGGTTTTTTTTTCTCTGTGCCTAACAGTCTTCCCGTAAACATGTCACATAATACTACTTATTGTGTTCTGCACCGTCGTAACTGCAGCACTAAGTGAACTACGCTTGTGAGTATAAACTAACCGTTTTGGTTCCACGCGACCACACTTCAAGACCTGACCTGCTGCCTGGAGGAAAAATAAGCATCAAAGGCTTGCTCTTCCCACTCCCACTTGGAGCTACTAACTAACCTAAAAACGTACTACTCCTAACAGCTATAACTATTAGGCTGCGGATGAAATAAATACTAATTTAATGTTGTTCAGTGCACTGTTCTCAGTGACCAATAAAAATATCTGTACTTACATTAGTATATACGTGGGCTATTTGGAAAGTAAGGTCCGATCTGTAGCGAGATGTAAACCAGAGATAAAATCAAAAATGTTTACATCAGTTAAAGCTTCCGGGCTGGCAGGCCGTAGTCGATCTGTTAAACTTCTTCTTCCTGGCGTTTCGTTGTCAACTTCGGGCAACATCTTCCGAGGTGAGTCAACGACTGACTCACCTCAGAAGATGTTGCCCGCAGTTGGCAACGACACGTCAGGAAGAAGAAGTTTTACAGATCGACCACGGCCTCCCAGCCCGGAAGTTTTACCTAATGAAGACGCCGGCCGTGAAAGCCTACACGTTGTGACAAAAATGTTTTATTTACAACAGTTAGCTACACCTTCTAGCTACTTGTCTACAACGTCCTTGGAGTTTTTCGCGGATGTATGCTTCAATAAGATCTTCTCGGTTTACTTGCAGCGTCACGTCGAATAAAATACTCGAGCTTTCGAAAACTGCCTCCGTCATCGTCATCGGGATTTGGGAAACTTCCTGACAGATTAAAACTGTGTGCCGGACCGAGATTCGAACTCGGGACCTTTGCCTTTCGCGGGCAAGTGCTCTACCAACTGAGCTATCCAAGCTACCCAAGGATTTGTGTTTCAACTCCCGGTGACGATGGCGGAGACAGCCTTAGAAAGCTCGGGTATTTTATGCGAAATTATGTGGCTTGTAAAGTAAGCAGATTTTATCACTTCTCTACACAGTTTCCGCTCCGCCTGAGACATTTGTCGTAGCATTTTACCATCTTTCCAATATCCTCGTCATAGAATGCCGCATCATGTGCTTTCTACTAATTCTGTACGCTGATACGCCACTTGTTGCCGGCCGTTGTGGCCGTGCGGTTCTAAGCGCGTCAGTTTGGAACCGCGTGACCGCTACGGTCGCAGGTTCGAATCCTGCCTCGGGCATGGATGTGTGTGCTGTCCTTAGGTTAGTTAGGTTTAAGTAGTTCTAAGTTCTAGGGGACTGATGATCTCAGTAGTTAAGTCCCATAGTGCTCAGAGCCTTTTGAACCATTTTGAAAGCCACTTGTTATCTGTGCTCAAATGTTGCCTTCAAAGCCAGTGCTTGGTGTGGGTAGAGATGAAAATCAGTGTGCGGCCTGGAATTGTTACGAAGAAGGAAATGCATGGCAGTTAGACTGTGTGGGCTGCGTGAAATGAGGCGAAATCTCTCACAGGCACTTATGCTTGGCAGGATTTTCTAGGCATCCTTACGTGCTCACTGTGCGCTCAGAACGGAAAAGAGCGACGTGACGCAATCGACAGGCATCCTAAAGACATTGCCCAATACATCGACATAACGTGTCATCGGATTTTCACTGTGGTTTCCATTTTGCGATCGATAGGACCTTACTTCCAGAATAACCTTCGTATTTGGCTTTTACGTTAAAATTTCGTTGTTTTCATTGTAACGGTGCAGTCTGAGTAATGTGCCTTGTTTAACTTATTTCGTTCAATTATGTTTTATATTTTGTAATGTTTGTTTCATTACGTGAAATAATTACATCTGCTGAAATGAATTATGCTTGAAACCAGTAATTCAATCTTCAAACCTATTCTTAAGCAAACGTTACACTTCCAGACAAGGGTTCCTTACTAGTTCCTTATCAATTAAGTCCCTTATACAACCATTAGAAGCCCGTAATAGGAATTGTGAAACGTGCTACATATTGTCAAGGCTACTTCATAGCCACTTTGGTCGTGTGCTGATTGTTCTGACAGATGCGACTCGTAGTCTCCCTCAGCTTTCGACTGCGGCTGACGTAAGCGGATAAAGTGACACTTAAGTTTCTCTCTTTGCTTTGTCAGAAAACAGCGCTGTATATCGTCCCAATGCGTTATACCAGCCCCACCGCGCTTAAGGCCACACGCGTGCGCTAACCTCTCTGCATGAAGCTCGCAATCTGAATCGTGACTTTCTCTGTTTCAGGTGAGTATCGGAGGCACGGAGCCTCGACCAATCCAGCTGCAGTGACGGGGTGGCGCCCACGTCCCCTCTGCTACCCGTGATGGTCGCTGGCGCTGACGGGCTTCCATTCCACCGCCCTCTGTTTGTGGTGCGGGAAGGAGCTGGAAGTTGTCACCGTGGCAGAATATGTTGTGTTTTCCCTATCCCAGTGCCTCACAGCCACTCCATCAAGTCCCGAACATCTCGCAGCAACACCATTCTCGCTGCACTACATGCTCAAGGGACCGTAGTGAGTAACGAAGCGGACCAGACACATACCAAGCATCACACAGAGGACTACAACTGCGGAAGTATTCGACGCCACTGACTGATTGCTTGGAAGCAGACGGTCGAAAATAAAATAGGACCACACTTATAGCGCTAAGCACTTCGAGAAAGGGTGTTATTCCCTCTTACTGCAGGTGAGTGCCCTTCTGTGCGTATGGTGGACTTTTGGAGAACTACTTGCGGTTAATCAAACCCCAGTTCTCGTGTATATGTATACACATCCGCAGTACAAACTCGGTGAGTCATTTCGGCTATTCAGCTTCTCACAAGAAACTTCTGGGTGCAAACTGGAGAAGCCTAACCTACATAGGCCAAAGGCTTCCGAACTGGTTCCTAACAAAATATCAAGGATTCTGCGATGAAAAGGAAGTTCACAAAAATATTACTTGTACAGAAAAATTAAAAGACGATACTGATCTATAATCTGACAACTACAAAGCAGTACTCAGAAATTACATTCTGGATTCAATAGATCACTGAATATATTGTCTGCACTTACTTCGTCGTGTTTCAAGGCTTCCAGGATCAGTACATTTCTGTACAGCAGTTGAATTCTGTCTCACTTTGATTTCTACTGTATACAGAATACTGGTTAAAATATGATAACACTTGCAGCCAAAAACAAATGCGTCATATGCGTTTACTACAAGAGAACTTGTAATAGATATAACAAGTACAGTAAATGTAAAGTTGTACAATAGTATTAGCGGTAATAGTCATACTGAAACTATTTTGAAACCTAACTATAAAATTATGAACTGTTGCTGTTTTCTGTGCTCCTCGCTAATGAAATGACTTCAACATTGTTTATCATTCAGAATAATTATTTTAGTTACAAAAACCTCTTTAATTCCCTGCTTCGATATTTTTATGTGGGGAGTTCATTTATATCAATGTTCCTGTGTTTATACGTACGCTTCATCACACTTCAACACCAACAATCATAAGAAATTTCCTTAGCTTTTCAACGAAGGCATTCACGTATTTCCACTCTTCTCACAATTTCATTAATATCATACCCGGTTGTCACGAATCAACCGACGTAATTGCCTCAGATGATCACTGTTCGTGAAGGATAAACGAACAACTACTGCTTGGAATGAGGCAACGTGTTGTGGTACCCTATCATTAAGAACATTGACAAACAGATCAATAGTCGCTTAATCTATTGTCGTTAACGTTATGCGAGAACTTCAGCTGCGCTCTCAGTGAAAGTTAGAGGTAACACGCAGCATTCATACAGAATAGTTCGTTTTCTCTTTGTCAGCAGTTCATTACAGTCTTTCATAATGCGCTATGCTACCTTTAGTAGTTCTAGAGATGGTTGTGTGCAATTTTCTGAAATGTAAGACTACCCTTTGTGCCCAAAATCTCTTGTTTCAGTGTTTTTGTCTCAGGAAATCTCCCTCTGCTTTACTTTCCGCACTGAATATTTCCCTCAGTTATATGTTGAATTTCATTGTGACTCCATACCGTTCTCTTACAAAATGAGCTGTCAAAAAAGAACTTGCGAAACATTGTACTGCACGAGAAACCACTGTGTGTCCATGAAGTCTAAAACAAGAAATCATCAGCGAAGTAGTTGACGAAACTAAGAACCATCTGTTCGAGAGTAATTCAAGATACAAGGTAACCAGATGTCCACCAGATGAACTACTGGAAGATAGTAATACTCATTATTTACCAACCAAGAATGTGCAAGCATCAAATCTGTCCAAACAATGCGTCACTGAACTATGCCGTGCAGCTACAACGACATCGTCACCACAGCTGGACACAGACGTCTGCTGGAAATGAATATTATATTCAGTTGTTTATTCTAGGAACAAAACAGTTACTGGATGACAGGCTACAAGTCGACGGACATTTCATAGTGGCTTTTTGCTATAATGCCGCAAAATTCACTTAACTGTGATACAAGGTCAATGAAGTAACATTACGCTTGTTTAGAAAATGGTGGGTCGATTTCAATGATTGCCTTGAACAATCGTCCTTGTGTATCAGAAACAATGGTACTCACAGTCTCATCCAGGCAAACGAAACATGAGCATGGTTTCTTTGTTACAAAAGACCATCTACATTCATTTGATAGATGCAGCTGTTGTTAATTTGTACGCTTCAGCTTCCCGCAAATGTACTCATCTATTTTAGTAGAAGTCTTTTGGGTTTGAGGCATCATCGTTTACTAAAAATACTTTCATTTTGCTTTGAAGCCAAAAACCATATAATAGCAGCAGCCGAGTTGAAAAACCAACATCTGCTCTTCCTAAGCCACCTAACCGTGTGTAGTGGTAGGAGATTGTGGTACCATTATACGAGTAATTTCTTTTCTTCCCAGTTCCATATGCGGCTGACATATGGGAAGAGAGTGTCGGTAAACCTCCTTACGAGTCGTTATTTGGCTAATTTTCTCGTTGTGGCCACATCACGAAATGTATGTGCAGAGTGGTAATATATTACCCGATTATTCGTGGAACGTGCAGTGACGGAATTTCACCAGTAAACGACTCCGTGATGCACGACGCTTCTCTTGTAGCGTCTGCCATTGGAGTTTGTTGAACATCTCTGTAACACTCTGGCGTTTACTAAGTGAACCCCAGATGAAACGTGCAGCTCTGTCTTGGATCTTCTCCATCTATTCTATTAATCCAACATAGTAAGTGTTCCACGCTTCCGGGCAATACACAAAAATCGGTCAAGACAGTTCTACTGTTGTGGAAGTAAAAGTCCTTAAAGTTCTTCCAATGCGTCTCAGCATCCCATCTGCTTTTCCTATAGTTTATTTTATGTATTCATTACGTTTTAGGTATCTTCTAAGTATTTTACGCTCTTATGTTTTCTGTTGCTTATCACCAATGGCCAGTAGAGTAATCGAACAGTAATAAGTTTCTTCACTTGCTGTGACCAATATTTTACATTGATTTACGTTCAAAGTCAGCAGGCGGTCACTGCTTTAATCATTTATCCTTTTCACACCTACCTGCCTTTCGCTAAACTCTTCCAGTCTTGCGACCTACCTATAGAAAGCACTGCCCACGATCAACCTAACAGAGACTCTAAAATTTTCTAGTGGATCATTTATATACAAAACAGTCATAAGGAACTTCAGTTATTCAGTGAATCAATACACACAAAGTGTTAGGGGTATAAGTGCAGATATTTCTATTTGGTGACCGAGTACAGTATACCGAACAACATTATATTTGTATTCACATCGTTTGCAGATTAGTATTTGTACCTATTACAAATCGTAAGTTTTTATGTTAGTGGTACCTCCAAGTACATATGGCAAGAACAAGCCATTGATACTTATTTACTCGTGGGTAGCAGATCAGCTGTTCAAATGTGGACGTGTGTACATAAAAGGATTAATTTATACTTTCAGGTGTTGTTTACGTCACGGCATAGATACAGCCAAGCGACGTGGGACGACTGCGCGAAGCAGAGCAAAAGAAATTTATATATATATTAAGCTACCACGTATAAAAATATCTGCACTTACACCCTGTACATGCTGCACATACGTATAGAGAACAATATCAGCTCTCTAACGCTCGTTTGAGGTTCTTTCGATGTTACTGCCATCTCTGTTAATTTGTTTCCTTAAGGACATATTTAGTTCTGTCTGGTAGAAAAACTGTATCAAGTCACTAAACTGGTCCAATGCTCGAGAAGTCTGCACTTTCTTCACAAAAACGACAGTGAGAAACTGTACAGAAAGACGGCGCGACGTAGCTGCAGTTGCCTACAGCGTTCTAAGCACCCTGGAAAATCTCAGTGAGCTGTATTACTCCAGGTTTCTGTTTGAGGAATCCATGTCGATGTTAATAGAGAATATTTTCGTTCACTCAGAGATCTTTCGTAACTCAGCCCACTCGTTTTTTAAATATTTTTTTCACATAATCGAGGACGACGTAGGCAGCTGTGGCCACGTTGCTGCCGTGAGCATGAAACCGTTGGTACATGAGCGTATAACGTGTTCCATAATTCTATATCAAATTGACAACATTAATGTAAGATTATAATCATGTACAACTGTCCCACAAATTTTCTTGAAAATAATGATGACCGATTTTTTCCAATCACTTGATATTATTCGCTGCTCCTGCGACATACGATAAATTGCTGCTAGAACGAGAACGAATTCTTTCGCGTAATGCTTACTTCATTTCATTGGTATCTCATCTGAAAAATATTCCTCGGTCCCGAACGAGTTCATTTTATGCTCAGCGATCATTTATCTCAATATCTGCCATTTAGGCATCCTGCGATGGTTGAAAGAAGTAGCTACTATCTTAAACGTTGGTTCATTTATAACGTGAGGTGGTCGTTTACCACAAAGGTTTTATTGATCAGAGTTTCTCCTACCGTGTTACATGACGGAATAATGCGCGCAGAAACGTCATATCGTCCTCAAGAAACAGTACGAACTGCAAGAAACTAATTGCACATTACTGTCGTTTTGACCAGTGAAATTACTTTTCAGACAGCGAGAAATGCCTTGAGTCGACGAACAGTTCTTGAAGGATAGTACGCACCTAGTCTACTAATGTCCTGAGTTTGTAATCAGCATATATAGTTCGAATGTGTTGATGATTTTGAATCAACTGTCACTTCGACACGAAGTGTAATCTATATCGGGCGTGTTATTTGTACTGATATTACACGGTTTTGTGAGCCACACTCTTATATGCATTCACGATACACCGCAACTTAGGTCTGGTTTCCTGTAACTTAGGATTCTTTTAGACACAAGAAAGTGAGAACACTATGAAAAATCTACCCTACTCCACGAGCGCAACCATCCTACAGGTGATGATGACAAGGTCTGCCGCGTCATGAGTGCCAACTTTATAGCTGTATCCTAAATATATGATCATTTAATGTGGTGCCCGTGAGGAATTCAATCATTTTTAGAAATATGACAGCAAACAGGGAGATTTAAGTGAGACAACCTTGTAGTTCTTCAGAAGTTTTGAGTGATACAAGTGCGATGGGAATTATTAGAAGGTAACAGAGAGAAAAATTAACAGGCGTAATGCTTCTAAGGAGAACGGCGGAGTCACCTAGCAGCCTCGTGACGAAAAGTCAGGTGGTATGAACCTAAAACAGAAGGGTAAATAACAGTTTCGTTGATATCAACGAACGGTGAGTTGTTATAGTAATTTCTTTAATCATCCAGGTGATTTCATTTTAAAATGCTATCAACGAAAGTAAATTTGTCGATAGGAAGTTGTGAGTGAATCTAAAGTCTGGCTGTCGGAGAAAAAATTGGCTGAGAGAGAGTGCACAGAGGACGAAGCAGAAAAAGATTGAACTGCATCTTACTCCTACTTATGTTTCAGTTATAAATATAAAAATTTCATTATGCGCTCTCGGCGTTCACTGCCGCTGACAGTTCGCTGCACGCACGACCGTTCGATCAGATTCGAAGTAAATTTTACAAATTGGGTTTATTTGATTTATTGTGTTACATTTGATACAAATAAGAATGATCAGAATAGCGTGTATGGCGTAGAAGTCACCTAAGATAAGGCTACTCGCATTGTTAACTAAAAACTTTCACAGTTACATTTCACTGTTTTAAAATACGACCAATGGACATCACATTTAGCATATCAGAAACCCACGTTCACAGTAGTGCTGTGAACTCATTTGGATCTACGGAAAGGTGATGAAAACATCCGATAGCGTCGATCACGCTGTGCCATGTTTTGGAACCATTGAAAATAAGCATCAAAATTGGGACAATTTAGACAATTTCCATACAATGTTCTCCTCCCGACCCGTGTTGCCGTTCTCTTCTTAAAAGCTATGTTTTGAATAAGATGAGCGCTTAGCATCTGTATTGGTCTGCAGTCGAAGAGGTTTTTTAAATCATCTAGGAACAGTGCACATTGTTTTGAAAGTCAATATTTACTATTTATTTATGTAGTGCCGTTTACCAGTAATTTTGAGAATATGTAAATAATTTACTTTTCTTCCCCAGTCAAAAGCAAACTACAGGCGTGCTGTTACTATACAAACAGAATTTAATCTTCTTGACATTATAAATGACAGCTTTTAATCATTGTCCATAAAAATGCAGTTTTGCAAATAATTTATGGCTTTTGAAACACTGACGTATCGCAGTGGAATGTGTTACAAAAATGGCCACAGAGCAAGAATAAATGGGACTAAGCTCTTCTTTTCGAAATTTCTGGCAGTCCCTTCATCATCCTAACCTTCGTTGTTCGTTTGATGGTATCATTCGTGAAATTCTAATAATACACCTCAAATTTATACACAGTTAATTTAACTACACTCCTGTTCAGAAAAAAGCAGAACACCTTGAAAGACTAGAGATAGCATGTTCATGTTCACAACATTTGTATACTAAGTTATGCAAAAATAACTAGCCGCGTGGGATTAGCCGAGCGGTCTGATGCGCTGCAGTCATGGACTGTGAGGCTGGTCCCGGCGGAGGTTCGAGTCCTCCCTCGGGCATGGGTGTGTGTGTTTGTCCTTAGGATAATTTAGGTAAACTAGTGTGTACGCTTAGGGACTGATGACCTTAGCAATTAAGTCCCATAAGATTTCTCACACATTTGAACATTTTTGAAAAAAACAGCATTTCAGTCACCTCGGTTGAGCATGTGTCTTGCTGCCTAGTGGACACAGAGTCTTCCATGGCCCTTGATGACTTGTACCACGCGTGCTGGCGTCAAAGCGTATAAGGTGCGAATGGCGCCCTGTGGTGTAGTCATCCATGCCGCATTCACCTCGTCCCAAAGTTCATGTGTGGCGGTTGACACTGGGTCACAGCAATGCGCCCGTCATTTCACCATATCCCACACACTTTCGATAGGCGACAGGCCTGGTGATCTGCTGGAGCAGTGTAAAAGGCTAGTATCCTGTGACACCAAGCAGGCAACGTGGTCGTGCATTTTCTTGCTGAAAAATGGTGTCTGGGGTGTTTAGCAGAAAGGATGTGGCTACGGGTCGCAGTATCTCATTCACGCATGTCACAAGTGGATATAGTGCCCTGGACACGCACCAACTGTGATTTGTGGTTGTACACAATAGCACCTCACACCATAAGGCCTTGAGCTGGCCCTTTATGTCTTTTGCGAATGCAGTCATTGTGATGCCATTTCTTCTGCCTGCGGCGAACCAAAATGCGGCCATTATTTTCAAGCAAACAGAACGTGCGTTAGTCCGAAAATACTGTCTGACGCCATTCCTATCCTCAGTGACGTCTTTCCATATACCATTGCCGCCCAGCATAGTTCTGCACATTCTTGAAAGGTAGGTGGAGAAGTGGACGACGCTCACGTAAACGATGCCGTAACAATCGGTGAGACACTGTCATCCCTGATAGTGTACGATGTGTTGTTACACTCTTCCACTGTTGCGCCAGAGCCGAGGATGACGCAGATCTTTCCTGCAGTGCCATTCGGATGACGTGTCGATCTCCTCAGAGGCTGTTCTGGATGATGCGGCCTAACCCATCTCATCGTGTTCTACGGTCTTCCGCGAACCATTCTACCCACACCTGCTGCACTACCGAAAAATTTAGTCCCACACGAGCAGAAATTTCCCAAATGAATGCGTCAAATTTACTCATCCCAATAATGCGTCCTCTTCCGAAGTCACTGATTTTACGGTACGATTCGCGCTTGCATCTTCGAAGTGTCCTGCACGTCTGCTCAAGCCACATTGACCCATTACCTTCGTTTTACAGTGACAATGAGACCGACAGGCACATGTTACCGTTAGGTGATGTTTTACCACGGTGTCGATGTTGACCTTGAACCTGCGGACCAACGTGGTTAAAATGTTAATCATTTCTGCAGAACACACCAGTGTATGTGTCCTTTGAATCTCTAGTCGTTCAAGGTGTTCTGTTTCTTTTTTTTTTCTTTCTGAACATGAGTGTGTAAAAACTGAGGAGTGTTGAATAAAACACTAAAAGGGTAAAGAGTAGATAATTACCTAACAATTCAAAAAAATTCTAACAGCAAATATTTTGTATTTATCGACTGGCAAACAGACCACACCAAGAAGAATTGAAATATTTGAAAATACTGTAAAGGCAACACAGTGAACACCAGACGTGTTTTAAAATCCCTTGCTTGTATATTCATGAGAGATACTTTCTATTACACTTAAAGTTTACACATAAGGTAGGTTAGTAAAACTGGGAAACGTTGTGACAAATCTTTCATACATCTAAGCTGACCTAGTGTTTCATTATGGCACACGGTTTTAACTTTCTTACAAATTTGCCCAGTTTTATTAGTTTTGTTTTATCCATAGGCAGAAAAATATTTCTCACAAAGATTTTCAATGTGGTAAGATTTATTTAGCAAATCTTCACAAAAATCAAATAATCAATAGCACTCTGTCTTCAGGCCACAAGTGGCCCATCGGGACCATCTGAACGCCGTGTCATCCTCAGATGAGGATGCGGATGGGAGGGGCGTGTGGTCAGCACACCGCACTTCTGGTCGTTATGATGGTTTTCTTTCGCCGGAGCCGCTACTATTCCGTCGAGTAGCTCCCCAGTTGGCATAACGAGGCTGAGTGCACCCCGAAAAATGGCAACAGGGCATGGCGGTCCGGAGGGTCACCCATCCAAGTGCCAGCCACGCCCGACAGCGCTTAACTTCGGTGATCTGACGGGAACGGGTGTATCCACTGCGGCAAGCCCGTTGACTAAATAATTAAAAGGTCTAAACTCATTGAAACGAAATAAAAATGATGAAAGTAACTGACCTGAAGTTAGTAAGGTTACTAAAATGGTTATAGATTTATTTACCTATACGTTCAGTGATAGCTAATGAGGAAAAAAAAACACGGTGACAACATTTCCATTTAACACAATACTCTTGAAGGATGGTAATAACGTCCAAATTACGCTTACAAATATGAGAGAAAAACTTACGCTATGTTTAGAAATAAAGTCATAATTGAAAATAATACATTGTCTTTATTAAAAAAATACATTGTCCTTATTCACAAATGTCTCTAAGTTCAGTTATGAGACTTTTTTTTGTATAACATAAGTTGTTACACTTGTTTCTGCATATGTGTGTGCCGTCGCAAAGTTACCCCCTTAATCCATGGGAATAAGATTTTTTCTTTCGAGTTGCTGAAAAAATGTCACTATAATTTAATACAATTACAGAATGGCCACCATATACAACGTACATACACTGAAATTCCTTTAGTTAGTCAGCTCTGCAAAGTTACAGGCAGTGGGTGGGGAAAAGAAATCCACTAAACAGGATTTCCCACGTACAAGCAAAATAGCTTTTTGACCAGCTCGGCTGTAATGTACATACTCGTACTTTTACCACCAATATCAACACTATGCAGGAACACACTGCCACAGAGCAGTATTACCGCATTTAAAAATAAAAGGCGAGAGTCGGCTATTGTCACAAAGCAATACCTTAGTCATAAAATTATCCACTTTTACAGTATATCAATCTGCATTTTAAATGTCTGCTTATTGAAGTGGAGGTACCGATGAATTTTATTTGAGGATTGTAACCAACAAGCATCGTCCTAAGGTAGCTAAAATGAGTAAATGACAACTAAGATGAATATCATTTATGAATTTATGATGGCCAAAATAAGTCTTACATGAGGTGTCCAGACTATATTGTCTTTTCTGCATGCATCTTCATTCACCTTCAAAAAATACTGTGTAGAAATATCTATTACCAGCCTATGATATCAATAATAAGAAACACATTTCTAATGTGGGGTTGAGTCAGCAACTTCTTTACATCCCCAAAACGTGGAAATTTTTGTAAATAAATATGTAATCAAATAATCTGCAAACACACACACACACACACACACACACAGGCGTGCGCGCGCGCGCGACTGCATACACATTTAAGAAGAAGAAACTGAAAAGAAATAAAAAAGCATATAAATAACAATTTCTTATTTCAGCCGACAATTATTTTTATATACTTAACTGAAAATTACGTGTCTATCATTTGTCTTTTGGTTAGTGCTTTTGGCGCTCTCTGATAACTCAGTACAAACATTCTCAGCGTTAACAGGCTGATTTAGAAGCACTATAAAAACATTAAAGTTTTACTAGTTGAAATCCACAGGACACATTTTACTGCCTGAGCAGGGGAAAAGAACTTTTTAATATAGTGGAAGATCGGATCTCGCCTCTGAAGGATGTCCACGTGTCCAGTTCTGTGTAGCTACCAACAAACAATTTTATTTTAGCATTATTCATCTCATTTTACACGTTTTTCTATTCTGTACCATTCTTTTCATCTTTATGTTGTTTCAAAGTTCAGCTGCCGAACGTGCAAAAATATTAGTAATTGTTTGGGAATAAATAATTTAATGTTCGACTAAGTCCACAAAACACTATCTTACAACATTCAGCATACCTACTTCACTTTAATGTATTGATTAAAACAAGAAATTTCCTGGCTAGAGACCTTTGTGAGTAAAGGAGAAAAACAACAAAAAACAAAAATGTTAGCATCAATAGTGGTGAATATACAGTACGATGCAGCTCAAATAGTAGAAGGAGCATATCCAGTTACATTCCATCTGTGAGTAATTTCTCATGTTAAACAATTTCCCAGGTATGATTTTGTACAAGTTTCAAGTACTGTATAATCTAAGATTGTAAAAATGGCTGCACTTCAGCAACTGTGCATGCAAGAGCTTCAATGGATTGGAAATAATACCCAACCAGATGCAAAATACATATTTGTGAAACCTTGATCATAGTTTCAACAGTTTCAAAAGTGTCTTCTTCAGAAGGTATTGTACATAGATTCACATATCTTCTGTATCCAAGTGGAACAGAGTCAACAACTCTCACATTGGATATGGAATAATATATGATTGTATATACAATATCTTCTGAAGAAAAGAGTTTTAAAACTGCCAAAACCATGATCATGGCTTAATACACCTTCATTTTGCAACTGGTTGGATGTTATTTCCAGTCCACTGAAGCACTGTATATTCCAATTGAAATTTATACTTTTTATGTATAGCACACATAGATATGTGATAATTTTGCAAGCACTATCCATTGAGTGATATATTAGACTTCATTATCGGGAGCACAGTTTGAAAAAACCATTATTGTTTGGAAAATTCACAATAATATACTGTAGGTTGGCAGTTGAGTTCTTTAGATCATCTTCACTATTATCAATACAATGAAGCCATTCATTATGGGCATCACAATTGTAACTAGATAACTTTCTACAACATTACAGTACAATTTAGTTGTATCAGTGCACCCTTTCTAATTTTTTCCCTTTAGCTTTCTCCTAAAGCATCCATTTGTTTTCTAGAAAGTTTTCTTCACTATTATCAATACAATAAAGCCATTCATCATGGGCATCACAGTTGTAGCTAGACAACTTTCTACAACATTACAATACAATTTAGCTGTATCAGTGGACCCTTTCTAATTTTTTCCCATTAGCTTTCTCTAAGGCATCTGTTTGTTTTCTAGAAAGTTTATGTTTTGATGACTATGATATTTCTTACACAGTTTGGATGTAAGGTGAAAGTTGAATTTTAGGATTTTGAAGTGGTAGGATTGAGGATGGTGATTATCTAGTGAGAAAAAAATTGTTATTCATTGGGTGAATGGGCATCATTTGATGAACAGCAGTTGGGGGCCAGTCTGCAAAACAGTTAGTAACTTCAAAAAATGTCGCTTACTAACTTGATGTCAACATTTAGCAGAACTTCTTATTTAACTTCAACAAAGGTGGTAGCTCTTTTGTAAACCTAACAGTCATTTATCGTCATATTATTTTCTGACAGATGATTTGTGAACATTATGTGATTTCCATCATACTTCCAGGCTACCAGTATATATGTTCTTCATGCTGCATGTTAAGTATTCTACTTTTTTGTTCCTTTTGTTATAACCCATGTAATCTTTTAAATGTTTAAATTTTTGGTGGTTTATTGTTATAATTTTTACATATTTTTTCTGATGTTTGTCGTTTCATACATTTTGTATTCAATGTTGTGGTGTACCACTGCATGTCTCCTTTTTCGTTTCATTTTCTCATCAAGTCTCATTTTATTTTTGTCTAATGTCTCTATTTGAATGTAAATTTCTCATGGTGGGTGTCTGTTTCCCACATATCAGTTTTAATTTCCATTTTGTTGCTTCATTTCCTAACTATAATTTCAGTACACACATTACTTATGGTTGTCTGCTGTGCTGTGTCTATTTTGTTTTGGTAGGTCTGTATATTCAATTACACTACAGTTAGTCTAAAGTTTATAGATGTGGATGCAACTGATATGAATGACTGCAGGTAACTTTATGGCTCATGAACACTTGTGTGAACTGTTGTGATTGTCAGTAAAATTTTCAAATTTGTGTTTTATTATTTTTATGAATTGAATAGCCAAAAGGCAACAGCTCGCTATGTTACATCTACAGTGAATTTGTTTTCTGCAAGTACTGTATTCATATCAGTAAGCAAAATTAATTTTTGTTTTATTCTGAATGACCTTTTAGATCTGTAGCTGGTATAGCATATTTTATTTCATTTCAATGTTTCATAAAATATGTACTCAATATGCCTTATGAGTGTCCCTGTGAACTGGAGAACCTAATGGAAACCCAGTCTGCTGCAACCAGAATTCACATTTTCTAGTGCTTGATTATCATGATCATCAGGAACTTGGCTGTTACTGCGTATAAGCATTTCTCTATAATGATCAAGCTCTGTGTTACAAATAGGTTGCAGTACATATTTTATGTGTCCAGAGAAAGAATAGATGATAATGATTTTTTTGTGTTCCTTATATGCAGTACTTATTATTATTCTGTCTTTCCCTTATTTTTAAACTGCAAACATGAATTTTATAGCCAACAACCACAGAAAAATGATTCAATAATACGCTACACATCAAGTAACCAGTTTAGGTGAACATTAAGTTTACTTCAGACTAGTGAAATTCATACTCACAATTAAACAACTAATTGAGAACTGCAGGCTAGTATTAAATAGTAGCTACAGCCTACACTACCTCACCCAGAACCACATTTCCATCTTTCCCCTTCTTTCCTCTGTGTTTCACCTTAATATTTTATTTCCATTCTCACAGAACTCAATGAAGGGCATTTAAAACCCTAGATCCTTCAACTAAACAGTGAGGAGGAAGTGCTGTTGTTAACACACTGTGTTTGGAGGCAGTAGGAATTGGAAGTACAATTTCTATTTCGCCATCAGAATGTAGGTAATCCACAGTATTCTATGTCACTTAAGGCATACACAGAAATGCTTCTTGTGAATGTGCCAGTGGTTTCCTGTCTCTTTATTGTCCAAAATACACATATATAATAACCTGAATATCGACGAGAACTCACAGCGAAATATTCATATTTTCCACTCTATTGTAAGATCGTTATGAAACGAGAAATTTATCTCCATCCAGATCTATACACCCATAAAAATGAAAATACAGTATTTTCAGTTGGACACATTTAAAAACTAAACTGACAAAGATTACAATCGAGATATAAATATTTCTGGTGGAGAAGGTTAACTCCAATGAGAAATCTGATAGTAATGTGGCTTGGTACACGTGAAAGGAAAAACTGAGAAAGAAAATGGTGTAACGGTGAAAAACTGAGAAATTCAGTGCAAGTATGAGCTTCAACGTATACAGAAAGGTACAAAAAATTTAGAAGTCAGCAGAAATGTATCATTAACAAAACTGCAGTACTTATTCAGTATACTCATAAATCAATGTTAAAAAATTTAAATCTATACGTCAGTCTTACGCAAGTCCTAAAAATCTTTAGCATTACGGTATTCAAACTACAGCTGCATTTTTATAAAATGAAAACACATTCCATTAATCTAACTAAATTTTGTTTGTAGAAATGGGTTTCTGAATGTAACATTCTGTCTCGTTTATGAGAGTGGTGATCTTCGACCTTAATGATTTTCCATCACCTGGGTACTATCAAATTATGTCATATAGTTCTACTTTTCTCCTCTACTGCAGAAGATATTTGCACCAAAATAAGTCAGTATAAACTTGCAATCTGTGACCATTACGAATTTTAGTCAAAGAGAAAAATGACTCAATTATATATATGTCCAAGGAAAGGATGGAAATGCCTCGCACCTTTGCTGCCTTTTGGTTATAATTAATATGTAACATACAAAATAGATGACAATTATTTCTCAGTGTTTGAAAATTCTTTGTAACATATACACATTGTAGTCTAAAGAAATTTATTTAGTTTTCTTTTCCTTTCTGCTGCTATAATTCTAACCGTTTGCCCTTTCGAACTGAATTTTCTTATTTGCCAACATACAGGGTGAATCACTAACTATTTCCATCTAGAACTCCGGAAGTATGATAGTACCTCAAACGTTTTGTGAGTGAGGTACTTCGTTTTTTTTTAAATGGGATGCTATAGTTAGGTACTTATTTTCTGAAATGCGGCTATCGAGACGAACCCAATGATGTGTAATAGTAAGGTCTCTGAAGGTCAACGAAGGTCACAAAGGTGGCATGAACGTCCATTTACAGAAGGTGTTCGAAGTGATGACCACTGGTATCAAAGCAGTGCTGCAATCTTCATATCATGGATTGAGTGTTATTCCTTATCACTTCGGCACTTGTCGAAGCACATGCTCTGACAATTCTCTCTTATATTGTCCAAATACAATAGTAAATATTCGTCGCATACGGCGTATCCATCTAACGTACCATTGATATGTAAACACCATTCGACGGTTTGGCAACAAAACACTAATAGTAACAGTAAGACTAGTATCGTCAAATCAAGCGAATGTGAATGATTTATTCCTTCGAAGAACAAGTCGATATGCTTCTCACTTACAGAAAATGCCAACGAAATTCAGTGAGAGCTACAGACTTACACACTGAAAGATATCCTCAACTTACTCAACATACATATCGTACATTTAAGTATGTGTATGATAAATTGAGAACAACTGGATCTTTAATGCATCGCAATCATATCCGGTAAAGGAAAATTACCAACGAGAAAACGGAAGTTGGTACTCTTGCCACTGTGGTTCGATATCAATGCGTTACTTCGCGTCAAATCGCAAGGGAATCTGGCTTGAGCCAGGGTAGCGTTGTTCGTGTTCTGCATCACCATAAATATCATCCTTACCATATCAGTCTCCACCAAGAATTAGCTGGTACGAATTGTGTGTGTTGCGTTGAATTCTGCCGATGGACTCAATTTCAGACTTGGAGGGATGACACATTTATTAATTTGATTTTATTTACTGACGACGCTACATTCACGAACCATGGTAATGTTAATTTGCATAACATGGATTATTGGGCAACTGCTAATCCATGTTGGCTACGCCAAGTTGCACACCAAAAACTGGTCGTCGAATATATGGCGTGAATTCTGGAGGACAGAATTATAGGCCCCTATTTCATCGAAGTAAATCTTAACGGTAGGAAGTACACCACACTCCCGGAAGAAACATTAGGTCTGTTATTGGAAGAAATACCTTTAGGAACAAGGAACAGAATATGGTATCAACACGACGGGTGTCTTGCACATTTTCCGCTGATGGCTAGAAATGAGTTGCAGAGACAATTCCCAAATCATTGGATTGGACGGGGAGGAGATGTGTCGTGGCGGCTCTTTCACCAGACTTGACGACTCTGGATTTTTTCTTGTGGGGATTCGTAAAAGATATTGTTTATAAAGACTTCCAACTACACCTGAAGATATGCAATAGAGAACTGTCAGACCGTGTGCTTCGATAAGTGCCGATGTGATAAGGAAATCCACTCAGTCCACGATAAGAAGATTGCAGCACTGCACTGATACCAATGGTCATCACTTCGAACACCTTCTGTAAATGGACGTTCATACCAACTTTGTGACCTTCGTTAATCTTCAAAAACCTTACTGTTACATATCATTGGATTCGTCTCGATAGCCGCTATGAGAAAATAAGTACCTAACCATAGCATCCCGTTTAGAAAAACGAAGTTAACCTTCATACTCTGAAGCGGCCCCTCCTAGCAACAAAAAACCAACGTCATATTATGGCCCCCGTTGTCTCATCAACATTTGTTCCACAAACTTTTCAATTACTATCATACTTTCGGAGTTATTCTAGGTGGCATGTATATAACAGCTTAGCTATGCTACATCAGGAAAACTTTGATAGCAGCTTTCCATTTATAAAATATAACTTGTATATGGCTAAGGAATTTGCTAATTACTCTTCTTAAATAATTTCTTAAGAAGCATTTCTTCCTTGGCCCACCATCTGGAAATGTCACAACAACTGTTATTACTTGGGCTACAGTTTAAAGCTGTGCTTGCAACAATTTCTTCGCTAATGGTTTTCAGTGAGGTCGTAGTTCTAGTCTGTCGACATACAATCTGCCATCGAGGCTAACAGATTCTCTGAATTTACTCTAGGAATCAAGGAAAAGTTTCTATTAGTGTCATAAAGCGCGCTGTAATATCAGCAGAAACTCGACTACGGTACTACATTGTTCATCTGATTACAGTAGTGAGATTTTTCCGGCATAACAAGTGAAATCTCGTGCTCGGATAGTAAAAGGAAAATTTTTATGACAGATTTATAATCAATACTCACTTCAGACTGTTGTGCACGATGCAGTTATGTGGCCATTACAGGTGAAAGCAAACAACACAGGTGATCAGATTTACTAAGTTCTCCAATATATTTGAAAATACGTTTCAGCTCTGTTTACTCCATAAAATTTAAGATAAAATTAAACACAAATGTGTTAAAGAGGTGGGTGACATTTTGATTCATTGTATCTTCAGTGTGGAATAGAAAACTGATTGTGTGTTTTATGACAGTTTGTTTGGTCTTAGAAATGTACGTTCCGCTTCATCAAGGAAGCAATATTTAAGAAGAATCGACTGAAATGGGTTTTTCCACTTAGAGAAAAAGTGTTCGACATCGTACAGTAAGACAGTAATGATAAAAAATATGTACAAGTAATATGGAAAGTGAGATAATATATTATATGTACAAGAACAAAGATAGAGAAGTATGATTTGAGAAAATGAAGGCTGAGATTAAAAAGGGCGTAGGACAAAAAAAGAGAAGAAGGTTTATGGGAAAGCATTACAGATGGAGCATAAGTTCCGTTTTAGGATTTGAACTGCCGTCAACACATACCAATTTTTATCATTGGGCCACATCGCTCGGTACATAAGGCAAGGATGCACTGTTTTCCCCGTGTTATTCGGCCCTGAATGTCGAAGAAATCGAAAAGGAAATTGAAGAGCTGTGTAGAACAATAAATCTGGGTGAAAAGGCCATTGCACATTTTCACCCCGATGGTCGTCGGCAGAATGTGTGGTCAACAATGAAAACTCAAGCCCACTGTCTTAACTTCGACAACACACGCGTTAATGTTACGTCCCTGGACTGTGAATATTAATATTTCACATGACGAAGAACATGTAACGCTACGTGGTAAAAGTGATACGCTGTAAATAATTTCACTGGAATAAAATTATATTTGAAACTAATTTACTGAATATCAAACGGCGTTAAACAGCTGATGCTTGAATCAGTCCACAGTCTATAACTTCAGAAAGGTTCACGCTAAGACAGTTCCATCTAATCTACCAAAGAAACACTGTGATATTGACCATACTCAAAACTAATATTACATGTCCACCTTTATCTAACGAATTTAGTGGCACACTCTTACGATCAAATAATCCAGATTTGAAACTAGTGGCTGCATCGCCATTCATATCACAGTACGTCCGTCACAGTGCGAATACGCACGCTCGATACTACACCCCTTCCAGGATTTGGCGCCGACTGCGCATCAAATCTGGCCAGCGGATTAACGATGAGGGCTTATATACCTGCCAGCATTAATATGGTGTTAAGGCGGTTTCCCACATCTAACTGCGTGAACACCGGGCTGGTACACACATCCTGCCTCGGTTATACGATTTACGAAGAGTTAGAAAACGGTAGCACTCTTTCACACCAATAACACTGGTCCCAGGCAGTTGAGGCACACAAATTTCATCCTCGTGAGGTTGGCGGGTAGAGGGGGGGGGGGGGGGGGGGTAAGGAGAGGGGTGAAGGGATGTGACAGGAAGGGCATCCTGCCACCCTCTACCAGTTACATTTCAAACCCCAATAATTAACAAGCCGATCCCATGAAGATACTGGATAAAGTCAAAGAAAATGAAGAAAAACACCATTGCATGTCAGTCTTACACCGCGACCCAGCTACAGATGCCGTGAAGCTGCCTCGTTATATCGCAGTCTCGTCGGCCGCTTGAAGTGCTGTCCCATCATTTCCCGTAATAATAGTCGCCGTCTTACTGCAGCTCAGCACATAAACAATCATTTAATGGACTTAAATTAGAAACATGATAATAGAATAGATGACGCGCACTGACGCACCAGTGAAAACGGTATCTTGCCTCTAATTTTATGGTTAAAAGCAGTATCTAAAATCACAGATAATAAATTTACAAATTTACGACAAAGATAACACAGAACAGATGAGTAATTCTAATTTGAAGATTACCTGTGGCACAATAATCCACACAGCTCTTACCTGCTGATTTTACTATTGCAGTGAGTTTCTGCGTATCAGGCACTCCCTTTCTAAATTACACTCATTGTTTAGACAATAAGATTAAAATAGCACGACATACTCATAAACTATCCTACGGCTACTAAGTACCGTTGATTGTTTCTAGGGGCTGATTAAACTCAGTACACATTGTTTGTAACTATTAAATGTGATCCTCGGTCTATGGAGGCGATGTGTAAATGTCGATGTGAGCTGAAAGGAACTGTTTAGGGGCTTTTATTTCACACTTCTATGCTGTTGTAAAATTAGTGTAAATTCTTATTAATTTATTTGAAAATTCACCACGCTTTAGGTGTGTGTAGTGTCCAACGTAAATGCGTTACTGACAGGGCGTTTTTATTACGAGAATTGTCTTTAAATGACCTTCAAAATGCTATACTTACTTTCTGTATTTCTTCCCCAAAAGATAAAATTTTCTATGTGTATACAGTTTGAATAAACTCCATTTTCGCGGCCGCTACCAAAATCTTTATTGTTGCCGGGCTGGCTGACCTTCGAGATCCCACCACACTTTCGTCGGCTCACTCTGCATGGCGACTTTGTAAGAGAAACACAAATCAAGACGATTTGTGTACAGGAGATCTATCACATCACTTGTATTTCTCATACGTTCATCAGTGAAACTGTAACTAAATCTAAGTGTTTGTATCTACGTCATTTATAATCCAAGTGCCGAACGCCCCCATTTTCCCCACTTATTTTATCCTATCTCATATCATCGTCCTTTCCTTAACCGTTTTGGTGATACTGAGTCATACGTTTTCGAAAGTCAAGAAATATTGCACAATGAAATTTTCACTCTACAGCGGAGTGTGCGCTGATATGAAATTTCCTGGCAGATTAAAACTGTGTGCCGGACCGGGTCTGGGACTCGAGACCTTTGCCTTTCAGGGGCAAGTGCTCTACCAACTGAGCTACCCAGGCATGACCCGCGCTCCATCCTCACAGCAGGTACTGGGGGAATAAAAGCTGTGGCGATGGGGCGTGAGTCGTGCTTGGATAGCTCAGTAGAGCCCTAGGCCGTGAAAGGCAAAGGTCCCGAGTTCGAGTCTCGGTCCGGCACACAGTTTTAATCTGCCAGGAAGTTCCAGAAATATTGTATTTACATTTTACTTTAATCCATGGCTTTCAGGATATCAGAAAAAACGCGAATTGAGTTTCGCATGATCAATATTTTCAGCATTAATACTTTTAACGTGAAGGTATCTGTCCATTCTAGATATCTCATTACGTTTGAGCTCAGAATATGTTCCAAGATTCTACAACAGATCGCTGTCAGTGGAATTCGGTGGTGGCTTTTTCTATTACTTCTGCTACCAATCTAACAGGCGGATGTGATCTGTGCTTTCTTGCAACTATTGGAGCACAGTTTATTGTTCATTGTTCTACAGTAAATTATGGTAAAAGTGAGTCTGGCTCAGCCGCATACTTTAAACAGAATCAGACTGGAATGCACCGGCCCCTGGGACTTAACTTATGTCAGCAATTTCAGCGGTTTCTCTACTTACGCTAGTACCTATGAGTTATTATCTTTTGATAACATTCTTCTGCAGTAGTCGTTGAATGCTTTGTGCACTGTCCTCCCTGTCCTTTTGGGAGGCAAACGCTGTACTGCTATGCATTTTTTTACACGTATTGTGCAGTATCACTACTTCTTTAGAAGTTTGCTTGCAGAGACTGTGTACAAGAGGTAGTTTGGAGAGAAAGCATCCAGTATTATTTCGCAGGATATCTTGTCGCGTACACTACTTTCAAAACTGTAATTTTCCTAATCGATTGTTGAATTGTTATCGCCTACTCTTATAATGACAATACGATGGTACGAAAATAACTAGACAAATTGTTGCTAAACGAACTGAAAACACAAATCAAGACAATTTTTGTACAATAAATGTATCATATAACCTGTATTTCTCATATGTTCATAAGCGAAATTGTAGCTAAATATAAATACTGTGTATCTGTGTTCTGCACAATGTAAGTGCCGACTGCATTGCAATTTCCCCGCTTATTTTGTACTATCTCATGAGAAGACACTCATATAAGTTCTTTCCACTCAGGTCAGCGCCGTTTGTAATTTTTAGCAAATAAATATGCTGCACTGATAGAATTTCCGTTAAGCGATAAGATAACTGTTATTATTTCAAAGCAATAACTAATCCCATTGTAGACGAAGTGTCGTTATTTCCAGCTATCGACCCGAGGTTCTTCTTTAAACCGTAAAGCGTATTCTCCGACGGTAAGAAGTACTGAAGATTAGTCGAGCTCTGTCACAAAATGTGTTTTTGCAATTAAAATTGGTCCTCCTTCTTATTGGTAATGTTGTCTGTTGGATTTTAAGTTGGAATGTTTATTTTTTCAAACTCTTCCAAAAGTTCATTTTGTAGCCCTTGTCAACTATATTAAGAAATTCCATGATAAACAAAGGTGGAGGAGGAAGAGAGTGTTTTCTTCTTTGAGATGTTCACCAAAAGTTAACTTACACGAATTTTCAACACCTTCATTTTTCAAGCGCTCACAAAAACGGGTCTTAAATTCTCCCCCTATCCTTCCTATAAAAAACTCAGACATATATTAAATTGAATTTTATATATATACCAATTTGAGAAATTTGACAGCTGAAAGCTTCTGATTATCCATGAAGAGAAGTTTGGTGAAATTATAGATCGAAGAGGACACATTGTCGTCATACTGTTTAAACAAATGAGCTACACGATACGAAATGTGGCACTGAAATGAGATTTAGTGTATTTCTTAACAGTAAGGAATTTTATTGAGTGTAGAGGACTTTATGTTCTTATTAGGATTATTTTTATGAAGTTTTTGCACAATGCTTGCTTGATGTCTATTTTTCGCTATTGTGTACTTGAAGTTATTACGTCGGCAGCAACAGTAGAAGGTGTTAAGGAGAAATACAGCCCATCACAGCGTGAAAGAACACCAATTTAGGTTTAAAAGGGTGACAAGAAGAAGGATCAACGATGTGGTGGCTTTCCTGTAAATGTCAAAGTATATTAAATGCAGTTTCAAGTCCAGAAAGCTTTCTTTCTTTCTTTCTTTCTGTGGCCCCTGTCCCGCTTCAACGCGGAGTCGGCCGTGTTGTTACGAATTTGGCAGTGTTAGTTGCAGAGGGTGGCCGGATGCCCTTCCTGCCGCCACCCCGGACCCTGCGGGACGTAAATAGTGAACCACAACCGTCTGCGTCCAGTGTAATCCATGAAATAGTGCGAAAGTGTTCAAATGTCTGTGAGTCGTGTAACTGAGACGGAACGTGGCGACGCGGGATGTGGAAAACCGCCTAAAAACCAAATCGAGGCTGGCCGGCATACCGGCCCTTGTCATTATTCTTCCGGGCGTATTCGATCCGGGACCGGCGCGCCTACCCGAGTCCAGGAAGCAGCGCATTGGCTCTCTCGGCTACCCTGGCGGGTTCAAGTCCAGAAAGCTAAGTTCATTATTTTTATTTTCTGTTTCATATGTAAATTTAATTTTAGGGTGAAGCATTTTGAGGTCTCACTAAGTGATTAACATCAAATCACATTTCCTTTTAATACAATGATAATGTCATCAACACACTGTCTGTAGAAAGAAATGCGATTAGCTACGGTGGGCTGGGAATTTTAAAAAAAAATGTATTTCAAAATAATTAATGAAGATATCAGCTATAAATCCAGCACAGTAGTTACCCAGGGCAAGACCCTCATTTTGTTGCTGTAGTTAACCATTGAAACGGAAGTAAATGTACTTTATTAGAATGAGCCTCATAAATGTTATAAGTTCTTTCATATGAATTCACTTTTTGTGTTTTGTGAAAGTGTCTTCAATAATAATATGGATCATTTCGTCTGTTAGAATGTTGGTGTAGAGAATTGTAATATCGAATGACGCAAGTATATGGTCAGAAGGAAAGATGACAAGAGATAATAATCTCTTTCCTATTTTTCACACAGAATTATGGTGCACATGTATAGTATTTTTTTTAACAAGAAAGAGTAATTTCTTGGACAGGAGATAGCCAGGGATACCGATTCGATTAACAATAGCACAAAGAGGCCAATTATGTTTTTGAATCTTAGCTTGTGATCTTAAAAATGATAGGCTTGTTGTTCGCTTTTGTGAAATCAATACTTTCTTCCTAAGTGATTAGTTACCGAGAAAATTATTTCGTAAGACATTATTGAATGGAAAATGTGTCAGGAGGTTGCTTCTTTTGTAGCCAATGGTAGCAATTATAGGAAGAGAAATATCAGGTGAACTTAATTTTTTTTAGCATCTCAATAATGTGCTTCTTTCAGCTCAGGTTTTCATCAGTAAGTAGAGCATTCTATGCTGTTTTCTGACTTCTGTTCATGTACTACATCAGCTGTTTATGTGACTCTGTTTGTTGAACAGCTTTCAATGTAGTATATTTCCTCAAAATTTAGGTTGAATCTGTTTCCAGAGAACCACTTAATAATTCTTTTAGAAATGTCCTCTGTTGCTTCCTCTCTAATGGGATTTATTATAACATCAGTATCGTCTGGAGAACGTACCAATTATACGTGAGGAATGTTCAGTGGAAGATTATTCACATATATACCTACGGAACAGAAAAAGATCCAAAATTGAACCTTGTGGAACTCCCTTCATAATTTCTCCCATGTCACCTGCTCACATCTTTATCAAGTGATACACGGTGAACTTCTGCTACTTTACGTGTCAGTTCATTTTACTGATTTTTTTTTTATTTTTCATTTTTTAGTGTTGATTTCTCTCTTATAGAAGCAGCCCACGATTTAAGCTGTATGGGAACGATGGTTAATATGGACCAGCGGGTAGCACTTTGTGATTTTCGGGTTTGCTGCAAAACAGCAGACGCACACAGTGCTTGGAATAAAGTACAGCCTTGATCCGCCATTTACTGGAACTTTAGAGATGTAATTAATGAGTTTGTGTCACAAGTAATTTTGTTTTCCAATGACGAAGCTGCTGGACGGTGTAATTTTCAATATCCGTTTGCAGTTTTAAAGATAAGAAGTAATATTACAATACTAGTTTTTATATATATGCTTGTCAGTAACAGTCTGGAAAGCTTGTAATGATGTTGCAGGCTACATTGTGCTAGGAAATAATTATTAAGAAAAGAATTCTATATATTGCGCAGTTTCCAAGTAATTAGCATTGAAGTTAGCCAATCAGGCCATAGCGCACGCAAATGCAAACGGCCCACGACTACTATTAATGTGAGTTCTTCTCATAGCGTAGGTGACAGCAGAGGGAACTGCTCATCCTTTAGGTGTGGTTTGATCCTTACTACCGTCCCATGTCTAATTTTTGTATCTCTCCCTTGTTCGGTTTTAGGAAGCCAAAAGAAGAAAACGTTTGGCGACACCGCCTCTAGTCGGTCGAATGTCAACGAGCTGATATGCTAACTTCCGTACTAGTCAACTAGGAAACGGCGCAAAGTATCGAATTTCTTTCTTAACACTAATTTCTCAGCACGACCTAGCCTGCAACACACAAGCTTTTCTGACTGTTTCCGACCATCCTGTCTATTGTTTGTATTCTAATGCAGATTGTACCATAGTAATCAAATCCCGCTGTTCTATCCGGTTTCTGTTTCCGCCGCGCTTTAATGTGCAATGCCAGTTTGGCAGTATAGCTCATACTAAAGCCTGGTGGTTGGGCCATACGAGTAAGGTTTTTTCGTTTCTTGTTTTAGGGCACGATGCCAAAGTTGAAGAATGTCGTGTAGAGTGCTTCAAGACTACATTTAAGCAAGCGGTTTCAACTGTTTTGGAAATTGAAACGACTGAAAGGGCTTCTTACAACAGTTTTAATTTTCGTAGCACTATACTCCAAAGGAGTTTAAGACCATTGTAGGAAATCAGCAGACATCTATGACACCTGAGACGGGATTTTTCAAACCACCATTTCAGAAAAATTACGGACGAATGCATGTAGCACATATGAGAGATTTAGATTCCCGGCCAGTTGCACTGAATTGACACTCATTTCAACGATTAATGAAAAACACCAGAGCTGTATTATTACACATTTATTGAGTTACGACCTGTTTCGTCCTTAGAACATCTTCAGGTTGCCGGTTTGTGTTAAAGTGATGGTGTGAATGGCCTGGTTATCGTATGTAATGTTAGAGACTAAATAAAAGAAAAATTGTAAACATTCTGCCGAAGGCCTAGAGAAAGTATGGCGAGCAGACCGTATGTAAGTCTATGACTGTTCATTGTCAACATAACATGGTGAATAAGTGTGTGTATAATTCAGTCATAATAGAAAGGAGAACAATGAATTGATGGATGAGTGAATGAATATTTTTGTGCTGCATGCTTATTTTCCCATAATTATGTCATCCAGATCTTTTCGCTTTGAGACGGTCAAGAAGCCGCTAACCCGGTGTAGGGGAAACCAGAGTTACCCACCGAATCGAACTGGGTAACTCTCAACACAGGCGTCCGCGTCGCGGGGGTGGACTACCTCTCTTGTAGTGTTCTGTTCAGGACGCAATACGAAGAGTAAACCGTGAACCCTGTTTCCAGGGCATCCAGTGAAATATTCAATAAAACAGAGGCCTAAAAGTTACTCACGATACAGAATTTAGTGAAAAATTAGTTTTCTTCTGGATGCATTCAAACCCAGCGAAGACTTTACCTGAATTCTCAAGTGATTGTTGATAGTACATCCCCAATGCTACTGGTTATAATTTAGCAGCTACGTAACGCCCTGCTTTGTCCAGCGATCAACTACAAAAGGAGTCGCAAGCAGTAGTCATGATTGAGCAGGTTTCTTGCTAGGTACTGCACTAGCCTTAAAGCAAGAGGAAATTAGGAAAGACCGCATAAAAGTAGCCACCAATCTATGCCCAACCGTGTCAGTCTCATTCATGTCGTATTGCCGAAGTGATGGAGAAAACTAAACTTCCCAGCAGCAAATATCCGAAAGTATACGGGCACATTTACCTACAGTAGATAGTAAAGGCGAACACAACTTGTGGCAGGTGAGCCAAAAAATAAGAGCACCAGATGAAATAGTAGTCACCTACCCCCGTTCCTAAAAGAGCGAACTGGTTGCTTTAGAGCGACAGGGATTCTGCTTTCAGTGAATGCAGATACACCTCAACAAGTTTCCGAGCAAACTTTGCGAAGGGAGTTGCATGCAATGGACATTTGCAGTCGAGTATCTTTCTTATATCGCTTAATAAAGGCAAAGACTCCGGTCCAAACTGTATACCAGTTGGACTCTTCTCGGAGTATTTTGATATAATAACTCACTCGTCGAAAGATCTTACCCAAAGACCGGAAAGTTGCACAGGTTACACCAGTAGCCAAGAAAGGAAATAGAAATAATCCCTGAATCGTAACGTCGACGTGCAGTTGGACTTTGGAACACATACTCTGTTCAAACATTATGAACTACCCCGAAGAGATTTAGAAAATGTCATTATTGTAAAACACAACTAGCTCTTCTCTCCCACGAAGTAATGAGTGCTATCGACAGAGGATGTCAAACTGATTCCTTATTTTTATATTTCCAGAAGGCTTTCGACACCGTTGCTGACAAGCGTCTTCTAATCAAATTTCGTAACTACGGAGTACCGTCTCAGTTCTGCGACTGGACTTCTGGTTTTCTGTCAGAATGGTCACAGTTCGTAGTAACTGACGGAAAGTCATCGGGTGAAACAGAAGTAATATCTGGCTTCCCCTGCAGAAGTGTTAAAGGCCCTCTTCTGTTCCTGATCTACTGTTTACAAAAGATTTAGGAGACGATCTGAGCAGATCTCTTAGATTGTTTGCAGTTGATGCTGTCATTTATGGTCTTGTAACAGATGATCAAAACCAACTGAAAAATGATTTTTAAAAAGTTATCCGAATGATTCGAAAAGTGGAAATTGTCTCTAAATAATGCAAAGCATGAAGTCGTTTACATGAGCAGTAAAAGAAAATCGCTAAATTTCGTTTACACAATAAATCAAACAACTCTAAAGGTTATGAATTCAACTGAGCACTTAGAGATTACAGTTACGAATAACTTCAGTTTGAATGCTCACATAGATAAGGGTTCAGGGAAAGTAAAACAAAGACTACGATTTATTGCCAGAACACTTAGAAAATGCAACTGGTCTACTGAAGAGACTGCTTGTCGGTCCTCTCCTACAGTATTGGTGCTTGGTTTGGGATCCGCATCAGACTGGACTGGCTAAGTACTCAAAAAATTTCAGAGGAGGACAGTTCGTTTTGTATTATCGTGAAATGGGGAGCAGAGTGCCACGAATAAAATACAGGCTGGCAATCATTAAAACAAAGTCGTCTATCGTTGCAACTGAATCGCCTCATGAAATTTCAATCACCAACT
This sequence comes from Schistocerca cancellata, assembly GCF_023864275.1. Lineage (NCBI taxonomy): Eukaryota > Metazoa > Arthropoda > Insecta > Orthoptera > Acrididae > Schistocerca > Schistocerca cancellata. The sequence goes on along the minus strand of NC_064630.1, from coordinate 318,347,277 downwards.
TTCTCCTCCAAATGCAAAAACATTTTGCTGGCGCTCACCTACAAAGGGAGAAATGATCACCATAATAAGAGAAGTCTGCGTTCGCGCGGAAAGATTTAAGTGTTCATTTTTCTTTTGCGCTGTTCAACAGTGGAACGGTAGTGAAATGGCTTCAGGGTGGTCCGATGAACCCTCTGTCAGTCGCTTACTGATGAATTGCAGAGTAATCATATAGATGTAGATGTAGATGTAGATGTAGATGTAGATGTAGAAGAAAGGCCATTTCCAACAGTAGTGCGCCTTCTGTGGACCAGATAAAAATGAAGTTGGACAGTAGCTGATTGTAGGCATGTAGTATAGTTTCACGAATCGTTATTTTGCCCCATTTCAAATGATAGAAGTGTCGAGCGCACCGACAGTGCAACGAGGCATTCAAGGCGCAGTGTGTGGAGGGTGTAGGTGAAGCCGCAGTTGATTTTACGGTATTTTGGCTATATTTTCCATATAATGAATGACATGGGCTCACTGCTTTAGGTTACGATGATGATGAACCAGGATTTATTTCAACATTAACGATGATCTAATATAGTCCTGTCTTGTACGTGTTCGTAATGAGTATGCATCTTCCTAGGTGACAACAGACATGTTCTCTAAGGTGTAAGAACATATGTTCCTGGTTTGAAAAACTCTCAGCTGCCCAACGTCATCTGGACTGGACCGCTAAACCAAAACAAACTATATGAGACTATTTGTCACGGTGTGTGAAAGGTACCATCCTACATCCCCTCTGTTTGCTAGCTCTACTAGATCTAATCGTCTGTGAGTTGCTTTAGGCTGATGTTGCATACCTGAAGAAACTTGTGTACTCTACGCCGAAGTGAAGCCGTTTAAAAGGACATTGACGCTGTGTTCTGCCCAGCGTGTTTACATACTTTGTGAAATTAGAAGATTCGATGAAGTCTAGATGAAACGCAACCATACATTCCTCTGGAAAGGAGCGCAACTGCTTCAACTATGCATACAAGGAGGTCAGCAATAAAATTTGTTGATCATTTTGATGAACGTCGCTTTAGTATTAATGAAAGATTCCTTTATGTCTAAAATAAGGCAGGAAATGAAATTGTTGTTTTGGCATAGTTGCAGCTGCCTAGTGCGGGTGGTTTAGTGGCAAGACAGTGGACCCACTTTGAAGAGGACTTGGGTTCAGATCCCAGTCCGACCACCCAGATATAGATCTTCCACATTTGCATTGAATCAGTTTAAACAAATGCCGGGACGGTTCCTTTCAGAACGACACTTCTCCAATCCAGGCTTGTGGTTCAGCCCTAACGAGCTCTTCATCAGAACAATGTTAACCGTTCTTCTTTATAGCTGTTGAGATACCAGTTGCAAAGCACTGCAAGGCAAACAAAAACTAATAAAATCTGTGGATCGAGGAAAGAAGAAGGCAGGTGAATCAAGATACTAGTTGTTTGCCCGACAAACATTGAGAACACTCGACTCAAAAAAACTTCAAACGACTCCAAGCACTATGGGACTTAACATCTGAGGTCATCAACCCCCAATACATAGAACACTACACTACTGGCCATTAAAATTGCTACACCAAGAAGAAATGCAGATGACAAACATTGGACAAATATATTATCCTGGAACTGACATGTGATTACATTTTCACGCAATTTGGGTGCATAGATCCTGAGAAATCAGTACCGAGAACAACAACCTCTGCCAGAAATAACGGCCTTGATACGCCTGCTCATTGAGTCAAACAGAGCTTGGATGGCGTGTACAGGTACAGCTGCCCATGCAGCTTCAACACGATACCACAGCTCATCAAGAGTAGTGACTCGCGTATTGTGACGAGCCAGTTGCTCGGCCACCATTGACCAGACGTTTTCAGTTGGTGAGAGATCTGCAGAATGTGCTGACCAGGGCAGCGGTCGAACATTTTCTGTATCCAGAAAGGCCCGTACAGGACCTGCAACATGCGGTCGTGCATTATCCTGCTGAAATGTAGGGTTTCGCAGGCATCGAATGAAGGGCAGAGCCACGGGTCGTAACACATCTGAAATGTAACGTCCACTGTTCAAAGTGCTCAATGCGAAGAAGAGGAGACCGAGACGTGTAACCAATGGCACCCCATACCATCACGCCAGGTGATACCCCAGTGTGGCGATGACGAATCTACGCTTCCAACGTGCGTTCACCGCGATGTCGCCAAACACGGATACGACCATCTTGATGCTGTAAACAGAACCTGGATTCATCCGAAAAAAATGACGTTTTTGCCATTCGTGCACCCAGGTTCGTTGATGAGTACACCATCGCAGGCGCTCCTGTTTGTGATGCAGATAGTCCATGCTGCTGCAAACGTCGTCGAACTGTTCGTGCAGATGGTTGTCGTCTTGCAAACGTCCCCATCTGTTAACTCAGGGATCGAGACGTGGCTGCACGATCCGTTACAGCCATGCGGATAAGATGCCTATCGTCTCGACTGCTAGTGATACGAGGCCGCTGGGATACAGCACGGCGTTCCGTATTACCCTTCTGAGCCCGCAGATTCCATATTGTGCTAACAGTCATTGGATCTCGACCAACGCGAGCAGCAATGTCGAGATACGATAAACCGCAATCGCGATAGGCTACAATTCGACCTTTATCAAAGTCGGAAACGTGATGGTACGCATTTCTCCTCCTTACACGAGGCATCACAACAACGTTTCACCAGGCAATGCCGGTCAACTGCTGTTTGTGTATGAGAAATCATGTTCCTCATGTCAGCACATTGTAGGTGTCGCCACCGGCGCCAACCTTGTGTGAATGCTCTGAAAAGCTATTCATTTGCATATCACAGCATCCTCTTCCTGTCGGTTAAATTTCGCGTCTGCAACACGTCATCTTCGTGGTGTAGCAATTTTAATGGCCAGTAGTGTACTTAAACGTACTAATCTAAGGACATCACACACATCCATGCCCGAGCCAGGATTCGAACGTGTGACATCAGCAGCAGCGCGGGCCGGAGTGAAGCGCCTAGAACCACGTGACCACAGAGGTCGGCCGCTCGGCTCCATCTGGGGCCCACACGAAGTGAGTATGCATATGAAAAGATTCCCACTAAAGGTCATAAGAGAGTCATGTGTTATCGAGAGCTTACATGTACGTAAACAAGCAGCTAGGAATTATTAAACTGGTCTGAAATAGTAACTCTCCCTCGGCCGGAGACGGTCGCTGGGACTCCTAAAACCCGTAGTGCTGTGATGCACGCCACAACGGCTCGTATGTCACTGAGAAGGCAGCAGACGCTTGTGCTGGATAGCCAGCTACTGAAGCCGACGGCCAGGTTGTGGGGTGCAAGCCCTGAACCCAGAAGCCCTTGCAGATACCAGGAACCAGAATAATTTATCTTGGGCAGGGGCACCAGCCCTAATCCTGGTGTCATGAGGTCTAGCAGTGGCTCTTAAATTAGAAGCTATTGAATGATGCGGCTAGGTATAGCTGAGGTTGTTCGTCCCAAAGGGATCTGGCGGCTGGCGTAGAGTATGTTTCGGCGTCGGCAGCAGACGAAGAAGAGGGGCTGATAGGGTCCGGGTGGCAACTATTTACTGTGGCCCTGCCCAGCTTTCTTGTGATAGTCAAGTAAGAGACAAAAGCACCGCAGTGTTGGCACACAGAGTGAGGAAATTTAACTCGCCACTGTGGTGGACTGCGGACTTGTGCCATGTAGCTTGAGCACTATTCAGGTCGCGGCAGCAAGATTTCATGGGAAGCTAGCTTGCCCATCTCGCCAAGGTTTGCGAAGTCTGCACGAAGGGATGTTGCCACAACAGTGTGAATGTGTTTGCATAAAGTATCATTTCAGAGGATATATTTCTCCTTCATTGTTACTAAACTAAACACATTCATGTTGTTACATCACAAAGATCAAACTAGCTACGTTCTTACATAGGCTGCCACATAGCCTTACGAAATCATACTAAACCTCTTGAAAATTTTCCTATCACATGTTTTAGCCTCTGAGCACTTAAATAGTATAACTTCCGGTTACGAAATACTTCCATCATCAGACGATCTGTTCAAAAAGAGAGAAAACAGAGATTAGTAAAATACACTCCTGGAAATGGAAAAAAGAACACATTGACACCGTTGTGTCAGACCCACCATACTTGCTCCGGACACTGCGAGAGGGCTGTACAAGCAATGATCACACGCACGGCACAGCGGACACACCAGGAACCGCGGTGTTGGCCGTCGAATGGCGCGAGCTGCGCAGCATTTGTGCACCGCCGCCGTCAGTGTCAGCCAGTTTGCCGTGGCATACGGAGCTCCATCGCAGTCTTTAACACTGGTAGCATGCTGCGACAGCGTGGACGTGAACCGTATGTGCAGTTGACGGACTTTGAGCGAGGGCGTATAGTGGGCATGCGGGAGGCTGGGTGGACGTACCGCCGAATTGCTCAACACGTGGGGCGTGAGGTCTCCACAGTACATAGATGTTCTCGCCAGTGGTCGGCGGAAGGTGCACGTGCCCGTCGACCTGGGACCGGACCGCAGCGACGCACGGATGCACGCCAAGACCGTAGTGCCGTAGGGGACCGCACCGCCACTTCCCAGCAAATTAGGGACACTGTTGCTCCTGGGGTATCGGCGAGGACCATTCGCAACCGTCTCCATGAAGCTGGGCTACGGTCCCGCACACCGTTAGGCCGTCTTCCGCTCACGCCCCAACATCGTGCAGCCCGCCTCCAGTGGTGTCGCGACAGGCGTGAATGGAGGGACGAATGGAGACGTGTCGTCTTCAGCGATGAGAGTCGCTTCTGCCTTGGTGCCAATGATGGTCGTATGCGTGTTTGGCGCCGTGCAGGTGAGCGCCACAATCAGGACTGCATACGACCGAGGCACACAGGGCCAACACCCGGCATCATGGTGTGGGGAGCGATCTCCTACACTGGCCGTACACCACTGGTGATCGTCGAGGGGACACTGAATAGTGCACGGTACATCCAAACCGTCATCGAACCCATCGTTCTACCATTCCTAGACCGGCAAGGGAACTTGCTGTTCCAACAGGACAATGCACGTCCGCGTGTATCCCGTGCCACCCAACGTGCTCTAGAAGGTGTAAGTCAACTACCCTGGCCAGCAAGATCTCCGGATCTGTCCCCCATTGAGCATGTTTGGGACTGGATGAAGCGTCGTCTCACGCGGTCTGCACGTCCAGCACGAACGCTGGTCCAAATGAGGCGCCAGGTGGAAATGGCATGGCAAGCCGTTCCACAGGACTACATCCAGCATCTCTACGATCGTCTCCATGGGAGAATAGCAGCCTGCATTGCCGCGAAAAGTGGATATACACTGTACTAGTGCCGACATTGTGCATGCTCTGTTGCCTGTGTCTATGTGCCTGTGGTTCTGTCAGTGTGATCATGTGATGTATCTGACCCCAGGAATGTGTCAATAAAGTTTCCCCTTCCTGGGACAATGAATTCACGGTGTTCTTATTTCAATTTCCAGGAGTGTAGAAGGAAATCAATTGAACATAAATATAAGTAACTGAGACCAGCAAATTATGAAATATTATGTTATTCTCATAACTGGTTATCCAGATTTTTCAAGCTCAGCTTCATATGAAGCATGCGAAAGTAACATTTATTTTTGCACTGTATTGTTACGGCAAGACTATGGGAAACACTTTAATGCAACACCGGTCACAGAGCACCAAACCGCATATGAGCCACGTGTGTGGGCTGTGTGCAGGCTGAGGATCGGCCTGTATTGCATTTACTGGGCCCTTCCCAGAAGCACGCAGTACATTTGTTTTAGTATTGCTCTGCCGCATTTTTCGGTTGGCTTGACTCTCTTCACTTCGTCAGAATCGTGGTGTCACCGGCGTTTACAGTCCACTGTTTGTTCATGATATGAAGAACATTCATATGTCCGGTGGCTGTCCGCACAAAAAGAGGCAGTCTAGCTATTTGTCGTCACAAGCCTTTAAAATGAATGGGAATGGCAGAAGAGGACTTCTCGATATATGTTATGCAGCCGCTTAATCTACGGATGCAGCAAATTTGTTATGAAACGACATTAAACACCACGCACAAACAATTTAAGGGCTTAGTTGACAATGAAGAAGCACCAAATTACATGATCGACAGGTAGAATTCAAGTCTGTACATTAGGAAGCAGTTTGTGCTAATTTTGCAGGCATGGAGCACGTGAAGGAATTGGTGATATGAATAGTAAAATTTCTCAAGTCACATGCTTCATCCCACTGTCACTTGCAACAGTTTTCGATGGAACTGAACGAAAGTATGGAGGCTTCATGTATTACTACAAAGTACGTTGGTTAACTCAGGGGGCAAACCTTGAACGATTTTTCTATTTAAAACAACCTACTGTTGAATTTATGATGGGAAAAAAGTGGAGGAACCAAAATTAAAACATTCTGAACACGCTGCAGATCTGGTATTTTAAGTGGAGCTAACTGCACACCGCCCAAAGTATGGCACTGTAAGGTGGGATATAATTTATTTCTGATTTCAGAAATGACAAATTCTGAGAAAAGAACACAGTCCAGTTGCCTAAGCTCACTGGCGTTAAAGGTAACATGAGAACTTGAAGAATTTATCGTAGCTTTAAACGAATAACAAAGATAGTTTTCCGAACATTCTGAAGACAATGGTAATCTCACATCTCTTTTCGAGACCATTTGCCGTTTCAGTTACAAGGGCCCTGCTCTTGTGCAGAGGGAACTGACTGATCTACAATATAATTGCCATTTTAATGAAAAATACTTTTATATTAAAAGGTCCAGGCCTTCTATATTGTTTTCTTCAGACAGATTTTCACGTCTCCATAATTAGATTACAAAAGTGCTACAATATTTCGACCACCATATGCGTATGTGAAAGCCATTTTCCAATTATGAAACTAAATAAGTCACGATTACATGGCAACCTGAGTGCGAAAATCTGTGAAATTGTCCGTGTTTGTCCGTAAGCCCACAATCTATACCTGCTAAAATTTACGTTGTCTTCAGCACACTGAAAATAATGAAATAATACAGATAATTTGTTTCGTTTGTTATCTGTGTTGATGAGAAATATGAAATTTCAAACAAGGTCGTATCTAGTGTGACTGCATTGCCATCTAAATATGGGGTGTTACGGTATTCCGCTTTTCCCCTCCTCACCGTCAGATTGCATGGTGAGGTGGTGGGGGAAGTGTGCAGCCAGACTGAGTCCTTTGGCACGTGAGCCAGGTCACGGCTCTTGAGCCGAATTCTCGTTCGCGTCTGCTGTCAACTATCGTAATGAGTGTTAGTTAATGGCAACATGCCTCGGAAAACGATTTTTCTTACTTACTGTGACAATATGGGCGATGTTTTTCTTAACATCCACCTGCAAGTTACCATTTTCATTGCCACTTTAAACACTATTCACTTTAAGCACTGATTTCTAAACTACAAATCAATTTAACTTCAATAACCAACTGTGTGTAGTTTAATATGTTATCTAGTAAATCGTCAACTAAAGAGGCCTGTAGAGTAAGTCACACTGTGGATGCGACTGCACTTTGATAGCTGGAAATGAAGATGGCAGTTGACTACGTAATAGTAACTCCTAAAGTGCAGATATAAGATATGAATATTCATAACATTACATTGTTTGTGCGAACATGTAGTCTGAAAGAGGAAACTAGGAATATATTACTCACCTAATGTTGTCGATAACGTAGACGTGCACCAGAAGCAGTATAGATAACACCCGCATGCATACATGCGTGTTGTAAGCTATTAGCTGAAAGGAGCAAGTTTACACTAAGTAGACAAAATGAAAAAAAGTGTTTTGCAATTTAGTTTTCTAGTATTTTTCTACGCGTCTTTTAATTTTTTTTCTAACAGCTCATCTGATGACGGCAGTAAGTCTAAACGGTTTGCGTAGCCTGAGACTGAACTAAACAATTAAAAAAAACTGCCTACTATCTCTCCCAGTGATACTTAACCGAGAATAACTGTTGTGTCCGGACACTTCACTGCTCCTTGCGACTCTTTGTCTCTTTCTGGCATTGCCTTTTCCCTCCGTAGCTGTTCTTTGTTTGGCTTTTCTTTTTTATGTAATCCTGTTTGCTCGGCGTCGGGTAACCTGCTTATACTAGCAGTAGTGTCTGCTTGCATATCTGGTCGAACGCAAAAGGACGAGATGCGCTTTCGCTCAGTTTGCTCCCGCGTCGGGAATTCTCTGTGAAGTGGCAGCTTACAGTCTGAGAGACTGCTGGTATCGTTTCCGGATGCTGGAAGACAGGATGCGTCCCATACACATCCGATATGCGAGGCGTTACTCCTCCACATGCACGGACAACTACCTCATGTTCGGTTCTAGCGTCAGGTACAGTACCTACGTAATACGTAACTAATTATCTCTTACTGAGTAGTGTCCAACGTCTTTCTGAAGGGCACTCTCGGCATTAATTGTTTAATTTCAATCGACAGGATTGCATTTCAAATCTTACTTCCATTATCAGTTGATAAATTATGTTTGACTATGGCATATGACAGTTAATGTATGACAGAAGATTTTTAAATTATTTAACAAGTGGGTAGCCACAAAAGCTTAAAACTGGAAAGACGGTAAGGCTTAAATTGCAAATAGGCGTTCGAAATGAAGCAGAAAGTCAACGTAGAAGACGTTACCTTTCAAAAATAAACATAACATTCATAACTACGTAGGCTTCTCCGGCCAGTGTCAAGATGGTTAAATTCTTCTGAGTGTTGTACCGTATCATTGTACAAAATATATTAAAATAGTGGAAGGAAATCCTAGTAGCAGTCGCAGTAGCAGCAGTGGATCATTTGTAGAAGGATGTGGGAGATGTGGTATTAGCGTTGAAGCACAAAACCCATAATTAAGATAAATAGATATACTATATTTTTAAAAGTATTTTCTGTGTATTCCATGATGCGGTACATCACCCAGAAGCATTTTAATCTTCTAAACGTGTCATTACTTTCTGTTCACCTATATCTGTGTTCTCGAGTCCCTGTGTAAAATTCCTGAATATCTATGCAATGAAATGAAAATCGAGATTCCGGACCACGATTACTTCACTTCATTAATGAGGTGATTAAACGGCAATCAAAATCTCAGCTGTACACATAACTTGCTTGGAGCTTTCAGAGATGAGAACAGAGTCGAAATGGCATTACATCTTTGTGGAGTTACTTTGCGAATTTCAGTAGGGATGCCCATTACTATGGTGTCCGCTTAGAACAGAACTGTTCGCTATCTTTGTATCACGTAGTAGTAGATATAGTAGTAGCAGTAGTGGTATTGAAACACATAAACACATTTACAAGGATATGAGAGGTGTGGTACTACAGTTGTAGAGCAAAACCCACCAATTATTTAAATAGTCGCTACCAACTTTATAATAGAAATCTACACCTAAATCTATATCCCAAAGCCACCTTACGATGTGTTGCCACCATCTTTTCCCACCGTCCATGTTTCATATGCGACTGACATATTGAAAGAGTGATTATCGCTATTAGCTCTAACTTGTAGAAGTTCCTCGTTCTGCTCATTTGACGAGACGTATGTGAGTCGAAGTAGTATATTGTCTAACTCTACCCGGAATGTAGTCTCTGGGAATTTCTTGCAGCGTCTGCGACTGGAGTTCTTCGAGTATCTCTCTCTGTAAAGCTCTCGCGCCTGCTGAATGATGCGCTGGCAAACAGCGCTACTCCTTCGTTGGATCTCATATGTCTCCTCTGTTAATCCAGTCTGGTGACGGTCCTACACTGATGAACAATATTCTAGAAGTTTTCTGCCGTTATTCTCTTACAATTCTTCCAGTGAATCTCATCCTGACATCTTCTGTTCGTGCAGTTTGTTTTATTGTGTGTGTTTGTCTTTAGTTCGCTTCTGGCGGTTTCTCCTGTGTATTTTACCGTAGTTATTGTGTTTTGCGATTTATTGCCTATAATGTAATCGTGTGGTAGTAGAATTCTTTGTCCCTTCGTCTATTTCTGGGCGCTTCGACTTATTTATTTACGTCAGGATCAACTGCCAGAGCCCGCATCATTTATCAGTCCTCTGCAGGTCTTCTACCGTTGCTACCTTTTTATAGACAACTGCACCATCAGCATACAGGCTCATGAAACATCCGGCGTTAACCACTAAATCATTTCTGTATACTGTAAACAGCAACGGCCCTATCACACGTCAAAAATGGTTCAAGTGGCTCTGAGCACTATGGGACTTAACTTCTAAGGTCATCAGTCCCCTAGAACTTAGAACAACTTAAACCTAACTAACCTAAGGACATCATACACATCCATGCCCGAGGCAGGATTCGAACCTGCGACCGTAGCGGTCGCGCGGTTCCAGACTGAGGCGCTTAGAACCGCTCGGCCACACTGGCCGGCTATCACACTTCCTTTGAGTACTTCTGAAATTACCATTACATCTGCCGATAACGAGCTATTGTTCGCAGTTAACAGCTACTGCTTTGTCTCGGTTATGCTTTGCAATTATGGTGAACAAATGTCATAAAACTGTCAGCAGCTATTGAAACGACATGGGTCAGAAGTTTTCCTGAGGTGTTCGGCCTGCACAGTGTCGAGTTCGTATAATTTGTCATACTTCTCAAATACACAATGAGCTCCAACCATCTTGGCTTTACTTCTGACATTGCGCAGTAGCGCTAGTGGAGAATCTACATTTTCCTATACACAGGCAACAAGGTAGCAGTAATTTTTTATTTCCCCAGCGACACAGCATTATGGGTAGTCTGTACCTAGACGCCAACCCAAGAGAGCAGAGACTGTAAAACATAACGTATATTGTGATATGGCCGAAGTTATTGTTATCACTCTTATGCAACTACAATATGATTTTATTATATTGTTAAGTTACCAAGCTTGTAACAAAGGTATAGATCCATTTTATACTTTTTTCATCGTTTTTAGTAAGTTAACTCAATTAAAGTAATTGAATTCGGAGATTTTTATCATATTCAGTAATGTTGGAGGTAACACAGTACAATAGCATACAGTTATTTATTGTAAAAGAAGAAAAACAATATTATAGAGATTGTTCTCAAATTTCAGCCTTCTAACATCAGTCCTATAGATTACAAGTGAGCAGAAAGATTTGTAGCAACTGTCCTATCTCTAAAGATAATTCAGCACATTCACAGCAAATGTGCTTTGTGTAGACAATTTTATGTCTAAAGCCACAGTATAACTTAGAAAATCATCCAGTTACAGAAGATAGTGAAAAATGAACCTTCCAAATTACCCAGAAAGCGTTTGTCAACAAAGATAACAGAAGCAAAAAATTAAATAGTTCATCAGGGAGTACACTTAAAAAAGGGAAGGGAATTTTCATTCCAGCAGCCATTTACAGTTAATGTAAAAAAAAGGGAAAAAAATAGTTTAAGTAACCTTTCGATAAATAACAACATTTAATTTGACTCTAAGACTTCGCCGCACTCTGCATGTTTGCTGTAACATTTTCTACTTCTTTTCACCTGCACACCTCCAGAGACCTATTCGAATGAACATATGCTTACACTAATGAAATATATCAAATAAAAACGTATAAATCTTTAAAATGTAAAGGGAAGGCGCTTTGGTGAATATTCGCAAACTGAGCATTTGCCGTAAACTAAAACCATTGCCAGTAAATTTTACGAATGCTAATCTTAACAAATGCTTCGGTCAGTCACAAAGAATAGTTGATCCAAAGTTTATTTATAAAGTAGGCAGACGAGTGCTTTGAATGAAATGTACAGCTGACAGAGCGTTATACCTGGCCTATTTATGTAGAAACAAAAGGGCCTTGCGTTTAATAAATATACACATATCAGGTGAATAGAAACAATAAAAGTCTCCTCTCGCTGTTTTGCGGCTCATTTGCGATTCTTTTAGAAAATTTTACTTTAGTGCTGGCTTTCCTGTGAAACTGTCGCGTCACTGCCTTCCAGATATAGCTCGCTGTTGACGTATGGTGCAATTGAGGTTACCGTAAAACGAAGCGGTGAATGTAATGGACTTAACCTGCGCAGAAAGGGAAATCTGCATTCCTTTGACACAGTTTCTGCCAATGCGGGTCCTGCAAGTTCAGAGCTCCTCCGCATGGCGCGCCACGGTCACTTGGAGCCCTGCTACTTCTGGGAGCTACCGCTAGGTGGCGGGTCCGGCTAATACTAGACCACACAGAACTGAGCACTGCTCCTTCACGTAGGTTACTGAAATCGGGTTTTCGTATGTCAAGTGGCCATGTACCATAACTGACTGAAACAATAGATGTTGTTAACATTTTAAGGTTCTTTGCCGAGATTTCATTCGAGAGTTTATAGATCTAAAGTCAATAAAACAAACTGTCCAGTTCAATAATTTTCGCCAAGCTTAATAAAAATTTTTGTCGTAAAGGGTCATTGGAACAAGAGAAACATTTCTTCTTGCATGTGAAGTAATAAAAGAAAGCGTGAGATAAAGTAAACGGTGAAAACGGTGATAGGATGCACTTATGGACACAATATGGGTGGTCTTCTTGACTCTGTCGTCTCTCAAAGTCATTTGTACGACCTGTCGCCTTCCTTCGTACAAAATTCTATTCGTGAAAGTGTCTTTATACGGAACATTCAAGAATAAAATTGAAATAGCCTACCATTATTTAACTAAATGAAACAAATCTGCAGCACTCATCATCTTTGTTTAGTGTATTTCTTTATTAAGAAAATCACTCACAAATAAATTATTTAGAGTCAAAAGAGACAATGATGCGTTTAAAAATATATACATGCCTGTGAACACCAGCCGAACTAATATAATATCTTCATTGTTCTCTTGTCGTAAAACTGTTGCCATCTAGTGCAGAAAAACATCAGGTAACCGAATAACTTAACAGAAAGAGTGTAAAGTAGGCCTAAAATTGATTTACTGTAACAAAAGACGGAGAGAGAGAGAGAGAGCATAAGAATGAAGGTAATTTACATGTGTTCCATTTCTTTGTCGTTTCCCAGAATAAGGATCTGGCGTCTTCCACAAAGGGTTTCTGATGGTAATTTTGGTGATATGGACTGTACTCGCTTTACTCCTTTTTCAGTTCTCAGTGTCCCAATATCACGATTACTAGCAGTATCGTTGGAATATTTCTTTGGCAAGCTTACAGACTGAATAAGCGTTGTTTCTTGACCGCTATTAGTAAATATTTTATTTTAATCGGGATGAAAGCATCTTCAATATCTTTTAACTTCAGGAAAAGTGGTGGCACGCACCCAATGCTCGTGGCCGAGCGGTTCTATGCGCTTTAGTCTGGAACCGCGGGACCACTACGGTCGCAGATTCGAATCCTGCCTCGGGCATGGATGTGTGTGATGTCCTTAGGTTAGTTCGGTTTAAGTAGTTCTAAGTTCTAGGGGACTAATGACCTGAGATGTTAAGTCCCATAGTGCTCAGAGCCATTTGTCACACCCAATGCTCAATTCTAAAATTTCACTCAAAATTTTGAAATTCTCCATTGTGTCATTCAGATGTCTAAAGCTATTTTGTGCTTTCTCCTGCAAGTGAGATTATTCAGATTTATAAGCTATAATGTTAGTAACCTGATGAAGAGGAGTTTAGTCATTGATAGCAAGTACCACAAGGTGCAATGCACTAGCTTCAACTAAATATTGGTGGATTAATACTACCTTTGTTATGAACTACACAACCTCAGCATTTAACTGGAGTACATTTTTTTTTTTTTTTTGTTTTTGTTAGCACACTGGACTAGCGATACAAAAGCGTACTCTTTCTGCGGAGTGTTTTGGTGATAGCGGGTGTATTAAAGGGTTAACTAAAATTTCGTGTATTGAGCTCAGTTGCTACTGCGAAATAAAATTTACGACTCTGAGGTGTGTATAAAACTTCAGTTCTTCGTGAACGGCTCCACAAGTGCACAGTTATACGTCTTATACGTTCCTAACATTACCCTTCTTCAGCGGCTTTCGGTTAGATATAGAGTAGATCCAACGGAGAGCAGCGCGCTTCGTTACAGGATCATTTAGTAATCACGAAATCGTTACGGAGATGATAGATAAACTCCAGTGGAAGACTCTGCAGGAGAAACGCTCAGTAGCTCGGTACGGGCTTTTGTCAAAGTTTCGAGAACATACCTTCACCGAAGAGTCAAGCAGTATATTGCTCCCTCCTACGTATATCTCTCGAAGAGACCATGAGGATAAAATCAGAGAGCTTAGAGCCCACACAGAGGCATACTGACAATCCTTCTTTCCACGAACAATACGAGACTGGAATAGAAGGGAGAACCGATAGAGGTACTCAAGGTACCCTCCGTCACACACCGTCAGGTGGCTTGCGGAGTATGGATGTAGATGTAGATGTAGAGTTCTTGCCTTGCTGTCTGTACGTCCAAATTTTATCACCATTCTGTACTCCTTTTTTTAAACTGCTTCTTTTCTTCTTCATTTCTTCTTCGGTTCTTTAATTAACCAAATTCATTTCCACATAGCGCAATGCATAGTGCATATGGATAGTTTCAGAAATGTATGTCCATTTTTGTTACTCGAAAATACAGCTGAATGTTTATAATGTGGCTTCCTCGTCCTGAATTTTCGTCATCTGCTGCAGTTCATCTTTCTAATATTTGTTTCCTTACATTCGCTTTTTCTCCTTAATTGAATATCTGTGCTAAGTACAGTACATTACCCATTCCACGTAAAAGTTCTTTAAAATCTTTCACAGTGGCTGTCAGAAGTTTTAGTATCAATATTTTTCCTCTCTTACTTTTTTCTGTTGCTAAAACCGTTTGTACTTCGTTTCGTCGCCTCTAGCACAAGTGAAACGATGAGCAACAACTCCTCAAGTTCTTTTTAACTTGACTTTTTCTTTACTAGATTTACACTTGAATTTTGTAGATAATGTAAATTTGTCATAACTTTCGGTATTTCGGATCATTTTTCTAGATCTCAGATGTCTTATTCCAAGATACCTGTTAAAGCATTTCGCCAAATGCATGAATTCTATTAAAGCATAGCGGTTTTTCTCAGCTCTTTCTTTCGTTACTAAACGAAATGCAGGAGTTGTTACTCGACTAGGTTTTCAGTAATTGACTTCAAACGCATCTTCGTGGAGGACCTCTTCGATTTTTTGTTGTTCTCATGAGTAACGCAGCACAGGTATTGGTATCATGAGATATCCTATTATTTGTGTGGTATTTCTAATTTTTGCCTGTTCAAACTTACTTTTGTAAGACTAGTAAACCCCTCATTCTTTAAATAACCGAACTCCCTTGTGAATACAGCTTTAAACCTCTGATTACTGTACAAATGAGTTAATGTATTAAGCATTTTTTTAACCAAATAAGTGAGAAAATTTTTGAAATTATGCTTAGGTTGGTTGGAAGTCACTAAGGGCTCTTATTGTAAAATACTGGATGAATAAAGTCCGTGCCAACAAGTAGATGTGCTTAGGAACAACTTCCGTGTTAGAGACTGAAGCATAACAACAATAAGGAAAAAGCCGCGTTGCGTCGTTCACAGACAAAAATTACGATTCAAATGCAAATGCTGCCCCGTGAATTATCCCCAAGGCCGCTGTCGTCCTATAGTAGCGAGCAAGGTGATGCAATGATTAACACACCGTATTCGCATTCTAGAGGATGACGGTTGAAATCCACGTCAGAGCACCAAGATTTAAGTTTTCCGTGGTTTCCCTGAATTGCTCCAGCCAAATGCTGGGATGGTTCCTTTGAGAGAGTGCGGCAGATGTCTTTTCTCATCGTTGGAACGTTCCGAGCCTGTTCTCCGTCTCTAATGACCTAGTTGCCATCGGGACATTAAACCCTAATATCCCTTCCTTCCTTTGTCCTTTCGTTAACATTCTGTGGACGAGTCCGTCTTCGGCTGAATTCTACCGATTTGGCTAAGGAAAGTAGCAGTATAACATGCTAACGTCAACGGTAATTATCTTTCACTGATGAGCCAACGGCTTATAGCCACTCCCCACCGACAGATTAAATAGCACCCCGTGACGATGTGTATACGTGAGGCCGTAACGAAAGAACAAAGGTACGCTATAACTTCAGTGTGTTACAGTATCTGTACTAATTAAGACATTAACACCGTATTTGCTTTAAATGACAGACAAATTCGTAAAGTTTTGTTTGTGTGTGCTCTAGATTGTCACGACTGAAGAATAATTAAGTCAACGTTTCAAGAAAAGGCTCGATGTGTTGAATGGTTTATTCAGTCCATATCGGACACGCAGGTTCAGAGGAACTTCCAAACACGATATGGGAAGTAATTCTATTTCGGAATGTCAAGGGCACCGTCTACCAGACGCCTGTACACTACATCAATGATTTAAAGAATGTAATCGTTGATGCCATTGCCACAGTTGATGTGAATGCGTTGCACAGGTTGTGGATAGAGCTCGAATATAGACTGGGGTCTTGTGCGAGGCACCAAAGATCCATATATTGACATTCATTGAATGGTGTTGTCTGTTACGTATGCCAAAGATGCTGTTAAGATCTTAATTGGTTTGGAAGCTCTAACACATCAAATTTGTACTGTACCTCTTGAGACACCCTGTAATTTTGTTACCGTGTATACGCCATGGTCCATTGATAGTGACCGAGCCAAATATCTCACGAAATAAGCATGAACCGAAAAAGCTACAAAGAACAAAACCTATCTAGCTTGAAGGGGAAAACCAGATGGCGCTATGGTTGTCCCGCTAGGTGGCGCTGCCATAGGTCAAACGGATAGCAACTGCGTTTTTTTAAACAGGAACCCCCACGTTTTATGACATACTCGTGTAGTACGTAAAGAAATATGAATGTTCTAGTGGGACCACTTTTTTCGCTTTGTGACAGATGGCGCTGTAATAGTCACAAACGTAAGGCTCACAATTTTAGACGAACAGTTGGCAACAGGTAGGTTTTTAAATTAAAATACATAACTTATGTACGTTTGAACATTTTATTTCGGTTGTTCCAATGTGATACATGTACCTTTGTGAACTTATCATTTCTCAGAACGCATGCCATTACCTGTAAATACCACATTAATGCAATAAATGTTGAAAATGAAGTCCGTCAGCCTCTATATATTTGGCAATACGTGTAACGACATTCCTCTCAGCATTGAATAGTTCGTCTTCCGTAATGTTCGCACATGCATTAATAATGCGGTTGCCGAGCGACCGCAACGGTCGCAGGTTCGAATCCTGCCTCGGGCATGGATGTGTGTGATGTCCTTAGGTTAGTAAGGTTTAATTACTTCTAAGTTCTAGGCGACTGATGACCTTAGAAGTTAAGTCGCATAGTGCTCAGAGCCATTTGAACCATTTGAACAATGCGATGACGCATGTTGTGAGGCGTTGTCGGTGGATCACGATAGCAATTATCCTTCAACTTTCCCCACAGAAAGAACTCCGAGGACGTCAGATCCGGTGAACGTGCGGGCTATGGTATGGTGCTTCGACGACCAATCCACCTGTCATGAAATATGCTATCCAATACCGCTTCAACCGAACGCGAGCTATGGGCCGGACATCCGTCATGTTGGAAGTACATCACCATACTGTCATGCAGCGAAACGTCTTGTAGTAACATCGGTAGAACATTACGTAGGAAATCAGCATACATTGCACCATTTAGATTGCCATCGATAAAATGGGGGCCAATTATCCTTCCTCCCGTAATGCCGCACCAGACATCAACCCGCCAAGGTCGCTGAGGTTCCACTTGTCGCAGCCATCGTGGATTTTCCGTTGCCCAATAGTGCATATTATGCCGGTTTACGTTACCGCTGTTGGTGAATGACGCTTCGTCGCTAAATAGAACGCGTGCAAAAAATCTGCCATCGTCCCGTAATTTGTGCCCAGTGGCAGAACTGTACACGACGTTCAAAGTCGTCGCCATGCAATTTCTGCATAGAAATATGGTACGGGTGATGTAGCATTCTCAACACCGACGTTTTTGAGATTCCCGATTCTCGCGCAATTTGTCTGCTACTGATGTGCGGGTTAGCCTCGACAGCATCTGAAACACCTACTTGGGCATCATCATTTGTTGCAGGTCGTGGTTGACGTTTCACATGTGGCTGAACACTTCCTGTTTCCTTAAATAACGTAACTATCCGGCGAACGGACCGGACACTTGGATGATGTCGTCCAGGATACCGAGTAGCATACATAGCACAGGCCCATTGGGCATTTTGATCACAATAGCCATACATCAACACGATATCGACCTTTTCCGCAATTGGTAACCGATCCATTTTAACACGGGTAATGTATCACGAAGCAATACCGTCCGCACTGGCGGAATGTTACGTGAAACCACGTACTTACACGTTTGTGACTATTACAGCGCCATCTATCAGAAATCGAAAAAATTGGTCCAACTAAAACATTCATATTTCTTTACGTACTACACGGATATGTAATAAAAATGGGGATTCCTATTTAAAAAAAAAAACAGTTGATATCCGTTTGACCTATGGCAGCGCCATCTAGCGGGCCAACCATAGCGCCATCTAGTTTCCCCCTTCAAGCTAGACGAGTTTCGTTCTTTGTAGTTTTTTCGTCTGATGCTTATTGCGTGAGATATTTGGCCCTATATGAAGGGTGCAGAGACAAATGGAGAATTAGTATAGTGATGATGCGGACTACAAACAGGGAAATCCACTGCCATAAGCGACATTGACATAAGACTGATTGTCATGGTCCATCGCTTGAGAACCAACATCTCGGAAACGGAGAAACTGATCGGCCCTTAGCGTGCTACTGTCGTGATCATCTATAAAATGTGATCGAAGGACTCTGGAACGCCCGCATCTCGCGGTCGTGCGGTAGCGTTCTCGCTTCCCTCGCCCGGGTTCCCGGGTTCGATTCCCGGAGGGGTCAGGGATTTTCTCTGCCTCGTGATGGCTGGGTGTTGTGTGCTGTCCTTAGGTTAGTTAGTTTTAAGTAGTTCTAAGTTCTAGGGGACTGATGACCGTAGCAGTTAAGTCCCATAGTGCTCAGAGCCATTTTTGACTCTGGAACCACGAGTATCTGACATGGTGTTGGATTTTTACACCTTATCACAGACCGTAGAGGTCGGAGGCTTGCCTGTTTCGTAAAGCAGGATAGGCGGTGATCCGTGGCAGATCTGACGATAGAGTACAATCCTGATTCAGGCACAAATGTCTGGGACCACAATGTTTAGCGCGCATTGGTGAAAATGAGTCTTCGCAGCAGACTCCAGGCCGGATACATTTGGAACTCCAGAACCACCTCGTACTATAGCAACAGTTAACCATCCATTGCCATGTGTGAAGGAATCATTGATGTCAATGCTGAAGTTGAGTCGACATCCACAGAAGACTGCTGGTCCATCCAGTAGAGAATGTGCTGCGACAGACTTTATAGTATTCTTCTTCTTGTCTGCAGCAGAAGTTGTCATTTCGACGTCTTCAATTGTTTTATATATTGTCTGTCTTGAACGTCGACATATGATATATGTATGATATAAGTTGGCCCAATGACGTCGTCAGTTACAATTGCAGCGTGGACAGAATCATCGAGATAGGACTTGCGCATCAGTGGATATGGGTTATATGGTTGAGCGAGTCCAGGTCGACGGCTGTGTCCGTTTACCTACCAAGGACTTGTAGAAGCCGTGCCATGCAGCATCGCTGCTGCATCGAGTTCCAACTCTCTATTAATCAGACAGCCGTAATGTCTTGGCTCATCAGTTTAAGGTCAGAAACAGTCTGGAAAGCCTGTAAGGGTGTAACAGGGTGGTTGTGCTCAGAAATAATTGTTAAGAAAAAAAATCGATATGTTGCGCCGTTTCCGAGTTAATGAGCGTTGAAGTTAGCTAATCAGGCTACTGCGCGCGCAAATTCAAATGCCTCGCCATATTCAATTGGTGTCAGCTGTTCTCATGGCTTAGATTATAGTCAAGAGACTGATCAGCCTTTGGCTCGGGCTCGATCTTTCTACAGTCCCGTGTCCAATTTTTCTATAGCTCTCTTGTTTGGTTTCAAGAAGCGAAACGAAGGACACGTTTTGCGACACCGTCCTTGGTACGGTATTGATACAGTGTTTAAACCAACGAGAAATGTGCGCCAATGTTTGAATACTGCAAGACACGCACATCCGCAGCTTGTCACTGGAAGAGTATACAAAATCCCATGCACTTGCGGCCGAGTCCACATAGGAACTACGAAAGTAAGCTTTAACATCCGCCTCAAGGAGCACAAGAGCAATTTTGTTCTGCGCAAGACCGATAAATCTGAAATTGCCGATCACGCACTTGGATGGAAAACAACTAAATTCTTTTATTAACACTGTGATTTTAGCACGATCCAATAATTACTACTCTAGGATGCAAAGAACATATTGAATTCAAAAGAACAAAAAGAATTAAAAAAAAAATGACGAAGAATTGAAAGTGAGGTAGCTGTGAGCCCTAGTGCTAAATAAAACTCTTCCCCTCTACAAGCTCTGTACCATCGCTGACACGACTCCATGGTCGTAAGCAGCGGTCTAATAACGTCACGAACCGATCGTTGCATGGATTCATGCAAACAATTTGGCTTCCTGAACTTGTATGAGAGTTTAACGGCTTTTTGAGTCATTAAAGCCTCTGATGAAGCCTTCAGCAGAGGAAGACGAAACTTTAAGTAGAGAATCATGCCTTACACCACAACCTAACACCCGTAGTCAAATTTCAGCAATGTTCCGAATATTGTTTAAAAATATCCTCAGTTTCCTTGTTTACCTGTGACACAGTTATACAAACTTGTGAGACGCTGCACTGGTATGCAACCCTCAAGAGTGAAGTTAACTTCTGCATGAAGTGTCACTGTCAAGTAACAATACCTCTATAAAACTTGGACCGTACATAGGAAGAGCTGCTACAGTGTATTACAGAAGGTGACTGGAATAAATAAGCATTGCCTGGAATACAGCAAACATACAAGCCCATGCGTTAGTGAGCAGATATTATCAGAAACAAGACTCAATTGTCACTGGGAGTTCCAGTGCCGTTATGAGTGTCCCAAACAATGCGGTAGGTTGGACTGAGTGATGAGCTTAGTTTGTCCCTCACAAATGCCTTCGTAATAATGAACAAAATTCTTGACAAAAAATGTCTCTCACACGAATGTCTGGGGCAGATGTTGCCTCCATGAGAGACTGGACAGACTTCCAATTTGGTAGTAGAACAGTGTTACTATCAGACAACGTCTGAACTTTGAAGGAAGTACTTTTTAGCAGTGTTCATGAACGAATTATTAGTCCCCTCTGATTCAAGCTAAGGATGTTCGAGAAAATTCAGATCTTGCTTTTGAGCAGGCCTATCCAGAAACACCGCTGTTTTTATGTCCGGGTTGTAGTTGTCCTTGCCATGTAGATAGTAGAATTGAGATGCTCATGCGGTGACAATCTATGGGTCATCTAACACTGGTGTCAGATCGCTGACGTCGGCTTTTTAGTGCAACGTCTGAACCTACAGCCTACGGTACGGTGAGTCCAAAGAATTTTGATTGTAGTTTGGTCATGGAAAAAAGGTTTTACGGCTGTGCATTTTGTAAAGTACATTTTTTTGCGGGTAGAGGACTTTTGGATTTGTCTAGTTTTAGAGGTAATGTAAGTCACAATTGGTTTGTGCCTGTTAGATTGGCACAGTGTTTCCTCGAGGGCCACTCAGCGCCGTGTACGAAATCAGTTCCAGTAAAATGTTAGACATGTAAAGGTTGGGGGCTTATGGCTAGGCAGTGCCAGGAGTCGAGACGTAAGAGTTAAGTTAATGTAATTTTGTTCTTTATCCGGCGAGTGTTAGTTCTCAAAATGAATGTTGTCAAGGAGAAAGCTTCGACAGAACCAGAGACGAAAGGTGCGTCAGAGCCGGAAGTTGTACGCATAATATTGGAAAAGGTAGCACAACTGACAGCGAATAATGTAGAACAGCAAGGGTTGGTAGAATCGCGATCGTCATAACGGGGCGTAAATTTGACAGTCGCGAATGTAATTGCTCCTTTTTCTGCTAAGGCAACCGGGAATGTGCAGGCCCTTGTGAGAGACCTTGAGAATCTGCCTCGAATGGGAGGTTGGTCTGATAAGGAATTAATGAGTGTTCCAAAACTGAGCCTAACAGGGGAACCTGAAACTTACGTTGTTTATATAGATACTCTTAAGGGAGCCACAACATTTGAAGAATTTAAAGAAGGGTTAATTCAGAGATGTATACGAAACGAGATAGTGCCAGTCACTATAGGGAAGAATAAGGGATAATACCTAAGAGAAATACTGAAACTATGGAACAATTTGCAGATAGGATAAGGAAAATTAGTGGATATATCTAAGAATTAGGACTGGATGCTGCAGTCAATGAAATTATTTTTCGAGAAGCTGAGCATAGAGCGCTCGGTGCTTCATTAAAGAGGGTTGCACGCAGAAATATGAAGACGTGTGCGGACAGAGGGTCCGACGGACTTTCGCACAGCAGTGCGTTTAGTTACAGAGTGAGATCGATTTGTTGACTGGAATGCAGGATAAATGGACAGTGTTTGCAGCAAATATAAAATGTTTCTGGTATGGACGAACGGGGCAAGTAAGGAGGCATCAAGGTGAAGTGAATAAAGTAAGAGGAAGTAACAGCTTTTGAAGTAGAGGACCATGGAGGAATAAGATGTTAAACGTCAATGGGAATCTCAGGACCACCTATGGTCATTCCCAGACTGGATGCTACGAAATCGTATGCAGAGGTGGATCGTGCCATAAGAGGAATTGTAGGGAAAAAGGGTAGCGGGATATTATTGGATACAGGGGAGCATTCGGTGGTCACCAAGATGATCTGGTGAAACGTCAGCTGTGGGACCCACCACGGCACAGAGTGTGTGCACTGGGGGATAAAGATGTCACGGCATTAGGATAGGTAAACATAGAATTTCGTCTGATACGGTTCAATTTAAACGAAGTGTAGAGATTATGCCTCACGTAAGTAAGGGCTACGACATTATTATGGGATTAGATTTCACGTATCAGCATTGTGCCGTAGTCGATCTCCAGCAAAATAAAACTAAACTCCGTCCGGACAGGCCTTGGAAGGCCCAATGGTACCGACCGGCCGCCGTGCCATCCTCAGACCACAGGTGTTACTCGATGCGGATATGGAGGGGTATGTGGTCAGCACACGGCTCTCCCGACTGTATGTCAAGTGGCTCCTCAGTTCGTCTCACAAGGGCTGAGTGCACCCCGCTTGCCAACAACGCTCGGCAGACAATATGGTCATGTAGCCAAGTGCTAGCCCAGACGGACAGCGCTTAACTTCTGTGATCTGACGGGAACCGGTGTTACCACCGAGGCAAGGCCGTTGGCTTCAGCAACAAAAAAATTTTTCAGTTAAGTGAAGCCATTGTCAGAGTAGCAATACTGAGAGGGGTGACTGTTGCGAAGAATGAACCAATCAAACCGCGAACACTGACATTCGATCTGCAAGACTGCGTACCTAGGGGTACTGGGAAATGACTTTGGATCAGTGTTGAGTCTAGCTTGCCGGTAGGAATTTTGTGTGTGGTAGAACCGTTAGAAAAGAATGAAATATTATATAAGGCTTCTGGCTTCGCTCGGACGGCGAAAGATTCAAGTCCAGGAAGGGAAGCGTTTTCACAACGAACAATGGCTAGTGTAAACCAACCACACGCACACAAGAAATAAGGGTACAAAGAAGGTACCTGATTCTATAGAGCCCGCATCTCGTGGTGGTGCGGTAGCGTTCTCGCTTCCCACGCCCGGGTTCCCGGGTTCTATTCCCGGCGGGGTCAGGGAATTTCTCTGCCTCGTGATGGCTGGGTGTTGTGTGCTGTCCTTAGGTTAGTTAGGTTTAAGTAGTTCTAAGTTCTAGGGGACTGATGACCATAGATGTTAAGTGCCATAGTACTCAGAGCCATTTGAACCATTTGTTTCTATAGATAATTTTGGCGCAGAAGACATAGGATTAACCAAGGGGTTTTTAATCACTAATGCGGATATTATGGAGGAAGAAGAATGGTACACGATGGGTGTCAGCCACTGACAATCGCTGGACGCCATCGAAACTACATTAAGAGGAAAAAACGAAGCACCTAGAGGGAAGCAATAGGGAAGAGACGCAAACATTACTTTTGGAATTTAAAGGTTTATTTTTTCCAAAAGGGCCATTACCAATCATGCATATTACACAGCACTGCATACCAACGGCAAATGAATTACCAAGTCTACCGCAAAGCATACAAAATACTAGATACTTACAGCTAATTTTGGAGGAATGTATCTAACAACAGCTGTAAGATTGAATAATTAAGGAAAGTGATAGTGGATGGGGGGCAGGAATAGTCGTCATGACAAAAAGAAAAAGAAAAAAAACAGATGGTACAAGAAAATATAGTTTTTGTTGTGATTATAGACACCTAAACGCAAAAACCATAACAGACGTCTACTATTTACCAAACATCCAGGAACCTTCGATCATTCAGGGCAATGAAAATACTTTTCAACAATGAATTTGAAGGGTCGGTATCACCAGATAGAGTGTGCACCGCAGGATTGACACAAAACAGTGTTTTCGGCAACTTGGGGACACTACCAATTTAGAAGAATGCCATTCGAACTAAGAAATGAACCTTCAACGTTTCAGAGATTGTTGGACGCAGTACTCAGAGGTTTTAAATCATTGCAATGCTTAGCTACTGCAAGAGCAGTTGTTCTGCTGAGTGTAGTCCTTTCTTTGGTATGTAGAAGACGAAGCACAAGACTGATCCATGGTACAGATTCCAGTGGATCGGAAACCCTGAGCAAGAAAGCAGCAGAAGGAAGGTGAATGTACAGGGGGGTAGTATTAAGGATAATTGATTCATTGTAGCTTATAAGTTTTGAATAGAGAGTTAGAAGCTGTTGTGCGAGAAGCCTAATAATAAAATAAGTTCCATGGTGTTTGAGTTAAGAAGCAAGAGAGGGGCCCTGCAGAAATGTGTAAGATTAATTGGTAGGGTTAAGGAAACCAATTTTTACGGTAATTCTTAAGGGGCGAAACAGGACTAGAGGAGCCGGTCGCCAGGAACTCTACTGCTAAGGATAAACTTGTCTGGTTGACTCAAGGGACAGATTCTTGATAAAAATGAGGGCAGTGTGGTGTATCGACCGTATCCAATCAAAAAACTCATCAGAGTTGTAGTGGGTTGCAACAGAGCCAGCCACAGGCTGGTGAGTGTGTTACACAGTCTCAAGCAAAACACGGCCAACAGGTGTTGCCACTCAGAGCCAGCTGGATGCGGCAAAGCATTGCTGCACTATGCTAGCAGAAGGACAGAAGCCTTTCCTCAAGTGGTTCAAATGGCTCTGAGCACTATGGGACTTAACATCTGAGGTCATTAGTCCCCTAGAACTTAGAGCTACTTAAACCTAACTAACCTAAGGACATCACACACATCCATGCCCGAGGCAGGATTCGAACCTGCGACCGTAGCGGTCGCGCGGTTCCAGACTGAGCCTTTCCTCACCTGTCACCATGCAACTGTTTAGAGTATGTGCCTTAAGCCATAAGCGAGCATAGTCTGTAAGTACTCGGCCATTCATGTGCTAAAATATTCTCGTCTCAGTACCACAGCCTCAACCCTGAGCCTGTGACACCCAGAGCGACATCCTAGAATGCAGTATGGGGTCCATTGCCCGACCACAGGATGGGGCAGCCTGTCCTGTGTCACGTGAGCAGATAGCTGCTGCTGGGCCAGGGAGCTACCCGCTCGCTGGAGCGGCGTCACGGCTTCCCCCCCCCCCCCCCTCCACACACACACACACAGAGTTATCAGCTGCGCTACTGTGTTGTCATCACAGTTGGAGCTCAAGATGTCGCTGACAGCGGCATTCGAGTGACGCCACTCTTGGACCCGCTCTTTGTTCTGTTAGTAATGCCGAATGTTTATTTTTTCGCATGATAGACAACTAGACACTTCCACCAAGTTGTTCTTGATGTACTGCGACCAAGGGCTGCAATAAAAAAGTTAATTCAACAAATCTGCTGTCATTCTCACATCACACTCCACTCTCCACGGGTGACAATCCTTGGGTCATCTAACACAGGAAAGGTCGCGTTGCAAACTGTTGTCCAAGTGTGCTATTGTTTAATAGTTTTCATTTCTCCCGACCAAATACGAAGCGCCAAAGAAGAATCGGTTTATTCATTTGAAAACTGTTGGAATTGATGTTGCAGGATGTTGTCGATTTCCACAGCAAGGTGCTAACCAATAGTATTATCTCCCCTGCCAACTACACAATTCTTGAAGCTATGTGATGCAGGAGTGATGCTCTGCAAATCGAAAAATGAGTTTGTAAATTATTGTTAATGATAATGATAAGAATAACGTTAACAATGACGTTGCTCCGATTCCACAAAGAATTTCTCCACATCATGTCTAATAACACGTCCCTCAGCCTCTGCCAGCTGAGCTGTAAACATGTCAATAGTAGTTGACAGCGGGGAGGGAAATGCTAAAGTGTCACCAGATGCAACCTGTTTTAGTTATGTGTTTAACTATTCTTTGATTTTAAATTAAATGTTTATTTGACACTACAACAATGATGTCATAATCACAGTAAATAGAATTTTCCTTTAAACATTTTTTATGTACTGTGACTATGGCTTCACTATTGTAGTAGCAAATAAACATTTAACTTATATTATAGTCACACTCCTTTACGACACTTATGGAGGAATATAGAATCCTTCGATTTGTTCATGTAATGTAAGCATTAACATCTGATGTTTACGAGTATGTTCCTGGTAACATATGGTTTCTTGGACTTAATCCTTGTTTTAGACGTAAGTTCCTATGTAACGTGCCACTTCTACAGCAGCAGACATTATCAGACGTTGTGGAGATAATTGTAGAAGATGTTCTACGTTTACTGTTTCGACTACTTAAGCTTTTCCAATTCATAAAAAAAGTTAGACCATTTTAAGAGTTTTGAGAAATTCTGGTATTGACATAGTACTCAAATTACAAAAAAAAAAAAAAATTAATCGATCCTTGAACATCATAAAAAGTCTGTGTCCTCGGCAAACAGGAGTATACAGAATTTCTGTTTTTGGAACCACTGCTCTAATAAACTATGTTTTATAAAATACGATTTTTGCAAACTAATATTTTCAGCGTATCTAGTAGTCTCATATCGAAATGAATAGAGTTCCCATGAAAACTCATAAAGCAGTGAACAAAGTCAGTAGTAAAGAAGAAAGTGATGAACTGAACCTAAAGTGTTGCAGTTTTTTTTAATTATATGTACACCATCTATGACGATGTTTCGTGCAGCATTAAATGAAATCGTTGGAGCAAAATTATGCCTTCCGTAAAATGCTAAGTTCCAGGAATCAAAAGTCAACAAGTAAATTTTCTTCGGGTATGTAAATAATCTCAGACGACATTCTTCATATCAGCTCCACTGATTTCTACTTCGGATTGAGGCAGCAGGTACCTGTAGCTACTTCACTTTTCAACCACAGAAAACAAAATGTGGCCTTTAGCTCTGTTGGCTTTCTGAACCCAAATTCTGTCTTTCGTTACCAAACGTTTTTGCTTGGAGGAAAATAAGTTTATGCAGATACAATTTTATACTTGGCATAAAAATTAATTACTAACAACTTCCAGAAAAATCTTGAAATATATTTATTGGACAACAGTCTACAGAGGAAACTGGATCAAGAGACACAAATCACCCTGACTCCCAATACGAAAAGCAAAACCTGATGCTGAAAAGACCCACATTTGTTACATTCCTGATAGGAGTAAAAAATGAAAAGTTTTTTTCTATAAAAAGAGAGGAAAAGAGAGATTATCCAATTACACAAGACTATACCTGCTAGAAGAGTGAAGGTAGGACCTTGTGAGTGAATTTTAATTTACGCTTCGAAAGTAAAAGTTTATCTCGGTGCCATCTGTAAGTTACCTGTTCGTATAGCAGCCAGGTGGCTAGTTGGCGCATTCGTTCATTACCCGACGTGCGTCGAAACGTGACTGCAATAACGCAGCAACAAAACGAGTTTGCATACTCGTTTCACTAGGTGCAATATGGTTATAGCTGCGCACTGTGAATTTCGTCGATAGTATTACACTTTATTTCCTACAGCGTAAGAGGTGACGGATCTCGCATTGCAGCATCGGATTCCAAAGCTGCCTGATCTCGTGGTATGTGATGTTGTTTGGAGGTTTATTGAAAGACATTGTTTACGCCGCTGTCCTTCCAGATAAGTTAAACCGAGAGCACAATCAATGTTTGTGAAAAATAATTGAATCATTTAATCTTAAATGTAATTGTAAAAAGTACCACAAGACTGAATGTGTATGTATACGCTAATTCAAAAGAACGGGAAATTTTGAGATGAAGATAAATGGATGAGCGCAATTCCTTTACACATATTTATTTATGTCAATTTATAGTACAGAGTAAGCCATTACCGAATGTCACTAGCATTATTTTTTGGTGAGCATTACGTCCGATAGATGAGCTGCTCCTCGGCGAATACATTCTTGTAGCCCAACAGGTACGTTATGCACGGGATGATCTAACAGTTCGATAAGAATCTTGAGATTTCCTCTCATATTCTTTATGTTCTTCTGTGGCAGCAAGTCGAGCATGGTAAACCGTGCTCTTGACGTAGCTCTACAAGAAAAAAAATCACACCCTTTCAGGCCAGGCGATGTTATGGGATATGCAGTTACCAAACATTCGCCGCACAGCTTCTATCGATATCTGTGCCGTATGTACTATTGTTCCGTCAAAAACCAACTGTTGGCCGGAATATGGGGCAGGTCAAGCGCAAAAAACTTCCCATCATGGCACCATACCGAACAGACATTACAATGGTTGCGCACCCATCATCGTCTTTAAAAAAAAAAGCAGGAGGCTACAATGTCACTCGATGGCATGACGCACCATACATAACACTTCTGCTGCGCAGTGGACGCTCATATAGCTGACGTGGAATTTGGTGGGACAAAAAGCAAAGCCACTGAGGTGGAAGTGAGCACCGTTCGACATCCAAAGGTTGTTAATGACATTGCTGTCGTAGTGCACTGCTAACATGCGAGCAGCATATTATCTGCGCATTAACAGATGAAGTTGCTCAATCATCTGCAGCCAGTACGGATGAAACTTTAAATCCACTTTCAGTATTCATTAAATATTCGAACTGTGCAACTTTAGGGACTCTGCGTGACGTGAAAGACAGCGCTGTGGACGTCTTACGAAAGCAGTTCGCACAGTCTCGATATTGTCTGCCGTACGAGCGTTCGGCGTCTCCTCCCTGCAGATTTCTTGTTCAGCACAGAACCAGTTGCTTCCAAATTGTGAACCCAGGTGCTGATTGCATGCGCTAAGGGAACACGACCATAACGTCCGATGTTGACGCCGAAAGTTTCAGTGGGTGGCCTCCACACTTAAATTCCTGCAATAGGATATTATCGCAAACCACTCTTCACATCCAGAACGAGATTTTCACTCTGCAGCGGAGTGTGCGCTGATATGAAACTTCCTGGCAGATTAAAACTGTGTGCCCGCCCGAGATTCGAACTCGGGACCTTTGCCTTTCGCGGGCAAGTGCTCTACCAACTGAGCTACCGAAGCACGACTCACGCCCGGTCCTCACAGCTTTACTTCTGCCAGTATCTCGTCTCCTACCTTCCAAACTTTACAGAAGCTCTCCTGTGAACGGTTCGCACGAGAGCTTCTGTAAAGTTTGGAAGCTAGGAGACGAGATACTGGCAGAAGTAAAGCTGTGAGGACCGGGCGTGAGTCGTGCTTCGGTAGCTCAGATGGTAGTCGGCACGGTAGCTCAGCGTGTTTGGTCAGAGGGTAAGCAGCCCTCTGTAATAAAAAGCTGAGGTAATCGATCAACAACGAACTTAAACGGATGTCTTACGACGTCCGCCCCGAGCAGATGCAACAAAGAAAAGCGAACGAAATGAGATTGAAATTAAAAAAAAAAGATGGTAGAGCACTTGCCCGCGAAAGGCAAAGGTCCCGAGTTCGAGTCTCTGTCGGGCACACAGTTTTAATCTGCCAGGAAGTTTCACTCTTCACATCGTTCCATTGTTCCATGTGTACTGTTTACTAAATGGCATGACAATGCCAGTAGCATTCTGTGTGCCGCTCAGCGCCACATACCTTGTAGAATTTCCATAACATGTACCAAATTTTCCCAGTCTTCCAAGTCACTCTGAATAATTAGATAGGTCTTTTCAAAATAAAACAGAGTTAAAAATGACCCCCTCCTCAAGTTTCTGCCCTCATACGTGAAGAATATTTGTGAAATGCAGTTGAATCAGTTTGACACATATGAGCAGTTTTAGTGAAGTATGGAGAGAAAAATTCGCCGCACCCTGCTGAACAAAGCATGGTGGTGTTGGTATGACTCATCCACTGTAAACAAAGTTAGATGGCCGGATGACAGTTGTCGGCTTCTTCAGAAAAGAGTGAAATGTGGACGTGTTTTCGTTGAAGCTTTTGAGGCTGCTCGTCATTTGTCATAGATCCGAGGGCAATGATAAAGCGTGGAACGAAGATGAACCCTCTGACAGGAACTTAAATATCATCTGCAGAGTATCCATGTAGATGTGGAAGATCTTTCAGTTCCCATTGCTCACGAGTCTTCTGTCTGCGAGAGACAATGTTTCCACCTAGTGGCGACGACCGGAAGCTGGCGTCGCTCTTCGCTCTCCGTGGCTATGTTTATCTACGTTGGGTGGCTATTATTAGAAAACCTGAGGAGCATTCCAGGACTGGCTGTTGCCTAAGTTTAGCTGGGGCGACGCCGTGCGTTGGCCGGTGACCTTGCCTGCGACCCTGAGTAGCGACAGCCGACCCAGTTATTTCTCGCGCTGCGGCGTTCCGTCTTCCGCCGGAAAGAAATGAGGGCAGGTGCGTGATCGGTGCCCGTCACCTAGCGCGCCTGTTTCGCTCCTCAAGACGCTCATAACGATGTATGACAGAAAACGCGCCAGATACTGTTACTTTGAGAACGGGAGGTATTAATGGTCGATTATGTAAAACCACTTATTGGATTGCACATGACAATATGTATTTACAGATAGTTTTCGCTTTATTTTCACAAGGAAAGACGTAGTACCCACTGTCCTCGGTTATACAGGGTGAGTCACTAACTGTTGCCTCCGAAAGCCGTGCGGGATTAGCCGATCGGTCTCAGGCGCTGCAAAAAAATGGTTCTGAGCACTATGGGACTTAACATCTGAGGTCAAGAGTCCCCTAGAACTTAGAA
Source organism: Schistocerca cancellata (assembly GCF_023864275.1). Taxonomy (NCBI): domain Eukaryota; kingdom Metazoa; phylum Arthropoda; class Insecta; order Orthoptera; family Acrididae; genus Schistocerca; species Schistocerca cancellata. Next base: position 318,315,982 of record NC_064630.1, on the reverse strand, counting down.
CTACTTAAACCTAACTACACTAAGGACATCACACACATCCATGCCCGAGGCAGGATTCGAACCTGCGACCGTAGCGGTCGCACGGTTCCAGACTGAAGCGCCTAGAAACGCTCTGTCACACTGGCCGGCTCAGGGGCTGCAGTCGCGGCTGATCCCGGCAGAGGTTCGAGTCCTCCCTTGGGCATGGGTGTGTGTGTTTGTCCTTAGGATAATTTAGGTTAAGTAGTGTGTAAGCTTAGGGACTGATGACCTGAGCATAGGATTTCAAAAACACAACTCCGAAAGTATGATAGTGGGACAAATGTTGCATGGGACAACGGGGACCATAATATGATGCATGTTTTCTTTTGCTAGGCTCGGTCGCGTCAGAGATATGAAGGTCAACTTTGTTTTTTTATGTGGTATGCTATAATTTGGTACTTATTTTCTGATAGCGGCTATCGAGATGAATCCAATGATGTGCAACAGTAAGGTCTTTGAGGATGAACGAAGGTCACAAAGGTGGCATGAACGTCCATATACAGAAGGTGTTCGAAGTGATGACCATTGGTATTAATGCGGTGCTGCAACTTTCTTATTATGGATTGAGTGGTATTCCTTATCACTTCGGCATTTATCGAAGTATATGCTCTGACAATTCTCTCTAGTATATCGTGCAAATAGTAAATATTCGCCGCATACGGAGTATCCATCTAAAGTTCCACTGACATGTAAACATCATTCGACGGTTTCGCAATACAATACTAATAGGAACGGTATGACTAGTATCGTCGAATCAGGTGAATGTGAATGATGAACTGCTTCGAAGAAAACGTCGATACGCTCGTCACTTACAGAGAATGCCAATGAAATTCAGTGAGAGCTAGAGACTTATACGCTGAAAGATATCCTCAACGTACTCACCCTACACGTTGTACATTTAAATATGTGTATGAGAAATTGAGAACAACTGGATCTTTAATACATCGGAAACATCCGGCAACGGAAAGATACTGACGAGGAAGCGGAAATTGATATTCTTGCATTGTGGGTCGAGATCCTTGTGTAAGTTTGCGTCAAATCGCGAAGGAATTTGGCGTGAGCCAGAGTATTGTTATTGGTATTCTGCATCGCCATAAATATCATCCTTACCACATCGGTCTCCACCAAGAATTAACTGGTACGGATTGTGTGCTTGGCATTGAATTCTGCGGATGGACTCAACTTCAGATCAGAGGGATGACACATTTATTAATTTGATTTTATTTACTGACGAGGCTACGTTCACGAACCATGGAAATGTTAATTTGCATAACATGCATTATTGGGCAACTGAAAATCCGGGTTGGTAGTGGCAAGTTGCACAACAAAACCGTGGTCGGTGAATGTATGGTGTCGGATTCTGGAGGACAGAATTATAGGCCCCTATTTCATCAAAGGAAATCTCAATGGTAGGAAGTACACCACATTCCTGAAGAAACTTTGGGTCTGTTATTGGAAGAGATACCTTTAGGACCAAGGAACAGAATGTGGTATCAACACGATGGGTGTCCGGCACATTTTTCGCTGATGGCTAGAAATGAGTTGCTGCGACAATTCCCAAATCGTTGGATTGAACGCGGAGGAGATGTGTCGTTCCCGGCTCGTTCGCCAGACTTGACGCCTCTGGATTTTTTCTTTTGGCGATTCGTAAAAGACATTGTTTATAAAGACGTTCCAACTACATCTGAAGAAATGCGAGAGAGAAATGTCAGAGCATGTGATTCGATAAGTGCCGATGTGATGACGAATACCATTCAATCCATGATAATAAGACTGCAGCCCTGCATTGATACCAATGGTCATCACTTCGAACACCTTCTGTAAATGGACGTTCATGCCACCTTTTTGACCTTCGCTGACTTTCAAAGACCGCGCTGTTGCCACGCGGGCTAGCCGCGCTGTTCAAATGGTTCAAATGGCTCTGAGCACTATGGGACTTAACTTCTAAGGTCATCAGTCCCCTAGAACTTAGAACTACTTAAACCTAACTAACCTAAGGACATCACACACATCCATGCCCGAGGCAGGATTCGAACCTGCGACCGTAGCGGCCGCGCGGTTCCAGACTGTAGCGCCTTTAACCGCTTGGCCACCACGGCCGGCAGCCGCGCTGTCTGGGGCACCTTGTGATGGACCGCGTGGCTCCCCCCCCCCCTCCCCCCCCCCCCCCACCGGTGGTTCGAGTCCACCCTCACACACGGGTGTGTGTTGTCCTTATCGTAAGTTAATTTAAGTTAGATTAAGTAGTGCGTAAGCTTACGGACCGATGACCTCAGCAGTTTGATCCTATAAGACCTTACCGCAAATTTCCAATTTTTACCTTACTGTTACACATCATTGGATTCGTCTCGATAGCCGCATTTCAGAAAATAAGTATCATACTGTAGCATCCCATTAAAAAAAAGAAAAAATGTTTACATTCATATCCCTGAAGCGACCCCTCCTAGCAGCAATTATGGCCCATGTTGTCCCATGCCACTTTTGTCCCACAAACATTTCAGCTCCTATCATACTTTCGGAGTTATTCTTGGTGGCAATAGTTAGTGACTCACTCTGTATTTAATTCGACGATCATCTCCATTTCCACTATTGCGATTTCGCCCGTAACGTTCAACACTAAATTCATCCATTCCTCTTGCACAGTTAAGTACCTTTGTATCAGGTGGCTGTAACTGAAGTGGCGGTGTTCCGATTGCTGTAGTGCGGGCTCTGTAAATCACAGGTATGTTCAATAATCCATGCGCCAGCTGAGTATGCTGAAAAAAATTAGTTCCAGTTCCTGCCACCAGGTGAAAATATCGTGCCATAAGCAGTTATAATGTGAAATGTTTCCTGTCTTGATATCCCTGTGCTTTTTGTCACTTGGCAACTTTTGTGAAGTGACTGTTGGCGTAAAAGGTTAAGAAGATTGGACTTTTTGATGGGAAACGCAGTGGCTTTTTGAGAAGAAAAACCATGCAGGAATATCTCCGAAAGAAACAGTTTTCACAATATACACACCCTTTGTTGCACTCGCCTATCGACCTTAGTTTAATAGATATTTAATTTTGAAACCTGAGACTCCATTGCTATGCACCCTATGTGTTACCAATGAACCTAATCAAGAATTTACGTACCAAAACGTAGTAATTATGAAGAAAAATTCAATGTCACTTGCAGTGAAATGTTTCTGTAAACAATGGTGAGTGGGAGGCCGGGAAGTTGGGTATAAAAGGAAGATGGCTGAGGCGGTTAAGGTACCCATTCAAGAGAAGCGGAGCATCTGGTTTCGAATTCCAGACCGACACAAATTTTCAGCTCTCGCCATTGCATTGCTGCAATGCCCTGTGCGGCCGAAAGTTATTTCCTTCCTATCTTTACGCCAACCCATTTCCTTTCCATTTCTTTCGCCTCAAAGTGTTCATGGATGTGATAGAATAAAAGAGACGATGCTAAGTGAATTAGACTAGGAAATGAGACACTAATGGTAGTAGACGAGTTTTCCTTTTTTAGCAGTATAACAACTGACGATGCCAAAGAAGAGAAGATATAAAATGCAGGCTGGCAATAGCAATAAAAGTATTTATGACAAAAAGGAATTTGTTAACATCGAATATCAAGTGTTAAGAACTCTTTTCTGAAAGTATTTCTGCTGACTGTAGCCTTGCACAGAAATGAAACGTAGACGATGAGCATTTAAGACAAGAATAAAATAGAAGCTTTGGAAATATGGTGCTACAGAAGACTGCTGAATATCAGATGGGTAGATCGAATAACAAATGAGAAAGTATTGATCAGAATTGGGGGAAAAAAGAAATTTGTTGCACAGCTTGATTAAAACAAGGGATTGGTTGGTAGGGATTGTCCTGAGGCACTATGGAATTTTGAATTTGAAATGGAAGAAAGTGTGGTGAGTAAAAATTGTAGAGGGTGACCACGGCTTGAATACAGTAAGCAGGATATTGCTTATGGTAGTTATGCAGCGATGAAGAGGCTTGCAGACTAGCATGGAGAATTGCATCAAACCAGTCTTCATTCTAAAGACCACAGCAACGTACTTGCACACACCCATTGGTGGAGCCCTTTTTGCAGTTGCCGAGAGTTAACGTGTTTGGTTTGCAGGAAACTGCATCTGGCTCGGTATGTTGTGTTACAGAGACCGAAACGCAGTGATGGATCTGCAAGGAAGGACGTGAGGCAGAGCACCTGGTGCTGCGACTAACAACACATACGCCGGGCGGTTATAATTAAACTGACGATGTTCCGAGTGCTACAATGCGCGCTGCGTACATTGCATGACTCTGAAACATTGTAGGTATATTCATTAATAGGCGGACTCGCGGAGGCTATTGAAAAATAATAGTTCCACTTTCTGCCAACAGGTGAAAATATGGCGCTGTAAGCAGTTTGAATGTAACGTGGGTGCAAACAAATGAGAGGAACTATCAGACACATGATAAGGGTGATTCTGGAACGTTTATTAGGATATGATCACAGGTTACAACGTGTGTTCAACATCGTCTCTCGACTCAGCAACATGTTGCGTCCATAACACAATATGGTCGACAGCTGCTTGCAGCACAGCAGGTATAATCAAAGCGATATTTCATCGTACGCTATCCTTCAGATCCTTGACATGTACGACCTTTCAGATACCTCCACAACCAGAAGTCACACTGATTTAGGTAAGGTGATCTATTTGGTCATTCATCTTGAAATTGCCTGAAGATGATGCGGTCGTTGCCAAAGGTTGTTCGAAGCAAATATTTCACCTGATAAGCTGCATATGGTGTCGTCCCATCTTGTATGAAAATAGTGGCGAGGACTCAGTTGCGTTCTTGCAAAGCTGGAATCATGCTTTGCGCAAGTAGGTATTTATAACTTGAAGGCCCGCGATACGTGTATCTTTGGAAAACAATAAAATAAAAATACAAAAAATTTAGAAAAATTTAAAAAAATAAAAACGATGTCTGAAAATGAAGGAGCTTGTGAAACTACACCACACAGTCACATAAGTAGTCTTTGCAATCACGTAAAAATCTCTGAAATGGCCACCACTCGCAGTACTGAGGTGGCGCAAGCAAACAACGAAATTTTCCCTTACTTCCTGTAGTGTCTCAATGGAAATGGTTTCAGATGCCACAAATGTCGCCTCTTCAGGCTCTTTCAGCATGTTGGGATCATTCCGGTACACAGTGCCCTTCAATGTGCCCCACAAAATGTAATCACAAGAAGTCGGAATGCGCGAATATGGAAACCATAAATATCCAATAATCTAGCTCAGTGACTCTCTTCTCGAAATATTCGTCAAGAAAGAGATGTGGTCTGGCCCCATCTTGCATAAACCACTTGGTGCGCGGTCGATCCTCCAATGGTAGCTGCGTCGTGACAAACTGTTCCAAAACTGAAACGTATTTCAAAAAAAATGGTTCAAATGGCTCTGAGCACTATGGGACTCAACTGCTGTGGTCATAAGTCCCCTAGAACTTAGAACTACTTAAACCTAACTAACCTAAGCACAGCACACAACACCCAGCCATCACGAGGCAGAGAAAAATCCCTGACCTCGCCGGGAATCGAACCCGGGAACCCAAACGTATTTCACTAGCGATCGTTAACCACATTTAAAACGGGACAATAATCCCTCTTCTGTTTATGCCAACGCAATTAGTAACTTTGGGAGAATACTGTGGTTTCGCTTCACACAAATGGGGTTCTCGGAACCACGAATTCACCAGGTTTATTTATTCATGACACCATTCAGGTGGAATTGTACTTTATCTGTGCAACAGACTCGGCCACATAAAATCCATCATTATCAATCACTGTGAGAAACATGTTCATGCTCCGTCTCAGTGTTTTATGGATGCTGGAACGCTTCAAATAGTCTCTGCTGGAATTTTTCGGACGGATTTCTCGGGATTGTGCTGAATAATTCTAGAAGCCGTGGCGACATTTTCAGCAGCAACTATAGGTGGCTGGGGCCAACATTCCCCTCTAGATCGTCAGACAAGCTGCCTGTCCATTGGAATTTGTCAAAGAGCTTCCGAATGGTTTTCACATCGGGTTCTTTTAGAATATTTAATCGTGACTGAAAACCCCACTTTGTTGGTGTAGGACTATGTTCTAGCCTGTGGTATCCCAGTACCAGAAAAACGCATTACAAACTTCTCCTTTGGTACGCAAACCTCCTTTCACATTTCACCGGTGGCACTGATCGCTTTGAGCTGCGGCGCACTATTTATAATCACTATGCATTGCGATTACAGAGCCGTCTGTAAGATTCAAAATCTTAAACATGGTTGCGAATCAGAAATTTGAAGAGATTGAAAAAAATCAGCCAACCAGTGGTTAGTGGCCATCTGTTAGTGGCTTTTCAAACTGTTTCGAAACTTCAGTACAGTTTCTGTATACAATTCTTATAGCTTTCACAATAAACACGCCGTTTCCTGTACTCATCTTAGATTCCTAGATATTTCATTCTGAAATCAGGAGCTCTTTCGCTGGACAACCTGTATAAAGAGTGATTCAGCTGCCCCTACCGATGTAATTTTATGCAACCCGCAGTGTAATATCTGGCAGATTTTCATATTCTCTCATTCTCTACGCACTTCTTATTAGTCATACAGAATAAAATGAGCAGTAGCTTTACGTAGGAAATTTAATGTAATTAAATTTGGTACTGGAGTACGTCTTCGCTAGAGGCTGTAGTTCTCGGGCTATTCAAGAAAAACGTACAAAAGTGACCTTCAAACGCACCTCCACTCCCATACTCGGCTCCTTCGGGTCAGGATTTCTAGTACGTTGTTCATAGCACTCCTTCTTACCACTGTAGAAAAATTAGCATCTGCCTGAATTATTTCCCACATTCAACATTTTTTTTTCTGAAATATAAACGGAGGCTTCCGCGGCCATTGTCACAGTTAATAAAAATTTTCTGGGTTTGTGATCGCATTGTCAATATGTAAAACTACCGACGTTTCGGTTACTGTTGCAAATGACTTTCTTCAAATGGTTCAAATGGCTCTGAGGACTATGGGACTTAACAGCTGTGGTCATCAGTCCCCTAGAACTTAGAACTATTTAAACCTAACTAACCTAAGAACATCACACACATCCATGCCCGAGGCAGGATTCGAACCTGCGACCTTAGCGGTCACGCGGTTCCAGACTGAAGCGCCTAGAACCGCACGGCCACATCGGCCGGCTGACCTTCTTCGTGTGTTTTTGTTTACAGTTAAACACCCTGAAGAAGAAGGTCACTGACAACAGTCACCAAAACGTCGTTAGTTTTGCATATTGACAATGCGGTCACAAATACAGAAAACATTTATTTTTTGATCTTCACTGACAGGCCGTATTACGTCATCGGCTTAGCTGAGCACTTACAAATTGAAAAAAATTAAGTTTGTATAAATTTTGCATAGCAGTTTTATCAATTTCAACACCATAAAATAAACAATTACAGCGTTGAATTCGTCAGGACGTCTGACTACGAAACTACTGTGCCTATAAGGCGTAAGTTTGTACTGAATTGTCAACGTAATTAGTTTGGCCGTAATGTTTGTAACCGACGTTTTACTTTCATTGCCCTCATGGGCACGTTTAAATAAATAATATTAGCAGAAGATTCAGATCAATAGAGACAAAAAGATCGAAAATCTGGAATAGTTTGTGCAGTCGGACATTTCTGTATGATGGTAGGAGTGCTACGAGCAGGATACTAGAAATCATCACTGCTGGAAGGTGCATTTGAAGGTTATTTTCGTATGTTTTTCTTGAATAACTCGAAAAGCATGACCTGACGCGAAAACGTATCAGAGTACAAAATTTAACTACATTAAATTTCTTAGAAAACTTCCCTCCTCATTTTTTCTGTAGGGCTGATAGTGAGCCAGAGAATATGAAAATCTCGGAGCTTGGAAAGTAAGGTTCAACTGGTCACGAAATGGAAACCACTGTGAAAATCAAAAATGTTTTGTTTTCAGCAGTTACCTATACCTACTGAACTGAAATGTAGACCATAGTTTCAGATCCAAGGAACTAACGGCTTTTCTCCCGTGTGCGAAACTATGGTGAAGACTGCGTTCATTATATCTTGATGAAAGCTGTCCTTTAAAAACGAAAGAGAGGCCTCTCTCTTATCCATTGCTATGGTGCAGTCGACTCTCAGAGAGGATCGAATCTTTACACATTCATGAAGTCGCGACAAGTTGGTACTGGAATGATCCATTCGTTGAGGTCAGTGTAGCGTATTCCATCCAGTTGGCTCACTCGGAGACAGACCGTCTCCAGCACATGTAAGGGTCGCCCGGGCGTGCGTTGCTACCCGAAATGCAATATCGCTGTGAAACACACTCGGCCTGTCACTGTGCCAGCGGTCCGCGAGTCTGCAGTCTGCACCTACAACAGAGGGCGCCAGCTGCCAGCCGATGCTAGCACACAGGCGGACCACGTGACTGGCAGCGATTTCGGGAGATTCCGTTGGCGCCGTCCGACGCGTGTGCGCCTCTTTGCTCTCTCTCCATTAGTATACTGAAGCAAACGTTCTGGGATACACAGTTTACACAGTTTACAGAGTGAACAAGAACTTTACCGACAAACTTTCAGAGGCAGCAGTAGGGACCGAAACAAGAAAAAAGTCTAGTAACCATGGGCTCCAAAGTGCACCACTTAGGATACGTAAGAACTTGTTCATCTTCGCTACTGTGTAACACATGTCTTCTGTTGAACAAGTGCTTATAACAATTAAGGAGTACATTTCACAGTCTTTGTTTAGTAGACAGTTTTATCCTTGTTTTTGTTCACACTGCCACCTCCTAATTTTGTCGGACGCGTTCTCGTTCACTATGTGTATTTTTCACTCTGGAAAACAAATACTGTTGATGCCCTTTTCCTATTTATGCGCCCAACCAGTCGTATTAAATGCTTCCCGTTTTAGTTTCAATTGTTGTTGAAGATTCAAGGCTTCATCTTCAGGTTTCAACTCATGCAGAATGGCAAGAATGGCATATCCGTAAGGCTAAAGTTCGTTATTATAAGATTCTGACAGAAGGAACTTTTAATTCGCACTTGTGCAGCGTACCGGCGTTGCAGATTTGGTCACAGTTTTCTGCAGGTTTTCTTTAAGCTGTGCAATGTTTTCTGGTGTCGAAAAATTAGTAATAAGCTCTTTGCTGTACAGATAACATTTCCTCGAAATGCCTAAGTGCCACCGTATGGGTAATCTTTTTTGTTATAAATTATATTTTAAGGGTGTTTGGATTCTTGTTCTCGTCATTCATTGCCGTTTCCAACTTTTAACATGATCTATCCATAAAGGAAATCCATTAGAGATGTCAGTAAATATGTAGTGTTATCTGAATGCATGAGACAAATTCCCCTGTTTTGAGGCCACGATCTAATCATAGTTTTGTTGGCACTATCTGTCTCAATTGGTTACAAGGTCGGCTATAAAAGTGGTTCAATCGTTTGATCGCGGTCACTTACTTGGAATCAGACAAGTGGCCACCTACGCTCAAAATATTTAACAAACTGCACTTTTCACGGGCCTGAATATGAGCGAACGTCCTTAAAAAGACTGAAACCGTAGTTACCAGTTTCTGATACTTCGGTCATTGATAAATGCATGCCAAGCGTCATTACCGGACTGCTCGGAATAAAATGTTGCCAGATCGCTCGTAGTCCTGAAGATCAACATGTGGCCATCAGTGCGATAGATACGTACGAGTATAACAGTGGGACAGACACGACATAGATACGGACCTTCTGATTGATGACATCTTCACTCTTGCAATGTAACAGCTGAAGATGGCCTGTGTCTACCGCAGTCGTAGGAAGATGTAGTTCCTAACGTGACTCTATCTAAAACTGAAACTAAAACTTGTAGAGGTTATTCTGAGCACTCCTGGTATCTATCTCCCACGTTACGTCACAGCAGCAACCCGAAGAAGTGACCCCGTGGACCGTGCGCTATCGACCTTTCCTCTCCTGTGCTAACCTGTCCATTTCAGAGTAGCACCTGCACCGTATATCCAAAGTTATTTATTGGATGTATTCAAATCTCTGTCTCCCCCTACAGTTCTTACCCTCTACAGCTCCCTCTGGGACCACAGAAGCTATTCTCTGATGTCTTAATGCATGTCCTACCATCCCGACTCTTCTCCTTGCCAGTGTTTTACATACATAGCTCTACTCAGCGATTCTGTGGAGAATCTATTGTGGACATACTACCAATGATTTCTCCACCTCAGTATGGAAGGGAAAATGTATATCACTCCTTTCTCCCAGTCGTTAACTTCTCCGTCAGTATATTTTTTCTACCACGAGATTAAAATATAACTATGTTTTCCTTAATTAAATCATGTGTATAAAGATCCATACTGAAAACAAAATGACATATCACTGAGAGTTTTTTTTAAAATTGTTACATTGTCATTTGACACCACTGGGACACTAAGTGTACATATGAAGAATGAAGAAAAAAAGTGAACAGCAACAGGGAGACAGTTATTGAACTATATGAGAAGACGTAAAGTAGTTACAAATTACGGCGTACACACACTTTGTTCCACAGGTAAACGTCACTACAGATATTCGGATTTAGATTATGACATGTTCGATATGTCTGCCATCATTGGTGATGATGTGGCGCCGACGAATAGTGAAATTCTGCAAGACCCTATGAAGTTTCGAAACATCGATGCTGTCGATGACTTCCTGATTGATTTCAGCTCAACACTGGTTTTGCTGTACACCTTGTCTTTAATATTGCCCTACAAGAAGGAGTCGCATATGTTCAGATCCGGAGAATAAACCAGCCAACCGAATCCCGTGCCAGTGGCATCTGGGTACCCCAGAGCCAGAATGCGGTCCCCAGAATGCTCCTCCAGAACATCGAACGCTCTCCTGCTTCGATGGGGTAGAGATCCGTCTTGCATGAACCACATCTTCTCGATATCAGGGTCACTTTGGATGTGGTGGTGAAATCATCTTCCAAAACCTTCACGTACCATTCGGTAGTCACCGTGGTATTGAGGAATATCACGCTTATTATTCCGCGTCTGGAATTGCTCACCACACAGTCACCCATTGAGGATGTAGGATGAGCAGAATTCTCGATCGTGAAATCCGGATTCTTAGCCCCCAAATGGACCAATTTTGCTTATTAACGAACCCATTCAAATGAAAGTGGACTTCGTCGCTAAACCAAATATGCCCATGTGCAAACTAATTCCCATCAAGCTCCGTGGCCAACAGTGCAGTTTGAACGTCCTGTCCGCCCCCGTTAGCTGAGTGGTCAGAGCAAAGGAATGTCACGCCAAGGGGCCCGGGTTCGATTCCCGGCTGGGGCAGGAGATTTTCTCCGCTCAGGGACAGGGTGTTGTGTTGCCCTCATCATCATTTCAGCCCCATCTCCGACGCGCAAGTCGCCTAATGTGGCGTCGAATGCAATAAGTTCTTGCCCTCGGCGGCCGAACTTCCCCGAATGGGAGACTCCCGGCCGACAATGCCGTACGCTCATTTCCATTTGAACGTCCTAACGCAAATTGTTCAGAAGTTGTGAAGATTTTATTTCGTTTGTTCAATAATTGTCAGCCTGTGCATCTTGCTGCAGAATTCTTCCTGGAATGAAATTTTGGGTTTCGTATTTCGAAGCTGAATCATTTCTTCAGTGTCAGTCGCCCACCGCCCCCACCACCGCCGCCACTCGGTCTCACCTACTCTCTCTCTATCTATCTATCTATCTCCATCTCGGCAAAATATAAATTTGATCTGAAAACAATATCAGAAAATTTTTGGTGAAGTGTTCCAAAGAACACAAGAACTCATACTTCATTAGCTACACATCTAAAAGTAAAGGTATGCGATAGGAATTTTTGTTTTCCTTTGAGGGTATATTGAGATCCTCCTCTTTGTACATCTTACTCCTTATTCAGGTGTTACAGTCTCCTTATCAACGTGCGATGTACTCATTATCTCCTTATACTCCTTTTTCACCTACACTGTAAGTGCAAGAGGCACGGTACTTAAGCGCATGTCAATTTCTGAGTATTTTTCTGGTCTGATATTCACTTAAAGCAGAGGCAGTAGTAGTTTGTTTTGTGCTTACAATGGTTATATGACATCTAATGCACAGTTCACTAGAACTTTGCTATTTCTCACTGGTACTGTACATAAAAAGTAAAAGAAACTGGGACAACTTAGACAGTTTGGTTTTATTTTGTTTTAGGGCGCAAAAGCAACTAGGTTCATACGCGCCCCTGTCGGAACCATAGAACACGAAGAATAAGAAAGGAGTTAAAAACGACTTCACGTTAAACCCAATCAACGGAAGGAAAGATAGCTAAAAACAAGGACTTGGAGAGAGTTCCGTAAAATATACCATAGAGAAACGGAGACCCTGAGCGAAAGATTAAATGGCCTTCGACATATTGCTGCGACGATTAAAAAGTAAAACGCAGTCGACAGACCTCGCGTCGTTCGCTAAAATGGAAGATAACTCAGATAGCAAACATAAATGAGAACGTAAGTGGTAAAACAAAGAACATTACGCCAGAAAATGGCAAACCGTCAAAGGTTGAGGGCAATGAGCACAAAGTGGTGGCGGAGCACCACTTAACAAATGGCGCTGGCTAAAAAGACAGTGCCCAATACACAATCTAGCTAAAATGATCTCCTGACTGTGAGAGGGCCGAGAGGAGGCCGTCCAAGCCGCTGGGAGGGGCTTAGTTCCCCAGAGCTTGTTCCCTTGAAGACAGTGGAACACACCAAGGCTGGTATCGTAATCTAGTACTCGTAGTACGACAATGCTTTTTGGACACTCAGCAACACTGAACGTCGTCTGCCGGGCCGAAAGAGAGTGAGGGGGAGGACGGTGTCCTCGTTCCCTACCTCATTACTCGCACTGATTCTTCGCAACTGCTTACTGTAGGAAGGCTATTCATAAGGTTACAACAAAGTAAAGAAATTAATTTCTCTGCGTGTTTGCAGGTACATGTCTGAAGTTCTCATGCATTTTGAAATACCCCGTGCCACAATCCCGTGAGTAGTGTGATAAAGAGGGTTCTAGGATACTTTTGATGTCAATTTGATATCAGTTTCATTAATTAAAATATCAGTTTGATATCAAAAGTATTCTACAACATGCTTACTCCACTATTCCCACTGATTCTTCGCAACTGCTTACTGTAGGAAGGGTATTCATAAGGTTACAACAAAGTAAAGAAATTAATTTCTCTGCGTGTTTGCAGGTACATGTCTGAAGTTCTCATGCATTTTGAAATACCCCGTGCCACAATCCCGTGAGTAGTGTGATAAAGAGGGTTCTAGGATACTTTTGATGTCAATTTGATATCAGTTTCATTTATTAAAATATCAGTTTGATATCAAAAGTATTCTACAACATGCTTACTCCACTATTCCCACTGATTCTTCGCAACTGCTTACTGTAGGAAGGGTATTCATAAGGTTACAACAAAGTAAAGAAATTAATTTCTCTGCGTGTTTGCAGGTACATGTCTGAAGTTCTCATGCATTTTGAAATACCCCGTGCCACAATCCCATGAGTAGTGTGATAAAGAGGGTTCTAGGATACTTTTGATGTCAATTTGATATCAGTTTCATTAATTAAAATATCAGTTTGATATCAAAAGTATTCTACAACATGCTTACCCCACTATTCCCATAGCACGTCACTAAAGGAAGCAAAACAAAATGATACAACCCATGAACAAAGCTGAATATCGTGCGGTAGTCCGTTTACTGCATTGAAGGAGAAATACACTCAACACCCCCATGCTGAATTGGTGGAAGTATATGGTAACAATGCGCTGTTATATGATGCAGTGGTCTAAGTGCCGAAAACACTTCCAGTGTGACCAAATAAGTCTGGATGGCAGAAAACAAACACGGCAGACCAATTATCTGTGAATAACCAGGAATCACAAGGTATGTGGAGACCATGTCGTTCAAATATAGCAGTATTGCAATTGAAGTGGTAGTGAAAAAAGCGAAAATTAGTCATAGATCAGTTTTCAACATGTTGCATCACAGGACTTTTCATGCTTTTTCTATGGATCTGTTGCAAATATCATTCTCGGGTTTGCTGTCGGATAGTATTGTGCAAATTCCACAAAATTTCAACTGTCCGAAATCTTCGGATGGTGGTAGTGCTACAAGGCGGGACTCGTGATAGGTGTGTGGCGGCGTCGAGATTTATGAGACCAGGAGCAGACAATACGGGTGCGCGGGAAGACGATCACAGTTGGAGAAAGGCATGTAAAAAATTGTATGAAAATTCATTTTGGTAGTAATCCAAGAAATGGGGATAAACCTCCGAGCGATAAAAGTGATAAGAATATTATAAATTTAATCTCGGTTTTTATATTTCTTGCTGGAAAAGTTTTGATTTATGAAGAATAAATTTATTTGCTTGAATAGTAAAATCATAGTTAGCCTTAGTAGTCAGTAGATGATAAAATATATTTACCAAGTGTTTTCTCTAATAGTTAATGATCTAATTATCAATCCTAGGTGTCTAACTGATGAATATACTAGAAGGTGTCGTAATGACGTTTGGTTTAGGCCTTCTATTGCTCCAGTAATAGTTCTTAGAATAACAATAGTCCACATAAATGTTCTTAGTTGAATACAATATAATAGTTTTCCTCATGTTATTAGTGTTAACAATTATTTCAACTTGATGCACCTATAACTTCTGGGAATCAGAAGTGAAATGGTACAGCTCAGATTTTTAGTAATAATCTAGATCTAATCATTGTTGTCAGATAAATTCTCTTTTTCACCATATTGGATATTTTAATTGAATCAGCAGATTTGAAAATTATAATATTGTCCATAAAATTCCTTTGGCAATAAAATATTTAATTGATGATTCGTTTATTATTATATTTTTATTTCTTGTAAAAAGATGAATGTAAGATGATACTTGTCCTATTCAAACCCAATATCAGGAATTTGATGAAGTAGACAGGATCGTTCCTATCATTAATGCTGATAGGAAGAGAAGTTTTGTAGTTGGTCATTAAAAAGGAGAGGATTGATACCTCCATAAGTGAGATATGAACCCATTAGCTTGTTTAGTTAGCCTTTTCGCATTAAGGAGTAGGATGCACATTAGATTTTGATGCCAAGGGAGGTAGTTTCATTCTATCTGATGGAATGTGTTTAATGAAGGTAATTTTCATTTACTTGATTAACTCTACCACGGTAACCCTGTAATCAGGCACTTCATTATTATTTAATGTATAAATTGAAAGTTTTTTCGAATTAGAATATGTATTTTTTCTTTAGTTTACAATTAATTTTGTTTAATTTTATGATAAATTCCGTTTATAGGGTGAGACAGTTAAGTCATAATACCCCTTGTATCTCCCCAACCGTGATAGATACAAAGATGCCGTTTGGACAGTGAACTGGAAGGACAGGAGCTACTTGAATGCATCACATTTCATGTTGGTGCTATTTTTTATTACAGAGATATGAGGCCATCTTTAATTTTTTTAAATCAAACCCTATGTTAAAAGTTAGCGTAACGTGATGGCCTTAAAAATACGATTACGTATTTCTTTTTTATTTGAAAATATTTACTATTTATCACAATACGAAGCAAATACACAAAAAGATGCAAAATACATACTGTACATGATACAAAACTTTACTGAAGCATGTGCTCAAAATGCTTCTCCTCTGCTGCAATACATATTTGTAGTCGCCGTTCGAATGATTTGTGAATGGCTACGAGGGTTTCACGTGAGATATCAGTGCACGCTTCGATGTTACGTTGCTTCATATCGTCTGGCATAGTCGGTATTTGAGAATACACTTTACGTTTGATTGCTCCCCACACAAAAAAATCAAGAGGGGTCGTATCAGGAGACCGGGCTGGCCACTTCACTTCAGCACGTCGTCCTATCCAACAATCCGAGAACTTTTCATTTAACAGCTCTGTAGCCACACGGAAAGAATGAGCAGGAGAGCCATCGTGCTGGAACCACTTGCACTGACGCGTAGTAAGCGGCACCTCTTCCAGCAAAAAGGGCTGAACTTTTCGCAGGAACTGTGCATAGTTATTGCCATGTAATATACCCGGACTGACGTACGGCCACAAAATGACATTTCTGACGATGCCACACCACACGTTAACACTCCACGGTTGCCGATGCTGTACCTGTCGAAGCCAATGAGGGTTCTCTATTGACCAGTAATGCATATTATGCAAACTCACATTACCGTGGTTGGGGAAAGTCACTTCATCAGTAAAAAGCACCCGTTGAAAAAACGTTGGATCATCTTGTAGGCGCTGCAGAGCAAACCGGCCGTTCGAAATCCACACCGGAGAGTGCCTGATGTTACGAGAGGTGAAACGGGTGAAATCTATGCCCGTGCAATATGCGTAGAACACTTCTCTGACTTATACCACATTCCGAGGCGATACGTCGCGACGAAACTGTAGGTTCGTTATGCGTCAACGCTAGAACGGCCTCTTCATGTACCTCGCCAGTTGCAGTTTTCTGCCTTGTCCTCTGTATGGCGTTCCATGATCCCGATTCAAGTAGTTTCTTGCAAATACGTGCAAGAAGCTGGCGCGTAGGACGATCATGATCAGGATACAGCTCTCCATATCGCTATATTGCTCTAACAGTATTGCTTCTGCTTTCACCATACACTAGAAGCATAACTAACTTTTCTTCGTTGGTGTACGTGTCTGCTCCAAGAACCTGTGACGGAAATGCGATGTCTCATTACCACGTCAGCACATTTATACCCTTCTCTCCATCTACCTTGTGCGTCACTTTGCGGCCTTATCGAGAAGCAGGAAGAGAACGCCTTTCCTGTTAAGTTCCTCAGTGGTCAACAGGAAAGGTCCCATTTGACAACGCCGCTTCGAAGGACGAATACGATACGGGAACATATCTGTGTCTCAAAAACTATTCGCTTAAATACTATGATATACACATCACGTAACGCTAACATTTAACATAGGGTTCCATTTAAAGAGAATCAAAGATGGCCTCATATCTCTGCAATAAAAAATAGCACAAACATGAAATGTGATGTATTCAAGTAGCCCCTGTCCCTGCAATTCACTGTCCAAACGGCATCTTTGTATCTATTCCGGTTGGGGAGATACAAGGACTGTTATGACTTAGCTGCCTCACCCTATACACACACACACACACACACACTTATATATATATAATTTTGTATTAATAACATATTACAATAAATTATATAATTCGTTCTAATAAATCTATTACGTTATTTAATTATTTAATCTATTATTTAATCAATTTAATCATTCTTCATTATTATAGAAAAAGATTAAATGAAATGTATAATAATATAAAACATTTATTGGCATACAGGTTCTATATCTA
Organism: Schistocerca cancellata; assembly: GCF_023864275.1. Classification (NCBI taxonomy): domain Eukaryota; kingdom Metazoa; phylum Arthropoda; class Insecta; order Orthoptera; family Acrididae; genus Schistocerca; species Schistocerca cancellata. The sequence goes on along the minus strand of NC_064630.1, from coordinate 318,298,580 downwards.
TTTTTATTTATGTACACTAGAGAAGTTGTTGTGGTCATGAGGAGGAGCGCATTCTTTTTTTTATAATTATTTGTTTGTTTTACGTTTATTTTCTTGAAATATTTGCGTTGTGTTATATCTACCATCAATCACGGACATTTAAGTGAAACTAAATATAGCATTACCAGCTATTACTCTAATATTTATTGCACTAGCTTCAATACGCTTTCTATATTTACTTGATGACTCAGTAGGTGCAATAATCACAATCAAAACAACTGGACGACAATGACACTGCCGCGAGCCATAGAAAGGCGTACTCAAGATCCTACGCCCACAAGAGAGACTGGCCATGGTGCGTACATCAGAGAACGTGACACAGCAGCTCTAACAAGTGCCAGCAGCCCTGTCTGGCGGGGAGCGCGTAACTGTTTCAGACCAGTTTAGTTACTATTATGTTCAAATGTATGCAGGCTCCCTTATAATCTTACATAGGCCAGACATGGCGAACTGTGCAAGAACGTTGTGTTGAAAACCATCGTCATACTCGCCTGGGACAAACTTATAAATCAGTGGCAGCGCTGCAGAGCCTGGTCACGAGACGTACTCTGTTTTACGAGAAGACCGTAGTTTTATCCTCAGCGTCATATTTCTGGGACTGTGTTTTTAAGGAAGTTATATAAGTATGGCAGACAATATTATCAGCAGGGATGCACGTTTTCAGTTAAGCGCCGCCTGGAATCTAGCACTGGATGCCGTTAAGCAGTAGAAACAAGAACTTCCGATTCATGCTGTGGCACGCGTATTTCCAGCTCCGGCCCTGATAAATTTCGACGCCGCCGCACGCCTTATATCAGCCGCACCTCATAGCCGTGACAACAGCAGCTACCACCACATGAAGACGTTGAACAGTTGTATCGACGAAATATTGTGGGATTTGCACAACACGATCCCACGGCGAATCTGAGACGAGTATTTGCATCTTCAACGGCACTGACCACGCAAAAGGTCCCCGTTCGCAGAGTTCAGCGACTGTTCACACCCACTCAAATGCACGCTGAAGCGAAGCAGCAGCGGAATGTTGAACTTCGACCAGGCTGACACAGATGACTTCTTTAGGCTCCTAACCACCTCTTTGAGTGCTGGATCGCAAGGCAAAGCAGCAAAGCAAACAGCTGAATCACGTGGAGACAGCACCACCAAAAAGAGAAGACTCAGCGATCATCGGGCAAGGTGATGCTGAGCGTTTTTTTGGACTTTCATGGTGTGGTGTTAACAGATTATGCGCGTAAAGAGAAAACCGTCAGAGGAGCGTACAACCGGAATCTCCTGGCGAGGCTATGGAGGTCATCGCCTCGCGAGAAGCGAGCTTCTACACTCCTGGAAATTGAAATAAGAACACCGTGAATTCATTGTCCCAGGTAGGGGAAACTATATTGACACATTCCTGGGGTCAGATACATCACATGATCACACTGACAGAACCACAGGCACATAGACACAGGCAACAGAGCATGCACAATGTCGGCACTAGTACAGTGTATATCCACATTTCGCAGCAATGCAGGCTGCTATTCTCCCATGGAGACGATCGTAGAGATGCTGGATGTAGTCCTGTGGAACGGCTTGCCATGCCATTTCCACCTGGCGCCTCAGTTGGACCAGCGTTCGTGCTGGACGTGAAGACCGCGTGAGACGACGCTTCATCCAGTCCCAAACATGCTCAATGGGGAACAGAACCGGAGATCTTGCTGGCCAGGGTAGTTGACTTACACCTTCTAGAGCACGTTGTGTGGCACGGGATATATGCGGACGTGCATTGTCCTGTTGGAACAGCAAGTTCCCTTGCCGGTCTAGGAATGGTAGAACGATGGGTTCGATGACGGTTTGGATGTACCGTGCACTATTCAGTGTCCCCTCGACGATCACCAGTGGTGTACGGCCAGTGTAGGAGATCGCTCCCCACACCATGATGCCGGGTGTTGGCCCTGTGTGCCTCGGTCGTATGCAGTCCTGATTGTGGCGCTCACCTGCACGGCGCCAAACACGCATACGACCATCATTGGCACCAAGGCAGAAGCGACTCTCATCGCTGAAGACGACACGTCTCCATTCGTCCCTCCATTCACGCCTGTCGCGACACCACTGGAGGCGGGCTGCACGATGTTGGGGCGTGAGCGGAAGACGGCCTAACGGTGTGCGGGACCGTAGCCCAGCTTCATGGAGACGGTTGCGAATGGTCCTCGCCGATACCCCAGGAGCAACAGTGTCCCTAATTTGCTGGAAAGTGGCGGTGCGGTCCCCTACGGCACTACGTAGGATCCTACGGTCTTGGCGTGCATCCGTGCGTCGCTGCGGTCCGGTCCCAGGTCGACGGGCACGTGCACCTTCCGCCGACCACTGGCGACAACATCGATGTACTGTGGAGACCTCACGCCCCACGTGTTGAGCAATTCGGCGGTACGTCCACCCGGCCTCCCGCATGCCCACTATACGCCCTCGCTCAAAGTCCGTCAACTGCACATACGGTTCACGTCCATGCTGTCGTGGCATGCTACCAGTGTTAAAGACTGCGATGGAGCTCCGTATGCCGCGGCAAACTGGCTGACACTGATGGCGGCGGTGCACAAATGCTGCGCAGCTAGCGCCATTCGACGGCCAACACCGCGGTTCCTGGTGTGTCCGCTGTGCCGTGCGTGTGATCATTGCTTGTACAGCCCTCTCGCAGTGTCCGGAGCAAGTATGGTGGGTCTGACACACCGGTGTCAATGTGTTCTTTTTTCCATTTCCAGGAGTGTATATTAGATTAAATGCACTTTTGACTCCAATTGATCCATAGAGAGGAGAGCTACTGGGATGTAGAACATGTTAGAAAACAAGAATATACAATAAATATTTACAGAATAAGAACAGATATGCTAATTTACCTTCCACACATCCAAAAATAAACTGCCCTTGTGGATGTGGAATGGATAAAAAAACGAAATGTGAAGCGTTTTTACATTTAAAAGTATACAAAACTTGTCAGCAAATATTATGTATTCAGTACACTTACCCGCACTTGTAACCATGTATCATAAAATAAAAAATATAAAGTAACAGCAGTTTACAGCACTTTTAAACGATTATGGCATTACTGCATAAAAATTTGTACAAAAGTCAGATTACACGCAACATTCACATTACGTGATATTATTAGTAACATGCATGCATCAGTCGGGTTTACTTAGATATTCATGGAATATTATTGAACATGTCTTTGCTGAACAGTGGACTTTTTTCTGAACCAAAGTAAGTGACCTTAAATCTTTGTGAAAGTTGTTCTTATTTCTATTATTCATTCCATGGACTGAGCTGTTGGTGTGAAAGACAAACAAGATATATTTTTATGGGAAATTTCATTAAGGAAAAAATATATTGGGAAGCAGTAGTTAATATCCCCATTTCCTTAAACAGCCCTCTGCAGGACGTTCTTAAGTTCACACCACAAATAATTCGTGTTGCACGTTTTTAGGCTCGGAAACCTTTAGCTTGGCTTGATGAGTTACCCCAGAAAACAATCACGTATGACATTATGGAATAAAAGTAAGCATCTGTGTTTGACAACATTCGCATGGCAAATAGAGATTTGTTCAAGCGCTTCAGCAGCTCTGTGGTATGCTGCTCCCAGCTAAATTTGTTAAAGCTGTAATCCGAAGAATTTAGCACTGTCATCTTCTTCCATATGCTTGTCGTCATTCTCTCTCTCCGTCCGAACAGGCCGCGGAAGGGCCAACGGTACCGACCGATCGCCGTGTCATCCTCAGACGAAGGCGTCACTGTATGCTGACATGGAGGGGGGTGCGGTCAGCGTCCCGCTCTCCCGTTCGTAGTCAGCTTTTGAGACAGAAGCCGCTACATTTCAAAGAGCTCCTCAGTTTGCCTCACAAGGGCTGAGTGCACCCTGCTTGCCATCAACACTTGGCAGACCTGAACGGTCGCCCTTTCAAGTACTAGCCACGCCCGACAGCGCTTAACTTAGGTGATCTGAACGGGAACCGATGTTACCACTGCGACAACGCCGTTGGCGCTGGTCGTCATATTTTGGTCATATACTTACAGGCAGCCTTATAGAAGTTCTGAAGTACATAAAGTATGTTTTCTCAAGGTGTAGTGACAGAGAATTAGCTTGCTTTACTATTTATTGTAATGTTTGTATCATCTGCTCTCCACAACACCTCAGGTTATTCTGTTCAGGAAAAATGCTGCTTATTTTGGCTATCACGTTTTGCCTCAGCCCTCATTCTCCTCGCATGGCATCCAATGATTTTTTATTGCTGCATCTGTCGAAGAAACTGCTGTGTCGCAGGCTATTTTCGAGGTGGGACGTTACCTGAAAAGCCAAAACACAGACTTTTGGAACCAAGGCTTCCAACACATATCATTAGAAAAATGTGTCGCATTGGAGGGTGATTTTTTTTTTTAAAGTGATACAACTATATGAGTAAACAAAGGAATTACGACATATACTTGCTTTTGGGCCGGACACAGTCGTCATCGCAAATTTTACATGTAAGTAATATGAAGCTTATTTGATTTCAGATTATTTTAACAAAGTTTTAACAAATTAGGGAAACGGAAATGGTTAAAATTAACAATTTATTTATTAAGAAAGTAGGAAAATACGAAGACACTGTCCAGGAAAGAGTACCTCAGAAAAACAGAAAGACACTGAACCTCTCGCTCCTTGGCGGCTCCCGCCCACTCTACGGCTACTCGCCATTCGAAAGTATCGCTGAAGCAACCGGTTTTTCATTACACCTGTTCTTTTTGATTCCAGTTTAACCTGACTGTTAAAACCTCTCAAAATGAGCAGTCTATGAAATAACCGATTTTGAGTTTTTTATTCCTATTTCTTCCTATAATAAAGTAGACTACGAACAAAGACTGGACAAATCTAATGAAGATGAAGGATTAGGAGCTAACGGTCGGTATGGGAGTGAGACTACTGCAGGAATAGGTCTGACCGTCTCCAGAAAAGACTGCGAACCTGAAGGTAACTGACGCAGCGACAGCGACAGCGGAAGATCACAAGTTGATGACTTCTCTGGATCATCGCTTTTGGATGCTATCAATTTACCACCCTGAGTTAACGGCTCAGTTATTATATCAATTTTACAGCACTTAAATAAAATTATAGGTAAAACAATCAATTTGGCCTTCTCTTCCATGGTACACTGTGGATGATTTCTTCTTACATGATGTCGCACTTTGCCTCCAACCGTTTCTTATCTTTTGAAACAAACTGAGCATTGTACTTCATTGCTACCGCATTTCGTAAAATGCTTCATAACTAGGGATAGTAGGTTTCTGTAGTACAACTGACATCCGAGGACGACAGCGAGAAACTATCCCACAGGCGAGGTGCGAGCACACTGTACGTACACGCCTACCGTCTGTAGGCCACGCCTCGCGCCAAAAAATACATTGTTATCTCTGCAATGCTGCAGCGATTCTTGTGTCATGCGTCTGTTATTAGTATCAAACTTTAGGCGTTGTTGTTAAAATACTGCTGATCGCTTTTAGCAATTTTCCTAATAATCCGATATTTCGAAGCATTTAAAATTTTACGAATAAACTTTACTAATTTTTAAAAAAAGTTTTATCTAAAGACTACAAATTTTAGCACTGCTGCTATGGTACACTAATAGGCCGATTTTTTACTCTGTTATTAGCAGAAAATGAAAGAAACCTGTCACAACGGAAAGCAAACAAATATCGAAAAATATCGCTATATACAGAACTAAAATGTCGGTTTCGGTTTTAACCGGTCGGTTTTCCCCATCCCTAATCCGATGGCGAGGATCTCAGAAATATTTTGAGTCTCTCGTCCCTATATGGCGCTATACTATAGCTAGTTTAGGTTACGGTAACAGAAGCACTTGCTTCTACAGTTCTCTTAAATCTAATATTAGTCTCTAATGACGATATTCCAGTGCCTGTGCTATTCTAAATTACGATGCAATGTTCCTTCGGATGTGCATGAATGTGTCCTCGGATGTACATGCACGTCCGAAGGAAGAGGCACTGCGGCGGCTACAGTCGTTATGGAATACATGAAAAAGCCGAGCAATATCGTGTGGTATCATTTTCATCCTCTGATTGGTTAACTTCAATGGTAATTACACGGAAGAGCCAAAGAAACTGGTACACCTGTCTAATGTCTGTAGGGCCCCCGCGAGCACGCAGAAGTGCCGCAACACGACATGGCATGGACTCGACTACTGTCGGAAGTAGTGCTAGAGCGTACTGACACTATGAATCCAGCAAGATTGCCCATAGATTCCAATCAGTACGAGTGGGTGGAGGTATCTTCTGAACAGCACGTTGCAAGGCATCCCAAATATAATCAACAATGTCTGGAGAGATTGCTGGCCAGCGGAAGCGCTTAAACTCGGAAGAGTGTTGCTGGAGCCACTCTGTAGCAATTCTGGATGTGTGGGGTGTCGCATTGTCCTGCTGGAACTGGCCACATCCGTCGGAATTCACAATGGACATAAATGGATGCAGGTAGTCAGACAGGATGCTTACGTACGTGTCACGCGTCAGAGTCGTATCTAGACGTATTAGGAATCCCATACAACTCTAACTGCGCCACACCATTACAGAGCCTCCACCAGCTTGAACAGTCCCCTGCTGAAATCCGAGTCCCATGGATTCATGAGGCTGTCTCCATACCCGTACAAGTCCATCCTCTCGATACAATTGGAAACGAGACTCGTACGATCAGGCAACATGTTTCCAACCATCAACAGTCCAATGTCGGTGTTTACCGGGACAGGCGAGGCGTAAAAAAATTGTTCAAATGGCTCTGAGCACTATGAGACTTAACTTCTGAGGTCATCAGACGCCAAGAAGTCAGAACTAATTAAACCTAACTAACCTAAGGACATCACACACATCCATGCCCGAGGCAGGATTCGAACCTGCGACCGTAGCGGTCGCTCGGCTCCAGACTACAGCGCCTAGAACCGCACGGCCACTCCGGCCGGCGCGAGGCGTAAAGCTTTGTGTTGTACGGTCATAAAGGGTACACGAGTGGGCCTTCGACTCCAAAAACCCATATCGAAGATGTTTCATTGAATGGTTCGCACGCAGACACTTGTTGATGGCCCAGCACTGAAATCTGCAGCCGTTTCCGGAAGGATTGCATTTCTGTCGCGTTGATCGATTCTCTTCAGTCGTCGTTGGTCCCCTTCTTGCAGGATCTTTTTCCGGCCGCAGCGATGCCAGAGATTTGATGTTTAACCGATTTCCTGATATTCAGAGTGCCCTCGCGAAATGGTCGTGTGGTAAGATCCCCGCTTCATCGCTACCTCGGAGATGGTGTGTCTCATCGTTCGTGCGCCGACTGTAACACCACGTTCTGACTCACTTAAATCTTGATAACCCGCCATTGTAATAGCAGTGACCCATCTAACAACTGCACCAGACACTTGTTGTGTTGCCGACCGCAGCGCCACGTTCTGCCTGTTTGCATATCTCTGTATTTGAACATACCTGGTGATCAAACAGTCAGTATAAATTTGAAAACGGAATAATGTAGATAGAGAGGTACAAATTGACACACATGCTTGGAATGACATGGGGTTTTATCAGAACCAAAAAAAAAAAAAAAACACAAAAGTTCAAAAAATGTCCGACAGGTAGCGCTTCATCTGATCAGAATAGCAATAATTAGCATAACAAAGTAAGAGAAAGCAAAGATGATGTTCTTTACAGGAAATGCTCAATATGTCCACCATCATTCCTCAACAACAGCTGTAGCCGAGGAATAATGTTGTGAACAGCACTGTAAAGCATGTCCGGAGTTATGATGAGGCATTGACGTCGGATGTTGTCTTTCAGCATCCCTAGAGATGTCGGTCGATCACGATACACTTGCGACCTCGGGTAACCCCAAAGCCAATAACCGCACGGACTGACGTCTGGGGACCTGGGAGGCCAAGCATGACGAAAGTGGCGGCTGAGGACACGTTCATCACCAACGACGGGCGCAAAAGATCTTTCACGCGTCTATCAGTATGGGGTGGAGCGCCATCCTGCTTAAACATCGTACGTTCCAGCAGGTGTTTATCAGCCAGGCTGGGGATGATGTGTTTCTGTAACATATCGGCGTACCTCTCACTCGTCACGGTAGCAGTTACAAAACCAGAATCATGCATTTCCTCGAAGAAAAAAGCCCCGATAACGGTAGATGTGGAAAATCTAACCTATACCGTGACTTTCTCGTCGTTTAATGGAGTTTCCACGACAGTTCTAGGATTTTCGGTAGCCCAAATTCTGCAGTTGTGGGCGTTGACAGACCCTCGGAGCGTGAAATGAGCTTTTGTCGGTCCACAACAAGTTACTCAACCAATCGTCATCTTCCGCCATCTTTTGAAACGCCCAATCCGCAAATGCCCTCCGCTTCACCAAATCGCCAGGTAACAGTTCATGATGCTGGTGGATTTTGTACGGATAGCATCGGACGGTACGCCTAAGTGCCAACCAAACAGTAGTGTATGGATTGCCGGCGCGACGTGCGACTGCACGAGCGCTGACTTATAGACGAACCCGCTACAGTTTCTATTTCTTCCTGAACTATCTCAGCAGCATTACGCCTTGTGCTCGGTCGGCCACTACGGGGTCTATCGTCTAAACAACCCTCTCGCCACAGCTGCATTTGTCAACGGACCTTTACCCGTTCGAATCCCCTTCCTATGGCGATAGGATCGTAACGCTGAACTAGCACATTCCCCATTCTGATAATACAGCTCCACTAGAAGCTCATTTTCAGGTAACGTCAACATGCTGCGACTGCTGGCGCATCTGATTCTCTCTCTCATTACAGCTCCTTTTATACTCGATTGTCATGCGCAGTCACTGACGTATTGCTGTCCGGCGCCATCTGTCGGACATTTTGAGAACTTTGTTTTTTTTTTTCTAATAAAACCCTATGTCATTGCAAGCATGTGTGTCAATTACACCTCTCTATCTACATTATTCCGTGGTTTATTAAGTTTTCAAATTTATACTGACTTTTTGATCACCCGGTACATGCCTATGCCTTTCTTTAGCGCGTCTATGTAACTCGGAAACGGAGCAACGTCCAGAATTTTGTCTCAACAATATTATTTCTCATCGCAGCCTACCCTGCAACACCCTGACTGTTTTTGACCATGGTGCAGGACCTGGGCAGGGGAGAGGGGGGGGAGGGGGGGGGGAGTTAGCACTGTCTGACAGAGCATGCAGGGAGTAAATAGTAGCCAGACAAGGCTGCCAGATTCACTATCAGGAGGCTATGGGAGAGGGATGGGGGAGGGGAAGAGGAATGGCGAGTGAAAAAGAGAGGAGCAGAGAAGGGGAAAAAGAGCAGTGGATGTATTGGCAGACACCAGCGCACGAGGATGAGGGGACGTGAATTGGGAGGAGGTCTAGGACAGAGGGGGCAGAAACTGTTGGTTCGAGAGTGTGAGGACAGTAGTTTACCACAGGTTGAAGCCAGTGCAATTTCAGCAGTGGAGAATGTGTTTCAATGATAACACCCAGTTCAGAAAATTGGGTGATGGAGTGGAGGTTCTAGACGGCCTGGGTTGTGAAACAGCCACTGAAATCAAGCATGTGGTTCAGTTGCATGTGGTGCCACAGTGTGGTCCCACTTTACCCTTGGTCGCAGTTTTGCAGTGGCCATTTATCTTGGTGGACATCTGTTTGGTAGTCATACCAATATAAAAATCTGTGCAGTGACACCAGCAGAGCTGGTAGATGTCATGGCTGCTTCACATGTCACCCAGCCTCTGATGGGGTGGGATAAACCTGTGACAGGACTGGAATAGGAGGTGCTGGGAGGTTGAACTGGGCAGGTCTTGTATAAGGGTCCGCAGGCATATGATCCTTGTGGCAAGAAGTTGAGATTGGTGGTGCCGTAGGATGGACTAGAATGTTGTGGAGGTTGGATGGGCAATGGAACACCACTTTAGGAGGACCTTGGGTAGGATGCCCCACATTTCAGAGCATGATGATGGATAATCAAAGCTCTGGTAAAGGATGTCATTCAGTTGCCAAGATGACTTTAGAGAATCAACTGAGTACCACCTGTATTTATGCTGCAGTTACGTTTGTTCCCGACCCCAGAAGCGCCCACGCCGCCCCCTCCCGGGTAGGAGCCTCCCCCGCGTGCGGGCGCCGCTGCGCGCCGGCGGCTGGCTCGGGGCGATGACCAGGTGACGTCAGCGCGGGCGGAGCAGCTGCGCTGGCGCGCGCCGCGGCCGCGGCCGTGTCTGTGTCTGTGGGTGCGCGCGGCGCGGCGCGGCGCGCCCACCGCATTGCCGCCAATCGATGCGCCCCGCGCCCCCTGCTGCTGTGCGCCGCTCTGCGGACAGCCCGCTACTGGGCCGGCGCGCCCATCTGTGTCAAGGACGCCGTCTGACGCCCTTCCGCGCCGCGCCGCGCATAGGTCACCGGGATGGCCCTCTTTTCTTCTGTCTCTGCCATTCCTCTTAGGTCATCCCTCTCTAATGGATCTTTTTTTGTCGCTTGTTCTGAACTTGGCTCAGTAACGAAGGCGCCGCATGTCTGAACACTCGACGGTCATCAGCGGAACGCGGTGGTACAGCAGTTAAAGGCGAGATTAAGTCGGACAGTTCTGGTAAGGATTCCTGTTCTTCCAGTTAAGCACATCTACGAGAGGTAATCGTAAAATTCTAATTATCACCCGTAAATTAGTGTCCTATATTGATTAAATTTTGTTTATGTTACTGTGGTGTCACCACCAGACACCACACTTGCTAGGTGGTAGCCTTTAAATCGGCCGCGGCCCGTTAGTATACGTCGGACCCACGTGTCACCACCGTCAGTGATTGCAGACCGAGCGCCGCCACACGGCAGATCTAGTCTAGAGAGACTCCCTAGCACTCGTCCCAGTTGTACAGCAGACTTTGCGAGCGATGGTTCACTGTCTACATACGTTCTCATTTGCAGAGACGACAGTTTAGCATAGCCTACAGCTACGTCATTTGCTACAACCTATCAAGGCACCATATTCATCTTCAAGAATTTATTCTGAACAGATAATATTGTAAATCATGTACCGTCAAGAGCGACGTTCATCATTAATGGATTAAAGTTAAGTATCAAACTAATTACGTCCGCTTTCTGAATTCTCATTCCTTGTCATGTTCCAGACCTCACATCAGTACAGTTCTTCCCTCCTCACGCCAGCCTGCGTGAGCTAAAACGCGTGCATTTCGGCCTCCACTCGTAACACGGTGTTGGCTCTTCTGCTAACACAAAAGTTACCATCGGTCCCTCAGCGCGCCGATGTGAAAATTTCCGTTATTTTTACCAGTAATTTTTTTTTTCAGGAAACGCTATAAGTGAGTGAGGAATAAGATGGAGAAAATTGAGGCTCGTTGTATGATAAAGTACTCGCAATTGATGGGTAACAGTGAGTGGGAAAACCATGACGATATGTCGGCCTCTTATGGAAACGATAGCCCAACTTATGCCACTAATGGAGTTGGAAAAGAAACTGGTCACATGTCTCTGACACACGAGGCGTCTACAAAGGTAAAAAAAATGGTTCAAATGGCTCTGAGCACAATGGCACTTAACATCTGAGGTCATCAGTCCCCTAGAACTTAGAACTACTTAAACTTAACTAAGGACAGCACACACATCCATGCCCGAGGCAGGATTCTAACCTGAGACCGGAGCAGTCACGCGGTTCCAGACTGAAGCGCCTAGAACCGCTCGGCCACACCAGCCGGCTACAAAGGTCAGCTGGGTAGGTAACGCTTTCAGTTTTTTTGGGCATACAATGAAGGCTTTCACGACCGGATGGTACTGTTGTTGATAATTCTTCCGGGTTATATGGCCGTGGTCTATGGAATTCTTCTATTCCTAACGTTTCGTCCAATACTACGTTGGACATCCTCAGAGGTATGGCTGGTCCTGCTTAGGTCCTGCTGAGGTCAGTCGGCAGGACTCAGCAGGACCAGCCATACCTCTGAGGATGTCCAACGTAGTATTGGACGAAACATTAGGAATAGAAGAATTCCATGGACCACGGCCATATAACCCGGAAGAATTATCAACAACAGTTTTTTGGGACTGTCGTGGAGTCATCTCACATATTCCCTTGCCAGTGGTTACACTATCGCTTGCAGATACTACAGCCAACTTCTGGGCAAGTTACGGGAAACTCTGATTAAGAAACGCCACGATATGTATTCCAGTGGCGTTCTTCTTCTGTCTGATACTCCAACGGTTCATTCACCTCAAGCTGCAGTTGACAAAACAAGGACATGTGGCTATGAGGCCGTGCAACACCTTCCTTATTCTGTTTATATCGCAACAAAGACTTATTGTTGTCAGAAATGAAGAATCCGCTGCGTGGTTACCTATCTGATAACAAAAATGGCGTTATTAAGTGGAATAGTGGTTTAAGACAAAATCTACAATTTCTACAATCAAGGCATTCGGAAAGTAAATAAATTCAGGGGAAAATGTATAAATCTGGACTGATACTACGTAGAGAAGAATTAATAACAAGAAATCAACACAAATTCTCGTCACGCTTTTTTAATGGTCATAATTAGTACATTACGATACCCCCTCGTATATTCATATTGCTCAAGCCATCCAATGTGTGCGGCGAGAATGATAGTACACCCATTCTCACCTTTTACTGTTTCAGTTGCTAATTTTGTGCTGGAAGAATGGCCGCTCATAAGAAAACTATGTGCGAGTTCCCAACCTCTCTAGTTTTATCTTCTTGGCCTTTTTGCGAGGTATACATAAGAGGAAGCATGCTACAAGATGTTCGCTGTCGGAGGAGTGAAGGGTGGGTAAGACGGATGCGGCCTCTGTGCACGCGCAGCATGAGTAGCGAAGTCCTAGCGGAAAACATTGGCCGCCTCCTAGATAGTGTGATAAGTGGTCAGTTTTGGTACTTCAGCTTATAGCTTTGGCACCAGCTCACATGCCTCCAAGCTACTACGAATCTCCCGGTAATCCATCAAGGAAAGTGGGACAGCAGCCGAACACGAAGTACTTGAATAATGAGAACAAAACAAACAGCTGTATTGGAATCCAACGTCGTTTATTCTTTTTTAATATATGCTACCAGTTTCGACACCAAATGGTGCCATCCTCAGGCACCAAGCGAAACCTGATGGGTTTGTTACTGCTACGAAGGTGCCGAATCCATGTAATTCTGGCCCCGCTGCATATGACTCTGTTCTTTGCACATGCTGGCGTACATGCTTGATAACTGTTCCCATTTGAAGACTTCGTTAGTCTTTGCCGTTGCTGTTGTGGATGGCAGGATACGCTTGGAGCCTGAGGATGATACCATTTGGTGTCGAAACTGGTAGCATGTACTAAAAAGAATAAACGACGTTGGATTCCAATACTGCTGTCTGTTTTAATATCATTATTCAAGCTATTACGAGTTCTCGAGGTCCGCTTATAGCATTCATTGACTCTTTTAGGAATGTACGCTCCCGGAATTTTAACAGTAATTCATTTCGTGAGAACAACGACTCTGTTTGAGAGTCAGCCGCTGAGATTCATCTCCTTGACGTTTTAGTTTTTGTCGAATGAAACTGTGACGAAACGCACTGCTCTTCTTTGGATCATCACTATTTGTCGTTTGAGTCGTATCTGGTGACGGGTCCAGACCGACAAGGAATAAGTATCGATTGAACGAGGGTGGACTACACTTCCTGACGATTCTTCCACTGAATCGCAGTTTGGCATCTGCCTTTCCTGCTATAACTTTTATATAGTCGTTCCATATTAAACCGCTCTGTACACATACTCTGAATTACGAGGGGACACTAAGAAGTGTTGGCTCCGAATTTTTAAGTCTGTTGTCATTATCGGTTGACTTTCCCATTTCGCTGACGCAAGTGAAACCATGTACCGTTAGAGGGCTCCGAACTGTAGAGTTTAACACGGCGCTTTGTAACGTAACTGTGTCGCTGAGTTAGAAACAGCTTGCTGTAATCGTGTTTCGAATTCGAAGAGATTGTCCACACACACATAGAGCACCCTCTGCTTCAGCATGACAATGCCGGCCCTCACACAAGCGCTTCGACATGTGCAACAATCCGACGCGTTGGGTTTACTATCATCGATCTTACAGTCCCGACTTGACCCCATCTGATTTTCATCTGTTTCCAAAACTTAAACATCTTCTAGGACTTTACTTTGATAGTCATGAAACGGTGGAATCAGAGGTGAAGTTGTGGATCCTTCAACAAAGTCAAATATTCGACAGTGGTAGTATCAACTAACTGGTCTGTCGATGGCAGAAATGTGTTCTTCATGTAGACATAAGGAATAAAGATGTAGAATGTTAACAAGGTTTTTTATTTATAAAGCCTTAACAGCTTTTACATAAAAATTTCGGAGGCATTACTCTTCGGCACGCTCATGTTTTTAATACATGGTACTCTGTTCCAGTGGTTGTTCTGCAATCATGTATTCGTTCAATAATGATGCACAATACATTATTCTCGTTGATGTCGAGTGCAAATGGTAACCTCCCCCTTCCTAATCGAGCTACAGCAGTGCGATATAAATGACGGTGATCGCGTATGCCTAATGAACTTTTACGATGAGGAATGCTATCTTAACCCAGAAAAATAATACCGGTTAGTAGTAGGAAAGTGCACAATACATCGTTCTGAAGGAAGAATCCATTCTAAACCTAATCTAAATACTGATAATAATTTTAAAATGCGTGGAATTTAGTGCCATCGCTCACAAAACACACTGGTGGAATACGGCACCACGTAATATTCTTAACACAAAAAATACTGATTAGTGGAAAGAAAGGTACAATTAAACGGTCGCCAGCCCACTAGGGCTGTGAAAATCCAAAATTTTAAGAAAGGTAATGGCAAAGAAAATCAAGCAAGTAATCAATGGCGTGGCAGCAGAAGGTTGTCACGCTTTTCCACAACACAACAGTTCACGATAAAATAAATGGTTCAGAAAGCACTGAGATTGCAGTTACTTATTCTGACATAGTAAATTTTGAAAGAAAATTGAAATGAAGTTGCTGGTTAAATAAATGACTGACTTTAACTGAAACTTTGTTACATAAAAAATGACTTTCAGTAACCTTATCGTAACGTAATGCAAAGTCTGGAAAAAGGGAAGCAATTTGTTTTTAATTATTTTAAGACTGAATTAAATTTACTTTAAGAAAAAGAGCAACTGATTTACTTTCTACCAAACCAGTAGAAGTGACTTGCTAAGCTAAATGAACCCTAAATAAAAATGCGTACTCTTAATTTGTGCTGTATGTTGAGTTATTAGTTTTGCCAGTGAAATTTTACATTACTTTAAGTGAGTGAAGTTAAGACCTAAAATTGGAAATTGGAAATTGGTTAAGAGTCTGTTATGCAATACGAGAATGAATAGATACTGAGGCAGCAAAATTTAGACTAAACTGGTCGTTAGCAAAAAATAAAAGCGGCAGTAAATAGTTAATTAATTTTCATTTTTTTACTACACTCAGTGATTTCGTCGAACGGAAACAGATCCTGCTTGGTAATAATGTCTGAGGACAATAACAACAGAGGTGCCCTACAAGTATCAACTATCACAGCTTATTATTTAAAAAAGTTAGTCATTAAAGTTTGTTAAAGACGTGCCACTGGGTAATGGCTGTACAATATTAGTTATTCTCTATCAGTTGACAGCTTACGATGTTGTAGCAGTTCGGTCGACTAAGAATGTAGCCGAAGACAATGCTGAGGTGGTGCTGCAGCCGTTGCTGGTGCTGCTGGTTGAGAGTCACAGATAATTACGGGAGAGACAACAGAATGGCAGGTTCCTCCGCCTCTCCACACCGAGCTTGCTCCCAGTACTCGCTGGTTAATAAAGTAGATACGCCTACACTGGCATCTGCGGAAGCGCCCAACCAACATTCCTCAAGGTTCGATCGGCTGTGTCGTCTCTCTACTCAAAGCGAGGCAGCGACTCTCCGAACGCAAAGATTAACAATGGCACAGCTACTACCATCTAGTCGTTGCTGTCGATACATTCAAACAAAGTTCCCTTGGCGGCTACCCAGAATAGTATTTACTTTAAAATTAAAATCTGTTGTATACGTTCACAAATAAATACACTATTACATCGATTAAGTATTAAATATAGTCTCTGTAATAAAACTTACAGATTCAGAGATAGCTCTATATTAAAAGTTATGAAGGGATATCAAACGGCGAAAACTTTCGCCGCTGCAGAAGGTATTTTATCTGCATTTTCTATTATACAAACTGTCAATCCCTTGGCGAAGTGTCAATCCTCCGCATTTCGCTACAAATTTCTGAAGTTGCGACTTTCTTACATACAGGACAAGCGACCCGCCGCATATTCTCGCGGGTTGCACTGTCTGTCTACCGCCGTATCACTTGTCTGCCGTATCGGTAATGAACTGTATATCCATCAGTCTAGCTGTTAGTGAAAACAGCATTAAAATCGCTGCAGTAGTTCCCGAGATTAGCTTTCATATAAAGTCAGCAATTGTCAGCGCACAGCCTCGTGGAGTTCACGACGTTAGTTAGTAGCTCAATTATGCAAAGTTAACGCAGTAATGGTTATACACTGGAGATCCAAAGAAACTGGAACACCTACCTAATGTCGTGTAGAGTCCCGGCGGGCACGCAGAAGTGCCACAACACGACGTGGCACGGACTAGAGTAATGTCTGAAGTAGTACTGGAGGGAACTGACATCCTGCTGGGCTATCCATAAATCCGTAAGAGTGTGAGTGGATGGAGATCTCCTCTGAACAGCACGCTGCAAGACATCCAGATATGCTCAATAACGTTCATGTCTGGGGAGTTTGGTGACCATCGGAAGTGTTTAAACTCAGAAGATATAAGAATTTTTAACACTGTGCAGCCCCGTCAGCAACTGTGATAATTGAACATGTAACACGTCAGCCTCAGTTGCAAATAGAAACCAATCTTTGCCCAGGTTTCAGCCAAAATAATATGGCCTTCTTCAGAAGCCAGTGACACTAAACTATTGCATGCCAAAGTTTGGCCATGTCAAGTATAAAACAGTAGCACCGTAGTAACCAGTGTCACTGGCTTCTGAAGAAGACCAAATTATTTTGGCTGAAACCTGGGTAAAGATTGGTTTCTATTTGCAGCTGAGCCTGACTTGTTACATCTTAGAACATGTTATAACACAGAAGAGTGTTCCGGGAGCCATTCTGTAGCAATTCTGGACGCGTGGGGTGTCGCATTGCCCTGCTGAAATTTCCCAAGTCCATCAGAATGCACGATGGATATGAATGAATGCAGGTGATGAGACAGGACGCTTATGTACGTGTCACCTTCAAATTCGTATATAGAAGTTTCAGGGGTCCCATATTACTCTAACTGCACACGCCCCACACCATTGGAGAGCATCCACCAGCTTGAACAGTCCCCTGCTGACATGCCTGGTCCATGAATTCATGAGGTTGTCTCCACACCCATACACGTCCACCCATCGATACAATCTGAAACGAGACTGGTCCGAACAGGCAATATCTTTCCAGTCATCAACAGTGCAGTGTCGGTACTGACAGTCCCATGCGAGGCGTAAAGCTTTGTGTCGTGTAGTCATCAAGGGCAGACGAGTGGGCCTTCGGTTCCGAAAGCCTATGTCGACGATGGTTTCGTTGAGATGTTCGCACACCGACACTTGCTGATGGCTCACCCCTGAAATCTGCAGCAATTTGCTGAATTGTTGCACTTCTGTCGCGTTGAACGCTTCTCTTCAGTTGTCGTTGGTCCCGTTCTTGCAGGATCCTTTTCTGACCGCAGTGATGTTGCGCACTTGTGTTACCGGACTCCTGATATTCACGGTACAGTCGTGAAATGATCGTGCAGATAAATCCCCACTTCATCGCTACCTCGGAGATGCTCTGTCCCATCGCTAGTGCGCCGACTATAAAACCACGATCAAACTCACTTCAATCTTGATAACCTGCCTTGTAGCAGCAGCAACCGATCTAACAACTGTGCCAGACACTTATTTCCTTATATAGGTGTTGCCGATAGACGGCAGCGTCGTATTCTGCCTGTTTACAAATCTTTGTATTTGAACACGCATGCCTATACTAGTTGCTTTGGCGCTTCAGTGTATAACGCTCCCATAGGCCACTTCCAAAGATAGGTCAGAGTAGTACTCGTTAAGAATGCCACTTGGTAGGAACGCGTCAACACACCCATAAGGGCTGTGTGACATTCATTGCTCTCGTAATTCGTACAATAGTAACCAGTGCAGGGATGTATCGAAAGCGAACGTCTTCCGGAAGTCAGGGACCACGGTATCATTCTAGGCGCCTGTATCTATTCCCTTGTAGGTCCCATGGGCGAACCGAGCATGTTGTGTTTCACATCGTTGCTTGCGGAATGCATGTCGGTACCTATAGAAGAGGTATTCGGTCTATAGAGAGATCATATACGCGAATACAAAACGTGTTCCAAAATTTTACGGCAGACCAAGGTCAGCGCTGCGGCGTTGTAGCTGTGTGTTCCTACACTACAAGTCTTCCTGGAAACGGGAATCACCTGCTGATTCTCCCGTCCAAGTGGAAAGTTTCGCTTCCCTACCGGTCTATGTTAGAGTACTGCTTGAATAGGAGGAGGAAGTTCTTCCTCCTAGTGTAGGTACTATATTAGGTCCTGTAGTCTTCCATATTTCAACCATTTTAGAAAGCTTTCCAGCATGCTGTCGCATGATAGAATGATCGTCACTCAAATTTTTAAAAATATGTCTGTACCACTAAATATAGACAAGAGGTCGATTTAATTCTATTTTTTACATGATACTCTAACAAACATTTGGACGGATATAGGTTACAAATTTTATATATACACTCCTGGAAATTGAAATAAGAACACCGTGAATTCATTGTCCCAGGAAGGGGAAACTTTATTGACACATTCCTGGGGTCAGATACATCACATGATCACACTGACAGAACCACAGGCACATAGACACAGGCAACAGTGCATGCACAATGTCGGCACTAGTACAGTGTATATCCACCTTTCGCAGCAATGCAGGCTGCTATTCTCCCATGAAGACGATCGTAGAGATGCTGGATGTAGTCCTGTGGAACGGCTTGCCATGCCATTTCCACCTGGCGCCTCAGTTGGACCAGCGTTCGTGCTGGACGTGCAGACCGCGTGAGACGACGCTTCATCCAGTCCCAAACATGCTCAATGGGGGACAGATCCGGAGATCTTGCTGGCCAGGGTAGTTGACTTACACCTTCTAGAGCACGTTGGGTGGCACGGGATACATGCGGACGTGCATTGTCCTGTTGGAACAGCAAGTTCCCTTGCCGGTCTAGGAATGGTAGAACGATGGTTTCGATGACGGTTTGGATGTACCGTGCACTATTCAGTGTCCCCTCGACGATCACCAGTGGTGTACGGCCAGTGTAGGAGATCGCTCCCCACACCATGATGCCGGGTGTTGGCCCTGTGTGCCTCGGTCGTATGCAGTCCTGATTGTGGCGCTCACCTGCACGGCGCCAAACACGCATACAACCATCATTGGCACCAAGGCAGAAGCGACTCTCATCGCTGAAGACGACACGTCTCCATTCGTCCCTCCATTCACGCCTGTCGCGACACCACTGGAGGCGGGCTGCACGATTTTGGGGCGTGAGCGGAAGACGGCCTAACGGTGTGCGGGACCGTAGCCCAGCTTCATGGAGACGGTTGCGAATGGTCCTCGCCGATACCCCAGGAGCAACAGTGTCCCTAATTTGCTGGGAAGTGGCGATGCGGTCCCCTACGGCACTGCGTAGGATCCTACGGTCTTGGCGTGCATCCGTGCGTCGCTGCAGTCCGGTCCCAGGTCGACGGGCACGTGCACCTTCCGCCGACCACTGGCGACAACATCGATGTACTGTGGAGACCTCACGCCCCACGTGTTGAGCAATTCGGCGGTACGTCCACCCGGCCTCCCGCATGCCCACTATACGCCCTCGCTCAAAGTCCGTCAACTGCACATACGGTTCACGTCCACGCTGTCGCGGCATGCTACCAGTGTTAAAGACTGCGATGGAGCTCCGTATGCCACGGCAAACTGGCTGACACTGACGGCGGCGGTGCACAAATGCTGCGCAGCTAGCGCCATTCGACGGCCAACACCGCGGTTCCTGGTGTGTCCGCTGTGCCGTGCGTGTGATCATTGCTTGTACAGCCCTCTCGCAGTGTCCGGAGCAAGTATGGTGGGTCTGACACACCGGTGTCAATGTGTTCTTTTTTCCATTTCCAGGAGTGTATATAATAAATGAAGGGGAAGACTTTTTAGAAGAAGATCTTGAAAAGTTATTGACCAATTTACTTCAAATTTTGACACTATACTCTTATAAAGTATTAGTATATGTGGTATATTGGTATATACATACATAATAAAGACGAAAAGTTGTTAGCAAAAATTTCGAAAATGTTCATCGATTTACTTCAAGTTTTCCACAGCGACGACTACAGCCGTTACTAAATACACAAAATTTATTCGCAACGCCATCAGATGTACAAGGGAACGACGGCATAAAAATCGGTGCCAGCCGGGGACTCGAACTCGGATTTCCTACTTTACGCGAGCGGTCGCCTGAACCGATTTTCCTATCCGCGTGCCACCGACAGCCAGCCCCAGACTTCCATATGTCGTCGCCTCTCAGTCACAACCGAAGGAAAGCTGCTTCGTTCTCCTTAACAACAGCGGTAGTGTAATATCGTATTTATCCGCTGGTATCAAGCAGTGACTTTCAATTAAAATGTCCTCCCCGATGTGGGAATTAGTTGTGTGTACGAGGACAGGTTGTGATGTAGGAAATACGACATATGGAAGTTTGGATTTAGTCGTCGGTCGTGCACGGATAGGCGGGACATCCGATTTCGAGTCCCGATCCAGAACGGATTTTAACTATCGTCATTCTCTTATACTCTGATGATTGTTTGTATTCATGTTGTTTCCAAAAATCTCGGAAAGCTCTTGAACGACTTACTTCACATTTTCATTCGATCCTCTAATGAACAGGAACGTAGCTAGCTAAAACTTAAACGTTCGGATGGACATAGGCCACATATTTTCGCTTAAATGTATGACATATAAATATATAGTGATACATGTAGGGGAAATGTTATTAGCAAAAATCTGGAAGTTCTTCATCGATTTATTTCAAATTTTTATCCGATACTCTAATAAAGATTTGGATGGAAACGTTCACTACTTGACCCAGGGTAGACAGAAAATTATTTACCATATGGATACCCAACTTCATAGAAATGATGTACTGACTGTGCGCTGAAGGATTTGCGTTATTAGTAGTGTCAGTGTCATGACTTACCATTAGGCTCTAGTATTGGTATGGTGACGTAGGGTTGAAACACAAGCATCAGTGTGCGCTGCAGTTGCAGACAGTCAACATGGGTCAGAACTAGGGGAGCAGGATGGTAGTCAAAATGGATCAAATGGCTCTGAGCACTATGGGACTTAACAGCTGTGGTCATCAGTCTCCTAGAACTTAGAACTAATTAAACCTAACTAACCTAAGGACATCACACACATCCATGCCCGAGGCAGGATTCGAACCTGCGACCGTAGCAGTCGCGCGGTTCCGGACTGCGCGCCTAGAACCGCGAGACCACCGCGGCCGGCAGGATGGTAGTCGTAAAACAGTTTTTGAACGGGATACCATGCAGTACTCAGGTACCATGACACAGCTTTTGCACTGTCTGAAGATCGCGCATTTCTGCCAACATTCTCAACCACGACAAAAGTAACTTCTCCTACAGTTTCTGGCCCAATTGACCGTCAGCCTCTCTCAAGAACAATTCCCAAACCGCCAGTTAATTCGGACATCCGGATTATGTACTTCAGCCCTGGTGCGGAAAGACTATTACCTTAACGCGTCGTTCTGGGCGCTACAGTCTGGAACCGAGCGACCGCTACGGTCGCAGGTTCGAATCCTGCCTCGGGCTTGGATGTGTGTGATGTTCTTAGGTTAGTTAGGTTTAATTCGTTCTAAGTTCTAGGCGACTAATGACCTTAGAAGTTAAGTCGCATAGTGCTCAGAGCCTTAACGCGACGGTACTCGTAATGACCAGCAGTACTAATGTTGTTCGGATAATACGGCTTTACAAGTAAAACCTTGCTCACCTTTTTCAGACCCGTGTTGACTGTCTGTAACTATAAAGCGCACTGATGCTTTTGCTTCTACCCTATATCGGCGTGTCAGAACCGGCGCTAAACACCAAGTTTATATAGTACGTATATAACACGCTCTAAGACAAAAAAAGGAAAGAAAACACGGCGCACCACGAAGGAATTATCAGAATGGGACGGAAATCGATAGCTGTACAGTTACGGACAAACAAATGATTACAGTTTAAGAAAAATTCGATGATTTTTTTCAAGAAATTGCGTCAAAAATTGACCAAACTTCTGGCCCTTATGCGAGCAGATATTAGACTTAGCACTGACTGTCACAGTTGTTAGATATCATTCTGAAGGGTGTAGTGCCAAATTCTGTCCAATTAGTGCGTTAGATCGTCAAAAGTCCGGAATTGGTTGGAGGGGCGTGCCACTGTTGCTCCAAACGTTCTCAGTCTGGAAGAGATCCTGCGACCTCTCTGGTCATGACAGAGTTTGCCAAGCGCGCAAGACATGCAGTAGGCACCCTCACCGTGCGTGGGCGGGCATTACATTGCTGAAATTTAAGTCCAGGATTGCTTGCCATAAAGGGCAACGAAACGGGTCATAGAATATCATCGACGTAGCGCTGCTGTTCGGATGCCGCAGATGGCAACCAAAGAGGCCCTACTGTGGAAAAAATGGCTTACCAGACTATCACTCCTTGTTTTTGGGCCGCATGGCTGTTTCCTGTCTCTAATGACCACAATGTTGACAGGACGCAGCTGCTAATCAAATGGCTCTGAGCACTATGCGACTTAACTTCTGAGGTCATCAGTCGCCTAGAACTTAGAACTAATTAAACCGAACTAACCTAAGGATATCACACACATCCATGCCCGAGGCAGGATTCGAACCTGCGACCGTAGCGGTAGCTCGGTTCCAGACTGTAGCGCCTAGAACCGCACGGCCACTCAGGCCGGCAGCTGCTAATCTTCCTCCCTTCATATTTCCTCCGTACTTCACCTGTCATGTGTTGACTTGCTTCAAAGGCAGCAGAGTTCCTTCACTTAATCTATTTCGTGGTCCGCAGTTCTGATCAATCTATCGCTAATCTCATTTCTGCTAGTTCTCCTTACTTTTTTTCTTTTTTAGGTTCACTCTCAACCCATAGAGTGAGCTAATTAAACTCTTCATTCCACTCAACAGATTATCATCACAGCCCTTGAGTATCGTCAGACTGTCCTAGGCGTGGTAAATGTTTGTTAACAAAATAGCGGTGTATCCTAGTGCGTCCAACCGCATTAAAGCGAGACATAAGTGAGAAGATTACTGTGCGGAAGACTGCCTACAGGAAGCAAGACTTTGCTCTAACGAGTCGTAAACGACGAGGTCATTAGAAGAGTTAGTATAGCGGGACGATACGGAACGAAATCGACCGTGTCCTTTACAGTAGAACGTACCCGGAATCTGAATGAACAGATATCGGGAAATCACGGAAAACCTTAATCAAGATTGCCTTAATCATGATGGCGAATGCGAGAACTTGTCTTAACTGCTTCATTTGATGCTGGCTTTTTATACTAATTCTCTTAAATAAAACATAAGCTCCCACATTTTGGAATAATGCCATGTTATGAACTGGTGGACATATGCTGAGTTTTCTGTGTACTGGTCTATGAATTCACGTGTGCGAATTAATGTGTGTGGCCGGCCGCGGTGGCCGAGCAGTTCTAGGCGCTCAGTCTGGAACCGCGCGACTGTTACGGTCGCAGGTTCGAATCCTGGCTCGGGCATGGGTGTGGGTGACTGCTCAATGAATTCACGTGTGCGAATTAATGTGTGTGGCCAGCCGTGGTGGCCGAGCAGTTCTAGGTGATCAGTCTGGAACCGCGCGACTGTTACGGTCGCAGGTTCGAATCCTGCCTCGGTAATGGGTGTGTGTGATGTCCTTAGGTTAGTTAGGTTTAAGTAGTTCTAAGTTCTCGGGGACTGATGACTACAGATATTAAGTCCCATAGTGCTCAGTGTGCGTGTGCGTGTGTGTGTGTGTGTGTGTGTGTGTGTGTGTGTGTGTATGTGTGTGTGTGTGTGTGTGTGGTGGGAGGGGGGGGGGACAGGGGTGTACTGTGCACAATACGAAGCGACTCCGTTTACTGTCAGATGCTTCTGTTCTCAGCTGCTATAAATTGGAAATTAACTTACGTTTTCACTTGAGGAACCTTGTTTTGTCATTCAAAAATGGTTCAAATGCCTCTGAGCACTATGGGACTCAACATCTTAGGTCATAAGTCCCCTAGAACTTAGAACTACTTAAACCTAACTAACCTAAGGACATCACACACACCCATGCCCGAGGCAGGATTCGAACCTGCGACCGTAGCAGTCCCGCGGTTTCGGACTGCAGCGCCAGAACCGCTAGACGACCGCGGCCGGCTTTTGTCATTCAATTTCAGTAAATTTTAATGTAACTTTTTGGCGTCATATTCTAAAGGAATCTTCCAGTGAGGCAGATGAACTACCATCTACTTACTCCATCTTAAGATATGAAGCAACAAATAATGTATCCCCTAAAGAGTATGTATGGGATGAATTTAGACACGTGGTGCATGATTACGTTCCGTAATACAGCAGTAGATACACGAATGTATGCTCACTGTTACTGTGAATTATTTAATAGGGTCACGATACAGATCAGTCATAAATACGAGGTTTGGACCTTAAATAGTGGCAACAATTTATTCACAACCGATACAAAAGGGTTAGCCGGCCGCCGTGGCCGAGCGGTTCTAGGCGCTTCAGTCTGGAACCGCGCTTCCGCTACGGTCGCAGGTTCGAATCCTGCCTCGGGCATAGATGTATGTGCTGTCCTTAGGTTAGTTAAGTAGTTCTAAGTTCTAGGGGACTGATGACCTCAGATGTTAAGTTCCATAGTGCTCAGAGCCATTTGAACCATTTTTTTGAACAAAAGAGTTACACGTTTGCACCTGTTACTTTCCTTGAAAGTAGTCACCACCGTTGTGTAGAACCCCTTGCCAACGATGTGGAAGACGTAGTATACCGTTATCAGAGCCTGTACTGTTGATGGTGTGAATGGAGCGGTCTGCTGCCTGTCGAATCACTGGAACAGTTCTGAGGCGAATGTCACGAAGTGGTTCCTTTATCTTCGGAATCAAATCAAAGTCACAAGCACTTAAGTCCAGGGAGTGTGGTGGATGGTACAGCACTTCCCAGTCCCATCGACCTACAGAGCTGCCACAGCTTGCACTGTATGCACCCGCGCATTGTCGTGAAAAATGATGGGTGGGTTGCCCAGAAAGTATCGCCGCTTCTTTCGCAAAGCTGCTCGCAGGTGATGCTCCAAAAACGAACAGTAATACTGTGCATTGACGGTCTGCCGTGGAGGAACGTAGTGCGTTAGGATACAAACATCTCAGTCGTACACGAGAATCACCATAACTTTCACCGTACTGAGGCTCTGACGCACTTTCGACTTTCGCAGCGACCTATAATGACGCCATTCGTTGAATTGGCTTTTCAGTTTTGGCTCGTACGATGTGGCTCGTGTCTCATCCAGTGTTACGATGTACGAAAGCCCCTCCTTCGCGCTCATAGCGCTCAAAGTGCGTCTGAGCAGCGTCGTAACGCATCCATTTCTGCATTTCCGTCAAGTCATGAGGAACCCATCGTGAAGTAATTTTTCACGTGCCCAGGCGTTCCTTCAGGATGCGAAGCACAGTCGTATGCGCTAATCCGATTTCGTGGGCGAGCTCACGAATCGTATGGCGTGGATCACTGTCCACTAATGCATGCACGTCTTCTTCAGAGACGCTAGGATGACCTGCCCGATGCATGTCTGCCACGGTTTGCCGACCTTGGTTAAAAGCTTTTACCCAACGTGGCACTGTTCTGTACGACAATGCCGATTCCCCGCACGTATCTTGAAGACATTGATGACACTGTCGTGCTGTATAACCTCTGGCACATTCAATCTTGATCCAACTCCATTGTTTCTGTTTCGAAAACATAGTGACACCGTTACGTTAGACAGCTCGCCCACAAGTGACTGTGTTTTCCTCGATTTGTGCGCATGCCGGTGACGTGAGAAGGGCGAGTCCATTTGCTCGGAGGTAAGGTAGGTATGCGAACAACGTGAGCTATCAGCAATAATAGTAGCTTCCATTGCATAGTGTCTCCACAGCAGTGTTGCTCTATTTAAGTTCCAACCTACGTAGAAACTGCTAGATTTCGCTACACCGGAGACAGTGATGTTCTGGTACTAAACACACTACTTCCAAACTCATAAGCCGGCCGCGGTGGTCTCGCGGTTCTAGGCGCGCAGTCCGGAACCGCGCGACTGCTTCGGTCGCAAGTTCGAATCCTGCCTCGGGCATGGATGTGTGTGATGTCCTTAGGTTAGTTAGGTTTAAGTAGTTCTATGTTCTAGGGGACTGATGACCTCAGACGTTAAGTCCCATTGTGCTCAGAGCCATTTGAACCATTTGAACCAAACTCATGGCTCAAAACTTTTTGGTCGGTGACTGTACAGACGAGGACTCTTAACCAGCTGTGATTTAATTTTTTTACACTGTGAACCAAACAATTACCGGAGCGTCTGCATAATAAAAAGCAAACTAGGAATTTTGAGAATGACTTAATATTTGCTGTAATAAGACAGAAATTCAGGAAAATAAGCTCTCGCCCCACAATAAAGATTAAAACATTAAGGGGCACAAGTGAATAAACAATCAGAAAATCTTAATCTAATATTCGAGCACATACATCATCCAGTACAAGTACATAGACCCGACTGGTATTAACTTTAAAAAAGAGGCACTCAGTATAACCTACAAAACCATACGCAAGAAGAAAGGAAGATACAGTTTAACGTCCCGTCGACAATGACATTAGAGAGGGAGCAAAAGATCGTATTAGGGCATGAAATCGGCCGTGCTCTTTCAAGGGAACCATCGTGGCATTGGACTTAAGATATTTTAGGAAGTAACTGAAAACCTAAACCTGCATGTCCGGATGGGGTGGGAACCGTTGTCCTCTCGCATGCGGAAGGTAGCACATGGACTCCCCAATAAAGCCAACACATTAAGCCAACACTGACAGACAACAATCTGACAACTTTACCGCCTTTTAAAGTCATCAGATGACCAAAATGAATTGTAAAATGATTTAGATAAGATATCTGTATGGTGCGAAAAGTGGCAATTGACCCTGAATTAAGAAAACTGTGAAGTTATTCACATGAGTACTAAAAGAAATCCACTAAATTTCGATTACGCGATAAGTCACACAAATCTGGAGCAGTAAATTCAACTAAATACTTAGAGATTACAATTACAAATAACCTAAATTGGAACCACCTCTTAGATAATAATTTGTTAAAAATTATATCTATTATCAAACTTTCGGTAGACTGTACCTTACAACACATCGCTATCATCATCATCATCATCATCATCATCATCACCATCATCACCATCATCATCAACGTGGTCATCAGCATCATCATGAGCTATGTGATATCAGTTGCTGGATAAAAGGCTCCCCTAGCTATTTGCCCACTTTGTGATCCTCAGTTACACGCTCTGGCAGACCTTCTAACGTCATCTACCTGCATTCCGTCTTTTCTTAGTTCTTGGGTGTCATGAAACATGGCACTGCGTGTCGTTTGGTCGCTGTGTCCCGATCGGGGTCAACTGAGGTCAGCATGGCGGCAAAGCAGAAAAGAACATTTTTGGCCATCTAGCATCCATCTTTCAGTGTACTGTTGACACTACTTCCGATTTTTTTAATCACTGTTATAGTTACGTATCTTTCCCATTAAATTTCAACATGCATCCATTAGTCAATTAGCTAACTTCAAATTTTGAATTATCTTCGTGTTAAAAGCTCGCGTCCCGCAGACATTGAAAACTAAACTATTGATACGGACTGTTTGTTAGTGCTCAGTGTTATATATATTAAATGCTTTACTTCGAAAATTTATTTAGTTTAGCAGCAGAACTGAAGGTCAGATTCACTCTGCTATTAATACTTTTCGCTGTCCATCCAGTGGTAATATTCACTTGCTAACAGATATAAGTATAATTATAACTATTTTTTCAGATTCTGAAAACTGACTTGTGTTTGAGACTATTTTCAGTGGTTGAAGGTGTATTTTTAAGCATTTAAATTCCTACGAAAGTACAGTTTCTTCGATCTTGCGAAGGCAGCAACTATAAACACACTTTCGTACAAAATAACTGTCTTTTTTTAGCAAACAGTCTTTCGTCAGTGGCTATTATTATCATCAGAAGAACGCTTAGGAAAGCCGATTATATTCGCCAAAACTCGCATTTGTGGAAGTAGGCTTTCAAATACGGTAGCAATGAACACAAAAAAGTAAAGAAGTGAATGAACACAAAACAAAATATATAGATGGATTATTAGAAATGAGCAGAACCAAACACCTCCTTGACTCATTTCTTTGTGGCTCACTGAAAAGAGAAGAAAAAGTGTATCAGTTATATGAACATCAATTAAATATTATAATTGTTGAGTTAGTGCTTAAATTCGCAGCGTTTTTCCATAAGTTTAATAAACACAACAGATACACACAACAGAGACTTTCTTTATCAATAATATATTCTCCTTCGCTATTCACAACAGTCTGCCAACGCTGGAGTAACTTTTCTATTCCGCGACTGTAGAAATCACATGGTTTTGAGGTGAAGAACTCGTCGAGCCATTTCGGAGCGCATCTAAGGAAGTTCATTGAAAATTGTCTGATAAATAGCGGAAAAGGTGAAAATCTGAGGTCGCACGATCAGGTGGATAAGGTGGGTTGCGGGATGATTTCCCAACCCAACTCCTGTATACAGTTTTTTGTCAGATTAGCAGAATGAGGGCGGGCTTTATCGTGGAGTAGCATCACTTCACGCAGTGTTCATGGTCGTTGTTCTTGGTTTGCATCTGCAAGACATCCCAGTTGTTGGCAATAAATGTCAGCATTGATGGTTCTTCAGGGAAGTTGCTCCTCCGTTGAGTCCTGGCGAATGATGGCAAGGATGGACGAAACGTTAGGGACAGAAGAGTCTCGTCGACCACGACCTTGTACCGGAAAGGTTTGCCAGCGTATGTTTCAATAACTCCTTCTTAGAACGGGGGAAAAGCCTCAGTCTGGTATAAGGAAGGATTCGTCTCATCTACATGCACATGCACATCCGTCCCCCAATACACAGACAGAAACAAAACAACGTAAGGATAAATTTGTACACCAGACTAAAACACGAGGGCCCAGAGAAACGTTAGTTCTCCTGAACAACCGCGTGGTCGAAACAACCACATAGTCTATAGCTCGCGTAGAAGTTCTCCATCTCGGAGGTTCAAAAAATTTTGAAAATGTACAGGCTGAAAGGAAATTCTCGTATCATTGGAAACTTAAGTTCAGCAGCACGCTTCAATGAACAATAACGCTGAGCTGAAGGGTCTCCCCGTGGCGCAAAGAACTGTAGTCTAATTTAGGTAACCAATACAAAGAAACGCCGAAATAAAGTAAAATTATGCACACACTGAAAATTACAAAAAGAAATCGCAGAAAAATGAGATGAAATTTTCAGAGCCGAACGCTGTAATGTACTACAAGGGCTATTACCATTTCACACGCTACAAGAAACCCTAAACTCCCGAAAGCACTCACCTATCGCTAAGGAGAAGTAGGAAAAACAGTCACCTTACATAACCGACATAACATGCATCGTCCCACTCCATAAATGAAATACAAATAGCTACTCTGGTGTGATTCACCATAGCTATTCTTCTAAGAACGTGTTAGCATCTCAGCGTCAACCAAATCATTACACATTCCAACTTCCTAAACTTACATGACAATGTCACCTTCCGACGACGCAGCGAAAAGCGATGTCCTACGCTGCCGGACGGAGGTCCAAAGGGAGTAGCAGAAATGGAGAGACAAAATGCGCTCCCCTATAATACTGCTGACCAGTGTTCTTTAATGGGTCTTTGTCTCCCTAGAACGTACTTAATATCTTCAGAAAAGTTGGTTAAAGTGCCACTACCGCTCAAACAATCCCTGCCCAAAAACCAAAGTGCATGAAAGTGTGCCGGCCGCTGTGGACGAGCGGTTCTAGGCACTTCAGTCCGGAACTGCGCTGCTACTACGGTCGCAGGTTAGAATTCTGCCTCGGGAATGGATGTGTGTGATGTCCTTAGGTTAGTTAGGTTTAAGTAGTTCTAAGTTCCAGGGGACTGATGACCTCCGATGTTAAGTCCCATAGTGCTTAGAGCCATTTGAACCATTTTTGAACATGAAAGTGTGACACACAGACATCCACACAACCTCTCTAGCAGACGAGACAAAGAATGAATAAGAGAAACACAGAAATATAGCAATGAAACGTAATAAACAAATGGGGGAAGGTGACTATACACAATAAGCCGAAACATTATGACAAGTGCCCATCGCGATGTTGGATACCTCTTGGTGGCGTTGCGGTCTTGTGAAGCGGTAAAGTATGTAAGCGGAACAGACATGGACGGGTGATCATCCTAACAAAGACTTGGGCTGCAAATGGAGAAATTCATTGAGATAAGCGACTTTCACAAAGGACGGATTATTATTAGGCAGAGCTTGTGAACGAGTATTTCGAAAACGGAGAAGCTAGTCAAAAGCTCAAGTACTACTGTCGTGAGCATCTGCAGAATGAGGTAAAAGAACATTGAAACTACCACTAGGAGCTAAATGGTTGGACGTCACAACACTTCACAGAACGTGGGGTTCGGAGGCATCTCTACTCTGTGAAGTAGGACAGTTGGTGATTTGTGGCATCTCTGCCGAAAGAGCACAATGCAGGTGCAAACACACGTGTTTCAGAGCACGCTGTTCATCGTGCATTGTTGAACATGGAGCTCCGCAGCAGACCACCCCTACATGTTGACCCAGTGACGTCGTCAATTACGATTGCAGTGAGTACGGCGCCATCGGGATTCAACCATCGAGCAATGGAAACACGTCGGCTCGTCGGGTGAATCAAGTTTGTGCTAGGTCGCTGGACGTCTCCACTAACGCCGTCATCGAGGTGAACGGCGGTTTGAAACGTGCAGCGCGCCACGGACGCAGGCAGATGGGAGGAGTACTGTGCTATAGGAGACTTCCTCCTGTGCTTGCATGGGTTCTATGGTAGTAATCGAAGAGACGTTGACAGCTCCGAACCACCCGCGTCCTTTCATGCTTGATGTCTTCCCCGACGGCAAATGTTATCTTTCAGTAGTATAATTGTCCGTGACTCGGAGCCAGCATCGTGCCACAGTGGTTTGAGTAGCATTGTAGTGAACCCACGTTGATGTCTCGGCGACAAAATTTACCGTATGTAAATCCTGGGTCACAACTGGGACCCTTCAGCGTTTACGCAAATCAGTGGCCCGTCATTTACGCGAATTACATCTAATTCCACATACCTCCACAAACCTACCAACAAACTGTTGGATCCCTGATATGCAGACTCAGTGATGTATTTCGTTCCAAAAGTGTACAGACAAGATCTTAAGCAGGTGGTCATAATGTTTTGGCTCATGAGTGTATATAAACTTCGTATACCTGTAGATGCATCACACGCAAGGTATAAATTGAGAAATGACAACATTCGTCTATTGAAGTGCCACTCTCGTTATCTCGTGAAATACTTTGCTTCTCCCCAGAAACGAAATCACAGATGTACCGACCGACAGAGGTGCAAATAAGTATAGAAAAGGCTGGAGGCAGCTCAATAGAGCCAAAGGAACAGCTTACATTGAGACTTTTCAGTCTGCAGTTTAGTTATTAACGAAACGTTATTTCTTGGAAATCACATCGTTATCAATCTGGAAATGCCAGCCAACCAGTTATTTCAACCGACGAAAGAAGAAGTTCCTGGGTGTCATGTCAAGGGGAAACGGGTAGGGTATGGGGACTGAACCAAAATTTGTAAGTGCAAACAAGTAACATGCGTGATTGCGTATTTTGCTTTTCAGAATGTGCTAGTCAGCTGTCGTCGAGCAAGCTTCCCGTGATGCTTCTGTTTGACAGCCTCCCATAAAGGAGATTTCGGTAGTATGATACTGTGACGTTTTGCCCCTTACGAGCTTAATCTGTTAGTACCATACTACGACTGAGCGAGGTGGCGCAGTGGTTAGTGCACTGGACTCGCATTCGAGAGGACGACGGTTCAATGCCGCGTCCGGCCATCCTGATTTAGGTTTTCCGTGAATTCCCTAAATCGCTTCAGGCAAGTGCCGGGATGGTTCTTCTGAAAGGGCACAGCCGACTTCCTTCCTTAATCCGATGAGACCGACGACCTCGCAGTTTGGTCTCCTCTCCCAAATCAACCCAACCAAAGCATACTACAGTAGTTTCGAAAACACCCAGCATAGTCAGATGATCTTTCGATCATCGCCTTGGAGCTGGTGACTCCAATTATTAAGCTGCGTGATTTCCACAGCTACAACATTTCCGTTGCTGCTTTCGTTAGGGGAACTTTTTGAAGGGGTTGAGGCAGGGAATAGCGTACTTTGTCATGTCAAAACGTTGTCCAAAGATATTGAAAACTGATCCATGACCGATTTCCACTACCGATGCGACTGTGATAAGCCGCCCACTGAACACTTGCACTCTTGCACTTCCCGTTTCTTCTCGGCGTGATGGTGTGCCACTTCGTTTTACGTCATTCAGAGTTATCCAACCACGCCGGAAACGTGTACGCCACTTACGTCGTAACATGATGCGTTTATCGAGGTACACTTCTCCCGGTTCAGCATGGATACTTACACTGTTATTCCTCTGCAAATGCAGTAATGGAATTGCCGCACTATATTCCTCTTTATCAACGGGATGCGTCATTGTTTTAATTCCTCTAGCGGCGTCCTACGCTGCATCGGTGTGGGTCTTTCAATATGTATCCTGACTACAGAATTGTACCTGGAAAAACACTAAAGTTGATTACACTTAAAATCCTGAACATAGCTGCGAATCAGTAACTGTGGAAATCAGAAGAGGTTGAAAAAATCAGCCAACCAGCTGTAAACCTAAACTTTAGTAGCACTTGACATAGGTTTCGAGATGCCTAAAAATATCTTCTTCAGAAGGAGTTGTTCTTGTTACATGGCCATGGTACATCAGATTAGCTGGAGCCGAGTGGCTCTTGTTATATATAAAATTGACAAAACAAGAATTATTCCAAGCCATGGCTTTAGATAGGAGCCAGATTACATTTAGCATATTTCAGAATGAAGTCTCACTGGTAGCACACTGGTGGAGGCTCTTGTCAACATAATATTATTATAGGAGTCACAGGATACAATGCTTGATTACGTTAAGTGTTTATCACACCAGGGACGAAGTCCAACTGTCATTTGGCTGCAATCTGAAGGCATGGCTTGGGATAATTTTTGTTTTGTCAGTTATATATACACTACCCGCCATTAAAATTTCTACACCACGAAGATGACGTGCTACAGACGCGAAATTTAACCGACAGGAAGAAGATGCTGTGATATGCAAATGATTAGCTTTTCAAAGCATTCACACAAGGTTGGCGCCGTTGGCGACACCTACAACGTGCTGACATGAGGAAAGTTTCCAATAGATTACTCATACACAAACAGCAGTTTACCGGCGTTTCCTGGTGAAACGTTGTTGTGATGCCTCGTGTAAGGAGGAGAAATGCGTACCATCACGTTTCCGACTGATAAAGGTCGGATTGTAGCCTATCGCGATTGCGGTTTATCGTATCGCGACATTGCTGCTCGCGTTGGTCGAGATCCAATGACTGTTAGCAGAATATGGAATCGGTGGGTTCAGGGGGGTAATACGGAACGCCGTGCTGGATCCCAACGGCCTCGTGTCACTAGCAGTCGAGATGACAGGCATCTTATCCGCATGGCTGTAACTGATCGTGCAGCCACGTCTGAATCCCTGAGTTAACAGATGGGGACGTTTGCAAGACATCAACCATTTGCACGAACAGTTCGACGACGTTTGCAGTAGCATGGGTTATCAGTTCGGAGACCATGGCTGCGGTTACCCTTGACGCTGCATTACAGACAGGAGCGCCTGCGATGGTGTACTCAACGACGAACCTGGGTGCACGAATGGCAAAACGTCATTTTTTCGGATGAATCCAAGTTCTGTTTACAGCATGATGGTCGCATCCGTGTTTGGCGACATCGAGGTGGACGCACATTGGAAACGTGTATTCGTCATCGCCATACTGGCGTATCACCCGGCTTGATGGTATGGGGTGCCATTGGTTACACGTCTCGGTCACGTCTTGTTCGCATTGACGGCACTTTGAACAGTGGATGTTACATTCCAGATGTGTTGCGACCCGTGGCTGTACCCTTCATTAGATCCCTGCGAAACCCTACATTTCAGCAGGATAATGCACGATCGCATGTTGCAGGTCCTGTACGGGCCTTTCTGGGTACAGAAAATGTTTGACTGCTGCCCTGGCCAGCATATTCTCCAGATCTCTCACCAATTGAAAACGTCTGGTCAATGGTGGCCGAGCAACTGGCTCGTTGCAATACGCCAGTCACTACTCTTGATGAACTGTGGTATCGTTTTGAAGCTGCATGGGCAGATGTACCTGTACACGCCATCCAAGCTCTGTTTGACTCAATGCCCAGGCGTAGCAAGGCTATTATTACGGCCAGAGGTGGTTACTCTGGGTACTGATTTCTCAGGATCTATGCACCCAAATTGCGTGAAAATGTAATCACATGTCAATTCTAGTATACTATATTTGTCCAATGAATACCCGTTTATCATCTGGATTTCTCCTTGGTGTAGCAATTTTAATGGCCAGTAGTGTATGACAAGAGCCGCTCTGCTTCCGCTATTCTAATGTAACATCATGCGATGTAACATGGTCTACTCCTCATGGAGAAAATATTCTTAGAAATATCGAAACTTAGGTCACAGGTTAACAAACAACGGTTTGGCTGATTTTTTTCAACCGCTCTTGATTACACTTATTTATTTTTGCGAGATGATAAGTAGAGCTTTATTAGTATTCATTGCAGTCGTTTTCCCGTCAGGTTACAGCGTGTACCTGCTCCGCTAGGACGCACGCAGCAGCCGCGCTCTGCCGAGAGACGCGACCGAGTTGAGTCCGCTGTCCGCGGGACGAAGCGGTGACTCGGCCTGAGAGGCCGCCCCCGCCTCCCTGCCCCCGCCCCCGCCCCCGCCTCCTTGCCCCCGACCCCCCCCCCCTGCCCCCTGCCGTTCATTAGGAGGCGCGTTGTCGCCTTGTCCGCTCGACGACTGCTCCCCGGCATTGTGGGCCGGCGGGGTGCGCCCGGCGCAGAGCCGGCACCGGCTCGGCCCCACAGCCCACGGCCACGTGATCGATCCCGGTCGCTGCGGCAGTGCACCGCCTGCCGCAGAGCCTGCCAGACCCACTCCTAAAAATAGACGCTTCCGCGGTGAGCCCCCAAAAGTAATTACTCCAGCCCTGTCTGCACCGCCACGCTTAAATCTCACGGCCGTCGCTGCTAAAATCCCCAACACTCGCCGGTACCAAAAAAAAAACATCACCCACATGCATCCGTATTTCCACCACTCATCCGCGGGACGTCTAGTAAAAATTCCCTATACAGCCTGCCTCCGTAAATGATGGCATAAACCTCCAGCTATCATAGAGAAGGTCAAATTTATCGATCGGTTTGGGATAAGGCATCCTGGTATGTAATCCAATGGGTAGTAACATAGAAACTGCGACATAGTCACGATTAAGTTTTCAGCGATCCAAGAATACAAAAGTTTATTTGACTATACAATATTGAAGCAATAGTTACAGTATATAAAATTATTTTCTTTAAAAAGAAAGGGTTACATTACCTTTTTCAACGAACTACGTCTTCATTTTGAAATGTAAGAACCAGTTGGAGAACGTATAATGGGAATTATGACCATGAATCTAACAAAAATTACGAGAAATAACGACACCAGGCAACTGGGGCAATGGTGTCACAACCAAGTCACTGCATGTCGTGCCAATGCTTACCCTAACGTTCCTTCTATGACCTAATTTTTACATACTGTGACTACGGCTTCACTATTGTAATGTCAAACAAACTTTTAAATTATAATTTAGTCACACTCCTTGTGACCATCACGTCAGAATATAGAACCCAACAATATATCTGCTTTATTATAATTCCAATGTCGGATCACAATCCACAGTTCAGCAGTATTTTATCAACAACACGATTTTCCGCCAGAGCTGTCATTAAATTATTCATAGCCGGCCGCGGTGGCCGTGCGGTTCTAGGCGCTGCAGTCCGGAACCGCGGGACTGCTACGGTCGCAGATTCGAATCCTGCCTCGGGCATGGATGTGTGTAATGTCCTTGGGTTAGTTAAGTTTAAGTAGTTCTAAGTTCTAGGGGACTGATGACCTAAGATGTTAAGTCCCATAGTGCTCAGAGCCATTTGAACCATTTTTTTTTAAATTATTCATACGTATTAAATGTTTTCAGATTTAAAGAACCTTCAAGGCTAATCAGTAACAACACGTCGACTTTTGCAGCCCACTTGAAAGGGACAGCGCAACAAGTGTTGGATATCAAAAAGTCTCTAACGAATTTGCGTGAAGTAAAGAAAGACAATGAACAGTTTGGAGGGAATAGAGATTTAAGATCATATGTGAAACAGCCAGACGGGCATTTAAACGAGTGAATAGAATTAATTATCAAAAGGTTCCTACATAATTGTAAATACGTTTGTAAAAAGCTAGACGCTGCAGAGCAACGCTGGTATTGCAATTGCAGCACTGGGCACCACATACGTGGATCCATTTCCATAAGCTATCAGAGAACTTAAAAACAACGTAGATACATACAATTTTTCATGTTATTGTTTTAAGAAAGGTTTTAATTGCTACATAAATTTTATTTAGTAAATAACTGTCTGCATTTAATATTTATATTTTCTAGCAATGACTATGTAGGTTTTGTCTTTATTGTTATTTCATGCTGCTAGCGATGCAATATCCTGTTCTTTAACCAAAAGCCTTTATGATGAAAATGAAGACATAGCATGTTTAAAAACGTTTTTCATATTTATAAGAAGGTGATTGTACCATGCTATTCTCATAAAATAGTTGTTTTTTTCGTTTCTTTTTTAATGAAGATCAAAAAGACTAATATTACAGATAGAAAGAAAAAACAACTGTTTAAAACACGTTGAAACGAACGGCGACGTTCATTAAAAAGGAGCATGCACCTTTACTAACAAGCTGAAAGACATGGAGTGGGGAGAGGAGACGTCGGGTGTTTTGTAGTGGGAAAGGGTGTTGGTGTCAATATACAGGCCGTTGGGTGGTACCTAAGGAAGTGAACCTAAATGTTGCGGACGAAGAGTTTATGTGGACAGGGCAAGGCCACGGTGCCACTAGGGGAAAGGAGTCGTCTCAAATTCGAATGGTATAGGAAATGGGGTGGGTATAGGTATAGGGACGGTAGGATGGGCTTCTAAGACGCGCCAGCATACCAGGGTTGGTGATCAGAGGGAAAGAATGGGACTGCAGGAATCCAGCTGTCGTGGATAGCGGAGGAATGTGGGTGAGGAGTGGCGAGAAGTTAAGGAGATGCTAGAAGATCCTCATGGGCGGAAGGTAAACGATATGGAAAGCTACATAGAGTACATGACGTTCAAGGATATGAAGTGACTGATAGATGTATTTTAAAACATGTTTCAAATATCTTTTGCTGTAGAGCGATTTTATTCGCTGTCATCCCGTCCCTTCGTGGGGAATTTAGATAACAATAGAGGAAAAAAATACGATCTTACTATACATACGGAATTTGTAGACATGTTTAATAGTCCCCTCTTCAACAGAACAATCATGTATTAAGGCACTTCATGAGGAGGTACGAGGAGGCGTAATTTATTGAATTTCTTAATTTTCTTGTCATAAAATATTTTGAGAAAAAAATGTGTTTTTGGATTTGAATAGGTCTTGACGATTTTATGTTGCTACAGTTGCCACGTAAGCGGCATAATAGACCAAAATCGTGATAGTAAGGAAATGCATTTAGCAACGGTCCAGATGTAAATTATTTCATTTCTGGAAGAGTAAATCCTTCAGTTGTGTGGGCATAGTTTGCTTTGCAATTATGAAAGTTATTTGAAATCCGTCTTTGGAAATCCTAAAAAAAAATTCATGTTTATATTACCGTAGACATTTCGTTTCGTTGATCCCCAACGTGGTCAATAGTCTGGAATAAAACATATTTATAATTTTGATTTCCTTTATAAGCCGTCCGCTGTGGTCTAGCGGTTCTAGGCGCTCAGTCCGGAACCGCACGACTGCTACGATCGCAGGTTCGAATCCTGCCTCGGGCATGGATGTGTGTAATGTCCTTAGGTTAGTTAGGTTTAAGTAGTTCTAAGTTCTAGGGGACTGATGACCACAGATGTTTAGTCCCATAGTGCTCAGAGCCATTTGAACCATTCTTTTTTTCTTTATAAAAACTAAGTCGAGCTGCTATATTTAGTCATGTCTGACGTCAGGAAACGTGGAGTGCTGGAAACCGACGTGAAATTAGATCAAAAACATCAGTGTTAAACGCAGCAATATGCAAACAGACAACACTTCCGGAAAT
Source organism: Schistocerca cancellata (assembly GCF_023864275.1). NCBI lineage: Eukaryota > Metazoa > Arthropoda > Insecta > Orthoptera > Acrididae > Schistocerca > Schistocerca cancellata. Next base: position 318,259,756 of record NC_064630.1, on the reverse strand, counting down.
CGGACAATAATACTTTAACTAAAAATCACACTATAATATCTTTTGTAATGATCATTTTTGATCTAGAGAAGTAACCACAAATGTAAATATGTTTCATTCGAGACCACTGACGATGTTTTAAAGCAATATAACTAAACTTGTATGGGAAGATGAATACTCGCTTCTTAGTAGTTCTAAAGATACATAAAAAATACCATGCCTTACAAATACCTATAATACTGAATTTTAAGCTTTTACCTAAAACTGTACGGCTGTTGCCCACATGGAGACGGTATGGCACCTGTTGGCGCTACGGACAAGTGACGCAAAAAGGGAAGCAAATAACTGAGCATAGACTCCAGCGAACACACGAGGCACAAAAGGAGAAATCCACTGACATAAGTGACTTTGAAAGTGGGCAGATCGTTATGGCACACCTGATAATCAGCATCTCGGTAACGACGAAGCTGGTTGGCCGTTCGCGAGCCGCTACGCGAATCTGTGGAAAGTGGTTGGAGGACGATGAAACTACGAGCTGGCGACGCCCGCGTGCCAGAACAGAACTAAGAGACCGGAGGCTTGTCCGCCCTGTTACGTACGGGAGGTGGCGACCTGTCGCAGAGCTGACGGCAGAGTACAGTCCCGGTGCGGGCAGAGACGTTCCGGAGCACATCGTTCAGCGCACATTGATAAACATGGGGCTCCGCATCGGACGCCCCCATGTGTTCCCACGCTGATCCAATAACACTGTCATTTACGATTGCACTGTGCACCGTATCATCGAGATTGGACGGTCAATCAGTGAACACCCCTGCTCGGATGACTGACGTGGTCGCCAAGCTGCGGCCCACGAGCGGCATGCGGCGCGAATCGAGTATTCGTGCGGCCCGCGCTTCTCAGCTTATTTTAGTAACTTAAGCTTGTAGCAACTAACGGCACAATACCAAAACGTAAACTAACGTTATGTGGTACTTGACAGTGCATTTTTCTTGCTCAGTAACCAACAAAATAAAGAGATAATAATGTTTCAAGATGTGGTTCATATTCATTGACATTGATGAATTCGACCATGAGCTAAGTGAAATTTCCCGCTTACGCTAGGGGCAAAGAGGTATGCAGCACGCCACTGAAGGATTACTTTAAGTGAGAGGTAGAATATTTTATCGTTTGTCTTCAAATGTTAAGAACTCACGAGGTCTGCAGCTCGCGGCCTAGTGGCTGCGTTGCTGCCTGTGGATCACTGGGTCCCGAGTTCGATTCCCAGCCGGGTTGGGAGTTTTCTCTGCACGGGGACTGGGTGTTTGTGTTGTTATCATCATTCGTGAAACTTGCTAGATTGGACTGTGTGCAGATTATGACTTTCTACGGGAGCTGATGACCGCGCAGTTGAGCGCCCCACAAACCAAACATCAACAACAACTCACGAGCGTTACGCAACTAGTACCAATCAGCTGTTATGCCATAAATACCTAACGGAAGTAACAAGCTTTCCTGAATACATATTATAGAGAAGGTAATCTTGAAATGTGGTACACGTTCGTAGAAAGTAATATGAACACAAATTAAGACTTCTGTAATACAACGCAATGAGTAAAAGACATTCAAAACAGTAAACATATTGCAGTTACTGTTATTATTTAATATAACACACTATTTTATGTAGATTACCAATTAATACTAAGATTGTTACAGGAAGGTGTGGTAAATTGAACAAAGTGGCCACTGAATTTTTGTGCCCGGAACAGCAGTGCTGCCCACCAAGAAGTGATATGACCTGTTCTAAAGTAGAGAGGCCTTCAATAAGTAATGAAACACGGTTTTGTTCTCAGCCAGATTTTCCAGAAAACATGCATAATTTGTTGCCCGACATCGTGGGGTATTCCCTCTTTAGCTCTTATTGTGTAGGCCAACGGCCTTGCCGCAGTGGTAACACCGGTTCCCGACAGATCAACTAAGTTAAGCGCTGTCGGGCTGGGCTAGCACTTGGATGGGTGACCATCCGGTCTGCCGAGCGCTGTTGGCAAGAGGGGTGCACTCAGCCCTTGTGAGGCAAACTGAGGAGCTACTTGATTTAGAAGTAGCGGCTCCGGTCTGACATACGGCCGGGAGAGCGTTGTGCTAACCAAATGCCCCTCCATATCGGTATCCAGTGATGCCTATGGGCTGACGATGACACGACGGCCAGTCGGTACCTTTGGACCCTCATGCCCTGTTCGGGAGGAGTAGCCCCTATAGTTTAATGAAGTTCCGTTAGATGGCGGTGGTATATGCATCGTCTGTAACAGAGGAGCGGTCTAGACGCTGCAGTCATGGACTGTGCGGCTGGTCCCGGCGGAGGTTCGAGTCCTCCCTCGGGCATGTGTGTGTGTGTGCTTGTCCTTAGGATCGTTTGGGTTAAGTAGTGCGTAAGCTTAGGGACTGATGACCTTAGAAGTTAAGTCCCATAAGATTTCACACACATTTGAGCTTTTTTTTGTGTAACAGAGGGGCGATCCAGGTACACAGCTGCCATTAAGTTTCTTTTGGCGGAAAACCAGAACACCTTAGATATTCGTAGGCGCTCGCAGAACCCCTAAGGAGACCTGACAGTGAACTAAAGCCCGGTGAGTGCGAAGTGTCAGTCATCATCGCAACAAGACTGCGCAGACCTCTCTGATCTCCCGCGCGCCGGCCATCAGCACACAGCTGCCACTCCTAGCTACCCTCAGCAAAATGAAGAAACGACTTTTGCATGTTCGTCGCTACAAAAATGCAAACGAACTTCTCCTCTTCCACGGTAACGCCAGGCCAAATATAAGTTTGCGCAGCCGAGAGGAGCTCACAAAACGTCAGTGGACTGATCTTCCTCATCCACCTCACAGCCTGGATCTCGCGGCTTCAGACTTCCATGTCTTTGGTTCGATGAAGAATGATGAATGCACTCTGCGGGGAACAGTATGTGGATGATTTGGAGGTTACTGATGCACCAAGACATTGGCTGTGACGTCGACCGGTACAGTGGTGCCATGGAACCACGTGAGGGTACAACCCCTCCCGGTAAGGTGACGCAAGGCGTTGACGGAGTTTATGTTGAAAAATAGTATTTCGTAGCCAGAAGAGGGGCGAATAATATTCAGTATAAAAGCAAATTGCTTTCAGCAAAATGTGTCGCATTACTTACTGAACGCCTCTTGTATATCGCCATTCTTATTCTTGCCAATGAGATTGACAAAGTCGTTTTTTTTTGTTTTGTTAAGATTTTTTGCAGTCACCAGTAAGTTTTTCAGTAAGATAGGTCATTTATATCATTCTTGTTACCTGACTTGTATGGAGAGCAATAATTTTTTACAATATCAAAGTCTAAAAAAATGTCTTTTGGCCCACAAATTTAGTTCCTTGTTATTTATTTCGCTTTGATAATTGCTTCTGTGGATCACTAAAGCCGACATGGCGTCCGATCAAGAAAAGTGGCTACACTACTCGTCGAGAAAAGTGGCCAAGATGTTCACACCAAAGAGAGTTATCACTTCCAAAAAATACGCATAATACAACAGATAAAACTGACTTCTAAACTCTTGTACATATAAAGCTATCACCCGCCGTTCGCTTCGTGAATATTTTGAATTAATTAAGTTATACAATTGTGTTATATTTGCGCTAATACAAAAGTCAGATTGAAAAAGATCTTTTGCAGCCGCTTGGCATTCTTTAAGGTACAAGGGTTTGAAGATGGCTAGAAAATGTGCCCGGAATTCAGAAAAACGAACACGGGATCTGTTGCAATGGCACTGAATACAGTACCCTCTTAGGTACGGAAAATTGGTTACTACACAAGCCTTCAGAAAAATGCATTTAGTTTCAAAGTATTTTTCTCTTCTTTAGTTAAAAATCTTTGTTGTGATACCTTACAAAATGTAGATTCAAAATATGTAAGTGGTAAGCTTCTATCAATAACCATAGTTTAGAGAAAATTGAATTTCCCTTTGAGTAGCCACTTTAATCACATCCCCTCCCTGTACTCCCCAGGTGTCGCCCTACATTCTCAGTATTGGCTCTTAAGCAAAAAAGTTTGACGACCAGTGGACTAGATAGTCCTGTACTACTGATACTTGGTCATCCAGGCGAACGGCTACTCCAAACATGCGCTGCTGCCATGACGCCGGCCGGTAGGAGTGGTACTGTTAAGAAAGTGGGCATAATGTTTTGGCTCATCAGTGCTTATACACGCTGTAAAAGAACCACCTCCACAAACTGTTACAGTTTTTAGAGCATACAGCAAGAAAAACTTTATTTGGCAAAAATGTCACAGGTTCAGCGTAACTCCGCTACGAGTCCATGAAGGTTATGGAGCTAATGATGTTCAGAGTCGGGCTTCAAACTGCCTTGTGATTTATATTGTTTAAAAATGTTGCTGAAAATGTCGTCCATTTACATTAATGCGCAACTGTGATCTGTACGGTAATGATTGCTAAATCACTCTTTAACAAACAGATGTTCAACTAAAAAATGACTGCAGCTTCTGCCAAGCGGACAACCACCTGTCTAAGGGTGTCTTATTTACTTGCCAACCTCTTCCTATCCAACAGTTTGGGAAAACTTTGTCTAAATGTTGTGTAACATCAATGGCACAGTGTGTTGCGTCTCCATCACGTTGGAACCGTGCTCGTCGCCTGACTGCTACTGGGGCATTCTCCAACATTTGTAGTAGGCGCCCACCAATACTTGTAAACCACTCCCTTTTCAATTCCATTTGTAGCCTATTACTACTTTCACATACAGGAAGTTCTCATGTATTCTACACACATCAAAAAAGTTTTGTATCACCCCAGTTCCCAAAACTCCTGAAGACAGAAGTTGACTGTTGATACTGTATCAGAGACACAGTCCCTCTGACTATTCAGAGAAGTCACTAAACCCGCCCAAAGATGTAAACAATTATGCATGAGCAGCGCCTATTAGACAGAGGGGGTCCAGCAGCCGATCAGTTCCAGTCATTCCACCAGGAACGAGGTACACGACTTGTGTTGTCTGTAGGTCAACCATGCCGAGACCGTCAATATAGCGGTTCGATCGCGTCCACATTGTTACTTTGTGCCAGGAAGGGCTCTCAACAAGGGAAGTGTGCAGGCGTCTCGGAGTGAACCAAAGCGATGTTGTTCGGACATGGAAGAGATACAGAGCGAGAGAGAGGAACTGTCGGTGACATGCCTTGCTCAGGCCGGCCAAGGGCTACTACTGCAGTGGATGACTGCTACCTACGGATTAAGGCTCGGAGGATACCTGACAGCAACGCCACAATGTTGAATAATGCTTTTCGTGCAGCCACAGAACGTCGTGTTACGATTCAAATTGTGCGCAATAGGCTGCATGATGCGAAACTTCACTCACGACGTCCATGGCGAGGTCCATCTTTGCAACCACGAAACCATGCAGCGCGATACAGATGGGCCCAACAACATGCCGAATGGACCGCTCAGGATTGGCGTCACGTTCTCTTCACTGATGAGTATCGCATATGCGTTCAACCAGACAATAGTCGGAGACACACAGCCCAGCGAGTGCAGCAAGGTGGAGGTTCCTTGCTGTTTTGGAGTGGCATTATGTGGGGCGACGTACGCCGCTGGTGGTCATGGGAGGCACCGTAACCGCTGTACGACACGTGAACGCCATCCTCCGACCAATGGTGCAACCATATCGGCACGATATTGCCGAGGCATTCGTCTTCATCGACGACAATTTGCGCCCCCATCGTGCACATCTAGCGAATTTCCTTCAAGATAACGACATCGCTCGACTAGAGTGGCCAGCATGTTCTCCAGACATTAACCCTATCGAACATGCCAGGGATAGATTTGCCTGGGACAGATTGAAAAGCGCTGTTTATGGATGACGTGACCCACCAACCACTCTGAGGGATCTACGCCGAATCGCCGTTGAGGAGTGGGACAATCTGGACCAACAGTGCCTTGATGAACTTATGGACAGTTTGCCACGACGAATAGAGGCATGCACCAAAGCAAGAGTACATGCTACTGGGCATTTGAGGTTTCGGTGAGTACAGCAGTCTGGACCACCACCTCTGAAGGTCTCAGTGTATGGTGGTACAACATGCAATTTGTGGTTTTCATGAGCAATAAAAAGGGCGAAAATGATTTTTATGTTGATCTCTGTTCCAGTTTTCTTTACAGGTTCCGGAACCCTCGGAACCGAGGTGATGCAAAACCTTTTTTTGATGTGTGTGTTGTCAGCCTATGACCGATATTCTCCCATGGCACATCTGGGTTTCAACTGTACTTGTAGCCCATGACCTACTTATTTACTGGGTTATTCTGTTTTAGCCCATGACCTTCTTCTTTTCCCCTGACGTTACGTACATTGGTGACAAATTCAACATAGTAACCTACCATTGACGTAGGCTATCATAATTGGCAGACAGGAGTGGGTGAAGTTTTACGTGTACATACTCATTAATATAACCCCACAGTTTTTCATCAACATGATTCAAAGCAATGTTGCTGTTCACAATTACGTTCTATGTAATCGCTTGTGGGTCGAAATGCTTCAGCGCCGCAAAATCGCCAGATGTTGAGTTTACCACCGCAGTTGAAAAAGAGAATATACAGCAGCATAGAATTATTCAGTTCAATAAAACAGAATGGCGACGTTTCTGCGAAAATTTTTCATACATCGAGAGTCAGCTCACCTCAGAATACAAAATATATGTTTCTTCCAGTAGCAGCGGCGGCATCACTATTACCAATAGCAGCAACACCAGTGGTCCTGTTACTGCACCATTAGGAACTGTGGTTGGGCGCACAGCAGTGAAACTACTGGATCAGAGACTACACGTAGTATATCTTTGAAAAAGCAGTGTGTTGTGCCATTGACGGTAGTGTGAAAATAGCGTTCAACGATGTCGCGAATGTGTAATGTGATATCAATTTCTTGTGGGTATTGAACTGAATGACTGCATAGCTGTATGTGAACATGATCACATACATGCTGTGTTTAATGTGGCAAACGGGTTTCATGAAAGAACAAAAATAACGATGTATTAATAATAGTTTGCGTGTACAGAGTCAGTCAGGAGGAAAGGTACATGCTTGGAAGGGTGACAGTATTATTGATTCTGAAAAGAAAACTTCAAATGAACATATGCCCTTTTAAAAAAAAACGTATCCGTCATACAGCTGCTTCAAAATCACAGGCGTCAGTCACACGTCCTTCTCCACCACCGCTCAAATGCAAATCGAACCAAAGCGACATTAGGCTAGGTAGTGGTGTCTGAATTCCGTGTTCATGGGGAACAATTGCAAGCCCCAATCCTTAGCACGAAGGAAGTTCAGTGGGTTACCCCGACCTTACGGCCTAGAAAGACACGCTGATTCCTTCAGTGTAGCGCGCGTGCGGCCCAGAACATCTAAGGGCATCACAGACCTGTTATTGCTCAATCTCGTGCGGCTAGAAGCCGCCTGTCCCTCTAAGAAGAAAATTAATCGCTGACAGCACGAAGGATGTCACGCGACTAGTTAGCAGGCTAGAGTCTCGTTCGGGCACGTCCTTCTCCAACACCGCTCAAATGTAAATCGAACCAAAGCCCCATTAGGCTAGGTAGTGGTGTCTTTACTGACCATTTGAATCCGTACTTCACTTGCGCATTGTGGGGCGACGAGTCCTGCAAGTATACACGATGTTTACCTCACGTCTCAGCAATACAGTTGTTGTAGCAGTGTACTACAGTGTGGTTATGCGTACAGTCAAAACAGTATGCGTCAGCGTAGTGAAAATGTCGCAGGTCTTCACATATACGGGGTGTGGTGACATGGTCTTTGTCTACAAGATTTGCATTAGGAATTCCAGAGCCGCTATTCCCGAATATGAACTGCCGTTTCATAACAACAGAGTTCCATATAACAGGGTGTTTAGCAGCGTGTGTGACGGACTGCATGAGCATGGTATGCTTCCTAGCGTACGTGTTGTATCAGGACGTCCCGTCCTACAAGATCTTAGCGAAGGTGAGAACACTCTTGAAATTGTACAACGCAGCTCACCTACCAGCTCTAGAAGCACTGCTGCTGCAAACTAGTGATGCACACTACACCTGAGCAGGGTCTGCGTCCATACCATCGGCAGAGCATCGACGACGTTTCTCAGTGAACGTGTGATGTGGTATTACTGATGACCGTATCATCTGTCCAGTTATTTTAAAAAACTGTCTTAAGGGAGTAAGGAATCCTGTTTTCCTTCATAATGTATTCCAGAATACTGGAATACATTCAAATACTTTGGCAACACGACGTAATATGAACTTTCAGGACGTCGGAGGTGCTGCAATAGCAATAATTCCTCCTTCTCTGCTAACATAGGTCGGCGGTTGCTGCTACCAGTACTAGAAACCTTCATTGACAATTCCAATCATACTACTCAGGCATCTGTTCAAATGGTTCAAATGGCTCTGAGCACTATGGGACTTAACATCTATGGTCATCAGTCCCCTAGAACTTAGAACTACTTAAACCTAACTAACCTAAGGACATCACACAACACCCAGTCATCACGAGCTTTTTTTTAATTTTTTTATTTATTTATTTATTTTTTTTAGATGCCCACAGTTTAGTAAACAGCCCGAGCTCGTGATACTGGCCAACAGGCTCAAAATGGCTCTGAGAACTATGGGACTCAACAGCTATGGTCATCAGTCCCCTAGAACTTAGAACTACTTAAACCTAACTAACCTAAGGGCATCACACAACACCCAGTCATCACGAGGCAGAGATTATCCCTGACCCCGCCGGGAATCGAACCCGGGAACCCGGGCTGGCCAACAGGTAAATATAGACATGCCTCAGAAATAAAGTAGCTAGATTCAATAATATTCAATGACTATAAAGTACAGTTCCTAAATCAGACGAATTACATCAACATTACATACCCTTAGATTGTAAAATGATTTTGGAATAGTGGCAGCCCCAAGCCCACACATAGTGGTAGAAATGGACTCAAGCAGTATCAGGCAAAACGTTCATAAATAACAGATTGTTCTACAGGACAACAGGCAACTAGGATCCTGCGTCAAAACAGCCACCAAACAACACCAAGTGACGTGCATGCTAATCGGAAGCTCACTGAGATTGCTCTTAAAATCCAGCGCCTATTGGCAAACGCTTGCTTAGAGTGCGGCGAGAGAAGGACGTAACGAAGGTTACTCGAGTCGGAAACCCGCGGGTATAATCCAGCAGACGCCACCGCATTCAGTCCTTGCAAACGTCACATCGGACTCCAATCCGGCACCACAGTGGACACGAACTGCTTGCAACTTCAATAGCAGAGGACACGCCAAATACCGTGCGTCCCGCTGAAGAAGCTTTTAACGAGCGATGTTCACGTGTGCGACCAACACTCGGCCCCGCCAAACCCGCATTCAGCAAAGGCACCGCTTTTGCCAACGGACCACGGCAGACTCTCGGCCACGATAACACGCCGCCTCCCTTGCGCTCTTCGTCCCCCATGTCACGCACCCCACTCTCTAGATCGCCGCAGCCCTTAACCACCTCCTCCCCCCACCCGTCCTCTACCGGCGACAGTCGCGCCCCATGCGCTCTTGCCGGCGGAGGGATTCCAAACCGGCGGGCATTAAGCGAAATTAAACGCGGGCGCACGGCACAATGTACACCTCGTGTTGGCCGTATTCTGATGTGAGCTGACAATGTATGAAACATTTTCCCACGAGTGCCACCACTCTGTTTCATGCAACTGAGAAGCTCTACGATGCTGTACCTACTCAGTTGAACTACGACGGTAAACTCAGCATCTGGGACTATTCCGACATTGAAATGATTCGATCCGCAAGCAGATGAATAAACTGCTCTTGTGAACAGTTACACCGCTTTGAACGACATTTTATAAAATGACTTTTTTAAATAATAATATGAATATTTAAATATGTGTTTGGAAAGAGAGAGAGAGGGAGAGAGAGAGAGAGAGAGATTGATTTTTGATTGAGATTTTTACTTTAACTCGTAACTGGTACGTGAATTTTGGTTGCTGCCTCCTTGAATGATCAGCTTCTGCACCAATTGTTGACGTATTACAATTTGGAGGAAGTTATTGTTATTTAAGGGTTAAAATACGACTCTGTTAGTTACTTGGCCGTATTGTGGATAGCTTTGAGCTCGAGTTTTCGTAGCTTTTCATACCTAGGAGACCACTGTTTTAAGTAAATAAGATCAAACAGCAATCTGCTTTTCGTGAGAATCCAATTACTGTAATTAAGAAATTATGAGAGGTGGTTACTTCTTGAATGAAAACTATAGAGAATGCATTTCTTTTCCTCTATTTTACTGAACTTTGTACACTTACAATTCTATCGATTGATAGACGGCGACGACAATGAAGTTCACCTCCTTTTCCAAAAACAAGATATTTATATTCTTCACTTCCAGAAAATTTGTAAACATAAATGTTTGGCAACTCTTACATATACTTTACTAAGTTTTATCACTAAAATATCAATTTTCATGAAATGTAACAATACGTTATGGGCGACGGCCTAGCAACACGTCCTCTTTCCACAGGATACAGATTAACAGTTCTATTTTTTTTAATCAACTGTCTTTTCTTTGGAGTCCATAGTCGCAGGGATTGCACGATAAAGAGTTTTTTGCTGTCCAGCTGCGCTTCACTTTACTTCAAGTACTTTTCGAATCAAATTTACATTTATGGTATTTACATACATAACTGAGCTTCTCAGAATAAAATCAGACACAAATTAGTTAAAAAAAGGGGCAGTGAGGCTCACATAACATTACAATTTCACGTGTCAGACTGCACCCAAGTGTTGTCTGCCAACTACGATAGCCTCCGTCAGTCTTGAGGGGTGATAGTTTACTATTTTGAATTCGTCATCAACTTTTGTAACGTCACTGGAAAACGTAGTTTACAGGCTAAAATAGAACGTCTCAGATTATAAGTAGGCCATGAGCTAAAATTAGTATTGAAACCCGGATGTATTCCGAGAAAATGTAGGTCATAGGCTAAAAATAGAATGCACCAAAACTTCCCTTGTGTGAAAGTAGGTGACGTGTAAAAATGGAATACAAAAGTAAGTCAAAGTGTGTTGCACCAATGCTGGGGGAGGGGGAACCTGCTACTAATGTTTCAGGTAGTACTTCACAGAAATGGTTATAGTAATTTTCTCCACCGAGTGTGCTAGACAAGTAATGTGGCCCAATACATAGGTCATAAACAATACTAGCCCACACGAGTTGCCTCAGAATTTTCAAACTCCCAGATGTGGCAATTGTGGCTATTGAATATTCCATCCCTTGCGAAAGGAGGCTCGTCATTAAACGAAACACACGTTTGAATGTCAGAAACGTGTATATAATTCGATGTAGATACCATTCACAGAATTCGACAAGCTGGGGAAATTCATTTGTTGGTAGGCCTAGTACCTTCTCCTACTTCGATGCTTGCGCGCATCGGGCGGCGTCCCATACACTGCTATTGGAGGTATTCAGTTGCTTGGCTACGGAACGTACACTGGTGCTGCTTTTGCCCTCAATTCGTTGTAACACAGCGACCTCATAACGAACAGTTCTCACACTATGATGTATGCTAGCTTTCCATCGGTATGGCTTAAGTAACACCGTTTCGCGACGACAGCCATCAAGTCTTTGAAACGTGACAGGACCTGATAACCTTCTGCCTGTAGATCGTTCTGTACACAGGTGCATTGCTACTCGACTATTATATCGTGCCTTTCCTCAAATGATTGGCGTTTTAGTTAACTTGGTTAGAGAGGAATCAGCCACCAAGCACCTGTAAACGTAAGTAGAAATATCATGTAACCAAAACGTAAATAACAATAATAACGTAATTTCTTATCTAGGGACGTGGACGCTGACAGCAGTAATAAAACTGGTCCTTCCTAGCAGTAAGATGTAACTGTGATGCAAATCTGATTCGAAAGTCAACGTGCTGCATGAGAAGCAGTCGATACAACTGTGAGTGTGGTCCAACGAAAGTCTAGCGTCAGATCCTTCAAAAATCGTTAACTGTGCAACAGTACACCTGTGACATCTATGTCACATAACAAAAATTTTTCTTTTTTCCTCCTGTAATATTTTCTTCCTATCTCTCGATCTGGAGAAACTTTAAATTTTTATTCACACTTTTTAATTCGTCTGCATTGGATGAAAAAGGTATCAATATTTTAAGATGAAAATTGTTCTTTCATTTCTTTATTTATCCAACGGTTTACGCAAAAATTAACGTAATAGTTTTTTATCGTTAGACAGCTACATATGACTGTCGGAAAAAGCAACCACTGAGGAGAATTCCTGTACCGTAGTGACAAGCTGACAATATGCGGTTGATACAATGAAAAATATGCCATATTAGCCTGTGACATTCGCCAAATACCTTTGCTGGCCGACCCTTGAAGTACCACTGTCTTCCAAAGTTGCGACTGTTCTTCGCATGGTCCATTACTGAATATTTTCGTACATTTTGTGCACTTTTATCTTTATAATATGATCATTTTATGTACAAATTACATAAAACAGTGATAGGTCCGTAAATGTTAGTTTTGGTGACGGATGATACCATAATTTTTCAATCTCTTTCAACGGCATCCGTGCACTGAGACAGATCATATTAAATGTCTTGTAAGTAATATTGTGAAATTTAGATTTTTTTTAAAGAACTATTGCGCAGTTTCTTCTACTCCATAAAATAAAGTCTTCACACAAAACTCTTAAGTTTCCCTGATGAGCAAAAGAAAAAAAAAAATCACGGCCACCTACTTAATAGCGTGCCGTTCCACGTTTGGAACACGGTACAGCAGTGATATTGCGTCGCGGTCATTCGACAGGTCCTTAGTAGATTTCCCAAGGTATGTGGCACCAGAGATCTACGTACAAATCATGGACATTGGTTTGTGGCCTTGTATCTGACGCCCGATAACATCTCACATGACATCATTTAAAGCAAATATCAAGTTTTATACTTCGGTAAGAACACGATTGATTCGTTGCTTACCATCCTTCTCTGTCTGATCTAATACTCCGTCTCTGACAACTTCCTTGACAATGGGACAATGGGATGTCCCACACAACATAGCTTCGTTCCTTCTTGAATCACCGCATATATATTTTCAGGGAATTCCAAATGTGTGGACATAAGTGTGTGTGTGTGTATGTGTGTGTGTGTGTGTGTGTGTGTGTGTGTGTGTGGCGAGGGGGGGGGGGGAGTTAAGTCATCATAGAAAAAAATTCCGATGGTTAAGTTTCACATACAGCCAGCCTTCGTAGCGACTTGTAATGTATCATCGCGTCTCTATGTTTACTGCAGGGTCGCTAAGTTCATCGAACGGCAGGAATGAGAAACCGTCTAGTGATTGGAGGAATACTTCAATTACTTGAGATACTTGATTTGGAGTTTCAGGATTGTTCTCAGCGAAAACTGTTGGATATAAAGCTGTTTGAGCGTAGGTAACCTCTAAGTAGGGTCGCTAACAGTCACAGCGCCTCATTACGGGAAATCAAAAAACTTCTGTTATTTTATTAGAGAAGAACGTCCTGAATGTGGTAACCAGAAAACTTACGTTGCTAAGTTTAGCGCAAAATAGCCTGTTCATGACTTCTAATGTAAATACACAGAGCTTGTTCAAAAACTCACAAAACATTCAAAATATAAAACGTTGAATATTAACATATTTCATTCCATCATGAGGCTTACTTCTGATAACGTCCTTTTTACCTATTTCTTTTACTTTAGCCTGTTCTTGTTATTCTTAACAATTTCATAAGAAAACTGATAGCTGCATCTGTAAGTTACAACTTAAGCACTTTGTCTTGAGCAAATTCTATTGACATATGTTAACCATGGATATTTGCTATCTCATCTTTCTAGATATACGTACAGCCACTTAAATCACCTAAGAGGTGAATTAAACATTGCTAACCGTATTCGTATAACAAACAACTATGTCTCGTCTTGGCCGTTGAAGAATGACGTCTGTTGTGCACTGATTATTGCCACTCGTTTGGCTCGTTTGAATAGAGCACAATTCATTGTAGCCGTAACTTTTCAAACTTCACGGTATTGTGTAGTATTACACAGACTTTATTATTTTACTTACTTTGACAACTGACTTAGTTTACAGTTTAAAAAAAGGCAAACTCAGATTTAAAAGCACTGTCTTTTAATAAATAAATAGTGTGATGTAGGGGGGGGGGGGGCGGGAGGATTAAATAAAACTGGCCTGGAAAGTATCTCATGTTCCTTAACACAGACAACCCAATTTTCATCATCTGCCTGGGTAAGAGTCCTGTAAATTGGGTTGCCTATCTTAAGGTGCGTGAAATATTTCTCATTCTAGTTTCATTTTGTCCATCAAATACAGGAAATCATTTAATACATGGGATAGTTCGAAACCCTATCTCTAACAAGCATTCCTTACAGTGAAATGTTATCAGCCTATCCTCTTCTGATAGTGTGTCTAGGTTTCCTATTGGATTTGAATTTGTGTTGATCGTTTTACTGTCTGACGGCGCTTTTGCAAGGCGAAGCGCCGCGCAGCCTGTTTCGTTCACAGTTTGGTGGCATCCGAACAGCGTGCACCGAAATCTGCACTTTACAAAGACAGGGGACTTTGTCGAAGTGTCGTTTAAAGATAAAATAACCAAGTCGATTCCAAAGCCAAAACTTGTACGTCAGTTTCATCGAGAATGTCTGAAGAATCAGTTGTGTTCTTCATCAACATAAATGATGTGTCAAAGCACACGTTATGTTTGTGCCATTTCAGATCAACCGAGAAAATAACTCTTTTGAAACATTACGACTGACGCGATTCCAGAGTGGATTTTTAAAAACGACAGAATTTTGTGATTCACGTACGCATACCGCAGCACTATATACGTTCTCACGAAATTGGAAATTTGTGTTACGTTTGCATGGTACTAAACTGCTGAAGTCATCGGTCCCTCGGAGTACACACTACTTAATCTAACTTGAACTAACTTACGCTAAGGACAATACACACACACATGCCCGACGGAGGACTCGAACCTCTGACAGGTGGAGCTGCGCGAACCGTAGCAAGACGCCCAAGACAGCGCGGCTACCCCACGCGGCTCTTTCTCACGAGATGCTACATGAGACTGTTAATAATTTGGCTATTTGTGTCGAACATCCACTTCTGTTCGTAATGGCTTGGTACCCACATGCGGCTGGCACCAAAACATCACACGCCAATCCAAGATGTGGACTAAAAGTGGAACTCATCGGAGGTATGAGTTAGCATTCTCATCGCACTGGGAAACATGACGTGGTTGTCCAGTCCATTTTTTAGGGGGTCAGAGTTCTCTGACCATTCGCTCCAAGACCTAAAAGCAACCTGAGAGTTTCTTTCATACAATCAATGGTAACATACCCTTAAGTCTACAAACTGATTACATAAAAAATTGCGAAAGTTGATATACTGTCTTCCGAAAACATACCCAACACTTTTTCTAAAACCGATTTTCTTTGATACCTCATCAGCGTATTTCATCATTACCCACTTGAAATGAGTAGCGACCTTAAGAAATGAACTAATGAATAGGCTCACCTTTAAGTTATTAGTAAACTATGAGCCCAGTAAAGCGAAATCAAAACCCATAATTCCTGGAATAAATAACGCCGTCGATGCACGACTGAAATACTCACATGCATGCTTCTAAAGACACAGGCATACTCACATCAAAATGAAACTCTAAACGTCAGTCCCATACCGTTTTAAAAATTACGTAACAAATTAAAGAAATCTGATGATCAACTGATTAGCAGACGTGACAACGTACGGATATTAGAGTATCATAAACTATTCGGGGCTACGAGATGATGTTGCACAAAAAATAACAAAATGCTTATGGCGAGTATCTAAGATAAAATTCTTTATTCAGAAAAACCGTTGTTTGTGCCAACATTTGTACAATTTCATTTATTCTCTACCGGTTTCGGTTCAACCTACAGTCGTCACAGAAGGTAGTAATGTACATCAATTGGTCAAAAATACCTCTCTTCCAAATTTGGCAAAATCAATTATAACATGTGACGAATTATCACAACAATATTTTCACTGAATTTCCACTGTAGTAGATTTACACACTCGAAGTGTGACAACATGTAGACAATTGATCTTAACAGCAATTAACCACCACAAGCTCAGTCAGAACATCATGCTCCCCACGTCCGTCAGATCATTTATACACATAGACAATAACAATCGGTTAAAATTGTTTAGAGATGGTGGGAGGGGGAGGGCGGCCAGAACACGAACCGAATAAAATTCGTAAGAGCTGTTATATCGCTTCAGAAGTTGTACTGAATTTGCTTAAGTCTACATTTCAGAGTCTGACTGTTACCGTGAAAGAAGATACACTACTGATCCAAAATATTATTTCTATGCCCTTTATAGAGTGTTGGTCCACCTTTCGAATGGAATACAGCAGCGATTCTCCGTGCTATGGGTTCGACAAGTTTTTCGTTGGTTTCCAGAGGTATGTGGCACCGAACTACACACAGGACAGTCAATTTCCGTAAGTTAAGAAACGGTGGTTGGGAGTGCAGAAGTGACGGCCGATAGGTTCCATCAGGTGAATTCGATGGTCCAGACATCAACGTGTGTTCACTGTCCTGCTTCTAAGACCACTGCAGCACGATTCTGGCCTTCTAACATGGGCCGTTATCCTGCTGGAAGATGCCTTCGTCTCCAAGGAAGACATCAAGTGTGAAGGAATACAGGTAGTCCGCAGTAATGGTCAAATGGAGTACACCTGTCATGTTGTCTTCGATTTTTTTATACTATCACAAATTTCATCGATGTCCTGGTGAAAGTATCCCTTAGCATAAAACTGGCCCGATGGCTTTTGTCCTTAGAATGGTGCATGTTTGGAGCAGCCATTCACCTGGATGACGGAATATGCAGATACTACCATTGACTTGGTGTAACAAGAAACGTGATTCATAGACCAGGCGAACGTATCCACTGATCCACGCTCCAGTCTTGATGATACCATGCCCATTCTAATCCTAATAGGCGATATCGTTGGGTCAACATAGAAACGGGGGGCCAGGGAAAGTCATGTGCCGCGTAACCCCATGATTAACAATGTGCGCTGAGCAGTGTCTTCCGAAACACTTGTACTTGCACCACCATTGTACTCTATCGTCAGATCTGCCATTCATCGTCGCCTGCTCAGTTTTACAGAGTGAGCAGGCCTCCAATCTACAAGTTCTGTGGTCACCCATAAATGTCCAACACCTTGTCGTCCATTCGTTGTGTCACTGTCCTTCAATTGTTTTCCACATAGACGCTCACGATGTTTGCAGAGCAAGATGAACCGTGAGCAAATGGAACAAACGTTTCCAAACAAGACACTCAGCAGATACGATTGACATTTGTCCTGTAGTGCATACAGGGTGGAGAAAAACTGTGTCACGAAATTTTAACCCTGGACGGCTGATGCCAGTACGAAGCAAAATTACTAATGTTATGTATGTCGACAACGCACGATTTTTAAACTGCGGAAACTTGGCTCCACGCGCTCCGATTGGCCGCAGGATTGCCCTGTTGCCGGAGCAAGACCTATTCGACAAGTGTGCGTATCACGTTGGGGCAGTGACGGGGCGACAGACTTTTGTGTGTGTGAACTGAAAACCATAGCGCTGCCCGTCAATCGTCGAACGGCAACAGGCCAATCCCACGGCCAATAAGAGCACGTGGCGTAAAGTTTCAGTTGTTTAAAAACGGTGCGTTGTCGACCTGCACGGCATTAGTAATTTTGGTTCCTATTTGCATTAGCTATCCAGGGTTAAAATTTCGGGACACAATTTTTCTCCACCCCGTATATTGGCAATGCAATGTATATGTAAATGGCAGGTAGCAACCAAACGAACAGCAGTTACTCTGTACCCAGTCACTGAAGACCAGTTATCTGTTACAGCAAAGTACTCAGAAAATATCATCGAAAACTTCTCGGAATTTTGTTGATGGAATTTGGACCATCAATTGACGAATCAGCTTCGTTCTTTCTACCACTACACAGGAATTTATGCAACCAAGCTCATGAGCATCTTGCGGCTCAGATACTCTACTGTAACAAGAAAAAAGATGCCAGATTCCAAGACAACAATGTCTCAGCTCATATAATGCGATGTATCAACAGTATGAATGATACTAGCTGTTAACTGCAGCAACACTCGCGTATCAGTATTTTTGTTGTGATAACTAATAGTGAGTAAATAAGCATCAGCTGTCGTCATTTGTGTGCCTGTTTGGGCAAGCGTAGCCCCCTGCCCCTCCACCCCTCTCCCTGCTCCACCTAACCCCCAACTGCCTCAATGCATGACGACGCAACACGCGCAGTGTCTCTGCCGAGTTGTGCGTGGGAAAGAAGGGGCATAGGCAAGAGCACGTCAATGCACCATCCTATTGAAGTAGCTATACGTTATTCAATGCGTACATCATGCAATAAATTTTATAATTTATGACATGGTTTATGACCAATGATGTTAAAAAGACGTGTAACTCCACACTTCCTCTGTTAGGGGACGTTCTTCGTTTACTATTTATTTATTTTTGGTTTCTAAAGTAGCCCGTGTTCTTCCTCAGTGTTCAAGCTACCTTCATACCAGATTTAATCGAAATCAGCTTTGCTGTACAGTTGTGAAAATGTAACAGAGTTACTTTCACTTTTACAATGTTAGCAGGGATTAGTACATTACTCGCTTCACCTAAACATACATCCTCTATATCAACGAGAAATAAAAATTTATTTCAGTTGTACTGAGCTATTCCCTCGCATTGGTTACAGAAATAAGTGCTGGAATGTATAACGAATTACATCAAACTGCTCTACAAATCATTAACACTCGAGTGACATAAAATGACCCAACACTGAACCATTCCTATCCTGTCAGATATATATTGTGATAAGCGTACGTTAGATTCTTGTAAACCAACGGAGTTGAAAAGTAAAGAACTTGCGTATCAGAGCTCGTGAAAGCTCAGAATTGATGAAAGTTATTTCCAGACCCGCAAAGCAAAGTCCAGGCCTCCTTATTTTGGAACCCACTGCGGCTGCGGAGCGTCTAGGAAGCTTCCAGAATCAGACATATAAGAGAAACTTCATCATCGTGGGCTGTTATGTCAAGTGGCTACCCAAAATATCTGCTCCCAATACTTCGTGCCGAGTATACGTTCCAGGCTGTATCCGCTTTAAGAAAGCCATCTCAGATACATAAATATTAGTGATTTTACTCAAAGAAACGGAGAATACAGATATGTTACAATGAGAGCCACTATGAGTCGTATTACCTGGCCGAGAAAACATATGTTAATTGAAAAGGAATAACGCAGTAGTAAATCTACACTATTTTTTAATATAATTGCGTTCACGATCCACAGAGGTATGAAATATTAGACAACTTTCATTTGTCTCATGTCTGTGTAGTTAGCGTACTTGCCGCTGGGAAGCTTGTTGTTTTGCATCTGTCTGCAAACTGTCCTGTTGTTTTTGAAAAGCACGTTCAAACATCCTTGACGTGTTTCCACAAAACCTAAGACTAACAGTTGGTTCTAGTGTAACATAATAGGCACTTTCCACTAATACGAAAAATTTCTTGAAATTATCTCTCCATCTCTACACCGCTCCTTTTATTTCTATTTACTTCATCAGCTTTCTTCGTTTGGTTCAAGTTTCCGTACTTACTTTGTACTTCATAAATTACCGCCTGCTTTAGTAATGTCTTGGAAAACGGAACCACCTCATAATGTGTGATAATAGATTTTCTGCGGAATAGCTTCCACGAGTTAACTTTGCAAAGTCCAGTATGAGAACACTGCTCTTCTATATAAGTATTGAAACTTATCCAAAAAAAATAAAAAAAATAAAAATAGAAACCATTCTGATAACTAGTTACACTTAAAAGACAATGTTTTAACTACTCTTAATTAAGTAAAACAGCGATAAAGATATATTCACAACTCTCGCAAGACTTTGCCTAGAACAAACGCAATCTCGATTTCATAACATTCTTCTCAAACGGAATAGTTCGACATACATCAAAATAACGTTCTATTTGACAATAATTTCGGAATTTTCTAAAGTTTTCTGATTTACATATTTTAAACCTTTCCACCCGTCTTTCACCCCGTCTTCACCCACTAAGCTATAAACATGACAACTTCTAAGGGTCCCAGAATGTCATCCGACAAATTTTCCATGTAGTAGGGTATCACTATTACTTAAGATTATTTGAAAGGCACGTAATTATGACATAGGGCTTGTTTGACGCCATGGCAATGACTTCATAAGTCACCAGAATAAAATAGAAAAAAACAGCCTGAGATGAACTAGAGCCGGTATCAATGGGTGTCACAAGCAGTTCGCTTTGACTGTAGAGATGTGCGCATTTTTCAAGATGGTGCTGTGTTCTTTTTGCTTAGTGTGATGCTGGAAACTCTGATGTGCAAAGATATTGTAATGTATTTGACTTGTGTTATTCCTTTTGTACTGATAATAGTAAACAAACATTAGTGAAGATTTTTATTTGTTGAAAGTTAAGTTAACGACAAAAAGAAATGGGTCGTTGGACCTGCAACTCTGGAAAACGAAAGGCTACAGGATAAGATTCTACGTTGTAGAGGAATATCGTATTAATCCCATTCAATAAACGAAGGAAGATCACATGGCGTTCTAATGAAAAAGGCAGGAATACCAAGCTGTTGAAGGGCGAAACTGGGAAGATTTCCTTTGCATATAAAAAAGTAGGGCGCATCATTCACCCACAAAATTAATTTTCTTCGGTGAATATCTCCCGCGCTTCGCAATGACTTGGCTTGACTGTTGCAGAGTGATGTGTGGCTCCTTTAATTCACGTTCACTCCTTGTTGTCGGTTTCTTTGAAAGCTTTGCCTACTCAACTTAGATGTTCTCCATTGCCTAGCCCAGCACCCATAGGAAGCAAGCATTTTTTCCCCGAGTGCATAATCTGTTCACACACGGACCGATAGTGAACTCGCAGACAACAATCGTACGGAAAAGTCGTCTACATCCCCTTGCCGACCGGTTATGTCATTGTAATAAAAAGCAAACTAATGGAAGCAGTTTTACCACTGCGCAATATATGCCTTACTTCAGAAATAAATAATTCGCGTTACTTTTGCATCTTTCACTATGAATAACGTCACATCATTGCAGTCCTGTTTCCTGGAAAGCACACTATTATAGTTTATTTATTCCTTGGAAACAAGAGAATGTATCCGAAACATCAATCGACCGCTCTAGAAGCGAACTGGACAAATTATTTCAGCTACCACATCTCGGCATTGTTACAGCACAAAGCCACAGAAACTCTTTCGACTGTACCCTTTGCAAAGCTATGTTCTTCCACTTTACCTTTCACAATATCAGCCACGCGTTAGAGTCTATTATCTTTTTCCGAACCTAAGCTATACGACGCGTCATCACGACAAACATGCAAAATATTTTCAGATGTTTTTGTAATCTCAATACTGAAAGAACTTCAGTTGCTCTAAACTAGTTATGAAGACGGTAACCATAACCAAAAGACATTCTTAGAAGAAATCATGCCATATTTATGCTAATGATATGATTTTCTGTAAATGAAAGTGACTTGTTCAAACTTTTGTTAATTAAACTGAACGCCTAGTAAATTAGATGTAAAATTCAAAATCTATAGTACTTCTTTTGCAGTCGTTTCAAAAAAAATCTAAAGCCAAATCATAAAATATTTCTTATACGTCTAATCTCAAAACATTCTTCATTTTCAAACCACTGCCGGCCGTGGTGGCCGAGCGGTTCTAGGCGCTACAGTCTGGAACCGCGCGATTGCTACGGTCGCAGGTTCGAATCCTGCTTCGGGTATGGATGTTTGTGATGTCCTTAGGTTAGTTAGGTTTAAGTAGCTCTAAGTTCTAGGGGACTGATGACCTTAGAAGTTAAGTCCCATAGTGCTCAGAGCTATTTGAACCTTTTTTTTTTCAAGCCACTTTATTTGCCATTTTTCACGCTTTTCCCCAACTGTCTTGTCTCATCAGGTGTTTGTGCAATTATCTTGAATGTGACCTCTTCTTCACCATTTTCATTTCTTACTCTGTCTCGAGAATCACACGCAGGTAACTGAGAACTGACGGTCCACATCTGGCTCCTAGATGGCACTGGGGTCTCCAGTGTCCAAGCACAACACACAATCCTCCCCCTCCCACTTACAGTATTACTTCCGCCAGTATCTCCCTCGTATCTTCCAAACTTCATGTAAGTTCTCCTGTATACCTTTTGGGACTATTTCTCCTGGAAGGGAGACGAAATATGGAAGATGATCCTCCGTAGAAAAAAATGGAGGGCACATTGTTTAATCTGCAAGTGTGAAGCAAAAGTCACAGATTCGTCTCCTGATCAGTCGTATAGTGTTAATCTTCCCAGACGTTTCAAACGATTGCACAATTTAAAAGGAGGGAGGTACTGACGGAAGTGGAATTGTGAGGGAAGGTCGTGAGTCATGGATGGTTAGTCGGTAGAGATCCTGCCTGCATAAGGCAAAGGTTTGAGGTTCCACTCCCTGTCCGGCACACAGTCTTAACCTGCCAGGATGTTTCAAATCAGCACACACTATGCTGTAGAGTAAAAAATTCATTCTTGAACGAACCAGTGCTTGGAAATGAATATTTGTGACGGTAAGGGGTCTTATGTGAAGAATGAGTATGAGGTACGTGCTTGTGAATTACTTATGCTTCATTACAATCGAATGCACGTCGCTGAGACGTTGATAGCGCTACCTTAAGAAGCACTACACAGTCGTGCGTAATGCGTGGTGCTATTTACGGCTGTTTACTGTTCGTGACTGGTCGTTGTAGTGGAACATTACGGGTTACATCAGATTGCGTCGGGGGGGGGGGGGGGGGGGGCGGGCTTTCGAGAGAACAAAGGGACAAAATGCGATATGCGATGGTGCCAAAAGTATTTGGTCTGGAGCAACGACAAGTGGTATTGTGTGCTCTTGTTGGATGAGAGCAGATTCAGTCTAGTGAGTCTGGACGTTCCATCATATGTCCCGATGTGGGAGCACGTAATGCACCCAGGATCATTGTTGAACATGATCCTTGCGGTGGATCAAATGTTATGATGTGGGCAAACATAATTTTACTCCCGCATACCGACCCTCAAATATTTTAACACTGTAAGTTCACTGGTCAACGTTATTTTGACACAGATTTCCTTCCCCGCGGGGGTCTTTTCAGGAGTGCATTCGGTTCTGACTTCATTTTTACGGATGACAGTGTGGGACAGCATCGAAAAGCGCAGGTGTAGGAGCTTTTGGAACGAGACGATATTCGGTTAATGGACTCGCCTACCCGTTCCCTCGACTTAAACCTCACTATCAAGTGTGGGATGTGTGGGATGCGTTAGAGGGATGTATTGGAGAACATCCTCATGCACCAACGACCATCCAGCAGTTGTGAACCACGCTTTTTGAGGAGTTGAACGTCTACTTCAAGACCTCAATAGAAATCCGTGGCCAGCATTGGAGCACGTTGCATTGGTGTGCGTGGTGACCACACATAGTATTAAGGACCATGTCCCGCCTTTGTAACGCCCAGGGAACGTGATCGTCAAGATTCACGGGGACTTCAGTGTAATTATTGTCCTTGAATAAAAGTGTCACGTTCCTCTCATTGCGTATTTCTTTCAGTTAATTCTGTTTATATTGTAGCAGTTCTTTCAACGTATGCTCCAAGTTCTATCGAGCTACGGTACTTGGCAGGGACACTTCATGCGAAAGTTTCTATCGCTCGAAAGTTTTGCACACCAATGTAGTTCTAATACTACGCAACCCATCTCGCTTTCTTTATCTTACACGTCAGTTCCCGCTTCAAACATTTCCAGAAAAACATACAGAACAGGAAGGTCGTATTTCTTGGCCATTTAATTACCCGATCTGTGTCGATTTTGGCAAAGTGTACGTTAGCAAACTGGTAAAAACTTTTAAATACCTTTTAAAAAGCACATAAAGTATGACAATAAAAATGCAAGAGGCGCTGCGCTATACCTCCTAAATAACAAACAAACAAACAAATTCTGCAGGACGTTAAAAAAGAGAGGAAATAAATATTTTAGCAAATATTAAGATTCTGATTCACTTAAAAATTCAGGCAGTTACACTTCTTAATTAACAAATAGATCCACAGAAAAAAAAGTTTCTTGACAACTTCAATTATATATTGCTAATGACCCATAAAAAATCACCTATACAATAAATGAAATTTAAAATTTAGTCTTAGCTTCCCATATATTATAAGTTTTTTGTTTTCCGTATTATTTTATGTCTTACTACTCATTAATTTTCCTCAAATGGGCACATAAATATATAGTCACAGTAATTTAAGATTAATTGTCCTTGCTTAGCTTTGGTCTTCAGTTAGTCTGACATCTTTGTGAATTTCGCCCGTTATTAAAATAGCAAGCTCTCAAACCTACAAGGTAGTATATATCTGAACCAAAACGAATAAAACACGTAAAATTAGTGCATATGTCACATTTGTCAACCGCAGGTAATTTTACACAATGTTAAAGGTATAGGTACAGATTTTGGGATCACTGGTACCTTTTATGTAACCATGCGAGTCAGTTGTTTCTTTCTCTGCGTCTAAGTTTTCTACAAGTACATCGAATAAATTAATACCTGATGTTTCCTGTCAGTGTAGACAATCCGTTTTGCGTACAGGCGTACACATTTCAATATTTGACCTGCTGCGCAGGGGAAAATAAACGTGAATGGGTTCCTTGTGTCTTACGTATTTGGAGGTACCAACCAACTTAGAAGCATACTACTCATAATAGCTAAATAATCTCCAAATGAAGTAAATAATGATGTTATGTCATGTAGTACATTATCCTTAGTCAACAACAGAAATTTCTGTACTTAACCCCTAAAACCCTTTATTTTTGAGAAGTTACATTCATACCATTACGTTTCTGTTCGTCGAGGTAATGTAGTATGCTCTCTTTTATACTGGAAACCACTTACGAATGTCTGTGAGACAGAAACTACTCGTGCAACAATGAAATAAATACAACAGAAGTGACAAAATGCCACTTGCTACTTGTGCAGTCATGTTGTAACATGTAAGTCCTGGACGCACATGTGGGCTTAGTTCACTATTTTGGACACCACGGACGGTGTCCAGTCTCCGGGAGACAGATGCTTTTGCCCGGACTGGAGGTGATGATTAGCTCTTTGCGAAATCCCATAACGGGCTATGATACTATGCGAGCCTAAAGGCTAGTGATTCTTCGCTTTCCAGTGCCTGCCGAAAATGGACTTTGAAAAGCCCTGATAGCTACTTGCTAAACAGAGCTTTTAGTGGGAGTGTGAAATAGCAACAGAAATACCAGAAGTCTTCTCTTGTGGCTTATTGGATGGAAGGCGTGGATACTAAAGAAAGTTTCCAGAGGCGCAGGGAGATCGCGAAATCAAGTCAGTGAGCAACTCAGGAAGTATGTCGTGGGCACTATGGTGCGAATACAGAGTCGGGAGTCAATAAAGCTCAATGAACTGTGAAGTAGTTCTGCCAGTACGAAAATCTTTTAAGGTGCTCGCAGTTACATTCCCGAACGCGGGACGAAATTCTAGTAAGTAAGTTGCCAGTTTTCTGGGCGAGTTTTGCCTTCAGCGTTCACGCACGCTCTCGCAAGGAATATGCTATGTTTCACAGCGTGCAACCATTACCTCGTTCGATGTGCAGCTTAATGAACGAGTTGAAGCTGTCAATTTATGATAGCATATGATAAATTCTGTTTATTCCTATTGAAACTGGAAGTTTGTTGCTTTCGTTTGTGACTTTCCGTCTTCTTGACAGTTACCCCGTCTTCCTTGGCAAGAGGCTATCGGCCAGAGTGGCTAGGAAGTAGCATACGGCGCTCTGGTGACTATTCGCGATGTACGTTTTCCATCCTAGTGCTCGAGTCTGGGAGTCTTTAGAAAGTGCCTGGTTTTCTACAGCGCATTTACTGCAGATACATGAGAAGTGACGCTTTTAGCTCTGTCCCGCCGGTCAAAGAGAGGCTTGTGACTCTCACCTAGAAGGATTTAGCAGTGTAGCAGGGCATCAAATTAATCCGAGTATGGCGACAAATGTTTCAGAGTGAATGTGTCGTGTAACTTGTCCCACACGTCGCTAAGAGAATGAGGGCTGTTGCCGTGATCGCTATTGGAACTTCACGTGACGCTGAGAACGAAACAGATGGAACAGTCCAAAGTGGAAGGCTCTGTATACTACACACCTATCGACATTGAAAAGGATAGTATCACAAAACTTTCGACATCCTATAAAATTGTTCAAGAGAAATCGACGTTGTTAGAGCAGGACTGTCCAGATTTTCGTAGTACCTCCATAGAGGGTGAAGGTTCTTCAAGTTCTTCAGATAAACTAGATTATTACAATTACCTATTTGGATTTTTATCAACGCCAGCAGACCAAAGGTAAGTTTGAAACATTCTCATTTTTGTTTTTAACTTTCGATGAACATCATCAAAAGTAAAACAACGGCAATGGTTTGCAGTCGAATTAATGATATGATGCTGAAGGAATTAAATCAGGAAATGAGACAGAAGAAATCGTAGATGAGTTTTATTATTTGGGTAGCAAAGTGACTGGTAAAGGGCGAGGTAGAGAGAAAAAAAGCCAACTGCTTATAGGACGAAAAGTATTTCTGAAAAGCAGAAAATTGTTAACATCTAAAATAAATTCAGATGAAGGCTCTTCTGAAGGTATATGTTTGGGGTGTAGCTTTGTACGAAAGTGAAATGGGGACAATGAGAAGTACAGATACGAAGAGAACAGAAGCGTCTGAAATTTGGGCTGCGGAGAAAGGCTAAAGATTAGATGAGCAGGCTGAACAACTAGTGACGAGCTACCGAAGTGGACTGGGGAAAAAATAATTTATGGCGCAACGTGACTAAAAGAGGGAATCAATTGACACGATACATCCTGTTAAGCTAGACGGTGCAATGGAAAATAATGCACCCCAATATTTTATGTAAAAGCTCTTAAAGCGTTTTAAATAAAACTAACTTTATTAACATTTTACATCTTTATTACACATGTACCTATTTGTCAACACAACCACCTTAGTGACGAGCACATTTCTCCCAACGAGAGACCAGTTTGTTGACACTATCAATGCTGAAAGTTTAACTTTGTTGACCGAGCCTCAATGTCACTATCACAGTAAAGTCATCTAAGCTGTTCTTTCAGTTTTGGAAACAAATGAAAGTCGGATGGGTCCAAGTGGGGTCTGTGTGGAGGATTATCGATGACAATGATTCCAAGGCGTTGCATTGTTGCTGATGTCGCAGCGCTGGCATTGTCATGATAAAGGAGAGAGTACTCCATGTGTCGACGAACTCTTCGAATTCGGAAGTCGATTACAGCATGCTGTTTCTCACGCACTAACGTACCTACGTCACACACCTCCATGTCACATGCTACAATTCTTAGCCCTCTAATAGCGAATGGCTGCAAATAAGTCGACATGAAGAATGAAGTTGTAGAATGATAACCGGAATTACGTTTGTTTTACTTAAAAATCAAGAGTTTTGACCAAAAAAGTCGATGGCATTACTTTTCAGCAAGCCCTCTTATGAATAGAGTAAGAAGGTTCAATTGTATGTAGGTTGTAGCATCAGGTTTTGGAACAAGATTCCCTATTTCAAGATCACATATTTATCCTTGTCCGACATACTTTAGATCGAGCTTCATCACCATGGAAATTTTCGATGCGTCCTTCAAATAGTAAAGTATGTCTTGTCCGATTCTGAACTATGCTCACATCCGCTTTGACTCTTTTCGACAACACAGTTTTTTTTGTTCATCAGTCTTCTGACTCGTTTGATGAGGCCCGCCACGAATTCCTCTCCTGTGCTAAGCTCTTCATCTCAGAGTGGCACTTGCAAACTACGTCCTCAATTATTTGCTGGATGTATTCCAATCTCTGTCTTCCTCTACAGTTTTTGCCCTCTACAGCTCCCTCTAGTACCATGGAACTCAGTCACTCATGTCTTAACAGATCTATCATTCTGTCCCCTCTCCTTATCAGTGTTTTCCACATATTACCTTCCTCACCAATACTGTGCAGAACGTCCTCATTCCTTACCCTATCAGTCCACCTAATTTTCAACATTCGTCTGTAGCACCACATCTCAAATGCTTCGACTCTCTTCTGTTCCGGTTTTCCCACAGTCCATGTTTCACTATCATACAATGCTGTACTCAAGACATACATTCTCAGAAATTTCTTCCTCAAATTATTTGACATTAGTAGACTTCTCTTGGCCAGGAATGCCCTTTTTGCCATTGCTAGTCTGCCTTTCATGTCCTCCTTGCTCCGTCCGTCATTGATTATTTTGCTGCCTAGGTGGCATAATTCCTTAACTTCACCTACTTCGTGACCATCAATCCTGATGCTGACTTTCTCGTTGTTCTCATTTCTGCTACTTATCATTACCTTCGTCTTTCTTCAATTTATTCTCAGTCCATACTCCATACTCATTAGACTGTTCATTCCGTTCAGCAGATCACGTAATTCTTCTTCACTTTCACTCTGGATAGCAATGTCATCAGCGAATCGATCACTGATAACCTCTCACCTTGAATTTTAATTCCATTCCTGATCCTTTCTTTTATTTCCATCACTGCTTCCTCGATGTATGGATTGAACGGTAGGGGCGAAAGGCTATATTCTTGTCTTACACCCTTTTTAATACGAGCACTTCGTTCTTGGTCGTCCACTCTTATTATACCCTCTTGACTGTTGTACATATTGTTATGACCCGTCTCTCCCTATAGCTTACCCCTACTTTTCTACGTATTTCGAACATCTTGCACCATTTTACATTGTCAAACGCTTTTTCCAGGTCGACAAATCCTATGGGCGTGTCATGGTTTTTCTTTACTCTTGCTTCCATTATTAAACGCAACGTTTGAATTGCCTCTCTCGTGCCTTTACCTTTCCTAGAGCCAAACTGACCGTCATCTTGCGCATGGTCAATTTTCTTTTTCATTCTTCTGTATATTATTCTTGTAAGAAACTTGGCTATATGAGCTGTTAAACTGAATGACTGATAATTCTCGCACTTGTCAGCTCTTGCCGTCTTCGGAACTGTGTGGATGCTATTTTTCCGAAAGTCAGATGGTATGTCGCCAGACTCATACATTCTACACACCGACGTGAATAGTCGATTTGTTGCCACTTCCCCAAATGATTTTAGAAATTCTTATGGAATGTTATCTATCCCTTCTGCCTTATTTGATCTTAAGTCCCCCAAAGGTCATTTAAATTCTGATTCTAATACTGGACCCCCTATATCCTCTAAATCGACTCCAGTTTCTTCTTCTATCACATCAGACAAATCTTCACCCTCATAGAGACTTTCAATGTATTCTTTCCACCTACCCGCTCTCTCCTCTGCATTTAACAGTGGAATTCCCCTTACGCTCTTAATGTTACCACCTTTGCTTTTAATGTCACGGATGGTTGTTTTTACTTTCCTGTATGCTGAGTCTGTCCTTCCGACAATCATTTATTTTTCGATGTCTTCACAGTATCGTATCTTTTAAGAGAAATGATACAGTACTATCGATAAAATGAAAAGCAGATCTGAGCGATGTGCTGAAATGTTTAGTAAACGAAGGAGAAACATCACAAATGTTCTTCCTCAAGGCCATGAGAAAATAAGACAATGTCGGACAGATGCACACAGACATATGCCTACAGCATTGGTCGATCTATTTTATAATTTTGGATCACGTTTTAAGCTCAAATATTAAGACCTTTCTAAAAACCGAAGACATCCTCTGTATGAATTGACTCGATGATCTTGTGAAAGGCAGCTCACCATGATCGTCCACGACACACGAAACACGTACACTGAAGCCCACTTTCATGCCGTGTTCCTTGAATTCCGGAAGGCTTTTGGTACAGTTCCGTGCTATCAGCTAAAGAAGAAAATATTACAGTCGGAATATCAGACCAGCTTTGCAACTAGACTGAAGAATGCCTAGCCAACAAAACATAAATTACCGTTCTCAACACAGAGGAATCTTGAGAAGTAAAAGTAGCTTTGGATGTACCCAAAGGAAGTGTTATGCTACAGACCATCACACTTCACAACAGACGAGTGTATAAATGAATTAGTGAATAACGTGGGATTTTCATTGAGACCGTTGATGGATGATGCTTTTGTAAATAGTGAAATCGCAACGCTAGAAAATTGCAGGGAAATACGAGAAGACCTGCAGACAATCAACAGTTGCTACAGGGATTGACTTGATCTTAAACATAAACAAGCACAACGTGTAATTATACGCAAAGACTCATTATTATTTGCTAATGCGATTGCGAAACAATCAGTGGAACAGATACACCAATTAAATACTTGGGAGTTTGCCCACAGAGATTTAAAGTGGAACAATTACGAAATATTAATTATAAGAAACGCAGTCACGTTGGGAGACAATGGGAGAATGTATCATAGTAAAGTAGTCCTCCACGAGGGATATACCTTATAAAGCCTCGATCTGCTTATTCTATACCTGTGTACTGCTTCTCAGTCCAGGAATCTTGCTAGATGGGATCGATGGAGAAAGTAGAGAAGATGCGAAGGACAGTAGCGTGTTTCGTCATCGTCTAATTATAATTATTATTGTTTGTTTTCGAGAAGAGTCCGCTTCACATGGGGTGGCCGAGCGGTTCTAGGTGCTACAGTCTGGAGCCGCGCGACCGCTACGGTCGCATGTTCGAATCCTGCCTCGGGCATGGGTGTGTGTGATGTCCTTAGGTTAGTTAGGTTTAAGTAGTTCTACGTTCTAGTGGACTGATGACCTCAGATGTTAAGTCCCATAGTGCTCAGAGCCATTTTTTGAGTTCGCTTCACCAGGGACAATTACTGCACATAATTCTACGAACAGGACATTGTTCTGATTTCATTACAAAATACAAAAATAAATAAATAAGATAACAATTCAACAGAGTACATTGGTCTGGCTGCACCATTAAAATAAAAATAGCGGAATTTTAATCGGAAATACAATAATAGGCCATTCATAAACAATAAAATATTAGAGATATCATCAAATTTTACAGTTCCCTTTGCAAAACTATTTCAAGAATAGTGTAACTGTTCTTGGATTACAGCAATTTCTTTCACATTCTGTTGATATATGTATATGTACTCGTCAATGAGGCAGAAATAACAGCTCAGAGACCTAATTAATGTTAATTACTGGAATTCGTGTGACCTGCACATAGCGTGTTGAGAGTAACAATTTTTCTTCTCGTGAAAACCAAAGGTGGCGTAGAATCTGTTGCTGGATCGCGCAGTACCGCGCACCTTTGATGTTGCGGTATTGTCCAATAACTTTGTCCATTTGGTTTTTGCTTGGATGGCAAGTCTACTACGAAAATCACTGTATAGTGTGGATGTGCCGATGGGAAGCAGTTGCTGCACCATTTTCGCCAGTTTATCTGCACGTCCATTGCCCCTAATTGCATCATGTTCCGGTATGCACTGCATATGAATCTGTTGATGGAGCTCTGTTGCTCGACTGAGAATTCTCATTATACCACGTGCCAAATGTAGTGACCACAGAATATTTTAATTTTTATTCTTGCTTTTGTGACCATAATATGAGTCCAGGCTCCATAGACAAATAGCCAGCCGACATTAAGAAATAGTCCACCAGGACGTAGGGACAAGATAAGCGGCGGAGGCTGCCAAGTATGGCTTGTTGATCAAATAACTTAGTGTTTGACTTCCTGCCAGAGGAACCAGCATGAATCAAACTTGCGCAATGGAAGACGCAAACACCAGGGCGACAATACAGCAAGAGAGAGCGTCAGTCACATGCGGAAAATACTCATGTGGAACCAAATTAAGCTGTGTGCAGCTAGAAACGAAAGTGTCGTGTGGAACCGAAGGCATTCTTGCACAAGCCGACCAATTAGAAATGAAAGGGTCGTGTGAAACAAATTAACTCGTCTGCACCCAAGTATATGAGAAACGAAATAAAAGGTCAGGAAGCGGAATAACTAGTAGCAGCCGGCAGTTTGGAGATTCCACAGCGAGATGCCAGTGGGGCCAAGTAGGCCCATAGCAGCCGATACAGCTGATAAAGACTTCAACTACGAGAAGACGGTGATAGACTCTGGTGGACACTCTGGAACTGCAGGTCAAGTAGGATTTTTAGCGTTTCATTGGAATAGTATTGAACAGAAGCTGTCAGGGTTTGTCTCAATTACTTAGAGAGATTTCACTGCTAACCAAGAACAAGTGATTGCTTTGTTCTTGTTTCTTATATGTACTGGCAATTAGCTTTGAAGTAGCAAGTCCGAATTAATTGACTGAATCTTACTAAGGGGTTTATGGTCCAACACCTCACAAAAAGTATATGTGAGAATAAGCTTGATAGAAACTAACCAATCTTTTCTGCATATTGCAATTCTGTAACCTATTTTCAGGAAACTTACTTCCTTCAAACCAAGGAGATTCTCTCCCTCTCATCTCCGATATAAAGGTTGACAGAAATTTATAACTAACCAATTGTCGTTAACGTCCCGAGTGCGCTACGCAGTTCGCACTTGCTTCATTCTAGTATAGTGAGGCTGTGCCGGGACGCGACACAAAGCATTAACCGATTTTACTTCAATCCCCTTCATAAGATTTACTATTAAAAACAGTCTTGATCACGATTTATGTATCAAGGTGACCGGTTTCGACCACTGCTGTGGTCATCTTCAGACCACTGAGTAGGAACCTCTTTCTGTTGCAGAATCACAAAGTGATTGCAGCTCACACGGAGGCTAGCAAAAGCCGTTCTTCACAGAGTGATTCTACAACAAAAAGAGGTTCCTATTCAATGGTCTGCAGATGACCACAGCAGTGGTCGAAACCGGTCACCTTGATAAATAAATCGTGATCAAGACTGTTTTTAATAGTAAATATTTGTAACACATTGATCACTTGCACTCCCATAATATATTCAGAAGTAATTCCTTTCATAAGAGACTATAGGACATCGTCATTGGTTCGTAAACAAGCGCGAATGCACCACGGAGACGTTCAACCAACTTCAGCGGCAGACGCTGGAAGAGAAGTGTTTCGCGTCATGGTATATTTTACCATACTTTCCTAGAAGAGTCTGGCATCCAAAATAGTACTCAAGGTACCCCCCGCCACACACCGTCAGGTGGCTTGCAGAGTATGGGTGTAGATGTAACGTAGATAGTGAACTGAAACCACAGGTGCGTCCAGGACGTACATGTTACAACGTGTCTCCACAACCAGAAAGTGGCATTTTGCCACTGCTCTCCCATTTGTCTTACTTCTTTTTTATGTATCGCAAAAAGACAGTAGAGGTAAAATCAGATCGATTGCAGCTCACACAGAGGCTTAGCAAAAGCCGTTCTTTCCTCTCACCATTTGCAGCGGGAACAAGAAAGGGGAAGTGACAGTTGTACAGGAAGTGCTGTCCGAAAAATGCAGTAATGCGCCCTACGAAGTATGGATTTAGTTGTAAGCAGTGATAAATTACAGCAGGCACCGACACCAAAGCTAAGGGAGACGAAAGGAATGAGCTGCGACGGTCTAGTTTTGTGGAAAATCGCCTCAGAACGCTGCGACCGTCTAGAGTATGTCAGTGTTTACTGTGGTGGTGGAGGGGGTGGGGGAGGGGGTACGGGCGTGCTGTGGGGGAGGTCAAGAGCCGCGGGCCACGGGACACGGACACGGCTACCGCCACTGGCGCATCTGCCGCGCCGCGCACAGCCGCGCATGCGCACCAGCCGGCACCGCAGCCGAGCTAGCTAGGTCAGCGTCACGCGGCGCGCTGCGGGCCTGCCTAACACACAGGCGCCACTCCCTGCAGCACTGCCCCACTGCCAGCCTTCCTGTAAATGAAAGGCAGTTCTTTTGCAACATGGGCTGCATTGTAGGCGCCCCAAGTCACAGTAATGTCTCTACGTTCACTACGTGGTTTTGCGTGTTGGTTAGTGATCCAGTTATCTATAATAAAATCTTCCCCCTCTGACACTTTCCGTATTATGTCAATTTTGGAATGTTATAGTTCCATCTGTTTCTCGTTCCTCCAGAATCTCTTTTCCATTTATGTTCAAATTTCTTTATCTGACGTGGTAGTCTCTCTGGATCCATTATCTGTAAATGTTCATTTCCTTTTTGTTTCGACCCTTTTTTTCCACGCTAAAATTTCAACTTTCGAAAAGTCTTCCTTCCGTATTTTATTCATTCTATTACACCCTTTCACTACGCTAAGAATCTCATTTCTGTTACTTGAATTTCTTTTCCTTGTCTTCTTGAATACCCGTGATTCACATCCCTAAAATAGGGACTACTGTACAAAATTTTCAGTCCTGTTTCTTTCAGTGTTTTATGCTTCATAGGTCTATCAATTGTTTCGCAGACACTTACAGATCTATTCATCTTAATCTGCATATCTTCTTCGTATTCATATGATACGATCCAAGACAGTTAAAATACCTTACCTGTTCAATTGTTTTTCATAAAGTAGATCGTAGTTTTCACAAAATGCCTTTGACTTAGATTTACTGTACCAGGTGGGGGGGGGGAGGGGGGTAAGACTTTCATACTATATTTTATGCATATTTTATTTAGTTCATAAATTTCTTTTTGTTAATCTTCTTTTGAAAAATCAGTGGTAGATGACTAACATATAGTGCTGACTTCAGTTTTATCGATTTTATTAGTTCCCCAGTGTTTATCCTAGAATTCCATCTCCGAACTGCACCATCAGTGTAAATGTAGAATAGCGTATGGGATAAACTGTAGCCTTATTTTCATTGGTTCGGTACACGTGCCTTCTATATCTGGAAGTACTGATGTTTCTTCATACAAACCTTTGAGAGCTGATAACTGTAAACTGCACTCCATTATTCTACATAACTTTCATCTAACTACACTATTAAAAGCCTCTATAAAGAAGTACTTTCTGTGAAAGGTTGCTCTTATTCTGTAAGATATTGACAAGATTGCAGTGTTGGGTAATGTTTTCCATTTGCTTCAAATGTTCAAAGTCGGAAATGTATTATTCTCGGACAACAATATCAATGGATTACACATGGAATCGGTCATCTCATAAATACCAGTGGTGTAACAATTTGTAGGTATATCACAAGGAGTGATGATGCAGGCTCAGTCGTAGGTAAAACAGGCAGCAGACTTCGATTCATTTGTAGGACATTGCGAAAAATGGAGCCTGTCTACAAAGGAGTCTTCTCGCAAAACACTCGTGTGACCCTTCCTAGAATATTGCTCAAGCATTGGGACACATACTGTATAGGAACAACAATTACGAACAACTTAAATTGGAAGGAACACAAAGAAAATGTTGTGTGGGGGGGGGGGGTGAGGTTTTCGGGCGCTAAACAGCGTGGTCATCAGCGCCCAAAAATGTTGTGGGAAGGCCAACCAAAGACTGCGTTTTATTGGCAGGACACTTAGAAAATGTAACAGATCTACAAAGGAGACTGCCTACACTACGCTTGTCCGTCCTCTTTTAGAATACTGCTGCGCGGTGTGGGATCTTGACCAGATAGGAGTGACGGAGTACATCTAAAAAGTTCAAAGAAGGGCAGCACGTTTTGTATTGTCGCGAAATATGGGAGAGAGTGTCACAGAAATCATACAGGATTTGGGCTGGGCATCATTAAAAGGAAGACGTTTTTCGTTGCGACGGAATCCTCTCACGAAATTCCGATCACCAGCTTTCTCCTCCGAATGCGAAAATATTTTGTTGACGCCGAACTACGTAGGGAGAAACGATCACCACGATAAAATAAGAGAATTGAGAGCTCGTACGGAAAGATATAGGTGTTCATTCTTTCCGCGCGCTATACGAGATTGGAATAATAGAGAATTGTGAAGGTGGTTCGATGAACCCTCTGCAAGACACTTAAGTGTGATTTGCAGACTATCCATGTAGATGTAGATGTAGATGTAGGACTAACTGGAGATACTGAACGTATAGAAAGAAGGCCCGTGAAATTGGTCACAGGTTTCTTTGTGCCATAGTAGAGACACTTGAAGTATCCCGTAAAAGCCTACAGAGTGCCTAGAACAAGCTTTAAGTGGTAAATCCAGTAATATGCCAGAAACTCATATGTGTCGCTCCTGTAAGGATTATGAAGAAAAGATAAGAATAATTACAGCACACACAGAGGCATTTAAGCACTCACACTCCACACGTTCCACTCGTGAATTTTGAGGTAATGATCCCTAATACGTGATAAAATGTGATTTACTCTCTGACATGAACTTCACAGTGGTTTACGGATTATTGATGTACATGTAGATGTAGATGTTAACACTTTACATAGGTCAAGATTAAGAAAGGTGATCACAGTGCGAACGTTTTGTGAGCTTTTGTACGGTATTAGAGATGTACAGTGGAAGCACCGCGAGAAATGCATGCTTGAACATAAATGCAGATGTTAGCCAAGCCTGCAAGTTGAGTTGGTGTGTCTGACTACGAACGGCACCTGTGAAATATACTCAGTATGCTGAAAATATCATTCGTGCTCAGAACAGTGTTCCGTATACATATGAGTGTATCATGTCGGAGGCAAGTGATCTAGAACGTGGGAAAATTGTTAGAGCACGTATGATGGGTACTTCCGTCATCAACGTAGCCGAAGTGTTTGCAGTTTCATGAGATACCGTAACGAAGATGTACACCGCATGCGGAAAGTGGTAAAACATCATCCGCTAACTCACAACGCGGACGAAAGTGTGAGTCGAGTAATGTGACAGACAGTCATTGAAGAGGATTGTGATGAAAAATAGAGGATGTCCACTGAAAAAGCCACTGAAGAACTGAATATGGCAGCTGCGAATCTTGTCAGCACCAAAAATTACTAGAAGGTAGCTGCATAGACAAGAAATTTCAGAGCGAGCGAGAATTACAAAAGCACTCATCAGTGGTGCAAAAGCCCGCAACAGCAAAAGTTGAGTCGAAGCCATAAAAGATGGCCAATGAAGCAATGAGGGCAACGTCCTTGCCGCAGTGGATACACCGGTTCCCGTGAGATCACCGAAGTTAAGCGCTGTCGGACGTGGCCGGCACTTGGATGGGTGACCATCCAGCCGCCATGCGCTGTTGCCATTTTTCGGGGTGCACTCAGCCTCGTGATGCCAATTGAGGAGCTACTCGACCGAATAGTAGCGACTCCGGTCAAATAAAACCATCATAACGACCGGGAGAGCGGTGTGCTGACCACACGCCCCTCCTATCCGCATCCTCAACTGAGGATGACACGGCGGTCGGATGGTACCGATGGACCACTTGTGGCCTGAAGACGGAGTGCTTTTAATGAATGATCTCAACAGATGATTCTCGTTTCATTCTGTTTCCAACTTCTGGCCGAGTTTACGTCCCAAAAGTAAAATGTGGCGCGGATTCGGCGGTGATTGGGCAGCTACATCTCGATATTCCATGGGCCCCATTTTTACACTACAAGGCCGTATTACTGTTAAGGATTATGTGGCCATTTGGCCGAACATCTCATGGTGAAATGTTTGTTTCGAAATGACGATGCTGCGCCTCAAGACGACAGGACACCTGATCAAACAACTCGTGTCGTCCAGTACTGGTTTTGAGAGCATGAGGATGAATTTTCGCATCTCCCGTGGCCACCACAGGGACCATATCTCAATACGAGTATTATTGACCCTTCGTGTCCTGCTTTGGAGAGAAAGATACGTCATTACTGTCCACCTCCACGATCGTTACCCGAACTCGCCAGTGTTCTACAGGAAGATTCTCTGAAACTCATACACGACCTGTGTTTATCCTCCCCGAAACGATTTGAAATTGTTTGTAATGCCAACGGTTATCCTACACCGTATTAGGAATGGTAATGTGACGTGCTTTGTGCACTCCACGTAGCTCTTGCGCACTGAGTAGGTGGATGCGGGCCAACCAGTACATTACAAGAGACTGGTTCCTGTTTCATTTCAGAAGATCGAAGATTATTAAATAACAACGTTTATTCGAACGGTGCCAACGTCTATCCATAACTGTTGAAAATGTCCTTTAGCCTAAAATTCTGTTCACCAAAACACTCGGATACCAGACTTAAAAATGTACTTTTGTTACTACCGAGGCTTTTCTACGTCTACGTCCGTAATCTGTAAACCACTGCGAAGTGCCTGATAGAGGGTACTTCACATTTTACCATGTATTAGGGTTTCTTGCCATTACGTTGGAGGCTGACTCGCATTCGTGCCCGCTGTTACCAGTGGTCCTTTTTTTTTTTGCGGCGCTTACGGCAACAACACTGATTAGCCAGAACATTATGACCACTGACCTACTACTGATATAAACCCTCCAGCCGATAGCAGCTTCACCTGGCGAGGAATGACAGCTATTCAAAACTTGGAAACCTTACGCAGATGTTACTGATTTTTTAAATTTTTTTTTATTTTTTGAGACAGTACTGCATCATCTGTAAGAAATCTGAAGTTACTACTGATGCTTTTTACCGGGTCATTAATACTAATCGCCGGTCGGGGTGGCCGATCGGTTCTAGGCGCTACAGTCTGGAACCGCACGACCGCTACGGTCGCAGGTTCGAATCCTGCCTCGGGCATGGATGTGTGTGATGCCCTTAGGTTAGTTAGGTTTAAGTAGTTCTAAGTTCTAGGGGACTGATGACCTTAGAAGTTAAGTCCCATAGTGCTCAGAGCCAATACTGATCATAAACAGCAAGAGTCAGAACACACTTTCCTATGTCACACTTAAAGTTACTTCTATGGCCGTTGATGACTGCCCATTCAAGATAACACTGCTGCATTCTCCGCACCAATTTTAACGGATAAAAGTATGAGACAACTTGGAGCAGAAGTCGTAGACCAGAAATGCAACGCGACCAGAGCCATACAGCAGGTGCCGGTCACAGAACTGCGTCATCATCCCCTGTGTCGTCAGACCGCGTAAGCCGAGATAAGAGTCACAGACATCGGCCGCTTCCGGCCGTAGCTGCTGCTTGATCAGCACCCCTCTGCAGCAGCAAGATTCCCGTTACAACGTTCCGGGCGTCAGTGCACTGGGGAGATCTCTCGACAAGCTACTCCGGCACGACTGACTTCCGCGTTGTCAACGCGCGCTGCCAGACCCCGGCGATCGCCCTGTTCCAGATGGTTCCGAGTTACATCAAAACTTGGCGCCTCACAACTGTCAGCGCTTGGAAGCGGTATTTAACTACAGCCGTACCAGTCGCCACGGTGTTCGGACAGCTCGGCAACAACTGACGCTCAGTCTAAGTCCGTCCGGCCCGTCGCCGTAAATCACCTGCTACCGGGCTGCGAAGGAGGGACCCCTCTCTGCCAGCCCGGCCCGCTCCAGCTGCCGCCTCCTCGGATCTCCCACCAGCCGGAAGGCCAGACTCAGTTTCTGGGCAGTGCCGCTACCCCGACAGACGTCACCCGCTGCTCGCCCCGTGCCGCAGCCACGCCACATGTTGTCACCACACCAAATCCGAGTCAGCGCGCCGTGTAGAGCTCCACTGTGACGCTGCTCGCCTGTCTGCTTCTCCGACTGTTACCACTACGGCCGCTGCAACGCCGAATACAGCGTGAAGAAGAAAATGAGCTTGACTAGCTACATTTGCCGGCTAGAATAAAGACTTGCGTTCCTTCTCAGACATCTCCACGAGCACTTCTGATCAGTTTCATGCTGGAATCCAAACTGCATGATTTAGTAATGAAGCAACAATGAAATATTGTGTCGCCACTCGTTTCTGACGTTGTCCACGTCCCCCGTCTTTGACAGAGGACCCAGCCGACATAAGAACCGGCTTTTTTTTCTGTTACACAACAAACACACAGTCCAATCAGAACATTGAACATTTCATTTGATTCCCAGTAATGTTGTACTTTTATGAGTGGGTATGGTACTGACAAATAAACCTAGCTAAGGGATACACTTCGATTTTGATCCGTTTTGAATATGTTGTAGTGTAAAGTAAAACAAGAGAAAAATATTTTTGTACGTTCCTATACGGTCGTTGAGAGAGTGAAACACCCCCTTGAAGGAATCTGAGTTTAATATTTCTGAATGAACGCCATTGATCCGATAACAAGTAATAAAAAAAAGGAAAAAAAACTTCAAATAAAACCTCTGTGGTTTCTAAAGTGCACTTAAACTTTACACCGAAATTTGTCAAAATAAGAATTTTTTTCAAAATCCCCTCCCCCATCTTAATGTTTTGTTTCTCATTTCAATACCTATCTAATAGCAAAACTATAGCATCGTTACTACCAAATTCAGTCATATATGATAAAGCGTTATTTCAAAAATGCATTTGTCAGAAATAAGCTAGAAATATCTCTATACAGCTGTACGTCCGCCCGATATGTGTCTGCTTCAATGAAGCGGAGCACGTACAGCTCTGTAGAGCCCTCCCGGCCGGTCCGCCGCTCGTGGTCTCGCGGTAGCGTTCTCGCTTCCCGAGCACGGGGTCCCGGGTTCGATTCCCGGCGGGGTCAGGGATTTTCACCTGCCTCGAGATGACTGGGTGTTTGTGTTGTCCTCATCATTTCATCATCATCCCGGAAAGTGGCGAAATTGGACTGAGCAAAGATTGGGTAATTGTACGGGCGCTGATAACCACGCAGTTGAGCGCCCCACAAACCAAACATCATCATCATCAGCCCTCCCGGCTAGCCGTGCGGTCTAACGCGCTGCTTCCGCAACGGTAAGGTGTGCCGCTCCCCGGCACGAATCCGGCCGGCGGATTAGTGTCGAGGTCCGGTGTGCCGGTCAGCCTATGGATGGTTTTTAAGGTGATTTTCCATCTGCCTTGGCAAATTCGGGCTGGTTCCCTTTATTCCGCCTCAGTTAACACTAAGTCGCCGATTGCTACACAAACACTGTCTCCACGTACGCGTACACCATAAATGCTCTACCACACAAACATTTGGGGTTATACTTGTCTGGTAAGAAACGTTCCCGGACGGGTCCACTGAGGGCCGAACCGCATAATAGCCCTGGGTTCAGCATGGGGCGGCGGTAGTGTGGATGGGGTGCTGTGGCCTGCTGTGCAGTTGTGAACCACTGAGGGCTACGGTGGGACGAAGCCTTTCCGTCGTTTCTAGGTCCCCGGTTCAAATGCACAATGCACGGCTATATACAAGTATTTCTAGCTTATTTCTGATAAATGCGTCTCTAGAATACTACACTCCTGGAAATTGAAATAAGAACACCGTGAATGCATTGTCCCAGGAAGGGGAAACTTTATTGACACATTCCTGGGGTCCGATACATCACATGATCACACTGACAGAACCACAGGCACATAGACACAGGCAACAGAGCATGCACAATGTCGGCACTAGTACAGTGTATATCCACCTTTCGCAGCAATGCAGGCTGCTATTCTCCCATGGAGACGATCGTAGAGATGCTGGATGTAGTCCTGTGGAACGGCTTGCCATGCCATTTCCACCTGGCGCCTCAGTTGGACCAGCGTTCGTGCTGGACGTGCAGACCGCGTGAGACGACGCTTCATCCAGTCCCAAACATGCTCAATGGGGGACACATCCGGAGATCTTGCTGGCCAGGGTAGTTGACTTACACCTTCTAGAGCACGTTGGGTAGCACGGGATACATGCGGACGTGCATTGTCCTGTTGGAACAGCAAGTTCCCTTGCCGGTCTAGGAATGGTAGAACGATGGGTTCGATGACGGTTTGGATGTACCGTGCACTATTCAGTGTCCCCTCGACGATCACCAGTGGTGTACGGCCAGTGTAGGAGATCGCTCCCGACACCATGATGCCGGGTGTTGGCCCTGTGTGCCTCGGTCGTATGCAGTCCTGATTGTGGCGCTCACCTGCACGGCGCCAAACACGCATACGACCATCATTGGCACCAAGGCAGAAGCGACTCTCATCGCTGAAGACGACACGTCTCCATTCGTCCCTCCATTCACGCCTGTCGCGACACCACTGGAGGCGGGCTGCACGATGTTGGGGCGTGAGCGGAAGACGGCCTAACGGTGTGCGGGACCGTAGCCCAGCTTCATGGAGACGGTTGCGAATGGTCCTCGCCGATACCCCAGGAGCAACAGTGTCCCTAATTTGCTGGGAAGTGGCGGTGCGGTCCCCTACGGCACTGCGTAGGATCCTACGGTCTTGGCGTGCATCCGTGCGTCGCTGCGGTCCGGTCCCAGGTCGACGGGCACGTGCACCTTCCGCCGACCACTGGCGACAACATCGATGTACTGTGGAGACCTCACCCCCCACGTGTTGAGCAATTCGGCGGTACGTCCACCCGGCCTCCCGCATGCCCACTATACGCCCTCGCTCAAAGTCCGTCAACTGCACATACGGTTCACGTCCACGCTGTCGCGGCATGCTACCAGTGTTAAAGACTGCGATGGAGCTCCGTATGCCACGGCAAACTGGCTGACACTGACGGCGGCGGTGCACAAATGCTGCGCAGCTAGCGCCATTCGACGGCCAACACCGCGGTTCCTGGTGTGTCCGCTGTGCCGTGCGTGTGATCATTGCTTGTACAGCCCTCTCGCAGTGTCCGGAGCAAGTATGGTGGGTCTGACACACCGGTGTCAATGTGTTCTTTTTTCCATTTCCAGGAGTGTACTTCTTCAAATATGATTGGTTCAAATGGCTCTGAGCACTATGGGACTTAACATCGATGGTCATCAGTCCCCTAGAACTTAGAACTACTTAAACCTAACTAACCTAAGGACAGCACACAACACCCAGCCATCACGAGACAGAGAAAATCCCTGACCCCGCCGGGAATCGAACCCGGGAACCCGGGCGTGGGAAGCGAGAACGCTACGGCACGACCACGAGATGCGGGCAAACATGATTGAATTTATTATTAGCGATGCTATACCTTTTACTATTAGACGTATATCGAAATGAGAAACAAAATAGTGACGACGAGTGAAGACTTCCAAAAGAATTACTTTTTGGACGAATCCAGTTGCACCGTTGTAAAGTACTCGTATATTCATGATCACAGAATGTTTATTTGATTTTTTGTATCTGTTATCGTTTGTAGTTATTCGGAGATGAAGAGGCTTGCACGGGATAGAGTAGCATGGAGAGCTGCATCAAACCAGTCTCTGGACTGAAGACTAAAACAACAACAACATTGTTCCAGAGATATTATTTCGAAAATGTTAAACTCAATTTTTTTGAGGGGTCTGATTCACCCCTTAACGACCTTATGGGCAGGTATAAAAAGATTTTAATAACTTATTTTGCTCGACGCTACAACATATTCGAAGCTGATGATAATCGAAGTGTATCCTTTGGATACGTTTATTCATGAGTCAAATCGAAGTGTATCCTTTGGATACGTTTATTCATGAGTCAAATTCTTTTCCATAGTCAAGAACCGTTGCATCTACCTGACCGCTTTGATTTAAGGCTTTCATAGGCGTCATATAGGAACACGCAAGTAGCGTTCCCCAAGATGAAGTTTTCGAAATCCATGCTAGTTGTCTTGGAGATCATTCTGTTCGAGATAGTGGATAGTAGTTTCGTGGATCAATTCTACTACCCTTCTTGCAGACAAGTGTCACCTTTGCTTTCTACCAGTTAGAGAGCACAATTTCTTGGTATCTCAGGAAACACTTAACTCCACACCAAAAACACGATTCCGGTACATGTTCCTAGACTCTTATTTTTTTTCTCCAGTGGGAAATTTGGAATAAAGCATAACAGTCTCGTAGCCATGTGAGCTATAGCCATGACTTCAAATCTAATATTGTGACCTGAAACCGAAGTTAACCCTAAAAACGCATCGTGACTCGCAAAACTTTGCCTTTG
The DNA here is from genome assembly GCF_023864275.1 of Schistocerca cancellata. Lineage (NCBI taxonomy): Eukaryota > Metazoa > Arthropoda > Insecta > Orthoptera > Acrididae > Schistocerca > Schistocerca cancellata. The sequence continues at coordinate 318,215,837 of NC_064630.1, read as the reverse complement.
TAGTTCACTACTGAGTGTTCCCTTAGCCTGAACACTGAATATGAAGCCCAGGGCACAGTTTTCAGGAATACTTTTGTAAGCAAGGAGTTTGTTCACATATAGACTAATTAGCTAATTAGAAGCGCCTACTTAGAATTAGCTGGTCAGCTGGTTAAAAAATTTTCTTCACTGCAAAAATTTCCGCAACGGACGTTACTACTCCGCCTGGAAAATAGTATATGAATTTTCAGTTAAGATTTGGTCCTTGGCAATCAACTGAACAGGCTCTGTTGTTCAAAATTTTGTAAAGCTGGCGCATCAGATGTAGGTTTGTAAGAGGAGAAGCGGGAAGTGGAGGGTAAATGAGGAAGAAAGAAGCAGTGGTCGCCGAATTACGATAACATAATCTTGTACATGTTCATTCGTCTATCTGTTCTAGTTTTTTCTGCTGTGACATTCACACATGTTCATGAAATACATAATTACAATGATCCATGATGGAATGCACTGAACAATAACAATAATAATTATTTGATCACACAGTATGTTAACTTTAAATTACTTAATAAGGACAGAGAATGGGGGAAATGATTGTCTGAGTTTTTTTGCAAAATAACCCTAACATATGGTGAAATGAATGAAAACCAAAATCAATATACGGAACATGTCTGTTGGAAGTAGAGGAGGTATTTTAATTATTACTATATTTCCTCATTATAACACGCCTTATCTATCATACTAAATCCCTCATTATAATGAAAGCAAAAATCTGGAGCACCACTTCTTATTACCAACTACCGCTTTTAATCTACGCTGCAGGTCATCTAAAAGTCAGAGTTCGCCCAGGAAAACGGCTTCAACAATAAAAATTGCTTGTTTTCCTGTTCGAAACTAGACTTGAAGATGATCAGTAGCTCAGAATGAAACCGATAGTCGGCAATAAAAAGTAGTTACAACAAAAGAGATCACGATCTCAAAAAATGGCATCAGTTACGAAACTCCTCATTGTCCACATCCCAAGTTGGCTTTGGCATATTAGGAGTTCCAAGTCAGAATCATTTTCTTCAATTCGGCCTACGTGACAACTATAGACCCATCAGTAGTCATCAGCTCTTCGTGATAAAATTTTCCTTTGCTGAAAATTTGGCAACTCATAATTCTGATAGTGTTATTGTACAATGTAGCATCGATTGTTCCCTGTATCTGCAAGTTGGAAATATATATATAATCAAAAATGTTATTCACCCGAAACTAACTTTTCGTTCAAACCCACAGTACGTTTCCTTGATGAAACGTAAACAGTTCGTCTGATTGTTTGGGCTACGGTCACTACTTATGTTTAGACCCTCAAGAGTAAATTACTTGTTTGTTATGCGTTTTTATTACTGATGTAGTGCGTGCCCCGTTTCGGTCTAATAATAGACGGTTGTAACCTGAAAAGTGTAAATGTGTCTTCGGAAATAGCATCAACGAAGCAAAGGATCACCTTATGTGAGATGTGGCATGCTCTCAGAGGATAGATACTACTGTGAGGATCGTTGATGCATCGCAACCCTGTGCCATCTTACTAGAAGAGCCAACAAATCGCTTGCCAACACGTCTAAATTTATTTCACTGCCATACTAAGCGAGAGTAACTGTGTTTCGAACACTCACAACTCCATCATCACTGGTTGTACGATGTTGTACGGTATTACCACTATCAAGCGTTGATGCAAATAGACTTCGTTTTGATGTAACAGTTTTTCAATAATATTTAAGTGCTCTTACACCAGATTTTATAACATAGTAATGATATTTATTAACATGGTATTCTTCAGTTTGAGATTCTTCTATCGCTCACGAGACAGAAAAATCCAGATGTTGTTTTCCTCTGTGATCAGTTGAACTGACGGTGCAGAAGGCTGTTTGCTCGTAGTTGTTTTGCATACAGTGTCCCCACAAAATTAAACACGTCCAATAGGATGTCAACATGTTTTCGATTCGGAAAGGAAGCTGAAGCGAGAATAACTGTGAAAATGGAAGTGTTGCAGCTCATCAGACTTCATTTATAACCCGTGAGATTCCTTCAGCCCTGAAAGATATGAAACTAGGTATATAAAACCACTGCCTTCTAAATTAATTAATAATTAGACTATTAGTAGTTATGTTAACTACACACTTCATTCATTGTGACGAATATCTTTTGTTGTTTTAATCCTTCTTCATTTTCCCCAGTTTCTCTTTCATTTTAATACTATTTGTTTTTGTGACAACACTTGAGTAGTTGTCGTTATAGTGGCACAACGTTGTTTTAGGAGAAGAAAATTGCACGTGAGGACACTATGTTGAAATGATCACCCACCAGCAAGGAAGAAGACTGTGCATTAGATAGGCCTACTCTACAAAACAGAAGCAGTAAATGCCTATTTATGTAACTTCGTTCAGGGAAAAGTCTTCAGCGAAAGTACACGGTCCATATTAGTATTCTCGGTCTTGGGCCACGTATACGAATAGTTAAATGAAGAAGTTAAATTTAAAGTTGTTTGTCCACATTTCACCAAATATACAGTTTCACATATTTTTTTACCCCAAATTTATCGCGTTTACATGTTTGGAAGTTCCACACCACCTTTTTGCGAACATTCTCAGTACACATATTCCTCATTAATTTATCTTTGTCAGCTTTACTAGGTAACCAAACGACTTGAATACGGAGGAAACGAAATCACAAGTATTTTTTTCCCAGTATACATCGGATATAAAATTCTTTGGAGATTTTAACAAGAGTAACATTGAGTGCTTGCTGCATAAATATAATAAGGCTTTACTTACTAGTTCAATGCCACCACATAATTCTACAACAAGCAACATGTGCTTTTGAAGTGCTGCTTCAGTTACACAAAATAGAGTGTTTATTCGGTATGCTACAAATTTTGTTTGTAAATATCTGTTTTCCTGCAAACAGGTATCTGCTTTTAGTTTCTGCGCAACAAACTTTCGACGTTAACGTGTTACGTTAGAACCACCTAAAATGAACTTATCAGAAATGGACACCACTGAATAATGATGACACTTTACGAAATATTTAGGCCAACTGCATTACTAATAAATTCAACTGGGAGGAATATACCACACAACTACTGCAGCGCCTAAACAAAACCTTATTTGCAATGAAGATATTTTCAAGCATAGGTGGCAGAAATATAAAGAAGCTAGAATACATTACTTACTTTCATTCCGTAATGTTATACCCAATCATTTTTGGAGGTAACTTACCAAGCCAAGTAAAGCTTTTCAGAATTCAAATAATAATAATAAGAATAATAATATGAAGAAGAAGAAGAATGATAAGAAATATTTATAGTGAACTCAAGAACGTCTCGCAAGGGCCTGTTCAAGGAATGTAAAGAAATCTGTCGCAAATAATATATCTCTTTCCCATACCAACTGCTCATGGAATCAGTTCTGGACATAAAAATAACCTTCATAAATATTTAAAGTCATTTACTTTGGTGCAGAAAGGTACCCATTTTTCAGGAACACACATTTTCAATAGGTTGCCTGCAGCCATAAAAAGTTAAACTTGTAATGAAATTCAGCCGGAGAGGAACCTAAGCGATTTATTAATGGCAAACCTAATCTACTCCACTGGTGAATTTCTTAGCAGCACCAGTACATGTGTATAATATTAATGTATCAAATGAACTGGGTGTTACGTAAAATCTGATTTCTGCACATCTTAAATCAGGCAATGTGATCAATGTATGTGAGTGTTCTAAACTGATTTTCTGTTTGACGATAAATGGTTACGACAGCCTAAAAATTATGATATGCACGTAAGTGTTTTGTACATTTACGTGTTTAGTGATAAATTTATTAGTGCTTCCTAAATAAAAATATGTATAACATTTTTTGTCATATTCAACATCAATGACGACCATTTCATTTTGGATCTGTAGAAAAGACACTATCATATTAAAAAAAATACATTGTATGCTCTTCTACATCAGCAAGGGCTTGTTAAAATAGATCTGTAGGACGAAAAGAATATCCAGTCTAATTTTAACTCTGAAATCTTTCTATCAGAACGTAACACTGTGTTAATAAATTACTTTTCCTGTTGCCGATTTCTTACATTTGGGACAACTGTTAACAACAAGTTTTCCTTGACATTTCATCGTTATTTTATAGCCCACATACGTTTCGATATTTTTCGTGATCCACGAATCAATGTTGGAATGGTTTCGTTTTGTAGTTTGTTTAATGAATTTGACACTGACCCAGTCGTCGCTTGATGGTGTATCCACCGAGTTACAACATCCACACTGAATTTCACTTCATATTCGTTAGACAATGGAAAGAAGAAATTATGAAACGGACAATAAAGGAGAAGGAGATACTCTAGAAAATTCCCGGTTAAGTTTTGGCTTTTATTATGGAACTATAACGGCTGCAGAATGATCACATTTGTACTGCTTCACGTTAGAATTAGTGTTCAAAGTTTATGTCATTAGTGTATACAAGAAATCACATGAAAAAAGAAAAAAGAAATTTCTGTTGGTAGTCTGATACCCTAAATATTTATGGTACATACGGGAACAATTTCTTTCTTTGTCATTAAAAATAGTCTCACAAAAAAAATTTCGTCCAACCAAAGCAGGTTACCGGTACTCGCTTTTTGCTAAATGGAGATGTGTCATGGTACAAAGGGTGGTCAAATGAAAATGAGACGGATGGGAAAAAAGGTAAGAACACTGTTTATTATTGTGAAAATAATCGCCATAACTGTTAATACATTTATCTCATTGTGAGACAAGATGATCAATGCCTTCATGGAAAAATGTTTGCGGTTTCATTGACTGTACCCATGTGGGCATCTCTTCATCCGAAAAAAACGCCAGCCTCGAATGTCTTTGTTCAGGACTTCAAAAATATGGAAATCATGTGGAGAGAGATAGGGACTTTAAGCAGGATGTGTAAGGGCTTCCCAGCGAAGCATCTACAGTTAGTCGAAACAACCTTGACAGCAATGTGGGTAGGCATTGTCCTGCAACAGAACGATGTGGTTTCGAGTATCTGCGAAAGTTTCGTTTGGAAGTTCGTTACACATTCTCCATGTAGACCTAATCCCTCACGTGTGATTTCCACGTTTTTGGAACACAGAAAAAAGACATTAGCAGCCGTCGATTTGTTCTGGACGAAGAGGTAGATGCACGTCTGTATTCAATCATGGTTCCGTATGCAACCGCAAATAGTTTTCCATGAAAGCATTGACCTTCTTCTCTCGCAGCGGGATAAATGTTTTAAAAGTTGTCGCCATTACTTTTGAAATAATAAACTTTACTTACTTTCCTCCACCTGTCCTGTTTTCATTTGTGTGCCCATTATAGGTAACATGTAGGAAGACTAATGCGGAAGGTTGTCCGCAGCGACGTTTTACAGCACACGTAATAACAGAATTGTCTGTGATGTCGAAAAGCAGTGTTAAGGCGCGAAGGAGCCTAGGAACCTAAGAGATTACGTAACGGAGGCGGGGCATTATTTATTTATTTAGTACTGCTTCGAAGTAAACGTGTTGTATCGTTATGTGATACAGGTTGAATAACACAAATTGTATTAAGGGGGGTAGGACGCCAAGCGGGCCGACTTGGAGCAGGAGTGGCACCACAGGACATTTTAATTTGCGCTGTTTATCCTTTTACAAATAAATTCAGAAAACTTTGTCAGCATGACTAGGGAGGATGCAGAATTCACACTCATAGCAGTGGAAATTCGAAAACATAACGTAATAATTTTCTTTACATGTGAAATTTCTTCAGTTTTTTCACTTACTAATGGCAGCATTTGTTGCTATAGGTACGCTTTTATTCATAAGTAAGAGAGATTCTTCGATGAATGTTGTACAACATACAAACCATACTTAAAGGTGAATGAAACTCTAGAATTTTCCAAATCTATTAAAAACTGTGGTAAAAATTGAGGTAATTAACTATAGAATTTGTGTTTTTTCTAAACGTGAAGTTTAAAATATAACAGTTCACTCGTTTTTTCATAAATTAAATAAATTCTAGAGTTTCATACACCTGTGAGTATGGTATGTATGCTGTGCAAAATTCACCGAAGAATCTCTCTAACTTATGATGAAAAGTGTACCTATAGCAACAAATGCAGCCATTAGTAAGTGAAGAAATGATGAAATTTCGCACGTAAAAAAATTTATTTAGTCATGTTTTCGAACGTCCCCTGCAATGCGTGTGAATCCTGAATCCTTCCTGGTGATTCTGACAAAGTTTGATGAATTTATTTGTAAAAGTATAGACACTGGAAATTAAAATGTCCTGAGATGCCTCTCCTGCTCCAAGTCGAACCGTTTGACGTCCTACCCCCCTTAAAATTACTTCGTACTGTGATTATACAGTTCTGAATACATTTGCTACAGCTAGAATTATCTGTCCTATGGATCCACCCCTTGACTTCTCAAATCTAGAAGAGGATTATGTCAATTTGAAGTAGATGTGCCATTTACGGTAGATGTGTCACACGATTCCAAAAAAGTCATGTTTTAATTGTCAAGAACAGCTGACAAATCTTTTCCTACAGCCTGTTTCTACGGTCAGTTCACCTGCAGGTATCTTGAGATCTGAAGACTGTGCTGTGTAGCGAATGATGAATTTCTTAACATCAGCTCTTAGCAGAAAAAACATGACGCTTCTCAAATCGCAGCACTTTCGAAAAATATCGTGTCACAGACGGTGAAAACGCACAAACAACGAAAGCTGCAGCAACACCAAAGCGTCACGGCTACCCACAGCAAATTTCCGTGGCACACACAATAACAAATGGGATTATTTGTGACGGCAGCAAGCAGTATGGCGCGGCGATGCACGGGAACTGGCAGCAGCCGGTGTCTGCCGGAGTCCTCTCGGCGGCAGACGGAAGAAGCATGCGAGAGGCGGCGGCAGCACAACGTTACCGTGGCGCGGGCTGCGGCGTGCGCGGCGCGGCGCGGACCATACGTACTCCTGTGCTCTGCTCAACTACCTGTTGGAAGGAGTGCCACGCCACGCCACGCGCTATTGATCCAGCCGTAATGGCACGGCTACAGCTGCGATCGCACGCGAACCTCGCCTCGCCTCACGGCCCGATCATCTGCTCCGCCTCCCCGCACTACGTCTGCACGGGCTATCGATTGCTTTTTAGAGTTCAGAGTGCATCCTAACGGCTACTCCCCCTCTGATCAATGATGGCGACGCCGGTAGCACGGCTACCAAATCTCTCGCGGCAGAATTGTCACCCCCCGCGATTTTGCTGCACGAGTGGGCGAGAGTGCTTACTCGGTGGTGTGTTTTAGATTCTTCGAGCATCGGAAGTGATTTTATTGTGCGGTTTGTCCATCGAGTGAAGGATAGCGAGGCGTCGTGTTCGTGTGAGTGTAGAACGGGGAAAGGAACGGGTGAGCGGCAGCGGCTCGTTTTTGTTGGGGGATTGTGAAGATTTGTGGTGGTGTCGTGTTTGGTGCGGGGTGGAGTGCAGCTGTGAGGTGCACGCGTGTGCTCGGGACACGTGCACGTAGGCGATCGGCGGCGAGGTTGGCAGCAGTGGCGCGCCGCGTGCGCAGCCCGCTGCCGAGCGCGCGCTCTGGCGGGCGGCGGTGGCGCCGCGAACGGCGGGCCGGCGAGTGAGGCGCGGCGCGGCGGACGGTCCGGTCGCGATCGGTTGTCGGTGCGGTGAGCTGAGGTGGTGGCGCGGTCCGCGAGCAGCGAGCACCAGGCCAGCCGCGCCGGGCCGTCGGCGGCCGCAGCAGCAGAGGCAGCAGCAGCAGCGGGGGCGGGCAGCAGCAGCAGTGGAGGCGGCGCCGGCGCCGGCGACCGGAGGCGGGCGCGCTGCACAGTCGCCTCGGGCCGATCTCGACGCGCGACCCCGCGCCCGCCCGACCCGTCACACTGCGGCTGCCGCGGCTGCTGCAGTGCAAAGTGCGCCATCTTGGGAGCACGCGATGGGGCCCGGGAGGGGGACCGGACGCCCCCTCTCGTAACCGCCACACGCCAAGATTTCCCGCATCGAGTTCATCGAGAAATGGGGGCTGACCCCTGTCCTCAAGCCGAGGCAGGAACAACGCCCCCGCAGGAGTGGGGCGGAGGAGCCGGGGGATGCCAGGTAAAGAACCGCAGCCTCCGTCTACCCGACGTACGTGCGCGCCCTTGTGCCAGAGTGCGTGCGAGGCTGTCTCCCTATCGTAGGCGCTACCGGCGTAGCGACGTTCTGCAGCACCTCTCGGTCCAGAGTTTACGACCGTCGGCGTACGCCTCTGCTATCGATTGCCGCTTGTGTTCCGGTCGAGATGATACGTCGCTTCTCACAGTCCCTCAACAAACTCCTAGCCACCACACGAACTTGGCAATATTTCCGATACAAAACATTTTTTGTTCCACATTTCGGGCGAACTGCCGCATGTCAGTGACTGCCTTCTACGACATTTCTGCACATAATCTTATGGACATATTCAGGTGCATACACTTGCAATAACCAGGAGACTGCGCCAAAATATCGTAGCAGGTGATCAAAGATCATTTCCCATCTTGACTTAACTCCAAGAATTACACTAGAATAAAAAAAAGAAGCGTAATGTCAAAAAATTCAACTTGAAATTGTCAAGGCAGTAAATACGCAGTTTCCACGTGACATTTTCTAAAAATATTGTGATGCTTTTCAAACACCATTTTATTTCAAAGCAGTTCTTGGTGTTAAGCCAAGCAGAAAGTGAAAATGGTCTCTGACTGTTACTGGTGTCTTATTAATGAATACTTTTAACTGCAGCTTTCGGTGTTACACGGTGTCATTTCTAACATTTCCAATACATTCGAAGTGCTCCGATATAGGATCACTGTAACACCATCTGACTCGAAAAAGGACAGTGAAGTGCAGTGAATTTTGTTCGCGGCCTTGTGAGGGCGAAACCAGTTTTTGGATTTGTGCCCGCGTCTTGGCGTGGAGACGTACGCCGACGTTTGGCTCACTCGTACAAGTGCCTCTCGAGAGGACACAGAAGAGTGTGTACACATCTAGCGTGTTGCATTTGAGCTTGGTGTCAAATACGCTGGCGTTTAGGTAGTTATTGCTTGCAGCGTACGTCGCAGTGGCGAGTGTTATTCGTCGGTGCGCCAAATTAGTAAGGAAAGCGTTGGAGCATTTTAGATCGAGCTGCGGTAACACATCGAGAAAACTTTAGTCACACTGGTTCCGGGAGTGGGATTCTATCGAAAGGATTTCGCGGTTGATTCGTTGCATTTTCAATGTCTTCACTAGCAAAACAGAAACATGCGACACATGTTTAAAGAAGACGTATTTAAAAGAGTTGGAATTACTAAGAAAGTACGACTTTAGGTACGACTGTTTTGAACGTGCAACGTTTGCATCGGTAGCGGAAGACACAAGAAAATATTTTGCAGCCTTTCACTGCCCCTTCATCATTAGCACATATTGTCGTTTATCCACATATCAGATAGCAGCAATAGTATTATTTGTTTATCAGATAAACATCAAAAAGTGATAAGATGGATCATTCTGAAGACACGGAACACGCTTTATAGCCCCGTCGCATTCGAGATACAGCAGTTTGAAACTGAAACAGCGGGAAACAATATACTAACAACTTTAAAACACTTTGCAGCTCGTTAGAGTGACGCTGTGGTCTTAATTCTAACTGCTGCTGCATTCTTTCGCAACGTGCATTCACAATGCTAAAATGCGAGTAAACATTTCCTCCCTTCTTTAGTTTTCTTGTTTGCATAATTCGTTCCTATACCAAAAACACGAGCAAAATTGTAATTGTCAGCTGTCACCGGTGGCCATGTGACCTCACCACCGTCACTAGTCCAACTTAATTCCTTCTCGTCCAGGTCTGAACCGTGTATTTCTGGATATGACCAACAGGTTAGGAGTTCCGTAACGAACGCATTTGCTCCTTCTCGGCTCTGATAGGAGATGCTGCCACGGAGGCGTTGAGGAAGGGTGGCAGAGTGCGTGCGACGTGCGCTCGCTGCGTTTCTCGCAGCCGGCAGCCGGGCTGCAGCTCCGGGTCAGCGTCCAGCAGTGCAAAGGCGAAACTGCTGCCAGACACGCGCCCATCACGCGGCACGCGCCTTACACAGCGTCGCGCGCCTCACATCTCACATCTCGCCACTGCTCCCATCCGTCGACAGCCTTCCTCTTTGCAACTTCCCAATGATTATTCACTCGAATGAAATATATATCCCACCACTACTTCCTCGATACCCACGTAAAAAGTGTTTTCACCAAAATAAAAAAGAAATTATCTAAGAGAAAACAGACTAGTAAGGCCCTGAACAACCGCAGATATTTCGACAGGTGGACACACATTTTCTCTCTTTTTTTTTTCTCTATAGATTGCCTGTTGTCGAAAACGTCATCCGGTTCTCGTAAATTATTTCAACGTGCCGTAGGCAAAGAAGAGCTCTTAGTTTGGCCACCAATAGTTACCTTGTCTTCTATCCTAAACTACTGCTTTAACTTTATTTTGTAGTTTTTAATGCAGTCTATCACAGCTATTGGGAAGTGAAGTGAACACGTCAGTGAATATCTTTACATTGCAAAACTGATGTGACGCGTTCGTTACTGATTTCTGATGCCTCTTATACCACTGCTAGAAAGAGACTGCCGGAAGCGCTACTGGCAGTTATCACAAACTTATTTAATGCTATATTTCTTCTATGTCCCCTTCCTCCTTCTCTGCGCAGTACATTGTGACTTCTCATTTTTACTGTCATTGTTTGTCATTCCATAATTTCTTAATCAACCCAGTCTCTTCATTTTCATGGGTAATAGGTATGTCGATTCGGGATCACGAATTTTGTCCCGTTGCTTGCTTTAGAGTACGCTAACGGTTAACAACACATCGCTCCATAAGCCCCTTATGCTTTTTGTACAAAACATATTTATTCCTGGGTTACTTTCTTTTGTCGTATATCACTTCTGGCTGCATCAAATTATAAACCATCGCTTGATTCGCTGCTACAAATATATCTCAGTACCTCTCCTTTCGCAGCAGGTGCGTTCTTCGGGTATTTTTCTTCCCCCGCAATTTAGCCAACACTACCGCACAAGATTCTTCTAAAAGTGCAGTATTTATTGGCGACAGTGTCCCTCTTCACGTGTGAACCTCCGTGGATTTGAATTTTTTAAAGCTACGGAATAAATAGTATTCATCTGTTAGATCAAACAACCTACTTGATTCACCGATTCTCCAGTATCCATGAGCTGCAGCTAGGAGTACTACACCAAAATTGGTCCTCTCTATTTTTCTCTTATTTTGCATAGAAATGAAATTAATTCTACACCGGCATTTCTGTCTTTGTTACATGCAAGTATACTTTATTTATTCACACGTTACGTCATTTGCTAGTTGAAGGCTGCCGTTATTAGTTACTTTGCGTTGTTACATTCTCAAAATATAACGAGGCAGCTCTCTCACTCAAATTAGGTTAACTAACTTGAAATAAAGTAATCCTGCGACGGTTTGCTAACGCACCAGGTAACACAACAGCACGATCCTTGCGAATTTGACGACTATAATGTGAGCTTTCCTTTCTGAGCAATGTTTGTAGCATTTTACGTCCCTGAGGAGTTATTGGACTTAATTTTCTCCTAGTATCTGGACTGTATCTATGTTGGTAACCGCAAAACATTAGATTAACTTTCGTATTTACAAGCCAAATATCACTGACATTACGCGGAAATTTAAAAATCCTATTGCATTATCTTGGAACTATGGTTGGACGCTTTGGGAGGGATAGTCTGTTTTCGATAGTTTCAAGTGCTGAAAACTGCTGGGGGATGAAAAGCCACGTTTAATGTTGTGCGACGAAGTATATATTTATATATTTTGATTCATCCATTCGACGTTCATCGTGGTCCATAGGAGAACATTGAGCGATGCTAAATTTAACCAAATAAAAAAGAAAACTCCTATTTTGAAGAAAAACATTGTGCTGCTTCCGTAGTTATATTAAATAACTCATGTTTGCCTGCTATTGGTAGTTTAGTATTTATTTGCTTTTAGGCCTATTGGTATATTTCAGAGGAAGTAGTTTCTCTCTCATCTGTAAATATTGAGACCTCGTTGCATTACGTCAGTATTTGTCTTGCAGATTTACAATGAAAACTGCTTCTTGGAATGTAGCTAACGGAACCTTTTAATCTCTGGATCTAGTTCTTCAGATGATTTGTAAAAAGAGTGCATACTGAGGTATAATTCCCTGCTTTGTCTTAGGTGAAGGATGTTGAGTACCTTTCCGTCGGAGTACATGATGCGACTATGAACCTAGACAAAGTAGATAATAGTAGGTTTCGCTTTACTGCTTGCACCACCGGCCCCACAGCCACTAATTTCACATGGTTGTCAAAGTTGTAGCTTTTCCGTATGTTTGCACATACATCCCATCTAAACAGTAGTGCTGCAATTTTCTGATGTACTGCTGAGTTCGTTTGTATATACTGAATCCAGTCTTTCTGCTATACAACGAACACTGTTGGTTTCCATGTAAGTAACAGATCTTTTCAACCTCGAAACTAGATATCCAAGTAGTTGGTAAAAGTAGTGGATCACACGTGAAACTCTCGTGGTTATGTACAATATATTAGTGTAATATGCATCTATCTACTGTTCGCAGACTTTTACATTATCTAATATGGATTTCCTGAATTCATCTCGTACCTTTAGTTTTATGACGAAAATACGGTACATCGGGTTAAATATGTCGCGAAAGTATAGATTAGAGTGGTTTATAGATAACTGTTATCGTAACCTTTATGTGACATTCACATTCTCCAACTCACAAACAAATTGCCACCTTCCATCAAATTACCACCTTCTAAACCTAACGTAAACCTAGATTTCATTTGCGGGTGAGGAAGAGGGGGGAGGGGGGGGATTAGGGTGCCCAATATCACTCTGTAGCGAGATAATTTGTAAAAAGAGTGGCTAATGTGGTATGTTTCGAATTTACTTTTCCATTGCCTGTGGTTCACAGTCTCTTACTTTACATTAAATCGGAGCTTGTTGTATACTTTTCCACTGGAGTATAATTCATAAACCGTAGACAATATTACGCTTCGCTTAACTGCTTGCCCTACCCGCTACTGCCGGACCATTACTGCCACACTATTCGTAACTACACTTTGTGTTCGACTGTGATACCGAGCGATGCCTTGACATTTCACGAGTTGCCAGCAAGATAATTATTACAAATTGCCGTGAAATAGGTTGACTTTTAGCGACTAACTTTATCAAATGTTCTCGAAGATGCTCTCGTACGATGAATGAAGGCGATAATAGTGAACCAAACCATGCGCGAACTGTGACTTTTTATCTGAATATTCGTTTCTAACAGTTGCTACCCTTGCTTCAGTTTGCAGCTGTATCTAATCGAAACAAATTTGGGTCGTAGCGCGGAGCTCGGATAGCGCGGAGCACCCGCTAGCAGCCGGTTGTCGGCCGCCGCGAAGAGGCGCAGGCCGTGTGACAGAGCGGTATGTTATATCCGCGGTACAGGCCCCGCTTTAGCTATCGACGTTTTTAAAATAGACGGCGCCGCCATCGCGTGTTTGTTTAGCCGCGAGAGCACGCTGAGTAACCGCACACATCATTCTAAAAACAGCGCGCCGCCGCGCGGCACTTTAAATCAGTCGGCAGCCGCCGGCCCGCCGGCGTAAGGAAGGGGCGGGCGCGGATCAACCTGTTGACGGGCATCACGCGCTCGCCGCTGCCGCGGGACGCCGCTGCAGACGCCATTCAGAGACGCTGAGGACACAATCAATCACCTGGCGAGCCGAGTTTGGGCCGCTCATTCACGCGCCTGGCGCGAATACTGACCCCCCACTCCCTAATGACTGCCGACTGTTAGGCAATCTGCTTTTAGGTGACAGCGGTTGGCAGCAGTGCTGGCAGTCGAAAGCTGTATGCAGCTGTGCTGCGACCACCAGCTTCGTCGACGGAGATGTTCAAAGAGAACAGAGGACAGCACGGACACTTGGGGATGCCTGTCGTGATGGTCATTTCTCCGGAAGTTTTCATTTCGACGCAGGCAACTATTTTCTTTTATGAAGAATAGAACAGAGACTTACTTTAATAATGACAATTGAAACCAGTTGCTGTGTTGTAATACAACGTTGTTTATTCAAAACATGCTACCAGTTTTGACGCCAAAAAGCTTCATCTTCAGGCCCCAAGCTTAATCTGCCATCAACGTGCGAACCACAGTGCCATAGACCAACGGGTGGGCTTGTTACTGCTACGAACATACGGAATCCAGTTGATTTTGGCCGAGCTGCACTGGAGTTTGTAGTTTGCACACGCTGACGTAACGTAATAAGTCATACCGCTTCCATTTGATGACTCCGTTGGCCCTTGCCATTGTGATTTGTACGTTGATGGCAGATTACTCTTGAGACCTGAAGATGACTCTTTTTGTCGTCGAAACTGGTAGCGTGTTTTGAATAAGCGACTTTGTATCATATTACAGATGTTGGGTCCAGTCACCATTATTCAAAGTCCTGCTGCTGTGTCACTGTGCTCGATGGATTAGTACAGAAGAGAAAATGTTCCGAGAAAAGATTATAAGATCAAGATAACAAGATCAACACAAGTAAAACTAGGGTAATTACACTGAATGATAAAAGTTACGGAATAGAGGTATGTTGATATACAAATTACGATGGTATCGCGTACACAAGGCATAAAAGGGTAATGCATTGGTGGAACTGTCATTTCTAGTCAGGCCATTCTTGTGAAAAGGTTTCTGACGTCGTTATGGCCACTCGACGCGAATTAACAAACTTTGAATTCGGAGTAGTAGTTGGAGCTAGACGAGTGGGACGTGTAATTTCGAAAATAGCTAGTGAATTCAATATTCTGAGATTCACGGTGTCAAAAATGTACCGATAATGCCAAATTTCAGGCCATACCTCTCACCAGGGACAACGCAGTGCCCGACAGCCTTCATTTAACGACAGCGAGCAACGACGTTTGCGTAGAGTTGTCAGTACTAACAGACAAACAAATAACCGCGGAAACCAACGTGGGACGTACGACGAACGTATTCGGTAGGACACTGCGCCGAAATTTGGCGTTAAT
This sequence comes from Schistocerca cancellata, assembly GCF_023864275.1. NCBI lineage: Eukaryota > Metazoa > Arthropoda > Insecta > Orthoptera > Acrididae > Schistocerca > Schistocerca cancellata. The sequence goes on along the minus strand of NC_064630.1, from coordinate 318,200,726 downwards.
GGGCTATGACAGCAGACGACTGACGCGAGTGCCTTTGAAACAGAACAATATCGCCTGCAGCGCCTTTCCTGCGCTCGTCACCATATCGGTTGTACCATAGACTACTGGAAAGCCATGACCTGATTAGACGAGGCCCGATTTCAGAATTTAAGAGTTAAAGGTAGGATCCGGTTGTGGCACTCACCCCACGAAGCCATGGGCCCAAGTTGTAAACAAAGCGATGTGCAAGCTGGTGATTGCTCCATAATGGCGTGGGCTGTGTTTAAATGGAATGGATCGGGTACTTTAGTCAAATTGAACTAATGATTGACTGTAAATGGTTATGTTCGCCTGCTTGGACACCAATAACAGCTATTTGTGGACTTCCTGTTTATGGATGACAATACGGCATGACACCGGACCACAAGTGTTCGCGACTGGTTTGAAGAACATTCCGGACATTTCGAGCGAATGATTTGGTCACCCATCGAACATTTATGAGACGTAATCGAGAAGTCAGTACCTGCACAAAATCCTGTACCAGCAATACTTTCGCAATTATGGACGGCTCAGTATTTCTCCAGCAGACTTCCAACGACTTGCTGAGTCCATGCCACGACGAATGGCTGCACTACAGCGGACTGAAGGATATTAGGAGGTATGCCGTGACTACTGTCACCTCAGTGAAAACCAAATCGAATTAAATCAAATAGTTCTGATGAAATTAGGTTAGGAAATGAGTCTCTGAAAGTAGTGGATGAGTTTTGCGATTTGGGAAGCAAAGTAAATGGTGATGGCTGAAATAGAGAGGATGTCGAAATGACAGAAAAGAAATTTACAGCTCAGCTTGAGTTAAATAGAGTATAAGTTGATACATTCTAATTCGTCAAGGTATAGTTGATTTGCTAATGGAGTCTTGTCTGGGGATACCTGGCTACAGCACTCACGTTCATTTGAATGTAGATTGCGGTAATTATACGCCAGTAAATAAATTTGAATGTTGGGACGTCTCTTTTTGGAAGCTATTTATTTGGAGTGTAGTCTTGTGAAGAAGTAAAAGTATAAGTTAAATAATTCAGCCAATAAGAAAACGCAAGCTTTCAAAATGTGCTGCTGTACAAGAATGCAAAAGATTACATGCGTAAATCAAAGAACTAATGAGAGGTACTGAATCGGGGAAAAACTAAATTTTGGCGCAGTTTGATTAAAATGGTGGTCTCTGCTAATTTCTTGGGACTAGCTACTCGCAAGTGTTAGCCTTCTGATTCTGACTACAATTTTTTGTTGTTCCGTATGTCGTTGAGTTCCTTAGAGAAGAATACAGCGCCGTTTTTTCGTCAGCTTTGAGTATTCCGAGTCTATGCTCGTTCTTGATGACCTCGTTGTCAAAGGGATGATGAATCGTATTCGCAAAATTTTCTTATATGAGTAACGAACAATGACGTGAGAACATCAGAAATGAATGTGTACTTCATGTATAAGTGAAACAGGAGATCGTGTGGTAACGAAACGTTAACTCTGTGAGTAGCAATTAGAAATATACATGCGCATACCTGTGACTGTTATGATTCTTTCTTTCTGCTAAAACCTATGCATGGTGGACATTGTAATGGAATTCCCTTGTAGACTTACTGACGTTATTTACCGAGTGGTGGACTGAAAATGCAGAACCAATTAACTTCAAAAGAAATTATCGTACAATACGCAGGTGCTTGTCCATAAAATAACCGTTATTTTATACTATTCTTTGTGGAGCACGAGATGGACGTCAGGTTTTGCTTGTAACTCATTTAAAATAGATGTTTTATCGATAAGCCACTCGAATATGCGTTAACGAGCGATGCACAGTTTTAATACATCATTGTTTGTGGTAATACACACGTTTTCTAAGCATTTGCCCATTAGAAAGGAAGGTAATTTTACTGGCGTAACCCGCCGTGCACAATTTCAAAAAGAGTTTGATTAAAACTTCACGCACGTAAATAATAATCAGTGTTTCCTGAAATGAGAAAGGAGTTCCGTAGATTCTTGAGTGACAACTTGGCGATGCATACTACAACACACTGACAGAAACGCACTAGGATGGTGAAGGAGGTTGTACACTTGCATTATTTGTTCGACTCCACACACTCTCTATGTTCAATTGCTTCATAAGTAACTTCAAAAAATCTCAGTCTCGCAGCTTCAAAAGTGGGAATGACCACAATAGACAGTTGAAAAAATGTTTTAAAAATTCACTTGATATTGCGAGAAAAAAATGTTCCTAGAATGTTTACCTTTCAGTAACCTCTGATTTCTAAACAGAAACACTTTGAACAGAACATATTTTGTGATTTCACTGTATTAGTGGAAGAATTAGTAGCAAGTTCCTTTCTTTCTTCTTGAACATTATAATATGTACACTAACGGTATATTCATCAACGCTATTATGGTTGTACAAATCAGAGGTATTTAAAACACCATAACCATAGGAGCATCATTAATAATGAATGAGATAGCATCAATTACTCGTAAAACTGTTTTCATCGGCTGTTGGTGTGTCATAAACTCTGTTCTGTGTACCACTGTTTCCCTGCGAGTACATATTTGCAGGTCGATCTCAAAGTAAGCCGTTCCCTCATATAGCAACACCTCTAACGGCCTACCAGTAACACTTCTTAGGTTCTCATCCTCGCACTGTCTACACTATTAGAATTAGTAAAGGAGCGCACCCATTTACTGTACTTTGTGTATAATACATGAAGAACTATGTTTGGTCGTAGAGGTAATCTAACCACCTTAGGTTTTATCGAGCCTTATTTAACATCTGAGATCATATATTTATCTCCCTCATGTAAATCGGTCCTGCTTCCGTTTTATTTCGTGGTATTAGTCGAGCTGTAGTGCCGCTGACAAGATTACTAATGGCACAGGACATTAGAGGCAATAAAAATAACTAACCATCACCAAATCTGTAAATATAAATTTTATTTCAGATCCTTCTACTTTCAATGATTACGTTATAACAGATTTATCTAGAAACCATTTCCGACGTTTGCGAGACTGGTAGTCTGACATCCCAGTTAACGGCAGGAATATTTACACACTGTCAAGATTCAGTCATATGCCTGTCTGGAGGCCGGTCACATCTTAGAGATGGTTTATTTAGATGGAACTTCCCTGCCTGACCCTTTCCCACGTTTTCTCAAACGTCGATAAGCTTCTGAATAAACTGTGTGTCCGTTACACCATTTGAAGAAAAACAGAAAAAAATTGCGGTAGTAATTATTTATGTTCACCTTGCAACCGTTGTCTCGGACATAGAGTCTAACATTAGGTACAAAATAATTTTGCAGTGAACACATGGTGCGTAGTGGGGCGATCACTGTTTTGTAGAAATAATTCAAAAGCCAAGATCGCTTAAATACTGTTCACTGGATAACCGGTTTCAACACACTAAAGGTGCCATCATCGGATCTGAATGTAGATTAACTTGGATTGTAAATGTTAATCTACATTCAGATCCGGTGATGGCACCTTTAGTGTATTGAAACCGGTTATCCACCAAACAGTATTTAGGCGAACTTGGCTTTTGAATTATTTCTACAAAATAATTTCTCTCTCTTGTGCTCGGAAATGTAGACATGGGTGCGTAGAGAGACTGCGCTTGGGACAGTTCCGTAGTCTTACATAGTTTACTGAATTGACTGACGCTCTGCTTCTCTCATGTTTTTCATCTCTAACTGCGAAATGGACGTCTTATTAGTCACTTATTGACACTGCTGTTCGCCAGTTGTCTTTCAGCCATTGATTTCGCTTGTGAACTGTCTTCGTTCGTCTCCTATACATGACGTATTGTGTGCTGAGTAAAGCATCTGATCGTCCGGCATGTTATCTGCAGAGCGCACAGTACTTTCCTGATTTTCTCCACAATACGAAATGATTTGTGTAATATATCTCCATTATTTTCCTTAGATCCATGTTCCATCTGTAAAGATGTGTCTCAACTTTTATACGGACAACGACGTTTAATATTTAATCAAAATTATTTTTGGTTAAAATATTTTGTTAATTTATCTCATTGTAGGCTAGAAATGAAAACTCATTTCCCAGTTATCTTTCTTCAACATGTATACACTGAGTATTCATTTGTTCTTCGATAAATCTGGAGCTCCAGACGTATATTATGTGTCCAGTTCCCCTATTTAATTAGCTAATAGAATTTTAATCAACAAATTTCAGGCACCTGAATTCTACTTAATTTATAAAACTGCCGTTCGCTTTTAAATCACACAGTCCTGGCTACATCATTGCCCCATCCGTACACTTTAATAAGTCCACTAACAACAATACCTACTGATAATCATTTATAGTACATCATAGGGCTTGCAACGGAGGTCAACCGCCGTTGCATATCATTAGTTCTTTTTTAAAATGTGTTGCAGAGTCGAGACGTCGCTAATAATTGCTTCAAATCGTATTTTAAAAGAGCAATTGCGCAGTATAATTGAACACATATTCTTGGGAATATAAAAGCCAAATATAAAGATAATCCTCGACATAACACATGTATGACTCATATTATCCGTCCCCACAAAACCCGGTTTGAAACGCTTATGGTATACGACAACAGCTTGTATTGTATTATAATGTATATTAACCGGGGACCTAGAAACGACGGAGAGGCTCCGTCCCCGCCGCAGCCGCAGTGGTCCACAACCCCACGACGACTACCGCAGTCCACTTCAGCCCTCCGTCGCCCCACGCCGAACCCAGGGTTATTGTGCGGTTTGGCCTCCGGTGGACCCCCAGGTAACGTCTCACACCAGACAAGTGTAACACCTATGTTCGCGTGGTAGAGTAATGGTAGTGTACGCGTACGTGGACAACTTGTTTGCGCAGTAATCGCCGACATAGTGTAACTGATTCGGAATAAGGGGAACCAGCCGGAATTCGCTGAGGCAGATGGAAAACCGCCTAAAAACCATCCACAGACTGGCCGGTTTACCGGATCTCGACACAAATTCGCCGGACGCATTCGTGCCGGGGACCAGGCGCTCCTTCCCGCCGGGAAAGGCGTGCGTTAGACCGCACAGCCAACAGGGCGGGCCACGACAACAGCTTACTCACTGTTATTATCAGTATCACAAACATATGGAAACAATTTATCAGCTCCACCCTTGGTTCTGGGATTCTTCCACAGTCCTTTCTTCACTAGTGTAACCCTACATACGCATTATTTACTACATTTACTGCAAAATTGTTTCTGACTTCTCGTTATTACATGTGTTGTTTTCACAATTTGCATTTTTAGGCCATTCGTTTTTATCATCCGTGTTTTAAACGCATTCTAGGCAAATAGTGTGATTTCTCTCCATTGGTGATTTTGTTGTGTCGGTTACTGTGGGAGATAGCAACGACACAAACAAGGGAGGAGAGAGGTTGCGTTGGCCGGCGGCAAAAAGCCAAAATTAGCTGCACATAACACTTTCAGATTAACAGAATTATTTATTTCTAAAAAGAAAAAAAAAGCATAACTTATGCTAATGAGGTGACTTCCTGCGCCTCATACGTGCAATTACTCTTCCCACTATTACTCCTCGCAGAATGCAGCCTAAGTATCGTCTTCCTATTACTCAGTACTGATGCTGTCGAAGTCTGCAACCGAACTGGGCCCGACCAGCGACGGGCGAATCGTTAAGTCAGCGTTGACGGGGCGCTGAATTCTGTCTTACTAGAAGTGTGGCGCTGCGCTCTCTTTCCACTGCCGCGCGAGTCAGCCCCTCCTTGATGCCGTTACGCGGCGCTGCGTTGGTCAGTGCGCAGTCGAAGCTTTAGAACTGCACATATTTTTTAATTTTTTAGTTCTATTCTTTCCGGTTTCTGCATATGTACCTACACTACTATTACACAGTTTCTGTGATTCTTCTTCTGAACCGCATGTATTTCAGCCTTCGTTTTTGATTACTGCTCTCTTATTCTAATTGTAGTTCGGCTTTAGTATTGTTATATTTCCTGTCTTCCCCCCATCTCTTTCCCCTTACCCTCCCTCTCTTTCTTTCTTTCTTTCTCTCATATATATATACAGGGTGGTCCGTAGATCGTGACCGGGCCAAATGTCTCACGAAATAAGCGTCAAATGAAAAAACTACAAAGAACGAAACTTGTCTAGCTTGAAGAGGGAAACCAGATGGCGCTAAGTTGCCCCACTAGATGGCGCTACCATAGGTCAAACGGATATCAACTGCGTTTTTTAAAATAGGAACCCCCATTTTTTATTACATATTCGTGTAGTAGGTAGAGAAATATGAACGTCTTAGTTGGACCACTTTTTTCGCTTTGTGATAGATGACACTGTAATAATCACAAACATATGGTTCACAATTTTAGACGAACAGTTGGTAACAGGTAGGATTTTTAAATTAAAATACGGAACGTAGGTACGTTTGAACATTTTATTTCGGTTGTACCAATGTGAGACATGCACCTTTGTGAACTTATCATTTCTGAGAACTCATGCTGTTACTGCGTGATTACCTGTAAATACCACGTTAATGCAATAGTCAACCTCAATGCATTTGGCAATACGTGTAACGACATTCCTCTCAACAGCGAGTAGTTCGCCTTCCGTAATGTTCGCACATGCATTGACAATGCGCTGACGCATGTTGTCAGGCGTTGTCGGTGGATCACGATAGCAAATATCCTTCAACTTTCCCCACAGAAAGAACTCCGAGGACGTCAGATCCGGTGAACGTGCGGGCCATGGTATGGTGCTTCGATGACCAATCCACCTGTCATGAAATATGCTATTCAGTACCGCTTCAACCGCACGCCAGCTATGTGCCGGACATCCATCATGTTGGAAGTACATCGCCATTCTCTCATGCAGTGAAACATCTTGTAGTAACACCGGCAGAACATTACGTAGGAAATCAGCATACATTGCACCGTTTAGATTGCCGTCGATAAAATGGGAGCCAATTATCCATCCTCCCATAATGGTTCACCATACATTAACTTGCCAAGGTCGCTGATGTTAAACTTGTCGCAGCCATCGTGGATTTCCCGTTGCCCAGTAGTGAATATTGTGCCGGTTTACGTTACCGCTGTTGGTGAATGACGCTTCGTCGCTAAATAGAACGCGTGCAAAAAAATCTGTCATCATCCCGTAATTTCTCTTGTGCCCACTGGCAGAACTACACGGCGTTCAAAGTCGTAGCCATGCAATTCCTGGTGTACAGAAATATGGTGCGGGTGCAATCGATGTTGTGTAGCATTCTCAACACCGACGTTTTTGAGATTCCCGATTCTCGCGCAATTTGTCTGCTACTGATGTGCGGATTAGCCGCGACAGCTGCTGAAACACCTACTTGGGCATCATCATTTGTTGCAGGTCTTGGCTGACGTTTCAGATGTGGCTCAACGCTTCATGTTTCCTTAAATAACGTAACTATCGGGCGAACGGTCCGGACACTTGAATGATGTCGTACAGGATACCGAGCAGCATACAGAGCACACGCCCGTTAGGCATTTTGATCCCAATAGCCATACATCAACACGGTATCGACCTTTTCCCTTATTGGTAAACGGTCCATTTTAACACAGGTAATGTATCACGAAGCAAATACCGTCCGCACTGGCGGAATGTTACGTGATACCACGTACTTACACGTTTGTGACTATTACAGCGCCATCTATCGCAAACCGAAAAAATGGTCCTACTAAAACATTCATATTTTTTTACGTACTACACGAATATGTAATAAAAAATGGGGATTCCTATTTTTAAAAACGCAGTAGATATCCGTTTGACCTATGGCAGCGCCATCTAGCGGGCCAACCATAGCGCCATCTGATTTCCCCGTTAAAGCTAGACAAGTTTCGTTCTTTGTAGCTTTTTCGTTTGATGCGTATTTCGTGATATATTTGGCCCGGTCATTATCAATGGACCACCCTGTATATATATATATATATATAATCTTTTTCACTTTTTCCAATGATCGCAGTACACACTGATGACCCAAAACACTGATCGCTGCTCGCTGCCCACCAGCACGTCTTGCGGGAAGCAAAGTAAAGACGATGATCCCTTGGTAATGTTACAAATTTTCAGAGATGATTTAGAAGGTTAAATGTATCAATCTGAGGTGTGCGACCCTGGTCCAGAAACGACCGACTCGAAAGTTGTAAGTGAAAGTCTCTGACAGTGGACATCTTATTACTACTATCTCTTTGCTTTCCGTATTTTAGGAGGAGGTAGTATGGACCGAAACAATAAAAAAGTCTATGAGCTCTAAAATGCATATCATAAGAGCTAAGAGCACTTGTTCAGAGATGATTTTCACAGCAACAAAGATGAGCAAGTGCTTATAGGTCTTAAGCTATGCACTTCAGAGCTCTTGTTTACAACTTCTTATTTTGGTTCATATTTCTTTCTCCCAAAATACGGAAGCAAAGAGCTTGCAGTAGAAGAGGTCCATTGTAAGAGATGTAAGCGACTCAGACATTGATTTGCCTTAACCAATTTGGAGAAATTAAGGGAAACCTAAATCTGGACTTGCAGATGGCGATTTGAACCATCCTTCCGAATGAGAGTCCAGTGCGCTAGACACTGCACAACACCGAACGGTGACGCAAATTGTGAAAATGCGGAGTTCATGGAAGAGATTCTCTCATCAGTAATTAATCTTTGATGACTCCCGGGATCTAGAAAGTTGAAAGAAATTTATTTTGACGCAGATGACCATGAGTCAGAAATGTACGTTACTAATGATGTGGACGGACTATGCAAAAAGGACAAAATGAGAAATAGCGTTTACAACTGTGATTTAAATGGGCCACATATCTCACGAAGTCAACAGCTGGCAGAAAATTTCGGTCAGCATTAATCATGACATAAACACTGATAAGGCAGATCATTGTTGGCACCGACCAGGCGAGGAATGACTACCAGTCAGACACACGTACGGTGCGTGTAGTGTCAGTGAGAGCGCTGTTCGTACGTAGAAAGGGAAGACGCGCGATATGAATTTGATCGAGGGCAGATTTTGATGGTTCGGAAGCTCTGTACTAGCATTTCGTAAACTGTACGATTTGTCCGATGTTCGAGGAGTGATATGGTGTCATCAGCACGTGGCGAAACCAAGGTGGAACCACGTCCAGACGTCGTGGGGGTGGGCGGCGACCCCTCATTACAGATGGGCGCCGTACGCTGGGCAGACTGGTGAAACAGGACAGGCAACGAACTGTAGCGGAGCTAACATCAGACTATAATGTTGTGCAGAGTACAAGTACGTCTGAACACAGTGCAGCGAATACTCCTAACGACGGGCCTCCGCAGCCAACGACCCATGCATTTGCCAATGTTAACACCACGACATCGGAAAGTACGATTGAAATGAGCACGTGACCGTCAGCACAGGATGTTGACACTGTGGCAGAGAGTTGCTTGGTCTGATGACTCCCGATACCTTCTACAGCACGCCGATGAGAAAGCGCGAATCCGCCACCGTCAAGGGGAACAGCTGCTTGACACCTGTACCGCGGGAGGGAGACAAGCTGGCAGCGGCTCCGTTACGCTCTCGGGAACATTGCGTGAACATCCACGGGTCCAGAGGTTTAAGGCACCATGGCGGCCCAGGAGTATCGTGCACTAGTTGCAGACCACGTACACCCCTTTATGACGATCATGTCTCCCGGCAGCCGAGGCAAACAAGATAATGCGCCAAGTCACATCGCCAGGAATGTGATGGAGTGCTTCGAGAAACACAGCCACGAGTTCCAGTTGATGAGTTGCCTCCCCAAATCTCGAAATCAAAACCAGGTCGAACACATCTGGGATGTCACTGAACGTGGCATCAGAGCTCGCCCCCCTCCCCCTTCCCTCCTCCCCTCTGCCCCTGAATTTAGAGAATTAGGTGACTCGTGTGTGTAGATGTGATGCCAACTCCCTACAGTTACTTACCAAGGCCTCATTGCTTCCACGCCACGGCGCATCACCCCTGTTATACGTGCCAAAGGCGGACACACCAGCTATTATGTTCTGTCTGATCAGTGTATACATCCCATACAAAAAGAACGTAGCTGAATGCGGAATGTTATGTGGAGGAGTAGTCACTGTAAGGACCAAGACGATATTATTATTCCCAGAGTACCATAAAATGATATCTCTGCAGGAGAACGAGATGGAAGAATGGTCTACGTTTGGATGTGTTCCTAGTACGGTCCAGCTAACACCCAATATATAAACCAATTTAGAAAAAAAAATAAGGTCAGAAACTACGAATTTACCCTTCGAATGTATCCGTTACAAAACATTATAGACATTTTATCAAAGAGAAAATGATAAGCCAAAATATAATGATCACTTTCTTAATAGCGTGTTGGTTCACATTTGGACCGCAACAAAGCAGCGCTGGCATGGATTCGATAAGACCTTGGTACATATCCTAACGATTACGCCGTCGTATTTCTACGCACACGTCATGTAGTTCTCTTCAATTACTTCTCGGTGGTTGAGGGCAAGGAGCTGGCGACCGAAAGTGTGCAAAAACGTGTCCATCGGGTTCAGATCAGGTCAATATGACGGTCAAGACATCAATATGAGTTAATCATCATGCTCCTGAAAACAATGTAGCACGATTCTGGCCTTGTAATATGGACATTATCCTACTGGAAAATGCCATCGTCGTCGAGGAAGACTTCAATCCCGGAGGGATGCCGTTCACTTAGTCCACAGCTATCACAGTGGCTTCAGTTACTTCCGCAGGTCCCATGGAAGGCTAGACGAATGTCCCCAATTGTATAAAGTGCCCCCACCGGCATATATCCGTGGCGTGGAGCATGTTACAAGCAGTTTACCTGGATGACCGGTTATCTGAACACAAGAAACGTAATTCATTCGACAACCCGAAACGTTTCTGTAGACCCACAGACCGATCTAGATGATCTCCTGCCCACTGTAATCGCAATTTACGATGTCGTTGACTTAACAACGGAATACGTAGAGGTCCCATGTCATCAATGTGATTAGCGTGCTTCGAAACACTTGTGCCTGGATGAATATTGTATCCGTCGTCGTATCTGCCACTGATCACTGTCTATCCTGCTTTATAGACCGGGCAAGCCTCAAACCTCCATATTCCGCGATGAGGCGTGAACATCCAACGTCTTGTCGCGTACGCGCGGTTTCACCGTCATTCAGCCGCTTTCCGTACGTGACCACAACTGTTCCCCACGATCAGTTGAGCCACAGCAATCAGCCCTTTGTCTGAGTCGCACGGTTGGTAACTATGCCACAGGCAGGGTAACGACTCCAGCGAGCGACCAAGTGGTGTAAATTTCCCTGAAGATGGCCCCATCGCGGGTAGAAACCGGTTGGCGGCAAAATAAATAATGCGATTGTGACTGTCATTTTGAATAATTGATTATAAGTAAATTAATTGCTGTTTATCTCCATACAACTATGTTTTCTAAAAACTTAAAGCTTGAGGCAAATGTCGGGATGGTTCCATTGAAAGAACATGGCTGATTTCCTTACCCGTCCCTAACCAATCCGAATTTGTGCTCCATCTCTAATGACGCCGTTGCCGACGTGACTTCAGACCCTAATCTTCCTTCCTACTTCATTTAATTTACCTTATCTCGTTTTCGAAATGTAGTAGCGGTTTGAGATGTCAGAACTTCACTGAAGAAGCTTTCGCCGATATCAGCGTCGTCAGTAGCGTACCCTGTTCGGCAAACAACTTGAAAAGGTCCTCCGATATTCTGAACCGTACAAACCGATCGAGCAGCGATCACACGTGGACAATAATGCATGCGGCTCTGCCAAAGTGCCTTTTTTGAAAATTACTTCCGATGGGCACGTAGGGGGCCCAGAGCATACTATCGGGGCATTGGCTGAGATAGTCAACGTTTCTTTTACCTAACGTTTCTTTAACGTGACTCGTATATTAAACGAAAGTAACAGCTTCTACGATTTTGGTGGGGACAATATCACCGACAATTTAAATATCTTCATCTTTAATAAGTAAAAGGGAAACAAGTTTATTTCTAATGAAAGCGGAAGAAAATGTGAACTTTTGCACAAAAATCTGTGAGAAATAGCAGCTACATCTGAAAAGAGGTATATTTGATATGGCTGACGCAACAACTTCTGTGACTGTGTTTCAGTAAATACTGAAACGCAGAAGCGTGACGAAGGTACTAAATTAATATCCAGTTTTCAAAGCGCTTTCATAGTCGTTTGCTATTTCTGTTCTACGACGCGCTAGGAAAATCGTAGCTGGATATATAACGAATCTATGCATATTGTATGATGGATTGATGGATGAAAAGTAGGTCTTGCTCGCAGTGACAAGTCTGTAAATTACTTAGCAACGCTTCCTTAATAAGAAACTGGTTGCGTCCCTTTGTGCATGAATACTTAGCAGCGAAAAGAAAACATTTTCAAACCGTGACGACGTCGTAGACGAAAATTTGCCTGTATTACAACGTTCATATATAGAGGAATTTTTCATCTACATTCCAAAGCTGAATCTCATTTTCCTGAGGTTCGGTGAGTACCTGATGCCATATTTTGAACAGCATATACGCGACCCTTGATACTGTTTCTCTGATCCGTGATGTATTCATCCTTACTTTGTTACCGGGGGGCATGATCTTTTTGATACTGAAACTGCTCTGCTTTATGACTGTTGTGACAACATGGGAAGCACTTCACCACTTCATCACTGACAACGGAAGAGGTCTCAGGCCGCATCAAGAGCGGACGGAGGACAACACACAACCGCATCTAATGATCTGCTTCTATGACTTACTCAAAGATAGTTCGCGAAGAATTGTCAGGTCTCTAAGCATGCAAGAGGACTCGGATCCCCTTAAAATGTTTTCCCACTTCACCACCCTGACCGATGTATTTATTTATTTGCTTATTTAGCCTGATCAGAGTGCAGCCTTAGGGCCCTCTCTTACATCTGACCAGGAACAACACATACAGATATATTACCAAAACATTCATGGAAATGATGACTATCTTAGAGATGATTATATGCATAATAATACTAATACTAATAATAGTAATAGTTGACAATAATGAAAGTAAGGATAAATGGTAATAATAACAGTAATAATAAAACAAAGTGCATTGAAAATAATATAGACTAGTTTAGAACAACTTAAATCATGTTTGGTGTTGTAAGAAAAAGAAACGATGAAGTACAAGAAAATTGTAATGACAGTAGTAGTGGCTCTTAGGAGAGAACTTGATTTAAATAGATAACTCTGTAAACGAGAAGAAGGGAAAAGTTGCAGGGGGAAGGGGGGATTGAAGAGTGTGGGCTGCAGGCCAGTAAGTGGAAAAGATAGCTATTGCGAGAGAAAGTGAGCCATTAGCTGCTTTTTGAAGCCTGCAAGTGATATAATTTGTCTGATATTTTGAGGAAGATTGTTCCAAAGTCGGGTTCCGGATACAGAAAATGATTTAGAAAACATGACGGTGTCGTGTGGTGGTACTGAGAGGATCTTACTTCGTTGAGAACGAGTATTTCTGCTGTGCTGTTCAGATAGTAATGTAATGACTGAAGATAAGTAAGAGGGAGTCTGATGATTGAGAAGACGATGGAGTAAACATAAAGTGTGGTAGTTCCTACGTTTATCAGCACGTATCCACGGTAATTGTTCATAGGCTGGAGTGATATGATCGTAATAACGAGCGTCATAAATATATCGTACGCAAGCATTCATCGCCAGTTCAAGCCTGCGAGAGTTTTCGTACGAAAGTCCTTGAAGAATAGCATCGCCATTGTCGAGAATAGGGAGTGTTAGAGATTCTACGAGCTTCTCCTTAAGCTCAAACGGAAATTATTTTTTTATATTTCTGTAGACAATGAAGGGATGCAGAAACTTTCTTACAGACTGCAGTAGTGTGTTCAGTCCAGTCTAAGTGGTGGTCCAGAATTATCCCCAAGTTCTTTGCAGAAAGAGAAAAGGTTATTTCGGTGCCATTTAAAACTAAGCATGGAAGAGATTCTCTGTGCTGTGTTGTAATAATTCTTTTGTGGGCGACTAAGATTGCTAGCGTTTTGGAAGGGTTTAGTTTCAGACCTAAGTTCTGCGACCATTCTGATAAAGCAAGTAAGTCTGCATTTACATGATCGATGGCTGTGTGCAGGTTTGCTGGATTTGCACTGAGATATAACCGAAAGTCATCAGCGTATAGGTGGAATCTGCTGTGGGAGAGAATAGTTGACACATCATTAACATACAAGCTCTCTTGACCAGTGGCTTCTGGCAGAAGCAGGAGCATAAAATCAGAGTCCAGTCGTCTCTCGATGGATACTTCTCTACTGTCTTTCGAACGAAAAAAAAATTGCCACACTGGCAGTCACTGATTATATTATTGTTATCACCCAGTTTCCGCTGCGTATGCATTTTCAGGTGAGACTAATATAATCCGACCGCCGGTCAGCGGGGCTAACTGCCTTGCGAAGGTCTAGGTTGGATTCCCGGTACTGCTAACGATTTTCCTTGGTGTGCGGCTAGATACAAGGTGCGATCAGTCTCGTGACGCCAATTGAAGAGCTACTTGACCGAACAGTAGCGGCCTGGACACGAAAACTGACAACAATTTTGGGGGGGGGGGCAGTGTGGCGACCCCCCGCCTCTCCATAACGCATCCAGTGGCGCCACTGGCTGTGGACGACGACACGGTAGTCGGTGGGTACCAACGGACCCACCAGCGCCTGTGGACGGAATGTATGTTTACGTACTATAAATCGTCAAGCGGACATTCCGGACGGTCATAATTAAAGTACAGCTATTCATAGAGGTCCAATTCAGGCTGTAATTACCGTATGGCACCGAAACTTATTAGATATGCTAATTCCGTTAATGCGGAACCGATTCACACTGGAAAAGAATTAGTTCCAATTTCGGCTATCAGGTGCAAATCTGGTGCTGTGAGTGCAATAAAGACATATAGAAATGTTTCGATACGTAGCGTATTAGGAACGGGACATGGGCCGGAAAGATCGGACAAGTGATAAAGGCTTAATGTTGATTTATTATTAATCGCCGCGTACACAATTTGTTTAGTACGAGCACCGGAGACGACGATCTGCTGCATCCTTAAAACGACGTGATCAACAGTTGCTCGCATTAGTTCCGGTGGAATAGAGCAAACTGTTCCTGCACACTGGCCTTAGGTAGAGACCGAACACGTTTGTGGTAAACACGTTCTTTTAGACATCCCGGAAACCAAAAGTCACATGGCTTCAGACCAGGTGATCATGCAGGTCATGCATGTGGAAAACGTGTGAAGATAATACTTTCGTGGAAGGTTGCATGAGGTAGAACTTTCAATGGCCGAACGACATGAGGTGTTGCCCATCTTGCATGAAAACAGTGGTTTCCATACACCTGTGCTCTTCGAAAGCAGTAATCTTCTGCTGTACAAGAGACCTCGATGACTGCAGAGGTCACGATACACCCGACAGACCCTCTAGGTGCATTCTCTTCGAAGAAGAATGGTACTCATGAATCTACACCACAAAGTCAAATACGTCGACTGCAGTGGTTCTTCGTGCATAACACGTGGTTTAATAGTTCGCCAAATTCGGCAGTTTTGTATATTCACTGAACTCTGTAGTGTAAAATAGGATACTGCCTGGCCTCATGTCATCAAAGTCGAGCCATGTCAAAAACCGAGGAGCAAGTTCAGAACGTTGCTGCGGATCATGAGGTTTCAATTGCTGCACCGTCTGTATCTTGTACAGGTACCAGAGTAGACTAGACCGCAAAACTTTCCGTACTGTTGATCATGGGATGGACAATGCTCATGGCACTGCTTTAAGCATTAGCGCTAAACGGGAACGTGCTGCATGATCAGATACAGCAACAGCAACCTTGTCAATAACTTCCACCGGGATAGAATGCCTTCCTCTTCCAAGGGCCACACCAAGCACAACCCTGTTTTAGAATTCCTTTATCATCTTCTTTAAACAATTTAATGGCATCAGCCTTCCCCGCAGACCTTTCAGTCGGCGATACTCTCTCAATGCAGCACCGTAACTTCTGCCGTTCATTAAAGGTTCACAGTCTCTCTTCTCGGATGCCGTACTATTCACTCACTTTATGGCTTGTAAAATGACAGTGTGGGTATCATATTGTCACATAAATGGTTCACAGCGCCAGATTTGCATTTGTTGTCCAAAACTGGAACTAATTTTTGTTCCACATTAACTCATCAGCACCGCAAGCAAGTTTCGCTAACATACGTTAATTGCAGCCCACACTGGATTAGATTAGATTAATACTTGTTCCATAGATCATGAATACGACACTCCGTAATGACATGGAACGTGTCAGGTTAATAAAAGGTGTCTATGCAAGATATTACATTACAAAAAATATTACATGACACTCAATATTTTTTTTTTGTTTTTTTGTGGGGGTTGGGGAAATTACCCACTTACTATATCCAAAAATTCATCTAATGAGTAGAAGGAGTTGCCATTAAGAAATTCTTCTAATTTCCTTCTAAATGCTATATGGCTACCTGTCAGACTTTTGATACTGTTAAGTAAGTGATCAAAGACTTTTGTGGCAGCATAATTTACCCCCTTCTGAGCCAAAGTTAGATTTAACCTTGAGTAGTGAAGATCATCCTTTCTCCTAGTGTTGTAGCCATGTACACTGCTATTACTTCTGAATTCGTTCGGATTGTTAATAACAAATTTTATAAGTGAATATATATATATTGTGAGTTACAGTGAAGATCTCTAGCTCTTTAAATAAATGTCTGCAGGATGATCTTGGATGAGCTCCAGCAATTATTCTGATTGCACGCTTTTGTCCAATGAACACTCTTTTACTCAATGATGAGTTACCCCAGAATATGATGCCATACGAAAGCAGAGAATGAATATAGGCGTGGTAAGCTAATTTACTGAGATGTATATCGCCAAAATTTGCAATGACCCTAATAGCATAAGTAGCTGAACTCAAACGTTTCAGCAGATCTTCAGTGTGTTTTTTCCAGTTCAACCCCTCATCAATGCATACACCTAGAAATTTTGAATATTCTACCTCAGCTACCGATTTTTGATCGAAGTCTGTATTTCTTAATGGTGTCATTCCATTTACTGTGTGGAACTGTTTATACTGTGTTTTGTCAAAGTTTAATGAGAGCCCATTTGCAGAGAACCACATAATGATTTTCTGAAAAACATCGTTTACAATTTCACCAGTTAATTCTTGTCTGTTGGGTGTGATAGCTATACTTGTATCATCGGCAAAAAGTACCAGCTTTGCATCTTCGTGAATATAGAATGGCAAGTCATTAATATATATTAAGAACAGCAGAGGACCCAAGACCGAACCTTGCGACACCCCATTCTTGATTGTTCCCCAGTTTGAGAAATCACCAGATGGATCTACGTGAGTAGCTGCACTTTAATTATAACCACCCATTACTTCGATTACACTCCGAACTTTCGTCTAGTCAAACGTTACTGTAATGTTGTTGGTTGAACAGACTTTCAAAATGAAAACCTGACGTCTAGTGTTTCCCGAACAACAGCGTCATAACATACCACTTAGCCGTCTTGAGTGGCAAAAGCGCTCGTTGGCTGCAGGACGAAAGCTCCCCTCAGCCGTCAGAACGACGTTATGTAAATGGCGTACCCTCCACTGCCCACGCCCGTTCGCCAGGTTGGCCGCAATAAACAATGCATTGGCCTCCCTCCGGAAGACCGCGTCGGTTGCTCATATTTAGTTGATCCCGTTACGCCTGCCGCCAGCTCGTGTAACCACGTTAAGAGAAGTTCACCGTGACGCTGATATTATTAGATGCCCTAACAGTTACGGCCTTCACTTGACACATGAGCGAATTACCCCTGTGACGTGATCCGTTTAAAGGATTATCTTCTGTGCCATTGTACTGCTTCTCTTGGAATCCGAAGAACAGTTTTTCCGTCGCCTGCCTCGCACCCTGTCTGGAGACCACAGTCGTCTCTTCTCGAAATCTCGTTGCAGAAAGACGTGCAGCCCTTGTAAAAAATGCATTCAGATTTGTAGGCCTGAACTTCTCCATTTATTAGAGTAATATTTATAGAATATGTCAGTAAGACAGGACATTGCAACGAACGACTGAGTTTGTCGAATAAACTATTTATTTTACTGTAAATAGATTTGGTCAAAATACTAACATGAATTTTTAACAGACGAATGGAAAAACTGGTGGAAGCCGACCTAGGAGAAGATCAGTTTGGATTCCGTAGAAATGATGGAGCACGTGAGGCAATACTGACCCTACGAGTTATCTTAGAAGATCGATTAAGGAAAGGCAAACCTACGTTTATAGCATTTGTAGACTTAGAGAAAGCTTTTCACAAAGCTGACTCGAATACTGTCTTTCAAATTCTGAAGGTGGCAGGGGTCAAGTACAGGGAGCGAAAGGCTATTTACAATTTATTTACTATTTACAACTTGTACAGAAACCAGATGCCATTTATAAGAGTCGAGGGGCACGAAAGGGACGCAGTGATTGAGTAGAGAGTAAGACAGGGTTGCAGCCTGCCCCAGATGTTATTCAGTTTGTATACTGAGCAAGTAGTAAAGGAAACAAAATAAAAATTTGCAGTAGGAATTAAAATCCATGGAGAAGAAATGAAAACTTTGACGTTTGGCGACGACATTGTAATTCTGTCAGAGACAGCAAAGGACCTGGAAGAACGGCTGAACGGAATGGACAGTGTCCAAAGGAGGATATAAGATGAACATCAACAAAAGCAAAACGAGCTTAATGGAATGTAGTGTAATTGAATCAGGTGATGCTGAGGGAATTAGATCAGGAAATGAGACACTTAAAGTAGTAGATGAGTTTTGCTATGTGGGGAGCGAAATAACTGATGATGGTCGAATTAGAGAGGATAGGAAGTGTAGACTGGCAATGGCAAGGAAAGCGCTTCTGAAGAAGAGAATTTTGTTAACATCGAGTATAGATTTAAGTGTCAGGAAGTCTTTTCTGAAAGTATTTGTATGGAGTGTAGCCATGTATGGATGTGAAACATGGACGATAAATACTTTAGACAAGAAGGGA
The DNA here is from genome assembly GCF_023864275.1 of Schistocerca cancellata. Taxonomy (NCBI): domain Eukaryota; kingdom Metazoa; phylum Arthropoda; class Insecta; order Orthoptera; family Acrididae; genus Schistocerca; species Schistocerca cancellata. The sequence goes on along the minus strand of NC_064630.1, from coordinate 318,181,666 downwards.
ATAGAAGCTTTCAAAATGTGATACTAGAGGAGAATGGTAGAGATTAGATGGGTAGAGCATGTAACTAATGAGGAGGTACTAAATAGAATTGGGGAAAAGAGGAGTTTGTGGCACAACTTGACGAGAAGAAGGGATCGGTTGGTAGAACACGTTCTGAGGCATCATGGACTCATCACTTTAGTATTGGAGGGAAGCGCGTGGGGTAAAAGTCGTAGATAGAGACCAAGGTATGAATACACTAAACGGATTAAGAAGGATGAAGGTTGCACTAGTTAGTCGGGGACGAAGAGACTTGTACAGGCTATGGTAGCATGGAGAGCTGCACCGGGCCAGTCTCTGGACTGAAGACCAGAACAACAACAGATTTGGGTCTATTTTTATCGAATTAAAAGCACAGAAATGAATGAACACTTTGATAGTAATAAAAGACCATACCATTCCTCTGTGCTGCAATAGAGTGAAGGCGTCATGACAGTTCAAAATTAGTACCACACCGTGACTCGTATCCCCAGTTCAAACTAATCGCAGGTAGACGCCTTAACCACCAGGCTGTCTGAGCATACCTCGAGGCTTATATAGAATAATTTTAGATACAGTGAAAAGTGGTAGCAACAATGTAATAAATGTAATCAATCGTTTGTGGAAGTCATACAGTTTCTTTTGGCAAATTCTGAATCGAAAACTAGTCATCATGAGCAGCAGGTCCCACAAGCAAGTACCTTCGACTGTCTATATTATTTGATATTGGTGTTTGTTAGCGCTTGCTCAAGTCTAATGCGAATCAAGATTGTAATAGATTTCAGTCAAGATATTTTTTGTCCTGTCACAAGCTGGAGGATCTACGTACATCTTCCAAACTCGCATTTAATCAATTTATGGAAAAATATTATATACTAATTCAGTATATGAAATACGAATCGTGTCGAATTCAAGCAATGACTTTTTATGATACTATTACAGATTTATGTGAATCTGCCAGTGTAATAGAGAAGCGACTTTGAAGATTACTGACGACTATTGTCTGGAGTGGTTAGTTGGTGTGGTGTTGTTCCAGAAAATCATCTAAGCATCGCGTGTTTGTTGTTCAAATCTTCCTTTACGCAGATATAAGTTACATCAGGAGTCAGTAAAAGAAAAATCCCATCCAAACACTTTCGACTGAGCAATGGTTCATCCGTGCTTGTGAGACAAGATAAATCTTTTAATTACTTGTGTACACTGCCCACTACAAGCACTCACGAAGATATCGCTATGTTGTTGGTTTTGCGTAACTGATTTATGTTCCACTGTTTTCTTGGTGTTTTTGATGACACTGAACCATTTATAACACGTCACCAAATCAACTTTAACTTAAAACATTGAGTATTTCCCTTTTACCTCATTTACAGTTCTGTTTCTGTTGCTGGAAACTTGTGTCTGTGTGTGTACGTTTGATTTTTGTGTGAATTACAGCTTGTAGACAAATACACGCCCGTGCCTCGGTCAACGCAATTGAACAAATTGCTACATATCTGCAGCTCACTTTCAAGAATATACGCATAACAGGCATCTTTAGACGAAAATGTTACAGTTTTCAAGTATACGCATAACAGGCAGCCTTACACGAAAATGTTACAGTTTTTAATATATGTGACCCTTGAAACATCAAAATGTTCGATATCTTGCAGATGATTTTTTTTAAAGACGTGTCATGTAATGTGGCAGTTGCTGCAAGACAGGCGACGCATCATCAATTTACACTTCAAAGGGCAACCTATTCTTCTTCGCTAGTCTCCACTAAATTGCACAGCTTATCACAGCTCCTTCCACCTCACAACCATTCTCCTCGGCTATGTTCAAATGGTTCAAATGGCTCTGAGCACTATGGGACTTAACTTCTGAGGTCATCAGTCCCCTAGAACTTAGAACTACTTAAACCTTACTAACCTAAGGACATCACACACATCCTCGGCTATGTTTCTAAACAGGAAGTGACGCCGCGGTGCCGACTTCCTAGACGTATCTTCCTTTTTTGGTAACTAGCTTCGCGGTTCCTTCCACGCCTTCTATATAAACACACAATGCCTCCGATAGACACTATTCATTCAGTGTTATGTAGCCTATGAGAATGTTATTTTGATTCTTCGGTTAATCGTATCCTGCCAGCTGATAACAGGAAACTGGTTTTCGTACAACAATGAGGATCTTGCAATTACTTTTTAAATGATATTGGCCTGTTTCCTGTCAATAAAGCAGCTTTAGTCATTCGCTGAAGGTTCTCAGCTCTTCCGGAAAGTGTATAATGAAAGGCTCATGAGTTTGGGCGCTTTAGTTCAGTTTAGTAATGTGACACCAAGATACAAGGACGGTGCTTGAAATCCACGTATGGCCATCCAGATTCAGGTTTTCTATTCTTTCGCTAAATCGCTTAAGGCTAATGCCGGCACAGTTCCTTCCAAAATCCTAGCTTGTGGCCCGTCCCTAATGACCTCGTCATCAACGAGACGTTAAACCCTAATATTTCTTCCTTCTTCTTTTAGAATCTGACAAAACTAGTGTACAAATATAAGTCGGTCCCATCACCCACATGTAAACTAATAACTCGAAATACTGTATGATAAATAACAGGGAATTAGAACCAATATCTTCTTACAGATATAAGACGTGGCACCTTTTTCGCTCTAGGAGAGCACCGATATCATTTGTATCGAAGCTGCTCTAATATATTCTCTAGCGAAACAAGGAATAAAAGAGAGAAGATTGTATTTCTTAACAACAAGTACTGTTACTGTACAACCCAAATAAAAATAAGGTTGTTAAAACTTTATCAATTTTTTACAAGTTCTTTCTATCGTCACAATGACCAAAATGTATATTACATTACAATATTTTTACAATGAATACATTTAAAAGATAATATGATTTTTTTAAGTTTTAAAAATAAATAAGATCGCTTTTCTCCATCAGCTGATAAAGTCAAGTCTTACTAAAAATAAGGCTGCTTTATTTTCTGCCTGTTTCGATATATAAACGAACATTTACACGCAGTTAAATAACGTTTACAACACTCAAGTCTCAATTCATGTCCATCACTTGGGAATAAATACAATATCAGCTCTTTTAAATGCCTTGTACCACTGATAAAGTATTTTCTATTATGTTACTCTGGGACGGTACCCCGATTACATTTGCCGAGTAGGTAATTGGAAAGACACACATGTTAAAATGTGGAATTTTCCCGTACATCTCTCCTTGAAGAGACTCTCCGAATAATCAGCACGCATTTAGAAAGCACAGCTCGTGCGAATCTTAGCTTAGCCTTTCCTCGAACAATAACCAGAAACCATGGGTGAAGGGAAACAGGCAGATTCCATATTCCTAGATTTCCAGAAAGCATTTGATTCGGTGCTCCATTACAGATTGTAATTGAAGGTCCGAAAATACGAAATAGGTCCCAGATATGTGTGTGGCTCGAATTTCTTAAGCAATAGAACCCGCCACGGTGAGTGTTCATCAGAGACAATAGTATGGTCAGGTGTGCCCCAAGGAATTGTGATAGGATAGCTCTTGTTTTCCATACACATCAGGTACGGGAAGATATCGTCATTGAGTACTTTAGCATACAGAATGACTCAGACAGAATTTATATTTGGTGTGGTGAATGGCAGCTTGCTCTAAGTGTACAAAAGTGTAAGTTAATGCAGGTGAGTAGGAAAACCACTCCTGTAATCTTGGAAAACAGTATTAGTGGCGTGCAGCTTGACACAATCTCGTCGATTAAGTATATAGTCGTAACGTTGCAAAGTGATATGACATGGAAGAGCAGTAAGCAAGGCGAATGGTCGACTCCGGTTTATTGGGAGAGTTTTGAGAAAGTGTAGCTCATATATAAAGGGGACCGCTTATGGAACACTGATACGACCCATTCCTGAGTGCTGCTCGAGCGTTTGGGATCTCCATCAGGTCAGAGTACAGGAAGAAATCAAAGCAATTCAGAGGCGTGGTGCTAGGTTTGTTACCGGTAAGTTCGGTTACTGGGGAGAGAACTGAAATGGGAATAGGTGGAGGGAAGACAACGTTCTTTTTGCGAAACATTGTGCAGAAATTTCAGAGAACAGTTGCCTGCAGCTGACTGCAGAAAGATTCCACTGCCGCCAACCTACATTTCGCTTAAGGATCGCGAAGACAAGGTAAGAGAAATTAAGACTCGGACGGAGGCATATGGTGTAGATAACTGTTTCTCCCTCGTTCCATTTGTGAGTGGAATAGGATAGGAAATGCTTAGTAGTGGTACACGGTGAACTCCCCCATACACCGTACGGCAGCTTGTGGATTATGTGCCGGCCGGTGTGGCCGAGCGGTTCTAGGCGCTACAGTCTGGACCACGCGACCGCCACGGTCGCAGGTTCGAATCCTGCCTCGGGCATGGATGTGTGTGATGTCAGGTTAGTTAGGTTTAAGTAGTTCTAAGTTCTAGGGGACTGATGACCTCAGCAGTTAAGTCCCATAATGCTCAGAGCCATTTGAACCATTTTTGTGGATTATGTGGATGTAAATATAGGTGCAGGTGTAGATTACTCTCATAGAAATACGAAAAAAACACTTAACGTCCAGCACATCGTATTCATACGGAGTATCAATCATTTATGTTACTGTAGCCATAGATGTAAGTAAATCTGTGCCGTTATGAATTTATATTGTAATTTATAACAGTAAGATATCGTCAGTATCGAAAAGCATATAGTTCGTTACAGCAGTACCAAAATACACGAGCACACTAGTTCTAGCCGCACAGAATGTATCTGAAGCCGTAAATACACGTTCTTACCGCCAGTTAAATAACTTGAAAGTCAACGCGTGCACCTGCACTTGTTTCCTGAAATGCCCGCTGCCAACATCCTCGGCAGCACGACGCTGCTGGCTGGTTCGTCGTTTGATACTCTGTCCCCAGCCGCTGCGCGTCGCTACACCAGCCGCCCTCTTACGCACACGTCATCTCGACAACTGCGGACGGTCTCGCGGCATTCAGCAACAGCCCCTGTCGGCGAGATGTCTCCCACCGAGTGTAACGAGTCGCCAATGACGACGCTTTCGCGATGCCTCTAGCGCTCATCTCTGCTGTAAGCGAACGTCCGTTCTCAGACCCGTGGGAGCGGACAGACATGTAGCGTACTCTACACAAACCAGTCGTCAATAAGGCATCAATGCGCAGCTGTCAAAATGAGACCGGACTTCCAGAGTGGTCAATTCATAGCCCGTCAAAAACAAAGATTTTTGTTGTTGAATGTGTACCATTGTTCAACAACATCCGCACAAGAACGGTTGACTGATATTCATACCAATTAAATAGCCACAAATAGAATGTTAACAATTGTCGAAAATTACGAAACACGAAAACAGAACATCGTGCAGAAGTTGAGTATATGCCAGGAAGTGTCGTATGCACAACGCTGCGATTAACACATGCAGGCTCGAAAGAATCAGTTATACTGCTTCTATTTGAGGGCCCAAGAAATGGATCTTAATAAATGAAGAATATTATTACATACGTAAGCAAAACACAGTTCAGCTGTCACGTATATGGCAGCATAAACGGTATGCACATATATAATACATTTCTCCACGTTAACTGACTTAAAAGATAATGACAACTCGCTTTAATTTTGCAAGATGCACTTACTGTTCCATAATTTTTTACAAGTTCTTTCAATCGTCACAATGTGCAAAACGTATATTGCATTACAATATTTTTTACGATGAATACATCTATTAGATACCATAATTTTTTTTAAATAAATAAGATCGCTTTTCTCCATCAGCTGATAAAGTCAAGTCTTACTAAAAGTAAGGCTGCTTTATTTCCTGCCTGTTTCGATATATAAACGAACATTTAAACGCAGTTAAATAACTTTTACAACACTCAAGTCGAAATTCATGTGAATCGCGTATTCCAAAAAATGTCATTATCAGTTACCTCTGTGTACACATGGGATACAAGAGACATACCTTATTTCACAAACAATTCACATCTGATTAAATATTTTGATAAATTCATTCCTGGCGTCGTGTATCCAGATTCAGCTATTCAAAAGGAATGATAAAAAAACGCACAACTTTCCCTTAACTGCTTTAAAAGTTTTGCGGCAGCGTAAGGTTTTGCATTCTGTTGTTTGAAATTGCTACATACTTCATTTTATGCTATTTTGTTCCCCAAGTTTCCTAATCAGTAAAGGACAAAGTAAGAGATTACTTGGATATACGTTTATTTGACTTATTTTAGCCGAAATGTCGTCAGCAAGCGATACGTTTATAGCCGTTAATCAGTACACTAGTTTGCCGGCCGGTGTGGCCGAGCGGTTCTAGGCGCTTCAGTCTGGAACCGCGAGACCGCTACGGTCGCAGGTTCGAATCCTGCCTCGGTCATGGATGTGTGTGATGTCCTTAGGTTAGTTAGGTTTAAGTAGTTCTAAGTTCTTGGGGACTCATGAACTCAGATGTTAAGTCCCATAGTGCTCAGAGCCATTTGAACCAAGTACACTAGTTTGAATTGCGGAATTCTCTCCATTGGTAACCTACACGAACGTAATTAATCATTTATTACAGTACTGTGGCATTCGTAACTTCCTACAATCCTTAATGACGTTTTCACACACCTCTGTGAAGTTTTCATCAAGTTTGCTGCAAACGGCTCTTCATTTATTTTACTAAGAACTTCGTCTCGGTCCAGTCTTCTTTTATTTTAATCTTTTCCAGGCTCAGATTTACTTGGTTTACGTAGATAACTTGGTAGGCTGAGAAATCCCCTTAAATAAAAAGCTTTATGTAATTTTTGTCAAACTCATGGGTATCTCTGGCCATTTGCATGTAAATCATTAAAATTATTAAATGTTATTTGCCACTCTTTTTCCAAATGGTTCATACAGACAAGAGATCTCCTGGGAAGTGTCCATCTTTTCCACGAAGTTACTCTGTGCAGCTTTCGTCGCCACATGAACGATAATAGCTCCTACATCCTGGGACACTTAACTCGTCTGGCTTCTGAAAAATGTTATTTAAATAATAATAAAACACATTTTCTGTAGGTAACGCACTCTTTACGAACAAGTTACATCTATGCAGTTTATCATGTGGGTTCACACTCTCACATCACCTTTAAATAACGCTTTATGTATTGACAAATCAGTAAAAAATACTAGCTTTCACTGGAGATCAGCGGCCTTTAGACGCCTAGAGAACATTTTACAGACTTAGTAAATCTAACAAGAACAAATCAAAACTTTTACAGTCCCCTAATGGTAGAGCTGTAGGCCAACCTCACAGCGTTGCCATTTCGCATGACTCCGGATTGTGTAAAGTAGGCTGTCGTAGACACCTCTCTTTAGGGATGAACTGTGCTCTGGTTTTGCATGTCGGACGACTGCCGTAATGCGCAGGATTGTACGAATGTTACTCTAAGCAACAACAGCTGCAGTTAAACGCAGTTAAGACAACATTTAGACTCAGCTACTCGGCGTGTGTGTGACCCACAGTCACAGCCTAACAGCAAAATAAGTAGCACGGTATTCGGGACTGCATAGCAGGGGGCTATTCCCCACCTCTACGCACATGTACAAGAGGGAATACAAAATTATGTCGCAAACAGAGGACTAGGATCAAGAGAGAAAAAATGTTCAAATGTGTCTGAAGGGACCAAACAGCTGAGGTCATCGGTCCCTAGACTTACACACTACTTAAACTAACTTATGTTAAGAACAACACACACACTCATGTCCGAGGGAGGACTCGAACCTCCGGAGGGAGGGGCCGCGCAATCCGTGACATGGTTCCTCGAACCGTGTGGCCATTTTATTTAATCTGCCAGTAATATCCCTCTGCTTTGACCCAGGATGTCATCAAAACAGTGGACATAAATCTGTCTTTGAAATCGAATGCGTCTTGTTCGATTATTGGCAACAAATCACATTCATTTACTCGACCAACTCAAAACCAAAATGCAGCCAAACTTCCAACCAAACTTAAATCTCTAGACAGGTCACAGGTCGTTGTGAACACAACCTACAGTCCAAAAAACGGAACAGGTAGTGTTAATCTTCTGTCTCCGTTTGCAAACGTATGACTTCATACACCACAACGTCATCACATCACAGGTCAAAGATGATTCCGATGCCACTGGACCGATTTCAACCAAACTTGGTACACGTATCTCTTACTATCAAGTAACAATTGCTGTGGGATAAAAACCATTTACCTATCAGAGTTCAGGAAATGAAATGACCGTATATATCGTTGGCCGGGAGGCGCCTATTCAGGGAAGTTCGGCAGCCAAGGAAGTCTTATTTCATTCGACGCCACACTGCTCGACTTGCGCGCTGGTGATGAGGATGAAATGATGATAACAACACAACACCTAGTCCCAGAGCGGAGAAAATCTTCAAACGGCCAGGAATCGAACCTGAGCAGGGTGGCATGGGAGGCGAGCTCGTTACCACCCAGCTCAGCAGGCGGGATATAAGGTGTCATAAAGAATGAGATGCTTGAAAATATGCTGCATGGTGCATGGAGTCCTAAGTACAGTTATTCTTTACAACTAAGAGACTCCTTCAATCGAATCAACTTTAGGAAATCTCTGAACCTGCCAGCGCTTTTGACAACTTTCAGTTGCGAATCGCAAACAGCTGTAGGCGAAAATAATAGTCGTCTTTAGAGCTAGGGAGAGGCGTTGCCACGGAGGCGTTTACAACTTCGAGTTGTAGATACGCGAAACAGTTGCGTCCAGCGTGAGGAAATTGTCCAGGGCCACGTTTCATGATTTGGATGTTGTACTTATGCGTTTGTACATTACGCACATTTCTTTGTACGACTGTTTCAAAACAGAAACATGGTTTCGCGCATACATGAAAATGAAAATTTTTGATACTTTACTACAAACACAGTTACTTTTTTGTTCTCTTTTCTAATAGGAAAGTAGAAAAATGAATAACCGGCCAGTGCTGGGTTTGTCAACTAATGATGACTTCAGGATGAACACGAAGACCACGGACAAAACTGCTGTGGTTGTGCAGGAATACGCATTGCTTTTTTTAATCTTTTGGCATCAGGGGCCCGTGGATTCGTTACAGAGCAATCGCATATCGGTTCCTTTCTTACTCATATTTATCTTTGTGTCTATATTGCACTAAAAATATCTGCATGACAGTGTAAATGTCGACGATATGCGCTGTGTGTCTTGTTTGGAAACAAAACTTATTCCGTACACTCGCGATACTTGCTGTTTATAGCAGTAATGCCTTCAAAAAAAAAAGGTTCAAATGGCTCTGAGCACTATTGGACTTAACTTCTGAGGTCATCAGTCCCCTGGAACTTAGACCTAATTAAACCTATCTAACCTAAGGACATCACACACATCCATGCCCGAGGCAGGATTCGAACCTGCGACAGTAGTGGTCGCGCGGTTCCAGACTGCAGCGCCTAGAACCGCTCGGCCACACCGACTAGCTCCCTCAGAAAACCTTACTTTCAATTGTGCTCGGTTGTTTCTCGTTTTCTTTTTTTTTTTTTTCGGCAGCTTCAGTTGCACCTTAACAGTGATACACACCAGCACTATGGACAGGTTTACTGAAGAAGATTTGATCGATGTGTGCGTCATCTATGCAATAGAAGAGCGACACAACGCACCATCTCCTTCGGTGGTAGTGCACAAGGGTATATTGAGATCTTCCCGCAGCGGCAAATGCATTGCAGTAACTTTGCATCCGAGACTTGATACACACTACTTCGTGTTCTGAATTGTACGTTTTGGTGATTGGATATTACCGATTTTCTTGTTATTGTGAAGATATTTTTTTCTGAAAGAAAGGTAAATCAGATAACAAACCGAATAAACCATAACAACAATGCTACTCCGTAACGAGTCACCGGTGACCATGAGTGTCTTATAACAGAGTACTCACAAGGAAACATCACCAACTCGACCTTATAGTTTTTGTAGGAAAAGGCGCACACGCCTGATATCAGCCACAGTAATCGATCAAGCATCAAAATGAGGGCCCTTATCCTGATTTACGCAGTTATGACCTCCTGAAAGCGCAGCTTATAAACTTTCGCTCCCACCAGATGTTTGTCACTCGCTCCGCCCCACTGCAGACACCTTAAGCCCCAGCGCGAAGTACTGTACAACGGAGGGAGTAAAAGTCGATGAACAAACAACCGATAATGTTTTGTTCATTGTATCAAAGTGCCAGAGATCTCCTTGCTTTGAACACGTCTATGTTGCGATTCACAAACGCAGTGTTCATTAACAAAATGTGTGAGTGTGTCACTAAAAATATAACGTAACGCTATTTCATTATTAACATCGCTGTTGTGCATTATTTTCTTTGGACGGAGAAGCTGACACAGTTAAAGCGAAGTACATTTGCTGGAGTTGTGCTACTCTTCAACGTGACTGGCATGTTTAAATTGTAAGTCGCAAATCATACACATTCATAATAATTCTTCATTTGATTACGTTTGTTTGTTCATTTTCAGGTCATACTGAACATGTATGTGTGTGAGGTTGACATTTTAGGTACTCTTTTCGCGTAAAACTACGTGTTTTCGGCCAAGATTTCAAAACACGCTCTGCAGAAGTGAGCCCCTTCTCCCTCCTCTTCTTATACTGTCAACATCCGCGAATTGCAGAGCTGTGGTCGTCACACCACTGTGCAGTACATCGCGCGATGCATCAGGCGACTTTAGAGGTACGGAGCGAGTGACAAACAACCGGTGCTCGCGAAGTTTAAAAGCTGTACATTTACGAGTTCATAACTGCATACTTTCAGAACTATGGCCCAAATTTGTGAGTGTGGGCGATTGCTGGAGCTTATGTCCTACAGGTTTGCTTTTTTTCTCCTTAAAATATGAAGTCAAGGTGTTGTTTTGTCACAAAAATCCCTGAAAAACCTCAGGAATTTTATTTGCAGAGTTCGATTTCAGGCTGTATATTTTCTGTAAAGTCAGCCCTTGATGGCTCAAGATGTTTTTGTGGAACGTGCTGCGATAACGTGAGCACGAGTAGGAGAGGAGGAAGTGGTGGAACTTGGCGGTGGCGTAGTCTTCTGCGGGCTGGTAGAGTGCCGCGTAGTTGTCCCACACGCTACGCCAGTAGATATCATTTGTCTCCTGCGGGTGGTTTCGGATCATGTCCTTTAGTGGATTTACTGTATCAGTGACTTACAAGGGGTAATACACCACAAGAAGTGATACCTGTAAGAGAATTACACACAATATGAGTTCATCGATGCCTTTAACAGTGAGAACATAGTTGAAACTGACCTACAAGAACCATGTTCGCTAAGTTACAGACGGCCCCCAGCTGTGGGTAAAGAGTGCCTTAAAATTAATAAACTTATACTCGTAAGCGCGGTCACACACACACACACACACACACACACACACACACACACACACACACACACAGAGAGAGAGAGAGAGAGAGAGAGAGACAGAGAGAGAGAGAGGAAGAGGAAGAGGACACAGACACAACGCTCTTCCACAGCTAGTCACCCGAAGGAGTAATATATAAAGGGCTAAGCAGAGTTGAGAGGATGGAGTACGTAGAAAGGGAAGGTAATGACGAGATGGTCTTATCATGTGGAGCAGCTGCGCACTTGGCGGCGCGGCTCTTTGCAAGCTTCTAGCAACGGTGTCGATAGAGATGGGCTTTTAAGAACGAAAAGTTAGCGGCTTCACAGCTTTGCAGTTCTGATTTGTCCGTTGAGCGAACGGCTCTCTCGCCAAATGGCTCAGGATACTACCTTAAGGGGGGGGGGGGGGGGGTAAAACGTCAAACGGGCCGACTTGGAGCAGGAGAGGCACCGCAGGACATTTTAATTTCCACTGTCTATACTTTTACAAATAAATCCACAAAACTTTGTCAGCATGGCCAGGAAGGTTCCAGAATTCACACTCATAGCAGTGGAAGTTCAAAAACAGAACAAAACAATTTTTTCTTACATGTGGAATTTCATCATTTTTTACATTTACTACTGGCTGCATTTGTTGCTCTAGGTACACTTTTCTTCATAATGAGAGAGATCATTCGATGAATTTTGCACAGAATACAAACCATACTTATAGGTGTACGAAACTCTAGAATTTTACCAATCTATTAAAAACTGTGATAAAAATTGAGATAATTATGTATAAGATTTGAGTTTTTCTAAACATGAAGTTTAATAAAATGTAAGAGCGCATTCATTTTTTCATAAATTAAATAAATTCTAGCGTTTCTTACATCTGTAAGTATGCTTTGTATGCTGTGCAAAATTCACCGAATAATCTCTCTTACTTGTGAAGAAAAGTGTACCTACAGCAACAAATGAAGCCACTCGTAAGTGAAAAAAAATGATGAAATGTCACATGCAAAAGAAATTTATTTTGTTTGGTTTTCGAATTTCCACTGCTAGGAGTGTGAATCCTGTGTCCTTCCTGGTCATACTGACAAAGTTTTATGAATTTATTTGTAAAAGTATAGACAGTGGAAATTAAAATGTCCTGTGGTGTCTCTCCTGCTCAAACTCGGCAAGTATGCCGTCCTGCCCCCTTAAGTGGGGTTGACCTGAAGGAAGAATCCTTACTCTTACCTTGAACAAGGAGAGCTCAAGAACCTCCCACAAGACGCGGACACACAGTGCCGAAAGCAGTTTCCTGTCTTGTGTGATGTACCCCGGGCGCACTGCTGTCGGGAAACCTGGTGTGCATACGCCTAACGACCAGACCACAGTTATGCCCTTTTTCTCACATACAAAATTTTGTAGCACTTTTCCCGCATGTTTTTGCGATGTATGTGTTGAATTAAATACATTTATCATCGACGTCACGCTTAAGTAGTCGAAAGTAAACGTGGGGAAGATGTGGCTATCTGTTGTACCAGTTTAGAATTATAAACTTTAATTGGTCCATTAAAATTTGGTGCTCAAAGGACAAGACAATTTTAATTAATTATTTATGTGAAGACATTCGTTACACGCCGTGCATTAACTCCTCCAATAGGCAGTATCGTATTAATTTGTAAGTTTATGTGATGTTTTTTTAAAGAAAGGAGGGCAGCTGTAGTGTCTCGCATTTGTTTTCGAATGGGAAATTATACAGTACGCTGCATCTAGGAATTTGCTCGCAAAAGATGACAGAGGACTGGAGCAATTGTCGCTGAGTTCATCTACATTAGCACCTCCATACATACTCGGCAAGCCACTGCACGGCGCATAGTGGAGGTACCCTCTACCACTGTCAGTCATTCCCACCTAATTTCTCTTGTCTTTGCGGTCCTCATGCGAGATGTATGTTTGTGACTGTAGCATTTTTCGACAGTCTACCAGTTCTCTAAACTTATTCCTTTGTGTTTCGTGGAAAGACGTCTTCCCCCCTCCAATGATTCCCATTTGTGTTAATCTAATCTAAAAAAGGAGACGGCTTACAGAACCCTAGTGCGACCCATACTTGGCCGGCCGGAGTGGCCGAGGGGTTAGAGGCGCTACAGTCTGGAACCGCACTACCGCTACGGTCGCAGGTTCGAATCCTGCCTCGGGCATGGATGTGTGTGATGTCCTTAGGTTAGTTAGGTTTAAGTAGTTCTAAGTTCTAGGGGACTTATGACCACAGCAGTTGAGTCCCATAGTGCTCAGAGCCATTTGAACCATTTTGAACAATTTGAACCCATACTTGAATACTCCTCGAGTGGTCTGATTCCCCTCTGGGTTTGATTAAAGGAAGACAACAAAGCAGTTCCGAGACGCGCTGCTAGATTTGTTGCCGGTAGGTTCGATCAGCACCCAAATATTACAGAAATGCTTAACGAACTCAAATTGGAATTCCTGGAGGGAAGAGGAAACTCATTTTTCAAGACACTATTGCGGAAATTTAGAGAACCAACATTTGTGGCCTATTGCAAATCTATACAACTGCTGCCAAAGTACGTTTCGCGTAACGACCACGAAGGAAAGCTGAGAGAATTTATGGCTTTTACGAAGGCTTAAAGAGTGTCGCTTTTCTCTCGTTCTATTTGCGAATGGAACAGGAATGGGAATGCTTAGTAGTGGTACAGTGAACCATCCGACATGCATGTACTGTACGGTGGCTTGTGGAGTAAGTATGTAGACGTAGATACCTCTGCCGACATTAACGCTAGAAGGGAATGGCGTCTTTCTGATCGGATGTCCAAACATCATAGATCGCTACTCGTACTGTCTCGTAGGCAATAGTCGACCACTCGGAACAGGTGCATGGCCTAATCAGAGTGCGTTGTTTATGTACTGTACCCGCACTAGGTTACTGTGGAGGGAATGTTCTCGTTACCGGAAAGAGGCGCGGCGCCTCCGCAGTGTCTGCGACACCGCTCCCGGTTGGAAACAACTTTTGCCGAACCGGCCGCACCCGACCGCGCGCTGTGTCTGGTTGTACCCGCGCCGGCGCTAACATTAATAAGCAGCGCCGGTGGCGGCCTTTGGAAATGTCGCGCTTATTAGTGCTCGGCCGCCGCCGGTTGTCCAATTAGGCCACAGCGCGCGAGGCAGCGGGCCCCGTGCTCTATCTGCCGATGCGACGCCGCGACAAACGCCCCGCCGTTCTCCAACTGAACTTTCTTGTTTAGCTACAGAGGACAGGCCGGAGCAAGAATGGGACAATGGAATGCCATTTCCAAGTACGCATCTGAACCCGTAGCCGCCCGCGCACAGTGTAGGACTGACACGCGCAGGACCAGCGTCCCCTTCTCAAAGTTTTTCCTCACTGGGAATCGCAGAAAACGGTGCATTCGTAAGGACAAATGAGGAGCCATTTGAATGAGAAGTAGCGGCTGCGACTTGTAAAGCCCGACATTGTCGCTCTTTTTTCGACATTTGATACTGATATTAATTTATATACTTCTTGTAATCCATTTACCTTATTACAACAGTTGACTGTTACGTATACGATTACATTTTTGTCAGATCTTATGATAATGTATTCAGTTTTCTTTTTTTCCTATAATGAGTATTGAAAAAAATGGCTCTGAGCACTGTGGGACTTAACTTGTGAGGTCATCAGTCCCCTAGAACTTAGAACTACGTAAACCTAACTAACCTAAGGCCATCACACACATCCAAGCCCGAGGCAGTATTCGAACCTGCGACCGTAGCGGTTGCGCGGTTCGAGACTGTAGAGCCTAGAACCGCTCGGCCACCCCTGCCGGCGAATATTAAACAATTTTACCGTGTCTATCACATTATTTTGTCTTATCTTTATTTCTTTCTATTACTATCGCTATAACATCTAGATGGCTTGAATACTTTCTGTCTATGCTTTTTTACAACCTCAATACATTATGTGAAATGCTTACCTTTATAATCATGGTCCACTATAGGTGCTTTTTAGCATATTTTATATTTATTGCCACCGGTTTAGAGCATAGCTCATATTCCAGCGGTACACAGATACAATCAAAAATTCAGTGCCCAAACTAAAAGGAATGATACGGACGACAAAAATAGTTTTGTAATGTAACCGTGTGTCAGAAACCCATATTGCGTTAGGATTGAGATGCTTGGGTAATACACGAGTGGATCAGATAAAAGTGGCTGCACCAAATGGTAGTCTGAGATACGTAGTGTGTTGTGACGTGATGTTATTCGAGACTGAATCAGTAAACATGGGTTAGCTCTATACTGTGTTCATCATAAGAATAAACCTGATGAAAACATTACGCCATGTACTCTTCCGCGTTTACTTTAATCTTACTGGGTGCCGGCCGCAGTGGTCTCGCGGTTCTAGGCGCTCAGTCCGGAACCGCGCGACTGCTACGGTCGCAGGTTCGAATCCTGCCTCGGACATGGATGTGTGTGATGTCCTTAGGTTAGTTAGGTTTAAGTAGTTCTCAGTTCTAGGAGACTGATGACCACAGATGTTAAGTCCCATAGTGCTCAGAGCCATTTGAACCTTTTTTTTTTTTTTTTTTATCTTACTGGGTTTCGTTTCACGTGGAGCGAAACCCAAGCTGTGTCCAGTACAGTCAAGTACGATAATAAGGATACGTTTTATGCTGTGTTACACGCACATAGACAGAGCGATAACGCGTGTCAACAGCTTTACTGGTGCATTGAACACGGACAGCACTGGCCAGTCATCTAGTTTAACTAACCTGCAACGATATGAGCAGATGCAGTTCAGATGTTCAAAGAGGCGAGCAAAGAAACAATGCAGCTTCGAATGCCATTTAATTCTTAAAGAGAATGAAATAATATTCTGCTAAACGATTCTTAAATAGTCAGACGGAAAGCATTAAATGCTCTCGTTCTCACCTAACATAGTACTCTAATTGCAAACAAGAGTGATGAAAATTCCTGACTTAAAACACTGGGTAATTTTTACTGAGCGAGCTATGTCTGACGCAAAAGCATACTGCAAGGGGTTTCACCGTACTGTTGAATACTGAAGCCACCGAAGGTATTAATTACAGTCAGTCGTCTGGTACTCTCTTAGATCTTTCCTTATCTGAATGAGAGAAATACATTTCAGTTCTGGAACTGCCATCTGCTACGTCGATAACAAGTCGATCAACAACAGAATCCCCAAAGCCATCCAGACGCCGCATTTTCTCCTCTTCTTTTATGACGTGCCGTTCTATACCTCGTCAGTGTTCTCGCAGTGACAGGACAAAAAGCTGCATGCGTTAGTTCCAGTACGTCTGGCAGCTTAACAATCTTGTTATTTCCCGGGCCAAATCCCTTAACTTGGTTCCAGATCAGTTCTGTTGGAATCATATTGTAATGGCACAGTGCAAAATGTAAAAATGCAGCATTTGTATGGTGTGCTCGATGCTGTGAAAATGATTTTTTTTTATTTTTCTACGACACTCCAGATAAAGAGTTTGTGGGTTTTCATTTTTGCCCTAAAAATTGAATTGTTATTGTGGTGTCACCGCCAGACACCACACTTGCTAGGTGGTAGCTTTTAAATCGGCCGCGGTCCGCTAGTATACGACGGACCCGCGTGTCGCCACTGTCAGTGATGGCAGACCGAGCGCCGCCACACGGCAGGTCTAGTGAGACGTACTAGCACTCGCCCCAGTTGTACAGCCGACTTAGCCAGAGATGGATCACTGACAACTACGCTCTCATTTGCCGAGACGACAGTTAGCATAGTCTTCAGCTACGTCATTTGCTACGACCTAGCAAGGCGCCATAGCATTTGATATTGAGATTATAACATGTACCGTCAAGAGCGATGTACACCAATTGTGGATTAAAGTTAAGTATTATATCAACTACGTACTTTATTTGCTACTATTAATTCCCTTAACTGCTCCAGACCTCACGCCAGTCAGCGTGTAATTAAGCGCGTGCATTTCGGCCTCCTCTAGCAACTCAGTGTTGGCTCTTCTGCCAACACTTCAGTTATGTTTTCTTAATTTAAGCAAACTTAATTAATACTTTATGGTAAAATATCGATAATTAAGTATTTGTATTTGGAACAAAAGAAAGGAATTTCGCGTGCAGTATATAATTAGAAACAGGAAGTCGTGCACTATACATAAAAATGCTTAATTTTAGAATCACTGCTGTCGGAATGTATCTAGTTTTTGTGTACCATCCGTGCCAGATCGCCCACGCTATCGTACCCACAACAATATCTTCCTTCCTCCAAATACCACGGCGAAGGATCAGAGTGCATCCCTTATCTTTCAGTGATTCTTCTCATTCTCAGACTCACGTTCTGCTTCCACTGCATGTTCTTTGCCCTCACCTTTTCCCGTTACTCGGGATCGGATTTCCAAACCAGGCGGCGCCATCTTTATTGCTGGTAATCATGATCATCATCTTCACTAAGGCTTACCTCTTCAGTTCAGTTTTTGTATTCGCCTACCACCTGATGGGAGGTCTTCCTCTAGCCCTGCTCTTTGCAGTTGTGGATAGGCACTTTTTCATGAGATGATCATCAGGTCTTCTGTGACTACACCACCTCTGCTAGGATTCTGAGAATTTTTCTTGTAGGAGGATGACACTCTGCCTCACGAATTTACTGAACACTTCATCTTTCAATGTTACTCCTCGTTCCAGTCCTAATGCCCATCGCTGTTGTACAGAGGCTTTGCTCGTATCTTTCTGGTCAGCACTCACTATACACTAATAATAATAATGGCATCCGTCCATCCTTGAGGGATGATGGTGTAGCATGCTTGGTTCAGAGTCTGCAGCGTCTGCTGTGGCTAAAAAGTCCCATTCGAGAGTGGCAGTCCGTACTGCAGTTTGGACATGTGAAATTTGAGAGACTTCGAACAGAAGCCGCTCTGTCTCTTCACTTTGTCCTCTTCCTGATTTGTTCCTGTGTGCGTTCGTCCTCTGAGAGCTTGACGCCGTTGCGCACAGTTACTCGCCACTTGACACGGTCATCTGCAATGCTTTCCCAGCGACTTGGATTGATTCTGGTCTCGGTCAGGTCTCTCTTGCAGACATCCTTGAAACAAAGATGCGGTCGTCACACTGGCCTTACACCTTCCTGAAGTTCGCCGTACAGCAGCTGTTTCGGTATCCGTTCATGAGCCATGCGCCTGACATGCCCTAACCATCTCAGACGTCGATGACTCAGGAGTGCAAAGATGCTGGTTGTGCTTGCACGATGAAAGACTTCGGTATTGGGTACTCTATCTCTCCAAAAGATCTGAAGGATCTTCCAGAGACAGCGGAGATGGAAGCTGTTGAGTCGAGATTAATGCCTAGAAAGAGTTGTCCTTGTCTCTCAGATATAGAGAAGGGTGCTTATAACACAAGCGTTGTAGACTTTTAATTTAGTTTTTGTGATAAGCAGTCCGTTGATCCATACTCTGTTTTTCAATTTAGCCATGACAGATGATGCCTTTGCAATTCTGTTAGTAAGTTCAGTGCCCATGGACAAGTCGCTAAATATTGTGGATCCCAAGTAGGTAAAGTCATCAACTATCTGGAGAGGATTGCCATCAATGCTGATGGATGGAAGGTTGGTAGTGCTCTGCGCCATGATCTTAGTCCTTTGAAGGCTGATGAGTATACCAAATTTTTCACAGGCATTTGATAATTTGTTGATTATATACTGCAGCTCATCTTCTGTGTTCGCTACTAGAGCTGCATCGTCCGCATGTAACAACTCACGGATAACAACTGTATTTACTTTGGTCTTGGCCTTGAGGCGAGCAATGTTGAAAAGATTTCCATCAGACCTCGTATGTAGATATACTCCCTCCTCGCAGTCTTCAAAGGCAAATCTGAGCAGAAGGGAAAAGAAAATCCCAAATAATGTAGGAGCTAACACACACCCCTGTTTCACACCGCTATTAACAGAGAATGCTTCTGATGTTTTACCGTTGAAGCAGATTGTTGCTTGTGTTTTCTCATGGAAAGAGACAATTATCTGTAGTCGTTTAGGTGGTCATCCAATCTTCTGCAACAGTTTGAAAAGCCCATTTCTGCTCACTAAATCAAACGCTTTAACAAGATCAATGAAAGCAATATAAAGTGGCCTCGCTGCTCACGACATTTCTCTTGTAGCTGTCTTAAGGACAAAAACTAAATTAAAAGTCTACAACGCTTGTGTTATAAGCACCCTTCTCTATAGCTGTGAGACATGGACAACTCTTTGTACGCATGAATCTCGACTCAACAGCTTCCATCTCCACTGTCTCCGGAACATCCTTCAGATCTTTTGGAGAGATAGAGTACCCAACACCGAAGTCTTTCATCGTGCAAGCACAACCAGCATCTACGGTTGATCTGCCGGGCCTGAAGCCACACTGAGATTCTGGGTAGATTCTGGAAGCTAAGATCTGTAATCGCATTAGGATGACTCTTGCATAAGGTTTCCCGGCTACACTTAGTAATGAAATGCCTCGGTAATTGTTACAGTCACTTCTGTTCCCTTTCTGTTTATATAGAGTAACTATCCTCGAATTCCGCATACTCATCGGGACATAACCTTCTTCCCAGCTGGTTGTGATAAGTGAATATAAATGATTGAGAAGAACAGACTTGTTATACTTAATAACCTCTGTAGGGATCCCATCTTCACCTGGGGCCTTTCCGTTAGCAAGAGAATCTATTTCTCTTCTAAGTTCTTCCATAGTAGGCATTGCATCTAGTTCTTCCATAACTGGCATTTATTTGATGACGTCACATGCATCCTTGCTAACTTCATTCTCGGCTGCATACAACTTGAGGTAGTGTTCAACCCAGCGTTCCATTTGTTTGCCTTCATCAGTAATGACTTCACCCGTCTTGGACTTCAGAGGAGCTGTTTTTCTGACAGATGGTCCAATTGCTTTCTTAATACCATCGTACATTGACTTAGCATTCCCAGAGTCGGCCGCTTTCTGTATACCTGCACATACACTGAACACTGGGTTTTGTCCGAATTTTCATAGGTAAAGGAAGAATGGAAAAAAACGAACAAATAGGTCACCAACCTGACTAGCGTGAGATCTACGTTTCAAAAAAAAAAAGGAAAAAAAGGTTTAAATGCTTAAAAATAATGGTAACTAAGAAAACTTTAATTAATGATTTGAGGGAAATTTTTTGTCCAGGTTTTTACAGACAAACGGAGAGTGGGAAGTAGACAAACTGAATATCAAATGGAAAATAGTGTGGTCTAATTTCGCAAAAATATATTTTGTGTGGAATTAATCACGGTAAGAAAAACTTAATTACTGATTTGAAATACATTGTCCGACCAGATGGTGTTCTCGAAATGTTCATCTTTCGAAGACCTAGCCATTTTGAGTGCACTAAGGCGCATTGGTGTGTTAGTTAACTGTCAAAAAGGCTTACTTATTGAAATTCTTTTCCTCTGTCTCTAAAGACTTCGTTGTCGATGGGACGTTAAATACTAATCCCCTCCTCCTCCTTTTCTGCTCCAAATGCTGACCTACGTAGTGGTCTCGCGCTGTTGTAGAGGGAAACGGTAGAGAAATAGAGTAAAGAGGTTCGATGAACTCTTCGGCAAGCACTCAAGTCTGAACTGCAGAGTAGTCTTGCAGGTACAAGAAGATGTAGGTTTCAGTAGTAACGCAGAGGTGTAAAAACTAGAAATCATAGAGAAGCGTGGTGATCTGCCTTAAACCAGTCATTCGACGGAGGACCACCACGAATTCAACTTGAAATTGTGTCCAAGCACGATTCATCATTCACTTTCACAGCTGTACTTCTGCCAGTACTTCATCTCCAGCCTTCCAAACTTCGCAGAAGTTCTGCTGAGTACCCCACGTTAGCGACTACACTAAATACGTGTTTCTTGACCTCTTCTTTGTAGCAGCGACGTAATTTTTTGCCTGCCCCCTCCGGCAGCGGCACGCCAGCCAGTGTTTGCCGGGCAGAGCGCGGCGGCGGCCTACCTGCTGCGGCGTGGTGTCGGCCCGTGGCCGGCTGCCAGCGCACAATGCCTGCACACGCCTATATTTATTCGGCGAGGGATCGGCCGCGCGCCGCGCTAAGGCGCTCTCGCGCACCAGCCAGCAAAACGCGTTCCACCGGCGCTTCCCCTCGCTTGCGTCCACGTACCTAACTACCAGGCACCTGCTCACAACCAACACTGTCGTCACTTACACAGCATCTCCCTGTGTAACACAGATATTATCGGAAATATTGAACCTACTGATACCACGTTTGCTTTGACACATGGCGTCATCAAAATGTCTGAGATAAATGGTTCAAATGACTTTGAGCACTATGGGACTTAACTTCTGAGGTCATCAGTCCCCTAGAACTTAGAACTACTTAAACCTACCTAGCCTAAAGACATCACACACATCCATTCCCGAGGCAGGATTCGAATCTGCGACCGTAGCGGTCGCGCGGTTCCAGACTGTAGCGCCTAGAACCGCTCGGCCACTCCGGCCGGCCTTCAGAGATAAATTACGTTTGTAAATCCAAACTCAGCAATTCGTGTGCCATAGAAAGAGTTATCCTAGCTATTTCATGGCAGTTGGCTTTGCCGACTTACATCTAAACTACTACCTTTCTCTACAGATAGATATGTCACCACGATAAATTAAGTTTTCATATACACATTCGTTGACGTCGACAATTCACAACCAATTTCACAATTTTATCTGCATTTTGTTTAGTTTACTTCCTTACTTTTTTGTTTTCTTTATTGAGTTTCGATTCCGCCCCCCCTCCCTCCTCCCCCCCCCCTCCCCGAAGGGGGCGGGCTGGCAGCAGGTTAGTACGCCGCTCTTCAACCTACAGAATTTGCTTTAAAAACATGAAGATAATAAATAATAAAAGTTGGCGATAAAACCGGTGACTTAAATGTTAAAATGGCGGAAAATGGTGGAATTTAAAACATAAAACAAAGAGTTGATGATGCTAATAAAATACACAGGAAGCAAAAAAAATAATAGACAGACAATTAAAAAACCCGGCGACAGTCTAGTTTCTGTTCACAAGAGGTATAAAATTCACACCCAGCGGCAGCATGATTTCTGTTCGCAACACTGAACACTCACTTGAACACTGCACTAAAAAGTTGGCACAAATATGACATACTACAGCCGAGGGCAGACAGGGAGAACGTGGACAGATGATGGGAAAGAAAAGGGGGGAAGGAGAGGAAAAAGCGAAGTGGGGGGAGGGGTAAGGAGCCAATGGAGGACGATGACCCATAAGACGGGGGGGGGGGGGGGGCTGGGCAGAAGCGACAGGGAGTCGGGAAAGGCAGAGGAGAGGAATGCAAAAGGACTCAGGGGGAGGGGAGATGAAGAGGCCTGCACAGGGTAGAGTAGGATGAAGAGCTTCATCAAACCAGTCTTTTTTCTAAACACCGGAACAACAACAATCAATTAATAATGTGATCGGTAAATACAGTCTGTGGTCCAATGCACCGCCCTATAATGTAAGTATCGGCCCTTGAGAAAAAAAGTTTGACGATCGCTGGGTTACACAGACTTAATCACATTTCGTTGTTGAGATTGTTACGAACGGCTACTCGTTACTGGGTATTAATATGCGAATCATCGAAACGATGCAAATATTAAGTAATAGGTTATAGGTCTATGCGGGCGTGGTTATGGTGTGTATCTCAAGTACCAGTACGTAGGACAAATGTGGTGGTGGACATAAATATCTAAATAGGTCAGAATCTAGCTTTATACTTCATGCAATCTGGACTGTTAAATAAATTATTGTGATGAATAGTCACCGTTCAGTTTACCTGTGGTTAAATGATGAAAACCGTGTAACAACAAACGTCTGAGAAAGAAAATCGGAAATATTGTGCTGAACAACAAAATACAAAACGCATCCAAAATTTTCTCTGTATTGCAGTAATTGGATATAAGTTCAACATTTTTCGAAACATTAGCATAGCTATTAAAATGACCCAACAAATATCAGTCGAAGGGTGTTCGATCTGTGCACGTGAACAAAAATATAGTGTCTACAAGCTGCGACACACCTCAAAACTCTTATTGTAATTTTTGTGTATTTTAAAACATTGTTTGAAGCACATTTATTGCTATAACTTTAGAATACAAGTAACTCCAAGCACAATCAGAGATGAACGCCGCATTATATTTTTTTATTATTTTATTATGTTTAAATCAGAAATTATTTATTTTTCTGTGCTTGTCTATTGTCTCTAGTGAAAAGTAGCAGACATAATACTATTTAATCGCTACGGTCGCAGGTTCGAATCCTGCCTCGGGCATGGATGTGTATGATGTCCTTAGGTTAGTTAGGTTAGTAGTTCTAAGTTCTAGGGGACTGATGACCTTAGAAGTTAAGTCCCATAGTGCTCAGAGCCATTTGAACTATTTAATTTTTTATTGCATAGCTGTGTCCATAAGTCGTAAGAAGTTTTTAAATTTAATAAAATAACACACACCCATATATATATATATATATATATATATATATATATATATATATATATATATATATATATATATATAATAACTTATGACTGCTACCATCAATGCAGGCAGTTCCTTGAAACAAATGAAATGTTTTTTATGGTTTTGTTCAGTGTTTAATTCGTTCATCACATCTTCATCTGACACACTTCCCAAATACTTTTACAGGCATAAGACTGCCTTACCCTTACGAGCTGAAAACCAACATACAATGGTGTAGGTGCTGTATCAGCACTATGTTGTCAGTGGTACCAACTAAACTGCTGTATAGTGCAACCATAATTACACATACCTTCCACAACTCTTACTGCCTGTCCTTAGGCACCACGGATGCAATCATTTTATTGCTTATATGGGGTGTGATTCAGCTGCCAAAACGTATGTGTTTTATGCAACCCGCAGAACCTTCAAAAACCACATGCCAGATTTTTCATATTCTTTCGCTCGCTATGTCAAACCATTCGCCCCACGGAAAAAACTAACTGAGCCTTTATATAGGAAATTTTATGTTAAATTTTGTACTGGGGTATATTTTCGCTGGGGACCACGTTTTTAGAGTTTCCAAGAAAAACGCATCTGAAGGTTGCTTTTGTATTTTTTCTTGAATGCTTCGGAAACTACGTAAATCATACACGTGGCATTTGGAGGTGTTGTATGTTGCATAAAACCCATAGGCAGGGGCAACTGAAGAGCTTTTATATATACTGTCCCCAGCGAAGACATAGCCCAGTGCAAAATTTTCCATAAAATGATGGTTGGTAAATTAGCATACCATGCTGCCATTGCCTTGGCTACGTAACATACGAACTCACACATTTGACAGCCGTACTGGAGAATTTCTGGTCAGATACATCCCGCTATCATTGAATGTTTTATTTTATATCTTCAGTTTGTCCCACTGTAATTATCAACTAGATGTTTATTGTGACGTTACAGCTTATTATTCTCAGACTCGCTTTTTGCATACATACAGACACATTTTGCGTTTACTCGAAGTTTTCCTCCGTGACGTTTGTTTTCATCTCCCCCCATGCGCTGTTAGCTACACACTTTTTTCGCAGTAGATTCTTTGTTTTTGCGGCCCGAGGCGATTTTTCGTCTGCCTTAAAAATTTACTAACGTACCCTGTGAGCAGCATTCGCAAACTTACTTTGCTAAACTCTAACAGTAGCTGGAAGCGATTCGCGAAGAATGAGACCTGTCTTACTGGTTTACATCAAAAGCTGTATTTCTCTGCAGCAATCTATAAAAGTGGGCGTCCACCGTTTGTTTCCAGGCGCTCTGTTGGGACTTCGGGAATGTGAAGACAGAGGGTATCCACACACCTCCAGCTGGTTGTTTGTATAAAATAACGTGGTCTCGTCTGCGCCCAACTGACCCTCAAAAGTCTAACTGCTATCCTACTGTTGGAACGCCGTTTTCTAGCACGAACCACACATTTCAGAGTCGAAGGCGAAAAGTTTTGGCAAAGATGCTTAGTAGATCCTGTGCAGTAAGATAATCATGTTTGCAAGAAATGAAATATAATAAGCCCGGACATGAGCCGAGATGAAAAGCTCGTTTAAGCACTGTAGTTTTACTATTTAGCTCTTCAGTTATTCGAACCGTAGGCAAACCATAGGAATGTTGAGGGATGGTTCGTTCACCTTATTCAATATAGCTATTCTTACGTTTGCAATTACTACGATGCTGACAGGGCTAAAATTCAAGATGAGGCAACGAAGTTATACGATATGATTTTCACATTGTTGCAGCGTGTTTTAGTCTTGAAACGTGCCACGTCCAAAATAACAATTCCGGAGCGCCTCGGAGAATTTTAATATTCCTCGCAAACAAATAATTGTTCTGAATAGTTGATGCCTCTGCGATTCTTCCTCATATCACCTATCAATGTCATTGTTAAATATTTCAAGATTTTAAACATGACTGAAACAGCAACTGTTGAAAATCTTCACAGTAAATGATAACAGCCAAACAGTTGCAGTATAAAGATTTATTGAAATCCTTGACCATGGTTTCGGTCTATCTAAATATACCTTCATCAGAAGCAAAAGTACACCTGAATAGGACGACACCTTCATTATCAAAAACTTAGCACCATAACCGAGAAAGAAGAAAAAACAATTATAGCTTAAGTAACCGTAAAATTACCAAAGTATTACAAGCACAAATCTTTTAGTCACTTACTACGATCACATCCTGCAGTGGTCAAGGATTTCAATAAATCTTTATCCTGCAACTGTTTGGCTGTTATCATTTACCGTTAGGATTGTTAAATATCATTATAAAACAAGGAAAGATACACTAATAATCTATCACCTTGTTACCTTCAAGTACAAATGCACGCCTAAAAATGGGAAGTGTTATCAAAGTTACATCTTTTAACTTTCCTGTTTATTTTCTGTAATTTTTGTGGTGAATTCATATTGAAAACTAAAGCAATCTTCTTCAAGTTTCACTTCAGTTTCTCTCTTTATAAAATTGGCATTTCCCATTTTCTTCCTCGTGAATTCGCGAAAGATTGGTAGTTGGACAGAAACGTGGACATTCTGGTGATGTTTAAGAAACTTTAGGGCAGTTATTAAGTCACCATAACCGCGTTTTATGCAGTTTCTGTTTCGGGCTGTTGACTCAGTAGAATTTACACGTCAACATGACATCAAGATATTTAGTGTAAACTAGCTGCATCTCCTGCCGTTGTCCACCATCTTTAATATCTGCCACTCAAAGTGATTGGCCCTTTGCCTTGTCGAACTCGTAGAGAATACAATCCGGATGGGAAACTGCAGTCGGCTTAAATCCAAGGGCATATTTGAATCCCTGGGTGTCAACGGACACGACAAATGAATACTTCTTCAGCTGTATGAAACGATGATTAGTTGCGCCATCTGTGGTTACGTTTTGCGATAAGTATCTCATTGCGTTTTTGGAGAATTAGTCTTATATTGTTTCAGCTCGGTTTTCACGGTTTCAAGTAGGACGGCGTTTGAGCGCGAATCGAACTGTTCGAAGAGGTGCCATTACAGTTCGGGAAATCTCGTGTTCTGTTCCATTTTTTGATCGGCCTGCTATCTAGTGACTTTTGTTGGTACTATAGCCACGACCTGCCTTAGCGTTTGTATGACACTGTGGATTTAAATAAGAAAAATAAGGGTGAATTACGGATTAAAATATCTTCTAGGGTATATGTCATATGTAACAACGGGAGACAATCAATAAATAAGAGTTTACAATCATGTTTGTGTCAAATTCTCGAGAGTTTGCTTGTCTCGCGATGTAGTGACGTCTGATACCACGTTTCTCCGGGACGGGTATTGCACTGAAATTTATTCTCGCGATAGGATTTACGGTCAGTTTACCACAATATATTAATTTTTCATTAATTTTTTTCATTGTTTCACTGAATGTAGAAATTTGAAGTAAATCGGCCAAGAATTTTGAACTAATTGGTCAGGTACCTTCTGAGATGTTCGGATCGTGCGAAGCGCCGTCTGCGAATTTTCTTTAATCTCGTCTATCGTTGCAAATCTTCGTCCTTTCAACGGGGTTTTCGACTTCGGAAATAAAAAAAACCACAGGGGCCAGGTGTGAAGAGTACGGTTGGATGAGGCAGCACGGCGTTTTTTTGTGCAATAGTCATGCACCGACAGAGATGAACGTGCGGGTGCGTTATCGTGATGCAAGAGCTGTGAATTCTCTCGCCCGTGAATTGTCACGCAACATTTCAGACCTTTTCCTTCTCATATTTTCTCGCAGCCGTTGCAACACGTCCCGACAGTACCATCGATTAGCAGTTTGTCATTGTGGCACGAATTTATGATGAACTAATCCTTCCCAGCATGGTTCTGACACTTGGTCTGACCTGACGAGCTTCTTCTTGTCTTGGAGAACCCTTTCCGACTCATTGTGAAGGTTGAACCTTGGTCTCAACATCGTAACCGTAGACCCACGTCCCACCCCCCAGTTACGGTTCTCCTAAGGAACATTTCTTTCTCATTTGTGCTATCAAAAGCCTCTTCACAGATTGCGAAGCGAAGGTCTCTCTGGTCTTGACACACGGGCCGTGGGACGGTGGCAACGTGATGCATCCCAATATTCTGTGTCGGGATTTCATGACATGATCCAACTGAAATGTTGCATTCTTATGCAATCTCTCGAACAGTCAGTCTTCGATTGGCACGCACAAATTCATTGACGTCCTTGACATGACCGTCGTCGGTAGACGTCTAAGGGCGTCCTGAACGATTGTCATCTTTCACTTTCGTCCGACCATTCTTAAACCGTGCGAACCATTCGCAACACCGAATACGGCCTGAGCACTCTTCATCGTAGATCGTAGACTTCTTGCTTCATGTGGTGTGTCTCTGTAAAGATTTTCTTGACTTTAAGCAAAATTTAGTGCAGAATGCTCCGGAATACTCATAGTTTCGTACCAATGGTGTGTTGGAGCGAAATGGGTTTGGCATCCCTGCAAATGCCTGTGTATAATGCGTAATTTCCGGAAATTTCATTGTTGTATGTCTGTTACTTATTGTTCAGTGCTGTATTGAATAGAACGTTGTGTCGCACAGTTTTCGAATTTCGAGATCGAAGATTTAGAGAAGCAATATATACCCCAATTCCCTAGAGTTGTCAAGTTTAAGATACTAAGACCAGCACAACGTACCCGCTGTGTTTACAATAGTCTAACGGTTTGCTTTTAGAGTTCTTAGTTTGGCTCGCGCAACAAACGCACGCCATTATGTGACATCTAGACATTAGAGTTTCTTTGATTTACTTTTGTGCGTCAGCTCCATCTGCACATGCCCACTTAGTATCCACACTAATGAAGGGTTTATATGAC
This sequence comes from Schistocerca cancellata, assembly GCF_023864275.1. Taxonomy (NCBI): domain Eukaryota; kingdom Metazoa; phylum Arthropoda; class Insecta; order Orthoptera; family Acrididae; genus Schistocerca; species Schistocerca cancellata. Next base: position 318,152,954 of record NC_064630.1, on the reverse strand, counting down.
GTTACAGCTGACGTTCCCTTTTTATTTGTTACTCCTTTGAAAGACCGGCTATGCAGCACACTCTTGTCTCCGAATTGACTTTTTGCTCATTGTCCTCAAAAACCTACTCTGCTATTATTTTACTTACATAACTAACTTTTCGTAACTGTGCGTTGATCACAGTATCATTTTTATCAGTACGACAAAGGGACGAAGAACAGACATGCAATCCTCTTTCAGAACTGTCATTTTCCTTAATGTAAATCACAAGCATTCGCTATCGAAGAAAGGGCTTGAGCAGTTTTTCTCTTTCCCATCTAGCATTGCTGAGGCTGTCGTACCACCGGTTAGGAAGTGAAGTGTATACATATACTCGTATTTCAAGAAGGATGAAGAGCGTCGTAGTTCCTGTGGTTGAAAACTGGACTGAGATAACTTGTCGCCATCTAAACGGCAATAGGCAATGAAATTAATGCTAGTAAATAACCGTTCATCTTGCCAATTTTGAACTTTTATCTTGTGTACTTACCCGCACAAATACTCTAAAGCAACGTTCACTTCATAAGATAACCAAAAATTATAGCGAGCAACTGCGTGAATTCGATTTCTCAATCAAAAAGTTTTTAGGTTTAGATAGGTGAAGGAAAATCGTTGCAAGATATGTATGTGCGCCAGTTGTTCATCTTCTTAAATAAAGCATCCTTTCTAGGAGGTTCACAATAAACGATTTGTATATTTCCATAGCATCGAAGTATTTATTTCGGCTGAAGGGCGCCCACGAAGCTGTAGCGGCTCAGACAACTATTTCGTGAGTGTGCTGCAGTATTGTTGCAGCGAGGGAAGCAGCTGGTGAGCCCTCGAGGCAGAACAGAACTGCCGCCCTGGATCCGTATCTAGCAGAAGTGTGGCTTCGAACCCTGCTGCGACTGGCCTGGTTTACTTTTCCAGGTGGCGGCACACCACACAAGGTGATTAATGCGGCTCCTACCTAATAACGACAAAGCTAAATTACTTTCAGAAACTTTGCCAAGTGGCTCCTAAATATCTCTGTGAGACGATGAAGCTGCGCCGCAAATCCGCACTCAACAGTTATGTTGTTCTAGAGGTAACAGTTATGTTGTTCTAGAGGTATCAGTTCTTAAGCATCCAACTCACAAGCGAGAATGTTTGATGTTAAACAGTAATAGCCTTACTGTTTGTAATGGAACTGCGTGGCTCCCTCATGGGAAGGTTTCCCATGAGAACTTTAAACTCGATATAAGTGGGCAATACATTAATTCTCGGAACTATTTCTTCTTACGTGATATTGAAAGTGGTATATCTTAAAAATCACTGCACAAATTTTGATCAATACTCGAAAGCTTTTTAATAATGGATTGCATCTATGGCATTTGCTAAATTTTACACTGAAACTTTTAGCAATGAAATGAGAATACATGTTAAATGTTAGACCCGATACAGCCAGTAATCACTAGTTACTGTCCCATTATTCGCTGCGTGTGTGGCTGTCGAAATGAACATGCGCAGTGCCGGCACCTTCAACCATCAAATGTCACACATTTCCCGCCTTTCACTGTAGGAAAAAATTACCATTGGAAATTAAGACCAATGTCACACCACTATACCGTCCCTTCAATACGTTTTCGAATGCTATCAACTAAAATACAGTGTTTTTATGATTAAAGTTCTTGTAGGTGTCGTATATCTCGTCAGTGTATAAAATACTTTAATTATAAACTTAAAACTAAGCCAGTCACTGACAAGGCGGCCAGGGCACGAATACCTTCTTTCCTACCCTCCACCTTCTATCAGACTAGCCTCATTAGAGAGTCAGGGAGTTTTGAGCAAAATAACCAGTCGAGATGTTAGTGGGGTACAGAGAATCCCAACTGGGAAAATTTTGAAGGGGATTTCATATTTTGGAATTTGCTTACCACCAAGGGAAACCTTCCGATGACCTTGGTCATTTTCGGAGGATAGGGACTTTTATAATGTGATTCTCGGACGATGTGTCTGAAAAGGACACGACATGGCAACCGAATTTTTGTCATTCTTTTTTATATTTGTGGTACATAAAGTTCGCGATTCAAATATCAATCCAACAAAACAGTTCGATGCAACTATCAAAAACTGTCGACATATTTGACGTTGAAGTTGTTAAGTTATCCGAATGCGTTTGGTGTCTTAAAGTAAAGTTTATGTTTCTTTGGTAAAGTGAGCGACCTGAGTTCGAGTGTCCGATGATGCAAATTTTTTAATATAGGTGCTTGTTCTACGGGCATTTTCGTGAAGCGCACAATGCATGAAGATGGAAAAAAAAATCGGTAGCGCTCAGGACTGTTAATCACTGTTTCAAGTCTCGTTTTGGTCATTATTTTTTCATTTCTTTTCATTTAGTTCATTTTATGTATAAGATTCATCACACATGTGCAATTAACACATAGAGGAAAATACGCGTCTTATTGTTTCTAATCACATATAACACACAAAAATCCAGTTTTCATTGCAAATATAAGCTCTTGACTACCAATATTTTATAAAAGATTGTTAAAAAGTTCTGTTTCAATTAATCCGCGACACCGCGTAGTAACAGCAGTTAATGCAGTAATTCCAGACACGTTCGCAGAAGCACTGGGAATAACGTCTGGAAGTTTGTCATGTATCCGACTGAATGTACATTGAAGATTTCCAAAACATATATGAAAACTTTTATCCTAAACGCAATGGTAAACATTGCCCCCAGGTTGTATATGCATGTATGTAAAAATTACACCCTTGTAAAAACATATGGCTCTTTTGAAAATAATAAGTTTGTCGTCGTATGCGGATGTTAAAATCGGCAAAAAGTTTCTCTCTTCATCCATATAGCACATACAGTCTTACGAAATCGAATAAATAATTTAAAAGGACTCTGTGTATTGCAAGTTCTAAAGTGACACCGTGGGTACCTGCTTAAAGCGACTGAGCTCATAGGGGAACAAGACATTCCAACAACAAACTGATCTATCCCATGACTCACCAGTGTGGTTTCGTACGGTGAAGGACACAGAAGAGCACTTTTGACTCATACAGTAGAAAATCTAACCTTTTAGACGTACATAAGTACTCATACTTACAGTGCTCAAGTAAGGATGCAAATTTAGGACTAGTTATTAACTCTCAGTGAAAAGTGAGCAATAAATCTGATAATTAACGACGAAGCGAGGAACGAATAATTCACTGTCTTCCGTGACGCGCTATGAGACGAGCGTAAGCGGGCTTCGCCGCTGGCAGCCGTATAAACGCCGCTGGTGACGGCGGACAATGTCTCACTGTCCTTCCTCCTCGCGATTTGTTGCCGCGACAAGTAGCGGACAGCTTGCGTCATCTGCCTGGCGGCCTCGTGATCGAGCCACCCTTCTGCTCGGCTTTGCTTGTGCGCTGCACGCGACGTGAGGCAGTAGTCAACAGTATGCCAAGTGTGATGCGGGCCTGACATTCTGTAATTTTTCGCAGCAAGTGTGAACTCGTAATTTTCAAGTTAGCAGGCATTGGCCTAAACGATGAAGATTGTCTCTTATATTTCATCGTCCGCATCGTACCACCTTTTTTTTTTAGCTACGATCGCTTAATCAGTAGAAATATGACGCTTTTCAAGCCGAATCAAAGTGGACAATGTCTACGACTGACTGACGTAAATGACAGTAACCCTCCCTCGTTATTCCGACGCTAGAATTGTAATCAATTAATAATTAATATTAGTTGTTCGTATCATTGAACTGGGTTTCCCTATTCATAGCTTATATTGTTGTAAACAAACTAAAATTATTTATAATTAATGGCTTGCCAGTCCATTAAGGACGAACTGCAGTATATATAACAGTCAATCACAAGATCTGAACTCGCGCATGCACTGCTGATTGAGTAATTTTTGACTGTTCTCAAAACCCGCAAGCAGAGCTGGAAAATGTTTTAACCGCTAGTTCTTACAAAAAAAAAAAAAAAAAAAAAAAAAAAGTACTGGTAATCTGCGCACCTATTGCTGAACATAAATACTGTCGTCTAACAATACATCGAACGTTATTACACATAAATACTTGGCCTTGCAAAAAGCGCTGGACAAATCTAACTAAATATGTTTAAAATCATTCACAGAATTGCTTTTGCACACTTTTGACAAGAAGAGACAAAACAACGCTGAAATATTGCACGGTAAGTATAGCATGGTTTAAACCTAAATTTTCGTTACTTGAGAGAGCCTCCCTGACAAACGAGTGACCGTAGGACAGTGAAACTTTGTGGAAACATGTCTAAGGACATTCGAAAGAGAAATAGCTAATAAACCACTAAAAGAAACACATTTTAATTTCCTAGTGTTAAAATAATATTTGTTAATTGCGTAGTATGTTCACGTCCCGGTCACAAATGTTACTCAATGTGACGACCATCTGCATCCGCGATAGCCTGGAACCGTAGCAGAGATAGGTTTACTCCTGCCCGAAACAAAGGTGGACTATGAAATCTTCAGCTGTCATAAAACAGTTCGTGCACTGGTTGAAGATCGCACATTAGTTCCAGCACTCGCAGCTATGGTGACAGTAACTTCTTCAATAATTTGTGGTGCAATTGACCGTCTACCCCTCCGAGGACCAATTCTCAAATCGCCAGTTAATTCGAACTTCCAAATCGTGTTCTTCAACCCCGGTGCGGAAAGAGGACTGCTTTGTGTTTCTTTAATGCGTCGATACTTGGAAAGAACAGCAGCGTTACTGCTGTTGCGTTGATAGTATAACGTGACGAATAAAGTCCTGTTCATCTTTTCCGGACCCATGTTGATTGTCTGCAGTTGTAATGCTCACTTATGCTTGTATTTCGACCCTAAGCCGCCGTAGGAGTATCGGTGCCTAAAGCATTACAGTACACTGATAATAACGCCAGTCCTGCTGCGGTCAATCTGAACATCATTCCTATAAAATACGGTAAATGGTTTTCCGTCTGCTACGCTCATGTAGCTAAAATTTAATTATAGCCACCTCGTAGTACGAGGGTTGTCCAGAAAATAAGTTCCGATCGGTCGCGAAATGGAAACCACTGGAAAAATGCGGTAAAGCTTTGCACAGATGTGTTGGGCTGTGTCTCTAGTATGCCAATCGATCGTCTCGCGCCGCTCTTTTCAGTTTTGAGTAAACAGTAGGCACGTAAAGATGCGTAGGGAATAGCGTCTGCCGCCAAGTATGAGGGCCTGGTTAGAGATTTCGCCTGTATCAATCAGCCCACATACCACAACTGTCCAGCAGTTCCTTCTTCGTGCTAATTCTCGGTCACACACTGCAGGGGCAATGAAGACGCTCCTGCAGCGTTTCCGATGAGAAGTGTTTGATCAGCCACAATACAGTCCGTAATTGGCTCCCCCTGAGTCTCATCTCTGCTCACAAGAACCGCTGGCTACGAAGTCAAAATTTTTACACAGACAACGACCTGCAGACCAGTGCAGATAACTGGCCAAAACCACAGGCGGCTGCTTTCTATGACGAGGATATTGGAAAGTTGATACAACATTACGTCAACACTCGAAGTTGAAGCGGCGACTATGTAGAGAAGTAGGCGAAAGGTGTACATAACTGTTGCAAATAAAACGTCTCTGGTTTTTCACAATGGTTTCCATTTCGCGACCGATCGGAACTTACTTTCTGGACAACTCTCGGCTTCAAGACACATAGTACGTATAAGGGGCTACCAAAAAGTTTTCGTTCGAGGGCTGTACGGTCCAGAATCGATACCCCAATGAAGCAAAATCACTGTGAGTGTTGGGGCAACCATCCCACAGACGCATCAGGATGATGATACCTGTTTGGTAAGATACCGTCTCCTGCTGCTTGAAGAAGTACGTATCTGCCAGCCGCACATCCCCGTCCGACAATCGTCGACCCTTCAAGGACCAAAAATGGTTCAAATGGCTCTGAGCACTATGGGACTTAACATCTATGGTCATCAGTCCCCTAGAACTTAGAACTACTTAAATCTAACTAACCTAAGGACATCAAATAACACCCAGTCATCACGAGGCAGAGAAAATCCCCGACCCCGCCGGGAATCGAACCCGGGAACCCGGGCGCGGGAAGCGAGAACGCTACCGCACGACCACGAGCTGCGGACTTCAAGGACCTTTTTAAGGGACCGAAGGACTGATAATCGCATGGAGAGAGAACAGGACTATAGGGCGGACGTTCGAGTGTCTCACACTTGCCGTAACGTGTGCGTTACAACATTTGCGATGTGGTGACGCGCATTATCATGAAGCAGCACCACCCCTTATTGGACCATTCCACAAGGGTGGTTCCCGAGAGACGTGCTGTCCCGTACATATTTTTCATTCTTAATTGGATGCCTATCAGAGTTTGACATTCGGCAGCCGAGAAAAGAATAGCAGCAGGTTGGTCGTCTTTGGACGCATTTCGTAATAACGACGCCATAGTTCACGTATCCGCGTCGACCGCACGCACGCCGGAAAGACAAGAAAGCCACAGTAATCTCTTGCCTACACGTTAGTCCTTAAGCATCGGAGACGCGATACATTGCAAACATGTTGCAGTAACACCCTCGAACTGAAACTTTTCGATCGCCCTTTTGAAGTGCGGCAGGGAGCTGACGTTGAGTGGAAAGGTACTGAACCATAAAGAATTTATTAACGTTTCTAAAAACACCAATAAATTTATTTAAAAAAAAACAAAAGTCCAAGACTAACATTAACAAATTGCCTCCAGAACTGAAAAGACTAAATTTCAGTAACACAACGGATAGCAAACAAAATGGCTCAAATGGCTCTGAGCACTATGCGACTTAACTTCTGAGGTCATCGGTCGCTTAGAACTTAGAACTACTTAAACCTAACTAACCTGGCATTCGCCATACCCACACCTTGCCTCAGGATCGCCACATTTTGTACCCTGATTCCTCACTCCACACAACGTTTTTCTACTGTTCAATCATCCAATATTTACGCTCCCTACACCAACCAAGGCATCGTTTGGCGTTTCCCGACGCGATGTATGGCTTATGAGCAGCCGCTTGATTATGAAATCCAAGTTTTCTCACCTCCCACCTAACTGTCATAGTACGTGCAGTGGATCCTAGTGCAGTTTAGAATTCCTGTGTGATGGTCTGGACAGATGTCTGCCTATTACACATTACGAGCCTGTTCAACTGTCGGCGGTCTCTGTCAGTCAACAGACGATATTGGCCTGTACGCTTGTATGTTGTACGCGTCCCTTCACGTTTCCACTTCACTATCACATCGGAAACAATGGACCTAGGAATATTTAGGAGTGTGGAAATCTCGCGTACAGTTGTATGACACAAGTGACACCCAATCACCTGACCATGTTCGAAGTCAGTGAGTTCCACGGAGCGCCCCATTCTGCTCTCTCATGACGTCTAATAACTACTGAGGTCGCTGATGTGCAGTACCCGGCAGTAGGCGGGAGCACAATGCATCTAATATGAAAAACGTATGTTTTTCGGGGTGTCCGGATACTTTTGATCACATAGTGTACCTTCTCCTCCGACCTGCCCTCTACCGGCGACAGTAACGCTCCCTGCACTCTTGCGGCTAGAGGAATTCTAAATCTGCGGGAATTATGCGCACGGCACAAAGCAAAACGTGAAAAAATACTTACAACAATTGAAATGTATTAAAAATAAAAATATGCCTTGATCTCTTTTTAAATTTGTGAATGTTTCTGATGTTAAAGACAGAACCACTCAAGTAAATAGGTACTATGTCAAAAAAACTGAATAAGCAAAATTTTTAACAGTCACTTTTCATTTGGTTTCTTATTGACTGTGGTATTCGGATTCGTAAATGAGGCAACGCGTAACAGAACAATAACTTAGGTAACAGTGAGTTAGGAACAACAATAGTTTACAACTATAGTTGGAACAGCTATATTCTCTGTTTAAAAATTATCGCTGGGGTACCTATGTCGTCTGAAGCGTATCTATGTCGCTGCTCCTATGCCGACGATGGTAGCGTCTACGTTGTTGTGGTGTCCTCATGCGACGAAAGGCGACTGTGTTCCACCAGATTATCCTTAACTGGGCCGTCCTGTAACTAAGAGTGGGAGTCCCGTCCACTGATGACCAGATACGTGACAACTGGTACGTTGCATCATATTTCTACTACGCGCGCTTCACATGTAATCGTGAGGGCCAATCTTCCATAGAGTTCACCATACAGGGGCCCGGAGATGATTCATCCATCATACTGGCGTCCAAAGATGGTTCATCTCTTGGGCAGACTACGTCGACGTATGTCGTCCACGTACTGTCATCAAAAGCGTTTAGTTTCAATAAGTTCCTAGCATGCCTGCAGCAGTGTGATTTAAAGATAAGTGTAAATGGCCGGCCGGGGTGGCCGAGCGGTTCTAGGCACTTCGGTCTGGAACCACGCGACCGCTACGGTCGCAGGTTCGAATCCTGCCTCGGGTATGGATGTGTGTGATGTCCTTAGGTTAGTTAGGTTTAGGTAGTCCTAAGTTCTAGGGGACTGATGACCTCCGATGTTGAGTCCCATAGTGCTCAGAGCCATTGTAAATAAAAATAAAGTTTACGTGTTTTTACAAATGTTATTCCGAGAAACATACACCCAGTACTACTTATCTTACATAGGCAAATGACCACATAAAACTATATGGAACACCTTTGATGTTTTTTACTTTCTTAACCATCTGTTTTATTTATTTATTTTTTGCCTATTTTAAAAACCAAAATGAACGGAATTCGGTGAATAGAGTTTAAGTACCAAGAGGAATAGCTATTAGCTCTCTTGGCCAAATAGTCTGTCACGAGTGTGTTTAAAACTTGTAAAAATAAATAGCGTAAAATTCAAACTCACAAAATCTAACTCACTCACTTCAGTTTTCAGTCACATTCGCACATTCACCAATTATCACTCGTAACATAATATTATAAACACGGTCTCTGTTCTAAACGCTGCTAAAATCCTGGGCGGGATAAAAGCATTTTACAAAGGCAACTTAGGCGATCATTTATGAAAAACTTCGGTGTGCCAGTTATGATTAAAACCTTTTATAATATCGTCCCTAAAAACTGTTTTTGAGGGTTAGAAGGTTCATAAAACTCTAAGAGTCGTACTACAGATGTATTTTCGTTTCTTAAAACAGGAGGGATATGTGGGGATAAACTCTGCTACCGTGTCTATAAAATACAACTCGTCAAAATTTGGTGTAAAATCTGTAAACCACAGGAATAAAAATTTGGAGGTTCCTCTCGCCAGAGCTTGAATCCATAAGCCGTGCGTCATTGTATTATTCACTGCTCATGGTTGAATGAGGAGGAATTTGTCTCGTATGAGTGGCTGAAAGGCGGTGCGCCACGGTCGATTATTTGACTCAACCACCTGCAGTTCATGAGGAGAACACGGCAAGTGGCATAACCCGATTTCCCAGGAACTTCCCTCAGTGGAAGAGGAGTCAAAATACTCGAACACGTGTCCCGGATTATCTGCAGATACTCCATCTTTTCTGAGAAGATGACGGTCCACGTTTCCGGCGTAATATAAATGCATTTTTGTGGGCGATGATTTCAGCTGAAGTGGTGGCTTAGTGTCTGGCATCGCAGCCTCCCAGTCTTGCAACTCTTGTTCGAAACCCGATTAGTGTTTTTATCTATTTTACCGTATTTTCAATTATCTATTCATGTCCCTAGAACGTCACCACACGAATGTTTATTATTAAGTTAGGGGTACAAGGTCGTTATATTAATTTTGAAAATTACAACTGCGTGTTACAATGTCATACATTTATTATATCACTCACATGTATACGGTACTTTCATTGGTTACATCTTTTTAAATTCTCATATTATTATATTTCATTCTTATATTAATTTGTATATTTTATTCTTACGTTTATTCTACAGGAAGATTTTCTTCATTCCCTTGGATGATACCGATCGTAGAAACACCCAAAACACACAAATTCCGAATAGTTATTAGTATGAATCTCAATCGAAAAAGAAACCTCATTAACACTATCGAAGATTTCACAGATTGGCAATAATTTCGTGACAAACCACACATAACGGATCACTTTACCGAAAACTGGTGCTTGCAGTTGATTATGAATCAAGATACACTACATCATTTTCAATGAAAAAAATTCAAATAATTTTCTGATTCACTTACTGTTCCCTTTCTCTCTTCTTTTAAAATTCATTCGCTAGACATACAGTTAGTTGACATATAAGGACAACGTTATTTCAATATTCAACGGAAATCATTCGTGCGGTATTCGTTTGCAGACATTCGTAGATAGCTGAAAAACAAAAATAAAAATATTAATTGGACTTCGAACATGGGATGCAAAACCGTGGCGCTGCTTTGGTTGACCTACGTATTTGTTCGCTACAAGGTTCGTAACGTACCTCAAAAACTTTGACCGTCGTTTTCTCAGAAACAGTTGAGGTGGTATGGATAAGCCTGGTAACGTGTTCGCTTGTTTTAATCACTCTTCCACTGAGCGGAGGTTTGGGGAAGTCGGGTTATGGCACTTGCCGCGTTCTCCTCGTAAGTGTCTGTCGCTCCTAACAACACTTCTTCCCTTTACATTACAGTTGTAACTGAAAAGCGAAAAGATTCATCTAGCATAGGGCGATGGCACACTGAGCATTGGCACTTTCTGTGTATGCTTCCTTAACTGTCGCTATTTCAGACAGATTTAGAAAAATTTGGCAACAGGTTTTACTCTCTTACAAAATAATGAAAACAAATATCGGAAGTATGACATAAATACATGCGCGTTAAGGTTGAGTTGAATCTAAATACCATTTGGCTCTAGCTCCAGTTAGTAAGTCAAACATTTCTTCAGCCGGTCGAAGTCTTAAATTCTCCTATTTCTTGAAAAATATTAAGCTAATCGGACAAAATATTAGTCACCTCATTAAAAGAGTGGCTTTGGAAAACTAGATGGCGTACATCTACCAGTCGACCTTGTGACTCTACCACTGACGTAAGTAATGGCAGTCAAAGGCTGTGTGTCTGCCAGTGGTTTGTATTCAGTCAGCGCTGTAAGACTTGCCGACGTGACGCTTTTTGACGCTCCAATTACCACACCGTGAATGAAACTGCCCGAGGTGTTACACGATGAGGTACACCACACGCTCTAGGAAAGAGCGGAGATCTTTGCGTGCAGATGCCAAGCAGTTCAGCAGCGTTTCCATCTACATCTATACTCTGCAAACCTTTTTGAAGCGCTCGGTAGAGAGTAATTCTCATTTTCCCACGTATTGTTTCTTCCATTTCCATCAGCTTGTAGAGCGCAAGAAGAATTGTTGGTTAAAAGCCTGTGTGCAAGACGTAATTAGCCTAATCTTGTCCTTGCGGTCCCTACGGGAGCGGTATGTGGCAAGTTGTAATATATTCCTAGGTTTCTTGCTTAATAGTACATTATCTTAAATATAGCATCCGGACACGTCCATGTAATGCAGAACTGACCACCTGCTGTCACGAAATGCGGACCCTTGAGTATCAAAGGAAGCATGGGAGTACAGTATCGTCAGTAGAGAAGCAGCAATAGCAGAATATGTTGAACAGGAGAGCTCAGTGATTTCGGGGTGAACTGTTTGCTGTACCGAACGAAGATATACTACAACAATGGGTTCTTTCTTTTGCTCTAGGAGGAAATAGAATGGAATGCACAACACGTAAAATATTAATTCTCTTTATTATAACATAGACAAGATGAATTGCTTAACTTTGTACGATCCACTTCCACAGGTATCTCATGAGTAATTATAACTGTTTCTGGACGTTAACATCTCACTTGATACTGACAAATAGAGGTCTCTCACTCAAAGTATAATTACTTTCACCTAGTGTCCTGCCTAATACGCTGATCACATTGCTAGACCATTAGAAGACATACTGTCATCTTAGTCGATGATCGCGAACTGCACTGGGCGGAACTGTGCTCCGACATAACCCCGTAAGAAGAAGAGTGGTTGGTACGGGGTGAGGAAACTCCTACAGATGTGGCTCATTCGTCAGTGTAGCTTGCAGCGACTATCATCCTTTGCGGTTGCGTTTCGGGGTACCAACCTTGCTTTGACACATCGTTATTTGGACGATACGACACTATTCATTTAATGTCAACTGAGCACCAAATCGATCAGCGACTTTTCTACCATTTTACAGGTGTTGTTGATGCGATTGTGAAGTGGAAAAATCCACAGTTAAAATCAACAAGCAGACCTCTTGTACTGAAGGACAGTCGAGCATTGGGCAGGGTGATTAGAAAAAAAAGCGCAAGAGATCAACGGAAGGAATCACGCAGTCCAAGTAGCACAATGTGCGTGGGGAGTTAAGGACAATGGGTTTCAATGGCCGAGGTTCTCCTCCTAAGTTTCATATTTATGAAGTTATGCGATGCCTGAGATGGTAAAGAGCGAGACCACTGGAGACTGAGTGCCTGGAAAAGAGTGATTTGGACTGATGAACCACGCTATACCCCGTGGAAATCTGACGGAAGGGTTTGGGTTTGGCGAATGTCTCGAGAACGTTACCTGCCATCATGTTTCGAGACAACTTCCAAGAAAACCTGAAGTGTGAAAGAACATTGAGGCATTTCACAGCTCGGACTACTGCGTGCAGTAGAGGAACACTTTGGAGTCGAGAATCGTATCAGAATGACATTGGGCCCTGTTATAAAGCAGCAATTGAGGCAATGGATTATGTACGACAGCTTTCTGAAATAGACTGGCCTGCCCAGTGTCCCGACCTGAACCCAACCGAATACCTCTGACCCCAACTCCAGACCCCAGCGTCCAACATCACTCTCTGGTTTCTGCTATCCGGAAGGAATTGGTTGCCATTCCTTTACAGATATTCAGGCACTTCACTGAAATGTCCTCATTGCAGTTCTGCCCGTCGTAAAGGCAAAGGGTGTACACAACCCATAATACTGGCCACTACTAGGTATCCGGATATTTGTGATCAGACAGTGCATTTCTTGTAACTTAGCAAGTAGTCTTTCGCGGAATAGTTGGCGTCTTATTTTCAGCATCGCTTGTATCAAACGAACCTGTGGCATTCTTGATGTCCCTCTTTGTGTACGTCACGTATCCGCTTTTAGTCGTAATTGGTAGCCTTCTATTTTTTTTTTTTTTTCTCATCAGTGCTCTGAGTGGTTTGATGCGGCCCGCCACAAACTCGTCTCCTCTGACAACCTGTTCATCTCAGTAGCACTTGCAACCTATTGCTTGCTGGATGTATTCCGACCTCTGTCCTCTATCTTCCTCTACAATTTCTACCCTCTACAGCTCCCTCTAGTACCATGGAAGTTATTCCCTGATGTCTTGACAGACGTCCTATAATCCTGTCCCTCTTTCTTGGCAATGTTTTCCACATATATACCTTTCCTTACCGATTCTCCGCAGAACCTCTTCGTTCCTTACCTTATCAGTCCACCTAACTTTCAACATTTGTCTGTAACACCACATCTCAAATGCTCCGATTCTCTTCTTTTCCGGTTTTCCCGCAGGTCATACAATGCAGGTGCTGCAAACGTACATTCTCAGAAATTTCTTCCTCAAATTAAGGCCTTTTTTGATACTAGTAACCATCTCTTGGCCATGTCCTCCTTGCTCCGTCCGACATTGTTTATTTTGCTGCCTACGTAGCAGAATTCCTTAACTTCATCTACCTCGTGACCTTCAATACTAATGCTAAGTTTCTCACTGTTCTCACGTCTGCTACTTCTCCTTACTTCTGCCTTTCTTCCATTTACTCTCAATCCATATTCTGTACTCATTAGCGCCGGCCGCGGTGGCCGTGCGGTTCTGGCGCTGCAGTCCGGAACCGCGGGACTGCTACGGTCGCAGGTTCGAATCCTGCCTCGGGCATGGGTGTGTGTGATGTCCTTAGGTTAGTTAGGTTTAAGTAGTTCTAAGTTCTAGGGGACTTATGACCTAAGATGTTGAGTCCCATAGTGCTCAGAGCCATTTGAACCATTTTTGTACTCATTAGATTATTCATGCCGTTCAGCACATCGTGTTTTCTCCTTCATTTTCATTCAGGATACCAATGTAACCGGCGAATCGTATCAATGATATCCTTTCACTTTGAATTTTGATTGAACTCCTGAACCTTTCTTTTATTTCCATCGTTGCTTCTACGACATGGAGATTGAACAGTAGGGGCGAGAGACTACATCCCTGGCTTACATCCTTTTTAATCCGAGCACTTCGTTCTTGGTCATCCACTCTTATTATCCTCTCTTAGCTCTTGTACATATTGCATATTACCCGTAGCCGGCCGCAGTGGCCGTGCGGTTAAAGGCGCTGCAGTCTGGAACCGCAAGACCGCTACGGTCGCAGGTTCGAATCCTGCCTCGGGCATGGATGTTTGTGATGTCCTTAGGTTAGTTAGGTTTAACTAGTTCTAAGTTCTAGGGGACTAATGACCTCAGAAGTTGAGTCCCATAGTGCTCAGAGCCATTTGAACCATTTGAGCCATATTACCCATCTCTCCCTATAGCTTACTCCTACTTTTCTCTTAAGTTTTGAACATCTTGCACCATTTTACATTGTCGAATGCTTTTTTACAAGTCGACAAATTCTATGAACGTTTCTTGATTTTTCTTTAGTGTATCAACTCTATACCCCACATGCTTGAGCGGTAGTCTACCACGGGTCACATGGCTGTTGTGCAAGCAACCAGCTTTGTAGACCGCATTTTCCCAGTATGCTATCAATGAACTGAAGTCAACTACTTGTTTTACCGACGACTGAGCCAATGTGATAATTTCACTTCTTATCCCTACAAATTTTTGCACCCACATATTTGTATGAGTTGACCGATTCCAGTAGTGTCTCACTGATACCCATTGGATACAACGGTTTTTGCACTGTATTAAGAGCAAAACTTCATGTCAAACCTCACTGATAATCTTTTTACTACTTTAAAATCTTATCAACGTGTGACTGAACCTTACAGTTTTTTTCAATCAGAACACCAATATAAAATAAAGGCATCACCTGCCCAAAGTTACACAGCACGTTGCGGGTGTTTTGAGGGGAGGGGGGTATACGGTGACGCCTGGCCTTCTTTGCTGAGTCGTGCAGAGACTGGGCACCTTGCTGACCTGTGCCGGGCGAGCGGTGACACGCGGGTTAGGGTCGTGACGCTTATAGACGGGCGAGCTGCCAGCGCACGCCGTGGTCAGTCGTCACAGCTCGCATCTCCTCACACACCGTGGAAGGGCTGAGCGGGAGATGCAGGCGTCATGGTCGTGGCAGATACATCAGACGGCACGGCTACGGTCTTCGTTCGCCAAGAGTGGTTTACACTAGGCTAGTAGTAAATCGGGCGCCAGCAGTTTATATCGCGACCAAACCAGACAGAAACTGCGTGTGATCAGACACGATTTCGGTGGTGGCCGAGTGTTGACTACCGTTGAGTGTACGTTGCAAAACTGTCTGGCAACCGTGGGCGAATTAAGTAAAACGTCGTGGAACAAATTTATCCTGACAGGATAGGAGAAGAGATTAAAAGCAAAGAAAAGTTGCTAGGAAAATTATATTTACTCACCGTAGGCAAATCTGTGCTAAGCGGGCTACTCCACAGTTGTGTCTGCCGTTGTATGAGTAGATCAAGGTTATTCGCTGCCTATAACAGAGTCATCAACGGACGCGAGTATCCATGGTAATAATGGCTGGTGTTGATCTGATGTAACAAGAGTGGCGGATATCTTCTTCGCTTCCCAGAAGGTACGTGGACTTCAACAGACAGAATACAGGATATCAACAAACGAAATAAAAACTTTTTTGATCGAAGGAGATACGGTTTTAAAACCATACGTACGTCCACTTAAGTATTCGAATTCACCTCTAGTTATCGGCGGTTCACATTATCGAATGACGTTGTCAAACCTGCGTAGTTTTCAATGTACAGATTGAATTTGTTTCCTCTCCACATTACTAAAGAAAAATAGATAGTTTAACGTGTAACAGGACCGATTTTTGTGTCGTTTTACTTTCCTACAGCGTCTTTAAACACAATGTAAAATAAAAGTTGGTAAGATATTTGTTGTTAACAGCACTCAATGTAAATTTTATAGAAAGAAAGAAAACGTAGGCCAAATAGGCTGTACTATATTTATCGTTCGTGCTATTAGGTAATTTCGACTGTCGGTCATTTTGAAGCACTTGTCACAGGAATGAAGCTTCACATCGGAAAAGAGCCTGTGAAGGTTGAGGACTACAAAAAATGGCTCTGAGCACTATGCGACTTAACTTCTAAGGTCATCAGTCGCCTATAACTTAGAACTAATTAAACCTAACTAACCTAAGGACATCACACACATACATACCCGAGGCAGGATTCGAACCTGCGACCGTAGCGGTCGCTCGGCTCCAGACTGAAGCGCCTAGAACTACACGGCCACTCCGGCCGGCCTTGAGGACTACGATAAGTGCTTGAAAATGACCGACGGTCGAAATTAACTAATAGCAAGCACTTATCATAGGCATGAAGATTTTCACCGGAAAAGAGCCTGTGAAGTTTGAGGACTGCGGTAAGTGTTTGAAAGTGATCGAAGGTCGAAATTAACTAATATCATGGACATATATATTATTACAGCCTGCTTAGGATTCTTTCTTAAGTAGTGTTGAGGCTGTGGACCCCCACAAGAACAAAATTCTGTAAATATCATAGGTTTGAAAGTCTTCTATGTTGGGTTAATTTATTGTTGACTATTCTGTTGATTGAATAGGGACTTCCCACCAAATGGTAAGAGCTATTGTGGATGAACATATTATTCAGAGGACTGTTATGTTGAAATATAGAATCCTGTACCCTGTATTTCAGAAAGACGCACGTGGAATTTAGGAACCGCCTAGTATTAATTAAACCATGCATAGAAAAATGTCTAACAACCTTCAGTTGTACTACCTGTCGTCTCCTTATACGGTGCGAAGCAGTCAGGAGCTGCAAAGAATACTTTGATCAGCCATTCATATAGTGCATAATATTTATGTAATGGATATCGAACTGCTTATTTGAAAGGCAACCGATTGCAATGTACACGAATACAATCGGCATTGATATAAATTAACTATAGGGTTGACAGAATTGTTCAGGCGTAAGTTAGCGTGCGTTATTATATATTCATCTTCTTCTTCATGTTTCAGAACTTCGAACGGCTCCGTCTGCCAGATTTTAATAACCTTTCATCACGTCGGTCATCTACAACAGTCAACTGACTTTGTGACTGGATCTAGAATTTTAAAGAGAGATCAGATTATCGTTTTACTTCGTACAATAAGATACAAACACAAAAAGGGCTTTAGGATGTGTAATATACTATGACCGTACTAAACGAGCACTGGAGACAATGAGTAAATCGTGAAATGCTGTCTTCGGGTAGGTACAAATGAAAATGGTTGAGCCGTCGTTTGGCGCAAGGACGATGTATCGGACACGTGACGGTACGCACTGGACATCTATCATAACTTGTCCTCACAGATTAATGCTTCTTTTGTGGGATATCGAAGGGTATAAAACGAATTGTAGGATTAAGGTGGCAAGCGGGGCTACTGGACGTTGTCCTTCTGTCGAAAACCACTGATGGGGTCGCTTAGGTCACCTCAACGTCTTCATCCAACTGGCCCACCATGAACAGGTGCCTTCCGCCCCTCTTCAACAAAGCACTGCGGTGACGTTGGTAATCAAATGATCGCTTAATGTACGTAGACACTTGTGCTGAGTCTGCCACCTGGCTTCTGTGGAATATAATCCTTTCTTTTTAGCCACTACCAGAACTGGAACGAGCGCCTCTGTGTCGCCACAATTGGCACCCTTAGCCTCAGAGTCAGTGGCTTCAAACAGGTTTATCCCTTAGGAACTACTTAAAAATGAAAGCGCACTGGTACTAGTGGTGGTGTAAAATTCTTGATCGCCAGTCTAGAGTGTGAGCGGGTGATACTATTGCTGAGGATCTGTCCACAGGACAATATCATACTCTTCTTCTACATCTACATTCCGCAAGCCCCTCCCCCCTTGCCTGTCCCATTTGTGGATGTTGCGTGGGAAGAAACACTACCAATAAATTCCCGTTTAAGCTCTAATTTCTCTGATTTTTTCGTTTCAGTCATTCACGAGACATACTTGGGAGCAAGAAACGATTCTCAATTGTTTGGCAACGTATGAACTCGTAACCGATGCGTAATTGGTGAACCAGTATTAAGATAGGATATAGTGAGAGCTCACAGTAAATAATGCACACTCGAACATCTGTGGGCGAAGCAAAACCCATGTGTGCGGGGTTTGACGCAGCGCTCGATATCTCCGCACACGAAGCCATCAGCGTTTCCAAGATTATCGCCGCTCTTATTTCAGCTGTTTCAGCAGACTCCGGCTAATGCTAGCACTCAAAAGAAATTTCACCGCAAATAAACCCGTGACTTCAAGTAAACGTCAATAAACTACTCCACTGATATTTTTACACAGAAATAACAGAGACGCAAAAAGCCGATTCTGGCAACTCGTGCAGTTTAGAAGCTGAAATTAATAGGCGACAACTCTCCTCATATGTTTTGGCAGATATTAGACCGTGTATGTATCCGCTCAGTACTAGCAAATACTGTAGCTGTTTGCACTGCAAGCAGAAGCTAGTATACACTTATCTTCGCTGCCATGACGGCTACTCTATTTTGATGCTCGAGGTAGGTGTATCGACCAGGTGAACTGTGACTGTAGCTGACAAATTAAAACTGTGTCCCAGCATGTGACTCAGACACAGACTCCTGCTTTTCGTAATAAGTGATCTACCAATTTTATAAGCTTAATTTCACAACATGCAGTCTTCGCAGCGTATACTGCGCAGAAAATATGACAGTCCCCTGTAAGCTAGTGGAACGAGTTTCGCGTTACGTGGTAGTTCTTGGCTCATTATTCACCACAGAATGGAACTATTCGTTAGGGAGTTGCTGTTAAGAACTTTCTAAGTCTGTTACGAAAATAGTTACTGTCTATAATAACATGATACTTAAGCCCTAGGTCTAGGTCTGAAGTTTGATTGCGGCCAGCATACTGAATTTGCGCGCGAAACAAAGTTCGTACACACTCGCGTATTTTTGCACGTACTTTTTTGTAATGAGTATCCCTCCTTGTGTTCTTTTCTTGGTACACAAGTCATGATTTGCCAGCCTGTATTGTATTTCGGATATATTTGGCGCTGTTTGGATTCCCGTAGAGTGCAGCTTAGTATTTTGTTTATATGCGTAGAGCTTACGTTACCGAACTTGCGCGAGTACTGTACTTACATAATATTCATATACTTTAAAAAATTTAGTTTTTTTCTGCAGATTTGCGAATGAGTGGAAACTGTGGGATCTGCCGTATATACCGGGTGATCAAAAAGTCAGTATAAATTTGAAAACTTAATAAACCACGGAATAATGTAGATAGAGAGGTAAAAATTGACACACATGCTTGGAATGACAAGGGGTTTTATTAGAACCAAAAAAAAAAACATATTGCTAGAAGCGTGAAAGATCTCTTGCGCGCGTCGTTTGGTGATGATCGTGTGCTCAGTCGCCACTTTCGTCACGCTTGGCCTCCCAGGTCCCCAGACCTCAGTCCGTACGATTATTGGCTTTGGGGTTACCTGAAGTTGCAAGTGTATCTAGGGATGCTGAAAGACAACATCCGACGCCAGTGTCTCACCATAACTCTGGACATGCTTTCCAGTGCTGTTCACAACATTATTCCTCGACTACAGCTATTGTTGAGGAATTATGGTGGACACATTAAGCATTTCCTGTAAAGAACATCATCTTTGCTTTGTCTTACTTTGTTATGCTAATTATTGCTATTCTGATCAGATGAAGCGCCATCTGTCGGACATTTTTTGAACGTTTGTATTTTTTTGGTTCTAATAAAACCCCATATCATTCCAAGCATGTGTGTCAATTTGTACCTCCCTATCTACATTATTCCGTGATTTATTCAGTTTTCAAATTTATACTGACTTTTTGATCACCCAGTATGTAAGTACCGTGATTAATTGCGAGTGTTCCGGTAAATGGTAGCATTGGGATGACTGTGTGAGAAGAAACCTGGGGGAGTCACAGAGGCCCGTTCTTGAATGTGTGTCCATTAGGAACAGCTTGATCAAGGAGCAGGAGAGGCCGAACAACAACGCGCTACAGAATTGAAGGATCACTTCTTGAAACTCCGTAATTGTGTCCCATTCCATGAGTTTGATATTTGAGTCGGTGGTGCTTACAGCCTTCCTCTGTAATGGTCCAAAAGCATGGCACCCTGAGACGCGTCCTCGGGCTCGATGACTCTTAAACACCAGGGTAACAATACTTCCGGAATAAACGCCAGGCCTCAGAGTTTCGTGTGATATGTGAAGTAGATTAATGACGTCACATTGTCACAAAATTACACTACAATTCTGTCCAGTGCAACAGTGGATGTGTCATACGATGGGAAGGTCGTGACACCCATCCTTAACCACTTTTCACCACTTCTTTTGTCGCCTCTGTGACGGAAGTAAGGACAGCGTAGAAATCATGCGTTTTTCTTAGGTGTGGCGGAGGAAAACATTTCAGACATGCCACCTCTCAGAATCGAAGTGAAAAAGCCTCAGCAGGTGACATAAAGGGCGCCAATTAAACCACTCCTATCCTTGAGATGATTCTCACATATTTTTCTGTCGAAAACTACAGTTCGCATTGAGAAATTTGAACGAGCAGCAAAGGCTCCTTATGTTTTTTCAGTGTTCCTGTGCTCACGGGGCGCAGTTTGGCAAAAACCTTGGAGACCTTACAGTCAAAACCTGCAAAATAGTCCTATGCGCCTGCAGACAGGCAACTGGCGTGGAAGGTGTATCAACTGGATGCCTACCTGCCGGAACATTGGGCTGCTTCACAGTTTCTCTCTGTAAATTTCTAAAATACTCGATAAATGTGGGCGGGTCGTAGTGGCGGTTTTGCTGAAGTTGGTTTAAGAGGAATCCTTTGGCGTTATTCTCGCATGTCTCAATTTCGCACCCATCAGTGATCACTCCACAGGAGGGTATGAAGCAGGATCACCGAAAAAGCGTAAGGATCCTTCACTGTTTGAGCATATTAGCAGTCCTAAAGGCTGTCAAGAACGTATTACTCTTAGTCATAGCATTGCGAACTGTCATTTTCGATCACTAAATGCGTGGGAATCAGCGTCTCAAGGAAAGGGGTTGTTTCATTGACGCACTCACGCCAACACCCCAGGCCTTTTCGTTTTGATTCTGAGTGGCGGTGTGTTTGAAATGTTTTGCTCGTCCACCCTGAGAAGACCGAGTGGTTTCAACCCACGGTATCACGGTTCTGAACTTCATCGCAGAGGTGTCAAAAGAAGGGTGAATTCTGAGTAATAGGGGCCCTGACAACCTTCCAAACGTGTGACACTTCTACGGTGGCGCTGCGCAGAACTGTGGTATAATTTGGTGCCAGTACGACATCATTAACCCACTTTACAAGTCACTTGAACTTCTAAGCTCTGACCTTTTTTTTCACAAGTGTCGACAGCTATCCGTTTGACGGATAGCCCGAGGGTGACGTGGCAGGGTTCACGCTTTTGCATCACTACAGAGGAGGGTTTGAGATCTTTGAGCCAAATTTTCAAACTTATGCGCTGGAATAAGACACCGGGTGTTTCGAAAAAGTGATTCTGCAGTGGATGTACGCTTGAGATACTACCAGCTGGTAGCATGATTAGGAAGAAGAGGGCACTGATTTATCACTTTTATCAGTACCAGAAACAGATTCCAGCTTCCAAAGTCGAGTGGAGAAGAGCCAGTAAGAGCAGAAGTAAGAAACCTTTAACAGACTTTGACATTATTTTCAGCCATAATGGCTATGCTTGTGAACTGTGACTGTGGGGTATAATTATTTATTTCTAGTTTATGCTACCAGTCACTTTTTTATTTTATGTTTAACATAATATAACACGTTTCGAACATGTTCTGTTCATCTTCAGGCGTTTATACATACATACATACATACATATAGAGAAATATTACTTAAAAATAAACAGTCTTAAACTACATTAATCAAGAATTCTCGTAACACATAACTGATGCAAATCTATCTGCATCCTATACAGGCTCTGATATCATATATAGTCAACCACAAGCAAGAAAACCAGCAGAAGACATCACTGATTTCGATTTCTAGCCATACATTGCCCCCCTACTCCCCCCCCCCCCCAAAAAAAAGCCACACCAGCCGTTACAGTAACAAACAATCGACAAAGAGTTCTTGATTAATGTTGTTTAAGACTGTTTATTTTTAAGTAATATTTCTCTGTATGTATGTATGTATGTATGTATGTATAAACGCCTGAAGATGAACAGAACATGTTCGAAACGTGTTGCGTTATGTTAGATTAAACAAAAAATAAAAAAGTGACTGGTAGCAGAAACTAGAAATAAATAAGACTTTCACATGATCAGAAAAAGTTAGTAACTTATGGAAAAGCATTTTTATTCGCCAATCAGATGTATAAATTATATTTATTCGACCGGTTTCGGTTGTTTCAACCACCATACACCGCAAGAAAAAATTAAAACATCTGTTGGTTTAAAAATGCATATTTCTCACAGAAGACATTTTCATATACCGAATGCAGAAACAGCAAAATGTAACATAATCTAATTTTGACAGACTCATAAAGAGCTTAAATAAATTACACATGCACTCCTGACAGTTAACAGGTGGCAGCTTGGACAGGTTGTATGACATATGTGGTGAACTGAACAAAATAGCTTTCTTAACCGGCAGCGCAACTGTGCGCTCGATCGAGCTGTTACGGCGCCATAATCGACGTCACTTTGAAAGTGCTTCACGATGAGTTAACCCTGACCTGGAAATGGGTCTATCTGGTTCACACTGCGCTGTAAACCGGTTGTTAGTTAGTTAGTTAGTTACGTGTTCCATTGGTCAATAGCACGGAAAACCGTTATGATGTGGAACGTGTCAAATGCACAAGAAATGCGCACAGGAAACAAGTCTTTTTCGTTTACATTATAATGTTACGCCTAAATATTTTGAAACGTCCCCTTAGAAAAATTGTACACGACTGTGCTTAACCTGACACACAATATTTTTAGCGCAACGCAATCTGACTTTCAAAAATCCCTACAAAACAATGGCCCTGACTAACATTAACCTATACCTTTCACAAATCACTTACCTCACAAAAATCTTCATTACTCGAACTACTGCAATACAGAGCGCGCCACTACTGCCAGCTAAATAAAAGATTCAAACTACAGAAGGCACTAACTACTGATAGGCATAGTTAGCAAATGAAAGATTTTAATAGAGAACAAACAATGTATTTACCTTAATAGTGTTGAAAAAGCATAATATACATAGCAGTTCATAATATCCATTCTGTACTCAAAAATCCTCCATCTCATTTCCCACATCCACCACTGCTGGCGGCTCACTTCCAACTGCGCAACGCTACGCGTTGTTAACATCCAGCTGCCCAACACTACAATGGCAGACAACAATGCAAACTAGCCACAGACTGCACAAAGCACAGCCAGTGATTTTCATACAGAGCGCTACGTAACGTTGCCAATAAGAAAACATAAACTGCCTACTTACATAGCCCCCATGCTCCCCAAAAAAAATTTTACAAATTGTTTTGGGCAGTGGCCAATAATGATTTGATAAAATTTTTCATAATTACAATAACAAAGATGTCAAATGCACACACTTATTGATAAAAATGTTGGTCAAAAGCTAAAATTTTCTCACAGTCCATAAAGACAGTCCAGATTGTTCATCACTGTAAAATTGCAGTGTTTTTCTCAAAGTCTGAGTAGTAAAAGAAATTGCACACAGAAGTAGTGGATTTCCATGCAGTCTTGAAGAAGTAGTGTTGTCCTTCCAACGGAAAGACAGTGGTGACTCTTGACAGGCAGACAGGTAATGGACCACAACAGAGCAAACCCACAGCAGAGTCATTCGACGTTTTGAAGAATATTGGTAGGTAGGTCATCACAGAGCAGACCCACTGTAGTCCTGGTAGAGAATATGTTATTGGTGGGCCACCAGAGGCGGAGACCCACTGCAGTCCTTGTAGAAATAATTATATTGGTGGGCCATCGAAGGTGTAGACCCACTGTAGTCCTTGTAGAGATTGTGGCATTGGTGAGTCAGCAAAGGTGCAGACCCACTGTAGTCCTTGTAGAGATGGCCAGCAGCCATCTGTTGTGACTGTGCAGGTGCACAATCACCATTGAAGAGTCTTGCGGATAATATAGCAAGTCCATAACCACTACTTGTGCACTCACAAACTTTTTGGAATTGTCCTTAGAACCAGCAATGCTATTATCCAGTCCCTTGCTGAATTATTAACACACGTGCAAACACTAACAGTCCCTACTTCTCACATATTGTCCATATACTATGACCAACAGAAACGTGTGCAGTGAAATGTAACTTACAAGTTAATAATATGATGAACTGGTGTCAATTACAATTTTATAACATAAGAATACAATTACAAAGGTACAAAATACATCATTAAAGAACATAACAATACAGATAACATTTGTAGTAATACAGGCTTTACAAAAGAATAGAAAAAACATATACATCAGTGTTACAGGAATTATGACATAAGTACATACATAAAAGATCAGAATAACTTTCGAAACATCAACTTCACACATGAGCATTAAAACAAAACAGAATAAATAATGTCTAAACATCTTTACAAAGTAAATAACATATTATCAGAAAAATTCTACAACATAGCTCTCATCAGCTAAACACATAAAGACAGGAAAAAGACAAATAAACAAGGGTACACAAACATATAGAGGGATGACACAAAAGGAAAGGACAGGGTTTGTTTTCAGTGTAACATTTGGTACTGCAGTCCAACCCAAAACTTCATTCCATAGATCTTTCGTCTTATTTCGATATTTGCTCCAGCCAAAAAATTCTATCCAAGCATGCTTTCTGTATTCTGTTCACACATTTCTTACCTCATTATTTATTTAGCATTATCTTACCTCAACATCTATTTCCAAGAAAATCCTACCTAAACCTGTTGTCCCTAAACCCTACTTTTTTTTGTTCATATCCTCTTTCAAAATTCTTTTTTTGGCCACACCATTTTCTTATAGCTTCTCAATGCATTTCTTCCAATTCATCATAGTTAGTTTCTTATATAGTCTACCCCCTCTTAAGCTAACTTAAATCTACTGAGCTCAGATGCTAAATTAAGGGACGAGGCAATGCAGCAGCACAAAACAATTAACGTAAACAGCAATGAAAAAATGCAGATTTGCGAAGCAAGCAGCATTATAGAAATTAGCAAAGCAATTGCAATATTACAACTAATATAAGGCAATGTGCAGCAAACAAGAAAACTAAATCCGTAGTAAAACTGGCTTAACAGCGTAATACAAAGTCAAATTCTGTAACATTATGCCTGGCAAACAGCAGCACCAAGTAAAAAAACTTATATCTAAACATGACATAGCTCAAGCAGAAAAAATATTACACTACAATGGCCATGTCTAATACCTATGTCACATCTTAACACCAGAGTGATGCATCACGAGAACTTGCACTAGCAGATAAGTTACCAAATCGTAAAGAAATTATTTATGCAATTCCTGTGAAGGGAAATGTGTATTTATGTGCCCTCGTTTTCTTTGAAGTAGATCATAAATTTCTTATTGACTGGATCTGTAGTCATAAAATAACTACATTAGTACATATATTAAATTTTATTTTAACCAATGCTGCACTGCAGCTAGATATCAAATGAAATAAGCAACTATGAAAAGCAAAGCATAAAAATATCAATCAATAGTCATGTGACATTTCATAAGTTAGTAGAAATTCTCTCAACTCTCGTAGAAAGACGCTTGTCATAATCAGGTGTGCAGATGTAGTATCTTTCCAAGTAATGAGCGTGTCGTATTTACGATGCTTTCTCTAGAGGAATGTCAATGGCGAGGATAATGGCCACTTTTTTTTCTCCACCTAATGGCTTTCTTTTGTCAGACGACTACCTCTCAGCTGGGCGCCCAAAACGCATTATGTGCAGGTGGTCACTTAACTTTCTTACAGAAATACACTCCTGGAAATTGAAATAAGAACACCGTGAATTCATTGTCCCAGGAAGGGGAAACTTTATTGACACATTCCTGGGGTCAGATACATCACATGATCACACTGACAGAACCACAGGCACATAGACACAGGCAACAGAGCATGCACAATGTCGGCACTAGTACAGTGTATATCCACCTTTCGCAGCAATGCAGGCTGCTATTCTCCCATGGAGACCATCATAGAGATGCTGGATGTAGTCCTGTGGAATGGCTTGCCATGCCATTTCCACCTGGCGCCTCAGTTGGACCAGGGTTCGTGCTGGACGTGCAGACCGCGTGAGACGACGCTTCATCCAGTCCCAAACATGCTCAATGGGGGACAGATCTGGAGACCTTGCTGGCCAGGGTAGTTGACTTACACCATCTAGAGCACGTTGGGTGGCACGGGATACATGCGGACGTGCATTGTCCTGTTGGAACAGCAAGTTCCCTTGCAGGTCTAGGAATGGTAGAACGATGGGTTCGATGACGGTTTGGATGTACCGTGCACTATTCAGTGTCCCCTCGACGATCACCAGTGGTGTACAGCCAGTGTAGGAGATCGCTCCCCACACCATGATGCCGGGTGTTGGCCCTGTGTGCCTTGGTCGTATGCAGTCCTGATTGTGGCGCTCACCTGCATGGCGCCAAACACGCATACGACCATCATTGGCACCAAGGCAGAAGCGACTCTCATCGCTGAAGACGACACATCTCCATTCGTCCCTCCATTCACGCCTGTCGCGACACCACTGGAGGCGGGCTGCACGATGTTGGGGCGTGAGCGGAAGACGGCGTAACGGTGTGCAGGACCGTAGCCCAGCTTCATGGAGACGCTTGCGAATGGTCCTCGCCGATACCCCAGGAGCAACAGTGTCCCTAATTTGCTGGGAAGTGGCGGTGCAGTCCCCTACGGCACTGCGTAGGATCCTACGGTCTTGGCGTGCATCCCAACGTCACTGCGGTCCGGTCCCAGGTCGACGGGCACGTGCACCTTCCGCCGACCACTGGCGACAACATCGATGTACTGTGGAGATCTCACGCCCCACGTGTTGAGCAATTCGGCGGTACGTCCACCCGGCCTCCCGCATGCCCACTATACGCCCTCGCTCAAAGTCCGTCAACTGCACATACGGTTCACGTCCACGCTGTCGCGGCATGCTACCAGTGTTAAAGACTGCGATGGAGCTCCGTATGCCACGGCAAACTGGCTGACACTGACGGCGGCGGTGCACAAATGCTGCGCAGCTAGCGCCATTCGACGGCCAACACCGCGGTTCCTGGTGTGTCTGCTGTGCCGTGCGTGTGATCATTGCTTGTACAGCCCTCTCGCAGTGTCTGAAGCAAGTATGGTGGGTCTGACACACCAGTGTCAATGTGTTCTTTTTTCCATTTCCAGGAGTGTATTTACGACAGCAGTTTCCGCTACAGTGACAGTCTCATATACAAATATTTCACAGGTCAAGAATTTGCGTTAAAAATCTGTAGAAACAAAATCCTATTGATATAACAGTGTCCAAAAATTTTTGTCGGCATTGTAATACATTCGCGCATTTACATACATTTCATAACTCTTAAAGTACGATTCTTGGTTTCCATCATCCTTTTTCATGAATCAGAGTCCCTAACCACTACTCCTTATTCCTTACCTTACTACACATATACATATTCGTCGACACTTCTTCAATATTTCATCATAAGAAATACGTAGCATAATCAAATTCCTCATATACGGTAGCATCATCTTATTGATCATAAACATATCTCAACAGCATAATACACATCGTCGTCGTAAAAATAACATCGTAACACCTCAGTCAAATCTCAAAATCGTCGTAGCTTCCTCCAATAATTTCAAAACCTAAAAAAATTCTCTGCTCATTTCAGTAGTGACCTCTACCTCAAACGTACTTTAAAAATCATGATCTCATACCAAATACATCATTCAAAGCTCTCATAGTATCACAATGGTTCCGAAAAAATATGAACAGTTCACAAAGTACAGACAAAATACAATTTCGTAAGTGTGAAGTTATCCAACGGTGTAATTACGTAAACATCTGTCACTGCCGTAGTAAAAAAGTTTGTCTCTCTCAGTTAAATGATCAGATAGCTTTGTAATTTGTGTTAGAGAAATATGGTACCGATGTGTAAAGTTGTATAAGCAAATACCATATTAGCTAGGGCTCCTTGTGCATGCCAAACACATGATACACAAAGTAAGCGTGTACCCCCCTGAGGATTAATGTAATTATACCCTCAGGTGTTACAGATTACAGCAATGGAATTAAATGTATCACGGAAAACTTTATTTGTAATTCAAAAATCTTTAAAAATAAATGTTTTAAGTACAAAATTAATCACTGAAATGCGTGTCCTGTAGTGCTAAATGTGCATGTTGTAAGATAATCTCTGTGGAAGTGTCGTAGTTATCGTCCTCCGAAAGCTAAGAAGTCAATGTCCTTACCTCATGATACACAAAAGTGAAATGATTTGCGTATAGATATCGTAGTTATTACGCTTATTGTTGTGATGAAGAACGTACTGTGCTGTAACGTATTGTTGTGCTACGAAAGAGGCTCTCTCATTGTAGCTATACCACAAAAGTTACTACTGAAACATGTTTTACTTTACAGAAGAATTGAGAAAAACTGTGCAGATATAAAACAGATACACCGCAAAAGCAACATTGTAAATTGTCACTCATTAGTAGTGTCGTGATAAAATCGTGTAGCTGTCATATAAACTAACCACTGTGTCATCTGGTATCTCACAGAAAGTACCTTAAATCCAGAATGTATTTTCAAGTAAACCAAAATGTTGCATTAGAATCTCATTAGCAGTATTGGTAAATGTTCTAAGTATGTGAGTCTTATAGTCGTTACGTAATCGTGCAACTAACAAGCAAGAATGTACACACACAATAACACTGTGTCGTCTGTTCGCAATAACAATGCATTCGTAACTTCTGTTTAAATAAGTTCTCTTGGTTCTTGACTGGATAGTTAACTTTAAAACATAGTTGCATGATAACAGTTTCTAAGATTGAAAAAGAGTACTAGTAACGAGAAGTGAAAAATTTTATAGCAAAGACTAAGTTAAAAAGCAGATTATCTCCCAATAAATGGTTTTACATGTGAAATGTGGTGTAGCCCTTTGCTCTTCCTAGTATGCAGAGTTTCAACTTTAACGCAGTTATCATGTGGTATACGTTGGTAAAGAATACTGGAATGTTTCTCAAGGTTAGCGTCTATGTTATTTTTCTCTGAGCCAGCTGGCGCATGCGGCAGCCTGCGGTGCGAGTCATTGTCTGTTCCTTTGTTGGCGCGCGTCGTTATTGGGATTTGGAGACCTAATTTCTACAAATTCACCGTGACGAGAATACCCTGCTCTGTTTGAATCTCGCCAGTTCTGATACACTTCAAGTCTGTCGTTACAATTATATCGTCTGTCGTCATGTCGGTAGTTCCTGTAGCTTCTTTCTTGTCGGTTAAGTGGTGGAGAATTTCTCCCTGAATTATCACTGCACGGTGGACCGTTGCGTCTGAAGTTATTCTGTCTCCCATGATAATAATAGTTCTGGTTGCCATATTGTCTGTTTCTATGATTGTCTCTGTCATATTCATTACTACGGAAATGTGATTTTTCTCTGTAACTATTACTCTGCCAGTGGTTGTCATATGGGTGGTGTCTGTTTTGGTCACGATTTGCGTTGTAAGAATAGACTTGTTGTGTCCTGTTATTGTTTCTGTCGTCACTGAATTGTGATGGATGTGCCCTGTAGCGATTGTTTTCCCGTTTTCGCATCCTGCGACTGTCTGTGTCAATTTCTAATTCTTGTAAGAGTCCCTGAAAAGATTCAATGTCGTCTTTGCAACGCCCTGCCAAAATAATATTTCTTAAATGTTCAGGCAATTTCATGAAGCAAATGTGGATGAGTTCTGAAGGGCTGTATGGGTTTGACAGGTACTGATTCTTATGCAACATGTCTTTAAAATATTTCATAAGACTGGAAAATTCAGATTGTTCGAAATGTTTCATCATTATGATGCTATGTTTTACTCAGTCTTGTGTAGCCTGAGACCAATACGCTGAGAGGAAGGCATGATAAAATTCTCCTTCACTTTGACAATCGTGAATGACCGATCGCATTCTTACAGCTGGTTCATTCTCCAAGTAGCCACACATAAATTCTAATCTGTGTTCTAATGACCAGTTGGGAGGAAAACAATGAGAGAATTGATGGAGCCACACTTGTGGATGAATGTCGTTGGCAGAATTCTTAAACGTTTTGAATTTACGTTTAGTAATGAACAGCTTATAGTCAAAATCATCATGTCGGCGAGTCGCATGTCGGTCATTGTTACGTCGTGTCGGCGGTTCCATCTCAAAATTCGGTGCACATTGCCAATTTTTTTCATAACTTCCGAAATGCCCTGTGTTATTATTTTGTGGCTGTTCCGTATTTCTATGTCCCTCTTCCCGTATTGGGGCGCGAGTGTCCTCTGAAATACGTAATTCTTGTATTACCTGTATCAGCTGATCTTGTACTTCCCGGATTTCTCTTTGGTGTTGCGTATTAATTTGATTCTGATTTTGTTTGAATTTCCTAATTTGTTCGCACTCTTCTGTGTCATTAAAGACTACTGGTTTTGTGTCATTCAGATTAGCATCTACCTTCGTAGATAAATTATTTAGCTGATTCGAAAGTTCAACTACTTTCTCTGATAATGATCTAATTTCGTCCATGTGTCTTTCTGAACCAATTTTCAGAGTATCTACTGTGTCCTTTAAGTTTTCTTGAGTTCTTGCAAGTTGCGTAACCGAATCGGTAGATGCAACTAAGTCAATTTTAGCCCACAAGGTCTCATGATTTTCATGAACAATGGTTTGCAGTTCTTTTATGGCTGCTTCGTGATTCTGTAATGCATTTTCATGCCGCGAAAAAATAGGTTGAAAATGCTCACAAATTTGTGTTTTTACGTCATTACAGACTTTTTGACATTTCGATTCAATGTTATGTAACTCAGTAGTTAAATTTTCACGTGTTTGTTCAAGTGTGGTGTCTAACTTTTGAAGCTTTTGCTGTGTTTGTCTCTGATTTGTTCCGTTGTGTCTAACTGTTGCTGTGTTTGTCTCTGGTGTGTTCCATTGTGTCTAACTTCTGAATATTTTGTCCCATTTCTTTCTGATTTTGTTCAAGCGTTGTGTCTAACTTTTGTAGCCTTTGTCCCATTTGTTGCATTAACTGTAATAACAGTGCACTGGTGTCTGAAACATGTTCCTCAGTGCTTTTCGGCAGTGAATTTGCACCGGCAACATTCACATTTTGACAAGCAGAAAATGTGTCTTGACTCATTTGAGAAAACGGTGAGAACCCAAAACCTGAGTCTACAGAATTTGCAATATTGTGTTCTGTCATTCCCGATTCCTGAGGCGAGCTGTTGCCGACCGATCGATCGATAATGCTTCCCTGTTCACTACCTGTTTCACTGTCTACTCCATTATTTGACACCCGCTCCATTTCCCTATGCACAGTTACCAAATTACTACTTTGAATATTTGTTAATTCATTACATGGTGGCGTTAACACACTGCTTTCGTCTTCACTGTTATTTCTCAGTTTACTTTGGAGCCTTGTATTGCATTTTTCACACGCCATTATTGCCACAATATTTCACATGACAACACAGAAAAGCACAATTTGAAGAGCAAAAATAAGAGAGCACATTAACATAGCACTGAAAATAATATCTAGTTAATTGCAGCTGCGAAATACTTGGTGCAAATCTACATGCATGCCACAACTGTTTTACTGTACAACAATGAAAGACTGCAACTACAAAGGAGATTCTCTCTACAATTACGCAATAGCAATAAACAAAATCTACACTAATTACACAAACTACAAGAAAAAATCAGAAGATTCCAGTGAGGTATCCTCGGCTAAGGGTCGACATATGAAACGTTCCCTTAGAACAATTATACAAGACTGTGCTTAAACTGACACACAATATTTTAGCGCAACGCAATCTGACTTTCAAAAATCCCTACAAAACAATGGCCCTGACTAACATTAACCTATACCTTTCACAAATCACTTACCTCACAAAAATCTTCATTACTCGAACTACTGCAGTACAGCGAGCGCCACTACTGCCAGCTAAATAAAAGATTCAAACTACAGAAGGCACTAACTACTGATAGGCATAGTTAGCAAATGAAAGGTTTTAATAGAGAACAAACAATGTATTTACCTTAATAGTGTTGAAAAAGCATAATATACATAGCATTTCATAATATCCATTCTGTACTCAAAAATCCTCCATCTCATTTCCCACATCCACCACTGCTGGCGGCTCACCTCCAACTGCACAACGCTACGCGCTGTTAACATCCAGCTGCCCAACACTACAATGGCAGACAACAATGCAAACTAGCCACAGACTGCACACAGCACAGCCAGTGATTTTCATACAGAGCGCTACGTAACGTTGCCAATAAGAAAACATAAGCAGCCTACTTACAATTTCTATTATCTATCCCATTCCCTTAAATGGCACAAAATGCATACATTATATCTCCAGATTTATTTGCTCATATTCAAGAATTCATCTATGGTATAGAACGAGTTGTCAAGGAGGTATGATTTCAAGTTGTTTTTGAAACTATTACTGCAGTCTGTCAGATATTTTATTTCATCTGGTAATTTATCAAAAAGTTTTATAGCAGCACATTTTACCCCTTTCTGTGCCAAAGATAGGTTAAGTAAAGGATAGTGTAGGTCTTTCTTTTTTCTGGTATTGTAATCATGAATGTCGCTGTTGATTTTAAACTGGTTCATGTTGTTGAGAAATAATTTCATTACTGAGTAAATGTACTGTCAAGCAGATGTAAGAATTCCTAACCTTTTAAACAGATGCCTACAAGATGTGCGACTATGAACCCCGCACATTATTTTAACTCCTTTCTTTTGAGCTGTGAATACCTTTTGCCTAAGTGTTGAGTTGCCCCAGAATATTATTCCGTATGACATCAGAGAGTGGAAGTATGCAAAGTATGTTAGCTTACTAATTTCTAAATCCTCAAAATTGGCAATTATTCTGATTCCAAAAGTTGCTGAACCTAGTCGCTTTAGGAGATCCAAAATATGAATATTCCAATTAAGGTTCTCATCTATATGTACACCCAAAAACTTGGTATGCTCTATCCTGGCTACTGACATCTTTTAATGTGTTATGTTTATTGAAGGAATTATACTTTTTGCAGGGGAAAATGGGATATATTGTGTTTTTTTTTTTCAAAGTTCAGAGCAAGCCCATTCGCAGAAAACCAATTAATAACTTGTCCAAAGACCAGATACTGGAGATGGTGTTTGATGAGTAGGTATGGTGTGCAACTCAACTGGGCTGGGAAGGTAAGGTTGGTGAAGCTAATTGATAAAAATATAGAGGATGGGAATGGTGCCATGCATGGTCACTTCTCTGTCGTCAGCGCCAGGAGAAGTAGGTTTCCTTTAGGATAGATGATGAAAGAGACTTGTTTACCTAAAATGTCTCTCGACTGGTTTAGAGATTTCTACAGCCACCAACATAGACTATGGACTGTACCATAGTGGAGGACACGCTCAAGAGTAACAGTAAAGAAAAAGAAATCATAAGGAATAACACTTCATAAATGTACACATAATTAGCAGTCCTTAAACAAGGTATGCATTGCGTTAAAAAAGAGCTCATCATGTAGGTGAATTGCAGTCTTTGAACATTGCGATGGTATGCATTACAGAGCACTGGCGTAAAGACACTAAAATATAGCAAGCAGTGCTCTTGTCAGGCTACTGGTGTACGACTACCATTAACGGGGAGGGGGCAATCGTGTACTTATATCAGCAGCGGGACTCATTTATATACACACCTCTAATATGTAGATAAACATTTTGAAATGCCAGCTATTGACCTGAACTGATAGAGCATGACAACCATAAAATGTTGATCAGTTTGTGTGTGTGTGTGTGTGTGTGTGTGTGTGTGTGTGTGTTGTGTGTTGTGTGTGCCGCTACCTTAGCGATTGTGTGTGCACCTTCTTTAACAAATTAATTGAGGCCATGAAAACAGTCAAATCTCCGAAAATCAAGATAATTTTATACTGATATGTGAACATAGACGTCAGTGTTAAGGACAAAATGAATAACGTCCTTAATATTTTGAATAATTTTTGCATGGCGCAAATGGTAAACGCTGCTGCGAAGGCAATCAAAAATACAGCATCAGTCTTAAAACATACACTTACAAATATCGGTTATCTCGTATCATTACGGCCAGATCATAAAGCTAAAGGTCAGACTGGGCAATCTCACAGAATCGTGGACATGTAAAATAATCTTTTCTAGGCCTAAGACAAAAATACCTGCCTCTGCAAGGGTGCTGGCAAATCAAACGTTGGGTGACGAATACAGAGACCGCTGTAGATACAAAATTATCAAAACTCTGCGAATTGTCCAAACTAATTTTTAAGGAGGCATTTCCAAAACTGGTCACTTCAGCAACAGCAATAGCTAAGGAAACTAAATAGGTAACTGTGAATATCAGGAAGTCCTCTCAAACTCTTATATATATCAGTTCTTAACAAAAACTCTATACTAATCTAGAGTCCCTGAATTGTTGTTACGTTTATAAAAAAATATATGTAGAAAGGCACCGTTTGCTGCAGAAAAGAAATAATTTAATGACAAAATAAAACAAAATGGAAAAGATAAAAGTACAGCACTTCATAAATCAAGAAACCGAAAACAGTAACAAGACACAAGTATAATAGCATACGAATCAAAGATGGGAGTAGATAAGAAGATGACCCGTCAGTCGATACACTCTTGTTTGACACCCCCCCCCCCTTGTTTTGTTTAATTAGCTGTCATTATTTAAAAGAAGCACTTAATTGCGTTAATTGACTGTTCTGGTGGTTTTTGCTTGAATAATTTGTACATTATGAGTGAAAAACACATAACACTTTTGTAATATTGTATTTATTTTTTAACTAACCGGTTTTCGGCTTTTGAGGCATCCTCAGGTACAGAGGTAAATATGGATGGGTGCGAATTTTGTGAAAACAAAGATTGTGAGCGTGTTACACACAAAGAGTCTTTGACCTGCCTGTCAAAGGTGACTATTATTAACATTTGCTATAAGACTACAGTGGGAATGCGAAGTAAAACAATTTAGAGCAGGTAAAGTTAAATGACACACCGAGCTAATTAATTACGTGAGAAGTTACAACAAATATTCAAAAAAGAAAAATAGTCTGAGCGTAATCAGTAAACTTTGATTAAATATTCCAAGAGCAAAACTGAACCCAATAATATTGTCTGAAACAAGTATAATATTACTAGTGAGAAACATGGCGATTAAACTGGTAACTGAAACAACGTCCACAAAGGAAGAAAAATAATGAAAATAATAAACTTACATCAATTTTTCCAGTCAAGCAATCCAATTAACACACAACATCTAACTACAGGTACTGCAAATAAACCCATCAAGGGTAAATGTAATAACCTCTCACACTTATATGCCTTACATTTTCGGCCATTTCATTTACTCTGGTTTCACGTGCCTTATAATTTTACTTTGTATAGTTACATTTGTTACATTTACCAGTTGAGTCTCTTCACAACTCTCACTAGTAATGTTTTACATGTTTTAAACAGTACTATTTTCTTATCTGTTACCAAAGTTTACTCATTTTTCTCAGTTTACTTTCCTTCTCTGAACAGTTGTTGTTCATCATCTCATTGTGTCATTTATTTGAATTCAATAGCTGCCTCTGCCACATCCTTGACTGCAGATAACTCGCGTCAACCTTCGCTCCCCCTCCACTTTTCCCTCCCATTTGTTTACAGAGTTCTCTGTTGATATTCTATTCTTTCTTAACAGCAACTGACAACTTTATTTCAGTCCCCTTCTCTTTCATTAACCCATCCATTTCTGATAATACTGAGCAGGTTTCAAATGTACTAAACTAACTAATAGCGTTCTTAATTAACACTATTATTATTATTATTATTATTATTATTATTATTATTAATGCAAGTTATTGTTTCTGCGATTGTTATTTAATATTTTTTCGTATGTGTTGTGCCTGGTCAGTTTCAAGAGAGGGCCTTAGGGTCCTTATCTGGTCAGGCTACATAACCAATAAATATTTTATTCAAGTTAAATATCTTACTCCAAATTTTACTGAAATAATTCTTCTCACTTTAGGCGTATATCGAAATTTACTAACTCTAATCCCTGGCAGTCAACTGAGAGACTTCAACATTTTTGTTAGGTGACTGTTAACAGACGTCCAGTAATTCGTGAATGCATGTTTGATCGTTCATTGATTTATTGAAAACATTAAGCATCAACCAGTTTCGGTCTTAAATCATCATCAACATATATAACGGTAAAAACAGTTCAAGTAAGTACATCTCTCGTGTCACTATTTTACAGTGTATATCAGATGTTCTAATGTGTAATAATACTATTCTATGTTATAACACCTGAGATGTATCTACTTTTAAATAATGACACGAGAGATGTATTTACTTCAACAGTTTTTAAATTTATACTCGTTGAACTTGTTCGAAGACCGAAACTGGTTGATGCCTAAGGATTTCAGAAACAGTTGACGGTCAAATACGCATTTCACGAATTATTTGAGAGACTCTTTGGATGTACTTAGCGTGAAATCACACGTATTTATCTTTATACCTAATGACGGCGTAACAGCCAAAAACTCGTTAGTTAAATAATGGATGTTATAGAATTTTATACAAGAGTCGCATGTTTCTCATTCATAACGAAGTATTTCATGTTAAATGTACACCGCGTCTCGCAGTTTATATTGAACTGAAGGCACACAACTATCTGTGAGGCGAGGCAGGAGGCGAGTTCCGTTTTCAAAGATCATACTTTTTCCAGAAGGCGGCTAGTGGAGGGAGAGGGCAGCTGACCCCCGCTGGGTGCGCCCTCGTATGACGACCCCCTCGCTTCATAAGGGCAGCTGTTCGCGCGTAGAGGAAGCAGTTTATTATTAATGCAAGTTATTGTTTCTGCGATTGTTATTTAATATTTTTTCGTATGTGTTGTGCCTGGTCAGTTTCAAGAGAGGGCCTTAGGGTCCTTATCTGGTCAGGCTACATAACCAATAAATATTTTATTCAAGTTAAATATCTTACTCCAAATTTTACTGAAATAATTCTTCTCACTTTAGGCGTATATCGAAATTTAATAACTCTAATCCCTGGCAGTCAACTGAGAGACTTCAACATTTTTGTTAGGTGACTGTTAACAGACGTCCAGTAATTCGTGAATGCATGTTTGATCGTTCATTGATTTATTGAAAACATTAAGCATCAACCAGTTTCGGTCTTAAATCATCATCAACATATATAACGGTAAAAACAGTTCAAGTAAGTACATCTCTCGTGTCACTATTTTACAGTGTATATCAGATGTTCTAATGTGTAATAATACTATTCTATGTTATAACACCTGAGATGTATCTACTTTTAAATAATGACACGAGAGATGTATTTACTTCAACAGTTTTTAAATTTATACTCGTTGAACTTGTTCGAAGACCGAAACTGGTTGATGCCTAAGGATTTCAGAAACAGTTGACGGTCAAATACGCATTTCACGAATTATTTGAGAGACTCTTTGGATGTACTTAGCGTGAAATCACACGTATTTATCTTTATACCTAATGACGGCGTAACAGCCAAAAACTCGTTAGTTAAATAATGGATGTTATAGAATTTTATACAAGAGTCGCATGTTTCTCATTCATAACGAAGTATTTCATGTTAAATGTACACCGCGTCTCGCAGTTTATATTGAACTGAAGGCACACAACTATCTGTGAGGCGAGGCAGGAGGCGAGTTCCGTTTTCAAAGATCATACTTTTTCCAGAAGGCGGCTAGTGGAGGGAGAGGGCAGCTGACCCCCGCTGGGTGCGCCCTCGTATGACGACCCCCTCGCTTCATAAGGGCAGCTGTTCGCGCGTAGAGGAAGCAGTTTATTATTAATGCAAGTTATTGTTTCTGCGATTGTTATTTAATATTTTTTCGTATGTGTTGTGCCTGGTCAGTTTCAAGAGAGGGCCTTAGGGTCCTTATCTGGTCAGGCTACATAACCAATAAATATTTTATTCAAGTTAAATATCTTACTCCAAATTTTACTGAAATAATTCTTCTCACTTTAGGCGTATATCGAAATTTAATAACTCTAATCCCTGGCAGTCAACTGAGAGACTTCAACATTTTTGTTAGGTGACTGTTAACAGACGTCCAGTAATTCGTGAATGCATGTTTGATCGTTCATTGATTTATTGAAAACATTAAGCATCAACCAGTTTCGGTCTTAAATCATCATCAACATATATAACGGTAAAAACAGTTCAAGTAAGTACATCTCTCGTGTCACTATTTTACAGTGTATATCAGATGTTCTAATGTGTAATAATACTATTCTATGTTATAACACCTGAGATGTATCTACTTTTAAATAATGACACGAGAGATGTATTTACTTCAACAGTTTTTAAATTTATACTCGTTGAACTTGTTCGAAGACCGAAACTGGTTGATGCCTAAGGATTTCAGAAACAGTTGACGGTCAAATACGCATTTCACGAATTATTTGAGAGACTCTTTGGATGTACTTAGCGTGAAATCACACGTATTTATCTTTATACCTAATGACGGCGTAACAGCCAAAAACTCGTTAGTTAAATAATGGATGTTATAGAATTTTATACAAGAGTCGCATGTTTCTCATTCATAACGAAGTATTTCATGTTAAATGTACACCGCGTCTCGCAGTTTATATTGAACTGAAGGCACACAACTATCTGTGAGGCGAGGCAGGAGGCGAGTTCCGTTTTCAAAGATCATACTTTTTCCAGAAGGCGGCTAGTGGAGGGAGAGGGCAGCTGACCCCCGCTGGGTGCGCCCTCGTATGACGACCCCCTCGCTTCATAAGGGCAGCTGTTCGCGCGTAGAGGAAGCAGTTTATTATTAATGCAAGTTATTGTTTCTGCGATTGTTATTTAATATTTTTTCGTATGTGTTGTGCCTGGTCAGTTTCAAGAGAGGGCCTTAGGGTCCTTATCTGGTCAGGCTACATAACCAATAAATATTTTATTCAAGTTAAATATCTTACTCCAAATTTTACTGAAATAATTCTTCTCACTTTAGGCGTATATCGAAATTTAATAACTCTAATCCCTGGCAGTCAACTGAGAGACTTCAACATTTTTGTTAGGTGACTGTTAACAGACGTCCAGTAATTCGTGAATGCATGTTTGATCGTTCATTGATTTATTGAAAACATTAAGCATCAACCAGTTTCGGTCTTAAATCATCATCAACATATATAACGGTAAAAACAGTTCAAGTAAGTACATCTCTCGTGTCACTATTTTACAGTGTATATCAGATGTTCTAATGTGTAATAATACTATTCTATGTTATAACACCTGAGATGTATCTACTTTTAAATAATGACACGAGAGATGTATTTACTTCAACAGTTTTTAAATTTATACTCGTTGAACTTGTTCGAAGACCGAAACTGGTTGATGCCTAAGGATTTCAGAAACAGTTGACGGTCAAATACGCATTTCACGAATTATTTGAGAGACTCTTTGGATGTACTTAGCGTGAAATCACACGTATTTATCTTTATACCTAATGACGGCGTAACAGCCAAAAACTCGTTAGTTAAATAATGGATGTTATAGAATTTTATACAAGAGTCGCATGTTTCTCATTCATAACGAAGTATTTCATGTTAAATGTACACCGCGTCTCGCAGTTTATATTGAACTGAAGGCACACAACTATCTGTGAGGCGAGGCAGGAGGCGAGTTCCGTTTTCAAAGATCATACTTTTTCCAGAAGGCGGCTAGTGGAGGGAGAGGGCAGCTGACCCCCGCTGGGTGCGCCCTCGTATGACGACCCCCTCGCTTCATAAGGGCAGCTGTTCGCGCGTAGAGGAAGCAGTTGGGGTTAGGCGCGCGGCTGAGCTCGGATCGAGTCCAGGTGAGGCGGAGAAGATGAGTGCGGCGCGGACCTGGCCGCTAGTTTTAACTGGCTGGCCGTATCCTTGGAAGCCGGCGACACGTGCTAAATATAGCGGCCGAGGCAGACAATCGCGAGTTAATTGGCGCGTCGCTGCTCCCAGGCGTGTCGGCGGCGCAGCGCCTTTTGTGTCCCTCAAATAGGGCGAGGCCTCCTCTGAAAATTTCATTCTTACCCAGCGACACCACTGCCGGAGTGCCCCTCACGCAGTTCCGCAGCACACGTAACGCCTCTAGGAACAGTTGCTCCAACCCTCGAATCATATGAATAATCTTCCACGTAGTGCGAAAAACCATGGGTGTTGCTAAATTTTGATATCTTGTAGGAGGTCCATGACCAAGGAATTTACTGCTAGCGCACTCGAGCAGATGTAATTTCGATGATTGCTCACGTGCTGCCTGTGATATGTAAGCTACAAGAGAATCCCAGACCAGAGAGCAGTGTTGACTGCAGTAGGAACTATGTGTCAGTAGTAGTAGGTAGTAGTTAGCTGTCTGGTGTATGGAGTTGGCTGGTCCCGTCGTGGGGAGCGATGGCGGTGCCTGAGCGATGTAGTATAAGGTAAAAGCAGCCCCGCGCATATGTACTATTGTTCTATCAAGTCCCATGTAAATGTTTTTAAAAAAATCTCTTAATAATAATCTTTCTTATAAAAATTTACTTTTGACAATCATTCATCTCAATTTAAAGAATTTACTAATTTCTCCAGTCCATGGTCATCCCGATTATTGTAAAGAAAATCAGTTGTTTCTTATTGTACATGACAAATCTATCGCGCAGCATTGCTTTGGGCTGTGCCAGAAAAATTTCTTATAGGAGCAGATATATATGCGTTATCCGGAGACTTCATTGAGGTAAGATTTTTCAATTAATTCAGAATGAATTTTCAGGGCCATGACGCAGCACTGCTGACGTCCAAAATTTACCAGTTTAAATTCACAGTCAATTATTGAAAGGTTATAAGTGAGCCACAATTTTATTTGAGGTTAGTCACATTTTTATTATTGGTAGGTTACGGAATTTATTTGTTGCGAGGTTACACTAAATGTGAATGTTATATAATTATTTTATCACTTGGGAGGTTACACTTGGCGTGTAACCTACCAACAGATAAAGATTATAAGTATATAATTGACATTTAGCGTAACCTTCCAATAAAAATTGACATTCAGCGTAACCCAGGAACAGATAAATTCTGTAACCTACCAATAATACTATGTGACTGATCTCCTAATAAAAAATGTGACTCACTTACAACCTTTCAATAATTGACTAAGAATTTAAACTGATAAATTTTGGACGTCAGCAATGCTGCGTCATGGCCCTGAAAGATCATACTGAATAAATTGAAAATTCTTACCTCAATAAGGTCGACAGATAACGCATATATATCGGCTCCTATAAGAATTTTTTCTGGCACAGCCCAGTGCAATGCTGGCTGTCATGTATAAAAAGAAACAACTGATTTTCTTTACAATAATCGGGATGACCATGGACTGGAGAAATTAGTAAATTCTTTAAATTGAGATGAATGATTGTCAAAAGTTAATTTTTATAAGAAAGATCATTATTAAGAGATTTTTTAAAAACATTTACATGGGTCTTGAGATAACAATAGTACATATGCGCGGGGCTGCTTTTACCTTATACTACATCGCTCAGGCACCGCCATCGCTCCCCACGACGGGACCACCCAACTCCATACACCAGACTGCTAGCTACTACCTACTACTACTGACACATAGTTCCTACTGCAGTCAACACTGCTCTCTGGTCTGAGATTCTCTTATAGCACACATATCGCAGGCAGCACGTGAGGAATCAACGAAATTACATCTGCTCGAGTGCGCTAGCAGTAAATGGACCTCTTACAATCTTTGATACGTCTATACCGTTTGAAGATTACCCAACTACAGCATCTTGTAGATGACGCGGTGTAATTCGATGTGTCGTCCCTATACGAGGTATCATCTCATTGTTGGACAGAAGGATCACGCGTCAGAGGGAAGACGCGTGGTCGGAGGTAGTAAACAACAAACTCTGGACAGTCCAATCGACTACACAGGAGTGGCGGACTTCATGCAAGTCGCACCGGCGGAATGAGGTGGCGTCACCTGGTTAAGAATAGGGCACCATCCACTGACAAACATTCTCCCCCACTGCCGGACATCATGTGTTTCATGTACTGACTTGAGAGTAACCCTCTGTTTGGCTGGAGTTCTATTTACCATTGTAGTTGACAACGGACCTCTATCTAAGTTACTGGAGAGAGAAAGTCAAAGAGCTCGGAGTGGGTACCTCACACCTTGCTTTTGTTTAAGTAGTCAACCATCCACATAACACACCATATGCCATAAAAGACGTATTTCCAAACGGTTATTGGATTTTAATACATGCAAAACATATAAACAGTCATTACGCAGAAATTGCAGAAGTTTCATTTGCCAGAACAGACAGCCGGCCGCCGTGGCCGAGCGGTTCTCGGCGCTTCAGTCGGGAACCGTGCGACTGTTACGGTCGCAGGTTCGAATCCTGCCTCGGGCATGGGTCTGTACGATGTTCTTAGGTTAGTTAGGTTTCAGTAGCTCTAAGTCTAGGGGACTCATGACCTCAGATGTTAAGTCCCATAGTGCTCAGAGCTACATGAACCATTTTTATTTTTTTATTTTATTTTTTATTTTATTTTATTTTATTTTTTTTTTTTTTTTTTGAGTGCAGACATCGCCACAAGGTTTGTATGTGATACCCAGTAATGGAGCTGACGATCATGTGACTGAACTCAGTAATGCAGTTTAACCATAATGGGTTAATGGGTTTGGTAAATAATGCCTAGGATATCTACGAACGTTAGTGTTGCTCTCGTGTTCTTTTGGAAGCAGCATCCTGAGAAGAACAGGACAACCAAAGTCGGCTTGGTTGGCTGGGCGGGACCGAACAGCGAGGTCATCGGTCTCAACGGATTAGTGGAGGAATTCGGCCGTGCGCTTTCAAAGGAGCCATCCTGACATTTGCGATTTTGGGCAATCACGGGAAACCTAAACCAGGATGGCTGGATGCGGGTTTGAACCCTCGTCCTCCCGAATGCGAGTCCAGTGTGCTAACCACAGCGCCACCTTGCTCGGTAGTCTCGACTTACTTCTTCGGTTATTCTTGTCGTGCAAGCTGTTTATATACTCGATTATTTTATATTTATGCCCTAGTTTATTACTAATAAATCCAATATTCCTCGATCTCATTATAATTTTTGTTAGGACATGCCCTCTTTTTAGTTTTATGTTGAATATTTTGTTAATACACGTCGAGTGTCCATAACTCGTATAACTTTTGTAGTGCTATCGGCGATATATACGCTCCAATATATGCAGCCATCCAGACTGTAGCGTTGTTATTCGTTATCGGGTGTCCCAAGCTCACCGGTAGTACATCCACATTTTTAAGGGTATCCCTGTCGATAACTGCCACTTTCTGATGAATGAAATTAGTCATACCTCTGGGTGTCTGCAACTAGATCTGTGGATTATTGTATTAACGATTGTACATATAATGCAGATGTCGACCTGAGTAAGGTGTATTTTGCGGACTTTTCATTGGTCGGAAATTTATCATTTACGCTGATGTGTCATGTAGATTTCACTGCCGACGTGAGGTGAACTTTTCATACTTTCTCCCAAACGATGTTCCATTTCGACTGTGGACACTTTTCTTTGATTCGGTTACAGTGAGCTGTTGACGTCAGGACACTATAAAAGTCTTTGTTGACAAGTAATTTTGGTACGTTTGAGTAATAGATTTTGCGTTATAATTTTGCTTTCTTACTTCTTTCTTTATGCGATTAACTAAAAGCGCTCGCCACTGCGTCTAATAATTGTTATTAAGTAATGGATAGCCAATAAATTATGTCTTTCTTTGAATAAAATTTGCAGTAATATTTACGATGGTTTAGCTGCACTTCCACCCCTTCAGTGTTCTAGGCTTGAGGTATGTGCCAGCTTTGCACCAGTCGACACTGCCAGTAATTTGGAAGCCAGCCGGAGTGGCCGTGCGGTTCTAGGCGCTACAGTCTGGAACCGCGTGACCGCTACGGTCGCAGGTTCGAATCCTGCCTCGGGCATGGATGTGTATGATGTCCTTAGGTTAGGTAGGTTTAAGTAGTTCTGAGTTCTAGGGGACTGATGATCTCAGAAGTTAAGTCCCATAGTGCTCAGAGCCATTTTTGAGTAATTTGGATTCCTTGCCCGATGCTTAACATAGTCCTCTTCATTTTGCTGAACTTACGGCTTGTCACTGTTGTCAAGTCTCTGAGAAGATGTGCTGACTTTGTGAAGTCTTCAGGCAATAGCACATTCATACAGATATCGTCTGTGTGCATTATGTAACACAGTTTGGTGTTGTGGAGCATTGCGGTTCTAATTCCCATCAGTGTATTTGTGTCGGAATGCCAGACATTCTGCAGAAAACTGGTAATA
This sequence comes from Schistocerca cancellata, assembly GCF_023864275.1. Taxonomy (NCBI): domain Eukaryota; kingdom Metazoa; phylum Arthropoda; class Insecta; order Orthoptera; family Acrididae; genus Schistocerca; species Schistocerca cancellata. Next base: position 318,108,218 of record NC_064630.1, on the reverse strand, counting down.
CGCAAACAGAAAACTGTTCAAAGTACGAAACGGCGAAGCGAAACTTCTGAAATGAAATTATTGTGTGGCATTGACGACCAGGAGTCCCTAGTTGGGGAACTTGAGCCACAGAGTTGCACGTCATTTCAGTTGATGCCGTAGTGGGTGCCTTGCGGGACGATAAGGATGAAATGGTGATGAGGACAACACCACACTCAGTCCCCGAGTGGAGAAAATCTCCGACCTGGTATCGAACCTGGGTCCACTGCATGGCAGTCAGACACGCTGACCACTCAACTATTAGGCGAACAGAGCGCCGATGATCAGTCTGCCGGTGAGCGCTTTAAGCCTAACATCAGTATCGTCAACGAGCGACCGGTAGCGCCCTTGCGACCCACACGGCGATGCTGAGGCTGCGAAGACGCTGCGGAGGGGAGCCGAGCCAGCAGCACCGGCGGCAGCCTCTCGGACGATGCGCTGCTTTGACGTCACGGCACGCCACGCCACGCCACGCCACGCCACGCCGCGGCCGCACAAAGGCGGATATTGACTTTAGTTATTTACGACGGTCTGAGGCGGCGGCTGGCGGCCGCGGGCCGCAATCGGCGGCACGCGCGATTGCTTCGCTACCCCCACCACCTTATACACGCCCCACCACCTCCTCCGCACCCCCCACCACCTCCTGCACAGCCCCCACCACCACCACCACCTTCACCACACCCCCTCACCCGAGGGAGTTCCGTGCCTGTGCCTACGGCTACATACGGGTCGAATATTGAAGCTCTTGGGGTTTTTCGTTGGAAAACCAGTCTCGGCTGTCGTCAGTTGTTGAAGCTCGCGATCAGTTACGAGTACTTCCTCGTTCACTACGTGACGAAATTGAGCTCCAAAAGTAAAAACAATTATGTACCGTACGTATTTGGAATTTCCCAGATCGCTGCTCTCCTATTGATTTGGTACATAAGTTCGTAGCGTTTTTCCGTAATTTTAATAAACACAGCAGATACGCACAACAAAGAATTTACTCATCAATAACACGCTGACGGAAAAAATAGCGACATCAAAAAAATAATTAATGCAGAATAATGAAATTTCGAGAAAACGTTTATCTAGGTCACATACTTAAGTGATTAACATTGCAAGGTCACAGTTTTATGTAAGTTCGAGATAAGCCACTGAAAATTTGAAATGCTAGTACAATAATGACCGATGTAATCGCCACCATGCTGAATGCAAGCTTGCAAACGTACATGCATTGTGTTGCACAGGTACCGGATTCCAGTTCATGGGATGGGGATCCATGCTTGTTGCATTTGGTCGGTCAATAAAGGGACAGTTAATGCTGTATGTGGATGACACTGGAGTTGTCGTCCGATGATGTCCCACACGTGTTCGTTGGAGACAGATCTGGTGACCGAGCAGGCCAAGGCGTGTCGACACTCTGTAGAGCAGATTCGGCTACAAAACGATTTGTGATCGACCGTTATCCTGTTGGAAAATACCGCCTGGAATGCTGTGGGGTATGAAGTTGGCGCAGGTAGGCCGTTTCGATCCATCCGAGGCGCTATGGAAGGAGCTCGGAATTCCATACAATATTTTTTTTTCAGGAATTGGACTTATGCTTCGTATTTTAGAAGGCTCTGAGCATCTTTTAAGCCAATAAATAAAAGATTTTTTGAAAATTCTACGGTGTTGCTCCTTAATGAGAAATTTTGCCTCACTTAATCGAACCATCATTTGAGCGGCATCCGTACTTCACAATATTATATGAGTCTTTCCTGTTTATTTGTATCCTTGTAATACACTCGGTACTATCATCTAAGTGTGTGACTCACCTTTGTGATTCTGCGTCACTCGTTTCCTCGATAGTAAGAATAGTAAGCATAATCGGAGTCTAACACTATGGTAAGAGTGGGGTCATTGGAAGTGGAATACTAAGCAGGTTGGACAAGGATCAGGAAACGAATTTCCAGTGGTGTTATCCAAGAAATCCTGATGTCCTTCCCTAAGAAAATTCACTGTCAATCTGACACAGTCAGGAAGGACTTAATATCAGAAATGAACGATCTTGCTAGCGAAATAAAAAAAAGGAGAACAACCTGACTTTTAGATGTCCAGTTGCAGTCAGAGAAGTTCTTTGTTACACGTGTGTCTCACTACTAGATTTTCAGACTTCACGAAATTTAGAGACTGATGTACGACACTTTAAGACATGTTTATTAAAACAGAGAATTTTGAAAATTTGTAGTAAGGTCTTATGGGATCAAACTGTTGAGGTCATCGGTCCATAAGTCTACACACTACTTAATCCAACTTAAACTAACTTACGCTATGGACAACACACACACCCATTCCCGAGAGAAGACTCGAAGCCCCGACAGGGAAAGCGGCACAGACCGTGACAAGGCGCCGCAGAACGCGCAGCTACAACACAGTGTTTCAGGGCTTCTGATTCATACCACTTTTTCCATGATTATAGGACTCACTGACACTGGTAATTGATATTCCACAACCTGTCACCTGATTGCGCTGTATATATAAAAACTATTTATGGCATATTTTTTGTTGTTGTTAGTACCAAGTTGTATTAATCACCAACAGAAAATTCAATTGCTGCCATTCGTCCTGAAAATCGAAAATAATAGTAACCACAGTGTTAGTTGACAAGTGAGCTGATCACACTTTATATGTAACACGGACATGATGTTCTTCATTCATTCAGAAACTTTTTTTTTCTGCATTATGAGCTAGCTCCTGGCAGTTAAACATGGGAAAACTAGTACAGGAAACAAAAAGTAATAGTTCAGTGTCTACATAACACGAATTTAGAGCTAATTCTTGTACAAAAAAAAAAGTCTCTTGGATATACACAATATTTACAGGGAATCGTAGGCGTCAGAAAATATAAGCCTTCACGACAGTTAATTTTGTTTCGTATTACTGCTTCATCGAGTAATGTTTTCTAAAGCATCTGTAGTCATTGAATCAAAGCCCTCCCTCCTCTGAAGATTGCTTCCACAGACGGAAAGAATTTTTTTGCAGAAAATTCGTTATAAAACTGGTTAGTCGGCGGAAAAGCTTTATAATTGTAAGTCACAGAAAATGCGCATCGAATGACATGTGTACCTTGCAAAAGGGCAGCATTGTGTTGCTTTGTGATTCGAAGGAATGCAGATGTGGATTTTTATTGTTCTAGACTCAGTAAAAATGTAATCCTAATTATAGCGTTTTGGCTGTCAGTATTATCTCCTTCTGTTATGAAATAATACAATATCATTAGTGACATCGACAGTCAAAGGAAATTGCACCTGATTTAGTTCCAGAATACATCGCTGCCAATCCATGCAAACACTTTGCTTTGGCACGCTTCGCGTCATTGTCCTCCATAATATTTACGTCTGTCGCGGCAGTGTTGTTTCCGTGTGCAGAAAGCAGTTTGTGTGCGTCTGAAAACAATGATAGTTATCGTCATGCGACGCTACCATTACATGAAAATCGTATTACACACTCTTTCCGTGTGCTTTTAAAACGAAAGAAAAATCTACATAAGTAGTTTTATTAGTGAAGTGTCATTTCCACGGACACACAGCCGTTTAACATGGGGAACACATCAAATCGTGACCGAGCAATACGCAGGGCTCAATGCGCCAGATGCAGGTATGGCTTTCGTAGTTATTGCAGACTGCAGATAAATTTTCTGCTGTCAATTTCCTTCACCCAAGTCCTTAATACTCCACAAACACCGCGTGAAGTCATGTGTAAAATGAATCTAATGTTCTTTCCGATACTTTCTCTTAAGCAGATAAAATTAGCTGTTTTTCATTAAATGGGCTTAGTTATTTACAAATTTAATTAGGATTTTTTAATTTGTATTTCCTGTTCCACTAACGTTCGACAGGTGCATAGAAAATAATATTCATTTGCGCAAGGCATGTAATTCATAATGTGAAGCCTAAAAAGAATACATAACTTCCGTTTGATTCACTCGGGATTTATATATAAGTACCATGTTCACTTCATCTGTGCAGATTCAATCGTGTTCCACCGGAGTTATAATATTGTCTTTCCATCTACAATCAGTTGGAGAAAATATTGTCAGTGCAATAACGTATTGAAACCTTTCTTTAATGACACTGTAATTCTAAGCCAAATTTAGAACAGAAAAAATACTATTTACATAACTGCACGCCGCAGGTGCTGTTGTTTTTATTGCACATTGGTCGCATCACACAAAACCGAATTCGTAGTAACATATTTAGTGTTTTACATTAAATTAGACAGATATTACATTCGTGTGTAAGTGTAAAGTCAGTCTTACAAAGCTCATAAAGCTTGTTTTGAAGATTTTTACCTTTTTTTATTTTCTCTTATCTTTGTAGAACCAGCAGATGAGAGATTCTCTGCTTCATTTACGGCAAATTATTTATATACTGCATTTACAAAAGTTTTTTGTTGTCTTGAGTGCTTATAAAGCTAACAGCTTCGTGGAAGTATTACGTTGCGTAGTTCGTAGATGATTTTTTATACTTTTGCAAAGCATTTGAGGGAATAGCTCTAAGAGTTTCGTTACTTCTTAACCATCTTTTAGAGACGTAAGCTGTCCTGGTGTTTTATGGTGTCTCAAACCTAACGTTATTATTTGAAATTAAAACATCACTCGTATGATATATCACTAATGGTCCCTGGTACTTCGTTTCTGTCTCCATTTGAGTTTGATGAAATCGCTAACAAATTTTTGTTATGCGGCATTTCTGTATGATTCCGTTCCTTCGAGGGACACGCGAGTTGTCCAGACAGAGTGAAACTATTATTGGTGTCCATAATGGGAGGAGGTGGTGAAAGTACGAAGTGATTTCTGGAGATGGTGTTACGCACAACTGAGGTTTCCTTATCGTCACTGTCCTAGAAGCGCTCTACAATGTTGCCAGCCCCTTTGGTTTGTAAAGTTATATTAAGAAATAATCACAAGTCTAAGTTAATGTATTCGATATAAGTTAATGTACTTACAAACAGGCAACGATCTTGTATGGAAACTTAAATTTAGCTTATTGGCGCCTCCGTATCGGGGATTTTGAGTACTGTAAGAGCTACGTCGTGGACAGCGCCCCCCCCCCCCCCTCCCCACCAGGATTCTCACTTGCATTTTTCATAGTTGATGTACGATAGATGTGTGCACAGTATGCTCCAAAATACTGGTCGAAGATTTGCCTAAAATATAATACAGGTTACCTGAATTTAACTTTTGAGTTACAGTCACTTATAACGGTAATTGCGCTACACAGTGTATCCAAGAAGTTCGTGAACTCATGGGTCAAATCAGTATATTGTATATTGGAGTACTGACATATAAAAACTATGTCTTCAGTGAATGTGTATGTTTCTTACACTGATATGCTTGCGGAGCTCGTCGGGGGTTATGTTTCGAAAGGCTTCCTCAACGATTTTACCCAATTCTTCATTAGGCCTGTACCGACGTTAAACCACATGCGAGTTGATGATGTCTCGTTACGAATTGTTTAGAATGATAGGCTCCGGGCAGACATAGCGATGACATCCCATTTCATACCACACATTGAGGTGGACTATTGTTAAAGATTAAACGTATAGGGAGATTCTTCTTAGATCGTAAAACAACGTTCCTCCTGTGTGAATTGCAGTGTATCATGCATTTTTCGGAAAATAAAACTTTTGTGCGAGATATTTGCCAGCCGTGCCAACAAAGCAGTGAGGCTGCACCGTATCCTTGTCAGGTAATTCATTTACAGACGCCACCCTTTAATTATCAAATTATTTTTTTAATATGGTCGTACAGTGTTGACCGTTGCCCAGCTGCTCCTTTGCTAATGGACGTCACTGCTTACCTCTCCCGTTTTCTTAATGTGTACGAGGACTTCTCGAACACCTCATATACATAGAAATTACACCCATTATTATGCTTCTGATTCACATTAATCGACTTCGCTAACTCACAACGAGACCGTCACTATCAAACTTAAAGTAGACCTGAGGCTAAGCTACAATCTGTTGGCCACCACCCCTAAGATTTAGAGGGGAAACCTATCGCAGTCGAACTCTGAAGTGCTAAAATTCTTTTAGAGTTCAGGGCATCGAACAGTGCATGGCCAGCAAGAACCGGGCACTTGTATTCCTCTGTTGACTCCGCGCAGCCGCCGGTACTGCGCCTCTGTTGCGAGTGTGGGCTGGGAAGGCGTGGTGTGGCGGCGGCCGCCCGCCTGGGCACGCGTCGCCAGCTGAGGCCTGACAAACATTCTGGCCCGGGCCGCGCGCCAGCGCTCTGTTTATTCCGGGTAAGAGATACGCCGGCCGCCAATAAGCAGCCGCCGCTCCACACTTTATCGCGCCACTCATTGTTACAGCAAGAGCGGCTGTCGTGTAGGTAAACGCCCGCTGCCGTTGTGATCTCCACTGGACGACTTATACTTCGCTACAGTTGTTGTGAAAAGGGAACTTGAACCTACAGATGTATGTCTGTTTCGTCCCGTGACGTAATGGTGTAGCGTGTGACGTCATAGAAGCGCAAACAGGGGGGGGGGGGAGGGGGCGGGGAGGGAGGGAGAGAGAGAGAGAGAGAGAGAGAGAGAGAGAGAGAGAGAGAACAAAGTACTAAATTCTGCCATATCTATCATTTTTGGAATGTTGGTTGTGGTGACAGACCAGTCTTTATCGTTGCCCGAGGTTTACGTTAAGCTGAATTGAGACAGTTTGGTTCAGAGTTCGCGAAGACAACAAATGTAAATATGAAATATTAGAAATGGTGAGATACTGATCTATAGTAGCCCGAAGGATACGTTAGGTTCAAAGCCGGCACTTTGATTGTGACTTATTGACGTGGGATCGAAGACTTAATTAATCCTTTTCGCCTACTGCGATGTGCAACTGCTGTGAAAATTCTCTCTTACGCAACACACATTTTATATATTTCTTTTGTTTCGTTTCTATCGCCGTGTCAGAACGTCACCATAAGTTGATAACTCTTCACTACCAGTAAATTTTTAACAGTACAACTATTTTTGTGTAAAAACTGAGTATAAAGCAGAGGTGGTAGTCCTCAACATCTGATGAGAGAAAAGCAGACTGATGGCATATTTCATAGTATCGAATTGTACCTCATCTGTCATGTGCTGATATCTAAACTCTATTTAAAGTTTACAGTGTACCCGAAGGGAAAAATAAAACGACGATCAGGAAGTTAATCCACCGTGCTATTGATGATGGAAATTCAAGTTAACATCTCCCACCCTAGCCCACCCCACCCAGTCCAATCCACAACCTCGGACTGTATTGCAAGAAACAGTGAATGTCGAGGAAGAAATTCCGGTTATCCTAAAATTCCATTTGCCATCATTTGTTGATTCTTAGTTCATTTTCGAAGTATCGCAGAACTTCGGCCTTAAGCTGTTTGTCAAAATTTGAGTGACAGCAAATGCTGCAGTACTAGTTGTACGTGTTGTACACAAGGAATGGACTTGGCCCAGTACTTCTGAGAGAACATGACATACGTATTATTAACAAGTAACACGCTGTGCGGAGCCTGCGCATTGAAAGTGGTTGTGTTTTTTATTCCATGGGGCGGTACCATTTCATTGGTGTTAGATGGAACTTTTTAATCATACTTATGATATGGCCACTCACGAGGTGACGCGGTAAGTGCCATAACCCGATTTACCAGAAACTCCGCTCGGTGGAATAGGGGTCAAAATAAGCGAAAACGTATCTCGTATTGGCTGTAGATACAGAATCGTTTCAGAGCAAATGACGGTTAAAGTCTTCGAGGTACTTTATTTGCCTTTTGGCCAGCAAATGATGCAGCCGAAGCGATAACACTGTCGCTAGCGCCGTGGCTTCACACTTTTGTGTCCCGTGTTCGAAACCCGATTATTACTTTCATCTTTTTTTTCATCTATCTACCAATGCCCGTAGAAGTTTACTAAACGAATGTTTTACAGTGTACACTGAAATAACGTTGTGCTTATTCGTCTATTAATTTTATGACTGGCGAATAAATTTAAAAACAGAAAGAAACAATAAATGAATGAGAAAATTATTTGGAATTGTTTTCGGTGAAATCCCTGTAATGTATATTGCTTCACAATCAACCGCACGCGCCCGTTTCCGGTAAAGTGATCAGTCATGCGTGGTTTGCTGCGGAATTATTGGCAACGCCAGAAATCTTCAGCAATGTTAAAGACGTTTCTTTCCCGAGTGAGATTCATACGGAGAAATGTGACTGGCAAACCTGCCTTCGCGCATTGATCATGGTGCTGGGAATATTTATATTTCGAGTGTTTCTACGATCGATATTATCCAAGAGAATGCACCAAAACTTCCATAAGGATTAATATAAGAACGAAACATAAGAATACGAGAATTTAAAATGGCTGTAAATCTTGAAAATTCCATGCGTACACGTATATTAAAACATATGTTTGACACTTATTCAAAAACCCAGTTGTATTTTTACAATTAATGTAATGCCCTTGTATCTCCTACCTTGATAAGAAGCATTGGTGTAGTAATCTTCCACGGACATGGTCAGATAAATGAAAAATAAATAAATAAATAGGAGCAATAATTGAGTTTCGAACACGGAGTGCAAAACTGAGAGACTACAACTCTAGCCACCGTGCCACCGTTTCGGCTGTAATTTTCGCGCGCCAAAAGGCGTATAAAGAACCACGAAAACTTTGACCGTCGTTTCCTCAGAAGCAGTCGAGTATCTACAGACAATCTGAGATGTGTGTTTGCTTATTTTGCCCCTCTTTCACTGATCGCAGTTTCTGAGAAATCATTTGCCGTGTTCTCCTCGTCAGAAATAATAGGCCACATGGCATGCTTCATTGAAAACGTGCAACAGACCACTGTGGCAGTATTTACCGACACAGAATTTTTGTGTTCCACAGCCAACGAACAGTACGTCAGAAGGGTCTAAGGCCAGATTTCTGCAATAGTGCTAAGATAAACTCGGTATGAACAGCTGAAAGTGGTGTTAAGTCATTTAAATAATTCATGGAAACTGTGGACCCGAGTTGAATATAAAATAATGAAATTCCAAATAATATGACAAAACTTTCAACTTTGGCGCTAAAAACGCATCGTCTACTGTTTTTCATCCCTGAAGGGGTGCCTGAAGCTATTGGTAACAAAAATCGATGGAATGCCAGTAAAGGAAATATGCTCTGGCCGGATCAACAACTATTCCCATATTTCTTGAATGTTAATAAAACTGACTTCTGATTGTATGTTTGCGCTTTGGAAATAATTTTCTAATTTGCTTTTAAACTTTTATTAGCCTACAACATCAGTTCACCTAGAAGAAGTTGAGCAACGTGTAATCATCATTTGCTTTCAGGTGGTTGCATATAAACTGTTTTAACTAATACCAGAACAATGATTTTGCATAAAAGTAGATATTGCCCTGTATTGACTGTGGAGATATCACTGACAACAGTAAAAACCGGTTTTTTTCTGAACTTTAAAGATTGCATTACAACTTTGTAATTACTGTAGGACGTCTGCAGAATCGACTGAAAATACGTCACACTCTTTCTACTTTTCTAGATGTAAATATTTCAGAGATACGACTACAGATCTAAATTATATTCTCTGCTAGAGAAAATTTTTACATTGACCTTACTTTTTGAAATTGTATCAACTGTTCTTTACTAACTCTTATTATATTTACAAAAACTTATTAACTGACCGCTGATTTTTAGATCGTAAAAGTTGCACTTTAGGTGCCTAAAATAGGCTATTTCATCACTTCAGTCAGGCTGTATAAAACCTAAAATAAGCGTTACAATTTTTATGCAACGTTGACTCTGCAGGAACAGAATGATGGCAGTAATTCTGAAGAAAACCTTTGGAAATAAGGCTTTCCAGTTTTCGAAAAGGGATGTTTGCTGCCACAATAGTATGACACAAGTCACTGCAGAATTGGTTCTTTTGTGGATTCATCAGAGGTTTTAGTTAGACTCGATTACTTCAATTTTTATTTCAATTCAACATTTGCCTCATGTAACGCTCCAGCTGCGCGTTGATTTAAGTGGGACTTTTTATCACACGAAACATAACACAAGAAAAAAATAAAATGCTGTATAGAAGTGTGAATAAAAAGTCTTCAGTATTGTACTTAATTTTAGGTAAATAAAACAGCATAAAATGAACAAAAACATACAATACAGTTCAGAAATATTAGTTTTCCAACTATGATGTCACTGAATACATTTTTGTTATGACTCAGAATTGAAAAAATCAAAAATTGATGCTCCATTTTAAAAACATTTATTCTTTGTTCTGTAGGTGTTTCACATTGATTACTTTTCCTTTATATCACAATTGAATTCAGCACCTTACAAATTATAATAAAAGTGGACATTTGTGTCCAGATGTCTCTCCGTACAATTCTGAACAACATTTACAAAATAATCAGCTCCACAAATGCTATGGTGTAGAAAGATGTGAGAAGAAATTCACAGTTCCGAATTGGCAGGAAAAATTAAGAAGCTTATAAAAACAAAACAAAAGCTAACCTCTTCCTTGCATGCTTCGCAGAATATAATTCTTCGATCTGTCGCATAGTGTGGAAACTCCGGTAGCCATAGTCCTACACAACTGGACTTTGAACTAGCTTTTTACGGCCTTTTCTTCTGTTGAACTATTCGCGCACTGAAACAAGAATAGATTTTCAACAATGAACATGCAACTCACTCACTATCGGTTTCCGCATGTCAGCTTCCCTTGGATGTCTGTGCAATTTCTTCATTTAACTTTCGGTGGAGGATATGCTTGTCCGTGATTCTGTAACTACACATGTTAAGTCTCACTAGATATGTAAAGAAGAAAATTAGCATACACAAAACGAAAAATGCCATAAGTGGGGAAAATCTGAACTTCCCGATTACTCTTCCAGTTTCTTGGTCAGAGACTGGTGCACAACTATAGAAGTTGAACTCAAAGGTATAAAAATATTTAAACAGTATTTTTGGAAAAGTTTCTTTTTCTTTCATTTAGAAACTATAAGCATGTATATATAATATTTTCGCGGTAAATCTCAAATAATTTTGTTGGCGTATCAAACGTTGTAAATATACATGGTGAGAGAGCTGACATTGGCCACTCCAAATATGTCCAGAATGAATAAGTATGTCCAGATGGGGTTTTTGCCAAGTTATAGCAGACAATATGGCAAATTTCCTGACATTCACAAGTAAATTTTATCGTCTGCAGGTCAAATTACGACAGAAACCTTTTTTCTACTAGAACTATATACTTTTTTCTGTGCCATTTGAAATAAGCATCTAAAAGAACTTCATCTGCATAACATGTATCAAGATAACAGCGCCACAGGCCATTGTCCCGCCGTTGGGAGAAGAGGTTCCACAAGCGTCTGCCTTGTGACACCAAATGGAGGCAAAAACATAACTCAGAGAGGGTTCGTGCGTTTATCATCACGGCTACCATACCTAGCGTCCAAAATGTTGAACTTCAGCACTGATTCACGCTATAAACTGATTCCGGAGGAACAATGCTGCACGTTGAACAATACATGACGGTGTTATAAGGCATTTAATGCTTCGGGAGTCGACGGTGTTTCCTAATAGACCTCTTATTTTAATTTTCGCCACAGATCGAAGTACGGAAGTGTTATGTCTGGTGAGTGTGTAGACCATTTTGAGTTCCAGTGCACTCCAAATGTTCCTTTAAGCAGATCTGTCTTTACGTGTGTGGAATGGGAAGGCCATCCGTCGTGTCGGTACCACATTGATTGTCTTATGTCTTTTGGGTTGGCTTAGAATAACTGCAGCAGCAGCCTCTCTTAGCAACTCGAGATACTTGAGCGTATTTACATTAGCGTCGATAAAACTGGGACCAATACTGCGGGTCTTGAAAAACAAGAACCAAATATTGACAGCCCAAGGGAGTTAATTTTATCCACTTTTTTGAGTCAGCAAGGATTTTCAACTGCCGATTGGTGCATCTTGCGAAGACTGACTTGCCCGTGGTTTGTACTATGCTTCTTCCTTAAACAAAATTTTGCACAGATTCTTGTACACAAGATTCGGAGAACTATAACAATTTTATTAGTCATTGCCTTGAAGTGTAGATGCAGCGAAATGTGAAGAGGATTAAATGCGATGGATTCGCAGTACATTCGTTTAGTTAATCCGTCTCGTACTTCCTAGATGCGTCTTAGTACATTTGCATTGTGTGCTAGTGCTGCTAAAATGTTAGTTTCATTTCTTTCGTCAGTTGCTCGTCTTTCTCCTTGACGTATATTATTCTCCAGACTTCCAGGTTCTAGAACTTTTTTGTAATGCCTGTAGGGACAGATCGTGAGTGCTTGGCATGATCTGGATACTCTTCAGCATACAACCGCTCCGCGGTTCTGATAGTTTGGCGACATTCGCCATAAACGATATTAACTTTGTGACTCTCATATACATTGTGAATGTCTCAATACCTTCTGATTGTTGCAACAGCTGAACACAAACTGACGGGCTTCTAGTGCTCAAGTAAACCCAAGAACCATAACTGAGTCACGTGTTTTGCTTACAATTGGTGTAATACGGTGGACGGTTGTGGAATCTCTTCTCCGACAGCGGGATAGTGTTTTGCGGCGCTGTTAAAAAAATGGTTCAAATGGCTCTGAGTACTAAGGGACTTAACATCTGAGGTCGTCAGTCCCCTAGAACTTAGAACTACTTAAACCTAACTAACCTAAGGACTTCACACAAATCCATGCCCGAGGCAGGATTCGAACCTGCGACCGTAGCACTCGTAAGGTTCCGGACTACAGCGCCTAGAACCGCTCGGCCACCGCGGCCGGCCGCGGCGCTGTTATATTTCTACTATTTGATTAAGTCCCATACACGTTCTCCCTTCAAAGTTGTCTTCGATGCTTCTTTGAAAAGCCACAGAAAAATTATAGGGTTCCATTAGGGGGAAAAAGTCTTACTCGTAATTCGGCAAACGATGAAGATTACTTACGAATGTAAGAAAATTCGCCTTACTGCCCGCTGCTTCTTGGAGGAAACCCCATCTCGAAACACTTACTCGTTCTGGATATGGTCTGTCTCAGCTGCCTCATCCTGTATGAGCAGCAGGGATCGAATGGTTGGACCAAAATAGTTTTGTACTATCCAGGTGTTACTATGACTGAACTTTGAGAGTGTAGTGACTCACTGAACATCATCTTAGTGCTGGATTAAGAGTGACTCATTTTTGTACAGTGTGAATCTGTTCGAAAGTTAGTATAGGTTCCTTTATACAAGCGTTGTCCTAACTTTTTTCTGCGTGAGAGTATTTATGTTGTTTAGGCACTATAAAGTCAACTCTCAGACATTTAAAACTCTTTCTTCTGAAACATTGTATGTATAAAGTAATCAGATATTTTTATTTTACTTTTGGAACAAATTCTGACGATGTGGGGAATTTCGTTGTGAAATATTTAACAGAAACTTGTTGTTCATCCTTAGTGTGCCAAATTTTAACAGCCATCCGCCAGTTTTATATCTCAGAACAATCATCGTCGGAAAATGAGTCAGTTTCTATATTATCCTAATCGGCTTGTAATATTCTATTAGAAAAATTAAGTTTTTATGGACTAAGTAGTTCAGTACATGCCTGATTTACCTCTTAAATACGAAACAGAATGTAGGAAGTTACCCTAGGCTGTTCATGTAATACAAAGAGAGAACGCCACATAATCTTCATTGCGATAAATTACAATGGGATTCCGAAAGGGCTCGATCATTGGTCCACAACTGTTCTGGCTGTATGTCAATAATCAGCAATTTTATTTAAATCGGACGCGGAATTAGTCCTATTGGGCAGATGGTATTAGAAATGTTGTAAAGAAGAATGGACAGAGAAAATGATAAACTCCTTTTTTGTGAAAGATACTGACTTGCTTTGCACAGCTGGAGTAACTTTAAACGTTGAAATAAAGCAGCTCATCCAGTTATATACTGGGGTAGTACAATAAAAATTATCGAAAAATTTAAAAATCGCATTTTAAGAGCCACCCTATAGTGTACCAACGAGAAATAATAAACAAGGTGGAAAGACCTAAATTTTTAAGTGTGCATTTCGATGAAAACTTGGAAAAAACCATGATGCAGACCTGCTAACACGTTTAAGGTCCACTACTTTTGCCATAAGAATATATATGTCAACATTGGGAATACGGAAGTCAGTAAGTTTTACATATTTTGTATCTTTTCATTCACTGATGTGTTAAGAGATTATATTCTCGAGGAACTCGACAGATAGTACAAGTATTCATTGCGCAAAAGGAAGTATTAGAATTGTGTGTGGGGCTCACATACGTACATCTTGCAGGACTCTCCTGTAGAAGCTGGGAACATTAACCTCAGGTTCACTGTACATTTGATCGCTTAAGAAATTTGTTAAAAACAATCTATCTGAGTTTGAGAGTAACAGAGATATTGACAAGTAAGAAACTAGAAGGAAAAAACAATTTTCGTTGCCCTAACTTGGGCATAGAAAGAGTTTAAATATGGAAGTGTAAAAAACTCTCCGAAAATCTGCCCATTCAAATAAAATGTCTGCCAGATAGCAGAAGTATTTTCAAATTTAGATTAAAGAGGTTTCTCCTTAAAAACTCTTTGTGTACCACGGATCATTTCTTTGACAGCAATAATTAGTCACATAATTCTTTTATTTTTAATAATGTTTATCGCGAATATGATCTACGGAACAAGTAACTGACTTTTCGTTTCAATTACGAGCTTACAACTTCCTTGCTTGTAAATGCTTGTTTGGCAGCCGCTGCTCCGCTCGTATAAAGTGACTGTATGGTGTGCACAGATTTTTTTTTTCTTTAATCGAATTTTGATGTTGTTCATAAACTGCAAAATCTTCTAAAATTTTCACGTAATTAAGGCAATAGAAGCGTGATCTTTTCCGAATGTCTTCTGATCTGCAAGCGATTCTGATCAGCTGGAGTCAAAGATTTTCGTCACTCGCGGCTATTGCGTTTTTGTGATGCTTTTTCCATAGAAACTTTCATTCCCAAACACATATTCCTGGTATCTAACTGAGAAATGAAATACCAATTTTCATAGATCTAGCTTTTTTTTAATATAATGAAATACTTCCTTAGAAATTTTTATCCCATATTTCATCCCCTTTGGGGTTGAATTTCCAAAAACAGGGGAACACTTTCTTTTCCATTTGTAACCAAGAAGTCAAATACCAATTTTCATAGATGTAGCTTTTAAAATTCTTTAGTTGTTTTTTAATAACGATTTATTTAAAAAACACATTCACCCACTATTTTGCCCCAATAGTGGGTAATTTTCCAAAAAATGTTGAAACACGCATTTTTTAGTTATGACTGATAACCGAATACTAATTTTCGTACTTCTAACTTCAAAATTGTCTCAAAAGCGACATTTTTCAAAAAACACATCATCCCCTGTCTCACCTCTTTCGGCTTGGAATGGAATTAAAAAAAAAAAAGGCCTTCCTTGTTAAACGACATCTGCAGTATAAGATCAAGATCCTCTCCAAATTTCAGGTTTCTGCTTTAAGCGTTTGAGCTGGGCGGTGATTATGAATGAGTCAGTCATTGCGTAATACACACAACCGCTTTCATTAACGGAAGTGTTGTGTTCGCTATTGGTCTACTACATGGCCCCTTGTAGCTGCGATATTCGTCAGCAGTGTGCACAATCGTTCGCTGCGGTATCTGGCGGCCTCATACGAGCGGGAGCTGAGAATAGCTGTCTTTGGCACGGCCTGCAACTAATGAGACATTTGGGCGGCCGTGGGGTGACGGATCAAAACGTTGGCGGCAGTGCCACCACCTGCCAAGCGCCGCTCGTCGCCTGGCGTTACGTAGCCTCGGACCTCCGGGTGGCACATCCTGTATCCACGGCCAAGTCTCCCGTTACCTATCCGTCCTTGGGGTAGCGCGCCAAACTAATCGAACGAAACTCATGTATTGGGCGTGACCCAGTGTTTTGTGGGTAATCCTCTTTTAACTGTTTATCTTCACGCTTTTTCTATTGCCGTCTTCTTTGTAGATGACCTATACTTTCTTAAAAGTCTCCCAATAACCGAAGTCGATCATTTGCCTTCTCTACAAACGACTCTGCGTGCTGACTGCATTTCATGTCGCTTTACAGCTTCACGTCTGTGCAGGCTGTCCGATTCGAGACAAAAAAACCTGGTAATGTACACTTAAACGACTATGAGCACTTGTTCATCTTCGATACTGTGAAGCAGAACTCAGATGTCGTCTACTTGCTTACCATATTTTGAGAGGTGGTAGCATCCACCACAAAAGAAAAAAAATATCATGTAAACATGGGCTCTGTGGAGCATACCGTAAGAGCTCTGAGCACTTTTTCATCAGAAGATGTTTGTTTCACAGTATCGAAAGTAAAGTGTTCGTATCTCTTATGGCATGCATTCTAAAGCCCTTGTTTACTAGACTTTTTTGCTCCGGATCGTACTTGCTGTCATGTCCTTGAATACTGACAAGTCCTCCTGGGACACCCTGTGTATTTAATCGGTATGTGTCAAGCAGCACGCGACTAATACTGTATTCGAATATTACGGAATAGTTTTTCAAAATGGTTCAAATGGCTCTGAGCACTATGGGACTTAAGTTCTCAGGTCATCAGTCCCCTATAACTTAGAACTACTTAAACCTAACTAACCTAAGGACATCACACACATCCATGCCCGAGGCTGGATTCGAACCTGCGACCGTAGCGGTCGCGCGGTGTCAGACTGTAGAGCCTAGAACCGCTCGGCACTCCGGCCGGCTAATATTTTTTCCTACGTATCGGCTTTAACTGTGTGTGTGTGTGTGTGTGTGTGTGTGTGTGTGTGTGTGTGTGTGTGTGTGTGCGTGTGCGAGGGAAGGGAAGAAATGTTGCTATGCGATGAAATGGGACCCCGAATGAACTGTATGTTCCATCGTCTCCTGACGAGAGATGATAGGACCTTGCTACTCGAACAGGTGCATTTGTTTTTGAGCCGTGGCTGCTGGCGCTAGGGTGTTCGACTTGCATCGCTGATATCGATATTCGGCAGTCCTGCTATCTTCGGTGGGAGAGTCAACCTAGCGTATCTTCTTAGAATCTTACAGAAATCTGGATTTTTCAGTATACACTAAGTTCACAATAGGTATAAACGACGTAGTGGATAACGACGGAAGTTCTACGACGCTTTTCGCTGATTATGCTATTGTACACAGACAAGCGAAAGGCTAGAAACTATAACGAAACGTGGGAAGACGCTAGGCGCAGGGACTGGCTGTGGGATTTCAACATAAACGAACGTAACTATTGAGCACAAATATGCAAAAGACCCATTACTGAATGATTATACTATTACAGAAGCAGGCTGTTCAGTATATCCGCCGCCATCGTCATTCTCCCTATGCCATCTGCTCTGATTCTTTGAGCGCCATTCAGAGCCTCCGTGACCCATAATCGGACTACCCTCTCGTGCAACAAATTCAATGGTCCCTTCAGTCGCTAGCTGATACCGGCGCTCGTGTCCTTCTTTTGTGGGTCCCTGGCCACGTTGGTGTGCTTGGGAACGAAGCTGCTGATGCTGCGGCCAAGGCTGCTGTCCTCTTGCCTCGGACAGCTTCCTTTCGTGTCCCATCAACTGATGTTCGTGGGGTTCTTTGTCGGCGCGTTTCGACATTGTGGCATGAGGCTTGGTCCTCTCTCCATGAAAACAAGCTTCCCGGCGAGAGGAGGTCATTTTGGCCAGGTTGCGGATTGGGCATTGTCGATTTAGCCACCGCTACGTGTTTTCCGGTGACCCTGCCCTGCAGTGCCCCTGTGGTCATCCATTGACGGTGCGCCATGTTTTATTGTCCTGTCCCCGTTTTATTCACTCTCGTGTTGTCCTGTGTCTGCCGTCTACCTTACAGGAACTTTTAGCTGATGACACTCGAGCAGCTGCTCGTTTCCTTCGTTTTATTACATTGACGGACTTGTCCAAAACGATCTAACTCTTTCATTTTGTTTATCTGCGCCCTTGTAAGTACTTTCTGGTGTTGGCCCCTTGCGTTTTTTCTACGCTATTAGTGCGCTAACGTTTGTGACTGGGTGCTAATGATCTTAGTAGTTGAGCGCCCTAAACAAAACAAACAAAATATATTACAGAAGACTCGCCGGAAGCAGTCTGACCCTTTAGATAGATAGGAACATGTGTGCATAAAGACAATATAAAATTACTCTCACATAGGGCTAATGCCCGACCGATTCATTACATACCACGAATGTATTGCATTACTATAAACGTAGGAAATTTAAAATAGCAGCTGTCGTACAGTACCTAGTGTGTGGTGTGATACTGCTTGTTGACATTCTCGGAGTGACCTATAACGGGCAGCATCGTGTCAGAACCGCCAAATCAGGACGCGTGCCAAATAGATTCACTGCTAGGTACGGCTGACTCGTGGAGGGAAAAATCCCGTAGCCCCTTAGGAAGACTCTGGCTAGCAGACAGAGTAATTATCTGAGACGTGAATAACCTCGCTGAGGAGACGCCAAAGGACAAATCAAATACAATACGCATGCAGACAACCTTGTAGGTGGGACAAACACAACTATGAGTATTCATCTTGGGTATTAATAACCGCTTCAGCTGTATTTTCTCCTTTATTACTGTATCGCTACCGGTTTCCTAGCGCTAAAAGCGTCTTCTAGCGGTGTATTGTTTTGACGCACAACGAATATTGAGAAAAAAGATTCCGAGATTTTCCTCTCTAATGCTTTAATCGTAAGTTCACCTGAAGATGTGGCTTTTAGCGCCACAAAACCGATAGCGATACAGTAATTAAGGACCAAATACAGCCAAAGCGGTTATTAATACCAGAGACAAAACGTATGGTTTTGGATTAACAACAGTTTTTACTCCTGACCCATTGCTTAAATGTAGGGGTTTTAAACACTGCTTTCAGTAAAAGTAAGAAGGAATATTTTTGTAATTCAAGTATTTTACGTATAGTAGAAGTAGCAGCTACAGTATGAAGGCATGCTGAAAAGCAATGCCTCCGAATATGTTATATGAAAACTCTAAAAGCTTTTTTAAATGAAACGAACGATATTAACATTCTACACCTAGATTATTCGTGTCTACACATTTGCAGCCGCAACAATCCGATGTCTTGGTTTTACCGTCATTGGTCATCCTCCATACAATCCCGAGTTGGCTCCATCAGATTTTCCTCTTTTTCTAAAACTTAAAAAACACCTCCGGGGACTCAATTTCGACAGTGATGAAACGACGCAAGCAGGGACGAGGTTATGGTTCCGTCAACAAAGTGAAAATTCTGCGGTGACAGTATTAATAAACTGGTCTCTCTTTGGGAGAACTGTGTTCATCGCCAAGGTGACTATGATGAGAAATTAATGTGTTGACAAGAAGAAAAAAGATGTATACTGTTAATAATATTAATTTGTTTAAAAATTTCCCAGAATTCTCACGTAAAATATTCGTACGCGTTACTTTTTAGCACTCCCTCGTAGTGCTGAACCCTGTGCTGAAGGATGTATGTGCAAATTTTGTGTCAGGAAAGACTGATAAGCAGTTGAGGAGAAAAGTTCTTAGGAAATGTAAATAATACGTTTCACAGATTAAGGCACTCTTTGCATACACCATATCAGGAAACAAAAATATTTACTTTTTCATTATGTAGGCTATTTATTTTACTTCACAATATTAGATAAGTAACTATGACTGACTGATGACGTCGACGGTTGACAACGATGACGGTAGGTGTTGCAATGAATTTATAGTGATGTCAGCCGTATCATCATTGAACTTGCACGGATAAGTGCGCATGTTAACGCGCCGCTTCTGGGATCGGAGAAGGTGCGCCAGCCCCGTATCGGATCCGCTCGGCGTGCAAACTAAGCTGTAGCGTGACAACAACTAAACTATGATGCACACGGCACGCGGGCACAACACAGCCTTGTAGGCCTGCAGTAATCCCTAAGGGTACAGGTAGGAATTGTCATTCTGGCTTTATGTTCTTCGACTTTCGTGTACAGCATTCGAGGAAATCATAACAACACAACGGACGTATTTGAATATCATATATACTGTTTGTCCCTCCCAAGAGTCATCATGTGCTTTTTCTCTGATGTTTCGCCAGATATCTGCAATTTGGCTTTTGTAATTTGCAGCTGGTGTTAGTCCAAATACTGCTTATCATGTCTCCCACGTGATACCCACTGTCTACCCGAAAGCCTCGGTTTCTTTCCTGTTGGAAACAAATTTAATTTAAAAGCGGAATTTCACGTACCCATGCAATCGAGCAGTCCCAAATTAGTTTAGTGTGATGTCTGTTTTATCGGTACGTAGTAACATGGAGAGTAGGACATGAAGAATAACCAGTATTCCAACAGCAACTAAGAAGCGCTGCTGCAAGAAGGTAGCAGTTCGCGTGGCCGAGGGCGTTGCCGTCGCCGCTTAAGTACTGGTTATTCTTCGTGTTTGACTGTCACTGTAATACATGTCGATAAAACGAATATCACACTAGACTAATATGGAACTGCTCTATCGAATGGGTGCGTAAAATTCCTCTTTAAAAATAATTTTGTTTGTGGTTGGAAATAACCCGAGGGTTGCCGTCTAGCTGGGAGCCGCATGAAAGACATAACGAAGAGAACTTGTTTGGGCTGATTACAGCTACTTGTTGCAAAAACTAAATTGTAAATATCTGCCGAAACACCAGAGGAAATGCGACTGACGTCTCTTAGGAGGGGCACACCGTATAAATGACGTCCAAATACGTTCGTTGTATCATTATGATTTCCTCGAATATCGTTTACTAAAGGCGTACAACACAGAACTACAGTTCCTATAACATGTACACTAACCGATTACTACAGATCTACAACGCAGTCTCCTATTGGCGTGCCATGTATATCATGAGTTTCTCCGTTGTGACGCCACGGTATAGTTTTCACAGAGTCACCATGATGCAGTACTTCACAGTATATTCTTTAAGATACAGACATGACTCTTTATTCTAGGGTGCTACACCTATATAGGAACCAACACTCAGAGTATATATTTTATGTAAAAATGGGTGTAGTCTTCGACAAAGGCAGACACGATTTCAGCAAAACAATGCTTAACGCAGCAAATACGTTCCCGGGAGAACTGAGATCCAAATCTCACTTTAACCATCTTGGTATAGTTTTCTCCGATATCTTCAAATAATTGCAAGAGCAATGCCGGGGGGATTACTTAAAACAGCCATAGACACATTTTTCACCTATTCCTCTACAACTAAATTTTTGCGCTATGTCTAATGATTTCGGCGCCGGTGAAGCATTAAATTTATCCTTCCTCCCTTCGTCATTCATTCATTCATCATACATACATATATATGAGTATTAATTCATTTCCTTTCAGCTCAGTAGTCTTGAATCCTTTGTTCCTCATTACGTTGCAATGCTGCAATTAAACACTACACTTCGTCTGGATGCGTGACGAGGCAAGTACATCTAACACTCCTGCTTGAAGACGTTATGAACTTTCGTGGTAGTCTTAGCGAGCGTGTGCTGTAGGAATAACATCGTCTCTTAAGCGTCGTTGATAAATATTCCGATCGTACGGGAATTTTTACCAATTGTTGGTTGTTCCGGGGAAGGAGATCAGACAGCGAGGTCATCGGTCTCATCGGATTAGGGAAGGACGGGGAAGGAAGTCGGCCGTGCCCTTTGAAAGGAACCATCCCGGCATTTGCCTGGAGCGATTTAGGGAAATCACGGAAAACCTAAATCAGGATGGCCGGACGCGGGATTGAACCGTCGTCCTCCCGAATGCGAGTCCAGTGGCTAACCACTGCGCCACCTCGCTCGGTTTACCAATTGTTAGGATCGGTCATTTAGTACTGTAAGAAGAAAGTTTTACTCTCTCCTTTATGTAGTCTTCATTATCAAAATTCCACAAATCACATACGAAACCAGAGGCGCCAGCTGTGAGAGAAACAGTTGTTAATCATACTCTTCTCATATTTCTGCGGTGTAAAGCGTGTTAGATGTACACGACCCACCCTGACATACGTAATGAGGAGGAGAAAGATTGGATTGGACTGCACCCCCTATAGAGCACATCCCTGCTGAAGAAATCACCCTTACTGGCCCGACACAGCTCCAACATCTCGCTGCCGTGGTGTTGGATTCTTATGGGGGAAGAGACCAGACAGCGAGGTCGTCGGTCTCATCGGGTCAGGCAAGGAGGGGGAAGGAAGTTGGCCGTGCCCTTTCAAAGGAACCATCCCGGAATTTGCCTGTAGCGATTTAGGGAAATCACGGAAAACGTAAATCAGGATGCCCGGACGCGGGTTTGAACCGTCGTCCCCCCGAATGCGAGTCCAGTGTGCTAACCACTGCGCCACCTCGCTCGGTTTCAATGGTGTGAGCAGACGTCTGACGGAGGCGGATCATAGTCGTAAGGGACGTTGAAAGCTGTTCCATGTCTGATTTTCGCTTGTTCAATTACCGCCCCGATTGTGATACGCTCCTTTTGAACACATTGACCTTTACTCTCCTTGCGGTTCAAAGTTTTTTGTAGGGGGATGATCTGCCACTGCGTACTTCGTCACTCAGACTTCTGGCTGGATAGTTCTGCGCCACCTGAGTACCGTGACGTATGACGGTGTTTTGTTGCTGTACACTTCGACCAACACAATATGGATTGTTGCAGTGCTGTTCCTCTTCAAATACAGAAAACGACACTGCGCTGGGCTGCGGAAGTTTTTTTGGATCATCTAGAGCAGGGGTCCCCAAACAGTGTTCCGCGGGAAGTAAATAAGTGTTCCGGGAAAAACTCATAGTAACAAGCCCATTTCTTTTTTTTTTGCCATTTTGACCATACTGATTTTTTAAAAAATGATATCAGTGTTATTAGTTATGATTTAAAACTGGATTAATCGCTGGAAAAAAGCAAGCGTTTCTTATTTTATAAAATATTTTACTAACCTTCAAAGTAAGCAACGGATTTCATCAGAGTACCAGGATTCTCAAAGTGTACTTTCAAAGGAAAAACGTGGGAACCGCTGCTCTAGAGGCACTGTGCCGCGGAAATTACAGTGTGTATCAAGAAGGTAAACATGTACCTGTAAACAAATATTTATTACTAAAATCCGTTTTTTTACATATGATAGTTAAGAAATTGAGTAACCCTCGTTCTGTGAGTGCAACATCATCTCTGGTCATTCCTGCCACGGACGCAGTGATGTATGCTGCGGTTGTGACAGCCAGATGTTTCACGCTGACGTTGCAGATTGACACGTACACCTCAGGTACACGTCGTGAATTTCCTTTCCACTAACCCTGAGTATTCTATGCACTTGTCCCTTCGTAGAAGATACCGCACGGTCGTAAATTCGTCGATTTCACCTTCCTTTGCAGCAAAGAGGATCGCTTCAAATGATTAATAGGTTACTTGGCTATTGACAGCGATTATTCAACAAAATGGTTCAAATGGCTCTGAGTACTATGGGATTTAAGTTCTTAGGTCATCAGTCCCCTAGAACTTAGAACTACTTAAACCTAACTAACCTAAGGACGTCACAAACAACCACGCCCGAGGCAGGATTCGAACCTGCGACAGTAGCGGTCGCGGTGTTTCAGACTGTAGCGCCTAGAACCGCTCGGCCACTCTGGCCGACGGTTAGTCAACATCTTTTATGGATGGCAACATCCTTTTTATCTAGCACAAGAACTGTTGTAGAATGTGCGCGAAATCGCTTTGGATAATAATCAGCCACAATTCAAATGAAACACGATTAATAATTTTCGGCGCGTTCCCCCTCAGATTGCCCGGACACCCCTTCGTGACAGAGCGTTCTGCAGTCCATAGCCTCGAATGCTAACCAATCGGGGGCCAGGAAAGACAATGTTTCGTAATAAGGACAGTCGATGGGAGTCGAGAAATGTGTTTTCTAGACGTTTCACGTGTTCGTCCACGCATCCAGTGTGTGATCACGACACGGTACGTGTCGCCCAGTTGACTTAGTCCCGTATTGTATAACATTACAATTTACACATGACACATTATTTGCCTGGAACGGCTATCGCTCTAGAAACCAAAATGAGGTTTCAGAATTGTCAGGCTCAGCACGGGTGCATTAGACAAAAATACTAGGTGACGAGTGGATGGTGCGGGCAGCGGCGACGCCACACGGGAGCGTGGGGTGGTTGCGAGAGTAGCCGCTCGGGGCGCTATCTGCGACCGCGGCCGCTGACAAGCCGGCGACCCGCGCTTCCTGCCGCTGTCAGCTGCCAGGACCAGCCGTGGCCGCGGCCGCTGCCACTCAGATACGGCAGCCGCACCGCACCGCACCGCACCGCACCGCACCGCTCTCACCCCTGACGCCACTACGTCCCACCTCCGGGCTCCGCTAGCTGGCTTCTCTTTCATTTAGTGCCCTCATCTACAAGTTGATATGTACTGTTGATAAATTTCCCGAAATAGGATGTAGCGACCGTGGCATGTCCGAACATTTATTGTGAACTGTACAACAGCTGTAATGTGACGTGTACGACAATGCTTACAAGAAAACATCACAACCTGACCTCGTATTTTGACCGAGCGAGGTGGCGCAGTGGTTAGCACACTGGACTCGCATTCGGGAGGACGACGGTTCAATCTCGCGTCCGGCCATTCTGATTTAGGTTTTCCGTGATTTCCCTAAATCGCTTCAGGCAAATGCCGGGATGGTTCCTTGGAAAGGGCACGGCCGATTTCCTTCCCCATCCTTCCCTAATCCGAGCTTGTGCTCCGTCTCTAATGACCTCGTTGTCGACGGGACGTTAAACAGTAATCTCCTCCTCCTCGTATTTTGAGGAGAAAAAAACGCACATGCAAGATATCAGCCCCAGTAACGGATCCCGTGCGAATATTTGGACCGTAATTTTAATAGTACGCAGTTATGGCAACATGGGAGTACAGATTTTAAAAACACGTACGCACTGGTCATCACCTGCTCCGCCCCACTGCAGCCATTTAATGCCCAAACGCGAAGTACTGTGCGGTGGAGTCAGTAAGAGATTTCCTGTTTTGACCTTGAAAACACGCGTTGTTAATTGCGTCAAAGTGCGCGATTTCTAACCTGTAGCTGGTGCCAGAGATCTCGTGGCTTTGTACATTTCACAAATGCAGTGGGAATGAATGAAACGAATAAGTGTCTCATTAAAGAAGTATTGCAGTGCTACCGAATTTGTGGTGTCACCGCCAGACACCACACTTGCTAGGTGGTAGCTTTAAATCGGCCGCGGTCCATTAGTACATGTCGGACCCGCGTGTCGCCACTGTCAGTAATTGCAGACCGAGCGCCACCACACGGGAGGTCTAGAGAGACGTACTAGGACTCGTCCCGGTTGTACGGACGATTTGCTAGCGACTACACTGACGAAGCCTTTCTCTCATTTGCCGAGAGATAGTTAGAATAGCCTTCAGCTAAGTCCATGGCTACGACCTAGCAAGGCGCCATTAACCATTTCTAGAGAGAGTTTCACTTGTATCATCAAGAATGCTGTATACAAATGATGGATTAAAGTTAAGTATTCCAGCAGCTACGTACTTTTCTTTATAGCATTCATTACGTATCCTGTTTCAGACTTAAGCAAGTCTGCGTGAATTAAACGCGTGCCTTTCGGTTACCCGTCACTGTGGACTGGCTGTCTTGTCTGTCCACTACAGAATTATTCACGTCACTGTTGTTCGTCATTTTCTTTGGATTTTAAAAATGGTACTGTTAACGTGAAGTGCATTTGCAGCAGATGCGCTTTTGTTCAACGTCATTGTAAAACGAAAATCATTAACTTCATTTCAGCGTTATTATTCAGTTTCTCAAGTTCGTTTAGTTTTATTTTGAGACTTATATATAACAGCAGAATATCAATACGAGGATGCTGTTCAAATAATAATGAGCGTGTGTACGAGTGAGTTTGTCGTACTATACAGCCACATAAGGTACCTATCTTGTCGCATAGAGGCGCCATGTCACGGATTGCGCGGCCCCTCCCACCGGAGGTTCGAATCCTCCCTCGGGAACGGGTGTGTCTGTGTTGTTCTTAGCATAAATTAGTTTAAGTAGTGTGTAAGTCTAGGGACCGATGACCTCAGCTGTTTGGCTCCTTAGGAATTAACACGCATTTGAACATTTCTTTTTTTTTCCACGTAGAATAGTACGTGTCCTCGAGGAAGACTACAAAATACGTTAAACAGATGTGTACACTTCTCCGCTCTTCTTCACACGTCCTCAACATATCGTGAGTAGATCTTTGGTTGTCACTATGCTTACAGGTACTTTGCGCTCGGATACTAAGCGTCCGCAGCGGGGCGGAGAGAGAGACGAACAACCGAGGCGCACGAAATTTGAAAGCTGTACAATCTGAGACATCACAGCTCCTTACTATCAGAATTGTTATCAAATTTTTCCCGCGAGATCGACAGCCTTGGTTGATGTCTTGAACGTGTGCTTTTTCCTGCTTAAAATTTTAGGCCAAGTTGGTGATTTTCTTTCGTAGTAGTGAATGTGTCAAAAACAAAAGGTGAGTCAGAAACAACGCCCCTTTCCAGTTGGCTGTTATGACTGCCGGTTCGGGAGCAGATAGCCTAGTCGGTGATACGCAAGCAGGATTGCACGGGAAGTTTAGTTACGATGGAGAAGTGGCGTGTGCAAGACCGTGTCCATGTGGTGAAGCTTTACATTGAAACGAAGTCAATAATAGCAACCCAATGAGCTTTCTGCAGATCAAACCGCCGCAGACACATCTTGAGTAGCTATACCGTACGGCTTTGGGTAGCTAAGTGGCGCAGGGATGGGTCAGTGCGTGAGAGAAAGGCTCGTTTGCGACCTCAAAATGTTATGACATGGGAAAGCATCGACCACGTGTGGGCATCAGTTCGAACACGTCCTCGACTACTGCTCCTGCGTGGCTAATCCAGGAACTGTTGAGAGCTTGATGATGACTGACAAGGCACACTTCTTATTGTCAGGGGCAGTGAACAAGCAATTGCTGCTTTTGGGGCACTGGGAACCCACAGCAAGTTCCTGCATAGGCGCTACACAGCTCGAAATTGACGGTATGTGGAATCGCTACATGTGGGATTGTCTATCCATATTTCTTTCGGGACGACAATGGTACAACATGTACTATGACATCTGAGCTATGAGTGTCCATGATTCGGAATTTTGTAGTCCCTGCACTACAAATGCTTCTCCGTCCAATCAAGAGACATCATCAGGACGGTGCAACTGCACACACCACCTGTCTGTCAATGGACGAACTGCGTGAATGGTTTCCTGCGCCTCCCATCTCCAGATTTGGAGGTGTGGCTGGGCCGACACGTTCAACCGACATGCCGGATATCTATTTCAGAGTTTTCGAAAATCGCCCTGCAAACTTCTAGACACAAACCCCGGTATTCCTGTTGCTGTATTGGAGAACACTTCGCGTAGCAGCTTCATAGCTCACTTACATGGGTGCCAGGGAGTGATCTTTAACAAAAGAGTACTGTATACCGCACGAAACTCCAAATACTCATCAACATGTCTGCATTTGTAAATGATGAAGACCTGTGTTAATAAAGTTTTTTGTAAACTGTTGAAAGGAGCGTTCTTTGTGGATCACTTACACGTATAGGTGTTCAGCGAAGGAGTCACTGATTTGAAAATTATGTATCTCGAAAACTAAGATCGATAGATTGATGCAACAAAAGGTATGTTTATCATAGAAGCTGTAACAATTTCATGCAGAAGTTTTGAAGTAGTTCGAAAAGTTGGTAACAGATTTCTCTGTACGCTGTGAAGTTCGGTGCAGTATCAGCGTGCATAATTAAACTCGTACTCTGCAAGCAGTTTTTGCAATCACATCACAATCTTTTCAAAACGTCCACTGCTCGAGGTAAGAAGACGACGCAACCGATTAGTGAAATTTTCCATCACATCCTCTAGTGTGTCACCGAATGGGTTTCAGATGCCACACTGACAGCCGATTCCATCTCGTTCAGAGTAGTGGGATGGCTCCAGTAGACAGTGTCTTTCAATGTGACCCACAAAAAAATAGTCACGAGAAGGCGTATCGGGCGAATATGGAGGCCAGTTCATCCCTGTGCCAGTAAATTTGTAATAATCAGACAAAATGACTTTATCCCGAAGTATTCATCAAGAAAGTGAAACACACATCCGGTGCAATGTGGTCTGGCCTCATGTTCCATTAACCATTCGGTGGCTGGTCGACCCTCCAACGTTAGCTGTGTGGTGACAAATTGTTCCAAAGCTGCAAAGTAACGTTCAAAAAGTACGTTTCATCTGTGAACCAGATGTTCCCGATATCAAATCCTTCATTATCAATCACTGTGAGGCTCTGGTTTCTAAAGTCAGCCATCGTATAATGTTGGCTGGCGGATATCGATTTTGAAAGGAAATATTTGTAGGCTCTGTCTCAGTATTTTCTGTGCAGTGAAACTATTCTTCGTGCAATTCTTCAATCGGGTTTTCTTGGATTTTGCTGATTAATTTCAAAAACCGTGCTGACATTTTCAGAAGTAACTACAATTTGCCTGGGGCCAACATTCCCCACTAGGTCATGAGCCACGCTCAATGTACGTTAGAGTTTGGCAAAGTGTTTCTGAATGGTTTTCGCATTTGGCCCTTTTGAAATATTAAATCGCGTTTGAAAATTGTGCCTTATTGCCGTAGGAGTCCGTTCTTATGTCTGGCATTCCAATACCAGAAAACATGTTGTCCAATGGAATATATGATTTCAACCTCTTCCTTCAGTACGCTAACATTCTTTCACGTTTCAACGGTGGGAGTATCTATCAGGTACGGCGCCATACTTGTTGCGATTCCAAATTGAAAATTGTTACCAACTTCTCGAACTATTTCGAAATTATGTATAACTCCTGTAAAAAATTCTTACAACTTTCACAATAAAAGTACCGTTTGCTTTACTCGACTATCGATCTCACTTTTCGAGATATTTAATTTTGAAATTAGGGTCTCCTTCGCTGGACACCCTGTAGGTTATCTCCCGAAACAGGAGACAGTGACTCACTATTTTGATTTCACGATGGACCCACCACAGAATATGCTATATCTTTTTTTAAATGGTTCAAATGGCTCTGAGCACTATGGGACTTAACATTTGAGGTAATTAGTCCCCTAGAACTTAGAAGTGAAACCTAACTAACCAAAGGACATCACACACATCCACGCCCGAGGCAGGGTTCAAACCTGCGACCGTAGCAGTCGCGCGGTTCCGGACTGAAGCGCTTAGAACCGCTCGGCCACCGCTACCGGTTATCTATCAGAAGATATGACACACGCATCGGCCCTAGACTGGAACAGTGCTGATCGTATTGCGTACCCAGTCGCACTATACACCAAAGCTCTGAAAGGAACCATCATTAACCAAAGGAGGTAAAAAATGTAGTGTAGCGAACAACATCGCTTATAACGATAGTGAAACTGTCAAATGGAGAACATGTCTGCCGTAGAAATTGTGTGTTGGTCCGCTTAGAACGTATTCCGCAATATTGCCTATTTTTTATATACATGCAGTCAAGCTTTCTTTTCTCTTGATTGGAAAATCCTGCCCAACACAGTTTTTTCTTCTTCCTCTTTTGTCCCTTTGTAACAATTTAGCTTCGTTCCATATAATCGCAAGTGCCTGATTATGACGAACTTTCCCTGCACTTATGGCAGTCTGCGATGTCTTGCTATATACTAGGGGGTGCTGGAAAGAAACGCCGCCGATTTCATTTATGTGTAATCTATTCAAGATTTTTTAAATAAAACACCCTCTATACACTTTACGTCCTTATTATTCACGTATACGTATTTGCAGCCCTCTTCCGGTAGACGGCTCAGAACTGTAAAATGTAATATGGTAGGTGTAATGTAGCTACGTAGGTGAATGAGAAACAGCGGGCTTTAATCCAGTTTCGAATTCGAAGAGTTCGTCCAAACATGGAGGACCCTCTCGTGCAGCGTGGCACTGCCAGACCACACACGACCGATGCTACATCTGGAACACCAAAAAGCGTTGCGTTCACGGTCATCGATCATCCTTCGTACAGTGCCGAGTTGGCCCCATCCAATTTTTATTTGTTTCCAGATCTTATTGAACATCTCCCAGAACTTCATTTTGATGATAATGAAGCGGTGCAGGCAGAGTTGTTGTGCCTCAGTCAATACAGTGACGGTATCAACAGAGTAGTCTCTCTCTGGGAGAAATGTATTCGTTGCCAGATTGACTATGTTGAGATATAAGTACGTAAACATGAAGGTTAAGGATGTAGAATGTTAGCACCATTTGTTTTCACACAAAAAATTCGGAGACATTGCTTTTCGGCATGCACTTGTAATTCTCCTTTGTGACGGTGAAAGTATTATAATCAAGCGTAATGGGGAAACTAATACTTGAGAATGAAAATAAAGTTCCCCATTAGAAATAATGCATGAGGGTAAAGCAACAAATGAAACAAAATACCGCGCTGCTCCTACGGTCGCAGGTTCGAATCCTGCCTCGGGCATGGATGTGTTTGATCTCCTTAGGTTAGTTAGGTTTAAGTAGTTCTAAGTTCTAGGGGACTGATGACATCAGTAGTTGAGTCCCATAGTGCTCAGAGCCATTTGAACCAAACACACTATACTGAGTTCCGTGCAAGAAACAGTCGTACCAACCATTGACGCAGAAAATGGGTAGAAGCAAGTAAACTAGTTAGAATGTTCGAAATTTCTGGAAGTACGTAGTGACGGCAATTTTAACCGGAAGAAACCTATTACTTAACTGCTCAAACAGCTACTACCGTTCTTCGTATAACTAACTCTCTTTGAAATGAAAGAATCAGTCTATCAACATATTTTGCAAATTCCCCCAATTAAGTCTTACCGAATAATTTATGTAACCCATAACTTATAAGAAGAGTACTGATAGCACAAAAGCAATCAATAAAGGTAATATGAGATTGTCCACAGTCATTTACTAGCTACCCACCCTATGAAGGAGTTAGGCATTTTAACTCCTCTTTCTTAATATACATGGTTATTCAGTACGATATAGACAATTTAAAATGATTGTAAAAAGTATTTGTATTTAGATCAAGTATTTTATGTTATATGCCCTGAAACAGCAACTCAAAAAGTTAATTTCGTTGCTGTGATTTCCAGAAATGGTTGCCAAACCAATGGAGAAGGCATTTTGGATAGTTCATGCCGCAACAGCAAGATAGAACAATGCTGATTTCATTTTTCAACAGGATGGTTCCCCACTGCAATTCACAATGATGTTCGTGATTTCTTGGTTACTGAGATACTACGACGAAACAGCCGGCAATCCCTAGTTGCTGGCCAGGACCCCACTTTCTCCAGACCTGACATCATCTGATTTTTACCTATGTGGTTGCATCAAAGTCACTGTTTTCACACCTCCACTTTTCCACAATATCACTGACCTACGAGAACGTATCAGAGAAGCTATGACTGATATCGATGATTACACTTCTAGAGCGAGTGTGAGGCGGATTGGACTGTACAATGGGCGTGAGTCGCGTGACTGACTCTTCACACGTTGTACGTTGTGAACTTGACATAAATAATTCTTCGGTTGCTGTTTCCATACATATAAAAATATAGTAGTTAACCTCAATACAAACATATTTCACTTGAAAGTGTCCAGATCATTTTAAGTAACCGCGTACATATTCGATATGGAATTTGTCATAAATAATCCATCACAGTTTGAGAAGAAAAGTGCTGGCTATATCTACAACTCTATGAGACAAAAATGACATTTATCACCCGTTATTAATACTGTCAATGGCTCAGGAAGAATTTAAATAAGCATAAAAAACTCTTTGGTAAATTTACCAATCACATAAAATGTGGCAGGTAGTATAGCTAGTTTTACATGTAACCTAAATTCATTTATTCTGAACAACTATTTCCCTGCCATACACGAATTTTTGTTTGAAAACTAATAGCCTGAGAAAAAAATGTTTTCACGAGCCATGAATCCCATTATCAGCTCGTGCATCGACAGACACGTAGTTGTTTCAATAGGTCTGTTAATACCAGTAGCAGTACAGAAAAATACTTGCTGCTCACCGTACTATAATTCACGACGAAAACTTCGTTTCAACATCTTCAGCGGATTATGAGATAATTTAAATTCGCTCATCATGTGCTGTGAGAAAAACGGTAGGAAACAGGGAGAGTGGAACTACATTAAAGACGGCCATCTTGTTTATCGTTTCGCCGCAACAGACAGTAGCGGTCACAGGAATAGCCGATCTTTAGCTAGCTGCAAGGCAAGGCAAGGCAAGGCTATAAGGAAGCCAGAGAGTCAGTGTTCCATATAGCACCGCGTGGCAGACGTAGACGGCGCCCCTTGGCGAACCAAAACACGCGCGCCTATAAAAGTCCGCGTAATTATACTCGTAAATCGCAGCGGCGTGTCTGCCCGGCTAACGACGCGACCCGCCCTAAATCATCCGAGACGCGCGTAATCAAGCCGGCAGTAAGCAGCGGCGGTGCCTCAGGAGCATCAGCGCGTCACGCGGTGCCGTGCGTGGCCGTAAATTAGTCGTCCAGATCACGATGCGTCCTCTCCTTCCGAGCGAAGAGTTTTAGTAGCACTATGCTGTGTATATTGCACTCTCTTGTTATGCCCTACCAACTCTTCACTCGAAATATACAAGTCCACTGAGATTTACTTCCAAGTGAAAGTAACGCCTAAATTTTGTATTTTGTGTGTTCTGTATCGCCGAGCTATACCAGTTACAGAGCACGCGTTAGCGAACGTCATTATTAATTTAGCGTTTACTTGTTTGCTATCCTGTCAGGTTCCAGCTATTACAGCGCTCGTGAATGCGCTGTTGAGCGGGATTCTCTGTCCTGAGCAGACTTTTTTCTCTTCTGCTGAAAGGTCTCTGTTGGATTCCTTTCATGTTAATTTCTTAAATATGTTGTCATTTACGGCATAAATTCCTCTTCTAAATTTACTGTGGCGTTTCTGACTATCTGGGAGAAGACTGAGTAGTGGAACGTGTTACTTTTACACATAAACAAGAACGATCTGTCACACTACTACACTTTAAAACACAGTTTATATGTAATTCATGTCAAACAGTCTCATACGGAACCTACATCCGCTTTCTTTTATATACTGTATATGATAAGATACTGTCAACCCCCTTCCCTTCTGTGTGAGAGGATGAATGAGCAAATGTATTTCTAGTTGCATGACTCAGGGTAGCAGACAAGCCTGTCTGCTAGAGAACAGTAGGACCAACGTCGGAACAGGTAGCTACGCTTTCTAAAAGCAAAGAGGTTTCTATCCTTAGGATGGTCCTGTCCGTCCCTTGTCATGTTGGTGTAGGAAGCTGCCCCTCTGGCCACTTCCGTTTGTATTTGTGAGCCACCCCTCAGGAAGGGACCTGGTCAGTCTGTCCGTGGCGAGCGTCTGAAGTGGTAAGATCTCCGGCTAAGCGCGTGTCTGCTAAGTCCGTAGGACAATGGATTTCTTAAGCTCAGCCTAACTGAAAATTTAATCACCTTTATTTCAGGTTTAGCTCTAAAATATCTAATGTTATCTTAAATTGCAACGCAGTGTATTTCGAGTGTGAAGTTCAGAATATTTTCCAGTAGTTGCTTTGTCACTACTTTGTGAGTAAAGTGGAACCACATGTTGATCAGTAACTCTAACTAAGATCATCAATCTTAAATGCGAGTGTGCGTGAGATTATAACATCTCGTCTTGACAATATTTTTCAATATAGCAACTTTCCTTTATGTTCAACCCACGTGGGGTGTACTTTGCGAGAATCATCAAAGTAGCCCTCAGCTATTCTTTTCGGGAAGATTTCACAGAGAGTTAGTATGAATGTAGTATACCAGTGTGTGGTAATTACATGACGGACAGGATTGTGCTACCAACGTAACTTCTTTGGGTGAAAATTGAATCGGTTGGTTGTTATTAATTCCCTCCTGCATATGTTTCAACGTTCTTCGTGTGTTATTTTATGAATGCAGTGTTGTATGCAGTCTCCCAATCTTGGCTCCATATTTGATGTGTTCCGTAAGATTACAATCTCACATTTTCACAATCCTAAATAAGGCACCAGCTTAGTTACGACTCAAGTGTAATATGCTGAAATTTCAATGATCAATGTTAAAATAAATTTCCAAATATAAACTGATTTATTTCTTTTTATTTAAATTCTCTTATATATATATATATCACCGGTTGTCGTATGACTATTAAAAGATTATAATTAATGTTGTCTGGTTGGGAATTTGGTAAGCTAGCCTGGATACCTGGTGAAACAGTTCCGCAGTAATGCAAGGTTAACTTCCTCAGAGAGCTCACAGCTTTTAAACCGCTTTTATTGCCTATCAGCACCGCTTACACCACAAATTAAAGCAACAACGTTACACTGCGTACTGATGAAGTCGTCACTGCTTTACTCGCATGGATGTTAACAGCTGATGCTGCAATGTCCCTGCAGCTGTGGAGCGAAGAAATTGTTAATCATGGCCGCATGCGGCTCGGAATTGAATCTCACTGATCGGTCGTCGCCTTAGCTTGAGAGCTCCTATGGAAAAAGCTAACAATTGCTGTGGAAAACATGATCAATGATAGTCAAAGTAAATGTAGAGACCGGGACGTGTTAAATACATCGAAGACTTTGCACGAACGCTCTGTACACATTCGACAGGTCAGGCTGTACGGTGGTTGACGAAGGTTGGTATGGAACCGATTACTGCAACATTGCGCATGGTACGACAACATTTCTGCAAGAAATCATTTGAGTGCTGGACGGCTCGAAGCCGGTCAATATGTCATTACCGCCGACACACCAAAGGGCGTGTCCAAAAATACACTACTGGCCATTAAAATTGCTAAACCACAAAGATGACGTGCTACAGATGCGAAATTTAACCGGCAGGAAGAAGATGCTGCGATATGCAAATTATTAGCTTTTCTGAGCATTGACAGGAAATAGGCGCCGGTGGCGACACCTACAACGTGCTGACATGAGGAAGTTTCCAACCGATTTCTCATACACAAACAGCAGTTGACCGGCGTGGCCTGGTGAAACGTTGTTGTGATGCCTCGTGTATGGAGGAGAAATGCGTACCATCCCGTTTCCGACTTTGATAAAGGTCGGATTGTAGCCTATCGCGATGGCGGTTTATCGTATCGTGACATTGCTGCTCGCTTTGGTCGAGATCCAATG
This sequence comes from Schistocerca cancellata, assembly GCF_023864275.1. Taxonomy (NCBI): domain Eukaryota; kingdom Metazoa; phylum Arthropoda; class Insecta; order Orthoptera; family Acrididae; genus Schistocerca; species Schistocerca cancellata. The sequence continues at coordinate 318,072,950 of NC_064630.1, read as the reverse complement.
ACTGTTAGCAGAATATGGAATCGGTGGGTTCAGGAGGGTAATATGGAACGCTGTGCTGGATCCCAACGGCCTCGTATCACTAGCAATCGAGATGACAGGCATCTTATCCGCATGGCTGTAACGGACCGTGCAGCCACGTCTCGTTCCCTGAATCAACAGATGGGGACGTTTTGCAAGACAACCACCATCTGCACGAATAGATCGACGACGTTTGCAGCAGCATGGACTTCAACTCGGAGACCATGGCTGCGGTTACCCTAGACGCTGCATCGGAGACAGGAGTGGCTGCAATGGTGTACTCTACGAAGAACCTGGGTGCACGAATGGCAAAACGTCATTTTTTCGGATGAATCCAGGTTCTGTTTAAAGCATCACGATGGTCGCATCCGTGTTTGGCGACATCGTAGTATACGCATATTGGAAGCGTGTATTCGTCATCGCCATACTGGCGTATCACCCGGCGTGATGGTATGGTGTGCCATTGGTTACACGTGCCAGTCACCTCTTGTTCGCCTTGACGGCACTTGGAACAGTGGACGTTACATTTCCGATGTGTTAAGACCCGTGGCTCTACCCTTCATTCGAACCCTGCCAAACCCTACATTTCAGCAGAATAATGCACGACCGCATGTTGCAGGTCCTGTACGGGCCGTTCTGGATACAGAAATTGTTCGACTGCTGCCCTGGCCAGCACATTCTCCTGATCTCTCACCAATTGAAAACATCTGGTCAATGGTGGCCGCGCAACTGGCTCGTCACAATACGCCAGTCACTACTCTTGATGAACTGTGGTATCGTGTTGAAGCTGGATGGGCAGCTGTACCTGTACACGCCATCCAAGCTCTGTTTGACTCAGTGCCCAGGCGTATCAAGGCCGTTATTACGGCCAGATGTGGTTGTTCTGGGTACTGATTTCTCAGAATCTATGTAGCCAAATTGCGTGAAAATGTAATCACATGTCAGTTCTACAATAATATATTTGTCCAATGAATACCCGTTTATCATCTGCATTTCTTCTTGGTGTGGCAATTTTAATGGCCAGTAGTGTATCATCTAGTAATTACAAGAGCTATGCGAAAGCATGCTGATGATCATACATGCTGATGGTCATAGACGGACCACCACACAGCTAGAGGATTGATACGCAGCCCTAGCGGCGAAAAGGAGCAGGCAAATCTCTCCCACGAAAAACGCTGAGGTCCTTGCAACCGCTACCAGTACAGGTATGTCTGTCAGAACCATTTCGCGGTGATTAAATCACACTGGTTTATATGTTCGGAAGCATGTTAAATGTGTGCCATTTCAACCACGCCATGGCCGAGAAAACATTCGTAGATATATAGGGATCATGTTGGTTGAGTCAGCAGCGGTGATCCAGACTGATGTTCTCCGACGAATCCCGCTTCACTGTGCCAAGTGCTTGTGGCCACCAGTTAATGTGGAAAGAGGGAGGAAGACGATACACGCCGCAGAATTTTCATGAAGGTCATCGGTTACGGTGTGGGCACGCAGTATACACAGTGGCCGAACACCGCTGCATATCTTTGCGCGAAGTACCGTTACAGTACAGCGGTACTGCAGAGAGATTATTCTCTGTCATGTCCATCTGTTTAGTGGTGCGTAAGTTCAGACTTTCTGTTAATGGGCTAGAATGCCCGCCCATATAGGACCGCTGCGGTGTCGGCCACACTCCAGAATGAACGTTTTCATGCATAACCTGCGGATTTGTGACAGAGTAACATCGGAAATTTTGCTTACTGAAAAACCTATTCAAGTGAAAATTCGACTTCTCAGGCATCAGAAGATTTCTCGTTAATGCGTTATCCTAATAAATTCTGTCAAGTAATATTACGCAGATTTCGCACCTGTTTCACACTCGAGCGAGGGATGTGTAATGTTCCGGAATGGCGCTGTGGGTTTTGTTGCAGAACTGCACGAATTCGTCGGACATTTTCCGGGGTTCGAATTGTGATTTCTGGTCACTCGTGAATTGCACTGGTTTGCAGAATCGGTTTCACGCCATTATCTTACCCACCTGGATACTGGCGTCCCGTCTGCAACACGGACATCGCGTTGTCTTCCACGGCGCACTGCATGTTGATAGCTGCAACATAGTGTGCACGACCTCTTTAGACGCACCTGAATTGGCCAACGTTCCATATGCAAATGAATGACATACAGTATGATTCATATTAGCTGAGGCAGATGGCATGAACACATATACATCTTAGCATAGTGACCAATTACCTATGTGCTACAGTGACTCCAAAAAGTGTTATGTTCCACATTAGCGCATAGAGTGTAACAAGCAGAATCACAAAAAGATAGCTAAGAAACGAACAATAAATATTTCCTTACATCGGTTAATATCTGCATGTAGAAATCAAACTCTATTTGGGTTCATAAGTTTCTTAATTTGCGAACACGTTATTTAAAATCATGTCCCTGTTGGTGTTAAATATTCGTGTAGTATACAAGATCCTAAGTACGGTACTGTACTGACGCACACTCCTCTCGCTTTCCTTATGCAGTTGTACTTTATGCTCTGTAGTGGATAGCTGTCCCTCTGTTTTCAAAGCCGTTGAGTGATATTTCAGTAATATGGGTCGGAAACGTCGCGAAACCACAAAAGGAGAGAGAAAAATCTGCATCGGATTGTTTATAGAAGGAAAAATCTTTTGGAGCAATCGGAAACGTAATTAGCAGACTTACTACTACAGTGAAGACTATTACATAAGGTTTAACCAGAATAACACATACCAAAACCAGGCTCGAAACAGTCTTCCTGCAGTTACATCCGAGACGGAGAAACAATAGCTACTCAGAGAAGCCAAGAAAAATCCAAAACTAATTCCTTCATAATTAGCTACTGTAGTTCAAATTCAACTAAGCTCTTCAAAATTAGCTACTGTAGTTCGAATTAATACAGAAAAGTCTGTTTCAGCACAACGCAGATGCTTTATGAAGCTGTGGCTAATATGTAACACTCCTCGCGGGATTCCGACACCACCGCGATCCCCAGATTAATCCAATTGAGAATTTGTGGAATGACTCGATAAAAATAAGAAGAATAATCAGATATCCAGTAGAAACGACCTAAAGAACGGCACTACTAGAGGAGTGGTGTGAAATTACGATACAAATGACCGAATCTCCGCTGAAATCCGTACCAAGGAAACTGCAGGAGATTATAAAGAGGAAAAAACTCCTGCTAAGTACTAACCATAGCATTCTATGTTCAGAGTGTAATTTTGAGTATTACAGATGAATTCCTGTTTTGTATCCTAAATTGCATGCCTTTATTCTTGAATATTGAACTACGTTTATGTCACTAGAAATCTGTGTTTCATTATTATTTTCTCCTATTCACTGATTAATGTTCAAGTTCACGTCCCTGGTGAACTTCATTCTGACAGTTTTCTGTTATCTAGACACGTTTAATCATAATCTCATGTGTCAGACTAATACTTCTTGGAGTAAATGCATATCCCGTCGGCCACACTGTATAAGTGCTGTCGTACTAGACTCTGACGAAAGCAACAGTTCATACTTGACGAGTATTCAACGTTGTTCTCATTCGAATCTATCTTTAAATGACAGCTTTTCATGTTACGAGAAAAAAATGTGAAAATGGTACATCGCTGAAATGACCAGATTCTGTGAAGTGACGATCTTAAGGTGAAAATGGAACTGTATTTTAATAAATTTTTGACAATGGTAAACGACCTAAAAAAATTTATTTAGTAAGCATCTTCAGATGAATGTATGTTGCAGTAGTTACGCAGAGATGCCAAGTCTTCCACTGAATACGAAATAGGAGTGCCTGCGTTATTGAGAATAATGATACACTGTCCGAAGAAACATTTGAAACTTCTTTATTGAGATATTTTACTTAAACTGCTGAGTGAAACTGAATGCAAGTGAACCCCCTTTCTCTTTACTTATTCTTATCATGTCAACACTGACCCACAATATTCTAGCGCAACGCAATCTGACTGCTCAAAAAAATTACAACCTGACTTCAAAGTAACTAATGATGAAGTATTGAATAGAATTGGGGAGAAGAGGAGTTTGTGGCTCAACTAGACAAAAAGAAAGGACCGGTTAGTAGGACATGTTCTGAGGCATCAAGAGATCACCAGTTTAGTATTGGAGGGCAGCGTGGAGGGTAAAAATCGTAGAGGGAGACCAAGAGATGAATACACTAAGCAGATTCAGAAGGATGTAGGTTGCAGTAGGTACTGGGATACGAAGAAACTTGCACGGGATAGGGTAGCATGGAGAGCTGCATCAAACCAGTCTCAGGACTGAAGAGCACAACAACAACAACGACTTCAAAGAATTAATTCAAAATAATGGACCTGACTAAAAAGAAATCTTAACAATAACCTACACATTTCATTAGGCTCTTACCTCCAAAAATCTTCATTACGCGAACTACTGCAATACAGCGAGCGTCAGTACTGCCAGATAAATAAACGATTCCAACTACTAAAGCCACTAACTACTAATAGTTAGCAAAGGAAAGATTTTGTTGCAAACCAAATAATGTATTTTTTACCTTAATAATGTGACATTCAGTTCAAACACGAATATAAATCGTCATTGACATCCAGTACAAAGATATATAATCATGAATAATATTCAGTCTCCAAGTCGAACATGTACAGATCGTTAGCCTACGCTAACACTTCAGACCTCTACCCTGCATCAATGCTAACTTCTCACATCTAACATCCATCACAGGTGGCTGTTCACCTCCAACTGCCAGCAGTACTTCCAGCACTGCTGGCGACTAACTTCCAACTGCCCGACACTACTGGCGATTAACTTCCAACAACGAGTCCGACCAGCCACAGAGTCTCTTACAAAGAAAGCGCAGTCAGAGATGAAGGGCAAAGCGCTACACAGCGCTGTCAACACAGGAGCAGCCCACTTACACATTGCATCGTACTTCTTAATAGCCAGCCGCGGTGGCCAAGCGGTTAAAGGCGCTACAGTCTGGAACCGCGCGGCCGCTACGGTCGCAGGTTCGAATCCTGCCTCGGGCATGGATGTGTGTGATGTCCTTAGGTTAGTTAGGTTTAAGTAGTTCTAAGTTCTAGGGGACTGATGACCTTAGAAGTTAAGTCCCATAGTGCTCAGAGCCATTTGAACCAGAGCCACTTCTTAATAGATCCGCCGCTACTGTTTCGTAATTATTCGCTAATTGAGCCCCCTCTACTCTCAATAAATGTGTCCTTCCAGGATGGGAACATACGTAATGTGACAGTGCGGGTCGTAACGCGTGGACGAAGGCACATGGAAGTTTCGGTCCGGCCATGGTACGTGCACGGATAGCCGAAGCGCTGCCGGTTAGCTGCCCTCTGTAAAAAAAAAAAAAAAAAAAAAAAAAAAAAAAACTGATTTAATCAAGCAACGATGAATTTAAACGGGTGTCTTATGACGTCAGCCCCGAGCACATGCAAAGAACCAAAACGAACAAAATGAGATTAAAAAACAAAAGCGCTTAAGGCGACCCCCGCGTAAAGCGGAAATCCGGGTTCGATTCCCGGTCCAGCACAAATTTTCACTGCCGTCATTCTAACATACAGCCGATGGTGGTTCATATTCGTAACTCCGAATACATGTCCTGTCGCACTGGTTAGAATGACCTGGAGAGGTGCGTCAAATCAGTCTTCGCACTGAAAGCAACAACAATATGCTACTAACGCTTGGCATTAATTCCAGTTCAGTCTCCTGTACTCTTGTTGCAGTATTTGCAGACGTCAGTGTACTCGTGAAGTCCCCTGTGAGCAGAGAATGTGCAGGACGCGCCAGGTTGCCGCTTGCTCCTCGCCGCCGCCCACGCGCGTCACTTGACGAGCGGGCCCTGGTGCCGGCGCTCCTTGAGCGACCACCTGTTCGCCCGGCGGCGATGGCGTAGCGATGGCGGCGGCGATACGCCCCCCGCCGCGGCGCGTCATTACTGCTCGATACACGCGCGCCAGTCATTTCCTGCGCCCGCCGCGCTTCCTTCCGCCGCTGATGGCGCCAGCCGCGCTTTTCCATCAGAGCGCGCTCCGCCGGGAAGCCATCTCGTTTGGCCCGCTCGCCGGACGCTCTCGATATACTGCCAGTCGTTTTCTCCCCCCCAATCTTGCCGCCCTCGACCGCCGCTCCATTCTTACCACTCAAACTGCAATTACGAAGTCACCGGGGAGAAGTGGCCGATGTTCGCTTGACTGCTCCTGTACTGCTTGCTCTCCTAAGCAATATAGCACTACTGCTCGGTTACTGATAATGTCGCGATTCTTTGCTGGAAAGGAATTCTGACTTCACCAAGTGTAATAAACTGCCCCATAACAGTCTTCTTACTGTGCTCACGACAATTGTTCGTGTTCACCCTTGGGGCTTTTTAACACGTATTTTCAGGTCGCTTTCTTGTATGTCTGTTCGGTACAAATTTTGCAAATGATTTTAAACTAATTTCCCTATGAGCTACAGACATGAAATTTTAAACACAGTTCAGAACTGGATGTCTCTGCAATAGTATGAAGGTAAGACTCACCTACCTGGACCGAGCGAGGTGGCGCGGTGGTTAGCACACTGGACTCGCAATCGGGAGGACGACTGTTGAATCCCGCGTCCGGCCTTCCTGATTTAGGTTTTCCGTGGTTTCCCTAAATCACTCGAGGCAAATGCCGGGATGCTTCCTTTGAAAGGCCACGGCCGACTTTCTTCCCCGTCCTTCCCTAATTTGATGAGACCGATGACCTCGCTGTTTGGTCTCTTCCCCTAAACAATCCAAATAACCTACCTGAAATAGGGGACGGGGTGGGGCTGGAAATAGGATGACGAGGAAACGTAACGTACAGCACCGCTTGTTCAGTTGCAGTTGCTGCACAGTGGCTGCGCCTACCAAATTGCCTCCCAGTGGCTCAGCCGCAATGTGCGTAAATTATTTGCTGCAAAAAGTGTCTTCGGCAACTCATTCGGTTTATAGGCTAACGTCTGTAGCGCCTATAGCAGTTTTTACCAAACCAGGCACACATATCACTTGAAAACGCAAATAAATAAATAAATTACTGTGGCAGTAACATCTCCCTAGGTCCCTAACATCTCAGGGTAGAGATGACAGTGGGTGACATAAAAGCATAACTTGAGGACGTTTGGAGCAAATTCAGCCAAATTCGGTACGTAGAGAGCATGCTGTAAATTAATGGCTCTGATTTTTTTAATGTGAAAACTGTTTAATAACTTTTTATTAACATTCTACAGCTTTATTCTCCATGTCTATATATTTATTACTCAACATACTCACCCAGGCGACTAACACATGTCGCCCAACAAGAGACCAGTTTGTTGATAGCGTCAGCGTGGAATTTTTTGACGGGGCCAGAACCTCATCTCTGCTTGTACTGCTTCACCAGTATCGATGTGAAGTCCTCGAAGATATTCTTTAAGTTTCGGAAACAGATGAAAATCGAATGGGGCCAAGTCTAGACTGTATGGAGGATAGTGGGTGACGGTGAACTCAAGGCGTCGGATTGTTAAAGAGGTCGTAGCGCTCGATTGTAGTCTGGCATTGTCACGCTGAAAGACGGAATGCTCCGTGTGTGGGTGAAGCTTTCTACGGTTAAGAAGATGAGCTACAGTTTGTAGCTCTCAACAGGCAGAGGGTTGCAACTTGGGTCAGCGAAGCAGGGAAGTAGATCGAGTAAAATGCGTGATATGTAATACCTCGACAGGTATGGAGAACAGAATAAAAAATTCTGAGACATTACTTTTTAGCACGCCCTCGTACATGACTCGTTTTACTACGTTTTCATGAACTTGCTTTCTTATTTGTACAAATTTTGCAATCGATTTGGAACTAAATTCTCATTGAGCTACAGACTTAAAATTTTGAATGTAGCTCAGAACTGAATGACAATCCAATATTAAAATGCTTTCTTGTCTGGTGTGTAGCGGAAGATACTTTCTGTACCACCCCCATTTCCACCTTTTCCTGTTCCAGTCGCGAATGGTTTGCGGGATGACAGTTATCGCTAAGCTCCCATGTAAGCTCGAATCTCTCTAAATGTTACCTTCACCGTCTTTTCACTTGGTATGTGTAGGATGATGCCGTGTATTAGTTGAATAAGCTGAAGAGGACATGAAATAAACGTGAAATTTGCTACACATTTCTGTTGCAACCTCATCAAGTCATTCGGGAGGACGACGGTTCAATCCCGTCTCCGGCCATCCTGATTTAGGTTTTCCGTGATTTCCCTAAATCGCTGCAGGCAAATGCCGGGATGGTTCCTTTGAAAGGGCACGGCCGATTTCCTTCCCCATCCTTCCCTCACCCGAGCTTGCGCTCCATCTCTAATGACCTCGTTGTCGACGGGACGTTAAACACTAATCTCCTCCTCCTCCTCCTCCTCCTCCTCCTCCTCATCATCATCATCAAGTTGTTTGAAACATCGTAAAATTTTATGCGCACAAGACTAAAACGCAGAAAATAATTATTTAAATAAAAGTAAATGTTTAATATAACACATTTTAAATAGAACTGAACAGTAAAAAAATAATTTCTCCTGGCCCCATACAGATTACTAACCCCCATACAGATAGTACTGAAAATTCGTGATAGTAAATTTTTAACAGGGCTATTACAAACGATTGAAGCAATTTCATAAATTCACTGTAGCTCCATTCATTGACATATGGTCACAACACACTACAGATACGTAGAAAAACTCATGAAGTTTTGTTCGGCTGAAGCCGCACTTCAGGTTTCTGCCGCCAGAGCGCTCGAGAGCGCAGTGAGACAAAATGGCGACAGGAGCCGAGAAAGCGTATGTCGTGCTTTAAATGCACTCACATCACTCAGTCATAACAGCGCAACGACACTTCAGGACGAAGTTCAACAAAGATCCACCAACTGCTAACTCCATCCGGCGGTGGTATGCGCAGTTTAAAGCTTCTGGATGCCTCTGTAAGGGGAAATCAACGGGTCGGCCTGCAGTGAGCGAAGAAACGGTTGAACGCGTGCGGGCAAGTTTCACGCGTAGCCCGCGGAAGTCGACGAATAAAGCAAGCAGGGAGCTAAACGTACCACAGCCGACGGTTTGGAAAATCTTACGGAAAAGGCTAAAGCAGAAGCCTTACCGTCTACAATTGCTACAAGCCCTGACACCCGATGACAAAACCAAACGCTTTGAATTTTCGGCGCGGTTGCAACAGCTCATGGAAGAGGATGCGTTCAGTGCGAAACTTGTTTTCAGTGATGAAGCAACATTTTTTTTTAATGGTGAAGTGAACAGACACAATGTGCGAATCTGGGCGGTAGAGAATCCTCACGCATTCGCGCAGCAAATTCGCAATTCACCAAAAGTTAACGTGTTTTGTGCAATCTCACGGTTTAAAGTTTACGGCCCCTTTTTCTTCTGCGAAAAAAACTTTACAGGACACGTGTATCTGGACATGCTGGAAAATTGGCTCATGCCACAACTGGAGACCGAGAGCGCCGACTTCATCTTTCAACATGATGGTGCTCCACCGTACTTCCATCATGATGTTCGGCATTTCTTAAACAGGAGATTGGAAAACCGATGGATCGGTCGTGGCGGAGATCATGATCAGCAATTCATGTCATGGCCTCCACGCTCTCCCGACTTAACCCCATGCGATTTCTATCTGTGGGGTTATGTGAAAGATTCAGTGTTTAAACCTCCTCTACCAAGAAACATGCCAGAACTGCAAGCTCGCATCAACGATGCTTTCGAACTCATTGATGGGGACATGCTGCGCCGAGTGTGGGAGGAACTTGATTATCGGCTTGATGTCTGCCGAATCACTAAAGGGGCACATATCGAACATTTGTGAATGCCTAAAAAAACTTTTTGAGTTTTTGTATGTGTGTGCAAAGCATTGTGAAAATATCTCAAATAATAAAGTTATTGTAGAGCTGTGAAATCGCTTCAATCATTTGTAATAACCCTGTAGTAATTATGAAAATACTCGTATTTTTATTTAAATAATTATTTTGTAGTATTGTGCCAGATCTAAAATCGTATATCCTCCACATCCTTACCCAAACGTCTCTAACGAAAGGAACTTACATCACTGCAGGCAGCTAGTTAGCTCGTATATACTCTGGCTAATACCCGAGGTTGTAAAACTGTACCGTCTATAGCCCCCCGCCGCAAAACCTCTGTGGCCCTGGGAACAGACCGTGCTGGCACCATTAGCTTCACTCTATACGCATTTGGCTGCGGCTTAAAACGCTAGCCTGTAGCAAAATCAGACGTGCTCTATTTTTACCACCATTCTAGAGTAATCCGAGCACTGGGTGTCACACTTCCTGCAACAAAGCTTGAAAGGCTTCTAGATCCTTACGGAAGAAGCTGAGCCCAATAGACATCTGAACGAGATACAGTAAATATTGCCTACTGAGATTATTAACTAGAATCTAACCCAAAAAATTTGTGAGTAATCATCTGCGTTTCACTAGCATTTTATGCAGTTACAGTGACAGGGTTAATTAAGTAAAAATATTGTAAGGCAGTAAATAATGTAATTGTTCCCTGGTCCCCTCAGGGGGTGATATCCATGAAGTCTGCAGTACCATTTGTAGTGTATAATAAAACTGTGAAACTATCGTGTCTGTACATTTGTCTGTTTGAACATGCTAATCACCGAAACTATTAGAGGAATTTTCATGGGGATTTAACAGGTAACTTGGGCGTAGCTTGGCGTGACATATAGGCTCTTTTTCATCAAAATCGGGACACGGAAGACATAGATACCGTAATTTAAAGTTTTAGCTGAAATCGTCTGGCCAGCTTAGTTGTTCAGATGTTTAATCATCACTGCATAGTACGCCAAAGAACCGTTAGATGGCACTGTTAATTTTTTAATTGGGTGACTGGCGTAGTTTTGGCAGTTTACTCCATGACAGAATTAAGTGCTGCATTCTTATCTTTACGACTACAAATTCAGAGAATTTATTTGGCTAGGATGTAGAGATTCACTGATTTCACTTTGTGAATTAAGAAAACATTACTTTGCTTTTTAGACAGGTTTAATTTATATGCTTCGCTAGGAAAAATGAATTTATTAAGTTTTCTTTGTGATTTGTATGCCTACTAGTTACTTTTTTATTTCGTTCCGTTTACAGATAGAATGCCCAATAAATGATCGAATCTTTCAAAGCGCACCAGAACGGCTCGGAGACTGAATAATGTGTGGTCTCATAACTCCAATGAAGATCACAAGATATGAGTTGCCGTGGCTCGAGAACATGAGGCTGTAATTCGCTCTTTGGAAACTCCTTCCGTAAGTGACACGCGATGTAACTCTGATCGAGAGTGTCATGCATCATTCCACCCCTCAATACTCTCCACGCACAAAGGCTTACAGTTCTTCCCTCCAATGTAATATCATAGAAACGGAAATTTTGACGAGAAGTGGCCAAAATAAGTGAGTGTTTTTACCCCAAATTCAATTTAGTCCTAACAATTCTCTTTAAACATGTAGAGTTCTCGGTGAACCTATGTCATGCCACGACCATAAACAAAGCAGAATGGCAGACGCTACGTGTTGCAGGAGTTGATCTTACAAGGAGACGGCACGACCGTGGGGTCGGGGATTTGTCCGAAATTTTGTGTGGTGAAAGAGGACCTCTAACACCTCACGTGGTTAAAATATTAGGACGCACTACCCGGAAAATCCCGGGAAAAATCGATCCAAAGTTTCTCAGGTGTCTTATGGGTATAAAATGTTATTCCACTGCCGAGCCGCCGTCTGGCGTAGATGTTTAGGCCTCGGAGTCTTACGCCAGAGGTCTCGGGTTCGATTCCTCCTCTGGCACTTTTTTTTTCATCTCTTTCATTTTCTTTTGTTACGCCACCAATTATTCGGAAAGTTTTGCATTCCTACATTATTTTTAACAAATTAGTTACATTATTGAATAAAAATTATTTTCTTTTTGTCCAACAACACTATTCATGGCGGTGGGTTTTCCATTTTTAATTGTAAATTGTATGAGGGGAAACATTGGGTTTTTAATCAGAATAACAAAGTCGATTGGGAAACGTTTAGTTTTTATACATATAATAATTATAAACAAGAACCGCAGTGGTAATTATCATAGAAACAAACAAAGCTATAGTTTTTGCGACATCTTGCGCAACATATAAAGGCGTTTGCAATAAATCTGTACAAAAACATGCCCCATTAACATTTACGAAAATGTTTTGAGTTTCTGGTAATTTTGAGGCAAACCAGACATATTGAATCATGTCTCGGAATATTGGTGGCGATAATTGACGGTGAATTATAGAATGAATTTTTATACAATTTCATGATTCTTCTGTAACAATGCGCTGCAATTTTGCAAGCAACAGAAGAAAAAAAGTGCCGTAGGAGGAATCGAACCCAAGACCTCTGGCGTAAGGGTCCGAGCGCTAACCATGTAGGCCAGACGGCGGGTCGGCAATGGACTAACATTTTATACTTATAAGGCACCTAAGAAACTTTGGATTAATTTTTCCCGGTAATCTCCGAGTACTGCGGCCTAATATTTTAACTACTTGAGGTATTAGGGGTCCTCTTTCACCACACACAATTTCGGACAAATCCCCGACCCCACGGTCGTGCCGTCTCCTTGTTAGTGTCAGTCGCTTTTCGCATGGGCAGCTCTATGTGGCCCTTCCCATGTAAGTAAAGCAAACAAGTTCTTCGTTCATGTCCCAAATCATACTACTTCAGACTTTGTATGCAAAGAAGCATCATCAATCGAAAATAAATTCCACGAGTATAAAGTGCCCTAAAACACTAATAATCATCATCACGAGTGTAAAGTACATACATAGCACATATTTGGGCTGACCAGTGGTATCTGTGTTTACATTTCGTTAAACCTTCGGATTTTTGTAGGGTCATCAAAGTGGTGGCAGTGTCTCACAATATTCAAAGGCGTGTTAAACTTTTCTATGCACCTCGCAGATGTTACCTTGTTTACTTCGCCGAATTCTGGCTCCCTGCAGTTGTGTCCACAATATCAGCTCTTCCAGGACTGCCAACATGGCACGCATCTCCAGACAACACACATCTGACTAAAAACAGCCTCCGTTGACCTCCCACAGCCTAGAGATACAATCTGCATTGTGATTGTTACTGCATCCAGTGCCGAGTCAGCTTTTCACAAAGTACTGTCCACACTGACCAGCTAGGGAGCGTGAGCGGCCCAAGAGTCATTCCACAAATTCTGCTGGGGCTGTTTCCCCTATCGGTTTATGACCTACCGCCAAATACAAGATTCTTTCGTAGAGGCTTGTCATTTACATGTGCATGCGATTCAATATAGGCTACTGTAATCTACACTACTGGCCACTAAAATTGCTACGCCAAGAAGAAATGCAGATGATAAACGGGTATTAATTGGACAAATATATAATACTATAACTGACATGTGATTACATTTTCACGCAATTTGGGTACATAGATCCTGAGAAATCAGTACCCAGAACAACCACCTCTGGCCATAATAACGGCCTTGATACGCCTGGGAATTGAGTCAAACAGAGCTCGGATGGCGTGTAAAGGTACAGCTGCCCATGCAGCTTCAACACGATACCACAGTTCATCAAGAGTAGCGACTGGCGTATTGTGACGAACCAATTGCTAGGCCACCACTGACCGGACGTTTTCAGTTGGTGAGAGATCTGGATAATGTGCTGGCCAGATCAGCAGTCGAACATTTTCTGTATCCGGAAATGCCCGTAGAGGACCTACAAAATGCGGTCGTGCATTGTCCTGCTGAAATGTAGGGTTTCGCAGGGATCGAATGAAGGGTAGAGGCACGGGTCGTAACACATCTGAAATATAACGTCCACTGTTCAAAGTGCCGTCAATGCGAACAAGAGGTGACCGAGACGTGTAACCAATGGCACCCCATACCATCACGCCGGGTGATACGACAGTATGGCGATGACGAATGCATGCTTCCAATGTGCGTTCACCGCGATGTCGCCAACACGGATGCGCCCATCATGATGCTGTAAACAGAACTGGATTTATCCGAAAAAATGGCGTTTTGCCATTCGTGCACCCAGGTTCGTCGGTGAGTACATCACCGCAGATGCTCCTGTCTGTGATGCAGCGTCAAGGGTAACCGCAGCCTTGGTCTCCGAGCTGATAGTCCTTGCTGTAAACGTCGTCGAACTGCTCGTGCAGATGGTTGTCGTCTTGCAAACGTCCCCATCTGTTGACTCAGGGATCGAGGCGTGGCTGCAGGATCCGTTACAGCCATGCGGATAAGATGCCTGACATCTCGACTGCTAGTGATACGAGGCCGTTGGGATCCAGCACGGCGTTCCGTATTACCCTCCTGAACCCACCGATTCCACATTCTGCTAACAGTCATAGGATCTCGACCAACGCGAGCAGCAATGTCGCGGTACGATAAACCGCAATCGCGATAGGCTACAATTCGACCTTTATCAAAGTCAGAAACGTGATGGTGCGCATTTCTCCTCCTTACACGAGGCATCACATCAACGTTTCACCAGGCAACACCGGTCAGCTGCTGTTTCTGTATGAGAAATCGGTTGGAAACTTTCCTCGTGTCAGCACATTGTAGGTGACGCCACCGGCGCCAACCTTGTGTGAATGCTCTGAAAAGCTAATCGTCTGCATATCACAGTATCTTCTCCCTGTCGGTTAAATTTCGCGTCTGTAGCACGGCATCTTCGTGGTGTAGCAATTTTAATGGCCAGTAGTGTACATAGTGAGGTACTGACAATCACATATGTTGATTTATATGTCATTAATTGGCAGAGATTAATTTATTCCAATTTGATGTGTTCCTTCGTTCTGGGTTTTGCATTAGTTATGGGATAGTTTGGGAAAAATGCCGCATAACGTTTCCTCCGCACAGAAGGAGTTCGATGGGTTGCCCTGATCATCAGATCTCGCATCCACTGCGGAATCTGGTCCTGCTGGTATGGCTGATGACCTTAGCTGAATTAGAATGGAATGACTTGGAGTTCGTATACAATAACGCGCCACCTGCTCAGAAACACAATCTCGTGATCGGTGGGCGGCTCCTTGCTGACCTGCACACATCGAGAGATCTCAAAAATGGTTCAAATGGCTCTGAGCACTATGGGACTTAACATCTATGGTTATCAGTACCCTAGAACTTAGAACTACTTAAACCTAACTAACCTAAGGACAGCACACAACACCCAGCCATCACGAGGCAGAGAAAATCCCTGACGCCGTTGGGAATCGCACCCGGGAACCCGGGCGTGGGAAGCGAGAACGCTACCGCACGACCATGAGAGGCGGGTCGAGAGATCTCATTGCCGTATCTTTATTCCCTAGCTTGGTACAGAGTACGCACACACCATAAGTACAGGGAAAGTTACTAACAATGAGGCTCATATATTCACATGCAGTGCAGTTAAATTTTTGTTAGGAGAGGCAAACGGGGAAGCAGAAAACTCATTAAAAAAGGTGGTCCATATGGTTTCAGGATCCACTGGATATTCAAATCAATAATTAACGATAATATAGCATAACCACATACGCTTCCTATAAAAGAAGAAAATTTTATTTTTCCGTAATATTGCAAACGAATTGTCAGGGGACAGGCACAGTTTCCATGATACACTTATTCCTCATTTTACGGTGTCAGTACCGTTGTAAACGACGTTACCCACTTCACTATATTTCTTACCCCTTCTTTGTTTTATGAGATTTCCTGATGGCAGTGCGTGATCGATCTCGTTATGCTTTGCGTGATCATTTGCTTGTTGGACTATTTATTTTATTGCAGATACATCTACATTAATACACCGGAGGTCACTATACAGCGCAGGGATGTAGGCACCTTGTACCATTAGTAGCCATTGTTTTTCCTGTTCCACTAATAAATGGAGCGAATGAAAAAACAACTGTCTATACGCCTCAGTTCGAGCTCTAATTTCTCTTATCTTGTCTTCGCGGTCCTTACTCAAAATTTATGTTGGTTGGGGTATAACTGTTCGGCAGCCAGCCGCAAATGCCAGTATCCTAGTGTGAAACTATTGACACTGAACGTCTATATCTGTTTGTATCGATATAACGCGGTAATTTATACATATGCAGATTTCATATTTGTTACTTACAAGTTATGGGAGGTGCACATTTGAGCATTGGCTTCAGCTTCAAAACTGCACCTTCCCTAGCACCATCTGCGCGTTCACCAAATATCTGTTAAGCGCAGACCCACACGTCTTTGCTCTTGCCATAAGGAACCACTGACGGTGCGCAACTTTCTGAAGCAGTGTCAGTTGGATTGTCTCTTGCGCTTAATGTTCCTTTGTCATCTGCTATCTAAGGTTTAATCAGAAACAGGGCATCCTGCACAACGGGTCTTACTCTTTACGTGTCGTAACTACAGGGTGTTTCAAAAATGACCGGCATATTTGAAACGGCAATAAAAACTAAACGAGCAGCGATAGAAATACACCGTTTGTTGCAATATGCTTGGGACAACAGTACATTTTCAGGTGGACAAACTTTCGAAATTACAGTACTTACAATTTTCAACAACAGATGGCACTGAAAGTGATGTGAAAGATATAGAAGACAACGCAGTCTGTGGGTGCGCCATTCTGTACGTCGTCTTTCTGCTGTAAGCGTGTGCTGTTCACAACGTGCAAGTGTGCTGTAGACAACATGGTTTATTCCTTAGAACAGAGGATTTTTCTGGTGTTGGAATTCCACCGCCTAGAACACAGTGTTGTTGCAACAAGACGAAGTTTTCAACGGAGGTTTAATGTAACCAAAGGACCGAAAAGCCATACAATAAAGGATCTGTTTGAAAAATTTCAACGGACTGGGAACGTGACAGATGAACGTGCTGGAAAGGTAGGGCGACCGCGTACGGCAACCACAGAGGGCAACGCGCAGCTAGTGCAGCAGGTGATCCGACAGCGGCCTCGGGTTTCCGTTCGCCGTGTTGCAGCTGCGGTCCAAATGACGCCAACGTCCACGTATCGTCTCATGCGCCAGAGTTTACACCTCTATCCATACCAAATTCAAATGCGGTAACCCCTCAGCGCTGCTACCATTGCTGCACGAGAGACATTCGCTAACGATATAGTGCACAGGATTGATGACGGCGATATGCATGTGGGCAGCATTTGGTTTACTGACGAAGCTTATTTTTACCTGGACGGCTTCGTCAATAAACAGAACTGGCGCATATGGGGAACCGAAAAGCCCCATGTTGCAGTCCCATCGTCCCTGCATCCTCAAAAAGTACTGGTCTGGGCCGCCATTTCTTCCAAAGGAATCATTGGCCCATTTTTCAGATCCGAAACGATTACTGCATCACGCTATCTGGACATTCTTCGTGAATTTGTGGCGGTACAAACTGCCTTAGACGACACTGCGAACACCTCGTGGTTTATGCAAGATGGTGCCCGGCCACATCGCACGGCCGACGTCTTTAATTTCCTGAATGAATATTTCGATGATCGTGTGATTGCTTTGGGCTATCCGAAACATACAGGAGGCGGTGTGGATTGGCCTCCCTATTCGCCCGACATGAACCCCTGTGACTTCTTTCTGTGGGGACACTTGAAAGACCAGGTGTACCGCCGGAATCCAGAAACAATTGAACAGCTGAAGCAGTACATCTCATCTGCATGTGAAGCCATTCCGCCAGACACGTTGTCAAAGGTTTCGGGTAATTTCATCCAGAGACTACGCCATATTATTGCTACGCATGGTGGATATGTGGAAAATATCGTACTATAGTGTTTCCCAGACCGCAGCGCCATCTGTTGTTGAAAATTGTAACTACTGTAATTTCGAAAGTTTGTCTGCCTGAAAATGTACTGTTGTCCCAAGCATATTGCAACAAACGGTGTATTTCTATCGCTGCTCGTTTAGTTTTTATTGCCGTTTCAAATATACCGGTCATTTTTGAAACACCCCGTACATAACAAAAGAGATTCAAGTTTCGACTGTGGACACCGTTTGTCCTATGACCTTATACGGGACGTTGCATAAAAAAAGGAGGGTTGTTTTAATTGTTCATTGTAGCTTTCTTCTATGTATTTTGCTTTGTAACTAGCAGTCCAGGCTCACCCTCATTCTTCATTTTAGTTTCACCCAGTACCTAATGCTGTCTAACCTCATGTGCGTCAAGCAACATTAAGACGCACGTAGTGTTTTCGTTAGAAAACAACTCATTTTAAGTTATGATTTGGGCGCTATGATCTATGTGTTTTGCGCCCTAGAGCCACAGCAAACAGATAATCAAACAAATAAATGTCTGATAGAGGACGAGGTGGGTTAGAGCTATAATATGCGTGCCAGAGATGGCAGTTCCATGAGATAAATTTCGCAACTACTATTTTTAACAAAGCACTTAAAAATTTAATCACACCTTCATGCTCCTATACTGTATACTGGAAGTAAACAAGATTTCCTTTATTTGTTCTTTTATTTCAAACTCTAGTTTCGTAAGACAAAATTAGCAGCAAATCGGCAGGGTCATGGTTAAGGCACTAAATGAAAGTAATATCAGCAAATGTAACAATAGATAAAATAAAATTTACGTAATCCTTTGCAGGCGACAAGTTGTTCTGTATATAATTAGCATGATGAAAAATATACTATAGGAATTAGCTTAACTATTCCACGGACTTCTGAGAGAATAAAAGGTGTGAGCCATAAGGCAGTACTTCACTATGGATTTGAAAATACGATGATTACCACTCAGGATTTTTTTAAATTCTTGTGGAAACTTATTGAAAAGGGACAAAGCAGAGTACTGCGTGCCTTTCTGCACAACAGTCAAGGTGATGTAACACAAATTCTGAATGGATTTCTACCTAGTATTAACTGTGACACGAGCTGATAATTGTTTGCGGGTAAGCTCATATTGTTAACAGGAAACGAGATTCAGGAAAAATTTTATTGAGAGGCCAATCTCGCAATTCCTACACACCTGAACAGAAGTCGGCAAAACAATTCGCGAATTTAAACCACTTATTGCTGCTCGAACTGCCCATTTCAGGGCCCAAAACATTCTCTGTGAAAGAGAATTATTACCTTCGAATACATTTTTTATGTATTTTCCAAATAAAAATAAGCAGAACAGACTAATTTTCGAGATGTAGTATCACTTATTGCGGTTACTACTCTAATGGTAAATATTGCAGGATTCAGTTTTTGAGCATGATCCTGAACATGACCTTTCCATGGCAGCTTATCCATCTGAAGACCCAGTAATTTACACTTACGACTCATATGCCCAATCTATGTAATCAAAACGTCAATTTTGGTTGGATTGTGTGATAGAAACTATAAAAATAAAGTCTTATTGTGAATCACCTTAATTTATTTCCTACAAGTCACGAACTTATGTCTTGATCTGCTCTGTTCGATACGCTGCCTGTGCTGCACTGACCGTCCTTCTCCATGAAGCTGTTTTCATCACCAAACAGGAGAAGTGAGGGATAATAAGTTGCGAGCGGTGAAGGATTCTGTCCGACCGTGGCTTAACTCCTCCCGACAATGGCGAGCTGAGGAAGTAGCCCTTACACGGCTTAGACTAGGACACTGTCCGTTGACACACGGTTTTCTGTACGTCGTGAGGAGCCACCAACGTGTCACACATGTCGGACACAGCTGTCTATACTACATATTTTAACTGAGTATGTTTTATATGCGGGTTTGAGGAAAGATTTAAGTTTCCCACCAGACCTGCCCTCTATTTTAACTAGTAATGAGGCGAGTGTCGCTAGAGTTTTACGTTTTTGTGTGATGTCTGGACTTCTTCCCAAAATATTGAGATCGAGATCTTAATGTTCTCTAAAGTGGTTTGGTCACCCATTATTTGTAAGTGGTCACTCAGCCACCATTAATTATTTTTACCTACTTTGTACTGCTATTTTATTTTTAGTTTTATCTACCTGTTTTGATGTGCTGTGTCCAATCATGCAATTTGACCATTTACAATCCTCGCAAAGATCGGCTCTGAATTGCTCCTTATTTAACAGATCTTGGCTGCACTCGTCAACATTTCTTTTGGGAACGGGCGCTGATAACCTCGTTGTTGTGCGCCCTAAAACACTAATCATCATCAACCGAACAGGAATATCTTATAATCGCTGTCGTTTGTATACAAGGAATAGTTGCTGTCCTTGCGCTGACCCCTGAGGCACCCACCACTCAACCGTGCCCGCAATCAGACGCCAGTCGTAAAAACGTTTATTTTTCTGGGCGAGCGAGAGATGAGAGGTAGAAGACTGGAGATTTGCGGTGGTGGTGGTGCTCATTGGCGGAGCACTCTAGCGCTGTGCTGTGCGCCTCATATCGATCCGGTGGCGCGGCTCGGCGCGCTCCCGGCCGCCGCCGCCGCCGCCGCCACCGCCGCCCTCGCGCTCACTTCCGTACATCTGCAGTGGCCAAGCCCCGCCCCGCCCCCTCCCGAGGCCACGTGGCGCTGCCCTACTCTGCAGGCGGCGGCGTGAGGACAGCCTGTCTAAAACGACTCCTACCTCTGTCTCGAAAGTTGCACTGTTAATGTCACTGACAAGGGAACCTCCCCATCGCAACCCCCTCACATTTAGTTATAAGTTGGCACAGTGGATAGGCCTTGAAAAACTGAACACAGATCAATCGAAAAAAAACAGGAAGAAGTTGTGTGGAACTATGAAAAAAATAAGCAAAATATACAAACTGAGTAGTCCATTTGCAAGATAGGCAACATCAAGGATAGCGTGAGCTGAGGAGAACCGTGAACCCGTGGTTAGCGTGAGCAGCTGCGGAACGAGAGGTCCTTGGTTCAAGACTTCCCTCGAGTGAAAAGTTTAATTTTTATTTTCAGACAATTATCAAAGTTCAGACACTCACACATATTCAACTTCGCTCTCCAAAATTGCTGGACATGTTCAGATTTGCTTGGACATATGCAGGATTTGACGGTCTACACACGGAAAAATTTGAAAACGTTAAAAACATATGTTTTGACAGAGCACAGGGAAATCTGTGCGACTGTGAAACTGTTGCATTCATTTGTTGCAGTTTATGTGACAAACTCTTATGTTTTCATCACTTTTTTGGGAGTGATTATCACATCCACAAGAAAACCAAAATCGGGCAAGGTAGAAGAATCTTTTTACCCATTCGCCATGTGTACAAGTTAGGTGGGTCGACAACATATTCCTATAATGCGACGCACATGCCGTAACCAATCTCGTATAAAATATATCAGACGTGTTTGCCTGTGGAGAAATCGGTTGACCTATGACCTTGCGATCAAATGTTTTCGGTTCCCATTGGAGAGGCACGTCCTTTCGTCTATTAATCGCACGGTTTTGCGGTGCGGTCGCAAAACACAGGCACTAAACTTATTACAGTGAACAGAGACGTCAGTGAACGAACGGACAGATCATAACTTTGCGAAAATAAAGAAAGTAAAATTTTCACTCGAGGGAAGACTTGAACCACAGACCTCTCGTTCCGCAGCTACTCATGCTAACCACGGGACCACGGCGCTCCTGAGCCCACATTATCCTTGATGTTGCCTATGTTCGTCATGGACTACTCAGTTTGTATATTTTGCTTATGTTTTTCATAGTTCCACACAACTTCTTCCTGTTTTTTCGATTCATCTGTGTTCAGTTTTTCAAGGCCTATCCACTGTGCCAACTTATACCTAAATCTGAGGGAGGTGCGATGGGGAGGTTCCCTTGTGAGCATTACATGTAAGAAGCGTCAGGGCAACAAACAAAATATATCGCATGTTAAAAGAACTCACTGGCCGCTTTGCAATTCCACACGTGGTCTGGCACAGGTACTAGTGACCAGAAGCGGAGCTGCTAGAGACAACACCGACTCAAAGGAAAGCCTCGGCGCTTGTTCGTGACGTCACGTCAGCTAGGCAGGGCGAACGCCAGGTCTGTTGCAGGCATACTCATAATGGTGGTGTCTCCCTCTCTGACACAGGAAAATGTGAAACTATAGGCGGTAGTTGACCAACACACATTGTTCTGAGAGATTTCTGCAATCAATTAATTGTGCAATTCATTACACTTCTTAACAAATAGTGTACTCCTGAACTTAAATTTCCACCTGTTTTAAGGATTGACATACAGAAACGACTTCATGGTCCAGCAGCAACAGAATTCGTGCTTCTTTACCTTATCTGTAAATCTGAGGAAGTTACGTTTCTACTGGGTTGCCTTTACAAGAAACTGTGAACATCTTTAGGTATCTTGGTTGACTATGGGGTGAGGAGCACTGAATGTTAATGAAATATCTTGCGATAGCACACGTTGGGGGAGCGGGGTGGGGGACAGAAGTAGAGGCAAAAGAGAGATACTTGTTTTATCAGATAAAATTTTTTTATCTTATAAAGTTTCTCCTTTCAGTTGCAAGAGGGGAATATTTATCTTTTCTAATGTGCATGTTTAAACAAGTTTAAGCTCTGCAGTATTTTCGATGTGTGAAGCTATTTTGTTTCCTGTTTAGAATTCCGCTCGTTAAAAACGACTGTAATCTAATGAGTGGCAACAGTTGGACATTTACACATGTAAATTAGTTCACATTCCCAGTGATGATGTCAAACGAAAATAAATAAATAAAAGAAACGAGTTAATTGTAAGGGGGTTGGGGTTAGCTTCGATAACAAAATGGATCAAGTAAATATAGTTACTTGAATGTAAAATTTCCGAAGCTTGCAATGGCGCAAAGCATCTTCTCATATTGATCTACGTTTGTTTCGACAGGATTCAATAATACAGAACTATGATCTTCATTTGTAGCTTTACAATAGTAAGAAAATCTTTCATCCAAAACAATACCAAACATTTTGTTCAAAAATAAGATATTTATAGTGATACGCACGCCCAGGCGTTTCTGCCTGCAACAGACCTGGCGTTCGCCGTGCCTAGCTGACGTGACGTCAACAACAAGCGCCGAGGCCTTCCTTTGAGTCGGTGTTGCTAGAGATCAGAAGTGGAGCGAGTACGAGTGTAGTGATGTGGGTTGCATACTTTACAAACCAAGGCGCCGCCGTTAGCTTATTGCTACACCGCCTTCCTCCTTACCGCTGTAGTTACGCTGTATGACGAGTCTGGCAAGAGGAACATTCACCAATTGAATTTTTGTAATTTTTATGTTTGCCGTACCTAAACGTCAGAACTTAAATATACGAGGCGTGTTTTTTAAGTAAGTACCGTTTTGAAATTAAAAAAAGACGTGCTAAGATATCTCAATAATTTCATTTTTAAATGACAGCCTGTACCTTAATCTATGCACTGACGCCATTACAGTCTGATACTTCCTTGTTTACTTTGTGTACTGAGTGTTTAAGATGCCTCCGATAATCGTGAGTCCCACCGACTGTGAAGTACGGGCTGTCATAAGCTTTCTTAGTGCTAAAGGCCTAAAAGTGATCGATATTCTTCGTGAGATCTGTGCAGCTTACGGAGAAAACATAACGAGCGATGGAATCGTAAGAAAGTGAGTGAGAGCATTTAAAGATGGCCGCACGAATGTGCATGATGAACAACGGAGTGGGTGTCCTTCGGTCGTTAATGAAAGTTTGGTGCAGGAAGTGGACAATAAGGTGAGAGAAAACAGACGCTTTACGATTTCTTCCTTGCGGGATGACTTTCCTAATGTTTCTCGTAGTGTTTTGTATGGCATTGTGACCCAGCACTTGAATTACCGAAAATTATGCGCACGTTGGGTACCGAAAATGTTGACGGAGGTGCACAAAACCAAACATTCAGACAGTGTATTCACTTTCCTTGAGGGATACCACAACGACGGTGCTGATTTCTTAAGGCAAATTGTTACGGGCGATGAAACGTGGGTGGCCTACATCACACCAGAATCAATGCAGCAGTCCATGGAAGTTGAGCAAGGGCATCGTTTTGCTGCAAGACAATGGCCGTCCGCATGTGGCGAATCATACGAAAGATCTCATCACATCTTTTCGATGGGAAACTCTAGATCATCCTCCGTACAGCCCCGATCTTGCGCCCAGTGACTACCATCTGTTCCTGCACTTGAAGAAACACCTGGGCGGTCAGCGTCTTCAAGACTTTGACGAAGTCAAAACAGTGGTGATGCAGTGGTTAACAAGTCAGGCGGCAGACTTCTAAGAGGGAGGGTATTCAAAAACTGGTACAACGTTATGACAAGTGCCTCAATATTGACGGCAATTATGTAGAAAAGTAGATTAAGGTATAGGCTTTCATGTAAAAATAAAATTATTGAGATATCTTAGAACGTCTTTTTTTTCATTTCAAAACGGTACTTACTTAAAAAAACACGCCTCGTACCTCTCCCAAAGCAGTTCGATGCAGATCTTAAAAGTACTCGAGAAAACCAAAATCGAAGTTTTCTATTTTCAACGTGCTAAACTCACGTGGTGTTCTTTCGACAAGAAGATCTGTTGTGTGGTACAGTGCTCGCCTTACATCCAGGACGGATTAAAGGAAGACATCAAAGAAATTGAAATGCAGCTTGCTAGATTTGTTACCGGCAGAGTCCAACAAAACGCAAGTGTTACGGTGATGTTTCGGGAACTCGAATGGGAATAACTGGAGAGAAGGCGGCGTTCTTTTCGAGGAACACTACTGACAAAATTTATAGAACCGTCATTTAAGTCCGTCTGTAGAACGACTGTACTGCCGCCAACATATATTTCGCATAAGGACAATGAGTATAATATTACAGTACAGGGAAACAGAGTCAGTCGTTTTTCCCTAGCTCTATTTGCGAGTGGATCAGAAAAGCAAATAACTAGTAGCGATACAGGATGCCCTCTGCCACGCATCATACGCTGGCTTCTGGAATATATATCTATGTAGATGCAGACGTGTGGGAGGAGTGGAATCGGATCCTGACGAAAACAAATTTTTAACCAAACTAGCATGTTCTATGCGTATATATGAGAAGCGTAAAATACAAAAGATAGAAAAATAAAACTTTTAGTTTTTTAAATATACAATATTGATTAACAGTCTTTTATAAAAGATCGGTAATTAAGAATTTTTGTTTGCAATGAAAACTGGGTTGTTGTGTGCAACATGTAATTAAAAATGAGACGTGCATTTTTCATGAGAATGAAAATCAGATATGTTAATTAGCATCTACTTGATGAATTTTATATTTAGTTGAGGTAGGTAGTCGAACTGACCGGAAAAACGAAAAAAATAATGACCAGGACGAGACTCGATCTAGCGATTACCTGTACTGTGCGCAACTCAACACGGTTGGAAAAATCTTGAGAGGTGCATCGAGCAGCTTTGGGAGAGGTGTATTTGAGTTCTGAACTTCATTTACCATAAACATAAAAAACTAAAAAAATCCTATTTCCATGTGGCCCCTTTGTGAGAACTGTGGCGCTGCAGTCGCTTCATACTTTATTCGTTTTCTCTTGCTGGAGCGGGCTGGTGTGTTAGTCCAGAGGCGACTTAGTGTTGAAGATAAGAGCATATTCCTGTTGTTACAAAGAAGTACTGACAAGGCTAGATGACCTACTGCCAGCATCAGAGGGCCTTTTACTAAGCTTTTCTTTTTTTAAAAAAAGGGACAGCATACAATTGAAAATGTATTCCATCACAGAAGGAGAGATGTATGGAATAAATTCCTCGCTATAGTCCATGCTTCAGACGAAAACATACAAATTTCATCCAGTGCAAACAAAAGTGATCACAATCTTTTTCATTCCGTCTCCCCCACGACAAAAGACACATGCTGCGTCAAAAATAACTGTGCACAGAGCAACGTTACTGTTACTTCTATCCGGCCAAAATCACGCTATTTCTGCATTCTTTTGGTCATGACAATTTGCGTTCATGAGTTAACAGCAAGTTGTTAGATTATAATTGATTTCCGTAACTTTTTCGAATTTATTTTCATAGTGAATCACCATTTATAGAATGCACTTCATCTTCGTATCATGTTTACTTGTATGCCTTGAAAATGTGCGTATGTCAACGTAATTCTTCGACATTCTATGAGTAGATATTATGTATTAAAATAACTGTACTGCAATCTTACAAAAAATTTTCTACATAGGCATACCAATCTTCTCTACGAACCGATCAGTGATTGCACTGGTATATAATAAACATCATGCCCAAGCGTTGCATTTGTAGCGGCAATGCCGCCAGTCCTCGGTTATACTTGAGAGAACTCTTATACTCGCTCTTCATTCTACACAATCGTTGTTTTCGGGTCTCCGAGCACACGGAGACCATGACTTCTGAGATAACGTCATAGGAATCGCTGGCGAGTTTAATGCGAGTATATGGAACTCATTACTGATCTAGAGCTAGTGCCAAGCAATTAGACTGTAGTTAGATTAAGTAGTGTGTCCTCACTTTTCAGTTGAGCAGCGAGCCACGCATGCGCCACGTCCTTCACTTATTGGTCCGAGATGAATCGACGGCCCCTTAACCCCTCTTTGAGTGGACCAAACAAGTGGTAGGCGGATGGGGGAAGATCTAAACTATACAGAGTATGGGCCACTTCTTCAAACTTCGGTTTCTGGAGCGTTTCAGCACTGTTGGTACTGTTATGTGGGCGAGATTGTTCTGCAACGACACAGTACTTTTTGACAGTAGTGCTAGGCGTTTGTTTCGATCTGCAGGCTTTAGCTTGTCTGTAAGCATCTCACTGTAAAGAACATTTGTTTACTATTATGCCACTCTCCCAAAAGTTCTTCAGTACTGGACCTTGTGCGTCCCAAAGAAACGGCAAGCATTAGTGTTCCTGCGGATCGTTGGGTTTTAAACTTTTTCTTGCCGGGTAATTGCTGATGTTTTCATTCCATATTCTTCCGTTCACTCTCCAGCACGTTAAGTTGGATCCATGTTTCGTTACCAGTGACGATTCTGTCTCAGAAGGCGTCACGTTCGTTACTATAGCTATCCAAATATTTTTGGCAGATGTCCAAACGCGTTTGTTTATGTAAGCGTGTGAGATGTTTCGGAACCCATCTTGCAAAGCCTTTATGAAACCCAAGTCTGTTGGGGACGATTTCGTAGGCAGGTCGATGACTAATTTGTAGACGATGTGCCATTTCGTCAATAGTCACTCGTTTGTCTACTAGAACCGTGTCAAGTGCAAGTCAATTTTTGTAATCATTTCTGACAGCGAACGGTCGTGCGGTTCCTTCCTCATGCGTAACGCTTGCGTGATCATATTTCTATTTTTCAGTCCGTTTGTAGACAGTCCGTTGCGACAATACACTGATCAAATATTGTGCCGAACGTCTTTGATGGACTGCGTCCCGCGATACACCTTCCGACCACAAAAACCGGATCACTGTCCATTGTTTCCCTTTGGTGCTAACTTCTAATGGTGTGGCCATTGCCTGTCTCAAACAAAAACAACACAAATGGAGACAAACTTCCATAGCAGGACCCCAACAGTATAACAATAAAATAAACAAGGACAGGTGTCAGTTCAAACAATGTAAGAAGAGTTAGGTCAATATTGCGGATAATTTTTGGCTTATCGTCGTACAAACACAATATAGAGTCCAATGAAAAACGTTGGCGAGTTAGGTTTAACACAAAATACAAGTGATGTTACTCACACACACGGAAGTACGTAGACTTCAGTTTCCTTTACTAACAATATTTCTGTTTTACAAGTTGGTAACAATTTTTTCGAGCAAACAAAAACTTCGATGGTGCGTGTTCATTCTTTTTCACTGGTTTCCAGTCCTCAGTAGTGTTCTTGCACATCAGGTTTTACATTAAGGGGGAGCGTTTCGCGGATATCCAGTGAAGTCAGTGGAACATGACGGCGATACTATAGTCGAAGCTTTTGCTAAGATGTTCCACAGCGCCTATTACCGATGCTGCTATCTGTGGCCCGGTAAAGGATGTATGTTGAAAATTAATATCATAACAATTAAATAGCATTTTGTATTTTATTTCCATGTTGTCAGCGACTTTATTGAACCTACTGTATCCTCTATTTGGGTGATTAACGCAAAGTTGAAAAGTACGTGTCAGCTTAATGATGGTGAGCGAAGTTATCAACAAAAGTCCTTCAGTTTGTGTGGTTCGCATTAAATCCCATCAATACCCGTATTCATGTCATTAGTTACAAATTTCATTTATACACGCACATTCGTTAACAAAAATTATCATGTTATAAGAGGTGGATTCTCAAACAGTATATCCACCATACAAGAGCAAGTTAGCTCCCGCATGTGAGTATAGCTTACAATTTGACTTTCAAATACAGGGTGTGTGAAAATGAATATACGGGTTTTAAGTCTTGTATCGCATATTACATTCACCTTACAATTATAAATACTACACTAAATGAAAGAGAAACACAAACTGTTTTTCTTACAATTATTCAGTGTGAACGATCACACATCGAGTCGATAGGTAAGTTGTTCCGAAGCCTTGATCAATGTGTCAGGAGTGACTGTTGCAATAACACAGTTTCTAAAGTCGGATAGATCGGCTGGTATCGGAGGCACACATACATGATCCCGTCAGATCGTATGTGATGTTCAAATTTGTGAATTCCTAAGGGACCAAACTGCTGAGGTCATCGGCCCATAGACTTACACACTACTTAAACTAATTTGTGCTAAAAACAACACACACACACCCATGCCCGAGGGAGGACTCGAACATCCGGCGGGATGGGCCGCGAAATCCGTGACATGGTGCCTCAAACCGCACGGCCACTCCACGCGGCATCGTGTGTGAACGTGGAGGTCATACATAAAATGCTGTGCCAACCGCCCCTTTGCGTCCAATCCACCGGTCGGATACAACGTCGCTTAACCAGTTGCGTACTGAGTTACTCCAGTGAGGCGACACACCATCTTGCTTCCAAATAACAATGGGTTGTTCATCTTCTTCCCACTGAGGCGCGGGTCATAGCTGTAGCACATCAAGATAAGGAACATAAGTTACAGTTGATTCACCGAAAAAGAAAGGCCCGTAAACTTTCCGAGGAGATATTTCTTGGGGCTAAGCGTCAAAGACTGGCACTCGTTCAACACGTTTTCCACTCTCTGTCATTCCATACTCTTCCCATTGTGCACAGATATACAAACAAAACTGTTTGAGTTGCTCTTTCATTTGTTGTATTATTTACAATTGTAAATTGAACGTAATAAATGCGACAACACCTTAAAACCGGTATTTTCATTTTGAAACACCCTGTATATAAATGAGTAAAATCACATCTCATTAACAATACTCTTCATCTTACTAAAAATGACAGGGGGTTGTGCTGTTCAGTTAATTTACATTAAGCTGAATTACTATTCCGATTGCTTCCGTTAGCAATAATCACCACACAGGAACAGGAATTTGTATCTGTGACCAAACCATAATTCTTGCTCAGTTATCTACTTTCTGTGAATTATGTTAATGTTTCCAATAACTTAAAGCAACTCTCGTGTATAGCGGGCAATTGAACCATAACTTGGCTTGCAAAGCGTAGTCACAGCGTTACCCGGTTAGTAATGGTAGTGAAGTAGCTGTTAACGTTTTCAACTCACGGATTGCAAATTCATCGTCGTCCGTACGTCCCATCTCCTCGAACTCTTGAGAGGATCGACTGGCTCAAGAATTAGCCAAGGTTTCCTCGCAGCACTGGAACACTCTCACATATCTGTATTAACTACGAGATTCAGTTATAAAATTTAATTAGGGCCTCGAAAAAAAAATTAAATTTAGGCAGTTTTCGTTATCATTAAAATCCTCCGTCTTAGTACCATAGCACGCAGTTAGACGAGCCAAAACAAAACCTCTCTTTCATCATTTCGTTACGCCATGCTGATGTAGCTCCTTAGTGGCGTGCTATCGTATTTGCGCGTGGGGATTTCACTGTTTACCAGGAATTCAGTTCAAAAATGGTACAAATTGTTCTGAGCACTATGGGACTTAACTTCTGAGGTCATCAGTCCCCTAGAACTTAAAACTACTTAAACCTAAATAACCTAAGGACATGACACACATCCATGCCCGAGACAGGATTCGAACCTGCGACCGTAGCGGTCGCACGGTTCCAGACTGTAGCGCCTAGAACCGCTCGGCCACTCCGGCCGGCCAGGAATTCAGTGAAGTGACTGCAGATGAACAGAAGATTAACATTTATCCGAGATGATATTTAAATCTTTTTGACTATTCCTCGTATCTGTTGGCGAGCGACTTGTCTTTACGATTAGCAACGGGTTCGTACTTGTACTTCGCGTGTAACGGCAATAGATATTTCATTATGACTCTGTTCAAAATTAAAACATCCGAGCTGTTCAGCACAGTTCGTATCGCCTTTTAACTAACGGTTTCAAGACGCAACTTTTTGTAGCTGTTTTCAGATTAAGTACAATCAGAGAAATACGCTACAAAAAAAGCGAAAAAATTATTTTTTCTTCTGTAATGGTATCTTTATTTTGTATCATTACAATACATGGGCTCCGCCTGCGATTTGCATAAAAGCTAAGCTTCCACATAGGTCCTGCAAAGAACTACTCGTAAGGACTGTGGTCAAGGTGAGAACTTTGTAATGACAATTATAGGATGCCAGTGGGACATTCCATAATCCTCTCAACTGTACAATTTTCTGAGATATCAAAACTTTGCCGGTCCGAGGCCCGACTCATGCACTTGAATTTTCCTCGGCATTATCAAGTGCCGATTCGGCACACGTATTCTTTCAGCTTATACTCCGCTGAAGCCCTGTAATATACTTTCTTGAGGAATTACTGGGCCAGCACAGTACGCAGGAGAGCTTCTCCAAAGTAAGACAGCTTACGAAAAGGACGACAGCGGTAATGGCAAGACTGAAGTTCTCGATGACTGCCGTGAGTGATCCAGGATAGCTCAGTACCAATGATTGCAGCAAGCAATAGGCTGGGTTTGGGACCCGGTACGGCACACAGTTTCCATCTGTCAGGAATTTTTACAACAGAGCTATGTTCTACATGCTGAAAACTTCACTGAGGCCTTGAACTGTCCGTTTAAGTGCGTACACACTTGTAAGACTTGCCACGTAAACCTATGTAAATGTGCGACACAGTTCGAAAGTGTGACAAGCTTATTTTGCAGTGGGGCATAACGATGAAGCACCTTTTGCATTTTTCTTAAGTGAAATAGGATACTGAATTGCGCGTATAGTGCAACAGTTGTGGAGGCGGTATTTCAAAATACATTTCTTCTGTGTGCCAGTACAGTAAGATGGTAGGTAAATGAGAGCTTGTGATGAGCTTAAGAACAGATTATACCTTGTGGTGTATGTATTTCGGTAATCTACATTTTTCTCATTACCTTCTATTTTCAGATAACAGACACAATCTATTCTATATTATTATCAAAATTTAGTTTTAATCAACGGCAAGACGAACATCGATTGAATTCTAACATTTGGTGAAATGTCATACCACTATCTTCGCTTATTATGGAAGAGAATTTGGATCTATCAGAGTGATTAATAAGTATGTCATTCATAACTGGTCAGTCCGTAATTGTTATATTATCCGCCTCCGTAGCTGAGGCCACGCAGGCACAGTAGCTCAGCGTGTTCAGTCGGTCAGAGGGCTGGTTGGTCTCTATAATAAAAAAAAAATGAGTGAAAGGATCAACAACGAACTTCAACAGATGTCATGTGACGTCCGCTACAATCAAATACAACGAACAAAATGCAGAAAAAGCGTGTTCGGTCAGAGTGTTAGCTACCCTCTGTAATAAAAAAACTGAGTGAACTTATCAATGATGAACTTGAACAGGTGTCATGGGACGTCCGCCACGAACAAATGCAACGAACAATAACGAGCATAATGAGATAAGAAAAGGTCGTTAACGAACGCTTGTATGACGGCGCTCGGCTCGGAGGTGAGCTGGTTCGAGCCCTGGCGGTGGATGAAATTTTGACTGGCAGTATTTGGCCGGCAAGGGGAGTAGAGGTGGTGCCGTAAAGTTCTTGATCACGAGATTTTGCGCAAATGAGCTGATCTGAATCCAACCTCTCCACAGTGTCTCATGAAGTGAGGGTATTTGAAGGTGTTGGTGGTGATCCTCCGTCGGCTGGGGACGTTAAGTTGGGCGGTCCCTGTTTGCGAGGATTAGGCTAAAGGCGGCCACTGGGTTTCGTCCTTTCCCTTCCCTCTTCACCTCCAACATTACACTACACACCGATAGGTAAAACCTTCTGCATGAGGCACACGAAAATGCCCCTCGGGGTCTCCCAACCATTCATACCATGGGATTCTTCTATTAGATTATTACTTCAACAAAATGCCTTACATCAAATGTTATGCCTATGATTTTAGTTTTCGCATTACTCTTATAACTGAGCTGGTATCATTCCTTTTTTATTTCCTTATTAATATTTTCCCCGATGACAAAACTGCATTCACAACACGTGTAAACATTTAAATAAATAATCGAGACATGTGAAATTTTGCAAAATATGTGAGTTTATACTAACTAAAGCTGTAATATGCTTGCCGTTAACTATACCGCTACGGTCGCAGGTTCGAATCCTGCCTCGGGCATGGATGTGTGTGATGTCCTTAGGTTAGTTAGGTTTAACTAGTTCTAAGTTCTAGGGGACTGATGACCTCAGATGTTAAGTCCCATAGTGCTCAGAGCCATTTGAACCATTTAACTATACTCTTACTGATTCGAAAATAGTAAATCTTTCGTTGCAGTTAACTCCTGTTATTTTCTGAACACCTGTTCTCTAGAGAAACGAAGTAAAAATGTCAATTCACGAGCTAATTACGCCATCAATTTTGTTTCTAAACATTTTTGGTAAATAAGAGGAGGAGGTATTTAAACTGTTATATTTGTTCTTCAAGCACACGTGATTATTTTCTTCTCTTTTGTTTTCAACGTTTTTGAACGCCAAAGTTTCTCCTACTTTCTGACGTACGAAATCAAGAATTTATAAGAAGGGGAGCTGTTATGACTAAGTTGAACCCGAAGTTCGCCATGTTAGTTGCCGCAAACATTAATGTCTCTTCAAGTGACTTGATCAAATATGCCAGCTTTCATCATTTACGGGTATAATAATCCTTCTGGTTATAAATGTTTAAATGTGTGTGAATTCCTAAGGCACCAAACTGCTGAGGTCATAGGTCCCTAGACTTACTATTTCTGATGCTAAGAACAAGAGAAACACCCATGCCCGAGGGAGGACTCGAACCTCCGGCGGAAAGGGTCGCGCAATCCGTGATACGGCGCCTCAAACCGCGCGCTCACTCCGCGCGGCTTCTCATTATAATACAAAGTCTTTAAGTGATCGCGTTCAAGTAATACTTCCTTTATATGCATGAACTTGGGATGTACTGTTTACTTTTACTGATATTTGACTCGAAAAGCTCCATGGTTGAACGCCGTGAGAAGGAAATATTGGAAGCAGACCAAATCTAGCAAAATATGTTCTCAGCTTTTTCGAGAATATACGTAGAACCAACGTCAGTTTTGTCAGTCCATACTAAGAAATATGTCATATTACGAAATGAAGGTTTTCACACCACGTATAACAAAAAGAGAGTTACATTAAAAAGGTAAAAAGCGACGTATTATCGGATCAAAACAGTCTGTAAACGCTTTCCCGATGCTATGTTATTCACGAAAGCACTGTAACATTTTTTATTTGAAACAACAGTTGCCTGCACACGACAGAAATTTAAAGTAAGAAGCAATCGTAAACAGTAGTCTGCTAATGTTTTGGGGCGCCGGGTTCAAAGCTGTAGCGCCGTCTCCCTTTATCAAACCTCCATGTATGAAACTGGCGAGTGATGCTGCAATTTCTGACTTCGATGAGTTTGGTAACCTGGCTTGGCGCCGCTCTTGATTTTGTACGAAAATTCCCTGAAATTATTGTAGACCTTCTTGGGCGAAAGATGGGCTTGAAAAAAAAACAGATTTTCTGGAAATAATAATTAATCCGGAGCAGTATGTGAAGGAATATCTATCAAGATGAAACTGACATTATGAATTACAATCATCTAGTCTCAATATGTGATTGCAACTTCCGACATTGTAACTGTAGGTACGCCATCTTTTACTAAACAAAAAGACGCATAAAGTAGTTAGATGTGCCATGCCTTTTCAAAAGTATTACTTAGTAATCATTTATTCCTCACCAGAATTTTGTAAAAGGCCACATCTTTTCGTCATTTATACCGCACACGTCAACCGCTATATGTTCATAAATTTCTTGCAGAATCTCAACAACTATAATGACATGGAATGACACTCTTTTAATGCATATTTATACACCTTTTTCAGTAACTGTTAGTCCTTGAGTCGTTCATATCCTGATTTTCGTATATTCAATGTCCAGAAAATCTCATGGCATTCCTCCTTTTCTCTTTCTTACTTCCAACTTCCTTTGACTCTATATTCCTCTCATTTTAAAGAGGTATTAATTACTTTGAGCATAGAACCTATACAACAGAAAATATACGACATTAACATACATACAAATTTACGTATTTTCGATATCATAAAAATTTTAATTAAAGTAAAAGAGAAAAATATGTAAATAAACACGCCAGAAAAATATTCTCTCCTCCTCTCCCCCTCCCCCGTCCCCCCCTTCTCTCTCTCTCTCTCTCTCTCTTTCTCTCTCTTTCTCTCTCTCTCTCTCTCTCTCTCTTTCTCTCCCCCCCTCTCCCTCCCCCCCCCCCTCTCTCTCTCTCTCTCTCTCTCTCTCTCTCTCTCTCTCTCTCTCTCTCTGTGTGTGTGTGTGTGTGTGTGTGTGTGTGTGTGTGTGTGTGTAGCGTCGATGTCGATTTTAATTTGCCAGCAGTCGAAACTCTAAACCTGTGGCCATAATTTTTTAGAACATTATGCCCCTCAGTTGCTTGTCAATTCCACAGCGACGAAATCTGGAGGTTGATAGCATATGATACGTCTCTTATAGTATCTGTCACGGCGTGATGAGTAAATGAACTAGTGACGAAACGCACTCGTCCGCAGCTCGTGTTCTCGCGATCGCGTTCTCGCTTCCGGAGCACGGAGTCCCGGGTTCGATTCCCGGCTCGGTCAGGGATTTTCACCTGCCTTCATATTTCTAGTTTTCAGCCCATGTGCGCACAGTTCGTTACCGTTGTTTGTATTGAGAGTAAGTTGAGGATCCCTCCAACACATATGGACCCTCAGTAGGTCAACCTACATTTCGCTACAATTTTCTAACTGTAAGATGTCGCTAGACAAAGAACACCGTCCATTCTCACCCGTGTGGAACTTCCCACAGTGGCTGCCACGTTATTTACATAAGCGGGTGAAGCGAAATTCGCGCACTCAGGCTTCGAAGAGCGACTACTCACCTGCCAGCGAAAAAAAAATGTTTGTCACAAAATTTCGTCCGGCGAGTACATCCGGCAGAAAAAGGACGTTAAAGAGTGGCAATCTGGCAAACACATGTCTGGTAACTACCTTTGTCAGCAAGTATTAGTCGCACTGTACAGTTGGTGTAGTGCCGGCACGGTAGCTCAGCGTGTTCGGTCAGAGGGCTGCTTGCTCTCTGTAAGAAAAAAACTGAGTAAAGGAATCAACGATAAACTTGAACAGATGTCTTGTGACGTCCGCCCAGACCAAACGCAACGAACTAGATAGAACAAAATGAAAAAAAAAGTGTAGTGGCTAGAATTTTGTGTTGGCACGCAGGAGGTCGGTGGTTCGATCCTGGGTTGAGGCGTATGTTTTTTATTTGGTAAATGTAGTCCAGGTGGTACGGTATCTGGCATCTCAATCGCCAACAGCGATTTCTGCGGGTCCTCTAGAAAGAATTTGCAATTACATACCACGATCTTAGGAATGGAAGACTGGTCAGCTTTGAAAGAAGCTCTTTCCACGTCTTGGGCATGAATTTATTCGCACCATTTAATCTAATAAATGCGAAACCTGTTTTCTTTGTACCCTCCTCCAATGATCAAAATGGCTCTGAGCACCATGCGACTTAATGTCTGGGGCCATCAGTCGCCTATAACTTAGAACTAATTAAACCTAACTAACCTAAGGACATCACACACATCCATGCCCGAGGCAGGATTAGGACGTGCGACCGTAGCGGTCGCGCGGTTCTAGACTGAAGCGCCTAGAACCGCTCGGCCACAATGGCCGGCCCTCCAATGATCCCATAGATTAGTACCAACTGTTATTCTTGCCTAGTTCAGGTGCATTACATTTCGTTAGGGCCTTACGTTACGAGTAGAGCTAACAATGTTCTTTGCAAATAATGTTCAAACTCGGTTACTATTTGTATGTGTTATCACAATAGCCCCATTAATTATGCCTTTCAAAATTGATTCTGGTAACCACATGCTGTTTAGTACACATCTGAATGCATTATTATTATTATTATTATTATTATTATTATTATTATTATTAGTCGTAAAGCTCCCAACATGGAAGACGCTAAGTAAAGATGGTTCACTTCTGGGGCTTCTTATTCTTCTTGTTTGCCCACCAGGTCTTCATTCTTTGCGAGAATTCAGCTTTTCTTTCTTCGCTCCATTTTGTTCCAGTTCTCGGCGCTTTTGTCTCTGGTTTGACCTCCCATTTGTCTACTTTAAGTTTGAAATTGTTTCTTTTGTTCATGTCTTCAGTATTAATGTTGGCTAATTCCAGATCTTTCTTTACATTTTTGATCCATTCTCCTCCATTAACAAGGGATGCTACGTATCTTACTATTCTTTTTGTAAGTCTGTGATCGGGAAGTCTCATTATGTGGCCATAGAATTTTAGACGCCTCTTCCTCATGTCTATCTCTATGTTAGAATATTCTTCAATTTTAGAATTTTTCTGTAATCTATACCCCTCTTTGGTCCATCTTGGTCCCAGAATTTTCCTAATGATTTTCCTTTCCTCTTTCTTCAGGTTTCCCATATCTGTTTTTCTTTTAAGTGTCAAGGTTTCGCTGGCATATAGCATTATTGGTTTAATTACCGACTTATAATGTTTAATTTTTGTATTTATAGATAGACATTTTTTATTGTAAATGTTTTGAACCAGCCCTAGACCCCTACGAGCTTTTAATATTCTTTCTTGTTGTGAGTATTTTTCAGAAATTATCTCTCCTAAATATTTAAAGTATGGTACCCTCTTAATTTCTCCATATTTGGTTTGTAACTTAGAAATTTCTAGATTTGTTGTTGTAAACATCGTTTTCTCAAAAGATATTTGTAGGCCAACTTTTCCTGCACACTCTTTTAAGGCTGTTTGACTGCCATTTCACTAGAATCTGCCATTATTGCAAGATCGTCTGCGTAGGCTAAGTAGGGGATTTGTAGGTCATCTTTTTTGGTTTCTAGTACTTTTCTTTTTTGAGTTCTTTTTCCCATTCTGCCATGACTCTATCCAGAACTAAGTTAAATAACAGAGGTGATAATCCATCACCTTGTCTAACCCCAGTTTTTATCTCAAATGATTTTGAAAGTTTTCCCATGAATTTCACTTATTATTATTATTATTATTATTATTATACTATTTTTATTCTATCAATGGGCTTATGGAAACATCACGTCTATGACTATTGTGGAAACAGTGTAATTCGAAACAGAACAATTAGCGGTGTCGGGATGAACCAAGCAGAACAATATGTCACAGGGGTAATGCGCGTTACGTAGAACAGCGCTCCGGGCTGACGGCGTGTTTATGCTGTATGCGCTGTCCACCAGACAGGGACTAGTTGCGAGCAGAGTAACGCGCCCATGACAGACTCCAATGTACATACGTACACATATCGAATTTTCTCATTGTAAACCACAACTGGAATTAATGTGCGACAATATTTCGACAGAACAAAATGGTTCAAATGGCTCTGAGCATTATGGGACTTAACTTCTAAGGTCATCAGTCCCCTAGAACTTAGAACTACTTAAACCTAACTAACCTAAAGACATCACATACATCCATGCCCGAGGCAGGATTCAAACCTGCGACCGTAGCGGCCGCACGGTTCCAGACTGTAGCGCCTTTAACCGCTTGGCCACCACGGCCGGCTCGACAGAACATTTCCAGGGAATGCCTCGAATGTGGAGGTCCAGTTGGATGGCCACCGCATTCACCTGACCTAAATCCCCTGGATTTCTTCCTGTGGGGACACTTGGACGAGCATGCGTGCTCTACTGCGCCGACGAATGTTGAAGAATTGGTAGCCCGTGTTCATGCTGCTCTTGTTACTGTGGACGCAGCTTTGCTGCGAAGGGTCCAGAGCTGTATGATTCGGCGAGTTGCACCGTGTTTGGACGTGCAGGGAGGTCGCTTTGAGCTTGTGTTGTTCTGAAGACAAAGTATTCTGTTGTGGAGGTCACACAGACATTAATATGGACATTATTATTGACACTGGTTGCTAATGTGTAACATGCTAGCGCTCATGTTAAATGTAGTATAAATGACCAGTAGATGTTGTGTTACTGTACTGGGCTATCATCTTCAGCATCTCGAAATTGATATTGCTTTTTTTCAGCTATTTCTTATTTGTCTATCCACGTATTTGCTATGTTCAGCGTTACAAAATATTGTAAATTCAGGATATATGTGACCTAAGAAAGGCTGTACATTACAGTATGAAATGTCAAAATGAAACTGGCAAATACAAAAAAATGCGACCCAACCTAGGATCGAACCCTTGACCTCTTGCATGCTAACGCAAAACTCTACATACTGCACCAATTGTACAGCACAACTAGTGTATGCTGACAGAGGTAGTTACCCACTCTTTAAAGTCCTTTTTCTGCCGGATATACTCGGCGGACAAAATTTTGTGAGAGACATATTTTTTTTATCTCTGGCAAGTGAGGAGTCGCGCTGCGAGGCCCGAGTGCGCGAATTTCGATTCACCCATTATAGTGTGAGCAGTGACGGTCCTACAACAACCCCTTACTGCGTGATCGAAGATGCTAGTACGTCTGATAACTGACAACATTCTATTTTATTGTGCCTTCTAGAGAGTCTTGATTTCAATGAGAAATCTGGCCACGTATCCAATAAGCTCATAATAATTAAAATTGCATGCATACAGTGCGAAGTTAATTACTTCCAGTCGCTGTGAAATTTTCATCGGGTTCAACGGTTACCTTAACTTTAAAAACTACCTGAAAGAAGGAAATAAATTCGCCAGAGGTGCAGAGAGTCAGCGTCACATACCACATGTACGAATCGTGAAATCCGTTTCCTTTTCACATGCCACAGCGGAGACAAACCCAGAATGGCGTCACTATGTGAAGTACAAGCCAGCACCAGCGTTCACACGACGTGGCTACCGGTTTCCTGATTTTAAATGGGATTAAAACGAGTTTTATGCGCGCGACAGGCTGCCGAAGTAGCCAGTTGGCGCCAGCCCAGATGGGTAACACCGTGACGGATGCAAAAAGCCCTCCACTCGGAGCTGCGCGCGAGGCGAGTGTTCAACACCAGCGGCAATTATCGCGAATATTGAGATAAATTAACGCCGTTTAATCACCAAGGCGTTTCGTCGCGTTTTCACGCCAATCTGCCTTCAACCACTTTCAGTTCCGCC
The DNA here is from genome assembly GCF_023864275.1 of Schistocerca cancellata. Classification (NCBI taxonomy): domain Eukaryota; kingdom Metazoa; phylum Arthropoda; class Insecta; order Orthoptera; family Acrididae; genus Schistocerca; species Schistocerca cancellata. The sequence continues at coordinate 318,033,434 of NC_064630.1, read as the reverse complement.
GTTGTGGAAACCGGCCAACGAGCTTCTGTCATCGCCAACGAGTTATCAGTGCCTCGAATCTCCAGAATTCTTACATTATAAACAATGGCCGTGTACTACTATCAAGCGTAAATCCAGTAGTATTTTACCATTAAAAATTTGACTGTAGATACTGAGCAAAGACGTCGTATGACATTCCATTAGGTTATATTATGGACGGAATGAAGAAATACAAGGGGAGTTCAATAAGTAATGCAATACATTTTTTTTCCGAGATCAGTTTCGGTTGAAAAAATCCGGAATCAGTGGAATCAGTGGAATATTCCCGCTTCTGCTCCTACAGTTTCATCAAGTTCCGATAGGTGGCTGTGTTATTCGCAGCTTTCATAATGATGCCTATAACGGAGGTTCATTCTAAGCAGAGAGCTGTCGTCTTTTGGCGAAAAACCAGAACACTGCAAATATTTACAGGCGCTTGCGGAATGTCTGCAGAAACTTGGCAGTGAAGAAAAACATGGTGAGTGGTTGGGCGAAACGCTTATAATCATCGCAACAAGGTTGCGCAAACCTGTCCAATGTCCAGCGTGCCGGCTGGCTGCCCAGCTGTGACCCTTGAAGAGTTGAAAAGTGCGGACACACTCATTCGAGGTGATCAACGTATCACAATCAAACACCTCGCTGCTCAACTGGACATCTGTGTTGGTAGTTCTGACACAATGGTCAACCATTTGGGGTACTCAAAGGTATGTTCCCGGTGGGTTCCTCGCCACATAACTAAAGATAATAAATAGCAACGAAGGACCATCTGTGAGGAATTGCTTGCACTTTACGAGACCGACGGTGACAATTTTTATCGAAGATTGTCATAGGCGATGAAACAAGGGTTCATCACTTCGAACCGGAAACCATACGGCAAGTCGTTGACTGGCGCCACATGACCTCTCTTCCAAGTTCAAACCCGCACCCGATGCAAAATAACTTCTTCTTCCATGACAACAAAACGCCTGAAACAAGTCTGCGCTGTTCTTCTTCATCCACCCTACGGCTTTCGCACCATTCTACTGCTACCTATTTTGTACAAAGAAGAATGCATTCCACGGGAGGCAGTACGTAGATGATGCGGAGGTTATTGATGCAGCAAGACGTTGGCTCCGATGTCTCCGGGTAGAATGGTACCATGCGGGCATACAAGTACTCTTAGTAAGGAGGCAAAAGGCTGTCGAACTGAACGGAGATAATGTTGAAAAATAGTGTTTTGTAGCTTACATAAGGGGAAATAATTTCGTGTATTGGAATCCTGAATAAAATCAACCTCCTTTCAGAAAAAAATGCGGCGTCACTTACCGATCGGCCCTCGTATTTATGATTTCGATGCAGAACAGCACAAATTGTGCGTGGCATGGATTCGACAAGTTCTCCTTACGTTTCGGAAGGTATGCGACACCAGGGGTCTACCCATTGACCATCCAGGTCTCTTAAATTTTGGGCTAGCTATTTGTGGGTGTGGAGCTAGCGTCAGATTGTGGCATGGGCAGTTATTCTGCAGGAAGATGCTATCGCAATCGGGGGAAACATCAGGCATGAAGGGATTCAGGCGGTCCCCAATAATGTTCACGTAGTCCATAGCTGTCATGGTGCCTTCCATTACCATCCAAAGATCCAATGGAAGCCCAGTTGAATGCCCCTTAGCTCGATACTTGGCCTCTGCGAACGTGGCCTATTGCATTTTTCGAGCAGACTTTCGTCTGGATGGCGGCTTATTCGAACACGACCATCGATCCGGTGTAGCATGAAATGTTGTCCATCCAGGCGACAAGTTTCCGCTTCTTCCGGCTCTGATGGACATATACAGTCAAACCCTGCCATAAATTTTAATAAATGACATCAAATGTTTACATAGGTTCATGTGATTGACAGTCCAATCTCGATGATCCCATATCCGGTGCAGTCCTAACTGACGATGCCGCTACGTCAACATGAGAACACGTAGATGTCGTCTGCTGCGCAGTCGTAAGTTCAGCAATGTGGGCTGAACGTCGTTCTCACAAGCACTTGTGCGTCCACTAGCGTTGTACACTATCATCAGATAGGTCACAGCTACGTTCTATTATTTTCCCCTACTCATATTTTACGTCATGCAACAACATTCCATTGATATTCATGCGAGTAGCACGCGAACAGCCGACCAGCTCCACCATTCCCAAGTATTGGGCCGTAACAATCTGCCCTTTATCAAAGTTGGCTACATTCTTTCACTATCACCTCACCTGCCTGCAACGCTATTAGGCGCCATTCAGTCTCGCAATGGGCAGTGATCGTAATGTTTTGCCTCATCAGTGTATTCCTGTCCCGATAAGGAAAATTGGAGTCGGTTTCATTTAATTGCAGTGATTTGCAACTGAAATTCCTGGCTGCCATGTGACTTTGGAGTAGCGCCAGTAAGTTCAGTATCTTCTGAAATCAGACGAGACATACAGGGTATAGCAAAATTAATTACGTTAACATGTACAGTTGAAAGTACACGGTACTAGGATTAAATATGTCTGGTAAACATGGGCTCTAAAATGCATACCTGAAGGATTCTGAGCACTTCATCTTCGATACTGTTGTATTAATCTTCCCTACTGCAAGGTCTTTGCTTTCCATAGTTTGGAGGTGGTAGTATGAGACAAAACAAGAAAAAATGGCCAGTAAACATGGGTTCTAAATTACATACCTAAGGAGCTGTGAGCACCTTGTTCGTCTTCCCTACTGTGAAACCCATCTCCTCTACAGAACAAGTGTGCATAGCTCTTACGGTATGCATTCTAGAGCAGACTTTTACCATACAATTTTATCTCGTATTAATCTACACTACCTCCTCCCAAAATATGGAAAACAAAGAGCTAGCAGTAGAAGAGATCTATTTCACAGTATCTATGATGAAGCTCTTCAGGTATGCATTTTGTAGCCCATGTTGGCCAGACATTTGATTTTTGATTGTAGTAAAGTGTACTTTCAAGTACATGGAAATGCCGTGTGGCGAGGGTCTCACGTCGGGTAGACCGTTCGCCTGGTGCAAGTCTTTCGAGTAGACGCCACTGCGTCGACTTGCGTGCCGATGGGGATGAAATGATGATGGTAAGGACAACACAACACCCAGTCCCTGGGCGGAGAAAATCTCCGACCCAGCCGGGAATCGAACCCGGGCTGTAAGGTATGACGTTCCGTCGCACTGACCGGTCAGCTACCAGGGACGGACTTGTTATGATACACCCTGTATCAATCAGCGGTACTCTGGGCATTGATTTATACCATTCAGCTAGTGAAATTGTAGGAGCCTGTTCTCATGAATGCAATGATAAATGAAATTCAACTAGTAGCTCATGATTCTTTCTCAAGGACCGATGTATGAACGATTAGGCTAGATGACGTTTAAAAAGTATGATCTGGCTGCTGTAAACGTCTCTGGTGCTTTAGACAAAGTCTGCCGCATGTTGGCAAACAGCTTAAGATGATTATGGGTTTAAACCCCACTGTAGGCTCGGCATTCGCTGGTTGGCCGTTGACCTCTTGTCCCACTACCTCTCATTGAAGCAGCTCCTTCGCCTTCCTTATCTCGTACCGGAAAGTGTCTTCCTCCTAGCTCCCAAACTTATCTTCGTACCTTATGCGTGCCCAGATCAAATGTCTGCGTTCCCGCGTCCCCAGACTGAATGGCTTACATTTCTACTGTGCTATCGTCCATCTCACCTAAACCTCCTCATTTCGTTCTTGGGCATCATATCTAACTTTTGAAGCTTTGTATCTATTTCTGTTTTCTCTTCGTTCATATGGAGTCCAGAAGAGGCTTCGTTTGAACACGGGGCCCTAGTTTTAAATTTCGTAGATTACAAGGTGCGTCAAAAAGATTCATTCGATTTCGGAAGACCATATTTCGTACATGGACGACGACAGAAGTATTATGTGGGTTTTAACTTACACAAAGGTGTTAAATTGCCACTTATAGTGGTTGCCGGTAGGGGACCTCTGTGGTGCAGCTATCTCGCGCGGTTGCAGAAATCACGTACCCGTATATCTTGGGGTCTGGCTTTTTTTTCTGCGACTGTTTAATAGAACAGATCACCCCTGCACTAGTACCCGCATATTAGAGCATTTCTTAACGCTAAGCTCCCTCAGCGGTGGATCAGCCGTAAGGGGAGTACAGATACCGCGTTACAGAACTGACCTGCAGGATCATCTCATCTTGTGGTATGTGATTGTCATTTGTGGAGATTGTGGAAGACACCATCCATGTGCCTACTTTTGCAATAACGCTGGGTGAACGATGACGCTACATAGCAGCTGTAGTGAAAGCAGTAGCTCCAGACGTGCTGGCACAAGTTTGATACTAGTTTGACTATCGTCTGGACATTAGTCAAAAGTAAATGAAAGCTTTGGTACTAAACGCAGTTGTAAAAAACAGCCCAAAGTTGCGTGTGCATGGGTGTTAAAGATACACACTTACGATCGGATGATTATTTTGAAAATAAAACTTTGTAGTCATAAGGATAAGTTAAAATTGATCCCAAGTTTCCAATATGAATCATATAGAAGATACTGTCTTGTCAAGGACGATGAATGTTTTTGAAACAGTCGGCGAAATCAGTAGTGCGTCGCATTTCTCCCGTGTAGCTTCTGTAATCCCTCTCGTTACCGAGCTGTACGACTTTTGTTTGCTATCTGCAGACGACAATCCTGTCGGGTCACAGACGGGAGGACATGGCATTTACTGACGTCACTGTGCAATGTCTATATAACTGCGACTTCCTAAGCCCATCCACATGTGATCTCTACAATAGTCTTTTGGCACTGGCTGGAAGATCCAGAGGCATTGTCCGGATTTTTAGGGGGGATAAATTTTCGCCGGTCTTTGTGGCCGAGCGGTTCTAGGCGCTTCAGTCCGGAACCGCACTGCTGCTACAGTCGCAAGTTCGAATCCTGCCTCGGAATTGGATGTGTGTTATGTCCTTAGGTTAGTTAGGTTTAATTAGTTCTAAGTCTAGGGGACTGATGACCTCAGATATTAAGTCACATAGTGCTTAGAACCATTTGAAAAATTTTCCTCCATGACGAATACAAACAAATTTCCTTGGTGAAATTTGAATTAAGCGCATCTCTTATCGTGTTAAGTGAATGTACAGAGCCGAGATTATATAATTCTTGATAGGCAGGAGAAGGCGAAGCGTGATAGTAGTGCATAGCCAACTCTTTTCCAATAACCCAAAATCAATGGAGGGGTCATCAGTGTTAAAGTCCCGATTCGACAGACGGAATCAGTAACGGTGTCTCACGTGATCACTCAGAAAGACATTGCCCACGAAACTGGAACTTAATCCGGGAAATTAGCGATCAGCGAGGTAATCAGAAATTTTGTACCACAACCTGTACCCTGCTTGCTTGCTGAATTCACCTACTGGAATTCGAAAGAGCCGTTGAACCCTCAATAGCAGCAGGTATTCGTCTATGTGCCGCCTTATAAGAAACATTTGTAAATTTTCGATTACCGATGAAATATATTGATACATAAAAATCTTGCATTTGGGACACTAGCCCAGTCAATGAAAACCAAAAAAGTTCGAACAGGAGAGAAAATTCGAGCAGTTGCAGATTTTTGTGCAGAGGTAGCACGAAGGGTCAATGCCCTAAAAATCCTGAGCGATGGGGTGTGAGAGTGCGGGTGGGGGTGTGGGAGGTGTTCAGAGTCACAGTTTTTTGTTTTCCTCGACTTATCTCGAAATTCGCAGCTTCTAGGTAAAATTTTTCGCAGTAGAAAATTAAACTACTTCGAATGCCCTACAAAAACTGTCTTCCTTTTTGTCTGGGACTATTAGCTTCCGTGTTGCAGAGAATTGAAAAGTCACAATTATTAAAAATTGTTGTATAACGGTATGATATTAACGTTTATTGTTGTATGAAGTGGTTTAAGAAAAATGTTAAATACTTGTACGTGTGGCAGAACCGTATTAAGGGATAAATTGCGTCCTGGTGCTGTGTCGGGCTACGGGTTGCCTGGTTGTAGTCACGCACTTCCCTCCTTCCTACGACTGCGAATTGAAGAACGAGCAGCTGAGCGCCGCTCTTTCTGCCAAACGCCATCACAAAAGGCCGCTACACGGTGTTTCGCAACGTAATACCGACTCTTCCGCAGCTCGCGTCATGAAACAATGGCCTAAAGAGCGTTTCTTTTCCACGAAGTAGGTTAACATTACACTGAATATAGATATGAGTTACTAGTGATGCTAATGCAAGAAAATCATGTGTACAGACTCAGTGTAGAACTGTATGCACAATAGATCTCTGCACACAGTTGTACACTTTTAGAGGGGAAATTGATTCTTAATCACCTTGTACGGCGTCTGCAGCGTTCTCCTGAGAAAGAGGTTTACATCCACGACGAGTGCAGATTGCTTTTCCGTTTGCATTTTCCGTACCATTCTCTTATGTAAGTAGACAAAATAACTTCACTGAGGTCGTGTTTGTATAGTGCAGTTACTTACAGTTATTTGCAGTTGTTAATTGAGCTTCTACGTGAAACACGTTTCTAGAAACAATGGCTGAGAAGTGCTTTATTTGTTTTATGTTGTCATTTACCTATGTAAATATTTGAGAGGTTGAGGTTGTGGTTGTCCTTTTGATACCCCTTGCGCTGCGAAAAGTATTCCAGCCACTAATAGTGGAGACGATGAAATCAGAACTATCAGAAAGGTATGGGATTGATGAATGTAGCATCTTGCTGGTGTCTGTCGTTGACAGAATATTGTGAAGTCATCTAACCTTGTGGTAGTCACTTGTTGTAATGAATGATCAGAAAGTTACTACACTTCTCTCACCGTTGTGTTACTGGTAGACTGCACAAATCTCCTCCATTCAGGAAATGACGGCAATTGAAGAATTGGCTGCGTTGAGTGGAGCCACTTACCACACATTCATAGTATAATTTGCAAGATGGGTGTCGCTTTGTCTGATGGAATAGGACTGATCATGTTCAAACCTAGAACAGTAATTTACTGTAATGCACGGCTGGACTTACGTTGACATATCTGTAGTTCCATAACTCCTAAGTGACTCACTTTTGTTACAGAGGGAGCCAATTTAAGCCTCTGGGCATCTTGAGAGGTTGAGGTTGTGGTTGTCCTTTTGATACCCCTTGCGCTGCCAAAAGTATTCCAGCCACTAATAGTGGAGACGATGAAATCAGAACTATCGAATAAATATGGACATCATATTACACAGGGGGCAGACTCTTCATTGTGGTAGACAGTTGATAGCTCCAGGCCTGTTGCTTTTTTACAGCTGCAAATAAATACTCACTTAACAAATTAACGCACTCCACAATATAAACACGTGCTAAGTGAAGTTATTTTGTTTACTCAAAAGACAGAACTGTACAGGAAATGCTGGAGAGTTATAGTCCGTCCAGCCTGCCCGTGAACTAAAAAGCGAGCAAAGCTCGTGGTGGAGGAAGGTACCTTCTCCGGAAGAACAGTGCAGTTGCTGCTCAAGACGACTGAGTGTTTTATTCTAGCAATGTGGAACAGTGTGCAGAGATTTATGTACATTCTGTCCATATGCGTTTCTTACGTAAGTATTATTAGTAACCGATGTCTGAATACCATGTAGTGTTACCGCACTTTCTGGAAAATAAACACACTGGGCTCGTCTGTCCACTGAATCGCCAGTGATCCATATGGCGAGCTCAGGAATGGTCGCTATAACTTCGTGAAACACCCTGTAGTGGTTTTCTTTCTGATGTAGTGTGACAAAGAGTGTGGGAACTCACCTGCTCTCTCTTCAGTGTGCAGACATACTAAAGAGGGAAGTCCGTGACCACAGTCCGGTGACCTACCTTTGTCGTGCTTCTACATTCCACTCCATACTTCCACCCTGTTACACCCCCAGCAGACAACATATCCATTAATACGGTTCTACTACAATTAGTTATTGAAAGAATAATAGGCAGTCTCGGTTGCAAAATGGTTTTTTATTTACTTAATTTGTGACACGTTTCACTCTCACAGAAGCCACCACACATCTGGGGGGAAATACAAGTTTTCTCAGTACAAATTTGTGAGCCAGGAACCAGCTGTAAACGTACATTCTCGGTTAAATAAAGCAACTTGGAAACAACGACCCTACTTGGGATAAGAGAGTAACCAAAGACAAACTCACCGACTAAAAACACTCAAAGACCACTGGAAAGTGTACACAAAGTTCCTCAGTCACCAAAAATGGGACATCATCCAATAAAATTTGCAGGACACATCCATCTTCGGAAAAAGTAAGAATGTGTTTCAAGGTGAAGAGACACACATTGCCTGTGTTTACAAACACTCGGTCTTTAGCACACAGCAGGGCACGCGTACAACATGGTCAGGTATATAAAGCGTCCTCAAGACACACGTTTACGGCTGCTACTACAGAGCTATGAATCAAGGTGACCGTCACCACAGTAGGTGGTGCCACCAGAAGGGAAAACAGAAAATGTGTATGGCTCTGAGCACTATGGGACTTAACATCTATGGTCATCAGTCCCCTAGCACTTAGAACTACTTAAACCTAACTAACCTAAGGAAATCACACAACACCCAGCAGAAAATGTGTAACAAGAAAGCACAACTAAACAATATCAGTGTACAAACCAAAGCCACGTGTGCATAAACATTAATTTAAAACGTAACCCTGGTTATGAAATGTCAGTTGTTCGTTTAGCAGTCCTGGGATTTAAAATAGACTCTTCTAGAAATCTCAGATTCTTCGAGAATGTCTATCTTCTTGCCTTTTTGTACAACATGAAAAATATCGACATCATTTATGGATGGTGGGCGATGGCGAGAAGTTTTCAAATGTTGTGCGCGGGGATAATTTTTTAAAGTTGTCCTTTTTTTTGTTTAGAGATGCTTACTGAAACGGGCTATAAAGGACCTCCCCATTTGGCTGATGTAGTGTACGTCACAATCAAGACACTTAATTTTATATACTCACAATGTCAAGAAGGGGAAAGACTAAGTTTTCTCACAGCAAGAAAGCAGAAACTGAGTTCCTACATTCCTAGAGAACACAGTTTGTCCCTTAGTATTCCCAAACAGTTTGACCAAGTCATAACAAAAGAGGCCCAAAAACTGGATAGCTAAACGTACTTCAGCACATCAGCGCCAACCGTTGATGGTTGTGAACTCGTGATCTTAAGGTCCACTCCTTCCTTGTATTCTTTGTATGAACGACGAACCAAAGACGCACTAAAACCATTTTCGTGTGCTGTATACGAAAGTTTGCTAATTTCTTTTTCAATAGATTCCAAGGTGAGGGGAACGTCACAAATTCGAGGAAACGTCGACCTAAAATAGCTTAACTTATACTGCTTTTGAAGTGGTGATGTAGCATGAATCACTGAAGAGCCTATCATTAACGAATTGGACTAATAAATCTAAGTAATTTGGGACACCCTGCTGATCCATGCCAATTTAGGGTGAAGACTGTTAAATACAAGTAAAAGGGTGTCGATAACCACTTCTTGGCCTCTAAAAACGATCAGTATGTCATCGACATACCTTCCATAAAAAAGGATCTGGGAGTTCGAAGCAATTACACGGGAAAAATATCCTTTTTCGAGACTGCTTACAAATACATTGCCGAGAAAGCCTGAGGGGCAACCCCCCCAAAATCAGGCCACCGGCTTGCTTATAAATGTTATTTTCAAATGAAAAATAGTTATGTGAAGTAACTCCAGAGGTGCGATAACCTCATCCACTTACTCGCTGATGACAGATGGCTTATTGAGCAGGGATGACGCGCCATTTTGGGTGATTGCGGAACTTTCTGCACACTTGCCAGTGGTCCTTGAGTGTTTTTACCCCGTGTTTGTCTTTGATTACGCTCTTTCCACAGTTCGGGTCCTGGGCTCCCAGTTACTTTATTTAACTGACAATGTAGCTTTATAGCTGATTCCTGACTCATTAATTTACACCAAGGAAAATTGTTTTTTCCTCCAGATGTCTGATAAATAAAAAACCATCTCAACCGAGACTTCCTACACTTTCTTGAACGTGTCAAGAGGTTGCTGTACCATTAGCCGGAACATAAAGTTGGTTGATTTTCGCAGTTCGTTGGGGTACACACAGCAGATATTAGTTCTTAACTCGCTTCATTTAATAACAAACATAGATTTTGCCCCATTAAAACCAAATTTTTAATAACCTGCAACTTTTTCATCCCCTGCAACTATCAGTACTAGAGAAAAGAAATTTTGTAGGAAATTTACCATAGTTTTATTGTGTACCGTGAAGCCGCAGTTTTCGAGTTATTTAAGACAAACACAAAAAAATGACCTTTAACCTCCCATTCCCCTACCCCCACGCTCACACCTCATCAGGTCAGTATCTGCAGTATGTTGTTCTTCACACTCCCTCCCTAACAATGTACCAAAATTTCGACTACACGAATTGTCTCCCTAATTTTCCTTCGTTGGCTGGACTACATCGAATAAACAGCTTACCAATTCTGTTAAAACATACTGCTTCATAGACGTTAGTCCTGCAGACAACAAATGGAATAAACAGATTACTAATTCTCAGCGCCACCAACTTAATCGATATCGTCATTTTTAAGTCAACTGACCGCAGCATTCTTGACTTACATGTGGATGAAGACGCATTAAGATACATGCTGAAAACATATCACATACCACAGGGGTAGGAATCATAAAAATGTGTGCTGGACCGGGAATCTAATCCAGAAACTTAATTACGTGGGCATTTTCTGGTCAACTGAGTTATTCAGGCGTGGCTCATGAGCATCACACAGCTTCATCTTCACCAGTATCCCTCTGCTACTTCGAGCCTTCAGAGATTCTCCTACATACTTCGTTGAAGGAGGACTCCTGGAAGAAGGATATTGTGAGAAGCAGCTAGAGCATACGATATGTTTCATTCTAAATAAATGTCAAATCAAAACACGTTCAGCCGTCCTGATTTCCAGTTTTATTTTATTTGTACTACCAGTTTCAGTGCTACATTACCCCTGACCGACGTTAGAAAGAATCCCACCTCTTACAGTCAGAATAGGGGAGAGGCATACAGTACCCGTAGACTTCTTCGTAGCACAGCGATCCCTCCGATCTTCACTTGCAGACTGTAAGTGGGATTATTCCAAGACGTCAGTCAGAGGGCCTGAAGTTGGTGTAATGTAACGCTGAAACTTGTATCACAAATAAAATAAAACTGGAAATTTAGACGACTGAAGGTGCTTTGATTTGACAATTTTATTGAACATCCGAGATCCCGCAACCCCATCTTGTATAAAGATGGGCTTACAGAGTGTTCCGTTCTAGTCTGGTAATAAGTGATTCTATATTTAGAGAAAATACGCCAATATCCTGACGCAGTTTTTCTTTTAAGTCAGTTCACTTAATCCGTTTTTTTCCCTTTTCTTTCCAGTGAGTAAATTGCCTTCATGAAGTGCCATAATGAAAGCTCTGAAAAACAGTCTCCTACAGCTTCCATAAACACCTCCTTGAACTCAAAATTTCATCAAGTCCCAAATGTCTGTAAATGTAGGAACAGATGGGAGTCAAAGGGCCAGATCCTGAGAATTAGGTTGATGTTCCAATAATTAGCAGCCCGAATTCCAGTTTTTTTTCCCCATTGTCGCAACCTCTTTTCCTGTTTGATCCATTGTCCTAGTAATATATTTCTGCTTACCAATTCTGGTCCTTTTGACAGATTCTTTCATTCAGTTGATTCAGAAGCAATGGGAATGTTGCCGGTTGTTTTCCTACAGTCATTGTATGAGAACAAAACCAGAAGTCTTTCCGGGAAGGAAGATTGCTGCCTGGCTTTCCTTGTCAGTTTTCAGACAACGCATTGGTAGGTGTCTCGCTTCTTATATGAAGTTGTAAACCATAGATATGAAATGAGCGTATGGCATTGGTGGCCGGGAGACCCCTCGCGGGGCGGTTCGGCCGCCGCTCCACAAGTTCTTTAACGCCACTACGGCGACTTGCTAGTGAAGGAGGATGAAATGATGAGGAAAGACACACAACACCCAGTCATCTCGAGGCAGAGAAAATCCCTGACCCCTCCGGGAATCGAACCCGGGACCCCGTGCGCGGGAAGCGAGAACGCTACCGCAAGACCACGAGCTGCGGACAACCATAGATATAATTTACAGTGACAAATTGACACTCAAAATTATTTGCATTTTTTAACGGCCCAAACGTCGTTGACAACTTAATTTTCGTGTTTGGTTTTGGAAAGACTTAGAGGAATGTGGCAGTAAACTTTCAGGCAGCTTTCTGATATGTAATTCAGCGTGTAAAATGTACGCATTCTCCTGCAAATCCTGGGCCATCCATTATTTCACACACCAAAGCCATACTGCGCTCCTTCTCTCCATTCGGCTGCAGTGTCTGGACACCATTTACCACTCGAGTTGCCGCACCGGTAACACACTACACTCGTTTATGGCGGTCAAAATTCTCAGTCCACCCATCAAGATTTAGGTTTTCCGTGGTTTCTCACATTTCTGAAGATGAATGCCTGGAAAGTCGCTTCGAAAGAGCACAGACGATATCCTTCCCCAGTTCTAATGTGTTCTCCGTTGCTGATGATCTAGTCGTCGACGCAACGCTAAGCTCGAATGTCGCGTTCTTGTTTTCGACTTTCCACACGCGGATCACCTTCAAGAGATTTGTAGTCACGTTTGCATAAATCTGCCAGTTTCTTAATAGCTAAAAATTAAGAAACATGCTCGTAAATCTTTATCGCTTTGTATGAATTTTCGTTAGCGATAAACTTGTATGCTACGGTCGCAGGTTCTAATCCTGCCTCGGGGCATGGATGTGTGTGATGTCCTTAGGTTGGTTAGATTTAAGTAGTTCTAAGTTTAGGGGACTGATGACCTCAGTTGTTAAGTCCCATAGTGCTTAGAGCTATTTAATTTGATAAACTTGCGCTGGCCATGTGTGAATGGTTGCTGAGGAACTTTGCTTTCGGGAGTAATCAAAGGAACTTCTTCTCTGTTGAGCTACCGTATCAAAAGAAACCGCACCGGTAATAACTTACTTCCTAGGGGCCGAACAGTGTGCGTAAATAGTGATAAACATTTTGTACGTTTACATGTACAGTCTGAAGCGGACTATCTGTATAACTTTTCGACACCACACTTTAAGAATCAGAAGTAATGCAACAGTTCTTGTTAATAAACGAAAGCGAGAGCGTGCAAACTCCGCCGACAGAAATAAATTGCCCGATCTTGAGCAGATCCGCCCTGAAGCTTCAAGAGCAAAATGTAAGCACGGCATCCGGTAGGTTTCCCAGAATCAAGAAAATTACTGATTCTCGTGAGAGGAATTAATAGCATACACAGCACACAGTGAATGCTGGCGTAGATTATGAGAGTCAGGTAGTGGAAGACTTTCAAGACGGTATTTTCTCCGCTGTATCTCTTATGTTAGAACTCAAAGTCAAAGTGGTTTTTGGTTTTGTATTCAGGGAATGACTATAGGGGAGAGCTAGATGTCTCTTCAGTTTATCTTCCGCAAAAATTTTTTATTAATTTAGTCATTGCCGGCCGGGGTGGCCGGGCGGTTCTAGGCGCTACAGTCCGGAACCACATGACCCCTACGGTCGCAGGTTAGAATCCTGCCTCGGGCATGGATGTGTGTGATGTCCTTAGTTTAGTTAGGTTTAAGTAGTTCTAGGAGACTGATGACCTCAGAAGTTAAGTCCCATAGTGCTCAGAGCCGTTTGAACCATTTTGATATTTACTCATTTATTTGTTTAACCTAATACACTCCTGGAAATTGAAATAAGAACATCGTGAATTCATTGTCCCAGGAAGGGGAAACTTTATTGACACATTCCTGGGGTCAGTTACATCACATGATCACACTGACAGAACCACAGGCACATAGACACAGGCAACAGAGCATGCACAATGTCGGCACTAGTACAGTGTATATCCACCTTTCGCAGCAATGCAGGCTGCTATTCTCCCATGGAGACGATCGTAGAGATGCTGGATGTAGTCGTGTGGAACGGCTTGCCATGCCATTTCCACCTGGCGCCTCAGTTGGACCAGCGTTCGTGCTGGACGTGCAGACCGCGTGAGACGACGCTTCATCCAGTCCCAAACATGCTCAATGGGGGACAGATCCGGAGATCTTGCTGGCCAGGGTAGTTGACTTACACCTTCTAGAGCACGTTGGGTGGCACGGGATACATGCGGACGTGCATTGTCCTGTTGGAACAGCAAGTTCCCTTGCCGGTCTAGGAATGGTAGAACGATGGGTTCGATGACGGTTTGGATGTACCGTGCACTATTCAGTGTCCCCTCGACGATCACCAGTGGTGTACGGCCAGTGTAGGAGATCGCTCCCCACACCATGATGCCGGGTGTTGGCCCTGTGTGCCTCGGTCGTATGCAGTCCTGATTGTGGCGCTCACCTGCACGGCGCCAAACACGCATACGACCATCATTGGCACCAAGGCAGAAGCGACTCTCATCGCTGAAGACGACACGTCTCCATTCGTCCCTCCATTCACGCCTGTCGCGACACCACTGGAGGCGGGCTGCACGATGTTGGGGCGTGAGCGGAAGACGGCCTAACGGTGTGCGGGACCGTAGCCCAGCTTCATGGAGACGGTTGCGAATGGTCCTCGCCGATACCCCAGGAGCAACAGTGTCCCTAATTTGCTGGAAAGTGGCGGTGCGGTCCCCTACGGCACTGCGTAGGATCCTACGGTCTTGGCGTGCATCCGTGCGTCGCTGCGGTCCGGTCCCAGGTCGACGGGCACGTGCACCTTCCGCCGACCACTGGCGACAACATCGATGTACTGTGAAGACCTCACGCCCCACGTGTTGAGCAATTCGGCGGTACGTCCACCCGGCCTCCCGCATGCCCACTATACGCCCTCGCTCAAAGTCCGTCAACTGCACATACGGTTCACGTCCACGCTGTCGCGGCATGCTACCAGTGTTAAAGACTGCGATGGAGCTCCGTATGCCACGGCAAACTGGCTGACACTGACGGCGGCGGTGCACAAATGCTGCGCAGCTAGCGCCATTCGACGGCCAAATCCGCGGTTCCTGGTGTGTCCGCTGTGCCGTGCGTGTGATCATTGCTTGTACAGCCCTCTCGCAGTGTCCGGAGCAAGTATGGTGGGTCTGACACACCGGTGTCAATGTGTTCTTTTTTCCATTTCCAGGAGTGTACATCTAGAACCATCAGACAGTCTCTTGCATCTATTCCAGCGCCATCTAATTACTATAGCACAGAAGAACATACACAATTTACATTAATTGTTCATGAGAAGTACAACAGTAAATACAAATTATTGGAGGGTAAGGCGATCAAGAGGTTTCCGTTTGATGGCGTTACTGCAACGTATACGCAAAGTGGCGCGACTCCAGTGCGGCTATGTAAACACTGACACGCAGGCAAGGGATTAGTGCCCCTGTCGTTTCTTTAAGACGTAAGGCTGACAAATGCGGAAACGTAAACTATGCTGACTTTATTACGAAATGCGTCAAAACAGTACCAACGTGCTGCTGCTGTTCTTTTGTTGATTGACGAAGGACAAACACAGGTAAACATCCATCGGATGGTGGAGAACGTGTATACGGAAATTGCATAGCGAAATTAAGGCGAAACATCGGGGTAAATTGTGACAAGGAGTGCCACGGCTTCGTAAGGAGGCACGTCCCCATATCGCAAATGTGGTAACGCCGCAATTACGCCAACTTAAGAGGAAGACACTCCAGCACACAACCTGTAGTACTGATCCCTCTCTGTGCAATTGTCACGACTTCGCTTGTTTAAGAAAGTCCTTGAAGGGTCGGCGATTTCTGTCGATCGAGAATGTGCAGCAGGCAATTGCTGACTTCTTCACACAGCGGGACACGGTGTTCTATCAAATGGGTGTCGTCCACCTGGTCCGTCTGTGGGAAGATTCTCTCGACGCTCAAGGCGATTCGCATATCGATTCTGGATCGAACAAACTAGGAGCGCTAGCAGCAATGGAGCTTATTGTGGATGAAGATAAGAGAAAATAATCTGCCATGACTGAGTGAGAAGTGAAAAGAGAAAGAAGCGTAGCTGGGAGAAATATTTGCTTTGCTAACTGACAGACGGAGAACTGGTCGTGTCCGTTACTCTTCGGGAAAACGTGATGGGGGTGATATACCCAAGTGTTCTTGAAAGCCACAGGTCATTGACTTGTGCGCACAGTACAGAGTAGCATTTGGAGAGACTGGCGCGTGCAACAGCGGAGTAGTTTTCGAATGTTTTCGTCTTGTGGATGGACTCTGCTGTATACATGCATACCAAAGTGTTGGCTAAGTAGCACATTTAAAGTAAAGTGGAAACTGAATCCCTACTTTTCGGTTTAGTTGATGAGAGGAGTTTTGTAGTCCGCCATATTTGTCTAAAAGTAGGACGTAGAATTTGTTGGACAAGGATGGGGAAATGAAAAAACTCGAAAAGTTTTTAATAAGACCTAGTACGTCGTCCTCAAAGCCAAGTGTTCATCAAAGACAAGTCTATCGTCAGGAGTCCACAGGGAAGTGTGACCGGACCGTTATTATTCTCTCTGTGTATAAATGATGTGTCTGACATAGTGACCAGCAATGTGCCGTTGTCTGATGATCCTGTGTTGAATGACTGTTGGAGGATACATGGTGCCTTAGACAAAATTTGTAGTTGGAATGATAAATGGCAGCTACCTCTAACTGTAGAGGAAATTAAGTTAATGCAGATCAGTCGGAAAAATCATCCCGTAATGGTCGAATACAGTATCAGTAGTGCATTTCGATTAAATACCTAGGCGTAATGTCGCAGAGTGATATGAAATGGAACGAGCGCTTACGGACTGCAGTAAGGAAGGTGACTGTAAGACTTCGGTTTATTGCGAGAATTTTAGGAAAGTACGGTTCATCAATAAAGGAGGTCACACATAGAATACTAGTGCGACCCATTCTTGAGTACTGCCTGACTGTTTGGTATTAAAGGAAGACATCGAAGCAATTCAGAAGAGGGCTACTAGATTTGTTAGCGGTAGGTTCGATCAAGACGCTAGTATTACGGAGATGCTTTGGGAACTCAAATGGAAATCCCTGGAGGGGAGACGATGTTTTTTTCGATCAATACAACTAAGAAAATTTAGAGAACCGGCATTTGAAGCAGACTGCAGAATGATTTCACTAGCGCCAACTTACATTGCGCATGTAAGGACATCGAATATAAACAAAATTAGGGCTTCCACGGAGGCATATACACTGTCGTTTTTTCCTCGCTCTATTTGTGAATGGTAGAGGAAGGGAAATGACTGGTAGTGGTACAAGATTCCCACTTCTGTGTTTTGTACGGCGGGCTATGGAGAATTTATGTAGACGTAGACGAAAAGGTGTCGCCTCCACGAAGTAATTCAAGCCTACAATGGTAAAGATTCGGGAGATCAAATACACCTTGGTCAACCGAATACTAGTCCTGTATTCATTTCATACTCACTGGACCATCTCTCCGTGGCCTGAAAATGGAATACTTTTTAGAGTTCCCAGAGATAACTTCCGTTTGTTAACACCATTTCCAGCTAAGATCTAAAGTAACATTTGTAAAGTATTTCAAAGCTGATACACTTTTATTACTATTCCATAAACCGGAGTCTCATGTTGAGATACACATAATTAATTATTCAACGTCAGATACTAATTCACGACTGTAGTAATCTTACCGCCGCAACAAGTTTCACTATCTTCATTCATTTCATAAAAAAGTAGGACTTTCAGCACAGCGTTCTAGATACATTTGTTCACACATCCTCTGCAAGCCACCGCACATCGCATGGTGTAAGGTATCTAGTATCCCTATGAGCGATTTCCTTTCTTTTTCCACTCGCAAATGGAGCGAGGGAAAAGACTGCCTATATCCCACCCACGAGCCCTAATTTCACTAATCTCCATGCTATCCGCGCGAAATGTACGTTGATGACAGTAGAATCGATCTGCAGTCAGCCATAAATGCCGGGTCTCTAAATTTTCTCAACAGTGCATCGCGGAAATAACGTCGTTTTCCTTCCAGGGATTCCCATTCGAATTCACGAGGTATCTCCGTAATACATACGTGTTGCTCGAACCTACCGGCAACAAATCTAGTGACCCGCCTCTGAATTGCTTCGATGTCTTCCTGTAATCTAACCTGGTGCGGATCCCAAACACTCGAGCAACACCCAAGAATAGCTTACACTAACGTCCTATATGCGGTCTCTTTCACAGATGAACCACACGTTCTCAAAATTCTCCACGTAAAATTACACTCCTCAGTAGCCGTTCCATATCATATCGTTCTGCAATGTTACACCTAAATGTTTAAACGACGTGACTGTGTCAAGTAGGACTTTTCTAGTGCCGTATGCGAATATTATGGGTTTGTTTTTCCCACTCACCCTACATTGAGCTCGCTGCCATCCATCACACAAAATAGAAATTTTGTCATCTCGTGTCCTCCTATAATCACTTAACCTTCACGCCTCCCCGTACACCAGAGCACGTGGCACACAGGGGCAGAGTGCTGTTCACCTTGTCCGTCAGCGCCATTGGTGTATATGTAGGCCATAGTGGTCACTTTCCTGGGGCACTCGTGACGACTAATCTGTCCCTGATGAACACTTGACGTCGAGGACAACGTACTGAGTTCTGTTACTACTGAATTCTTAGAGCCATGCACTTAATTTGTCTTGAAAACTATTCCTTGGTTAACATTCTGCAATGGGACACCATGCCAAAGGCTTTCCGAAAATAAAGGGGTATGGAATCTGCCTGTTGGCCTCCATCCATAGTTCGCAGGATGTCTTGGGAGAAAAGGGCAAGCTGCGTTTCGTGTGAGCGATGCCTTTTAAATCCGCCCTGGTTTTTGGACTGAAGCTTACCTGTCTGAAGGAAGGCACGTACGTGTTCGCTTGTACCGGCGTGTACAAATTATCTGAGGTTGATACCATTATCAGAATACTCTTAACGATCTGATGATTGCAGTAAGCCGAAACCGGTTATTGTTAATTATTCACTAACGTGTAATCAAGGTAGACATAAAGAATGAGGTGATTTTTCTTCTAGTGCATTGCAAACATGTCTCGGTGTGTCGGAAGATGAACACGTGCTTGGACGCTCGCCTCGTCGCACTGAGTGAGTTGTTCAGCTGGTGCGTTACCAAACTGCAGGGTGAATTGTGGGAAGGAAAGCTGGCAATGCCTCTGCACTTCGCGCTTCTGTCGTCCGCTTGTAGACTTCAAAGCAAGCGTTGCGATTAGTCGACAGAGCGCGACGGAATAGCGCTCAACGCCAGACCAAAGGGAGGCGCCCGTGTCACACGAGACGCGGGACGGCGGATCGGCTGGTCCCCACCTCCAGTAGATCGCGCAGCGCCCGTAAAAGATGGGACGCTTGTGTCTGAAACCACAGGAGGCGCAGTGTCATTTGGCAGTCTCTCGTATTCCGCCACTGCTGTTCTCTGGATATACGCTGGTCCTCTGGACGTCAATAACGGAACACCAGACACGCGTGAACGGTCTATCAGTCTGCATCCCCAAGTGTAAATTTTCACTAACGTACGGCACTTTTCGATTCATGTTAGTCAGTCTTGACGTAAATAGAAACGAGTGCCTTCTTTGGGTGATTTAGAGGAGGCAGAAACTGCCGGTCCTCGGCACGAATCCGCCCGGCGGATTAGTGTCGAGTTCCGGCGTGCCTGCCAGTCTGTGGATGGTTTTTAAGGTGGTCTTCCATCTCCCTCGACGAATGTGGGCTGTTTCCCCTTATTCCGCCTCAATTACACTATGTCGGCGATTGCCGCACAAACACTCTCTCTACGTACGCCTAAACCGTAATTAAAATGGCTCTGATCACTATGGAACTTAAATTCTGAGATGATCAGTCCCCTAGAACTTAGAACTACTTAAACCTAGCTAACCTAAGGACGTCATACACATCCATGCCCGAGGCAGGATTCGAACCTGCGACCGTAGCGGTCGCGCGGTTCCAAACTGTAGCGCATAGAACTGCTCGGCCACCCCGGCCGGCACACCGTAATTACTCTACCACGCAAGCATTGGGTTACACTAGTCTGGGTTCGGTGTGGGGCGGAGGTGGTGTGAGTGGACTGCTGTAGCCTGTTGTGGGGTTGTGAACCACTGAGCGCTACGGGGGGACGAAGCCTCTCCGTCGTTTCCAGGTCCCCAGTTCAATAAATACAGACATACATACATATAACCTTTAATAGTGAAAGGGGCAAATAACTTAAAGTCGTGTTTGATCAGCACTGAACGCATTATACACTGAGGTGACAAAAGTTACAGGATTGTATTGTATTGTATGCTAACCGGGGACCTAGAAACGACGGAGAGGCTCCGTCCCCGCCGCAGGCACAGTGGTCCACAACCCCACGACGACTACCGCAGTCCACTTCACCCCTCCGCCGACCCGCGTAAGTGGAGAACTTGTTTGCGCAACAATCGGCGACATAGTGTAATTGAGGCGGAATAAGGGGAACCAGCCCGCTTTCGCGGAGGCAGATGGATAACCGCCTAAAAACCATCCACAGACTAGCCGGTTCACCTGACCTCGACACAAATCCACCGGGCGGATTCGTGCCGGGGACCAGGCGCTCCTTCCCACCCGGAAAGCCGTGCGTTAGACCGCACGGCCAACCGGGCGGGCAAAGTTACAGGATGCCTCCTAATATCGTGCTGGACCTTCTTTTACCCGCCTTAGTGCAGCAACTCGACGTGGTAGGGCTCAACAAATTGTTGGAAGTCGCCCACAGAAATATTGAGCAACGCTGTCTCTAAATCCGTCAATAATTGTGAAAGTGTTGCCGGTAGAAGATTTTGTGCTCGAACTGACCTCTCTATTACGTCCTACAAATGTTAGATGGGATTCTCACGTCCGGCGATCCGGGTGACCTCTAAATCTCTGGAGTGTTCTTCAAACCAATGGAAAACTATTGGGCCAAGCGACATGGTGCATTGTCATCCATAAAAATTTCTTCGTTGTTTGGGAACATGAATACCATGAATGGCTGAAAAAGGTCTCCAATTAGCCTAACTTAACCGTTTCCAATCAATAAACGGTTCAGTTGGATCAGAGCACCCAGTCCATTTCATGTAAATACAACCCAAGCCATTATAGAATTACCACCAGCTTGCACAGTGCCTTATTGACAAATTAGATGCACGACTTCGTGGGGTCTGCACCACATTTGAACCCTACCGTCAGCTCTTAGCAACCGAAACCGGGATGCATCTAACCAAGGCACGGTTTTCCAGTTGTCTAGAGTCCAATCGATACGGTCACGAGCCCAGGAGAGGCACTGCAGGCGATGTTGCGCCGTCAGCAAACACACTCGTGTCGGTCGTCTGATGCCATAGCCCAACGCCAAAGTTCGCCACACTGTCTTAACGGATAAATATTGATTTCTTCGGTTATTCTAAGGATTGTCGCTTGTCTGGAAGCACTGACAACTCTACGTAAACGCCGCTGCTCTCTTTCATTAAGTGAAGGCCGTCAGTTACTGCCTTGTCCGTGGTGAGAGGTAAAGTTGGTATTTTCACCACTCTCTTGACTGTGTGGATTTCGGAGTACTGAATTCCCTAACGATTTCTGAAATGGAATGTCCCACGCTTCTAGCGCCAACTACCATGTCACGTTCAGAGTCTATTAATTCCCATTTTGCGGCTGCAATAACGTAGGAACCTTTTTACATGAATCGCTGAGTAAAAATGGCGGCTTCATCAGTGCGCTATCCTTTTGTAACTTATGTACGAGATACTACCACAGTCTGTATATATGAATATCGTTATGCCACTACTGTTGGCACTTCAGTGTCTCTTCAGGTTTTATTGACGCTTAACACCATTAGTGCCCGACATTCCCGCTAGGTGGCATGCGCAAATGAGTTATTCCAACAGTCGTCAAGGAGTCGTATAACGGTGCAGAGCTGGCACAGTGTAGTTTATGGTTTCAAGAATCCAGATTCGCTACTACAGTTCAGTGAAAATTCTGCATTGTAAAATTAGGCATATTCATTTATAAGCTGGCACGTTTCATTGATTTACCAGACTACGAATCTAAGACTGCCGAACTTGTTCAGTTGCTGCGTCAGAGACTATTGGCCGATCCTGACCCGACGTCCCTTGTAATACACAGCCAGTTTCGCTGAAACGATTGTACCAATTAATAACAGTTTGCTTTTGAGTTGGCGGTTTGTGGTATTTCAAAAATAGTTCAAATGGCTCTGAGCACTATGGGACTTAACATCTAAGATCATCAGCCCCCTAGAACTTAGAACTACTTTAAACCTGACTAGCCTAAGGACAGCACACACATCCATGCCCGAGGCCGAATTCGAACCTGCGACCTTAGCAGCAGCGCGGTTCCAGACTGAAGCGCCTAGAACCGCTCGCTAACAATGGCCGGCTTGCGATATTTAGTGCAGAATAGAGTGTAAACTGTAGTGGCGGATTTGGATTCATGATACTACAAACAACAATGTGCACGATCTGCACCGTTATACGATTCTGTGATGACTGCTGAAATAATTCCTTCCCGAATACCATCTAACGCGAACGTCGGGAACTAACAGTTTTAGTCGGAAATAAATCCTGCAGATATATTGCATTCACTTCTGTATCAAAGATTCCTGTAAGTTATTCACATTTTTCACAATTAAAGGTTGTTTTGGATAAGTAATTTATTGACACCCTTTATATCTACATTCATACTTTGCAAGCCACAATACCACGTTGGAGGAGGGTACCCTGTACCGCTACCGATCATTTCCTTTTCAGTTCCTATCGCAAAATGCAATGAGTAAAAAAGACCGTCTGTGTGATTTCGTACGAGCCCTGTTTTTTCTTATTTTGCCGGCCGCGGTGGTCTCGCGGTTCTAGGCGCGCAGTCCGGGAACGCGCGACTGCTACGGTCGCAGGTTCGAATTCTGCCTCGGGCATGGATGTGTGTGATGTCCTTAGGTTAGTTAGGTTTAAGTAGTTCTATGTTCTAGGGGACTGATGACCACAGCTGTTAAGTCCCATAGTGCTCAGAGCCATTTCAACCATTTTTTTTCTTATTTTGTCTTCGTGGCCGTTGAGTGAGATGCATGTTGGTGGCAGGAGGATGTTTTTGCAGTATGTCGCAAATCACGGTTTTCTAAACTTCCTCAATAGTTTCACAAGCTGCAATATTTTCGTGACTCGAACAGTGACCGAATATAGAATAAATTTCCTTTACTTCATGTCTAGGTCACAAACTTTTTGTCATCATACTACAGGTTTCGGTCTATAATACTATACTGGGGCCATTGACGATGCCACTATGGTTCCAGTATATGTGAAGATGTTTTTATAAAGCAGATCTGAAGATGGTCATTATAGAGCGAAACCGGTAGTCTGATGACAAGAAATTTGTGACTATAGACGTGAACTAAAGAAAATGTATTTCTCAATAGTGTTTCTCAAGGAAAACGACTTCTTCCCTCGAAGTATTCCCATTTGAGTTCATGGAGGAATTTCGTAATACTGCAATCTACATGTAACGAAACTAACAACACGCCTTTGAACTGTTTCGATGTCTTCGTTTAATCTTAGCAGGTGAGCATCCC
Organism: Schistocerca cancellata; assembly: GCF_023864275.1. Classification (NCBI taxonomy): domain Eukaryota; kingdom Metazoa; phylum Arthropoda; class Insecta; order Orthoptera; family Acrididae; genus Schistocerca; species Schistocerca cancellata. The sequence continues at coordinate 318,009,790 of NC_064630.1, read as the reverse complement.
AAACAAACGAGCAGTTCGGAAGATTAGGTCGCACAAGTATTCCGTATGTCATCTCTCTTTGTAAGTGGGCCAAACTTTGCTAGAATTCACACAAACCTAAGTCGACCATTTGCTTTCACCACAACCTAACTTGCCTGCTCGACAGAGTTCGTGTCACTTTTCAGAGTTACGCATACACTGATGAGCCACAACTGTATGACCATCTGCTTAATAGTCGGCTGGTGTGACCGAGCGGTTCTAGGCGCTTCAGTCTGGAACCGCGCGACCGCTATGATCGCAGGTTCGAATCCTAACTCGGGCATGGATGTGTGTGATGTCCTTAGGTTAGTTAGGTTTCATTAGTTCTAAGTTCTACGGGACTGATGGCCTCAACAGTTAAGTCCCTTAGTGCTCAGAGCCATTTCAATCACCTGCTTAGTAGCTTGTTTGTCCGCATCACTGATTCTGCGTATCACGGATCCGAAAGTTTATTGGTAGGTTTGTGGAGGTACGTGGCATAAAATTTCCTTGCACAGGTCATGTAATTCGCTAAAATGCGGGTCGCTGATTTACATATCTGGCGATGGCGCCCGATGTTGCCCTAGATGGGTTCCATAGGATTTACATCAGGCGAATCTGATCGCCGAGACATTAACGTGAGTTCACTATAATGCTCCTAAGAGTATTGTAGCACGGTTATGGCTCCGCCGTCGAGGAAGACGTCAAGCATGCAGGTGGTTCGCAGCTATCAGTGTGTCTTCGATTACTACTACGGGTCCCATGCAAGTGAAGGAAAATGTCCCGCATAGCATAATACTGACCCCACCAGCCTGCGTCGGTGGCGCGCTGCATGTTTCGAACCGCCATTCGTCTCGATGACGACGTTTGTGGAAACGACAGTCGACCTAGTGTAGCAAAAATGTAATTCACCCAAAGAGCCGATATGTTTCCGTTGCTCGAAGGTTGAATCACTATGGTCCCGTGCCCACTGCAGTCGTAATGGACGATATCTTTGGGTCAACACGTGAACACGTAGCGAGTTCCATGTTCAACAATGTACGATGAGCACTTGTGCGTGCACCAGCATTGTGCTCTTTCTGCACGGATGCCTCAGATCACCATCTGACCTACTTTACAGAGTAGACAAGCCTCCAAACCCCGCATTTTGTGAAGAGTAGTGGACGTCCAATCATTTAGCGCCTAGTGGAAGTTTCACTGTCCTCCTACCTCTTTCCGTAGAAGCTCACGACAAGTAGCACGTGGACAGTCACACAGCTTCGCCGTTTTCGAGATAGTCTTTCAGAGGCTTTGCGTAAAAATAATCTGCCCTTTGTCAAAGTCGCTTATCTCAATGGTTTTCCCCGTTTGCAGTCCATATCTTCGCTAGGGTGATCCCCGTCCGTGTCTGCTCCGCTTACAGACTTTCATTATAGCTTCATGTGCCCACAACGCCACCAGGCGGCATCCAAAGTCCCAGTGGGCAGTGGTTATAATGTTTTGGCCGTTCAGAGTAGATATTTAACAGACTTGACACTTTCAAGCAGCAAGCCGGTATACTGTGTTCGAACATCACGGGGTGGTTTTTCCTACTCATTTTGACTTACTTAAATTTTTCCACATTCAGAGCAAGGTTCCATTCATCACATTAAATAAAAATTCCGTCCAAGTCATCCTATATCATCTCTCAGTCACTTAAAGACGACAGTTCCTCGCACATTAAAGCATGTTTAGTAGACAGTCACGTGTTCATCCTATCCGTCAAATCGTTTATGTTTGTGAAGAACAAGAGCAACAAGAGCGGTCCCGTCACATTTCCCTGGGTCACTGGTGAGAAGACTCACTCTCTGATGGACATTGTATACGTTCAGTATGCCCTGATAGTCCTGTTTGGTACGGATCCCACATACGGATCAGTGGTGTGATCGTAAATTCTGCGCCTTCTGTGGATCTCTTACAGCGTAAATATACCTAACGATAATCTACATCATACATCAAATGACAGGTATAGGTCTAAATATTAGACTCCAGTGCCTTTGCAAGCTACCCTTAGGAATGTTGAAGGCAAAATATTTTGTGTGTTGTGCTAGCTGCAAGGTGGAACTTGATACAACTGATCACAGAACAGAAGGATACGTGTACAGCGCATGGGCGTCCACAGGAATTCATCCAAGGGGAGACAAACGAGTTGGTCAGTTTCCAGAAATGTCATGCCATAAAAATTAAATTTTGTAGGTGATACAAATAACGTGTTATATCCGAGAGAATTGACGGTTTTCCACGGAATATGAGAAGTCTGTAATGAATAAAAACACTCTACACCGAATTCAAGCGCGGGAGGCGGGGTGGGGGGCGCCAGCGGCAAACAAGCGCCCTCTTTTTGACTCCACCCACCGTTTGCGGTGATGCGTACAGACTACAACTTTAATGTAGCTGTCCAAAGTGTACAACACAATAGTTCCCCATGGTGCATCTTTCTTAATGAGACACCCTTGTAACAGCGAAGTCGTTCAGTGTGATCTCCTCGTCATATTAAGATCATTTCTGGAATCCACAGAACTAAGATCCAGAAAAGAAATCACTGGACAAGAAGTGCTTGCTGTTGTTGTTGTTGTGGTCTTCAGTCCTGAGACTGGTTTGATGCAGCTCTCCATGCTACTCTATCCTGTGCAAGCTTCTTCATCTCCCAGTACTTACTGCAACCTACATCCTTCTGGACCGCTACGGTCGCAGGTTCGAATCCTGCCTCGGGCATGGATGTGTGTGATGTCCTTAGGTTGGTTAGGTTTAAGTAATTCTAAGTTCTAGGGGACTGATGACCATAGATGTGAAGTCCCATAGTGCTCAGAGCCATTTGAACCATCCTTCTGAATCTGCTTAGTGTATTCATCTATTGGTTTCCCTCTACGATTTTTACCATCCACGCTGCCCTCCAATACTAAATTTGTGATCCCTTGATGCCTCAGAATATGTCCTACCAATCGGTCCCTTCTTCTTGTCAAGTTGTGCCATAAACTCCTCTTCTCCCCAATTCTATTCAATACCTCCTCATTAGTTATGTGATCTACCCATCTAATCTTCAGCATACTTCTGTAGCACCACATTTCAAAAGCGTCTATTCTATGAGCTCTAAAATGATCGAAAACTCTCTGAAATTTAGAGAGAGATATTTGGCTGTCAGAACAGTATTTTTCCCGCGAATACAACGGAAGCTGCCATCTATGTTTTACTCACTACGAGTAAAGTGTGTCAGTGGAGCGAGCCGAGTGTTAGGGCGCAGTGCGGAAAGGCGTGTTGAGGCCGCCAGATGTGTTCGGCCAGCGCTTAGCACGGCACGGCGCGGCGGGCGTCTTTCGCTGCATATCCTTCTCGGCTGACACCCAGACGTGATCGCGGAATGTTTCTGCTCCGGCTGACGCGTTGTTTGGGACCAACGCAAACAGCGCTTCTGGCCCCAGCCGCTCCCAGGGTCGAATTGCGCAACACACGAGGACTAGCAAGGACCCCGTCGGCCACACTCGCGTCGAACAAACGCGCTCTTCCCCAGCTGAAAGACGCTCGCCATCTGGGCTTCGCGTAGTCAGAACAGCGGCAAACACGAGGACGAGACAGGCGCAGATACAAGGTACGGTTCTGTAGGGCGGGCCACGATCTCTTGTTATCTCCATAGCCCAGCTCCACTCAACTAGTATAATTTGCTGTCGATCCCACTATTAGTGCAACAGAGGCCTGATATTTTATTAATAAGAACAGTGAAATATATAAATGTTTTATTACCACAACCACAAACACAAACAGACATCATTTTGAGGAGGTGGTGATTTACTGTCCACATCATGATTTCCACGCAACTATATTGACACTTTCTTAAACAACCATCATCTGGTATAATGTGACGTCGTGTGTCTGATTAATGATGTCACCTTACCTTGTCAGTCCAAAAATTTTCGAGACTGGATTAATAAAAAACAGATAAAAGTTTATATCGTAGTTTCAGTGTTCATATGTTTTACATGCTCGCCCTATACTTCAGCACAATGCTCAGAGTGGTCATAAAACCACACGAAACTGTCAGAATAGTCATTCTTTGGGTGTCGGTCAACGCTCGCCTCACTATGGGTTGAATGTCGGTTGTGTCGTCAAAGCGTTCACCCTTCATGTGGACTTCTGAACTTTGTCATTATATGGTAGATTCGTATAGATAACGGCAATTTTCGTCACTCTTGATGATTTTTTCCAGCAAATGATCCTCCACGACTTTAATTTCAATCAATTCGTAGCAGACGTTCACACGTCGTTGTTTCTTTTTTCGGCAGTAAGGGTCTGCGGGACAAGCTTTACACACACTTTTTCTCGTCTTCAAAGCGTTCTGGGGAATGACTTGAACGTATGGTTTAGAGATGTTGCTCCACTGCGATTTGACACAACATCGTTTATACACTGTGGTCGCACGTGCACGCTTAACGTTACCTGCTGACAGGTTGAATGCACAACTTCTGTCAGCCGGCCGAAGTGGCCGTGCGGTTACAGGCGCTGCAGTCTGGAACCGCACGACCGCTACGGTCGCAGGTTCGAATCCTGCCTCGGGCATGGATGTTTGTGATGTCCTTAGGTTAGTTAGGTTTAACTAGTTCTAAGTTCTAGGGGACTAATGACCTCAGCAGTTGAGTCCCATAGTGCTCAGAGCCATGCACAACTTCTGTTTACAGTTATTAGTTCAAGATGCCACCTTAGTTACTGTGCTGACATAGCTCGTACGTCAATAATAAAATAAGTTTCGGAACTTAGTGGACGATTGTGTATACGTGACGACGGTACAGTTTTGACCGGAAGTGGTTGTTTACTACAGTAACGCTTTAGCTGTTTGCAAACCACAATTTTCCAAAAATAAAATGTTTGGTTGATTTCTTGAACCGTTGTCAGTTAACCCCAGGAAACTAGATTGCTGCGTAATAACATCACTGGGGCACCTGTATACCATAGTATGTCTTGCTTTGAATAGATCTGGTCGAGATACTGGAAATAAAGAAATGGAGAAGATCTTGAGGAAAATTCTAGGTCTAATCAAAGAAAATAGAGAATTCACCCACTTGCTGTCTTCTAGCATAGACGATTGTTGGTCCCTGGAAAGCCCAACTGTTTCTATTTATTGGAAAAATTTGCCAGGCACTGCGGTTTTTCATAAGTTTCACAGTAGAACTACACTCCTGTATCGCAGACGTCAGTTTTCTGTAGAATTTTGAGACACATATTAGGCTCTTGTATCTTTATCTTTGTGGACATCGAAAATCCTCTGTGTAAGAATGAAAATAAATTCCACAGATGACTATCGCATGAAACTCAGCTAGCTGCGTTCATCCATGTGACCCAGAAGGCGTTAGATGCCGGCACCCAGGTTGGTGACTGTATTCCTTGACTTCCAGAAGACTTCCTCACTTTTGTCTAACGCACAAAGTAGGGAGTTTGAGATGAGCTTTATAATTGGATCGAGCGGTTCCTATCAAATAAAACGCAGCCAAACAGTCACTGGGAGCAGACACATCCATTAAACATCTAGGAGAATGTGTAATTGAATGAACACTTTAGGGACAATAGGTGCCAGACTGAGAACTATTGTCAGAATCGTCTGGAAGTGCAAGCCATTCACAAAGGAGATGGGTTATAACATCCTAGTTCGACCGATACTTCAGTAATACTTCCGAGGCTGTAAGCCGTAGCAAGTTTGACTGAAACAGAGAAGATCCGAATAAGAGACGGGTGTTTGCTTACGGCTTCGTTTAGTTTGTGCAGAAAAGTCACGGCGATGCTCAGCCAACTCCAGTGGCGTATGTTGCAAGAGGAGCGCTTTGCTTTACTGCCAAAATCCCGGGAATGTGCGTTCCTAGAAGGGCCAACCAGTATAATGCTTCCTCGTGCGTATAACTCACGAAAATATCATGAAGACAGAATTACAGAGATTTGAACCCACACGAAGCCTTGTGAACAATCGTACATCAAGAGCACTATTCACGAATGAAATAGGAAATGTGGGGAAGTGACAGAGGTACACAAAGTACCCTCCGCCACGCTCCATAAAACGGCTTACACAGCAAATATGTAGATATACCCGGTGGTCAAAAGGTCAGTATAAAATTGAAAACTGAATAAATCACGAAATAATGCAGATAGAAAGGTACAAATTGACACATATGCTTGGAATAACATGGGATTTTATTAGAACCAAAAAAATACAAAAGTTCAAAACATGTCCAACAGATGGCGCTTCATCTGATCAGAATAGCAATAACTAGCATAACAAAGTAAGACAAAGCAAAGATGATGTTCTTTACAGGATATGCTCAATATGTTCACCATCATTCCTCAACAATAGCTGTAGTCGAGGAATAATGTTGTGAACAGCACTTTAAAGCATGTCCGGAGTTATGGTGAGGCATTAGCGTCGGATGTTGTCTTTCAGTATCCCTAGAGATGTCGATCGATCACGATACACTTGCGACTTCAGGTAACCCCAAAGCCAATAATCGCACGGACTGAGGTCTGGGGACCTGGGAGGCCAAGCATGACGAAAGTGGCGCCTGAGCACACGATCATCACGAAACGATGCGCGCAAGAGAAGTTTCACGCGTCTAGCAATATGGAATGGAGCGCCATCCTGCATAAACATCGTACGTTCCAGCAGGTGTTTATCAGCCAAGCTGGGGATGATGCGATTCTGTAACATATCGGCGTACCTCTCACGGTAGCAGTTACAAAACCAGAATCACGCATTTCCTCGAAGAAAAAAGGCCCGATAACAGTAGATGTGGTAAATCCAACCCATACCGTGACTTTCTCGTCGTAGAATGGAGTTTCCACGACAGTTCTAGGATTTTCGGTAGCCCAAATTCTGCAGTTGTGGGCGTTGACAGACCCTCGGAGCGTGAAATGAGCTTCGTCGTTCCACAACATGTTACTCAACCAATCGTCATCTTCCGCCATCTTTTGAAACGAACACACCGCAAATGCCCTCCGCTTCACTAAACCGCCAGGTAACATGCCGATGGATTTTTTACGGATAGCATCGGAGGATACGCCTCAGTGCCAACCAAACAGTAGCGTATGGAATGCCGGAGCGACGTGCGTCTGCACGAGCGCTGACCTTCCCGTGCATAGACGAACCCGCTACGGTCTCCATTTCTTCCTGAACTGTCTCAGCAGCGTTACGCCTTGTGCTCGGTCGGCCACTATGTGATCTATCGTCTAAACAACCCGTGGCTTCGAAATCATTCTCGCCACAAGTGCATTTGTCAACGAACCTTTACCCGTTCGAATCCCCTTCCTATGGCGATAGGATCGTAACGCTGAACTAGCACATTCCCCTTTCTGATAACACAGCTTCACTAAAAGCGCCTTTTCAGGTAACGTCAACATGCTGCAACCGCTGGCGCATCTGATTCTCTGTCTCTCTCTCATTACAGCTCCTTTTGTAGACGATTGTTATGCGTAGTCACCGACATTTTGCTGTCCAGAGCCATATGTCGGACATTTTGTGAACTTTGTTTTTTTTGTCTAATAAAACCCAATGTCATTCCAAGCAAGTGTGTCAATTTTTACCTCTCTATCTACATTATTCCGTGGTTTATTAAGTTTTCAAATTTATACTGACTTTTTGATCACCCAGTACATAAAAATAACTTTTTTCTTCTAAAAGATATATTTTCACAGTCAAGCATAAACCATTTCACTTTAAGCTCATGGAAAAAAACTAGAGACTAATCAATAAAGTTTTAATTATCTCCTATAAAAATAAAATTACGCAATTTTTCCGTTGACTACGGGTACTTGTCTGCAGTTCTGGTGCACAATAAAATTCCCATGCTACAGTTGCATAGTACGCCATTAGACAACCTTCCTCCTCCCGCCACCCGAAAAAAGACATATTTCCCCCCTAATTAATAAAGTGTAACTTCCTGAGATAATTCTTTTCCTGCAGCAGCGGTAATGTTGCAGCTGTGTCGGGCAATCGAGGTGACTTGTTTAGCCCTCGGTACTGGCCTGAAATATCTACAGACCTTTCGCTGCTACCAAAACCGAATTACTGCGTGGTACACCACTTCATTATTTGGGCTGTACAGGGCCTTTTTCTCTCTAGCTACGTACTGCGATACTATGTATCTGCAGACATGAAACACTTAGGTATTTTTTTCGGATCATAATTAGAAACCTTTGGCGATCCTTCATGGATGTCATTCGAAAGCCATCATAAAGGCTGTTTCATTGGTTCATAGGTGTCCCGTCGGATAATGTTGTGAAAGTTGCACTTATTTCAACGAGGCAGCTGCTCATCATCTTCAGGTGCTTACTAACGTGCTGCTGCAGGGGCTCGCCAGTACATACACTGGCTAGTTAGAAGAACGCAGGCGCCAGGGGGTGAGGCTATAGCATCATCATAGACGAATCAGAGTGTACGGTGACATCCAATAGCCCTTACCGGAGAAACCGTCCACGGTCTTCGCATGCGCGACGCTATTAATGCGCGGGTGCAAGTGGCGGCCCAACGCGCTCTTGGACAGAGTGTTGGCGCCCGGTTTAAGTACCCAGACTCCGACTCCCCGTCTATGTTGAATCGCATTCATTTGTCTGCAGCCGACGATGCGTTAGTACCGCCGATGCTGGTTTCCGCGCCTTGCTGAGTTGAAATCTATCTCTATTAATCAAGTCGTTACTTATACGTATTTCGACTGCTTCTTTAATGATGGAGTCCCACTAGTGGACGCGGATGAAAGGATCTTCGTCTCTCCGTAGTTGGTGCTATGTCCCTTGGCAAGACAATTTCGAGCAACAGCAGACGTTTGTGGCTGACCTAATCTGGCGTGACGTCTGTGTTCAGTGCATGTACCCCCAACAGTGCGACATTTCTGGCCCTTTGTCTCCTGTAGCAGTTGACCTTTCTATGGAAGACTTTAGAGAAAAGCACTTCAGTCAGCTGTGTTGAAACCTAAATGTTTCTGGAGATATTTACACGAGATATTTCTAGTAAGCCCACATGGGGCGCCAACAGTCTGCCTCTGTGCTCACTGGGCCGCGATTTGCGGCTGCGCTTTACCCGTGTCACGCATGCGAAGACCGAGAACCTTTTTTCCGGCAGCGGGCACAGGTTATCGCCCTGCTCCATGATTCATATACGATGACGTTAAGCTCCATCCCTCGGCGCCTCAGCTTTTTTAGCCGGCCAGCGTATATATTCGCGAGCCACTGCAGCAACACTTCAGTAAGGAAGTGAAGACGATGAGTAGTTGTCTCGTTGAAATATTGTCTACCTTCCACAGCATTTCCGACGCGACGCCCCAGAACCAATGAAGCAGTTATTACTTCGAGAAACTCTCAAACAGCGCATTATGAAAACCGTTCGTGCACTAACGTCCGATCGGTCGCAGAATGGAAAGCAGAGTGAAAATCCCATGAAGCTTTACGAACATGTGTTGGGCAATGTCTCTAGAATTCCTGTCGATCGCGTCGCTTCATTGTTTTCAGATCTGAACGCACAGTGAGCGCGTAAAAATGCGTAGAAAATGTCTCGTGCCAAGTATGAGTGCGTGCTGAGAGGTTTCGCCTGATGTGACGCAGCCCACATAACCTAACTGTGATGCATTTCAAATGGCTCTGAGCACTATGGGACTTAACATATGAGGTCATCAGTCCCCTAGAACTTAGAACTACTTAAACCTAACTAACCTAAGGACATCACATACATCCATGCCCGAGGCAGGATTCGAACCTGCGACCGTAGCGGTCACGCTGTTCCAGACTGAAGCGCCTAGAACCGCTCCGCCACTTCGGCCGGCTTGTGATGCATTTCCTTCATGACATTAATGCAGTGGCGATGAAGACGCCCCTGCAGAGTTTTCGGTGGAAAGTGTCTGATCATCCGCCACACAGCCTGGACTTGGCTGTCTCTGATTTCCATCTCCGTTCACACGAACCGTTTTTGAAAACATTTTGGCACAGACCTGCCACCTATAATGGAAACAAAATTCATATTGACATGTACACTGCCATCGTTCTTTCTCCTTAGACAACGTGTTAACAAGCCTATATTTTGTTCTTTCCTGATTGGGAGACCTCACTACCCGTGAGGCCATTTTCTAGGATGGCCTTCGGCTGTGCGTCTGAGGTATGACTTTTGAGGTTTTATTTACTGTGGTTCTAATAATTATACCATAGAGGCCTATAACGTCCTTGTCTGAAATCGTAATACCTATTGTGCACATCTTATTCCATTAGGCATAAAGACAAACTCTCTGTATGCTTCCCTAAAATTTCTAATTTATTCATCCAGATTAGGCTTGTAATACCACAGCTCCTCCAAAACAATAACAGCAGATGAATAGTTAATCTTGTTTCCATAAAAGGTAACAGCTAATTCATCGATGCGTTCTTGACTGGTAGGAACAAGGAAGGCGAAGTGCAGGTCGTCCGGGTAATTTCTTATATGGTCCCAGTTGCCATAAAAAATTCCAATGCAGACATTAGCTGTAAACAATAAGCTTTATTCAGAACGTGACCGTCTCCTTTCTTTTACAAAAAGTCATGTACACTCTATTTCTTACAACAAAGGTTACATATTTGACCTCACTCTGAACGACATCATCCTTACCAGGTTCATGACCAGCAATTTGCACACCAATATAAAACGGATTAACACCTTGAAATAATTTGTTTTTTGCTTTACACTGTGTTTCCAGGTCTGTCCATGATTTTACTTTTGATATATCTTCACTGGTCTCTGGTTTTGAATAAGTAACAAATTTAAATCTATTTCTCCTACTGTATTTCCGCCACGGCACTCCGGCAGAGCGTTCCGGATTAAGATTAAAAGCACCAAGCTTATTACTACATGCCAAGCGGACTTTCTCCAACGCCCCTTGGTCCTCAAAAATCTTTTTATTAGCTCTATCATCTAATGTTAGTCGTTAAATTCTCACATTAACTCTATAAACATACGTTACTACTTTATTAATCATCAAGAGTAGTAGCTGCAGACGAACTTAGAGAAATAGCAGTAAGTACAGGCAGCTGCCTTCTGTGTCGATGGTACTGAAAAGTTGGTACAACATTGCGACAGATACGAAGTCGAAGCGGCGACTATGCAAACAAGTAGCCGGAAGGTGTACCTAAGAGTTGCAAATAAAACATTTTTTATTTTCACTGTGATTTTCATTCCGCGCCCGTTCGGATCTTATTAAACGAGTAGGCCTCGTATCTCTGCTCAGGACAGTCGCCCACGGATACGATGGTGCGTAAGACGGTGTCGAATTTCGTAGAATTATTATTAACACTCCGAAGGAATGAAAAGTAGCCTGATCGAAGGTCGAAATGAGCCGAGAATATCGATGTTAGAGACGTTGGAACACAGGCGCTTTATCTACTGCAGCGAGCCCGACGCTTGTGAAACACGAGACACGGCGAAGCGGCTGTCTTTGGCGCGGATGGACGTGTCAGGCGGGATGAATGGGCCACCTGTGATATTTCTGCTGAAGTGCCGCGCTGTGCCGCGGTGCGGTGTCGCGCGCCCTTCTGGCAGGAGGGCCCGCGTGGCGCACATCGCCCTGTCGCTGCGAGAGCCAGCTCTGACAAACGGCGGCGGGCGCCCTTCTGGCGTTAATAGCGCGTTACGTCGAGGGCGCGCTTTTATCAGGGGGAGCGGAGGCTGTTGTTTTAAACACGCACAGTAACAGCCGACACATATTTTCTTCTGTCGCAGAGGTGAAGTTCACGAACGTATCCACCGGGCGTACACACCTATCACATTACGCCGACATGTTGTATTCTCGTTATCCGCTCTACATCTACACTACTGACCATTAAAATTGCTACTCCAAGAAGAAATGCAAATGATAAACGGGTATTCATTGGACAAATATATTATTGTAGAACTGACATGTGATTACATTTTCACGCAATTTGGGTGCATAGATCCTGAGAAATTAGTACCCACAACAACCACCTCTGGCCGTAATAACGGCCTTGATACGCCTGCGCATTCAGTCAAACTGAGCTTCAATGGCGTGTAGAGGTACAGTTGCCCATGCAACTTCAACACGATACCACAGTTCATCAAGAGTAGTGACTGGCGTATTGTGACGAGCCAGTTGCTCGTCCACCATTGACCAGACGTTTTCGATTAGTGAGAGATCTGGAGAATATGCTGGCCGGGGCAGCAGTCGAACATTTTCTGTACCCAGAAAGGCCCGTAGAGGACCTGCAACATGCGGTCGTGCATTATCCTGCTGAAATGTAGGGTTTCGCAGGGATCGAATGAAGGATAGAGCCACGGGTCGTAACACTTCTGAGATGTAACGACCACTGTTCAAAGTGCCGTCAATGCGAACAAGAGGTGACGGAGACATGTAATCAATGGCACCCCATACCATCACGTCGGGTGCTACGCCAGTATGGCGATGACGAATACACGCTTCCAATGTGCGTTCACCGCGATGTCCCCAAACACAGATGCGAACATCATGATGCTGTAAACAGGACCTGGATTTATCCGAAAAAAATGACGTTTTGCCATTCTTGAACCCAGGTTCGTCGTTGAGTACACCATCGCAGGCGCTCCTATCTGTGATGCAGCGTCAAGGGTAACCACAGCCATGGAGGAGGAGATTAGTGTTTAACGTCCCGTCGACGACGAGGTCATTAGAGACGGAGCGCAAGCTCGGGTGAGGGAAGGATGGGGAAGGAAATCGGCCGTGCCCTTTCAAAGGAACCATCCCGGCATTTGCCTGAAGCGATTTAGGGAAATCACGGAAAACCTAAATCAGGATGGCTGGAGACGGGATTGAACCGTCGTCCTCCCGAATGCGAGTCCAGTGTGCTAACCACTGCGCCACCTCGCTCGGTAACCACAGCCATGGTCTCCGGGCTGATAGCCCGTGTTGCTTCAAACGTCGGCCAACTGTTCGTGCAGATGGTTGTTGTCTTGCAAACGTCCCCATCTGTTGACTCAGGGATCGAGACGTGGCTGCACGATCCGTTACAGCCATGCGGATAAGATGCCTGACATCTCGACTGCTAGTGATACGACGCCGTTGGGATCCATCACAGCGTTCCGTATTACCCTCCTGAACCCACCGATTCAATATTCTGCTAACAGTCATTGGATATCGACCAAAGCGAGCAGCAATGTCGCAATACGATAAACCGCCATCGCGATAGGCTACAATCCGACCTTTATCAAAGTCGGAAACGTGATGGTACGCATTTCTCCTCCTTACACGAGGCATCACAACAACGTTTCATCAGGCAACGCCAGTCACCTGCTGTTTGTGTATGAGAAATCGGTTGGAAACTTTCCTCATGTCAGCACGTTGTAGCAGTCGCCACCGGCGCCAACCTTGTGTGAATGCTCTGAAAAGCTAATCATTTGCATATCACAGCATATTCTTCCTCTTGGATAAATTTAGCGTCTGTAGCATGTCATCGTGGTGTAGAAATTTTAATGGCCAGTAGTGTACATGTGCACTTCTCAAGCCGCCTTGCGGGTTTGGCGGATGGTAGTTCGTATACCGCTGTCGCATCTCCACCTTTCCTGATCCCGTCGCGAATGGTTCGCGGGAAGAACGATTGCCGGTAAGTTTCCGTGTCGGCACGAATGTGTCTAATTTTATCTTCATGGTCTTTTCGGGAGATATATGTAGGGGGAAGCAATATATTGGCTGACTCCCCAAGGATTGGGCGAACGGCTCTTTTTTAAGCTACCACATCTGTTGATAGACTACATTTGCTGAGGATTCTTCCTGTGAATATCAGTCTGGCATCTACCTTACCCACAATTAATGCTATGTGATCATTACACATCAAATCACTCCGGACGCGTACTCCTAGATATTGTATGGAAGGAGCTGTTACCAGTGATGGTTCTGCAATCGTGTAGCCCTACGATTATGGGTCTTTTTCTCTATGTACTCGCAGTAAGTTACATTTGTTCATCTAGAAGGTCGCCAATTGCCGCTCCCTGCAGAAACGACTATCCTCTGCAGGTCTTCCTAAATTTCGCTACAATTTTCTAGACTCGTAACTTCTCTGTAAACAACAGCATCATCCACGAAAAGCGTCGTGGAACTTCCATTGTTGTCTACTTTGTCACTTACATTGGTTGCAGTGTGTAACGAGTTTAAGCGCAGATATTTTTATATGTTGTACCTTCACATCTACAGATATCAATGTGATAGTTGTTTTTTCTCTCTCCATAGAACAGTTTTCCCCACAAATACGTCACAAACTTTACGACCTGTTGTTCTCTATAAGATCGTACTCCACCAGTAATTGGACTACGCCTGTCAGTTCAGAGCGGCCGTTTTGCGTCCAAGTGCCCCCACCTCAGCACCCGACCTGCTGCTCACCGGAAAATAAGCATTAATGACTTGCTCCTGCATGCACCTGGCGGTCCTAAAAAGCTTCAGAACATGCGACTTGTAATGCTGTAACTATTAGCCTGCAAGCGGTATAAATATTGACGCAATGTTGTTCAGTGCACCGTTGTAAGTTACCAATACCAGTATTTGCACTTTATACCTGTTACAATCTGTATTGTGAGAAGAAGTGGATCTACAACGCTCGCTTGGCTTACGCCCGGTGTCACTTTTACGTCTGAAGACTTCTCCCAATTGAGAATTACATGCTGTGTTCTGGCCGCTAGAAACTCCATAGTCCAATCACACCGCTGGTATGGTATTTCCTACCCTCGCATTTTGTTCGCTAGGCGAGCGTACGAAACTGTATCAAATGCCTTAACAGAAGTCAATGTCGACTTCTGGGTCTTGTTGATGAAAAGAGCGAACTGGGTTCCACCTGGTAGTTGTTTTCGGGATCCATTTTGATTCCTACAGAGAAGATTTTCGCTCTCCATAAATGTCATAATAAGCGAGCATAAAACATATTCCAAAATTCTACGACTGACCAACGTCAGAGATGTAGGTCTATAGTTATCTGGGTCTCTTCGACGACCCTTCTAGAAAACTGAAATTATTTTTTTTTTCCCTACCGGCGGGAACACAACTCTCCGTCAAAGACCTATGGGTCACTGGCTCTAGGCGAGGGGCAAATTCTTTCTCATACTCTATTTAGCCTCGTACTTCAGGTCCAGTGGCCTTACCTCTGTTGAGCACTTTCAGCAGCTTTTCTATCCCATGGCCACTTATTTCGATATCAGTTATTCTTTCCTTCGTGTGACGATTTAAATTAGGCACAACGGTGCGCTATTCCCCTGTGAGACAGATTTCGTTCAAAAATGATTCAAATGGTTCTGAGCACTATGGGAGTTAACTTCTTAGACCAGAAGTCCCCTAGAACTTAGGTTAGTTAGGTTTAAGTAGTTGTAAGGACACCACACACATCCATGCCCGTGGCAGGATTCGAACCTGCGACCGTAGCGGTCGCGCGGTGACAGAATGTAGCGCATAGAACCGCTCGGTCACCTCGGCAGGCGACAGATTTGGAAAACGATGTTTACCATAGTATTTCGGCCTGTTTTGTCATTCTCTGTTTCAGTGCCATTTTTGATCGAAGTGTATGGTTCAAATCAAATGGCTCTGACCACTATGGGACTTAACATCTATGGTCATCAGTCCCCTAGAACTTAGAACTACTTAAACCTAACTAACCTAAGGACAGCACACAACACCCAGTCATCACGAGGCAGAGAAGATCGAAGTGTATTTGAATAAATGGCTGGGAGCCGTTTACTGATTTAATATATGACCAAAACATCTTAAGATTTTCTGTAAAGTCGTTCAAAATGGCTCCAGCGAGTGTCTGTCTGTCAAACTACAGTGCCTCCATGGTTTCAGAAAACGACTGCACGAAAGCTTCGAGGCATACAGAAAAACGACACATATCAGTAGATAGAACATCGTACCAAGTTAAGATTCGTAATACACGGCACAGCTTAGTTGCAGACCGTACTACCAGGAGCAGGCGTGTCAGAACATGTAGACCAAGTTATCTGTTCCGTATTGGCGCATCGAATTAGGTCGCACCTGCAGGTAGGCAACCCAACTAACAGGTTTCCACAGCGCGCCTCCTTCCCGGGCAGCAACGACTTCAATAAATTGCGCCCATCAGCTCTGCTGCCCGTTCTCATGTTTCCCACATTACAAACCTGATCACCATTGAGCATATTTATTGTGAACTAATAACTTTTAGACATACTCTAGCCACTGATACATGTCTGGTTTCCCTATGTTTTTCTGCAGATGTCTTCTGAAACCCCAGAGAAACTTAGGAATAACCCTGTATTGCTCATCAGTAATAAACAAGGCTTTCGATTTCGTGTTCTGTTCTGCAAGGGAGCATCCGGGACATTCCTCAGCCATGTTTGGTAAAGTTCTCAAATAGTTCCTCAGGCTCATAACTCGATCCTACCACCTAAACTGTACTGTTGAGATGTTTCTACTGTGGGTGCCACAGCTCTATTTAGGATCCACAGAACCTAGGCTGAACCTGTTGTATGGACCTTACCAGAGGTAATTCTTTTATAACTAAACCACGAAATGTAAGGTTCATTGTTTGGTTGAAAAAACTTACCATTAATTTTATGATAAAAATTACTGATTAGACTGAACCGTTAAAAAACTGAGATTCATGTCCACGCAAAAATGAGTATTTAGCTCTAAAGATTACATATGTCACTACAAGCAACCACATTTGTTAGTCAAATATAACAGAACAAAAGGAATGTATCAACCAAGAAAATTCTCTCAGTATTTAATTCAGATACAATAGATCTCCATACAATCAGCCTTGAAATGAACGTTTAAAATAAATTTGTTGGCTAATTGGTCTGTACCTACACTTTTCGTTCGACGGAAGTTACTTTTAACATCTTCAATATTTAGTTGTCTTAAAATATAACTTTCATTACTGAGCGAAGCGACAATGTTGAGTCTGTTTACTAATATGGAGGTTCGAACTCTGTTATTCGTTATCTTTAATTTTGAAAATGACATTTTGTATTGCTGTAGCAACGAGTGTATTTTTAGAGCGATCTCGAACTAGGAAAGCAGTATTTGAGGTTTTAGAGAATCTCGTTTTTACCATTATTTATTTTCGTCTTTTAGCCTGTTCTCAAGACACTTATCCACCCGTTAAAAGGACTTTCCAAGTCCTCTGTCGTTTGTGAGAGAATTACAATATCACTGCATACCGTAATGGTTACATCTTCCCCCTGATATTTAATTACATTTCAAAATTTCTCCTTCGTTTTATTTACTTCTTACTCATTGTACAAACTGAATAACATGGGAGATGGCTTCAATCCCCTCTCACACCCTTCTCAACTGCTTACATGTCCTCATTTTCTACTGTGACAGTTTATCTGAGTAATGATACTAAAATTATCTAGTAAATGTACTGAAATCTGCTGATTCTCCATGCCACAGTAGGAGAGTGCAATGGGCTGGACATGTGGCTAGAATGGAAAACAACAGAATCACCATAAAAGCATTTGAAAGAACTCTCCAGGCAACAAGACCATTGGGCCGACCTCGTACAAGGTGGACAGATGACATAGAGAAGGACATCGCAGCATTAGGAATTTCCGCGCGGTGGAGAGAGACTGCGAGAGATGTAAGGCGGTGGAAGCAGGGAGTCGAGGTAGCGCATGGTCTACAGGACCCGTGATCGCTGAGGAGAAGAAGAAGAAGAATAAGTGTGCGATACATTGCGCGATATACACACTGAGTTTTGTGGGATTCGTTTCTGATGTCTCTTCAATCATGACTTAAGTCGCATTCCTGGTAGGTTGTTTTGAACACCTGCTAAGCTGGCTGATCATCATTGAATTTTTTCTCTCTGACATCCCCGACGCTCAGAAGTTCATTTTCGAATTATCTGACATTTTGAAGTTGTATGTTATGCACGCCAGATTTAGTTGGTGGAGTGCTGTTTTAAGGCCAACTTCACTTTCATAAGAAACAGTCCGTAGTATAGTTCGTTTTATACAGATGAGCCAAGACATTGCGGTCACCAGCTTAATAGCGAGTTGGTACAACTTTGGAATGCATGGATCGGACACGTCCTTCGTCGGTTTTCGGAGGTGCGATATGTTGAATCAGATGTCTACTCACGGAAATCGCAATTTCTGTAACCTGCGGGTCGGTTGTTTGTGAGGCTGGCATCCGATAACGTCGCACGTTTGTTCCATAGTGTTCCGACTCGGAATGTAGCTGTGCTGGAGCCATTTTTGTGGACACTCGTCAGAATACGTAATCGTGACAGCCAGCTATGGTTCAAGTACTTCTATTTGTAAGCCAAAATTCTTGGCTTACCTGTTTGTCAGGAAGTTTGACAGGATCAAGTTTAACGACATTCCTATAAGTGCAGAATTATACTGGTCTATGTGATATACGGCATCTGAACTGCGTTACAGATATGTCTTCTTCAGGGGGCAACGGAGGTATAAATATGATTCATCTGCTCAATCTGGGAGCCAGAGCAATACAAATTTCGTAATAAATAGCCAAACGTTCTTTTATCTTTTTCCTATAGCACATGAGTTGTAAAAGTTACTTTTATCTGAGAAAATTGTCACGTGCCTCTCAGTCTATCTTTACTCTGCATAAACAGTACGCTGGTGTTCTTCGAATACCATACAGAACTAAGTGGCTGTAGTAGATTTGCACCATAACATAAGGTGCCATCAGAAAGATACCGTTCTAAGGCGGTATAGTCCAGAATAGGTATGCCAGTTGGGCAAAATAGCCTTGAGCATTGAGGCAATCATCCCACCGACTCACCAGGAAGAAGATACCCGTATAGTAAGGCACTGTGTCCTGCTAAGTGGCGTAGTCCCCAGCGGCCTGCTGCACAGCCTCCGCCGACAGGAATCGTCGACCATTCGAGGCCATTTTTAGGGCACAGCAGGCATGATAATCGCATCGGGAGAGATCAGGACTATAGGGCGGTTGCTCGAGTCTCTACCACTTGAGTTGGTGTAACTCCTACGTTATGACATCTGCGATGGAGGGACGTGCGTTACCATGAAGCAACAGCACCCCTTATCGCGCACCATTCCATCACTGTGGTTTAGACATACACATTCTTCATTCTCCGATAGACGTATACCGGCGTTTGTCATTCGGCAGCCAAGAAAAAAATTGGTCCTGTTTGACGCATTTGGAAACAATGTCGCCATACTTCACGTTTCCTCATTTGTCGCACGCACGTAGGAAAGACACAAATGCCACACTCACATCGGAGTCGCACTATGTTGCATATACACTTCAGCAGCACCCTCAAACGGAAACTTTTTGATCACTCCTGATAACTTGACCTCTACTGACCACGTACTATGAACTTCGCTAGTAACATCTACATCTACATACATATTCCGCAATCCACCATACGGTGCATGCCGGAGGGTACCTCTGTACGAGCCTTAATCTCTCTTATCTTTGTGGTCTTTCCGCAAAATATAAGTTGGCGGCAGTAAAATTGTACTGCAGTCAACCTCAAATGCTGGTTCTCTAAATTTCCTCAGTAGCGATTCACGAAAACACCGCCTCCTTTCCTCTAGAGACTCCCACCCGAGTTCCTGAAGCATTTGCGTAACACTCGCGTGATGATCAGACCTACCAGTAACAAATTTAGCAGCCCGCCTCTGAATTGCTTCCATGTCCTCCCTCAATCCGACCTAATAGGGATACCAAACGCTCGAGCAGTACTCAAGAATAGGTCGTATTAGTGTTTTATAAGCGATCTCCATTACAATGAACCACATCTTCCCAAAATTCTACCAATGAACCGAAGACGACTATCCGCCTTCCCCACATCTGCCATTACATGCCTGTCCCACTTCATATCGGTCTGCAATGTTACGCCCAAATATTTAATCGACATCATTGTGTCAAGCGCTACACCACTAATGGAGTATTCAAACATTACAGGATTCTTCACGAAACATAAGAAGTTCTAACACCACGATTATCCGTTGTGTTAAATTATTCGTCTTATCCTGGTAAATATTCATTATTTTGGATCTTTCTGAGTTTCATTTCTTGTTCAGATACTGGGTTCCCTATCTCATCGACGATGACAATAACAACATTGTTTACAGTTTCTTCTGAATGAAGTCCTGTTTTCTGTAGAGTGAGCAGACATTAACAGCCGAACTGGAAACAGTGAACTGATGATGTGACACGATATTATATCATCCATAAGTTTCGAAAGTACACATTTTGTTATGCCTACGGAGACGGGGTAAAACAAACATGTACATCAACATGACTGCTCTGAAATTCACACTTAGTGATTGGCAGAGGGGAATTCGAATCTTTTTCACACTATTTCTATAATGTTTCACCGTCTCTTTCCGTGTGAGCTCTATTCCCCCTTATTTTAGTACGCTTATCATTTCTTCCTACAGTTGGCGACCATAAAATATTTTCGCATTCGGAGGAGAAAGTTGGTGACTGTAGTTCCTTGCCAATTTTCGCATTCGGAGGAGAAAGTTTATGACTGTAGTTGCTTGCCAATCCTTTCTGTCCTAATAACACTGTCGCCGCATAAACCATGATCTTGCTTCCTTCTTCTTCTTAATCTAAGATTCCTCATAGAGTCTTAAAATAACGACTGTTAAACAATAACAGAACACTTTTATATATAGTCTTTGTTGTCGTAGAATCAAACAGCTCTTGAGGGAAGAAATAAATCCAGCAGGACTTTGATTATAGACTTAAATCTCTCTAAAACATCTGCTACGATGTTTTTACGTGAGTATAGTGCATGATGTTATGCACGAAAGAGCGTCAATCAGTATGTTTTTAATGACCATGTTCAAAAATCGGAAATTGGAGGTTGGTTTAACGAAGGAAGTTTTAACGCCTCTTAGAGGACATGGCACTGAGAGACGAAACAATCACTCACAACGAAGAAAAACAGAGCAAGAAATTAAGCGTGGCCAAACCGCAAGGCTGTAACGTCTGTTTGCGTGGTATATCTCCTACCGAGCCAAGCCTCTCAAATATCTTCAACCGATTTTCGCGTTATGTTGTGATAACTCGAAATCAGTTACAGTTAAAATAATCAAAAGTCCTTATACACATCTTTCGGTTTTGTAAATATCCGTAATTGTTCTATGAGACATTGTTCACTATCTTTCAATAAAGATCATGCCTTTTAGCATCCACAAATTCCCACGTTAACAAGAAAGACATCTGCCAAGTTCAAATTTTTCGCTGAATTTCTAGGATTGCAACATAAATAGAATCCAGAAGACAGAACCAAGCGGTGGCATTTGTCTGAAGGTGATAGATAGCACCAGGTATTTGGCCGTCGGCACAGACGATATATTGCTGAAGTCCGAAATTCAGGTCGAGAAGTTCGGAAATTTGGCATATAGCCAACTTTCTATTGACAATAGCTCGGAGGAAAGTGTGTGTGTGTGTGTGTGTGTGTGTGTGTGTGTGTGTGTGTGTCTGTGGGTATGCGTTATATCTTCTCAGAGTTACCACCCTTTGAAGACGAAATCATTAGACTCTTTGACGCAACAAAGATTTCCGGAAGGATCTGCTCCGGATTGGCGGATTGATGGTACACCGTACTCCCAGTAATCCTTGCGGTATCGTATGTTTACGATTTGTTTGCGTAGAAACTAAATGAGACACATGCATTGTATTTCAACTATAAACGACTGGTTTACATTAGAAAACCGGTTGTGTGTGTGACGTGTGATCTTCTAAAAGGATGGAGGTGGTTGCTGTCGAATAAATATGGTTCTAATATTGCGGCCATTGTTCTGTTACGAAGCTGAAAGCAGTAGTTACTAATTTCCCTACCATTTTTTGTTGTTAAATTCCGGTGGATCCCGGCTATAACAACATTCAAAGGACCTTGAAAATTATGTTGTTATATACGAGTGTCGTTGTAGCCGAGATTCGTGTTTTCAGGCTATTGTGGTGGCAAATGGTAAAGAACAAATTTATTTAGCCTTGTTTTATTTCATATACACTCTTAAGTTTACGTGAATACAGTATATACAGCAGTATATAGAATACTTACTAAAGTTCTTTACATAGGAGTGAAGTAATCAGTCATTTTACTCTGCTGTCTGTTTGCCCAAACACTCTTTCTAAATCAAGTTCTATGTTCATTATTTGATTAGTAATTTCGCTGCTCCATCCCCTAGGGTCATAGAACACGTGCACAAATCTAATGGCCTCTAAAGCGTCACTCCCAGTAGGGATAGGTACTTTATTTCTTTCTTATCCTCTTCCTCACTTACTTCATGGTTACTGTGGTTCTGATTCTTCACTTCATTCGCAATTTCATCTTTAGTTTGTACTTAGGTTGTAACAAGGTCATTACCCGTCGTTACATACATTTCATAGTCGCACTGATTGATAAGATCAAAGTTAATTTCTGGCAGCAAGGCAATAGCGGCAGATCATCAGTGTCATCGAACGTGTCTTCAATTTCGGGGGCATTTATTCCTTGAGTTATGACTCTCGCATGACGGAAACAGTTCTTGATGGTTTGGTCTGTGACCTGGTTCCAAGCCTTGGTAACGCATCTGATCGCACCCATCAGTGAAACAGAATAATCCCGCTTTTTCTCAATGCATTGTAACTTTTTCAGTAATACGAGCTTACGATAGTGGCATTTCAGACTCCTAATTACTCCCTGGTTCAAGGACTGCAATAAGATTGTCGTATTTGCAGGAAGAAAAAGCTCAATATTCTGCAATTCTCAACAAGACTCAGTATCTTCCTTTTCTGACTTATAAGCTCCCGATCCCAATGCCTGATTTCAGTTTCATAGAGTTTGGAGGTCATCCAGGACTTTCATTAGCACTGTAGTGCACTGGCAGATTTTTTACATTCTTAAAACAGCAAGGATTCTTTGATTTACCTATATCGAGCAATTTTTTCTTCTGAGTGTTATCACAAACCTGAACTGTTATTCGTTCTTTATATAACTTGCCATCAATACATTTTTCGCTCTTGAATTGCAGATTTTTGTCAGGTGTCATTTTAAAGAAAATGCAAGTCTCGGTTGCGCTAAAGATGTCACTGTCTGCATATCCTTCACGAACTGTAGGCCACTCGGTAATGAGCCTTTGTTGGATTGTTTCAGTGTTCACACTGTTAGCTTCACCGCTCACTTTGCCAAACTAATGCCGTGACGTTGCTTGAATCTGTCAATCCGGCCGCTGCGGCACACACAATCTTCATCTTCTAATTTCTTGGGAAACTCGACTGCTTTCACCAAAAGGACAGGTGCACTAATGGATACACTGATACTGCTCTGTTGCTTAGACCACTTAAGCAGCTTTTCATCCATGGCACTCCGTTCAGCTTTTCGTAACCGCTTAATTTTAGATCCATTTTGTTCAAATGCAGAAATAATTTTGTCCTTGTTCTTTCAAATCGTTTGCATTACGAGGCTGAACTGACGACACACATCAACATTTTTAAAGCCATACTTGATTTTAAGAACCACTTTCAAATTTTCTTCCAACGCTAAAACTTTTGTTTTACCTGCCAAGCTGATCTAAAATGGGTGCACTTCGTAACAAATTGTTATGAATACTAACATCACGTTCAGTGTTGACGAGTTCTGTGACTGTCACCACTATTTACAAGGGAACCTCCCCATCGCACCCCCCTAAGATTTAGTTATAAGTTGGCACAGTGGATAGGCCTTGAAAAACTGAACACAGATCAATCAAGAAAACAGGAAGAAGTTGTGTGGAACTATGAAAGAAATTAGTAAAATATACAAACTGAGCAGTCCATGCGAAGATAGGCAACATCAAGGAGAGTGTGAGCTCACGAGCGCCGTGGTCCCGTGATTAGCGAGAGCAGCTACGGAACGAGAGGTCCTAGGTTCAAGTCTTACATCGAGTGAAAAGTTTAATTTTTTATTTTCAGTTTATGTGACAAACTCTTAAATTTTTATCACTTTTTTGGGATTGATTATCACATCCACAAGAAAACCTAAATCGGGCAAGGTAGAAGAATCTTTTTACCCATTCGCCAAGTGTACAAGTTAGGTGGGTCGACAACATATCCTGTCATGTGACGCACATGCCGTCACCAGTGTCGTATAGAATATATCAGATGTGTTTTCCTGTGGAGGAATCGGTTGACCTATGACCCTGCGATCAAATGTTTTCGGTTCCCACTGGAGAGGCACGTCCTTTCGTCAACTAATCGCACGGTTTTGCGGTGCGGTCGCAAAACACAGACACTAAACTTATTACAGTTAACAGAGACGTTAGTGAACGAACGGACAGATCATAACTTTGCGAAAATAAAGAAAGTAAAATTTTCAGTTGAGGTAAGACTTGAACCAAGGACCTCTTGTATCGCAGCTACTCACGCTAACCACGGGACCACGGCGCTCCTGAGATCACACTCTCCTTGATGTTGCCTATCTTCGCATGGACTACTCAGTTTGTATATTTTACTAATTTTTTTCATAGTTCCACACAACTTCTTCCTGTTTTCTCGATTGATCTGTGTTCAGTTTTTCAAGGCCTATCCACTGTGCCAAATTATAACTAAATCTGAGGGGGGTGCGATGGGGAGATTCCCTTGTTAGTATGAATGCGCCAGGGTAACAATGAAGTGAGGACTATACTACACATATTGCTAACGGAAGGGCAAGAGAAGAATATGCCAGGTTTCCATATTTCAATGACAGATTTCGTTCTACAGTTCAATGATTCTTGGAAAATCTCGTTGCTAACTGAAGTTTTAAAATGACCTTACCTGCGAAGCACACGTATTTACATTTGTCTTACTAACCAGTGTTGAGAAGTACGTTCCTTACGTGGAATAAGGCCGTTCCAAGAGAAATCACGACCTTACAGCCGAGGTTTCGTTATGACCAATGTCGCTGGAAGGAAGTTA
This sequence comes from Schistocerca cancellata, assembly GCF_023864275.1. Lineage (NCBI taxonomy): Eukaryota > Metazoa > Arthropoda > Insecta > Orthoptera > Acrididae > Schistocerca > Schistocerca cancellata. The sequence continues at coordinate 317,984,918 of NC_064630.1, read as the reverse complement.
AAAAATATTTTAGTAGGGACAAAATTTTGTGTATGGATTGTTATAAGATGTAACACGATCGCGATTTTAGCCTATAATGCCATTTTCAAGTGATAGCGACTCTCGGTTATTAAAGCAAAATCGATCTTGACCACTTACACAGACTCTTTGACCCTAAACTAAATTGATATTATGGCAATTCCATTTTTTTTATAGATAAGACATGTTTATAACAGTACTACAACATTGATAATTTCTTGCTGCTACCATAGATACTACACAATTTTTATGAAGCTTTATTTTAGGATTACTGTAATAAGTCCCTATATCGAATGTTTCAAACATTTAATTTCATCACAACATATTTTTCTACCACGAATTGAGAATTTAAAATAACTAAAGATCATAATAGGGTATAGGGTTTCATGGGGACCTATTCATTTGTCTAATTTCAAAATTGTGTCACGTATCAATAAGAGAATTTATTGCACAATACTGAAATTCAGTTGAATGACTGATTTCAAAAATAACGTTCAGTCAACTTTACTAACTTTTCTGATGTCTTCAGCAAACATTCTATTATTTCTAAAATCATTTTATGCATTTCTACATTCCGTCACTTTCAAAGGCTATAAAATAAATATGGCTTTCTAGCTTACCAGTGTTACGTCAGTCATAAAAAATTGTTCTTCAGATACATTGTACGTTGTCAACATTCTCGATCACGAGACAAGTTCAGACTGCTACCAAGGGCCGAGATACAGTGTATCCGATGAACAATTTTATAGAATCCACATAACACTGGTAAGCTAGAAAGCCATATTCTACACAGTATACCATAATCGGTGGTGAAATTTAGCACATTTTCGTATCTTCTGTTACCAGTTTTGTGATGTATTTTTTAGCCTTTGAAAATGACGGAATGTCGAAACGTTAAGGTGATTTTGGAAATAATAAAAATTTTGTTGAAGACATCAGAAAAGTTATTAAAGTGGATCCAAACGGCTGCTTCGTCTCATAGCTTTTTCAGGCAAATTTCAGTTTACTCAACTAATACTAAAGAACAAAAGATAACGTTTCACACGTACAACTCTAACCTAAACGCATCAGGCGAGTTAATGTTAATAAAATATTAATCACAATATTAATTTCTCCATAGCTTCGGAAACATTACAGATTCGCTAAATCTACGACCAGTTTTGTAATCATCACAAAAATTCCTTTAAGATGAGACATTTTACTTTTCTGCTCTGTCGTTTTAAATAATCATATATACTACTTGTGAAATAAATATGCCTTTTTCTCAACACATACTAATCGTTAAGGGATAAGTGATATCTTGTTGTGAAGGTTTTTTAGCCGGCTTCTGACATTGCATACTGATTTTGCGCTAAAACGTACGTTTGTTGAAAATTTCAACATATAAGAGACCTTTAACTACCTTACGTTAAAGGACATTATGGATATCCAGTTTCATATCTGTGCTTTACGAAGCTGCTTATTGATCACGAGTAAGAGACTCCCTTTTCATATTATCTTATTACAAATACCATTATATTTGTTTCAAAGTATTTATTAACTGAATAATTTCTATACAGCATCGTTATAGATAATAACAGTGGCCAATGCAGTAGTCCATTCTCTCTGTCCGTCGTACAAGCTGGGACGAACATTCCGAATGCAAAACACACCTTTGGACATATGGAAATGTATATACAGAATGTATCATAATTCATGATTATTATTTCACCGCGTTCGGTTCATTTTAAACACGATTTCTTTCAATTCCCACAACCATCCTTACCGCAATGACTACACTTATTTCAAATACCGTCAATATTTAAAACTACGTAAGGGTGAAAGTTTCGCATAGGTCCCTTGGTTTCGTAAAAATTACGATTACTTTATTTCTCTAAGATGGTAGTACGAAGAGTGGAAGGAATAGATGGCCCAAATATTATTGCTGCCACATTAATATACGTTATGATTACCTTAATAGACAAAGTACAAACACTTTCATGTAATAACTAATTTTAATTAAAATCGTGCTAACCACTAGGCAGCTTAATTCTACTATGTAGTGGATATTTAAGCTTTGTTTTTGTGACCTCACATCCCTTAAACTGGTGGGGAGAGGTATGTTTGTACACAGAGTAGTAGGTGCCACCACAAGCCAGTTCTGACTGAGATGACCATGAGGTAGGTCGTTAGACATTCAACACTTCTTTCGTGATTGTCTACGGAAATTAGGTTGGTAACACTGCGAGATCATGACTGATGCCTACTGATATTGCGTCTGTGAATGTCTGCTGCTTTTATATAATAATTGTTTTTTTATGGAAACATGTTTTGACTTCTTCTTTGGTACGTAGAATGCAGTTCCAGCACAAATGAACCCGGGGACCAAACTCCTGGAATGGACTGTAGCCAAATTAATTAATTCATCATGTTATGAAAACCAATAGCAGGATTTGTGGCGTAATTTGTGGGGGCTCAGAATTTAATCATTTATTGATTTCCAGTTTAGGAGATGCCACAAGTTGAAACAGCATACTCATGGAATACATAAACATGGTTCACACGAGGACAGTGTCTTCTTAAAAGAAAGAATGCTTCGACGCACTGCGTAGTGAGGTCGGAAGGGCTAAGATTTTCTTTTTTAAAAAATTTTTTATAAAATACTTGGAGAACAGAATGTGTTCTTAGAGTTGAACTGGTCTTTAAGCAATGTATGTCTTTACAACTATTAATTAAAACTGCACACCAAGCCAAAATCGCCATCCTGGTGAATTAGTGCATTTGGTAGAAAATGTTGCCAATTCTGAAATATTAATAACCCCTGAGTCATGAAAGAACCAAAAGTCCGTGTATAAATCAATTTCAAGTTATGATTACTTCAGAAATGACATAATGTGTTAAATATTTAACCCTAGTCACATAAGCGGGAAAAGGTTTGGGAAAGGTTTGAAAGTATGCTTAAGGTTTGTTGGAAGTCGCTAAGTGCTGTCATTATGAATGCTCGATGAATATAGTCTGGGTAATTAGAGCTGCGTTTCAAGTATAAGATTTTAACGCACGTCAACCGTTATTGCATCATATCTTCTGAACTGTGTATCGTACAGTAATACAATTTTTCAGGTACTTTTAGTGATATATGTAGATATAGTTTACAGAGGATGTTGCGGATACAGTCGATAGTAAAGAAATAATCAATTAAAATGTCGTGACTGATGTTGAAGTTTCACTGCGCGCCTTTTTAAACGGAAGTTAGGTTTTCACTCATCGAAATCCTTACGCGTCATGTCTCTCGAACTGTGTGTAGTACAATGATATGATTTTTCAGGTACATTCAGTTCTGAAATAGTTGAGGATGATACAGGTATTCGCGCACAGTCATTTACGCTGCCCCAAGAAAAACATAAAGGTTTTAATTGTAATACTTGTCTTTTGTGTTAAGTTTTTAACGTAAAATTAGAGATCTCAATCAGTATTTCAAATTTTTAAATTCGACCGGTTATTACGTGAAGTCGTTAGATACGCAACCTGCTACTGGTACCAGGTTTAGTGACATACATTGCAGGATTATGGACGTAAGTAGTCAGATAATAATCTTACCTTGGGAATGGTGGACAACAAAAAGAACGCAGATGTTTGAAACAGATGTGACAACTACCGCTTCGTTTCTACACACTAAAACGGCCAATGGACACTCTGAAATGGAAAAATAGTGTAATTATGAGTGATACTGATTTTGAGGAGCAAATAAATGAGTGCAGCATGAGTGCGACGGTCACTCGTAAAGTTGCAATTACCACTTCGGAAAAATAATGTTGTATAATTATTGTTTTTCTCGTTTGAAAGTACATGTCTGAAATGTTGGTACACATTGAAATCTCTTCACCACACCACAGCAGCACTCCTCTAGAGGTGCCAGAACAAAATGGTGCAAACCATCTTCACTTTATCAGTGTGCTGTTTCATTTTGCTTTAATCGGGGCCAGCGACATCTACGTGCCCTGCAATGCCAACGAACTTGTGACGTCACACTAGTCGGCCTGTCTGCACACTTCGCGAACGCTGGGCTCTGTACACAGCCCAAGGGAAATCAACATTCCATTGGAAAGGCACCGATTAAAGGTCTTAATTTTGTCGTGTACTATCGAGAACTTACGTGCATTTAAACACGCAGTCAAGAATTACTACTCGTCTGAATTAGTTACTAGGTCCTCGCCGGAAACGTCTGCTGGCACTTGTAAGATCTGCAGTGTCGCATGCTGTAACCTACGTTCCACGGCCTGTCTTTCTCCTGGGTCTCCCGCGTCCGGCCATCCTGATTTAGGTTTTCCGTGATTTCCCTAAATCGCTCCAGGCAAATGCCGGGATGGTTCCTTTCAAAGGGCACGGCCGACTTCCTTCCCCCGTCCTTCCCTAATCCGATGAGACCGATGACCTCGCTGTCTGGTCTCCTTCCCCAAAACCAACCAACCAACCAACCAACCAACCATCTCCTGGGCCTCAGCTTCGGCGTAGCGGCGTAATATGGTTTTGTGACGCAGGAATTTAAGTATTCACGAGGACTGCAGACGTGTACCTGCAGATGAGGGAAACAATAATTACTTAGGTTTACTTTCCGGAATGATAATTAAAACTCTTTGCATTCCTGTCTATTAAAAATCCACGTCGATCTACATGGCGTTTAACACTGACAGACGGAGAAAACTAGACGAGCTGCCTCAGGCGCAACCTACACAGTACATTTTACACTGTTTCGACGATAGCACAACTTCATCTGAGAGCTTCCGCTCTATCTTTGTTTAATCGGTACTATTTCAGATATTCGATGCATTGTCAAGTGTTGTACACACTGCTCAGCTATTTGGTAGTACTAGAGTGTCTTTACTGCCGCTTTCATTTTGTACTTAAAGCTCCGCAATGTTCGCTCTTCTCAGTGCTCAGAGACAATTAGTTGGAGGAATGTGACTGACTGATTACCTTCTTCTTTTTGTTTTCGATACTATCATAGAAATTTGAATTTATCTAAAATAAAAACTAATGTACAAATATTTGGCAACGTTAACCTTTCAGAGGCGTCTTGATTATAGTTTCTGGACTACAGTTCGTAGATGGAAGTAATGGAACACATTCATTGAAGTTCCAAGCACTATGGGGGGACTTAGCATCTGAGGTCATCAGTCCCCTAGACTCAGAACTACTTAAACATAACTAACCTAAGGACATCACACACATCTATGCCCTAGGCAGGATTCGTACCTGCGACCGTAGCAGCAGCGTGGTTCCGAACTGAAGTGCCTAGAACCGCTCGGTCACAGCGGCCGGCACACATTCATTACGCTACGTTTTATTCCTTAGTTGTACGTTCTTAAGAACGCGTTCAGTCTTTCACCTCAAGAGGTCAGATTTTACGTCGATTTCAATGAAGGACTCTGAAACGGCATTAGTTACAGCCACTATGCAGAGAAGTGCCGACGCAATACCATTGCGGCAGTGAGAATCAGTTGCGTATCATTCAAAGACGGAGGCTAATGCATAACACTTTAGCTTTCAACGAAATTAATAAAGTAACTGATCTGATGCATTAAATTACCAAAACACCTATAACTACAACTTTTTCTTTCATCTGCTGCTGTATCCTGATTGACCAATGTCGCAATAGACTAACACCAGGCCCGTAGTTTTCCTATAGTACTAATATTTCGCAACTACATACAGGGTGTTACAAAAAGGTACGGCCAAACTTTCAGGAAACATTCCTCACACACAAATAAAGAAAAGATGTTATGTGGACGTGTGTCCGGAAACGCTTAATTTCCATGTTAGAGCTCATTTTAGTTTGTTCTTCCACCTACGCTCAATGGAGCACGTTATCATGATTTCATACGGGATAGTCTACCTGTGCTGCTAGAACATGTGCCTTTACAAGTACGACACAACATGTGGTTCATGCACGATGAAGCTCCTGCACATTTCAGTCGAAGTGTTCGTACGCTTCTCAACAACAGATTCGGTGACCGATGGATTGGTAGAGGCGGACCAATTCCATGGCCTCCTCGCTCTCCTGACCTCAACCCTCTTGACTTTCATTTATGGGGGCATTTGAAAGCTCTTGTCTACGCAACCCCGGTACCAAATGTAGAGACTCTTCGTGCTCGTATTGTGGACGGCTATGATACAATACGCCATTCTCCAGAGCTGCATCAGCGCATCAGGGATTCCATGCGACGGAGGGTGGATGCGTGTATCCTCGCTAACGGATGACATTTTGAACATTTCCTGTAACAAAGTGTTTGAAGTCACGCTGGTACGTTCTGCTGCTGTGTGTTTCGATTCCATGATTAATGTGATTTGAAGAGAAGTAATAAAATGAGCTCTAACATGGAAAGTAAGCGTTTCCGGACACATGTCCACATAACATATTTTCTTTCTTTGTGTGTGAGGAATGTTTCCTGAAAGTTTGGCCGTACCTTTTTGTAAAACCCTGTATAGTGTAAAACTAATCGTCAACAGTTTATGTAAAACTAGTTCATGTTTATTTACGAAAATGTATAATTTCAACAATGAGAACGGAAAGCTGAACAAATGAAACAGAATTTCACGAGTTATACTACTACTAATGAACGATATCTTACCTCATAAACGACGACAACCTGTTAATGTAGTGCTGACTCTTATTTCTGACCTATATATTGGAATTTTGGCTGCTACAAGACAGTCCATCGAAATTAGTCAAAAATTAGGGTCTTAAAAGAGCAGTCTGTGGTTTATATGAGAAGGTGGCATTTATTAGTTTTACGAAGGTTTAAAAAGGCTCCAATATTGCTTCATGGAGGAAAACGAATAATATTAATGGTTGGAAGAAAGGAGAATAGAGAAAAATGTTTAAATCCCTCACATGTATTGATTCAGTTAGCCTACTAAAGCTCCATGTTACTTGGCTGCCCCCTCGCCCCTGCTCCCTTCCCCTCCCCCCCCCCCCCCGCACCCACCCTAGGGAGTTCACAGAACTTTTTTATGTGCATTCTGAACATTGGCCCCAAACTATTGAGGTACTTCTTTCCATCTTTCTTGGACTGCAATGTTACTCTCTCACTGTCTCTTTCCTCCGACCTATTCTCCAGGAAAGATTCACTGCTGACAACCTAGCTAGCTCCTAAGGTGTCGATTCTGGCTTCTCCCACTTTGTTTCCTTATCGTACCTCACATATTTTGGTTACGTTCTGTCCTTTGATCTGGGTTTGAGCTCCACCTTCAAATTTTTTCATACATTCTGCGGGTCATGTGGGAATGGTCCCCCAATACCGAGTTATGGTAGACACATCATATTGCGTTGTCGTCAGCGTCCATCCGTACGGTGGTAGCTCCGTGACCACGCAGGAGTCGTAGATACCCGTGCTGTCATCCCTCCCCCCCCCCCCCCTCTTCTCATGGCTAGGAGTACGTACCCGCTGCTATCCATTTGGCGGAACTGGCATTCCGGACACTGGCCAGGTAGTCGGCGTCATGGTAGATATTTGGCGTCATAAAACGACAAAGCTAGTGACCGTGAAGGCCAGGCAGTCTGTTCAGACAGGCCATAGTTCAGTGGCGATCGTTGCGACTCTAGAAACTTCGCCTCCTGGATATGCCATTGGGAGAAAGCCAAACCAAGCTATTTGCAGACACTTACTATCCTAAGCTCCTGTTTTGCACCCAAGCAGAAGGAGGGTCCTTTCTCTCTGTCATGCGATTGATCTTCGTGGAGAATATTGAAAACGTACGGGACAAAATACTTACGTTAACTAATAACGAAATGTTTTCTTCTTAAATAAGATAACGGATCAAGCGCAGTTGGGAGGCGTTACTCTTCTGTTAAAAACATGGTCATGTACCTGTTACCATAACGCCGAATAAGATGCTTAACCTGGTATGGGGATCAATTTTTCAACGGGATGTAACGCTGCAGGCGATCGAAGAACTACGTGAACATTTTGACAGGCAAGGGATCCACTCCATACGTCGTGTAAGGTGATGACCACCAGACAACGAGATAGTCACCGACCCACTTGTCCTCGCATTTGCGGGGGATTCGCCACCAGAAAAGTTCAAAATATTGTGTTGGCGCTGCAATGTGGAGCTGTATTTCCCACCTTTGATGTGATGTTTCAAATGTCAGCGCTTCGGGCATATGTCTTCCGGGTGTACGTACGATTCGATTTGTGGAGACTGTGGTCGGCCACTTCATGAAAATTCACCCTGTACGCTCCCGCCAGTCTGTGTCAATTGCAGGAACATCCACCCTCCCCTATCCGCAAAGTGTACTAACATAAGGAACGCAAAATCCAGGAATTCAGGGTCATAGAACGCCTCTCGTATTCTCAAGCTCAGAAAAAATACGTTCCTTCGTATACAGTCTCAACTTCTGGGGCCAGGTCGTTAGCAGTACTTAGTGCATTTACTCCCTCGATGTAAACAGCCGGTAGTCACGCGAATAAACTTGACAATGAGGACGACAGGCAACCGACTCGTTGTTCCTGTTGCGCCGTCTTCAGGAACCACTGCCTGCACTCGGCCGCAGTAGCCGCATCCGCTTCCAGCATCTGCTGGCGATAGGTCCATGGAAGCTCTCTCCGTAAGAATCTACACATCAGAAGAACGATACCAATCTGTGGTTAAAGGAGTCTGGGTCCCAAGGTTGTCCATCCTTCTTCTGTTCCTACGCCTATAGCGGATAAGCTCTCACAAGAATCTCAACCACCAAAATTTTCGAAATAAGAATAAGAAGAAGGCATTCGGGAGTAGGCTACCCAGGAGATGCAAAATCCTTCCCACGTCGTCGGACTCCAAGCCAATGCTCCATCGTGTTGTACCCCCCTCTCCCCAAATGGTGATACACAGTGCTACTGGGACATGAACTGCTCTCCTTCACTCCTAAGGCATTGTCACTTTGATCCTTCAAAGACACTGAAATGACTATTACTTTCGCCCGCGGGAACTACAACTATTTTCCTCTTGTTCTGCCATCTATGTTGCTCTCCAGGAAACACACTCCTTTGATAACTCTTAGAGGTTTCTGAACATTCCGTCGGTACCGTATTCCCCCCCCCCCCCCCCCCCTGTGATCATCTCGAGGGGTATATGCAATGGTTCCGACAGTTGTCGACAGAATGTGAATTCTTTTTTTTCATACCACAACGCGAGTAAAAACGACCCAGCGATCACAGTTTGTAACCTTTATTTACTTCCAGTTAGGGAACTTACTTGTGTTGGGATTACAACTTTAATCCAACAAATCCCATCCACCCACGCGCCCAACCCCCCACCCCGCAACCCCCTTTTTTCCTAGTAAGGGACTTCAGAGCGCACCACCCGCTGTTTGGAAGTACCACTTCGACTGATAGGGGCTATCTGATTTATCTGTGTCTCCTCAATGATGGTAGACCCTACACCCGCCCACTTCAGCGCCATCCGTTGCACCTTTTCGGCTATCGACCATACGAGCCCCTCCCTAACCTCGTGGCTTCGTCACAGTGGTCGATACACGACTATCGCTATGGCAATGACCACTTTACGGTGATGCTGTCACTGCTCGACTGACCAGTAACCACGTTCTCCTTGATAAATCCTAAACCGCAGAATAATTTCTATTTATCTAATAGGTTAAAGTTGGTGAATAGCAACTAGTAAATTCACATCTGTATTTTAAAAAGTTAAAAAAAGTATTGTAAACAGTGAGCGTGCAACCATGTTTAGAAATGAATTTGGAAATATAATGTAAAATGACTCATTAAACATAATTACGATTAATCGTACAAATGAGACATAGAGCATAATACTAATTAACCCGCTTCATTTTCCTACAACGCACTCTCCCACAACACGTACTCCGGAGTTCCCAGACTCCCTCAAGCGAAACCATCATTCGTTTTTCTTTTGATTATACACAGATACTAGCGGAATAGGCATGCTTCGCAATTGCTAAATTATGCATGGGCGTTGAATATACATCCTAAGTTCCTTCTGCCTCTTGTCTTTGTCCATGGCCTTCTCCACCCTTCCTTTCTCTATCTCCTCCTCTCCTTTCTCTCCATCTTCTGCCTCCCCCTTTACAATCGATTCCTCCTTCCCCCTCCCTATGTCAACCTCCTCTTACCCCTTTCTCTGACCTTGAGCCGCCTTTATTGTTATTACTAATTCAGATTACGTAATAATATTGTAATCATTAGCCGATATGCCAAAAACACATCTTTCCTGTTTCCTGTGAAAAGCGACAGTGAGGAATGAAACAAAACAGAACGTTGAGGGTTTACAATTTTTGTTTAAAATATCTGTATTGACAAAGAGTATTTCTGGGAGAAACTATTTTTCCAATTGCTTAAATGCCGGGATATCGCAGTTAAAACTGACTGCAAGAGAGAAAACAAAACCCCACATTTTCACAGCACAGAATAGCAGTTTTTTTTACTCGCAATGAGTTTTAAAAGAAAATCTCTGTATTATTGTTTTAAAAAATTAGTGGCGTATATTCCTCTACCCTCCATGAACCATGGACCTTGCCGTTGGTGGGGTGGCTTGCGTGCCTCAACGACACAGATAGCCATACCGTAGGTGCAACCACAACGGAGGGGCGTCTGTTGAGAGGCCAGACAAACGTGTGGTTCCTGAAGAGAGGCAGCAGCCTTTTCAGTAGTTGCAGGGGCAACAGTGTGGATGATTGACTGATCTGGCCTTGTAACACTAACCAAAACGGCCTTGCTGTGCTGGTACTGCGAACGGCTGAAAGCAAGGGGAAACTACAGCCGTAATGTTTCCCGAGGGCATTCAACTTTACTGTATGATTAAAGATTAGATGGGTAGACCACATAACTAATGAGGAGGTATTGAATAGAATTGGGGGGAGGAAGAGTTTGTGGCACAACTTGACCAGAAGAAGGGATCGGTTGGTAGGACATGTTCTGAGGCATCAAGGGATCACCAATTTAGTACTGGAGGGCAGCGTGGAGGGTAAAAATCATAGAGGGAGACCAAGAGATGAATATACTAAGCAGATTCAGAAGGATGTAGGCTGCAGTAGGTACTGGGAGATGAAGAAGCTTGCACAGGATAGAGTAGCAAGGAGAGCTGCATCAAACCAGTCTCAGGACTGAAGACCACAACAACAACAACATTCCTCTAAATGTTAAAAGAGTAAACTGCCTCGGTAAATGGCCTACACACGATGTTTACGTACAATGGAACTCTACGAGCTGCGAGGGGTAGCCAAAGGCTACAAATGTTGCACTCAAAAAAATAATTTCCTCTAGTTGTCGCACAGATAGCGCTACTTTGTCATATTCTCTTAGCAACAGTACATTAGAATTTGGGTTCGTATAGCAGGAAGGCTTCGAAAACTTTGCCCAAGGTAAGAGGCGCGCGTCTTTGTTCGCCCTTTTTTTTATCTCCCATCCGTCCACGAGAATGGCGACGGCGATAAGACCGAGTCATTTCTGCTCATCTGCGTCACGCGTTTCAAGCGAGGACGGGCGGCGCGCCATTCTGAAAGGCTGGCGAGTAGATAATTTCGCGGTTCCCACGAATAAAGGAGGCACGGGCGAGGAAAAAGGATCCCGGCCGCGCCACGACGGGAAGACAACAGAAAACAGTTTCTGAGCCGCCGCCGAAAGTGTTTTGCACGGCTTGACGGCGTTCATTGAGAGAACTCGTCGCCCGCCGCTGCACTGGCGTTCTGCTATTTTTGTCGTCTGTTTTTGTCTTCGAAAATAACCGCGCGATTCGGGCGACGCTTTTCGCGGCCGCATTGTTACGTAAGCGGGACGCTAATGCGCCCGCCGGCGCAGGATTGCCCGTCGGGACTGGGGGGACGTGGCGGCCATCGGCGTCCTCAAGGCGGCTGTCCAGGGGACGACCGGAGACGCGCGCTGGAGGCGGAGGCGCATCGCGACCCACTGGGTCTGCCGAGGACAAGAAGATTTAGGGCTGAAAAGGACACAACACGTATCGACATTTCACATAATATAACACTACTGGCCAATAAAATTGCTGCACCACGAAGATGACGTGCTACAGACGCGAAATTTAACCGACATGAAGAAGATGCTGTGATATGCAAATCATTAGCTTTTCAGAGCATTCACATAAGGTTGTCGCCGTTGGTGACATCTACGTGCTGACATGAAGAAACTTTCCAACCGATTTCTCATACACAAACAGCAGTTGACCGGCGTTGCCTGGTGAAACGTTGTAGTGATGCCTCGTGTCCGGAGGAGAAATGCGTAACATTACGTTTCCGACTTTGATAAAGGTCCGATTGCAGCCTATCGCGATTGCGGTTTATCGTATCGCGACATTGCTGCTCGCGTTGGTCGAGATCCAATGACTGTTAGCAGAATATGGAATCGGTGGGTTCAGGAGGCTAAAAGGGAACGCCATGCTGGATCCCAACGGCCTCGTATCACTAGCAGTCGAGATGACAGGCATCTTAGCCGCATGGCTGTAACAGATCGTGAAGCCACATCTCGATCCCTGAGTCAACAGATGGGGACGTTTGCGAGACAACAACCATCTGCACGAACAGTTTGACGACGTTTGCAGCAGCATGGACTATCAGCTCGGAGACCGTGGCTGCGGTTACCCTTGACGCTTCAACACAGACAGGAGCGCCTGGATGGTGTACTCAACGATGAACCTGGGTGCACGATTGGCTAAAAGTCATTTTTTCAGATGAATTCAGGTTCTGTTTCCAGCATCATGATGGTCGCATCCGTGCTTGGCGACATCGCAGTGAACGCACATTGGAAGCGTGTATTCGTCATCGCCATACTGGCGTATCACCCGGCATGATGGTATGGGGTGCCACTGGTTACACGTCTCGGTCACCTCTTGTTCGCATTGACGGCACTTTGAACAGTGAACGTTACATTTCAGATGTGTTACCACCCGTGGCTCTACCCTTTATTTGATCCCTGCGAAACCCTACATTTCAGCAGGATAATGCACGACCGCATGTTGCAGGTCCTGTACGGGCCTTTCTGGATACAGAAAATGTTCGACTGCTGCCCTCGCCAGCACATTCTCCAGATCGCTCACCTTGATTAACTGTGGTATCGTGGTGAAGCTGCAAGGGCAGCTGTACCTGTACACGCCATCCAAGCTCTGTTTGACTCAATGCCCAGGCGTATCAAGGCAGTTATTACGGCCAGACGTGGTTGTTCTGGATACTGATTTCTCAGGATTTATGCACCCACATTGCGTGAAAATGTAATCACACGTCAGTTCTAGTATAATATATTTGTCCAATGAATACCCATTTATCATCTGCATTTCTTCTTGGTGTAGCAATTTTAATGGCCAGTAGTGTATAATCGCTACGCTGATCTGAGCCATCTAGTCCCTCGTTGATCATTCTGGTATGGTAGTTGAAGATAGCAAAACAATATCCGAAATTTCAAATTTCGCATTTAAGGAACTGTTTGTACAGGAGAATCGTACAAACATACCATCGTTTGACCATCGAACTAATCCGGTATGGATGGCGTAGTAATAAGCATTCCTGTGTAGAAAACAACTGAAGGAGTTGAAAACAAGTAAGTCGCAAGGTCCGGATGGAACCCCAATTCGGTTTTACATTGACTCCTTACTTAGCTTGCATTTATCGCGAATTTCTCCCAGCATAATGTCCCAAGCGACAACAAGTGACTTCTGTATATAAGAAGAGTAAGAGAATGAACCCGCAGAATCACGGGTTGCTACATAACCCTTTTGTCACATCACATACTGCGAACTGTTGATGAAGGGCACCAGGCAGATTCCATATAGCGTTTGTACGGTGCCCCACTGCAGACGGTTCGCGAAGCTACGAGACTACGCAATAGGTTCCCAGATATGTGAGAGACACAAAAGCTTCTTAAGTAATAAAACACAGTATATTTTCCTCGTCGGGAAGTACTCATCAGGGACAAGGGTATCTTCAGGAGCGCCCCAGGGAAGTGTGATAGGGGCGCTCTTTTTTATATACATAAATCATCTGGCGGAGAGGGTGGCCAGCAGCCTCGGTTGTTTCCCGAGGATGCTGCTGGTGCTGCTGTGTACTAGGAGGTCTCGAAGTTGAGTGACCTCAGGTTGATAAAAGGTGACTTAGATAAAATTTGTAGTTGGTGTGATGAATGGTAGCTAGCTTTAAATGTAGAAAAATGTAAGTTAATGCGGATGAGTAGGAAAATAAACCCGTAATGTTCGGTTTTAGCACCAGTAGTGTGCTGCTTCTCACAATCACCTCGATCAAATGTATGGGCGTAACGTTGCAAAGCCATATGAAACGGAATGAGAATGTGAGGATTGTGGCAGCCGGCGAATGATCGACTTTCCTTTATTGGGAGGATTTTAGGAATGTGTGATTCATCTGTGGAGGAGGCCGAATATAGGACGCGGGTGCAATCTTGCCACACGAGTGTTTGCAATCCGCAGCCGATCGTATTAAGGAAAGATATCGAGGCACTTCACAGGCGAACTCTTGGATTTGTTACCGGTAGCTTCGATCAACACGTAACTGTTACAGAGATGCTTCGGGATCTCAAGTGGGAATCCACCAGAATTTAAGGTGATTGCAGAATGGTTACACTGACGCCGACATACACTTCGTGCACGGACCACGAATATAAGATACGAGAAATTACAGCTTCACTCTGTTTGGGAATGGAACAGGAAAGGGAGTGACTGGTAGTGGTACGGTGGCTTGCGGAGTGTGTATGTAGATTCAGATGTGGTACAGGAAGAAACTCATTGTCATACCATAGAGACTGTCTGTGCAGAACGTGCAATTCTCTAATTACTGGGGATGGCGAGCCCAAAACAGCACGAAAGTTACTTTCACTCCTTCAGCACTCTCCTTCCCCCCCTCCCCCCTCCATTGCTCGAAAAAATACATTGAAACAAGCATATCAAACACATTTTAGAAGGCGATAGATACTCCTTTTCCCTGTCCACTGTGTTTTGTTTTCTTCCTAGGTACTAAATAACGTTAAAAACAGTTGTATTTTT
The DNA here is from genome assembly GCF_023864275.1 of Schistocerca cancellata. Taxonomy (NCBI): domain Eukaryota; kingdom Metazoa; phylum Arthropoda; class Insecta; order Orthoptera; family Acrididae; genus Schistocerca; species Schistocerca cancellata. The sequence continues at coordinate 317,969,909 of NC_064630.1, read as the reverse complement.
CTTCTTAAATGAAGATGACTTTTCCAGTATTACGAAATGTTTTTAATGAAAATAGTTTGTCTAATTATGGTCTTATTTATTCAAAATACAGACTTTTTCGTTGACCAGACATTGTAAACTCAACGAGCTTTGAGATACGTGACCTCGTTTCCAGAAAATCAGTCACAGGAAAATATCTAAGTCGTCGTGGAACCTCCACAGTATGTCACGAAAACAAAATCCACCACTATAGCTTGAGTGACTGTGACGAAAATACGTTAACTTTCTATGTTACCAGACGATGCCACACCCTCGCCGTCAACGTCAGTATTAAAATACACTCCTGGAAATTGAAATAAGAACACCGTGAATTCATTGTCCCAGGAAGGGGAAACTTTATTGACACATTCCTGGGGTCAGATACATCACATGATCACACTGACAGAACCACAGGCACATAGACACAGGCAACAGAGCATGCACAATGTCGGCACTAGTACAGTGTATATCCACCTTTCGCAGCAATGCAGGCTGCTATTCTCCCATGGAGACGATCGTAGAGATGCTGGATGTAGTCCTGTGGAACGGCTTGCCATGCCATTTCCACCTGGCGCCTCAGTTGGACCAGCGTTCGTGCTGGACGTGCAGACCGCGTGAGACGACGCTTCATCCAGTCCCAAACATGCTCAATGGGGGACAGATCCGGAGATCTTGCTGGCCAGGGTAGTTGACTTACACCTTCTAGAGCACGTTGGGTGGCACGGGATACATGCGGACGTGCATTGTCCTGTTGGAACAGCAAGTTTCCTTGCCGGTCTAGGAATGGTAGAACGATGGGTTCGATGACGGTTTGGATGTACCGTGCACTATTCAGTGTCCCCTCGACGATCACCAGTGGTGTACGGCCAGTGTAGGAGATCGCTCCCCACACCATGATGCCGGGTGTTGGCCCTGTGTGCCTCGGTCGTTTGCAGTCCTGATTGTGGCGCTCACCTGCACGGCGCCAAACACGCATACGACCATCATTGGCACCAAGGCAGAAGCGACTCTCATCGCTGAAGACGACACGTCTCCATTCGTCCCTCCATTCACGCCTGTCGCGACACCACTGGAGGCGGGCTGCACGATGTTGGGGCGTGAGCGGAAGACGGCCTAACGGTGTGCGGGACCGTAGCCCAGCTTCATGGAGACGGTTGCGAATGGTCCTCGCCGATACCCCAGGAGCAACAGTGTCCCTAATTTGCTGGGAAGTGGCGGTGCGGTCCCCTACGGCACTGCGTAGGATCCTACGGTCTTGGCGTGCATCCGTGCGTCGCTGCGGTCCGGTCCCAGGTCGACGGGCACGTGCACCTTCCGCCGACCACTGGCGACAACATCGATGTACTGTGGAGACCTCACGCCCCACGTGTTGAGCAATTCGGCGGTACGTCCACCCGGCCTCCCGCATGCCCACTATACGCCCTCGCTCAAAGTCCGTCAACTGCACATACGGTTCACGTCCACGCTGTCGCGGCATGCTACCAGTGTTAAAGACTGCGATGGAGCTCCGTATGCCACGGCAAACTGGCTGACACTGACGGCGGCGGTGCACAAATGCTGCGCAGCTAGCGCCATTCGACGGCCAACACCGCGGTTCCTGGTGTGTCCGCTGTGCCGTGCGTGTGATCATTGCTTGTACAGCCCTCTCGCAGTGTCCGGAGCAAGTATGGTGGGTCTGACACACCGGTGTCAATGTGTTCTTTTTTCCATTTCCAGGAGTGTATTTTCTTCTAAATGGTCTACGTTAACGTTACGTTTCTTGACGTCTCGTGTAAATTGATTTTTAAAGAGCTGTGGATACACAAGACATACGACGTCACTTTGACATCAGAAACCACCTACCATAGATTCTACCAGGTGATGTAACAGCTATAAGCCATGTTCTACACTTCCTACAAAGTAGTGGATATTACGACAAGATTTAAAGTGTTAGCCTTTTAGGTGTTGGCTTAGGAAACGATGTTGGATGCAGTTGCCTCCCGCCGCCTGCTTAGGCCCGAAGCGACACCCAATACATTCATCATTCCTAAATCGACCGTAAGTAATGAAGTACCTTTGTGTATTTGTTCTTGAATATAAAAGCTACAAACTACTTATTAGCAATTTTATATTTTTTACGCAGTGATTTAAGGTTTATGAATTGAATATGCAGAGTCAAGCGACGAGTGAAAATTTGTACCAAGTTAGAATTCGAAACCGGGTCTCCTGGTCATTAGGCGGATGCGCTAACCACTATGTCACCCTGCACAGTGGCTTTGCACAACTGCCCAAACTACCCTAACATGCCTCGATCCTCAATCCAAATTCCCGTTCACGCCTCAGCCTACTTCGTATTGCCTCTAAACTGGAACACCACTACAGACGCTTTCCAACTTTATTCGAATGTCACATCAGCATCGAATGAAACGGGTAATCCTGCCTTAAACCTACGCATAGGTGCTTTAATCAGATGAAACTATATGGTTCCACAGACCTTTGCAAGTTTCAAAAATTAATGATGTATGTTTGCAGACTGAAGTCATTTGATTAAAGCACACATGCCTGGGTTTCAGACGGGATCCCCGATTTCGTTCGATGCTGAGGTGCTATTCTAATACAGTTGGAGAGACTTTGCTATGCTATATGTTTAAGACTTGAAAAGGTTTCTGAGGCCATATACACACATCAAAAAAAGTTTTGCATCAACCCGGTTTCCAGAACTCCTGAAGATAGAGGTTGACTATGGATATTGTATCAGAGACACAATCCCTTTGAATATTCAGAGATGTCCCAAAACCGGCCCAAATATGTAAACAATGATACATGAACAGCGAATATTAGACGGTGGGGGTCCGACAGCCGATCACTTCCAGCCATTCCACCAGGAAGGAGGTACACGGCTCGTGTTGTCTGTAGTTCAGCCACGGTCAATACCGCAGTTCGATCGCGTCCGCATTGTCACTTTGTGTCAGGAAGGGCTCTCAACAAGGGAAGTGTCGAGGCGTCTCGGAGTGAACCAAAGCGATGTTGTTTAGATATGGGGAGATGCAGAGAGACAGGAACTGTCGATGAGATGCCTCACTCAGGCAGCACAAGGGCTACTGCTGCAGTGGATAATCACTACCTACGGATTATGACTCGGAGGAACTCCTACAGCAACGCCATCATGTTGAATAATTCTTTTCGTACAGCCACAGGACGTCGTGTTACGACTCAAACTGTGCGCAATAGGCTGCATGATGCGAAACTTCACTCCCGACGTCCATGGCGAGGTCCATCTTTGCAATCACGACACCATGCAGCGCGGTACAGAAGCCCAACAACATGCCGAATGGACAACTCAGGATTGACATCCCGTTCTCTTCACCGATGAGTGTTGCATATGCCTTCAACCACTCAATCGTCGGAGACGTGAATGGAAGCAACCTGGTCAGGCTGAACGTCTTAGACACACTGTCCAGTGAGTGCAACAAGGTAGAGGTTCCCTGCTGTTTCTTTTTTTTTTTGGGGGGGGGGGGCATTATGTGGGGCCGACTTACGTCGCTGATGGTCATGGAAGGCGTCGTAACGGCTGTACGACACGTGAATGCCATCCCCCGACCGATAGTGCAACCATATCGGTAAGATACTGGCGAGGCATTCGTCTTCATGGACGACGATTCGCGTCCCATCTTGCACATCTTGTGAATGACTTTCTTCAGGATAACGATATCGCTCGACTAGAGGGGCAGCATGTTCTCCTGACATGAATCCTATAGAACATGGCTGGGATGGATTAAAAAGGGCTGTTTATGGACGATGTGACCCACCAACCACTCTGAGGGTTCTACGCTGGATCGCCGTTGAGGGGTGGGACAGTATGGACCAACAGTGCCTTGATGAACTTGTGGATAGTAGCCACGACGAATACAGGCATGCATCAGTGTAAGAGGACGTGCTACAGGGCATTAGAGGTACCAGTGTGTACAGCAATCTGGATCGCCACATCTGAAGGTCTCGCTGTGTTGTGGTACAACATGCAATGTGTGGTTTTCATGAGCAATAAAAAGCGCGGAAATTATATTTATCTTGATCTCTATTCCAATTTTCTGTACAGGTTGCGAAACTCTCGGAACCTAGGGGATGTGCATTTTTTTTATATGTGTAGTTGAATTTAATTTTAGATTTGCCTTAATTCTGTTTAAATTTTATTAGTTCAGTTAACCATTCATCTACGAAGTCTAATACGTATGGAAGCATTATTATTATTATTATGTGAAGTCTCGTGGTATTCCGGTACATCGCGTGCCTGGAAACCGAAACGTCAAGAGATCGAATCGAGTTTAGACCTCGAAATACTTCTGTCTGTCTTTACCATAGGTTTGATGTCACAGTTACGCGAAGGTGCGCCAGGAACGTATGTGACGTCTTCGAACGGTATGAGAGAACTGAGGAACTAATAAACATGCCCTTTAAAATCGCTGTCATCATCGTCGTCGTTTAAAGAGCAGTGTTGTGAAAGTCAAAGCCGCGCCGCCCTCTGCTGGACCCGCGGCGTGGCCCGGCGGCTGTGTGCGCCGTTCCTCGCGGTATCGAGCGGCGCGCCTCCCGCGGCACACGCCGGAACGACGCGCCGCCCACTGCAATAATCCGTTACCGCGGCCCCCAGCACCCGGCAACCAGCACTGCACCACTCGTATGTCCTGTGGCAGCGGAGTTCGCCGCTCTGGGAAACTAATTATGCAGCACACATATTACGCAGTGAAACAAAGACACCGCACAAACCGAGTCAGACAGCCTCGAAGCGGTCTCTGCTAGAGCACCTCGAAGTGCTCCACACACCCACTAACACTTCAGTCTTCTGAGTGAGATATCGTCTTACAGCAACATTAAAATTGGTGGTGCCCCATCATGCCTCTACCACATTCTCCAGACGTTCAGCCTGACGAGGGTGTGTTGTAAAGTAATGCCTCCGAACTTTAATTTTACTCTCAGTATCGGTTGAGATATTATGACAAGCATATTACTTGGTCGAGCTTCCCTCTTGGCTGACGCAGGTTGCGACCGTCTGCCGCCATAGGGTTCCGAACTGGGGCGTGCGACATGGCGGTGTGTAACGCAACGACGTCGGCGTGTGAGAAACAGAGTGCTGTAATCTAGTTTCTATGTGCAGAAAACGTGCCTCTAATTGAAGCCCTTAGAATAATGAAATATGTGTACAGAGATGATGCCAGACCTCACACGAGAGCTGCGACATCTGCAAGAATCCGACGCGTTGGACTCATCGTCATCGATCGTCCTGCATATCCTCCCGACTTGGCCAGTCCCATTTTCATCTGATTCCAAAACTTAGAGAATACCTTCGAGGACTTCACTTTGATAGTGATGAAGCTGTGCAAGCAGACGTGAGATTGTGGCTCCGTCAATGAAATTAAACGTTATACATTGATAGTACTAACAAACTGGACTCCCGTTGCGAGAAATGTGTTGGTTGCCAGGGTGACTCTGTTGAGAAATGCATATGTAGACAAGAAGAATAAGGTCGTAGAATGTTAATAAAGTTTTGTTTTACTTAAAAAAGCTTTGCAGACTTCCCACATAAAAAATTAGGAGACATTACTTTTCATCACGCTCTCGTATGTTACTAAGCCATTTCCCCTGAACCTGGAACCCATTAGTAGTTGTTGGTTACCTATTTAAGGGTTTCCAGTGGCAATGAAATTTCAGTTTCATTATTTCGAGCGATTATTCACCAAATTTAAAATGCTCTCATAATTTACTCATTAAGAGGTATTATCTCATTTTAAAATTTCAGCACGATAAGAAAAGAACTACAGTTACAGACTGTGTGTCTTGCAGCGTAACTGATGGCGCGTGAATACACGGCCATTATTCATCCAGTGTTTGAGAATGAGTCCACTCAGCGGCTTGCAGCAAACTTTACGCGGATGATTTTAAACCTTTAAGAAACTTTGTATTGCTGAAACCGCCCAAAAAATTTAAAAAAATGTTTATCGCTTACTACATTTTCGCTGTTCATCCAGTAAAGCTTCAGAATCAGGTATCACGTTTTAAATTATTACTTCTCCACTACCGACTCTATTTGCGATACCATTTGCATACGATATCCACATATATCACCGAAAATCCCTGCACAGTTGATATTGTACGACAGATATGACGTCATTAACATTGAGATGAAGGAAAACCTTTCTGTGCTTGAAATGGAGCCCAAATTACCTATACTGTATTCATCCAGTGCTTCATAATGAGAGCACTTAGCGACGTCCAACAAACCTTAAGAATAATTTCTCACGTTTTTTAAACTTTTTCTCGCTTACATCCTCAGAGTCAAATATTTAACACGTTAACTCATTTGCAAGGTAATCGGACGTTTGAAGCTGCTTTTCGATTATTTAAAGAATCTAGGGTTCACTGGACTGTGATAATTAAGACCAATGCCACTGCTAACCCTCAAAATGGCTGCACCAATAATGACAGAAAATAAGTTTTGTGTATTGTGCGTATACAATATAGTTGGAGGAATACATAATTAAAAGTGTAGGTGATTTAGGGATACACAGGGTTCGATGTTTAGTACATAGAGCTAGCTGCCACCACTGGCCGCAGCTACGAAGCGCTTAACTCGGCTTTGCATCGAGTCGATCTGAGCTGGACTGACATGTGCGAGCCCGTCGTTCCATGCTGTTTCAACAGTTTAGCTGTTGCCGCTGCTAGTGTGTGGTGACTTGCCTGTCTTTCGTCAATCGTTGAACAGTTGTTTCCAATGGATGAGGGCTCTGGAGTACGTCCTGCACAGGGCAGCAGTCGAACTACCTTTGTATCAAAGTAGGATAGAGTAATAGGCTATTTGCAATCTTGCGTTATCTTGTTGAAAGATAGCGTCACGTTGCCCTCCAAGATAAGTCACCAGCCACCGGCCTTTGCGCACCAGAAATACAGCACCTGCTGCGACCGTATTGCTGCACCTCAACGCTCTACATACAACTGAGACTCCATATTCCCATTGTTCTCGTCTGATGCACTCCTATCGGCGAGCCCCTGTCTGCTGCAGCGTTAACTCTCTAAATACTATTTTTTTCTCGAAGCGAAAGACATTAATGTATGGTTATTTTAATTCATGTCATCTTCATAAGTAAGAGCACTAAAAAGTACTCCTCGTCATCTCGTTTTGGTACAATTGTAGGATTGGGTTATTTATGTCCTACTCGTCCCAGTGGTGATGAAGTGAATGTCCATCCCTTATTTTCATTTATAATCACAACTATTTGGCCTAAGTGATTAGCTCTTTAGCATTACATGAGAATTCGAGCGATGTATGCGGCAGACACATCGATCTTCCTACTTGTGATACAGAGTGAAGCAGTTTTTGCGCGAAGCATCGAGCAAACTGCCACTGTTGCTCTGCTAACCTAACATGAGAAGCATACGTCTCAGTCATAGTGAAAGGGTTAAGGGAAGTCGCAACAGTCGTCGCCAAGCTGGCTGTGGGGCTTAAACCGTCGTCGCACTGTACATGTGGATATTTGTTTTGCTACGAACATGCCCATTTTCTGGTTGACGATGCAGCACAGCCAAGTGAACAGCATGTCCTCTCAGGCGCTAGTCGAGTGGAGCCGCTGATATTCTGCACGCCGTTGAGTATGGCCTTCCAAAAATAATCGATTCCACATCTTTATGACAGTCGTGGAATCCTGAAATAAGCGAACAGCAAAATAGCGGAACAGGAAACCACATTCTCGGTAATCGCGATCCTGCCACTGTCGAATTCCGACGGTTGCTGACAGATGTTTCTCCTTCCGACACGAGTCTTAAATTGATCTTCACACAAGCAAATGATACTGAAAGGCAGTTTCGGAATGGGAAAGCCACTGCGTGATCTTTTCTTATCTACAGGAAGTAGATGAGTATTCCTAGCTGCCGGGTGGATATAGTTAAAGTGAAGCTACTCGCGGAGGTCCATTCTGGGCAGTAATTATCATACGGCAGCCAAACTTGGTAGATTTTCTAATGCGTTAATGCAGCACCGATTTACGCTGGAAAAACATTAGTTCCAGCTTTGGCCACCAGGTACACATCTGGCGCTGTACAGCACCCCGTGGACGGCTCCTGTGCTTACATCGAAGAAATTGTGTAGGCGGCGGTTAATAATATCAACATTATGCACTTCTCTTTTGTTTGACCTTTTCTACCCATGTCACGCTCCTAATTGATCACATGTTAAACCATTCCTATATGTCTTTCTTGCATTCACAGCGCCAGATTTGCACCTGCTGGCCAAAACTGGAAGTAATTTTTTCCAGCGTAAATCCGATTAATGCATTGGAATAGGTACCAAGTTTCACTGCCATATCATAATTACAGCGCAATTGTACATATAGTTGAAATCATATCGTTTTAAATTTTGTGGCCCACTGCCGTCGTGGTGCGACAATTTTAAAGCCCAACAGTGTACTCAGTACTTCAGTTTGATATGCGTGGTGGTTCGTAACAACACATTACCATTTACCTCGAGTACGATTCGTTTGTGAACCCATTTTTACTGGAACATTTTTGCTTCTATTAACGTTTACTATCGACTAGTCAGTCCTCGTACAAAATAAAATGTTAAATGAATAATTTATTGACAAGGGTTCTATTCTGACGTCTATAATTGATGTAGACGACAGAGAATTATGTTGAACAATGTTTATTCAAGAAAGGACATTTCAAATAAACTGGAAGTATTCCTACGATATTCATTTAAACATACACAGTACAGACAGAAGACACCTTTATCAAATGAAGTAAATTTACGTTGAGAGTGATACGAGAATGGTAGCAAAATCCTCAAACTAAACTGCCATCAAAGATACAGGAAAACTAAGCCCATTTCGTGATCACAATATACGAAATATTCAATGGCTCAAAACATTACAGAATGCAACATTACACAACATTATCACACGCGATACAAAGAATAGTAACGCATACTCTGTCTATTCTCAGTTGCGTAAATCAAAATGTAAAATTTAGAGTCCTCAACTGCAGCTCATTCAGATCTCTCGAAATATAAAGTCCCCTCAGAAATCAAAGTACGGTAGTGGCGGTTCATTTCCCGGAATCAAACACCTCCACGATTGAATATGATTTAAATCATCTTGACAGCTTCGCAGACTAAACTAATATATCATAGCAATACGTAAATAAAAAAATGTCACGAACATTCGGTTACACTCAGATCATTTACATTAAAGATACGAAATAGTTGGTTCATAAATAAATAAGCCAGCATTCTTTGGCAAGTATGTTCATGGAAATTACAACGGCCGGTCCTTAAATAACGTTTAAACATTTATTTATGCCTTCTTGATGGAAGCATCTTTTGTTTCTCTTTTCAATTGTGGTGTCGGCTAAGATATGCGAACAACCACTTTTAAATTAGCAAAGTTTATTAACAGCACTTGCAGTCAAAATTTAAATAGAGTTACTGGCAATGGCGTAAACTGTTCATTCAATAGATACAAAAGTGTGACAAAATATAAGGTATTCATAAGGTTTTCATTTCCTGTGTAAAGGTGGAGAACACAATATTCTGACGAACATTTGCATCATGAAAATCACTGTGTATGAAACATGGATACATTGCAATACTCCTGAGACCAAACAATAATCTAAACAATGGGTTACCTAGGGATAATCTGCACCAAAAAAGGCAAAGACCATTGCTTCGGCCGGGAAGGTTATGGCGACTGTCTTTTGGGATTCGCAAGGGATAATCCTCATCGACTATCTGGAAAAGGGTATATCTATTACAGGTGAATATTAGTCATCGTTATTGGACCGTTTGAAAACTGAGCTGCAAGAAAAACGCCAGTGATTGGATTGCAAAAAAGTCATTTTCCATCACAACAATGCACCAGCACACACCAGTTGTCGCAAAATTTATGGAAATAGGATTCCAACTCTTTTCACATCCCCTCCCCCCCCCCCCCTATTCTCCAGACTTGGCTCCCTTGGAATACTATTTGTTCCCCAATTTGAAGAAATGACTGGCAGGACAAAGGTTTTATTCAAACGAGGAGGTGATTGCAGCAACTAACAGCTATTTTGGAGACTTGGACGGTTCCTGTTATTCAGAAGGGATCAACAAATTAGAAAAGCGTTGGACAAAGTGTATAAATCTGAAAGGAGACTACGTCGAAAAATAAAAAAGGTCTACCCTAACACGTAAGTAGTTTTTATTTTTGCACCGACTTTTCTAATGACCCTCGTAATCTGGGCAATTTCCGCACGGTGAGTTTCGTTGCCTAAAGGCATATCGACAATTTATAACTGTAATACTAGATTTTTGTGGTAAGCCTTTAAGCCGGCCGGTGTGGCCGAGCGGTTCTAGGCGCTACAGTCTGGAACCGCGCGACTGCTACGGTCGCAGGTTCGAATCTTGCCTCGGGCATGAGTGTGTGTGATGTCCTTAGTTTAGTTAGGTGTAAATACTTCTAAATTCTAGGGGACTGATGACCTCAGATGTTAAGTCCCGTAGTGCTCAGAGCCATTTGAAGCATTTGGTAAACCTTGAACGTACGGATATTCCTCCTAATGGGTAGGTTTCGACAGAATTTTAATATTCGGAATTATGTCAATAGTTATTTGAAATTCTAAATATCAAATTTTTGTTGCCCTGGAAGCCATTAGATAGGCAACCTGCAATTGAGACCGTGAACCGTGTTAGCTGTGTGGTAATATAGACGGTGAGTGACATTCTCCTGGTTTTCTTTTGGGGTACTGTCTCAAGCCCCCTACGTTCTTGGTAACTTCTCGACTATTTTGTCTAACTTGCGCACCAGTGTTTTTGCCCCGTAGACGCAGAATACTGTTGTATCCCCTATTCGATTTTTTTGTTCCCCGTGAAGCCAGTGTAGGTGGCTGGCAGCCAGATTTTCGACTCGCCGACAACACAGCAGAGCAGAGCAGGGCAGAGGCTGTCGCACTGTTCTCGCCTCAGCGCCCCGGCTGCAGCGTCGATCGATGCGCGGCTGGCGGACGCTTCCCTCAGCTGACCTGGAGCACGCCTCTGGCGCCCTCCCTCCCCCTACCCACTCGCCCGCACCACAGCCTCCCTCGAGTTCTGTCTTCTGCGAAAGGCTTCCCCATCCTCCGCCGCCCCCTCTTTTCGCTTCCCCGCTCCGACAGACAACCGTCGCTAACCGTTCAATTACCTCCTCATTGTTCGCGACATCTATACTGACGATTACGAGGCCGCTCGACGCCTCTCCCGACCCCCTCCAGCTCTTTCTGCCGCCGCACGCTCCGCGAGCCACTGCAGTTGCGTCCTGGTTACTTCACTCAATAGCGCGCGCCTCGCGTGGTACTGAATACACGCCATGTAAAGCCGCCGAACCCTCAAGACATCTGGACTTGTAGAAAGAATGAAACCTTGCTGCCGCAGTACACCACTGCGTCTACATCTACATTTATACTCCGCAAGCCACCCAGCGGTGTGTGGCGGAGGGCACTTTACGTGCCACTGTCATTACCTCCCTTTCCTGTTCGTCACGTATGGTTCGCGGGAAGAACGACTGCCGGAAAGCCTCCGTGCGCGCTCGAATCTCTCTTATTTTACATTCGTGATCTCCTCGGGAGGTATAAGTAGGGGGAAGCAATATATTCGATACCTCATCCAGAAACGCACCCTCTCGAAACCTGGACAGCAAGCTACACCGCGATGCAGAGCGCCTCTCTGGCAGAGTCTGCCAATGGAGTTTGCTTAACATCTCCGTAACGCTATCACGCCTACCAAATAACCCTGTGACGAAACGCGCCGCTCTTCTTTGGATCTTCTCTATCTCTTCCGTCAACCCGATCTGGTACGGATCCCACACTGATGAGCAATACTCAAGGATAGGCCGAACGAGCGTTCTGTAAGCCACCTCCTTTGTTGATGGACTACATTTTTTAAGGACTCTCCCAGTGAACATCAATCTGGCACCCGCCTTACCAACAATTAATTGTATTGACCATTCCACTTCAAATCGTTCCGCACGCATACTCCCAGATATTTTACAGAAGTAACTGCTACCAGTGTTTGTTCCGCTATCATATAATCATACAGTAAAGGATCCTTCTTTCTATGTATTCGCAATACATTACATTTGTCTGTGTTATAGGTCAGTTGCCACTCCCTGCACCAAGTGCCTATCCGCTGCAGATCTTCCTGCATTTCGCTGCAATTTTCCAATCCTGCAACTTCTCTGTATACTACAGCATCATCCGCGAAAAGCCTTTCGCAGAAGATAGAACTCGAGGGAGGCTGTGGTGCGGGCGAGTGGGTAGGGGGAGGGAGAACGCCAGAGGCTGACTCCAGAAGTTGTGCACTACTTGATGTTGCATACGGAGGGCTACGTTGGATAAACAGCGAGAGTAAATCCTAGCTGTCTGTACTCGGTGATTTGCAGAGACCTGTTTACTGTATGTCTACCAACAACGTGTCGTTGCCCCAATTAGATTTCTCCTCCGTAGGTCGTGGCTTCATATGTAAAAGTCGACTAGCCAGTCTGGAGCTATCATTATCATCAGCAGCAGCACAGTCTGGAAAATTTTCTAGCCCAAGTCTAGATCTGTTTGGAGCATAACCCTCGCCTTCTAGTCCTGTTTTCCCGCCAGCTTTCTGTGTTCACTCTGGTCCAGTCCTCGCCTCGTTTTTCAACACCCTCTTCAACCCTCTCAGCCACCCACCCCTTGGTCTTCCTGTTAGTCGTTGGCCTCGTTTCTCCATTTCAAGTACCTTCCTGGGACTCATCTTGTTTCCCATTCTCTTTACGTGTCCATACCACCTTAGCCTTGATGTTTCTATGCTGCTGTGCTAGGTATTCTCTTTCACTCTTTCCTTACTGTATCGTACTGCATCCCGCCTCTCCTTGTTACTCTTATCCCACTTCTGAGGAACTTCATTTCACTTGCCTGTAATCTGCTTATATCTCCTGTCTTCATTAGTCATGTTTCAGATGCGATGGAGTAACTCCTTGGCTTTTTTGTGGGACATTTTTATTTCAAACCAGGTTCGTAACACTTCGCAGGAATGCTTGAACCTGTCTGCCACATTCACTAATCTCTTTCTGTTTTTTTTTCTTTCTATTTTTCTCTATCACACTGTCTATCCAAGTACTCGATACTCTCCACCTTCTTCAGTTGTTCACGTCCAGTCCGTATACCTTCTTCATTCTTCGCCACTAAAAATATCAGTAGACCGTATAAAATTACAAATCAACAATCTGAAGCAAGGATCGCTCATGAAATCAGTTTTATAAACGAACTAGTTTATTATCTAGCGTTACCTGGCTACCTATATACCCAGTAATATTGTAATACGTCAACCCCTGTTCACCCCTACCTGCACTCCCAGAGGTGCCTGAAGTGTCCTATCCAGACTGCGGTCTTTCCTAGGTAGTAATCCGTACGCTTACTGGATTTTCTTAAAGCTTCTTCAGACGTGCCCGACTTACACATATGTGTCACATCTCACTTCCTGTGTCCACACCCGCGCTCCCATCCTCATCCGTTGGAGAGTTAGTGTCTCCTAGTAGCACAGGATTTACTTTTTCGGACAGTGAACAATACGTGTAAAAAGTGTAGCTGAAACTGCTACAAGGATTCCAGAGTTCTACTATACAAGTCACTCCTTCCTACTACCATAATGTTCTAGGGATAACATGTCTACAGGGCGTTCATCATTTAGCCTAGTTAAATCCAAAAACTATAAATTCGACATTACTACTGTTCTTTCTCTATAACTTTCACACATCGCTATGTTCACATCCACACAATAAGTAAGGGTTCCAGGGGTGTCCTACCTCACCAGTGTTTCTTTGTTTTTTTTGTTTTTTGTTTTTTTGTATAGTAAATCCTATACATATCATGTATGGCTGAAATTGCTCTAGACGTTACAGAGATATGCTGAGAGACACAAAAATTTATTTCCACACCTAGGATGATCCCGATTTCCACGTAAAAGTATTGAGAGTTGTCCAGAGATATTTTCTGAATATTTTTGTATGAAAGACCTGTGGTCTCTGGTGGATCGTTTCAGAGTAGTAAATTAATTATGATTTATTCGTTTTGTTAATTCAGCTACCTTTGATTCTGTGAAAATACCTTCACACGAGTGAAAGAGCGCGTGATATTCAATAAAAAAAACGTAACAGAAACACTTCGTGCGTATGCGAAAGAACTGTGGGGTGGTTGCCGTCACTGCTGAAACGACGTTCAGAACGCCTAATTTACTCGCGGAGGGGCAAACACTTGACCCTAGGCCTTCTGTTCGGCAGCAAACCTGAGTTCGCACGGTGATAGTGTGTTTGGTTGTCTCAACCCTGTTCCTGTGACATGTGACTATGCATCCCATTCTATTTTACATCATTAATGCTGACAAGCCTGTTGTGAGAAGTTCCGCCGTGGTTCGTCAGAGAAAAAGATCACATTTGTTACTGAAGGCGTTGCACCACTGCAGAATATGCTCACACAGCAATGTAGTTTCCACTCGTACATACAATTTGTTTCTTAAGTCGCCATCTACAAGCCCTACAATTTTTGTCGACATCGTTTCGTGACACCCTATATGGGGTAAATGGAACTCCATCGAGAAAACTGTGTACGGGAGCCGTGGTCTACGGTGACTCGTTACAGCGTAACTGCATTTCGTGTGATTTCTTCACCCTCCACTCTCCCCCCAACCTCTATCTTTGTATGTATATAGCTCTAAAAATGCCTGTGTGTCTTTGGAAACAGATTTGTTCTAGTCACTCATGCTGCTTGCTGCTAACAATATTGATGCCCACTTTACTCTTCAACCACAGTACTGCTCGTTTCTGTCTTGTATTGTTTTTTGGCAATGTTGTCTCGGTTTGTTTTTTGGCAGCGTTGTCTCGGTTTGTTTTTTGGCGATGTTGTCTCGGTTTATTTTTTGGCAGCATTGTCTCGGTTTGTTTTTTGGCAGCGTTGTCTCGGTTTGTTTTTTGGCGATGTTATCTCGGTTTATTTTTTGGCAGCATTGTCTCGGTTTGTTTTTTGGCGATGTTGTCTCGGTTTATTTTTTGGCAGCATTGTCTCGGTTTGTTTTTTGGCAGTGTTACATTGGTTTGTTTTTTGGCAGTGTTGTCTCGGTTTGTTTTTTGGTGGCGTTGTCTCGGTTTGTTTTTTGGCGATGTTGTCTCAGTTTATTTTTTGGCAGCATTGTCTTGGTTTGTTTTTTGGCAATGTTACATCGGTTTGTTTTTTGGCAGTGTTGTCTCGGTTTGTTTTTTGGCGGTGTTGTCTTGGTTTGTTTTTTGGTGGTGTTGTCTCGGTTTGTTTTTGGGCAGTGTTAGTTGTAGGTTATCTGTGATACACAGCAGTATGGACAGGTTTACCAACTTCAGTTTGACCATTATACTCATGGACTCACTGAAAGCAATCGAAGAACAACACAATGACGAGAGTCAAGTTTTCACGGCTGCAGAAACTTAGTGCTACCCACGAGAAGCCGGGACGTGCCACTAGTACTTAATGAAAAACATCCCTCTTTTAAGATGACGTAGGTACACCAACATTTTGGCTTTAAATCAGAGATGGTTACTTCCGGTGGCAAGTAAGACAAAACTGTGGGAAACTTATGCTGTTGCTAACCCATATAGGATGTGTCTGATTTCTGCAAACAACAACAACAATTATTATTATTATTATTATTACTGTTATTATTTTTATTGGCTCACTCATGTTCACTTTTTATTTATGTAATAAAAAAAACAAGGTATCACTAAGATGGTTACATTCTCAAAGAGCCTGACAAGCTATTCTGTAGGTGTTCAGGACAGCTGCCTTCTGCAGTTGCAAACAGAGCAGTGGATGCAATTGTCGGTCATGTAGATTCTTCACTGTCTTTTTTTGGACCAACACCGGAGTTCAGTATTACCACAGAGCCATTACGTCATGTGCTATATCTCCTTACTTGGCAACTTTTTCATTGCAGGTGCTTTGTAAACTGTGTAACATTGAGACAGATTTGTTGATATCAACAGATGGTTTTGTCGGTTCTTATGCTGTAGTTCTAGGAAATTTTGATTTTTTAAAAATTTTCGTCAAATTTTAAAGGATCATATCAGTAACAATACTCTTTCTTTAGTTGATACTGCTGACAGAACGCTCGTGACGACCTCTCATGCCTTGTCAGGCATTCTTTAGGTGCTGGTGTTGTACATCCACGTTCAGTGTGTGAAATGACTTCCTTCTGATTTCCACATTTCCTGTAGGAACCATATATTCCTTGCTCCTTCAGGATATGCTTCCGGTAGATGTTCGGCTCAATGACAGCATCTTTTACCGCTGTCAGAAAACCCGTGGTTTCTGCATGCAAACGTAAGTGCATCAAACAGTCGTTCAATGATTAGAAATCCTGGCTGAGACAATCCTCATATTTACCGTGCAACTTTTTCTAATCCACTATATTTTGCGACTTACAATTATTTATCTTTGACCTAGAGACTATTTCTGAAGTTTCTCCGAAACTGAGTGCAGTAATTAATGTCATCGGTTGCTGTAAGTAGTGTAGAGCTAATGTAGTGGAAACAATGTTTCAATTTATAAAGTTGCCTTTCGTGCAGCTTGTTAGTATGTTAGCTCCTTGCGCCTACCTAAAATGAGGTTATTATAATTAACAGAAAATTAAAGTTTACCGACAGCTGATTATTCAGACTACTTAGCAACAACAGCGCGGGCATTCAGGTTTTCTGATGTTCATACTTCTAAATTTAAATATTTATAGTGTATCATTTAGTTTTCAGTCCCATGTTGCACAAAAAATGTCCTATTAGGACTGAAAAATAAGCGATATATTAGGATTGTTTCAAATATCAATGCAGTTACTGTTCTCTCGCGATAAATATGTCCACTGCAGTGAATTCTGAATTTAGTTCTGGCCTTTTGTGACTGAATTAAATACAACGAAGAAGGTGAAACATTTTGGGTGTTCTACCAGTTTTGAACAGATAGCGCATCCTTCCCACAACGTGACAAAAGTGCTAGTACTATGACAGCGACACAGTAGTGCCACGTTGCTATAATAGTTACTAAGACACAGGGTTCGCAACGCTGAACTTAAGAACAGTTGTAGTTTCTGTGAAGAACGATATTCCTGTAGTGTAAAACCTGGTAAGGACCTATCATACTTCATTTGCATCTGCTAAAGAAATTCCACCATTCCGGTTCGATGCAGGGTAAACCACAACTCCACTGGCAAACATTCATGGGTTGCATTATGGACAAAGGTAAGAGGAAAATGTCTGCAAAAATGGGATCTAAAATGAGTACGCCAAGATGTATGAGCGCTTGTTCATCTTAGCTACGGTGAAACACATCTCGTCTACTGATTTCCATATTTTGCAAGGAGACTGCATGGACCAAAATAAGAAAAAAAATGCAATAAACATAGGCTCTGGAATGGACATCTTAAGAACTAGAGCTCTTGTTCAGTAGAAGAGATGCGATTAACAGTAGCAAAGACGAACAAGTGCTGATAGCTCTTAAACTAATGCATTTTAGAACCCATGTTTACCAGACATTTTTTCTATTTTTGGATCGTTCTGCCGGCTCCGAATGTTTGTCGGTGGAGTTCCGGTTCCCACTGTATTCATTGTTTCCCATGGGTATTCACGCTGCCTTGTTTGGCTAGTTTGCCTATAAGTGTATCAGAAGAGTGTTCACACCGTTTGGAACAATACTTGGCTAGATCACAGGCACTTCTATGAATTCAGCATGGTTGCGTGGGTTCAATTAGGTATACGTTCAATTCCTATTTGCAGCTAAATTATCACCTATACTGAGAGTAGACTCGACAAAACAACGAAGTTTATCTTTTCCTTGAAGAATCTATGCTGGGAAACAGGTACGGGAGAGAAAAATTGTTCCTTTCCTTCGAATTTATAGACACCCTTTCAGTTCAAAACTGGTTGGAGGAGCACAATACGTAAAGTTTTTTCTTTGGTTATTGAGTCGCAAATGATTAGAACTAAATTCTTTCATAATCATCAGACAATCGCACTGTTCGAGCTGCCACTATATAGACTGGGAAATTAGCGTCTCATAATCTTCGATTTTGATTCTTCTCCATGATACTCTCCATTATCACCCAATCCCCTTAAACAGTTCCTTCCAAGCTGTCGCCGTCCGTCTTTCCCTTTCTGGATACACGTTCTCTCTTTGTACTGTATACATTCCATCATTCACACCAATGGCACGAGCTGATCTCCTTCATCTTCTTGGTCAGCTTCCACCCCCCTATTTGCTGGTTGGGGACTTCAATGCCCACCACCCGCTTTGGGGATCTCCTCATCCTTGTCCACGTGGCTCTCTATTGCTAGACGTCTTCCACCAAGCGGATCTAGTTTGCCTCAACACTGGGGTCCCCACATTTTTGTCTGCCTCCACGACAAATTTATCTCATTTGGACCTTGCGGTCGGTACTGTTCCGCTAGCTCGGCGCTTCGAATGGTTCGCCCTTGATGATACACACTCGAGTGACCACTTTCCATGTGTCCTTAGACTGCAGTCTCCACTGCCATATATGCGCTCGCGACGCTGGAAATTTGCCCAAGCCGATTGGACACTTTTTTCGTCTCTCGCGACATTCGATGACCGTCGCTTTCCCAGCGTCGACGATGAGGTCACACATATTACCGACGTTATTCTTACAGCTGCGGAACGTTCAATACCACGCACCTCCGAATTGCCCCGGCGCCCCCCAGTTCCTTGGTGGAATGAGGCATGCCGTGACGCACTACGTGAGCGGCGACGTGCTCTACGCAATTTCCGTCACCATCCTACTTTGGCCAACTGTATCCGCTATAAGCAGCTCCGTGCGCGATGCCGTCGCGTCATCCGCGATAGCAAGAAGGCAAGCTGGAAATTCTTTATTAGCTCATTTAACACCTTCACTCCCTCCTCGGAAGTTTGGAGTCGGCTTCGACGGTTCTCAGGCGCGCCTAGTTTCTCCCCGGTCTCTGGGCTCACTGTCGCGCATGATACCTTAGTGGACCCCGTCGCAATTTGTAACTCATTGGGTCAGCACTTTGCTGAGATTTCGAGCTCTTCAAATTACCCGCCAGCGTTTCTCCCGAAGAAACGTGCAGCAGAAGTGCGACATCTTGCTTTCTCCTCTCCAAATCACGAAAGCTACAATACTGTTTTCTCCATGCGGGAACTCCAACATGCCCTCTCTTCTTCTCGCTCCTCCGCCCCAGGACCGGATGGAATCCATGTCCAGATGTTGCTGCATTTATCAACCCATAGTCTGCGTTACCTCCTTCGCCTTTATAATCGAATTTGGACCGACAGTACCTTTCCCAGACGGTGGCGGGAAGCTATTGTCGTTCCCGTTCCGAAACCTGGAAAGGACAAACATCTCCCCTCTAGCTATCGCCCCATTTCTCTCACGAGTAGTGTCTGTAAGGTTTTGGAGCGTATGGTGAATTACCGTTTAGCTTGGTGGCTAGAATCCCGCAGTCTTTTAACACCAGCCCAATGCGGATTTCGGAAGCATCGTTCTGCAGTTGACCATCTTGTTGCTCTCTCCACTTATATCATGAACAATTTTCTCCGGAAACGCCAAACGGTAGCAATATTTTTTGATCTGGAGAGAGCATACGATACCTGTTGGAGGACAGGCATCCTCCGCACACTGTTCTCTTGGGGCTTTCGAGGCCGGCTGCCCCTTTTTCTTCGCGAATTTATGGCAGAGCGCACTTTTAGGGTGCGGGTGAACACTACTCTCTCCCGTACTTTCTCCCAAGAAAACGGGGTACCCCAGGGATCCGTGCTGAGTGTTGTACTGTTTGCCATCGCCATAAATCCAATTATGGATTGTCTCCCTCCTGAGGTCTCGGGCTCCCTCTTTGTGGACGATTATGCGATCTACTACAGCTCTCAACGGACCAGCCTTCTTGAACGACGTCTTCAAGGATGTCTCGATCGCCTCCACTCGTGGAGCATCGAAACTGGCTTCCGTTTCTCACCCAGTAAGACCGTTTGTGTCAATTTTTGGCGACGTAAGGAGTTTCTTCCGCCCTCCTTACATCTAGGTCCTGTCAACCTTCCGTTTTCAGACGTCGCTAAATTCTTGGGTCTTATGTTTGACAGAAAACTAAGCTGGTCCTCCCACGTTTCCTATCTTTCGGCTCGCTGTCTGCGATCGCTTAACACCCTCCGTGTCCTGAATGGTACCTCCTGGGGAGCGGACCGAGTGGTCCTTCTCCGCCTCTATCGCGCCTTGGTGCGCTCGAAATTGGATTATGGAAGCATAGTCTACTCCTCTGCTCGGCCGTCTATTCTTCGGCGTCTCGACTCTATCCACCACCGTGGATTACGTTTAGTGTCTGGAGCTTTTTACACTAGCCCTGTGGAAAGCCTTTATGCTGAGACTGCTGAACCTCCGCTGTCCAATCGGCGAGCAGTACTCCTGAGTCGTTATGCTAGCCATCTGTCTTCCATGCCTACTAATCCAGCCCATGACCTTTTTTTCGACGCCTCCTTTGATGTAGGGTATGCAGGCCGCTCCTCTTCCCTACTACCCCCGGGAGTCCGCTTCCGTCAACTGCTCCATTCTCTTTCCTTCCGCTTTCCTAAAACCTTCTGGACAACTTGGGGTACAGCACCGCCTTGGCTCCGTCCCCGGATCTGCCTGCTCTGTGACCTTTGTCAATTTCCCAAGGATGGTACCCCTACACTTGTTTATCGTCGGGCATTTGCTGCTCTATGTGCAGAAATGACGGACGCCACATTTATTTACACCGACGGCTCGAAAACATCGTTAGGTGTAGGGAGTGCCTATATTGTTGGCGACACCCCAAATCGCTTTCGGCTTCCCGACCAGTGTTCGGTTTATACTGCGGAGCTTTACGCTGTTCTCCAGGCTGTCCACTACATCCGCCGCCATCAGCGGATACAGTACGTTATCTGCTCAGATTCTCTCAGCTCTCTCCTCAGTCTCCAAGCTCTTTACCCTGTGCACCCTCTGGTCCACCGGATTCAGGACTGTCTGCGCTTGCTCCACCTGAGGGGCGCCTCGGTGGCGTTCCTCTGGCTCCCGGGACACGCTGGTATCTGTGGGAATGAGGCGGCTGATATAGCGGCCAAGGCTGCAGTCTCTCTTCCTCGGCCAGCTATTCGGTCGCTTCCCTTCACCGATCTACGGAGCGGTTTATGTCGCCAAGTTGCTCATTTATGGCATGCGCATTGGTCGGCACTTCCCTGTAATAAATTGCGGGAAGTGAAAGCCCTTCCTTGCGCTTGGACCTCTTCCTCCCGAACGCGTCGTCGGGAGGAGGTAATTTTAGCTAGACTCCGGATAGGGCACTGTCGTTTTAGCCATCGACATCTTTTAAGCGGCGATCCTCCCCCACTCTGTCCCCACTGCTCTCAGCTGTGGACGGTAAGACACCTTTTAATTGAATGCCCCTATTTTAATCCGTTACGCTCCCGTCTACAGCTATCGCCTGATCTATCGTCGATTTTAGCAGATGACACGCGCTCCGCCGACCGCGTTCTCCAGTTTATTAGTGACAGTGAAATGACGTCAGTCATTTGAAGCTTTTTTGGGGACAATCACCCCCTTTCTGTAGTGGATTTTTAAGCATTCTTCTATTTTTATTTTCTCCAATTTTCTGACTTTGTTCCCATTGCTGCTGGTTTTAAAATTCGGTTTTTTACTGTCTTAAGTCACGGGCTGGGCGCTAATGACCTTAGAAGTTTTGCGCCCTAAAACCACAAACAAACAAAAAATCTTCGATTTTCTTCTAGACTGTCAGGAATGTAATAATAATAACAATAATAATAATAATTTCTTGTCAACAGTAGAAAGCTTCAAGAAGTTCCTCAAATACAGCAAATTAAGAATCACTGCCGGAAAGCTGCACTCCAGCGCCAGACTGACAGCCTGTGCAATAAATCATTGAGTGGGCAGTTTTTGGAGAACCACCCTAAAGAAGGAAACAGAAAGACTGAGTTTTGCTGCAGAGGAACAAGCTACTAGAACTAACATCGTCAAAGCCAGAAAGGATGTATCTGCAGAACACCAAATTGTTGACTCTGAAAATAAGCTGAGGAGAAAAACTGACCACATCATGAACTGTTGGAAAAAGGTGGCTCAGGCTGGTTAGAAGCGTAGCCACAATGCTGTGGAAAGAATGAGCCAGTGGAACTTGTGCCAAAATTACCAGCTGCCGGTGGAACCACAAATCAGAAAAAGTGTGAATTTTCCCACTTCAGGCAGATTGACTGCTGGAACACAGAACACCAGACATCGGAGCGTAGAGGAAAAGAAGGTGTGGATTACTGAAACTACTGTCCAAGGTGATACCAGAATAGGCGATAAACAACTGACAGAAAAAGCCAGATCCGAGGACTTGAAAATCCGATGACACCGGGTCTGGCGTAACCAAATGAAAACAGTCCCAGTGGTACTCAACACACTTCGAACAGTACTAAAAGATTTTAGTGGGCATTTAAAAACCATTGGCATTGACAGAATATCTCTCTATCAGTACAAAAATCTCTATCAATACAAACTTTACTTGGATCTAGACGAATCATCCGCCGATACATAACGCAGTCCTTAGACGCTTGGAAAGTGTCCTACTACTGCAGTTATAGTACGCTTGTTGTTCCGTGATGAGAAATTGTTACTGCAATTCGCATGTAGTTAACTGCATCACTTTCGGGTTTTTACTCTGTCGAATAAGGCCTGTTAATATTTACTCCCCGTGAATGCTATCGTTTATCTTTAATGGCGCTACCATTTCATTTTTTTGTAAGAGCTAACTCACTGCAAAAGGCAACGTTAGTGAGAGAATCTGCGCGATGCAATATTTATTTTTGGGTGACTAAATCCATAATATTTGGGTTAAAGAGAGTCTCGCGATCAGTCTTCTACCATTCATCAGATGTTTTCCTAAGATTACCAATAATGTGCTCTGTTATACCCGCAACACGGCAACAAGCCCTGGTCGAGTGTGTTGTTCCTTTAATGATGATTTATAGGAAGATGAGTGAATTAAAGAAAAAACTTGCAGTTACTCGTTTTGAGGCACCTTTCCAACAGTAAGAACCTCCACCCGCCTCCCTCCCTCTCCCCCCCCCCCCCAATCGTTCTCCAACAATAGACACCACATGTTTCGATATCAGGCTGGTATCTGCTGTATCGGCCGCTATCCTTTCGGCCGCACTTCCCATGCCGCCGGTTTTCCTACAGCCGCGACGGCGGCGTGAGGGTGCTGCCACGAACGATTACGCCGCAGCCAATGATATGGAAGCAGCCCCTCTAAGGAGCTCCATAATTCCCATCCACAACATAGGACAGATTCAACCATTAGCCTACCCAATCTTTTCTCATGTTGTTAGAAATGTTTTTGCAGCACTAAAAAGAATTCATACACCCTCTTATTTTCCCTGCTTTGTTGTATTCTGTATTTTACTTCTGTTTTAGACAACCCATTTTATCAGTATTTTCCCCTAGATACTTAAATTTTTCAGCCTGTTTCATAACAACTTCTACATCGATGTGTATTTCCAAACTAGTGTCGCTGTTCACTGCCAGATATTAGGTTTTTATTACTCATCTGTAGACCCCATTTGTCATATTCCTAGAATAAATGTCGAATCTTGGAGTTAAGATCGATTCATCTCACGCTAGAATGGCTTGATCACTAGCAAAACTTTAGGGAAAAACTGTACATCATTAGCAATGACGCTCCATTCCACATAGCTGTTCTTCCATTTCCGGACAGCCACTTTTAAGTACAGAGCGATTCCATGATGTCACAAACTTTCAGGGATGATGGAGAAAGGTAAAAATTTAATGTATAAATTTGAAGTGAGGGACACTGATCTGGAAACGAGCGAGTCGAAAGCTATAAGCGAAAATATTTCTGATACCTCCGACACTGAACCTCTTATACTGCAAGCTCTTTGCTATCAAAACTTCGGGAGGAGGTCGTATAGACCAAAACAAGAAAAATACTCGAGCAAACCTGAGCTCTAAAGTGCATGCCTTAAGATCTATCAGCTCTAGTTCATCTTTCCTACTGTCAAAAACATATCTTCTACTGGACAAGTTCTCATAGCTCTTAAGTGATGCATTTTACAATGAATTTTTTGTTTTACGCCCTACTATCACCTTCCAAAATTCTGAAAGCAAAGAGCTTGCACCAGAAGAGGTACACTCTCAGGAGTATTAGAACGACTTTCACTTACAACGTTCGACTCGGTCTTTTTTGCACCAAGTCCCTAATTTTAAATTGATACACTTACCCTTCACCGCCCCGGAAAGTTTGTTGTATCATCACAGAATCACCCTGAATACACTGACGGAAAAAAATTGCAAAACTAAAAATAATTAATGTTGAGTAATGAATTTGATATGATACATTTATCTAGGTAACATATTTAAGTGAGTAACGTTTCAAGATCACAGCTTAATGTAAGCGCGAGATAGGTCATTGCAAATGTGAAATGCTGGTACATTATCAACAGGTGTAAATGCCAGAATATTAAGTGCAAGAGTGCTAACGTACTCACATCGTGTCGAATAGATGCTGGATGTCGCTTTGTGGGATAGTTTTCCATACCTCTTCTACTTGGTCGATGGATACAGGGACGGTTAATGCTGTTGTGGATGACGCTGGAGTTGTCCGATTGTGTCCCTTATGTGCTCGACCGGAAACAGATCTCGTGATCGAGCAGGCCAAGGCAACGTATCGACACACTGTGGAGTATGTTTGTTTACAAAAGCTATATGAGGGCGAGTGTTATCCTGTTGGAAAACACCCCCTGAAATGCTGTTCTGAATGGCAGCACAACAGGTCAAATCACCAGATTGACGTACAAATTTGCAGCCACGTTGCGTGGGGTAACCCGGGGAGTGCTCCTGCTGTCATACGAAATTTCATCCCAGATAATAATTTCACGTTTAGACCCAGTGTGCCTAGCAGGCAGATAGGTTGGTTGCAGGCCCTCGACTGGCATTCTCCTCACCAGCACACAGTCATCACTGTCAGCGAGGCAGATACAGCTCTCATTAGCAAACACAACAAACCTCCACTGCGCCCTCCAATGAGCACTCGCTTGACACTGCTAAAGTCGCAAATGGCAGTGGTTTTGGGTCAGTGGAAAGCACATAGCAGGATTTCTATGCCGGAGCTGTCCTTGAAGTAGCCGACTCGAAACAGTTCGTTGTGCACAGTGGTGCCAAATGCTGCTCAGATTGCTGCTGCAGATGCAGTACAATGCGCCGAACACGATGGTATTTCCTCTAACCATATATATTGGCTGTAATCCTACCAAGTCTTTCTGCAGTATTGTAGAAGAAATATCCAGCTTCTCGTAGCCCCAATACATGACGTCGTTCAAACTTAGTGAGGTGTTGACAACGGCGTCTTTGTCACCTTAAAGGCATCCTTGGCTAACGTCGACTCACCACGACCAATCACAAAGGTGACTAAGGCTCAAGACAGTTACAGCGTGTGTTCAAAGCGAATCTGATCTGCATCCTCACAGTCGCGCTCCTGGCACCACTCTTAGCAAAATTCGAGTAGATACCATCTTTCCGTTGTAGAACCACTTAAATATTTGTTTTTGTTGTGATTTCTTTATCTTTTTCCGCCAGTGTAAACTGAACGAGACGGTTGACGTACAGCAAGCTGGTTGTAAGTACACTACTGCTCATTAAAATTGCTACACAACGAAGATTACGTGCTACAGACGCGAAATCTGACAGACAGGAACGAGATGATGTGATATGCAAATGTTTAGCTTTTCAGATCTTTCACACAAGGTTGGTCCCAGTGGTGACATGAGGAACGTTTCCAACCGATTTCTCATACACAAACAGCAGTTGACCGGCGTTGCCTGGTGAAACGTTGTTGTGATGCCTCGTGTAAGGAGGAGAAATGCGTACCATCGTTTTCCGACTTTGATAAAGGTCGGATTGTAGCATATGGCGATTGCGGTTTATCGTATCGCCACATTGCTGCTCGCGTGTGTCGAGATCCAATGACTGTTAGCGGAATATGGAATCGGTGGGTTCAGGACGGTAATACGGAACGCCGTTCTGGATGCCAACGGCCTCGTATCACTAGCAATCGAGATGACAGGCATGGCTGTAACGGATCTTTCAGCCACGTCTCGATCCCTGAGTCAACAGATGGGGACGTTTGCAAGACAACAACCATCTGCACGAACAGTTCGACGACGTTTGCAGCAGCATGGACTATCAGCTCGGAGACCATGGCTGCGGTTATCCTTGACGCTGAATCACAGACAAGAGCGCCTGCGATGGTGCAGTCAACGACAAACCTGGGTGCACGAATGGCAAACCGTCATTTTTTCGGATGAATCCAGGTTCTGTTTACAGCATTATGATGGTCGCATCCGTGTTTGGCGACATCGTGGTGAACGCACATTGGAAGCGTGTATTCGTCATCGCCATACTGGCGTATCACCCGGCGTGATGGTATGGGGTGCCATTGGTTACACGTCTCGGTCACCTCTTGTTCGCATCGACGGCACTTTGAACAGTGGACGTTACATTTCAGATGTGTTACGACCCGTGGCTCTACCCATCATTCGATCCCTGCGAAGCGCTACATTTCAACAGGATAATGCACGACCGCATGTTGCAGGTCCTGTACGAACGTTTCTGGATACAGAAAATGTTCGACTGCTGCCCTGGCCAGCACATTATCCAGACGTCTCACCAACTGAAAACGTTTGGTCAGTGGTGGCCGAGCAACTGGCTCGTCATAATACGCCAGTCACTACTCTTGATGAACTGTGGTATCGTGTTCAAGCTGCATGGGCAGCTGTACCTGTACACGCCATCCAAGCTCTGTTTGACTCAATGCCCAGGCGTATCAAGGCCGTTATTACGGCCAGAGGCGGTTGTTCTGGATACTGATTTCTAGGATCTATGCACCCAAATTGCGTGAAAATGTAATCACATATCAGTTCAAGTATAATACATTTGTCTAATCAATACCCATTTATCATCTGCATTTCTTCGTGGTGTAGCAATTTTAATGGTCAGTAGTGTACGTGAGGGGCAGCATAGTCCACGTGGTTGTTGGGTAGTCTGAGGTGCAAACGGCAGGTGGTAGTAACTAGACTAGCTCACTCGGCAAGTTGGAGAGCTGATGGCTGGCTCGCTCACGGGTTCGGCTGGCAGGCGTTTGGGGTTTGCCGCGGCCCTAGTCGGCAGCGGGCAACGCGCGCCCGACATCGACCCCTGGCCGCCGGTTCGCACCTCCTGCGGCAACGGGGTCACAACGGCGGCTCGCGTGTCCCGAGATAAGGAGCGCGCGAGGAAGCGCCGGACGGCGGGTAGCCGCTCCGCGCCGCGCCACGCCGCGTATTGATTGGACACCTGCTGGCCTAGGTCAGGGTATCGCACTGCGGAACACATCGATCTCCCGCGAGGTCGCCGCCAGCATCAGGCCGCGCGCCGCCGAGCGGCACAGATCGCTCGCGCCCACGCCACGGCACGCCAAACGAGTGTAGAGTAGAGGAGAACGGCCGCGCTCGTCTACGCCCGAGTCTCGCTGTGACACGCCGCCGCCGCCGCCGCCGCCGCCGTCCCGTATTGATTTCGCGTTCGTTTGCCTGTCTCCCCGCTACCCACCAGCGACTGGACCCCTATCCCAGCCCGAGAGCAAACGTTTCGATTATCGACAGCTTGATTCAACATTTCCAAAAAGCTTCTGACACCGATCCTCAGAAGCGCATTGGATTCAAATTGGGTCTGTATGAAGAACAACCTCATTCGCGCGACTGGATTCCAGATTTTCTGATAGACAGGCCACATAACTGACAGGAAGTTGTCTAGTGAGACTGAAGTCATATCTAGGGTTGACAAATAAAGCGTCAATAGCCTACTGCTGGGCCGGCCGGAGTGGCCGTGCGGTTCTAGGCGCTACAGTCTGGAGCCGCGCGACCGCTACGGTCGCAGGTTCGAATCCTGCCAAGGGCATGGATGTGTGTGATGTCCTTGGGTTATTTAGGTTTAAGTAGTTCTAAGTTCTAGGGAACTGATGACCTCAGAAGTTAAGTCCCTTAGTGCTCAAAGCCGTTTGAACCCCCTACTGCTGTGCTCAGTCCACTTAAACGACAGAAAACAATCTAATCTACATTCTTAGATCGTTTGCAGATGAGGCTGAAATGAAATGATCGTATGGCGTTGTTGGCTGGGAGACACCATCTGGCACTGTTCGGTCGCCTGGCCCATGTCTTTCTATTTCACGCTAGTTTAGCGACTTGTGCGTCGATGAAGAGGGGTGAAATGATAAGCACAACACGAACAACCAAACCCCGAACGAAAAAAATCTCCGGCCCTCCCGGGAATCTGTAGTTTAGCTTATAGTAAACTCATGAGAAGATCTGAACTGATTACGAAGTGATTCTTTTAGCTAGAGCCGGCCATTGTAGCCGAGCGGTTCTAGGAGCTTCAGTACGGAACCGCGCTGCTACTACTGTCGCAGGTTCGAATCCTGTCTCGGTCCAATAGTACGTAGACCCATTTGAACCATTTTTTAGTTATAGAGGAAGCGCCACTGGGTTGTCAGCCCAACTCCAGTGGCAGGAGCGTTGTCCACCACGGTGTGGTTTGTGTGTTTATTGTGTATCGAACCGGGGACCTAGAAACAACGGAGAGGCTTCGTCCCCGCCGTAGCCCTCAGTGATTCACAACCCCACAACAGGCTACAGAAGTCCACTTACTCCACTGCCGCCCCTAACCGAACCCAGGGTTATTGTGCAGTTCAAAACTCAGTGCCCCCCCCACCCCCCACCCCCCACCCCCCACCCCCATCGGGGATGTCTCATACCAGACAAGTGTAGCCCCAAATTTTTGCGTGGTAAAGTAATTATGGTGTACGCGTACGTGGAAACGATGTCTGCGCAGCAATTGCCAACATAGTTTAACTGAGGCGTAATGAGGGGAACCAGCCCGCATTCACCGAGGCAGATGGAAAACCGCCTTAAAACCTATCCACAGGCTGGCCGGCACACCAGACCTCGACACTAATCCGCCGGGCGCATTCGTGCCGGGGACCGGCACGCCTTCCCACTCGGGAAGCAGTGCGTTAGACCGCGCGCCTAGTCGGGTGGGCTACGGTGTGGTTTACTGTTAAAAATTCCCTGAGTGTACTTTCTTAGAAGAGTCAACAAAAATTTCACACGCGAAATTACACTGGAGGTTTGTTTTTTTGTCGCCAGGGTTTGTGCACTATTCAGCTGTCGAAATCAAATGTTTTCGTAGAACACACAATTTATTGTACAAGAAAAAGATCATAAATGCATATTTACAGAACTGAAAGCTCCAGCTATAAAACTTTTATTTTCCACAATAAATTTTAGTGAACAGTATGAGAAGTAAACTAGATATTTCTTTCATCAATTCACACTATTTCTCAAAATTAATGTGTTGCGATACATATAAACGAAAACATGAATAATATTAAAACCTACTTATTTTTCCCTATATTTTCAAGGTAACTGACAGTCACTACATAAAGGCAGATGTCTTTAGAAAGCACAAGAGACGACTCTGATTCGGAAGGAGGTAGCTCATACTCATCAAAGTCTTCAAAAATTTCGATCGTTCATTCTCAAATTTGGAAGAAGAAAACAAGATGTCGTTTACGTCAGCTTTTGACTCAGAATCACACTCACATGCAGGGAAATTTTAAATATTGATTCTGTACATAGCCGGCCGGAGTGGCCAAGCGGTTAAAAGCGCTACAGTCGAACCGCACGACCGCTACGGTCGCAGGTTCGAATCCTGCCTCGGGCATGGATGTGTGTGATGTCCTTAGGTTAGTTAGTTTTAAGTAGTTCTAAGTTCTAGGGGACTTATGACCACAGCAGTTGAATCCCATATTGCTCAGAGCCATTTGAACCATTTGATTCTATACAGATGTACGGGAAACTAAGCATGGTTAATTCAGATTCCAGTGTTGGCGGAAATCGTAAATCGTTCGAGATCGTGGCCTTGGAGTATTTGAGGTTGTTTTGCCGCATAATATCCACCTTTCGCTTGGTGAGACACATTCCACGTCGCTTACCACTGTTGTTCTCCGGGACTCTTCACGTAAGTAACCTCTGTGTGGTAATTTCAAATCGAGATCAGATTCTGTAAATGCAGATTGCTTCGCGAAGACTTCAGCTTCTTCATTATGGAGGATGCCAGCATCGGAACGCACCTACACCAGAATGAATGTCTGCCTTCTCCGTTTACGGCATATGTATTCCTGTACCATATCAAAAATGTAACGGTTCATTTTTTTTATTTCATCTTCGGGGTTGACAATTTTTGAGAACACACTTGTAGTCGCACACGATTAATATCTTTAAGAAGGAAGTTGAAGATACAACTTCCAAAACTGCTACATTCTCCGCAGTAAAAACTGAGCCACTGTTAGGCAGTTCCTAAGCTTTAATGCCTTGCATCTAAGAGCACAGAAAAGCTCGTCCTGTATATTCCTCTTGTGGAATTTTGGTTGGTTGGTTTGGGGGAGGGAACGAACCAGCGAGATCATCGTTCCGATCGGATTCGGGAAAGATGGGGAAGGAAGACGGCCGTGCCCTTTCAAGCGAACCATCCCGAAATTTGGCTGAGGCGATTTAGGGAAATCACAGAAAACCTAAATCAGGATGAGCGGATGCAAATGCGAGTCCAGAGTGCTAACCAATGCGCCAACTCGCTCGGTTGGAATTCCGTATATACACTCCTGGAAATGGAAAAAAGAACACATTGACACCGGTGTGTCAGACCCACCATACTTGCTCCGGACACTGTGAGAGAGCTGTACAAGCAATGATCACACGCACGGCACAGCGGACACACCAGGAACCGCGGTGTTGGCCGTCGAATGGCGCTAGCTGCGCAGCATTTGTGCACCGCCGCCGTCAGTGTCAGCCAGTTTGCCGTGGCATACGGAGCTCCATCGCAGTCTTTAACACTGGTAGCATGCCGCGACAGCGTGGACGTGAACCGTATGTGCAGTTGACGGACTTTGAGCGAGGGCGTATAGTGGGCATGCGGGAGGCCCGGTGGACGTACCGCCGAATTGCTCAACACGTGGGGCGTGATGTCTCCACAGTACATCGATGTTGTCGCCAGTGGTCGGCGGAAGGTGCACGTGCCCGTCGACCTGGGACCGGACCGCAGTGACGCACGGATGCACGCCAAGACCGTAGGATCCTACGCAGTGCCGTAGGGGACCGCACCGCCACTTCCCAGCAAATTAGGGACACTGTTGCTCCTGGGGTATCGGCGAGGACCATTCGCAACCGTCTCCGTGAAGCTGGGCTACGGTCCCGCACACCGTTAGGCCGTCTTCCGCTCACGCCCCAACATCGTGCAGCCCGCCTCCAGTGGTGTCGCGACAGGCGTGAATGGAGGGACGAATGGAGACGTGTCGTCTTCAGCGATGAGAGTCGCTTCTGCCTTGGTGCCAATGACGGTCGTATGCGTGTTTGGCGCCGTGCAGGTGAGCGCCACAATCAGGACTGCATACGACCGAGGCACACAGGGCCAACACCCGGCATCATGGTGTGGGGAGCGATCTCCTACACTGGCCGTACACCACTGGTGATCGTCGAGGGGACACTGAATAGTGCACGGTACATCCAAACCGTCATCGAACCCATCGTTCTACCATTCCTGGACCGGCAAGGGAACTTGCTGTTCCAACAGGACAATGCACGTCCGCATGTATCCCGTGCCACCCAACGTGCTCTAGAAGGTGTAAGTCAACTACCCTGGCCAGCAAGATCTCCGGATCTGTCCCCCATTGAGCATGTTTGGGACTGGATGAAGCGTCGTCTCACGCGGTCTGCACGTCCAGCACGAACGCTGGTCCAACTGAGGCGCCAGGTGAAAATGGCATGGCAAGCCATTCCACAGGACTACATCCAGCATCTCTACGATCGTCTCCATGGGAGAATAGCAGCCTGCATTGCTGCGAAAGGTGGATATACACTGTACTAGTGCCGACATTGTGCATGCTCTGTTGCCTGTGCCTATGTGCCTGTGGTTCTGTCAGTGTGATCATGTGATGTATCTGACCCCAGGAATGTGTCAATAAAGTTTCCCCTTCTTGGGACAATGAACTCAAGGTGTTCTTTTTTCAGTTTCCAGGAGTGTATATTAAATCTGCAATTTACGTTGATACTTATAGAGCTTATATAATTACGTAGGCTTCCGCGGCCAGAGTCAGTCGACATCAGACCCAGAAGAAGGCCGCTGCAATCGTGGCCGTAACGTTGGTTTTTTCCCCAGCAGCAGTAGTTTTTTCATTATGACGCGGTACCAAACCCAGAAATCTTTAAGGTCGACTTATAGAGCTTGTCATATTAATATAATAGACTGAACCTTCTAGCTAAGTGCCTTGAGTTCATGTGAAGAACATTGCGTAGAATGCATGATTTACCATGAGTCAAAGATAGTGCAGACGGCTGGAATTTTAGTTATTCTGTTGGATTGTCGGCATTGTTAGTTTTCTTGTGGCCGTAGGGGTTGAGAGTGCGTCCCCCATCGCAAAACATGTCCCGGGGGACATCCAACTGCCTTCTGGGCACAGCAACTCACCCACCTTCCCCCTCTTACCGCTCTCTCACTTCTACTTGCTTCTGTCTCCTTAGTCTATTGATTCTCAGTTGCAATCGGGTATATAAGGATTTGCCTTCTGTGTCGTCTCCCCGACTTGACGCACATAGGATGGAGGGTCTGATGATCTCATAGTCCGTTGCCTTTAACCCTATCAGTCGAATTGATAATTTGTAAATTCCGTCTCTACTCCTGTCAATCAGGCGCGGAAAGAGGTCTCTAGAATAACTTTACGATCAGAAGAGATAAGAGGGTTAATCGAATATTCATCCACTGTGCTTATTTCTGTAGTCGTGCTCTGGCCGTGAGGCTTCAGGCCCGGTTCAGACGCCTCTATATGAGGTCACTTGGTCGGATTACGTGTCGATGTTGCTGCTTGTTTATTCAGACTGCTTCTGACCTGGCACCATTGGGCTGAGTGTGCCCTGTTCATAATATCTGCAGACTGCTCGCGGACATCTAAGAAAACTCTAACATGAGAAGCCCAGAACACAGAAGCCAATAACTAACGTCGCTATCCACTGGACCAGAAACATTATGGTAGTGGGAATTCATACCTGCTTCATTAACAGTATGATCGTAACTGTGAGGAGAAGGAGGAGGATGACTGTGACGATGACTGAGAATTATGAGGAAATTCGGATTTGACTATATTGAACAGTAGTTCCATAGGATGTGCCATGCCCCTGGAACGGAGACGGTTGTTTTTTGCCGTTGGCTACCAGACAGAATCATTCTCTTACTTCCAGTGTAGCGAAAGTGTAAACCGAATATTATGCGTTTGTCGCTACATTTGCCTTAGTTTTTTATTGACCGGAATGAAATAATGAAATGTAATCAGATGCACTCTAATTTCGGAAGTAACACTTCTTTCCACAAATCTTTCAATATGTGCACCATACAATTTTCTAGACGGTATTTTCCATCCGATCACGGCTGTATACGTTCCACGGTTTTTTTATTGAATTAAATAAGTTCTTTTCGCTTTTTCAGTGCTTGTAAACCAGATGCAAACAGGAAATGAAGCTGTGGAAACCTTTTCAATCCTGCGTAACTACTGCAGCCCACGCACACTTCAACCTGCTTCCTGTAGCCAAGCCGCTGATTTCCCTCTACCATTTTCACGTCTTATAATTCCCCTTATTACCAAATAAACTATCCCTTAGTGTGTCAGTAGTCGATTCGATACAGTACTTACTTATTACTAATCCGATCTACCCATTTAATCTCAGATATTCTTCTGCAACACCACATTTCAAACACTCCATTCTCTTCTTGTCTGAACTGTTGTCGACCACTTTCAGTTTAATTCAAGGCATTGAGGAACTCGGGGAGTATACACAAGGAAACGACTTCTTCAGAATGGGGAATAAACGCTAGACGAATATCACAGGTATTGACAATCGGTCCACTAATATTTTATGGTTTCATATCCTGGGTTAGCTCGTCGCCGATGACAAACGTGTTTGTTGCACAGAAGCATGTAATAAAGATGATATGTTGTGTTGAGTCTAGAACCTCTTGTAAGCAGCTTTTTAAGTAGCTGAATATACTGACAACACTTCTCAGAACATTAACTCCCTTACGAAGATGATGGTTACTGTCAGAAACCGAAGTTTGAGAACTACTGTAACATTCATGAATATGACAGTAGCAGGAACAGTGTCCCTGGCACAAAAATGAGTATTCAGCCTTATCTAGCGAAATAAAAGGTTTTAAGGCTAATAAAATTAACTTCGAACACTAACTGAAAGCGTTCTCATTAAGTAACAGACCACGAGTGTTCAGGAGAGGCAAGGGCATTGGCAAGAGTGCTTCATGGATTTGTGATAACAACGTCTCTTGTTGCCTATATACATAGATGAACCGACGCGATGGGGTGAACAGCAATCTGCGATTGTGTCCTGATGACGCTGTAGTATACTGGAGAGCATCATTGTTGGGTGACAAGAGAAGGATATTAGATGATTTAGACGCTATTTGGTGTTATGAATGGCAGAACTTTCTAAATATAGAAAATTGTAAAATAATGCAAATGAATAGGAAAAACAAACGTATAATGTTCGAATATAGTATTGGTGGTTTGCTGATTGATACAGTCACGACAGTTAAATACTTAGGCGCAAAGCGACATGAAATGAAACGAGCATGTGAGGTTGGTAGTAGGGAAAGTTAATGATTGACTTCGATTTAGTGGGAGAATTTACAGAAAGGGTAGCTCATCTATAAAGCAAAAGCTATTAAGCATTACTGTGAACCAGTACTGAGTACCGATCGAGTGTTTGGGATCCCTACTAGGTCGGATTAAAGGGAGACATTAAAGCAAAACATAAGCGTACTGCTAGATATGTTGCCAGTAGATTCTATAAAAGGGCGAGTGTTACGGGAAGAATGAAATAAATGAATTCATGTGCCTCTATGACTTGGTAAAGTCTTTCAATTGGACACCATTTCGGTGACCTGCATGTCACTAACATATCTCAGTTGTCCATCTGTGGAAAGGGGATCTACAGTTCAACGTGTAATCCAAACCATTTTCGTTTCTGGTAAGTCTCCACATAAGTATAATGTGAATGCTAGGCTTAAATGCAGGCTGGAAAAACTGTGGCTTAATTGGGATGCGATCCTACCATCTGTCGATGTCCAGGCATGCACCTCACCATTTTTAATCTTTCTTTCTGTCGCCTTGTTTCTTCATGGTTCGTCAGTGGTTCTGCGCGGATATCGCATGGCATCTTTCAAATTCCATCGATTATAACTTCACTCACTTCTTGTATTACAAGTGGTTACTATTCCCCTGACCCAACACAAGCCAACTACTCTATACTCCTAAGCTTGACGTTACGAAAATGCCTCGTGAAATCAAATGGAAATCCCAGAAGAGAGGACGATGTTCTTTTGTAAAACGCTACTTTGCGCGTGATTTGATGGAATTATAATTTCCTTGAGTCGTTTGAGTCTCAACTTTATCTTCGATAACGATAGAAACCAAAGAAATGAATTAAATTTTCTGCCGTGGCTGGGACTTGAGCTCGAGTCTCCTGCCTATTAGGCACTGACTTTAGCAGTGTGGGTAACATAGTTGCATGGTTTACCCTAGTCTAATGCCCTCCCTAACACAAATGTACAAACCTGGGGCACTATTCCAGTGCTGGAGAGCTTTTGCAATCCTAACGATTTAAGAAGGGCTGAAGGCGTGAATTGAAAGTTGTGTCACGGAGGACATTGGACTAGGTTAGCCCATGCAGCTGTAATGCCCATACTGCTACGGTGGTGTAATAGTTATCACATTTGCCTGGTAAGCAGCAGACTCCAGTTCGAGTCCCGGATGTGGCACAAGTCGTAATTCACTTCATCAGCTTCTATCACCGTTAAGAAAATTTAGAAAACCTCCATTTTCTGCTGACTGCAGAACGATTCAGCTGCCACCAGTGTACATTTTTCTTAAGGACAGAGAGGACAAGAGAAATTGGGTCTCTTACAGAGGCATACAAACAGTCGTATTTCTTTCTCTCCATTTGTGCATGGAACAGGAAAGGCAAAGACTATAGTGCGATTAAAATTACTCGATACCGGACGACACTTCATGCGTAGGAACTGGTTTCCTCCAATCAGAGTGCTCAACATCACGACCGAACCGTAATTTGCTGTTGCCAAACTGCCACAACAATTACAATTAGTCAGTTCACACATACAGGCACGCACACACGCGTATATATATATATATATATATATATATATAATGCTAACGACGAAGCACACAAGTTTCATACACAGCGCTAACCGAAAACTGCTGGATCCTTCCGCGCAAGACGTTACTCAGCACTGTATGTACAGTTACTACAGTCAGCTAGATCGGCTTGCATTAGAAAGATTCGCACGACATTCTGTGAAGCTAAATTTTAGATGACTGTAATTCATCATTGCGACTGGATCACCAGAGTTATAAATATAACAGCCTTAGGTTGTGTACCGGTGTAACGGAGTTGTTGGTTTATAAATCTGACGTGCAGAAGGTCGTAAGTTCGAATATCGTCAAATGCACCAAAATTTTATTTCTATGTCTAACCAAAAACTAATTATTATTTTTATTTCATTAATTGGTTTTAATGTATTTTTTTATTTCTAATGGCTTGTCGATTCATTTTCTTCATAGTAATGACCTTTTTATTTGATCTCGTTTTTCTTCCTACGATTCTGTTTTCGTTCGGAATCTGCCTGTGTCGCCTATAATCTGCAATAAAGTGCAACCAGGGCTGCTCATCGCTTGGCAACGCGGCAGCTCGTGTAGCCAGTATGAGTATTGTTTCAGGTAGCCAATGATAGCCAGAAATTACAATTTGCATTTACAGTCGAAACTGAATATTTTATGCATTGAGTTTGTTCGTAGAGATTAGCTTTAACCGCCATGAACGAAGCAGTCGTGATTTAAGTTCTGCCGCAGATCGTTGACAGCCGTTTTCTCCGACACATTGTACATCACGAGGTTGTGATTAAGCTAGGAAACCAGTTTAAATTAGGGCTACAAAATACGTCTGCTGCAGTTAAGTGAGCGCTCACTTGAAATCAGCTGTCAACAGAAATCTCGCATTTCGTCATACCTCCTGACGGCCGCTTCTAACATTCCTCTCCGCCTTTCACACTAAAAGCATTTGTGAAGTGACCCGCCGCCCCACCATGACCGAGCAGTAATAGACAGCAGATGTAACAACACTATAGTGATAAATGACGAACGACAACTGTCACGTAATTCTAATCGGACTATACCGTAGTATTAGTACAAGGTACCGTCTGCCATGCTGTGCATGGTGGTTTGCAGAGTATGTACGTAAATGTAGATGACGATGTTATGTGGCCGTGTGTGTATGTGTGTGTGTGTGTGTGTGTGTGTGTGAGAGAGAGAGAGAGAGAGAGAGAGAGAGAGAGACGCCACTTACAGGATGCATGTTGTGATTCAAATATCGTCTCGTACGTAAAGCATGACATATTCGTCCTTTCTTTCGTTTGTTCCGAATAAACAAGCGCAGCACGTTAATGAAACTGGGTAAAATTGGTGTGAGAGGTGGGTGGGAGTAACGGGGGGAGTGTAGTGGTGTTTTAAAGAAGGGTCTTTTCAATAGATTGTCGGAGCAGCGGTGGCGGATTAAATTGCACGGCACGGCGGTGTTTGTTTCAATAAGCGGTGCGGCGCGGCGCGGCTCGGTGCCGCGAGCGCCTTATTTGCAGAGGCTGGGCGGCGGTAAACAGCGGTATTTCGGCGCCGGCCGTTTATCAAAAATCAATCGACGCCTGCGGTGCAAACACAGCCAGCCGGCGCCACCCCACGCTCGTCCACTTGTCGCAAACAGCGCGCGCGCACCCGCCGAGCACTCTACCTGCGCGCCGAGGGCCGCTGCGTGCCGTTTCACTGAACGGGGGCGCGGCTTGGCCGTGTGCTAGGGCAGTACCGTGGTTTCCTTTCTCTACAAAAGAGACTTATTGTAACTGAGTTGCAAATAACCGTACTTGGTAAATAGGTTCGTAAAAATTTAGCGATTGCCTTCCCATCTAAAAGTCAAATAAACCGTTAATAAATAACCATTTCGGTGGATAACATAGATTTAAATAGGTAAAAATTTAATTTAAATTTTTCTGAATTCGCAGATAAAATAGATTGCCCAATATTAAATTTTAAAATCCTTAAAATTGCACCTTATTAATCACCAGTTGTGAAAAGTCAAAATTATTTTAAAAGTGTAGAAAAAAGTCCGCTAACAGTCACAATAAAAGGTTATTTATTTGTCACACGATCGGTTTCGGGCTTGCGCCCATGGTCAGCTGTTTATACATTCCTGTACATGTTTATGCTGCTGGAAATCACTGTACAAATACAAAAAAAATTGTTTGCTGGTGACTAGACGGATACGAGTGGGACAGTTGTAAGTGGCAAGGCAGCATTTGACGAAAATATACATGTACTTTCATAAAGATGAAGCACCATTATTATAGTTACGCCGTGGTGACACTTTTGCCACATAGTTACACACTATTATCATTTTCACGTCCATATTTCAGTTTTACCAAGTTTAGCTGCATATTTCACGATTATGATGTGCTCTCGTAAAATACACTATGTTTACATACAAACATGAGTGTTGTGGTCAAAGAACTTAAGTGGCAAAAGTATCACCACAGCGTAACTATAATTATACAGTGATCTCCAGCAGTATAAACATGTACATGAATGTATAAACACCTGAGGATGGGCGCAAACCCGAAACCGGTCTTGTGACAAATAAACAACCTTTTATTGTGATTGCTGGTGGATATTTTTTCTACACGCTATAAAGGAACAGTCACGGAGTTCTACAGCATCCACTATGGATAAAATTCATTTATTTAAAAAGTGCAATCACAGCTGTAAAATAAAGGGACCAACACAACAGAACACTTGTGACAACATTCAATGGATTCTAGCATTTTACCAAACCCACATGCAGACCCACGCATCGTCGATCGTGAGTAGGGGGGGGGGGGGGGGGGGGTAAGCGGGGTGAGGATAGGAGGATAAGATGAAAAGCACTGATAATGTGCGGAATTAAGAAGTACACTACATTTTAATTTCCCCTCCAACCGCCGGCCGGAGTGGCCGTGCGGTTATAGGCGCTACAGTCTGGAACCGCGTGACCGCTACGGACGCAGGTTCGAGTCCTGCCTCGGGCATGGATGTGTGTGATGTCCTTAGGTTAGTTAGGTTTAAGTAGTTCTAAGTTCTAGGGGACTGATGACCACAGTAGTTAAGTCCCATAGTGCTCAGAGCCATTTTTTTCCCCTCCAACCGTCTTATATTTTACATTGGACCATATACTGAGTCTCTCTCCTAAAGAGTCGGTCGGCGTATTTTCTCTGGTGTTTCAGCAAGCATTTCCATTTTTTAAAAAAACTGTTTACATGATGTCAGCGCAAACAAATATTTCTCATCATGTCTTTCATGCGACGCCCCGTAACAACGAAAAGCTTCGGTTTCTTTCCTGTTACAAACAAAATTATTTTTAAAGTGGAATTTTACGTGTCATTCGATAGAGCGGTCCCATATCAGTCTGATACAAAAGCGCTGATCGCTACCGTCAAGCATGCAGCGCTACTACTGAGTCGCTACTGGGTGGCTGTTTATTCTTCTTGTTGTTGTTGTGGTCTTCAGTCCTGAGACTGGTTTGATGCAGCTCTCCATGCTACTCTATCCTGTGCAAGCTTCTTCATCTCCCAGTACCTACTGCAACCTACATCTTTCTGAATCTGCTTAGTGTATTCATCTCTTGGTCTCCCCCTACGATTTTTACCCTCCACGCTGCCCTCCAATACTAAATTGGTGATCCCTTGATGCCTCAGAACATGTCCTACCAACCGATCCCTTCTTCTGGTCAAGTTGTACCACAAACTTCTCTTCTCCCCAATCCTATTCAATACTTCCTCATTAGTTATGTGATCTACCCATCTAATCTTCAGCATTCTTCTGTAGCACCACATTTCGAAAGCTTCTATTCTCTTCTTGTCCAAACTATTTATCGTCCATGTTTCACTTCCATACATGGCTACACTCCATACAAATACTTTCAGAAATGACTTCCTGACACTTAAATCTATACTCGATGTTAATAAATTTCTCTTCTTCAGAAACGCTTTCCTTACCATTGCCAGTCTACATTTTATATCCTCTCTACTTCGACCATCATCAGTTATTTTGCTCCCCAAATAGCAAAACTCCTTTACTACTTTAAGCGTCTCATTTCCTAATCTAATACCCTCAACATCACCCGACTTAATTCGACTACATTCCATTATCCTCGTTTTGCTTTTGTTGATGTTCATCTTATATCCTCCCTTCAAGACACTATCCATTCCGTTCAACTGCTCTTCCAAGTCGTTTGCTGTCTCTGACAGAATTACAATGTCATCGGCGAACCTCAACGTTTTTATTTCTTCTCCATGGATTTTAATACCTACTCCGAATTTTTCTTTTGTTTCCTTTACTGCTTGCTCAATATACAGATTGAATAGCATCGGGGAGAGGTTACAACCCTGTCTCACTCCCTTCCCAACCACTGCTTCTCTTTCATGCCCCTCGACTCTTATAACTGCCATCTGGTTTCTATACAAATTGTAAATAGCCTTTCGCTCCCTGTATTTTACCCCTGCCACCTTTAGAATTTGAAAGAGAGTATTCCAGTCAACATTGTCAAAAGCTTTCTCTAAGTCTACAAATGCTAGGAACGTAGGTTTGCCTTCCCTTAATCTTTCTTCTAAGATAAGTCGTAAGGTCAGTATTGCCTCACGTGTTCCAGTATTTCTACGGAATCCAAACTGATCTTCTCCGAGGTCGGCTTCTACTAGTTTTTCCATTCGTCTGTAAAGAATTCGTGTTAGTATTTTGCAGCTGTGGCTTATTAAACTGATTGTTCGGTAATTTTCACATCTGTCGACACCTGCTTTCTTTGGGATTGGAATTATTATATTTTTCTTGAAGTCTGAGGGTATTTCGCCTGTTTCATACAGCTTGCTCACCAGATGGTAGAGTTTTGTCAGGACTGGCTCTCCCAAGGCCGTCAGTAGTTCCAATGGAATGTTGTCTACTCCGGGGGCCTTGTTTCGACTCAGGTCGCTCAGTGCTCTGTCAAACTCTTCACGCAGTATCGTATCTCCCATTTCTTCTTCGTCTACATCCTCTTCCATTTCCATACTATTGTCCTCAAGTGCATCGCCCTTGTATAGACCCTCTATATACTCCTTCCACCTTTCTGCTTTCCCTTCTTTGCTTAGAACTGGGTTTCCATCTGAGCTCTTGATGTTCATACAAGTGGTTCTCTTTTCTCCAAAGGTCTCTTTAACTTTCCTGTAAGCAGTATCTATCTTACCCCTAGTGAGATAAGCCTCCACATCCTTACATTTGTCCTCTAGCCATGCCTGCTTAGCCATTTTGCACTTCCTGTCGATCTCATTTTTGAGACGTTTGTATTCCTTTTTGCCTGCTTCATTTACTGCATTTTTATATTTTCTCCTTTCATCAATTAAATTCAATATTTCTTCTGTTACCCAAGGATTTCTACTAGCCCTCATCTTTTTACCTACTTGATACTCTGCTGCCTTCACTACTTCATCCCTCAAAGCTACCCATTCTTCTTCTACTGTATTTCTTTCCCCCATTCCTGTCAATTGTTCCCTTATGCTCTCCCTGAAACTCTCTACAACCTCTGGTTCTTTCAGTTTATTCAGGTCCCATCTCCATAAATTCCCACCATTTTGCAGTTTCTTCAGTTTTAATCTACAGGTCATAACCAATAAATTGTGGTCAGAGTCCACATCTGCCCCTGGAAATGTCTTACAATTTAAAACCTGGTTCCTAAATCTCTGTCTTACCATTATATAATCTATCTGATACCTTTTAGTATCTCCAGGGTTCTTCCATGTATACAACCTTCTATCAGGGTTCTTAAACCAAGTGTTAGCTATGATTAAGTTGTGCTTATTCTTCTTAATACATATGTAATACATATGTATTCTTCTTAATACATATAAAAATTATCGGACTAGATTAATTTCGAAGCGCTCTATGGAATGGGCACGTAAAATTCCGATTTTAAAATAATTTTGTTTGTAACAAAAAACAAACTGAGGCTTTGTTTTGTCAATGGACGACGCCTGACACGCGTGCTGACGGTAACTGTGTGGGCTGACTCCAGCTACACTATGCAAAAACGAAGTGGGAAACATCTCCCGAAACAGCAAAAAAAAAAAAAATCCGCCGGGTGACTCTTAGGAGAGACACTCTATAGCTATCGAATTTTATGTACCAGTGTCCACTAGCCTGCACAATACATGTCGCACGAAAAACGGAAAACTAAAATATTATTCATACATTATTCTCCACGTTATACGTGCTAGTAGGAGAGATTCCTATTGTAACTAATCTAAAGTAACCTCAATGGTTTGAAAATCTGTGTAATACGGAAGAAGTGACTCGGACTTGAAAATAGAAATCTTACCTGTAGATGAACATTGCTCGAATGTGTACTCATTCAACAGGTTGACTGGTACCACAGTCCCACATTAGGGTATATGTCTGGTACTCGTGTCAAACGTCCATATATTGACGTAAATTAGCCCGATGTTGGCAACACTGTACCACACACTACACTGTCTCTCGATATTTTTCAACAAATAAAGCGACTCGTATTACTATCACAACTGTGATTAGACTACGGTGCTGATACCTACCAAAAGTCTCCTCTTGGAGATATTTAGATTTGCATCCATAGCAAAAACATTCATCTTTGCTATTAACAATAAAAAGTGTTTAAAACAGTGCAGATGTTTGTAACATTAAATAATTGTTCATAGCACGTAACGCAAACAAAAAGCGTCATTCTAAGGTTACTTGAAATCCCGTTTCGAAATTGGCGACGTGCGTAGACTACTATCCTCACTCCACGTGTACTGTTACTCCATCTGTTAGTACGTGACGGGATACAACTGAGTTACAGCGCTGCACATGATCTCTGACTGGGAACTCAGTGTTACGCGTAACCATCACGAGTTACGATCACGGCCGCTAGGCGTATCTGCACTCACATTCGGTACGACTGCGGCTGAAATAGTGGTAGAAATTTGTAATGTAAACTCAGAATCGATGATTTTCACAGTACCAGAAGGGTAAAGGACATTCATTACTCCTCATTAAGGTTGCCTTTAGCACCCAAAGGGATGCACAATGCTGCAACTAAAGTTTTTGTCCACTTCCCCAGTGATATAAAATGCCTGACGGACAGAGATGTAAAATACGACAACGCCTCCTATTCCATTGCTGTAATGTCAAAAAGGTATTGGATAGCAATTACATCTATATATTTAAAAATAATAATTAAAAACT
The DNA here is from genome assembly GCF_023864275.1 of Schistocerca cancellata. Taxonomy (NCBI): domain Eukaryota; kingdom Metazoa; phylum Arthropoda; class Insecta; order Orthoptera; family Acrididae; genus Schistocerca; species Schistocerca cancellata. The sequence continues at coordinate 317,926,350 of NC_064630.1, read as the reverse complement.
TATAAATGTCCAGCATTTAGCCATATTTACATATTAAATTTCAACGTGAATGTACAATGACTTGCTCCGCATTATTACGATTGATCATGCAAATGATCCATGGAATATTATCCATGGAACATGAACCTAACCAGCTATCTGCATTACTCATCCTCCTATTTAGGGGCTCAACATTTTGTAAAAGTAACACATGGAGGTGACGGAACTGCTAGCGTTCGAAGTTTACATCTACGGAAGTGAAGTAGTTTAGAGGTCAGATAAAGTGAGATCCGAAGAAGTACATTAATATATGAGTGAGGAAAGAAGTCCTTGAAAAATTTTTGTAACAAAGAACATACATTGCTCGAAAATCTGCCAATACAAAGTTAACATGACGCTGGAAGCCGCCGAGAAATGGAGAAGCTGTGGGGCAGAAGATCTGAATACGCAAAATTAATTATCGAAGAAGTTAATTGTAGTAAATATGTTGAGATGAAAAGATTGGCGCTGTATGAGGAGGGATCGAGTTTGGTATCAAATAGCTGAAAGAAGACTGTATAGAGAAAAGTATTACAGCACCTGTCAAGGAATGTGCCTGCTATTGTGACGCAACAACGTGGTGATTTTATAGCAATATCTTACACAATAATTGCCGCTTTTCACGTTTTCTATTTCTGCACGCTTACATAGCCTTTATCCTACAATGAACTATGTTGACGGATATTCAACGTAGTATTTAATTACCAGAATATGGTAAACTATTTCAGTTAGTTTAGGCACTGTGAGTGAGAGAAACTATGCGTAAAATACACTAATAATATGGTAACAGAGTAACTACGTGAGGAAAGGGTTGGTCAGGAAAGTACAGAGCGCTATCAGGAAAGGTTTCGGACGTATACATTTAGAATCCGGTACAGAACAACTAGGCTGGGATTCTAGCACTAAAGAAATCGACACTTAATCTTCAAGTCATCTTGATGGTTCAGTAGCGGAAAGATGTAGGAATCTGTTCGAATTTCATGAAACAAAGTACAGCGGTGCAAGTGATTAAAAAGTGGACGAATAAAAATATTTGTAATTCACTCCGACCTCACTCATGACAGGAAAAACTTTCGTACTCAATTTACTACACCAGTTACTCCGTAAGACTACTGTAATACCTCAATCGCTCACTGAAAGATCAAGCACTATAAATTGTCTTTCAAACATTAGTCTTGTACTGTTTTAATGCCATCCTCCGGGTCTTCGCGCCTTCTTCAAACGTTTTATATCTACTGACTTACTACGTATTCCAAAGTATGTTTAGGATATTTTAGCTATGTGCACAACCTGCGAAAAAAATTAAGCACCCAGAAGGGGAGGAAGAAACTAAATAATTCTTCACGGTTAATTACACATCCCAGTCAGATTCACAAAGAACGTGGCACTATGTGCCCGCTCATCAGTATAGCGTTGCACACCCCCTGTCGAGGATGCACACAGCGATTCGGTTAGGAATGGTATCACAAGGCCATTTTATCGTCTCCTGAGGCAAAGATGGCTCACAATTGTTGTTTTGATCCTTGATATCCTCGATTCTGGCACTTATTAACGTCAGAGCTGGACCAACATATGTTCTGTTGGGGACAGTTCAGGGGATCTCGCTCTTCATAGCAGTATCTCAGCATCAAACAGACTGTTCAGAGAGACACCCACCACACGTGGATAAGCACTGTCCTGAAGAAAAAAGGCACCACTATACTGTCGCGTGAGAGATAACACGTAAGGTCGTACTGATGTTTCTGTCACATTTCCCTCAATCGCTAGCATGCAGTGACTGAGGTCATACCAGCTATCTCTCCATACCATGACGCCAAGAGTAACACTGCTGTGCCTCTTCAAAACGTTGGAACATCGAGTCCTCCCTCTAAGTCGCCGGCGTACTCGCCGGCAGTATTCATCCGAGGTAGTATAGAACCGAAAGCCATCGATGAACACAATGCGACGCTACTCGTCAGCAATCTATGCTTCCCGGCGACGAACCACTTCAGACGCAGCCGCCTGTGGTGTGATGATAACAGCAGCCTGTTGAACAATGCTACGGGAGGACACAAAAAATTGCAAGGAATACGAGTATATTACTTGCTCCCGGACGGCAGGCGTAGGTGTGACAGTATTACTACATTTGGGTGACAAAAGTCATGGGATAGCGATATGCACACATACAGATGTCGGTAGTATCGCGCACAAAACGTCTAAAAGGGTAGTGCGTTGCTGGAGCTGTCATTTGTACTCCGGCGATTCATGTGAAAAGGTGTCCCACGTGATTATAGCCGCACAGCGGTAATTCACAGACTTTGAACGCGGAATGGTAGTCGGAACTCGACGCATGGGACATTCTCTTTCGGAAATCGTTAGGGAAATCAACGTTCCGATATCCGCAGTGTCAAAAGAGTGCTGAAAATACCACATTTCAGACATTACCTCTCACTATGGACGACGAAGTGGCCGACAGACGTCACTTAACGACCGAGAGCAGCGGCATTTGCGTAGAATTGTCAGTGCTCACATATAAGCGTGAACTAATTGCAGAAATCAATGTAGGACGTACGACGAACGCATCCATTAGGGCAGTGCATCGAAATTTGGCGTTAATGGGCTATACCAGCAGATGATCGGCGCAAGACAGCACAACATCGCCCGCAGCACCTCCCGCGGGCTCGTGACCATATCCCTTGTCCGGGCGTTTTTTTCGAACATCTTGACGCTAACGACGTTCAGTATGTAAATTGTACTCCTTATTGTTCATTCTACCGTGTGGAGAGAGTAACTGGTGCAATACACCATTACGATGGAAGAAATCGATGAACATAAACTCAACGCTTGTCGAGCTTTATGCGGTCTTGGCAATCCTGGCCGGCCGGTGTGGCCGAGCAGTTCTAGGCGCTTCAGTCTGGAACCGCGCGACCGCTACGGTCGCTGGTTCGAATCCTCCCTCGGGCATGGATGTGTGTGATGTCCTTAGGTTAGTTAGGTTTAAGTAGTTCTAAGTTCTAGGCGACTGATGACCTCAGAAGTTAAGTCGCATAGTGCTCAGAGCCATTTGAACCAAGACGCAAATCTACAAAATTCCCCTTACCATTTGAACACATCGCGTACGTGCCATCAGTAAATTTTTATACTTCACATCCTGGAAATAATACTTTCTCAATTCTTCTGCCATTGTCTCTCCTCTAATGATGATATTCAGCAAGTAGCACTTTTCCCTTCCTCCATTCTTGATCGTCATAATTATTATCGACTAGTACGGTGTGTCGCCAACTCGAATACCCAGACATTCGCACTTGCAAAGTTTCCAAGTTCTTAAGAACTGTTTTTCATTAAGAAAGAATATTATCCCGATTGTAGACTCATTGAGAGCCTCCGTGTGAAAGTCAGACCTTGTTCACGGCATTCTGACGATAACTTCAACTTGTAGCATGCCACCCATCAACGAAAAAGGAGACCAGACCTTGCGCCCAACAAGTTCGATAAGCTTCAAAATAATATTCGGAGAATTAGAGAGTAACCCCACTTCGGACCACATGGATTACACACATAATTCAATAAATACATTTTACTAGTTTGTGTAACGTCGTCAACGTAATAAGATCCTTAAAAGTCTCAGAACAAGTAATTCTGATCATCTTTATACGTATTTGGAGAGTTATTACGTAGACAATCGGGACAGTGGATGACTGACCTACTCCGATTACGTGGATGCGATTTTCGGTTTGGGCTGAGGTTTTCCCTTTCTTTCACCAGCAATGTGTGCTATTTATCGAGATAGTGTGAACAGGGAATATTGAACAAAAGTATTACACACACACACTGATATACATATTTTAAAATAGTGTGAAAAGTTACGAAAACAGAACAGATGAACGCATTATCAGTTTTATGTATGCAATAATAGCCTGTTGCCTGACTCAACAGGACACAGAGCAGCAATAATTGCATAATATTTCCTCTTCAATTTTCCTCAAAGGATACAGTATACTTTTCTTGCAGAAACGAAGGGATAACGTAAGTCTGTATCGAGTGTCTCAACCATATCACTGAAGATTGTTGACATCTACATCAGTATCTCGGTTATAATCCTAATTTATCGATGACTTAACTTACAGGTATATAGGATCGAAACTAAAAAATTAGTTATTTGGTACCAAAAAGGTTGCATACTTGTTATCTACATGTAAAACGTGATTACTCAATTACATAGTAACATTTTATTTTTGAACGCCCCTGATCGTCTAAAATGGCTAGACGAAAAATTCGATTAGAACCGGGTTTCCAATCCATAACAAGCCAATAATGGACAATGTCCTCAATAACTGATGGAGTGACAAGATAGAACGAGCTCGTCCACTTGGTAAGCTTGGCCTTGGGTTCACACAGATTGGAGTGATCTTCCACCGTTTGGCAGACCTGCCAAAGCAGCGCCATTGTCTCCCTAGCCAACCCGGTATAACTAACCTACATTAACTCTTTCTAGACACGTATCTCAAGTTTTATAATTTTGTAAGCTGTCCTAATGAAGCCGGAGCCTAGCGAAACCGACTGTCCAATGAAATTCGGCACAGGAAAACCATATTACAACCGTTTATCATTTTTAGCGAAAATAACTTCAGAATTTCGACGCTTTTGGCATAAGTAAGAGTTTCATTCGCGCTGGATTAACTACAAAGTACCTAATATGTGAGAAAGGCTTGTTTCCAGTGATGTTACTTACCATATGCTCTAGCAATGCAACCAGTTACGAGTAGCAGAGCATACGCTTGTTTGCACGGCGTATCAATTAGATGAACAGAATACAGCTATCTGCAGACAAAAACTCCCGAAATATTAGCGATAGCATGGCATTTTTGGCCACGAGATGAAATTATTGAATTTGAATTTGATTTTGTTTAGAAAAAAACACTTCATTCAACAGGAATCGGTCGCTTTCGGTCAAATAGCGAAATAGCGTTCACCGGATGGGCGACTTCTGATGTCCCACGATACCGTAGCGAAGCAGCACCCAAGAGGTCCATTGTTGAACATAAGAGAGCTGTGTGAACTAAAAACAGTGTTGCCACATAAACTACTTTAGTGATAGGCGTGTGTTCGGTAGTAATCGCTTCCGTAACGTCTGCAATGATACTCCGCAAGCAATAGTACGTTGCGTGGCGGAGGGTAACGTCTACTACTTGTGTCCTTTCTTGTTCAATTCGCAGCTAGAGTGAGAGAAAAACGACTGTCTACGCGCCTCCGTATGACCCCTAGTTTCCCGTATCTTACCTTCGTGCACCTTAGGCTAAATGTATGTTGGCTGCAGTAGGAGCGTTCTGCAGTCAGCCTCAAACGCCTGTTCTCTAAATTTGCTCAACAGTGTTCCTCGAAAGAACACTCTTGAGTTCCCGAACCATCTAATTAAGTTGCCATTTCAACGAAAATTCGCTGTAGAAATAAGTCTGTGACAACTCTGCGCATTTAACTGCAGCGGTCCGAGGGAAAGGCTTATTTCGTAGGTAGAAGATGGGAACATGAGGGATAGGAAACACACGTTCAGCTCGCGCAAAATAACGTGGAACCAGCGCGGAAACGTACTCTCATCCCGAGCACTGGGTGATTCTATCCCGCTGTTCTGAGTCGACGGCAGCCTCAGATGGCTCGCTCTCACCTCTCAACCAGCATTCTTCCAGCATTTTCGTTGTTATCTCACTACTACATAGCATGGCACCGTAAACTTAGCGAACTATACACCTACGAGCGAGGAAAATGTTTCATAATCAGGTACTTGAGATTACATTCGGTGCCATTAAATTTTTGTTGGAAGAAGCAGAAGAGTAAGTAAACATCTCCTTAAAAATTGCGTGATAATGTTGCAGCAACCACTAGATATCTCAGTCACACAATATGTAGAATAAAGAAATAAGGGCTAAACATGGCTGTCACGCGCTGAAGAAGTCACGTCTCCGCAATATCCTCTGTTCCAGTGGTACTAGTTCCGCAAGATATGCACGAGAACATCTGTAAAGTTTGGAAGGTAGGTAGAGGTACTGACGGAAGCGAAGCTTTGAGGGCGGGCCGTGAGTCGTGGTTGGGTAGTTCAGTCAGTTGCCGGCACGGTAGCTCAGCGTGTTCGGTCATGGGACTGGCCACAGTCTGTGATAAAAAGTGGGTAGAGTTTCTCAGATTTTGGAATTTGAGAGATGTCTTGTAACATACGCAGATAACTGCAGAATAAAAGATCTCAAAGAAACAGAAGCAAAAGAAAAAAAAAAGGCCAGTGCAGCACTTGCCTGTGAATCCCAAAAGCCTCAGGTTCGACTCCCAGTCCAGCACACAGTTTTATTTGTCAGGAAGTTTTGTGCCTAATAGTACTTCTCAAGACTTCAGTACTCTGAAAGACACAGAAGGAGGAGAAAAACAAATTATTTGTGGTAATATTGCTAACAGTTTGTCAGAGGGCTGATACGAGGGTAATCCCAAAAGTAGGGTACCCTATTTTTTATAAGTACATTGACCTGTTTATTTCTACAATCGTTTACATCAGCTTACAGCTTGAACAGTTTGCTATTTTTCGACGTAATCATCAATTCTATCGGTGCATTTTTGTAGACGCTGTGGCAATATTTGTATGCCCATGTCATACCAGCTCACCGCCATACTGTTCAAAAAGTTATGAACCTCTTCTTTCACCTGGTCGTCGGAGCTGTATCGCTGGGACCACAACTAACGCTGACAGGTACTGTGAGACTCTGAAAAAACTCAAACGGGCAATTCAGAACCGGAGAAGAGGAGTGTTGAGCATGGGCGTACACAATCTCCATGACAACACTTGCCCACACATCGCTCGCTCGGCAAACCGTTGCTCTTTTGCAACAGTTTCAGTGGAACATAATCACCCACCCACCCTATAGTCCTGACTTAGCGCCCAGTGACTATCACATGTTCCCTAGGTTAAAAGAACATTTGGCTGGAAAGCGATTCAGCTCCGGCGACGACGTGAAAGAAGAGGTTCATAACTTTCTGAACCGCATGGTGGCGAGCTGGTAAGACATGGGCATACAAAAACTGCCACAGCGTCTACAAAAATGCATCGACAGAAATTGTGATTATGTCGAAAAATAGTTAAATGTTCAAGCTGTAAGCCGATGAAAACCACTGTAGAAACAAACAGGTCTATGTACTTATAACAAAATAGGAGACCTTACTTTTGGGATTACCTTCGTACATTATTTCCACGTAATACATATTCTTTGCTTTATATTGTTAGTACTGTAGTAAGCGGCGTTGTCCCCTTCTCTACATTTTTTACCCGTGTTTAAACGGAAGTTTCTTTTTCCGTTCTCTAGTGAGTAATTACAGATTGTTTATAAAGTGGTTACACAAAAATAACCTTTAATTGTGAAAAAAGTAAATAACAGAAATGATTGCTACACCACTCAATGCAATCTATCTTTACGTTTTATTTACAAATGCTCAATGTGGCTACCTTTTGTAACTTTACCAGTGTCCCACCTGTAAGCCGTTTCCTGTCAAGTCCTATGATACAAGTCTTGATGTATGGTGGTAACTGTATCTGTTATCCGTTGTCGCAACTCGTCGAAGTTTACCGGAAGCACAGAAATCCATCGGGCTTATGGTGATCACGGTGGCCGGGATATTATTCCACCGCGTCCAGTCCAAGACGGGACATCCCTACGCGACAGCTTTACAATGATAGTGTGATGGCGTGTCACGTTTTTGAAAAATAAATTCTGTGCGTATATCGTGATATAACTGAGGCATTAACTAATATTCAGGCATCTCCAGGTACGAAATTCCAGTTACATTTGACTCAACAAAAAAAAGACCGTAAGTCTTATTACAGCTTACAGCGGAAAAAACATTTGCCTTAGGCGAATCTCATACAAGTTCGATTACGTGACGTGGTTTCTGCTCACCCCGTATCCGAACGTTATGGTTCTAATGGCTCTGAGCGCTATGGGACTTAACTGCTGAGGTAATCAGTCCCCTAGAACTTAGAAGTACTTAAACCTAACCAACCTAAGGACATCACACGCACCCATGCCCGAGACAGGATTCGAACCTGTGATCGTAGCGGTCGCGGGGTTAGAGACTGTAGCGCCTAGAACCGCTCGGCCACCCCGGTCGGTCCGAACGTTATGCCGGTTCACTTTATCGCAGGTACGGAAGGTAGCTTTGTCACTGGACACAATCAGTTTGCAATTTTTAAACATTTCTACTTACGACTCAGCTTGTTTTCCTTTGCCATTTTCTTGTAAAGCTTGCAACAGTTCTAGTTTGTATAGTTTGAATGACACGCTTTTCCACAACACCTTCCATAATGGAATTGTCGGTAAACTCAGGTCCAGACTGCTACGTCTCGTCGATTTACCCATGCTGTGAATATAAGATTGCCGAACTTGGTCAATTGCAGCGTCAGCAACTGCTAGCCGGCCCTGGCCCTGCGTCCCATGTTATACACAGCTACGGTGAGACGAATGTACCTATTACTGACAGTTCGTCTTTGACGTGGTGGCTTGCGATATTTAGTCCTGAATTGTCTCTGAACTGTAACAGCGGATTTGGATTCGTGAAACTATAAACACCGTGCACCCTTTGTATCATCAAGACTGTTCGAACAACTCACTCGCGCATGTCAACTATCGGGAATGTCGGGATCTAACAGTGTTAGTTGGGAATAGAGCTTGAAGGTATACTGCATTCATTGCTGTATCCAACATTTCTGCAACTTATTTACTCTTTTCACAATTAAAGGTTTCTTTCTTATAGCTGATTTATAAACACCCTGCATCGATTCTCACCGCCTATGTTTGTCGAATTAGAACTTGTATTGACGTAAACTGTTAATATGATCGTTGGCAGACTGGCAACAGTTACGCGTTTGTGCGTAGCCTTCAGAGGTCGAGCTGCACTATCTCTACTGCGTGATGGTTCTACACAAACGAGCTCCCATCACCTCTCCCACGCCGTCTGCGGGTAATACGAACCGAGTTAATTATTGCGTACTGTGCTCCTCCCGATCAGTTTTTAAATCCTTTTATGGTTGGCGCCGATGGCGACACCTACAAAGCGCTGTCATGAGGAAAGTTTCTAACCGTTTTCTCATACACAAACAGTAGTTGACCGGCGTTGCCTGGTGAAACGTTGTGATGCCTCGTGTAAGGAGGAGAAATACGTACGATCACGTTTCTGACTTTGATAAAGGTCGGATTGTAGCCTATCGCGATTGCGGTTTATCGTATCGCGACATTGCTGCTCGCGTTGGTCGAGATCCAATGACTGTTAGCAGAATATGGAATCCGTGGGTTCAGTAGGGTAATACGGAACGCCGTGCTGGACCCCAACGGCCTCGTATCACTAGCAGTCGAGATGACAGGCATGGCTGTAACGGATCGTGGAGTCACGTCTCGATCCCTGAGTCAACAGATGGGGACGTTTGCAAGACGACAACCATCTGACGGACAGTTCGGCGACGTTTGCAGAAGCATGGACATTCAGCTCGGAGACAAAGGCTGCGGTTACCCTTGACGCTGCATCACAGACAGGAGCGCCTGCGATGGTGTACTCAACGACGAACCTGGGTGCACGAATGGCAAAACATCATTATATCAAATGAATTCAGCTTCTGTTTGGCGACATCGCGGTAAACGCACATTGGAAGCCTGTATTCGTCATCGCCATACTGGTGTATCACCCGGCGTGATGGTATGGGGTGCCATTGGTTACACGTCTCGGTCACCTCTTCTTCGCATTTACGGCACTTTTAACAGTGGATGCTACATTTGAGATGTGTCACGACCCGTGGCTCTACCCTTCATTCGATCGCTGCTAAATCCTACATTTCAGCAGGATAATGCACGACCGAATGTTGCAGGTTCTGTACGGGCGTTTCTGGATACAAAAAATATTCGACTGCTGCCCTGGCCAGCACATTCTCCAGATCTCTCACCAATTGAAAACGTCTGGTCAATGGTGGCCGAGCAACTGGCTCGTCACAATACGCCAGTCACTACTCTTGATGAACTGTGGTATCGTGTTGAAGCTGCATGGGCAGCTGTACCTGTACACGCCATCCAAGCTCTATCTGACTTAATGCCCAGGCATACCAAGGCCGTTATTACGGCCAGAGGTGGTTGTTCTGGGTACTGATTTCTCAGGATCTATGCACCCAAACTGCGTGAAAATGTAATCACATGTCAGTTCTAGTATAATATATTTGTCCAATGCACACGAGTTTATCATCTGCATTTTTTCTTGGTGTAGCAATTTTAATGGCCAGTAGTGTATTATTTGCCGTCTCTGTGTCTTGGCTCTTTGCGGATCCTATCTCCCTAGCCTTTCGGTACGGCCCTGTGTATACATAAACGGGCTGACAAAGCCCATGTTCTGATGAACAGTCGCGGTCGCAGATTCACTTCGCACAGCTAGTGCGAGAGCACTTTCCCGCGCGTGCTCCGTGGCAGGCAAACAAAAGCGTCCGCGCGGCGAGTTGGCGCGGCCTGCGGACCCGAGACGCGAATAGCGGAACCGCCGTGTCCGGCGCTCATTACTGCCAACAGCCTCCGCGGCGGACAGGTGCGCTGCCACTGTGTGTACTATATATACCGCCACCGCCAACCTTGCCCCACATACACCGCACCGGGCCGCCCGGCGACACCTCTGCCGGAGTCTAAGACACGCACCCACCGCGGCCGCCACCTGCTGGGCCCACTCAGAGCTACCACAACATTCGGCCACTCTAAAACGTTTATCACTCTAAATCTGCATTTTCCTGATCTTATTGCTCGGCGACGCGAAAGGTAGAGCTCGGCGTAGAGAGAACTGATTGGATCACGTGACTAGGTACAGGCAAGCTCCAGCCCGCGCTGTATCTAAAAGCAACCCTTGATCAAAAGTATCCAGACAGTGTGGCTGCACGTGTAACGGATTTTTTTGTCACCATTTTATGGCACAGTTATTCACCGTATGACACACACGTTTTTTTTTGTTCCTGCCAGATACTTTATAATACGTTAGCCGCATGGTTTAGCCGAGCGGCCTGAGGCGTCTTGTCACGGTCCGCGCGGCTTCTCCCGTCGGAGGTTCGAGTCCTCCCTCAGACATGGATGTGTGTGTCGTCCATAGCGTAGGCTAGTTTAAGTTAGATTAAGTAGTGTGTAAGCTTAGGGACCGATAATCTCTGAAGTTTGGTTCCATAAGACCTTACCCGTAAATGCGTTCTCTTTTTTAGGCTGTGACACATTATATAACCACGTTTAATGTATGCCAACGATGGCTTCGTCGATAATAGACTTATCATGTTGAACATTATGGTACATGAAAATGGCCTAAGGCTGAAGTCTTGATTGTACAGTACAATAAACGATTTATACAGTGAAATGGCTAAAATTTCATTTAAAAAGTATCCAGACACCTGCTAGTAAACAATAATATGGGTTGCGTCCTCGCTTCGCCTTCAAGATGCTAGAAACTCTTTCAGTGAGATGTCTGAATACTTGCGGTGGAGTACCAGCCTGTTGTTCCTCAAGACCGGAAACAAGAGAAGGTAGGGATTTTGGACACTGGGGCCTGGAGCGACGCTAAGCAATTCAGACAAAAAGGGAATATAGTAGCTAATGGGGAAGCACTGAATCGATTTGGGGAGGAAAGAAATTTATGGCACAACTTGACTACAAGAAGGGATTTGTTGATAGGGCACAGTCTGAGACGTTAAGGAATCATCCGTTTAGGATTGGAGATTGTAAAATTTGTAGAGGGAGACCAAAAGACGAAATCAGTAAGCAAGTTCAAATGGATGCAGGGAGCAGTAGTTATTTCAACTTGAAGAGACTTCTACAGTATAGAATAAAGTGGACAGCTCCATCAAAGTAGTTTTAGGTCTGATGACCACAGCAAACACACGCTTTGAACAGATGTAGTCAAACAGTGCGAGGAGTTTTCTCAAACGATAGTGCGTCAGCCAGTGTTTAATTGTTGGATCTTCTCTACACATAAAAACTGATCAAAAATTGGTTTGTAAGCCATTTCTTTCGTGAATGAATTAAATTTCTTCACTAGTTTCCCAATGAATCTGTCTGCCTCAAGTTTTTCTGCTGTATGTTTTATGTGGCCGGTCCGCTCCAAATGGTTACACCCAGGTATTTTATGGCGGTTTCCAGTGATCTGACGCCAACAGTGTAATCGAACACAGCGGATCCCTTCGCCTGATGTTACATTTATGAACGGTCATTGTCAACTGCCAGTTCCTGCACCAATCTTACGTCTTCTGCTGATATTCTTGTTTTTCGTTGCAGCCCTCTGGCGTTACGACCTTCCTATAGACAACAGAACAGCCCTGTGAAACCTCCCACATTACCCACTAGATCATTAATATAAATTGTAAATAGCAGCGGCCCTCTAAGACTGACCTGGTTTACTCTCTAAATTACCTTTACATCTGTCGATTTTGTTCCGTTAAGAATGACATGTTGAGTTATGTATATAAGGACTCCCGGACCCAGTTACAAAACTGGTACGTTAATTTTCGTATTTTGCTCACTTAACGACAGTGCGGAAATATATTCAGTACCTTATGGAAGCTAAAGAACGTGGCAACAGCCTCAGCACCTGTGCCTACCGTGCTCTGGATCTCATGGACGGACAGAGCGAACTAAGTTTCGAAAGATCTCTGTTTGCGAAATCCATGTTGATTTTTTTTATATAGAGGAAATTTCCATTTTCCAAAAGCGTCATTGTCTGCACATTTTTCCAATCGCCCTGCCTTGCTGCAGTGACGTGCGATAAACTGCTGCTAGTTCATTGTTGTAATTTATGTAGAACCTCGTCCGACACTGGTGAGCAAGTTTAGTCTAGTAGCTGAAATCTATGGTTCTACTAACTTAATCGGAGCGGTATGTAGTAAGAATTTGTTCTGCTTCTTGTGCTAGGCTTCTCGTGTCTGCGTTTGCCTTGGAGACTCACCTTGTACTCTAGACTATTGTCTAACAAAGAGTCGGAAGAAAATCATACCCAAACGGAAAATTTCACTGATATCAGTAACAGAAAACACTATTGCCTTGTTGTGCATTTCTCCTCCAGTGTCAATAAATCTTAGTTTAGAGCAGTGGGTTGACTTGGTCGGGTGGAACCCGTTTCTTTCAAGGCTTTCATTACATCTGTAAAATCTTAAACTTAGTGTATGGGTTTACAGACACTTCCGCTGCCACCGTCCTTATTATCCGCCTAGATAAAAAGCTTTCTATGGTTCAATTTTTGCCCCCATGTTAGTTGGTCGAACAGTCCAGGGTGTACTGACGGTTCACAATGTCCATTATATACCACGAACCGTCAGTACACCCTGGACTGTTCCATAAACACGTTGTGTCTGCTTTCATTGTGCGAGCAAGCCCTTAATTTCCGCCAAGTACTCCATACCTCGCATAATAGATACTTATGGCTAGTTTTTTCCGACAGTAAACATTTAATATCGTAAATGTACTGAAATGATGTCAGTGCAAAAAAATGTCGATGATGAGCGTGCCGTCTACGGATCGTTACCACCCAGATGACAACATCGTTCCGAATGACATCTGTGGCAAGTAAAGAGAGATGTGACAGAGCCAAGCCATGTGCGTATTCGTATTATTCAGAACTGCCACCCCTTGGCGCTTTTCAGCAATTACTCATATGAAGGATACGTAGTGTATCAGATGGCATGGGCCCAGTGAGTCAGTACTGCGAGAACCAGCGGCTTCGAACTGCTCCTGGCGCTGTTCCAGTTTATCCTTTCTCTCTCTTTGTTTCCCTACATGACCTCTAGCACTTCCTGCCATACTTCAATAAAGGCCGCAGCGGAGCTCTTATAATCGTCATGCTCGCACAAAGACTGTAGGTTTAGAAAATAGGAAATATGAACCCACCATTGCAAGAGCTTGAACAGCGAAATTTTTCGACCTGTCTGTCTCAGCATTCTTAGAAATTTCAATGTTATTTTAAAAAAGGTGCCTTCAGTGTTATCCTGAATTATATTTTCTGTAACTTCCACAAATTATTTCAGATGAACAACGGAAGGTCGATTTCTTTCCATCAGTCTCGCCTGAGGTATCCAACGTCATTTCCACAGCAGCGTAGAGGTTTAAAATTTGTTAAAAAGAACTTAAAAAGCTCTTACAGTAATGCATCATTTGTTTTTTAAGATTTTCTGATTTTTGAGTGTATTGTCTGTTACTTCCAAACTATTCCTTCCCATAAAAGGACATTTAATTGTTACATCTTTCGTAACATACTAGTCATTTTTGTCGCCTTACAGAAATTTACGCAGTTTTCCTTCTTAACATAATTCTTACCTGCCCTAGATCACAGTGCCCTCTCTTTGTGTGTTGAATGACACTAAAACGTAGCAATAAGACACAATGACATCGATGAAACCTGTCTCTTCTTCTACTTTGGTGCAGATAACCTCTACATTCCGCATTTATTTTATTTTATTTGAAGTAAACATAAATTATTAGACCCCCGTGAGTACTTACTGCCAACGGCCTTGCCGCAGTGGTAACACCGGTTCCCTTCAGATCAACGGAGTAGGCGCTGTCGGGCTGTTCTAGCACTTGGGTGGGTGACCATCGAGTCTGCCGAGCGCTGTTGGCTAGCGTGATGAACTCAGTCCTTGTGTGACAAACTGAGGAGCTACTTGTTAGAGAAATAGCGGCTCTGGTCTCGTACACACACAAAATGGCCAGGAAAGCGATGTGCTGACGACATGCCCCTCCTTATCCGCATCCAGTGACGCCCGTGGGTTGAGGATGACACGGTGGCTGGTCGGTACCGTTGGGCCTTCATGGCCTGCTCGGGCGGAGCTTAGTTTTAGTGAATACTTAGTATCGCGCCAAGTCCAGTACTCCTGCAGCGAAACAAAACATCGTACATTGTATTTACTAATGTGATTCAATAATTAACGCCATGTTATTTATATAAAGGAGCAATGAAGTTTACTGCAAAACGTAATCCAGAACAGAATATTTTATTTTAATTTCTGAATTCAGTAAAAACTCATAAATTTTTTCTGTAATATGTATAACAGTTCTTGTAGGGTACTTGCCTGTGGCAAATAAAGCTTTCAGATGCAAGACTTAGCTCAAAATTTCCCGAACAATATGCGAAGCGTGGTCTTTTGACTGGTTTGATATGTCCCTCCAACACTTCTCCTCCTATGGCAAATTCTTAACCTCAGAACAGCACTTAAACCCATTATCTTCCATTAGTTTTTGGTTGTATTTCAGTCATGTATTACCGTGTCGTTTTTCTCTCTACGGTTCCTTTAGTACTATGGAATTATTCCCCGTTGTCTAAACACTAGTTTATCGTCCTATCCTATATTCTTACCAGTGTTTTCCACATGCTTCTTCCATGACCCTTTATACGGAGAACTTCTTAATTTCTTATGTACAAGTGTAGCGTTTAGTTTGATGTTTGTTTTTTCATTACGCATACAGCTCCTAATTTGTATCGATAACATTATTAATAAACGATGAATTTGGTAAATCACAGCTTCATAGTTACAGTCTTGTCATTATTATATCAGAACAAATGAAATTTTCTTTCTTAACGTTCATTCGCATTTCTTAACAATGACACAAGAAGCTACAAAATCCATATATATTATAAAAATTGATGTGCTTATGTATGTATGTTCTACATCTCCTCCTAAACCAATGGACTGTTTTCAACCAAACTTAGCACACATTCCCTTACTGTCAGGATGACAACCACTATCTATCCAACATAAGGAAATCATTGACACCTTGGCAGCGCTTCTCACACCTTTCAACAGTGAAGCGCAAACGGCTACAGGCGAAAATTATAGCCGTCTCTAGAGCTATGAAAAGGCGTTGCCATAGAGACGTTTACCAAAATGCGTTCTAGACATGCGAAACAACTGCATTTCTGCATTTGTACGTTATGCACATTCCTTAATAAGGCTGTTTCATAAATTCAAAGGTGTTTTCAGCAACATCTTCTTCTTCTTGTCCTGACGCCTTTGTCCCGCAGGTTTCGCAGGGTCGGCGTGGTTACAATTCCGTACCCCCCAGAACGGAGTTAATGTACACCAGCTGTCTGCACTAGTGCAAATCATGAAATAGTGCGAACGTGTTTCTCCAAATGTCTGCGAGTCGTGAAACTGAGACAGGACGTGGGGACCAGCCCAGTATTCATCTAGTGGGATGTGGAAAACCGCCTAAAAGTCACAGCCAGGCTGGCCAGCACACAGTCACTCGTCGTTAATCCGCCTGGCGGATGCGATCCAGGGCCAGCGCGCCCACCCGAGTCCAGGAAACAGGACATTAGTGCTCTCAGCTAACCTGGTGGGTATCTATTCAGCAATATACGGAAAGGAAATTTTTTCGATACTACATTATAAACCCAGTTCAGTTTTTTCTTTCCGTTTCTAAAACAAAACTGGCAAAATGAATAGCTGCACAATGCCGGGTTTGTCAGCAAGTGATTATATAAAATGTTACTGGAGTAAATGGACACGTAGATACCTAGCTTTATGAGATACTGATGCGGCCACACGTCAGACACTGTAGGACACACAAAAATACAGAAAATTCTATTACGTCACTCGTTTCAACTAACTCTTATCAGAAATCTACTTACCGTGATTGCTGTAGCAACATCTGAACATAACCGTGGAAAAAACTGGCAACAGATTCGCAGACAAGAGTATAATAATTGCCCCTGGCTCTTAATTCTTCTTGTGACGTTTCAATGCTGGCACTGGAACAGAACAACGGTTTTAGATAAGAATCGTTAGCATCGGGAATCTTGGCGAAGATGCAAAACTGATCTCTTGCCTCGACGATCAATAGTCGTTTGTTGGCCGATGGGAGAGGGAAAAGGGTTACGACACGGGACCGAAGACACACAACGCACATGAACACAAAAACATAGAGCAGAAATAAGTCAAATTAATCCATTCTTTATATTTCTTTCACTAATGCTCCTTATTCTTTTCATCATATCTGCATCACTCGAGTCATTGCATACATCTAAGAAAAAAAAATAGCCCTCACCAGTCACAGGAAATCTAGGTGGATACATTAATAAACAGTCTATCGCATTCAATACCAAATAATATCACACAATAATTGTTTCATTTAAATACTTTTGGTCCTTGAGTTATTGTGTATCCAATCACGTATGTTTTAAACCAGATCGTTAACTTAGTTTCCTTTTTTTTTGTAATGAGTCTTGCATTTGCAACAAACACGCAGGTAGTGGATATTCGGACCGTCTCTTTCCTTTCAGATAACGCATTAATATTCACTGCCTCCTCATGCCTATTACCACAGAGATGCGGTTCTTTGGTAGCCGCTCACAAACGAAATATAATTCCAGACGAGTGAGATTTCCGCAATTTTTGACACAGTATGTAACACATATGTTGTAATGGAACGTACTCAAATCAGGCGATGCCGAGGAAATTAGATAAGAAAATAAGACAATAAAAATAGTAGATTAGTTTTGATACTGATGATGCCTGAACTAGAGAGGCTAATGGAGACTGGCAATGACAGAATAGCAATTCTGAAGAAGAGATATTTGTTAATATTGAATGTAATTTTGTGTGTTAGGTAGTCTTTTTTGAAGGTATGTAGCAACGTGGAACGTATGGAATGTAGCAATGTGGACGACAAGTGGTTCAGGCAACAACAGTATAGACGCTGTTGAAATGTGGTGCTACAGAAGAATACTAAAGATTAGATGGGTAGGTTGCGTAACTATTTGGACAGTACTCAACGGAATGAAGACAAGAAATTTGTAGTACAACTTGACGAAAAGAAGGGATCTGACGATGAGACACTTTCAGAGACATCAGAGATCATCAGTTTAGTATTGGAGTGAGGTGTGTACGTGTAAGAGACGGGTGGGGGGGGGGGGGGAGGGAGAGAGAGAATTATAGAGGGAGACCAAGAGATGAATACAGCAAGCAGGCTCAAATGTGTGTAGGTTGCAGTCATTACTCGGAGACGAAGATGCTCGCACGGAATAGAGGAGCGTGCAGAGCTACATCAGAGCTGTTTTTGGATTGACGATCGCAACAACAACATGTAACTTGTTTATTGTACACCTTTGATGTGCGAGTTTGGCTCGGTTTTGCTGTTCCATTATAGGTATCTCGTAGCTAGTTTCAAATCCGCATAGAGCTGATTGACATTCCCATCTAGCGTGACTGAAAAGGTGAGAAAATTTCAAAGGCATCAGAGATCTTTCATTGACTTCGCGGGTAAATGATTGTGCATCAGTAAACTGCCGTTTACCATAGTGTTGTTTATTATCAATTAAACTCGCGTACATGGTCATAAAGCACAAAGCGCTGACCGAGTTGAATAATGTTCTCAGATTATCACAGCGAACTTCGTGTCTGCATACATCAATTTATTATATTGAGGGGGTAGGTGGAGAAGTCGTGTTTTAGAGAAAAGACCTTATGGAATGAGAGAGACGTAAGATTCACTGTCATCCTTCGACTGCATTCGTACAACTTTGTTTGTTTTATCGCATTCTATAGGTATTATTCCTTATTTTCAGTCTCATCTATATGCAACACAGAAAAGTGAGAATACCTTTGAATCCAACATAACATAACATAACATAACGCGCAAGTCGGCAAATCGAACACAAATTGGCACGCGACTTCAGTATAACACTTTGTTTGCGTTTAGCACTAAAATGTTCAAACCTGTGTGATTTCCTAAGGGATCAAACAACTGAAATCATCGGTCCCTAGGCTTACATGCTATTTGACCTAACTTGAACTTACTTACGCTAAGGACAACACACACACCCATCGCCGAGGGAGGAAGGGGCCGCACAATCCGTGACATGGCGCATCCAATCGCGCGGCCACACCACGCTCCGCTTAGCAATAAGATCGAACCTTTAGTGTTACACTTACTTCCCCCGTTTTTACGCTTTTATTTATTAGCACCACCACTGTTGAAAAATTGTTGCGATGAGGGGGTTAAAAGCTACATTTCGTAAGTAAATACCGTAAGGGTCTAATTAGAGTTTTCATGCTACAAAGAGACGCTTCGTGTATTCCAGAGCCGGCCGGGGTGGCCGAGTCGTTCTAAGAACTACAGTCTGGAACCGCGCTACCGCTACGGTCGCAGGTTCGAATCCTGTCTCGGGCATGGATGTGTGTGATGTCCTTAGGTTAGTTAGGTTTAAGTAGTTCTAAGTTCTAGGGGACTGATTGCCTCAGAAGTTAAGTCCCATAGTGCTCAGAGCCATTTCAACCATTTCTATTCCAGAGACATTGTAATAAACCGTTATACTGCAGCACCAGTTATGTGTATTTATAGCCACCCACATCACCCGATAAAAAAGTGAAGAACCCAGACGCCATGGTCGAATGTCAAGGAAATGAATTCGCACACCTACACACCACCGGGCATGTAAATTATTAGAGTTTCAGTTTTCTGTGAGCGGAGAAACGGCCATTACTTTTGTTTCAACGCATGGCAGCGTATGAAGGCGGCTTGAAGGCTTGAACAGGTTTGGAGGTTGAGTGATCACTGTGAACGACACTGAGATGCCGTGTACTCTTGTCAGGTAGTGTTATCAGATAAGGGCATGGTTTGAAAGTGGTGTCATTGGGGGGGGGGGGGGCTGCCACTTGACCGTGACCCGCAGTTGGACTACTTGGAACCGTGAGAAAGGGGGGGGGGGGTAAGTGTACTTTCCATCAGGTTCCCGATCGTCGACGTCTGACCACTGCAAGGGATGACACGCGCTAAGTAACGTCTTCTCAACTGCGCCTTCCATCCCGGAACGACTTATGGAGTCTGTGGAAGATTCTGCGTCATTCAGCATCTTTGGTCAGAGACTAGCAGCAGCTGGACGAAGGAATTATCATCCTATACATAAGTTGCCGTTAACAGTACACCAGAGGCTGCGCTTAAAATGGTGCCATGACCGGGAAGCATGTACTGCTGTTGAACAAGACCAATTACAATAGTAGGCCTGCTTGCCTCAGGAGACAGTAACGATTTTATGAGTAAGTCACGCTTCCGAGAATGTACTGTCAGTCATTCTCTTGAATGTATATATATTTCTAGAAGTTTTTACCTGCAGATAATGTGAATATATATGACTGAGTCATTGACAGTTCGAATCCTTAACTCCAGATAATACTGATTTCACAATCATTCTAATTATTTTAAAGTGGTCACAATAGTATATTGGAATACTAGTACCTATCATCTGAAAATGTGTGATTGAAAATTTAGTTCCACTAAGGACGAACGAAGATTGAATAGCTGGCACCGAAAGTACCGTAGAAACAGAACTGCGTCCATAAAAATATTTCGCTGTCTACATCTACATGATACTCCGTAAGCCACCTAATTATGTGTGGCGGAGGGTACTTTCGGTACCGTGTCTGATCTCTCCAACCCTTTTCCACTCACGAATAGTGCGTGTGAAGGATGATTGTCGGTAAGCCTACGTATTGGCCCTAATTTCTAGAATTTTCTCCTCGTGGCCAATACGTGAGATGTATGTGGGGGGAAGTAATATGTTGCCCGACTCCTCCTTTAAAGTGCTGTCCCGAAATTTCAATAGTAAATCTCTCCGTGATGCATATCGCCTGTCTTGTAACTTCTACCAGTGGAGTTCGTTTAGCATATCTGTAGCGCTCTCTCGCCAGCTAAACGATCCCGTGACGAAAAGCGCCGCTTTTCTTTCGATCTTCTCTATCTCATTTATGTCCTACCTGAGGGATCCCAGATAGATGAACAATACTCAAGAATCGGGTTAACAAGAGCCTTATAAGCCACTTCTTTCGTGGATGAGTTACGTTTCCTTTCCGATGAATCTGAGTCTGCTGTCTGCTTTTCCGACTATCTGTTTTATGTAGTCATTCCACTTACGGTCTCTCTGGATGGTTACGCCTAGATATTTTACGGCAGACGCTGTCCCCAGCTGTTTGTCATCAATAGTGTAGCTGTACAATAGTGGATTTCTTTTCCTATGTATGCGCAACATGTTTCATTTATTTAAGTTCAGGGTCAACTGCTAGAGCCTGCACCATTCATCAACTCTCTGCAGGTCGTTCGACATATTCTTACTATCTTCTGGAGTTGCTACTTCGGTATAGACAACTCCATCATCTGCTAATAGCCTTAAAGAGCATCCGACGCTTTCTACTAGGTAATTTGTGCATATTGTAAACAGCAACGGTCCTAATACACTTCCCTGTGGTACTCCGGATACTACCTTTGCATCGGTCGATTTTGTCCCATTAAGAGTGACGTGTTGAGTTCTATATCTGCAAGAAAGTCTTGAATCCAATGGCAAGTCTACTCCGATAGCTTGTAAGCTCGTATATTTTTCATTAAACAGCAATGCGGGACGGTGTCAGATCCTTACTGAGATCGAAGAACACGGCATCAACTTGAGCGCTGTTGTCCACTGTGCTGTGGATCTCATGGAGGAACAGAGCGAGCTGTATTTCGCAGGATCTCAGTTTGCGGCATCCAAGTTGATTTTTATAGAGGAGATGTTCATTTTCCAAAATCGTCGTAATTCTTAAGTATAAAACATGGTTCATAATTCTACAACAGATTGCCGCAATGATATAAGTCTATAATGGTGTGTATCTGTCTTACGGGCTTTCCTAAAAACGGGAATGAGCTGCGCTTTTTTCCAGTCGTTAGGTACCTTTCGTTGCTCAAGCGATCAACGATAAATTACTGTTAGAAGTGGAGCAAGTTGCTTCGCATAATTTTCAGAGAATCTTACAGGTATCTCATCTGGTCTTGACACCTTTCCAGTACAAAGCAATTGTAACTGCTTTTCACTTCCGCTATCGGTTATCTCTCGATATCTGGCATTTCAACGTTCGTACGACGTTTGAAAGGACGGACATTGTTACAATTTTCCTCGGTAAAACAACTTTGAAAGACCGAATTCATATTGCGGCCTTCTGCCTGTTATCTTCCGTTTTGGTGTCGGTGTCGTCACTGACAGAATGAATAGATGATTTTGACCCACTTACTGATTTTACATACGACCAAAATCTCTTAGGGTTTTTACTCAGGTCGGTTGAAAATGTCTTTTTTTTTCAAAATCATTGACTCTTCTCTCATTGCTCTCCATACACTCATTTTCGCTTCGCTCACCATTTGTTTGAAGTGCTCTTCATTTACGTAGCGCGTTTCGCATTTCTAACACTGTTATTAAAGCATGGTGGATGTTTCCCATCCCTTAAACCCTTACTCGGAACGTACTTGTCTAGGTCATATTGAACGATGCCTGTGTGATTAATAGCAAACTTTCTCCGTGTCATAGTTTCACAACTCCAAATTCAATGTTTTTCGGCAGGCTTTTGAGCTCCGCTTTGGTTTACCACAAAACAATTTCACAACTGAACTGCAGCATCGTTTCAGCTATCTAATGCAAATTATTAAGACTCCTGTGAAACTGTATGCAGAATTTACAGTATTTTTATTTTACTAGTGACAGACTAAACCTTAAGCCTACTTTGACTCGCCGACTGCCACCTACAGGGCAGTAAGTGGTGAGATCTGTGTTCATGGGACATGTGATAAGCATGCTGCCAGTCCGCCCAGCCGTTACTGCTAGTAGATCAGTCCTGATGATGCCACTGCTTCTTTATTCAAGCAGCTCCCCATTTATCCTCAAGAGGCTGATTGTACCCTGTTCCAGGCCTCTCTGCCTCAGAAAAATCTGAGCAGCACCGGTAATCACACATGGTCGTGCTATTTCTAAGGCAGTTACGCTAACAGTTCGGCTACGGAGGCGGTTAAGTTATTTTTCAACGTAACTAGCGATAAAATGACAACCAAAAACTATAGAGTGCTCACGGAGAAGCCTTACGCAGTGCACCAGCCGGAGTGGTCGAGCAATTCAAGGCGCTACAGTCTGGAACTGCACGACCGCTACGGTCGCAGGTTCGAATCCTGCCTCGGGCGTGGATGTGTGTGATGTCCTTAGGTTAGTTAGGTTTAAGTAGTTCTAAGTTCTAGGAGACTGATGACCTCAGCAGTTGCGTCCCACAGTGCTCAGAGCCATTTGAACCATTTGAACCTTCCACAGTGAGATATTCACTTACCTTTCGAGGAAATGTATGTTCGTGACAAAAAATCTGTTTTGCTCATGCGCAGACATTCCTTTTCTATGGTATGTATACTTGGGCGTTCATGTAGCGAACGTCCCGGAGATGGCGCGGAGCAGGAATCTCCCGCTCCTCAGCGGTATGGAATTTGCCACCTGGGAGCGGGCAGAGACGCTGCGCGGCGCACCAGCTGTTTAGGTGGCCTATCAACAGGTAGCGGAAGTAATCACGGGCGTTGCCGCAGCGGGACAATCAGCAGTTATGTGCGCTCAGCTGATGGCCCAAGGCGACGGCCGCTCAAAGACCGGCTACATATTTAACGGTGCCGCAAGACAAGGGATGGAGTCTGCAGGCTGAATTAAACAAGCGGCGCCAAGCACCTCCCTCGCGCACTTGTCCCACCCTCATCAAGCGTCCAAAACTCATTTAACACCAATTTTCTCTTTGAGATTCTTCCAAATACATAAAAGGAATTAGTTCTGGAAAAACTTCTCTAAATATTGCCGTTATCCATCTGTTATATCGTCTTTCGCCAAAGCTTTATAAGATTAGAAAAAGATGACTCTTGCAAGAGAACGAAGGTGAATCATATATCGTTTATAACAATATCGTCTTCAGTCTGGTTTGATGCTACTCACCACGACTTCCTCTCATATGATAGCTTCTTCATCTAGGAGTAGAACTTGCACACGACGTTCCAATCATTTGTTGAATATAGGCTATAAGGCAAAAAAAAAGATACTACACGGAGGTATTTTCGAATGAGACGGAAGTCGGTAGATGGGGTGTACAAGTACAGACAAACAAATGATTATAATTTCAGAAAAAATTGGATGATTAATTCAAGACAGAGCTTTTCAAACTGAGCAAGCCAATAAAATGTTGGTCCACCCGTGGCCCTTATGCAAGATCTTGTACGGCATAGCAATAATTGATAGATTTGTTTGATGTCTTCCTAGGGACATCAGCCGAATTCTGTCCCATTGGTGCTTTGGATAGTCAAAACTAAGTAACGAAGCAGCTTAAATTACTTAATAAAGGCAAGGCCTCCGATTCAGATTGTATACCAGTCAGGTTCCTCTCAGAGTATGCTGATAAAGTAGTTCCATATTTAGCAATTATATACAACCACTCGCTCACAGAAAGAGTGTGCCTAAAGACTGGAAAATTTCTCAAGTCACACCAATACCAAAAAAGGGAAGTAGGAGTAATCCGCTGAATTACAGGCCTATATCACTAACGTAGATTTGCAGTAGGGTTTTGGAACATATACTGTAATCGAACATTATGAAGTACCTCGAAGAAAACGATCTATTGACACATAGTCAGTTCTTGTGAAACACAACTACCTCTTTATAGTCATGAAGTAATAAGTGCTATCGTCAGGGGATATCAAATTGATTCCATATTTTTCGATTTCCAGAAGGCTTTCGACACCGTTCCTCACAAGCGTCTTCTAACCAAACTGCGTGCGTACGAAATATCGCCACAGTTGTGCGACTGGATTCGTGATTTCCTGTCAGAAAGGTCACAGTTCGTAGTAATAGACGGACAGTCATCGAGTAAAACAGAAGTAATATCCGACATTCCCCAAGGAAGTGTTATAGGCCCTCTATTGTTCCTGATCTATATTAACGACATAGGAGACAATCTGAGTAGCCGACTTAGATTGTTTGCAGATGATACTGTCATTTACCGTCTTGTAAAGTCATCAGATGATCTAAACGACTTGCAAAATGATTTAGATAAGATATCTGTATGATGTGAAAAGTGGCAATTGACCCTGAATAAGGAAAAAGTGTGAAGTTATTCACATGAGTACTAAAAGAAATCAGCTAAATTTCGATTACGAAATAAGTCACACAAATCTGAACACTGTTAATTCAACTAAATACTTAGGGATTACAATTACAAATAACCTAAATTGGAACGATTACATAATAATATTGTGAGTAGAGCAAACCAAAGACCGCGATTCATTGATAGAACACTTAGAAGGTGCAGCAGGTCTACTAAAGTGACTGCTTACACTACGCTTGTCCGCCCTATTCTGGAGTATTGCTGTGTGGTGTGGTATCCGCATCAGGTGGGACTGACGGATGACATCGAAAAAGTACAATGAAGGGCAGCTCGTTTTGTATTATCGCGAAATAGGGGAGATAGTGTCACAGACATGATACGTGAACTGGAATGGCAATCATTAAAACAAAGGCGTTTTTCGTTGCGACGAGATCTTCTCATGAAATTTCAATCACCAGTTTTCTCCTCCGATTGCGAAAACATTCTGTTGGCACCCACCTACATAGGGAGAAATGATCATCACGATACAATAGGAGAAATCAGGGCTCGCACGGAAAAATTTAAGTGCTCGTTTTTCCCGCGTGCCGTTCGAGAGTGGAACGGTAGAGAGACAGCTTGGAGGTGGTTCATTGAACCCTCTGCCAGCCACTTTATTGTGAATAGCAGAGTAATCGCTTGGATGTAGATGTAGAACCCTGAGCCTTTTGGAGGGCCATGCCCATAATGCTTCAGACGCTTACAATTGGAGAGAGACCGGGCGATATGACCAAGGTAGGATTTGACAAACACGAAGATAAACAGAAGAAATTCTCGCCTTGTGCGGATGAGCATTACCTTGCTGAAGCCCAGGATGACTTGCTATCAAAGGGTAACAAAACGGGACGCAGAATATCGTCGACGTACCGCTGTACTTTGAGGATACCGCCGATGACAACCGAAGGGGTCCTGCTACGAAATGAGATGACACCCCCGAGCATCGCTCCCGCTGGTCGGACCGTATTGCTTACGACAGTCAGGTTAGTATCCCACCAGCGTCCCAGGTGCCTTCGCACATGTCTTCTGCCTGTAATCTCATTGACTGGAGCAGAATTGTCTTCGGTGATGAGTCCCGCTTCGAAATGATCCGTCCGCCGCTCGTGGTCTCGCGGTAGCGTTCTCGCTTCCCGAGCACGGGGTCCCGGGTTCGATTCCCGGCGGGGTCAGGGATTTTCACCTGCCTCGAGATGACTGGGTGTTTGTGTTGTCCTCATCATTTCATCATCATCCAGGAAAGTGGCGAAATTGGACTGAGCAAAGATTGGGTAATTGTACGGGCGCTGATAACCACGCAGTTGAGCGCCCCACAAACCAAACATCCTCATCATCATCATCATCGAAATGATCCCCAGCGACGGTCGACAACGTCTCTGGAGACTTCACACAAAGCGGTGAGTTACCATTCTGACTGTCGGCCGCCATACGGTGCGACAGGGGTGCCATTTCATTTCATATCAGGACACCTTTGGTTGTTGGCATCCTTACACCACAGTTGTGCGTCTATGATATTTTACGCCCAGTTTTGCTGCCTTTCGTGGCAAGCCGTCCTCGGCTTACATCTCAGCAACATGATGCCCGCCCGCTCAAGGCAGGAGTTTCTACTGCTTGTCTTCGTGCTTACCAGACCCCACCTTGGCCTGAAAGGTCGCCGGACTTTCTCCAAATTTCGAAGCATTATGGGCAGCGTCCTCCAACCAGCTCGGGATTTTGACGATCTAATGCATCAGTGGGACAGAATTTGGCACGATATCCCTCAGGAGGACAACCAACAAATCTATCAATCGGTGGTATGCCGTATGAGTACTTGTATAAGGGCTACAGGCAGACCAACGCGTTGTTGTGCTCCAATGGGAAAGCTTTTTGTCTTGAATAAATCATCCACTACTTCTGAAATTTTATACATTTGTTTGTCTGTACATGTAAATGACATCTAACAATTCCTATCGCATTCGGAAAATTCTTTCATTGTGCGTCGATTATTTTTTTCTTTCTTTTCTTTTTTTATTTAGAGTGTATTACAGCCTTCCCCTAAAATTTTTACCCTTTACAGCTCACTCTAGTACCATGCAAGTTATTCCCCGACGTCTTAACGCATGTCCTATCATCATGTCCCTTCTACTTGTCAGTGCTCTCCAAATGTTCCTTCCTTCTCCGATACTGCGGAGAAACTCCTTATTTATTAACTTATCAGTCCATTTAATTTCCAACATTCTCCTTTACTGTCACCTCAAATGCTTCGATTCTACTCTTTTCCGATTTTCTCCCGGTCAATGATACTTTTCCATACAATTCTGTGCTCCAAACGGACATTCTCAGAAATTTCTTCCTCAAATTAAGGCTTATGTCTGATACTAGTAGACTTCTCTTGGTCAGGAATGTCCTCTCTGACTGTGCTAGTCTGCTTCTTATATTGACTTCGTTGGTCATGTGTAATTTTGTTTCCTAAGTAGCAGAATTCCTTCTCTTCTTGCATATTATAGTTGCCAATTTGATTTTAAGTTCATTGCTAATGAAATTTCTGCTACTGCTCATGACTTTCGTCTTTATTTGATCAACTCTCAGTTCACGATCTGTGCTAATTAGAATGTTCATTCCATTCCCTAAGCAGCAGTTGGACATAATTACTGAATTGGGGGATACTATTGCCATACCACTCTCCAGCTATTAGCATTTGCTTTCAAAACAAATGCAGCTAGTCCTGTGTCAAAGATTTCTTCAGTCATCCCCACACTAGTCTTCGTACCGTAGACAACTCGTTGGTAGTACTGGGAATCGACCCCATTACTCTTGTGACACACTGATGGCGCAGCCAAGTTGATGGTCCTCAGGCTTTTTAACGCTCACGCAAGACAAGAAAAAGTAGAGTTCAGTGATGTAAGTAATACGATGTCATATCCCCTCTGACACTATTATTTTGCATCTGTTCCTAGGGGCGGGAAGGAAGCCGACAGACGCCCATAAAGCAAGAATGCGTGAAGTATCCTGATGCACTTTGCGACTGTAGAACTGCTATTGGACTGTGCCCAGATATTTAGTACCGAAATGCTTTGTGTACACCATTCTTAGACATCATACGTTCTGACAACCAGAGGTAGTTCATCATCATTTACTTGGGCCTTTGTCCCACTTCAACGTAGGGTCAGCCTGGTTACTATGGATTTGGCGATGTTAGTGTCGGAGGGTGGCCGGATGCCCTTCCTGTCGCCACCCCGTAGCCCACCGGGACAGAATGAGTGCACCCCGGCTGTCTGCATCTAGTGTAAGCTATGGAATAGTGCGAACGTTTTCAAATGTCTGCGAGTCGTGTAACTGAGGCGGGACATGGGGACCAGCCCAGTAGTCACGTTGTGGGATTTGGAAAACCGCCTAAAAGCCACATCCAGGCTGGCCACCACACCTACCCTCGTCGTTAATCCTCCGGGCGGATCCCATCCGGGCCCAGTGCGCCTGCCCGAGTCCAGGAAGCAACGCATGAGCGCTCTCGGCTAACCTGGCGGATTCAAGTAGAGGTAGTTTATGAACCTTTATCTGTAAGCTACTCAAAGATCTCTGTTCCCAAGTTTGTTTACTATCCGTGCTTATGAAAATCAGTATTTGATGTTGATTACTTTGTGACCGTGAATATATCTGTGAACGGTATTGACGATAGGCGCCGGCCGCGGTGGTCTAGCGGTTCTGGCGCTGCAGTCCGGAACCGCGGGACTGCTACGGTCGCAGGTTCGAATCCTGCCTCGGGCATGAGTGTCTGTGATGTCCTTAGGTTAGTTAGGTTTAAGTAGTTCTAAGTTCTAGGGGACTTATGACCTAAGATGTTGGGTCCCATTGTGCTCAGAGCCATTTGAACCATTTTTTGACGATAGGCTCGTCATTGAATTGGTCAACTTTCATGGTAGCGGAATGCTTTATAAGGGAAGAAGAATTATCAAATGCCGTTTCAAAGGACACATGTCGCTACAGGATTTCTCATTGCTGATACATCTCCGTATATAGGCCCATATACTGGGTGTGGACAAAAATGTGGAAACGCCAAAAACACTTTGCCAGCCCCAATACGATATAGGAAATCTGCTGTCATTCAAAACACAGTAGAAGTCGTTTCTTAATGGATAAATACAGGTCTTGTAAGGTTTTCAAGGGAATCTTGCACTATTCCTCCTGAAAAATAGTACTAAGTTCAGATAACGATCATGGAGGTGGATAGCATTCGCATACTTCTCCACAAAGTAGATCACATAGTCTAAATAATATTGATCTCTGGTGATTGTAGTGGTCAACGAAGATACGGCATTTCAACCTCATGCTCACAGAACCAGTTCTTGGACGGTACCAATTGTGTGAATTGTAGAAACAACGAAACAATCATGCCAAATTTAAACAGACGCAAAATCCCCAAGATTGGTGATCTTTTACAGAATCTCGAAATTTAGCACAAACTTCAATGCGATATGCCTATAATAGTTTCCACAACGAAACTTTGTCTTGAAACCTGGCAGAAAATTCAAAGAGAGTTTGGTCGTATGTGAAGTATGTTAGCGGCGAGAAACAATCAATGCCTTCTCTGCACGATAGCAATGGAGATATTATCGAAGGCAGTGCTGCTAAAGCAGATTTACTAAACACAGCCTTCCGAAATGCCTTCACAAAAGACGACGAAGTAAATATTCCAGAATTCGAATCGAGAACAGCTGAGTAACGTAAAAGTAAATATCCTCAGAGTAGTGAAGCAACTTAAATCACTCAATAAAAGTAAGTCTTCTGGTCCAGAATGTATACCAGTTAGGTTCCTTTCGGAGTATGCTAATGCATTAGCTCCACACTTAACGATCATATACAACCGTTCGCTCGACGCAAGATCAGTACCCAAAGACTGGAAAGGTGCACAGGTCACACCAATATTCAAGAAAGGTAGTAGGAGTAATCCACTAAATTACAGGCCCATATCGTTAACGTCGATATGCAGCAGGATTTTAGAACATATATTGTGCTCAAACATAATGAATTACCTCGAAGAAAACGGTCTATTGACACACAGTCAGTATGGGTTTAGGAAACATCGATCCTGTGAAACACAACTAGCTCTTTATTCACATGAAGTGTTGAGTGCTATTGACAAGGGATTTCAGATCGATTCTGTATTTCTGGATTTCCGGAAGACTTTTGACACTGCACCACACAAGCGGCTCGTAGTGAAATTGCGTGCTTATGGAATATCGTCTCAGTTATGTGACTGGATTTGTGATTTCTTGTCAGAGAGGTCACAGTTCGTGGTAATTGACGGAAAGTCATCGAGTGAACCAGAAGTGATTTCTGGCGTTCCCCAAGGTAGTGTCATAGGCCCTTTGCTGTTCCTTCTCTATATAAACGATTTGTGAGACAATCTGAGCAGCCGTATTCGGTTGTTTTCAGTTGGCCCTAAATAACGAAAAGTGTGAGGTCATCCACATGAGTGCTAAAAGGAACTTGTTAAACTTCGGTTACACGATAAATCAGTCTAATCTAAAAGCCGTAAATTCAACTAACTACCTAGGTATTATAATTACGAACAATGAAAGTTATATTGGAAGGAACACATAAAAAACGTTGTGGGGAAGGCTAACCAAAGACTGCGTTTTACTGGCAGGACACTTAGAAAATGTAACAGACCTACTAAGGAGACTGCCTACACTACGCTTGTCCGTCCTCTTTTAGAATACTGCTGTGCGATGTGGGATCCTTACCAGCTAAGACTGACGGAGTACATCGAAAAAGTTCAAAGAAAGGCAGCACGTTTTGTACTATCGCGAAATATGGGAGAGTGTGTCACTGAAATGATACAGGATTTGGGCTAGACGTAATTAAAAGAAAGGCGTTTTTCGTTATGACGGAATCTTCTCATGAAATTCGAATAACCAACTTTCTCCTCCGAATGCGAAAATATTTTGTTGACGCCGACCTACATAGGGAGGAACGATCACCACGATAAAATAAGGGAAATCAGAGCTCGTACGGATAGATATCGGTGTTGATTCTTTCCGCGCGCTATACGAGATTGGAATAATAGAGAATTGTGAAGGTGGTTCGATGAACCCTCTGACAGGCACTTAACTGTGATTTGCAGAGTATCCATGTAGATGTAGATCAATAATATGCCATGGAGATATTATGTTAGGGTATGTAACGATGGGGTGGTAGCATTTACTGGAACTAAAAAGAGGTTCATGATTAGAGTGTGTGTTGTCGCTACTTCCGGAAAATTCACACATTGCGTGATCCAAAGGCACCCATTGGCTTCTAAAACAGTACAACTAGAAGTAATTGAAGTGCTGAACGATGCAGACAGATTGTAAATTAGGTGAAAGCACAAGCTTTAAACAGTAGGTTATTTTCCATTTTTTGTGAGGAGATGAGTTCCACTCATGATCCACTTCTAGTGCACTTGCAGGAAGGTTGGTTTATCTCGTGGTAAAGTTCTTCGTCGCTTTATGGTGCTGAAGGATGAACTTCGTCTTTTCCAACTGAGCAGCAGTCCCATCCTTGCGACTCAATTTCTGGAAGAAAAAGGGCTACTAATATTGTGCTAATGGACCAACGTTTACGAGAAACTGAATCGTCTTAAAATATAACTTCAAAGCCGAAATAGTGATGTCATATTTCTGAGCAAGAAAGTGCTTGCGTTTAAGACAAAACGTGGACGGATGGAGAAGGATAACGGCGAGATTTTTTTTGTCTGAATAATTTCGTGGGAGAAAATGAGTTGGATGTAGGTAAAAGTGATACAGTTGGTGTAGTACATCTCTAAAACATTCATCAACAATTTTCGAGATGACTTCGCAGGACATTCATCTGAGTATGAGTATGGCTAGATCCACAATCTGTTAGATAGTATCATAATAGACCCCTTGTCGACAGTAGAACGGGAGGCGCTAACAAAACTCTCAGTAGATAAAACACTTCTAAATGAATTTAAATCGATCACTCCTGAAAATACACTCCTGGAAATGGAAAAAAGAACACATTGACACCGGTGTGTCAGACCCACCATACTTGCTCCGGACACTGCGAGAGGGCTGTACAAGCAATGATCACACGCACGGCAAAGCGGACACACCAGGAACCGCGGTGTTGGCCGTCGAATGGCGCTAGCTGCGCAGCATTTGTGCACCGCCGCCATCAGTGTCAGCCAGTTTGCCGTGGCATACAGAGCTCCATCGCAGTCTTTAACACTGGTAGCATGCCGCGACAGCGTGGACGTGAACCGTATGTGCAGTTGACGGACTTTGAGCGAGGGCGTATAGTGGGCATGCGGGAGGCCGGGTGGACGTACCGCCGAATTGCTCAACACGTGGGGCGTGAGGTCTCCACAGTACATCGATGTTGTCGCCAGTGGTCGGCGGAAGGTGCACGTGCCCGTCGACCTGGGACCGGACCGCAGCGACGCACGGATGCACGCCAAGACCGTAGGATCCTACGCAGTGCCGTAGGGGACCGCACCGCCACTTCCCAGCAAATTAGGGACACTGTTGCTCCTGGGGTATCGGCGAGGACCATTCGCAACCGTCTCCATGAAGCTGGGCTACGGTCCCGCACACCGTGAGGCCGTCTTCCGCTCACGCCCCAACATCGTGCAGCCCGCCTCCAGTGGTGTCGCGACAGGCGTGAATGGAGGGACGAATGGAGACGTGTCGTCTTCAGCGATGAGAGTCGCTTCTGCCTTGGTGCCAATGATGGTCGTATGCGTGTTTGGCGCCGTGCAGGTGAGCGCCACAATCAGGACTGCATACGACCGAGGCACACAGGGCCAACACCCGGCATCATGGTGTGGGGAGCGATCTCCTACACTAGCCGTACACCACTGGTGATCGTCGAGGGGACACTGAATAGTGCACGGTACATCCAAACCGTCATCGAACCCATCGTTCTACCATTCCTAGACCGGCAAGGGAACTTGCTGTTCCAACAGGACAATGCACGTCCGCATGTATCCCGTGCCACCCAACGTGCTCTAGAAGGTGTACGTCAACTACCCTGGCCAGCAAGATCTCCGGATCTGTTCCCCATTGAGCATGTTTGGGACTGGATGAAGCGTCGTCTCACGCGGTCTGCACGTCCAGCACGAACGCTGGTCCAACTGAGGCGCCAGGTGGAAATGGCATGGCAAGCCGTTCCACAGGACTACATCCAGCATCTCTACGATCGTCTCCATGGGAGAATAGCAGCCTGCATTGCTGCGAAAGGTGGATATACACTGTACTAGTGCCGACATTGTGCATGCTCTGTTGCCTGTGTCTATGTGCCTGTGGTTCTGTCAGTGTGATCATGTGATGTATCTGACCCCAGGAATGTGTCAATAAAGTTTCCCTTTCCTGGGACAATGAATTCACGGTGTTCTTATTTCAATTTCCAGGAGTGTATTTAGATACAGAAACGTAAGGAATATCCCAATTTAGCAAGAAGGGCAGCGGACGTGTCATTACCCTTCCAATCAACTTACTAGCATTAATCAAAAAGAAACATCGGCTTCGATTGCAGTTGGAAGGGGATCTGCGAGCTACTGTTTCAAAGATCCAACCAAAACTGGATCTGATTTCTTCTTGTGTCGATGCTCACACAGCATACAAAAGGGGCAAATCTCAAATTCCTTATTTTGAAGAGCGTGCACTTTTACTCTTTTTTTTTCGATCAGTTTGAATATAACAGTTTGTAAATTGGCGTTTAAACGTCTAACATTCCTCTAGCTTCATTTGTACGTCGTGAACTTTCAAATATTAAAAATTCCTAAATTAATTACAAGCGTTACAGACAGAAACAATTAAATTTTAATTAGCGAATTTCTAAAAAAAATTTAGTGAAGTTCCCATATTTGTTCAGTTCCACTAACAGTAATCACGGCTGTGGTTGTTTATAAACTAGCTGTATTTGTCACCTTGCACCACCTTTGAATAATGCAAATGTAGGATGGTTTAAAAAATAATAATAAGTTAACAGATACCGTGGGCCGTTTTTGTGCCAAGGACGAAGAGGTTTGAGGACTGAAAGAAAATGAGAGGAGGGGGGGGGGGGCGGGCTTAAAATTATTTATTGTTTCAGAAGGAGGCGCGACGGTAAAAGTTTGAGAACCCCTACTCCGGAGCATACAGGTGTGTGTGTGTGTGTGTGTGTGTGTGTGTGTGTGTGTGTGTGAGAGAGTGAGTGAGTGAGTGAGAGAGAGAGAGAGAAAGAGAGAGAGGGGGGAGGGGGGGGAGATTTATCGATTGCATTTAAATCAATAATAATTTACTGCAAGTACGTATTACCACTTTTCATTGTTCTCTACGTCCCAACAAAAATTATGTCACCTTAAGATCGTCTCTGGATGCCGCTTGATTGCACATACTGGACTTTGACATTCAAGTCTAGCACATTCCACTCCAATCTTCCGCAATGTCCAGCGTGGCTGATGAAGTCAATCTTCTAAAGTCAGGCATTCAGCCTCCCAATTAGCTCCTGCTAACCTCCCGTAACAAGAAGTACGGTTCGGGTCATTGTCATCCGTGAGTGTTCGTTTTTGATCAACAACCTTCTACGGGTGAAGGCAGGCCAGGGAAAATTTAATACGGCTGGTGTGGAGCGTCAGGAAATAATACTTTACCTGTCAGATACAATATTTCGGCAAGCGGACAATCAAAAATAATAATTATCGAAAGTATATTATCCGATTATACATTAAGACCACATGATTAAGTGACCCTGAGAGGACACTCTGTACATCACATTAACATTTTAAAAGTCTGCTAAAACTTATTTATAAGATCCAAGCAAATAACTAAAATTACACACTGAGAATAACTTCTTCACTCTTAGCACGAGTGTTCCGCTTGCGCTGTTGACGGCGACACTGACAGGGAAATCAAGAACACGCAAGTGAAAAAATGCGACCTGAGTTAGTGTACGCAAAAACACATATCACTTGTGACAAATACAAGAGAAGTTGAGAAAAATTAATTATTAGTAGTATTCTTTGTAAAAATATAGTAAATATGTAAAAAATCATTACGAAGCAAAATTATTTCAACGTGAAAATAAAAGCCATAATATAAATATTTACAGATTAGTGTTGCTAACTTACTTTTAAATGTGCCAGTTGAATTGTGACAAAATTTTAAAATTTAATAAAAATGGTCCATGACTCGCAATGAAAATACAGGGAATAAAATAGTTGCACAGTAACATAGCTAATTATTTTAGTATGGGCTGACCAGCAACAATCTGTTTAGGATTTTCACAAGCGTTATCCTAAAACGACAGTGTATTTGTAAACATCAGCCTATGGTTATTGCAGATAATCTATCTTTTCTTTTCTTTTTCTTTGGTAATTTGGTTGAAAACATTTCGATTGCTTGTGGGATGATAATCATAGGCTGCCTGGCGGACTTTTTGTAGGGGTTAAGAATGGCGAGCGATAGATTAGAAGTGGGAGGGGATAGAAGGATATACAACAATATGAGCGAATACCTGGTCAATTATTTACCACAGTGCTCAAAAAGAGCAGGATGCGATCACTGTAATGCCATTCGAGGGAATATTGTGGAAGGAGCAGAGGAGAAGAGGAGATTAGTGATTAACGTTCCGTCGACAACGAGGTCATTAAAGACGGAGTCAAGCTCAGATTAGGGGAAGATGGAGAATGAAGGCGGGCGTGCGCTTTCGAAGGAACCACCGAGGAATTTGCCTTACGCGATATTTTCTTTCCTTTTATATATATATGGTGTTACAAAAAGGTACAGCCAAACTTTCAGGAAACATTCCTCACACACAAAGAAAGAAAATATGTTATGTGGACATGTGTCCGGAAACGCTTACTTTCGACGTTAGAGCTCATTTTATTACTTCTCTTCAAATCACATTAATCATGGAATGGAAACACACAGCAACAGAACGTACCAACGTGACTTCAAACACCTTGTTACAGGAAATGTTCAAAATGTACTCCGTTAGCGAGGATACATGCATCCACCCTCCGTCGCATGGAATCCCTGATGCGCTGATGCAGCCCTGGAGAATGGCGTATTGTATCACAGCCGTCCATAACACGAGCACGAAGAGTCTCTACATTTGGTACTGGGGTTGCGTAGACAAGAGCTTTCAAATGCCCCCATAAATGAAAGTCAAGAGGGTTGAAGTTAGGAGAGCGTGGGTACCATGGAATTGGTCCGCCTCTACCAATCCATCGGTCACCGAATCTGTTGTTGAGAAGCGTACGAACACTTCGACTGAAATGTGCAGGAGCTCCATCGTGCATGAACCACATGTTGTGTCGTATTTGTAAAGGCACATGTTCTAGCAGCACGGGTAGAGTATCCCGTATGAAATCATGATAACGTGCTCCATTGAGCGTAGGTGGAAGAACATGGGGCCCAATCAAGACATCACCAACAAAGCCTGCCCAAACGATCACAGAAAATCTGTGTTCATGACGTGATTGCACAATTGCGTGAGGATTCTCGTCAGCCCACACATGTTGATTGTGAAAATTTACAATTTGATCACGTTGGAATGAAGCCTCATCCGTAAAGAGAACATTTGCAGTGAAATGAGGATTGACACATTGTTGGATGAACCATTCGCAGAAGTGTACCCGTGAAGGCCAATCAGCTGCTGATAGCGCCTGCACACGCTGTACATGCGGTGAATCTAGGAAGTACAGTACATACTGACGAAACTAAAATGAGCTCTAACATGTTAATTAAGCGTTTCCGGACACATGTCCACATAACATCTTTTCTTTATTTGTGTGTGAGGAATGTTTCCTGAAAGTTTGGCCGTACCTTTTTGTAACACCTTGTGTATACATTGTTGGATGAACCATTCGCAGAAGTGTACCCGTAAGGCCAATCAGCTGCTGATAGTGACTGCATACGCTGTACATGCGGTGAATCTAGGAAGTACAGTACATACTGACGAGCTCTAACATGGAAATTAAGCGTTTCCGGACACATGTCCACATAACATCTTTTCTTTATTTGTGTGTGAGGAATGTTTCCTGAAAGTTTGGCCGTACCTTTTTGTAACACCTTGTATATATATATATATAT
This sequence comes from Schistocerca cancellata, assembly GCF_023864275.1. NCBI lineage: Eukaryota > Metazoa > Arthropoda > Insecta > Orthoptera > Acrididae > Schistocerca > Schistocerca cancellata. The sequence continues at coordinate 317,889,330 of NC_064630.1, read as the reverse complement.
ATATATATATATATATATATATATATATATATATATATATATCGCGGAAAACCTAAATCACAGTGCGAGTACAGTGTGCTAACCGCTGCGCTACCCCACTACGTGGTGTATAATGACACATTATTGTAATAGGACGAAGAGATAACTAATAATTCATATTCAGAAGCAGCATTATGGAGTGATGATCACAACATGTGTCGGGACAGTAAGATGGGCGTATACAGCGGTGTTCATACGAATAAGTTGTGACAACAGTGAAATTCACAGATGTATGATAGCATGGGCTGTTCGTAGAATTGTGGAGCCAGGTAATAAATTTTTATCAATGGAAACATGAACCCAGGTGTTTATGAAGTCATTTGCATTGGAGTTCTGAACTGATTGTTCAGGTATTAGATAATGCTTCAATCCTCAAAGAAAATACCATTGTATATTGGATCGAAGAAAAGTAAATGAGTCTTCTAGATTGTCATTTAGATCATTTCTACCTATCGAATAGCTTTGGAATGAACTAAGAGGAAAGCATTGCACGATAATCATATGCTGCGACAGGAGCGACAAATAAATCTACATTGTTGTTGTTACTTAGGTGCCCTCTTTGGAACTAGCAGCAACAACTGTCGCAATTTCTGTATGTGAAACACAGCTGCGACATCGCTCTATGATACGTATTCCCACATACTACATCGACACTAAAATGAAACGAGAGGGATCGCATTCGTACTGTTCTTTTTTCATTTTTCACTGAGTTTTATTGAGCGCTCTTTCTTCTCGATCGAGACCTTAAACTGTGAGTAGTTTGATCAAAATCGCTGAAATTTTTCCGTTGTATGAGGAATTTGTTACAAACATGTCCTTGCGTTTTGCCCAAAAATGTCTTGAACGAGGCCTGACATAAATGTCAAGAGATTCTCATTAATGAAATATATACATCTGTTGGTAGCTGCCTTCAGACTAGTGCTCATTTGAGTATATACATGCATGCAGTGTTCAAAACAGCTTTGCCTGTAGAGCTCCGCGAAAACTGCCCAGTAGCTCTGTGGTTTTTGCCTCCCTACTAGCTGCAAGCGTAAGCTTTTTAGTAAATCGTGTATTCAACGACACAAGGATGAATAATTTCAGTAAAACTTACGACAATGTAAGTACACAGTGAAAGATCGAAAAACAGTCACGAGCTAAAAGGCTAGGATAAGTTACACCTTAGTCTCGTTTCTTCTCTGACAGAATATTAGAACGCTGCAAATCATTTACGCTGCTGACAATTGAAACTGAAACACTGTGAAGAACTCCAAATCACGAAATTTCATTTATTGTTTGTGTACAGTGAGGTGACAAAAGTCATGGGACATTGATATACACATATACTGATGGTGGTAGTATAGCGTTCACAAGGCGTAAAAGGCCAGTGCATTGGCAAATCTGTCAGTTGCTTTCAGGTGCCTTGTAGGAAAAGGTTTCAAACCTTAACCTAAGTAACCTAAGGACAGCACACACATCCATGCCCGGGGCAGGATTCGAACCTGCGACCGTAGCAGCAGCACGGTTCCTGACTGAAACACCTAGAACCGTCCGACCACAACGGCCGGCGGAAACGTTTCCGACGTGATTGCGGCCACACAATGGGAATTAACAGACTTTGAACACGGAATAGTAGTTCGAGCTACACGTACGGGACGTTTCATTTCGGAAATCGTTACGGAATTCGATATTCCGAAATCCACAGTGTGAAGAGTCTGACGAGAATACCAAATTTCAAGCATTTACTTCTCCCTACGGACAGCATAGTCACCGAAGGCGTTTGTGTAGAGTTGCCAGTGCTAACAGACAAGCAAAACAGTGTGAAATAACCTCAGAAATCGATGTGGGACGTACGATTCCATTAGGACATTGCTGCCGGATTTGGCGTTAATGGGCTACGGCAGCAGGCGACCGACGTGAGTGCGTTAACAGCACATCACCTGCAGTGCCTGTCCTGGGCTTCTGAGCATATCGGATGGACTCTACACGACTGGAAAATCGCCGCTTCGTCAGATGAGTCCCGATTTCAATTGGTAAGAGGTGATATAAGGGTCCGAGTGTGGCGCAAACCCTACGGAGCCCTGGATCCAAGTCGTCAACAATGTACTGTGGAAGCTGGCGGTGGTTCCAAAAATGCTGTGGCCTGTGTTTACGTAGAATGGACTAGGCCCTCCGGTCAAAATGAACCGATCATTCACTGTAAATGGTTATGTTCGGTGCTTGGAGACGATTTGCAGCCATTCATGGACTTCACATTCATAAACAAAGATGTATTTTTTGTGGATCACTATGCACCATGTCAGCGGACCACCGTGGTTCTTAACTGGCTTGAAGAACATTGTGGGCAACTCGAGCGAATGATTTGGCCACCCAGACCGCCCAACATGAATCTCGCCGAACATTTATGGGAAACAAGCGAGAGGTCAATTCGTGCACAAAATCACGCACCGGCAATACTATCGCAATTATGGACGTCTGCAGAGGCAGCGTGGCTTAATATTTCTGCAAGGGACTTCCAACGAATTATTGGGTCCATGTCTCGTCCAGCTGCTGCAGTCCGAAAATGGTTCAAATGGCTCTGAGCACTATGGGACTTAACAGCTATGGTCATCAGTCCCCTAGAACGTAGAACTACTTAAACCTAACTAACCTATGAACATTACACACATCCATCCCCGAGGCAGGATTCGAACCTGCGACCGAAGCGGTCACGTCAGACTGAAGCGCCTAGAACCGCACGTCCACACCGGCCGGCTTGTCACCTGTAGCAGCGACTACAGCTCGAACCCAGCTGGTAGGGGAGTCGTTGTGAGCTTAGACCAAAAATATGGATAATTCGATGCACTCTGATTAATCTCTGTGGCAGAGCTCATCAGTCGTAATGGCTGGCAATTGGTGGCGCGTAAGTCTCTCGGCAATCAAAGATCGGCTGTTGATGGATCTGAAGAACGTTATGGATGTTTTGTACAGGGCAAAAGTCGAAAACTTTCTGCCAGACCAGCAAGATAACATGTGATCATGCGTTAACTTGTTCGAAGACAACGTCACGGAGAGTTCAGACGTATGTCAGATATGCAGATTCAAAGATATGTCAGAAGTGTAATCTTTCGTTAAACACAGATGGTATTACACCTATCTGCTTTGAGCCATTACGCTAAAATTTCGATCATTGTATACACGTTGGTACACGATCTAATCACATTAATGTGACCGCCGCAAACATTCGACGTCAACAAACAGTAATTACGTAGAAAGGCAATATAAAACGTATCGGGGAAGGGGTGGGGGGGGCGGTGAGGGGTCAGAAGACACAGAATAATAGTGCAGTTTTTGTCGAAATACAGAAATTGAGCTATTTAACTGACGTCCAAAGAGGGATGGTCTTTGGCTTTCGCGCCAGGGATGGAAGCATTTCCGAAACAGCTAAGTTTGTAAACTGTTCGCGTTCCACTGTGGTTAAAGTATACCGTGCATGGCAAAATGGCTCTATGCAGAATCGGCGCCGAGACCACTCTGGTACACCATGGCCATTAAATGACGAGGACGAACGACGGCTGCGGAGATGTTTGTGGGCGAATAGACATGCAACTGTTGAGCAAATGACCATCCAGATGAACCAAGCGGCTATCAACAGTGTCTCCTGAACGGCCGTTCAGCAAACGTTACTCGTACGGTCCTCCGCTGCAAACGCCTACTTCATGCACCCATGCTGACTGCTGTTCGTCGCCGATGAAGGCCGGAATTTTCACGCCAGTACTGCAACTGGAGGTCCGTTGAGTGGCGAGAGGTTGTCTTTCATCGGATGGATGGAACTTGGCGTGTATGGCCCTGCAACATTCGTCCGGGACGGAGAGGGAGCATTATGGCCTGGGTAACCTCGTTATTCTGGAAGGCACCCCTACATTGTCCTTTTCCTTGGCAAAAGGGCATCTACCACCTGGACATGCGATGTTTCACACAGATCGCAGTGTACGTGCGTGTTTCGAAGAGCACCAGAACGAGTTTACCTTACTCCCTTGGCCACCAAACTCCCCGGATTTAAACTCAGTCGAGAATCTATGGGACCACCACAATCAGGTTCTTCTCCCCATGGATTCTCAACCGAGAAACGTAGAGCAGTTGCGCACAGCTTGACATCCCTGTCCGCACCTTCCAGAACTTCACTCTCTTCCTGCACGTGTGCTCTGCAAAAGGTGGTTGTGCAAGCCTTTGACAGGTGGTCGTATTAATGTAACTGAACGGTGAAGTAAATTGTATTTTTTGTATTGGTGTTTTAATGGTTGACACTGTTAATAATAAATTAAGCGGGATTCACCTCCTTGCAAGAACACAACTTTTGTTCAAAAATGGTGCAAATGGCTCTGAGCACTATGGGACTTAACAGCTGTGGTCATCAGTCCCCTAGAACTTAGAACTACTTAAACCTAACTAACCTAAGGACATCACACACATCCATGCCCGAGGCAGGATTCGAACCTGCGACCGTAGCAGTCGCGCGGTTCCGGACTGCGCGCCTAGAACCGCGAGACCACCGCGGCCGGCACACAACTTTTGTCTAGTACCCAAAAAGCTATTACCACTGCAGTGACATTCTCCGTTGGTTTCTTTTCCTTTTATTGCTTTCGTACGTTATATGTGCCATGTGACTGCCTACAGAAATCAACCATAAGCATAAACTAATACAACATATCATCGTTGCTATATTTGACATATCCTGATGTGTACTATGAGTTTATGCTGTTGTGTTTATATTTAAAATGAATTTTTCTCCTGCTGATTGGTGAAATATGGATTTTATTACATTGCTATGGCTTGGACACAAGTTTCTCTGCACAGCCCGGCACAAGACAGAGAAAAGAAGCGACGATGTGGTGCTTTAACTTACGCTTGTGGCTAATTTCTGTTACCGAGAGAAGTGGTGTAGTGCTCCACACTGCACTCGCATACGGTAGGTAGTACGGCGGTTCAGATCCATGTCCGGTCGCCCGGATTTTGGTTTTCCGCGATTTCCCTAAATCGCTTCAGGCAAATGCCGCGATGGTTCCTTTGAAAGGGCGCGGCCGATTTTCTTTCCCATGCGTGAAAGGCCGATTTCCTTTCTCACCCTTGGAACAATCCCAGCTTGTTCTCCGTCTGTAATGACTTTGATGTTGATGAGACATTAAGCCGTAATCTTCCTTCCTTTTCCTGACTTCTGTTAGCGGTCACAGCGCACACGTAATGTCAACAAAAGGACAGCGAAAAAAGGGGGAAAGAAACCCACCGAGGATGCCACAGCTGCGGTGAAACGTTTTTAGGTTTAAAAAGAAAACAGTAATTGTTTCTTGCAAAAATGTGGGCCATCTCAGTGTTATTTTCTATTAGCATGGTAATGAAGGTTCAGATTCGAATATGATGGCTAGTAGTCAATATGTTTATTCCACTGAGCTCACTTAATGCTAGTGTAGAAAATTGCAACAGAGAACCTCTGGGGTACTTCAGACAAACTGAAACCACAGGAAATACAAGGAATCGCGAGACTTTTTTAGTTCTTTCCCACGAACAAAACTGGACACTGAGCCGAGCACAGCATTTGTACATTTGGGGGAGCGGTGGGTCCAAATTCTAGTAACGAGCACCAATGAAATAAAAAAAGAAGCAAGCAACAGCAGCAATGAGGATGTGGCAGAGTTGCGGCGGCAGTGTTGGATGGCTGTCAATTGCCGGCGGCTACCTCCATAAGAGCTCGTTAAGCGAGTTGTGGTCCAGTACGTAGTTGCGAGCCAGCATGAACAGGAGGCAGGCGCTGCTGGACGCTCTGGGGCCCCCGCCCAAGGTGCGATCCGTGACCAGCAAGACCTACAGGTAGGACCACGCCCTTTCCCGCTGCCAGCAGCTGGGTCTTCACAGGTCAGTCTCCGGCTCAGGGCTTCGTCAGAAATCGTAAGTTCGATAGCCTTAACATGCTGTCTTATCCAACCATTGTCCATAGTGCAAGTAACGGTGACAAATCTTACATAGGCGTTTCGAGATTACACTTCAGGTAAGAAGCCCGTTCGTTTTTGTCCAACATTACGGCTGCATCAGTGTGTAGGTTCTGCGGTCATATAGTCGGACGTTGGTTTGAAGTCAATCACATATTCCCGTTCTCTAGCATGTGAACTCGTTTTTCTACGTTCAGGAAATCGATCATTTTAGTTAATTTCGGAAACAACCACCAACTAAGAAAATGACAAGAGTTAGGCAATGTGGTTACATCAACGAGGTACTACAGAAGCGAAAATGAAGAAATTAAGGTGTGGTGGTGATGGTGGTGGCGGTGGTGTTGAGCATAAAGGATTCGTTTCCCGGACATGGATAATTTTTTTTTTCCGAAATCTCGTGATACGCGATGATTCATATGTTAGAGACTACCTCATACATTAATGGCTTCTTCTGTTCCTGCAGCTCCGAGGCTTCATTTTCCTCTTAGTCCCTCGAGAATGTTTACTACTGTTTCACTGACGTGCCAGTTCCATAAAGGAAGGAGCTTGTTCTGATCAGGATTCGTATTTCAAACGTAGTATATTTTTCCTCCAAAACGTGACCATTTATAAGGTTCCGCTGTATAGTACCTGCACATAATTATTCATGCTAGTAAGTTTGAGCGCCAATCAAAAATGGTTCAAATGGCTCTGAGCCCTATGGGACTTAACATCTGAGGCCATCAGTCCCCTAGAACTTAGAACTACTTAAACCTAACTAACCTAAGAACATCACACATATCCATGCCCGAGGCAGGATTCGAACCTGCGACCGTAGCAGTCGCGCGGTTCCACACTGCAGCCGGACGGCGAGCGCCAATCGAGAATGTCTCATATGTATACATGAGTGACGAACAATTTATATGTTCGCTAACCAAACAGCTTAAAGATATGCAAATTCTTGAAACTGGCAGGAGTTTTGAGGGTGGATTATACTACTTAGAAATGGCCAATAAAAATTAAAGCCTAAATTATCGAAGCTATCAATGCTTTACTTCAAATTACTTTTTAATCTATTTTGTATCACATTTAGGTGATGTAAAAGTAGTAAATATTTTTATGTTTAGTTAAAAGCAAAGGTCTAAAAAATTTAAGTTACACTCACTTTCATTCTACTGAACTTCTGTGTAGCTCATTGATATTTTAGAAAGCGGTAAGAAACACGACTTCAACTTTTTCTTTCTCAACATTCTGTGAGGACACATTCTTTCAGTTGAGTAATTCTATTAGCAATACATGTTTTGTTTATATGTCGCTAATATGCAGGCGGTGAATAGGAGGAATTAGAAAACGGGAAAATGAATAATAGATAGTAGAGTGAGATAAGTAACATTATAAACTCGTTAGTCGGCAAGAATTTTGTTAATACTATTAAGTAATATATGAGGTCCAAACAGCAAAATATACACTGTCGTTAGATATAAATGCAGCATATTTCCCTCGCCGTTTACTTTGTCATCAGTTTCATCACCCTAGTCTTTTTTATGGAGATTGTTATCAAATCGTATCCCAACAGTACCCCAGTCTAGCAGTTTAAATCTGTTCTTTGTAAATCTGCTGCAGATAATAATCTAAGTGGGTTCCATGAAAATTCATTTCTTTTTTAAACAAAACTATCAGAGTAATAAAACTCAGCTTGTGTGCTGCTACCTAATCATATTTCATGTGTTATTTTCCTGGTGCAGAAACAATTCTCAGCTTTGTCTGTGGATCTGAAACTGCGTCAAACATAAAGCGTCGAAACCTAGGCTGCATAGATCATTTATGATAAATTAAAACTGTGTATTACGTAAGGATTCGAATGCGGATTATTTTCTTCCACTGCCAGTGTGCATCCGACTAAGCCACATCCGCTCGAACACACTTTGGGGACCACCGTCACCAGCATTCTGGGAAAGCCTTTGAGATGATAGAGAAAATAGGCCCGTAAAGCTTTGAGCTGGTCCGTGCTGTTCCGGTCAAAAGGGCACCGACCGTGGGAGACTAGCTTCCAGATAGAATCCTGGTCTAGCACAAAGTTTCAGTTCCAAAACCATGAATGGGAGGTGTAAAAAGGGGCTCACTGAGGTAATGGTCTTCAAATGTCGCTTGACAAACTATACCCTAACTCAGTGTTATCATATTATACTAATATTACTAGCCACTGCATTCTCTGAGAGAATATATTCTTTCATTTGACGTTACACTGTGAATATTATTTTTAAGAACCTTCAGGTATTTTGATATAAGCAATTTTTTAATGTTGGTACTCGATATTGATGAATATCAATGAAATCACTCGTCAAGAAAGTATCGGAAATTTATGCTCTTTCAAGTGGGTACTCCATACGCTAGAAACAGGTTATGCAAATCGTTACGTAAACGAGTAATTTATGTTGGTCAGTTTGTAGGAGGCGTCAAGGCCGCTGATACAATCTGTGACCGACGTACGTACGTCCAACTGTCCCGGACAAACAGACTAAATTGTCGTTGGGAGAAAAATTTAAAAATTCAGTGCAAGCCGCAGCTGCTGAGCATATAGCGTTTCGCAGAATTCAATCGAGGCACGTGAACGTGTTTCTTTAGTATGTCGAATCGTCTTTGAGGAATTTAATGACCGAATGAGTTGGCCGTTTTAGGCAAATTAAATCGTGAATATTTCGTGCATAAAGAAAGGTATCAAGAGGGCCGTAGCTGTTGATAAATATAGATAAAATAGTTCACTGCGTCAATCCACTGTTTATCTTCCCACTACGTTTTGACGATTCACACTATCATCTCCAGGTGGAGAATTGGGTTGTTACATTCTTGCTCTTAGTGTATAGCACAGAAACCTTTTCATAACGGCAGACCAAGTTCAACGCTGGTTGTATTTCGTCCTTTGAAGGGAAGTGGAATCGTAAAGTTGCTGCATAATGCTACCTGTTGCATGTGCTCTTCACACAAAGATGTTGCGTTAACGTGAAGTTACTGTCGTAATCCTTCTAACGTATCACTTAATTAAAAGTAAAATTACACTCTACACTTGTAACAATTGGACATACTGCAGTTGTCCGTGTTAACGCAAATTTTATTCGTCCTACCTTTAGATTATGTATAGACTAGAAATTGTTTTGCATTTTCGGTGTTTTTACCCTTTTGGGGTTTTTTACCTCTCTGAGTACTTCCAACGTGTATTGCTCTGGTGGTATGTAGGCCTACGAGTTGACTACCCAGGAGTATTGTGCTTAATGATTTTTTATGTACTTAACCACGTAATACTAAGCCATCCGTAACCTGCTGATTTGGTTTTAGTGATGTGGATCTATGAAACAATGACTAAAATCTTAGCGATTATTCGTATTTCGGCGAATCAAGACACTAAAGCAAGCGCTTCCAGAGGATCGTATACCACACGAGTCTTTTTCGTTTCTGATTTCCTACCGACCGACTACAAAGTAATTTCTTGGAATCGTCGAATTTCTGGCAAAAAGTCGACTGCCGCTTACAGAGATCATCAGCTTCTTATTCTTTCATGTATGTGCCTTCGTTGATTATTTAAAAGGAAAGATAAATACAGACTTCCATTTATCTCATGAACTATATCACAATTGACAGTAATTTTTTCGGTACTGTGTTTCTTCTATGATCATTTGTTGCCTAGTGTTACAAAGTTTTCTGCCTCAGTGTATTTTTCCAACGCCGCCTGAAAGATACAGGATGACCTACGTAACTTGAGGATTATAAAACATTTGCACAACGTAATTCCCAATGTAATGCTGTGTTATGTAACCTGTAACAAGCTAGTTTCATAAGTTTTATAATCATTTTTCTATCCCTCAGTCTCTGATAGTTTATTAATAATAATGTGGACTAAACTACCCGTTAACAGAGGTATCTCAGTCTCGAGTCCCGAGTTGGAAGTACGTGTTATCAGCACTTTGTTTTCTGCGTAATAAATACTTCATACATTGATACTTACCGCCATGTCTTCAAATTCAGTCTTAACCTTATTATTTGTACATATCGCACACAGTATCATCGATAGAACATGTTCCAACCCACTCTGTCTATGATTTCTCCCTCTCATCGTCTTCCTCACCTTGATTCCCAAGTAGATTAACTGTTGCCAGTATATTACTATGCAGTCGCCTTTTTATTACTGTTCATTGCTGTAGTTTAAATGATGTTTGTGCCTTACCTCGTATTCCATATAAGTTGTCAGTTGCTCCTACTCTGTAGTTTTTGTAAGTGTAGTAGGTACCGAAGTACGTTGATGGAAACTACAATAAAATCAACGGATGTTGTTCACTATCTCATGACAAGATTTTTGAGCGTCTACATGTTGCTTTTTTTCTTAGTCTCATATATGGACTGGCATTCCAGCATTTAATAACACGCAGTCAGAGGCGTGGAAAACCAATAGCTCTTGATAACAAGAGTGAAGAATTCAAATAGGGGCACCTATGCGTAACTGCGAATATAGCCCAATTCATTGGATTCACGGTAGGAACAGATACAGTAAGTAGACAAGAGAGGTTCACTGTTCATTGTTATTCACAGAAATAATTTTTCATTACAATGGCAACGAATTGAAAGTCGTGTATCTCAACGAGCATGTCATTTGTGGTAATAATGAGATAAACTAGAGGAAGAAAGATCGTAACAAACACTGAACGAAAAAGGTAAATACGGTACGTTGTGCACAGACTTTGTGCAGCTGAATCTTCCGTTGTTAAAAAGAAGTTAAGATTTTTACAATGAAATATTCTCACGTCAGTGTACTCTACGACAACAAGCAGCTCAAACCTGCTCTACACTTTCATTGATGTGTTTGACAATAACACTGATGTGAGGACTGTTCTGAAAACCAGTGCACTCTCGAACACAGATCCTTACCTTCGTTGGCATTGTTCCTACCGACTGAGGCGTCAGCAGAAGGTAACGATTTGGACCGAGCCGATCCTTGTTGACAGTTTTGGTATTTCAGCGGGTTTCAGAACATATTATACTCCTTGGAAGACGGAAACATTCTGTCAGTGTATCCTGTAGCAGTTGCAACATCTCTCTTTCTCACGTTAGTGCTGCCGTTCTAAAATGAACTCAACTAATAGCGATCTACAGTTACTGTCGGTCCAGCTGTTGAGACGGCGTCCCTCCAGCGAAGAACGTTGCAATATTTTGTACTGTTCTACCTTGCTATTCACACTTTTCTTATGCTAGACGACCAATCAGACTTCATTCAGTCAGCCTCGGTAGCTGCGCGGTCAGCATGCTGGATTGCTAACAGAGGGAGGCCGGTGTTATATCACCGACCGACTCAGAGATTTTCTCGACTCCGGGACTGGTTTTTGTGTTGTCTTCACATTCGTATCGTCGTATTTGATATTTCACAGTGGAGATGGCTATATGGGAACGCCCCGAAAATCGCCAAACACTATTGAGAAAGCCTAGAGAAGCGACATTTGAGACAGACCGCAGAAAGATCCTATGCCAAAAACGCTCACCTCACGTAAGGCATGCGAAGGAAAGATAGGTGAAATCGGGACTCGTGGGAAAGCATATACACAATCGTTTTCTGTCGCTCCATTTGCTAGTGGAGCGGAAAAGGGAATGACTATCAGTGGTACAAGGTACCCTCCGCCATGCACTATATTGTGACTTGCGAAGTATATATTTAGATGTAGATGCAATTGCTTCTTTTAATGTAGCCTGTTCCCTGACGCATTTTTTTACTTTCCTGTCTCTCCTGTTAAGTCCCATGTGGCCGAGCGGTTCTAGGCGCTTCAATCTGGAACCGCGTGACCTCTACGGTCGCAGGTTCGAATCCTGCCTCGGGCATGGATGTGTGTGATGTCCTTAGGTTAGTTAGGTTTAAATAGTTCTAAGTTCTAGGGGACTGATGACCTCAGAAATTAAGTCCCATAGTGCTCAGAGCCATTTTGTTAAGTCCCAGCAAGCATTACAATGTCGTTATGAAAAAGTTGGTTTAAATACTTCCAATTTACACGTATTCCTTCTTCTTTTTTCCATTTACGCAATCTGAAAACATTATCTACAATTGTTGAGAGAAGCATATTTGGCACTTAAATGGGAAGTGCTCTTAATAGCCCGAACTTATCCCCAAGCGATTACCATCTTTTTCTCTAATTAAATGGTTTTTACTTGGGTGAAAATCACTATGAAAATGACAAAGGACTGGAAGAGGGCATTAGTGTGTGGTTTAACAATTTGGAAGCAACTGAGTATACAGATGTCATAGAAAAGCTTGAGGAGCGCCACGGAAAATGTTTAAATTTGAACGGTGATTCCGTGGAAAATAGCAAGGATGTTAAAAATATATTATAAAAAAAGTTTTCATTATGTTGAATGAAAGCTGTTTAGTGAAACAAACTTTGTTTTCTTTTACAATTCATCTCACACGTGTTAAAACACTTGTTTATATGATACATACATAAAAAAATCTTTGATTTTTCTTGCCCAGAAAGTCGTCGTAAACGATGTTACAGGCAGCAGTTAAAGATTTTATGGTGTTAAGTAATGACTACTGCCAAATTATTAGCTGATTATTAGCTAGAGCTAGACATAACAGGATTTTAGATGAAGTTCCACATACAACTCATTAACAATAAATTTTACATACGCTCTTTTTATAAATAGGGCAGCATATCTCGTGATATTACATACTTAGTAAATGAGTTATCAATCCAAGCGCACATGTTACAGATGTCAGTAAGAAGGAATCGCCTTTGTCTGGAACCTCGTTTGCCAGATACGAATTTTACTAGTTGATGTTACGCCATAAACAGTTCAATGGAAAATATTTTGGTAAAGAACAGTGACTCAGGCGACATTGATCATTTATTGGACAAATGTCCTTAAAAACTCTATGTTCAGTCAATAATATGCTTTCGTTGTATGGAAGGTGATAACAAATTTCTGCTGCAATGGTGAACTTTACAAGCAAGACCATATGTGTTCTCTTTTCCACGTCTCATACAAAACCAGAAAATAGTAGCATCATAACCAAGGATAATGGAAAGTGGCACGATGATATTTGAGGGAAAGTCTGTTGAGCAATCGTGAAACGCTGATTTGCTCTTCGTGTGAGTAAGGGAGTAAAGGTATTTGTACTGGGAACGTCAGTGACCTTCGTTGTAAACAAATGTGAGATACCGGTACTTAGGCAAACTCTGAAGTGAAATGCTTTTTTAAAAAAATCAGCTCTTTGCAATGAGAGCGACGTGGTGCACTGGTTGCTACATCTGACAGCGTATCACGCTTGACAGGCTTCTACTCCAAAACTCAGTTTTTTTCCTCGCAGATCACTGCGGGCGCAGAATCACAAAACACAGAGGGCTGAGAGAATTAAACGCTCTGTCCAACGATGCAGGATTTGTAATTCCCGCTCGTGGCAAATTTAAATTAAATCAGCTTACAGCAGAAACGTCATATTCACTGGTTGAAGGTGGCTTTCGTAGGTAAGAGAATAAATATAAATGTAGTGGTTAGATACTACCTAGGCTATCTTGCTAATCTGGAAGTCCTAAATACGTAAATGTGGAGAAACTAACAATTCTCCTTGGAGAGAGTGATTATTTTCACGATCCAGTAGGTTGGCGTCAAGTTTGCCGCATTTTTAAATGGAAACGAAACTAGTACACTACTTACCTGAGCTCATTTACCTAATTAAACTTTTTGTTTGTTTTTTCAATTACACGTCTGCATCACTGTAGCATAATACCGTAACATGCCGCTGGAGCGGCCAAAAGAAAATGGTGTTGCTCTCGTAATGCGCATTTTTTTATGTTACAGGTATTTACTGCATACTAACAAAAAATAAATTATTCTACCTTATTTCTTGGAGGCGACAGTCGAATGTTTATGACTTCCCCTCACAAATCACCGTTAAGCGTTTCGTATTCGGTGACCGTATGACTAGAAAGAGTACGCTGTTGCGTAAAACATTGACGACATTGGTCAAAAACTGGGAAACACGTTTTCAAAAGTATTAATACATCCCCCCCTTCTCTCTCTCTCTCTCTCTCTCTCTCTCTCTCTCTCTCTCTCTCTCACACACACACACACACACACACACACACACACACACACACACACACACACGTGCGTCCCGGTGAAGCCCCTATTTTTAACACTATGTTATGACGATTATTTCCTGTTTGAGTGACCGAAGATATTTTTCATTTCAAGGTTCAGTTTACCTCCAGCCCTTCCAGAGGCAGAGTAACAGGAAAATGTCTGTGGAGCAGAGCATGTATGGTAGATAGAAAAAAGTGGCTAGTTGCATCTTTCACTCCGTCCTTGAACCGTAGACAGATAGCGCAACCGATAGGGGGTTGCCTTTGAAAAGCATCTCCCCTTTTTCGAAACGCGGTTAACTGCATAATTCTCTTCTTTTTCTCTTGCGCCTTTGTCCCGCATCGGTGCACAGTCGGCTTGCTTCTGGTTAGTTTAACGGGTGACGTGTTACCCTTCCTGTCGCTACTCCCGTTGTCCCCGGGTCGGAAATTGTGTACTCCAACGTCTGCGCGAAGAGTTACTCAAATGAAAGTGAGCTAAAGTTTTTCCTAAATGTTTGCGAAATCCTGTAACTGTGGCGCTGCTTGGCTAACAACCCTGTATTCCCCTAGTGTGAAGTGGCAAACCGCCCGAAAAAGCACATCCAGGCTGGCCGGCACACCGACCCTCCTCGTTAATTCGCCGGATTCGATCCAGGGAGCCGCAAGTCCCCGTCCCGGAAGCGGTGCTTTGACACGCACACCTGTCCGGTCGGATTCACAACCATTTGTAAAATATTACCAGCATACCAGGGGCGTTCAATAAGTAATGGAACACATTTTTTTCTGAAAGCGAGTTGGTTGTTTTATTCAGGGTTCCAAAATATCATATTACTCCCCATTCTTTTGGCTACAAACCCCTATTTTTCAAAATAAACTCCATTCACTGCGTCGGCCTTATGCAACATTACTGGGTGCGCCTGTAGGCCCACACGGTACTACTCCACTGGTCGACGTCGGAGCTAATGTCTTGCTGCATCAGTAACCTCCGTATCATCCACGTACTGTTTCCCGCGGAGTGCATCACTCGCTGGGCCAAACAGATGGAAGTCGCAAAGTACAAAATGAGGAAGGATGAGGAAGAAGAGTCCAATGAAGTTTGTGAGCTCGTCTCGGAGCACAGACTTGTGCAAGGTCTTGCTTTGTCCTGGAGAAGGAGAGGTTCATTTGCATTTTTGTGTCGACTACCACGCTGAAGGCGTTTATTCAGTCTCCTGAGTGTAGCAAGGTACACCTCGGAGTTGATCGTTGCACCATGATGGAATAAGCCCTTCAGAGTGCCAGCACACCGACGCCATAGTTTTACCAGCTGAGGGCGCACTTTGAACGTTTTCTTCAGAGGAGAGATGGTATTCTTCGGCTCCATGGACTGTCGTCGTTTTGCACGACTTCGTTTCATTGTTAATAGATACCTCGCCCAAAGGCTGACCATGCTTTTGTTCACTGGCGGGTCTTGTAGATATTCTGTAAGTGTCTATCAATATTTGCGATGTTCTGGTTTTCGGCCAAAAAAGACTACTATGATATCTCTCTGCTTGGAGCGCATCTGCATTACAGAGACGATTTTGAAGGCTACCTATAGCGCCGCCAGCTTTGGGAACTTCATGATACTATAGGCGCTGAGCAGGAATATTCCACAATGTCCCACAATAATTTGCGCATCTTTTCAAAATTGGCCGAGAAAAAAAGTATGTTGCATTAAGTATTGAATGTCTCCTGTGTTTTCGTGACATATATTCACCTCTGCACTGACCACATCTACACCAATTTGTTGTCTGGAAGCGGATGAAGCTTACTTGTAACGTTAATTCTAGCGAGAAATACACTACTGGCCATTAAAGTTGCTACACCAAGAAGAAATGCAGATGATGAACGGGTATTTACTGGACAAATATATCGTACTAGAACTGACATGTGATTACATTTTCACGCAATTTGGGTGCATAGATCCTGAGAAATCCGTACTCAGAACAACCACCTCTGGCCGTAATAACGGCCTTGATAAGCCTGCGCATTGAGTCAAACAGAGCTTGGATGACGTGTACAGGTACAGCTGCCCATGCAGCTTCAACACGATACCACAGTTCATCAAGAGCAGTGACGCGTATTGTGAAGAGCCAGTTGCACGGTCACCATTGACCAGAAGCTTTCAATTGGTGAGAGATCTGGAGTATGTGCTGGCCAGAGCAGCAGTCGAACATTTTCTGTATCCAAAAAGGCCCGTACAGGACCTGCAACATGCGGTCGTGCATTATCCTGCCAAAATGTAGGCTTTCGCAGGGATCGAATGAAGCGTAGTGCCGTCAACGCGAACAAGAGGTGACCGAGACGTGTAACCAATAGCACCCCATACCATCGCGCCGGGTGATACGCCAGTATGGCGATGACGAATACACGCTTCCAATGTGCGTTCACCGCGATGTCGCCAAGCACGGATGCGACCATCATGATGCTGTAAACAGAATCTGGATTCATCCGAAAAAATTACGTTTTGCCATTCGTGCACCCAGGTTCGTCGTTGAGTACACCATCGCAGGCGCTCCTGTCTGTGATGCAGCGTCAAGGGTAACCGCACCCATGGTCTCCGAGCTGATTGTCCATGCTGCTGCAAACGTCGTCGAACTGTTCGTGAAGATGGTTGTTGTCTTGCAAACTTCTCCATCTGTTGACTCAGGGATCGAGACGTGGCTGCACGATCCGTTACAGCCATGCGGATAAGTTACCTGTCATCTCGAATGCTAGTGATACGAGGCCGTTGGGATCCAGCACGGCGATCCGAATTACCCTCCTGAACCCACCGATTCCATATTCTGCTAACAGTCGTTGGATCTCGACCAACGCGAGCAGCAATGTCGCAATACGATAAACCGCAATCGCGATAGGCTACCTTTATCAAAGTCGGAAACGTGATGGTAAGCATTTCTCCTCCCTACACGAGGCATCACAGCAACGCTTCACCAGGCAACGCCGGTCAACTGCTGTTTGTGTATGAGATATCGGTTCGAAACTTTCCTCATGTCAGCACGTTGTAGGCGTCGCCAGCGGCATCAACCTTGTGTGAATGCTCTGAGAAGCTAATCATTTGCATATCACAGCATATTCTTCCTGTCGGTTAAATTTCGCGCCTGTAGCACGTCATCTTCGTGGTGTAGCAATTTTAATGGCCAGTGGTGTAATAAAGAGTTTCATCTCACTCAAAGAAGTTATTTATTCGTCACATGTTTCAGAATATATCTTAAGTCTTCACGAGTGCATATGTTATTTGTGGTTCTAAAATGTTGTTAGTGGTGACAACTCTCAATAATGCATATACGGGAACAATCTAAACATTTTTCGTAACATCAGCTGATGGAAGATACTTGCGAAACATGAAGTGTGAGGAATACATCATTTCAATGGGAATTATCGAGTATTTTGTTACTGTTCACCGAGGTTTCCACGATCGTCACATAGGAAATTAATCCTATTTACTTGTCTTATAACTTAAGCATAGCTGTAGTTTACCTTGATAGACGTAATATTGCACTCACTCCGTCTTCAGGCTACGAGTGGCCTACCGGGACCATCCGACCGCCGTGTCGTCCTCCAAGGAGGATGCGGATAGGAGGGGCGTGGGGTCAGCACACCGCTCTCCCGGTGTGCGATCATAAATTATGTACACAAACCATTCTCGAGAATCAGTCTGTCTGCTACTGAAAAGCCGGCCGCGGTGGTCTAGCGGTTCTGGCGCTGCAGTTCGGAACCGCGGGACTGCTACGGTCGCAGGTTCGAATCCTGCCTCGGGCATGGGTTGTGTGATGTCCTTAGGTTAGCTAGGTTTAAGTAGTTCTAAGTTCTAGGGGACTTATAACCTAAGATGTTGAGTCCCATAGTGCTCAGAGCCATTTGAACCATTTTTTGCTACTGAAAACTGAATCAAAATCTCTGCAGACGTTTCTGAGTTAGCTTTCATATACGAGCAGAAAAACGCGTTGGGAGGCTTTAATTTAGTAGTATGTGCAGATATAAAAATTAAGATCTAAAATTGTGACGAATGCTCTCTGCAGTCAGCCACGAAGGTACTTCGCTCTCTGTGGCGATATGAAATCTTAATTTCTGGGACTCCTACAAAACTACACATGAAAATCTGCAATTCTATTAAGGTATAGATCTGTATAGTGTCTCTAATTACGTCAAAAATCGCCAAACAGGGTTACGTAAGTGGTATGTTTCCTGTAGGGAAACAGCTTTAAATTATCGCGTCACATCTCGAAAATTAAACAATTTTCTTTTTCGTTTATTCCCAAAATACTAGTAGTTGTCATGCTTCATGGAATTTACCAGTTGCAAATCTTTGATTTCTAATTATTCATCCTCTTTCTATAGTAAACAAGTTCTACTACCCGTATAGAAGAGAAAACACTGTTAGTCAAGACGTTCATGTGAAGTGTGGTGCTCTGTGGCTGTTTACAACAGAGACAGAGCGCCTAGAAGAGATGGATGTTTGGCTTTGGAGAAGGATACCGAGTACCAGCTAGAACGAAAGAAATCAATGAACACGGAGACCTCATAGCAACAATCCATGAAAAAGAAAAACAATCATTTTTGGAACTATATTGACATACAATAATCTTTGGAAGATGAGTGATGGCCAGAATATTTCGCTCGGCAAAGGATTTTTCCAAAGTCGCGTATCGCTCTTTGTTTATTGTGTGACAGCATTGGGAAACGGCCTGTTTTTTCTTTCAGTATTTAACTTGTAAAGAGTATGACGTTTAAAATTTCTGCGTTTTACAAAAATAACGTGTTTTTTTTAATTTCACTTATGGTGTAGCTCTTTAAAGTATCTCTAAGCATCTCAACAAATGTAGTCTTAATTGGAGGGGGTATATTTTTGATAGAATTAGGCAAAGTTTTAGCTTCTGGAACGTTTCCATGCTTGGGAATTGATTGACACAATCCTTTGCACAGTACAAGTATCGACACAGTGGGAGCCAACAGTTTTTAATAGTTTTTTTTATTCTTATTGGTACGAACTTTTCCGATAATGACCTATCGTAGTCTCGGGGACTTTACAGCCTAATAGCAGACAAGCTGGTAGTGGAGAATGAGTCCCAATAGGGAATATTTGAGAGAGGATCCCTAGTTGCGGCCTTTACCTTACGGTCAAGGGAAACCTCCCACAAACATTAATCACCACCGATACATCGGAACTAATTTTAAGTTAATCCTGGGACATGCTAAAATTTGCAGCCTAGTGTTTGGGAAATATATTTGTTTGCGTGTATATGGAACGAAGTCGGTGGCATGTGTGACATATGTACACTGGTGAGCGAAAACGCTACGACCACTGCTCACCGCGAGATTTAATGCAGTCTGATTGGATGCATCAAGTTGCTCTTTACACTAGGTCGATAATCGTCTTCACATACGCCGCAATGACGGTGAACGTCTGCTCGAAACGAGGAATGCGCCACAGATGCATGCTGACGGTGGCAGTCTTTGCTATGGGGGACTATCACCTGGGCTCTCTTGGGACCTGTGGAAGTAATTCAGGCACCCTGACAGATGTGGACTACATGAACATTACATATCGACCACATGCTTCCCTTCATTCTTGATACCGTAGGCGCCCCGGTGGTCCCGGTCGCCTACGGCGGACTGGATGGCCGAGCGGTGACCTCTCCAGTTGTCAGGATGCTAGGAAATGGCTGTAGAAGCGTCAGAAACGCCTAAGAAACATTATTAATTCATAACATCTTTATTCCTGCCGAGTACAATGTGGCTTGGTGATATCAACGACCTTCCACGAGTCCTCACTGACTGGTAGCGATGACACCAGATCCTAGCCGCACAGTCTTGCTAGCGCAGCGCCGCGTGCTGTGACTTAGCGGAGGAATGCCCTTACTCGTACTTCGGCCGCGCGTGGCTGTTGGCGCGCGGCTGAGCGGCCGGCTGCAAGCTCCGGGTTGGAGTCCCCGGCGCTGTCGGCACCAGAAGCGTTCTCGTAGTGCGGAGTGTACTCTATCCCACCCCGTCTTCTTCCCTGCTCCTCCTGGTGGCTCGTCCGCGGTGGACGGGCGGAACAGGCTGCAGTCCCCCAGCGTCGTCGGCTCACCCGGTTGTGACGGCGGATGCACAGGGCCTACGCCCCGCACGATCTCGACGACGGCTCACTGATGTGTTCAGCATTGGCGGCGAGCGAGTCTGCCGCGATGTCTGCTAATCCTGGGTGGATGATTGACAGCGGCAGCAGAGAGGACCAGAGCTGGTACTGTCCCCTCACGTCTGCTGCTGGAAGGGCCGCCCTTACTGCAACATCTCCTTAATAAAGATTAACATGTCGATCACCGAGCTGAGCGCTACGCAGCGACCCAGTACACATCTAACTGCAAGTCTGACCGTAAGTGCTTTGTTGCTGTCAAAACTGGCGTGTTTAAAGGAAGCACGAGCGACGTCCTGACGTCATGCTCGTTTGTAATGATCGCATTCGTTCCACTTATACTGCTGACTTATCTGTCGTAGTCGCTCCTTAGGTGTTCTTGCGACAGAGTTACGTGTTGTTGCGGCAGACTTAAGTGAAGGTGTGAAATGCAGTACAGCTGACGCTATACCTCTGTCTTGCACTCTACAAAAGTCTCCGTCTAACACAAACCCGCGTGCTAAGCAATTCTCTCTCGCCTGTTGTGTGTAACCAGGCCATTGTCCTTGCGTGACGACACATTCCATACGTCCGCAATCCTCTTAGCTCTTGCCTAACCTACTGCCTCTGGCTCTCGGAATAGGCAACGAAACTTTGACAATATTCCACGTTTCCAACTCTTTACTATTCTGCGACACTAAAATACCTCCCCCGCCGGCGATGGCATCTTCCAGTAGGGTAACTGCCCGTGTCACAAGGCCAGAATCGAGCTAGAGCGGGTTGAGGAGCGTGGGCTGAGGAGCGTGGGTTGAGGAGCTTGGTCTTGGCCACAAAATTTACCTGATTTGATCCCGACTGAAAACACAATACGACGCTATCAGGCACCAACTCCACGCCCCCAACCCACAGACGCTTAATTTCGAGAATTGCGTAACCTGGTACCACATGGCACTTACAAAGGTCTTCTCGAATACACCTCACGTAGAATCGTTGTTGCACTACACTCCGTCGTTGGATCGTCACGTTATTAAGCATCGGGTCATAGTATTGTGATTCATAAGTGTATGTCGAGAGGCATCGAACTAATTTTTGTGGAGGCGACAAGCTAGCCTCCTACTGGCATATTGGTGGGTGGAGCAGTCCAGTCCTCTAGAATTCAAATGCCAACTACGTCGGACTCTAAAATCACGGCGATTTGGTGTTTCCTCAAAGCCTGCTTCTCCCGAATGGGACTTTTTAATGTCGTAATTTTCAGTAGGCATACAGACGAGGTATTGGTTAGCTGTCAGATTTGATCTGCGTGGTGGCAGGGAATTCTAGGCGCCGCGTTTCAGCGTCTGGTAGCAGGGGGTCCGGCGTTATCTGTGGCCACAGCGCAGGTATCGAGCGGCGGCAGTCTGGCTGGTGGCGCCTGGCCTGGCCGACCTACAGGCAGTGCGGCGGTTATCGGAGTCGGAACTCCCAGCCCCACTCGGCAAGAAAAGGCACCACCTAGCAACCTCTGCCCGGCTCCAGACAGCTTGCTAGCCAGGCCCAAGGGGCGTGTACAAATGTCTCGAGGAAAAGCTGCACCTCAGAGTAACTCTACCTGCCATCGCATAGTCGAACATTACATTAGGACTAAGAGCTGCGAAGAAAATAGCGGAATAGAGGTAAGGCGAGTGGCACGGCACGAATCCAGCAAATTTCTGGATATTACAGGCTTCTTATCATCAGGGTATGCTGAGAAAAATTGGAGAGAAATTCCGCCATGCACAGGACACCGTTTGATTAGTTTTGCCTTACCCAAACATGTTCCTCCACTTCTTGTGCTATCTTCAGCGAGTTTATTTATTATTATTTCTGAAAATCATTCAGACATGTTAACATGTCGTCAACGTTAACTGACTTTCAAATTAAAGTGACATGCCTGTACACAGATGTGATAATTTGGGGTTAAATTTTCGATCTATTACACACGCAGCTAAAGGCTCATGTGATAGAGTTCATACTACGCTGAAAATTAGGACCAGGATACTAATTTTGAAATAAGATAGTTATACAGTTGTTCACATACCTCGCATGACTCTATTAGTTATGTTCGTAGTTTTACACCAATCGTGCATTATACATTTGTCATCTGCAAATTTATTTTCCTGTTTTTCGTCCATTTCAGACAGACAATAGCTACGGTCGCAGGTTGGAATCCTGCCTCGGGCATGGGTGTGTGTGGTGCCCTTAGGTTAGTTAGATTTAAGTAGTTCTACGTTCTAGGGGACTGATGACCTCAGAAGTTAAATCCCATAGTGCTCAGAGCCATTTGAACCATTTTTTGACGGTTTTTGATACTGTGGTCTTGCTTCGCATTTTTCAGACGTGGCAAAAGACTTACTTTTTTTATATTTCTGCTTTTAGCTGTTACACACTCAGTTAATATATTTTCTCAGAAAAAGCATTTTAGCAACATGGGAAGCAAGCCCACAGAGAAATCATAAGTAAAGCGCTACGTTATCCGATATAATACAGCGATTTTCAGTCTGAATTGGACAATAACAGAAAAATAGAAACGTGTTGTTGTTTGGAGAAGACAAATTGTAGAATGTATGAAACTCACGAACTAGCAACATACATTACTGATTTGCGCGTACAACCGCATATTATTATCTTATTTCCAAGTTACTATCCTGGGTCTTCAGCCAGCATCAGTGTACAACATGTAATGCGTCAACTCTTGTGACGTCTCTCCTCAGCTGTATATGTAAACTAACGTAAAATTATATGCGTAATTATAACCCATTTATACAAGTGAATTCCCGGAAATTCACATAATCTCAACAAAATGTTATCATCTGATATTATTTTTCAGAAAGAATAATAAATATAGCCCACTGAGGATAGCAAAAAAGGGCTGAACATGGTTGTACAAAACAAACCTAATCAATCGTTATTTTTCATAAGGTGGAGTTTCTCTCCAACACATCTCGTGAGATCTGCGGCAGAGCAGCCACCTATGATTATGAATCGTCAACACTCACCACTACGAGGCATAACGCTCATTTTATGCGTTTTCATTTCTTACAGATGTTTACTGATGTATGTGTTATTGTCACGCGCAGTATCATACTAAACATTGCCAGACGCAAGTTTGTCAAATTTATTTTGTGGAAAAGTTTGACGTCACTCTCTGGGCAGAGGATTGCCTTGCCACGTCAGTCGAGGAACGTAGCTAGCCAATTAAATGGCTGCTTTGTCCGTCTCGGTAGCTGCGTGATCATCGAAGCTGTTTGCCAATCGAAGGACCCTGGGCTCGATTCCCAGCCAGGTCGGTGTTGTGTTGCCCTTACGTTCGTATCATCATAACTGACATGCCACTGTTGAGATGGCTGCACGGGCACGTCCCGACAGCCACTAAAAAATGAAAAAGTGCTTGCTTTGAGGGAAAAAAGGATAAACGTGATGGTGGCCCGCTTTTCTCCCTTAAGGGGCTCCGGAATGCCCTATACTTGCAATGTTAAAATAACGCTTATAAATTACATCTTTCCTCACAAAGTATTTGAGGTAGGAAGTTGAACTTTTTACAGATTATTTATTGTATGGGCTACAACTTAACACAGGGATTTTACAAAATTTTAGTTCAGTTATTAAAGATGATTTTTTTTCAATTGTAATGAAAATTCACAACATTTTTTTGCAATTTTTTATTTATATATTCAAAAATATACAGTTTTTTTGGAAAAAGGCTGTGTTAAATTATGCAGAAGGTACTGTGTAACATTTACTGAAAGTTTGAAACAAATATGTTTGGAAGATCCTTAGAAAACATGTAATTAGTATGAGAAAATAAAAGTTTTGGGAATCGAGCGACAAAGATTGGATTAACTTTTTAGTGCATTCCAGGTCCATAGGATGGATTATCTTCATCCTCTGCAAACTCCTCCTCCAGCTTCCTCTTGTTCCTCCTCCTGTTTACTCTTGCTTGTATTTCTAGACTCTTTACAGCCCTGTCTGCAGCCCGAAGGCGTTCCTTGTCTAAAGCAAGCATCGCTCGTACCATGTTAGAACCTATCTTCATTCCCATATTTCTAAATACCTTGCACCTTACAATGTTGCCATCATTGAAAGTTGCAACAGCATCATACACACCAAAGTGAAGTGTTTCTATTCCAACAAATAGTCTTGGGGATTCTCGACCATATAACACTATTTACACTTTCATTGGGGTTTTGAGTTTTTCCGTGAATACACTTCTTCAACAGTTCAGGTGCTGCTAAGTCTCTGAAAATAGGTTAGCCACAACACATACTTTATCTCACATCACTAAAATGTACCTGATGAACACGGACGTTAATAATAACACCATTTGACAGCAGTTTAACAGCGCCACAGTGGGTCACGCCCATGTAGAACACATTTCAAAAAAATTTAAAAATAGTTGTAGTATTCGGAATTGAATAAATTATATATCTATTAAAAGGTAATAGTCTGCAGATTCAGAAAACGCAAAAAAGTAAAAATTGAACTTATCATGATTTTGAGCCTTTCCGGAGCCCCTTAAGAAAGTGATCGATAGAAATGCTGTTGGTCGGAACAGAAACAGAAACTCTGTCGTAAGAACTGACATTGAAATGTTCGAGGATGAAGAGGAAGTTGGAAAATCGTTTAAAAAAGGAAATGCATTGTGTGGTTAATCGGATTACTAACATCGTTTCATTTGTTGAGATGCCTTACTTCAGGATTATTACTATTAGCAGTTTATAATGCCGTCATACAGAGGTTGTCTTTTTTTTCTGTAGCTGTTCCTTTTTCTAAACTGAAAGCTTTTATTTAAAGAATATTTTTTAAAAATCTCGATTAACACCCTCAAATTTCTTATTACGTTAGAAATACGCGGCTGAACAGAAAACGTAATGATAGTCCAAATAAAACACTAAATTTCTCAGAGGCCACCGGTTAACTGTTGACGCGAGAGCGGATCATTGCGTGTTGTTTGTAACTCACATTATCGCGTGCTGGATACCTCTGAGGGCTTTGGGTTGGAGCCAACGATAATTTAATTTATTTGTAAGATATCATTCACGCAATGTATTCACTTAAGATCAATAACGGAAAAGTTTCTTGCATCCAGAAATTTCGGTGATGTCATAACGATATGTAGCAACGTAAAATCGTGAACTATATGTTGTTTTTCCGTCGTCAGTTACGTGTAATATTGCTTTGATAATTATTACTTAGCTCCATCTGTCACAATTGAATAATCGCCTTTCTTACTTCAAGGCATTTTGGGTGGCCTGGAGCACACACACACTTGTGTGTAAACTTTTTTGCTTTACATTTTTGACATAACATATCGAGATTATTTTATGTTTATATCACTACATCATAGATAAACGTAAAGTACCAGAAGTATTCGTAGCCTAAATATAATTTGCAAATTGTGAAGCAAAATAGATTTATCACAAATATGTACACAGGATGTTTCACAGTTCATGTTACACGCTTCTAAAGTTGTAAAGGGGACTTCGTAGACCAAGTTTTACGCAGGAACTTACGTCCGGGAACTTCATCCAACGTCTCTACAGAGCGTCAGAGTTACAAGTGCCACCGCATGTAAATGACTGTATTATGTATGTATAGGGTGATTCCGCAATCATGTTACAAACTTTCGAGAATGATGAAGACGGATAAATGTATCAATCTGAGGTGAGGGTCCCTGGTGAGGAAAAGAACGAGTCAAAAAATTTATAATCGAAAATCATTCTGACACCTCTGACGGTGAAATATATGTACTGGTACTGTTGTTGCTAAAATTGTAGGATAGGCAACTTTCAGAGGTGGTACTATGGATCAAAATAAGAAAAAATGTCCTGTAGACATGAGCTCTAAACATGAGCTCTAAAATGCATACGGTAAGAACTATGAGCAGTTGTTCAATAGAGGTGACGTGTTTCACACTAGCGAGGTTGAACAAGTGTTCGTAGCTCCTCAGGTATGCACTTTAGAGACCATGTTTACTAAATATATTTTCTTTTCTTGGTCCATACTACCATCTCTGAAAGTTGCCTACCTTACAGTCTTAGTAACAACGGTACCGGTACATGTATTCCAGTCTCAGAGGACCGAGTGAGGTGGCACAATGGGCAGCACACTGGACTCACATTCGGGAGGACGACGGTTCGAGCCCGCGTCCGGCAATCCTCATCTAGGTTTTCCGTGATTTCCCTACATTGCTTAAGGCAAACTGAAAGCGCACGGCCGACTTCCTTCCCCATCCTTACCTAATCCGACGGCACCGATGACCTCGCTGTTTGCTCCCCTCCGCCGGCCTGGGTGGCCGAGCGGTTCTAGGCGCTACAGTCTGGAACGGCGCGACTGCTACGGTCGCTGGTTCGAATCCTGCCTCGAGCATGGATGTGTGTAATGTCCTTAGGTTAGTTAGGTTTAAGTAGTTCTAAGTTATAGGGGACTGATGACCTTAGGAGTCAAGTCCCATAGTGCTCAGAGCCATTTGAACCATTTTGCTCCCCTCCCCCAAGTCAACTAACCAACCAATGTCAGAGGTACCAGAACTATTCTCTCTTTGAACATTCAGCTCGTTCGTTTCCGGTACAGTGATCGTTACCTCAAATTCGTACATTTATCCGTCCCCATCGTCCTTGAAAGTTTGAAACATCATCACGGAATCGTCCTCTATATACATTTACTGGCGCTGACGCCTGCAAGCTTGACGCTCTATAGAGTCGTTGGATGACGTTTTCAGACATGTATTCCTGTTTTAAACTTAATCTACTAAGTCCCCTTAACAACTTCTAGAACTGTATAATATGAAAGGCGAAACACCC
Source organism: Schistocerca cancellata (assembly GCF_023864275.1). Taxonomy (NCBI): domain Eukaryota; kingdom Metazoa; phylum Arthropoda; class Insecta; order Orthoptera; family Acrididae; genus Schistocerca; species Schistocerca cancellata. The sequence continues at coordinate 317,862,335 of NC_064630.1, read as the reverse complement.
TCTATATTACAGGCCACTAAAGAATTCTTACAAATAATAAAGGCGAAACACAAATGGCGAGAAAAGTTTGTTTTATTCAGTTGTGATAGACGGTTTTAAGTAACAACAGTATCGATATAGTATTTACATAAACCGTCCGTTTACCCTCTTAATAATTTACTGCCGTAAATAAAACGTCAATGCAAACTTAGTGCAGCCACTTCACAACACACTATTGTCAGTTCCATGTTATTAAACTGACTAGTTATAGAGTTGAGTGAAACAAAAGATCACGCGTGTGTTCCGCGCGTGGGGTGGCAATTCTGCTGCGAGCCTCCACGTCTTCTTGCCGACATGTTAGTCCGGAAGTAATTATGAAGTAATAGCACGCTCTTTGAGAAAACGAGAAACATCGTGTATTTGACTTTTACGATTTTCCAGTTTCCTAACAGTTGGCATATTTGACTCAGCGCGTTTGCTTTTACAGCGATAAAGGAGGTTATATAATATTTCGTTAGTCAAAGAGAAAAGAAATTGTAACTTCAATGTACATGCAAAAGAAACTCCGAATTCGCCGACAATTCTGCTGTTCACAGGGAAAGTTGCAACGACGGACGGCTGTAGCGGTATGGTGGACGACGTGCAGATGTTCAGCGACTGGCGCTGTGCCTGTAAGCTGACACTCACTCTCAAAACCAAATCTCCACTTTCATACGCTACTTCAAAGAACGCAACGATTTTTTGTTGTTGAAAGATTCCTCTTTTGAAACGCTCTCCATTTCTATCAACTGATGCCTTGACTCAGAACTGCTTTCCAGTATCTAGAGCTGCGTTAACAAGCAATAACAATCTGCTGTGGCTATACAATCTTTGGTGGTAATGTTTCATTGGCGACATTATATCGTCCTTGTCAGACTGTGATTTAGGAACTTCGATTGCTTGTGGCATAAAACACAAATTAACAATAATGGAAATTGCTGGGTGGAACAATACGTAAAACAAGGGAAAGGCAACCACTCACCTATAGCGGACCGAGCGAGGTAGCGCAGCGGTTAGCACAACGGACTCGCATTCGGGATGACAACCGTTCAAACCCGCGTCCGGCCGTCCAGATTTAGGTTTTCCGTGATTTCCTGAAAATTACTTCAGGCAAGTGCCTGGATGGTTCCTTTGAAACGGCACGGCCGACTTCCTTCCCCACCGTTACCTAATCGGATGGCACCTATGACCTCGCTGTCTGCTCCCCTCTCCCGAATCAACCAACCAACCATCTCTTTTCACCTTTGTGACTCCTCGAAACATCACTCATATGTTATATTCGTTCTGGCAAAACAATCCAGTAGCGACTAATTCTGGCTGTTTTTAAACTTTAATTCGTTGATGGAACGCAGTCGTATGATGAGCTGAGATTAGGAATAAATTTGCCACTGACCGCAAAAATGATCAGAAAGTGACTTTTCCGCTGTCGCCGATCGCTTCCCGAGTGATGCTGAGGACACAGGTTCTACAATGCACTCTATGTTCCTAGGAAAAAACGTGCCTCGTATCAAGACATCGGATACATCTGATTGTGGGGCTGGTAGCCCCGAAATCGATCATGACGCAATAAAAAATAAATTAAAGATAATTATTGCAGGTACTGTGAAATTTATTCGCAATCACTACATATTATAAATTATACTCCCCTGGCGCTTCTTTCGGTCTGTATGTGAAGACTAATCTCGGGAACTACTTCAGGGATTTTGATATGCTTTGTACTAATAGATGAACCGATCCACGAGGAAGGTGTGTGTACACAGTTTATTAGCGCTGCGCCAGCCAAGTCGTCCGGCCATTGATAGGTGGTGGCGACTGCACGAAGCGGGAACAGGTTGGCAACCTCAGCTAAATTTGGCATTCATCTGAGAACAACGCTTCACTGATGAAATGCTGGAATTTGGCGCCCACTATAGATTTTCTAGACAAATGCTCTCTACGCTGAACGTGTACTTAGTCTCTGAAATTTCACGAAAGTAGTATTTTCGAATTCACGAGGATCTGGAGACCACACTGAAAGAGGAGATACTTCTGTGAAATTCATGGCGTACTTTATAAAAACCTCCGTTTGGAAGTAAACTTCAAAACATGTTGTCTCAAAACTACAAATGAAAAGAGTGGACAAAAATGTAGTCCTTGGAGGCTGAAGAGTTCTGTAGAGTGCTGCATCCCACACAATTTCTACATCATGGATCGCAACCGAACTTCTGACATGAGTGAAATCCTTGATTCTAATGCTATTTTCGACCATCCGCGCTTTCGCAGATCATGTACTGATGGGTTCAATAAATAAACGCTCGCATTGTTCTAAACTGTAATGCACAATACACACAACTACCACATATCCATTTTGTGGTGTCACCGCCAGACACCACACTTGCTAGGTGGTAGCCTTTAAATCGGCCGCGGTCCGTTAGTATACGTCGGATCCGCGTGTCGCCACTATCAGTGATTGCAGACCGAGCGCCGCCACACGGCAGGTCTAAAGAGACTTCCTAGCACTCGCCCCAGTTCGACAACCGACTTTGCTAGCGATGGTTCACTGACAAAATACGCTCTCATCTGCCGAGACGATAGTTAGCATAGCCTTCAGCTATGTCATTTGCTACGACCTAGCAAGGCGCCATTACCAGTTACTATTGATACTGAGTCATGTACAGTCAAGAGCGACGCTCATCATTAATGGATTAAAGTTAAGTATTCCACCAGCTACGTCCGTTTTTCTAAAGTCTAATTTCCTTGTCCTGTTCCAGACCTCACGCCAGCCTCCGTGAGCTAAAACGCGTGCCTTTCGGCTTCCTCTAATAATCCGGTGTTGGCTCTCCTGCCAACTCACAACACATTTTCTATGTCTACGTGATTTTAGATAACGAGAAGTAGTGATCTAATTCTGACGTAAGCCAAATACACTGAGAGACCAAAACATTATGATCAACTGCTTAATTGCGAGTTGTTCCATATTTGGAACGCAATGCAACAGTGATTCTGTGTCCTACTTAATTGCCAAGCCCTAGGTAGGTTTCAAGAGATACTTGGCACCAGATGTTTATGCACTCGTTACGCAATTCTCGTAAATTAGGGTGTGCGCAGTTTGCGTCCTATAGTGGCCCGTATGTGTCGCATAGCCAGAACATCGACATGAACTCACGATCACGGACGTCATACTACAGTAGCATGATTCTGTCCTTGTGACACGGACACTTACCCCACTGGAAGATGGCATCGCCATCAGACAAGACGTCATGCATGAAAGGAATGTAGGTGGTTCGCAGACACCGTCAACATATCTACAGCGGCCAAGGCTCTTTCGATTACAAGCACAGGTTCCATGGCAACTCAGGTGAATGCCTTCAATAGCGCAATACTGAGTCCACCGCGTACAACCTTGACGCGGTCATATTTTGAGTAGCCGTCCACTTGGCTGACAGCATATGTGGCCATCTACCTCGTGTAACAAGAAACGTGCTTCATCCAAGCAGGTGACACCTTTCGACTGATCGACGATCCAGTCTCGATTATACCGTGTTCACTGTAATCGTAACTGGCGATGTCGGTGGGTCAACATGGTAACAAGTACATTTCGTGTGCTAAATGGTGTGCCATGAAACAATTGTATCCTGATGCAGATATACCACCGACCGCCACCTATCCTGCATTGCAGAGCGGGCAGGCTTCCCACCTCCACCTTCTTTGATGAGGCGTGTGCGTAAATTTGGCGGGTGTTCGTCGTTTCAGCACCATTCGACAACGTTCGACAGATGTTCATGAAAATGGCACGCTGACAGCATACCACCTCCGCTGTTTCCGAGACACTACATCACGCCGCCGCGCCCTTTGTCAGAGTCTTTTATGTCAGTGGATTTCCCCATTTACAGCCCGTAACTTTGCTAAAATAATTCCTCATTCGTTTCTCTTCCGCTTACGCACCTGCAGCACCGCGTCACGCGGCCACAACGCCATCAGCTGGCTTCCTGTCTTATGGAGAACAAAGATCATAATGTTACGACTCATCAGTGTATTCGCTGTACACTTTTCTCGTCCTCCTCCGCTTACTTTCGCTTTCTGCGAGGATTCTCAATATTCATGGTGTGCAAAACACAACGACGGAAGTGAATTTTGATTAATGTCCCATTGTCAAGTAACATAGCTCGAAGAAATGTGGAACATACATAAAAAGAATTGCTACAGAGTAGTAGAGAACGTACCTACAAAGAGACGAACAGAAATGACACTTTTATTCAAAAATCATAGTTACACTGAAGCCACCCGATTCGTAACGGTCCCCTGGCCATTACAAACAACAGAAAGTGGTTCTTACACTGAAGAGCCCAAGAAACTGGTACACCTGCCTAATACCGTGTAGGACCCTCGCGAGGACGCTGAAGTGCCCCAACACGACCTGGCGTGGACTCGACTAATGTCTGAATGAGTGCTGGAGGGAACTGACACTATGAAACCTGCAGGGCGGCCCATAGATTCGGGATATTACGAGGGGGTGGAGATCTCTTCTGAACAGCACGTTACAAGGCATCCCAGATATGCTCAATAATGTTCATGTCTGAGGAGTTTGGTGGCCAGCGGAAGTGTTTAAACTCAGAAGAGTGGAGACACTCTGTAGCAATACTGGACGTGTGGCGTGTCGTCTTGTCCTGCTGGAATTGCCCAAGTCCGTCGGAATGCGCAATGGACATGAATGGATGCAGGTGATCAGACACGATGCTTACGTACGTGTCACCTGTCAGAGTTGTATCTAGACGTATCCCGGGTCTCGTATCACTCCAACTGCACACGGCCCACTTCATTACAGAGCCAACAGCTTGAACAGTCCCCTGTTGACATGCAGGGTCCATGGATTCATGATGTTATCTCCATACGCTTACACATCCATTTGAAACGGTATTCGTCCGACCAGGAAACATGTTTCTGGTTTATCAACAGCCTAGTGTCGCTGTTGACGGGCTTAGACGAGGCGCAAAGCTTTTTGTACTGCAGTCATCAAGCGTACACGAGTGGGCCTTCGGCTCTGAAAGCCCATATCGATGATGTTTCGTTGAATTGTTCGCACGCTGACACTTGTTGATGGTCCAGTATTGAAATCTGCAGAAAATTATGGAAGGGTTGCACTTCTGTCACATTGAAAGATTTTCTTCAGTCGTCGCTGGTCCAGTTTTTGCAGAATCTTTTTTCCGGCGGTAGCGATCTCAGAGATTTGATGTTTTACCGGATGCCTGATATTCACGGTACACTCGTGAAATGATCGTACGGGAAAATCCCCACTTCATCGCTACCTCGCAGATACTGTGTCCCATCGCTCGTGCGTCGACTATAACATCACGTTCAAACTCACATAAATCTTGATAACCAGCCATTTTAGTAGCAGTAATCGATCTAACAACTGCGCCAGACACTCGTGTTATATAGGCGTTACCAACCGCAGCACCGTATTCTACCGGTTTAAGTATCTCTGTATTTGAAAACGCATGCCTATACCACTTTCTTTGGCGCTTCAGTTAGTGTGTGTGTTCACCATGGACGGAATTTCATGCTGTGCAAGATGTTTCCATGTTAGCCACAAGGATAGGAAGGAGATCATCTTGTAGGGCGTTCCATTTCTCCAGTAGCGCGGTTGACAATTGCTGCGTGGTCGTTGATACATGGAACGTTCTCCAATATGCGTCCATTTTGGTCTCAAAGTGCAACGAATTAAATCTAGTTTAAAATGTGTAGAACGGCCTTCTCGATAACACGCTCTTTACTGGTCAAAATTGGGAAAAATCGAAAAAAGTGTGACAGTTCAGCAGTTTTTAGGCTATTCAGAAGCAATTGGGCAGGCTGCGGAGGCCGAAAACTTGGATTTGGTATCTCTCTCACATCCTATATAAGAAAGAAAAAATAGACTTACTACCAACACTTGATGCAATGTACGGTGTACTCGGTTACTGGATTAATATGTCTTCTGAACAGTCCATTTGCCGGATATCCTCTCGTTCCACAACCTCCCACACCTGCCCTGTCCGATGCGATCGCGAATTGTCATCCAAATGAATGAAGTGAGAGCCGAACTCACTCCAGAAACGACGCTCATGGGGAAGAGTATAGTACCGTAGTACAGTTGACCGGTGACTGTACCGTGTTGAAAGATTTGGAGGTGTGTACGCCCACGCAACATTATACACGATAACACGTGGACCAGCAAAATGATCATGTGCGACAATGTTCTCGTGTACATTACGTTCTATCACAAGGTGAGAGACGTGAACAACAACTCACCCTGTAACATTGGCGACGGTGTACGTGATGACTTCAGTTTTATTACTGTTTTCGAATAAAAGCCTAATTTCTGTTCGTCTCATTGCGTGTTTCTTGCATTTTCCTTCTATACTATACCGTACCAATTCTTTCTACGTATCGTCCAATCTTCATCGAGTTACCTTATTTGCAGTGACATATCATGCAAAAGTTACTCTCGTCCATAAGTTTTGCGCACCAGTGCAGTTCACACAGTTCCCCTATTCACTGTATTAGATTACTTCCTGCCTGAACTTTTTTTTACGAAACAATAAGTTCGGTGAGTTCCTACGTACGCAACATTTATCACTTCTTTTAATTCCTCTTAAATCTCGTTAAGTCTGAAGCCGTCTATTTTCATTATCCATCTGCTGTAATTTCTTCATTTTTTCATACTCCGTTTACCCAAATCCAGCGAGTTGGCCTAGTCGTTAGAGACCTAGGTCTCGATTCAGGACGAGTGGATTCAAACTCGTCCTGCCATCCAGAGTATGGGTTTTCGTTGTTTCGCTTAAGACGAGTACCGGATGGTTCCTCCGAAGAGCCAACAGACGAGCTATTTCTGCGTCCTTTTCCATTTAGAGTTTGTGCTTTGTCTCAGATGGCTTCGTCGTCAACGGAAAGTTAAATCTTCCTACTTTACTCCTCGCCTTGCATCCTACGACAGTGTCTTCTTGCAGTAAAGGTTTCCCACAGACTTTTTTTTTACACACTGTTACTCATGTCTCATTTTGTCAGCTCGTTTATCTCTTGGCGTAATTTTCCATTTTAAGAGATATATATTACTTCGTTTTAATTTAATAGTTGTCACTTAAGCTGTGACAAAGAAGTTCCTTTAAAAGCTAAACAAACCATTGTATAAAACGTATCTCCTGCCAATCTGAAGACCTGTGTCTTAAATAAGAGAGAAGAGAGTCAGTTTCAGGCATGTGAAATGTTCTTTAGGTCAACTCTACAAAAACTCAGGAGGGGCTGGATCAGGAACGAATACGTAACAAGAGATCTGCAGGTGACATTGACCACGGAGGAAGGAATCAACGCTCCAAGATTGACAAGACTGAACAGGTTAGGCCATGTGAAGCGAATACATCCGACTCGAACTCCAGGTCACTAATTGGAGATGGAGCTGCCAGAAAAAGACTGACTGAGCGGCCTAGAAAGAGATGGACATACTAGATTAATGAAGAGGAGTAACGTTGGATGCTCTAAAGAGAGAGAGAGAGAGAAAAGCTATACCAGGACAGAAATAAATGGAGATATATCGTTCACCAAGTTCCTACCCGGCTCGCTGGAAGGAAATCTTGTTAACGATGATGATGATGATGATGATGATGATGATGACGGTGGTGGTGGTGGTGGTGGTGGTGAGGACGACAATGAGTTATCATATTTCAGTTTCACACATACACAGTTTTTAGACTATTGTTTTCCACTTCGACGAAGATTGATTTGTCAACTGTGTCACAATACCTTTTATATTCTATTTGTTTCGCCCTTCTTCTACAGTCTTGCTTTATCAATTGGTTAATAATTTCGATGTATATACCTCTACAATCTCCGTATTATTAAGAAGCATCTTCTTACTGTCGTCCATTTTGTTCTTCGCTTCCCATTTCTTTATTTTCGTTTTTTTTTTCGAGTTGTATGATAAGTATTAATGTTAACATGTCTTAGGAGCCGTCGGTACTTATGATTGAGTCATATTCTATCGTAAAAGCACAAACATCAACGTGAAGGATATGTTGCGTTGTATGTTGTCCGACATTCGAGAACGACGTCAGCAGCATATGATCTGGGGTGTTAAGCTATAATATATTCTAAGGAAGAAATGTAATAACATCGAATATTAACAGCAACCACCTTAGCTTAAAAGATTCCACTCTTGATGCGACGATGATATGGCAATTCGCCAATTATTCCTCATTATTTTTTTTCCTACAGGTTATGACATTAAGTGTCGCGTTTAATTTACTACCAGACTCGCAGTAGGAGTGTGTATCAAAATGTTGCCAACTAAAGTATGGGAACACTGACTACTACTGCTTGATAGCCGCTGCAGTTTTTCTCTCACTGAAGCGGAAATCTCGATTTTACGACACGGTTTAAGTCAGCTCCATCGTAAATGTAGGAATTATAGGTCCGCCCGCCATCCATTTTAGAATGCCACATCTCGCGTCACTGATGAATTTACTGCTTCCTCCGAAACGGTCACTCGAGATGTGTTATTTTGGGCTGCGTACACAAAAACAGTCACTCCCCGCTTTGTTTCACGACGATATTACATTGTAGAGAATGCTTATCACCAACATACGACACATCACCTATTTCCGTCAGGAATCCATTAAAACGGTCAACACAATATCCATCTTGTGCTGTACAAATCTTCTTCTGATAGAGAAATATTCGTCTAATTCTATTACGCCACTCGTAGGTTGTAAGAACATTTCATCATAAGCTATATATACAGGAAAATTAAATGTCTCCATTCACTAATTGCCCTCCTACAGTCTCAGAGTAAAACCTGGCTTTATTTAAAAAATGTTCACGTCGCCCTATTAAGTATGCAGTGGTGGAGTCGCTGCACACTCTGTATATGTCTCACATCCTAAATTACTGTGCAAGGACTGACAGGAAAGATACGAGACCGCTTTCATTACTGGGGAACTGCTTGTCATGACTTACCTCATACACGGCGATTTTTCTAAATGGATAAAAACTTCTGGAAATGGTCCTTGGGAGAAAAAGGACCAAAAAACGTGTTATGTACACATGGCTGGAAATGCTTTCCAAGGGGGGTACACCCATTTGAAAGTGGAGATGAAATATCTTTGACAGTGACTCTAGTATCAGCAGCAGGGAGATGGCCCACCAGCATGTGATAAGCCAGACGACCTTGTGGAATAGTCTCCACATCTGTCACAATCCATATCACAAGGCGTGCAGGCCTTATTACCTATGGACTTGTCTACGCTGCGTCGCTTTTGTCGCTGGTTCGTCGCACAGGCGACTACGGTGCTAGGATTTTTGTCATCTATCCTATTCATGGGCTAGGATATCTGTGCGAGGAGCTGAACTTTCAACCTAGACCTGTAGTCTAGAGAGAATCCTCATGTTCAGTGGCAGGGAACAATCGGCTTCGGTTCAGCTTCAGTGCTTGGCGGGTATTATTAGCGACCACCTTACGGGATCAGTTATCCATCCACAGTGACACACAGGCGAGGCATATTTTCACTTTCTGCGGGTGAACCTGCCTACCCTCCTGGAAGACGAGCCCTTGGTGACACGAAGGGTGATGCGGCTAATACATGATGGTGCTCCACATCATTGTACTCGAGTGTGGCGCTGAAATACTAACACATACAGAACATTCCCATTTGCCTTGTGTGTTCCCAGGCGTGCTTTCAATCATTGAAACCTACACTATCAACAGATCTTTTGTCTACACTTTCAATTCGGTGCAAATCCCTTTGAACGTATTTCTGGCGACATGTCCCAATGACCTTTTTTGCTTCTTATCTTGTCAGGGATCCTTTCCTCACCTTTGCCCAATTTGGTAAAAACACAAGCTATATGCTCTTACCCCGTCACAAAATCCAACATGTTGGACTAAATTAGAGGCAGTGAAAGAGCAGTTTACTTTGGCTGAGTTCTTGCATTCTGCAGGAAGAACCGTCTTGAGTCCACAGCTTCACGGTAAACGACGCGTAGAAATGTTTCCATCATTGGGAGGAACGGAAATAATGGTGTTGGTTGTGGTGATGGTAATGATGAATTTAGGGCACTCAACAACATGGTCATCAGCGACTTCATTGGACATCACCATACAGTATCTTAATTGAACACTGTCTGTTCTCACAACGATATTGATGCAACGATTCCTTGGGTACACATTTTAACAGATTTCTTCAAATTTGTGGTTTCTACGTATTAAAATCCACGAATCCTTTGTACAAACATCCTGCCTCCTGAACAATAACAGGAGTCAAATCATCCATCAGGATTTATTGACTTCCTCTCCCTTAGGTAGAAGGCGAAACAGTCACCAAAAATTAAAAATGCTTGTTACACTGCCGTTGTCATGTAGAATCGTGGACTAAGCTCCAGCCAAGTAGAGGGTTGCCTCAGTGTGAATATGTGAAATACATTTAGTTACAATAGATCGCACCGCGAGTGGTATTACACAAGCTTCATTTATTTGTGGATCATCCTGCGAATCATTCTGCCCTGGGGAGGAAACTGTGTGTCATTGGAACTGTCTTATTTTCGGCGTAGTGAACACCGCTTCTTTCTATCGGTGTGGCCTGAGGTTCTCCAGGCATAGCTCGTCGATTTGATTGACCACAGTTAGTTGTCCACCACTCGCAACCACTCATTTCAATGAAATGGCGTGCAGGCGGACAGCACACCAAGTCAGACCACCTCCCTATACACTTTCCCTTGGCTGTTTTGTTGGTTGTATCATTCACCTGTGGTTTTCCATCTGCTTTGAGATATGTTCGACATTTTCTTCGTGTGGGGCCCACAGCCGTATGTCTATTAAAGGATATGCTACATCGCCGTTTATTAACAGGATAACTGTATAACACATCGACACCACTTGCGCTTTGCCCGCATCTCGTGGTCGTGCGGTAGCGTTCTCGCTTCCCACGCCCAGGTTCCCGGGTTCGATTCCCGGCGGGGTCAGGGATTTTCTCTGCCTCGTGAAGGCTGGGTGTTGTGTGCTGTCCTTAGGTTAGTTAGGTTTAAGTAGTTCTAAGTTCTAGGGGACTTATGACCACAGCAGTTGAGTCCCATAGTGCTCAGAGCCATTTGAACCATTTTTTGAATCACTTGCGCTTGAAAATGGTCTTTAAGCCCGAAATTAGCCAATTGTGCAAGTTATAATAAACTGAATACTTGTGGGAAACAGCTGAGATGTAAAGTTCAAAATGTTCTTTATCTTCGACGGTCTGGTTATTTTTTTCTTCACATTAATACGTTTGCTTTACAGTTTTCAGGGCGCTGAGAAAGTCAGAGCAGATGAGAAACTTCCTAACGTGGTGGCGACCCACATGTTCTAATGCCTTCAGGACTCCGTATACCCCGGCGTCATAATTTGTCACTTGTTCTGGGAGATGTAGACGCGTATGGAATCACTTGGCCCCTACTGACTGAACATACATGCTGTGTATACACAAATCTGCGGTATTAGTTGCGTCTCTTTTGTATCGAACCCCGTACAGGACATTTCTCATCGGAGAACAAGAGTGTGCCTCCACTAGAATATTCGTGCACTAATCGAGTTTCATGAAACTTGTCACTGCGTGCGGACTAGAGATCTATAAACATCTTCTTTACTTACCTTCTTAATCAAACAAAAGTAAACGCCGTCAATAGTCGATCTTCACTGTAATGTACAGGGGTTGACAAAAACATGGAAATACCAAAAAGATAATACATTACCATTCCTAATACGGTAAAGGAAACTCATTGGCATTCAAATCAATTTACAGTACTCTCGTAATGGATAAATGCGGGCACTGTATGATTTTTAAGAGAATCTCGTACCATTATTTCCTGCAAAACCACCGTGAGTTCAGGTAACAGTCAAGGAGGTGTATTGCGACCTCGCATCCTTCTCTCCGAAGTAGATCACAATGGCTTAACAACATTGAGGTGTAGTGACTGTGGTGATCAGGGGAGAAGCCATAACTCATCGCTGTGCTCAGAAAACCAGTCCTGAACAATGTTAGTTGTGTAATTAGGGCCTTGTCGTCTTCGAACAAAGCGTCACCAATGGGAAACAAACATTCTAATACACTACTGGCCACAAAAATTGCTACACCAAGAAGAAATGCAGATGATAAACGGGTATTCATTGGACAAATATATTATACTAGAACTGACATGTGATTACATTTTCACGCGATTTGGGTGCATAGATCCTGAGAAATCAGTACTCAGAACAACCACCTCTGGCCGTAATAACGGCCTTGATACGCCTGCGCATTGAGTCAAACAGAGCTTAGATGGCGTGTACAGGTACAGCTACCCATGCAGCTTCAACACGATACTACAGTTCATCAAGAGTAGTGACTGGCCTATTCTGACGAGCCAGTTGCTCGGCCACCATTGACCAGACGTTTTCTATTGGTGAGAGATCTGGAGAATGTGCTGGCCAGGGCAGTAGTCGAACATTTTCCGTATCCAGAAAGGCCCGTACAGGACCTGCAACATGCGGTCGTGCATTATCCTGCTTGAATGTAGGGTTTTGCAGGGATTGAATGAAGGGTAGAGCCACGAGTCGCTACACGTCTGAAATGTAGCGTCCGCTGTTCAAACTGCTGTCAATGCGAAAAAGAGGAGAACGAGACGTGTAAGCAATGGCACCCCAATACCATCACGCCGGGTGATACGCCAGTATGGCGATGACGAACACACGCTTCCAATGTGCGTTCACCGCGATGTCGCCAAACACGGATGCGACCATCATGATGCTGTAAACAGAACCTGGATTCATCCGAAAAAATCACGTTTAGCCATTCGTGCACCCAGGTTCGTCGTTAAGTACACCATCGCAGGCGCTCCTGTCTGTGATGCATCGACAAGGGTAACCGCAGCCTTGGTCTCCGAACTGATAGTCCATGCTGCTGCAAACGTCGTCGAACTGTTCGTGCAGATGGTTGTTGTCTCGCAAACATCCCCATCTGTTGACTCAGGGATCGAGACGTGGCTGCACGATCCGTTACAGCCATGCGGATAAGATGCCTGTCATCTCAACTGCTAGTGATACGAGGCCGTTGGGATCCAGCACGGCGTTCCGTATTACCCTCCTGAACCCACCTATTCCATATTCTGCTAACAGTCATTGGATCTCGACCAACGTGAGCAGCAATGTCGCAATACGATAAACCGCAATCGCGATAGGCTACAATCCGACCTTTATCAAAGTCGGAAACGTGATGGTACGCATTTCTCCTCCTTACACGAGGCATCACAGCAACGTTTCACAGGCAACGCCGGTCTACTGCTGTTTGTGTATGAGAAATCGATTGGAAACTTTCCTCATGTCAGCACGTTGTAGGTGTCGCCACCGGCGCCAACCTCGTGTAAGTGCTCTGAAAAGCTAATCATCTGCATATCACAGCATCTTCTTCCTGTCGGGTAAATGTCGCGTCTGTAGCACGTCATCTTCGTGGTGTAGCAATTTTAATGGCCAGTAGTGTATGTGATTGACCAGATCTGCCAAAAAGATCACATATTCCTTCGTATTAATGCGATCTTGCAGAAACACCACGATATGACTACCCAAACCGTCACCGATCCCTCGCCGTGTTTCATTCTTGGGACGTAAACTTTGCAAGAAGGTGGGGTGAAACAAGACTCATCCACCAAATTATACCTTGGACACCACGTTTCCCCGTGACGGGCATTTGCATCATCGATGAGTGGTTTTGGAATTCCAGCTCGTCTTGCAATTTCCTGGTTATGGGGCTCCCTTCGTGTTGTTTTGATGCTGACAGCGTTCGCAACTGCCAGATTCAGCTCTGTAGTGGGCTTTGCAGCTGTAGTCCCCTTACTCTTTGCCACAATCCTCTTCTGTGAGCGTCTGTCACGTTCACTGAATGTACGTTTTCGTCTGCACTGCGACTTAGTGAATGATACTTTTCCGCCTTCCCCGTATGAGGTATAAATTTTTGATACGGTGCCTTTTGAAACACCAAAAACTTCGGCTAACTTATTTACGTGAGCACTTGCCATACGAGCACCAACAATTTGCCCACCTTCGAATGTTCTTAGCTCCGACTTACTGCGCTTACCACTACGTGGAACACAGCTCTGACCACGACTGATACTTGCAATGTATAGAGGATATTAAACCTCGCTCCTCGTGGTCAAATACAACAGAGCAATCTGTAGGCTTGGTTAGCATAATCACTTATGTTCAAGCACGAATTTCTTATAGTGTTTACATATCTACAGTATTGGAGTGCCTATGTTGTTCACGAATACGATGCATTGTTCCTTTGGACATGCATGCATATCCGAAGGAGCATTGCATCGTATTTATGAACAATATAGGCACTAAAATGCCGTGTTTATCCATCCACATCGAGCAAGTGACTTTCAATGAAAATCTCTCCCCTATGCGGGAATAAACGTAATGAATGTACGAGTGCAGGTTGTAGACGCTTGGTTGACGACATACAGAAATCCGGGTGTACAGTTAGCTGTGAAGCGTGCTCTGATATCTCAATGGTAAGGCGACCGCTCACCGTATGCGGGAAATTCGGGTTCGATTCCCAGTTTGGCACAAATTTTCATTGTTATCGTTCCATTATACAGCTGATGGTTGTCCATATTCGCAACTGCTAATATATTTCATGTGTTTTATCGTCCAACCCCCGTATAAGGGCAAGGCAGATAATAATAATTTCCACCAGAAAGAACGTGCAAATACACGACTGTCCATTATACTAGCAAGAACAGAATATCGCGAAGTTTTACTTAATGTGAGTAAACAGTATAGTAGGAACAATGGGTGGACAAATTTTTAAATGACAGCATTGTGTACATCACGACAGCCTACACCGCCATGCCTAGTTCTGTGCACATATGATGGTTACGAATGAAATGTGGCAATCCCAATCATGGACGCTGTGTTGACAGTCGGAAATGGTGAAGGCGTTTTCTCACAGCCCATGTGGATACTTCTTTTTTTTTGCCGTCAAGCCCCTTTCTGACCTAAAGCATGGCCGTACGATCCTGTACGACTCAGCGAACAATATGGCCCTCCTTTCGGGCACAAGTCGCGTGGGGCTGCTGAAATCCTGCACGTCGTTGACTATGTACGTTCTGAACCTATAGATTACATATTCGCATGACAGGTGTGGGATCCCGATCAACGAGAGCAACAATATCGCAAATCGATAAACAGCAGTCTCGATGCTGCTACTGCCGAATTCCGACGCGTGCTCGTAGACGCTTCCTGTTCATGCAAGAGGAATCATCTCAAAAGGAAGAACCATACTTCAAATTTTATTTCTGAATGTGAAACCTGCTGCTTAATCTTTCCTTATATACAAAATTAGATGGTGTTAATCGAACCTGCTTTGTATGGTTCCACTGAAAAGCTTATAATTCGTACACTGATAAGTCAAAAAATTATGACCACTGCCCACAGCAAAGTTGGATGTCATCTGGTGCCGTTGTGGGCACGTGACGCTGTAACAAAAGTATGTAAGCGGAGAAGCCACGAACGGGGCATCATCCTAGCAAAGATGTGTGCTACAAATGGAGAAAATCCATCGTGATAAGCGAATTTGACAAAGTACAGATTATTATTAAACAGAGCCTGTGAATGAGTAACTCGACAACGACGAAGCTGGTCGAATGTTCACGTGCTACCGTCGTGAGCATCTACAGAAAGAGGTAGAACGACAGTGAAACGCCCACTAGGGGCTAAATGGTTCGACGTCGGCGACTCGTCGCAGAACGTGGGTTTCAGGGGCTTGTCTGCTCGATAAAGTAGGGTATATGGTGATCTGTGGCATCTCTGCCGAAGGAGCACAATTCTGGTGCACCCGAAAGTGTTTCGGAGCACATTCTTTATCGTTCATTGTGGAACATGGAGCACCGCAACTGACCATCCCAAGGTGTTCCTATGTTTACCCACGATATCGTCAGTTACGATTGCAGTGGGCACGGGACGATCGGGATTCGACCGTCGATCAAAGGAAACGTGTCAGCTCTTCGGGTGAATCACATTTTTGCTATACTAGGTCGATTGCCTATAGGCTCTCATTTGGCTGAAGACTTCAAGAACGACTTATAAAGCAACAACACTAACTATTTACATTTTATGGCATGCGGTCGTTCAGAGACGGTACACCTCACAAACACTTCTATGGAAAACACAGATGCCGGCGATAGCAAAGGAAGAATTACAGTTTACTATCCTGTTAATGATGTCCCTGGAAGTACGGCATAAGGTAGGAAAGTAAATGGATGCGAAAGGAAATTAGCCTTGTCGTTTCAAAGGAACCAATCCGGTTTTATTTTCTTTTTAGATAAAAAAAGCCACGCACACAGTAATCTATTTTCTGACGAATCTGCAATGATTACAATGAATCTACTTAAATCTTGCAGCGTAGTTGGTACTGATAAATCAAAACCAGTCTAGCATCCATCTGAATTCCGCATACAAACCTTTGTAGGGAAACGTGGAAATTACAGTCATCGAAGTGACCGGCGATTCGAAATGAGATGAGCACCACGGGCGTAGGCTTGTGGGAGCAGTATTATGCTACGGGAGACATTGTCCTATGCTTGCATGGGACCCGTGGTAGTAATCGAAGACTCGCTGACAGTTGCGAACCACCTGCATCCCTTCATGCCTGATGTCTTCTCCGACAGCGATGTCATCTTTCAGCTCTATAACTGTCCGTGTCTCGGAGTCAGAGCAGTGCTGCAGTGGTTTGATGAGCGTTATAGTGAACTCACGTTGATTTCTCTGCGACCAAATTCGTCTGTTGTAGAAGTCATCTGCAGTACTATCGCACGACGTCACCTCGTACGCATATCAAAAATGGTTCAAATGGCTCTAGACACTATGGGACTTAACTTCTGAGGTCATCAGAAGAACTACTTAAAAGCTAACTAACCTAAGGACAGCACACACATCCATGCCCGAGGCAGGATTCGAACGTGCGACCGTAGCGGTAGCGTGGTTCCAGACTGTAGCGCCTAGAACCGCTCGGCCACTCCGCCCGGCGCAGCTCGAGAAATCAACAGTTATTTGCAGTGATACATTTAATCTCTGCTTTATCGTTAGATAATGACGCTATCAACACTAAAAATCTATAATCTTACCGCACTGGAGGAGTGTCTATGGAGTGAGCTTAGGGTACTGAGCATTTGGGCATCATTGAACGGAAGTAGTCACGTGATGCAGTTATGACATTTGTTTACATTTTGCGCTCACACGCAAATTTTAATAGACACATAAAAGAAGGTTTTGCACCACTTCTGTTCCGAGAGTTCCGGAACCGGTACAGAAATTGGAATAGAGATCAAATTAAACATCATTTCCGCTCTTTTTATTGCTCATGAAAACCGTACATTGCATGTTGTACACCATACAGCGAGACCTTCAGAGGTGGTGGTCCAGATTGCTGTAAACACCGGTACCTCCAATACCGAGTAGCACGTCCTCTTGCATTGATGCATGCCTGTATTCAAATGGTTCAAATGGCTCTGAGCACTATCGGACTTAACACCTGAGGTCATCAGTCCGCTAGAACTTAGAACTACTTAAACCTAACTAATCCAAGGACATCACACACATCCATGCCCGTGGCAGGATTCGAACCTGCGACCGTAGCGGTCGCGCGGTTCCAGACTGAAGCGCTTAGAACCGCTCGGCCACTCCGGCCGACGTACGCATATTAGGGGTCCGTTATTTAAAGGAATTACACCACCTGTGCGCAGACATCTAATGCCGCACACCTCCACAAATCTACCAGCAAACTGTCGGATAGATTCAGGCGACGAAGCTTTTCTCGTGAGCCACAGCCACGAACGGCAGAGAGGAGTAGTGGGTAGTAGAGCGGGGCAGAGCACCGCAGGCCCGCGGGTGCTGGCCGCAGTCGGCGGCAGGCCGGTGATCGACTGCATCCGGCAGTCAGGCACACTGCTAGCGCTGCCACACGGCGAATTCACGAGCGCCCGCTTCTGGGCGGGACGCAGCCGCTGTAAAATAAGCGCCTCCTATCACGCCGGCCGCTCCGAAATAAACCGCCAGCGCCAATGCTGCCTGCATCCGGCCCGGCTTTGCATATCGCTGGCTCGCGAACTTGTCTTCGGCTTCCTCCGCGCGGGCCGTTCACGACGTATCAGCCAAGTGCACACTGACCGGGCAGAACTTTATGGTCATCCCTCCTACTTTGAGCATCAGCAAGCGTAGACGAAGTGCGGGACGTGTGACGGATAAAGGACACCCACCTAGAAAAAGCTTTCAGCAATGTAAAATTGTGCAAGATGCTAAAAATTCTCAGAAACAATAGGTATATGGTCTTGGGAAAGGACGTTGAAATACGAGTGATAGCATTAAGAATATGACAGGAAGTGTTGAACGAAGTGAAGAGTCTAATGAGATGGCGCTTTGGATTGCGGGTGATGAGAAGAATTACGAAAGTAATGAGGAGTAGTAGACTAGGACTGTGAAGTAGACGAAATAAAGGAATGTGCTACCTTGGAAACAAAATAACACAGGCAAAAGGGCATTTCTGGCCAAAAGCCGGCCGGTGTGGCCGAGCGGTTCTAGGCGCTTCAGTCCGGAACCGCGCTGATGCTACGGTCGCAGGTTCGAATCCTGCCTCGGGCATGAATGTGTGTGATGTCATTAGGCTAGTTAGGTTTAAGTAGTTCTAAGTTCTAGGGGACTGATGACCTCAGAAGTTAAGTCCCACAGTGATTAGAGCCATTTGAACCAACCTGGCCAAAATAAGTGGTCTATTGTTAGATGTTCAAATGGTTCAAACGGCTCTGAGCACTATGGGGGAGGTCATCAGTCCCCCGTTGAGATGTGGACCTTATCTTAAGGAAGACTTCTTGAAGAGGTACGTTTGGAACATAGCATTGTTTGTAGTTATACATGGACTGTGGAAAAACTGGAACAGAAATAAATCGAAGCGTTTGCGATGTGGTGCTACAGAAGAATGTTGCAAATTTGGTGGTCTGATAAGGTAAGGAGGTTATCCACAGAATCGGTGAGGATAGGAACATACGGCGAACAATGACAACAAGAGGGGACGCTATGATAGGTCATTTGTTAAGACGCCAGGGAATGACTTCCATGGTATTAGAGGTACCTACAGGGCAACGGTCGTCACAATGCGGCCCGCGGCACGAATCTGCTATTCGTGTGACCCGTCGTTCTCAACCGTATATGCATCTAGCAACAAGTAACAGCCGAACTGAAATGTGTCAACTGACGTTAAGTGCTTCTTAAGAGCGCAGTTTTTCGCACAGGAACAAACAAAAATACTTACGGACGCAGTAATATTTTTTATGTTCTTAATTGTAATTGACGTTGCTGAATAGGACCGTGAGCTAAGTAAAGTTGGGCGCTTATCTCAGGGGCAGAGGGGTAAATAGCACGGCCACTGCGGAATTACAAAATGTGAGAAAGGGAATGTTTTATTACTTGTCTTCCAGTACGGACAGCGCGTGCGCTGCTCTATCGGTCAGTAGCTATGGTATAAATGTCAAACGGAAGTAACATGGATTCGGGAATGCGCATAATAGATACGACCTTCTTCAAACGAAGTGCCTATTTGTAGCAAGGAACATGATATAAAATTAAGGGTGTTGTCCTAACAGACATTCGTCGTACGTACCACATTGACTTCCGCGTCTATTTTCGCGGAGTGTTGGTTCTCTATTAGCACTGAGAGTGGAGTGTGTAAGATTTTCAGACGACATGGTTGTTAGAAGAATAGGGAATGAAGATTAACAAGAAGAAAACGAAAAGCATGGTAATTGGAGGAAAGGGATGAAAATGCCGTATGAAAATACGGGGAGAGGAAATAGAGCAAGTGAATAACTTCAATTATTTGGGAAGTGTAATAATGTCTGATATGTATTCCTCAACAGAAATTAGGAAAAGAATTGCAACGGCAAAAGAAGGATTCAAGAGGAAACAGAAATTACTTTGCGGACCACTAAACAAAGATCTGAGGAACATACTTGACAAGTGTCATATCTGGTGCGTTGCACTGAATGGTGCGGAGACCTGGACATTGCGGAAGGAAGATGAAAGGAGATTGGAGGTACTTGAGATTTGGATATGGAGAAGAATGGAAAAAGTGAAATGGGAAGACCGAGTAAAGAATGAAGAAGTATTAAGAAGAGTTGGACAAGAAAGAAACATGCTGAAAGTCATTAGAAAGAGAAAACGGAACTAGATTGAACATTGCTGAGAAGGGACTATTTATTGAAGGAACGAATAGAACGAATGGTGGAGGGAAAAAGGGGAAGAGGAAAAAGAAGATATCAAATGCTGGAAAATATCCAAGAAGACAAATATTCAGAAATGAAAAGATGGGCTATGGACAGACAAAAGTGGAAGAGGCTTAACCCATGACAAGACCTGCCGTAAGGCAGAATATCTACTACTAATACTACTACTACTACTACTACTACTACTGAGAACTCTAGGCAAACTCCGCTGCTCTCGGTCGTTACGTGAAGTCCGTCGGTCACTGCGTTGTCCGTGGTATTCTCGGCACGCTCTTGACGTTTAGGATCTCAGAATATTGAATTCCCTAGCGATTTCCGAAATGAGAAGTCCCATGTGTCTAGGCCCAATTACCATTCCGCGTTCAAAGTTTGTTAATTCTCGTCGTGTGACAATAATCACGTCGGAAACACTTTCACGTGAATCAGCTGAGAACAAATGACAACTCTGACAATGCGCTATCCTTTTATATCTTGTGTAAGCGATCCTATCGCCATCTGTATATGCATATCGCTATCCCATGACTTTCATCACGTCAGTGTATGTCACTGTGTTCAGGTATTGCATGTTGTTCGTTTACTATATGTTTAATGATTTTAGTTTTACTCGTAAACAGAATTTGGAAATTATGTGGGTACATACATATTTTTATATACCTCCCATGGCGCTATCAGTTGTATATGCTGGCCGCTTTGAATGTCCTACGGATTTTAAAGCTTATCATCTGCAAAAACAAAACATTTTCTATTGCTCTGTTAACTGTTTCGGGAGAATCTATCTGCTTGACTGACAAATTGTACAAAATGCGTGTGGAACAACAGCAGCAAAGAATATAAGAGCAAGCAGAACTGTAAACTCACCGCCTTTGCATTGTGCCCTCCAGTTGGCATTACGAGTGCAGTCCTTGACGAAATGGCGACAAAGCAAGAAACCACTTCCTCTGTTTTGGAATATACAAGACGTTTATCTGTTACAACAGCTGTGTAAACAGTGAGGGTCGGTATCGACGATTTAGACACACGTGTCCCACAGACATAACTAGATCCATATTTTTTGTGATCCTCGAATTTACAAAATTATTAATTTTGGAATGATTTTACCGGGATAACAATTACGGAAAATAGTATAACAAAAACAGTACCAAGACACATTTACACTCCTGTCAAAACATCAAATATTGCTCACAAGTTTTCAACATAACGTTTGAAGATGGATTTGACATCCACACACCAATGATTTTCTACAGTCTATGATGTTTTCTGGGGCATATACGTCACACTACATACAATTTATGTACAAACCAGCAAAATTACTTAGGTGTGTAGTAATGTTTCAAAACAACGTCTGTGCTTTACACAGTTTGAAACACTGCAACCAGCCACGAAAACAGCTGCAGTGTTTTCCAACCAAAAGCAATAAAATAATATCTGTGATGTTTAAGAAAATATAGTCAGCTACTTCGGACATTTTTGGGGTGGCGAACAGACGCGCACCGCCTCATCTGATCGCTCACAGCCTTCTATATATCGATCGCGTGGCCGTGGCCTGTTGTATTTTTCTCCAAGTTCCGCTGCAGGGTAGCATAAGAGACATTTGAGGTATAGTCGTCCCAGCGCTCAAAACCGCGTATTACTTCAGTGGGACATATTTGTCACAACACTAAGCAACGGTTACGGACCGTGCTTACGTACCTCCATAGCCAATACCACTGGAAGATGTCAAATAACGCATCAATACTGCTGTGGTGACTACTGATAAGAAGTTATTACATGAGGTATGCAACCAATTTGAGTACCTCTTGGGGGTGTGTCGCGTGATCCAGTGGGGAAATCCTTGAACACTATAGAGTGTAGAATACAAACTTGGTGAGTTTACGGTTCTCTTCATGTATGAGTCATTTTTGTACATGCAATTCTTTGTAAAATGTAGAGCTTTGAAAAGGAATGAATAATGTTATGTAGTACAGGGTGCCACAGAGAAACGGGAAATTTCGAAATAACGTCATTTCCATGAATAAATTCATAAAACTAGTAATTTATTAACGAAAGTGAATGTATTCAGTGTGCCATTATTCAGTATGTGTTTACAATCAAAATGTCCAAAAGTGTCTCTTTACTTTTTAAAGATGACATCGGAAAGATGTGCTCCCATTCGGCGCTCACACTCTAACAGCCTGTTACGAAAACTCTGGAATGCGCGGTGTAGCAAATCTTGGGGAATGGCAGTGATTTCGCTTTCAATGTTCTCTACGGTACACGTTGCCTTTAATATATCCCCATAGGAAGAAGTCGCACACACTAAGATCAGGGGATCTCGCAGGCCATGCAGTGTCACCGTTACGTGAAATAATGCGTCTTCCAAACAATTGACGAACTGCTGCCATCGATTGTCGAGCAGTGTGTGACGTGGCTCCGTCCTGCTGAAACCACATATTTTCGACGTTAAGATTAAGCTCATACAGTCTCGGTGTAAAGAATGTTTGAAGCATTTCAACATATCGAGCGGATGTTACTGTCACTGCACTACCATCCTCACGTTCAAAAAAATAAGGGCCGATAACACCACGACATGATACAGCACACAACATTGTGACCTTGGCGCTATGTAGTGGTCGCTGGTGAAACTCACAAGGATTGTCCTGTGCCCAATGACGAAAATTCAGTTTGTTCACGAATCCGTTCAGCTGGAAATGGGCTTCGTCTGATATCCATGAGTTACCAAGGAAATTCGCGTCCTCGTTGATTTTAGCCAATATCTGGCTACGAAACTCCGTACGTGACGCTTCGTGCATTATTCTTTGTAAACTTCGTCGCTTAATCCCTAGCGAAGATGCATGCTGTCGAACAGAGCGGCGAGGACTTCTCTCGATTGCAGCTCTAGCAGCTGCAATGTTCTCTGGGGTACGTACCGTTGGAATGCTACCTGGAGGTTTCTTTTTCAAGGCAGATCCTGTTTCATCAAAATTACTCACCCACGTTGTAATCGCATGCGCAGATGGGACACGTCCATGACGTCCAAGCTGGTAATGCTGTCGAAATGTTCTCTGCGCGGCAGTCGCACTATCACCATTTTTGTAAAACGCTCTCACAGCTACTGCACGTTCCGCACCAGTCCAATTCTCCAGGATTACTAAATGGCAATGCGTTCACATCAATTGTGCAAAGTTTCGAACATCAGCCGGCCAACTGTAACGTTCAAAATTTCCCGTTCCCCTGCGCCACCCTGTATTTCCAACATCGCCCTGTCCTTATCACGATGTAAGGAGGAAATAAATAGGCGCATGTACGGCCGATGCAGTCGGGCCGTTACGGTAATCAGGTTTCTTCCCTCCAGAGGTGGTGTGTGTTACGAATGAAGAAGAGCCGCTGCCGCAGAGCTCAGAATGTGTGGCGAGGGAGTCCACGTGAGCGCCTCCAGAGCGGGGGGAAGAAGCCGCTGCCGCATCCCGGCGGTGCGTCTTGGCGCGCGCGCGGGAGTGGCACTTGTGGCCGTGACGTCACGGCGGTATCGAGCGCGCGACGGCGGCGGCGGCGGCGGCGGCCGTAGTGACGTGGCGGGCGACGCGAGCCGCGTCCGCTACATATTCAGCAGCGGCCCGGCGCTGACCTAGCGCCCGCGACGCCGTCAACCCGCGCCGCGCCGCCGACCGCAACGACGCCGTCGCCGTCGCCAATGGCGCAGCGCGGCCAAAATTAGCGGCTGGAAGCGCTTCTAAAAATAGCTAGCGCTCCCGGAATAGAACGTCCTTGTCTGTATGGGTCCGCGATGGCCGTCGCCCGCACAACGGCGGCTAATTGGCGGCGGCGTCGATCGTCACGGCCCGCCGGAGTGCCCTCCAGGCCCGTTGAGCCCCTGCGGCCGCTCTCTCGGTCACGAACGCGATCCTGCCGGTGACACTGGCCGCCGCGGACGGGGTCTCGCTAGTTTCCAGTGACCCGCTCAGTTCTTCTCTGCACAGTCACCGTTTTTCTTGATAGTAAGTTTCTCCAATTCCGGATGTTCCAACGTCAGAGCTCGTTCACAGTAAGGAAGTAACTTAGCGTGTGGGCAAATGATTTTGCAAATAAAGTGCGCATAAGTAGGCGGAAATACCACAGAAGGCATTCAACTGTCGCATAATCCTCCTCCGTCAAGGACTGTTATTGAGCTGGATTAATGGAACTGAGGGAATGTGTAAGTTATGCATCATGGGCTTTTTTGCCAGTGCAAGATAAGCCTCAGAAAATCCGCTCGGGTCAAAAAAATGGTTCAAATGGCTCTGAGCACTATGGGACTTAACTTCTGAGACCATCAGTCTGTAGCGGTCGCGCGGTTCCAGACTATAGCGCCTAGAACCGCTCGGCCACCTCGGCCGGCTGGCTCGGGTCGCCGAAAGCTTTAAAGCGTCCGCTTCCGGTACTCGGGGAGGCGCGCCGGCCTCGGATCGAATCCGCCCGGCGGTTCAACTACGGGGGCCGGTGTGCCGACCATCCTGGATGTGATCTGTAGGCGCTTTCCAACTATATAAATACCGGGTTGCTTCCCAAGTACCTGCTTCATTTACACGATAGTCTCGATAGTCTAACATTTCGAAAATATTCTGACATTAAATATAGGATTCTCTCTAGACGCTTTAAATATTGGATTCTCTCTAGACGTAAACAGGTGGAGAATTTTGTATCGGAGGGGGGGATGGGGGGGCAGGGGGGGGGGAGTGAAAGGTGGCGTCAGAAAGTGCATCCTGCCACAAAATGTTACCAACGTTCCACAGCCGTTGTTACAGTGTTACACGCCGGCGCCGCAGAGACACGAAAAAGCCAAAAAAGAAGCAGAAATGCTACCAAGAAGTTACAGAGTTGAAATTTCCAATAAATAAATGATATAGCATAGGGAATACCGTCGGAAGCTACTTGCGGGTGCACGCGGTTAGCACTATAGACTACAAAGACGTAATAACTCTAGAAAATAGTAACGAAATGCAGAAAAACCCGCAGACGATCGGCACATATTGTAGGGATTGAAACTTCCGGTTCATAATCGATAAACGTGAATGTATTGCATATAAACAGGTAGAACCTCCTGCTATTACACTACGGAACTTAACATCTGAGGTCATCAGTCACATAGACTTAGAACTAATTAATCAATCCTAACTAACCAAAGGAAATCACAAACATCCATGCCCGAGGCAGGATTCGAACCTGCGACCGTAGCAGCAGTGAGGTTCCAGACTGAAGCAACTAGAACAACTCGGCCACAACGGCCGGCGTATGATTACCCATTAGCCGAAGAATTACTGGAAAAAGTTACATTGACTAAATATGTGAAACTAAGCACAAGGTGAGATTTAAAGGGGAACGACAACATAAATGTAATGTCAGGAAACGCAGATGCCAAAGTGATTTAATGGGAAGAATTAGCCACCCACAAAACTGGTAACTTTTAAAACTCTAGTTGGGCCGGTACTTCCACGTTCCTCTTCAGGTTGAGACTCTTACTGGGTACAAATGTCGGATTAAATAGAGAAGAGCTAAGTGCATTTTGTCATGAGTACCTTCAGCAAGTGCGAAAGCTTTATAGGGATGCTCGTCAAAACCCAGCGGCAGATACTAAAAGAGGAGGCTATGCATCATTGTAAAGTTGGGTGTTAGAATTCTGAGAGGAAGGCTCAACCGATACGAGGTGTTAAAAAAGGGTTCGAGTATTTTGAGAGGTGATCCACAAAAACAAGAAAAAATGTAGAGCAAACATGGTCTCTAAAATGGATAACTTAAGAGCTATGTGCACTTGCTCAAGTGGAAAGATGTGTTTCACGGTAACGAAGATGAACAAGTGCTAATAGCGCATAAGGTATGCATTTTAGGTTCCATATTATTTTCTCGTTTTGGTCCATTCTAAGTCCTCCCAAAATACAGAAGCAAAGGGTTTGCAGCAGAAGAGTTGGGTTTTACAGTATAAAAGACGAACGAGCGCTGAAAGCTCCTAAGGTACTATTCACCACGATACTATTGCACTTGGCTCTAATCGGAAACACTTGGCGACGTTGCAGTAAACAAATATAGTGTGACTAAGGAAAACGCATCACACTATCTATGCTTCAAGGCCGGGTATCCATGTACTGCCAACCCCTATAGGCTGACAGAGGGGCCGTCACTCCCACATTCAATAATATTGTGGTCGAATTAGACCCCATGTTTACCAGACATTTATTCTTGTTTTGGTGGGAACTACCACCTCGCAATATATTCGACACTTCTTTTAACGTCCTGTATATTCCTCTCTACCACATCTATCTCTCGAAAAGACCGCAAGGTAACATTACAGTGTGGCGAGTTCACACGAAGGTTTACCAATAGCGGCACTTCTGCGCACCATTCGCGACTGTGTGCTACACCACCGAAGGGTAGTTGGCAGAGTATAGTTAAAGATGTGAGCGCGCTCTAGAAAAATAATTTATCAATTTACTGAAATGATTTTGTCTCCTCGATCGAGTAAAGTCAAGGAAGACAGTTGAATATCTCATTCCACGTCTAGTCACTAACCAACGCAAATATCTTGTTCCAACCACCCACCAAGAAGCGTCACTGTTTACAGCTGAGCACATCTATCCAGCACAGTTTATTAGTAATCTCTTAATACCGATTTCTCTCATCGGACGTCTTTGTTTCTAGTGGATGATGTAATACACCACTTCAGTAATGTCTATACAATGACGTGTTCACTGAGCGGACTCTTTTCATTATTCTCAAGGAAGTAGCACTGAAGGGCGAGTTGACTTTTTTCTGAAATATAATTTTTTACTTACCTGATTGCCTTGAAGGTGGCCTCGTTGTCTTCTTTTCTGGGGTACGCCACTGTCTATAAGTCTTTCTTCTAGGAAGAAAATAAACGTTTTTCAGGATTATGAATGTTTAATGAACCACTAAATACGAAATGAAAAAAAATGTGTATGCATTTAACGTTCTGTACCTTGAAATCTTCAAATATCTGATTGCGCTACAAATTTCAAGTGAACGTGTCTGCTTCCAACAGCGTCGCAAATATGACTTGACGCGATTACATAACCATATAGCGCCAAGTCAAGGGGTTTAAATGATTTACACTGTTGCAAAGACACTGTCCAGTGAACTGATAACATAATTAGCGAAACTTGGTAAAATTAAATTTACAGACTTTCATGTTAAAAGCACAAAATTATCCTAATCCCATAAAATATAAATAATTATGTATGAAATGCCAACAATCTTGCCACAATTATAACACCGGTTCCCGCCAAATCACCGAAGATACGCGCCATTGGGCTTGGCTAGCACTTGGATGGATGACCGTCCGGATCTGCAGAGCTCTGTTGGCACGCGAGGCGTACTCAGCCCTTGTGCGGCCAACAGAGGAGCTACTTGACGGTGAAGTAGCGGCTCCAGTCGCGGAGACTGACAAGGCTGGGAGAGCGGTGTGCTTGACCAGATTTCTCTCCACGTCCGCATTCAGTGACGCATTTAGGCCGAGGATGACGCGGCAGTCGGTAGATAGCGTTGAGCCTTTCGACGCCTGTTCGGACGGAGTTTACTTTCAGTTTATTTTATGTATGAAATAATGAATTTTAGTGAACACAGTTTTACACGAACGTTTCTACTTACATCGGTATTTGAGAGTTCAAAATATGTGTCTGACTTGATTGCATCACAGTGGACAACATATCTCATTGAAATGATGCTACATTGGTTATATTTGTTACTTTTTGAAACATAAAACCCGTTTTCTTTCTATCTTCCCCTTAAGAATTTCGAAATAAGTTGGTATTTTCATGTAACTCGTAAACTGTTTCGAGTGACAGGTTACTTTCAATTTACATGCGTAATTGTACATATATATACAGCATCCATGTTATTCAGACAGCTTAGCTTATTTCATGTGGGTGTAGAAATAAAGTACACCATCGTTTGTCACAGTATCCCATTGCCGAACCTAAATGGGCGGTTACATCTGCGGACGAATTAAGGCTTGTTGGATATAGAAAAATGACTATCTGAAGATGGTGATTCTTCCATCGCTGCATGGTAGAACTACTCGAATTTCTAACTGAACAAACTGTAATTTAGAAGTTCTACACAGTTAATTTACGTAGCTGAGTACTTGTCAGCTTACAAGGTCATAATCACTGTAACTGACATTCGTCATTTTAATTCTGACTGGGGTGCGAACAACAATGCAACTATGTCGTCACTAAATCGGGATGGCGTGATTTGGACGACGTCTTGCGTAGTAGCTGCCACACGGCAGTTTTGGAATCGAAAGAGCTCAATTAACAGATGTATTCTTCACTCAGTAAGACGCTCGTACAATGACTTACGGCGGCAACTCGACGGTATTACACTACTGCCCATTAAAATTGCTACACCAAGAAGAAATGCAGATGATAAACGGGTATTCATTGGACAAATATATTATACTAGAACTGACATGTTATTACGTTTTCACGCAATTTGGGTGCATAGATTCTGAGAAGTCAGTACCCAGAACAACCACCTCTGGCCGTAATAACTGCCTTAATACGCCTGGGCATTGAGTCAGAGCTTGGATGTCGTGTACAGGTACAGCTACACATGCAGCTTCAACACGATACCACAGTTCATCATGAGTAGTGACTGGACTATTCTGACGAGCCAGTTGCTCGGCCACCATTGACCAGACGTTTTCAGTTGATGAGAGATCTGGAGAATGTGCTGGTCAGGGCAGCAGTCGAACATTTTCTGTATCCAGAAAGGCCCGTATAGGACCTGCAACATGCGGTCGTGCATTATCCTGCTGAGATGTAGGGTTTCGCAGGGATCGAATGAAGGATAGAGCCACGGGTCGTAACACATCTGAAAAGTAACGTCCACTGTTCAAAGTGCCGTCAATCCGAACAAGAGGTGACCGAGATGTGTAACCAATGGCACCCAGATACCGTCACGCCGGGTGATACGCCAGTATGGCGATGACGAATACACGCTTCCAATGTGCGTTCACCGCGATGTCGCCAAACACGGATGCGACCATCATGATGCTGTAAACAAAACCTGGATTCATCCGAAAAAATGACGTTTTACCATTCATACACCCAGGTTGGCCGTTGAGAACACCATCGCAGGCGCTCCTGTCTGTGATGCAGCGTCAAGGGTAACAGCAGCCATGGTCTCCGAGATGGTTGCTGGCTTGCAAACGTCCCCATCTGTTGACTCAGGGATCGAGACGTGGCTGCACGGTCCGTTACAGCATGCGGATAAGACGCCTGTCATCTCGGCTGCTGGTGATACTAGGCCGTTGGGATCCAGCACGGCGTTCCGTATTACCCTCCTGGACCCACCGATTCCATATTCTGCTAACAGTCATTGGATCTCGACCAACGCGATCAGCAATGTCGCGATACGATAAACCGCAATCGCGATAGGCTACAATCCGACCTTTATCATAGTCCGAAACGTGATGGTACGCATTTCTCCTCCTTACACGAGGCATCACAACAACGTTTCACCAGGCAACGCCGGTCAACTGCTGTTTGTCTATGAAAAATCGGTTGGAAACTTTCCTCACGTCAGCACGTTGTAGCGGTCGCCACCGGCGCCAACCTTGTGTGAATGCTCTGAAAAGCTAATCATTTGCATATCACGGCATCTTCTTCCTGTCAGTTAAATTTCGCGTCGGTAGCACGCCATCTTTGTGGTGTAGCAATTTCAATGGCCAGTAGTGTAGTTGACCCCCAGTAAAGTAACAGCATAGCACAAAGTGGCGTGTTTGACCGAGGCCGCGCGTGGACGTTTGGCAGCTGGAGCGCTGCCTCAGCGAAGTGGAAGCGGCTGGTGTGGTTCTTCCTGACGTGAGCCTGAAGCCAGGCGCTGGCAGGTAGCAGGCGCACGTGTGCTGGACAGCCGGCTGCTCTTGTGGTTGGTCGGGCATGTGGCACACTGACGCGCGGGCACCGGACCCGAGACACGTTGGAGACTTACAGGGATTACATTAAGTCGTCCTGGAAATGGCCCCCTCTTAATAGCTCAGGCTCGAGCCCCAGAACCATAAGGTCTAGCAGAGGCACGTAGACGAATAGCAAGGGGATAAAGTAACTAGACGTAGATGAAGCTTTAGGAGCTGCGATTTCAGGCATCAGCTTTGAAGACAAACCTTTCTCCTTTACCGATTTCGGTCACTCAGACAATCATCACAGCAAGAAAAGGTAAAACATCAGATGGAAAGCCGAGCGGAGTGGCCGTACGGTTTGAGGCACCATGTCACGGATTTGCGCGGCCGCTCCCGCCGGAGTTTCGAGCCCTACCTCGGGCATGTTGTTCTTAGCATAAGTTATTTTAAGTAGTGTGTAAGTTGAGACAGATGACTTCAGCTGTTTGGTTCCTTAGGAATGCACACACATTTGAACATCAGATGGAAAAGCAATTCATCTTTATATTAGACGGTTCGAAAGTCCACATCGTTACTTTAAGTATATGCGACCATATATCTTATACCGTGACCTGAAACAGCATCAGAATTGTCATACAGTAATGCACGACCGACTGTGAAGGAACTATCAAATGGCTCTGAGCCCTATGGCGCATAACATCTGAGGTCATCAGTCCCCTACAACTTAGAACTACTTAAACCTAACTAACCTAAGGACATCACACACGTCCATGCCCGAGGCATGATTCAAACCTGCGACCGCAGCGGTCGCGCGCTTCCAGACTGTAGCGCCTAGAACCGCTCGGCCACTCCGACCGGTGAACGTGGTTTACAGTTCTGCCACTGGGCACAAGAGAACTTACGGGACGATGACAGATTTTTTGCATGCGCTCTATTTAGCGACTAAGCGTCATTCACCAAAAGCGGGAACGTAAACCGGCATAATATGCACTATTGGGCAACGGAAAATCCACGATGGCTGCGACAAGTGGAACATCAGCGACCTTGCCGGGTTAATGTATGGCGCGGCATTATGGGAGGAAGGATCATTGTCCCCTATTTTATCGATGGCAATCTAAATGGTGCTATGTATGCTGATTTCCTATGTAATGTTGTACCGATGTTACTACAAGATGTTTAGCTGCATGACATAATGGCGATGTACTTCCAACATGATGGAGGTCCGGCACATAGCTCGCGCGCGGTTGAAGCGGTATTGAATAGCATATTTCATGATAGGTGGATTAGTCGTCGAAGCACCATACCATGGCCCGCACGTTCACCGGATCTGATGTCCCCGGATTTCTTTCTGTGGGGAAAGTTGAAGGATATTTGCTATCGTGATCCACCGACAACGCCTGACAACATGCGTCAGCGCATTGTCAATGCATGTGCGAACATTACGGAAGGCGAACTACTCGCTGTTGAGAGGAATGTCGTTACACGTATTGCCAAATGCATTGAGGTTGACGGACATCATTTTGAGCATTTATTGCATTAATGTGGTATTTACAGGTGACAGCATGCGTTCTCAGAAATGATAGGTCCACAAAGGTACATGTATCACATTGGAACAACCGAAATAAAATGTTCAAACGTAACTACGTTCTGTATTTTAATTTAAAAAACCTACCTGTTACCAACTGTTCGTCTAAAATTGTGAGCCATATGTTTACGACTATTACAGCGACATCTATCACAAAGCAAAAAAAAAAAGTGGTCCAACTAAAACATTCATATTTCTTTACGTACTACACGAATATGTAATAAAAATTGGGGTTCCTATTTTTAAAAAAAGCAGTTGATATCCGTTTGACCTATGGCAGCGCCATCTATCGGGCCAAGCATAGCGCCATCTGGTTTCCCCCTTCAAGCTAGACGTATAAAAGTTTCGTTCTTTGTAGTTTTTTCGTTAGACGCTTATTTTGTGAGATATTTGGCCCGGCCACGATCAACGGATCAGTGTATGTATATATATTATTATTATTATTATTATTGGTGTTTTGCCCTTAAAGAGCGCATTTGGACTAAACTACATGGCCAGTTCCTTTTGCTGCCTTCCTTGCTGCCCAAACTTCCGTCATTCGCTCGCTGTGTTTCTGTTTCCGGTCCTCTGTCCATGCTTCTTGTCGGCTTCGTGTCTTCGGCTTCATCTTGATTGCCTTTTTGGTTGCCCATATTTCTTTCATCTTCTGGCTGTGATCTTGCTTTCGTTCTTCGGTCCATTTTATGCCTGTTCGTTTGTCGCATTGTATCTCATGTAGTTTACTTTTCTTAATGATGTTTCTGAACTTTATTCTGTCGTTTATTGTGTCTGCTGTTATGTTGAGCTGGTTCAGGTCGTTTTCTACCTCTGCCACCCATTTGTTGTTTCTAGTGGTTACCCAGTCAAAGATCTGTTTGGTCAGCCTGTGTGATGGCATTCTGTATAGGTGTCCATAGAATTGTAGTCTGCGTTTTCTAATCTTTTCTGTGATTGTCTCCGTATGTTTGTACAGTTCCTCTGTAGGTTTCTTGATCCATATTCCATTGTTGTTAGTTGCGCCAAATATTTTCCTAAGTATTTTCCGTTCTACTTTTTCTAATTGTCTGATACGTGTATGCCCTCGGATTAGTGTGGTCTCTGCTGCATATAGTGCCTCGGGGAGCACCACCGTGTCGTAATGGCGTAATTTGGCTTTTTGTGAGATAGACTTCTTGTTGTAATGATTCCATACTACTTTGTATGCCTTGTCCAGTTTAGTCTTTCCAGTATGTATATATATATATAATTGTGTGTGTATTTCACACAAAGAAAGTGTAAATAACAAATACAAACACTACACCCACCCACCATAATTTTCAAGATTAGACATAGCATCTATTAGCAAACGTTCCAGGATAAAAAATTCTATACACTGCAAAATAATTTCTTGTGCTTCCTGTGTAACATACGCTATTTTAACTTAACGTATAACTCTCATGAAAATATTTGTTTATGTTTAGCTGCTGATCTATCAGTGGCTGCAAAAGTATAGATATTTTCTTTCTTTAAGAACTAATTGGTGTAATCAGAGTTGATAATAATATTCTTGTCAGATTGCAGGAAGTGAGTCATACCCCTGTACTTTGCCTATGAGACAGAAATAATGTCCGCCTCCAATGACTTAGTAGTCGCTTGGACGCCAAACTCCAATTTTTTTTGCTTCCTCCTTTGAGTAGCTAAAGTTGATGGAGATTGGAATGTGTAAACGGGTTATCGAGAGCGTTGTTTGTAGTAGAAATGAATAGATGGTGATGGCGTGAAAAGTAATGCGGGACTCGCGAAACAATTTGAAAGACAGTTGCTTTAAAACAAGATAACACCCATGAGCCTAAAAATCGCTAGAGACTGTTAGTGATTTAGTATTACGACACGAAGGATTGGGTCAGAGCGCAGAGCACGTGAGACAAAAGGCGAAGTGGACGCCAGGAGCGATCGGAACAGCCAGCAGGCTCCGAAGCGACAGTCTACAGTGATGACGAACGCCGGAATGGGCACGCTTAGTTGGCGATCCGCCAGCATCGCCTGGGCCCGATTGCCAGCCTA
Organism: Schistocerca cancellata; assembly: GCF_023864275.1. Taxonomy (NCBI): domain Eukaryota; kingdom Metazoa; phylum Arthropoda; class Insecta; order Orthoptera; family Acrididae; genus Schistocerca; species Schistocerca cancellata. Next base: position 317,828,553 of record NC_064630.1, on the reverse strand, counting down.
CAGGCTGGTCGCCAAGTTCCACCTCACTTACTCTATTCGCAAACGCATAAAAATACCATTTAGGCTGCAGCAGAACTCCCGATTTGCGCCTTTCAACTGTGACAATTTCCCCTTACATAAGGATTAGTGTTCTCCTTGTAGTTGTTTTCACTGTGGCAGATACAGAGAGATTTGTAAGACTGACTAAACAAGTAAAGTAAGAATAAAACTACTCCCCCGACTGTTGCCACAGCTCCAGCATCAGCTTCGCCCAAAGAATACGAAGAATGGAGTTCTGTATTTTCCTACTGTGGTCCAACGCTCTACCATAGTTTCACTGGTAATTATGTTAAAATCGAATCAAAAGTATCACGAAACATACTTATAAAACATCAGGCAGCATACTATTCTAAGTGCCATAGGATCACTATTGTTCTGCTTGTATGTAAATGATATCTCTTCTATTCTGCCCCGTAAATATCATTTCTATGCTGACGACGTCGAGTTTTATGTAAGTGGCAGGCGTCAAAATACTGACACTGCCATTGTTCAGATGAATGTCTTTAATATTCAGACGGGCGAAGAACTTAGTCCTCAAAGCATAAGCGTAAAAATCTCGAGTAAGTTTAATATCCCATCAGAAATTACTTTTTTCTGAATCATTTGAACAGTTGCCATCTGTTCTCGACAACATCTCATTTCAGAAAACACTGTAGAACATGGGTCTGACTCTGTAAGAGCAGCAAATACTGTCGCCAAATGAAACGGACTTCCGCTTGCCTCATGACCTCCAGAAATTTCGGAACATATTTCCAGAGCAAGTTAAACATTAACTTTTGCAACGTACAACGAGTTTTCTGCTGAATCACCACTACTGAAATGTAATCCTACACCAGAAGAGTAGTTAAAACTTTACGCAGTTACAACTAACTATGAATGTTTGTGTGCGGTACATATGCAAAATTCGTCTATTTGACCACGTCAGTGCTTCATACGCACAGTTAGGACGGTGGCGGGCAAACAAGTCACATGACTGCCACACTCCGCTATTTGGCCGACTCCCTGTCTATTATCCTATCAGTGCTGCTACCGTCCATCTCTGGGAAAAGCTGCCCTGCATTCTGCGTACCTGCCAACGTTTTTAGGAAAAGCTGAAGCATTTCTCATCCTCCTAAAATTTAACGTTTATGGCCAACTTTCCGTTTTTCAAACAACAAATAAAATGCTCCCATCCTCTTCTGGTTATCCTTCGTACTCTTTTAATTTCCCTGTCACGTCATTGACTTCTTTTGTACACACTGTGCTACACAATTCAAGGCCAACTTTTTTGAAACCCCGTAATTGTCTCTCATTGCAACGCAGGAAATTTGGCTCAAACGTGCCTACAACCTTCGTCAGTAAAAGTGCAAAAGCGTGGCGACCTGCGACATCAACACGGGCTCAGCAACGCTTCAAGTAGCAAGGTGTCGACACATGAGAAAGAAACGCCAGAGCTCGAAATTTCACGTGAGGTGTAAGGTAAGTTAACGATGTCACATAGGCACCAAATTTCATCACAGCTCTGTCCGGCACTACTGTAGGCGTGTTACACGATGGGAACGTCATCACGCGCTCCCTTGAGCATATTTCGCTACTCCTTTTGATGCCTCCGCGATAGAGTCCAGAACCGCGAAGCCCAGCGTTGAAATCACACGATTTTGTTATGGGTGGCCGAGGAAAACATTGCATATATCCCATCGCTCAAAATCGATATAAGACTTCACGAGGTGGGATAAAGGGCATCAGTGAAGCCACTCTTCACTTACGTACGTTAATTCCCACACATTTCATGGTCCAAAACAACGGTTCACAGTACTATAAGCAACAGGACGAAGTTCTTGACAACGCTCGACTCGGCTGATTTCCACTCTCCAGATGATTGAGCCCATCTCAAAGGACACTGTGGGCCTGAAACCTCACTTAACGTGATCGCATCACTTCGGAGTGTAGCACGACCACTAGAGAACGTTCACAACCATTCAACGAAATATGAACGTGATACGAGCAGCAAATACTGCTTATGCTTTTCAGACCTTCTGCTCCAAACCGTCCTTCGGCGTGACCGTAGGTACGTGCGTAAATGAAATGGCAAAGGGTTCCTCTAAGTCCCCACCCCCGCCCCTAGTTCGACATCACCCTCGGTGCCACCCGCTTACCTTTCTCGAGCTCTTCAACAACGTACTTACATAGAGACTTCTACACCCATTCAATCGCATGCTGCTGCAGCTGCTGCTGCTGTAACACCTGAGAGCAGGCAACCCCTTTAACACCCCTTAAGATATAAGAGAGGGCTTTATGGATCTAATCTAGCCGGGATAAATAAATAAATATCTGCTTGTCGGTGCTGACCTTCACGGGGAATACTTCTTGAAATAACAAATTAGGTAAGTGACAGAAACCAATGTTATCAATAATGATTGTAGCAGATTTGATCCTTTAGGCCTCCTCTTCTATCTGACAATGCAGACTGGCAATACTTCCGCCCATCTTGTATGTTTCTGAAGTGTCGCCAATTACCGCCGACAAACACTTTAAAAGACCGAAGACTTATAAGGGGCGTTCCCCACTGTATCCTGAACACACACATAAGGCAACACTTACGGGAACCAATCGTCAGCGACACAATGAGAGGAAATTCCTCAGATTCCACATGAAAACGTCTTCGCCCCACATCATCAACTTACTGAGCCACTGGTACCCAGGTTCGCTTTGTAAACTGCCAGAGAGTACCCTCACGCGACACTTTAGGGTGACGCATATTTACAGATTACACGAACTGTGACACTACATATCGTTCATATCCTCTCATTTTTCTTTACACCACAACAGAAGTCAGACGGGCACATTTCCCTGTGGAAATTTTCTTTCATTACGTGACTAATACCCATACGATCGGCAGTTCGTATCTCTTTCATGAAGCTCTGGTACGCCGATCCTCAAATACACTATCTGATCGAAAGTATCTGGACACCTATTAGTGGGTATTACGTAATATGGAGTGTGTCCACGCTTCGCTTCACTTTCAGTGGGGAGAATGAATGTCTGCGTAGGAATGGCAGCACATTTTTTTCACAACATCTGGAACCAGAGAAGGTTGGACACTGGGGTACGGAGTGAAGTCGACATCCAAACTTAATAAGAGATGTTGCATTAGGTTCAGGTCGGAACTTTGGGCAGGCCAGTCCATTTTAAGAATGTTACTGTCGTCAAACCACTGCCTCATAGATGCAGCTTTATGAGATGTTCATTTTCATGCCGGTGCAGTCAGCCATCTCCGAACTACTTTTCTACTGTACTCTTAAGGGCAATAAGGTGACCACGCCCTAATCACGAAAAGTACCGCCGATCCAAACACCACCACCTACGTACTTCATTGACAGCATTATACATGATGGAAGGTAACGTTCTCCAGGAATTCACCAAACTCAAAACCTTCCATCGGATTGACATAAGGTATAGCGTGATTTGTCATTCCAAATAACTTGTTTCCAATCATACACTGTCCCTTGGCATCGTTCTTTCCACCAGCTCAAGTGCTGCTTAGCGCTGTCTACAGAAAAGTATGACTTACAAGGAACTGCTCGTAGCTGCACCCCGATCTCTTTTATTCCCTACTCACAGTCACTGTGTTGGAAGCATTTCTTCAGCTAATTTCATGAGTTTTCGTACAATTACCGTACGCAATGCTCGATGGTCCATGTTGCAGCGTACACGTGGAAGTCGGGTCTCTGTTTAGCTGTGGTTGTTCCTTCACGTTTGCAGTTCACAATCACATCACCAACAGTCGACTTTGGCAGTTTTAGAAGGGTTGAAATGACCGGTGGTGGACATGTTGGTCCAGCGAAGTCACTGAGCTGTCCTGATCGCCTCATTCTGCTGCTGATTCGCTACCCACAAGACCGTATTCCCGCTGCCTTTAATGATTGTGAGTCCGCATCTCCCGACATCTACCAGGCAATTTCGCATTACGTAGGAGCTGTCTGATACCTCTGATTTTGACTTGTTCTGAATTGATCTCAAGTTACTGGCCGTCGTAACGTTCGCTTTGTACCACAGACTTTTCGACGTATCGATATCCTTAAGCTTTTCGGTTCGCGGCAGTCACCTGCATAGTTAGTGTCAGACTACGATACTAATCTTGCCACACAAGTTCGATAACTAACACTTAAATTTTATTTTCCAGTATTGTTTCATGGAAACAGGACGTTCCCGTTTTCACTTACGTCGTATAGCTGTATCAGGGATGTTGACATAACGTACGACGGAGTTGAAATACCTTTTCAATGCCTGACAAAGATAAGGCCGTCTCCTATCTATCTGTAATAGCATTTTATTTCATGGCAGTACATAAATGTGCACTGCAGTCTAGCTGAAGGGAGCTGAGCGATCATTTCAGCAGAAATTTATGACAGCAGGTGCATTATCCTGATGGCTAAAAATATATTTTTTTTCGTTGGAAACCTAGCCTGTTTCTATTTTATCAGCTGTTTGATACTGAGTAGTTACGTATCATTCGCCAGATATTCTTTCACGTATAATCATATTTGCCACAACTACATCTATGACAGTACATTGAAATATTGAAACAAACATACCAACAAGTGAAAAGGACACTTTCAGCGTGGATCGACTGCCTTCCTCTGGCAATGGTGTCATTTGAATTCGGAATGGAGCCGGCCGCGGTGGCCGAGCAGTTCTAGGCGCTTCAGTCCGGAACCACGCGACTGCTATGTTCGCATGTTCGAATCCTGCCTCGGGCATGGATGTGTGTTATGTCCTTAGGTTAGTAAGGTTTAAGTAGTTCTAAGTTCAAGGGGACTGATGACCTCAGATGGTAAGTCCCACAGTGCTCAGAGCCACTTCAACCATTTTTTTGAATGCGGAATGGAGGTTGTGGAATCAGCCTTGCACGTCTTAGGCTAGGACCGTTGCTGTAATTATTCCCTCTGTATATTTAGTTCCTAAATTGCAGGTTCAATGACCGTTTTATGAAAGGCAGCTAAATCGTACAAAATTTAATTACTGTTCATGTTGCACTGCTATGACATAAAATGCAGTCTAGTTACTTTTCTAGAATACAGTGTGTATATATTTTTGTTTTTTCAATGTTACATTCTTATATCCCTTTCCTTTGCCAACTTTTTTTTCAATAAAAAAGCAAGTAACGATAGTATTGTTAAAAGCACATGCGCTCCTTCATTGAGATCGTCTTAATATTTTTTAGCCTGTGTGCAGCCGAAATAGTGGTCAGTTTACGATCCATAGCGGACGAAGTTCAGTCGGTCGCAGTGCTCGCTCGCTTAACGCGAAAGTTAGGGCCAGAATAGATTCTTATAAAAGACAAATTAAACATATAAAATAGTAGTGCGTTAAAAACACGATATGTGTCAACCTCACAAAAGCTGACTCACAAAGCTTAGCTAAATTTTACATTACCTGTGAAAGCGTCAGCGGTAGTAGTATTAACATTATTGTCAGTACTTTTCTAACTCGACCCTAGTTCTCACTCGAGTAGGGCATCAGTTGGAATCATTAGGCTTTGTGCACATCATTCCACATCCCTCACCAATGAAAATTCCGTGTACGGCGAACTGAACCGGGGTTCTCCGTATGGCAAACAGGCACGCTGATCATTTCACTACTGAGGAGGAGAATGACAAGATACGCAGCATTTTGTTGTTTTGTCAATTACTATTGTTCCGTTCTGAACGTAATTAAGACCGCGAAACCCTTTTGCATTCAACGTAGCTCCGTCTGTGTAGTTTCCGGTAGACAAAATGAGCCTCGCTTTCTCTTTGGTACAGGTCCATCAGCTATCACCCCACCACTTTCACTGCTGCATCGTTGCTGGCGAAAATTGGCGAGCTGACTTCTTGTCCATAGTTGCACTGAACATTTACAGAACTACTACTTCTGATATGCCCACGGTGTAAGGTACCACAAGCCTTCAACCTGTATTGAGCTTCTATTAGTTATGAATCACCCTAAAGGAAAACATTTTGTCATGGCACGGTATCCAGGTTATCAATTTGAACGGAACACGACACAACGCAACACTACTGCTTTAATAATCTGTATAAACAAAACTATTCAGCAAGTCATGTTTGCCACAAGTTCTGCGTTATAGCGCAAAATGTACAGAGATTTTTTTAAAGTAATATTTCATTGATAATTATGCCACCTCTGTACCAGGCCGGCAGATTTACTCATTCCGCTACTAATTAAACCATATTACAAATAATTGAGTCGCAAGTAATCGTGACGGTCTGTTATTTGCCAAATTTTCTCTTCTTTTCACATCACTAGCTGCCTCTCCCGCGTTATCTTCACGCCGATGGCACAAATCAAATGCCAATCTTTGAATACAACAGACTGCCAAGGAGAAGTTTTTGCTTAGTGATACTCCTAATGATCACGGCTCTGTTGCAACGTACGAAACCTTACAGAACTTGAGCTCACTGTAGCTTATGCACTGTGATACACAGTGCATTTTTAACTAAAAACGACATGTTTCAATTCATATGACTGGCGTAGTAGTCTTACCTGCCGGATGAACAAACGTGATCCTTGAAATACTTCCCCTAGGTCTCTTACAGAAACATATAAACCTTTTTCGCTTATTTCTAGCTAAATGAATTACATATATAAAACACTTGATGTAAATAGGTTTTTCACATTTGGAATGATGGAAATAGTTTCGTAAGAGTGCTGCTTTGTGAATAATCAATGAAAGGCAATAGTAATCGTGAGAGGGATTAGTTGCTCTCTTAAGTATTGCCTTCATTTTCTTTCTGGAGACGTATTGTTATACATCAACAATGACAAGTCTCCCACGTATCAAGATGTTCTCTTTTTCCTTCATTCCTCCACGCTTATCAATGGAGCTTTAAACAGGTCTTTTATAGCCATGAATGAATATTTTAACACCTTTGTTTCCTCGTCCGAAATACAAAGCCTACAACCCGATAGAATGCCTGGTATTCCACTTACGAGTAGTTTCTCCTTGTACAGTGTTCGCTTATTTATCACTCCAGCCTTTACCTTCCTTTGTAATGTTAATCTGCCATTCTCCAATCAGCAAGATGGGATGTTAGCCTTGTGCAGTCAGATTCACGAGAAAAGGCGGATTCGCTTATGGTCTTTCTGTGTCTGAAGTGACGACTCTCCTACAGTCAAAATCAATCTTTTTCGAAGATCATTGTTAAATGTGATTATAATAAGTTATTTAATAGATTATTCTCCATAAATATGTTGCGTCTTCTGTGAGTCATCGTCGTTTCTGATGGTGGTAAGCGACAAATATTACATGACAACTGAGATAAATTATTTACGTAATACACGTTCTTTTTTTTCAAATGCGAAACAGAAAAGGTGTCCCGGTTACAGGTGTTACCAATCTCAGCTCCATATACGTGCCGCTAAAGTCGTTATGCAATTTCGGCCCCTGGCTCTCCATGCCAGTGCCTCTTATTCGTAAGTGCTGCGCGAGGTAGCCGTGCGGTCAGAGGTGCCTTGCCACGGTTCATGCGTCTACCCCCGTCAGACTTCCCCCGTTGGAGGTTCGAGTTCTCCCTCGGGCATGGGTGTGTGTGTGTGTGTGTGTGTGTGTGTGTGTGTGTGTGTGTGTGTGTGTGTGTTGTCCTTACCGTTAGATTAAGTAGTGTGTAAGCCTAGAGAACGATGACCTCAGCAGTTTGGTCCCGTAAGAACTTACCACAAATTTCCAATTTTCGTTCATAAGTAGGGCTATAAAAAAACTAAACGCAAGTAATATGAACAGTATAAAACCTGATGTTTGACTAGCACATACGCGATTAGTTATTAGCCAACCACTAGTAACATCCACTTGATACGGAATGACAACATAAATCTATTTGCAAAGTAAGAAGATACCGCGATAACTTAAAACCGTCCGTCTGCTACACACACACACACACACACACACACACACACACACACACACACACACACACACATTGAGAAAGTTGACTAATTTTGTAGAAAACGTTCAATGAAGAGCTGAGCACTTCATCAGGAATCTCGTACTTCACCGCATGACAGTTACAGATATGCTGATGGTGCACCATAGAGCAGTTGTGTAGCTACAGATCTATATTACTGTTATTATTACCGTGATACCATCTATAAAAAGTCAACGTGTCCATAAGGACGTCTTGTTAGATGCAAGAAGGTCCTGTTCTTACCCGGCGAAATAAATGCATAGATAGAAAATAACTAATAAGACTAGTACTAGGCTGTCCATTAAAAACAAGTCGACTCGTTCTAAACAATTGCACTTTTGAGAATGAGACGGAGTAGCTAACATAACGCATAACGATGACGACCTAGTATAAGTCTTGGCGACATTTTACCTGTTTACTCCCTACTAAAACTACTCCCTTCCTCCCCCCCCCCTCCCACGGCCTCTCTCGCTCTCTCTCTCTATCATTATTTCGTGTTTCCCGATTCCTTACTTCGTTATTTTGAGGAACTAAGACGCTTTTCTTTCGTGTTCTTGTAAGTTATACGAACAGACATAAGCATCTACAGAAACAGCATTATTTCTGTAGATATTGTATCGAAGGAGATCAGCGTCTGACGTATTGCGAACTTCCTTTTATTTCAGACACAATCACAATCAGTGATACAGTCATAACCAACTTCGGCCTAATGTGGACGTCTTCAGATGCTAGAACTGGGAAAAGGTGAAAAGCCTAGATACTAACATTTAAAACCTTTAAAACGTTTGCTTGTTGTACTTCTGAGTTACGGAAAACACTATAAAAATATGTGCGGTTTACACCTGTTGGACACTGGTCTCATTTGGTGCACAAAATGTTCATTACATGCGTTTCCAAACAAAGCATCATAAAAATCAGATAATTTCGTAGGAATAACGAAGCGCCGTTTACTGTCCCCACTCTTTGCGCCAAATGCTCGAGTCTTCCTTAGGCAAATACAGCACAAAGAGTAGGGAAAGGAAACCACAACAGATTATATCTAAATGATTCTCTGAGTTTTGTTACTAAGTTTGGTTTGGAAAATCTCGTGTGAAGAACATTTTGTTCCCAATATAACGTCCTTGACCAACAGGTATGTTTTAACTGTATATAGCTCACAAGTAATTTTCTTTTTACAGGTTTTCAGATCTGTTAACACAATCATTTCTCTTTTTTCCTACCGTAGTATACGATAGTGACGGTTGTAGGCGGAAAACGTTTTCTTTTGTGTTACAGTAGAGAATTGTGTCTGAAACAAAGCCAAATTCATAATGCCTCACAATTTAATCTCTAATAAGTACAGATGTAAATCTCTCAGTTTTATCTGCTCTTATTCATTTCGCTGTAAGTCCGCAGTTTTTGTTGCAAGAGGACGTATAGTCCATTAATCTCATTTTAAGACAAAAAGAAATTTCAGACATTGGTTGCGAGCGGGTGTTGACTGAAGGCAGTTGGGAAAGCAGAAAACTGCAGCCGGACCGTGATTCGATCCCATATCTCCTGCTTACTAGGCGATTTATGTGACCATTAAGCTATCCGGATACAGTGGTCATTGCAATTGTGCTGTCTTCCCTAGCACGCTTCCCATCACATCGAGATTCTCAGCTTATCCAAGCACTACGAATGTAGTGCCCATTGCCCATAATACGTGCGATGTTTCGTCACTTCGTGTAAGAGTTCGAGTCAGTGAGCTCTTCAGTGCAGATACACACCAAGCTCGAACTCTTACGGGAATCGGCGAAATGCCGCGAGTAATGAGGATAAGGGGTAAGAAGCACTACATTAGTAGTGCGCGGGTAAGTTGAGAATTTTCGCCAGACGGGAGGCGTGCAACTGAAATTACTACTGTGTGCGGATAGCTCAGTGGACGCCGGCACGGTAGCTCAGCGAGTTCGGTCAGAGAGCTGGCTGGTCCCTGTAATAAGAAAGGGATCAACAACGAACTTCAGTGCATGGCATGTGGCGCCCGCTACGACCAAATACAATGAACAATAACGAACAAAATGAAAAAACAACAAAAAAAGTTGTCAGAGCTTCGGGCTGGTAAGCAAGCAACCCACATTCGAATCCCGGTCTGGGATAAATTCTCAGTTTTCTCATTGATTTCAATCAGTGCCCGCTCGCAGCCAATGTCTGTAATTCCTTTGTGTCGTAATTCATAATGGCTGTTGGATCAAAAATTGTTGCCTGTTCTTTCGGGAATATATATAGCTGATATGATCTGCTATATACACTCCTGGAAAGTGAAATAAGAACACCGTGAATTCATTGTTCCAGGAAGGGGAAACTTTATTGACACATTCCTGGGGTCAGATACATCACATGATCACACTGACAGAACCACAGGCACATAGACACAGGCAACAGAGCATGCACAATGTCGGCACTAGTACAGTACCTTTCGCAGCAATGCAGGCTGCTATTCTCCCATGGAGACGATCGCGCTCACCTGCACGGCGCCAAACACGCATACGACCATCATTGGTACCAAGGCAGAAGCGACTCTCATCGCTGAAGACGACACGTCTCCATTCGTCCTTCCATTCACGCCTGTCGCGACACCACTAGAGGCGGGCTGCACGATGTTGGGGCGTGAGCGGAAGACGGCCTAACGGTGTGCGGGACCGTAGCCCAGCTTCATGGAGACGGTTGCGAATGGTCCTCGCCGATACCCCAGGAGCAACAGTGTCCCTAATTTGCTGGGAAGTGGCGGTGCGGTCCCCTACGGCACTGCGTAGGATCCTACGGTCTTGGCGTGCATCCGTGCGTCACTGCGGTCCGGTCCCAGGTCGACGGGCACGTGCACCTTCCGCCGACCACTGGCGACAACATCGATGTACTGTAGAGACCTCACGCCCCACGTGTTGAGCAATTCGGCGGTACGTCCACCCGGCCTCCCGCATGCCCACTATACTCCCTCGCTCAAAGTCCGTCAATTGCACATACGGTTCACGTCCACGCTGTCGCGGCATGCTACCAGTGTTAAAGACTGCGATGGAGCTCCGTATGCCACGGCAAACTGGCTGACACTGACGGCGGCGGTGCACAAATGCTGCGCAGCTAGCGCCATTCGACGGCCAACACCGCGGTTCCTGGTGTGTCCGCTGTGCCGTGCGTGTGATCATTGCTTGTACAGCCCCTCTCGCAGTGTCCGAAGCAAGTATGGTGGGTCTGACACACCGGTGTCAATGTGTTCTTTTTTCCATTTCCAGGAGTATATATATATATATATATATATATATATATATATATATATATATATATATTGTTTTAAGTATCTAGCAAAGTGGTGCCTTTCAGGAAAATAAATATGATTCTGTGTCTCTATGTTCAGAGAATCTAATCTTCCTTATTTCGCGTATAACTTCCGCGTTGACCTTCTTCAGGAGTTGAAAACAAGTGTTTCTTGTTTGTCTTACTGTTCTTTTTTAACTGAGATATGTATCGTCGCAAAAGTTCTTGGGAACTTTGAGGACTAATGTTGCTCCCTTGAGAAAAGAACTCGACAGAGAGCCGTTTCACTTCCAGCAGCGCAGATCGGTAGGACATCACAAGGTTTCCGCGAACTGCCTGGTATGATTAACGAGCTCCTTTACCGCAGAATGGTTTTCTGTTCGCTCATGTCGATCCCGCCGTGGCAGTCAACCACTAGCACGTAAAAATCTAAGCCGCACCAAGACTATTATTTCAGTGCGTGTTCATCTGTTACTACATCTTTCGGAATAGCTTCAAAGGCCTACTGGTACGATAAAATAATTATAACATACAAGGTAGTATTTTTTCAGCTCAAATTTTCAGTTGTAATCAGTATTTGAAAACACAGCGTGTTTCAGGAACATTCATCCGATTTCACAAAACCATATCTGTTACACAAACAAAATTGGAAACTTTGTGTGAATTTTAACTTACGCGCAAGTTTGCAATGTTCTTATTTTCAAAAGTGTCCCCCCCCCCTCCCCAATACGATTTTACAAGGATACATGTTTTACAGGTTTACAAATAAAACCGTAGGCTATATTTTACAATTACCATACCTTTAGAAAGAAAGTTTACATCTACCTTTCACATACGACGAATGTACCCCTACCAGCGTACGACAAACATCGAGACGACAGTCGAAATCGGCCCGCATTTTTGCGACCAAATTTTTAGTCGATGCATTCACGACTGCTGCTGTTCATCATCAAAATTTACTCAGATATATTGGACTGGGAGGAGGCTGATGTAGTTTCCCACTAACCTCCACAAAATAATACACATTCTGTAAGAGAATGTGACTTTGGAGAACACTGACGCAATGGATGTATGGTCGCACGATCGTAGAGGCCATAGTCTCAACGAAAATCACGCCGTACTGTTGTAACTGATTTACACTTCAAACGGAGAACGTAAATGCTCTTTTTCACAAATGGCACAAAGCTAAACTTTATTTCGATGGGTACTTGAAATCCCACCAAATTTTGTATATTTACTCAAGTAGAGGATGTACTCTCGTGAATTTATTTGCAACATTTTGTATTGGTATTAAGGCTTGGGAATACTATCGTCAAGAAAGAAGCTGAAAAAACTTTGCAATGGGCTACTAACTTCAGCTCAGTTGGTGTTGTTACCGAAATGAAGTCACAGAAGTGTTATTTTTACAGACAATTCGTCAGTATTTGACTATAGATTTACTAGATCCAATACGATTTCCTGAAGTACTTTCTAAAGGCACTGAGTAAAATAGTTCATTTCTTTCACGAGCAGCAAAAACTCAAAAGTTTTCCCGTATGACGTTTAGTACTACTCAGTTGGTTTCATTCTATTATGTCAACGCCTATACGATTACAGTGATTCATTAGTCTACCTCCATATTTTATTTCGGTTCTGGTTAGGCTTTTATAACTTCCGTCTTACCGAAAAAGTTCACAAATGTCTTAAGTAAACTTTTCTTCCCTTTCGTTATTTCTCCATCTATTCCTAAGGGGAATGACGGAATTACTTTCCTACTGCCGTCACCGTTACTAAAGCGGAACTCACCACGCCGGTCATATTTAAGTTTTTGTCTTTTTTTAATTCTAGTTACAAATCTAGAAGAAAATCTCCAAATATGAAGATGAAATGAAAATTATCTGTGAAAATTAATTCTTACTGCAAACATGTGTCGACTGATAATCCATCACAAAGTTGTTACCTTACCATCATTTTCCTTAGTCCTATTTGATATGGGTCCCAGACAGTTTAGCAATGTTCCAGGTTGTGTCGCACGAACGTTTCGTAAGGAATCTCCTTTGTAGGATAACTGAACGTTCCAAGTATTCTTCCAATGAACCTCCATTCCCACCTGCGTCCACTGCGAATGAGCTTACGTGATCGTTCCTTGTCATACTCGTACAAGTCGTTACACCCACATCTTTGTATAAGTGGATAAATTCCTAATGTGATTCATTTGGTACTGTAGTCAAAGGATGTTATATGGGGCCGTCTAACGAAAAAGTAATTAAATGGTTCATTATTTAAAAATGAAATCGCCATAACTGTTAATAAATTTGACCGACTGTAAAATAAGACGGTCAGCAGTACCCCCATGTAAAAATGTTTGCGTTGGCTACGGAACCATGATTTCATTGAGGGGTGAATTCCTTAGTCGGAACCAAATCGACCGACAATTTATTCTGTGATTCAAAAAAATTTTTTTAATGGAAATCGCTTGGAGAGAGATTGGGAGTCCATGGAGGATGTGTATGGGCTTCCCAGTGAAACTTCTGCATCCCATATACGGCTCACATGTTGCCGAAGCTGTTTCGACAACTCTTCAGACGTTTCGCTGGGATGCTCTTACACATCCTTCACACGGCCCCAATTTCTCCCCATGCGATTTCCACATTTTTTCAGCCATAAAGAAAGACGTTCGTGGTTGTCGACTTGCTTCGGACGAAGAGCGTATGGGTATAATAATGGTTCCGTAGATAATCTCAAACATTTCTCCACGAATGCATTGACCGTCTTGTCTCACAGTGGGATAAATATATTAAGTCATGACAATTATTTTTGATATGATAAATGGTTTACTTGCTTGTTTCTATCTGTCTCGTTTTCATTTGACTGGTTCTTCGATGACTTTTTAATTTTGTAAACTGCAAAATTCTCCATTTCCGAGCATTTAAAGCAAGTTGCCAAGTATTCCACTCGTATTCCATAATAATGATTTTGTATGATCGTCCCAAATCTTATCACTCAGTAGCATTGCCCCTAAATACACACATCAAAAGAGGTTTTGCATCACCCCGGTTCACAGAACTCCTGAAGATAGACATTGATTGTGGTTATTGTACCACAGACACAGACTCTTTGACTATTCAGAGATGTCATTAAACCCGCCCAACGATGCAAACAACCATTCATGAGCAGCGCCTATTAGACGGAGGCGGTCCGACAGCTGAACAGTTCTAGTCATTCCACCAGGAAGAAGGTACACGGCTTGTGTTGTCTGTAGTTCAACCATACCTAGACAGTCAACACCGCGGCTCGATCGCGTAAGCATTGTTACTTTGCGCCATGAAGGGCTCTCGACAAGGGAAGTGTCCAGGCGTCTCGGAGTGAACCAAAGCGATGTTGTTCAGACATGGAGGAGACGCAGAGAGACAGGAACTGTCGATGACATGCCTCGCTCAGTCTGCCCAAGGGCTATTATTGCAGTGGATGACCGCTACCTACGGATTATGGCTCGGAAGGACCCTGAAGCAACGCTACCATGATGAATAATGCTTTTCGTGCAGCCACACGACGTCGCGTAACGACTCAAACTGTGCGCAATAGGCTGCGTGATGCGCAACTTCACTCCCGACGTCCATGGCGAGGTCCATCTTTGCAACCACGACACCATGCAGCACGGTACAGATGGGCCCAACAACATGCCTAATGGACCGCTCAGGATTGGCATCAGGTTCTCTTCACCAATGAGTGTCACATATGCCTTCAACCAGGCAATCGTCAGAGACGTGTTTGGAGGCAATCCGGTCAGGCTGAACGCCTTAGACACTCTGTCCAGCGAGTGCAGCAAGATGGAGGTTCTCTGCTGTTTTGGAGGGAGAGGGGGGAGAGGGGGGGGGGCATTATGTGGGGCCGACGTACGCCGCTGGTGGTCATGGAAAGCGCAGTAACTGCTGTACGATACGTGAATGCCATCCTCCTACCGATAGTGCAAC
Source organism: Schistocerca cancellata (assembly GCF_023864275.1). Classification (NCBI taxonomy): domain Eukaryota; kingdom Metazoa; phylum Arthropoda; class Insecta; order Orthoptera; family Acrididae; genus Schistocerca; species Schistocerca cancellata. The sequence goes on along the minus strand of NC_064630.1, from coordinate 317,813,348 downwards.
CATATCGGCAGCATATTGGCGAGGCATTTGTCTTCATGGACAACAATTCGCGCTCCTATCATGCACATCTCGTGAATGACTTCCTTCAGGATAACGACATCGCTTGACTAGACTGGTCAGCATGTTCTCCACATATGAACCCTATCAAACATGCCTGGGATAGACTGAAAAGGGCTGTTAATGGAAGACGTGGCCCACCAACCACTCTGAGGGATCTACGCCGAATCGCCGTTGAGGAATGGGGCAATCTGGACCAACAGTGTCTTGATGAACTTGTGGATAGTACGCCACGACGAATACAGGCTTGCATCAATGCAAGAGGACGTGCTTCTGGGTATTAGAGGTACCGGTGTGTACGACAATCTGGACCACGACACTTCAAGGTGTCACTGTATGGTGGTACAACAAGCAACGTGTGGTTTTCATGAACAATAAAAATTGAGAAAATGATGTTGATGTTGATCTCTATTTCAATTTTCTGTACAGATTCCGGAACTCTCGGAACCGAGGGGATGCAAAACGTTTTTTTGGTGTTTATGCTTACTACTTTTTGACGTCCTCAAGAGCTTCAAAATTAATTTAGTACTCAGATATTGTCAGGTTCTTTCTCTTCGTTACCCACGTTGTAGGATATTTATTTGAGTTTAAAGAGAGCTGCCACTAATTACACAAAGATTCTGCTATTCCTTAGGATCGTCCAGCGACGATCGTTGTCGCATACGGCTTCATCGTCACTAAACACTGTCATAGTGCTGCTGATCATGAATCGTTCATGTATACTGAGAAAATTAGAGTCCTTTTACCTTCCTTGGAGTAGATACAAAGTAATTTTCGTTACAGTGGAACACTCCCCGTGCAGTAGAAAGTACAGTGTTCTGTTAGCCAAATATTCTTCGAGCTAGTCACATATTTCCGAAGACACTCCATATAATCATATCAAGGTTTGTAGTCGACATTTGGTACAGTGTTGAATGCCTTTCGGAAGTATAGAAAGACAGTCTGCTCTTCAGCCGCATTTATGCTTGCGTTATTAGCTAGAAACGTTCTTACAGAGAAAATAACGAACTCTTCAAAATACACAGGTCCTTCATATCAGTTCCAGAAGCAAAGTTCTGCGTTAAACACAAGTTGTTATGTGCACTGACGTGTTCACCGTGAAGGAGTAACGGGGAAAACAACGATTTGCCCGCTTTGCTCGTTGGTTCGTGGGTTTTTATGAATCAAATGCACGTTACATTGCGTGAACAATGCACGTAAAATCCACTTGACGTGAAATCTGATACCTGAGCGCCGTGTGCTCAGAGTTTGCTCTGCAAGTGACAGCTACTGAACGTAACGTGGCGTCGTGATTCAGCTGGACAGGCTTCCGCGGCGCCTACTCACGCGCATGCTGCAGTGACGGGTGAGCACGCTTATAGGAGAACAGTCTTACGTGTCTTCAGAGGCGATTTCACAACTGAGGTAGACTCCTTTGTTAGTATTCCTTACCAGAACGAAGGAAACCTGTACACTGACCTTCTCACTGCGCTTGACTACACCTACTTTTAACGAAGTCTCCTGCCCAACGTAAAGTCCTGAGCGACTGGAAAAAAGCGCAGGTGACGCCTGTATATAAGAAGGGTGGAAGGACGGATCCTCAAAATTACAGACCAATATCCTGAACATCGGTTTGTTGCAGGATTCTCGAACATATTCTCAGTTCGAATATAATGAATTTCCTTGCGACAGAGAAGTTGCTGTCCATGCATCAGCACGGCTTTAGAAAGCATCGCTCCTTCGAAACGCAACTCGCCCTTTTTTCACATAATATATTGCGAACCATGGATGAAGGGTATCAGACGGATGCCATATTCCTTGACTTCTGGAAAGCGTTTGACTCGGTGCCCCAATGCAGACTCCTAACTAAGTTACGAGCATATGGGATTGGTTCCCAAGTATGTGAATGGCTCGAAGACTTCTTAAGTATTAGAACCCAGTACGTTGTCCTCGATGGTGAGTGTTCATAGGAGGTGAGAGTATCATGTGGAGTGTCCCAGGGAAGTGTGGTAGGTCCGCTGTTGTTTTCTATCTACATAAATGATCTTTTTGATAGGGTGGATAGCAATGTGCGGCTGTTTGCTGATGATGCTGTGGTGTACGGGAAGGTGTCGTCGTTGAGTGACTGTAGGAGGATACAAGATGACTTGGACAGGATTTGTGATTGGTGTAAAGAATGGCAGCTAATTCTAAATACAGATAAATGTAAATTAATGCAGATGAATAGGAAAAAGAATCCCGTAATGTTTGAATACTCCATTAGTAGTGTAGCGCTCGACACAGTCACGTCGATTAAATATTTGGGCGTAACATTGCAGAGCGATATGAAGTGGGACAAGCATGTAATGGCAGTTGTGGGGAAGGCGGACAGTCGTCTTCGGTTCATTGGTAGAATTTTGGGAAGATGTGGTTCCTCTGTAAAGGAGACCGGTTATAAAACACTAATACGACGTATTCTTGAGTACTGCTCGAGCGTTTGGGATCCCTATTATGGCAGATTGAGGGAGGACAAAGAAGCAATTCAGAGGCCGGCTGCTAGGTTTGTTACTGGTAGGTTTGATCATCACGCGAGTGTTACGGAAATGCTTCAGGAACTCGGGTGGGAGTCTCCGAAGGAAAGGAGGCGTTCTTTTCGTGAATCGCTACTGGGGAAATTTAGAGAACCAGCATTTGAGGCTTACTGCAGTACAATTTTACTGCCGCCAACTTATATTTCGGGGAAAGACCACAAAGATAAGATAAGAGAGATTAGGGCTCGTACAGAGGCATATAGGCAGTCATTTTTCCCTCGTTCTATTTGGGAGTGGAACAGGGAGAGAAGATGCTAGTTGTGGTATGAGGTTCCCTCCGCCACGCACTGTATGGTGGATTGCGGAGTGTGTATGTAGATGTAGATGTAGAAACGAAAAGAAACAACACATCTTAGGTAAAAGTGAGGTTAAAGCTGCCATCAAGCGAAATTTTTTTTTTTTTTTAACAGCACAGTGTTTCACTAGGCTTTGTTCTGTTGGAGGTGGTATGCTGCGACCTTCCTTTGACGTTTAAACTGACTTACCCAGCGAGTTACAGGGAGCGAGCCGCACAGTTTAATGTCGACACCAAAACACGGTGCAGCTCGACAGTTTTCACAAACAAACATTGCTGGATGTGAAAGAAGTGATATATGACGGATAAAAATCGCGTAACTGACTGGAGATCGAACCCGTGACCTTTGTAACCGTGGTTTGGCATTTCTGTTGTCTGGCGCTTGAACACTAACTACGAGAACACAAGTTCCATAACTTGATTTCCTAGAAACTTCGCTCAGTGGAAGAGCGGTCGAAACAAACGAACGCGTGTCTCGGAGTACCCGTAGATAATCGACTGTTTCTGAGAAAAACGACAGTCAACGTTTTCGAGGTACTTTATGTGCGTTTCAGCGAGTAAATAGTTCAACCGAAGCGGTGGCACGGTGGGTAGCGCCACGGCTTCTCAATTTTTCGCCTCGTGTTCGACTCCAGATTTTTTATTTTTTCGTTTTCTTTTATCTAGCCATGTCCGAATGTTTTCCAATGTATAACGAAATAAAGTTGTTCTTATTCGTCTGCTAATTATGCCTGATGTGTGAAATTAAAGTATTAAATGAATGATTCATAATCAATTGCAAGCGCCAGTTTTCAGTAGAGCCTTCTGTTATGTGCGGTTTTCCGCGACATTGTTGCCAACGCCTGAAATCTTGAGCAGTGTCGACTACGTTTCTTTCCAGATTGAGATTCATACGAAGAAATGTCTCTCTGGAAATGCTGCCTTCGCGCGATGTTCGTGGTGTTCGGAATTTCTCTGTTTCGGATGCTTCTACGATCGGCATCGTACACGGGAATGCACCAAATCTACCTGAAGAATAATCATAAGAATAAAGTATAAGAACTGATACAAGATCGAAATAATATTGAAATATGAGAGTATCAGAGTTTAAAAAGAAAGTAAATACATATACATAAATACATATACATATACATAAATGTACTGTTTAACAATTATGAAACCCAGTTGTATTACAGTCCGCAGCTGGTGGTCGTGCGGTTGCGTTCTCGCTTCCCACGCCCGGGTTCCCGGGTTCGATTCCCGGCGGGGTCAGGGATTTTCTCTGCCTCGTGACTCTGGGTGTTGTGTGACGTCCTTAGGTTAGTTAGGTTTAAGTAGTTCTAAGTTCTAGGGGACTCATGACCATAGATGTTAAGTCCCATAGTGCTCAGAGCCATTTGAACCATTTTTGTTGTATTACAATTAATATAACGCCCCTGCATTACAAAACCTGATAAGGAACATTCATATAGTAATCTACAACGAAAGTGGGGTACACGGCTCTCGGTCTAATGGCTAGCATTGCTGCCTCTGGATCAAAGGGTCCCGGATGTGGATTTTCTCTGCCCGGGGACCGGTGTTTGTGTTGTCCTCGTCATTTCATCCTCATCATCACCATCATCATCATCTTCATCATCATCATCATCATCATCATCATGATCATCATCATCATTCGTGACACTAGTTAGATCGGAATGTGCAAAAAAAATTGGACCGTGTAAAACTTCGGACTTTGTACGGGCGCTGATAACCGCGCAGTTGAGCGCCCCAGAAACCAAACATCATCATCAACGGACGTGGATAGATAAATGCTAAACTAATAAACGAAATAAAATTAATTAAAACAACAAACGGGTTTCGAACACGATGCTAAAAAGTGAGAGGCTGCGACGCTAGCCACTGTCTTATCATTTTGGCTGACATTAGTGTGCGCTTAAATGAATGTAAATTACAAGGAAAACTTTGACCGCCATTTTCTCAAAAAAATGGTTCAAATGGCTCTGAGCAATATGGGACTTAACATCTTAGGTCATCAGTCCCCTACAACTTAGAACTACTTAAACCTAACTAACCTAAGGACATCACACACATCCATGTCCGAGGCAGGATTCGAACCTGCGACCGTAGCAGTCCCGCGGTTCCGAACTGCAGCGCCTAGAACTGCACGGCCACCGCGGCCGGCCCATTTTCTCAGAAACGGTCGAGTATCTACGGATAAGCCGAGACATGTGCTAGCTTATATAATTGCGTAGGCTTCCGCGGCCAGAGTCAGTCGACATAAAAGTTTTCTGAGTTTGCTACTGCGTCATAATGTAAAAAGCTACTGTTGCTATAAAAAAGCCAACGTTTCGGCCACGATTGCAGCGGCCTTCTTCTGGGTCTAATGGTGCGTTCTAGCTATGCAGTGTCCTTTATATTTTGTTGTTAGTGTTCACTGCGCATGCCATTACGTCATAATTTTAAAAAGGTAGTTGGTTTATTGGTGACTTAAGGAAGAAGGAGAGGGAACTTTATTTTAATAGGTTATTGTTTACCAGCTGCTGGACGTCGGCCGCGCGGCGGCAGTTACTCGCCGGTAGTGCTCGTGCCTCGTGTTGACAGTGCGGTCTGTTGGGCTCTGATTGCTGGCAGCCAAGATGGGGCAAGCCTGAGTCCATCCTCCCTGTTCATGTTGTTATGGTGTTTGAGAATTTCGATGGCCTCTCTGATTTTGCGTTTCGTCTTAGTTGGCTGCTTGGCCAACACACAGGCTTCGCTGAATTTTATTTCAGAGCCCAACAGACCGCACTGTCAACTAGAGATCTGGGATCCGCTCTTGAACTAATTCATAGAGTTGAATCTTTCAAAGGAGTGAACAATCAGTGATTCAGAAAAAAAGAACGGTAGCTCCAAACGTTTCCCAAGGCAGAGAGAGAGAGAGAGAGAGAGAGAGAGAGAGAGAGAGAGAGAGAGAGAGATGGAGCATATCAGCAGCGCCTCTGCTGGTCAGAGCACAGTGCACGCCACACAACACAGCCAGCGCCGGCCTCTGCCCTGCTTCTACCTTGGCTGCCTGCATTGTGCAGTGCCCCATTGGATTTTGTGTTTCACATACGCCGTGCCGTCTCTGTGCGTCGTCTGTCGCGTGCCGTGTCTGGCGCAGCTTAACTTCGCATCGCACTCTGTCGGCGATCGTTTCAGTCGCACGTCCTGCCCTCTGGGCAGTTGATGCGAGCAACAGGACAGAGAGCCACCTAGCGGATAACATAGGAACTACTTGCTACAACCTGCTCGCAAGGGAACGGATGATTTGTCTCGGAGCGGGTGAGTTCACCGCTCCCCCCACCCTCGGAACTCGCCCGCTCAACACTCACCTCACCGTCTCGACTCTAGCCAGAGCGTTGGGCAAAGCGACTCAGGTGTCACTCTGGTCTCTGTGGTCTCAGCTCACGCAGTAATACAGCTCGCGGCTCGACCTGCTCGACTCAATGCCTCTGCATCGGAGTTCGTCCCTACTGGATATTGTTCTTCGTAGTAATACCGCTATGTATATTACATTATTATGTTATGTATACATCAATTGTTTTTATTTTATTTTTATTTGTTTAAACTGATTAGATTAGGCTCCTGATGACTCCTCTTACTATAGGATTTTTATTATGGACACTCGAATTTACGCTTTAATTACGAGCGAACCGATAAACGTATCGCAAAATGTGATACATCAATATTTTCCTTGTTTTATTCTGCGTAAGGCTATATGCAGCACTTTCGTTTTATAGTCAAATTTATATTTTTTTTTCTTATTCTGGTACGGATTTTGCGATTTTAGGCGTCTTCGGAAGGAAACGTTCACTTTAAAAATATATGGCTTGCGATGTATTTGTATGAGGTTACTGAAATTTTAATACATTATAGCCAAATATATTGTTAATGTAAATCTCAAGTTACAACATTTTCCGATCACCCAAAAAACCACGATAGTGCAAAATAAATCAATAATCAAAAACTTTGTCATATCGTGGAAATTTCAATAAACAATACAAAATTCTTACTCATTATCTGTGTTACTTCAAAATAGGATCAAATAAGATCAAAATACAGGTATAGTACTGGAATAAACCAAGTTTAAAGGGCAATGTGCCTTCCATTTATTTTCTATTGTAAATGAGTGGTGAGTCATGAAAAAGAGCTAATTCATTTCAGGGAGTGAACAGTTCTGATCCAATCTCTGAAAAGAACAGTTTTGCCCATCTCTACTGTCAACACGAGGCACGAGCACTACCGGCGAGTAACTGCCGCCGCGCGGCCGACGTCCAGCAGCTGGTAAACACACAGCAAACTTCTCATTCGACGGTGGCCACCAATCATAGCACATAACACAAGAGCCAATGGACAACAGAGGTCACGTTCTCCCTCCACCGCAATAACCTATTAAAATAAAGTTCCCTCTCCTTCTTCCTTAAGTCACCAATAAACCAACTACCTTTTTAAAATTATGACGTAATGGCATGCGCAGTGAACACTAACAACAAAATATAAAGGACACTGCATAGCTAGAACGCACCATTAGACCCAGAAGAAGGCCGCTGCAATCGTGGCCGAAACGTTGGCTTTTCTATAGCAGCAGTAGTTTTTACATTATGATGCGGTACCAAACCCAGAAAACTTTTATGTCGATGTGCTAGCTTATTTTGACTCCTCTCCCAATATGTTAAGTTTCTGGGAAATCAGATTATGTACTCACTGAGTTCTCTTCATACGACACCAAGCAACTAGTGGTGCTATACATACATTTGATCTGGTTTGCTATAGCTTCATATTACTCCAAAGACGAAATATCAGAAAATTGACAGTTAATTAATCACTCGCTTGCTTGCAGTTCTGAGGCAGGCAGTACGCCACGTGGACTGTAGATATGAATAGGTCGATTGTAACCACAGCCTCTGGTTTCCATGGAAAGCATAGTGGAAGTAGAAGGGACATTTGACTATTACGTTCAGATACTTTTTTTTCATGGATCAATTTACATGGACAAAGATGCTTCACAGAAACTATAAAACGAATTTCACATCAGTGCTTTTGTGTAGATTAATGTATTTCATGCAGGAACAGCCCATTCTCAAACATCAGCAAGTCATATTGTCGTGTTCTAACCGAAGGTAGTGTACATTATGAAGATAATATTATCAAAGTAGTTCTAAACATAAGTAGCCTTTTGAAGCAATATCGATGAGAGTTTTCATAGTGAGAGCTAGACATAACTTTTCTATGAGCATTAGCCACTAGCAACTGCGTCCCATGGTAATTTTCATCCTAATCCAGTTATCTGTAGCTATGTGATCCTGTAAGTCTCCTTGTTCTCTTCCTCTACTCATTCCAAAAACGATCACCTATGTACCTATCACCTGCAAAAATGAAATCCTTGTCGGAAACAACGTTTCTTAACCACCATCGTATTATTTCTGAATTAATTAAATTTTCACAACCACATATCCATCTTTCTGACAATACATTTCCTGTCCTTTCTAATCCTCTCTCATATCTCTTCTTGCCACACATAATCTACCTACAGAACTGTTAATAGTTTCTGTTTCTTGATTGTTTCGTAAGTGGGAACATCGGTAGTTGGTCGACGTTTTACCAGTGTAACAGGCGTCAACTCTGCGGGAGAAGAGCACAGAACACCTTCTGTGTGGTGTCTCCATGGTTACCAACGAGCATTCAAATGATCAAACGCAATTAACATGCGCGCGTGCGCGGTACCATCTGTCGCAAGCAAACACAAAAATATTTTTAAGTTACCTTACTCGTAGAAGTAAACCGCCAATAAATATCTCAATTACTTCTCAAGGTGTTAAAGTTTGTATTATTATTTGTTTAACCCGGACACCCTGCATATTATCAATAATCAAAATTCGTCCGGGTGCAAATAACTTCTTTCTTAAACGCTTGTCAGGTAGGAGAGTTCGTAGAGTTGACAAAGGAATTTTTCTTTGTGTGCCTTGACTCAGTCTTTGAATGTAAACCTGTGTCTTAGCAAAGATGTAATTTAACATATTGGGACTTATCTGCTTATCGTCGTACACGCCTTCCCTCAACAGTACAACTCAAATTTATTCGACTAGCACCAGATGTGAAACCATAATTTCAGTTAAACTGAAGAAGCAGCTGCCATTACCCAGCGTGTTACTGTTATTTCGGTCATTAAACTTTTCGTGGTTGATGGGAGACACATATTCCACTAAAGTAATACGCAGTTTTGAGCGTTATGACGTCTGTATCTCATGTCCGTATTTTTCAAGGATGTAGCAACATGCCTTCGTATCTCGGATTGAATACTACGGACCATTGGATCTATATGGAGAAGGCCATGAGCGACAAAATAGGGTGCTTATATTTATAGCACGCCTGTTTCACGAAAATCGGATCAAATAACTATTTTCTCCACTCGAAAAATGTCTGAAGTAACTAATTGTGTTTTGTTAGACACCGTAGACATTTTTTGAAACATTACTGCACACCTCAGTAATTCTGCTCGATTGTATATAATTTGTATGTAGTGGGAAATTTATGCCCTGAAAAATTTAATAGACTGTAGAAAACATTGATGCGTGCTATGTCAAGGTTCTGTTCAGCTGTTATGTTGAAAACTTGTGTGTGACATTTCATGTTTTTCATCGTTAGGGGAATAAATGTGTTCTGGTACTGATTTGTTATATTTTTTCATGATTTCCAACACGATAAAATCATAAAAAAGCACTCAGTCTTCAGGCCACGAGTGGCCTACAGGAACCATCCGACCGCCGTGTCATCCTCCGTGGAAGATGCGGATAGGAGGGGCGTGGTGTCAGCACATCGCTCTCCCGGTCGTTATAATGGTATACTTGACCGAAGCCGCTCCTCAATTGGCATCACCAGGCTGAGTGCACCCCGAAAAATGGCAATAGCGCATGGCGGTCTGGATGGTCGCCCATCCAAGTGCCGACCACGCCCGACAGCACTTAACTTCGGTGGTCTCACGAGAACCGGTGTAACCACTGCGGCAAGGCCGTTGCCACGATAAAATCATACTAAAATTAAAAATTAACTCTGAAAATCAGTTTCAAAACATAGATCTAGTTAGTACATGAAATGTATTCACTTGTGTGAAAATGGAACACCATCAGCTGTATAATGGAATGACGCCAATGAAAATTTGTGCCGGACCGGGAGTCGAACCCGGATTTCACGCTTGTCACGAGCGGTCGTCTCACCATTAGGCTATCTGATGTTAGAGTCATTGTCCGGCTGAAATTAACATTGTCGTCATTCTATGATAGAGCTGATGCTTATCCATGTTCGCAAATGCGAATACATTTCATATAATTCACAACTGCTGTAGTCGCTACAGTACCTGTTCCTTCGCCGGCCGGAGTGGTTCAAATGGCTCTGAGCACTATGGGACTTAACATCTGAGGTCACCAGTCCCCTAGAACGTAGGACTACTTAAACCTATCTAACCTAAGGACATCACACCCCGGTCGCGGGGTTCCAGACTGTCGGCCGGAGTGGCCGTGCGGTTCTAGGCGCTACAGTTTAGAACCGCGTTACTGCTACGGTCGCAGGTTCGACTCCTGCCTCGGGCATGGATGTGTGTGATGTCCTTAGGTTAATTAGGTTTAAGTAGTTCTAAGTTCTAGGCGACTGATGACCTCAGGAGTTAAGTCTCATAGTGCTCAGAGCCATTTGAGCCATTTGAACCTGTTCCTTCAGACATGCGTGCATAACTGAAGAAACCTTGCATCGTACTTCAGAACAACACAGGCACTGCAGTGTCGGATATAGTTAGATCCATGGTACACACGTGTCCCACTTAACTGATTTTTTGGCAGTGAAAGTATATTATCTATCACAAAAGAAAACAGGTTTTGAACTTTTATTTTTCAGATGTATGTGAAATAAATCTTACCCACGAAAGGGTTTACTACGCTCGAAACAGAACTTGCAACAGTTCTTGTAGCGTACGTCTTATCGACCTCAGTGACGAGGAACATCTCTGTCACATAATTGTCTGGCCGGGCATCATACTGGCCTCTCTGTAAAGACACAGATTTCCAAGGAAGCAGCCACCGATCTTCCGGGATGCTGACAGTCTGTTACAACTGCCGCTGGTTCAGCGTGTGTGCGCCAGCAACTGGCCGGCCGCCCACGCAGCCGCTAAGTAATGAGCTCCTGAAGATGCTGCCGGGAGGCGCTGCGTAAACTGTTTGCCTTCGCGCTCCGCTGAAATTTCACGACGCCGCGTCGGAGCGGGCGCTGGCGAGACCCACAAGTTGCAGACCGCCGGCCGCCGGCCCGTGTCCGGTACGGACCCGGAAACCGCGTGGTGTGGCCTGGGGCTGCTGTCGTGGAGTGGGGCTGCCCAGCTCGCATTTTGCAAATACAGGGCGGCCCTAAAACTGTACAGGAGCAATGGGCCCTACCTAAACTGAGTATTTTGAGATAAGGAACTAATCGTTCTGAAATAATATTTGATGGTGAAATATTAACTACTGACAGAACCATAAATGACTGGTGAGAAATCATGTGTATAACCATGTGTTTCGAGGTACAAACTCTCATCTTCAGGTCAGGTAAAAGTGCCCTGACGGTGTCCACAGCTTTTCCGTTGAGCGTTGTTGTTGGTAACGCTTCGCTTGATGTATAGCGGTGGCAAGAGAAGTAGATAAATCGTGACTCAAATGTGGTTAGCTATTCACATTGCTCATTCGCAGTTTTCTGCATTTCGTAAATTAAGTTAAATAGCTAGCAACACAGCCGCGGATATCGCGACATATTTTGCTACCGTATACTATCACCCATTGGCTATGGCAAACGATAACATACTGCCAACACTAAACTGAAAAGACGATGTTGGCCATATTTCTAATTTCAACCAACATCCGATTTCAAAAAGTTGCCAAGACTTCGACACATAGCACTCCTCTACTGATGAGCAAACACGTTACACTGACTCGATTTTTTCTCCTGTGATTTGTTTTTCTTTTGATGGATATTAAAGAAGGGAACAGCATTAACTAACATTCTAAACTGATAGATTATTTATCACATCGATTTGCAGCTGTCTTGTTAAACTATTATGGGTAAACCGTTAATCATTATCGCTGGTTGTATTCAATCGGGTGAAAGAGTACGGTAGCTAACGACAATCGTTCAGTCTTATAATTTCGGCTATCACAAATATTTAGCTTTTTTCCTAATATGTAACTATTTTAGAGGTTATGGTTGGACATCAACCTAACACTACAGCTTAAATTGTTCAGAGGTTTAACTGACTTTAGTCGCATTTCGGCACTGAAATATATCAAAGCTAATAGGTGAAAATTTTTGCCGGACCGGTAGTCGAACCCGGACTTCCCGCCTTACGCGAGCTATCGACTTAACCGCCCTGGTCATCCGAGCTCTCTTCCCCTCCGACCCGGACTTCCAGCCTGTTACACTCTATTTACATAGCGTCACCTACCCATGAAATACTTACTCGCAGATCCCTCATTTTCGTAAGAGATCGGACATGGTGTGCATCCGCACTAAATGAGAGGATCGTTGGTCTTCGTCACCTTGTTGATACACACATATTTTAAACTGCAGCGAGTGACACAGAATATCAGCTAACTTCACTGATAGAAGCAAAGGAATTCCTTACGAGAATCTCATTGGCTACCTACATCTGACTTGTGATTCCTCGTGTTGACTTCCCACCACTCATCGCGCGAACCAACAACAGTAAGCAACGTAAAATCAGCAGACACGTAATTACAGTATTAGCCTAGGCCAGGTAGACAACAATGTACATCTAGTACATCTAAGCTCTACAAACCACTGTGCATGGCAGAATGTACTTCACATTCCACCGTGTACTGTATTAGGCTTTATTTCCGTTTTACACGCGTATAGAATGTGAAAAGAATGATCGCTTAAATTTTGAGAACTGACAAAATTAGCAGGATGAATCTTGAGAAGTGACACTTCCAGCATGGTCTGTTATCACAGGTATTTATTCACGATCGCGATTTCCGGCGTTTATTCCTTTCTTAACTGACAGCTTTAATATATAATTGCTTTTTTTAAGAGGTCACTGTCCTCTTGAGACCATACTTACATATCCATTCCTTGTGTGTAATGAGACAAAACTGTCTGTCATTTATGTAAAAGAAAGCAGCACTTTATGCAATAATTACTTTCGAATTCACGTCATCTGCACATTTGTTGTGCATATGTGAACACTCCTGATACGAGGATGGAACACTCTTAAAAGGAATGGTGCATTGACGCACTTCTTAGCAAGCCGTCACATGAGAATGGCGTTATAGAGATAAATTGCGATCGTGAAACACAATAAATGTAATTACAGTCCGAAGCATAATTTTGTCATTTCTAAAATATTGCAGGACTGCGGAAGGAAATAAACAGAAAAGAATCAATTGCGTAAATACATCTGTCTTTGCTGTGGTTGGTGTAATCTTGCCTTCCCGGTCCATAACGGAACGATACTTAAACGGTTCTAGTACGTACATTCCTAGATTCACTGTTCAATACTGGTTCTTGTAACTTCGTTAGTATAGTTTCGCGGGATGGATGGCGACTACTTCCAGCGTCTGTCAGTGTTTTGCAGCACCGGCTTGAGGGTCTCCCATTGCAAGACAAATGTGTGAATATTGGCGCCGCTCTTCTTTGAATTCGCTGAATGTCCCCTATTTTAACTGTCTAGTGTGGGCTCCACACACTTCAGAAATATTCTTGGATGCGACGCACAACTATTTTGTGAGCCATCTACATTGTAGACTGACTGCATTTCGCTGGTATTTTACCAAAGAATCGAAGTCTAACAGCTGCTTAAGCTGCGACTGATTTCACGCAAAATTTTTTCCTCAGAGTTCTACCAAAAAACCTAACTCTGCCACCCGATTTAGCTACGAGTGGGACTATACGAACGTCCCATTTCATAGGAAAGGCAAGGAGTTATTGGTGTCAGCTGCTTCGCGACTTTATGCGGAATCAGCGACGACGAGTAAAAATTTGTGCCGGACCAGGATTCGAACCCGGGATTTTCTGCTTACGAGGCGATTGAATTTACAACTGCGCGACCCGGACACCGTGTTTAACGCAGTTGTGTGGACTATCTCGGTAACCCTCGGCCGGAAGAACAGACATCACGCATTCATACAGTCTAATATTGGGATGAATTAATTGACACTAATTCTGACACGTTGATATCAAGTCATAATATGTTACAGGTTTTCGTTTTGTGAAGTGCACAATGTTACGTTTCCCAACGTTTAAAGTAACTTGCACATCTTTGCACCACTTTGAAATCTCATCTCGTCAATATCTGGTTGAATACCTGGGTAGTTTTCTTTAGATAGTACTTCATTATAGATAACCACATCATCTGCGAGTAGTTTGGGGTTACTATTAATATTGTCTGCAAATTATTTAGTATATAAAGGACAGTCAAATGAAAACGTGACATGTGGAAAAAAGTAAGTACATTGTTCATTATTTCAAAAATAATCGCCACAGCTGTTGATATATTTACCCTACCGTGCAACAAGACGGTCAGTGCCTTAATGGAAAACGTTTGCGGTTGTCTAAGGAAGCGTGGCTGTACCCTAGCAAGTACCTCTTAGTCCGAAGCAAATCGACGCTCGCGCATGTCTTTCTCCAGGGCTCGAAAAACATGGTATCACACGGGGGAGAAACCGAAACTGTATGGAGAATGTGTTGTAAACGCTTCCTGTCTAAATTTTTGCATCACAATCGAAATAACCTACAACCAAAATGACTGCCTACATGTTGCCGAGCGTGCTTCGAGTACATAGCAGAAGTGTCGCTGGCAAGCTCTTACATGTTCCCCTTGCAGTCTCGATCTTTCGCCATGAGATTTACATACTTTTGGATCCCTGAAGAAAGACGTTCGTGGCCGTCGATTTGGTTCGAACGAAGAGGTGCACGCTACGGTACAATCATGTTTCCGCAGGCACCCGCAAAAATTTTTTCATGACTGCATTGACCCTCTTGTCTTACAGTGAGATGAATTTATTAACTCTTATGGTGATTTCTTTCAAAATAATAAACAATTTACTTACTTGTTTTCCGACTGTCCTCTATTCATTTGACTGCGCCTTATAGAACATGAACACACTTAATGGCTGGTGTGCCTGCGGAAACTCCTACAACGGCTGACGACTATCAGTCGAAGAAAACACTGCTGCTCCTTCCCAACCGAGAGTTCCTCAGTCTAGTAACTAAATTCCTTTCGTTAATAAGCATTTGTGTGGAAATGAGTGCAATGTTTTTACAAGCCAAGAAATCCTGAATTTTGCATGTCGGCTTTCGTTCAAAATGTTCAAATGTGTGTGAAATCTTATGGGACTAATCTGCTAAGGTCATCAGTCCCTAAGTTTACACACTACTTAACCTAAATTATCCTAACGACAAACACACACACACACCCATGCCCGAGGGAGGACTCGAACCTCCGCCGGGACCAGCCGCACAGTCCATGATTGCAGCGCCTTAGACTGCTCGGCTATCGGTTTTCGTCTCGGGATATTCGAGCAACGTTCGTTTAATAATTTTTCTGATGCTGCGCCAGCACAAGTTGCTATCATTGTGCAGATTCGTCGCTCTCTGGTGGCCGAAGGTCCAGAGTCCAAAGCCAACAGGCAATATGTATACAATAAATAATACGCTTCAGTTGCCACTAATTTATTGTAGACCGATTTCGAAGCCTAGACTTCATCTTCAAAAGCCACAAAAAAATTATAAAAACATAAATGTCTGGCGATCGGGGATTATGGGGGTGCGGGGGTCATGCACACGTTAAACAAACCCATAAGAGCATAGGACTAGCAACTACAGCGCCCGCCTGGACAGCACGACGCGGAAGTGGCTGGTGAAGACGGCCCAGAAGCCAGACTTAGGCTTCGAAACCGGTCATGCAATAAATTAAGAAATTACTTGCAACTGAAGTGGAGTTTTTGTTTCACAAAATCGTTCCTCAGTTGCTTATGTGATGTTAACCTGATGAAATATTTTGCAATGCGCAGTACGTCAACAAATGGCCACGTAAGCCTCAACAATCAAGAAATACTGCTTCTATCTGACTGCTTTATACCATGACTTTCAGGGTGTCATGTGGGGAAAGGGTGAGCTCGGTTTCGCACGACCGATGTTCTCATAATAGATAATGGGTCAAATGTTAAAAGTTGAGAAACGTTAGACAATAAATCATCGGACTACACAGTCTCGTACATACGTTTACTCAATCACGTCAATGCCCAGCCGCCTCCGCCGAGTACATCCACCTGTCTTCTCCCAAACAGCGTTTTCTCCCATCAGCTAACAGTGCACCCCGTAGCCAGGTTAAACGTGGTAGCAGTCGTCAGTGTGCTGAGACCACTGGCTGTCATCGCGCCAGCTATGCAAAACACTTCACCTACACACTCCTACAACTTTTACTCATCGATAAGTTATAGTGTATCGATCAGTTATGTGCTGTGCTGTAACAGAAAGTTCTTAGCAGTTGAAAAGTGTGTGCCAGTGTGATAATCGAACCGAGGACATTTGCCTTTCGTGAGACAATGTTCTGCCAACTGACCTATCAAAGACTGAATCACAACCTGCCCTTACAGCTTCACTTTCAGAATCTTTTAATCTGTCAGATAGTTTCAAAAAAGCGCACACTCCGTTACAGAGAGAAGTTTATTCTTTATTCAAAATAACTGCAGCATTTTCGGGAAGCTTGTAAAAAAAATACACATTTTACACCGTCTGTACTTCGAGACACATGACTAACACTTTTTTTTTAAATAACAGGTTAACTGTTATAGTTACTAAAATTATTCTTCAGATCATGTTGCAAACTACATTCCAGCGAGTTACCAGTCGTGAATGTCAGTTGAACGTTGAATGGCTTGTGAAAGTTAACTAGCTTTTAGGAAATATCGCCATAGCAAGGTAACATGATTGCGTTAGCGTCTTTTTGCATATCAGACTTTCGTCTTGTGGGAAGAGAAAGGTGGCAGGAGAAATTGAAGAGGGCAAGTTGGAGATCAAGAGGAGTGATTTTAATGTAAGAAGGAGAGTGTTGATTTTTAATATGTGAATATTTTCGTATACTAAGCCAAAGGATGGGATTTTGTTCCCTAAATGCGTCGTCTGACACTGGTTTATCATTGATTATATGTCAACTGTTGTGGAGCCGTAGCGCACTTGTATCACGTTATCAATACGGAGACTATGACGTATCACTTGTCCAAATTTATGACTAATTTAATGTAAATACACGACATTCGAAATATTAATAGGTTAATAGAACCACATAATGACATCATATCTTCACGAAACCTGTTGAATTTCTAAATTAATCATTCGGGCAACTTGTGCGTCATAATAACCACACTAATGACATGTGGTTGAAGCAAAGATTAATATTCCACTGATTACGTAACAATCACGATCTTGTCTCCAGTTACAATGAAAATATAACAAACATTTAGTTCTTTATTGACATGAATAACGTATTCCTTATGGCGACAGCTCAAGCTCTTCTCAACTGTTTCAAGTGACAACCAGTTATGAAATGGAAACGGCGAGAAATTCCATAACTAGTTTATAGCCGGCCGCGGTGGTCCAGCGGTTCTGGCGCTGCAGTCCGGAACCGCGCGACTGCCACGGTCGCAGGTTCGAATCCTGCCTCGGGCATGGGTGTGTGTGATATCCTTAGGTCAGTTAGGTTTAAGTAGTTCTAAGTTCTAGAGGACTGATGACCTCACATGTTAAGTTCCATAGTGCTCAGAGCCATTTGAACCCTAAAAAGTTGGCGACTCTCAGCAGAAATGGTAAAATATTATCGCCATTCATTACCAGTCAAGTATTACAAGGCATTTGTAACTCATATTCCAACAAGCGCTGCTATCGAACATGCGGATTTTATACAGTCGATGGGAGACAGGTAGTGTATTAGCGATTCGCCCTTTGCCCGGGTGTGTGGCTTTTATTAGAACAGGTAGAACTTAAAATGGATTTAGCGTAAGTAAACAAAAGTTTAAAATTAAGACGATACATAGAATTAAATTTTTAATGCCGTAGATGGTTTTAAAGTGCAGTGAATTTCAAATTCAGTTCCAAGATGAACCAGAAGTAGCGGAAAACGACTTTAGCGAATAGAAAAGAGCCTGAAGAATCAGATAAGCCTCACCGTGTCTACGGCGCGAATAAGTAAGTCACAGCAGCACTACAAATTTGATATACCCGGCGGCGGAAATTGCGTTTACTACCATCAGTAGAGCATCAGAGACGACATGCGTAGAACATGGATAGCGAGCTGTTCCTCTCCCCTTGCCATACCCCAGCTTACTGTTGGAGAACTGACAAGGAAACCCTTGAGTGCGAAGTCACAAGTTCAATCTTTAGTAAGGCTCGTTTGAAAGTGTTTTGTCAACAGTTCTGGCAGGAAAAATATTAGCTGCAAATGCCTCACCATGAGCGTTAGAAGGGCGACGGAAAATGAGTGTCCGGGAGGTGCTGAGATAAACTTTCTATGGGGTGTATGGTATTAAACATCACAAAATGGACATCTTCGAAATTCAAGAAATGTTCAAAACAAACAATTAACTTGCACCATGAGCACTGAATGAAAAATGGCAAACCATGGTGATCAGAAAGATTCGCACGATCAAGTTCGAAGGCGAACTCCTTCGAACTTCCAAACCGTGTGGGACGTTCAGCTAGGTGTCCACTCTTAATGAATGTTGTTGTTGTTGTTGTTGTGGTCTTCTGTCCTGAGATTGGTTCGATGCAGCTCTCCATGCTACTCTATCCTGTGCAAGCTTCTTCATCTCCCAGTACCTACAGCAACCTACATCCTTCTGAATTTGCTTGGTGTATTCATCTCTTGGTCTCCCTCTACGATTTGTACCCTCCACTCTGCCCTCCAATGCTAAATTGGTGATCCCTTGATGCCTCAGAACATGTCCTACCTATCGATCCCTTCTTCTAGTCACGTTGTGCCACAAACTCCTCTTCTCCCCAATCCTATTCAATAACTCCTCATTAGTTATGTGATCTACCCATCTAATCCTCAGCATTCTTCTGTAACACCACATTTCGAAAGCTTCTATTCTCTTCTTGTCCAAACTATTTATCGTCCATGTTTCACTTCCATACATGGCTACACTCCATACAAAAACTTCCAGAAATGACTTCCTGACACTTAAATCTATACTCGATGATAACAAATTTCTCTTCTTCAGAAACACTTTCCTTGCCATTGCCAGTCTACATTTTATATCCTCCCTACTTCGACCATCATCAGTTATTTTGCTCCCCAAATAGCTAAACTCCTTTACTACTTTAAGTGTCTCATTTCCTAATCTAATACCCTCAGCATCTCCCGCCTTAATTCGACTACATTTCATAATTCTCGTTTTGCTTTTGTTGATGATCATCTCATATCCTCCTTTCAAGACTCTATCCATTCCGTTCAACTGCTCTTCCAAGTCCTTTGCTGTCTCTGGCAGAATTACAATGTCATCGGTGAACTTCAAAGTTTTTATTTCTTCTCCATGGATTTTAATTCCAACTCCGAATTTTTCTTCTGTTTCCTTCACTGCTTGCTCAATATACAGATTGAATAACATCGGGGAGAGGCTACAACCCTGTCTCACTCCCTTCCCACCCACTGCTTCCCTTTCATGTCCCTCGACTCTTATAACTGCCATTTGGTTTCTGTTAATCTAGCTTCCAAGATAAGTCGTAGGGTCAGTATTGCCTCACGTGTTCCAATATTTCTACGGAATGCAAACTGATCTTCGCCGAGGTCGGCTTCTACTAGTTTTTCCATTCGCCTGTAAAGAATTCGCGTTAGTATTTTGCAGCCGTGACTTATTAAACTGATAGTTCGGTAATTTTCACATCTGTCAACACCTGCTTCCTTTGGGATTGGAATTATTATATTCTTCTTGAAGTCTGAGGGTATTTCGTCTGTCTCATATATCTTGCTCACCAAATGGTAGAGTTTTGTCAGGACTGGCTCTCCCAAGGCTGTCAGTAGTTCTAATGGAATGTTATCTACTCCCGGGGCCTTGTTTTGTCAGGACTGGCTCTCCCAAGGCTGTCAGTAGTTCTAATGGAATGTTATCTACTCCTGGGGCCTTGTTTCGACTCAGGTCTTTCAGTGCTCTGTCAAACTCTTCACGCAGTATCATATCTACCCATTTCATCTTCATCTACATCCTCTTCTATTTCCATAATATTGTCCTCAATTACAACACCCTTGTATAGACTCTCTATATACTCCTTCCACCTTTCTGCTTTCCCTTCTTTGCTTAGATCTGGGTTTCCATCTGAGCTCTTGACATTCATGCAAGTGGTTCTCCTTTCTCCAAAGGTCTCTTTAATTTTCCTGTAGGCAGTATCTCTCTTCACCCTAGTGAGATAAGCCTCTACGTCCTTACATTTGTCCTCTAGCCATCCCTGCTTAGCCATTTTGCACTTCCTGTCGATCTCATTTTTGAGACGTTTCTATTCCTTTTTGCCTGCTTCATTTACTGCATTTTTATACTTTCTCCTTTCATCAATTACATTCAATATTTCTTCTGTTACCCAAGGATTTCTATTAGCCCTCGTCTTTTTACCTACTTGATCCTCTGCTGCCTTCACTACTTCATCCCTCAGAGCTACCCATTCTTCTTCTACTGTATTTCTTTCCGCCATTCCTGTCAATTGTTCCCTTATGCTCTCCCTGAAACTCTGTACAACCTCTGGGTTAGTCAGTTTATCCAGGTCCCATCTCCTTAATTTCCCACCATTCTTAATGAGTATACAATCATATTCGTGTAACAGGGTGCAGAGAACTGATGGAATTTGATGGCATGCAACTGAATGGGAAACATTCTGTCGTGACTCTCATCGTAAAACTGGCTCTCCTCAAGGCGTAACTTCAGCTAATGGGATACAATGTTTTATAGACATGGAAAAGACAAAAATGGAGAGGCTGAATTTGTCTAGAGGTTCCAGGTAGTGTGAACAGTGATGTCACACCTTTTTCAGGAGGGATAGTTTGCTCCAGTGGTGTAAGATTATTTTATACGCTCACCAGAAATCAAACAAAAGCAAGTTATTTTGACCAGCTATTGGTAAAAAGCAGTGCTCATACCATAGTTGTAGTCATCTTACACCCACTTTCCCACTCTTGCTTGCTGTCATGTAAATATTCCCTACTGCCCTTGCCAGATCACGCACAAGAGAAAGAATAGTAGGGGGTAGAGCACCTCCAACTTCTCGCAGCACAATAAATAACTTTCCAGCCAATTTACCACCCAGATTTACAGTCGGCATAATTGCATACAATGCGTTAAGCACCGATGTTATCTGATCTTGATAGAACTCTCTTGGTATCTCTAATTTCCTGGATTCCTTTCATAGACGTTTCCTCTTCTAATCCCAATTGGTTGGAGTGGAAAACAAATTGCTTACCGAACGATGGGATAAATGTATCTCATCTACAAACTTTCGAGGTGATTCCACAGTTTGCTGTGCATCGTCAAGCTGACGCTTCGTTTGAAATTTGGTTACCTTACGTGTTCCAATTCTGTAGCACTATTTAAAGTTATGCAACCATCCAAATTCGCAAACACTATTTTTTGTAACAAGTGTGACATGTTCTCCCTTATTCAAGGGATTTTTCTTGTGCATTAAACGGTCATATTGCTGCGAACTTATTCGAAATCTGTTCTTAACTTTTTTCTTTTTACTATGCTGTGGATGATCTACCACATATATAGCTATAGTTAGTACCCACTCCACTGGAGAGGAAATCAGTGACTCCCTGTTCGACAAGAACGATGAACTATACTTCTCGGCGTCTGTTTTCACTTGTTAAGCACGTTGCCCTCACAGTCGAGCGTATACGAAACCACTCATTCTACTGACTTACCTTGTAGGAATGCTAATATTTCATCTGCCATTCCTTTCTTACTCTCAGAAATTCCTTGGGTTCCTTTCTTGCTAAATGTCAACTTCGGAAACTGTGGTTGCAGATATAATTCAATGTTTGCTTTGTTTATCACTGCCATTGCTCTGCTTTGTATCAACATCACTGGCGTTGTAGCACTGTTGTGAGTTACTCGTCGACTAAGCTGTTCAACTACTCTCCGTAACCCCATGCTGTGCTCACCAATGGATATCTCCAGTTCCGCAACCTGTTGCCATTAGCACCCAATGTTATTGCTGCATGGTCGACAATACGTGGGACGTCGAATGCCGTAAACGTCGCTGGCCTTTTGTGACCTATCACTCAAAGGGCTCCTTGGGCGTAGGCCGAAAGTGCAGGAGATAACTTACTTGTAACTCCTTCGAAGACGTCTAAGCAAATTGAAAGAATATTTCCGTAAATATTTAAGCCTGGAACCGAAGAATGAGCTGATTTGGCAAAACACGCTCAGTGTTTGTTGTATGAATTTATCATTCACTAACATCATGCACCTCTAAATCAGCTGTGCTATTTTTCTTATTTCGTTAGTCAGTCATAAACGAGATCGCTTTGTAGCTCAGATGATTGAACTCTTTAATTTCACTCATTCTTCTATCTTTCCGATACCTGTATTGTAAAGCATAAAACATTACTTCCTATTTAGGTAAGAATAACTAATATTTATTACAACCGAATTTCTTTTTTATTGCTTACCCAACACGTGGAACAACATAAACTTATTTACATCTCAAATGATGAATTATTAAAGACTTCATGAATCTTCTCCGTCTCACATTGATCTAAAAGTGCATGAATATGGCTTTGTGCCTTTGGAATCACTGAACGCCCTTCGGACTCGGTTAGCAGTATTACTGAGAGAGGTATTACCGAGCGAATATGACATATTCTGCAGGTACAACATTTGCTCCACACGTTGTCAACGCGATCGAGAAAGAATCTCGCACAGACGCTCGTTTCAGCATCGGTACATGCGACTGCTTGTTCCGGCCCCAGACGGTCGTCCATATAAGACAAAAGACATTTGACGTTAATTGCCGATTAATGAATTAGCCAATCAAAAAAAAAAAGAAACAGAGGAGAAGTATTCTACTGCACTCTCTGCTGTTGATGTTTATGAGTGCAACGAACAGCTCCGTCGGTTCTTCTGCTAGTGTTGTGTTTCCTTTTTTCCCTCCGAATGAAATACTCTTCATGGAGTATGGAGATTTTACTTAATGTGTTTCAGAGAAAACTTACCACATCAGTCTCCACCAAAAATTAACTGGTACGGATTGTATGCGTCGCATTGAATTCTGCGGATGGACTCAACTTCAGATTCAGAGGGATGACACATTTATTAATTTGATTTTATTTACTGACGAGGCTACGTTCGCGAACCATGGAAATGTTAATTTGCATAACATGCATTATTGGGCAACTGAAAATCCATCTTGGCTGCGACAAGCTGCACACAAAAAAAGTGGTCGGTGAATGTATGGTATGGGATTCTGCAGGACAGATTTATAGGCCCGTAGTTCATCGACCGAAATCTCAATAGTAAGATGTACACCACACTCCTGCAAGAAACATTAGGTCTGTTATTGGAAGAAATACCTGTAGGAACAAGGAACAGAATGTGGTATCAACACGATAGGTGTCCGGTACATTTTTCGCTGATGGCTAGAAATGAGTTGCAGAAACAATTGCCAAATCGTTGGATTGTACGCGGAGCCGGCCGGAGTGGCCGAGCGGTTAAAGGCGCTACAGTCTGGAACCGCACGACCGCTACGGTCGCAGGTTCGAATCCTGCCTCGGGCATGGATGTGTGTAATGTTCTTAGGTTAGTTAGGTTTAAGTAGTTCTAAGTTCTAGGGGACTTATGACCACAGCAGTTGAGTCCCATAGTGCTCAAAGCCATTTGAACCATTTTGATTGAACGCGGTGGAGATGTGTCGTAGGCGGCTCGTTCGCCAGACTTGACGCATCCAGATTTTTTTATTGTGGAGATTCGTAAAAGATATTCTTTATAAAGACGTTACAACTACACCTGAAGATATGCGAGAGAGATTTGTCAGAGCATGTGCTTCGATAAGTGCCGATGCGATAAGGAATACCACTCAATCCATTATAAGAAGATTGCAGCACTGCATTGATACCAAAGGTCATCACGTCGAACACCTTCTGTAAATGGACGTTCATGCCAGCTTTGTGACCTTCGTTGATCTTCAAAGACCTTACTGTTACGCATCACTGGATTCGTCTCGATAGCCGCTACCAGAAAATAAATACCAAACTATAGCATCCATTTCAAAAAATCAAGTTGACTAATATCTCTGACACGACTCCACCTAGCAATTAAAAAACCAACGTCATATTATGGGTCCCTTTGTCCCATGCAACGTTTGTCCCATTAACTTTTCAGTTCCTATCACACTTTCGGAGCTATTCTTGGTGGCAATAGTTAGTGACTCACCCGGTATATATTTATATATGTGTGGGGTCTGTATCTTAGGACATTAGCCAAAGAGCTGATATCACACATAAAAAAATTACGAAACTAGCTTTAATGGTAATCACGTCTGTATAGACCACCGTATATGCGTAAAACGGGCGGAACATATTTGGTTAAGAAATAAAAATAAAATCAATTAGAAAAAGAAGAAGAATAGGTTTTCTTGTCTTGAACTAGCGACTCTAGACGAATGGCTACAGATACTCACCAGCTGCATACAACTTTCATTTACTCTCAGCGTAGCACACACATCTGTCCGAGCAAAGAAAGCTGCTGCAGAATCTCTAGTACTAGACACCGGTAAGTTTCTTTCATCGGATGTGGTCGTAAACATTGCCGCCGGTTGATAAGTTCAGAGTTCGTAGGCGGCAGTTTTCTGGAAGGGCCAGGGCAGGGCGAGGGGCGTATGATGCGGGCCGGCTTCTTAAAGCCGACGTGCGCCCAGCGCGGGGTCAAAGGTCGCGCGCGTAAAGTTCACGCACTGGCGGGCGGGCGGGCGGCTTGTTTGGAAACACTTGCGCAGCAGCAGCGGCAACGGGCGGCAGCCTAATTATAGCTGGCACTCCTCGACCTAGCCAGGCCGTAGCCGCCGCGCTACGATCGCCGCGAATCGCTGCGTGCTCCTTGCGTGTTTCAGTGCGTGCTGCGTGACGGCGACAGCGAGTCTGCCCGATGCGAAGGCTCGCGGCGGCTGCGCAGCTGACCAAAGTCTGCGGCGACGTGCTTGCGAGTCACTGTAGCTGTCTTTCAGGTTCCTGAGGCCCAATTCATGGTGTTGCGCGGGTGCCTGGCGGCGGCGAGTCAAGGACATGGCACTGACGGGACGTGACCGAGTCACGCTTACCTCGCACTGTCGCAGAAATGAGGGAAGGTCGTCCTACGATTGTATCAGAATACGTTGTCTTCGTCACACGAAGGCATTGATGCACTGAATCTCTCATAACTAGTAAATGTTGAGCAGCGACGAAAATGATGGGTACAGTCGTTATGAGTGGGAAGAAATGTGGTACATTCGACGTGATGAAAGATCTGAACATGTATCCTGAACGTTTCTAGCATTTTTACAGAGCGTATCAGAAGTGATTCAATATTGCGTTACACAAAGTGAAGGACAGCATTCAGAGAAAAGCAACGAAACTGGAATATTTTGATTACAATTCCAATTTTTCATATAATTTTCATTTGAACTTGAGACTAAATATTGCTGATTTTATGAAAGATATTCAAAATATTACGACACTTCTCCAAACTCTGAAGGTCTGCTTAGGTAGCACTGTGTTTCCAGGATTACGTACGTCAGTCGGTAAAAATGGAACCCTTAGAGGATCACTTTTTAGTCCGTCCATCCATCTGTCCGACTGCCATGACCGCTTTTTTCAGGAGCAGCCAGAGGTAACAAGTTGAAATTTATGTCAAATACTAAGGTACGTGGTCCCTTGGTGGTGTAAATAATTTAAGCATATAAGTCAATGCAACCAAAAGATACTCGCAGACTCGCCTTGTCAAAACCTGTAGATGAACTATCTACATAGTTGGCGGGTTGGGGGTAATGCGCGTGGCTGGAAACCGAGAGGTTGCATGATCGAATCTCGGTCGGATTACAGATTTTTCAGTCTTCATTTTAACTTACCCTTCACCTCTAAACGATGTGAGGAGTCACCAGAAACAACACATGGTTCGAACTCCACGTTAAACTCTAGGTCCTCTTTATCAATTGCATAACTGCGGTAGGTCAGAAACACGGAAATCGCATTTGACAGAAAGACTGGCACCACGTCACTGTATGGATCCCTCAAAGAGCGCTTCCGGTTTTTCATCCACACTATTAATTTAGTAAGTCCCGGTTCCAAAATATTGAAATGGGAAAACTGTTAGAAGATGACCTTGGGGAACATCAGTTTGCGTTCCACAGCACGCAACCAGCAACACGCGACGACGTACTGACCTTATGATTTATGTTATAAGGGGGGCCCACGACGTTCGGATCACGGATTTACTTCAAACATTGTACACTTTTAGTAGTCCTTTAGCACAATATAATGTGCTACTAGTAAGGCGTACTATTTAGGCTATTTCGAGAAAATCGCAAGAGGATTTTTGCGCGTCAACGATGTATCAGTATGTTGCGACCTCGAGCAAAGATGGCGACGGTCGTATGTTTAGCGTTCAAGCTCCGTAACCGGTGAATCGCTGGATCGAGTCCCGTCCATGTTTCGTTTTTATCTGTTATTTTCAAAGCTAGTCATATTACTTCCTACACATTACTTTCGAAAGATAATACGACGAACAAACACGTGTATTTGCATGAATTTTGCTAATTTTTACTATCATAAAAATATTATATTTGTAACTGTCGCCAAATAAACGACCAGACGCAAAAAGTTTTGCTGAAAATATATACCTGTCGTGTTTTCTGAAATCTCTTATACCTGCAACCGGGAACATACAGAGAACATTGCACCTGGATGCTTCGACCTGCAGACACTTATTTCAGAGGCGAGGAACAGGCTTGGAAAGCCCAAACCTTGATAAAATAACTTTATACAGTAATACAATACGTCACAACATGCCAAAATACGAGAGTAATGTACAATTCATCGTCGGATGCGCTTCCGACATTACAAGTTGCAGGATGATATTTTTCATAAATTCACGCAAAACATAAATTAAAGTGCCATCTAACACTTCGAATGAATACAATTTTCTCGCATGCTCAAGAAAGTTTCATACTTTCTACGGAACAACAAAACTCGTTGACAATTTGAAAAAAATTTTATTTCATTCCACAATTTGATGCAAATCATGCGTAATACATTCTCGTAAATATCGGAACCGAAAATTGGCGAAATGTGCAAAATGGTCAAATGGCTCTGAGGACTATGGGACTTAACATCTGTGGTCATCAGTCCCCTAGAACTTAGAACTACTTAAACCTAACTAACCTAAGGACATCACACACATCCATGCCCCAGGCAGGATTCGAACCTGCGACCGTAGCGGTCACGCGGTTCCAGACTGAAGCGCCTAGAGCCGCATGGCCACACCGGCCGGCGGCGATGTGCAAATAAATGTATTTCATCCTCACGACAAGCAATTTTTCATTCGTTGTCAATCAAATACGAACAAGTTTGAAGCGCCTGATAAAGTTTTTAACTTGTCTATAAAAGTAAGATTTGTGTATGTATTGTAACAATAAAAATTAGTAAACAGCCAAATAACGTTGGAAATTCAATAAAAGTTCATGTAAATACACGTGTCTCTTCATCATATTATCTTTCAGATGTAATATGTACGAAACAATAAGACAATTGTTAAAAAATTTAAAAAATGATTGAGACTCCATCCAGCAATCCACTGATTACGGAGCTTGAACGGTAAACACATGGCTGCCGGCAGCTCGTGCTCAAGGTCACAACGCAACGGTACGTTATTGACACATAAAAATTCACTTGCGATTTTCTCGAAAATCACCTGAACAGTGTGCCTTACTACTTTCACTTTATGTTGTCCTAATAGATAAAGTACAAAGGTGTACAAAGTCTGAAGTAAATCTGTGACCCGAACGACATGGCCTCTACTCTAAAGAAAGGCCAATCTACGTTATAGCATTTGTAGACTTAGAGACAGCTTTTGACAATGTTCACTGCCCAATTTGTACAGAAACCACTGTGCCGTTGTAAGACTGCAAGAACACGAAATGGATGCAATAGTTAAGAAGGGGTTTGTGACAAGATTGTAAACTCTACCGACGCTACTCACTATGTACATTGCACAAGTTTAAAGGAAACCAAGGAGATATTTCGAAAGGGGATGAAAGTACAGTGAGAAGAACTGAAAATTTTAAGGTTTGCCGATGACACTGTAATTCTATAAGAGACATACGACAGCATTTGAATGGAATGGACAGTGAGTTGAAAAGAGGTTATAAAATGTAGCTCAACAAAGCTGAGACAACGGTAATAAACTGTAGTCGAATTCAACCAGGTATTACTGACAGAATTATTCAGTGAGTTTTGATATTTAGATGGTAAAATAAGTGACTATGTTTGAAGCATAGAGCGTACAAAACGCAGACTGCCAATAGCAAGATAAGCGCTTCTGAAAAAAGGGAAGTTTGTTCACATCGAATGTAAATTTAAGTGACAGGAAGTTTATCCGGGAAATATTTGTCTTGAAACCTTATATGGAAGCGAAACATTGATGATAAGTTCGGACAAGAAGAGAGTAGAAGCTTTTGAAATGCGTTACTATAGAAGGATGTAGAACGTTAGATGAGCTGAGCGAATAACTAAATTGGAGCCACTGTATCGGATTGGAGGAAAAATATTTTGTGGCACCGCTTCACTAAAGAAGGTATCAGTTTCTAGGGCAAATTCTGAGGCATCGAGGAATAGTCAATTTGGAAATGAAACTGTGTGTGTGTGTGTGTGTGTGTGTGTGTGTGTGTGTGTGTGTGTGTCGTGTGTCTTCGCGTGTTCGTAGGGGGGGGGGGGTATATCTGTAGCTTCTTGCCAAAAATGTGTCGTCGCGTAAATTTTCTTTTTGTTGGTTGTACTGAATGTAGATCCTCTGCTTGCTGCGACGATCGAGCATCTGTCCGCGTTCTACCGCAAATTTTTTCACTGTTTACAAGTTAATTTTACTTTTCGCTATGTTCTTATCTAAGAAAAATTTATATATCAATGTGTACTCACACATAACATCTGTATGTATAACTGGTGTTAAATAATGGCCGACCAAACAGTTTTCGCGCGAATGCCGTACAGTCCAGAATCTGTATGCCAACCAGACAAAATCTGCGTAAGCACTGAAGCAATCAGTTCACCGACGTACCAGGTTGAAGATATCCGTTTGGTAAAACACCGTGTCCTGCTGCGTGAAGTATTCCTTGACTGCCTGCTGCACGTCCTCATCCAACAAAAACCGTCGACCAGTCAAGAACTTTTCAAGAGACCGAAGGGGTGATAATAGCATGGTTTGAGATCAGTACTGTAGAGCGAGCGGTCGAGTGTTTCGCACTCGAGTTGGCGTAACTCCTGTGTAACGACATTTGTGATATCGGGACGTGCGATATCAGGAAGCAATAGCACTTCCCTGTCGCGCACCAGTCCGCAAGTGTGTATTTTGACAGCCATTGTGCACCATAATCATTGCTCATCCTTCGCTGGATATCTACCGTCAGCCAAGAAAAAGAACAAATGCTCGGTCCTGTTCGGACGCATTTGATAATTACGTCGCCATAGTTCGCGTCTCCACGTTTACCGCATGTATGTCGGAAAGACACGAATACCACTGTAACTCCTTGCTACATGTCTGTGCTTGTAGACCCGCTTTGAAGGCGCTACAGTGCATATACGCTGCAGCAATGCCCTTCTCAAGCGTAAACTTTTTGATCGCCCCTTATAGAAGGGCGCCGTACAAGGCCCGAGCAAAACATCACAACATCGAGACATAATGCCCTTAGTCTAATTTGCTAACCTCCTTCAATGAGCACACATTCTAAGTATGAGTAAAATGTGCTTCAATTAAACTCAACGTTCAAACAATTAAAAGTACAAACAAGGGCATAAAACTGTGTAAAATGTTAGCATATTTAGTGTGCAGGATCGGAACCCAAACACAGAACATAACCCTTCGCGGTCAGTGTTCTTGTGACTAAGATCAACCCCCACTCCCTCCCTCCCACCCAACTTCCCAACTTCAGTCATTACGTCACCACCTATTTTTCAATCTTCGCAGAAATTCTCCTACATATGTAGCTGGACTAGCACTCCTGAAAAAAGTGGATATGGCGCAGGAATGGCCTAACACAAAGGGATTGTTTCAAAAACGTATCTCTCTCACTGAATCAAACTCTGCCAGCAGCACCGAAAATAATGCATGTTTCTAATGAAAGATTGTTTCTGGAATATACTTTATATTTTTTCATGATCTGTGAAGGAACACACATCATTTGAGATCAGTGAATATACTCGCAACTGAACAATAACCTAGCAACAATTCTTTTGATAGCAATATTAATACTGTAAATAGTATTTAAGTTTCTGTATTCGCCGATGCCTCAGATGAACATCAGGGGTTCGAAATGCGTAGTAAACTAGTTAACATGACAATAATCGGCCTCAGTTGCGAAATATTACTGGTCTTTACCCAGATTTCAGCTAGAGTAATCTAGCCTTCTTCAGAAGCATAAAAGAAACTAATACATGCCAGAATAAGGCACGGTCAAACGTAAAAAGCTGAAGTACCGTGGTACCAAGTCAAGCTATGTTACTTAGCTGAGAAACAGCCCCGGCCCCACTTCGTGGAAAGCGGTCGGTTAGCCGCAGATGCTACGCTGGGCTACGTAACTTGACATGGTACCACGGTACTTTAGCTTTTTATGTTTGACCGTGCTTATTCTGGCATACATTAGTTTATTTTATGCTTCTGAAGAAGGCAAGATTACTCTAGCTGAAACCTGGGTAAAGACCAGTAATGTTTCGCAACTGAGGCTGATTTTTGACATTAATTTATCGCAGTTGCTGACAGGGCTACAACATGTTAAAAATTCTTAAACAAATTAACGTTGCAAAGTGAATATTCCGTAATTATGATGGCTGATTACGGTATACACATACAACCTTCATTATAACACAGTCACAGAAAGCCGATACTGCCAGTGTGGCATTCGGTTTATTCTATTCCCTGAACGTACTTTTATGTTTGCAATAGAGTTATTGTCATACACTAACTCCTAATAGAGTACAACACAACGTAGAACTCACATGATTTCAGATGTCTTTATAACACACATTTGGGACATGGTTATATAAATATGATTAGGTTTATAGAACTGTTCATGGACTCTGACCTTCACAGCACAGTACGGTGCGAAGCCTCCGTGTGCTGTAGTTAGATGCACTCAACCTCGAGAGACTGAAGCAAACGGGACAACAATATGTTGCTAGTAACTAAACCTACAAGGTGTGTAAGCGACTGCACGAAGATTAACAACGCTTGATGGAAAACCGGGATGAACATGTAGACACTAAAACATTTCTCTACGGTTTCCTACAGCAACCTGTCAAGTGAAGTCACGGGACTGACAATAATATGCGTTCTTCTGCATTTGATGCTTGCACTTTCTTCGTCAAAAGGCGTTGCCAAGTTCGATATGTGTGGTCACCTAAAGAAATACAATAACCTCGGGCTCTATAACTTCTCTCATATAGCGGTTACTGTTCATAGTGGAAACAGTAACTACCGCAAAATACCTTGGAATAACCCCGCCAGAGCGACCTGAGATGGAATAACCATGTAAAACCAGTTGTACGAAAAACAGGCGCCAGATTGTGATTCATTGGAAGGATCATAAGCAAATTTAATTCCCCAGAAAAGTGACTTAAAAAACACTTGTCAGACCGATTCCTGAGTATTTCTCATCGGCCTGGCAACTTCACCAGCTTGGGCAATTAGAAGAGGTAGAACATATCCAACAACGAACGGCACGTTTCGTCATGGGATCACTTAGTTGGCACGAGAACGTTGCGGAGACAAACAGCAAACTCCAGTGGTAAACTCTACCAGAGAGGCATTTTCATGACGGATAGGTTTACTCTTGAAATTTCAAGAGCGAACACTGCGAAATTAATCGGGCAACATACTACATTCTCCCACATGCGTTTCGTGAAATATCCACAGCGAGAAATCAGATAAATTAGAGATCCTATGGAGGTTTACCAGCAGGCATTCTTCCCAACAGCATCCGCAAACGAGGGGAAGGAAGTAAAAACACAGGGGTACAAAAAGTACCCTCCGCTGACATCGTAAGGTTCCTTGCAGACTATGTATATGTAGGCGTATTACCATTATAGGTAGCAGTCGAGATCATGTGTCCAGTGCCACCCGACACAGTCTCGTCGATGCAGATAGCTTTTCACCCACTATAGTGATCAAGATCGAATCATCATTGTGAATGAGGTTGCATGTTGCTTGTCCTTTGATATGGTCACATTGTCATATTGTACTACGCCACGAACGACCGTCTTCTATCCATTGATTTAACAAGTGCATCACTGTTGTAACAACACTCACCTGTTGATACAGCGCTTATCTACGTTGAAGATGTAGAGTAGTCGTTCCTTTCAACTTTTCGCTTCGTTAGAAGATTCTGCATTGACTGAGATCAACAAAATACTGAACATTCCGATCTCGCAGTAGATGTTGCAGCTAGGTCCCTCTACAGTATTATCCATCTGTTATTGGCAGACATTCCCCATTTCGGATACGTATATGCCATCGTCCTTTAGCGTTTCCTTTTTTACGATCATTGGTTTATAAACAGATGTACCATCACTGCTTGTCGTTAGTTGTTGTATCAGGTATGTTTGTCTGTACTGTATCTTACTGAAAGCTTTAACAGCTTCATAAGGACAGAGTAAATAATGGATTAAATAAATAAGCAGCTAACTGAAAATTAAATCTGCGCTCAGGCCCTGAAGACCACACGATTCTCACTGGCTGCGGTGACATCCGCTGCGATTCTCCTAACAACGAAAAATTCCTGGAAGAACAGAAGTTGAACCTGAGTTCTCTGCATGGCCAGCACACGCATACTGATCGCTCAGCTATGGAGACAGACAAATAAATAAGTAAATAAACAATCTAATCTTGCATTGTATTGTAATTATTGGTGTCTAAGGTAAAAACTCAGTTTCGCATGGCTTGAAAATAATGAATGCATTATATTTCTGAAGCCGCAAATGCTGCAATGTTTTTCTCAACGCAGATGGATGCAATGGCTCAGTTAACGAATTATGTGCATGAAAGAGAGTGAGTGGCTCTGAGCTTTCTGATACTTGGCCACAGCAACGTTTTGAATATTGTCTCTTTCGACACGTTCGGGTACCCAACTTCACAAATGTGTTTATTTTGTATACGAAGTGCTCAACCATTCACGTCAAAACATAGTAGCTTATTTTTCATTTACAAACTATGTCACTTTCTTAAGGACTTTAGTACGCAGAACAGTCCAATCTGTCACAATTTGGCAGTAGAAATGATTTCTGAATGTATCGATGGCTTCCATCAACATTATAATACTGAAAACATTAACAATACATACTGAATATATGGACTATCAACTTTAAGGTGATCAGTAAATGTCTACAGTTTTGTTTCATGTTTTTCCATTTTCCATTTCATTAAAATAATCAAAGGATTTCTACAAAAAAATCTTAGTCGTCTGATACAATTCTTCTGGTTGTCTTCATCCAACAACTCCTTATTTCTCTATTCAATCCTACTCACAAAACAATAACTTGTTAGTCACTTACGTGAACACAGCCGTGCGGATTTTTCTCGCTACGTAACACATCTGAGATCCTGTTAAAGTGAGTCGCAAAGCCAGTACTAATCATTCAATGTTATTCGACGATGTCTTTGTATTATGCAACGAATAACAACGTTCAGTATCAGACAAACTACGTTTCGCATAGTAGTAAAAGCATAACCAGTGCATGTATATTATGATTCTTTTACATACAGGATTTTCCCCATCACAAGTTCCCATTGTTTCGCCCATGCACTGTACCAACGTATGTAGTCGGTAAGACAGAATTTTTATGTTATTTATACAACTGGAGCAGCTATCAGTGGTTATCAACAAAGTGGTAAAGTACTGTCACTAGTCAAAACAACCGTGATATGCGTGTTACGTTAACACAACGCACATGGTGAAATGCGCCAGTGAGTCAGATGCAACACAACACTGACATGCGAATGTAACGCAGGTGGATTATCTGCCCAGACCACCACATGATGCTCCCTGACTTACCACTGCTTCACTCTGAGTCATACATGTCATCAAAATCCAGAGTACAACCGATGTAATTCGGCGGGTTCATGACCATACCGTGAATGACGATCCCCGATTTGTTGGTGTGTCAACTTTTGAATTTCCAGTGCTTTTACAAGGTATAGTGCATCACACGCAGCCATGTAACACTGCGGAAGTTTTGGGCTGTTTATGCTATCAGTACTTGTGTCATATCATTCAGGTTACCGTGAACATCAAGCAGGATGGCTGCCTCAACATTTTCGGTGACCAAGTTTCGGCCGTTTCTTCTTCATCTTCATGATGAGTGCGCTGTGGACAACTCCGTCTTCCACAGTGACAACAGCCGTGTTCACAGGACTGAAAGCATACGTTCCGTGTTTGGTGAACACTAAGGCATCCTATCGCACCGCGAGTGGCCCGCCAAATCAGCCTATCGCAGTCCAACAGAAAATGTGTAGGAATATTTGGAACAGCTGAT
This sequence comes from Schistocerca cancellata, assembly GCF_023864275.1. Classification (NCBI taxonomy): domain Eukaryota; kingdom Metazoa; phylum Arthropoda; class Insecta; order Orthoptera; family Acrididae; genus Schistocerca; species Schistocerca cancellata. The sequence goes on along the minus strand of NC_064630.1, from coordinate 317,778,661 downwards.
GAAATTTGCCCGTTCACATCCCCGCACTCGCAGTGTAGGAGCTACGTAGAATCTCACCATCAATGACTAACTTCACTAAATACAACATAACTAAGAAACTTGTGGATCGTTTTCCTAGCCGATTGTGGACATTATCAAGGATTTAAACGGTATTAGCGTGACGTCACCTGGGGTGACTAATATTTTTTCCGTTGTTTTTACTTCGATTCGTAGTTCTCGTACAAAAAGAAATGAAAGGCGTTTCACTTAACATTATTCGTTGTACATACATACGACAGACATCGTTGAATAATATTATCTAATTTTATCACTAGAAAACTAGCCTCTAAAACGCAAACGAAGAGTGGAAATGGAAATAGATTTAAGTGCTAATTGAAAGACAATATATGTCTTTCTGTCAAGAACATTTTTGTACCCAGAAAATTCAGAAGGTATGCTGATACTACAGAATTAAGCACCATCACAGCCAAAAGTGAGATAAATCAGAAAATAAGTAATTTATTAAGAACATTGTATGTACCAAACCAAAATTTTTTTCTTAAGCGCTTTGTGATGATACAAGTGCCTTGCGATAACACAAGTACAAAAATATAGCAGTAATATTTTAAGTAGTAAACTGTAGTCATCAAAAACCATTTCTCGTTTCTTTTAAATGTCTCAAGAAGGAATAACAAAATTAAATGCAAGAAAGAAAATCTCCTAGTATTAACTTCAGTTTTTTACACAACTCCATTGAGATGTTGCAGAGTTCACTGTAAAACTCCCTATGATGTTGGGGAAGAAGTAGCAATATCGTCAACAGATCTTTCTGTTTTGCTACTGACAAACTGGCTGGACTTTCGGATGAAATACAGAATGACTTGCATCTGCCATGGTCTTACATCTTCTGAATACATGGACATTTTCCATTGTTCTGTTTCAGAGTAAGAACTTTTGTATGCGTATTTGAGATGCGCGATAATGCGACACTTTGAGCCTACTGCATTTGGAGGTCTTATACGCCAGCATTAACTAAGAAAGCAGTTGTATGCATTGAATTTACAAGCAGGGGGTTCGTAACTCTGGCCGACTCAACAGTCTTGCGTAAATCTTGTGAAACAAAGCCTTTGCTTACCTTGCTTCGTTCATCTGTAATTGCAAAAACTCTGTCGTAGCTCATAAACTTATGCTCACTCATCAAAAATTTGTATGTCATTTCTACAAACAGTCCCAGGGTAAATGGAGGAGTCCGTAACGCATGGCACTTGCAACTCCTTTGGGAAGCACTGCTTGGCACAAAAACCACGCAACTTTTAGTAATGAATGTTTGACACTTTTTCTCCATGCTTTGACACTCGGAACAAGTCTGCGGATATACAACAGAGTAGCGAGAACACAACTGCATAGAAAACAAGTTTTGTGATTAGAAATCTTTCCATTTCCACCCTTCAGATCCCCTTTCGTTAGACCAGAGGGGGCCCCCTCTTGCTGAGCAGTAAGTAGTGTGTGTGTAATGAGCTGCGGGGCGTGGTCACGTGACGTGGTGTGTTGTTGTTGCAGGTCGCTGCCGAAACTGAGCAGCCAGGACGAGGATGGGCCGACCCCTCACTCGCAGTTCACGGGCGTGGCGCACTTCGAGCCCATCCCACACGACCACGACTTCTGTGAGAGAGTCGTCATCAACGTGAGTGTCGCGTCGCGCCTGCTTCCCCCTGTCCGCTCATCCACAGGCTGACTGCCCCGCCTCGGCCTTCCGCTTCCTACCATCTGACAGAAATCGCCTAGCTGATTTTCAAATGTAAAGTGATAGCGCAATTGCCAGTTTTTGCTCCGTACAGACGGTAGCTGAGATCATTTCAAGATTATCCACTTGTTATCCGTCACTACATTTGTTAATTACACTAAATGAAAATTGCTTCTGCCACAATGTCCTTTACTAAAGGCGATCACCTTACGAATATTAATGTTCAACCGTCTGGCTTTTCAGTGTGTTACATGGCAAAGGATAGGTTCCTAGCCTGTAATTATTTGGACCGTAGCACATGGAGAGCACCATGGGACCGTACACCAGGCGTTCGGAATTGGCTTGGCAGACCATACGGTACCATGTGGCTTACACATGTTCTCTTGTTTTATGATGCTGAGCTGAAGGTTGGTAACCCATCCTCTTCCGAGTGACTATAATTGCCCACGAAAAAATTCCGGAAGATGGAGGATTACACAATGTGATAGAATTTTCTCTCTCTCTCTCTCTCTGTCTCTCTCTCTACCTCTACCTCTCAACTCCCCCCTGTCGCTCCGTAGCTCTCCCTAAACCCGTTCGTCTATTCTTTATAGTAAATGGTGCAATGGGCAAAAGTAACAGAAATACTAGAGCCGTACAGATTCTTTGGTGTGTGTAACGTTTCACATGAAAATATCTACAATGAAATTTAGGTGTTTAAACTCCGGCGTCTCCAAAACACCAATGTACATTTGTTCTTAACCAAATATATTTCGCATTTTCTGTTGGTCTCGAGCTATATCTGGAAAATATCACACGAACTTCATGGGTTTTTTCTATTTTAGGCCTAAAAACTATAAAATGTGCATTTTGTTTTGATAGCTCACGCGAAACTACGTTTACTGCGAAAGTGGATTTCTACAGGTCTGCTTTCTTCCATGCACATGTTGTAAACAATGCAAGCAACAGTTTTAGAAAAACAGCTATGAAGGTTGTACAATATTTTTACAAAAAGAAATCGGGAACCACAGAAAATGACACGCACAGGTCGAAACACGTTCAGGGAGATAGAATAAAGAAATACTTCGTGTTATACACACAGCCGTGTTTAAAAATACTAATTTAATTCTCAAAAAAGGGAGAAACGTCAGTAGGAACTTCCAACCCAAGTGAAATGACTGTCTTCAGTTAAACAAGAGCAATGTCATTTAATGAAAAAGGACTGCACACTAGCAGAATTCGTTGTGAGGAACCAGCTGATAAAACAAGTGAAACCTTCAAACTATTTAGCCTGCGGCGGCAGTTACACTATCTAATCAAAAGCATCCGACACCTATTTGTGGACATTAATATGGGGAGTGTCCACCCTTCACCATCATGACAGTTTCAGTTCTACTGGGGACACTTTCAGTGAGTCGTCTGAATGTCTGAGGCCACAACAGCCTAAACCAGAAAAGGTTTGAAGCGAATTCGGCGCTACAATTCATCTCATAGATGTACCAGTCAGTTCAGGTCGGGGTTTCGGACAAGACAGTCCATTTCACGAAAATAATTGTCCACAAACGTTTGCCTCATAGATGCTGCTTTATGGCTGGGGTCATTCACTCCTGAACATCTATTAACACAATTAATATTGTCACTGCTCCATGTCCTAATAGCTCTAATGGAATTATGCACATTTTCTTGGTATGATGAAGAGCTGCAGGTACTCATGAGATTGCGCTAATAGAGTCGTCCATGTGCTATTCCACAGAATTCTCACACATAACAATGGACGAACGTTGCTACAATAACCACTCAGCTCTCCTAACTAAAGTGCTTCCCCTACCCTGGCTTTCTGATCTAACTAATTATTTTAGTACCTAATCCCTGAACAGGAACCAGTATTCATAACACATATTACTCATAAATAACTGTATTTATAAATACGATTTAAAATGTTTATTGTAAACATAATTAGAAATAACGGTTTATACTGTTAATTACAACAGAATTAATTTTTCACATTAAAGAACAAGGCAAAAAATCATACGTCTTGTATGTATAGCATTGTGTTTAGTGTCTTGCATAGTGATGTACCTTGTCATTTGTTAGCACCCGAACACATTAACATTACTTTAGAGTTAGGAGGGTATACTAACACAATCAAAGAGGGTACCTCTTCTTTTATCAGCACTGTGTGGCAAAAGTATATCTGTTCATATTTTGTGCTAACTGTGATGAGTGTCCGTGAACTTTTTTTCTTTGTCGCATCTCCTCTTGTCTCAAACGAAGCCTTTCTGTATAGAATTACTGTTCGGAGGAACTATTCATGGGGAAAATTTGGTATATATGATGCATAATCAGCAATCTGAATGGAGCGAAAAGCCAAGGGACCTCATTATTTCTTCATTAACAGACTACTAGGTTCTTTGAAATGTCGTCCGTCTATGCAACTATATGAAAGCTCTTTGTTCTGTAGCATACGAGTGTCGCTGCTTCTTATTTATGAAGCATCTTCAGTGGCCTGTAATAGATGTTTATCTTTGTAACAACTGCGTTATGTAATGATTCCAGATATGTTACTGTATTAAAGTTTTCTGTTATTGTCTTGTTGTTAGCCAAGAAACAACCTTATGAGCGCAAGGTTCATACCGTTAAATTACTATTTGATACTGTTTAGGATTTTGTAATCTTCTTATTCCATATGTGCCGTCCAGGAGGTGTAGCTAGTTGGCCTGCGTACACCAGTATGTCTGATTTTCGGCTCTTTCGAACAAATTTCAAATGAACACTTCACTTTCATTGTGGGTTGCTCGTGAGTATTTAATGTGTATTTTCTTGTCATCTGTCGTAGTGTTCTTTTCGTTCGTCTTTTAATTGCTTTGTGGTGTCTGTATGTACTTCGATGTTCGTTTATTTGTCATATGGGTTCCTCTGGGAAAAGCGGTGGGGGAGGGGGGAGGCAGTTGATTGGAGGGAATAGCGAATTATAGTATTTTTTCATATTTGAGTGTCGGTTTTGGGAAGATTAAGTTATTGTTTAGTCTGGTTGTGTTCTACAGTGAGTTATTGTTTTAGTACCTGACAAAGTCAGTGAGTTCTTACTCACATTGACTTGGTCCTTTATTACCGTCTTGTTCATTGCATCAGTTCTTTGCGTGTGAAAGTTTTCTTGCAATGTTAATTTTCTGTTCTGACTGTTCCTTCTAATTATTTTCATATACTGTTCCTTCTAATTATTTTCATATACTGTTCCACATTAGATATTTCATGCCCATGTTAGTTAGATGTTCAGCAAAAGTAGAATTGCTATTTGCATAAACCCAGCTTCTTATGGTTCTTTGTATCGAGTTTTAAAACTTCTGCCTGTCATCCTCAAATTCGCTGACTTGCGCTCCTAACAGATCCTAACAGGTGTATACCAGGTCATTGGTATTTCATTGATTTTTCTATTGGTTTTTGAAAATGAGACTGGAATATGTTTCTTGTTGTATATGCTATGTGTATTCCTTTTTCTAAAGTACTTTCTGTGTGTTAATTTTTTTTAAGCCATGTCATGAATGTTGATTTTGCAGTTTTATGGTGATGATATCCTCTGCTTATTGTTATTTAGTTGTGTTTTGTGGTTGGTCTTTTACTGTATGGGTATTATATGACTTGCTTTTGCCTATGGGCTGTTGTGTTTCTAATTCTTTTTCATTGTTTTTTTTTTAGACTGGGATTTTATTAAGTCTATATTTCTCATGTTAGAGAGCTGCTAGCTCGTGATTTTGTATCTGGTTTCATATGGCATGTATAATCGTATGCGTTGCTGTTTGTTTTCTGTAAATACCAAAATAGTGACTATTGTCATCTCTTTTTAGTACTTGTATTTGTATTTGTTTTTCTTTTTCTATGGAGAATTAGATATAATACGAATACTATTTATGTCTGCGTGAAGTTTGTTTATTTTATCTGTTTGTTCGTCTACCATATAGATTAATAACACACAAATCTGTAGCAGTAAACAGTATCGTATCATTTATTTGCATTTCGTATCCCTTAGGCCAATGATAATGCTTCGTAAACAAAAAGATGTGAAACGCCAATAGCAGGAAACAAACAGCCCTTCACTTAGTTGAATAGATGGATCCTATCTGCAAGACTGCAGAAGCAATAATTCAAGAACAGTCTATACATAGTTTCCTGCCGTTATGTAGACAGGAGTAACACCACCAGCAGTCGACCAATGGTGTAAACGCCCAGAAGATGACCCCTACGTCGGGTTGAAACCGTTTGGCGGCATTATAACAATAATAAATGCGATTAAGACTGTTCTTGAATTATTGATTAATCATACTAATCGCTGCTTCTCTCCACAACCATGTTGTCCAAAAATCACTGCAGAAGCAATTAAGGAACAACGAAAAACATAAAAAATGACAGAACTACTAGCTCTTGAATCTTAATACAAAACAATAAGCTGGACATAGCTGTAGAACTCTAAGAACAATTAGTGTGATCATCATCATTAATGTTCAGCCCAAAGGCGGGTTTTCACATGGTAGCTGTCAATGCTCTCCTGTCTTCCGCCACCCTCTTCAGCTCCATGTAATTTCCACTTCCCTCTATCTCTTGTATCATCTTCCGTCTGTTCGTTCTTCTCAATCCCCTCCCACAAACTAGTCGTCCCAAAGAGTCTGTTAGCAAGCACTCCAGTCTCAAAGAATGTCCCATCCAGTTCTTCTTCCTTTCTCTTATAATATCCAACAGTCTTCTCTCACCAACCGTTTCCAACATTCTTTCGCTATTCACTCTTTCTATCCAGCATATCCACCCCATTCTACTCTACGTCCACACTTCAAATGCTTCCAGCCTTTTTTCGTCATATCGCTCAGTTTCCTTGTTTCTGTCCCATACAGTGTCACACTCCAGAAAAAAACTCTCGTCAAGCCTTTTCCTTAGATCTTCATCCAGTTTACCACATAATAATCTACTCTTTCTATCGAATGCCTTCTTCGCTAACGCAATGAGAGTTTTCACCTCCTGGTGACATCTCAAGTCTTCTGTCATCGTACTTCCAAGGCATTTAATTGTTCTTACTTCGATAATAATAACTTTTCCTAACTTTATATTTGCCAGTCTCCTTGCTGTGCCGATGACCATACACTTTTTTCTGTAGTTATTCTCCCCCATGTTCCACTTCAGCTTCATTCAAATCTTTTCACATTTTGTCTATGGTTCGTTCACTTTCTCCCGCTAATACCACGTTCCAGCAAAATCTTATACATTGTATTCTAGTCCTCGTAACACATACTCCTTTTTCCCCCTCTAAAAGTTTCTCAATAATCTCTTTCAGGTATACGTTGCATACCATAGGGGAGAGGCAACAACCTTGTCTAACGCCCCTTACTGTGCTGCTTCCTTCTGACATTTCATTTCAAGTTCTTATTCGTACTTCCTTTTGTAAGTACAGAGTCTCTGCTAGTAGTCTCTCCTTCCATTCTACTCCTTTCCTCTTCAAAACACCCACCAGTATTCTATGTATTGCGAATACATAGAAAGAAGGATCCTTTATTGTATGATTATATGATAGCGGAACAAACACTGGTAGCAGTTACTTCTGTAAAATATCTGGGAGTATGCGTGCGGAACGATTTGAAGTGGAATGATCATATAAAATTAATTGTTGGTAAGGCGGGTACCAGGTTGAGATTCATTGGGAGAGTCCTTAGAAAATGTAGTCCATCAACAAAGGAGGTGGCTTACAAAACACTCGTTCGACCTATACTTGAGTATTGCTCATCAGTGTGGGATCCGTACCAGATCGGGTTGACGGAGGAGATAGAGAAGATCCAAAGAAGAGCGGCGCGTTTCGTCACGGGGTTGTTTGGTAACCGTGATAGCGTTACGGAGATGTTTAACAAACTCAAGTGGCAGACTCTGCAAGAGAGGCGCTCTGCATCGCGGTGTAGCTTGCTCGCCAGGTTTCGAGAGGGTGCGTTTCTGGATGAGGTATCGAATATATTGCTTCCCCCTACTTATACCTCCCGAGGAGATCACGAATGTAAAATTAGAGAGATTAGAGCGCGCACAGAGGCTTTCAGACAGTCGTTCTTCCCGCGAACCATACGCGACTGGAACAGGAAAGGGAGGTAATGACAGTGGCACGTAAAGTGCCCTCCGCCAAACACCGTTGGGTGGCTTGCGGAGTATAAATGTAGAATGTAGATGTAGACCAGTTTGTCGAAAGCTTTTTGCAAATCTATAAAAACAACACTAATTTTTCTACCTTTGTCAGTACATCTTTCACGCTATGATTCTTAACAGGCTAATAGCATCTGTTGTTTCTTTTACTCTTCAAAATCCGAACTGAGTCCGCCCCCCCCCCACCCCAACTTACCACGTATCCTTTTATTCATCACTCTCAGCAATACTTTAACTGCTAGAAAAATTAGACTGGTAGTTTATGCTGTGATCTGAGGTTTTCTCGGCGTACAGAAATGTTTAGGTATTTCTGGCTTTCTCAGTTGGCATCATCACCATTGCAAGAAAGTGCTCAGGCCATTCCCCTTTGTCGTGTATCTAATTACAGAGGTAACTATTGCCTTTCTTTCCCTGTTTTCCATCCTCTTCTACACTTTTGCTGGGAAGTTATCGATTCCACGTCTCCCGATTCTTCATCTCTTTCAGCACCGTATGTTGCTGTTTGTTCTAATTGACAGGCAAACAAATAACCCCAGATTAGCACTTAACCACGCAATTCTATATAACAGAAGTCAGCTAACGTAGAAAACTTCCACGTTTATTAAATAATATCCGACCTTAACATAACATTTTTTGAATAAAATTTTAAAGTAACCGATTACCCGTCATTTATCCCAGTCTTCTATTGTCAAAACTAATCAAGGCTGCCTATATCATGAAATTCATGTAATTTTAATTGCAAATTTTTTCAGATGTCAGTATGTTAAAAAATTCATAAACTAATATTTTAGATTTATTATGATACTAAAGTAGCAGTAAACTTACTCATCAGCATTTCTAGTTTCCCCTACGGCAGAAAAATATAAATAAATTACTGGAAAGAACTCACTCTTCACCAAGTAATATAAAACTGTCCGTGGGTCAAACAATGCTCTCCCAAAGCCTAGTACTCAATACACAACCTCCGACAGCTCTTTATCACAACCAGCTATTCAAGTCTCCCTGGAAATCGAATTCCTTTACAGTTAATAGGCAGTTCAAATGTTTTTCATATATTATTCTCTTCCCAGTGCCCCCGTAGGATGTTAGCGATGTCATATATCTATAGCGTTTATTTTATGTAATTATTAGCATACCCGGAAATCCTTCGCATTTGCTACGGGAATCATATACTGCCTTATCTTCTTCCCCCCCTCTCTCTCCCTCCCTCCCTCCCCCCTCCCTCCCCCCTCTCTCTCCCTCTCCCCCTCTCTCTCCCTCTCCCTCCCCCCTCTCCCCCCCACCTTTCTCTGTCCATTTCCTCCCCCATCCCTCTCTATGTCCTCTCTCCTGACCGTCATCTTTCGCACCCTCTCTGACCATCTCCTCTTTCCAACTTCTTCTGATCTTGAGTCTTGTATACTGTCATTGCAAACGAAACGTTGATTGGAAATTGATGTCGCCTAAAATGAGAGGGTAAATTGGTTGGGATCATTGGTACACGGCGTATGTCAGAGATCTCTCCTACTTCAGTGACAGTATTTCGCACAGTTTTAATCTGCGAAAGAGTTTTGGACGATTCAGATTCCGTAGTAGTATTCTGATCATAAGATGATAAGCCAAAAATACAGCTATCCTGTTTTCTGTTAACACTGACCGCGAGGAAGGAAACAAAACAGCACATCGTTGTGTATTCAATTTTTTGTTTAAAATTGCATATAGGGAGAACGAATAAATATGGGGAAAATAGTTTAGTGCCTTGCTTCCATAGATCGTTAAAACTGACTATGAGAAGGAAAATGAAACCGAACATTTTCACAGCACAGCACTGCATTTTCTTTCTCGCAGTCGACTTTAACAGTAAATCTGGACATTGTTGTTTAGGAAAATATGTCGTCTCTGTTCGTCTCAGTGTTAACTACACTGTGTAAAAATCTGAAGTAAATTGGTCAAGAACTTTTCGAGATTTTTGGTAAAGTTAAGCAACGTCTTGTTATACAGTAGTATAGATGTCATAGATAACGATGAAATGAACTCTTCAGTCCTTCAACTGAATGAGTCCGTGACAAAAATTATTACCGTTCTTCATACGTGATAGGCCTCATCACATTTTAGTCACATTGTTGGAGATCCAGGATGTATATCTACTACGACATATGAACAGCAAAGGGACGATCGGTGCAATCCAGCGCCTGTACATTCGGTCGAATACAATGTCGGATTTTTCTCGCAGTGGAACCATGAAGTATTTGTTTGTTTAAAGAAAACTGCAAACTTGGTTCGCACAACCCCCTCTGCGAAAGGAAGACGAAAAAATATGTTCACTAAGTTAGTTATGCATTTACTACAAGTTCTTGAAATCGGCAAGTGTATTTCTTTTTAATTCATGTTAGCATGAACGCCATCCCTGTTTCCAAAAATTTTGCGCCCGAAGGACGCGCTTTTTTTTGTAATTTATTTATTTATTAACATTACATCATTACAACATAACATCTTTACAACAACACATGAACAGAAATGTAATTGTGCGTAACAGCTGAATATTATACAGAATCGAAATCATTTAAAGACAACAGAATGATAACAAAAACAACTGAAATGTGTGACAAGTTATTCGCAGAGTGCTTTTGGTAACAATCCTAAAAGAAATGTGTAGGAGTTGTGAAATTTAAACAAACTGGAATAAGTGTATCATTGTAATAAAGTAAAATAAAATGGAAAACTCTAATGAAAATGGTAAAACAAATGGATACTTCTAGCAAAGATATCACTGTATCTGAAACATCCTCTGATAACCATACAATAACGCAACTGATAAACTGTTTGCAAAATGTTCGCTGTACTTCGGTGAACGGTTCAGTCGTTGATGACCTTCCCACAGGTAGGCCATGTACTGCACGGCGTCACTCTGTTGTAAATAAAAAATAGCGTAGGCAGTGTGTCCCAGTAGCCAGGCCACGGCGTTGCTCTTCGTTCTTCGGCGCAGTTTAAAGTCAGGAAAGAGAATCCACGTTGGTGTGACACTGGAAGGTGCAGTTTGGTTTATAAGCGCCACCATCAATCGGCATAACGCCCATACTTTCCACACGTAGCGGCACTCTACACGGTGGTCTCTGGTGTCGGCATCACTGGGTAAATTCGTTCGTTTGACTTAGGTGAATGTCTGCTAGTCGCTGCTTAGTCGGGAAGGTGTCATTGACTACTCTGTACCACAGCTAACTGATGTCCGATGGCAGAAATGGGTTGTTTATATTAGCCCATACCTGCTTCCAGGCGACCGTTAGCATCCGTATTTCCAGTCTGTGCGCTGGTGGACAGCCTAGGAGAGCTCCATAGATCCGTCGAGCCGACGTATTCCGATCTGTAGCCGCCTCCAAGACGTAACTACGTGCGAGGTAAAATTCCCTGACGTAGGACATCTTAAAAGGGATGCCCACTATTGAAATTGGAGTGCATTGTTATTGAGGCCGGTATCGATACATTATGGCTGCTGTTGCCCCATTCGGATGGTCGGTTTGTAGCTTCGCTGTTCCTTGGATGAGGAGCGCTGTGCACTTCCGTCGGAAGTCGATCAATCCCAGTCCTCCAAGTGACCTATCGAGGTCGCAGGTGGTGGTTCGCACTATGAAGATGCAGTGTCTCCACAGCATCCAGTATACTGCTTTCATAATCGAATTACCCAGAAGTTTCGGGGCAGTCAGCAGCTGGGCGACATACCACGCCTTGGCGAGTATCGTCGTGTTAATGACCGACACTGCCTGGTGAAGGTTCAGACGTCGGTTGGTATGACAACAACACAATCTTCTGGCGGTGTTGAAGAGTCGTCTCCACGTGAGTGTTCGCATTTTCTGAGGGCAGGCACACACCTGCAGTCCCAGCATTTTGTGCTCCCGGACGATCTTGTACCATCGGCGTTCGTCATCAGTAAGGTGGGCACCGAGTCGAATCACAATAGTTTTACGTTGGTTAATTGCAGCTCCAGATGCACGTTCATAGATGTTTAACACTTGACTTGTGGATTCAATGTATCTCGTGCCGGCCAGAAAGACGCCGACTTCGTCCGCGTAGGCGACACAGCGTAGAGTGATGTTGTGAAGAGGTACTCCACTGGCTGCATTTCCTAAGGCCCTCAGTAGTGGAGTGCACATGGGGGTTTTTTAGGTCAGAGAATTCCCGTCCTAGGCCCGACAAGACGCCTCCTGAGACGCGGCAAGGTAGGAGTAGGCAAAATACAACAGGGAATAACAATATTAATGTGCTAATAGTAAACTGCAGGAGCGTCTATAGAAAGGTCCCAGAACTGCTCTCATTAATAAACGGTCACAACGCCCATATAGTACTAGGGACAGAAAGTTGGCTGAAACCAAACGTAAACAGTAATGAAATCCTAAACTCAGATTGGAATGTATACCGCAGAGACAGGCTGGACAGTGAAGGGGGAGGCGTGTTTACAGCGATAAGAAGTGCAATAGTATCGAAGGAAATTGACGGAGATCCGAAATGTGAAAAGATTTAGGTGAAGGTCACGGTTAAAGCAGGCTCAGACATGGTAATTGGATGTCTCTATAGGCCCCCTGGCTCAGCAGCTGTTGTGGCTGAGCACCTGAAGGACAATTTGGAAAATATTTCAAGTGGATTTCCCCACCATGTTATAGTTCTGGGTGGAGATTTTAATTTGCCGGATATAGACTGCGAGACTCAAACGTTCATAACAGGTGGCAGTGACAAAGAATCCACTGAAATTTTTTAAGTGCTTTATCTGAAAACTACCTTGAGCAGTTAAACAGAGAACCGACTCGTGGCGATAACATATTAGGCCTTCTGGTGACAAACAAACCCGAACTATTTGAAACAGTTAACGCAGAACAGGGAATCAGCGATCATAAAGCGGTTACGGCATCGATGATTTCAGCCGTAAATAGAAATATTAAAAAAGGTAGGAAGATTTTTCTGTTTAGCAAAAGTGACAAAAAAAGCAGATTACAGAGTACCTGACGGCTCAACACAAAAGTTTTGTCTCAAGTACAGATAGTGTTGAGGATCAGTGGACAAAGTTCAAAACCATCGTACAATATGCGTTAGATGAGTATGTGCCAAACAAGATCGTAAGAGACGGAGAAGAGCCACCGTGGTACAACAACCGAGTTAGAAAACTGCTGCGGAAGCAAAGGTAACTTCACAGCAAACATAAACATAGCCAAAGCCTTTCAGACAAACAAAAATTACGCGAAGCGAAATGTAGTGTGAGGAGGGCTATGCGAGAGGCGTTCAATGAATTCGAAAATAAAGTTCTATGTACTGACTAGGCAGAAAATCCTAAGAAATTTTGGTCTTATGTCAAAGTGGTAGGTGGATCAAAACAAAATGTCCAGACACTCTGTGACCAAAATAGTACTGAAACAGAGGATGACAGATTAAAGGCCGAAATACTAAATGTCTTTTTCCAAAGCTGTTTCACAGAGGAAGACTGCACTGTAGTTCCTTCTCTAGATTGTCGCGCAGATGACAAAATGGTAGATATCGAAATAGACGAAAGAGGGATAGAGAAACAATTAAAATCGCTCAAAAGAGGAAAGACCGCTGGACCTGATGGGATACCAGTTCGATTTTACACAGAGTACGCGAAGGAACTTGCCCCCCTTCTTGCAGTGGTGTACCGTAGGTCTCTAGAAGAGCGTAGCGTTTTAAAGGATTGGAAAAGGGCACAGATCATCCCCGTTTTCAAGAAGGGAAGTCGAACAGATGTGCAGAACTATAGACCTATATCTCTAACGTCGATCAGTTGTAGAATTTTGGAACACGTATTATGTTCGAGTATAATGACTTTTCTGGACACTAGAAATCTACTCTGTAGGAATCAGCATGGGTTTCGAAAAAGACGGTCGTGTGAAACCCAGCTCGCGCTATTAGTCCACGAGACTCAGAGGGCCATAGACACGGGTTCACAGATAGATGACGTGTATCATTTAGCTACAAGACAGCAGGTCAGCAACTGGAAGCAGTTAATTCCATAAATTATCTGGGAGTACGCATTAGAAGTAATTTAAAATGGAATGACCATATAAAGTTGATCGTCGGTAAAGCAGATGACAGACTGAGATTCATTGGAAGAATCCTAAGGAAATGCAATCCGAAAACAAAGGAAGTAGGTTACAGTACGCTTGTTCGCCCACTGCTTGAATACTGCTCAGCAGTGTGGGATCCGTACCAGATAGGGTTGATAGAAGAGGTAGAGAAGATCCAACGGAGAGCAGCGCGCTTCGTTACAGGATCATTTAGTAATCTCGAAAGCGTTACGGATATGATAGATAAACTCCAGTGGAAGTCTCTGCAGGAGAGACGCTCAGTAGCTCGGTACGGGCTTTTGTTAAAGTTTCGAGAACATACCTTCACCGAAGAGTCAAGCAGTACATTGCTCCCTCCTACGTATATCTCGCGAAGAGACCATGAGGATAAAATCAGAGAGATTAGAGCCCACACAGAAGCATACCGACAATCCTTCTTTCCACGAACAATACGAGACTGGAATAGAAGGGAGAACCGATAGAGGTACTCAGGGTACCCTCCGCCACACACCGTCAGGTGGCTTGCGGAGTGTGGATGTAGATGTAGATGTAGATAGCCAGCACAAAGAAGAATATCGATAACGGGCATCCCTGACGTACAGAGCGAAGTATCGGGATAGAAGGGGTACAGCATCCGGAATGGGCACCTGTTGGTATATTCCTGACTACATTGATAAAATGTAGTCCAAATCCCATTCTTTCGGAGACACGAAACAGGTATTCGTGACTAATGCGGTCAAAGGCACTAGCGAAGTCAACGGAGAGTATTCCAGTTCGAAGTCTGTGCACTGCTGCGTAGGTAACGATGCCTCTGTACGCCGATGCTGCATTGAAGATGGTCCTTTGAGCAACTCCACACGACTGGTATGGGCTGATCACTTTGTTCATGATTGCTCTTAGTTTGAAAGCCACACACTTCGCCACGAGCTTGTAGCCGGCGTTTAACATTGTTATTGGTCGCAAGTCTTGTGCTCGACATTTACCTCCTTGCACCTGGGAATTAGAACTATTCGACCTTTTAAAAATGTTCTGGGTACATCACATCCACTATTTCATTAACTATTTTTGTAAACTGTTCACGAAAAATGTCCCAAAACGCCATATAAAGTTCAACTGGAAGTCCGTCAGGTTCTGGTGACTTTCTATTGGGACACGTTTTTAAAACAGAGGTGATGTCTTCTGTAGAGAGTCGTTCTACTAATTGCTGACGACCGAAGTCATCGAGGCTACTGTGAAGATCGTGCAACAAATCGCTCGTGGCCGCTGGGTCATCGTCGAGGGCACTGAAGATCAAGGTAAAATAGTCGGTAAGGTACGTGACAATATCATCTCTTTCAGTGAGTTCGACTCCTGCATCTGTCAGCAGACACTCCACGCGGTTTCGTTTCGCCATCCTTTTTTTCCTAGTGAGGTGGTATACCGAGACATCTTCATCATTTAACAGACTTGTGGAACGATTACGTATCAACAATCCTTTCGCCTGTTCACGATGGAGACGCAGGACATGGTTTTTGATTTTGTTAAGCCTCAGACGGAGGTGAGCGTAATCTTGAACAGGCGCTACAAATGCATCCACAAGGCACTGTTGATAAAACTCCAGTGTCTTTCTCTTCCAATAGGCAGCCTCCCTACAGTACCGTTTCACAGCTGTTCGCAGCTCCGGTTTTGCTACCGCGATCCACCAAGCGAGAGTCGAAGGGCAGGTATTTATCTTCTGAAGACACTGCCGCCACACAAATAGGATTTCGTTGCGGAGGTTCGCCGCGGCCATGTGGGCGGTGTTCAGTTTCCAATAATGCTTAGAGGCCGCCGCCCTATCACAACCATGTAGGCGCATAGTTCACAGGTAAGCACAATGATCACTGAAGGCGACAGGAAGAACTTGAACGCCGAACAAGTCGTTGGTCAGTTGACGAGAAACATAAATTCGAACAATACAGATGTGCCGTCACTCGAGAATGATACGGGGTAGCGCGCTCTGCGAGACCAAGAGAAAAAATATGTCCACTAAGTTAATTATGTATTTTCGACAGATTCTTGAAATCGGCAAGTGTATGAATGATGTGCCGTCACTCGAGAATGATAGGGGGTATACAGTAAACGTCCTACATAATTTACGGGCTATTAACTGAGGCTTTTAGTTAAAACTATAGCGAACATATGTAACCTAGTAGCTTTTCTCGCATTCGGATGATGGACTCCGCTTTCGATTACTTTGATTACCCTACCCGCTAGAGATAAGTCTTTTTTTACCTGTGGCAATAGAGACAGTAGTTGAACAATCTCATTTCGTGATCCAAAATGAATCAAATCAGTGTTAAAGACGATTAGATCACCACCACGAAGTCCTTTGCTCTTCAGTTATTGTCTCCATTCATGCTACAATAGTATGTGGATGTATCTGATCATTTTCGGATAGTCCGCAGCTCGTGGTCGTGCGGCAGCGTTCTCGCATCCCGCGCCCGGGTTCCCGGGTTCGATTCCCGGCGGGGTCAGGGATTTTCTCTGCCTCGTGATGCCTGGGTGTTGTGTGATGCCCTTAGGTTAGTTAGGTTTAAGTAGTTCTAAGTTCTAGAGGACTGATGACCATAGATGTTAAGTCCCATAGTGCTCAGAGCCATTTGAACCAAGCCATTTTCAGATACAAACAACTTGCGAGACTGCCGCCGGGTGACCGCTGTATGTCAACAGCTCACACACACACACACACACACACACACACACACACACACACGCGCACACACACACGCACACACACACACACACACACACACACACACACACACACACACACACACACACACACACATGCTGTAAACAATTAACGCCACCACAGGACCAAAGATGACGAACGTCAGAAGATAAAGATATCAAATATTAATCACCAGTGGGTGAACAAGTGGGATTTATGTTTGAACAGGAGAGCAGAACTTAAACCAAGACCTCCATCATTTACTGTAACGTAATTCGCTAGTTTCATTTACTTTGATTACACTATTCCACTAGTTTGAAGCGCACATCAGAATCTCAGTGTGGCTGAGCAAACCTGCAGTTACAGAACACTGAGTTGGTGCCAATCATCCTGTGTGTGTGTGTGTGTATGTGTGTGTGTGTGTGTGTGTGTGTGTGTGTGTGTGTTTGTTTTGTCTTTCCGCATTTTCCGTATTATGATTCTTGGTTGCAGTAGCCCCGCCTACCGAGGACTAAATTTGCCTGCACGGCGCTCTATCGTTGCGTTTCTGCCATAAAAATAAACTGTTCACAAATCGGCGGTTCTCGACGACGTCGATCGACTGCATTGCCTTAAGTTCTCTTAACATTTTATACGCAGGAAGAAACTCAAATTTCATATTTTGTAATGTTCACACACTGAATATTATGTGAAAAGAAATGTATCATTCGTAAATACAGGGTATTTCACATACGATGCGAGCGCTCTCTCTGACGCCGCACAGGAACCAGTAGACCCACAAGCAGACTCCGATCACCGCATGATGCCGTAGATGCATTGACGACTTGCGATCTTGCATTGTTCTGTATGAAATACGCATAGGTCTTTATTTGTTAGTTCTCTGAAAAAAATGTTGTAGTGTATTGTTCACTTATCTATCAGTAGTTAAGGTTCGGTAAAAGAAGGTCGTTTGCATAGTACGTGTTGCACTAATTACACACTACACTCCTACTTCCAAGTCATACAGAGGCTTTTGATTTAACTGACAACGATTTTCAAAAGTCCAGCGGCGATTGTTCTACAGTTACATTTACCTGAAAACTGTAGCCTTGTTTCATCAGGAGGAGGAGCGGTTCAAGATCTACCTCTCCGTCATGCACAGATTGCAACTACTATTTGCAGTTTTGACGTCGAGTAATAGTATCTGAGTCGCACAATCGATGAACTACCGTCACTTTGTAGTTGCCGTTTGCGTCCGTGCACAGTTCTCTAAGTAAACGTAACTGAAACACCAGTCGGAAGTACTAAATGACACAACGATCTCACCAAAGAGCTTTCCAAGGCCACTTTTAACTAGTCTAGCTTATTCTCAGCTAACATACGTATGCCACCTTGTAACGTAACACGTATTTAGGCGGGTTACTCGGTCGGTTCGAGGAAAGGTAAATTTGTTTTGGGCATCTGAACGCTAACTGAGGAGCCGGAGGTGGGATGCCGCTACTCCAGGCGAGCCCAGGAACAGAAACATTAGCGAAGGGGCATATGTAGGTAAATTAGTACAGTGGTCGCACACTCTATGCACCAGTAAATGCAGTGAATCAGACGAGCTGAAAGATGGCTCCTTACAGCTCTTTGTAATACGACAATAAATCAATGTTACATAAAAAAGCAAATCTGAAAAAATTGCACTCTCAGATACATGAGGCGCATCCAATGAAACAGTAACATTTTCAGTACCTTTAAAACTACAGAAGTTAATATTCACAGTGACTAAACACTTTCACCATGAACCATTACATTAACAGTTCATGCAATTTCAACAAAAAATACCCCAGATGATAGAATTGTACCACAGCTATCACCCTGAAAGCTACGTATCTGTACATATTCTATTTATTGACTTATGACGTCTTTTATAGTTTCTTATTCCGCAAATATCTATCAGAAGACCATATTTCCACAATAGTTTAGCAAATGAATGCAACATGAATACCTCAGCCTTGCCATAGTGCGTAGTTATTTAATGGACAGTTTATTATTTTGTCAGTAACATTATTAAAATGTTCATTAATAGTGTTATTAAAAACCATGGTAATTTAAGAAGTGGTCAATCGCATGTGCTAGCTGACAGCATTATTAAAAAGAGAACCAAAGACACTTCTATCAAGCAGATGTAACTAATTATTTAAGTACTATTTAACTACAATTTGTTGTCATTTAATGTGATTTCATTGGCGCAAGTATAATGCCTTATTTATTTATCAACAGACTTTAATATGTAATGTTTTATGAATAGTCTGAATGTGTCCAAATGTTGAAAACATTCTTTTATACAAATATTGTCGTAATATACATTGACAGAAAAAAAAAATGTCGAACCACCAAGAAGGAGCTATGCGACATAAACGAAGTATGGTTTTTTTTGTTTTATTTTATTTTATTTGGCCTTTGAGTGTGTACTCAATTTAGCCATCGGCAACACAATGACAATGTACACATAATTGAATAAACAAATACAGAAATGCATATTTACAAGAATAAAAAGCTTAACTGTTACAGTTTTGTACTTAATGTTTTAAAAATTGAATTGAATTGAAAAATAATTAAAAGTGTCTTGGCGTACAATACACACCAATTCTGAAATATCTTCATCAGCAAGACATATTTATAATTGACGTACACCATTAAAACCTACAGATTGTGACCAGTACTCTTGATGAAGTTAACGATCACTTTATATAGACGAACGTCTTTAGTACACAAAAGAGAAGAAGCTGATTGAGGAAGATGGTAGCCCATACTCAGCAATATCTTCAAAAAGACCAACCGTTCACGGTCAAATTTGGGGCACATAAATAAGATGTGGTTGACATCAGCTTCCGACTCAGGATCACACTCACATGCTGGTGAACTGTAAACGTTGATCCGATGTAGATGCTGTGGGAAAGAGGCATGATTGAAGCGGAGTGATGGTAGAAATCGTGGATCGGTCCAGATGTGTCATCATGAACCACGGCTGTGAAGGAATCCGAGGTTGTAGCACTGCGTAATAACCGCCTTTTGTCTGTTGAGAAACATTCCACATTTCCTGCCATTGTTGTCTTGTGTGATCCTTGACTGCACGTAAGTAGTCTGTATAAGGAAGCTGCAGATCCAGGACGGTGCCTGACGTTGCCGCTTGTTTGGCTAATGCATCGACTTCATCATTATAGACGATACCAGAGTGGGAAGGTACCCACAACAAATGGATCGTCCGGCCCGTGCGTGTGCTGCGAATATATTCAGATATCACATCCAAGATATAACTGTTGGTCGTTTTGTTCCATCGACTGTACTGAATGTTTTTAAGAACGCTTTGCGACTCAGATACTATCAATATCTTGGGGAAGGAACTGCTAGAGACAAACTTAAGTGCTTCCAAAACTGCCACTGTCTCCGCCGTAAAAATAGAAGTGCTCGTAGGCAGTTTGAAGGTTTTGCGGATCTGGATCTGAGGGCAGAAAAAAGCGCATCCTGTACACTCTTCTTGCGGAATTTTGGAGCCATCAGTATATACACAAAGAAAATCCGGCCATTGTGCTTGAACGAGACGATTGAAGCCAACGGTGACATTAGTACTGTCCAGCCAGGTCGTACTTAAATAATGGACTGGGATCTGAGAGCAGAGCGTTTGAAGATCATATTCAAAAACAGGTAGATGCGCTGAACGCCGTATAGAATGTATGACAGGTGACCAAGTGTCAAAGCTGGCACAAACGGCTGGCACTTTATTCCTTCTGTGGGATGCAATCCACAGTCGATAAATGCAGTCTCTACTTTGGTAGACGGAACTGTCCATAATGGCCATGCCTTGAATGTAGAATTTGTCCGATAACATTTGGCGCCTAATGCCCAAGGGCATCTCCCCTGCTTCTATTAAAAGGGCGTTGGTGGGCGTCGATCGCATGGCTCCAAGACAGGTACGAATGGCTCTATATTGAAGAGTATCTAATTTGGAGAGATGAATCTTTGACGCAGTGTGGTAGAATTGACAGCCATAGTCTAATCGAGATCGAATTATCCCTCGGTACATGGTGAGTATAACACTCTGGTGCGCTCCCCACCAGACACGAGTGAGTGATCTGATTACATTTAAACCTTCTTCACACTTGGTAACGGTGGATCGGATGTGGGGCGCCCAGCTTAACCGAGAGTCAAAAATCATCCCCAGAAATCGAACGTGAGATTTTATTTGGAAGGTGTACTTGCCACAGGTAATGTGATCTTCAGTGCGAGCTGACGTCGACTTGGAGAAGGGAACGACTGCTGATTTCTCAGCCGAGATCTCCAGCCCATTGATAGAGAGCCACTCATCGATGTGTGCGATGGTTGTGGTTAATGCCGTTTTGACCTGAAGATATGAAGCAGCAGTAGAATAAACACATATATCATCAGCATACTGTAGGATTTTTGTGGGGGGAGTAAGTATGCGTTCTACGTCGTGCGTATATAGAGTATACAGGAGAGGACTTAAAATTGCACCTTGTGGCAAGCCCTGGGAGACATAAAAAGGTCCGATCATGGTACCTTTGAAAAGGACGTAGATCGTTCTTTGAGTAATCAGGGTACTGATACCGTAGATCATCCGTGAAGGAATTCCGAATCCTGCCAGCTTGTCCAAGAGTATCGGTATTTGTACGTGATCATATGCACCCTTAACGTCAAGAAAAGCTGCCACTACTGTCTCTTTCGTTTGAAAAGCTGACGTGATATTCATATTAAGCAAAAACAGGTTATCCATGGTCCCTTTGCCTTTTCTGAAGCCGTATTGACTCCGAGGCAACAAATTACTTTTTTCAAGCAACCATTCTAGTCTCCTTTTTACCATTCGTTCCAGTGTTTTTGCAACGCACGACGACAAGGCAATAGGTCTATAATTAGTACCGACATTTGGATCTTTACCACGTTTGAGAATTGGAATTATTACTTGCGTCGTCCATGTTGATATGAGGTCTTTCTTCATCCAGTACTGATTAAAAATGTTCAAGAGAAAGTCTTTCGCTTCTATAGGCAGGTGTGCAAGCATAGAGTAATGTATATGATCAATGCCAGGGCAACTGTCGCTCGATACTTTAATAGCTTCTTTGAGTTCTTCTTTAGAGAAAGAACGAAGGAGAACATGATAGCGGTCTTCTTCAGCAGGGAACCGATGGTTTAAAAATGGCACCGTGGGAGGAGCGATTGTATCTATGAAATCCTCTAACCAGGCCGTGGTAGCAGGAGGGGAGGAAGACAGTCTTCTTGTTCTAAAAGCTTTTATTTTATGCCAGATGCTTGCCATACTGGTTTCATTATTTAGGGACAGGCAAAATTGTTTCCAACTGTCCTTCTTGGTTTTCTTCAGGAATTTGGTAACTCGCGCATTCACTTTTTGTACAGCCAAGAAGTTGTCCAATGAAGGATTCTGATGATAGGTTTTCACGGTGAGTCGTCGCTTCGCAACTTCCCGAGAGCATTCCGAATTCCACCAAGGAGGAGAACGGTGCTTCATTACCATAAATTCTTTTTTCTTAGGGATGCTGATGCCAGCTGCGACGTTCATAGCACTGAGTAAAACTGGGTATGCATCGTCGTCCCGTAAGTCACGTCTCGTATCTGCGAGTGCCCGGCGAACCGTTTCCTTATAAGAGGCCCAATTGGCTTCCTTGATTTTCCACGTACTATTAGAGTAACAGATGTGGGTAGTATCGACGTTGATGTTAATGTGAAACTCTATTGGGAGATGATCGGATCCCATTGAATCCCTTTTAACGCACCAATTAGATATTTCAGTAAAGCAGGGGGTGCAAAGAGTTACATCAACTGCGGAGGGTCTACGGAGAGGTGAAGTTATCATAGTAGGAGAGCCATCGTTGAGTATCACTAGGTTATTATCTTCGATAACGCTTATCAAGGTCCTGCCGTTCCTGTCTGTCACGTCTCCTCCCCACGCTACATGGTGGGCATTCACGTCTCCAGCTATCGATAAAGGGAGGACGAAGCTGACTTATTAATTGTCTCCAGTCATCTTCCACGATACTGTGGTGGGGAGCGTTATACAACGAGACAACTGTAAAGGTTTTGTGGGCAGTTCGTATCTCCACAGCAACTAATTCAAGGTTGGTGACAGGTACGTGTAACGGGTGTGGTCGATGCGGCAGCGAAGTTTTTACCAGTATAGCTACGCCGCCCCACCCATCGAGACGGTCTTCCCTTACTATAGAATAATTTTGAAAGCGAACAGTTCGTTCGAATTTGAACCAAGTTTCACATAACAGAACGATATCAGGCTGACTTACGAACAGTTCTCGTTGCAAGCTTTCTCTATTAGAATTAGCCGATCTCGCATTCCACTGCAATACTTTTAAAGCCGCCATAATTTAGGGGGAGAGAGATTGAAATATGCCAGTAACGAGGTGCCGGATATCGGAATTGTTCATAGCACTATTTTGTCTCATGTTTTGCATGACAATATCAATCACATTTATTATCTTATCTATAAGGTCAGCATGACCTTGAGGCTGTCGTTGATTCGGCGCTTGTGGGGTTGCTAATCTGTGAGCAGCAGGCTGGTATGGATTTTGGCTGATAGGAGTGAATGAATGTTGCATGGGATATAACAGGCTGCGGTACTGAGACCACTCACGAACGTTACTTGGGTTGTTTACGTGCGCCTGCCGCCGGGGAGGCCGGTAAGCGACGTGTGTCTGATGGGGCACAGTTGCACACTGAGTTGCGTCCCCACTTCCGCGTTGTTGACTCTGCATGCTTGCGGCGGGCAGCGGCGGGAAGAGTTGTCGGTTTTGAAAATCCGGAGAACTCAAATTTGTTGGAGCAGGAATGATCGGAGCCGGCAAGTGATGTTGTTGAACCTGGTGACGGATGCATAGGTTGGCATACGAGCAATAGACAGCGCAACCCTGAAGTCAATGTTATTGAACGTAGCTAATTCTTGAGCTCGTCGCCGTATATGGTATTCCGGGCAGGAATGGTCCGTGGATGCGTGTTGTCCCCCGCAATGAGCGCAAATAGTGATAGGTGAGACACAGGATTCAACATTATGTGGACCACTACATTTAATGCATCTCATCTGAGATCGACATTGTTTGCTGATGTGCCCATAACGAAGACAATTAAAGCGCTGCCTGACAGTTGGTACATAAAGGTCTACGGGACATCTTGTTCCGTGAATAGACACGGCTTCCAGTAAGGTTTGGGAGGCGAAGGTTAACAAACAGGTCTGCAATTTAACGATTTGGTCTTTACCATATCTCTTCGTAAACCTCCGAACGCCTACAACAGGGAAGGGAGATTGTACGACTTCCAAAATCTCCGCTTCTTCAAGGTTGGTGTCTACTTTCCTGATTACTCCCAGCTTATGGACAACAAAGGAAGGAATGTAAACTTCTATATTTTTTGACTTTAATACCTCACTGGTAACTAGGAAATTACCCTTGTCTGGGGTTTTCAGTTCCACCTTAACTTTTGTTTTTCCTGCTGAAGAGATGTTAAGGATAGAATTCTTCGCTTCTGGCAAGGAAATATGCAATAATTTCCCTAGTGCCATAGGGTGCAAGCGGCCTAAGTTTTTGTCCAAACATTCCATATAAACTACGAATGGTCCCCTATCTGTACGTTTGTAAAAGTTGAGAGACCTCGGTGTAGGTGCAGGTCCCACAGGAGGGGTGTTAGTTGCAGCATGTTGGTTAGGAGTGAGCCCAGAAGCAGTTGCTACTGGGGGGTCAGCTACATTTGAAACGTCAGTTACAGGTAAGGGTTGATTAGCGTCTGCTATGAAGATTTTGGAATTTCATAAATCCAGACTGACCTCACTTTGTCGCTTGTTTCTCGTAGCGGAGAAGCTGGAGGAATCCTGTTCCGATAAATCCATATGCTCTTCTGCCGGCAGTATTCCAGATTCTCCCCGAACAACTGCTAACGAGTGGCTGATCACAGCCGTCGTGTTGTCCAATGTAGTTCCTGAAGGAGCTGGTAAGGGTGCTGCATCTGGATGTAGCCGCTGGGCAGGTGGTTGTTGTTGATGTTGTCCCATAGGGGCGTCGAAGTCACCACCCCCTTCTCCATACACCCCACCATACATGGCTGGGCTTGCCGTCACCGATAGTAATGTCAGGTGTTAATGTGCCTAACAGAAAACCGTACCAAACGAAAGCTGTTACGCGCGTGCACTAGTAGGTAAACACAAGCGTCACACGGAAGAGCGACCGCGTAGCACGTCTTAACACTTCCGCTTCTGCAAGCGAACTGCGAAGTATGGTTGGCGCATTTCTACACCTGAAAGATTATATCTACTATGATTTCGTGCCAGTCGCCCTAGAGTGGTGCTAGTCGCGCCATTATAAGGATGCAAATTAGGTTTGCTTTAAATAAACGTCGTAAAAGTCGTCTGAGCGTTAGTTACCTCTGAGATTGGCCATGACGACTTGATGTCAGTCAAGAATACCTGTAAGACGACGAAGATGCCATTATCAACAAATCACTGAGTTTGAATGGAGTCGTTTAATAGGGCTATGAAAAGTTAGATGTATCTTCTGTGACGGACTAGGCAGGAATCTAGTTACTGTACTTGATTGCTGGCAGAGGTGGTCACGAGAATTTACAGTCGTTAGAAGACCGGGCTGTGGATGGTCACGTGACACTGCCGAGAGGAGTGACAATCGTGTTGAGCGTAAGGCTCTGGCGCATCATGCTGCAACTGCAGCAGCAACATGAGCAGCAGTTGGCACCACAGTGACACAACGAACTGTCACAATTCGGTTACTCTAAGAAGAGCTCCGAGCCATACAACCTGTAGCTCGCATTCCACTCATCCTAGACCACCACCATTTGTGTCTTCAGTGGTGTCAAGAAAGAGCCCATTGGAGAGCATGGTGGAGCTCTGTAGTGTCTTCTGATGAAATCTGTTCCCGCCTCGATGCGAATGATCTACATCTACATCTACATCTACATTTATACTCCGCAAGCCACCCAACGGTGTGTGGCGGAGGGCACTTTACGTGCCATTGTCATTACCTCCCTTTCCTGTTCCAGTCGCGTATGGTTCGCGGGAAGAACGACTGTCTGAAAGCCTCCGTGCGCGCTCTAATCTCTCTAATTTTACATTCGTGATCTCCTCGGGAGGTATAAGTAGGGGGAAGCAATATATTCGATACCTCATCCAGAAACGCACCCTCTCGAAACCTGGCGAGCAAGCTACACCGCGATGCAGAGCGCCTCTCTTGCAGAGTCTGCCACTTGAGTTTGTTAAACATCTCCGTAACGCTATCACGGTTACCAAATAACCCTGTGACGAAACGCGCCGCTCTTCTTTGGATCTTCTCTATCTCCTCCGTCAACCCGATCTGGTACGGATCCCACACTGATGCGCAATACTCAAGTATAGGTCGAACGAGTGTTTTGTAAGCCACCTCCTTTGTTGATGGACTACATTTTCTAAGGACTCTCCCAATGAATCTCAACCTGGTACCCGCCTTACCAAAAATTAATTTTATATGATCATTCCACTCCAAATCGTTCCGCACGCATACTCCCAGATATTTTACAGAAGTAACTGCTACCAGTGTTTGTTCTGCTATCATAACCGAGCGAGGTGGCGCAGTGGTTAGCACACTGGACTCGCATTCGGGAGGACGACGGTTCAATCCCGTCTCCGGCTATCCTGATTTAGGTTTTCCGTGATTTCCCTAAGTCGCTTCAGGCAAATGCCGGGATGGTTCCTTTGAAATGGCACGGCCGATTTCCTTCCCCATCCTTCCCTCACCCGAGCTTGCTCTCCGTCTCTAATGACCTCTTTGTCGACGGGACGTTAAACACTAATATCCTCCTCCTCCTCCTCCTCCTCTGCTATCATATAATCATACAATAAAGGATCCTTCTTTCTATGTATTCGCAATACATTACATTTGTCTACGTTAAGGGTCAGTTGACACTCCCTGCACCAAGTGCCTATCCGCTGCAGATCTTCCTGCATTTCGCTACAATTTTCTAATGCTGCAACTTCTCTGTATACTACAGCATCATCCGCGAAAAGCCGCATGGAACTTCCGACACTATCTACTAGGTCATTTGTGTATATTGTGAAAAGCAATGGTCCCATAACACTCCCCTGTGGCACGCCAGAAGTTACTTTAACGTCTGTAGACGTCTCTCCATTGATAACAACATGCTGTGTTCTGTTTGCTAAAAACTCTTCAATCCAGCCACACAGCTGGTCTGATATTCCGTAGGCTCTTACTTTGTTTATCAGGCGACAGTGCGGAACTGTATCGAACGCCTTCCGGAATTCAAGGAAAATAGCATCTATGGCATGATGGCTATGAGTAGGACAGGAGCCCAGTTTAGGGCCTGCAAGCAACCTGTAGGCGTTCTAGATACACTTGACCTACAATTGGCGTTATGGTCTGGGATGCAATTTCGTATGACAGCAGGAGCACTCTAGTGGTTATCCCATGCACTCTGACTGCAAATTTGCACGTAAATCTAGCGACTCGACCTGTTGGGTTGCCACTCATGAATAGTATTCCAGTGGGTGTTTTCTAAAAGTATAACTTTCTCCCACATAACATTGTTGGAACCAAACATGCTCTACGGAGTGTCGATACGTTGCCTTAGCTTGCTCGATCACCAGATCTGTCTCCAATAGAACACATATGAAAGACATCATCGGACTACAGCTCGAGCGTCGTTCATAAACGGCATTAACTATCCCTGTACTGATAGACCAAGTGCAACGGGAACGGAACACCATCCCACAGACTTGACATCTGGCCCCTGTACAACACAATGGATGCATATTTGCATACGTGCATTCAACATTCTGGCAGTTACACCAGTTATAATGTACCAGCGTTTCACATTTGCTATGGTTTATCTTGCACTTGCATTAACCTGTGGTCTTGCAGTGTTAATCTCTTGCATACACTACACAGACAAATGTATTCCAGAAATTTCATTACTGTACATAATTTTTTTGTATTGTGATTCTTTTCTGTCAGTGTATTAGTTTAGTGTGGGAGGTGGTCAGATTGAGTCAAATCATGATGGTAGAACTTAAGGACTACATGTTTTTCGTGGGGACGGCGTTCAGCCAATAGAGAAACAGGCAGTGGCGGAACCCTGCAGAAGTCAACTGAAGACGGTCGCTTTTCGAGTGGTGCTATCAAGGGAGCGATTGTACACACTTTTTACGCAAGTTCTCGAAGGAGGAGGGCAGTTTATGTTCGTTCCGTAAGAAGACAGACCTGCCTGTGGTAACGTACGTGATTTGGTCGAACAGGTGATTGGCTGAGGGCGGTGAAAGACTGCTACGATACTTTAACTTTTGAGGCCGCTTTTACGTCAGGTCTTAAAAGAAGGAGAACACTTTTACGTTTGTGCTGGAAGAAGGAAGGCCTGCCGGAGATAAAGTGAGTTATTCGGTCACGTAGTTAGTTGATTCTTGGTAGTGAAAGGCCGCTACAATACTCTTCTTTCCGGTTGCATTGTGGAATTGAGAACAGACAGAATCTGAGTTAGCACTGTTTGTATTTAGCATGTGTTGTAAATATTAATGCTGAACTCTGAATTAAATGAGTTGGTGAATATTTCGTGCATCTTGATCACGAAATGAAAATAGTTTTTGGGCGTCTTGGATGACTAACATGGCAAGTCTGCTATCACTCTCGTAACGGCCTCAACGCAACTTTACTGCATTTGATAAGGTTATTTTCTGTTTTTATTGTATTTGATTGCCATAGGACCACTTCCGGATTATTTGAGATGTACTTTCATGAATAAACATTATTCAGAATAATTTACTGGAGTGGTCTACGTTAATGACTGACGTTATAGTGGAACCCTTTTTATTAATTATTCTATTATCTTTATTTAATATGCGTGTCTACTTCATCAATTCGCAATTCTAGCCAATGAATAGACTGTTTGACTGCATGATCATAGCTACAGATTATTATCTGCGCCGAGTTAGCTACTGGGCATGAAAGCAGCCGTGTGCGGCTGGACCTTATGACAACGTTACCGGAACTAGTCTTCCGTCATGATGTTTTAGATTCTGTAGACTGTCCAAAGTAAGTTTTTCATTTATAAATATGAAGTTGTTCTTCCAAGCGATGACACAAGAATTAATTATTAATTGTCGGTCTTTTACAGTATATTACTGAATCACGAAGCAAAGTACACGCAAAATTACTGCTGCAACAAACTGCGTTTGCAATAAAATGTTATCCCAATTTTATCAAACATTACATTTGCTGTGTTTCGCCTCATATTAAGTATGTGCAACAATTTTTTTCACCAGTATTGTTTCCTCTTTAATGACGATAGTCAGTTATTGTCTGAATAAATCTCTGTAAGCCGAAAAACGGATCACTATGTATAATAATAATGGGGAAAATCCACAACTGGTGTTTCTCGTTTATAAATACATTGCCTGACAAAAAATTGAAGACCAAAGGAAAAGGTGCCAGTGTAACTTTATACGTTTACACACTACTGCTGGGTATGCAGATTATTAGAGTCTGTGACAGGTACATCAGCCACCTGAGTGCATTAGTGTTGCAGGTGTTCAGTGTTGTTTTCAGGACTGTTATGGTATACAACGGGCCTGAACAGCGTCAGACGATGAGTAGTCGCTGTTATGGAAACAGAGATGATGCATACTCACGTGAGGCAGCATTATCAGCGCCTTACAGTTTGAAAGGGGCTTACTGTGGGTCTCCGTTTGGTCAGCTGGTCGAATCGCGCTTTACCCAGAGTTGTGAGCATGATGACGTGACTCTGACCTAATGTTTGGACAGCATGGTAACGTCAAGCCAGGTAGTCTTGCTTCCAGGGTTCTGGCTGACCGGACGGGAGGATCGCCATGTTGTACATGATGCACGTTGCAACCCCTTTCACTACTACATCTGCCAAGTGATGGCCTCCCTGCTACTTACGGTGTTGTCCCGCACTATTGGCTGGTAACCAGCAGCAGCCAGACTAGGGAATTATCGTTCCGTGGGTAGGTTGCCTTTAACACCACAACACAAACGGCTGCGTTTGGAGTGGCCCTGTGACAGGGCAGCATGCTGTACCGAGCGAGGTGGTGCAGTAGTTAGCACACTGGACTCGCATTCGGGAGGACGACGGTTCAGTGCCGCATCCGGCTATGCTGATTTAGGTTTTTCGTGATTTCCCTTAATCGCTTCAGGCAAATGCCGGGATGGTTCCTTTGACAGGGCATGGCTGACTTCCTTCCCCGTCCGTCCCTAATCCGATGAGACCGGTGACCTCGCTGTTTGGTCTCTTCCCCCAAACAACCCAACCCAACCAACAGGGCAGCATGCATTGTGGATGAATGGCGTCGCATTTTGTTCAACAGTGAATCGCAGTTTTACACTACCCAGGATGACCGTTGGCGGCTAAATTGGAGGCGACCTAGGAAGAGAGGTCCCATGCTTTCTATGTTTTGGAGAGGCACAGTGGTGTCACTCTTGATGTCATAGTGTTGAGTACCATCGGGTGAGACTTCAGCTCACGGCTTGTGGGGCTGAGGCCACTCAGGCAGCACAATGGTACCTAGTGGATATTCGGCATCCTCTTACGGGCAGTATAGTGACGCCATTCTTCAACAGGACAGTACTCACCCACACATGGCATATGTTTCTGAGAACTGTCAACGTGCTGTTGAGGTACACCTGAGACCAGCACACTGCCAAGATCTGTCCCATATATAAGATGTGTTAGACCATTAACTCTGTTCCTGTGCCAATATCCAGGACATCCAGAACCAGTTAAAACAGTTTTCGTGTGAACATCCTTCTGATTGGAGCTTTGAGGAACTAGTGCTGTTCACTTCTGTAATAAAATGGAACACATATAACCATCCTTACGAAGTTATTTATTATATAGCTACCAGTTTCGCTGGTTCAGTAGACCATCTTCAGGCCTTCAGTGACTCTGATGGGGTTAACACCAATAGTATACACGATTCTATCAGTGGCCAACATCTATAAATTGTTTTTCGCCGACTACCTGTGAGAATGATGTGTTGTTGATTGTTGGAGACAAAACATCGTTGGTACAGTTAGTATGCGAAAACCGGTTCATAGATGTTGGTCACTGATAGAATCGTGTATACGATTGGAGTTAACCCCTCAGCATCAGTTAAAGCCTGAAAACGGTGTAGGCCTGCTGAAACAACGAAACTGGTAGCCACATAGTAAATAACATCATAAGGACGACTGTAGGTGTTCCATTTTACAATAGTTGTGGGGCCTCAGGAGCGAATATAACAGCTTTATGACACACTCCCCAGTCGAATCAACGCATAGAATGAAGTCAGTCATTCATACTGTTCCATTTCGTCCTCCCTTCCTGATTGATTCCCTTCTTTGATTAGCAGTGTAGAATGGACATTTGGCATTAACCACGCTGAATCCTCACAATTACTCAGCGAAGATTACGAGTCTGCTAGTCCTGGAGTCAGAGGTCGTGTATACATTCTGAAAACAGGAGCAGTTTCATCAGTCTTGAGTCACCCCATTGTCAGATTTATAGCTGATGAATTCTCGCCGTCCTCCGTAACAAACACGTCTGCGACTATGTGCTTCCAAAATGGCGTTGTCCGTCTCTCCTAAATTTGGAGGAGAAGCATCTTGAGGAAGTGAAAATCGTTTCACTAATATGTTCTGCTGGACTTTTATCAGGCGATCTTAGCGAGTGAACCATTGATGAAATTCCTTGCAATCTTTACCAGAGAAAAGATAAACTTTTAGCCCTGCGAGCATGTGCATTATTAAGTTGGTGCTTACATCGTTTTAAAGGAACATGAATGGTGTGACAACAGGGGACATGTACGTAGTAATTCATAGCTTGGAAAGAAGTAAGAGTATACTTTGATTTCTCGACTTCGAGACCATTAGATTTGGATTCGGCAAGGAAAGCGGTGGAAGTAGGCAAGTAGGCTACGATCGTTTCTTTTCCTCTCTCTCTCTCTCTCTCTCTCTCTCTCTCTCTTCCCCCCCCCCCCCCCCCCCCCCGAAGGAAGTGTTCCGGCCTTCACCTTAAATAGCTGACGTATATCAATGTGGTTGGTTGAATGGAGGTTTCAACCACACCTCAGCAAAATGCGAGGCTAGCGTCTTATCACTGAGCCACCGCGCTCGGTCTTTTCAGAGTAGCTGCGAATAACTGAAATATGCTGAAAGACTGGTGGACGCAATGAGCATCAGGACTAACATCACACCGTCTTGTATATCATCACGATGAAGCTTCACAATTAGTTTATCCCACATTACCTTTATGTGATCTCAAGAAATCGATATTACCCATACCAGAAAGCACATGAACGAACCATTAGATTCTTACTTTGTTAGCTCCAAGAAGCATATCAGTAAGCTCAGGTGTTTTAACGAATACATTGTAGTACACATCTAACTTACATGATCTCCGCATTTAATCCACATCAGTTCCACAAACAAAATAAGAACTACCCCATTAACTACCCCCGTTCCAAAACCCCACTGTTCGCCTTGGAGCGATGCAGATGGTTTAGACGAATGCGGGGTGGTCATGTGACTCTCCGCCATTGATATATGTGATGGCAGTGAAGTGACTGTGTGGAAACAGCGCAGTAAGGTGGTTCGACGTATAGACGGCAGAAAATGGCAGAACAGAGTTGTTATATTTGCACATATCCTTGATTACATCATGAACGAATGCAGCCCGATTTGTTAGTGTATTGACACGATCGGTCCAATGTGTCTACAAGAAATCGTGTACCATCCTCGGCCACGTAACATGGTGTAAGGACAGTGGTCGTAACAAAACCTAACAGTGTTATGCCCTGTGAATGATTATCGGTTCCAAGCCCGACATGAATTTATGCTGTCATTCAACGCAGGTATTTGTCAACCAGTTTCCAAGAGAACTTGCTGACACTGCATACTATGGACACGTGATGTCTTTTACGACACCAAAGGTCATTGCTCATAGCGGCATTTAAAGCTACAAATCCTCATTGTACCAGTCAACTTAGGAACTATACAAAAGCCTGCTGAAGGCTCGTAATGTGGTCCGACGAGTCACGATTTTGCCTCTTTTCAAATGTTGCAGGCCACTGCACTGATGGCCCAATGAGGTGTTCAACCCTTAACATGTGGAGGGTATAGCTTAGGCAGGAGATATTTCTTTGACGTTTTGGGGGTTTTTTTTGTACCATAACTTGGATCCACTTTCTGGGTTACCTGAACATGTACGAGTAAGTTTATTTCAACATGCTTAGTAACCAAGAGTCGTCCTCCGCAGTTGAGTTGTCAGCGCAGCTGATTACCATGCAGAGGACCTGGGTTCGATTCCAAACGCTACCTTGGCAGAAGGACTGGAGTGCTGTGCAATCAGCCTAGTGATGCCACTTGAGGAGCTACTTGACCGATTAGTGACGGCTCCTGGTCGCAAAAACTGACAACAGCTGGAAGAACCGTGTGCTGACACAACACCCCTCTATACCCTTTTCAGTGAGGATGACACGGTGGTTGGTCAGTACAGATGGATCCGCCAGGGCCTGCGGACGGAGTTTACGTTTACGGTAGCCAAGCATTGCTAGTTATGACATTCCTGAATAAAATAGTGGACTCCCATCCTCAAAGAGCTGAGGCCATTATCAAGGCTGGAGGCGGTGTATGACGATATTAGCATAACGTCTCGTGGACAAAATTTTTGCCATTCATTTTTCTTACTGAATAAGCCATTTTGGTTTTGTTCTGGAATATTTCTCAGCGATAACTTCCATGACGTTATCGTAGCATTATACTAACCAATAAAATGAAACAGCCAATCACAGCACAGTGCAGTGGTTTATCGAACATTAAAATGAAACTGCCACTCACGGTATAGTATTTTACTGGACATTAAAATGAAATGGACCATCAGGATACAGCTACCACGTTGGTTATGTTAAAAAAAAAGCATCCTAAAGATCTAAATTTTGTGCCATGTTATTTACCAAAAATAACTAACGATATTGACATTACTGTTGAAACATGACACTAGAGATCTAACTTACAGGTTAAGCAGTACTTGTAAATGAGCCGGCCGGAGTGGCCGAGCGGTTCTAGGCACTACAGTCTGGAACCGAGCGACCGCTACGGTCGCAGGTTCGAATCCTGCCTCGGGCATGGATGTGTGTGCTGTCCTTAGGTTAGTTAGGTTTAAGTAGTTCTAAGTATAAGGGACTGATGACCTCAGAAGTTAAGTCCCATAGTGCTCAGAGCCATTTGAACCA
Organism: Schistocerca cancellata; assembly: GCF_023864275.1. Taxonomy (NCBI): domain Eukaryota; kingdom Metazoa; phylum Arthropoda; class Insecta; order Orthoptera; family Acrididae; genus Schistocerca; species Schistocerca cancellata. The sequence goes on along the minus strand of NC_064630.1, from coordinate 317,744,777 downwards.
TTTTTTGTAAATGAACTTAGTTCTAGCTGTGTACTTCAATTGGTGTACGACACAATGAGGCTCCCAAATTACATTTTTACATTTTTTCACATGCAGATTGACTGTATTATTTATAAAAATTGGAACACACACACACACACACACACACACACACACACACACACACACACACACACACTGTTTCATTTCTCACAGTCTTATTTCCACATTTAAAATGTCCATCATATTTGATGCCTAAAACAGGATTGGAATCTCCAACCTAAACTGTTCTATAACACTATAAAACACGTGTGGCCAAAAACAACCTACCAACCACGAAGTCAACATTCCATTTTAGGCTGAAATGAGGCTATTTACAAAAACTACCTTATCAAGCCTATAGCTGTACTGAACACACTTTGCCTAAAGAACTGAACTAAGCAGGCAGGCACTATACCTATCAGTTACTGGAAGAGTTCAATTCATGTGTACCTTACACTTGACATCTTTAACATATTTGTGAGTCTCGGATTAAAAGTTACAATGCTCCATCCATGTTTAAACGGTCTGTAGTATTTATTAAAATGTGTAAAGATATTGTCATTTCGATCTTAGGCTTACTTGAGGCTATGTTACTGGAAGTACATCACCCGATGTTTTAAGAAGTTTTTCAATTACGCTTCACCTCACCGATCACCGTTTTAGGAGGGAAGAAAATAGTGCATCGTGTTCTTCAATCACGAAATGTAAAAACACATATGGCCAAGGAGAATGAGGAACAAGGTTCCTAACACAGAGAGAAGGTCGTCATCTTGATTCTATGATCTTTGCACCAAAATAAAATTATTTGTCAAATACATAAAGATATGGTTAAAAAACAATCACAGGTTAATTACCATAATATGCAAGTATAATTACAGATCTCTGATCATGAATCAAATTTCTGCCTTTGCACCAACGTAAAAATATATGTGTTATTTATCACAATACTGCAGATATTTAGATTAAAGCGCACACATCACACTATTGTCGTAATGTAATAGTTCTCCACAACACAAAATAAAAAATACATGTGGCTCACATAATACCACTTAACTAACTTTCCAGGGTAAGATGCATTCGATGATAGCTTAATTCAATCTTTGTACCACACATTGAAGAAACTAAAAATTGTGTGTATTATTTATCGAAATACATAAAACTTTGTTCTACTACATTACAAAAAACACACTGTCTACAGCTGATCTAACTTATAGCTTAAAGTGCAGTTGTAAATGAGAATAGTTTGATTTCTGTACCAAAGTATATAATGTTATTCCCACATTTAAACTGTATTATCTATCAAAAACTCCTCTTGTTTGAGCTAAAAACTATATCAGTGTCAGTAAACGTTATAGTGGCCCCCATATTAGCTTATTAGGTTTTTTCTACAGTACATAAGTTTTGTTTTCTACTGCTGACAATGCTAACTTACGCTATCATGCAGTGGAGACTACAGTGCTAGGAGGCAAGGCTGTGATAGTTGACACGAACAAACAGGTATTTAGGACTAGAATAGTGCTGTAACACAGGAAGTTGACAGTATGTATGTCTTAACTTGACACTGGGTGTCAAATAGTCAATTTTAAAGCTCTGCAGTAACACCAGAAGCAAACCGAGTGTATCCCATAACCTTATAGTGGGTGTCAGGTACTGGATCGCAATTGGTATCATAAGCAACAAACCAAGTTGTAACAAATTGCCCCATACATAACCATTGTTACATAGAACTGTATCAAATTTCCCCACATGTAACTGACCAAACAAGTTTCGTTTTAATGGCTGGTAAAATACTGTGCTGACTACTACTTCATGTGGCCTGATTATGATGATCTACACGTGACATCACGATATAGTAAAGACAGTGTGGCTTGGGATGTCATGGGTATGGTAATGACCTGTGCGTGTGATGTTGTAATCTGATGAGCGGTTTGCTTCTTGGAACTAGGCTTGACGTGCCAACGTTTACAAGTGTCAATTGCTGACAAATTGCTTTTGATTGTTAGAATGAGTCACAACTAGTTGGGACAAGTATCGACCTGCTTAATCAGCAACGTATGGGACATTTAGTTACATTTTCATGTAACAATGATGATATTTTGGGTAATTCGTAACAGTTTAGGTGTAACACAGTTGTGCAGGGGCAGTTTGCTATTGTTTTGATTTAATATGATAATGTATAGAGTAGTTCATTGAAATTTTGCTGTAAAATGGCAATATATTGAGCATTTTGTTACAATTTCGCTATAACATTGTGAGGTACGTGAGTGAAGTGTTGTGTGGTCTCCACTGTATGATAGGGTATGACGACAAACCTTTTGTACTGTAAGATAAATTTTATATCCATAAATTGGGGCCACTATAACATTTGGCTGACTTTGGTATCGCTTTTACCTTGCCTAAGAATAGTTCTTGGCAAATAATACAGACAGTTTAGATGTGGGAATAATATCACTTACTTTAGGTCTGAGCTCAAACCATTCTCGTGAGCTGTAAGTCAGATCAGCAGTAGTGTCATGCGTGTTTTGTTATGTTACAAAATTTTTTTTATGTATTTTGAAAAACGATATGGATAATTTTTGGGTTCATCAATGTGTGGATCGAACTAAGCTGATCAATAAGTTCTGTTTAAACTGAAAAATTAGAAACGCTATTATGTAAGCCATGTGTGCTTCTCAATTTTATGTTACAGAACTATTGTGTTATCGCAGTTGTGCTGCATATGTGTTGTATTCTAACTATTCATATATTTTGATAAAGAACACAGACTTTCATTTTCGTATGAAGATCGAAATTTTGTTCACAATCACAGATCCATGATTATACGTGAGTATTACGATAATTGTATCAGCATTTGTTTCTGCTCAACATCTTTAGGTATTTGATAGCAAATTTTGGTTTGGTGCAGAGAACGCATTCTCGAGATCCCGAACTTTCGTCTCTGTGTAGAGTCTTTTTCCACCGTTGTCTTCAGCCTTGCTTTATTTTTACATATCATATTTGATGCATTACAAAGCTATCCTTGTGTATTACGAAAATACCGGGTGGTTATAAATAAACTTTCCCTATTTAAAACGTTATAATACACGAAAGTAATTACCATACGACTACTAAACCTGGTAGCATTAATGTCCAGAGTATGGGTTGCACGATTTCCACGCGTCACAGCGCCACCGTTCAATTGCAACTGTGCTCACCAAGTGCTGTGATCATAGTGTCACACACCTGACCAGTCGCAGTGCTCAGACTGGACAAAAGGAGCAGGGCATTATTGGTGAAGCTCCATTATAAATACAACAGTAATGCTGAAGCTGCACTTCGCGTATATCGCCGGATTAAAGGATTACAGAAGGGTCCTCTTTCTCCACCTGCTGTGCGGAGCATGACGAAGTAGTGATGGACAACGCTGCGCACAATTCCCGATCGTCAGGCAGTGTGCGTGCTGTGTCACGACGGCTGTACATGCCATAGCCCACTGTGCGGAATGTGCTTCGAACCATTCTCAAATGGTATCCGTACAAGATCCATATCGTACAGCAGCTTGCACTACAGGACGCACAACGAAATGTTGACTTCGCTCTCCACTTTCTCTCAAGGATTAACGAGGACTGGCCCTGGACCGTCCTATGGACGGACAAATCTCATTTTTCTCTGATGGGTGAGGTGAACGCACAGAATTGCTGATTGTGGGGATCTTCACCTCCAGTCTGTATAGTGGACGTGTCACAGTATGGCGTGGGTTCACGGTTACGTTCATCATTGGCGCATTCTTTTTTGAACAGGTTGGCGTTCAGTGTGATTGGCCAGCGTTACGGCGATAAGCTTCGCCAGCATGTCATATCAGCTCTACGGGAGAGAGACGCATTAAACTCAACAGTTGTCATGCAAGACGGGGCCCCAACGCACATCGCTCGTGAAGTTCACCTGCTTCTCCGAAACACATTTGGAAACTATCGAATTATCAACCAATAGTTTCGAAATGCTTGGCCGGCACTATCACCTGATCTCACTCCCTTCGATTTCTGGTTGTGGGGCTACCTGGTTCAAATGGTTCAAATGGCTCTGAGCACCATGGGACTTAACATCTTAGGTCGTCAGTCCCCTAGAACTTAGAACTACTTAAACCTAACTAACCTAAGGACACCACACAACACCCAGTCATCACGAGGCAGAAAAAATCCCTGACCCCTCCTGGAATCGAACCCGGGAACCCGGGCGCGGGAAGCGAGAACGCTACCGCACGACCACGACCACGAGCTGCGGACCGGGTGACATCTAGAAGGCGAGATAAGTCAATAAACAGAATTAACCAAGCAGTCAGTTCTTTTCATTATTCAGTAAGCGATATGACTGTATGGGGTTGTTGGCTCGAATATCACTCACTTGTCCAGCCTCCAAAACTGGAAATATCGGACTGGTCATACCTATTGGGTAACTTCACATTCATAAATGTGGATATTATGCCTTATGTAAACTGTTTCGAGTAGACGACCGTTACAGGTGTGGTTGTTGACACAAAAAAGGAAGGCAGAAAGTGAAAAGCACAGTAGCCTGATACTAGCAATCAGGTCGTCGAATACATCGACCTCGTACCACAGACCAGTTACCATCAGCAGTGCAATATGCACTATCCACAAGGCAGTCGACAAATCTGAGTGTTATCTCTGAACACTGGCGCAGTGTTTGGTTGTAAGAAACTTAACAAAGCTTTTTACATATTTCTTTATTGCTAATAAGGCTGCTCTCTGGACAATTAGAGCAGACCATGAGTTTGTAAGTGTAAAAGAAGGATCTTTTATTGTATGATTATATGATAGCGGAACAAACACTGGTAGCAGTTACTTCTGTAAAATATCTGGGAGTATGCGTGCGGAACGATTTGAAGTGGAATGATCATAGAAAATCAATTGTTGGTATGGCGGGTACCAGGTTGAGATTCATTGGGAGAGTCCTTAGAAAATGTAGTCCATCAACAAAGGAGGTCGCTTACAAAACACTCGTTTGACCTATACTTGAGTATTGCTCATCAGTGTGGGATCCGTACCATATCGGGTTGACGGAGAAGATAGAGAAGATCCAAAGAAGAGCGGCGCGTTTCGTCACAGGGTTATTTGGTAACCGTGATAGCGTTACGGAGATGTTTAGCAAACTCAGGTGGCAGACTCTGCAAGAGAGGCGCTCTGCATCGCGGTGTAGCTTGCTCGCCAGGTTTCGAGAGGGTGCGTTTCTGGATGAGGTATCGAATATATTGCTTCCCCCTACTTATACCTCCCGAGGAGATCACGAATGTAAAATTAGAGAGATTCGAGCGCGCACGGAGGCTTTCAGACAGTCGTTCTTCCCGCGAACCATACGCGACTGGAACAGAAAAGGGAGGTAATGACAGTGGCACGTAAAGTGCCCTCCGCCACACACCGTTGGGAGGCTTGCGGAGTATAAATGTAGATGTAGATGGACGATACACCAGTTATCTACGGCAACAGTTCTGCTCTTGTTTCTGGCAGAGTTCTGAAAGAAACGTGACGCAATTGATAGATGTGTGAAGCAGTGAACTGAAGTATTAAAGTCTTAAATAAAGTGTCATGAGTTTATTGTTAAGATACTTACTGATATTGCAGAATTACGACAGAAACAGCAAAAAAAAAAGAAAATGATAGAACAATATAGTTATAAACACTTCATTAAAATTCCATTTATGTCCTCAAGTGTTCGAAATGCCCACCATTAACTGGAATACACTTTTGCAGCCGTTGGTGCAAGCTCTTCTGGACAGACTGAAGAGATGCCTTCGATATCACTGCATAGATTGCAACTTTGAAATCCTACTAGGCCAACGGAACTTGTGGATAAGCTTCGTCTTTCAGTTTACCCCAGTGATGTTAAATCTAACGGACGTGCAGTGAAGCCAGCTGATAAGACCTTCACCTCCTTTCAAACGATCAGGGAAAAGCTTCGTAGCGCTTTCCTAGCCACAAGGGAATGTTGAGCTGGGCTCATATACACTCATGATCACGAAAAAAAGAACACCTTGAACGACTGGAGATATAGGACATGTAGGACATTCATATTCACAGGACGTGTACTTTAGTATGTTCTGCAGAAATGATTAGCACTTCAGTCACCTAGGTTCAGCATGTGTACTGTTGTCTGGTAGGGATAGGGTCGGCCATGCGCCCTGATAACTTGTTCCATGCGTGATGGCATCGCCGCGCATAAGGCGCGAAAGGCATCCTGTGCTATAGCCATACATGCTGTATTCAGCTGGTTCCAAAGTTCATTTGTGGTGGTCGGCATTGGGTCACAGCACTGCACCCGTCGTTTCACCATATCCCATGTATTACCGATGGGAGACAAGTTTGGTGATCTGGCGAGCCAGGGCAAAATCCTGACATCCTGTGACACCAAGAAGGCACGTGTTCGTGCAGCAACCTGTGGTCATGCACTGGGTATGGCTAAGGGTCGCAGGTCATTATTCACGTTGGTCATACTGGTCACAGTGCTCTGGACGCGCACGCACCGTGATTTCTGGTTGTAGCCAATAGCACCCCACACCATAAGGCCTCGATTTTGAGCTGTATATCCTGTGCGAATGCAATGACTGTGATGCCACTCCCCCTGTCTGCAGAGAACCAAAATGTGACCAACATTTTCAAACAAACAGAACTTGGATTCGTCCAAAAACAATACCTGATGATGCCATTACTGTCCACAGCGACTTCATTCCATACACCTTTGCCGTCTAGCATGTTTCTGCACATTCGTCAATGGTAGGCGACGAAGTGGACAACGCGCACGTAACCCGTGCCGTAATAAACGGCGAAGGACTGTCACCGGTGGTAGTGTACGATTTGTTGCATTGTTCCGCCGTTGCGCAAGAGTCGAGAAGGACGTAGATCCCTCCTGCAATGCCTTTCGGATGAGGCGTGGATCTTCCCAGCGGGTGGTCTGTCTGATGCGACCTGACCCATCTCACCGTGTTCTACAGCCTTCCGTGAACCATTCTGCACACATCCGTTGCATTGCCGAAACACTTGGTCCTGCACTAGCAGCAATTTCCCAGATGGTTGCACCACATTTCCTTATGCCACTAATGCGCCCTCTTTCAAACTCACTGATTTTCGAGGCATCCTGCATGTCTGCTCAAGTCACACTGATCCATTACTTTCGGTTTATAGCAACAACGAGAGGCCCAGACACATTTTACTGGTGGGTGTGTTGCCCCGCGATATCGATGTCGACCTAGAACCCGCGAGCGGACATCGTTTAAATGCTAATCGTTTCTGCAGAACATGCTATTGTACATGTCTGTGAACAGGAACGTCCTATCTCTAGTCGTTTAAGGAGTGTACCTCTTCGTAATTCATGTGGTACTTCCCCGGGAAGGTAACGTTCGTAACGCCTTTTCGCTTAGGATGCTACGAAGAAGGAACGACTAGTCACGTTGTCTCACAGTTCACAGCTTTTGATGTTAAGCTTGGCTCAGCATGTCTGAAGCCTCGGAGTCCAGTAATACAAATTACTCCTACATTCAGATTTCCATGATGTGCGAAGTCGGATTCATCGATATAGATATTTCTTTGAAGGAATAAACTGTTGTCCTCATGTTGGATCAGAACCGAGCGACGGAATTCCATTTGTCTTACGCAGTCACGCTGGTTAACCTGCTGGTAAAGCTAAACATAAGCGGATGGAAGCTCTCAGCGCGCAAAATGCGAACCACCTTGGGATGACTTACTCCAGAGGCTCTCTCTGTTTCTCTGCAGGTACCATGCGGATTATAAGCATTTTCATTCTTGTTGCACACCGTGTGTCGTGATACCTTTGTGTGGGCTCCTCCCCTGTTTTCTGCGCATTAGTTCTGTATCTGCCGTAAAGAAGTAGCACATCTAGTTTCTCTCGGTTTATGAAAGCCATTTATTTTTTCAACTAATCAGCACTCGACAAACGTGAATGACACAGACAGAATGAAAATATGGCTTACAACAGACAGTGGTGAAACACTGTAGGGCAAAGAAATGCAGTATTTCGACAGCTGCAGCGATGTTGACTCTAAAAACGGCTAGGCTGTAGTAATAGAAGAATGGCATGGAATAAACTGAAAAATTGCTGCTTTGAATGGTGTTCCTTGTTACCCAGTCACTTAACGGGGCGGTGATTTTTCCATTATGATTAAGAAAATCTTATTAAAATAATAGCTCGCCTCCCTGTTAATGTCAACATTTAATAATAAAATCTGAATGCAATGTATATAAGTTTCGCGGTAGCTTAGTCTTATTCCTGTCATAGGAATTCCTATGACACATGAAACTGATTATGACATTATGTAATTAAGATCAAAAGAAGATGATTACGAGTATATGTGTGCTTGGCAAGTACTTTCTGATGCTTCGTAGTGACTGTACTTCGATTCAAGAGTTTCTTCTTGGATACCAGTGTCACTTCAATGCGCTCAAAACTAGACACGATTTTTACATTCTCTGGCATTGGTTCAAATGGTTCAAATGGCTCTGAGCACTATGGGACTTAACATCTGAGGTCATCAGTCCCCTAGAACTTAGAACTACTTAAACCTAACTAACCTAAGGACATCACACACATCCATGCCCGAGGCAAGATTCGAAACTGCGACCGTAGCGGTCGCGCGGTTCCAGACTGTAGCGCCTAGAACCGCTCGACCATCTTTGGCATTATCAACAACTTACTGCTGCATTCAGTCCTCCTCTATAAATGATGTCTACAGAGTACGATGGTTTTCAGTTTCCTCAGTTCTGATACAGGGCGTCTGTTGAACCATTTTCGTTTGACTGAAACAGATGGTTCTTCATTCGGAAAAACCAAACAGTTTGCACACTGCATTCCACGCAACCATTTCTTACCTGCGTTACCGAACTACCATGGCTCAAAATAGAGAGCACAAATTTTAATTTCGTCTTACAAATATTGTGTATCCTTTTCCGTCAAATCATCGCTTCTCATACTAATAAAACGTTTCTTTCTTGCTTCTAAGGAGTAAAAATAAAAGATTACTCCACGAAAAAATCACATTTCCTGCATATTGTGCAAAAAATATCTTCATGCTCTCTATATATTATTAATAAATATTTAGTTCTAGTTTTATCCAAATTTTGCAGCTGTTTACATCACTGTGGCTCCATCATCAGATGCATATCGTCTAATACATGATATACATTTGCTATTGAGTGAGGGGGAATGCTTCTTCCTGTTATGAAAAAGTTAGGTGTTAGGTTTTATATTTCGTGGATCAAGTGCGGAAAGAATGTTAGAAACGGTAGAAAAAACATTGAAAAAATAACCGGACGAACAAGGAAGAACTTTTTCAACCTGTTAAGGTCATCATAGGTTCGTTTTTTCATTTTGTCATCGCATATCTTATATTATTAGTTCTATCATCACATATGTCGGATTACTCATTCTGTCATCGCGCATCACGTCCCTCGAGGCGTACATTTGTTTACACAATTAAAAACACTTCAGAGATTTAGTTTCACATGATATGATCAAGGATGGAGTTTATCACGTAATGTGAGATATCTGAGTATTAAGAAGCTGACATATGTAAGGAATAAATTCAAAATTGTCTCTAAAGGTACTACAATAACTACGACTGGTGAAATCTGTCTATTCCATAATAGATTTAGAATTGTGCCATTGGCTCCACTGTTAATAGTGCCTAACTGTTTTCTATTCTGCTGACAATGTGTTTGGGTTCTAGCGTATGGTACACAACATATATTTTTTTTAAGTGGTTGAGTCTGAATGTATTTGTGTGTTCTTGGAAACGGGTTTTGAAATTTCTGCCCGTTTTACCAACATAGTAGACAGGACAACTGGGACATAATACTTTATACACGTCACTATTGAATCATTGATTATCTGTTCTTATGCTGTGTCCTGGCTTATTATTTGTGGAGAACATAATCGTTACATTGATTTCATAGGTTAGCAACTGTTTGTGATATGGGGTCTAGGTGTGGGATTCTGGCAAATATATTCTCTTCTTTTATAGTGTGGCAATTTTTGTGTATTTATACGACTAAATTATAGTTTTTTTTCCTGTGTAGCCATTTCTTACAGTGTTTACTGCTGTCCTAAGGATATTTTCTTCTAAGTCATGTGAATGTGCTCTATGTAGCCTGGGCCAAAAGGCAACATATTTGTGTGCAGTGAGATGGTATAATCAGTTGACAATAGATATATCTGTTTAGGTGTGTTTTCTGTTATGCTGAACTTCTATTTTTGTTGGATCTGATGATTCTGAGGTCGAGGAAATTTATGCTTTTGTTGTCCTCAGGTTCTGTTGTGAATTTTATATTTTTGAGAAAGAACTCTTTCTTTGCTATTGTATTTGACCAACGTTGCGTCACTGTATTATCAGTAATAAAATATTTTATTTTTATGCCTAGTGTTTTCTTTAAAGAAACCATTATCCATATGACTGAGAAATATGTCTGCCAGTAAACTTGATACACTACTGTTCATGGCAAGACCCTTTTCCTGTTGGTAAACTTACTCATTCAATGTAAAGTAATTGTGTGACAACATTTATTGTAACTTCTCTGTGACCTTCATTATTTCTGAAATTGTCAACTTCTTATGTATTACTAATGTTTTGAAGATCATCTCTATTGTTTCTTCAATTGATACATTTGTAAACGGTTTACCTATATCAAAAGATGCGAACCTAGTGTGTGTAGGATTTTGTATGTCTTCAATTTTGGTTGGTAAATCATTCGTGTTCTTAACTGAGTATGACATATCAGAGGTATAGTACTACTTCAGAATTTCATTCAGTAATTTAGAGATTTTAAAGGGAGGTGTATTTTTCGAACTAACAATGGTATCATTGCAATATGAATCTGATGGGTTGTGTGTTGAGCTCTCAGTTCCAAAACAGAGGTATTCATTATAATTCATCTGCTTACTTGTTGTTCTGTGAACAGAAAATTGCTTTTATTAATAATTTTTTCTGATTTTGCTTTGCAGTTCTTATACTGACTGTTGTTTAAGCTCAGTTATGTTGTTTTCAAAAAAGAAACTTCATGTTTTAATGATATACTCACCTTTGTTCATAATTACTATAGAAGTTGCTATGTGAAATTTAACAATCATGCAGTCTTACTAAAAGTGAGTTTGGTGTTAACGCAGTACACGAGTTTTCTCTCTTCATAAACTGTTTTGGAGATTTCTTAACCGGAACTTCTGTCTCTCTGGATGATTTTATTTGTATTGTGGGCTACAACAATCTGTTCAGTGCTATTTAGGTCAGCAAAAGCACTTGGAATTTTAGTGTGTATGATGAGGCTTTCTAGGTTACTTTTGCTTAAACTAGGTTTTACGTTATTTTTTAGCTATTTCTTGAGTAAATGTCGTTCTTCTTCACTGAAGGTGCACTTTGATTAAACCTGTGCTTTATTGGATGATTGGTTGTCGTGTTGATGGTGAAATTCTTATTGTATGGTTTGTAACTTCTTCTGCTTCATGTGTTAGATTCCAGTCTGCTTTTTGGTTACAATGCTGTCCATAAACTCTTCAGCTGATTTTTGTTCTAATGGGTGTAGCGTAAGAGCTAGCTATAAATTTGTGTAATAACAGCATTCAATAGTTTCTTATTTTTTCTTCTATTGGTATTTCATTTCTGACTTCATCCACAGTAACTCATGCTTTCTTTTGCCAATCTGGCTGCAGTGAACATGCATTTGATCTTCTCTTTGCTATAACTGGGATGAATATCGCATCGCAGGCAGCCTTTGGAAATGCTATACTAGTAATGGCTTTTATTTTGTAGCTTCTGTATGAGTATTCCGCTTTGAGTGCCTGGCTGAGCAGTGTTCCAATGAGGCCTGTTGTTAAATCTAAAAATTCAACCCCATTTAAAATCTCTAAATTACTGAATGAAATTCTGAAACAGTGCTATGCTTCTGATATGTCATACTCAGTTATGAACACAAATTATTTACCAACCAAAATTGAAGATACATAGAATCCTACAGGCACTATGTTTGTTCCTTTTGATGTAAGTAACCCGTTCAAAAATTTATCAACTGAAGAAATAATAGAGATGAATTAGTAATACATACATAGTTGACAATTCGAGAAAAAGCAAAGGTCACAGACAAGTTACAATAAATATTGTCACACAATTACTTTACATTTAATGGGTAAGTTAACCAACAGAAAAAGGGTCTTGCCATGGGCAATAGTGTGTCAAGTTTACTAGCAGACATATTTCTTAGTCATCTGGGTAATGGTTTCTTTAAAGAAAACACTAGGCATAAAAATAAAATATTTTATTACTGAAGATACAGTGCTGCAATATTGCTCAAATACAATGGCAAAAATAGAGTTCTTTCCCAAAAATATAAAATTCACAATAGAACACGAGGACAAGAAAAGTATAAATTTCCTCGACCTTAGAATCATCATCTCCAACAAAAATAGAAATCCAGCATAACAGAAAACACACCTAAACAGATATATCGATTGTCAACTCATTATGCCATTTCACTGCACACAAATATGTTGCGTTTAGGCCCAGGCTACATAGAGCACATTCACATGACTTAGAAGAAAATATCCTTAGGGTAGAGGTGAACACTATAAAAAGAATTGCCATAAACAATTGCTACACAGGCAAAACAACTGATAATTCAACCACATAAATACACAAAAATTGCCACAGTATAAAAGAAGAGAAACTGTTTGCGAGAATCCCACACCTAGGCCACATATCACAAAGAGTTGCTAACGTGTCAAAACAATGTAATGATTGTGTTCACAAATAAGAAACTAGGACACACTTCAACAGTGAAGTGTATAATGTATCATGACCCAGTTGTTCTGTCTACTATGCGGGGAAAACAGACAGAAATTTCAAAACCCGTTTCCAAGAACACACAAATCCTTTCAGACTCATCGACTTAAAAAAAAAATGCGCACCATACTCTAGAGCCCAAAATCAGGATAAAAAACACTTAGGTAGTATTGCACAGTGGATCAAATGGTAAGATCGTAAATCTGTTAGAACAACTAGAAACATAGCCTAATAAAATCAAAAAGCCTGAATTTATGTTAAATGGAACAGACAGATTTCACCAGCCGTCGTTATTATACTACCTTTAAAAATACTTTTGAATTTATTCTTCTTCATACTCAGATATCTGACACTACGTGATAAACTTCATCCTTGACCATGTCAGTTGAAACTACATCTCTGAAGTGTTATTAATTGTGTAAACAAGTATACGCCTCGAGGGACGTGAAGTGCGATGACATAATGAGTAATCCAATATATGTGATGATAAAACTAATAATATAAGATATGCGATGACAGAATGAATAGGCCAGCCGGGATGGCCGAGCGGTTCTAGGCACTACAGTCTGGAACCGCGCGACAGCTACGGTCGCAGGTTCGATCCCTGCCTCGGGCATGGATGTGTGTGATGTCCTTAGGTTAGTTAGGTTTAAGTAGTTCGAAGTTCTAGGGGACTGATGGCCTCAGCAGTCAAGTCCCATAGTCCTGAGAGCCATTTGAACCAATTTTGATCAGAATGAATAAACGAACCTATGATGACCTTAACAGGTTGAAAAAGTTCTTCGTTGTTCGTCCGGTGAATTTTTCACTGTTTTTTTTTCTGCCGTTTCTCACATACTTTCCGCACTTGATTAATGAAATACAAAACCTAAAATCTAATTTTCTCGTAACAGGAAGATGCACTTCCCCTCACTCAAGAACAAATATGAATTATGTGTTAGACGATGTGCACGTGAGGATGGACCCATAGGGTCCGAAACACATTATTTTATTTTATAAACCTCGAAATATTGTGATCGAAGGCGTTTTTATTCACACTTCCTATATAATAAATATTGTTCATTGATATGCGAATTATGTCATGATATCCAAATTGTGTCCTCGACTTCGTTAACATTCTTTTGCCTTGCTCATCTTAAAAATCCCTTAGCGGTTTACACACAGCCATCGTAATTACTCGCAAAAGGAGCAATGGGTTTCTTTATGACGCACAACTACACAAATGTATGTACAGTTTTTTCTGAAATTGAAGTACGGAACTAAGTATTCGTAGATCTGAAGACTGGATAAGCCTATATGCATTCGATAAATCTTCAGAGATACTGCAATTCTCAATACAATTTAAATTTCAGAATACAGTACAAGTGAACTGAAATGGTAAGCATTATCGAGTTTGCTTGAATCGTATAACTATGTTAAAAATGGCCATTTGTCATTCATAACATTGTTCGTTTTCAGTTTAGCATTCTCTGAAAATGGAAGAAGTGTTATTTCCGGATTATATTTCTGATTACTACTACCATTTAAATAGCCATAATAGTAACCGAAGTATAGCTTTATTTGTACGTACTAATACATTCCATCTATGTAGCGCAAAATCGTTTCGTAGAGGGTTGATGCAGTCTAGCAGGCAATAGTACTGAAGTTGTGGAAAAAAAATATAGAAGTTGCGCGACTCATTATATTGTGTTCTGATGAAAGCTACATTTCGTCTGCGCCCCTTTTATACCACTGTCACACGGTTTCTTCGGTTTCTTTCTTATCTGACGTGACTTATATCCTTACTTTGGTGAGAAATCAAGAACTTTCGCATAAGAGAGCAGTTGATTTCATGTTCACAACAGATACATCATGAGTTCTAGATCGTACATTTTTCATACCTAGTAACCAGATTTGCTGAGTGAAACGCAGCTAAATTTATCCCTTCTAGAACTACGACAACAGAAGCAGAAACTACTGTAGTTACATTTTAAAAAGCGAAGTGGTACCGTTATGTTGTTAAGAGACGTTACACCATTTAGTGAGTCCTTTCTCACAGAACTTTGATACCGTAAACGGTGCCAGTGAGTGAAAAGCTTAGGCAGGTGATTCAGCTGCCCCTAGCCGTGGGCCTTATGCAACCAACAACGACTTCAAATACCGTAGGCCACATTTTTCGTATTTCCTCGAATGCTACTTACAGACTATCAGTCCTACAGAAAATATGAATGGGATATTTTTGTAGGAAATTTAATGTAGTTAAATTTTGTACTGGTATATGTTTTCGTTAGAGGTTGTAATTTTGGAATTGTTCAAGAAAAACATACAAATGCCACTTCCAAAGGCTTTTTTCTTGAATAACTCAAAAACTGTGGCCTCCAGTGAAAATGTAATTGCTTTATATTTCTGCGAAAATATCCTGTCCAGTTTGTGTAGAGCACTAATGGTTTTCACATGATGAGTGAGAGAATATGAAAATATGATGCATGGTTTTGGAGGTGTTACGAGTTGAAGAAAACCTATCGATAGGGACAGACGAATCATCTTAGATACAGAGTGTAAAAAGCTAGCGATGTTCAGATATTGTGGTCAGACTGCTGTGTCATAAAAGTTGTTTTATCTATGTTGGTGAAAGTATTGTCAATTTACATTAACGTACAACTGGCATCCGCATGATAACAATTGTCTAACAGGCTCAAAACAACCAGGTGTGTCACAAATAACAGTTGAAACTTGAGCCAAGCAGGCACCCAGTTCTTCTGGAGTGAATATCGGTGTCTTGTATGCCAAGAGCTTCGTCTCCCCCTGCTAACAGAAATCCATAAGATTGAGGTTAGGAGAACATGGTGGTCACGGTAATGGATCACCCCTCCCAGTCCAAAAGTGACGTCGGGCCCCATCATACTCGAACCATAATTTTTTCTTGACTGCTGACGAGACATTCTCCAACATTCTCTAACATTTTCGGCAGTACTTCACAGAGAAAGATTTCTTATACTGAGCGTGTTAGGCAAAAAATACGGCCCAGTGCGATGGCTGTTGGTAGCGCAACTCGCGAGCTGCCTTGGGATTTTCCGGCTACCAACTATTGTGGCCGTTGAATATTCCTTTTGTTGCGAAGACAGCCTCGTCTGTAAACAAATAACATTTGGAAGTGAGTGACAGAATTTGGTGTAGATACCATTAGCACGATTCAAAGCCTTGGGAAAGCCATAAGGCTGTACTTAAACGGATGGGTGCCCTACAAGTGCAGGACGTTCCACTCACAGGAGTTGGAGGTATTAGTTACTTGGCCATGGCTCATGTTCTGGTGCTAGGGTTGTCCTCGTTTTGCTGTAATACAGCTTCCTCAAACTGAACAGTTCGCACACTGTGAAGTTTACCGTCAGTGTGGTGCAAAGGATTCTGTTTCACGGAGACGGCCATCAAGCCTCTGAAATATGACATGATTTAGTAATCTCTCCGGAAATCGTTCTGTATGTAGGCGCCTTGTTGTTCAATTGTTGCAATGTGCCTCCCCTTAGAGGAGCTGCATATCAGCTAAGTCGCTTAGAGTGTAATCAGCCGTCAGGTCAAAGCAAACATCAGTAGAAGCTTTCATGTAAACACAACATAATGTAAATAAAATAATGTAATTGTTCATCCAGGGACGTGGACACTGCTGGTACTAATGAAAACTTACCCTTCCTAGCAGTAAGATAGTAAGATGCAACTGTGTTGCAAAGCAGATTTCAGTGTCATCGTATTAAACGCGAAGCAGTCAAACCATACGTGAAAGCTGGCCTAAGGGAAATAGAGCGTCAATCCTTTAAAGAACTGCAAGCGGGGAAACGGTGCACCTGCGATATTTGTGTCACATAACAAAAGTGTTTCCTTTTATCTCTACTAATAACTGTATAAATCTGTATGGGTAGTTTTTTACATACATATTGTCACCACACACACACACACACACACACACACACACACACACACACACACACACACACACACAAGCTGGCCGGAGTGGCCGAGCGGTTCTAGGCGCTACAGTCTGGAACCGCGCGACCGCTTAGGTTAGTTAGGTTTAAGTAGTTCTAAGTTCTAGGCGACTGCTGACCTCAGAAGTTAGGTCCCATAGTTCTCAGAGCCATTTGAACCATTTTTGCACACACACACACACACACACACACACACACACACACACACACACACACACACACACATCGCGAAGAAAATGTGCCTTTCTGCAGGAAACACGGAAAACCTTTCCATTCACGCGGCTAAGTCTATCCGTTGGTCTCTGCTAGCCAATCATGTGCGTATTACAGCTGAAGTTCCACACACATTTATATCACAAATGAATAAGATAGAAAACATTAACTACAAAATTCATTTAGACCGTCATCTGAACTTGAACCTTAACAGTTGGATCGCCATGTGCATTTCGGCGTCATTCTATTGTTCGGAATGCCTACATAATTATAATAACCAAGGTAGAAATGTAAGGACGCGACATGCAAAGCGCCCCACAATGGTATTCTGAACAAGCTTGTCTTCGAACCCAGTATCGGAGGGACAGTAAGAATCAAGACCACTGCAGTCACCTGCTACGGACCCCACTCAAACCTAGCTTCGTCCTCCACCCAGCCCAACAACCCCTCTAACCACTAATACCAGAGTGTGTCTTCGCCAACAACCCGGAAACTGTGGGCACAACTGAAAGTAACTGAGTGTAATAGGACGTCAAGTAACTAGTAACTTAGAGATAGTTCATCTTCCGAAACCGCTGTTACGAAGTAGCTCTAATAGTGAGAGAAGAGGTGGAGAGATATGTTAGAAGTAGTCTTAGAAATTGGATCTTCCGCATTTTATCGTCTGCTGCAAATTGGTTCTGCATTAATCTGTTATATCTACAATGAAGAAAGACATCAAAACGTAAAAAGTGGCAAAGACGGCGTCTGTTTATCATATGAAAAAGTACCAGGGTGCCCTCGGATGTCATGTCTTCAGTTATGAAATCTGGTATTACACCTTTCGAGTCAAGCTGTATGTGTACGAACACATCGTTCATGTACCAGTAGGTAGCACTGTGGCTCTTTATGGCCCATAGCACTCGCTAGTTGCTCAATTTGAGCTCTTCTTCTAGGGAATTCCTATACATTGTGTAATATTACCATTTATATGAACTTCCATTTCTTACATCCGTGTATTTTAGCGGTGTAGTGCTATATTTTATAGAAGCTGTAGTTTTCTACAATCCCATATCTGTAGGGTGGTTCCTAATTGTTTTAAAATATTGGGGATATGGGAAATGGCTAGTTATACGATGTACCAAACCCCAACCAGGATTTATGTGAGGTACCCGAAGTATTTTAATCACAGGGTACAAGTAAAGCCTCGATAGATTCTTGGCAACTTAGTTGGAGGTCTTAATCATTTGTGATGTAATAAAATTTTCGATGCAAGAGTATTCAAGTACCTGACTGTCTACGATCTTCTCGTGCAGCATTCTCGACTACAGCGGCTATTCAGCTTACTTTCCACTTGTAGTACGACAGTTCTCTGTTGTTTTAGAACCACGACTATCTTTGAGTAACTGTTAAACTTTACAGTACTTTTCGTTCTGTGCGGATATTTTCTCTGCCATAAACTAAGATTTTTAGTGAAACCACATCATTTAAAAATAGCTAAGAACGATCGATGTGAACGAAGAGGTTCAAAACGTGAGAGTAGTGTGGAAACAAAAATAAAAGAAAAGGTACAGTATTATACGAAGGCCAATAGAAATCTGTATTCATTTCTGCCAAATATTTAGGGTTTACAGCCCAAGCCGGTGCAAAGAAGAATGGCAGCATGAATTTAGTATGCTTTGCAACAAACAACACACTGCGCTTCGGTATAATTTCTTTAACGTGTCCACAGTGAGAGAAACTAACAGAAAGATATTGTACTCCGTGCATTACCGATACTAGGGTGAAAATAAAGACACACAGTAACATCCGCTACAAACGTTTAAGGACCACAAAAGGAAATCAGTAAAGAGGAAATCGTTGAGTTTTGGTAGAAGATAGTTCCCATTCCATGACATTGTAAGTTATCGTTCTGTTACACTCTGAAATGGAGCGTGGTACATATGTTTGTTTATATGCCTCTCTCCGAACCTCTTCTCGTAAATTCTTGTCCTCTTGATCACTGCCTGAGTTCTATAACTGAGTTGCTGAAAATTAGTACATGCCCCCAGCGTTACCACTCGAAATGTTCTTATTTCAGCCCCTCTAATTTAATGTAGTTCCCATAGGTGGTGGCGCTATGCGTAACGTTCAAAATGGCGACTGTACGTTCCAAATAGGGATCTGTCATTGTGTTTCTTTTGGCACAGAATCAAAGCATCGCAGATATTCATAGGCGCTTGCAGAATCTCTACGAAGATCTTGCAGTGAAAAAAAGCACGGCGAGTCGTTGAGCGAGGGGTCTCTTCATTGCAACAACGTCGCGCAAACTTGTCCGGTCTTCTCCCTGCCGGACGGCCGCACACAGCTGGGGCTCCTGCGATATTGGAACGTGCAGACACTCTCATTCTAGGTGATCGATGGATCCCAAACAAACACCTCGCTGCACAACTGGTCTTCTCTATTGGTAGTGCTGACACATGAATCTACTAGAAACTAATCTACTAGTCGGGATATTCAAAGGCTTGTGCCCCTCGGGTTCCTCGCCACCTAACGGCAGACAATAAGTAGCAATGAAGAACTATCTGTGCGAAATTGCTTGACGCCACGAGGCTGATCGTGACAATTTTTTTGTCGAACATCCTCATCAGGCAGTGGAACAGGGGTTCATCACTTCGAACTGGAAACAAAACGGCAATCCGTGGAGTGGCGGCCACACTACCTCTCCTCCGAAGAACAGGTTGAAAGCCGCACTCTCGGTTGGTAAAGTCATGGTGATGGTCTTCTGGGACTGTGAAGGGGTTATCATCTAAGATATCTTTTCTCATGGTACAACGAACAACTCTGGACTGTATTGTGCCACCTTCAGGAAATGGAAGAAACTACTTCAGCGTGTTCGTCACCACAAAAATGCAAACAAACTTCTCCTTCTCCATGACAATGCAAGGCCTCACACAAATCTGCGCTCGCGTGAGGAGCTCACAAAACGTCATTGGACTGTCCTTCCCATCCACCGTACATTTTGGATTTCGCACCTTCCGACTTCCACCTGTTTGGCCCAATGAAGGAGGCACTCCGGGAGTAGCAGTAGGTACATGGTGACTAGGTACTGATGCAGGAAGATGTTGGTTCCGACGTCGATTACTAGAACGGTACCATGTGGCATACAGGCCCTCCCAGAATTGTAGCATAAGGCCGTCCCACTGAACGGAAATTATGTTAAAAAATAGGGTTTTTAGCCAAAAGAGTGAAAAATAATATGGTTTATTAGAATCCTGAACAAAACGAACTTGCTTTCAGGAAAAAATTGATGCATTACTAATTGAACGCCCCTCGTAAATCAGAGAAACAGATGCTCGTAGGGGTGACTATTTCGCAAGCGTAAACAAGAGTCCACACAAAATAAATTCGGTCGTCTCAGCGCAGACTGCGCGGTTGAGGAGGGGATACTGCTAGTGGTGAGGTTTCCGTTGTAAACGACCACTGTTGGTAGCGGAAGTATAGTTCAGTAGTTGAAGCATAAGCACAAAAGTGTATCAGGTATAAGCTACGCTAGTAGACATGCAAGCGATAGTATTAACAGGCTATTTCAGTATGACCAATAATATGACAAATACATTTCCCAGGAGGAATGGCCAACACTCAGGGATATGCCAGGAACGGTCATTTGAAGCAAAACCTTCATGTGGACATATGCCCTATCCCAAGTGGTTTGCACGATGAAGTACATGTATTGTACATTGTTATTTATTTTATGTATTATTCAATAAATTGTCAGGTTCACACGTGTACACACAACAATTAGTAAACATTACAACATACGTTTTACGTACCCATCGTTAGTGGAATCTGATACCGAGGAACGAACAACTGTATGTATATCAATTTTTGCAACATGCAACGGTAAGTATAACAGTAGAAATATAAGTCTACTTAGATTATGTGTATGTGCAGCAATGACGTGTGTGTCAGTTATTACAATAGGATATGAAATCCGCCCCATCACAGGTTATCGTGTTATGTTACTGCTGTCAAATCTTAGGCAGTGACAATTCTTGATCATGACTGACACAACTGTCATATAAAAAAATGGTTCACATGGCTCTGAGCACTATGGGACTTAACATCTATGGTCATCAGTCCCCTAGAACTTAGAACTACTTAAACCTAACTAATCTAAGGACAGCACACAACACCCAGTCATCACAAGGCAGAGAAAATCCCTGACCCCGCCGGGAATCGAACCCGGGAACGCGGGCGCGGGAAGCGAGAACGCTACCACACGACCACGAGCTGCGGACAACTGTCATATAATGCAGACATGGAACAGACAGGTCACAGGATCTTCATTAGTTGTCTTCCGTTATATCTAAGATCATATTTATACAAATCTGTGACATGCTTTCATACATGTAAAATACAATCTTTGGACAATTGTATGGACCTAGGATACGGTCTGAAACAAGTCGAAGGCCTAGCTATGGGGAACAGCCTATCAAGAACAATCGAAAATACAATTTTAGATCATATCAAGCACCACTTTTTTCAAATTTATATGACTTGACTAAAAACTCGCATATTATCGTCGTTATCTATATGATACACTAGTCTTGTTGGACCGCACTGTTGTCGAAGCTGATAGATGTTACCAAAGATTTAACCATTTACATAAGAACAATAACTTTATTATAGAACCACAGAACATGAAGAGTATTAACTTTTTGGACCTAACAGTTAAAAGAGAAGGGAATACCCAGCTTTTCAACATATTACGGAAACCCACAATATTTGACTGCATAACTGACAACAACTCTTACATCCACGATCCCCTAAAAGACCATATTTCCACTCAGCGATTGACAGGTTAATCAGATATCCTCTAAACAAGGCGACTATTAATGCTGAACTACTTAGATTGGATAAGGCAGCATCTGACAATGGCTATAATCCAAAATCAGTTATGAGAACATATACAAAAGACAGAAGGAGCAATCTAAGAATAGAAACCAGACCACACTAGGAAAAAGCGACCAAGTAAAAAAAAAAATTATACCTTACTGGAGTCACATTTCCGACAAAATAAGTCGTTTCTTTCGAAAAATTTGGCTGAAAATTGGCTTTAGAAAGTAGAAAAACGAAAAATGAAGTCTTAATCACAGTATAGATAAAAGCCAAAAATATATCGGATGTATATAAAATAATATGAAGTGAATGTGATAAAATTTATGTTGGCTTAACAGGGAGAAATTTTAAAGCAAGATTTACAGAATATATTAATAACTTATTAAATAAACAGTCTTGATCGTATCTAAGTTGTCAGTTTTTATTTTTTAGGAGACCGGTTTCTTACTTCTCAGATCATCATCAGCTCTACATTCCTTGATAACAGTAGGAATCTCTGGCATCGAGCAAGTCCATCCATGCAGGAGTCTGTTGCCTGACTGTTCCCTAAGAATTCACAGACGGACATGCTCGACGTCAGAGATTCCTACTGTCACTAAGACCGAGCGAGGTGGAGCAGTGGTTAGTACACTGGACTCGTGGTCGGAAGGACGATTGTTCAATCCCGCGTCCGGCCATGCTGATTTAGGTTTTCCGTGATTTCCCTAGAACCGCTTCAGGCAAATGCCGGGATCGTTCCCTTGAAAGAGCACGGCCGGCTTCCATCCCCATCCTTCCCTAATCCGATGAGACCGATGATCTCGCTGTTCGGTCTCTTCCCCTAAATCAACCCAGCAGTCATTAATAAATGTAGATCTGATGATAGTCTCACAGAGGACTGAAACTGCTCATCTAAAAAATAAAAATCAACAACTTGAATGCGATCAATACTGTGAATATTAAGTAAGTTAGAGTGTAAATAGTTCGCTGTTTTTCCTGGAACAAAGTTCTAACATACTGACGTTAGTGCAGCCAATCCCTCAGGATTCTGAGCTCCTTTAAGAGAACACAAGCATTCTGTAATGACACTAACAAAAACATCATCATTCTTCCTAAAGCAGAAAAAGGTAGATTATTAAATATTCTAGAAAAAATTGAAATACGCACGAGTATGGCGAAACAGCCGGACAAAATGCTTCATGACCAAACAGAATTAAGGAATAAGATGAACATACAAAATTTCCAAACTGTTTTAACCGAATAAGATCGGTATGCAGTATCTTCGTATCTTGCATGTAAAATTGTCTAATTTCACGTTGTATGCTGGATTACTCTGCAATTTTTTAGCTTACCTATATTCTACCCTCATACAACAATCGTCCAAATGTTGTATTTTGCATATATGCATGCACGTCACAGATGTATACAGAAATTATCTCGAAACAATTAAAGATAGGTAATGTAGATCTGTCAGTTTTACGTTTACACTGTATGACTGTTCCGTCAGTCGTTATCAGGAACTGATGCTGCCTAAGATTTGGCAGCAGTAACATACACGAAAACCTGTGTACCCAATCGTATTAAATGACACGCATCATTGCTATACAGATACATAATGTAAGTAGACTCTTATTTTTGCTATTATACAGGGCTATTACAAATGATTGAAGCGATTTCATAAATTCACTGTAGCTCCATTCATTGACATATGGTCACGACACACTACAGATACGTAGAAAAACTCATAACGTTTTGTTCGGCTGCAGCCACACTTCAGGTTTCTGCTGTCAGTGCGCTCGAGAGCGCAGTGAGACAAAATGGCGACAGGAGCCGAGAAAGCGTGTGTCGTGCTTGAAATGCACTCACATCAGTCAGTCACAACAGTGCAACGACACTTCAGGACGAAGTTCAATAAAGATCCACCAACTGCTAACTCCATTCGGCGATGGTATGCGCAGTTTGAAGCTTCTGGATGCCTCTGTAAGGGGAAATCAACGGGTCGGCCTGCAGTGAGCGAAGAAACGGTAGAACGCGTGCGGGCAAGTGTGAAACTTGCGGAAGTCGACGAATAAAGAAAGCAGGGAGCTAATCGTACCACAGCCGACGGTTCGGAAAATCTTACGGAAAAGGCTAAAGCAGAAGCCTTACCGTTTACAATTGCTACAAGCCCTGACACCCGATGACAAAGTCAAACGCTTTGAATTTTCGGCGCGGTTGCAACAGCTCATGGAAGAGGATGCGTTCAGTGCGAAACTTGTTTTCAGTGATGAAGCAACATTTTTTCTTAATGATGAAGTGAACAGACACAATGTGCGAATCTGGGCGGTAGAGAATCCTCATGCATTCGAGCAGCAAATTCGCAATTCACCAAAAGTTAACGTGTTTTGTGCAATCTCACGGTTTAAAGTTTACGGCCCCTTTTTCTTCTGCGAAAAAAACGTTACAGGACATGTGTATCTGGACATGCTGGAAAATTGGCTCATGCCACAACTGGAGACCGACAGCGCCGACTTCATCTTTCAACAGGATGGTGCTCCACCGCACTTCCATCATGATGTTCGGCATTTCTTAAACAGGAGATTGGAAAACCGATGGATCGGTCGTGGCGGAGATCATGATCAGCAATTCATGTCATGGCCTCCACGCTCTCCCGACTTAACCCCATGCGATTTCTATCTGTGGGGTTATGTGAAAGATTCAGTGTTTAAACCTCCTCTACCAAGAAACATGCCAGAACTGCAAGCTCGCATCAACGATGCTTTCGAACTCATTGATGGGGACATGCTGCGCCGAGTGTGGGAGGAACTTGATTATCGGCTTGATGTCTGCCGAATCACTAAAGGGGCACATATCGAACATTTGTGAATGCCTAAAAAAACTTTTTGAGTTTTTGTATGTGTGTGCAAAGCATTGTGAAAATATCTCAAATAATAAAGTTATTGTAGAACTGTGAAATCGCTTCAATCATTTGTAATAACCCTGTATATACGGTTGTCATATTGCTGAAATTTATGTACACACAGGTGTTGCTTCCTCTGTATCAGATGCCACGGACGGTGGGTTACATATCCGAATACCGGTTTGGAAAGTAAACATTTCAAATGCAGCTCATTATGCTTAGAAGATGTCCTTTAATGATACAGATCCAGGCATTTGCCCGTAGCGGTGTAAGTAAATCACGGAACATCTAGATCTGGACGGACGAATGCAGACTTGAAACGTCATCCTTCCGAAAGCGTATCCACTGTAAATGCGGATTGATTAGGCAGTTACCAGGCGCAGTTATGTAAAGAATAACGTTGACATTCGATCAGTCGAATGTGATGAATTTGTGAAGAGTTACCGTAAATCTGTGTGAGAGAGGTGAATTTCGGGGTACAACCCACGCTGTTAAGAGTCTAATATTTTGCCGTTGTGTCGCTTTGATGATCATACTGATATGAAAGAGAGAGAGAGAGAGAGAGAGAGAGAGTGAGTGTGTGTGTGTGTGTGTGTGTGTGTGTGTGTGTGTGTGTCTGAGAAAGAGAGAGACATAATGACATAATGACAGACAGACGGAGAGATAGAGAGAGAGAGAGAGAGAGAGTAGTTTTTTTTTAGCTGCGAAAATGTTGGATATAACAGACAACAGAAGGTCAGGACAATTTCATTATCTTCAAACCACCCGAAGCAAAATTCCGTTTCAGTACGCTAAACAGCTCTCAAAACGTATCACAACATTTTCTCCCGACCCTATGCCCCTACATTATTATTATTATTATTATTGTTATTATTATTAGGCCTATGACGCTTTCATCATGACCTAGAGAACGACATTTTTCAGATAGTAAGCACCTACACAGTCAGTGGAGAGACAGGGAAAGAACATAGATTTGGTATGCAAGGATTCATGCTATTCCCTAGACGTCAAAATTCTCGCCCATTCGAACCACCAAGCCTATTCCAAGCTTTTCTTTATGACAATGCTGAAAGCTTATAATGTCACACATGTTACTCAATTTTACGCAGTATTTACGCCAGAACTATTTTTCCCAAGTGCCAGATAATTAGCCGTTTCGTCTAAAACTACTACACAGCGAGGGAAGAATGGCTTTTCGAAGACGGAAGAAACTTCTTGTCATAGCCACAGGTCAGACATGGTGGTATTATTTTGTGTGTCTCTGGTAGTATACGGGGTCACATTATACACTCCTGGAAATTGAAATAAGAACACCGTGAATTCATTGTCCCAGGAAGGGGAAACTTTATTGACACATTCCTGGGGTCAGATACATCACATGATCACACTGACAGAACCACAGGCACATAGACACAGGCAACAGAGCATGCACAATGTCGGCACTAGTACAGTGTATTACTACCTTTCGCAGCAATGCAGGCTGCTATTCTCCCATGGAGACGATCGTAGAAATGCTGGATGTAGTCCTGTGGAACGGCTTGCCATGCCATTTCCACCTGGCGCCTCAGTTGGACCAGCGTTCGTGCTGGACGTGCAGACCGCGTGAGACGACGCTTCATCCAGTCCCAAACATGCTCAATGGGGGACAGATCCGGAGATCTTGCTGGCCAGGGTAGTTGACTTACACCTTCTAGAGCACGTTGGGTGGCACGGGATACATGCGGACGTGCATTGTCCTGTTGGAACAGCAAGTTCCCTTGCTGGTCTAGGAATGGTAGAACGATGGGTTCGATGACGGTTTGGATGTACCGTGCAATATTCAGTGTCCCCTCGACCATCATCAGTGGTGTACGGCCAGTGTAGGAGATCGCTCCCCACACCATGATGCCGGGTGTTGTCCCTGTGTGCCTCGGTCGTATGCAGTCCTGATTGTGGCGCTCACCTGCACGGCGCCAAACACGCATACGACCATCATTGGCACCAAGGCAGAAGCGACTCTCATCGCTGAAGACGACACGTCTCCATTCGTCCCTCCATTCACGCCTGTCGCGACACCACTGGAGGCGGGCTGCACGATGTTGGGGCGTGAGCGGAAGACGGCCTAACGGTGTGCGGGACCGTAGCCCAGCTTCATGGAGACGGTTGCGAATGGTCCTCGCCGATACCCCAGGAGCAACAGTGTCCCTAATTTGCTGGGAAGTGGCGGTGCGGTCCCCTACGGCACTGCGTAGGATCCTACGGTCTTGGCGTGCATCCGTGCGTCGCTGCGGTCCGGCCCAGGTCGACGGGCACGTGCACCTTCCGCCGACCGCTGGCGACAACATCGATGTACTGTGGAGACCTCACGCCCCACGTGTTGAGCAATTCGGCGGTACGTCCACCCGGCCTCCCGCATGCCCACTATACGCCTTCGCTCAAAGTCCGTCAACTGCACATACGGTTCACGTCCACGCTGTCGCGGCATGCTACCAGTGTTAAAGACTGAGATGGAGCTCCGTATGCCACGGCAAACTGGCTGACACTGACGGCGGCGGTGCACAAATGCTGCGCAGCTAGCGCCATTCGACGGCCAACACCGCGGTTCCTGGTGTGTCCGCTGTGCCGTGCGTGTGATCATTGCTTGTACAGCCCTCTCGCAGTGTCCGGAGCAAGTATGGTGGGTCTGACACACCGGTGTCAATGTGTTCTTTTTTCCATTTCCAGGAGTGTATATTCCTTGTTTTGACTCGGAAGATAAAATAATCTTGGGCCTCAAACTGACCATCTTTAAATCTGACAATGTATTAGTGTTGTTGTTGCTGTATTTCGTCAGAATACAGG
This sequence comes from Schistocerca cancellata, assembly GCF_023864275.1. NCBI lineage: Eukaryota > Metazoa > Arthropoda > Insecta > Orthoptera > Acrididae > Schistocerca > Schistocerca cancellata. The sequence goes on along the minus strand of NC_064630.1, from coordinate 317,717,197 downwards.
TTTGATGCAGCTCTTGCACTGTGCTGAGATAATTTACCATTGTTGTTATGTTACTACTATGCTATAAAATAGGAGACTGTCAATACACGTAACTTTGGCAAAGTTATCTTGCTTATCGCAACGAGTACGTATTTACTGATGGTGTGCTCTGTATATACAACACGATATTATTCCGTCGAGCATAATTTTCTAGTAAAATAACGTACTAACAACCATACGCGCTAACCCATCTAACCATCAAAAGATTCGTAGATAACGTATTAAGTTCCCAGTACATAGAATCAATAAAAAGTAAGCGGCGTTTGACTTCCGGTTGACTTACCTCTAATTGACTGATATTCTACCAAATGTACTAAACCATTCAGAGAAGTAAACCAGAAAGTAACACGTTAATCTCTCTCTTTATGTCTACGTACTACAAGCTATAGACTTTGGACTTCCCCGTAATATTGAGTAATTTAAATTGATTACACAGATAAAATATTAACGCTCACCACTAAATCAAATGTCTTGGACAATTGAATCATAAGTTTGATTTACTAGTATATTCCGAAGCCACAAGAGACTATACATACAACGTTGTCTAGTCGAAAATGATTCTGCTAATAGCCAGAAATTATCTATCTATAGATTTCCATTCGTAAAGCGTACACAAGCCACTAATCAGTAAATAAAAAACTACTGATTATTTATTTATTTTTACTCACGTTACACGTAAAGTACAAGTCCTCCTGTTCCTCCGTTATCGATGGCGTCGATACTCAGAGATATATATTTTACTGCTAAGCCAGCGATATACCCGTAGCCTCTGATTTTACTTCTATCTTTTTTGTTGTTATTAATTGACGCAAATTCCTATTCATTTTCCTCAATAAGTCAGAACTGTTATGTAGACTACTATTATCAGTAGCTTTACCTGTACTATAATATGATAACTTTCCTTTATTAATGATAGATGTAAAATATCTATTAAAATAATTCGTCGCAATAGACATTTCTCAAGAAAAGTATATCTATGAAAATCTTCGCAAAAAACCTAACATTGGAAAGCAACCAGTTTCTTTTCTTATATTATTTCTTTGAGTTTTTTTATTTTTCAGTTTCTGTTATTCTTCCTGTTTCTTTATTTCTATTTCTTTCACATTATAAGCTATTACTTTTCTTATCTTTCGGCTTCAATTAATGCTAAGGGAACTTACTTCTAGTTCCAATTAAAATTTATTTCGATCACCTAAAGCCTCGTGATGACTGGGTGTTGTGTGACGTCCTTAGGTTAGTTAGGTTTAAGTAGTTCTAAGTTCTAGGGGACTGATGACCATAGATGTTAAGTCCCATAGTGCTCAGAGCCATTTGAACCATTTGAACCTAAATGAGTACTGTATGGTATATCAGTTAACGTGTATGTGATGCTTTAAGTTTTTCTTGTTGTCGTCGTGACGATTGGTTAGTCCAAACATTTCGTTTGCATATATATTTTTTTGTGAATTAGATTTCATTTTGAGTAAAGACGAACATAGGTCGGATTTCAGTTACGTTCCTATAGTATCGAAAATAGGTAACTGTGATCTGTAGTTTCTGTACTCAGACTTCTGTGTTCTAAACTGCCCTGTATTTTTGGTCAAATTCTTTTTCTGCTCGCTGTAGAATTCCACTATTACAAATACTAATGCTTATTTGTAGATTAATTCAATAAATTTAAGTCCTTTGCGCAATGAAGATTCTAAGTCCACCTATCCACAGCTATGGAACACTCACTATTACCACTGTGTGCCAGTGCACCCAATAAAATCGCAGTCACTCCCCTTCGGACTACGCTAGCCACCGAATTACACATACATGCATTTTCACGAACACACAAATTCCTTGGAGGGCACAAACTGGATCATTAAGAATAAGTACAGAACCAGGCATTACGACGACTGATTGTAGAACAGCCTAAGCACCAGTTATCAGTGTCTGGTCCAGTTACAACATCTACCAGATATTGTAATAAATTATCGATCAGTTCTTACACATACAGAAATTTTCCATTGATCGTAACATAATAACAACGACCAGAATTCAGTGCACTGTATGACAACCACTGGTAGACGCTACATACCAAAACCCTCCTAAAACCACCTTAAACTTATTCAGAAACTATTCCTCTGGATTGTCCCAGTCGAGTAGTTAAACTGTGACTATTGGCACTGCAGCTCACCAATTAGTCTCACCCGCCGTGAACTCTACTGCTCTGTACAAGATCCAGTATTCAACTGAATTGCTCAAGGTCCAATGCTCCACTGCTAATAGCCCCATGTTAAAATCATCTAGGAACCATTCAGCAAATAACCGTAGAACTCTACTGTTACTTTTAACAATTAATTCATTATATTCCGCAGCCCTTAACTCTTGCTTCTGTGGCCATCTCCTGTTAGATGTAATCTTTGCCACAGACTGCTACCGCTGGCGACCAACAGAACTCGCATCATCTTTGGTCACTAGCTCTGCTAGTACTGGCGGCAACTCTCACATCACCCAGATTACAGCACTTTGCGCTTAGGCCCCTATAGGAAAACTGTATACTAAAATATATTTCAGTGCTCCAACTTATCACCATGAACTTACCCAGTTACTAATAGAAGACAACGTAACGCCCGTGATGACAAGTTAAGCTTTAGCATTACTTTTTGACTTGCACACTCTCCTTGACAGTTTATTCTATGGACCTCTTCATCTCTGCATAACTATTGCCATCAACATCATTAGGAACCAGATTACAGTATTCGAGCTTTGGTCCCACTCCATAACTTTTACCTATCACACTACACTCTACTACCATACTGACGACTCCTTGATGTCTCAAAGTATGTGTTATCAACGGATGCCTTCTTTTAGTCAAGTTGTGCTACAAATGTCTTTCCTCCGCATTTCCATTCCATGCTATACGATCTACCCATCTATCTGTAAGATTATCCTGTAGTGCGCCACATTTCAAAGCTTCTGTTCTAGGCTGAACTGTTTATCATCCTTTTCCGTGTGATGTTACTTTCTAGACAAATACCTTCAGGAAAGGCTTCCTAACGCTTAAAACTACATTCGTTGTTAACAAATTTCTCTTTTTCATGTATGTGTTTCTTTCCATTACCAGTCAACATTTTATATATTCTATACATCTAACATCATCAGTGGATTTGCTACCCAAATACCAAAACTCGTCTACTACTTCTACTGTCCCCATTTGATAACATAATTCCCTCGGCTCCACCTGATTTAATTGAATTACATTTCATCAGTCTCGTTTTACTTTCGTTACTGCGTATAACCACTTTTTAAGACAGTACCCATTCCATTCAACTGCTCTACCAAGTCTACCGCTGTTTCTGACAAAACTGCAAAGCCGTAGACAGCACACAAAAAATTATTTATCTCACTGAACTTAAATTATCTTCCCAAATAAGCTATAACCGTATTACACTCTCAGTTACTGCTTCCCTTTCACGTCATTCGCCATTGCAATGGTGTTCTGGTTGCTCCACAAGTTGGAGATAACCTTTCGCTCCATGTATTTTATCTCCGCTACGTTCAGAATTTCATGGTGTGTACTGCAGTCAATATTCTCAAAAGTTTCTTCTAAATTTATAAACGCTCTAAATGTAGGATGACTTGCGATAAATGAATAGAGAGGAATGTTATTCCACACGCAAACACACACACACACACACACAAACACACACACATAGAGTATTGAAATCAGTGTTAGGAGAAAGTTATCGCAAAGATGTGTGGTGCTGAGGTACAGTTGGCATCCCGTCACTAAGGAAGACAATGCAGAAGCCGTAGGAGGCGATATAATAAGTCCGCACAGTCATGCGGTTGGAAGCACGCTGGCTCAGACGCTGAGATGCCTGGCTAGCGTCCACGAAATGCTTTCTTACACGTTTCATCTCGGCGTCGTTGACGCTGTACCATCGCTACCCACAGTTCTCGATACCTCTCGAGAAGAGCCATTTTCATACACGGTAAAGCTTCAGATTAGCTCCTTGTACCGGAAAATACTTCATCCCTGACCCCTTTTCTTTTCAGAAGAGGAAACATCCCAAAAGTACGTTAAATTGTTGTAGGGAAATTAAGGAATGGGAATTCGAATCGAACCCTCCTATCCTCGTTGCGTAACGTCTCTTCGTGGATGTCATAATGGGATCCTGGTTTGAGGACTGCTATTACAGTTTACTAGAAAAAGGGGTAGCATATACAATATGAATCTAACCGTAAATAACCCTCGCCAGTAACATCATGAATATTCGTTCTTACGCCATTAAAAATGATGCACCCTTTAGAACCGAAGATTCTGTCACCACATGTCCATAAACTTCGGCTATCTGTCTGCAAATTTAGATAGGAAGGACATTATGTATTCAGAAACAATCTTAAACAACGAACTTGACACACGATGGGATCGTTAATCTCGTCACACGATTTAAAATCGCACAAATAAATAGTAAACGACCGTTTCTGCTCGTTGTATCATGCCGGTGCCAACTATTAAGAAGCGTTCATGCGGAGAGGCGCTCGTCACACTAAATGTTCTGTATCTTTAGAAACGCTCTAGAAATAATTTTGTATTTCTCAGATGGAAATTATTTACTGTTGCAATGTACTTTTTAAAATTGATTAGTATTTGAAGATCGTTAGAACGTTCAAAATAGTATTGACTTCTGACTTGAGTCCTTAGGAGAGACACTGAAATGAAGCGATACCAAAACGGTTTGTTGCTACCATATTTTTGTATGAAAAATTATATATAGTAGTAGTAACGAGGGCCACAACGATGATAAACTTCTAGCAGGAACTTGTTGACTACATTGGCTGCTTTTCATACGAGCCCCATTGTTATTCTGGACTCTACGACATTACGCTTGTGTAGCTATTTTCAAGCGACTGCAGACATATCAGAGAAACGTAATTAGAATACAAGATATAAAAAAATCATTAGTTGTAGTCACCAGCATAAAAACAGAATAAAAAAGCACTTACAATGTTTCAACCGTTAAACATCCTTAGCTTTCGTTACAGATATATAATATTATGCGGAGTGCGTGCATCGTTTGATATAAAGAGAGTAAAATAAAAATTAAACACATGTAAATACCGGTAAAAATATAATTCACGAAGAAACTAATCACGAAACACGAAAGTTTTCAGGTGCTGACAGCAGCCATCTCCAAATCTGTTATAAACGCTTTTCTGCGTTAACCTCAAATATATTCGACACCGTTTAAGGAGCGTAAATCTGTTTTCATTCAGATTAATTGTATGATTGTCTTCGCTAAATGAAGAATAGTTTCATGTCATAGCTACATAAATTACAGAAATACTGGTATAACTCCGTTGGCTTTTTTCAGTTGGAAGTACAATAATTTCTATTGATTGTGATTGCAGATCTCAAAGACGCAATGGCAGAGGGGAAATGTAGGTACCTATTCTGTCTTTGTAATACACATGGTTTGGTGAGTTCGAATAATAAATCTTTTATAAACCAAGACAAATGAGAGGTGTTATTCCTTTACAGAAATAAATAAATATTGCGAAGAGATAGTTGAGTAGTATGGACAAATCACTCAAACCCGTGTTGGAAGGCGGTGTCAAACACAGAAGTTGAGAGTCAAGTAGAAGAAATAGACTTCATCTTAGATTCTGCGCAAAATCCGTATGTCTATTTTAAACATGCTGCGAGTGCTTTTGAACATAAAAGTCGAGCGTTGTACGCAGATTTCACAAATAGAGTACGTCAACTCATGAGCACATGGACGAGCGGGGTTGCAGAAGCATGGAACTCTGTCGCTCGCTTCTACGTGTCTACGAGGCCCCCAGCACACAGAGTTAAAGATTTAATTTGTTTACATTTGTGACATCACAAGCCACGCCGTCGCGTCTATCACGTGATTCTTACGATGTAAACATCGTTATCAGTGACATCATCGTCATCATATGACAAGATACGCTTCCTCCTGTCCCTCCCCCTTCTCCTACCGTTTCCAGTTAACGACAGTGTAGTACAAAAGAACAACGGCAATCAGAGCATACTCGTAGACACAGCCGCGAGAGCGAGCACAAGCTTTCTCCCCTCGCTTCCCCCCCCCCCCACCTCTCTCTCGCTCTCTCTCTCTCTCTCTCTCTCTCACACACACACACACACACACACAAGCACGCGCGTGTCAAATTACTGCCTTAAACATGATTGTGTTCTCTCAAATTAAGTTCTCCAACGTTATTTCCGCATAAATAGTTACAAATAACATGGTAAACAGACAAGTCACAAGTAATGTTAGAAAAAAATGAGGTTATGCATCAAAACTAACGTGATGATGCTAATAACTGCAGGAAACACAAGTTGACTACAATACTATGCTAAGTAGGGCAGCAGACAAATAAATAGGCAGTCAGAATTATTTTCCGCTGCTGGAAGTATGTAATTGTTTACATTTTTTAGGCCTACACTTGCTGTAATGAACAATGGTCCTTCAAATTATATATTTACACATCTAAGTTGTTCTATGATGATTTTCAAGTACTATAAAGGTATCTCCACATCTAAAACATGTAAATGGTGTTGGCATTTCAGTCTGGTGCTTTGGTACTGGTGGTTCTTACAAGGGAGACTCCCCATCGCTTCCCCCTTGGATTTGGAGGTAAAATGGGGCAGTGGACAGTCCGTCAAAGACTGGACACAGATCAAGCACAAAAACAGGAAGAAAGAGTACTGAACTGTGAAAAAAGTAGCAAAATACAAACTGTGAACGGTCCAGTCTCAAGATGTGCAACATCGAGGGAAGTGCAAGAATCACGGCGTCTTGATTCTGTGGCCACGGAGTTAGACCGCAAAGCGGGCGTGTTCAAATCTCTCTCGCGCCCCACTTCTCTTTTTACAAAATTATGAACTTTCCGTCTGGTCATTGACGTGTCTGTTCTCCTTCTGTAGTCTTGCCATTTGTCATACTATACGATGGTATATTATACGATGGTCACAGAATGTGAGTCGTGTGATAAGAATATATTACTGTCGCAAGTACATGTGGTAAATAGTCAGAGTAGGAAAGATGCTGCAAAGACCTCTCACAGAAATGAAAATAACAAATAACTGGGTGTGAACTATCATACAACAAAGGAGTACAAGAGTCAAAACTTCCAAACCGGAGCGCAAGAGTCATAACATGTGGCACTTACGTAGAACAAATAGGAGATACATACGTCTGGAGGTTCCTTCCTTACATCTCTTTGCAGCGATCGAACGTTGCACCATGACACGGACACAGATTGAAATACAGCGAACAGACACGTCAATAACCGGACGGACAGAGAAAAAAAAATGAGGTACGATCGAAACAGAGCACGATTATCCGTCTTCTCATTTCAACACCGTGACCACATGACCACGTCGCCGTGGCTAAACAAATTCCCTCGATGTTTCGCTTCTTGCGCTTGGATCATTCACTGTTCACAGTTCATTACACCTTCTTCCTGTTTTCACGCTTGAACTGTGTTCAGATTTTGACGATCCGCCACTGGGGCATCTTGCCACTAAATCTGATGGGAGTGTGGTGGAGAGTTTCACTTGTCAGAACGAACTGTCATCACCTGACAGTTTTACAAGGTTTTTAATAATGTTTCACCTTACCAAGGGAGAATATAGAGCATCATGTCTTATACTAGAAAAAGACGATCAATGTCAGTAACGATACTGATTGGCTATTATAGATTTTATTACAAGTGATCCCTGCCTAGTCTAGGTACAAAAACAACATTTGAGGATGGTTGCAATATTTGTCAGTCGTAACCATGGTGACAAGGCTCTCTAAAACATTTAAAGACTGTATTTTCTATATTATTATAGTATCTATGTTGTTATGAAGAACAATGCAATGTTCCTACGGACATGTAATGTATTCGCAGTTGCGAATACGAGCAACCATCAGCTGTACAAGCGAGTGGCGACAATTTAAATCTGTGCCGGACAAGGACTCGGGCTTGGATATTCCGGTTTGCGTGAGCGGTCGCTTCAATCGCTTTGCCTATCCGTGCACGACTCACGGCCAGACCAAAGCTCCTGTGTTACAACCTGTACTCGTACATACATCATGTAATACCCGTACAGGGGAGTACATTTTAATTGAAAGTCATTCCCCGCTATCGATACGATATTACAGTATTCGCGTGAAGCGGGAAAACTGAGTTCGACTCCCGTCTGGCACAAATTGTCGTCATTCCCCTAGACAGCTGATGGTTGTTCGTATTCGCAACTGCGAATACTTTTCATGTATAATCTAATCAAATTACTAGATGTAAAAACACGCAACACAGCCACAGACAAATAAACATAGTCAAAGATAATGGTGGAACAAGTCAGAGATGAAAGGTCTATATCTCGAAAATGCAGTATCTGCCACCGAAATAAAATTATTTTTCGTGGTATACCATGTGTACACACACACACACACACACACACACACACACACACACACACACATATATATATATATATATATATATATATATATATATGTGTGTGTGTGTGTGTGTGTGTGTGTGTGTGTGTGTGTGTGTGTGTGTATCATCGTAATGTAAGTTTAATTACAGATCTCTTGCTTAATGGCACTGGTGAAATAAAGTATTGGTAATGTGGACAAACGTAGTTCACTCTTTGTACCAAGAATTAAATTCGTCACAATATATAGCAGCTAGCTCAAAGTGCACTTATCGATGAGAATTACTAAAGTAAATAATCTTATTCCCACGCCAAAACTTGTCTCCAAAACCGATATCAAAGTCAGGCATTGTAGTGACCCCACCCTAGGGTGCAAACTTCATTTTACAGTTGAAAACGTTGTCACTTTCTGCTGTCCGCCAGTGGAAACTACTTCACCACACTTTGATGAAATAGCATACTGAACGTTAGTAGAATACATTTGTGTGGGTAAGAAACAGCGGTTCCTATGCTTTCGAAGTCACCCAAAAGTATAGCGACACCATGTTGGGATATTAACTTTGTCTTGCAGTACAAAATGTTTATCATATTCAGCTGATAATGGTAAGCAGGCAAGGCAGTGATACATATCATAAACAGCAATACAGAACTGAAATAATATTCTAAAACCAGAAACTGACAGTATGTATGCTATAGCTTGACAGCAGGTGTCAGCTAATTGACCGTAAAACTGTACATTATCACCAACAGCTCACACTGTGTATGAGTAGTGGATATTAGTTCGTGGGAATGTCAGATACTGGGGTTACACTCCATGTTACAGGAAAAATGTAACAAGTTGCCCTATGTTACAGCAAAACAGTAACATGTCGTCCCACTGTTACATCTGCATAGATTGGGGTTCACGAGGTTCAGTTGACATGGTAATTGCAGTCATCCTGAGCCTTGTGAATACGGAAAGTTCTGAATAGTTTCGAACTATTCTGACTACTTTTGACGTATTCTGACAAGTCATGTAGTCACGTTACAGCAAATTCCAAACCTTGACAATGTATATGTCAGAACCTGACAGTGGGTGTCAGCAACTGTATCCTAAAACTCTATGGTAACACCAGTAGCTGACTCTGTGTACATGCAGTGGGTCTCAGCTCATGGGGCGTGTCTGCTACTGGGGTGTAGATGTGTGTCTGTTGCTGTGCTGCTGGAGGTGTTTTTCTGCTGCAGGGTGCCATGTCTCCTGTTGATGGGGGGGGGGGGAGGAGGGGGTTCTTCTTCTCAGGGAGTGCCTGCTCTACGGGGGCGTTAACCATTAGGGTTGCCCTCAATGTTACAAAAAATTGTATCAAGTTGCTTGATACCTGTAATAGGTTGCTCAACAACTGTAACAGTTTGCCCCCTGTTACAGCTAATTTTACTTGCTATAGTTTCAGGGAAACTTGATACAGTTTTGGGACAACTTCTTACAGTTTTGGCGCAACTAATTACACATTCTTGGCAGCTTGTTACAGTTCGTAGATAACATTTCACAGTTTTGCTGTAATACAGAGAGCAACCCCAGTAACTGACACCGACAGCACATTCTGTCAGATAGTAGGGTTAATGCACACCTTCAAGATCCAGTAGCTCATACCTGCTGTCAAGTTATGGCATATACACTGTCAGTTTCTGGTTTTAGAGTACTATTGCAGTCCTAAATGACTTTTTGTTTGTGTGAACTATCATTGCCTTGGGTGCTTAGTATTGTCAGCAACAGATAATAAACATTTTGTAATGCAAGATAGAGTTGATACCCTAGCATGGAATCACTTTACTGTATGGGTGAGTTTGAAAGCACTTACGTACTATTACCTTTCACTACACCATTTCATTGAAGTGTCATGTGGTCTCGACTATATGATGATGGCAACGTTTTTAAATGTGTGAGGAAATTAACAACCTAGTCTGGAGCCACTGTAATATTTGGTTGACTCTGATATCAATTTAGAGACAAGTTTTCGAAAATTTAGATGTGCAAGTATCATTGTTTACTTTCGTTATTCGCATTAACAGGGGTCTACGAAGTTGTAAGTTAGATCAGCAGTAGCACTCACATATGTTTTGCAACAATGCAGCCGGCCGGGGTGGCCAAGCGGTTCTAGGCGCTACGGTCGCAGGTTAGAATCCTGCCTCAGGCATGGATGTGTGTGATGTCCTTAGGTTAGTTAGGTTTAAGTAGTTCTAAGTTCTAGGGGACTGATGACCTTAGAAATTAAGTCCCATAGTGCTCAGAGCCATTTGAACCATTTTTGCAACAATGCAGAACCAATTTTTATGTATGTTACTGAATTTAATGGCTGATATTAATGTATGGTACAAAGATCGAACCATAACATACTTCAGTAGTGCCAATAAGTGAATTATGTGCATTTTAATAAGTAATGCAGGCAATTTAGATGTCTAAATGTTTAATTTGATGGTCCATTGTACTTGAAAAGTATGATATAATAATCGAACTTTGAGCAACAAAACCTCTAAGTTTTTAGCTTTAGTGCCAATGTGTAAGCCACGTGTATCTTTTTAAATCTTACTGAACAATTAATTTATGACAGAAATGCCACATGTGTTTCATGCTGGTAATGATTGTCACCTGTCATTATACTTGTGTATTATGATACCACTTGTGTGTGTGTGTGGGTGTGGGGGGGGGGGGGGGGAGGTCGGGGAACATGCATTAGTTATTACGTTAAATTATTTTATTCTGGTGGCTAACAAAATACCAACCTTCCTTCCTTCTTTCCTTTCTCCCTTACTTCTTTCTCCATTCTCCTTGAAATAATGTTTGGTCAGTTCATTTGTCTGTGGCTATGTGCAGACTTTGATTTGATATCGGTATTATTTAGGAATAGATTATGGGAAATGCAGTCTGTAAATTCCTAGAGAGCCCTGGGACCACAGTTTCGACTGATAAATATTGCAACCTGCCTCAAAACCTTTTTTTCTGCTTAACATTAAGTAGGCCTGAATAATTTGTAATAAAAGTAGTAATTGCCAATTAGTAGACTCTGTTACATTTTTCCAGTGTACAAAATGATGAATTAACTACCTCCACAAAACAAGGTGCTTCCTAAGGTGAAGCATTACTGAAAAACTTGGATAAACGTCAGATGATGACAGTTGCTTCTATGAACCACCAATAACATAGTATCAGACTGAAATGACAGAATTTTTACGTATTGTAGATACGAGATACTATCGTAAATCTTTATAAACGTTGTAGAACAATTTATCCATGGAAATATTTAATTTGATGGTCCATCGTTCTTTATACTACTTGAAGGAAAAAATCAGTTACATACTTCCAGCACCTGTCAATAATTTAGACTGCCAATAATTTAGACTGCCAATTTGTTTGTATATTTGCCTGCTTAGCATGGTATTTTAGCCAACATATGTTTTTGCAGTTGTAAGCTTCTTCAGGTTAATTTTGCAACATTGCCTCACTTAGACCGAATATGAAATGTGAGCTGCTTGCTTAACATTTTATTTGCAACGATTTAGGCGTGAAAATAGCATTGGACACTTAATTTGACAGCTTATCATCGTATGTATGTGGCTAATAACATTGCGATACTTGACATAAACTTTCCATTTTTGTACTGTATATTTTTTGCAAACATTTTAGGCGTTGAATTAATATCAAGACATTTGACAAGCACCGTAGAACAATTTAAATGTGGTAGATATTTAGTCTGATGGGCCAGTTGTGTGTCACACTGTGTATTGGTACAGAGATTGAACTTTATACATTCACTAGTGCTACTTAACCCATAGGTTCGTAGCACAAATAGAGCGTGTCTGCGTCTGTTTGTCTGTCTGCCTGTTTGCCTCCGAGTGTGTGTTAGGGGAGGGGGGGGATGATATATTTTAGATATTTTAGATGTGAGAACATTGCAAGGTGCACCCTTTACATAATTTTGTGTTTATATATTTATCATGACGAAAAACAATATTCAGTTCATTCAGATGTTCCTTAAACACAGCCAGGATGGCCGCTCTTGGAATATATTGTGACTGGCTGTTTCGTTTTAATGATCCATAAAATACTATGTTGTAATTGGCTGTTTTGCTTTAATACTACATTGTTATTGATTGGGCTGGGATGGGGACGGGTGAGGCGCAGAGACAGGGGATGGATATGGGGCATGGCTTATCACATCATGGTGACGATGATGATGATGATGATTATTATTATTACTATTATTTCTCTTTCCTGTCTCAGACTTTATGTCTGGTTAAAAATGGAAAGTGACGTGGACCTTGATCAAGCGTGACTTCCTTTTCACTGTACAGTATATGTTACATTGCACTTAGGAACTTTCGAGTAATTGAACATGTATCAATAATTACAGATTTCTGTAGTCGTATATATACGTTTGGATGTAGCTGTATTGCGTTGATGTACTGGTGGATATTGTGTGGTATGACTCCTGTAGTTGATAGTATAATTGGTATAATGTCGACGTTATCCTGATGACACATGTCCTTGACTTCCTCAGCCAGTTGGATGTATTTTTCAATTTTTTCTCCTATTTTCTTCTGTATATTTGTTGTATTGGGTATGGATATTTCTATTAGTTGCGTTAATTTCTTCTTTTTATTGGTGAGTATGATGTAAGGTTTGTTATGTGGTGTTGTTTTATCTGTTATAACGGTTCTGTTCCAGTATAATTTGTATTCATCATTCTCCAGTACATTTTGTGGTGCATACTTGTATGTGGGAACGTGTTGTTTTATTAGTTTATGTTGTATGGCAAGTTGTTGATGTATTATTTTTGCTACGTTGTCATGTCTTCTGGGGTATTGTGTGTTTCCTAGTATTGTACATCCGCTTGTGATGTGATCTACTGTTTCTATTTGTTGTTTGCAAAGTCTGCATTTATCTGTTGTGGTATTGGGATCTTTAATAATATGCTTGCTGTAATATCTGGTGTTTATTATTTGAGCCTGTATTGCAATCATGAATCCTTCCGTCTCACTGTATATATTGCCTTTTCTTAGCCATGTGTTTAATGCGTCTTGATCGATGTGTGGCTGCGTTGGATGATACGGGTGCTTGCCATGTAGTGTTTTCTTTTTCCAATTTACTTTCTTCGTATCTGTTGATGTTATGTGATCTAAAGGGTTATAGAAGTGGTTATGAAATTGCAGTGGTGTAGCCGATGTATTTATATGAGTGATTGCTTTGTGTATTTTGCTAGTTTCTGCTCGTTCTATAAAGAATTTTCTTAAATTGTCTACCTGTCCATAATGTAGGTTTTTTATGTCAATAAATCCCCTTCCTCCTTCCTTTCTGCTTAATGTGAATCTTTCTGTTGCTGAATGTATGTGATGTATTCTGTATTTGTGGCATTGTGATCGTGTAAGTGTATTGAGTGCTTCTAGGTCTGTGTTACTCCGTTTCACTACTCCAAATGAGTAGGTCAATATTGTTATAGCATAAGTATTTATTATTATTATATCAGATGGCGTGGGCCGTGGTGTCACATATGTAAACATATTAAATTTTTAATAGGACTGCTGAAGGCTCCGTAGGTTTACTACTAATGCGATATCAGGATAATATGTTTTCTCTTCAAAAAATTCTCTGTACCATTGAATCAAAGCTTACAAATCACCGAGATACGAATATATATATATTAGGGGCTGACGAAAATCTTCACTGGTTTAACAGCAAAAGTAGTGGGCTGTCAAAAGTTGTGCAATAGTTGGAAACTATATACTTCATCGTTGTATCACTGAGGAATGCGTGATGAGCAAGAGTTACATATAATGTCTTACGGAAGTACTATGGGATTGCTGGAGTAAATACAACTTGAATTACATTGATGCAGGTTGTTTCCATCGTGGAAGCACATCTACACATTCGCCCCATTCTTTCTAACTTGCTGTGTAGGACATGAAGGCTGTTAAAAGTTTGATGCCTTCAGGAAAGTTCTCTGGCCTAATCTGAAAAGAGACATTCTACGAGCTAGTTGTGAAGACTTGAATTGCTTTAGATCGTTGCGTCGCTGTACAGAGCACTGCGATATTGAAAATTTCTTGATCCTTTCCATACGTCATACTAGAAACGACTGCACTAGATGAGAAGCATACTTAGAATATTTAACGACATAAATGAATGTGATTTTCCTTTTTTGTTGTTTATGATGTAATTTTATAAGTAAATGTGAATCACGGAATTAAACTCTTAAATTTAGTGTTTATAAATATTAATACTTAGGTGTACTATTTACACATCTACGTAATTTGCAACAAACATCTTTTTTTTATTTCTTATTTTTAAGTCTCTGGCACAAACGAAAGCAGAATCGTAACCATAAGAAAATACTTGTAAGATTTAAAACGAAAAATATGGGATGCATGCAACACATAACTGACGCTTGTATAATTCACCTCCTTACTACAGACTGTTACTGACTGACACACAAATAGTACACCTCACTATTATCTGTTACAAGCGCCCCACGTTTTCGTTTTACAGTACAGCTATTAAAAATTTACAATTACAGATTTTCATGACTGTTTTGGTTTAGGAATCTGTATGGGGCTAGGAAAAAGTATTATCTTTTTTTTTTAGTCCGATTTAAGATCGTGGTGTACTAAAAATTCATTTTTATTTTAATAATTACTGTTTATGCTGTTAATTGTCCACGTTTCACGTATTCACAAGGCCACGCTTCATACAAATACTTTCAGAAAACGTTAAAGTTTACAACATTAAAATTTATTTGCGATGTTACCAGATTTCTGTTATTCAGAAACGTTTCTCTGCTATTGTAAGTCAGCATTTTATATCCTATCTGTCTGAGCCATCGTCAGTTACTTTGCCACCCACACAGCGTAATTCATATACTACATTCACTGTCTCATTTCCTAATCTGCTTACTTCAGTATCACCAGCTTTAACATGGCTGAGTTCCTTTACCATTATTTTACTTTTCTCGTTCATCTCATGACCGCTTTTCAGGACACTATCCGTTACGTTCTGATAGAATTACATTGTCATTGGCAAACATCCCTGATCTTAAATTAACTTTGCAAACTTTTCTTTCGTTTCCTTCATTGCTTGGGCAAAGCACTGATTGTGTAATATATGCGTGGTTATAGAATATCGTCTCAATTATGTGACTGGATTCGTGATTTCCTGTTTGAGAGGTCATACGTCGCAGTAACTGACGGAAAGTCATCGAGTAAAACGGAAGTGATTTCTGGTGTTCCCCAAGGTAGTGTTATAGGCTGTTCCTTATCTATATAAATGATATGGGAGACAATCAGAGCAGCCGTCTTAGGTTGTTTACAGATGACTCTGTCGTCTATCGACTAATAAAGTCCTCTGCAGATCAAAACGAATTAGAAAAGATATCTGTATGGTACGAAAATTGGCAATTGACCCAAAATAGCGAAAAGTGTGAGGTCATCCACATGAGTGCTAAAAGGAATCCGTTGACATAAATCAAATCTAAAGGCCGTAAATAGCTAAGAATTACAATTACGAACAACTTAAACCGGAAGGAACGCATAGAAAATGTTGTGGGGAAGGCTAATCAAAAATTGCGTTTTATTGGCAGGACACTCAGAAAAGATAAGATATACTAACGAGACTGCCTACACTACGCTTGTCCGTCCTCTTTTAGAATACTGCTGGGCGGTGTGGGATCCTTACCAGATAGGACTGACCCAGTACGTTGAAAAAGTTCAAGGTAGGGCAGCACGTTTTGCATTATCGCACAATAGAGAAGGGATTGTCACAGAAATGATACAGGATTTGGGTTGGACATCATTATTAAAACAAAGGCGTTTTTCGTTGCGATGGAATCTTCTCACGAAATTCCAATCAACTTTCTCCTTAGAATGCGAAAATATTTTCTAAACACCGGCCTACAGAGGGAGAAATGATCACCACGATAAAATAAGGGAAATTAGAGCTCATGCGGAAAGATATAGGTGTTTGTTCTTTCCGCACGCTATACGAGATTGGAATAATAGAGAATTGTGAAGGTGGTTCGATGAACCCTCTGCCAGGCACTTAAATGTGATTTGCAGAGTCTCGATGTAGATGGTATGGGCTACAACACTATCTTCCTTCGAAATTACGGCTCCTCTTTCACATCCTTCCACTCTTATAATGTGCAGCCTAGGTTCTGGTCATCTTCTACTCTTCATTAACCTCTCCTTCCCTGTATTTTATCCCTGCTTCTATTTCAAATGCCTTCATTAAATTTGAAAATGCTATAAATGTAGATTTGACTTTCTTCAACCTATTTTCTAGAATAAGATTGGAGCAGCACTACTTCTCGTATTTTAATATTTGTCCTGAACCGAGACTGATCTTATTCGAGATTGGCTTCTACCAGGTTTTTCATTCTTCTGTAAACAATTCTTATTAGTATTTTGCAATTGCAAATTGTTTAACTGATAATTCTGTAATATCCACACTCAGAGGAGCCTCCTTTGGATTTGTAATCGCTATATTTTTCTTGACATCTAACGTTATTTCATCTGTAGAATGTCTCTTGGGCTCCACCACGCAACTCAGTACTTTTGAGGGAATATCGTGTGCTTGAGGGGCCTTGTTTCGGCTAAGGTCTTTCAGGGCTCTATCAAATTCTTGTGTAAAATCTCCCACCTCACCTCCATTTACTTCGCATTTCCTTTCTATAATATTGCATTCACGTTTATTTCCCTTGTACATCCCGTCTATATATTCTTCCCACATTTCAACTTTCCATTCTATGTTTAGTACTGGCCTCTCATCTGAGCTCTTGATACGCAGAGAGCTGCTTCTTCAAAGATATCTTTAATTTTTCTATAAGCAGCGTCTATCCTTCCCTTGCTATACATGCTCCTACAGCCTCCTACTTGTCCTCCAGCCATACCTGCCTAGCAACATCACACTTTCTGTCAATCTCAATTAATAGATCTATATATTTCCTTTCTCCCGGTTAATTTATTGCGTTCTTATATTTTCTCCTTTCGTCATTTAAATTCAGTATCGTTGTTATCCTTATTTTTCAAGGATTTCTTCTCAGCCTTGTGTTTTTATCTATTTTCCCTAGTTCCAGACCAGCATTGCCTAATGCTCCCTCTCAAATTCTCAACAACCTCTTTCTGTTTATCCAGATTCAATCTCCTTAATTTCCTACCGTTGTTCAGCTTCTTCATTTTAACCTTTATTTCATAACCAAAAAATTGTAGCTAGAGTCCTTATCTAGGTATAATCTATCTGAATCCGTACAGTACCTTCAGTGCTCTTCGACGTATACAATCTTTTTTCATGATACTTGCACCAACTATAAGTTTTTGATGAAATTATGCTTTGTACAAAGTTCTACAAAGCAGCTCTCCCTTTCTTTTTTTTCCCCCCGCATCCGCGTTCTCCTGCTATTTTCCCTTCGCTTCCTTTTCCTGCTGTCTAATCCAACCTCCTATTACAGTTAAATTTCGGTCTTCCTTAATTACCTGACTAATTTATTTTATCTCATCCTACATTGTTTCTCGCTTCATTTCGATTTATATGTAATTTATATGATACGTTCATTGGGGACTGTCATTATAATAGCCGCTAGAACGACAGTAACAGGATTAATATACTACCAGTCGCTAGTACCAGTCCAGCTACCATAACGTACCTATTCATACAAGGGTAAGTTAGTAAGTATCTTATTTCTCTAATTGTCTTTAGATTTGTTCAATGGCTTTGTGTGCAAGATGGCACCGTTGACTTCACCTGTCGTAGATTTCAGCTTTATCACCTTAGTCGGCTTTGCACTGTTGCGCGTTCAACATGGCCGCCCACACTCTGTTTGAACCATAGAGCAACAACGCTCCATAAACCGTTTTCGAGGTCTGTAGGGTACAAAGAGTGGCAATTCACAGAACTTTTCAGGAAAATGCAGGGACAAAGTCAGTGCCTTGATTCTGAACAACGTATGAGTGACAGCTGATGATGTGGCAAACTATAAGCAGTTCTTTCATGGTACTATTTATGAAATCATGCATAACAGGCGTTCTTTGTTGCATGACAATGCGCGTTCACATAGGAGCGCCTACATCGCCAAAACTCTTCAGACGCCGCGTTCGGAAATGTTGGAGCATCCCGCATACAGTTCTGCTCTCGCCCCGTCGAACTACCATCAGTTTGTCTGAAAGGCCATCGATTGAGCTCCGATCAACAGATGAAGCAAGTGGTGCAAAAGTGGCTTGCTGCGCATCTAGAAACCTTTTTTTCAGAGGGTGTCGGAAACTTTGTGCAACGGTGGACAAAGTGCATTGAAAAGCAGGGTGACTATGTTGAAAAATGATTTAATAAAATTGTTTACTCTTGTAATAAATTGTAAAACTGGATTGCAGATATTTACTGACTTACACTCGTGTACGCTCCAGATGGTTCCGCACTTATTACTGTAAACAAAATTATTAAATTTTATATGCTTTCCGTGTGACCCGTGAGTCAGGTACTATCAGTACTTGTACCGTTAGTGTGCGAGTTATTGCATTCTGGTGAGCTTTCCAACTAGCACCAGTAACCAAGAACAATATATTACACGAATTTTATTTCTGGGTGACAATCAGGCACACACATGTATTGGAGTGTTTGTGGCTGTTACTGTACATCATTCTCTCTCAAGGCAGAGTTGTCTAAGCAGTGGACAGGGCTACGAACTTCGTGGACGAACAAAATTAACGCTGCGCTTTCTGCAGGCAAGCCACAGCTGTGTCAATACAAAACGAGGGGCAAGCTTCATAACTCACGCGAGGAAACTGAGTCAACGCTCTCTCCGAAATCGCGTCAAATTCGAACGTATCAACAGAAGTTCCCTGATGCCTAATTCACGACTCACTATTCTTGTTAAGTGGACGCTGCAGCCATTAACCGTTCAGACCACTTGATTCGTTATTGCCACAAAGGCAATAGCTTTCCAGGACACAAGAGACTGATGAAACCCTAGTGCTGAAAGTGGAGCACAAAACATGTAATGAAAAGGTCTCAGAGACAGAAATACGGCATTGGAAATCTTATGGTCCCCACGAGGGTTACTCTTGAGAATACTGTAAGTGTACATCAGTGCTTGCTACTGAGTTGCTCTTTCGAAAGCGAGGAAAGCTGCCACCACTCCAAAAACAAGAAATGCAATAATTTCAAAAAGTATTTTCTCCAATGTAGTTGCTAGACCACTGCAACCTCAAGTGGAAAATACAGGTTTCTCAAAAATCGCAATATCACTTGTCTCTACTGGTAGAGGAAACTTTTCGAAGTAGAAAGGTTCTGTGAAGCACGTAGGATTGGTTATTCGCCAGTAGAACTATTCTGGTTCTATTGAAATTGTATTGGAAGCTGCGATAAATGTATTGCAGCCGATAATAACGACAGTGTTAAACGGAAAGAAGTGATAGGTGAAAGTCGATTTGAATATCTGTCTTTCCGTTCTCGCTTCCCACGCCCGGGTTCCCGGGTTCGATTCCCGGCGGGGTCATGGATTTTCTCTGCCTCGTGATGGCTGGGTGTTGTGTGCTGTCCTTAGGTTAGTTATGTTTAAGTAGTTCTAAGTTCTAGGGGACTGATGACCATAGATGTTAAGTCCCATAGTGCTCAGAGCCATTTGAACCATTATCTGTCTTTCCTACTGTTCGTACCCTCTTGTAGAATCCACTATTTTTCAGCATATGACAGATTTATTTTGTTTTAACTTCGTGGCCGTATGTGCCTTTTCGTCGACACAGTCATCAGTTACCTAAGGCAGGAAAATCATGTGCGCCCTCTAGCTGTGAAGAGTGTAAACCTCGTTCAGTATGTTATCGTATTTTATCTATTTGTGTATTGTATTTACTGAGACAGAGATTGAGATCCGACCCAGAAGCTGTGTATATGAGGGTGGAATATTGCCTAAGAACCACACTCATGGTTGTCGATTTGGTCCAACAGACTTCAAAACCTGGGCATAATACAGCAAATGAATATAAAATCCTCCTAAACTATGTTCTTACCAGATCCCTTGGGTCGTTGGTAAGGAATCCGATGCCGGAATTAAAAAATTCAAAATTTCGGATTCAATTAGACGGATCAAAAATTATAAATTTAGTAGATTCGGATAAAACTTCGGGATAAAATATTTTGAGATCACAGGTAACGAATTAAAAGTCTAAATTCCCCTTTTGAAACTTTTTATTCGATATTTTACTTTTTAGGTTGAATCGTAGTCACTTTTGTCACTTGTCATTACACCTGTTAAAAATGTAATAAACGTACCTTCTGGAGTGATAACCATCTTATTTTATCCTAAAAACTGGGTGTGATCGCTGTCATATACTAAACAGACAACAAAAACAGTATCCGAAAAGTGTGGCATCGGATGCACTACTTACTGGCAACTGTCACGGCACGTATCATATCGACTTGAGACTGGACTGACACCGCAGTAGTGAAGTAGTAGGCACCAGTGCAACATGCACAAGATTTCGCAAGACTAAAGTGGGGACGCGAACCTTTTTCTCTTTCTCTTCTGTGCAGATTTCGAATCGAGTTGGCCCACTGTGCAACGGTCTGATCTTGTGGATCCAGTCCGGGTTTGGGGTTGAACTGGAAAAAACACACTGAAGGTCTGCTGAAACGTTTGAGTTCAGCTACTCATGCTATTAGGGTCACTGCAAATTTTGGCGATATACATCTCATTAAATTAGCTTACACGCCCATTTTCACTCTCTCCTTCGTATGGCATCATATTCTGGAGTAACTCAGCATTGCGTAAAAGAGTGTTCATTGCACAAAACCGTGTAATCAGAATAATTGCTGGAGCTCATCCAAGATCATCCTGGGGACACTTATTTAAAGAGCTAGGCATCTTCACTGTAGCCTCAATATATATATATATATATATATATATATATATATATATATATATATACTCCTGGAAATTGAAATAAGAACACCGTGAATTCATTGTCCCAGGAAGGGGAAACTTTATTGACACATTCCTGGGGTCAGATACATCACATGATCACACTGACAGAACCACAGGCACATAGACACAGGCAACAGAGCATGCACAATGTCGGCACTAGTACAGTGTATATCCACCTTTCGCAGCAATGCAGGCTGCTATTCTCCCATGGAGACGATCGTAGAGATGCTGGATGTAGTCCTGTGGAACGGCTTGCCATGCCATTTTCACCTGGCGCCTAAGTTGGACCAGCGTTCGTGCTGGACGTGCAGACCGCGTGAGACGACGCTTCATCCAGTCCCAAACATGCTCAATGGGGGACAGATCCGGAGATCTTGCCGGCCAGGGTAGTTGACTTACACCTTCTAGAGCTCGTTGGGTGGCACGGGACACATGCGGACGTGCATTGTCCTGTTGGAACAGCAAGTTCCCTTGCCGGTCTAGGAATGGTAGAACGATGGGTTCGATGACGTTTTGGATGTACCGTGCACTATTCAGTGTCCCCTCGACGATCACCAGTGGTGTACGGCCAGTGTAGGAGATCGCTCCCCACACCATGATGCCGGGTGTTGGCCCTGTGTGCCTCGGTCGTATGCAGTCCTGATTGTGGCG
Organism: Schistocerca cancellata; assembly: GCF_023864275.1. Taxonomy (NCBI): domain Eukaryota; kingdom Metazoa; phylum Arthropoda; class Insecta; order Orthoptera; family Acrididae; genus Schistocerca; species Schistocerca cancellata. Next base: position 317,695,144 of record NC_064630.1, on the reverse strand, counting down.
CTCACCTGCACGGCGCCAAACACGCATACGACCATCATTGGCACCAAGGCAGAAGCGACTCTCATCGCTGAAGACGACACGTCTCCATTCGTCCCTCCATTCACGCCTGTCGCGACACCACTGGAGGCGGGCTGCACGATGTTGGGGCGTGAGCGGAAGACGGCCTAACGGTGTGCGGGACCGTAGCCCAGCTTCATGGAGACGGTTGCGAATGGTCCTCGCCGATACCCCAGGAGCAACAGTGTCCCTAATTTGCTGGGAAGTGGCGGTGCGGTCCCCTACGGCACTGCGTAGGATCCTACGGTCTTGGCGTGCATCCGTGCGTCGCTGCGGTCCGGTCCCAGGTCCACTAGCACGTGCACCTTCCGCCGACCACTGGCGACAACATCGATGTACTGTGGAGACCTCACGCCCCACGTGTTGAGCAATTCGGCTGTACGTCCACCCGGCCTCCCGCATGCCCACTATACGCCCTCGCTCAAAGTCCGTCAACTGCACATACGGTTCACGTCCACGCTGTCGCGGCATGCTACCAGTGTTAAAGACTGCGATGGAGCTCCGTATGCCACGGCAAACTGGCTGACACTGACGGCGGCGGTGCACAAATGCTGCGCAGCTAGCGCCATTCGACGGCCAACACCGCGGTTCCTGGTGTGTCCGCTGTGCCGTGCGTGTGATCATTGCTTGTACAGCCCTCTCGCAGTGTCCGGAGCAAGTATGGTGGGTCTGACACACCGGTGCCAATGTGTTTTTTTTCCATTTCCAGGAGTGTATATTCACTTATGAAATTTGTTATTAACAATCCGAACGAATTCAAAAGTAATAGCAGTGTGCATGGCTACAACACTAGGAGAAAGGATTATCTTCACTACTCAAGGTTAAATCTAACTTTGGCTCAGAAAGGGGTAAATTATGCTGCCTTAAAACTCTTTGGTCACTTACCTAATAGTATCAAAAGTCTGACAGATACCCATATAGCTTTTAAAAGTAAATCAAAAGAATTTCTGAATGGCAACTCCTACTCATTAGATGATTTTTGGATATAGTAAATGGGTAATTTTCCCCCCCACCCCCACCCCCCCCCCACCAAAAAAAATAAAAAAAATAATAAATATTAAGTGTCATGTAATATTTTGTGTAATGTAATATCTTGTATGGACACCTTTCATTAACCTGACACGTTCCACATCATTACGAAGTGTCGTATTCCTGATCTATGGAACAAGTACTAATCTAATATAATGGTTTTCGTGTTATTGTGCACACTGGTTAATACCGCGTTCGTCCATATTTGTAACGCGATACAGCAGTGATTACGCGTAGCAGAGCGGCTATAAGTCCTTGGCAGGTTTCAGGAGCTATTGGCCCCAGATGTCTGCGTGCAGATCACTGAATTGTGGTAAATTACTGCCGTTGTTTTGTGGGCGCTGAACAGTCGTCCAGTAACTTCCCGAATGTGTTCCAACGGGTTAAGACCACTAGAATTCTGTCTCCATGATATAATGCTCTTGAAACCAGTATAGAACAATCCTGCATTGTGACACTGACCGTTATCCAGCTGCAATATGCTGTCACCGTCAGGAAAGACATCAAGTATGAATGGACGCTGGTGGCCCGCAAATAATGCTCGCCTAGTCCATTTCTGTCTTGGTGCCTTCGACTACTATCACTTCTGCTGTGTGAACGTCCAGCTGAATATTGCCCACAGCATTACACCGTTCCCACCGGCTTCCTGGTGTAGTAAAAAAATTGATTCATACGACCAGGCGATAAGTTTCCATTGACCCTCGTTGATCTTGTGACCACTGAAATCATAAGATGTCTTTCGGTCAGATTTGCAAAACGTCTGCTACGGAGTTCCACGTACAGCAACCTATTGTCAACGGTTTCCCCCAGAACACTTGTGCTTCCATCAGCTTTGTACTCCGTTGTCATATTCGGTCACTACATCTTGTCATATTCGGTCACTTACAAAGTGGTCAAGCCCCTAACCTCTATGTTCTGTGAAAAGGCTGTGATATCCTTGGACAACACATTGTCACCCACCTGTGGCTTCACCGTCCTCATCAACTTTCGATAAATTCCCGCGACAGCAGCACGCAAACAACCAACCATCAAGCCAGTTTCAGATGTGCTCGCTGCCAGGCGCCGAGCCATAGAAATCTACGCTTTTTCAAAGTCTCTTATATCAGTTGATTTCCCCATTACGGATTGTATCGTTGTAGAATGAGTCCTCATTTTTTTTATTTTTTTTATCAGCACGTGGCTTCAAGCTGTATTTGATCTTCGTACTATAATCAGCGTTACAATGAATCTTGAAAGAATAACATACCCTAAAATACCCACAAATACAGAAAAAAATTTTAGGAAATTTTAGAAACGTGTAAAATAGAGGAAATTGTACTCCGCAACTAAATCATAAGAGCTAAGTAACCCGGTACCTGGAACCCAACATTCGTTGTCAGACCATACTAATAAACCACTAAATGACGGTACGTCAATTAATCAAAGTCAGCTGACATAGGTGTCCGAGTCCAATGGTCGATGGAGCCTAAACACATTACATCACCGATCGCCGTAATCCTCTGTTATAGATAAAAACCATATAAGGACCAGATGAGCAGCTAGTTTAAAAAACAAACCGGGGGGGGGGGGGGCGGCGCTTAGAGCGAAGTGGCGCAATAGCACAAAAAACTGGACGATGTTTGTCAAGCAAGTGGCTTATTAACGGAAAGGGACACATAAATAAAATAAACACACATCACAACTACAGTCTGCGTACATCTTCGGAAAAGGGGACGCGTCCGCCTACTGTGACATACTGACACCGTGAAAGTAAACAGCCAGCCCTTGGTCGGCTTGGCATGCGCAGATGGTGCACGAGGCCAACTGAAGAATCGGAATCTTTTGGGGAACCCATAAATAATCAGATGAAAAGGCTATGTCCGAATACAAGATCTTAAAACTTGTATGAGAAATACAACATTGATAGTTAATCTGTATTAATATGTATCAATAACAACATCCATAAAGTGGTGTTAGACCACGAGAAACAGTATGAACTAGTCTTTCATTTTTGTTTACTTCCTAGTTAATGGAAGTTGGTTTCATCTGATTCTACTTATAATTATGATTTCTCTTGTGTATTGCACTCTTTGAACTGCATTGTAAGTATGTTACTCGTGGGTTGATTGTTTTCTGCTCGCATCCTTAATATTGGGTAGGGTAAATGATTACATATTTTCGTTTGTTTCATATGAAACAGAAGCTTCTTTCGTTGCATGGTGTTCTATGGACTCACGTGTGTTTGTTGTGCTTACGAATCTGTGTTTGAACTGCTACATTTAAATGCGTTATAAATATATTGCTGTTATTCTACTTTTTTTTGCATCTGTTCTCCGTACTTTCTCGCATTTAATGGAGAACTCCATAGTAGCAGTTTTTGATTGTATTGGTATTCAATTTTATTACATCTCGGCACAAAGTGAGTATGTAATTCTAATTTGAATCTACATCTACATGGCTATTCTATAAATCAGCCTTAAGTGCGTGGCACCGGCTTCATCGGACCACCTTCACACCAATTCTCAGTTATTCCACGCTCGAATAAGGAGAACAAAAAACAAGATGTATGTCCTTGCTTGCGATATGTGATTTCTTAGTATTTTATTATGATGAATTTTCTCCCTGAGAGACCGGCGTTAACAAATATTTTCGCATTCGGAGGAGAAATTTGGTAACTGAAATTTCATGAGAAGATCCCTCCGTAATGTTTTAATGATTTCCACCCCAAATCTTGTATTATGTCCCTGACATTTTCTTTCCTATTTCTCGATAACATAAAACATTCTGCCCTTCCTTTAACTTCCTCGATATGCTTCATTAATTCTTACCTCGTAAGGATCGCATACCGCACAGCAGCGCTCCAAAGGAGGGCTGTCTCTTTAGCAGATCTGTTGCATCTTCTAAGTTTGCATTTCACAACGGTTTGCGGAGTATGAATGTAGATGTAGATAACAGTGCTTCAGTCTTGGCGACTAGAGCATCCTTCCTTGCAAATGCTAAAAATGCAACAGTAGTTACTCAAATATTTTCACACGTTAGTTTAAATGTTTCAAATGGCTCTAAGCACTATGGGACTTAACATCTGAGGTCATCAGTCCCCTAGACTTAGAACTACGTAAAAGTGACTAACCTAAGGACATCACACACATCCCGAGGAAGGATTCGAACCTGCGGCCGTAGCAGACGCGTGGATCCGGACTGAAGCGCCTAGAACCGCTCGGCCACAGCGGCCGGCACACATTAGTAACAGGTACAACTGACAGTACATTTTATCAGAAGTCAATGACAATTTCGGTGGCCTCCAATAAATGCGACAGTACGAAAAACGATTGGTACAGAAATAACGTAGAACACAAGTAGTGTAATTACAATGCATTTAAATTGAGCAGTCCACACAGGGGTATGAAAGCAGTAACATACAGACATGAGTCCACAGATTACCGTGCAAGTAAACCAACTTCTGCTTCATATGACACAAAAACAAATATGAAATTTTTTAAACCCATGATACGATGGGAATAAAATATAAGCAGAGTACCAGCAACATATTTACAATGCAATTCAAAGAGTGGAATACAATCAAGGTCATAATCAGAAACATAGTTTCCACTTGATAACAGCCACGTGTTCGAAATTGCAATATTGGATTTTAAAAATAAATACAATTTACCGCCAGACTACGAGACTCACCTACAAACTATAAATGAAAAATTTTATTATCTTGTAGTAGTATTTCGCAAAGGAAGAATACAGATTATCGCGCCATGTTGGCCTAAATTCGAAGTTCACTGCCAGACCACTCGGAGCGCAGTTGGCGGTATATGTTTCTGTATCATAAATGTATCGTTAATGTTACGACCTCGCACTTCTGATATTTTGGTATCGTGTGATGTCACATACCTAAGAATATAATCACTGGCGCAGGAGAAAATAGCCGTGTCATCTGAGTCCCGCTTCTGTTTGCCACGGTTTGCGTATATAGACGGCGTGGTGAAAGGTGGGAGGACGCTGCGATTCTCGAGACCCATGCCTCTTCAACTCACTGAAGCTTCGTATGGGGAGCTGCTGCGTATAGCAACAGGACAGATTTGGTAATTCTTGAAGGAATGCTGAATGCTCGCCGGTGTGTGACTACTGACGTGCTCTTTCATTATCAGGGAAGATGTATACTTTCAAATAAGCCTCCAGTCAGCAATCTTCATAAACCGGTCCAGTATGTGTTTCAGTCATGGTAAGAAATTCCTGAACGTGTGGTTCAGAGGCTGCTCACTTCCATGTCACAACGAATGCAAGAGTTTCAGTTTAGAATAACAATCAACAGATACCATTTACGCTTTAAGTTCAAAACCACGTTTGCCGAGCCCTAGTTTAAACGGATCTTGCTAGAGTATTTCATTTCAGTCAGTACCGAGTTGAATCGAAGCCACGACCTAATTCCTCGTTCCCTTAAGATGCCCATCACAGACAGGGACGGCACATTAGGTTTGCCAAGAAAATTCTTTCTACCATGGCATTATAGCAAGTGAAATTTCGTATATAGTAGTATTTATATATAATATAATTTAACGGTATAATAATGTAAAATAATATAACATAATAATATTTATATATAATAATATTTTACAAACTAAAATCTATTCCTTGATATTCTTCGTATTCTACTAGATTTTTGTGTAAGACATGTTCAGATGTGTAGCTGTTTTTGGTTTATCTTTGTTTCTCTGTACCTTCACTTGATATTACGCAGAGTGAACCTGGACTTCAGCGTAAACATCTCAGAGATAGTTCAGGTCTATCTCCAAGAATTTTAGGGTAAGGGGCACATCGTCTCCCATGACTTGCTACTAAGAAGTAATGTAATTATGATTTATTCGGTTTGGTACCCCTATTGAATAGCATTGGAACGGGATGGACAATATCTTGACAGGAGCGTACAAGATGGTGATCAACAAAAGCATAACAAGGGTAGTGGTATGTAGCCGTGTTAAAGCAGGAGATAGTGGCGGAATTAAATTAGGAAACAAGATATTAAAAGTAGTAGATGAGTTTCAGTATTTGGGAAGTAAATAACTGATGATGGTCGGAACAGAGACGATATAAAACATAGGCAGATAATGCAAGACAAGCGTCTCTAAAGAAGGCAAATTTGTTAACACAGGATACAAATTTAAGTGTTAAGAAATCGTTTCTACAGGTATTTGTCTGGTGCGTAGCCGTAAGCGGAAGCGAAGCGTCGACAATAAACAGTTTAGACAAGAATAAAACACAAGCTTTTGAAATGTTGTGTAACAGAAGAATGTTGAAAATTAGATGGGTAGATCGCCAGACTAATGAGCACGTACTGAAGAAAACTGAGGAGAAGATAAATATCTGGCATAACCTGACTAAAAGAAGGGAGCTTCAGATAGGACACATTCTGCGACATTAAGGAATCATCAGTTTAGTAGTGGAGGGAAGTGTGGGTTCAAAATTTGTACAGGGAGACCAAGAGACGAATGCAGTGAGCAGGTCAAATGGGTGTAGGCTGCGGTACTTATTCGCTGATTAAGAGGCTCGCAAAGTACATAGTAGTGTGGAAAGCTGTATCAGACGAACCTCACGACAGAAGATCACCCCCTGCCCCCAACACGACCACCACAATTACACCAATTATCTTTGATTTGTGAAAATACCTTCACAACAATAACAAAGCCTATAATAAGCAGTCACAAACACTGCTGTTTACACAATTAACCTACAACTAAATCCCTTAGACCGACAAACGTTTATAAATTTCTAGACAGTAGTAGTGTCACTGATACAATGGGTGTACTTCAGTGTGTTTCCCCATCTTAACTAATAGAAAATTTAATAGCTGACTGCATAGAGTCGTTACTTTACTGCATATACTCAGACACTAAAATAACTGTTCTGAAAAGGAGACTATATGTTCAGTCAGAAATGACATAATGGGACGATACATTGTGACTACTGCCCACTGTGAGATTGAATGCCGTCTGGTGACTTTTTGGATACACAACTAGGCGTGAAAAAAGGGTAGAAGAAGATTCAGTTCATTGTTCAGCACAGTGAGGAGGGAACGTTGCCCTAGTTAAATCTTATATTGCCTTACGTAGTACTAAGACCGGATTTGATATTTAGAGAAAGGAAACCACCATTGATATAGTCATCCACGGTTCTTCCAGCCACCCTAAGAATTACACGGCGTCAGCCTTTAGATCATTTCTATACATGCTCCATCGAGCTCCTTATCAAACGTAGCCAATAAGGAGTTCCAAATTATGCAGTACATAGCTCATAAAAATGGTTACCACAGTGATTTCGTCAATAGTATAAAGCGGGGTATGCTCAGAAACATCAGAAAGAGAGTTAACGCATCAGCCGTCATCCTTATCAATTCCGATTGACAGGGGAGGGGTGGGATGTGACTAGTACGAGGTACCCTGAACATTCCTATTTTGGCATTAATTCCGAGCGGATCATAAGACAGTTACGATACAAAAACACTGTACCTGTTTCTTTATTCCTGGTAACGTTGGTACAAAGTATAGGCGCCTCTTGTCCTAAATACAATGAAACTGTAGTGTATTGTATCACTTGCGGAGATTCCCCCATGCTTTACATTGGACAAACAAGCAGGGCTTTGCTTTGGTACCAGTTCAAAGAACATATCAGGATTTCCGACTCTAAATCTGCCTTGACAATTCACTTTTGCCAGCAGGGGCGTTCCATTACAAACCTTCCGAGCAACTTAAAAAAATTGTATCAGTAAAACAAAGGCCACACACTAAATGGCCTAGAATAGATCGAAATTATGCACTCCATCAAGCGCTTTCCCCGTCACACTCTAAATGGACAAACAGAATTAAGTCACCTTAGCTTCTTGGCGAATTTTAACCGCCACGGTAAAAGTTAGTTGACGTAACGATCTGTACTTCTTTTCCCCGCAGTTTTTTTCCCTTTTCATTCTCTTGGCCTTTGCCATTTCCTCTTCCCCTCACACCGCCACCATGTGTTCCACCCCTTTCCCTCTCACCACCTTTTTCTTCTTTTCTCGTAACATTTTTTACTGTCCTGTATGGTTAGTAGGGACTCTTCTAGTTTTTTTTACGTACAATGCTTTCAAGAATATTTCAAAAATTGTTAAAAACTGTACAGAGTGAATCAGCTAAAACTTGCACCGCAAATATTATGGAGATGGACAGTGTTATTAATGCGAGGTTTTCACAGAACACATTGGTAGTTAGCTAGTATTGTTAGTCAATTAAAAGGCCGTAGTAATACTTATAAAGTGTATTTTTTGTGGAAACATACACTTTTTAAATAGAACAATACCTATTGACATTCAAAAACTAAAAGTTTTTTAATGTCACGTTTTTGTTTAGCGACTTGTTCGTGGATAGCGTGTGATAGTGAATGTAATGTGTAGAAGCAACCCTGTGATATCAGTATACGCTCGGCGCACGACTGCGCTGATTTAATGGTTGTATTATATTGTGTTGTATTGTACTGTATGTTAACCGGGTGCCTAGAAACGACGGAGAGGCTCCGTCCCCGCCGCAGTCGCAGTGGTCCACAACCCCAAGACGACTACCGCAGTCCACTTCACCTCTCTGCCACCCCACACCGAAACACTCTTTCAGGGTTATTGTGCAGTTCGGCCCACGGTGGACCCCCTCAGGGAAAGTCTCACACTATACGAGTGTAACCCCTATGTTTGCGTGGAAGAGTAATGGTGGTATATGCGTACGTGGAGAACTTGTATGCGCAGCAATCGCCGACGTAGTGTAGCTGAGGCGGAGTAAGGGGAACCAGCCCGCATTCGCCGTGGCAGATGGAAAATCGCCTAAAAACCATCCACAGACTGGCCGGCTCACCGGACCTCGACGTAAGTCCGCCGGGCGGATTCCTCCATCCCAATCCGGAAAGCCGCGCGTTAGACCGCGCGGCTAACAGGGCAGGCTTGATTAAATGATAGTTGATATTGTTTCTATTACGGTTTTGATCCGTTCTCAGTTACTGTGAATTGTGCTCTAAACTTGTTATTATAGAACCAGTAGATCGCCGAAGTGTCACTGATTATCATGTCGCACCCCAGCAAGGACAGTAACACAACTCAGAAATGCAAAGCTTGAGATAAATCAGTTTAAATAATTCTGTAAAACTCATGCTGAAGTAGCATAAGCGTCCTTTAAATTTCAAGTAAGGATTCCGGCAGTAATTCCCGTAACAGTCTGTAAAGCAGTAGTGTGGACATTTAGTTCTGCTCTCGTCGAAAATCATGCGTTATCAGGTAATTACCAATTCTTTGATTTGTTACTTTTCTTGAGTTTTCTAAAAAAATTTCTGTTTTTGTTATGACCGCTCATGAAATACTTTTCCCACTTTTCCACCCCAAATAACTCTTTTCATTTACTGTAATATAATACATTAGAATCTCTATCAGGCAAAATAAGTACTTCAGTTAACATAAAAGATGAAAAAGAAATTGAAATTATTGTGTTAGAAAAATACAAAATCCAAAATTGTAATTTATGAAAATTAATACCATTTACTGAGGAACATCTGTTAGGCACAATGTAAGGAAAACAATTTACGGAGACATAGAATCATAAATGGGCTTCTATAATGTAGGAATACTTTTCGCCGAGAAAAGGAATTCGTTATGAACTTTCCTTACTACAAAAATTTCGGTTTCTTTATTTCTTGTACGTTGCAACGCACAAAATTTCATTATTTTTACAACAGCTGCAATCGTCAAAACATTGTCTGTTTCTTTACACCGCAGCCATATTCGAAGAACATTGTAAAGAAAGATACAGACACTGTATAACCACAGACATTATAATGATCAGTCACATTAAAAATTACATTCAGATTCCTTATACGAGGATATTTTCATAACTCGACTGCGCCCACGCACGCCTGTCAGTAGCAACAGCGATTGCTGTGATCGCTGAAACAACTGGTTTTCGATTATACCGTTTTCTTTCATCTCCTATTTAACCTGATAGTTAAAACCGCTCAGAACAACGGGTTCACGAAATAACGATTTTTCAGTTTTATATTGCTATTATTCCCAGTAATAAACGCAGACATCGAACAAAGATTGAAAAATTCTTAGACTCCCTCAGACGTTTGCATTGCACATTTCAATACACTTAGAATCAAGATGTCAAATAAAACAGGTAATTAAAATAAAACTTAGACGGTCCACTTTTCGCTGTTTTGTGGAAGATTAACCAGGGATTGAATACTACACTGGTATTCAAATGTTATTTTCAAATTGTCTGAACCTCTGTTCAAAAATGATGTTGTAATCGAAGATCATACCACTATTTAAACGTTACAAATAGTCAGTGGTAAATGATGAAAAGTTAGTTTGAATGACACTTATTTTCTCTTGTTAAGTTGCCCGTTTCCAAGGACTGATAGCAAATAGAGGAATATTATGTAGACACAAGCAGCAGCCCAGTTACATTCACGTTCCATTAAAAACTATTCATCAATTGTTATATTTTTAATTTTTTATTGTTGCCATAATTTCCTTTCCCTTCTATTATTTCGTATAAATTTCAGTCAGCTAATAAGCTTTTGTGTGAAATTTGTAGTGTTCTTTTTCTGTAATTATTTCAAATGAAAACCCAGTTTTGTAGTAGAATATGGTTATTTACTTTGTAATCAGGTGAGGGATCTTACACTCTCCACGTGCACGCACGTCGTCTAGTAGGCCACGCCACACGGCAACTGATATGTTATTGCCTCAGCAATGCTGTTACGGTTCTTTTCTCATGTGTTCGTTGGTCATTTCTACCTGACAGCTGCGTTATTGAAATAACATCGATCGCTTTCCCATTTTCTATAATAACCCAATATTTCTAAACAAAGGAAAGTTCCGAATAAACATTCAAAAGTTTTGTTGTAAAAACGAAAAATTTTATCACTCCTACTATGGAAAACTGATGTAAATTATCGGTTTTTTATCCGTTGTTAGCAAAAATAAAAAGCCTGTTATAACAGAGACCAAACAAACACTGAAAAACACCGATTATTGGGAACTAAAATACCGGTATCCACCCCTAAGGAGCAATTCTGAAGTGGTGATGATCTTGCCGTGCCGAATCATCATGTATCCTAAAACTAAAGTGAAACAACTGTGCTGAAGTGGGTAAATTTCGGGATAGAGACGTGACGTTTTTCGTTCACGTTTGAGCATTTCACAAGTATTTCTCAATTAAAAAAATAAAGAATTGCCGCTTAGTGACTTGTCACTTTTCTTACCGGTATGCGATATGTGTAACTGTATTGCTGATCATTTAGACACAAACGTGGGTAGTTGATGTCTTGGTGATTGCGTGTAACTAGTATTAACTGAGCAAGCAGTAGTTAGTAGCTATATCACTTTAGTTCTATCATAGATAAGTGAATATTTCATCGTATAAGATCTTAACAGTGTCACGATTACGGAGGACCGAAGGCAGTAACTGTTACCTCTTATGCCGTACTGATTTCCCATTGTAGGGCCAGGCCGTTTATTATACGTAATGAATATTGTTATTTTAGAGGATATTTTGTGTCATTGTTCTAGAAGCCTCTAAATGTGGTGCTACAGAAGAATGCTGAAAATTATATGGGTAGGTCACGTAACTAATGAGGAGATACTGAATAGAACTGAGGAGAGGAGAAATTTGTGGCACAACGTGACTAGAAGAAAGGATCGATTGGTATGACACATTCTCAGACATCAAGGGATCACCAATTTAGTATTGGAGGGCAGTGTGGATGGCAAAAATCGTGGAGGGAGACCAAGAGAGGAATACATTAAGCAGATTCAGAAGAGTGTAGGCTGCTGCTGTTACTCGGAGGTGAAGAGCATTGCACAGGATAGAACTGCATGGAGAGCTGCACCAAACCAGTCTTTGGACCAAAAACAACAACAATATTCTAGCCCTACTAAGCTTGATACGAGCTACAAACTATTTCATTATTTGACAGAGTAATTTCTATTTTGTGTATCGATACCTTGCACGTTTAAGAAATTGTTATTAAATTGACCCTACATCAGCATAACCTCCAGTCCGAGCCTCACCCCACCTAAACCCCAGGCACCAACCTGCGCCTACTCTTCTTGCGTAATTATTGTCCTGAGTCGATCTCGTCAACATTAGTTCTCCAGTAACTGCACTGAAGCCAGTATCTGTGTGATCCGTCGGCAAAACGTTCCCATGTCCCTCGTCCCAATGAATCGACCATATAGAAAGGACGAAACATGGCGATAAGCTGCAAGTACACGTCCCTGTGTTGCGATCACCATCTGAATAATGCTAGACACAAGCATAATGTCATGTAATCACTTTATTCTTCATCTATAGTAATTACTTTTTCTGTGCTGAAAATAAGCTCACATAACGACGAAATTTTAATGAACACACATCACACTGGCATCGAAATACTAGAGTATCAGTTACAAAACGCTCATTTCTCGATAAAAACAAAAACATAAATAAGGTCCGGTTTCCGCGTACTTTAGACGTAGGTTTACATACAAATTTAAGACATTCCTTTAAGTATTAAGTGAAGAATTTAGGTTGTTTTCATTACACATACATTTAGTAGTGCCGTATCTACTCGAGGAATTAAACGTTTTAAGTTCTATCTTTTATTTCCTTTCAAAACGCGTAAAGTACGTATCGCGCATACACTATCTTAGGCGTAATTTTTCGGGTACCGGTATACAAGTTTTGATTTTTAACGTTTGTTTAATTGCATTACGTTACTATATTAATACAGGTATTTTAGTGTTTCACATAACTTTAATGACTTTTTTGATATGTAATTAATAGAATATTACTGTTATTGCCTAGATAAATGTAGTAAAAAGTACTGTAAACAACCATGAGCGAGAAGTATTTGAGCTTCCGTAGGAAAGTCAGTTCTAGGGTTCTGTGCAGGTGTTGTGACAGATGGTTACATTGGGGTGAATGTAGTGGCATGGGAATTGGGCAAGTAAATGGGTCTCTTCCATGGTAGTGCAGATTGTGTTCAAGGGATAGGAAAATAGCGGAACAGGAAGGGAAGATTAGAGCCGTTCAGGCTGACCTGGATAGTGCTAGGGAGGAGCTGATGAGATTAAGGGGGGAGGTGGGTGAAGACAGATGGGAAGTGGTAGCAAGGAACAGGGGCCACAGAAAGAGAACAGTATCAGACAGTTTCATCAGTGCCACAAGCAATAGATTTTCCTTGCTACCTCAGACAGCTAAGGAACAGGCTCAAGTAAATGTAAGTGTAGTCAGTACTCAACGGACTTTCACTAGGAAACCAACTGTTGCAAAAAAAGTAGAAAGTAGGAGGAAAGTTCTGTTGTTAGGTAGTAGTCATGGAAGAGGTGTGGGCCAGATTTTGCAGGAAAAATTAGGTGACAGGTACCAGGTCACAAGTATTTTCAAGCCCAGTGCATGTCTTAGCCAAGTGATGGAGGATGTAGGATCACTGTGCAAGGGTTTTACGAAGCAGGATCATGCTGTGGTAGTGGGTGGATTGGGGAAGCAGTATTGATAGGGATCAGGCTATAATATTGAATTTGGCCTGGTACAAATAGCATCTGCAACGAGCCACACAAATGTTAGCTTCGTTCCTGCTTTCATGCAGTATGACTGGCCCAATTGAACAGCTCTGTCAGAAGGGTCAATATGGAGCTGGATCAGCTGCTTCGGGTGGCTACTTTGTCATGCATAGGTTTGGTTGCTGTTGATGGTATTGGTTGGTGGGACTTCACGAGACATGGCCTGCATCTCAATAGGAAAGGGAAGTGTAAACTGGCTGGGATGATAGCAAAATCTTTAAGGGGGCGAGCACTGAAACTCATGGCAGTACTTTTTTAGGCTAAGGTCAGTGTCCAATCATCCTGCATTGATTGAAATTAAACTTAATGAGAAGTTCAGAAAGGCAGGTAATGGAGATATGAAAATATCACAAGATTTTCATACCATTACAGTAAAAAATAATGTTAGTATGTCACAAGATTCACATAAAAGCACAGTGAAAAATAACGCAAATATATTGCATCGGAATATCAGGGGATTAAAAAACAAAGTAGATGAGCTTCTTGTTTGTTTAGAAGATTTAGAAACTGAGGGTGGGATAGATGTACTATGCCTGTCTGAACATCATATAGTCACAGGTATGGAAATGGTAAATGTAGGTGGGTATAAGCTTTCGGCACATGTAAGTAGAGACACTATGGAGAGAGGAGGAGTTGCCATATATGTTAAAATCAGCCATAGTGTGAAAAATTTGGAAATAGAGCAACACACAGAAGCATGTGTTTGTGAGCTTAAACTAAATAATGGCACTTTTATAATTGCAGCCATGTATAGGTCCACATTGGGAAATTTTCAACTATTTTTGAAAAACTTGGATTCTTTGTTGTGCTACCTATCAGACAAGGGAAAGCAAATTATTGTTTGTGGGGATTTCAATGTAGATTTTCTGAAAGAGTCCAATACAAAGCTTGACCTTGAAGTATTACTTGGTTCCTTCAATTTGACTTCAGTTATTAATTTTCCTACTTGGGTGGGACAGGATAGTAACACACTGATAGATAACATTTTGATAGCTGACAATAAATTTAATCAAATAAAAACTTTTCCTGTTAAGAATGGTCTGTCTGATCATGATGCACAGCTAGTTACAGTATATGATATAGCTCCATGCATTAATGCAAAAAAAGTCCTCCAAAATAGTGCATTGCATTAACGATTTAACAAATCAAAATTTTAGGGAAAGCTTGCAACAGTTAGACAGGGATGAGGTGTACAGGGAACATGACACTAATTTAAAATTTAACCTATTTCATGATACCTTAGTGAGTATATTTGAAAACTGTTTCCCTTAAGGAAACGGTGAAATATAATTGTAAGAAAACATGTAAAAAGCCATGGCTTACTAATGGGATAAAAATATCTTGTAAACGGAAAAGGGAAATGTATCTTATAGCTAGGAGAAGTAATGATCCTGAAAGAGTCAAACATTGTAAGAACTACTGCATTGTATTAAGAAAATTTATCAAAACGTCCAGAAGTATGTGCATTATCTCTGAGATTAGCAAATCTTATAATAAAATTAAAACAATTTGGAATATTGTGGAAGAGAAATAGGGCAACTGAGAACACAGTAAGACTGTATTTCTATCAAACACAATGAAAAGTTTGTTAACAAGAAGTCAGAAGCAGAAAATAATTTTAAAAATAATTTTAAGTGTTGCAAAGAAAATGGAATCCAGCTGTTCTTTAGAAAATGCAACGCAGTACATAGAAGAGGCAGTACCTATGCAATTTGATAGAAGTGAAATTCATCTCACCTCTCCTACTGAAATTAGGAAAATAATAAATTCACTCAAAAATAAAAGCTCACATGGAATTAATGGCATTTCCAACAGAGTACTGAAAGCTTGTTCCCAACAAATAAGTGGAATTCTCAGCCAAATATGTAGTAGATAATTGAAATAGGACATTTTTCCAGATAGACTGAAATACACTACTGTTAAACCATTGCATACAAAGATAATAGATCTGATGCTACCAACTGCTGCCCAAACTCACTTCTGACAGCTTTATTCAAAATTCTTGAAAAAGTAATGTATTCAAGAGCAGCATCACATATTTGTAAAAATGAAGCACTAACAAAATGTCAATTTGGTTTTCAGGAAGGCTTTTCAACAGAAAATGCCATATATGCTTTCACTGATCAAATATTAAATGCATTGAATAACCGAACATCATCCATTGGGATATTTTGTGATCTCTCAAAGGCTTTTGATTGTGTGAATCATGCAATTATTCTAGATAAGCTCAAGTATTGCGGTATGAATGGGGTAGTGCACAAATGGTTTAATTCATACTTAACTGGAAGAACGCAACAGGTTGAAATTAACAGTACAGATAGTCTGCAAAAACCAGCAGAGTCCTCTAACTGGGGAGGTATGAAGAATGGTGTCCCACAGGGTTCAGTCTTGGGTCTGTTATTGTTCTTAATGTATACTAACGACTTGCCACTCTATATTCATGAAGATGCAAAACTAGTTCTTTTTGCTGATGATACAAGTATAGTAATCACACCCAAGAAGCTAGAATCAGCTGAGGAAATTGCAAATAATGTCTTTCAGAAAATTATGAAGTGGTTATCTGCAAATGGACTCACTAAATTTTGAGAAAACACAGTTTATACAATTCTGCACAGTAAATGGCATAACACCACTGACAAATACAGAGTATGAACGGAAGTCCATTGCTAAGGCAGAATACTCAAAATATCTGGGTGTGTGCATTGATGAGATTGAATTAGAAGAAACACATGGATGATCTGCTGAAACGGTTAGGTTCAGCTACTTATGCTATTACGCTTATTGCAAATTTTGGTGATAATGGTATCAGTAAATTAGCCTTCTATGCCTATTTTCATTCACTGCTTTCATATAGCATCATATTTTGGGGCAATTCGTCATTAAGAGAGAAAGTATCCATTTCACAAAAGCGTGTAATCAGAATAATAGCTGGTGCCCACCTTGCAGACATTTATTTTGGAACTCAGGGTATTCACAGTACCTTCGCAATACACATATTCACTTGTGAAATTTGTCATAACCCATCCCAATTCAAAAATAACGGTCAAATGCATAGCTACAACAATAGAAGAAAGAATGATATTCACTATTCTGGAATAAATGTCACTTTGGCACAGAAAGGGGTGAATTATGCTGCCACAAAAATCTTTCGTCATTTGCCAAATAGTATTAAAAGTCCGACAGATAGCCAATCAACATTTAAAAGCAAATTAAATGAATTTATGAATGACAACTCCTTCTACTCAATAGATGAATTCTTAGATATGGAGTAGTAACTGTACAAAAAATATTTAATTAATTAATTATTTTGTGTAAAGAAAACTTATGTTAAAGTGACACGTTCCACATCATTACGAAATGTCGTGTTCATGATCTATGGAACAAGGATTAATGTATGTATGTAATGTATGTATGTAAAAATATCTGAGCTGGTCTGTCGATGCACTATCTTCATCACAATGTATGGTTTAAGTTCTGAGTATGTAAACAATTCTGTGAACAGTTACTACTGACAAAGTCTGAAGCGCTAAATGGAGCGACAGATTTCTTGGACTTATTTCAAAGGGGGCTAATAACTCGTCCAGCTTATTTTCGTTTCAAACACTTAGTTTTTGTAGACCTTATTTCTGCCGAACACAGATGCGGTCTCCTGGAACTGGGAATTTGTATATCGAAAACGTTTCATATGAAAGAAAGCCGGCATCCTCCATATTCTCCATACAACTCTCTTCAAGCAGAGTTCAACAAGGAACATTCTTTCGTCCTCAGTCCACCGTATATCCTACTGTGAGCGGAATCTACTGACAAAAACAATGGAAAGAACCGTATACTATGTAGCACAACAGGTGAGTCATAACATGCCGCAAACGCATACGGCACTTGCCACGCAGTCCTAGCAGTGGACCGTAGCGTAATGCTGTCAACTCAGCGAGGCCACGTGGTCCCGGGCAACGACGAATGCACGGTTTGCGTCATACGTCACGTAAATTGATAGTGAAAACTCTTCAGGAGTTAAAATTCTGATAATACGTGTCAGTTACGTAGACGTTCGTGCTTATATGCCATTGATCATGCCTTTTACGCAGGGTGGTACAGCTGCTCCTACCAATAGCAACCAGTCACGCCTTCAAAAACCACAAGCAAGATTTTCATATTCTGTCGCTATATGGGAGCTATTAGTCCCACAGAAAAAATGAACAGGACCATTTTGCAGGAAATGTAATGTACGTGTTAAATTTTGGAGTGTGTTACGCTTTCGCTGAAGGACATGGCTTTCGAGTTATTCAAGAAAAAATGGGTTGGAAGGTCACTTTTGTATGTTTTTTTGGACAATTCGAAAACTATGGCCTCCACAGAAAACGTATCCCGTTACCAAATTTAACTACTTTAAATTTCCTACTAAAAGGTCCTGTTCAGCATTTCTGTAGGACTAACAATTTGCTTGTAGCGAGCGAGTTGATATGAAAATTTTACACATGGTCTTTGAAGACGCTGCAGGATGCATAAAAGCCAAAGGTAAGGCCATCTGAATCGCCCTGTGCACACTGGCTGACAGAAACGTCAAGCCCCCAGAAGACGTGGTCCGATGTCAATGTAGCTATGTACACATACGCACCATCGGCAGGTATGTAAATTATTAGAGTGAAACGTCCCCTTAGAACAATTGTACAAGACTGTGCTTAACCTGACAGACTGTGCTTCAACTGACACACAATATTATTTAGCGCAACGCAATCTGACTTTCAAAAAAAATCCCTAAAAAAGAATGGCCCTGACTAACATTAAACTATACCTTTCAGAAATCACTTACCTCACAAAAATCTTCGTTACTCGAACTACTGCAATACAGCGAGCGCCACTACTGCCAGCTAAATAATAGATTCAAACTACAGAAGGCACTAACTACTGATAGAGATAGTTAGCAAATGAAAGATATTAATAGAGAACAAACAATGTATTTACCTTAATATTCATAATTGACATCCAGTCTTACAGATTATCAAAACTCCGCCATCTCTCTCCCCACATCCACCACTGCTGGCGGCTCACCTCCAACTGTGCAACGCTACGCGCTGTTAACATCCAGCTGCCCCTCTATAATGGCAGACAACAATGCAAACTAGCCACAGGCTGCACACAGCACAGCCAGTGATTTTCATACAGAGCGCTACGTAACGTTGCCAATATAAAAATCTAAACAGCCTACTTACTTAGCAAATGAAAGATATTAATAAAGAACAAACAATGTATTTACCTTAATATTCATAATTGACATCCAGTCTTACAGATTATCAAAACTCCGCCATCTCTCTCCCCACATCCACCACTGCTGGCGGCTCACCTCCAACTGTGCAACGCTACGCGCTGTTAACATCCAGCTGCCCCTCTATAATGGCAGACAACAATGCAAACTAGCCACAGGCTGCACACAGCACAGCCAGTGATTTTCATACAGAGCGCTACGTAACGTTGCCAATATAAAAATCTAAACAGCCTACTTACAAGAGTTGCAATACTCTGTGACGGATAGAATAGCCACCAAAATGCGTTAGGTTTTTGTATGTCCATCCTTTTGACCGGAGATTTGAGGGACCACGGCCAATCACTATTGTAAGAAAACGAAACGCCTACAGCCGTCCTTATGATATTTATTGTGTACCTACTGTTGATGCACCGAAACTGGTAGCTACACAATAAATAAGATTTTATGGACGGCTGAAGGCGTTTCTTTTTCTTACAAGAATTCATTAGGATTGTTCGTGTGTGTCCATTTGGCTAGCCGGTCGAATCGTGCAATATCCAGAATACTGGGGCATTCAGATGTGGCATTGGCTCGATGTTGGACTGCATGGGTTCCGACGACCGCGTCTGATCAGCAAAAGTGGGATCGACATATTGTGCTTTAAACACACATTCGCCTGCATTCCGGAAAAAAGTAGTGGAACCGTGCAACATTCTGTGTCATCTCTAACCATTGCTCAGAACACTAGCATTAGGCGGGCTAGGGAATTGTCCTCCCATGTATAACCGTTAACACCGCAACACATGCGGCTGCGTTGGTACTGGTGCCGCGACTGTGATGCATGGACTGTTGATGAATGACCTTGCATTGTTTTTAGCGATAAACCGCGTTTCTGCACTAGCCTGCATGATCGTCATCGATGAGTGTGGTGGCGACGTGGGACGAGGCACATCGGTATTACTCCTGGTGTCGTAGTATGGGGGAGCCATTGGGTATCACTTGGTCACAGCTGGTGGCGATCGAGGAAATTCTGACGTCACAATAGTACTTCATAAACATCATGTGTCCTCATGTTTTACCTCTCATGGGACAGGTACTTCCGTGTCTAGGAAGTCCCCCAGATTCACACCGATGGAACATGTGTGGGACCAACTTGGACAGCATCTCTGTACCGATACCAGAATCCAGGATATCTAGTACCAGTTAAAATATTTGTGGTCCTGCTTGCCTCAAGAGAAGCATCACACCATTTCGAACTGAATCAGTGCACACATCCAGGGCAGAGTAGGTGAAACGTCATACTGATAAGTGGGCTCATACTGCGAAAGTGATCGTAAATCTGACTCTAATTTGTGATCGCTGAAATAAAATGACATACTCTCCCACTTCATTTCGTTTCCTCCTCACTTTCCAGGTGCTTAACATCTTTGTCATGCAGTGTTGTTTCGAACATTTAGTGGCTTCAGACACTAACTTTGCATATATAATACGATCGGATCATTTAAACCGCTGATCTTATGGCAGCTCGTCTAAGGCGGAGCACTCGCACACACATTCCAGTCGTAATTGTCTGATTTCAAATCGCCGGCGGGCCAGGACACAAATGAATCAAAACTCGATTGTCTCCAGAATGAGAAGTAACGTCTATGGAGGTCGTAAGTCTCAAGAACACCAAATGAAAGAAATTTCAGATTATTCATAGAAGACGAGAATTAATGTAATAACAGAAGTATTTCAGAACCCGTCGAATTCAACTGAGGAATTTTGTGTGCAATAGACGATCATACCAGAGACTTTCGATAACAACCATAGTGTAAAGAAACGACGGCTTACGCAAAGTAAGTGCCCAGTCTCATTTGTTAGGTTGTAACATGATACTGTTGATGCCTACAGGAAGAACATATCGAAGACGCTCGAAGATTTCCCCGGCCATGTGGCCGAGGCAGTCTGTTTGAGATCAGGATTACTGTCGTTCTTTTTCGGTTTTGGTTCTGCCAAATACCCGGCGAGCGGTTAGTGGCGTAAAGCGGTCCCAATTGGAAATATTTCTAACCGGGTAACCAGTTTCTTACTAGACTAGGGCGGAACAGGAGGTCTGGCATTATTTTTAGTTTGTATCTATGACAAAAATATGAATAGTGTGTGTGTGTGTGTGTGTGTGAGTGTGTGTGTGTGTGTGTGTGTTTTAGTGAGGTACTGCGGTGAGCAGCAAGTCCCCTGGTTTCTGGTGTGGGACCAACACGGGCGCCATCCTAGTATCCAGGATCCACTACTCTTGTGAAATGCGGTTTATATTTTGCACACAAGACATCTTTACCGTGGTAGATTTCGTCTCTATATTACACTATTGACAACCAAGATGACCATAAAGGATGAGGCAGGTATAAATCTCTACTCCAAATACATGCAGACACACTGAGATGTTTTGCGGAGAGAATGGTGAATATTTTAGTGTATGAAAGTAATTTATATCTGCCAAATTATTACACTTTTCTTACTTTTTTCCTCAACAAGTAAAAGGTCATCCTGGCGAACTTCAGCTGCGTAACTTGAGTAGAACTTTATAAAATACTATGAATCTAACAACCTCGATACAGGACTGTCCCATCGTCAGAAGAGATGGTATTTTAAACGTCTGCCCTACCGTACCAAATGTAAGCAAAAACATAGCTCAGGTGCGGTTGCTTACCTGTGCACTTGAATCCCAATACTCTGTGCGCAGCGTGTTGTTATGGTTGGACGACTTGCTCATGAAGCTGGTCAGACAATGTATATCACAGTGGAAAAAGTGGATATGGTTTTCTGTTATGACGAATATCGCCAACTTTCAGACTAGCGCCATGGCTGTGCGCTGAAAAGTATCCTGACACTGTCACGGCCTCCGCAGCTATCTTAGCAAACACGATAAAATGTTTCAAAAAACTGGCAGAGTGAATACTAAAATACGCCATATAAAAGAACAGCAACAGATAATAGATACATTATTAACATTTTTGTAGCGGTTCCATCCAATCCACGTATCACTACGAAACGACGTGGCTGTGCTAGTGGGATAAGTCAACGAAGTGTTTGCACTTCAACACACCTATGTCTTCCACATCTGACTCCGTCAGCAGCGTCATGACACTGACACTCAAAGTCACTTGCTAAAAGTAGAAAATGATGGGTCATTTGTTCATGGGCAAACCAATCTCACTACAATGCACTAGCGGTCAGCTGAAAATCGGCGGTGGCTGAGAGAAGTGGCTAGACAACGAACTTAGTATGGCAACATGTCATGTGGACTTTTCTAGAATCGCATTATTAATCATGTTTTATTGGTGGAATCCTAAATAGCTACAAGTATTTATGGTTCCTAACACACTACGGACGGATACAGAGTTTACGCGTCTTTCACACGCCATCCGGTACGGAAGGATCTCAAGATAATTCGATGTTTGATACTCGCTTCAGATGCCATCCGCTATCGTATATTTTAATTACTACTTCTATTAAGGTACTTCCACCAGTAATCAAAGTAGCAAACATGATTGCCTTCATGCACATTTTGCTTATTTAGCATTCTGTTAATATTTTGATATTTGCAGTAGCTACTATTTTCGTCATTAATTTCCTCCTGCTTTTAGAGTTGCTCCTATTCAGAAAACGAAGGGAAATGAACTAATCTAAATCTTTCGGATGTTTTTTGACGATGATTATTCACATGTTCCTAGTGTGAATGAAGATACGGATTATTGTTTGTGGTTCTGTGGGCGATTCCGGTCATAGTGACATCATTAGACCCATAAAGAAGTGTAAGGTGGTATTGTTTGCAAATGATTCCAACAATAACGTTCAATGTGATTCTGTTCTTGCGAATTATTCGTTTTGTGTTTGTCATAATGCTAACACACATGTTGCCTCACATACTGTAAGACATCCATGTAGTACCAACATAACGGATGTCGGACTCACTTTGAATGCATATTGCAAAGCTTAAGAGAAAATCTGGACATTGATGGATCTGGCGTTTGAGAAACAAAATAACCTGCACGTTCAGCATATGTCCGACATACGGACTTTTATTTCTAATGAAATGTAAAATAAAAGGTCTCCAAGGAAACACCGACGACTCCCGATAACATCAAAATGCTGTACGGTGATAAGTCCACATGAAATTTAACGTGTGCTGTTGTACTGGCCAGAATCGCTTGATTGTATGTATCAGTGGTCAAGATCAACATTTTGAGCGCTTTATACGACAGTCATAATAAGAAAAACACGAACCATGCCGGAGTTACGTGTTTTCTTACATTTTATAGAGCAGGATGGACATTTGCAGGACCGTCTCCTGTCGGCGGGACGGTGGTCTGCGGTGCAGTTATCTTCTTACGATAACGTCCCATACATATTGCGTCTTTGGAGACCTCCTCGAAAGCTGTTTCCAATGCAACCGCAAAAGTATACAGTTCTGTCTAAATTAAGCCACAAAGTCAATATCATACTTCGAAGGCTAAAAGCGTTAAAAAATACGTACTTACGTCAGAAATTTCGCCACCCTTTTTGTTATAGCTTAACGAAAGCCATATACCGATGTATTTACTCGTTGTAATTTATGCTGAGTGGCATGCTTTAGCTGCCTCAATCTGTGTATGGAATATGTTCACAAATATCTGTTTTTTTTTAATATATATAAACGCCACACTTTATACTGGGCGGCAAATGAAGACTGGAAATGGAAACTTCCTAAGTGCCATTTTTTCAAAATACGCGTTTCCGATACTATTGTGTTCTTGGTACTCTTCCGCATGTCCCTAGACATGTTTCAAGTGTCAAATCACAGTGAAAATATGTCACACATTCATTACTAGAGGGTGCGTGGACTTCGTGCCAAGCAGTGCTTCCCTTGATTTCCATTTCCAGCATGTATCTTTGATCTTAAAAAAGTACTGCAGCCGGCCGCTGCAACCGAGCGGTTCTAGGGCCTTCAGTCCGGAACTGCGCTGCTGCTACGGTCGCAGATTCGAATCCTGCCTCGGGCATGGATGTGTGTGATGTCCTTAGGTTAGTTAGGTTTAAGTAGTTCTAAGTTTTAGGGGACTGATGACCTCAGAACTTAAGTCCCATAGTGCTCAGAGCCATTTGAACCAAGAATGGAGTTGTGTAAGAAACAGAACTCAGTACTGAGAGATATTTTTTCATGGATTTATTTTGTTATTCTCTTGTAAGAAATTAAAAGAAATGAAATACTTTTTGTTGAAGATATTTCTACTAGTTAAAATAGTATTGCTTTATTTCTCCGCTTGTATTAACACAAATAAAATGCAGAGCTTCTGCATTAAGTCACTTCGAACAAAAACTTTCCTGTTGGTACTTAGAACCAGTCAGATTTCTGGTCTAGTACATAAAATGTTCTGAATAAATTATTTATTTTACAATTAATCTCTTTTTTTTCAGAGATGAGGTGGGAAACATAATTCCTTAGTATCAGAACGCATACATCTACATCTACATGTAGATGTACTCAATTTTTTGGATACAAATTGTTATGTACAAAATGAGTGATTATTTTTTCATTCTCCTCGTAAATGTGGGATTTGGCACTCAGAACGTTTTCCATTTCCACTATTCAAATGTTCAACTAATGAAAATTTCGCGTGGGTAGGGCCTCTCGTCGGGTAGGCCGTTAGCCTGTGCAAGTCTTTCGAGTTGACGCCACTTCGGCGACTTGCGTGTCGATGGGGATGAAATGATGATTATAAGGACAACACAACAATCAGCGGAGAAAATCTCCGGCCCAGCCGGGAATCGAATCCAGGCCGTTAGGTATGGCATTCCGTCGCGCTGACCATTCAGCTACCAGGGGCGGACAATGTTGAACAGAAGCGGATAAAGCGACAGTTGATGTGCTACTGAAAAGCATTACTCAACTACCAATGTTTTCTCAATTCATAAGACATTTGGCACGAAGCGTCAGTGTAATTCTTAGATAATTCCACGACGATAATTTTCTTTACAAGAAAACATTATCTCTTGACGTAAGTTAGGAAATGCTAAACGATCCAGACAGTATTTCCAGGCGGAGTATTGCATTGCTACTCTCCTTAGGTGACGAAAATCAACATAATCGTCACTATAAAGAGAGAGCCAAGTAGAATCTGGTAAGATTAGCGGCAACCTCATGAAACGTGTTACATCGTTCAGTCATGGTATGAAATGGGACGAATGATGTAAATCAGTTTTATGGATATTGAATGGACGACTTTGATCAGTTTCCCATACTGAAAAGTGAAGTGTATCTGTTAAGAAAACTGTATGGACGATCCATAATACTGCTCAAGCATTTGGAGCCCTATCAAGTAGGTATTTGAGCAGGGATTGAACACCTACGATACTGTAGTTTTATTGCCTTAAGGCTAAGATTTATTAGTAATTTTATAACTAGTTAACTAAAGATTACCTTCTGCGAACATCTCCGGTTTTCTGTTTCATTGCACAAACGATCGTTAGTGTTTCTTGGGATATTTCATACAAAGCACACCTACTGGCTGTTGCTGAAAGAATAACTGGTGACATTTTTATTTCAGAGAACAGTTTTGTATTTAAACCTTTATGAACGCCCTGGGATCCACCATTGCCACGGTTTTTATCTTTTCTCACTCATTTTATTCCATATCACCAGCCAGTGACATTCAACATATTTCATTGCTCGAAATTTCCAACAGAAACTGGTTGATCTCGACTAAGACCAGCAAGCAGATACGCACTCTCGTATGGAGCACGTTGCATGTATTCAGATGCTTGTCTCAATCTTGCAGAGCCTTGCTGAGTCTCTCTTAACCCATCGACAGCGAACCGGGTCGCTTACAAAAATCACCCAGCGTATCAGTTCTTAGTTGTTATATTGTAGATCCAACTTGGGTTGGAACCAAAAGCAATTAGTGTTCATTCTTTTTCTTGTACCTTTGTCCCGGATCGTTTAGGGTGTGGCCGGATGCCCTTTTTGTCGCCACGCCGTTACCCCATGGGACGGAGAACTCGCATCCCAACTTTGTGTGAGCCATGTTATTCATGTGAAAGTAAGCGAAAGTTTCAAAATTTTAGAAAATCGTGAAACCAGCCCGCCATTCACCTTGTAGTCTGTGGGACACCGCCTGAAAACCACATCCTGGCTTGCCGGCACATCGACCCGCGTCCTAAATCTACCGGGCGGATTCGATCTGGGGCCGGAGCATGTCTCCGCCCCGGAAGCAGCGCTTTAACATGCATGGTTTTGTGGGTGGGTAATAATTGCTGCTCTCTACGTAATTCATCATAATCATCATCTTAGACAGTTTC
The DNA here is from genome assembly GCF_023864275.1 of Schistocerca cancellata. Classification (NCBI taxonomy): domain Eukaryota; kingdom Metazoa; phylum Arthropoda; class Insecta; order Orthoptera; family Acrididae; genus Schistocerca; species Schistocerca cancellata. The sequence goes on along the minus strand of NC_064630.1, from coordinate 317,668,898 downwards.
CAGCCTCTGGCCGAGTCTGTTTGGAACATAAGCCTCTCCATCGTCTTCTGTCTTGCCACCATCTCTCCGTCTTTACCTTGGTCCAGTCTTCTCCTTTCTTCTGGACGCATTCTTACACTCCTTTCAGCCATCTGTGTCTTGGTCTTCCTCTTGGTCTCTTTCCTTCCAGTTTCATCTCGTGTATCATCCTAGGCATCCTCCTCCATTCGCTTAACATGCCTATGCATACTGTTCTTTACGTAATTCACTTCCATAAATATAACAAACACTTCAATAAATCTTGGTCTATACACCAATAACTGTTTACTTTATAGCTTCCAGAGCGAATGAAATGGTGCAGTGCTTAAGGCACTGGCCCATTATTCGGGAGAATATGTTCACAGCTTGATGTAGGTTTTCCGTCGTTTTTCCAAATCTCTTCTGGTGATTTTGGAGAGTATCCTTCAGTAAGGACTAATTTCTCATGTAGATGAGCTTTTGCTTGGTATGTAATGGAATGTATTATGTCCACGTGACAGCAAACGTTTATGTCTGCAAGACAAATCTTCTTATGAAGTACGCAGTCATTAGCGTACAGTGATCCCCGTGATTGTTGCATTCACTTAAAAATTTATTCCAGACGAAATCAAATTTATATTTTGACATGATTTGTTTCAACACAAGAAAAGTATTTATAAGATACTCACATCTGAAAATGAAAAAGAACAAAAGCTAAGTGTAGTTTTATATATGACATTCAAAATACTTCCAGTGCTATAAGCTATAAAATACTGATACCAGTGTGCATCTTCATATCTCCAAAATTTGGTGATTTTTCAAGAATCATAGGTAATTTACTTAAAATAAAGTGTCTGATTACAGAATCCTAAGTAATCTGTCAAATTCACTCATAAGATTGAATCATAAGTTTAAATAATTTGCTTCAACGTAATTTTAACCATGATTCCTTTAGACTTAAAGTTTATCTCTAAAGTCATGAACGCTCCTATTATTATTTTTCGCATACCATTCACTGACTGAAAAAAAAAAATATCAATCCGCTATGCTATTGCTAAATCTCGACCTCTTAACTGGACTCTAGTGAAGCCAAGTACCGATTATTCATAACGCATGCCTAGAAAACAGTCAGTAAAAATTTTATAAACACGTAAGTAAGTAAATGGTTTAATAAATAAAGAAGATAATAAAGGAATGATCCTCAGGACAATGATGTAGCTTAACCACAGGATTAAAGTTCACCATCAATTTACTCAGATCAAACGCAAGACACTTAGAATGGTGGCCTTATACAAGCTGATATTTAAACACGGCAAACATTAAGAAAGAGATCAGTCAACTGGACAAGTAGACCAAGCAAAGTTTTGGCAGGAAATACCGAATATAATCCAAAGACCATGTGCAGTGCACACAAATCACCCAAACTGAATAACATTCCAAACGGTCATTCAGAACTGTACCAAAAACCAATTCAGCAAGGCAAAAGTTGTCACTTTTAGCTACACTGGCTCTGACTGTCTCAAACTTGTACAGTGAGAAATTCCTAAATCCCAAATATGACGACATCTCCGAACTATCACTTAAACCCACGCGGCTCATTGGACTGCAGACCTCACCAGCGGCCTTACCTAACTAGACACGAACAACAAAAGGCCACGAATCATGCTCTGCTCACCTATTTAAAACTTACCTCACGCAAAGAACTACTACAGTCAAGTGAGCATCTTGAAACTAGGCCTCCCTTGTAATGAATACATATTGCACAATCTTTACATATTTGAAACATATGCAATATTCAGTTTTCACATGCTCCATTAGCCGACCGCTGTGGCCGAGCCGTTCTTGGCGCTTCAGTCCGGAACCGCGCTGCTGCTACAGTCACAGGTTCGAATCCTGCGTCGGGCATGGATGTGTGTGATGTCTTTAGGTTAGTTAGGTTTAAGTAGTTCTAAGTTCTAGGGGACTGATGACATCAGATGTTAAGTCTCATAATGCTTAGAATCGTTTCAACATCTTTCATTGTTACACTTTAAACATCACAGAATAATCAACTTTGTTTTACATTTTACACATCTTAAAATGGATTGCCAAAAGCTACTCTAAACCATACCATTATTCAGCTTGCCGTTGTCATACAACACTACTCAAAAAGCCATCTTACAAACATTAACTTGGTTCAAACAACTTTGTGTTCAGGGTAATTATCGGTGTGAATACACACCTTGTGCATTGAAAACAGCAAACAAAAAAAAATGGTTCAAATGGCTCTGAGCACTATGGGACTTAACATCTGTGGTCATCAGTCTCCTAGAACTTATAACTACTTAAACCTAACTAACCTAAGGACATCACACACATCCATGCCCGAGGCAGGATTCGAACCTGCGACCGTAGCAGTCGCGCGGTTCCGAACTGACCGCCTAGAACCGCTAGACCAGAAAACAGCAAACAGCTGTGTGCAAGACCCTTTATTTGAAACCCAAACGGTTTCATAGCTTAAAGGCTTAAAGCCACATCTTAAGGTGGTTATCTGAATGCAAAAGGGAAATATCTGTTAAAAACCAAATGGATCCCAGTCAATAGTAAAGGAAATAACAAATAAATATCTCGCATGAGACCCAAAAGTGAGGATGCATAGAAGACCCAACATTCACTGTCCAAATAATAGTAATCTTCCAGATGTCTGTAGCGACAAATTGTAAACAGGCTGAATGATGTCATCAGAATTGCCAGAAAGTCAAGCAGTAATCTATAACGTAATCAGACCGAAGACAAAATCATCTACCGGTATCAATCTAAAAAACAGACACACCTTCCTTCGCCCTAGGCAAAGCCACTCACACTTGTAGCCAACAAGGCCCTATAGATCTGTGAAAACTACTTTTAACTGGCTTTTCAGTCTTCGATAGAGCAACATATCCCTGTAATTGTACGAGGGTTGTCCAGAAAGTAAGTTGCGAAATGGAAACCACTGGGAAAATCCGGTAAAGCTATGCACAGATGTGTTGAGCAGTGTGTCTACTATGCCCGTCTATCATTTCGCGTCGCTCTTTTCAGTTTTGAGTGAGCACGTAAAGATTCGTACGGAATAGCGTCTCCCGCAAAGCATGAAGGCCTGGTTAGAGGTTTCGCCTGTGTCACGCAGCCCACATAACACAACTGTCGAGCAGTTCCTTCTTCATGCCAACTCTCGGCCGCACACTGCAGGGGCAATGAAGACGCTCCTGCAGCGTTTCCGATGAGAAGTGTTTGATCAGCCACAATACAGTCCGTAATTGGCTCCCCCTGAGTCTCATCTGTGCTCACAAGAACCGCTGGCTACGAGGACACAATTTTTACGCAGACAACGAGCTGCAGACCAGTGCAGATAACTGGTCGAAAGCACAGGCGGCTGTTTTCTATGACGAGGATATTGGAAAGTTAATGCAAAACTACGACACAAGTCGAAGTTGGAGTGGCGACTACGTAGAAAAGTAGGTGGAATCTGTACCTAACTGTTGCAAAATAAACTGTTTCTCGTTTTCACTGTGGTTTCCATTTCGCGACCGATAGTAAATTACTTTCTGGACAACCCTCGTATAAATGTTAACACCAGTTTCTTTTCTATGCGTGGTTTTTGAATAGTGGCCTTTGACCTTTATCTCTTAATTGTGCTATTACCCTTTTTTCTGTCCCTATTACAGTTTCCATATTTTCACAAAATTCGTTAACCGTAGTTCCTTCGGGTCCATGTACCTTGACATAGATTGTTTTTCCTGGATGGACTTATTTATCCACCAAAGTAATTTATTTCGCATTTACCGTGCACTGACTTGAATCCACTGCAAATATGTCTTTTAACTTGTTGGCTTTAATTTTGAGTGGCTTTTCCTAGGGCGGGATGGGTGTGCGTGTGCGTGTTTTAGATAGATACCAGTAAATTATTTTGTCTTATTAACATGATCTTAAACATGCTATATTGGTTCAGACGTTTATGTAGTTATGCCTTGTTGAAGTCGGTACTGCGTGGGGCTGTGTCCATTACTAACTATGTAATTTCGGATTATAGTCATTTATTGCAATACAAAATTTTTGTTTTGTAAAGAAGTTACCCATCTTTACCCGTTTCGACATGAGCTTCGAGGGTAGGGCTAACTCATGATTCTTATCCTATACTCCAGTGGCGCGGCATGTGTCCGTTCAGAGTTTGTTCCTGCAGCGTATGCACTAAATGAAGTTCATATAGTGCAATGAGATCCTGTTCCAGAATTTTGGTAATTTTCATCAACATGAAGGATGCAAAAAATGTTCAAATGGCTCTGAGCACTATGGGACTTAACATCTGAGGTCACCAGACCCCTAGAACTTAGAACTACTTAAACCCAACCAACCTAAGGACATCACGTACATCCCTTTCCGAGGCAGGATTCGAACCTGTGACCGTAGCGGTCGCGCGGTTCCAGACTGAACCGTCTAGAACCACTCGGCCACTGCGGCCGGCATGGAGGAAGCAATTCTTGAGGTTATATTCCACGGTTTTTACACGGTCCAGTCATATTAATGCGACCACTGCCTATGTTGGACGTCATCGTGCAGTAAACACTCACAGACTACAGGTGGCAGGACTAGCAGTAGACGTTATATAAAGCGTGTCGGGAGGACGCAGAAGACAGAGCAGTCATTGTCCTAATGTGGAAACAAAGGGATTTCTCTGACGTCTAGAAGGGCATATCATCAGCTTTCAAGCGAAGTGTGGAACCGTTGCCGAAACGGGGAAGTCTGTAAAGAGTTCGGGTACCGCCGTGGTTAAAGTATACCGAATACGGGCGCCGATGCAACTGTGGTGCACCATGGGCCGCAGATGACAGGTGTGAACGACGGCTGTGGACATGTGTACGGGTAAATGGACGTGCAACAGTTGAGCGACTGACATCCCAGATGAAACAAGGGGCTACCAACAGCGTCTCCGAGACGACCGTTCAGTGAAACTTGCTGCCTGTGGGCCTCCACAGCAGACGCCTGGTTGGTGCACCCGTGATTACTGCTGTTCACCGGCGAAGGAGGCTGCAATTTGCACGCAAATATTGCTACTGGACGTCTACTGACTGGCGACAGCAGGTCTTTTCAGACGATTCACGCTTTATGCTCTATCCGCTCTCTGTCGTGTACGGCGTGAAATGTCCGAAAGCAAACTCCCTGCAGTAATCGTCGGAAGGGTCCAGGCCGGAGGAAGAAACGTTATGGTCTGAGTTACGTTTCCTTGGTATTCCCTGAGTGATCTCGTGATTCTGGAAGGCACAGTGGGTCAGTGCAAGTATGTATCTATCCTTGGGGACCATGTCCAGCCCTACATGCAATGGTTTTCCTGGGCACGACAACATCAACCACAGGACAATGCTACGTGTCACACAGCAGCGCTGTGTATGTGCGTGGTTCGAATAGCACCAAGATAAGTTTGTCGTACTCTCAAGACCACCAAACTCCCCGGATTTAAACCCAGTCGAGAATCTTTGGGACCACCGCTATCGGGTCGTTTGCGCTATAGACCCTTGACCGAGAAACCTAGGGCAACTTGCCGCGGTACTGTCAGCAAGAAAGGAAGAATGAATTGATTATTGGTGTTAATAACGATCATCCTCCTTCACCTCCTCTGCATTACTGCAGATGACGTGTCACTGAGCACACTTGTTCTGTGCATGCAGTACACATGAGGCGCCTAACTGTTTCCACTGCACTGTCGCTGTGTGGAATACGAAGGTTCTGTTATAGTTTACTAACCAGCTGTCTTCATTGTTGATGTCCCCAGCGCAGGAAACAGCACGCAGGTCATAGGTTCTGTATCTTGAGGCTGAAACTGACTGTTAGCGAGGTTCTGTTCTGAAATAATGTATCACTTCTTTGGGTTGCCACTCACGTATTTTAATATAGCCACACGAGAAGACTACATGATCTTAATACAACACCTTCTGATACAGCAAAGTACATGATCAAACACTATGTTTACGAAAATGTATCTTTACACTATTTGTTGCACGTGTCTGTGCCTCATGACTACCGGAGTGAATCTTTTAATACACATCCTGCCACAGACAATATGACTGTACATCTCGACTGCCTAATCCAGAGTGACGAACAGCCCGAAACACTTCGCGCGCCATACCAGAAAAGGCGCGAACGCTTCCGAAGTGCTTCGTCTGCAATTTCGTCAGTCTTTTCTTTTTTATTTAAGTTGTTTTCAATAATTCTAAAATGACTGATTAATAGTCAGCTGTTGAGAGATATTTATATTAAAAAGTGAAGTCATTTCAATGAGTAGTTTAACTAATAATAATAACTATACTTTAACGTTTTTGGCGCCCTTGCTCCGAACACAGCAGCCAACGACAGAGCAGTAGCATTCTGCAGGGGGTCTTTCTTACGGGAATGGTACCGATCTAACATCTGTCACAGGTATCTCACACCACATTTCGTCATCTATATACTTCTTGCATCTCCACTGCTCTGGGAACAGCTTCTTGGGGCCTAATATGATGGCTGACTAAGCCAGAAATATCACAACTTGTGTCGTCATGCCCCACACACCCGTTGGTACAGTTCTGAATCTCTGACTCTCTCTCTTCTGGCAGGTCTCACAGCGATCAGCGCTGCCAAAGGTGGTAATTCAGGCTTCTGACAGGTGGTCGCATTAAAGTGAACCTACGGTGTACATTTGTCTGATTATGCTGTAGGAACCCTGGGGGATGTTGATGGCACCATTCAGACTTTTTACAGTTCCAAAAAAATGGTTCAAATGGCTCTGAGCACTATGGGACTCTACTTCTGAGGTCATCAGTCCCCTACAACTTAGAACTACTTAAACCTAACTAACCTAAGGACATCACACACATCCATGCCCGAGGCAGGATTCGAACCTCCGACAGTAGAGGTCTCGTGGTTCCAGACTGTAGCGCCTAGAACCGCACGGCCACTCCGGCCGGCTTTTACAGTTTCACAGTACGCTCATTTCACGGATTAAAATAATTTGGACAGTGAATGTTGGATCTTCTATCCGTTCTCAGATTTGAGTCTCATATGACGTAATTTGTGTGTGTATTTGCTACTGCGTTTGTTAGTGATTGGGGGTACATTTAGTTTTTTAACTGATATTTCCCTTCTGTATTGAGATACCCACCACGTGGCTTTAAGCTACGAAACCAGTTGTGGTTCCAAGTAAAGACTCTTACATACATCTGTTTGCGGTATTCATTTCACAAAACTAACTTGTTATAATTATTACTAAACAAACATAAAAATGTTGGAATGACAGGACAAAACATTCATGCGGAAGCCAATCTATCGTATTTCTTCACTATTTTAATAAATATTAAATAAATTATTTGTAATAATTGGTACGCCCGTTCAATAACATGATAAATATGGTCATCTAAAGCTGGCGTCGAGGCCTATGCGGCCGTTTGGTACGCATATGTAGCACGTCTTTAGCGTTTGTTACTGTTGTTATATAGAGTTTTACTCATAAATGTTAATAACTCTTAATATTTACTGTCTAAATATGGTAACAACTTTAATGAATTCGTCTCTTTATTGTGGTTACAACACTGCCATCAACTTCTTCTAGTGTAAGCACAGTCAGACCCTGACGTATTAGTCGGCGTTCACAGCTATGCAGCGGTACAACTTACACGAGTCACGGAACTTCCGAGCTGCCCCCTCCCCCTACCCGTTAGCACGTCATCAGGGCTTGCTGCAGACACTTCCTGGTGCTTGCTTACCTGCCTGATTTAGCCGTTACACGGCAATTTGACAGCTATATGATGATGCTTTATTTTACCCGCCGTCTTTTTAATACTTTATACGGTGAACATACTCAAAAAAGGCTCTGAGCACTATGGGACTTAACATCTGAGGGCATCAGTCTCCTATAACTTAGAACTACTTAAACCTAACGACATCACACACATCGATGCCCGAGGGAGGATTCGAACCTGCTACCGTAGCGGTCGCGCGGTTCCAGACTGAAGCACCTAAAACCGTTCGGCCACAGCGGCCGGCCAGTGAACTTACTGTTCGTAATGTTACAAGACGACGGATATTCTGATACTCTCCAGTTTCAGCCCAGTGGAGAATACAACCTTCAGCGCAGGGGTACATATGGGAAATGGAAAACGGATAAGACTACATCTTCAGGGTAGACATAGCAATGCTACGGCGAAGGTAACAATTTAGTTTTACAGTAAAACGTATTAAGGTTCGTGGTCGTTTAAAAGTTGTAAAAATACTAGTGATATCATGATATTACTCGCTGGTTCCAGAATCTCTGTTTCCTGAAAACCATTGGAAAACCAATCGGTGAAGGAGGAAGGGAGGGAGAGGGATACATAGCACTCCGAATAAGTGGAAAAGTTAAGACAATTTTTTGCGAAAATATAATATGAACAGAAATGCGCTGTTTGCACTAGCTTCAAGTACAACGTTGTATCACTATGCCAGTACCGGTACGTTGTGAAAATCATGCGAGTTTGATGAAGATCATTACGGAGGATTGTCATCTGGAAAAAGTGCATGGAATACTTTCACTGTGATTAGCATATGAATTGTAACGGTTTATTGAGGATACATGAGCCCAAATCCAACCGGTGGAAGTGTCCGCTAAAAGCAACTGTAGCATCGAACTCGTTGCGAAACCGTTTAAGGCTTTACGCAGCCCGTTTTGTATTATAGCGAAATACGAGAGAGAGTGCCACGGATATGATACGCAAACTGAAGTGGCAGTCATTAAAAGAAACGCGTTTCTCTTTGCGGCAGTATCTTCTCATAACATACTAGCTCGTATAAAATTTAATTGCAGACCTAATCTATCAGTTTAGTCGTTTTTGAACTCTTACATCCAATATTAATAAATGTACAGCCTCTCACTTATGCCACCGAATTACAAATGCTTAAATAAATTTTGCTCCACTTCCCTGAATTTAATTACGTCCAACACTTATAAAGCTATCGCCATCTAGTTACCTAATTTGGTTCCTAACATTCTATCACTACAGTTGAGATGAGTCTAGCATGACACATGGCCTTACCCAACAGCAATATTATAGTAATACCTGGAAAACCCGAAACAGACGACAACATGGGTAATTATTTTCATATTAACAAATACAGTTCCAATCAATAACTTCTGCATATGACAAATTACAGACATTCTAAAAAAGAATAAATAATATAAAATTAACATACAAATCCGATGCAAGGAATAACTGAAGATGTAACACGGTGTTTGCCTTTCTGAAGTCTTTTCTTGTCGAATGGAAGGTGGCTGGGGGGGGGGGGGGAAGACAGAAGTGCAGATATTATTTTCGGAAGGAGAATGCTCGTCCACAACGATCCTCGGTATTAAAGCAAAATCTGTAGGGACTTTCCTTCTCGATCCACTAGTACCAGCCATTTCGACACATGTCACAGGTCTAAAGAGGCCTTTTTCTACCGCCTCTTTAAGATACGCCTAAAATCGTGCAAGACGCTGACTGGTGACTTTTTTCACAATCCCCTGTACCTTACTATGGAGAGGAAGTCAATCGGTAAAGCAGGCATGTTACCTTCCATATCTTCTCCTTATCTGAAGCAGCTTCTTCATCTGCCGTCTTTTGCATATTCTGACGTACTATTTTTCCCAGGTTCTAGCTGAAAATATTCGGTTAACATACTCGTATTTACGATTTTCTAATAAGTTCAATGAAATTCTTGGAGTGTGTACTTAGCTTATTGCTTTCGACGACTTTTCTTCACCAGTGTTAATTGGAGTGCACAATTTTAACTGCTTCACTACAGGATTCCCAGGAGTCAATGAGAAAAGTCTATGATACTGCGTTAATGGTTGTATTGTTACAGAACATTCGTAAAATGCACAGCTCAAAGAAACTGACTTTACAGATTATGTACTGGAACTAACTGAAAACAACTGCCACTCTATTACCACTGCCAGAACCACAGCCAAGCTCTTAGACTCACTGCTTATATAGTTTCTCAACAGTGAAAGTTCTTTAAAATTATTGTTCAACAGAATCACGTTCATTGAGTTCCTACTAAAATTGGTGATCTTCATAAGAAATTACAGTTACAGTCTTGAAGATAATTAATGGCTGATTATGATAAATGTGATTTCTAAAATTGCTTTTCAAATTTAGTATTGAAATTTTGCGTGAGAAATGTAACAAAACGATTCAAAATTATTAATATCTCGTTAATTACAACAGCAATTTTGATGCTAAAATATTTTAGAGTACCTTGCATAATGCGGAAATACATTTTGAGGTGCCGCGCGGGGTAACCGCGCGGTCTGGGACGTCTTGTCACGGTCCGCGCACTCCCCCCATCGGAGGTTCAAGTGCTCCCTCGGGCATGGGTGTGTGTGTGTGTGTGTGTGTGTGTGTGTGTGTGTGTGTGTGTGTGTGTGTGTGTGTGTGTGTGTTGTCCTTAGCGTAAGTTAGTTTAACTTAGATTAAGTAGTGCCTAAGCTCAGGGACGGATGACCTCAGCAGTTTGGTCCCATTAGACCTTACCACAAATTCTATTTTCACGTTCAAGTTTTACATAACAAACTCGGTTTGATCGAATGATCGAAATAACAGTCTGTTTATGACATGAAGTTCTAGAGCTCGTAATTACAGAATTAATTACAATGAACCTGACTTTAGTTTTATAGAAATAAAATCTCTTGAGAGAGAACTAACCTCCAGTGCGTCTGTTAGCCAGAAATCTACCCAAAACATTAATTTTCATGTTTTATGAAATAATCGAATTTTGAGAATTAATTTCCCATGTAATGAATGAACTGACTTTAACACTAACATTTCTAAGTGATTACTGTCTGATAGTTACAGAAAGGAAATAATTAGTTTTTCTGCAAATTTCGTAAAATTGATGATTACAATAAGATATATTCCACTAACTAAAGATTCCCGTTAATTGTATTTAAATGAGCTGTATTTGACTAAATGGATGTGTTACATTTTATACAGGGTGTTCAAAAAAGTCTTGAATACTTTCAGAAGCGGTAGTACTCATCGAAACAAGAAAAATAAGTCCAATAAACACGGATCTGGAAACGCATACTTCCGAGATATACACGCGTTCATAGGAAAGGCAGTGCGATGCTTGGTTGCGGATGTTAACGCAGACGTTGCATTGATGGTCCGTCAAATACACTCCTGGAAATGGAAAAAAGAACACATTGACACCGGTGTGTCAGACCCACCATACTTGCTCCGGACACTGCGAGAGGGCTGTACAAGCAATGATCACACGCACGGCACAGCGGACACACCAGGAACCGCGGTGTTGGCCGTCGAATGGCGCTAGCTGCGCAGCATTTGTGCACCGCCGCCGTCAGTGTCAGCCAGTTTGCCGTGGCATACGGAGCTCCATCGCAGTCTTTAACACTGGTAGCATGCCGCGACAGCGTGGACGTGAACCGTATGTGCAGTTGACGGACTTTGAGCGAGGGCGTATAGTGGGAATGCGGGAGGCCGGGTGGACGTACCGCCGAATTGCTCAACACGTGGGGCGTGAGGTCTCCACAGTACATCGATGTTGTCGCCAGTGGTCGGCGGAAGGTGCACGTGCCCGTCGACCTGGGACCGGACCGCAGCGACGCACGGATGCACGCCAAGACCGTAGGATCCTACGCAGTGCCGTAGGGGACCGCACCGCCACTTCCCAGCAAATTAGGGACACTGTTGCTCCTGGGGTATCGGCGAGGACCATTCGCAACCGTGTCCATGAAGCTGGGCTACGGTCCCGCACACCGTTAGGCCGTCTTCCGCTCACGCCCCAACATCGTGCAGCCCGCCTCCAGTGGTGTCGCGACAGGCGTGAATGGAGGGACGAATGGAGACGTGTCGTCTTCAGCGATGAGAGTCGCTTCTGCCTTGGTGCCAATGATGGTCGTATGCGTGTTTGGCGCCGTGCAGGTGAGCGCCACAATCAGGACTGCATTCGACCGAGGCACACAGGGCCAACACCCGACATCATGGTGTGGGGAGCGATCTCCTACACTGGCCGTACACCACTGGTGATCGTCGAGGGGACACTGAATAGTGCACGGTACATCCAAACCGTCATCGAACCCATCGTTCTACCATTCCTAGACCGGCAAGGGAACTTGCTGTTCCAACAGGACAATGCACGTCCGCATGTATCCCGTGCCACCCAACGTGCTCTAGAAGGTGTAAGTCAACTATCCTGGCCAGCAAGATCTCCGGATCTGTCCCCCATTGAGCATGTTTGGGACTGGATGAAGCGTCGTCTCACGCGGTCTGCACGTCCAGCACGAACGCTGGTCCAACTGAGGCGCCAGGTGGAAATGGCATGGCAAGCCGTTCCACAGGACTACATCCAGCATCTCTACGATCGTCTCCATGGGAGAATAGCAGCCTGCATTGCTGCGAAAGGTGGATATACACTGTACTAGTGCCGACATTGTGCATGCTCTGTTGCCTGTGTCTATGTGCCTGTGGTTCTGTCAGTGTGATCATGTGATGTATTTGACCCCAGGAAAGTGTCAATAAAGTTTCCCCTTCCTGGGACAATGAATTCACGGTGTTCTTATTTCAATTTCCAGGAGTGTATGTCGGTAGTGTATTATGATGTCTTACAGTACTCGACCTACCATTAGGTGGTCTGCAGTCCGTTGTGCGGTTCAAGTTGTGTTGTAGACTTCGTTAGGTTTCGTCGTGTTTGTGTGCCTTATTGTACAGTACTGTCAACCTAGGATAAGTATAATGGTGTTTTACATTCTTCTAAAAGCGGAGTCACATACGTGTTTACTGCTGTTGCGCTGATTGTAGGTACAAATGGTGTAGTACATTTACATTTTCTCTCTTCCACCATTTGATAGCAATGGAAGCCTACTGCTCGCAAGTGAAATGGCGGCTGTGATAGTCTACTATAGTTTAGCAAATGGACGCGGCCTGCGAGCCCCTGCCCTCTACGCTGAAAAATATCCGCAGCGCAGAGTGCCCTCTGGTAAGCTGTTGGGCACACTTTGCCAATGTCTTGAGGGACACAGGTATCATTGCACCTGGGAATACTGAACAGTGGAAAGCCCAGTACAGTCCGCTCGCCGGACATGGAGGAGTGTGTACTACGTAGGCGTAAGAAACCTCTGGCACCACTGTGCAACAATTAGCAACAACACGAGGCGTATCTCACACTCTTATCCGGACGTGGGGGTGGGAGTGGTTTCTTCGTGAACAGTTGTTGTACGCATATCATCTACAGCGCGTTCAGGCCTTATGGCCACAAGATTTTAATGACAGACGGCAGTTCTGTCAATGGTTGTTGCAGAAGTATGCCGCAGATCCACTGTACCAGTTCAAGATATTATCCGAGGCAGTGTTTACAAGAGATGGTTCTGTGAATTTCCATAACCAGCATGTATGGGCAGACATAAATTCCCAAGCAATTCAGGAAAGAGGGCATCAACACTGATTCTCAATCAACGTATGTGCAGGCGCACTTGGCGACAGATTAAAAGGGTCATACGTGCTACCACAAAAGTTAACTGGGACACATTGTCTGGACGTCTCGCTAATTTACTGTCTACCTTGCTGGAGGCTGTGCCACTACAGCAACGAATACAAATGTGGTTCATGCATGATGTCGCGCCAGTTCACTTTGGTCACAATGTGTGCGAACATCCGACGCAGACATTTCAGGACGCTAGTGTGGTCGGGGAGGGCCCCACACCTTGGCCTGCTCGTTCCCCAAACCTCAATCCCTTACACTTTTCGTTATGGGGATACTTCAAGGAATTGGTTCACACCACGCCAATCAACGATGTCCAGGCACTACATGGTCACGTTTTCATTGCGCGAGGAACAACCGGGTATACTTCAAAGGATCTGCATCTACATCGATAGTCTGCAAATCAAGCTCATGTGTATAGCAGAGGGTTTATGAATCACCTTGACAATAATGCGTGATACCTTATGCCGGAGGGCAGAGGGGTGCATTGTCATAAATGCCACTTTGGATACCTCCTGCAAACACGTGTTTAACTTAAAAGTGTGCATTTTCGGACCCATGTATACTGGACTTTTTTCTTGTAGCAGTGAGTACTACCACCTCTCAAAGTATTCGACACTTTTTTGAACGCCCTTTATATCTCGTATACAATGCCACTTCATACAATACAGAGCACATTTACTGTACTGTGAAATGTCTATCGTTTAATAAGTAAAAGTGGTGTGCCGAATGCTCCCCATAGCTCATCCTATCACAATCTGCAGCTCTTCAGTGGTGAGTTCTTTACTGTGGCCCGCTGCCAACTCTTTCACATCCTCACCACTCACCTCCAAACCCGTGGACGAGATTCATCCAAAAAGTAAACTGCAATTGCTTCTAGACGTGGTACGAACAGTCAGAGAGGCTGTGTGAGGCAATAACATGGTACAGTCTCAATGTTGTGACGGCCACCGTAATTTCAGAGTGCTGCGAGGAAATTTTGGCATTAATACTACCTGCCGCTAACTGCGGGCTTCCAGCAGTTACCAGTTGTCCGGACGCTCAGATGCGGCAGAAATTATAACGAATCTGTACTACCGTGACTTCTGTTAAATAGTAGCTTTCGATACATATTCTGATTAACGAAATTTACGATTCAATCTATTTTTCGACTATGCCTTTGGAATTTGCACATCTGATTTCTTCATACAGTCACATCGATTAAATATCTAATCGTAACGTTGCAAACCGATATGAAATGGAATGGGCACGTCAGGTTGTACTGGAGAGGGTGGGAAAATGTAGCTCATTCATAAAGGAGATGCCGCATAGAAGGCTAGTGCCACGTTTTGTTTAATACTGTTAGTGTGTTTTGTGATCTCCACCACATCGGATTAAAGCAAGACATCAAAGCATTTAGGCGTGCACCTACATTTGCTACCGATAGATTCTATTAGCACGCAATCTTCCCGCCACCGGCGGAGGTCACTGCTCTTCTCGATTCGGTAAAGTACGATCTGGGATTGCGGAAGGCCGTAACTTACAAAATTCCTTGTCAGGTCAGACGATACGCACAGTACATGATAGGTGCGTTGAACGTGAGTGTCACACTCACCTTTCGCAGCCCAGTAAGTCGGCCGTAGCCTACCACTGTATTAACACAAGTCACTCCACTGGATTATTGTCGTAAAATTCTTGTCCCTGGCGAGATCCTTTCGGAATTCAGTTATCAAAGAATCTGTGGAAATAAGTCCGGCACAAGGTTTTAAAAATCGTGATGGCGGCTTGCAGCTGGACAAGGCTTGAGACCCAGTGATCTCTTTAATTCCTTCATAATGACAAATCTGGCGACATCTGACGTCTGTTTTTAGCAACGGGAGAGCACATTTCGGCACAGGCCGGACATGTAGCTACGCATGCGCCTGCGCACCAAAGATGGGACAGGATTCGCAGAGGGCGCGGAATTCGATACAGGCCAGTTTTTGCTATAAAGCAGACACCGTGAAATAGCAGTCTCCAGTGGCGGACATCTAAAGGTGGCTGAACGGTTGCCAGTCCCAATATTCTGGCAAGAAGTCAACATGATCCAACTGCAATCCCGAAATCTCATACAATATTCAGTACGCCGGGAAAACTTCAAGAATCACTTTATTATTATTATTATTATTATTATTATTATTATTATTGTGACCGTCTGTGTAGCAGAATGGTAGTGTCGCAGTCATGAACGCAGAAAGAACCAGGTCCGATTCTTGGTGTTTGCTCAAAGTTTTTCTGAGGTAACGAAATGTGGAACAGGCTCCAGTCAGCCTCGTGAGTCCGAATGAGGAGCAGTTTGAATAAAGAAACAGCGGCATCAGCAGGAATAGTCAACTGGCAATAACGGCTACAGGCATTCGCCATATGTTGGTTACGTGCCCCAAGATCATAGATCGCTCCTCATAGTAGCTCGTAGGCAACACTCTGTCAGTACAACAGATCTAATGTCCAACGCCTGATTGATGTTAACATTTGTTTTTATTATTATTATTATTATTATCATCATTATTATTATTGTCGTCTAGTTGCAAACGTTTCCTACGGGTGACTAAATTCTTCCACTGAACTCCATGTCCCACCACCGCATTACGCAGAAACTAGGAAGGAAAGCCACAAATTCCTTAGCCAAATCTAGTAAACAGACCCACTTGTGATTTCATAGGTCACTATGACGATAGGACAACTTCTGCTGCTGAGTGGTAAGCTTATAAACTTTCATCGTCAGCAATGAAGGGATGTCCGACGGGGCGAAGACTGCAAAACACGGCCTACGACAATTGAGGTAGAGTGACCTGGTCAGCTTTCTTATCTACATATAGTACCGCAAGTAATTCGTTGATCTCGTTGCTTCAATCTTATTACAATTCTCCAAAAATGAATTACAATTTCATGTAGACATTTTAGATAGCCGATTACAGCTTGTGGCATAAAATCGACAAATTGTTTGTTCTATCCGAAGGCTACTCTAGAACATTATTGGCCAGCTGTGGTCTGTTCAAGAGCAGAGACTCCAGTGCTGATTCTCCGCCTGTCATAGCTGAAAGAATCGAGAGCTGCTCTGTATAATGATTAACTCACATTTCGCCAAAAACATAAGTATCCAACAATTCCACGTCGAATCATTGTATCACGATGAGCTGAAAGAGTCATAACGATATAACTTTCGCTTCTTAGGTGTTTCCATTACTGTCGTCATCGACTCTATGTGCATCACGTTAACGCTTCGTTACTATCAGGAGAGGTGTAATGGTGAAGAATATTCAGACAAATAAAACCTCTCGGTGACTTTCAAGAACGTTTTACAATACCCAACAGGAGCTATAGCCAACTGTTAAAACGGAAAGAAAGTCGTTAACTAGCATCTCTTGCGAAAATGAGTTACTGTTTAAAAAGGAGGTGCCAACATACGGCTTTACTGCGACAAAAGCGGGAAGCCGTATAGTATCGGGAAGCAGTTGGAACGAAATCCGACGGCCGGTCTCTATGTAGGCGCTCAGCCAAAGAATGTGACAAAGGCGCTGCATGTCTGCTTTTCTCGAGTATAATACTGAAGAGAAAGTTGTATAAAAGAAATTTATTCTGAAGAAATGCGAGCGTACGCGTCGAATAGGGTGTCGGACATACACACCACAGCAAAATAGTTTTCCCGCTGCTCATGGGAGACGACCACATACGTGTACGGCGAGGATTACTTCACCTCCAGCAATTCTTTCAGTATCACACTAATTTCACATTCGTGACATTACCGCTAAGGTTGTTTTGAAGGAGGAGACCAGACAGCGAGGTCATCGGTCTCATCGGATTAGGAAAGGACGGGGAAGGAAGTCGGCCGTGACCTTTCGAAGGAAAATTACCGCTAGTCTGCCAGTGTTGTCATGAAATGAAAACTCTCTACTCACACATTTCACTTCGGCAGATACCTAAACGCATTCCGTAACTCACGCTGTGCTGATGGCTCAAACAAGAAATCCCTATTAAATGGAAGTTCGAGCGTGATTCACGATGCAGCGTGTTGCATTGTGTTCTTCCGCTTATGTTAACTTATCTTCGTTAATCTATCGGAGCATTTTCAAGTACCCTTGTACCTCTCTTTTTCCTATAACATTTTTTACTTTTCTTGTTTTACCCACTTTGATGTGAGAAGAGCCGGCCGGAGTGGCCGTGCGGTTCTAGGCGCTACAGTCTGGAACCGAGCGACCGCTACGGTTGCAGGTTCGAATCCTGCCTCGGGTATGGATGTGTGTGATGTCCTTAGGTTAGTTAGGTTTAATTAGTTCTAAGTTCTAGGTGACTGATGACCACAGAAGTTAAGTAACATAGTGCTCAGAGCCATTTGAACCATTTGAATTTTGATGTGAGAAGACCGCTGCATTTCTTGTGAATTACACTGTAGGAAATACTGTAACCATGCGCAAATTTTTAGAAATTATTGCAAACTTATTCCTTGCTAAAAATATAAAAATTAGTTTTTCTACAAACTATAAAATGAAAAAATTGTTCATAACGTGAATTTGAAGAATGAAGTACATCACAGGTTTGGCATTTCTAAACTAAATTGTTCTGTGTGCCCTACATTTTACATGGTAGGAGTTTCAACGTACGATACCGTGAACACAAGGATGCTCTCAGGCTCAACAACCGAAATAAATCAGCTTTCATTGTTCATTTGGCCCAGAATGGAAGCATAAAGATAAGCATCGAAGAAAAATTAGAGGTAGTACATTTTGCCGAAAAAGGAGACCGATGATTCTGTGAGAAGTAGAAATATACAGCTTCATTGACAGTAAACCTGGCTGCATCCAAAATGAGCCACTAGACTTTAAAGAAAAGAAAACCAAATGTACCTCCCAAATTTAATAAAACTCTTATAATTTGAAATGATGGAAGTAATAAGTAACTGACAGAGAGAATATTCTTGACTAGCGATTACTAGCAGCTTTCAAACATAAATAATTAAATGTATGACCTTATAAAATGATGTCCGCAACTCGTGGTCGTGCGGTAGCGTTCTCGCTTCCCGCGCCCGGGTTCCCGGGTTCGATTCCCGACGGGGTCAGGGATTTTCTCTGCCTCGTGATGTCCTTAGGTTAGTTAGGTTTAAGTAGTTCTAAGTTCTAGGGGACTGATGACCATAGATGTTACGTCCCACAGTGCTCCGAGCCATATAAAATGTGTACTATGATAAAGTATCTTTGCAATAACTCCAGAAGTACAGGGTGATTCAAAAAGAATACCACAACTTTAAAAATGTGTATTTAATGAAAGAAACATAATATAACCTTCTGTTATACATCATTACAAAGAGTATTTAAAAAGGTTTTTTTTTCACTCAAAAACAAGTTCAGAGATGTTCAATATGGCCCCCTCCAGACACTCGAGCAATATCAACCCGATACTCCAACTCGTTCCACACTCTCTGTAGCATATCAGGCGTAACAGTTTGGATAGCTGCTGTTATTTCTCGTTTCAAATCATCAATGGTGGCTGGGAGAGGTGGCCGAAACACCATATCCTTAACACACCCCCATAAGAAAAAATCGCAGGGGGTAAGATCAGGGCTTCTTGGAGGCCAGTGATGAAGTGCTCTGTCACGGGCTGCTTGGCGGCCGATCCATCGCCTCGGGTAGTTGACGTTCAGGTAGTTACGGACAGATAAGTGCCAATGTGGTGGCGCTCCATCCTGCTGAAATATGAATGGTTATGCTTCTTGTTCGAGCTGAGGGAACAGCCAATTCTCTAACATCTCCCGATACTGTAGTCCAGTTACAGTAGCACCTTCGAAGAAAAAGGGACCAAAAACTTTATTGGCTGAAATGGCACAGAAAACGTTCACCTTAGGGAGTCACGTTCATACTGAGTTGTTTCCCGCGGATTCTCGTCGATTCACTTCTGCCGTACTCAATAACACAAAAAGCTTTCTGTTGAGCGGTCGCCATCTTAGCATCAACTGACGCTGACGCTTAGTCAACAGCGCCTCAAGCGAACAAATGTACAACTAAATGAAACTTTATAGCTCCCTTAATTCGCCGACAGATAGTGCTTAGCTCTGCCTTTTGTCGTTGCAGAGTTTTAAATTCCTAAAGTTGTGGTATTCAGTTTTAATCACCCTGTATACCAGTCGTACACCTTTAATGTTCTCTGATGCATCAAATCAGTAGCCGATGTAATCAAATGTGTCAGCCACTTGCATTTATTTTAGCTCATGGAACAGAATGAATCGAAAAAGTAAATGAAACCTCTATGTTGTAGTACGTAAAGGAGAGCTTTTCATGAAATAATCACAATGCATAGAGATTATATAAAGTGTAAAACCTTTTGTAAAACTACAGCTTCACGAAAAGTTTGTTATAGTTTAGCGTACAAAAGTAAAACTTGCCAAGAAATCAACGTTACCATCTGACGATGGTCTCAGGTCCGAAACTAGTAACGGTAGAATAAAATTACTTCAGAACAACTTGTGGTTGGTTGCAGTATTTCTTGCAGTGTAATTTTTACGTTTCGTTAATTCAATTAAGTTGCCTTAAATCAAATGGAACATTCGGTATGAAATCAGTGGAACTAAGTGACATGAAAAGATACAATGAAATCTATTCAGATTTGCTGTACCTGAAATACAATGATTGAGTCCCAATAAAATAAAAAAAAAGATGCCTGACAGATCAGGATGGTGAGCAGGACCCTATAGGAATTTGACCATCCGGCCACCATTGTAGTACCGACCAACTTCAGTTATTGCCACGATATTGATTATGTCTCTCACACACACAGAGAGAAGATCAGAAATAATTTCTCCAATAACTATTTAGAGAACCTGCATCTTACCTGTGTGAATAAATCAAACGTTTATGATAGAATGGTTTCAGTTTCAGTAAGTAACCGGTAACCAAATCTAATTTCATTGCAAGGCATTATGTGTGTTTCAGGGTACACAGTTCCTTAGAGTCAATAGTTATTCGTTCTTATTTAGTGGGAAGCATAATTTAAAAAAAATTCTTCAGTACACTCTTATTGTGGACGAGTGTAACTGCATCTCCCTTCTTCCCACGACGACATCTGTTATGTTACTCAAACGATTTACTCTCAGTATTACGGGCGAATAACGAAGGGAGTGTTGCGAAAACCTTGCTTGGAACTAGAAATGTTTTCTGTTTTCACTTCCTTCATCCTTCATTCCTTGCTTGTGAGAATCCTTTGAAACAAAACAATACAATTTTTTTTACAATCCTAATCCTTATCATCATGGTAAGCTACGAATACAAGACGAAATTGGCAAAAAGCAAACAATCAATAATTTTAAGGAGATAGTTTCTCTTTGGAACCACTGGGAGAGACAGTTTTCAGCCACCTACCATTTGATGAGACATACAGGATGGTCAGAAAATGTCTGAAACGCTTGTCGTGATCTTGTAGGGCATATTGTACTGAGACATAAATATTAAGAAAAAAATGCGATACGTTGCGCCGTTTCAGAGTTACTTAGCATTGAAGTTAGCCAATAAGGTCGTTGCGCGCGCGAATTCAAGTTTCTGGTAACCAACCAAAGCACTAGTTAGGTAACATCGCCCCTGGCAGGCCGCTTGAATGTGAGCGCGCGGCGCCCCGATTGGCTAACTTCAATGCTAAATAACTCGGAAACGGCGCAACGTATCGCATTTTTTTTCTCAACATTTATGTCTCAGTACAATCTGCCCTACAACATCACGACAAGTGTTTCAGACATTTTCCTACCACCCTGTATGTAAAACAGTTTCGCTTGTTTCCTGGGTACAATCCCACATATCGAAACTTCCATGAATTCGTAACGCCTAAAATAAATTATAATCCTAAATAACAAGCAAAAATGGAGCTAAGGTTTAATAAATACATATGAAAAGTACATACTGCTCCAAAGAATTTATTTCAAAACCACTTATAAAAGCAGTAGAACAAACTCAAATTTACAATGGCTTCAGATATATACTGCCAGAAAAAAATTACTACCCCTCTTTAAAAGTTCCCAATTCACTCAAGATTTACTGTTGCAACAATGCGTATTTGGTTCAGGAAGTGATTACATTAACAGATCAGTACCACAAGCTATTATGAGGTTACAGGTATCGACCCAACTGGAACATTCGTATTAGTACTTGGTGTAGCCTCCAAGGGCGGCAATGCAGGCGCTGACTCTGGCATTCAGGGGATCGTACAGATGGACAGAACTGTCCTGGGATACGTTATGCCACGTCTGTCCGGCCTTTTCACATAGTTCTGTTAAGATTAATTGCGTGACGTGTCACACGAGTCACTTCTCGTCCCATCATAATCCCACATGTGCTCGATGGAGACAAGCTCGGAGATCGCGCTGGCCAGGGAAGTTGCCGCACGTTTTTCAGAGCACGATGTGTTTCACTGGCAGTGTATGGGTGAACATTATCCTGTTGGAGCAACACATCACCTTCCTGTTGCAAGGAAGAACTGGTCTAACAACATTCTGCACGTACCTAGCGTTGGTTAGCGTATCCTCCAGAAACACCCGCGGTGAATGAGAGTTGTAGCTTATCGCAGCCCAGACCATAAGGCCTGGGATGGGGCCACTCTGTCTTGGACGAATGCACTCTAAGGGACAGCGCTCATCAGGTCTACGTCGTACGTACAAACGACCTCACATGCGTGCAGACAGAATCTGATTTCATCATTGAAGACCACAGCTTGCCGTTCCATTTTCCAAGTGATCCTCTGACGGCAACAGTTGAGCCATGCATGTAGACGTTGTGGCGTGAGTTTAAGATAGGTTAGAGGTGTGCGTGCCAGTAGTCTCACTGCTAATAACTGGTTCGCAGCAGTTCATGTTGACACATCTGGGCTCACGACAGCTCTTATCTGTTCTATGATAGCTGTACGGACTGCGACTGCTGCCCTTCAATACGACGACCGTGGCAGGCGTCCGTACTGTGTGGACTTCCAGAACCTCATCTACAGCTGTGAGAATGTTCAGGTGACGATTGAAATCAGCATCGTTGCACAACTGATGCAGCACGTTCATCTTGTATCCCAGTTCTCTGAAGGACCATCCCGCAACTTGGAAGGCCACAATTTGACACCTTTCAAACTGACTTAGTTAGCTGTAGGAAGCACGAGTGCTTCTCTTTAGCATGGCTGCCTGCTTGCTTCACACGTTTGCACCACACCGAGCCCTCTCTGTGAGAATTCCCTAAAAGGGTAGACACAGATGGCGTTCTGGCACCTATGTTGCTACGCTGTCTGTTGAAGGACGACGCTGAAACCATTATCAGCGCATCTACTGTCTCCCACGTAACATATGCTGTCATCGGATCAAAATCGAAGCCCCCTTTCCAAGTATACTTGCGCTCACTGTCAGTGATCTCTTCAATAGTATCACGATAAAAAAAAGAAAAACACGTGCCGATCCCTTATAATCACGTAGCACAATCTCCGCAACGACTGTTGCTTTGAACGCTGCAAGTGATTGCTAGAATGCATTACATTGGTAGTAATAGTTAGTTATAAAACTAGATGTATCTATCTTGAAATAGCATCAGTGGTTTCATGCGAAAGGCACTGTACTTTAAAAAAACTGATAAAATAGTCGCTTCAAGCAGAAACCACTGGTAAGGAAAGGATTAATCAACTTGGTTATCGACGTCGTTGCATTGCGTATTGGATTTAGGCATCCTCTCGTCGTTTCTGTATTCCTCCTTCCATCCAGGTTGTCGTACATAATTTTCTTGAGTAATTTGCCATCTCTCATTCAGCACAGATGCATAGGTGCGCGCGCGCGCGCTTGTGTGTGTGTGTGTGTGTGTGTGTGTGTGTGTGTGTGTGTGTGTGTGTGTGTGTGTGAGAGAGAGATAGAGAGAGAGAGCATAGTTTCGTTGTCGTTCATCAGCCAAACATCAAGCGACGGCTATCCGATGTAAAAATGAAGACATTTCTATCCACAGATACGGATTACTTGTTTACAAAAAGTTGGTGTATAAAAACAGATAAAAAAAGATTGTAAAGACGCCGAACATCCAGGAGACCTCGCGTGTCGCAAATCTGCCTTCTGATTTATTTGTGGAAGATGCTGAATAATAATATGGCTCCTGATATGTTACATTCTTCGTGAAATTAGTAAATGATCACTGACAGAAAAAAAGCAAAGGCACTCCAAGGAGTTACAGTATTGCTGGTGTTATTGACTGTTTACAGCCTTACCAGATCCGCCTCAGCTGCATAGCTGACTTGAAGTAAATGTTGTGAATATCACGCAACGCAGTTTGCTCGCATATTCGTGAACATACCAGTGCGAGCTGTATCAAAATGGTTCAAATGGCTCTGAGCACTACGGGACTCAACTTCTGAGGTCATTAGTCCCCTAGAACTTAGAACTAGTTAAACCTAAATAACCTAATGACATCACACATATCCATGCCCGAGGCAGGATTCGAACCTGCGAGCGTAGCGGTCTCGCGGTTCCAGACTGCAGCGCCTAGAACCGCACGGCCACTTCGGCCGGCGAGCATTAGCAGTTCTAGAAGATGAGATCACCTACAGCCTTTCACAACAACATTCTAGTGATTGCTACTTCTTCTTCTCCCTGTTTAATTTCCTCACAGGATTAACATAAAGCCGGCGCTGGTGGCCGAGCGGTTCTGGGCGCTACAGTCTGGAACCGCGCGACTGCTACGGTCGCAGGTTCGAATCCTGCCTCGGGCATGGATGCGTGTGATGTCCTTAGGTTAGTTAGGTTTAAGTAGTTCTAACTTCTAGGGGACTGATGACCTCAGATGTTAAGTCCCATAGTGCTCAGAGCCATTTGAACCATTTGATTAACAGGAAATAGTTTCTCCACATTAAAATGGGCGACTATCAAAATACAGATATCGCTATAATCTAAGTTCTGTTACTGTTTCAGTTTAAGATAACATTTTCGGGAATTACTGGTTCTCGTTTGGACCTAACGCTTTGCATTTATAACTACGTATGAGTAGAAGATCAAAAATACCACTGAATCTTATGAGATAGAGCGAAATCAACACAGAAGAAATATCGCTAATCACCTAACTCTCTAAACGCTTGACTTAACGAGTAGGGTTTTGTTCTTCTGATCACCACCACTCATCTCTGATAACGTCAGAGACTGCTCAGTCAGTAAATATGGGGCGTAAGACTAACGGAAAAGAGAGCACATTTCTAAGTCGTACAATCAGTATCGTCATCGATACAGTTCCTCGCTGCTAGCTCGTAGCTAAAATATAGGCTACAAAATACCAGTACACTTACGCGAACATTTCAGCAAAAAATAACTCAGTATGGGGTTCATAATGAGATGATGATGTCAAGAACGAAAGCTTTTTGGCCGTTCCTAAAGAAACGGTGGCTGTTCAATTCTTGTTCGTGTGTTCCGCTTAACGTGCAAAACCATTAATATTTTGTAAACGGTTGGAGACGGCGAAACAAGGTTTTCAGCAAGTGAGTTATTATACATTAATATTTGATCAACATATTGTATCAACCATAATTTTCATCGTGGAATTATACAGCGGGTTCGAAAGTTCCCGTTACAAAATTCTAGGACTTGTAGAGGGGAGTGAGTACATAATATTTTGAATAAGAACCCATGTCCGGAAACGAATCGTTTCCGTTGTATAACGGATTCAGCTCAGATATTTCATTCATCCACTTCTGCTTGACGAATTAAATTAGGTGTGACGCAGTACAATTATTAGGTAACAATTCGAAAGGAAACATAATGAGATATCCATTTATCACTTAAGTAGATTTGTTTGTATTGACACTTAAACATTACGTTTCGTAAGTACAGTACACTGTTTTTTGTTTTGGAATAATGTAAACATGCATTCTTTAAGTGTTAATTGAAACAAATGGGCTAAGTGAAAAATGGATATTTCGTTACGTTCCCTTTCCAATTATTACCTAATAATTGTACTGCGGCACGCCTAATTCAGTTTCTCAGGCAGAAGTGGAAGAGTTAAACTTCTGAACTGAAACCGTCGTAGAAAGGAAACGGTTCGTTTCCGGACATGGGTTCCTATCCAAAATACTATGTACTCGCTCCCCTCTACAAGCCGCCGAAGCATGTAACAGGAATTTTCCAACACCCTGTATATCTTCTTAATAGCTATTGGTACTCATGAAAGAGGAACACAGTGACAAAGATGAAGTCCATGCTGAAATTGAATCTTTGGGCATGAATAGCCAATAATGGTGCCAAGTTTCAATACGGAAATACTATTATTAGATTTGCCGTAAAGCACTGTTCTGCGTACTACCGTAGGACACTGAAATTGTTTAAATAATATAATAATAATAAATTTAATTAATTTTACATTCTCGATTAAATTGGCTTACTTGGACGTTTGTTTATTTATTCGCTGCTTTCTTTTAGTTTATCTATTCAAAATACCGGACTGAACGTCGCGCATCAACTGGCATGAATATAGCACAAAATATTTTATCATAATTTCAGATGTGTTAGTAATAACTAATCATTATGATGATTAAGGAAAAAATGTAGACAGAATATCTACATAGAAAGAAAAATAACACCCAAAAAAATAAAAATGAAAAATTCTACAATGTACCATCTGGCTATCTGGCGCACAGCTATCTGTTTTTCCGGAATCCAGAAGGCAAATGCTACTGGTCTATTACTCTGTGATTTATAATTCTGGAGTACACTACTATACGACAGTACACAACACTACAATTATGTACTTGATATCAAAACCGAGCTGGACTTCTCGTTTGTCTAGATGTCGTATTTTTATCAAGTAGGTCCCTTGGTCGGAAGAAACTATATAGTTCTTTCGTTTGTGTTCGAAAGGAAGTGGTAGGGTCTCTTATCTGTTTCTGCCTTGGCCAGATTTCTTCCCATTCTGTATCAATGCAAGCCTTTATTTCCTTATTCAATACGGTTCTTGTGCCCAGTATCTCCTTTGCCTTATCATATCCGCGCTTTCTGAGCCAATAATTGTGCACCTCTCTTTCTTCCGGCTAGGTCTAGACGTAGCAAGCCAAATATCACCAGCAACGCCTCTGTCGGTGTTGTTCTATACGCGTCCGTCAGGCACAGGAGTACGCTTCTCTGTGATCGCTGTGAAGCCTTTCCTTACCTTTGTGGCTTTATGAGCCCAGACGCTGCACCTTCATCCCACAACAGCGAATAAGATTGCGCTGTGGTACGTTCTTACTGCACTTAGTGGCAGCTGAAAACTTCTTTCGACAATTGTTGCTATTTTATTTAAGATTTTATGGCCTCTCTACAGACGATTTCTACATGTGTACGAAAGTTTTGTTTCCGTCGATATTAATTCCAAGGTATCTATATAGTTCTTTTCTTTTCACAGGTTGGTCATTTATCCTGATAAAATACTGGGACACTGGCAGTTGGCCTACCATACATTTTGCAGTTCGTTTATTTTGCGACAATCCACACATGCCTCTTACCAAGTCAAACTTGAGTTTTGATTTTGACTTGGTAAGAGGCATGCGTGGGTTGAGGGATTCATTCAGTAAACATTTATGAAGCATGTGTTACCACTTTGATGTTTATTGCTAAGATTAAGCACTGTCAGTGCTGCCTCAGTAAGCCAGGCTTAAAAATGTACCTGTAAGGTTCGAAACTACTCGCCTAATATAAATACAGCAACTATTGACGGAATTGCTAATAAACGTTTTAAGGAATAATATCAAAAGATTAACCGTTGTCGAAGTGCTTAACGCACGATGCTGACAAAATAAATTCCATGGTAGAAATTTGTTACAGAATCACTCAATAAAAGTTAGACATTGTGCACAAAAACCATGTGTTGCAATAGTTAGATCATAGAAACGTTCAACTTGCGTCTCTCGCTCGTGTTGCAGATCCGCTTTGAAACGCAGATGTCGTCCATAAATCTGTGTCACCTGCGCGTAAACTGCGGGATATTTATTTTAAAATCACCCGAAATATCCATGCGTGTCACCAGAAGATGGTTTCTGCACGAAAATTCGTAGGGCGATGATGAAAGCTATGAAAATATTAGGGTCATATAGTCGCTTACTGCTACCTGTAACAGTTATTTGGGTCAGGGAGAAACCTTAATATATTGTACATTAAAATGTACCCATAGTCATGCATTTTACAGTTATTCGCATGGGCCGCGTAAAATTATTACATAACAAATCTCTCATGTCTATGTTCCTGTCCTTGCAGCGTCGAAATTCATTTGTTATTTCCAGTTCTTCCTATACGTCTGAAGAAAACTAGCATTTTTTTTTCAATACTTCTGATATTTTCTCGATATTCTTGCGTCTTTCGTCATTATTTATGAGTTTTCAGATATTTCTCAGTTTGTGCTTCACGCATCATTTGTAGTTATTTTTAGTGGGCGTAAAATATTTAACCTCTCGTTCGCCGTTGAACATTTATATTTATGTGAACAATACAATCTAATCACAATAGCGAGTTAGTTTCGTGTACCTAGAGAGGCATTTCTTGTTCTACACCTTATTAATTACTGTCAATGGTTTTCTATTTTTCTGATTCATTCGTCTACTGTAGACATTTCTAATTTTGTTTTGGCTTAGTATTCCGAAGGTAATTCCGCCTTCTAACTTTCCTGATGTCTTTTTCTAACACTGTATATTTTGATGCTTCTTTATATTTACCATGAAGTTTGTAATTTTTGCTGAGATTCTTAGTCCTGCACTGTTAGCTGTTCTTTCTAAAATATTAGTTAATTAAGAAAATAGGTTAGTTAACATTAACTCGTGGCATACATAAATAAATATCAATGCTTAACAGCAAGTAAGAATAGTGTGTAAAGTTTCTGGGGCAGAAATTTGTAAAAGTGAGATTTTACTGTCTCATGATGATCAAATAACACTAGTTATCAAATTTAAAAATTTTTTCTGCATCTGGTTTGTAAATGGGTGGATTTACCTAATTTTGGGGTGCTGAGTACACTGGTAAAATCAGTTTTTCTCTGCAACGTCACATTTCCTAGATGCACAGCAGAATAAAAAAAATGGTAATAGCGAAAATTGACACAATTAAGTCAAACAAAAATACACATTAAGAACGTTTGAAATCAATACTATTTTGTATGTATGTATGGGCATGATGCAAATAAAAGGTCCAAATTAGTTCAGAAGATATTTTCACCTTTAATCGTCTTTGGTTTTTGAAAAATGCTACGACGGAGCTCTTCTTTTGTTTGCCGTTTCATCACTCTCCCTAACAAGACCCCAGCAGTAGTCACCCATCATCGAAGCGTTCCAATGGCCTTGGTAACGGTGTTCCCTCATAAGAATGCCTTGGTTAAAGCGTTCACCATGCTCATCGCTTACGGCTCCCAAATTTTCCGAGAAGAAATCAAGGTGAGACTGTAAAAAGTGAATTTTAAGCGACGTTCTTCATCCCATGTTCTTATAGTTGTCCAACAGATCATTCATAATGGTAACATAGTTTTTGTCTTTTCTGTTTCCTGAAAGCACTTCACAATTGCTTTAAAAGAAGACCAAACAGGTAATTGGATATCTGTAAGTTCGTTATCAAAGGCTGGATCTCTCAGAAATTTTCTTATTTGTGGTCAAATAAATATACCCTCTTTCAACTTTGTCTCACTTAGTTTGGGAACCTTTTCTTTTAAGTGATTGAAGGCCTCACCTTCTTTATCCAGAGCTTTTACAAAGTTCTTGTTAAGGCCCAGCTTGATATGAAGGGGAGGCAAAATGATTTTATTGGGCTCAGCCAATGGGGTATTGTTCACATTAACGTTTCCAGGAACATATGAGTTCCTTATAGGCCATTCCTTGACTGTATAGTGGTTCTTGGTGTCACGGCTGTCGTAAAGGCACAAAAACCAGCAGATTTCGTGAATCCAGCCTGTAAACCTGTAAGGAGAGCAACAACTTTTAAACCACAGCAGAGCTGTCATTCATGATCCTTATATTTAATTGCCTCTAGCAGAAAAGCCGTGGTTTCATAAGTTTCTTTCATGTCTACTGCGTAAGCCAAAGGTACCGATGGACATGCATTGCCATTATGCTGTAGTACTGCTTTTAAGCTGATTTTACTGGAGTCAATAAATATTCGGCACTCCTGTGGATTATGTTGTATACCTAGCTGCATCATCAGACCACTGACATCTCTACATACACACACTGAATTCTGCATATCGAAATATTGAGCGAAGGAAGCACCTCTTGATCTGAAACAGGAAATTTTTGCCCCTGGAGCTAGAAGGTTCCGTTGTTGCAGTCTCGACCCCAAGAGTTCAGCTTGCCGTTTCGAAACTTTTAGATCGCGAACCAAATCGTTCAGTTCCTTTTGATTATAAAGCTGATGCGAAGTGTCATGATATAGAGGGCAGTACTCTTATTCAGTTGACATGGTGTCTGGATCCGTGGCTTTCAAGTTACAGACAGGGGCCGGCAACCCCTCATCATGGGGCACAGGCAAATGCACTGAAGATATATTTAGATACTTTATTTTATGTCTAGTTTTGCTTGAATGTCCCGAAATATTTGCAAGACAGAATTAACAGTCTGCAAAATGGCCATTAGGCTCACACCACACCATCGGAACAGCGAATGGCATAGCTCAGCGTTTTCCTTTAAACCACTTGGTTAAGGTTGTAGTACAGGCTATGCAGACAATATGAGGGGCAAAATATGTATCTTGGTCACCAACAAAACAGTCAAAATACAATTTATATGTCTTCTTAACCAAATCATTGATTGGTTATCTTTGGACTTTTGGAGTGAATTTCCCACACGCATAACAAAAGTTGAAACTTCCTGGCAGATTAAAACTGTGTGCCGGACCGAGACTCGAACTCGGGACCTTTTCCTTCCTGTCTCTCAGAAGTGCTAGTCCTGCAAGGTTCGCAGGAGAGCTTCTGTGAAGTTTGGAAGGTAGGAGAGGAGGTACTGGCGGAATTAAATGGAAGGTAGGAGAGGAGGTACTGGCGGAATTAAAGCTGTGGGGACGGGGCGTGAGTCGAGCTTGGGTAGCTCAGTTGGTAGAGCATTTGCCCGCGAAAGGCAAAGGTCCCGAGTTCGAGTCTCGGTCCGGCACACAGTTTTAATCTGCCAGGAAGTTTCATATCAACGCACACTCCGCTGCAGAGTAAAAATCTCTTTCTGATAACGAAAGTTGTCGGGGTGGTTTAGACAGCAACGAGATTTACTAGTTGCCATTTTTCTTAGTGCAAGTTTTAAACACGGCACGTTTGCACTATCTTTCACAGGAAACTCACTGAGGATCTCTTTCACGCCACTGGATTACCACACCAACCATTTACTGACGATTTGTGGATCTTCTAGCTCTCCTCTGCAAATCAAATGGTTCAAATGGCTCTGAGCACTATGCGACTTAACTTCGTAGGTCATCAGTCGCCTAGAACTTAGAACTAATTAAACCTAACTAACCTAAGGACATCACACACATCCATGCCCGAGGCAGGATTCGAACCTGCGACCGGAGTGGTCGCTCGGCTCCAGACTGTAGCGCCTAGCACCGCACGGCCACTCAGGCTGGCTGCAAATCAAAAACAAACAATTAAGTATCAAAACAGAAGAACAGCAAAAAGCGAAATACTGAGTACGAAAAATGAAAAAAATTTTAAAAAAACCTTTAAAAACTCAAAAATGGTATTTGCTAGAACATTTTGAAAGGTATATTCGGATTCTACACACCAAAATACATACTAGCTGATGTATCACATCCCAGATGCAAAATGGCTGTTGACTACTGTAATCAGTGAAACCAAACATGTAACATTCATGGGGCTTAAGAAAGACGATAAGCGTTCTTGGAAGTCCCACGTTCAGAATCATGTGCAGAAAATGAATGCTGCCATCTTTACTATACGACTAACATCCACTGTCCTTGGCACTGAAAGGGAAAGTTTATTTTGTTCACCAACTTCCTCTTTTATATCTTGTGCTTTTATATTTTCGGTCAACTTTGTGTATTCACAAAAAAATTCTTGCCTATAAAAGAGTAGTGAGAACTTACTGCGTTGTCAGTTCCCGCTGTTGTAGAAGGATGTTGAATTTCTACCATCCCTGCCATTTAACATAGTATGAGGTTCATTCAAAGGAAATCTTGTCAGTGCGTCTACCTTTGCCTTACACGTAAGGTGGCACCACGTAACTGCGGATGTGGTGGCACCATCTACTGGTAGAGAGACTGACGCGTGCGCACCGTTTGATGTTGCATAGCGCCGGTGTGGTTTCACGCCGAAGAGAAGGTGGTCACAGAAGTTACCGTCCACTACCGAACATGCAGGCGAGTAAGGAGGAAGAACGAGGAGTGATTCGATTTTTGGCGGCGGAAGGAGTTGGAGGCTGTGATATGTATCGACGCATGAAGGCTGTGTACAGTGAGTACAGTTGAGTCGTTCAAGTGTTTTGGAATGGCACAAACGATTCCTTGAGGGGCGCGAGTCCCTGGAAGACGATGCTCGTCCGGCAGTCTCGTCGTGTCATCACACCGGAAATGGTTGCGGAAGTGAATGCTTTAATCTTGGAGAACCAAAAAATTATCGTGAACGAGATCCAAAGGTGACTGGGTATTAGCGTGAGCACTGCGCACACCATAATGCATCAACACTTCAACTCGTGAAAAATCTGTGCGCAGTGGGTTCCCCACCAACTGACCGCCGAACAGCGCAATACTCGGATGACACTGTCTTTGAGTCATCTGCAACGTTATCGTGAGCAGGAATACTGCTTTCAGTCACATATTGTCACAGGTGACGATACATTGTGTCACTATTTTGAACCAGAAAGCAAGCGTCAGAGCAAGCAGTGCAAACATGCGGCTTCACCACCTCCAAAGAAACCAAAGGCTTTGCACACCATTTCTTGAGATCACGATATCTTTCTTCTTTGACAACAAGGGCCCACTGCTTGTCGAGTTCCTGGAACGGGGAACCACCAACAATGCCCAGCATTATCAAGCCACTGTACAGACGAGCCATCAATTCGAAACGCTGAGGCAGGTTTCGAATGGCGTTATCCTCCTGCGTGATAATGCCCGCCCACACACACCCAATGCGGTGAAGACGACATTGCAGCAGTTTTGGTGGAAAATGCTGGAACATCCACCGTACACTTCCGACCTTCCACCGTGTTGCTTTTATGTGTTTGGACCTCTAAAAGAAGCTATTCGCGGACATCGATGCGCAACGGATGACGAAGTGTGTGACTGGGTACAGGCCTGGATCCGACAGCAGCCTGCTAGCTTCTTGAGTGATGAAACCGACTGGCTTGTGTCGCAATGGGATAAATGTACGAACAGTTTTGGCGACTGTGTATACTGTGTACTGCGTGTAACTAAATTTTTGAGTTCCATTATTTATACTAGTGACCAAGTATCATTTGAATGCCCCTTATACACAGGGTGAGTCATAATTGAGGAAAAATATGTCGTGCAAATTATCACACACTGAGCTACAAACATTTTCCTACGTCAATAAATGACAATGCAATTGAATAGTAAAATTCTGGAAATATGAAGTAGACTTTTGGGTGTTACTGTGCGCCGTGACCGCATCTCGTGGTCGTGCGGTAGCGTTCTCGCTTCCCACGCCCGGGTTCCCGGGTTCGATTCCCGGCGGGGTCAGGGATTTTCTCTGCCTCGTGATGGCTGGGTGTTGTGTGATGTCCTTAGGTTAGTTAGGTTTAAGTGGTTCTAAGTTCTAGGGGAGTGATGACCATAGATGTTAAGTCCCATAGTGCTCAGAGCCATTTGAACCATTTGAACTGTGCGCCGAATTGGCCAAGGGGATAGATCGGCAACAGGGCACAACACGCAAGTGTTGTAGGTAGTCTAGCAGCTCACGAGAAGGCGAGGCATGTTGCGTCAAGCGACAGTCTGCTTGACACTGCGAGCAATGACAGCGCCCACATCTATCTCGTACCGGTTACGCTGGCCGGTATTATGTATCGTGGCTAGTTGGCATAGGGAAAGAAACTTGAGGAGGGGTTGCACTACTGTACATGCATGTTTTATAATTTGGTTTTTGTGTCCCAGACTTAGTTTTAAGAAACGAGTACATAGGTGCGGAATACAAAATACAACTACACAGGTATGTGGCAGTTAATACAATCGAATACAATACAACTGTACAAATAGAAACTAACATAGAAACACATGACCAGAAGCTGCAGTGGTGGTTTATAAGTACTGTTCGGAATGACGGCCACGATGTGTGGGGCAAAGATGAAGTCTTGGCAGGAAGGATTGCTGAACACGATCCAACATATCTGTACCTCTTTGCGTAATATCACAGGCATGTTGTATTCTGCATTGAAGGGTGTTGACATCAACAACCTCTCCTTCATAAATCACAGATTTCAGATGGCCCCACAAAAAGAAATCCAGTGGATTCGTTTCTGTCGATCTTGCTGGTCATGCTACAGGGCCACCACGACCGATCCATTTCGAAGGGAAGGCTTTGTCCAGGTGGTTTCACACCGTGCCGCTGAAGTCAGCGGGGGCACCGTCATGTGTGTACCACAGGTTCATACGAGAGGCCAAACTAACGTCTTCCAACAATTACGGTAATGTAGCATCCAGGAAACGCAGATATCGCTCCCCTGTAAGCCGTTGTGGCACCACATGTGGCCCTATGAGATGGTGATCAATAATACCACACCAGATAGTGACACCGCATCGTTGTTGGAACCCTCGTATCACTGTGCTGTGGGGGTTTTCTTCCGCCCACTCGTGCCAATTATGCGAATTCACTATACCCTACTTCGTGAAATAGGCTTCGTCGGTGAACAGTATTGTTAGTGAAAAATGCTGGTCGTATGTCTGGCACCGTAGGGTAAAGTTGCAGAAGTCCAGCCTCCTCTGGTAGTCTTCCGGCAATAACGCCTGTACCTTCCGCACGCGAAAGAGATGGTAATGTTTTCTATGGAGTACTTCCATAACAGTAGATTGTGACATTCCGACCGCAGTTGCGAGAGACCTGGTGCTTATTGTTCAGTCCTCCGCAACAGTTTGTAACACTTTTTGTTCGAGATCCGCACTGTACGTCGACGGTTGACCACGACCACTAAATCCTGGAGGTGCTACACATGCACCATACTCCCTCAAGCGCCTGTCCACAGAGTAAAACATTTTTTCGGATGGAAGGCGCCGGCTAGGAAACCTCTCGTGATACAGTTGCCTGGCAACATCAGCTGTACCATCTGCAAGCCCGAAGGTGAGGTGGATGTCGGCGTATTCCTCGTTTGTGAAACTTGCCATGGTACTGTAGTAACACTGCGAAGCGGCCTTTAGTAGCTGTCGACAAAGTGAGTATCCGGCAGAGTGAGCAGCGCAGAGGTGTTGTAAACACGTCGTGCACGCCGCGGTTTTACTTCCGCCGTTGAGCACTCTTTCCGCTTACAGGACACACATGCCCAAACATGTGACTGTACACTCCGTTACCGCCGGCAACGTGTTATTTACAAGTTCTGATTCAATTTCACATACATTACGATAGGATTTGTTCTTTATCGTATCTTTCAAATGCTGGCAGATACACATCAGCTCATTGGTGTGCCATGTGCTGTATCTATGGATAAATGACATGTCGTGATCGTGAGGCTCGTCGGTATCTCGTACAACGGTTAACAGATGTATTTGTTTTACGTACACAGTACACCGAGGAGAACGAAATTAAAAAGGTGCGTCACGTGTTACGCATAGCAGCATGCGGTCCTCGACATATTTTTCCTCATTTATGACTCACCCTGTATGTGGCTGATAATATAAGCTCATTCAGAAGGAAAAGCCCTATTCACTCGGTGAAAACAATACAGAATAACTTCAGTTAAAACTTGCGGGCAGAAAGGAATATTCATCAACATTTTGTGGTATTAACGGAAGTTATAATTTCAATCCTAGAACTAGGATTTAAGAGCTTATCAAAACATTATCCAGACTTTTAAGGTTATTCAAGTCTTATTTGTCATTTTATTGCGATATAAATATTTGGGCATGGCATCCTCTGAGTATATTTTCAAG
This sequence comes from Schistocerca cancellata, assembly GCF_023864275.1. NCBI lineage: Eukaryota > Metazoa > Arthropoda > Insecta > Orthoptera > Acrididae > Schistocerca > Schistocerca cancellata. Next base: position 317,633,365 of record NC_064630.1, on the reverse strand, counting down.
TGTTTTACATAAAAGACTGGATTTATTTTTGGTCAAACGTTATCAGATTTCTTCAGTTTGTAATCTCCTTTCTTATTCCAGACGATGTTTTTTTAGAGACGCTCTATTTTCTTACATCGTAGCTCTAATGCTGAATCATGTTTCAATCTACCACACCTTATCCTTTATTCCTCATGAATTTGTGTTTTCTTTGCCGATTTCTTGATTTGTTCTTTGCATACTTGACAGTCACCCTTAGTGTCGTGTTTCAGTTTTTCTAAGGCGTCTGTAGTGGAATTGCGCCAATGTTTGTAATAAATAGAAACTTTATGATATTTGTTTTATTTTAGCAGGAAAATGTTTAGTGTAAATTTTTTTCTAATTTTGATATTTTCTACATACTAGTTTTTGACTAACTGTTCATGTAGTGCTATTATTGGTGCCTTCACTGCCAATATATTACATTTTCGTCAATTTCAAGTACTGAAAATATTTTTAGGTGAATATATCTAGCCTGTTTCGTTGGTAATTATTGTAAATCATTACAATATCTCAACGAGCACTCCAGTTGGTGTCAACATGTCACGACTTCATAATCACTACAGAACAACACTCACCATTACTCTTGAGTCTCTACGAATTTTTGCCAATCTTTGTAAGAAGCGTGGATTATACGTCTACTACTGCGAGGAATCCTGTTGCAACGACACATCAGTGTCATCCGACAACCTGAGGAAATTCGAAACTCCTTCAGGGGTGGTTTATGGTATCAGTACCCTAGTTGCTAAAATGAGATTGAACGGCAGCTTGCACACACCTTTTCTTGTCCCCCAGGGATTGCCACAGGGTGCAATTTTAAGCTCCTCTTGCTCACTGTACACGAATGATTTTGAGTTCGCGATAACCCCACCCCCATTAAAATATTTCAGTAGTGGACGACGTATGTGTTCATTCCACAGCTGAGCCGTATCTTCAGGCCAAAACGGTATTACTCACTACCATAACACTCGTCGATGAATGGCTCTCTGCAAATGGGCTGGAGGTTTCGGCTGATAAATCGGTGATCCTCCCGTTTTACAAATTGAACTCTGTTCGAATTGATGATAATTCCAAATGTGAAAAATACACTCTGGTGATAAATCTCATGTTTGATTCCCAGGAATAATATTTGGCTCATGGTTAAGCTGGGCGCCTCACATTGGAAATGCTGTTACTCTGTGTGAAGAGGGTTTAGATGTAGTTCGCTCACTCACCCGAGTTTAAATGGAGCACATGAGGGGGCCTTACTCACCATGTACCGAGAGGTTATTTTATCTCGAGTATATTCTGGTTGTCTACTGTGTCACAATGCACCTAACGTCCATCTCTCTAAATTATACACTCTTCATTACAGAGCAATTCGTAACTGTCATGGAGTCATGCGTTTGGCGCACACAAATGCCGTTTTAGCGGAAGCAGAGGACACCTCGCTGAGCATTACACGCTAAATGTTGTCAGGTATATTTCACATTTAAGGTATGGCCTTCACAGTCAGTTTTGTCTATAGAAGTCGAGACTGCATTGTGGACTGCCTTCAACAAAAGAAATAATATCACGGCTTGCGCGGCCCCTCCCGCCGGGGGTTCGAGTATTCTCTCGGGCATGGGTGTGTGTGTGTGTGTGTGTGTGTGTGTGTGTGTGTGTGTGTGGTGGTCTTAGTTTAAGTAGTGTGTAAGTCCAGGGTCCGATGACCTCAGCAGTTTGGTCCCTTAGGAGTTCACACACATTTGAACATGTGAAAAGAAATAAACTTCCGGCTGTCTGTACCAGCTTTGACACTTTGTCTTCTGTCATATTTTCTGTTCGATGTTCTTCGAATCTGTCTTTCTTTGAGTATGATCTCGACACACTCAGCTACCAGATTTCAGTCTATGATTTTCATACAACCAGCGCGGGCAGTGTTGTTGTCAACTGAAACTTCAATCGTCTCGTTGCAGTTCAGTGGCCTGTCTATCTATGTATTTATTCTGATGAATCTAAAATTCCGTAAGTGCAGTTTACTGGACATGCATTTCTGTACCCTCAGTTCCAAGCCCGAAAAGCCTTCAAACTGTCTACAAACGCCTCTTTTTTTCTATGGCAGACACATTAGCACATCCGGACAGACTCAAGTTTGTATGTTCAGCTCCATTTTCAAATGTGTTAACCGTGTCTGACTCCCAGAGCGTCCTTGAAAAATCCAATCCGGAGATGAACTAAAACAACCAGTCGCTTTATATATTGAATATGGTTTTACAGTTTCTTCACTCTATACATAGGGAGCAGAACATCCATTTGCTGTGGGTGCATTCCCACTCTGGCATCTGCTATAATGAGCAAGTCGACGTTAATACGTCCCTGTAGAGGCACTGCCTCGATCTTAAAGTGTCGTACACAGACTACTTATGTGAGGTCAACAGTCACGGAAAACATCAGCGGCAAGAGATGTGGAATGTGTCCCAAGAAACGAGACTTGTTATGCAGTGTTACAATCTCTAATTCCTGCAAAGCTGTGAATAGCTGAGCTTTCTGAAGATATTGCTGAGTATGGGATACCATCTCCTCCAGTCAGCTGCCCCTCTTTTGTTTACCAAAGACAGTTGACTTTGGAGTGACTGTTAAGTTGCTTACGAGCATTGGAAAAGATCTGTAGGTTTTGAAGATATATGTTTTTCATTTCATGACTCGCTTGTGATGCAATTTTCGTAATGGTGTGAACTGATAAATCACAACTGTCTCATTTACTTCTTACTTGATTTATTATCAATTTATGGCGGACAAATTGTGACATCTTGAGCTCTTGTATCTATAGATATGAATCTATGTAGCTTTTCATGTAATTCAGTGTGCACTGTAACCTTGACTAAATAGAGTAAAGAGGCCAAATAAATTTCAAAAAAGTGTCATCCGTTTTATAAAAGAGTGGAATGATGTCAACTGCGAAGCTGATCCATGAAAAGGTTTCAAAGAACTCAGGCAAGATCATAATTCAAAGGCAATTTGTTCATTTATTTTTCTGTATGCATTTGACGGATCGTAACATGATGCAGCCTTAATCTTATGCTCTATGTCATAAAACAAAGAATAAGGAAATGTAGCGAGAGAGAGAGAGAGAGAGAGAGAGAGAGAGAGAGAGAGAGAGAGAGATGCAACGAAACAGATCCGATTAATAGAGACACTACAGAGCCTAGTGTCGGATACAGATTCAGAAACAGGCTCATAATTACTGAAGACTTCTCTGTACCGAGGGTGGAACGCGTGAAACATAAACTAAAGCGTACGCTCTATTACGCTATATCCTGTGTCTTGAACGCATTCGACACTTAACGCCATGCAAGCCCCTTAATCTCCCAGTAAGTCTACTAATTAGCTAAGTTCTACCGTTAATAAGACAGTGTTTGATAGCAACTGTAGTTTCTCTGGAACTATACTTGTTAGTCTAGGTGGGATGGCAATACCGTCACAATAGCTGATGGTTCCTCTGAAAGGGCACGGCCGACTTCCTTCCCCATCCTTCCCTACTCCGATGAGACCGATGACCACGCTGTCTGGTCTCCTTCCCCAAACAACCAACTAACCAACAATAGCTGATCTCACTTTCTATGTCGCTTGCCACGCGATTTTGTCCGTCACTCACAAAAGTTCTGTACAGTGCACTGTAACGAGATAACTGTTTCGCTACTACCTTAGAATCTATAAAAATCACAAGGTTCACGAATGACTTCGTGTTTACATTGCGAGCTATTTGTTCACATGTGGAATACTCTTACGTTTCATGTTGCGGCGCGAACAGCAACTAAACAGTGTATTTTTGGAATGGATGTTTTTCCACTATCGTGGGTTCGAGATGCAAGACTCAAATATATGAATAAAAAGAATGATGTGGGTGAAGAGCATAATTCCTTTTGAAATACACCTTACTTGGGGCCGGCTGGAGTGGACGTGCGGTACTAGGCGCTACAGTCAGGAGCCGGGCGACCGCTACGGTCGCAGGTTCGAATCCTGCCTCGGGCATGGATGTGTGTGATGTCCTTCGGTTAGTTAGGTTTAATTAGTTCTAAGTTCTAGGTGACTGATAACCTCAGAAGTTAAGTCGCATAGTGCACAGAGCCACTTGAACTACACCTTACTCGACTGATCAAAAAGTGATCACTCACCTCTCTCTTATGGAAAGCACGTGACTTTTGTCCCTACTGCTTTTTTACTCCCATTCCTACACTCAGTCATCGGCCACACATCTGATTGCTATATTCTGAATATTTACCGCCACCACGACATCGCTTCAGAACTTCTTTCGGTGTCTTACAGATAAAGAGATATTTGTGGCAGAAGACGAACGGAGGCTGTGTAACAATAGTGCTGGAAGCTCGTGTCAGTCTCAAAACTACACTCCGTCATCACTACCGTAAAAATAAGCGATCTCATATCGTCTAAGTTAAATCTTCCGCCTAGAAGCTCCGTTAGTTTTGATCTGAGGTCTTCAGGTTCTGTCAGCTCAAATTATGCGGGAAGAACTGGCAGGCGCTTCATATTTGTTATACAATCTGTATCGTAACTGTTAATTATTTTGAATGTTTAATTCTGCTTTGAGATCGATAGTATCAACCATGAACAAGAGAGTTTCCGTTTTGAGGATTTCACGTCGCAGATTTTGATCAGTATGTTGCAGACACAGTTATCATCAAATAAACAAAATACACTGTTCTGAACTTAGAATATAGCTGCCCTGAAATCCATGGTTAGACACTCTTAGCTACGCCTTCTCTCAACCTGTGAAAGCAGTCAAAAAGCTGAAGTCCAAAGAAAGTCTTCGGCCAGCTTTCTCTTTCACCTTTGTCTAGTCACAGCTTGGGTTCCATTAGTAATGACCTCTCGTATATCCGGCCAGGGTGGCCGAGCGGTTATAGGCGCTACAGTCTGGAACCGCGCGACCGCTACGGTCGCAGGTTCGAATCCTGCCTCGGGCATCGATGTGTGTGATGTCCTTTGGTTAGTTAGGTTTAAGTAATTCTTAGTTCTAGGGGACTGATGACCTGAGAAGTTAAGTCCTATAGTGCTCAGAGCCATTTGAACCATTAGCCAACCTCTCGTATACGGGATTTAGCCCGCCCGGCAAGCGGCGATGTCTAACGAGCCGCTTCGCGAGCGGTAAGACGTGCCGGTCCCCTTCACGAATCCGCCCGACGGATTAGTGTCGAGGTCCGGTGAACTGGCCAGCCTATGGATGGTTTTTAAGGCGGTTCTCAATCTACCACGGCGAATGCGTGCTGGTTCCCCTTATTCCGCCACAGTTACACTATGTCGGCGATTACTGCGCAAATACTGTCTCCACGTACGCGCATACCATCATTCCTCTACCATGCAAACATTCGTCTGGTATGAGACGTTCCCAGGCGGGGAGGAGGGAGGGTGGGGCGCGGGGCGGGGGTCGGGGGGCTCCTCTGGGGGCCAAACCGCACAATAACCCTGCGTGTGGGGCGGCGGTTGGGTGGGTGGACTGCTGTGGCCTGTTGCGGGGTTGTGAACCACTGAGGGCTACGGACGGACGAAGCCTCTCCGTCGTTTCCAGGTCCCCAGTTCAATACACACACACACACACACACACACACACACACACACACACACAGGATTTAAAAACCCAATCTTACATAACGAGAATCCAATCTTAAGGAATATTTATATACGGCAAACAGTTTTTTTTCTGTTTTAAGGAACCAAAATCTCGGTCTCCATACAGGAATCGGGGCGATGATATACACTCCTGGAAATTGAAATAAGAACACCGTGAATTCATTGTCCCAGGAAGCGGAAACTTTATTGACACATTCCTGGGGTCAGATACATCACATGATCACACTGACAGAACCACAGGCACATAGACACAGGCAACAGAGCATGCACAATGTCGGCACTAGTACAGTGTATATCCACCTTTCGCAGCAATGCAGGCTGCTATTCTCCCATGGAGACGATCGTAGAGATGCTGGATGTAGTCCTGTGGAACGGCTTGCCATGCCATTTCCACCTGGCGCCTCAGTTGGACCAGCGTTCGTGCTGGACGTGCAGACCGCGTGAGACGACGCTTCATCCAGTCCCAAACATGCTCAATGGGGGACAGATCCGGAGATCTTGCTGGCCAGGGTAGTTGACTTACACCTTGTAGAGCACGTTGGGTGGCACGGGATACATGCGGACGTGCATTGTCCTGTTGGAACAGCAAGTTCCCTTGCCGGTCTAGGAATGGTAGAACGATGGGTTCGATGACGGTTTGGATGTACCGTGCACTATTCAGTGTCCCCTCGACGATCACCAGTGGTGTACGGCCAGTGTAGGAGATCGCTCCCCACACCATGATGCCGGGTGTTGGCCCTGTGTGCCTCGGTCGTATGCAGTCCTGATTGTGGCGCTCACCTGCACGGCGCCAAACACGCATACGACCATCATTGGCACCAAGGCAGAAGCGACTCTCATCGCTGAAGACGACACGTCTCCATTCGTCCCTCCATTCACGCCTGTCGCGACACCACTGGAGGCGGGCTGCACGATGTTGGGGCGTGAGCGGAAGACGGCCTAACGGTGTGCGGGACCGTAGCCCAGCTTCATGGAGACGGTTGCGAATGATCCTCGCCGATACCCCAGGAGCAACAGTGTCCCTAATTTCCTGGGAAGTGGCGGTGCGGTCCCCTACGGCACTGCGTAGGATCCTACGGTCTTGGCGTGCATCCGTGCGTCGCTGCGGTCCGGTCCCAGGTCGACGGGCACGTGCACCTTCCGCCGACCACTGGCGACAACATCGATGTACTGTGGAGACCTCACGCCCCACGTGTTGAGCAATTCGGCGGTACGTCCACCCGGCCTCCCGCATGCCCACTATACGCCCTCGCTCAAAGTCCGTCAACTGCACATACGGTTCACGTCCACGCTGTCGCGGCATGCTACCAGTGTTAAAGACTGCGATGGAGCTCCGTATGCCACGGCAAACTTTCTGACACTGACGGCGGCGGTGCACAAATGCTGCGCAGCTAGCGCCATTCGACGGCCAACACCGCGGTTCCTGGTGTGTCCGCTGTGCCGTGCGTGTGATCATTGCTTGTACAGCCCTCTCGCAGTGTCCGGAGCAAGTATGGTGGGTCTGACACACCGGTGTCAATGTGTTCTTTTTTCCATTTCCAGGAGTGTAGAAACGTACGTTCTATTTTCGTAAAAGCCATGTACAGGATCTTAAACAACTAAATCACATCTTTATACCATTTTGATATTTAATTACGACGGTGAGTTGCATGACAAGTTGCGGATTATTCGATACGAAAGAGACTCGCTTCTCACTAGCCTCACCCCACCCCACCGTGTCGCTGAGTCGTGTATTAGCCCGCTGTGTTTCCGCCCTGACAACACATTTCCACCAAGTGCAGTTATTTTGCTTTTGTAAACTTTATAATACTGATACAGAAAATGGATAAAGCTCGTTTCGATATAAGTGCTCGTGTTTGGACACACAGTCTGTAATTAACGTCGTTCTTAATGCCTGAGGGTGGCCTCTTTCCTGATGGCAACTGCCGGTGTTGCACTAACGAAGTGGTACTGATACGTTCTGAACTCTCCGTCAGTCACCGTACAATCGCTTGCACAGCACAGATGTAAATAAAGATGAACTGAGGAGGAGGTTCAAGGAGGAAAGTACCAGCATTCGACCTAGATGCACTAGAACAGTTACGGGAAGTGATTAGCAAAGTTTCAAACAATTAAAAAAAAGGATACTAAACAAGTAATAAAACTATTGTTGTTACTATAAGGTTATAATTTTATTTCTTTGCGGAGGGAGGAGGAGATTAGTGTTTAACGTCCCGTTGACAATGAGGTCATTAGAGACGGAGCGCAAGCTCGGGTGAGGGAAGGATGGGGAAGGAAATCGGCCGTGCCCTTTCAAAGGAACCATCCCGGCATTTGCCTCAAGCGATTTAGGGAAATCACGGAAAACCTAAATCAGGATGGCCGGAGACGGGATTGAACCGTCGTCCTCCCGAATGTGAGTCCAGTGTGCTAACCACTGCGCCACCTCGCTCGGTATTTCTTTGCGGAAAGGCACCAAAGAGAGACTCTGTTGTGGGTTGGCAGGAGAGCCAACACCGGTATGAGAGGAAGCCGAAAGGCACGCGTTTTGGCTCACGCAGGCTGGCGTGAGGTCTGAAATAGGACAAGGAAATTAGACTGTAAAAAAAACTGACGTAGCTGGTGGATTACTTAACTTTAATCCATAAATGGTGAACGTCGCTCTTGACGGTACATGTTTTACAGCATCAATAGTAACTGGTAATGGCGCCTTGCTAGGTCGTAGCAAATGACGTAGCTGAAGGCTATGCTAACTATCGTCTCGGCAAATGAGAGCGTATTTTGTCAGTGAACCATCGCTAGCAAAGTCGGTTGTACCACTGGGGCGAGTGCTAGGAAGTCTCTCTAGACCTGCCGTGTGGCGGCGCTTGGTCTGCAATCACTGATAGTGGCGACACGCGGGTCCGACGTATAGTAACGGACCGCGGCCGATTTAAAGACTACCACCTAGCAAGTGTGGTGTCTGGCGGTGACACCGCAGACTCCAAATTATGCTCTATTTCCTTTGTTACATTTCTTCTCGTTTGTATTTTTTTCATATAAACTGATAATTCCACGTGTAGATGTATTACCCAAGTATCGTAAACCGATATGTAATATCTGATCAAAGGTATGCTGACCTCCAAAGATGTCACGAGAGACGGATCCGCCAGTATGAAAGGAGACGGAGAGTATAGTGTTGCCATAGAGTAGAGGTAACAGCAGATTAGGTCGGTCAGGAGAGTTGATTGACTTCGAACGTCGCCAGGTTGTTGGATGTTATTTGAGCAACAAGTCCAACAAACATTTCAACCCTTCTAAAGGTGCCCAAATGTTGTTGATGTGAAGTGGAAACGCGAAGGAGCGACCACTCATAAACCAAGGCCACACAGAGCGTATGTAATGACAGACAGGGTGCGTCGAACACTGCGGAGGGTGGGTGTAAAAACAGTCATGAAATTAACGGACGGAAGCACTCATGAGCTCCAAGGTGATATTAGAAGTCCAGCTAGCATAATGACTGTGCTTGTGGAGTTAAAATGAACGACTAGAGGTCGGATGTTCATGCTCACAGTACATGTACATTAGTATGTTCTGCAGAAATGATTACCATTTCAGTCACCTCGGTTCAGCCTGCGTCCTGTTGCCAAGAAGGCAAAGGGTCCGCATGAGCCCTGATAACTTGTTCCAAGCGTGATGGCATCGACGCGTTTAACGCGCGAATGACGTCCTGTGGTACGTCCATCGCTGCTGCATTCACCTGGTCCTAAAGTTGATCTATGGTGATTGGCATTGGGTCACAGCGCTGAGCGCTTCGTTTCATCATATCCCACACATTTTCGGTTGGCGACATGTCTGGTGATCTGGCATGCCAGAGCAAAAGACTGATATCTTGTGACACCAAGAAGGCACGTGTTCTTGCTGGCAAAGGGCGTATGTGGTGTTGTGCAGGAAAGGTATTGCTATGGGCCCGCAGGAAGTCATTCACGTTGGTCACACTGGTCACAGTGAGCTTGACAAGCACCAACTGTAATTTGTGATTATACCCACTAGCAACCCAGACAATGAGGCCTGGAGTTGGTGCCATATGTCTTGTATGAATGCCTTCACGTGTCTGCAGCAAACCAAAATGCGGCTATAATTTTCAACCAGGCAGAACTTGAATTCATCCGGAAACACTATCTGATGCCGTCAGCTTTCCCCAGCGACGTCGTTCCATACACCATTGCCGTTTTTTGCACATTCGTGAAAGGCGGAGAAGTGGACAACGCGCGTATACCTCATGCCGTCATAAACGGCGACGGGTTGTCACCCCTGATAGTATACGATGTGTTCCACTGTTCCGGGGGGAGGAGGGGGGGGGGGGGTTGTGCGACCTGACCCATCTCATCGTGTTCTACGTCCTTCCGTGAACCATTCTGCAGACATCCGTTTCACTGCCGAGACACTGCTTCCCATATGAGCAGCAATTTGCCGGATGGATGTATCACATTCTGTCATGTCAATAATGCGCCCTCCTTCAAACTCACTGATTTGATGGTACGGTTCGCACATATGTCTGCAAGGCATCCTGCACGTCGGCTCAGGTCACACTGATCCACTAGCTTCGGTTTACAGCGATAACAAGACGCGCAGGCACATGTTACCAGCATATCGACATTGACGTTAAACACGCCCGCCGACATGGTTCAAATGCTAATCATTTCTGCTGAACATACTGATGTAATTGTCCTGTGAATATGAACTTCCTACCTCTAGCCGTTCAAAGTGTTCTATTTTTTCTGAACATGAATGTAAATGCGAAGTGACGCTTTTGGTGGCGCAAAGAGCGACCCACTGGACAGTGAATGATTGGAAACCAGTGATTTGGAGTGATGGATCACATTGTATCACGTGGCAATCCGATGGAAGCTTTTGGGTCTGGTGAATGGCTATACAACGCTACCTGCCGTCATGTGTAGTTTCAACAGTGAAGTACGGAGGAAGTGCTGTTACAGTATGGAGGCTCTTTTTTGTTGGAGCGTGATTCCTTTATTGCGCTTAAGAATAAGCTAAATGCAGAAGGATATGAGCACATTTTACAACCTTATGTACTCTTACAGTGAGGAACAATTCGGAGATGATGATATTTTTTATCATCATCAGATTGCGCTCTGTCACAAATCAGCACCTGTGAGCCAAAGGTTTGTGGATAATGACGTTGCTGAAATGGCGTATCCCGCCCAGAGTCACGATTTGAACCCTGTATAGTACCTATGGAATGAGGTAGAACGTTGACTTCTCTCCAGACCCCAGCGTCCAACTTCCCAACATTTTCTGGTTCCTGCTCTTGAAGAAGAATGACATGCAATTCCATCACGGACACCCAGACATCTCATTCAAAGAGTCTCAGCAGAGTTAAAGCTGCTGCAAAGGCGAAAGGTGGACATACTGATATTAATGTCTAGTAACACGCATCCACATACGCTTGATGAGATAATGTAAATGCACTGTTCTATTCGTACATATACAGGGACAAAAATGACAGCATCTGCCACACAGGATGACGGAATATTAATGTGAGACGCAGTATCTGTCCAGTGCAAACGCATCTTCCGATGTTTTACAGTTGAAATACCGCCGTGAAGAGACTCTTAAAATGTGGAGTGAACAGTAACTTACGTTTCACTGGAAAGTCTGCAAATAAATAATTATCCAACTACTTGTATCTATACTGTGCACATTCGAAATAACTGATTCAAGAAAGTTATTAAATAACCTGTTTTTAAACATTATTAGTGAGTGTAGCCTCACCGAGTCTCGAGAAGCTTGCGCCCAGTGTGACTCCTGACGATGAGTGCCAATTACTCTCTCTTTCATAGCGCAGCTAGTTTAAAAATCACTCGGCAAAACATTGCTATAAAGAATACAACCTTTTCTAGAAGTAAGTTATCAGTCCACTGAAAGAACAGATCCAGTTTTAAAAGCTTTATAACGCTACTTCAAAACTGCTGAGTTCCGTGTTTCTAGGACTACGCTACTGCTTTGTAAATGGCACGTAGAGTGTTGGAGACCCACCTCGCCATTTATCTGTGTATTAAACGTGACATTATCGAGTTCGTCCTGTGTAGTCATAACATCAGATGGGTACGTACTTGTGCAGACCTCGTACGGACGAACAGAAGGAACTGTAACGAAACTGAGACTTCCGAAGAATTGATTGTTTTATCTATGTACTTGTAAACTGACACTATAAGGAAAACTACCGAAACTTATTATTGCTGGCTCTACTAAATACTCGTATCATCTAACCTGAATCGTCGTAAACTGCCTTTCTGGAACCGTAAAACAGAATAAAGTTGATGTCCTTATCTCACTGCAAAACATACTATGAACCGGCGCCGGCAACTACTTTGAGTCTACTAGATGATGACGGATTTAGAAAGGAAAACTCAGCTTGCCCTTTTCTCGCACGATATCCTGCGGACCATGCACGTTATACTTAACGATGGCGGCACGCAAACGATTTACGAACTTAGCCGTTTCAGTGATGCTTGGCCCGATAGCCAATGACGATGCCCGTATGGAAGTAAGACAAGTCGCTCCGTTTCCGTATTCCTACAACGACTGAACGGTTTTCTGCGTCCCCTCGACACACTTTATATAGCTACCCTGCTGCTAGTGCTGCCACCTGTAGCCTGTGAGTGGCTATTACGCTTAGGCGTCGAACATAGGCGGTGGTCACACTAATGTGACTGGACCGTGGATATATATATAGACTATATCCTTTTGAGTGTTGATTAGATTGTTGACTAAAAGTTAAAACAGTCAGCGAAGAACTTTCTGAGTTTTTTTGGTAACAACGTCGAACAGTGTTTTCTGTTTGTATAGCAGTATAGATAATCGTTAAGCTAGCAAGTCGTCCGGCCGTAGATACTTGATGCTACCCATGTGAAGATGCGGCAGGACGTTAGTAGAACGCACAACAGACACTAGCCACTTTTATAAACACAAACTAAAACCTCGACTCCGCGTCACTGTAATACTGCTCATGGGCCCTTTAGCAAAAATGAATTGTAAACTGCTCATGAATCCACAGCGTCACAATTTGGAACGAATAACAACCCCTGTTCCAGCGGCTGGGCTAAATAATGCGGTGCAATGGTTAGGCCTACCAGCAACTGCACACGAGTCTAGGATCCACTCACCCCCGTCGGGCCACCCATGTTGAGGTCTTCCCTGGCTCCCCTATATGTATTAAGTCAAATGTTGGTGTGGGTTCTTTGAAACGGAGACAGCCGGTTTCTTTTCCAACCATTGTTCCATCCGATCTTGTGCTCCGTCTTTGATGATCATCTCGTAGCTGACGGGTTATTCGATCCTAAACTCTTTTCCTTTCTTTTTTACAACGATCTGGGAAAAAATCTCAAATAATAATCTTATCTAACTGTAGCGAATACTTTATCCTACCCCATGTACAGGGTGGTCAGAAACATTCTGAAAGCTTGTAAGGTTGTTGTAGGGTGGGTTGTGCTGAGAAATTATTCTTGGAAAAAATTCGGTACGTTGCGCCATTTCCGATTTAATTGGCATTGAAGTTAGCCAATCAGGTCGCTGCGCGCGCAGATCCAAGCAGCCTGCTAGACACAGAGTGCCAAACGAGTCCTTCGTATAGTTTCCTTACACCGAAAACATCTAGCTTTTGCTAATGTAACTTTACTTCGTCACTTCCGAAAACGGTCATTTTAACTGATAATGAGCATTTGAACAATTGGTAACTCATGTACCCACATATGGTTGTGCACTGTTGCATTTTAGGGCGTTCAAGTGCTTAAATTCGCGTTCGCAACCATCTGATATGCCAAAGCCAATACTAATTATATCCTACACGGCGGAACACATCGAATTTTTTTGTTAAGAATAATTTCTCAATCAAGGTACCTGTACATCGCTTCATTTCACTTGGGAATCGTTCTTACGTGTCTCTTCCTACAAACTTTTAGCATTTCACCGTTCACCGGTAACTGATAGAACTATTTGTCTAATTAGGAATACGGAATAGCACAGGAACAACAGGGTTTCCTGATAAGGAAAACACTTTTGACAAGCCATGACATGGTTCTCCTATACACAATCTGTCAAAGTGTGACATCCTAGGACACACAACCCGTACGACTAACTCCTTCCTGACGAGAATCTGCCACTCTGTGTGGCGTGGCAAATGCTTTGGCTCTACTAAATAATGCAGTGCCAAAGGTCCGGCAATGCTCAGAGTTAGGCTCCGTATAATTTCTGCACAAATAACGGCCTTACTCTGGCGGATTGCTGATGGGGAATTTCAGAAAATCTCTTCCACTTCATCTCACGAACTAAGATCCCAGAACTTTGTTTGTTCACATACTCGAAAGACAGTTTAGGACACAACATCGTTCAGCCCAAATATACTCAAACAATTTTGCACCCATTTTCAAAGTCGTTTCGGTACGTCCAGAAGAATCGCAGACAATACTCCGTGGTGTCAGAATCAGACACTCTGGTCGCTATACAGCTGTTATAAAGGTAATACATGTTTTTTTTTTAATTCTAACTTTAAACGAAGTACCTAGAAAAACTGTGTAAAGAAACCTGGTTACTCTGTTCTTGATTTTCAACTTTCAAGGCGACCATTGTTAATTTGATGTCTCATTCATTGTGATCTATACAGCCAGACGTTTAAAATATGATCTTACTTCAAGGTTTCCCTTCTGTTTCTAAAAAATAGCTGTCTTCATTATAAACAAGCAATCCTTGAAGAAATGAATGCTTCGCATATTTTTCTAGTGCTGGTGATCATGCGTGTATATCAAGAAATCTTTCTGTTCCTTCTGCGGTAAATATTAATATATCACCCTGCCAACCCTATGAATATGAATATGAATGGTGTGGAAACACATGTCGACTGACTCATATCACGACAAAGTCACAACAGACGCATTGTGTGTTCACATATTATTCTACAAAACTATTGCTATTTATTTCGCACAATGTCGAATAACTCTTTTTAAAATTATAATTAAGCCCACTGCCCAACGTCTCTAGTTACTGGAGCAGCAAATACTACACATCGGAGACCTGGATATACGACACTACAAATATCAATATTCAAGTACACACTGCGCTGTTCCTTTCATTCGTAGGACACCCTTCACTTTGCTGCTGCTGTGTGTGTGTGTGTGTGTGTGTGTGTGTGTGTGTCTTTCACGCTCAGAGTATGATCTCAGTTAGTCACTTGATAATGGCAGGAAAGAACTCTGCCTAAATCTTGTGTGTCTGAAACTGCTTGATATCCGTCTGAAAATGGAAAAAAATTAAACATATCCCACTGAAGCCATGAAAACACTGCAAATCAACAAAAGGGAGAACGAGAGACAAAGAGATAACTGCAGCGAACGAGGTACTGCTTGGAAACCAAGATCGGCGATACATTGACAGATGAAAACTCAGCAAGGAGCATTTGCTACCACAACAGGCACAGCAGCCCCAGTCAGTATATATGAACGATAACCAGAAGCGTCTTACACAAGGACACACTCAGTGCTGACCTGCTGCAGTAAACATCTCAAATATGTTACATGATGTAGGGTGACAAATACAGGGAAATGACAAAAGTCGTGGGATACCTCCTAAAATCGTGTCAAACCACCTTTTGCCTGGAGTGGTTCAGCTACTCGACGTGGAATGGATTTAACAAGTCGTCGAAAGTCCCCAGGAGAAGTATTGAGCCTTGTTGTCTCTCTAGTCGTCCATAGTTGCGAGAGAATTGCAGTGCAGGATTTCGTGCACGAAATGACCTCTCGATTATGTCCCATAACAGGTCAATGGGATTCATGTCGGGCGACCTGGGTGACCAAACCATTCGCCCCAACTGTCCAGAACGTTCTTCAAACCAAACGTCAACAGTTATGGCCCAGTGACATTGCGCATTGTCGTCATAAAAATTTCTTCGTTGTTAGAAACGTTACTTCCTTGAATGGTTGCAAAATGGTCGACAAATAGCCGGACATGCAGAGTACCCAGTCCATTCCATGTAAACACAGCCCACACCATAGTGGAGCCACCACCAGCTTGCACAGTGTCTTGTTGACAACTTGGATCCATGATTACGTGGGGTATGCGCGACACTCGAACCCTACCATCAGCTCTTACCAAGTGAAAGCAGGACTCATCTGACCAGGCCACCGTTTTCCTGTCATCTAGGGAGGGATATGGCCAAGAGCCCAGGAGATGCGCTCCACGCGATGTCGTACTGTTAGCAAAGGCACTCGCATAGGTCGTCTGCCGCCGTAGCCCATTAACACCATATTTCGCCACACTGTCCTGAAGGATACGTTCGTCAGATATCCCGCACACTTTTGTTGTTGAAGACTGTGTTTTAACTATCTAGCACAAAAGTGTTTTTGTACACTTATTCTGTGTTGTGTATAGAATGTTGCACCAGGGTGTCAGGGAGTTGCTCTGTTTCCAACACGGAAAATTTCGAGTTTAAAGTGAATGTCTGTATCCCAGCAACAATTAAAGTTATTTTAACTATTGTTCTTAGGCAGGGTCATGTAAATTTTTCCTAAAACCACTGTACTTAAACAGAGAAGCAAAATCACTGGTTGGTGTATGATCTAGAGACTCGATATGTGCGCGCCCTTGGGGTTGTCAGTTGAAGCATGCATGCCTCGAGGTACCGGAGTACTGTGAGAAAGAACAAAAGTGACAATAAAGACTTCAGTACTGCAGCAATTGTATTGCAAACAGTAACATTAACTTTGTTTGATAGAGACTGGACTTCTGACACAATCTTCATTTGGATATGGTTGACATTACCAGCATCTTATTAAAATCTAAAAACTTCCGAAAATATAATTTTGTTGTATACCTACTTACCATTGTAAATCGCTCGCCTCAAACGCGCTGCTGAATTCATCTATATGGTGCTTCATGAGTCTAAGAGAGCCTCTTGCGAGGTAATATATAACAACTCTTACAGCTTTTTAAATAAACTATATTAAAGTTCTTCATCTTTATTCCTTACGTCTAACTATTTGTTTCTAAATATAGTCATCCTGGCGGCGAACAAACTTATCCCAACGAGAGACAAATTTGTTGATTCCGTCACTCTAGAATGTTTGACTTTGTTGATGGAGCCATAACCTCAGCCCTGCTCGCAGCGCTTCATCGCTAGTAAAGTGAAGCCCTCGAAGGTGTTCTTTACGTTTTGGAAACAGATGAAGATCGGATGGCGGCAAGTCTGGCGTGTATGGATTGTCGGATTGTTGCAGATGTCGCGGCCCCCGTGTGTCGTCTGGCGTTGTCATGATGAAGGAGAGGGCACTCCATTCGTGGACGAACTCTTGAAATTCGAAACTCGATTACAGCACCTTGTTTCCCACACCGTCATGGATAAGTTACACATCGCCGTGTCCCACGCTACAGTTCGGAGCTCTCCAGCGGCAGAGGGTTGCAAATAAATAGACAAGAAGAATAAAGACGTTGAACGTTAATAACGTTTGTGTTATTTACAGAGCTTTAAGAGTTTCCACATAAAAAGTTCAGAGGCATTACTTTTCAGCACGCCCTCGTACGACTGGTGATCCCCATTTCCATAGAATGTTTTTCCCCTTAAGAGTTTCAAATGGTTCAAATGGCTCTGAGCACTATGGGACTTAACAGCTACGGTCATCAGTCCCCTAGAACTTAGAACTACTTAAACCTAACTAACCTAAGGACATCACACAACACCCAGTCATCAAGAGGCAGAGGAAATTCAAGAGTTTCAAGCTTCGATGTTTTTCCAGCTTCCTGTTACTTCTCAAAAATTTCCTTGTCATGCTGCAGCATTTCTGTCCAGTACATTGTTAAAAGGAACAGTCCGCCACAATTAAGTTTTTCAGTCTCTAAGCAGGCACGTAAGGCGTAAACAATTTCTCTCGATTGATATTGTACTATAATCCCCTGATCGAGAGTACGACGCGGAACTTTTCCACTGATAACTTCCGACGAACTTCCATCTTACAGTATTCACTACCTTACTGAAAATAACCGCAACATCTAGTAGAATAACATCTCCTGCAGCAGCTGAAGCGACGACAAACAAAATCCACGGTACACTGATCATAAAAGACAATTTACCTGAAACTCACAGTTCGAAGAGGAAGTGTTGTGATGGTGGGGTGAGGTTTGGTAAGCACGGGTGTTTGCTGCATCTGTCATGTGACTGGCGGAATGCGGTCCGTGCCTGCCGCGTGGGCTTTCCTCCTCACTACTTCCGTTGTAGCTGTCAATCCTAAAGTAATTCTGAACAGACTGCAGTGTCCTTCATTCAAGCTGCCTGCAATCCACCAGGTGTATTCGGATCAGCGATGACGTGGCACGCGTCCACACACCATACGAGGAAGTAGAGGAGCCTTTCAAAATGGTTCAAATGGCTCTGAGCACTATGGGACTTAACTTCTGAGGCCATCAGTCCCCTAGAACTTAGAACTACTTAAACCTAAGTGACTTAAGGATATCACACACATCCATGCCCGAGGTGGGATTCGAACCTGCGACCGTAGTGGTCGCGCGGTTCCAGACTGTAGCGCCTTGAACCGCTCGGCCACCACGGCCGGCAGAGGCGCCTTTTACATGGCGGAGGACCGGAGGGCGCGTGCCCGGACCCGCTACCAATGGGCACTTCCTGCGTCTAGCGCAACACTAGTCTTGCTGCTGCTTTCGACTGTTTACTGTCTGTCTCATCTCTTATTCCTGTCGGGTTTGCTATACATGTGTTACTTTTCAAGTTAATTATAACCTGTTTGTTTTACAATTACCGACGGCAGAATGCGGAACTAAAGATTGTTTACGTACAGACGGGACCGTCTGACAATACTCCACAGTAAACGATTGACGCACGTCGCTCTCCATTGTACAGTAACGTTATAATCATATCGCGTTACTACTTCTGCATATTCTTAGCATCTGCTAAAATGGATAGTCATCGTGCAAATATATGTTATCGAAGAAGACGCTCAGATGGAAAAGTGCTGATAAATAACGTGGTACAGTTCTGCGAGAAGAAAAACGGAAAAGTTTGTTTCGTTTAAAAAAAATGTAAAAATTGAACATTTCTGGTTGAGAGGGAGGACTTCGTAGCATGGTGTGCACGCTTTCTTAGAAAAGTGAGAGACAACGAGAAAGGTGTGAATAAACCTACAAATGTAATCTGAATCCGAACTGCTGTTGTTATATCGTTAAATGACAGTTTTATTTTATTTTCGTAAGTTTCTCCGGAGAAGAATGTATTAGTAACAAATGACCAAAACATATGTTTGTTTCATTTGCTGCACGTACACCAGTTACAGTCCAGGAACCGTGTCAGATTCTGACAGAGCGCAGTTATTAGAAGCAATGTCATAGTTGGCCGTAATTTTATTGGTTTATTGACAGCAAAATCGATTTTCAGTCACGTAGTGATCGTCTTCAGTGCTGTAGTGTACAAATTAAACTCATAGGCACTGGTGTCAAGTTCTTATCAGTAACCAAAGCTATGAAGCGATTACGATGGATTGTGATGGTTTGCCGGCCGGGGTGGCCGAGCGGTTCTAGGCGCTACAGTCTGGAACTGCGCGACCGCTACGGTCGCAGGTTCGAATCCTGCCTCGGGTATGGATGTGTGTGATGTCCTTAGATTTAAGTAGTTCGAAGTTCTAGGGGACTGATGACCTCAGAAGTTAAGTCCCATAGTGTTCAGAGCCATTTGAACCATTTTGTGATGGTTTCATAGCTTTGGTTACTGATAATAACTTGACACCAGTGCCTATGAGTTTAATTTGTACACTATAGCACTGAAGATGATCACTGTGATTGAAAATAGATTTTGCTGTCAATAAACCACCAAAATTACGGCGAACGCTGACCTTGCTTCTAATTTCACGTATATCGTCGTTGCGCACACAGCAGTCTATGGAGTCGCCAAACAAGAGCACAGTTATCTTACTCGTGCATCATTCGAAGCAACCAAAAGCAGAACACGTCAATAGCTCGCGGCGCACTCGGCTGAAACGTGTGTATTACTGGTACGCATTAATGGTTGACATAAAACGCACCAAACGTTAAGTGGGCAGTGACTACATTTTTCACAGCAAACTTTTCAAAATATGCACCGTGTTGTACTTTATTTCGAAGTATCACAATAACTGTGGCTCACAACGGAGAGAAAACAAGTTCATTATCACGCAATGTGTGGCTATAAGACGTCGAATAATAATATTTTGCCGGCCGCGGTGGTCTCGCGGTTCTAGGCGCGCAGTCCGCAACCGTGCGACTGCTACGGTCGCAGGTTCGAATCCTGCCTCGGGCATGGATGTGTGTGATGTCCTTAGTTTAGTTAGGTTTAAGTAGTTCTAAGTTCCAGGGGACTGATGACCACAGCTGTTAAGTCCCATAGTGCTCAGAGCCATTTGAATAATATTTTCCTACCGAATAGTTTCAGCAAGATGGAATGAGAAAGGCTGCATCGCGGAGAACACGCGCAAATCTCAAAAGGGTGTTTTTTATGTTGTACGTGAAAAGTAAGTCTTACTGAGAAACTAACTGCAGAGATATGAGTAGCTTTGCTTCATCTACATAAAACAATGTTTTAAGGCAATGAGATGACTTGGAATTACGCTTCGCGCGTATCGAGCGATACGATTTGCCTGGAGCGACCAGCACTTCAGTGGTTCTGGGTAGCCAGAGGGACGGGCAAGCTTGACACAACCAGCGTGCCCCAAAGACCACTCTGTTTATTTCTATGCTCCGTGCACGCGTCTCACCCCAGGCGAGTGACCCTCAGTCTGCTGGCGTCCCGCGGGACTGCACCACTTTCTCCGAGGTCACGGCAGGGCAGGGCAGGGTTGCGCGGCGTGGCGCCGCACGCCGGCCAGGGCGAGCCGCCCACCTCCGTGTTGTCGGTGCGTGCGCGGGGGCGGCGGAGGCGGCGGCGGCGGCGGCAGCGGCAGCCTCAAGGGCCGCGCGCGCGCGCCAACCTGTTGCTCACATTCGATACAATGGCGTAACGACCTGCAACAGCAGCAGCCCGCCGGCGACCCTGCATGCCGCGCGCGGGACCGCCTGCTTGTTGTGCGGGTAGCCGTCATTCCCTCCCCTACCGGCGCCGTAGTGGTGAGGCTGTGTGCTGAATCCGTTGAAGAGTGGCGTCAGAGCAGTCTTTGCTCGCATCCATCCAGTCGCCCAGGCTACTCATTGGGACGCAGGTGACGCTGTGCACCACTGGACAAGCTGTGTGACGCGGTATGAGCACGCACTGGGAAATAATGTTTCTTAGCCATTAACGCATTGTAATTCCATCTGAAACAACGACTGAACATGCCGGTGTTAGCTCAGAATCGGATTCTGATGAGAAAATCGGCATGTTGGTGGTGTTATTATGAGACACTTAAAAACAGAGTAAATCAGAATGGAAAAGCGGATGTACGAACAACAGGAAAACGCATGGTAAATTCACTTTGACGTCTGAGTTTTCTCATAACTTCAAGAAAAGCTTTTGTCAATCAGACGAGTTTCATTGAGAGATTTGCATGCAAATAATGTTTTCCAATGATAGGCGTAAAGGATGCAATGAATGAATTCGTATTGATTGGTAGAATGATACGCAAATGCAGTGGCCCCGTGCTATTTAGAACATATATTTTGTTCGAACATTTATGAATTACCTCGAAGAAAACGGTCTATTGACACATGGTCAACATTGGTTTAGAAAACATCATTCCTGTGAAACACAACTAGCTCTTTATTCACATGATGTATTGAATTCTATTGACAAGGGATTTCAGATCGATTCCGTATTTCTGGATTTCCGAAAGGCTTTTGACACTGTACTCGTACCACACAAGTGGCTCATAGTGAAATTGCGTGCCTATGGAATATCGTCTCAGTTATGTTACTGGATTTGTGATTTCATGTCAAAGAGGTCACAGTTCGTAGTAATTGACGGAAAGTCATCGAGTGAAACAGAAGTGATTAATAGCGTTCGCAAAGGTAGTGATATAGACCATTTGCTGTTCCTTATCTATATAAACGATTTTGGAGACAATCTGAGAAGCCGTCTTCGGTTGTTTGCAGATCTCGCTGCCGTTTATCTAATACTAAAGTCATCAGAAGATCAAAACAAACTGCAAAACGATTTAGAAAAGACATCTGAATGATTCGAAAACTGGCAATTGACCGTAAATAACGAAAAGTGTGAGGTCATCCACATGAGTGCTAAAAGAAACTCAAACTTCGGTTACACGATAAACCAGTCCAATCTAAAAGCCGTAAATTCAACTAAATACCTAGGTATTACAATTACGAACAACTTAAATTGGAAAGAACACATAGGAAATGTTGTGGGGAAGGCTAACCGAAGACTGCGTTTTATTGTCAGGACACTTAGAAAATGTAACAGACCTACTAAGGAGACTGCCTACAATGGGATCCTTACCAGATAGGACTGAACGAGTACATCGAAAAAGTTCAAAGAAAGGCAGCACGTTTTGTATTATCGCGGAATATGGGAGAGAGTGTCACAGAAATGACACAGGATTTGGGATGGAAATCATTAAAAGAAAGGTGTTTTTCGTCACGACAGAATCTTCTCACGAAATTCCAGTCACCAACTTTCTCCTCGGAATGCGAAAATATTTTGTTGACAGCGTCATACGTAGGGAGAAGCGATCACCACGATAAAATAAGGGAAATCAGAACTCGTACGGAAAGATATATGTGTTCATTCTTTCCGCGCGCTATGCGAGATTGGAATAATAGAGAATTGTGATGGAGGTTCGATGAACCCTCTGCCAGGCACTTGAATATGGTTTGCAGAGTATCCATGTAGATGTAGATGTAGTAAGTGAATTCAAAATTGGTTATAATTACACTTTCGCTACTTGAGTCAGTGTAGAGGGAAAACTATTTACCGTATGGTTACGCAGTTTTATAGAACGCGCGCGGCAGGATTTCCCTTGATAGTATTGTTAGTGTTAGGTCTTGCCGATAGGCACCGGCGCAGGTACGGCGACGTAGGACTGAAGCACAAGCATCAGTGTGCATTGCTGTTCCAGACAGTGAACATGGGTCTGGACAGGGCGAGCAGGACTATACTCGTAGCTCTGTTTTATCGTAACATCAGCAATAGTGCTCCTGCTCTTCGCGAGCATCGACGCGTTAAAGGAATACGGGGCGGTACTCTCTCCGCACCGGGATGAAGAACACGATTCGAAAGTTCGAATTAACTAACGGTTTGGGAATTATTGCTAGGAGGGGCCGGCGGCCAATTGCGCTAAAAATTGTTGACGTTCTGTTGCCGTGGCTGAGAATGCTAATGCAATGTGCGATCTTCAAGCAGTGCACCAGCCGTGTCGCGATATCTGAACATTCCATGGGCCACTACTGTTTCGGACAGCAGTAGAGCAATTCTAGTGTGGTTGCAGACTGTCATGGGTGCAGATGATCCTCACAGCTAACAAAGTTTGTAACCTGGAACATAAAGGTCTCTCTACCGTGTATTTCCACAAAGTTTCGTTGTCCTACGATGATTCGTTTTTCTAGGGAGCCCTCTCAAGTAGCGAGAGTTTGATTATAATCACACTGCCCATGGGAAGATTTACGTTTTTTTTATTATCATTAACAAATGAAGAATACAAATAACATTGCACGGCCGAATCGACGCCATTGACACAACTCAGTAATTGGGCAAGCAGTGGTAATGATTGGGAGAGGTGTTGACCACTTCATCTCACCGACTGATGAAGACGGCGTTGTTCGCTGATACGATCTCAGGACGACGTGTCAGTTTCCTCTTTTGGAGTGTGGCTTACCTTGACAGCGGACAACTCCTGTGTCCTGCGGCTCTGAGGCTACTATCCGGGCGCCTCACCTCCTTCTGTGCCCCCCTCCTCCGCCCCCCCCC
Organism: Schistocerca cancellata; assembly: GCF_023864275.1. NCBI lineage: Eukaryota > Metazoa > Arthropoda > Insecta > Orthoptera > Acrididae > Schistocerca > Schistocerca cancellata. The sequence goes on along the minus strand of NC_064630.1, from coordinate 317,609,841 downwards.
CCCCCCCCCAGCCTCACCAGGTAGAGCTCTCCTCGCACACAGCTTCTGTGGTCTGCAGTGCTTATCTTACACAAGGGGTTTCACTATTGTATTTGGAAAAAATGATGGAAGGAAGATTAGAGTTCAATGCCCCGTTGACATCGCTGTCATTGGAGATGGAGCGCAATTTTGGATTACAAAAGAATAGGCGTAATGAAATATCTGCGCTATCAGAATAGAAATGCGGAAAACGCAAGTCCGAAAACAATTTACTGAAGTCACGAAAACGAAACAATAATACAATTTATAAAAGAACAACATTCTCGATCCCAACTACAAGTCGTCACCAATATACAATAACAAATATCAATAGAAAAGATCAGACTCTTCACGGGAAGAGATCACGATTAAACAGTTATACGATGTCAAGATGTTCGTCGATTATACCAAGACCATCGGCAGGAGATCGGCCAGCTGGAAGAGGCGTGTGGCCGTGGCTGCAGCTCTGTATACATACAAGCGGTGCGCCGAACTGCCCTTTGTCGGCCGTGCGCCGCCATATAAAGCCCGTTTGGCGGATGTATCTGTCGGAATTATTTGCGATCACGTGCCTGGCGTAGCAAAGTGGTTCCTGGGCTTGCTGCGACCTCTGCTGAAGCCGTTCTGAAGGCTCCGCAAATGGGCAGCGGTGCCTGCCGGCCGTTCGTGCAGACCTGGTGTTGTGTTGAAGCCACTGTTAAATATTTGTGTTGACAAGAGAGACGACGTAGGATTTCCTGGTGAATACACGCACTGTGATACAGGCATCTCGTGTTGGTTGGACGTGAAGTGGAATACTGATGCAGTAGGCGCTACGATGTCTAAAGTGGGTAGCCACAGTAGATAAAAATCGGTCATGCCTTTTCAAGTATTCCGGCATTTGCCTGGAGTGATTTAGTGAAACCAAGAAAAAACCTGAATCTGGATGGCCAGACGGGGATCTGAAGTGTTGCCTTTCCGAATGCCAGCTTAGTATGTACTGTATTTGGAGGCTGAGGTTAAACAAATACTCTCGCGCTAGACTGTCACGAGCGGTGTTAAATATTTCACAAGAAGACTTCGAAGCAAATCCACGTTAGAAATCGTATGTTGTCAACACCAAAGGCAGTACACTGCCTGACAAAAAAGAAAAAGAAAAAAAAAGCGGAACACCCAGAAGAGGAAGTCGGATATCAGCGTAACTTCATATACATACAATTGGTCCGCGGGTATGTAAGGAACGGGAGTTACAATTTCCTTTGACAGGTACAACGGCCACCATCATTGCATTACTGTTGTTCCTTTCTGGTACTGTTATCAGGCGTGGTAGGATACATAAGGGGCTTGAATAGCGTCAGGTATTCAGTGATCACATTAAAGGATACAGAGATTCCCCGTGCTCGTGGGATACAGCTTTCCCGGCGTCTGACATAGTCTGAAATTGACGTCATTTTGGATCTCTAATTGGGCCGGCTGGTCCGATATTGGAGTGTATGGGAACGTGGGGGAGGTATACTCGTCGTTAAGGTTCCAGTCGACCACTTCTGCCCACCGCAACGGAGGACCGCTTCATTGTTCACCAAGCACATTGACCCTTTTTACATATGCACTTCCCATCCGAGAACAAGTAATGAACTCCTTGCGACATTATGTGTCATCCCGACCGTTCGTCGGAGACTAGCAGCAGCCGGACAAGGGAATTATCGTCCCCGCGTGGGCTGTCGTTGACACTACACCACAAACGACTGAGTCTGGATTGCTGTGACCAGAAAATCGTGGGCTGCTGATGAGTGCAGTCGCAGTTATGTACTACCTCGGATGACCTTCGTCTGGGGGAATGGTAGGGACCTGGAAAGAGAGGTGCCATTCCCCCAGTGCTTTGTAGAGCTCCAGCTGTGTCACTGCTGGCGTATTCATGCTGGGAGCCATCGGTTATTATTTCAATTCACTGTTGGTAGTGACTGAGGGAACTCTGACCCCACAACGATACTTCACGGACATCCCACGTACTCGTATGTTACCTCTGATGCGACAATTTCGTAGTTCCCTTTTTCAAGAGGACCATGCTTGTCCACACAAGGCCTGTATGTCTATGAAATGTCTGCGTGACATTGTGGTACTCCTGCGAACAGCAAGATTCTCCGATTTGTTCCCGCTAATACACATGTGGAACGCCTGTGGTCGAGCGGTTCTAGGCGCTTCAGTCCGGAACCGCGCTGCTGCTACGGTCGCAGATTCGAACCTGACTCGGGGATGGATGTGTGTGAAGTCCTTGGGTTAGTTACGTTTAAGTAGTTCTAAGTCTAGGGGACTGATGACCTCAGATGTTAAGTCCCATAGTGCTTAGAGCCGAGTCCACATGTGGAACCAGCTCAGGAGTCAAAACGGCCCTAGAGCCAGTATCCAGGACATCAAGGACTAGTTACAACAGTTGTGGGCCAGATTGTCTCAGTAAGGGCCACGATCGCTCCACGAGACCCTTTCCAACCGTACCCGTACATGTATCCAGGGTGAGGGGGTTCACCGTCTTACTGATAAGTGAGATTATACTGCCAAGTTCTTTGTAAACATTAGTCCATTCTGTAATGATATACCCTCTCAAGTTTGAAGTTTCATTTCTCTTGCTCCTCTCCTTTTGCGTACTAAACTCGTTTTGTCAGGTAATTCATATGACAGAACTGCATACTGAAATCTACTTTCACATAGAGGAAACCATCCTACAAGCTACGCAGGGCCTTTGTGGTACCACTATCACTTACCCCCTCCTTGATCCATACGTGAATGGCGTTTTGGAAGATCAAAGTTCAGAAAGTTTCAGCGTGAGGTCTAAATTATTATTTGATTTTTCGTCAGCATCATTTCTCAAGATGTGTGACATGCTTTTCGCTTCTACTTGTAACATCTTCTCATGAGAATTTCAACTCTATACTTTACCGTGATGCATAACCCGTCTCTGAAAGCGTCTATCATTGTAGTTCCATGGTCATCCGTAACATTCTCGCAGTTAATAAACGAATCCATAAAGAAATGGACCGCTCTTAGATGCATTTCCTCTGTCTAGTTTGTTAATTATGTACCTTCACTGTCTCTCGGAGTAATTGGTAACAAATAATACATGTGTGTACATCTGACGCTCAGGTTGTAACGGCCACAATATTTCGGCAGCCGATCACGTTGGTATTATCAGCTGCGTTGGCTGCAGGAAAGCGCACGTCTTTCTGAAACAAGTCTATTGTTGTTGCTTGGAAGCTCTCTGCACTTTTCAGTTAAACTGGTGGCGGGTCTAGGTCTTATTTAGGCTGAACCGTAGTCGCGGTTGTTCATATTAATACAGTCAGTCTGTGCTCAAAAGGGTCCCTAGCAGGAATGTTGTGGGGTAGTTTTGATTTCTTCCACTCTATGTCTTCTTAGGAGTGCTGAATCCAAATCTGAGGTTTGTCGACAAAGTTTCGTATCGCAACATTGAAAAAAAAATCAGAAAACGTAAAAACCTCATTTCGTGAACGTTTTTGCTCATCACTCGGAAATTTTTGAACTTTATGTGAATAACCACCATATTAAAAATGAAAGTAGGTTACATGACTTTTATATTAATGTCACCGTTTATCTTTTTATGTCCAACGAACCAATGGCGCCCAAGCGCTACTTCAAAATTGGCGTATTTCGGCTGTCTCCGCATGAACCCACTTTTTCCATTACAAAACTTTGCTTTATTTCTAAAGGCTCTAATTTAGCGAATTCCTCCTACTTTTGACTGCAACGTAGACTGGTTTCATCTGTTATGTAAGCTCAAAAAATCCGAATTCGTATTATATTTAAATTCTGTACAAATATAATCCCGTGTTGATCGTCTTTTCCTTTTATTTATTCCCTTTTCACCAGGGCCAGTACGAGAACATTTCTTTCACACCAACGACCTGTCAATTGGCATCCTCTTCTTCTTCCTTTTCCCTCGTACATTTTCACCCCTGTCAGTTTTCGTTGAAAATTGTGAAACATAACGTATACAAATCTTGCTCTTTGGCGCACCTCGCACCTCTCTCACCTTATCGCCCCAAACGACGAGTAGAAGCAAAAAGAGAAAAAAAGCGGCATACCAGGACGAGTTTGACGAAGCATGAAACGTGTATGTGACGTTTCTGTATAGGAAAGGACGCGTGAAGTCAGAATTGTTTCAGATACAGGCAATATGTATCTTTATCATACAAAAGAGAAACCAAGTTTCCCACCCCCCACTCATTTCCATTTCCTTCTCATTCCTCAGCGTCACTATACGAAAACCAATATTACTTCATTACTCCCCGACGAAGCTGGTGCGTGACAACATTCAGTGATTGTGAGAGTTTACTTTCAAGGTCCAGCAGTAGTTATCCGGTCAAACCAGACTCGATGATCAACAGAGAGACTCAAACGAGTGGGTGTGGAAAACGACAAGGAGTGCCCCCATCGAGTTCCAACCACTTTGAGCCCTGCACCGTACTCGATATTCATCCCATTTCTTGTAAAACTAAGAAAGACTGACAACGCAATTGTGAATGCAGGAAGACAAGTCGCCATATCTCTCCCCAATTGAGAAGGTCTGGAGCATTATTGGCAGAACCCTCCAACCATCTCGGGATACTGGCTATCTAACGTGCCAATTGGACAGAATTTGGCACGTTATCCCTCAGGAGGACAGCCAACAATTATGTCAATCAATGCCAAGCCGCATAAGGGCCAGAGGTGGATCAACGCTTTATTGACTGGGTCCATTTGTGAAGCCCTTTCTCTTGAATAAATCATCCATTCTTTCTTCTTTCAGCCAGACAGCGTCAGGGGCATAATTCAAGCATTTCCTTCGGCCATTTTCTGTCCTCGCTAACAGCAGTGTTTAGCAAAGAGCTGCTTCCTGTCTGGCTTCTCAAAGTTTAATTCCTACATGTTGGAAGACTTCAGAAGTCCTGAGAGCCGCGCGGGGTAGCCGCGTGGTCTTGGGCGTCTTGCACTGTCCGCGCGGCTCCCCCCGTCGGAGGTCCGAGTTCTCCCTCGAGCATGAATGTGTGTGTTGTCCATAGCATAAATTAGTTTAAGTTAGATTACGATGTGTGTAGGCTTAGGGACCGATGACCTAAGCAGTTTGGTCCCGAAAGATCTTACCACAAATAGAAAAAATAAAATCCTGAGAAAAACATTCGCCATTGATATCAGAAGTGTAGGTACCGACTAAAACCTATTTAGAAAATTGCGGGAAGGCTGTGGCGTTTCGTAAACTCGAGTTTAATAAACAATTAAATTCTAAGTCCCCATTCAACACAGCAAAACTAACACTTGAACTGCATCGACTATCAGTGACAGGATTGATTAAACTGGCTCCTCTCCATTCCAGGAGTTTGGTACCAGGGTTCATTTATGCTGAAAGCACTGTGTTCCAACCACCAGGTAATTAGTTGAGACATTTATTCAAACTGCGGTGTTTATTAATAAACAAGGTTCAAAGAATTCAGAACGACAGCCAGAAGAATTGAGACCAACAGGCATGGACCATGTTTTTGCACGGTTGCCAACCTAATTCTGGAAGGCAATAACAGGAACAAAGTATTGGAGGCCGACATAAAAGTTTTCTTGGTATGCTACCGCATCATAATGTATAAAAATACTGCTGCTTCTTCACGCGGTACCATACCCAGAAAAAATTTATGTCGACTTGTAACCTCCCCCTCACTTATCGACCTTAATGACAGTGAAAAATTAAACCACGTGTACGTAATGGAAATTTGGGAAAAGCAATCGTCGCCGAAGTTAATTTGTCGGTAAAGAGGGAGGAAACCGTTACATCTAAATGAAAGGAAAAATGCAAATGAAACTGGTGGAAATTAATTTTGTTAAAGGGGTAAAGTTAATAAAGAAAGTAAATGTGCGGGCGTTACGTTAACAATTAACTAGCGGTAATTAGATATTTGAGATTTGGGGGAAATTACAGTCGCCAGTCCTAAGGACAATTACTATAGTAACTGAAAAAGAAAGGTTATTACACATATAATTAGCACTAGAAGCGTGGCAACTGAAGGTTGACAAGTGTAGTGTGAAAACTGAACGTTTGTCAGAAGTATAAATTTCGCTACACTCTGACTTAATTTAGCAAAAGAATTAATAAAACCGGAAAATCGAAAGTTAATTTAGTGACTGAAGTTAATAGTGAGCTTTCTTTCTGAAGCACATCGAAATTCAGTAAAATACGGTTAGTCTTGGACTACCTCAACAATCATTTCAAAAGCTACTTGAATCTACGCAATTTAGAAATAAGAGATTTAACTTTGAACTTGAATTAAATGATTCTGAACAATTAACAATAGTAGAATTTAGTACGTACCAAGCTGAGCTGCAGTCACAGGTAAGCTAAAATACGGTAACAAAACTCGCACTCTTAATTTGTGCTTGTGTAATCGAAATATTGTAGCCAGCTATGAATACCTTAACTGAACTTTGAAACTAAAGCAGTGAAATCGAATGATGCTGGCGTTTGAATTTCAACGACACTCGGGTTCATTCCGGAAAAGGAAGGGACCCTGCTTGGTAATGCAATTGGGACAATGAGCAACAAAGGTTCATGCTACGTTGCTGTAATTTAGTTATGAAAATGGAACAGTTTGAAAAGCTGAGGTCTGCCATACAGTTCTAAAACTTTACGTGCTTCCAGTCTTCCTTGTTGGTTGATTGAAGGTTTGAAGCCGTCGATCGAGGAGGTGGCGACAGTTACTCATTGTCGGCCATCGCTGTTGCAGAAGCTGGATGTTGGCGCGCCTTCTTCTCTACACGGTCACCAGGCGAAACGGGCTCTTGATGTGCGCCAGCTAATGCTTCCCGTCCGTGACACCGTGTCAGAAACTATCATCGCAAGTCGAGCGCAATTACATGCTGCCCAACCCCGAAAGCGCGGCAAATCGCGGGAGCGTCACACAACACACCTGCTCCACTGCACCACCCCAGCCAGACTCTCCTCTGCCCGCGCTCCACGCGACAGAGTTAACACTACCAAAGATCCTAAACACTTTGGTTCTCCACACTACCTATCGATGTATTCGTTCGACAGCATAGTTTTCCCTAGGCAAGACCCAGCGTAAAATACAAATAATATTCACAAAACAAACCAATTATACATCGACATAGATGCATAAATATATACAAATAGTAAAACAATTACAATATACAAAGACACAGAAATGTTATATCTTCAGGTAACAAAATAAGGAAAAAAATTTGCAGTGCAATAGATGGAAATAGGAGGATATGCATTTCCGGCGTTACAGACTGACTGGCCGCGGAAGCCTACGCAATTACAAAAGAATTAGAGGTCCAACGATCTACCTCAACATCAGATAACTAAGAAATGCCTTGTCGCATCTCTTAAAAATTTATGTATATACACATGCCTCTCCTCACCAGCATAAGGTATGATACATCACAAATACGAAGTATAAATTTGTACTTCATATTAAAATTAAGCTGCCTTATGGATACACTATTTTAATTTATATTAGTTTTACAGTAGAAGGGCTTTTTGTATACCTAATTTGTCTATTAATACTGTAGCAACTGATTACAAAATTGGTCTTAAATTTTGCAACTGTGTAGTATTCTCGAAGTAATGCAAATTCAATATTAACATTTTATTAGTATTTATTCAGACGCTGTGTTTAGGCTGTAGTTGTGTGTGTAAAACATGAGATTTTGTTCTCTAGCGTTAGCTGAGAGAGTGTTACTTTTGAAATCAGATGTTTCATTAAATTCCAGTATTGCGTCTCTCGTTAATAGTTCACACAAATTGTTTAGTTAAGCCCATGAAACTTATTGTCCTACTACGATATTCAGTCATTATAGATCCTTCATTTATGGTAACAAAATATGGGGTGAAGAATCTAACTGGTTTCAACATTCGAAATATGAATTTTTTACAGCAGTTGTCAAATACACTGCCGGCCGGAGTGGCCGTGCGGTTCTAGGCGCTACAGTCTGGAGCCGAGCGACAGCTACGGTCGCAGGTTCGAATCCTGCCTCGGGCATGGATGTGTGTGATGTCCTTAGGTTAGTTAGGTTTAATTAGTTCTAAGTTCTAGGCGACTGATGACCTCAGTAGTTAAGTCGCATAGTGCTCACAGCCATTTGTAAAATACACTACTGGCCATTAAAATTGCTACACCAAGAAGAAATGCAGATTATAAACGGGTATTCATTGGGCAAATATATTATACCAGAAATGACATGTGATTACATTTTCACGCAATTTCGGTGCATAGATCCTGACATATCAGTACCCAGAACAACCACCTCTGGCCGCAATAACGGCCTTGATACACCGGGGCATTGAGTCAAACAGAGTTTGGATGCCGTGTACAAGTACAACTGCCCATGCAGCTTCAACACGATACCACAGTTCATCAAGAGTAGTGACCGGCGTATTGTAACGAGCCAGTTGCTCGGCCACCATTGACCAGACGTTTTCAATTGGTGAGAGATCTGGAGACTGTGCTGCCCAGGGCAGCAGTCGAACATTTCTGTATCCAGAAAGGCCCGTACAGGACCTGCAACATGCGATCGTGCATTATCCTGCTGAAATGTAGGGTTTCGTAGGTATGGTATGAAGGGTAGAGCCACTGGTCGTAACACATCTGAAATGTAACGTCCACTGTTCAAAGTGCCGTCAATGCGAACAAGAGGTGACCCAGACGTGTAAGCAATGGCACCCCATACCATCACGCCGGGTGATACGCCAGTATGGCGATGACGAATACACGCTTCCAATGTGCGTACACCGGGGATGTCGCCAAACACGGATGCGACCATAATGATGCTGTAAACAGAACCTGGATTCATCAGAAAAAATGACGTTTTGCCATTCGTGCACCCAGGTTCGTCGTTGAGCACACCATCGCAGGCGTTCCTGTCTGTGATGCAGCGGCGAGGGTAACCGAAGTCATGGTCTCCGAGCTGATAGTCCATGCTGCTGCAAACGTCGTCGAACTATTCATGCAGATGGTTGTTGCCTTGCAAACGTCCCCATCTGTTGACTCAGGGATCGAGACGTGGCTGCACGATCCGTTACAGCCATGCGGATAAGATGCCTGTCATCTCGACTGCTAGTGATAAGATGCCGTTGGGATCCAGCACGGCGTTCCGTATTACCCTCCTGAACCCACCGATTCCATATTCTGCTAACAGTCATTGGATCTCGACCAACGCGAGCAGCAATGTTGCGATACGATAAACCGCAATCACGATAGGCTCCAATCCGACCTTTATCAAAGTCGGAAACTTGATGGTACTCATTTCTCCTCCTTACACGAGGCATCACAACAACGTTTCACCAGGTAACGGCGGTCAACTGCTGTTTGTGTATGAGAAATCGGTTGGAAACTTTCCTGATGTCAGCACGTTGTAGGTGTCGCCACCGGTGCCAACCTTGTGTGAATGCTCTGAAAATCTAATCATTTGCACATCACAGCATCTTTTTCTTGTCGGTTAAATTTCGCGTCTGTAGCACGTCATCTTCGTGGTGTAGCAATTTTAATGGCCAGTGGTGTACTAGTTCTGAAGGATTGTGTGGAATCAGCGAACAGCCAGTAATGTTGTGCAGTTGTTATAAAAGTGAGAGTTGTTATAAAAGTGTCTTACGTATAAAATAAACGGAATTTACGTAACATCACTTCAGGTTAGGTCAAACAGTCCGTTGCTAGTCGTCACTATGGACTCTTCTCTAATAATCGGTAATGAAATATCCCAAGTCGACCCATCATCTCCAGAATTGGCAAAATCCCTTTCTATCTAATACTGGAAAGCAGCTCTGGCCTCCAAAGCTGCCAGAGGACGAGCCTAAGGGCGAGGCGAGGAAAGATACGCTACAACCGGTATTAAATGAAAACTCTAATAAGCCACACTGACTCCTGCCTTACGTACAGGTTGTAACTGCCAGTTTCGGTAGGTGACATTTGCCCTCGGCAGCAATGTTTACACTGACATATTACTTCCTGGTCTCGCCATACGGCTAGCGGTGGTCGCTATTGTAAAAGCTAGTGGCGATTTTCTGGTTTCTGGGCGACGCTGATTTTTCTCCAGTCAGGCAAGGAGCCGGCCTCCCCTTAACACAGTTATGTGGTGGCTGTCCGGTCCGGTCCTGCTGCTTCAAAGACTGGAGATTTCCGTGGGATCACCGGTGATGTCTAGTATCCTTCGGAAAAGAAACTTCCCAGAGCGTTGGCAAGGAACATTACCTAAAGTAGTACGTACTACCAAGTAGTACGAGCGTTAGCAGGAAATTGTCACTTGAAGTGCCCACATTCTACTCGGGTGGCTGATTGGTTGAAATGATTGCGTGTTAAATTAGCTTCGTGGAGCGGTGTCGTAGCACGTGAAATGGAGGGTGAGCCGGCAGTCCTTACGAGGGTAGAAAGGGGCAGAGCTGAAGTTTTAAAAACATTGCGTGTATGAAGGTGGCTGTAACTGATCAGCACGGATCAATAAAACTGTACTCCGCTTGTGAGAAAAGTAGCAGCTTAATAAATGCTAGGAGAACAGCGCTCTCATATTAGAGCGTGGAGACATCAGCTAGCTGAAAGTAATGTTTGGTAACAACGAGGCGAACTTGGCGACCTCTTATAGAAGACAATAAATTTCATTTGTTTCATTAGAAACTTGTAGTCCTTTTGTGTGTCCCTCTCCCTTTTATATTTACATTGTTATCCTATTTTGTGTATGAAGGAGATACTATAAACCGGTTGAAGATCGCTTCATAACTGCTTTACTCGTTTTCCAATTTTTCGGATTTGGGATTATTTTGAAAATAGGTTACTGCAGCGCTCTGATTAGCCGTACAGAAGAAGTGACTATTTCACACGTGTCTCGCTGGTTAAACAGAGACTGGCCAACCTAATTCAGCGTTATATTATACGATAGTACAGGATTGGAGGTCTACTTAGCGTAGTTTATCTCGTCCACAGCACGGCGCTGAGAGTGTATACATCGGTGTCCTAAGTTAAAGCACTGTGTCTAATTCGCGGCATAATCGTACAAACTGTCAACAGATGTCAGTACGATCGTGTCCTGTACGGAAGATGGCATTCCGGTCAACGGACAAGCACGCCAACGGTGACGTCAGAGCACCTATAAACGGGATAGCGTTTGGCGGGTAGCCCCGCGTTCACAATCGCTGTATTAAGTCACAGGCGGTGCAGTATGGCACAGAGAAGACGCCTACCAGAATCTCTGTGGTGGCCCTCCACGGGAAGAATGGAAGCAGGACAGTCGCAAACTGATGTGGCTCGATGGCTTCACATCGATCGTTCCGTTGTTTTTCGGATGTGGCGACGGGTTGTAGAGATTGAAACTATCCCGAAGGCGAGGGCGGGGCCAACCACGTGTAACATCAGAATGAGAGAACCGTTGTCTGGCTGTAAAGGCACGACGGCACCCCCTTCTTACAGCACTGCAACTGTTATTTGACCTGGCAGCATCCATTGGACGAGTTGTAGCGAGGCAAAAGGTATACAGGAGGCTTCGGCAGAGTGGCCTTTATTGTCTCAGACCTGCTGTATGTGTACCTCTGAGGCTTCTCCACAGAAGGGAACGTCTAGTGTGGAGCTCTCTAAGTGCCATCTGTACAATCGAACAGTGGGCCAATGTTCTTTTCCCAGATGAGTCCCCAATTGGTCTGGACAGTGACTCTCAACGGATCCGCATCTGGAGGAAACGTGGAACACCATTTGGAGACCCAACCATTGTGGAAAGAGACTGATGTCGAGGATGATCGCTAATGGTGTGGGCAGGAATTATGTTGAACACTCGAACACCAGTTCATGAAATTGTACGGTTAAATCGGCAAGCTTTAACTGCTGTCAGGTATCGTGACGAGATCTTGGCACTTCATGTGCGGTTGCTGCGAGGTGCTGTGGGACCAGACTTCATATTGCTGGAGGATAATGCTCGACCTCTTAGAGCACGGATGGTTGATGTTTTCCTCGAATCGGAAGATATTGCACGCATGACGTGGCATTCTCGCTCTCTCGATTTGAATCCCATAGAGCACGTCTGGAATGCACAAGGGACACGGGCTGCATCACGTCAGCATCCACCAACCAGTCTCCAAGACTTACGAGCAGCGCTGCAGGAAGAATGGGAGTTTTTGCCTCAACATGACACTGATGACATCATTCCCAGCATGTTCGTCTTTTGTCGGGCGCCAGAGATGGTCACACCCATACTTAACGCACTATTCAGCTGTCTGAATGTGTGTAAATCAGTTGAGTTGGAAAAAACCAAAGAACATTTTTGTCTATCGTTATGCATGTTGTAGTTGTTTACGTTATGTATTTTTATATTGTTTCTACTTTACAATCACCTGTTTATGCAGTTTTGTGGAAAAATAAACGCAACCTTGCAAAATTTCGGTTTGCTGCTTTAATTTTGGACGCCAGTGTAGTTTTTGACTGCAGCTGTGGGTAGGTGTTCGTCAGCCGCTACGGAAAGTACGAATCTAAATGGTAAGTTTCTACGTTACTTTACGGATCACACAGAAAGGGAGTCTTCGGAACGTAGAAGGTGAAACGTCCCCTTTGAAAAATTATACATGACTGTGCTTAAACTGACACACAATATTTTTAGCGCAACGCAATCTGACTTTCAAAAATCCCTACAAAAGAATGGCCCTGACTAACATTAACCTATACCTTTCACAAATCACTTACCTCACAAAAATCTTCGTTATTCGAACTACTGCAATACAGCGAGCGCCTCTACTGCCAGCTAAATAAAAGATTCAAACTACGGAAGCCACTAACTACTGATAGGCATAGTTAGCAAATGAAAGATTTTGATAGAGAACAAACAATGTATTTACCTTAATAGTGTTCAAAAGTCATAATATATATATAGCAGTTCATGACATCCAGTCTTACAAATTTCAAAACTCCGCCATCTCTCTCCCCACATCCACCACTGCTGGCGGCTCACCTCCAACTGCGCAATGCTACGCGCTGTTCACATCCAGCTGCCCAACACTACAATGGCAGACAACAATGCAAACTAGCCACAGACTGCACACAGCACAGCCAGTGATTTTCATAAAGAGCGCTATGTGGCGTTACCAATAAGAAAAGCTAAACAGCCTACTTACATAGCCCCCATGCTCCCCACAAAAAATGTTACAAATTGTTTTGGGCAGTGGCCAATACAGATTTGAAGAAATTTTTCATAATTACAATAAAAAAGATATCAAATGCACACAGTTATTGATACACTGTTGGTCAAAAGCTAAAATTTTCTCATAGTCCATAAAGACAGTCCTGATCACTCATCACAGTAAAACTGCCGTTTCTTTTCTCAAAGTCTGAGCAGTAAAAGACAATGCACACGGAAGTAGTGGATTCCCCTGCAGTCTTGAAGAAGTAGTGTTGTCCTTCCAACGGAAAGATAGTGCTGACTCTTGACATGCTGACAGGTAATGGGCCACAACAGAGCAAACCCACAGCAGAGTCCTTCGACGTTTTGAAGAATATTGGTAGGTATGTCATCACAGATCACACCCACTGTAGTGTTGTTAGAGATTACGGTATTGGTGGGCCACCAGAGGTGCAGACCCACTGCAGTCCTTGTAGAAATAATGATATTGGTGGGCCATCAGAGATGCAGACCCACTGTAGTCCTTGTAGAGATGGCCAGCAGCCATCTGTTGTGACTGTGCAGGTGCACAATCACCATTGAAGAGTCTTGCGGATAATATAGCAAGTCAATGAACCACCACTTGTGCACTCACAAAATTTTTTTTGAAATGTCCTTCGAACCAGCAATGCTGTTATCCAGTCCCTTGCTGAATTATTAACACACCTGCAAACACTATCAGTCCCTACTTCTCACATATTGTCCATATACTATGACCAACAGAAACGTTTGCAGTGAAATGTAACTTACAAGTTACTTAATTTGATGAACTGGTGTCAATTACAATATTATAACATAAGAATACAATAACAAAGGTACAAAATACATCATTAAAAACATTGTTGTTGTTGTGGTCTTCAGTCCTGAGACTGGTTTGATGCAGCTCTCCATGCTACTCTATCCTGTGCAAGCTTCTTCATCTCCCAGTATCTACTGCAACCTACATCCTTCTGAATCTGCTTAGTGTATTCATCTCTTGGTCTCCCTCTACGATTTTTACCCTCCACACTGCCCTCCAATGCTAAATTTGTGATCCCTTGATGCCTCAAAACATGTCCTACCAACCGATCCCTTCTTCTAGTCAAGTTGTGCCACAGACTTCTCTTCTCCCCAATCCTATTCAATACCTCCTCATTAGTTACGTGATCTACCCACCTTATCTTCAGCATTCTTCTGTAGCACCACATTTCGAAAGCTTCTATTCTCTTCTTGTCCAAACTAGTTATCGTCCATGTTTCACTTCCATACATGGCTACACTCCATACAAATACTTTCAGAAACGACTTCCTGACACTTAAATCTATACCCGATGTTAACAAATTCCTCTTCTTGAGAAACGCTTTCCTTGCCATTGCCAGTCTACATTTTATATCCTCTCTACTTCGACCATCATCGGTTATTTTACTCCCTAAATAGCAAAACTCCTTTACTACTTTAAGTGTCTCATTTCCTAATCTAATTCCCTCAGCATCACCCGACTTAATTTGACTACATTCCATTATCCTCGTTTTGCTTTTGTTGATGTTCATCTTATATCCTCCTTTCAAGACACTGTCCATTCCGTTCAACTGTTCTTCCAAGTCCTTTGCTGTCTCTGACAGAATTACAATGTCATCGGCGAACCTCAAAGTTTTTACTTCTTCTCCATGAATTTTAATACCTACTCCGAATTTTTCTTTTGTTTCCTTTACTGCTTGCTCAATATACAGATTGAATAACATCGGGGAGAGGCTACAACCCTGTCTTACACCTTTCCCAACCACTGCTTCCCTTTCATGCCCCTCGACTCTTATAACTGCCATCTGGTTTCTGTACAAACTGTAAATAGCCTTTCGCTCCCTGTATTTTACCCCTACCACCTTCAGAATTTGAAAGAGAGTATTCCAGTTAACATTGTCAAAAGCTTTCTCTAAGTCTACAAACGCTAGAAACGTAGGTTTACCTTTTCTTAATCTTTCTTCTAAGATAAGTCGTAAGGTCAGTATTGCCTCACGTGTTCCAACATTTCTACGGAATCCAAACTGATCTTCCCCGAGGTCGGCTTCTACCAATTTTTCCATTCGTCTGTAAAGAATTTGCGTTAGTATTTTGCAGCTGTGACTTATTAAACTGATAGTTCGGTAATTTTCACATCTGTCAACACCTGCTTTCTTTGGGATTGGAATTATTATATTCTTCTTGAAGTCTGAGGGTATTTCGCCTGTCTCATACATCGTGCTCACCAGATGGTAGAGTTTTGTCATGACTGGCTCTCCCGAGGCCACCAGTAGTTCAAATGGAATGTTGTCTACTCCCGGGGCCTTGTTTCGACTCAGGTCTTTCAGTGCTCTGTCAAACTCTTCACGCAGTATCTTATCTCCCATTTCGTCTTCATCTACATCCTCTTCCATTTCCATAATATTGTCCTCAAGTACATCGCCCTTGTATAAACCCTCTATATACTCCTTCCACCTTTCTGCCTTCCCTTCTTTGCTTAGAACTGGGTTGCCATCTGAGCTCTTGATATTCATACAAGTGGTTCTCTTCTCTCCAAAGGTCTCTTTAATTTTCCTGTAGGCAGTATCTATCTTACCCCTGGTGAGACAAGCCTCTACATCCTTACATTTGTCCTCTAGCCATCCCTGCTTAGCCATTTTGCACTTCCTGTCGATATCATTTTTGAGACGTTTGTATTCCTTTTTGCCTGCTTCATTTACTGCATTTTTATATTTTCTCCTTTCATCAATTAAATTCAATATTTCTTCTGTTACCCAAGGATTTCTATTAGCCCTCGTCTTTTTACCTACTTGATCCTCTGCTGCCTTCACTACTTCATCCCTCAGAGCTACCCATTCTTCTTCTACTGTATTTCTTGCCCCCATTCCTGTCAATTGTTCCCTTATGCTCTCCCTGAAACTCTCTACAACCTCTGGTTCTTTCAGTTTATCCAGGTCCCATCTCCTTAAATTCCCACCTTTTTGCAGTTTCTTCAGTTTCAATCTGCAGTTCATAACCAATAGATTGTGGTCAGAATCCACATCTGCCCCAGGAAATGTCTTACAATTTAAAACCTGGTTCCTAAATCTCTGTCTTACCATTATATAATCTATCTGATACCTTTTAGTATCTCCAGGAGTCTTCCAGGTATACAACCTTCTTTTATGATTCTTGAACCAAGTGTTGGCTATGATTAAGTTATGCTCTGTGCAAAATTCTACAAGGCGGCTTCCTCTTTCATTCCTTCCCCCCAATCCATATTCACCTACTATGTTTCCTTCTCTCCCTTTTCCTACTGACGAATTCCAGTCACCCATGACTATTAAATTTTCGTCTCCCTTCACTACCTGAATAATTTCTTTTATTTCGTCATACATTTCATCTATTTCTTCATCATCTGCAGAGGTAGTTGGCATATAAACTTGTACTACTGTAGTAGGCATGGGCTTTGTGTCTATCTTGGCCACAATAATGCGTTCACTATGCTGTTTGTAGTAGCTAACCCACACTCCTATTTTTTTATTCATTATTAAACCTACTCCTGCATTACCCCTATTTGATTTTGTATTTATAACCCTGTAATCACCTGACCAAAAGTCTTGTTCCTCCTGCCAACGAACTTCACTAATTCCCACTATATCTAACTTTAACCTATCCATTTCCCTTTTTAAATTTTCTAACCTACCTGCCCGATTAAGGGATCTGACATTCCACGCTCCGATCCGTAGAATGCCAGTTTTCTTTCTCCTGATAACGACGTCCTCCTGAGTAGTCCCCGCCCAGAGATCCGAATGGGGGATTATTTTACCTCCGGAATATTTTACCCAAGAGGACGCCATCATCATTTAATCATACAGTAGAGCTGCATGTCCTCGGGAAAAATTACGGCTGTAGTTTCCCCTTGCTTTCAGCCGTTCGCAGTACCAGCACAGCAAGGCCGTTTTGGTTAATGTTACAAGGCCAGATCAGTCAATCAACCAGACGGTTGCCCCTGCAACTACTGAAAAGGCTGCTGCCCCTCTTCAGGAACCACATGTTTGTCTGGCCTCTCAACTGATACCCCTCCGTTGTGGTTGCACCTACGGTACGGCCATCTGTATCGCTGAGGCACGCAAGCCTCCCCACCAACGGCAAGGTCCATGGTTCATGGGGGGAGGATTAAAAACATAACAATACAGATAACATTTGTAGTAATACAGGCTTTACAAAAGAATAGAAATAGACATATACATCAGTGTTACAGGAATTATGACATAAGTAAATACATAAAAGATCAGAATAATTATTGAAACATCAACTTCACACATGAGCATTAAAACAAAACAGAATAAATAATGTCTAAACATCTTTACAAAGAAAATAACATATTATCAGAAAAATTCTACAACATAGCTCTCATCAGCTAAACACATAAAGACAGGAAAAAGACAAATAAATAATGGTACATAAACACATAGTGGGATAACACAAGGAAAGGACAGGTTTTGTTTTATTGCAGTATTTTGCAAACAAAACTTTCTTTGCTTCTTGGAGATCTCCCTTCATTCATCATTATTCCCAAAAAGTCCTATCTATACCTCCTTCCTGTATTCTATTCATATTTCTTTCAAAATAAATATTTCTGATTGTACAATACTCATTTTGGCCCAAATCTTTTTCACATAACTTCGCAATGCATTCTTTACCTATTCTCCATAGTCAGTTTCTTATATAGTCTACCCCTCTTAAGCTAACTTAAATCTACTGAGCTCAGATGCTAAACTAAGGGACGAGGCAATGCAGCAGCACAAAACAATTAACACAAACATCAATGACAAAAATTTTAAATAGGCAAAGCAATTGCAATATTACAACTAATATAAGGCACTGTGCAGCAAACAAGAAAAATAAATCAGTAGTAAAACTAACTTAACAGAGTAATACAAAGTGAAATTTAGTAGCACTATGCCTGGCAAACAGCCACAGCAAATGCAATAACTTATATCTAAACATGACAAAGCTCAAGCAAAAAAATATTACAGTAACAATGGCCATGTTTAATACCTATGTCACATCTTAACACTAGAGTGATGCATCACAATTTATTCTACAAAAGAAATTACCAAGTACTTGAAAAGAAAATTCTGTTTGCAATTCCTGTGAAATGTTTTGTGCTCCTTCGTTTTTTTTAAGTACATCATAAACTGATTATTAACTGGATCTGTAGGCATAAAATATCTATATTAGTTCATCTATGAAATTTTATTTTAACCAATGCTGCAGTGCAGCTAGAAACTAGATATTAAACAAAATGAGCAATCTCTCTACTAGAAAGACAATAGATATAAAATGTTTCTCATCATTTCATTAGGCATTTCAGTAAATATCATAAATTAAGAGCTCCACAGTGTAATCATATGTTTTCAAGTTTGAGTGTGTCGTATTTGCGATGCTTTCTACAAAGGAATGTCAATAGCGAGGATAATGGCCTACCTTTTTTTTCTACCTGTGCCTCTGAAAAGGCACACACTAATGGCGTGTTCCCCAGGCATCTGACACAGCTGGGTGCCCACGACACATTACGTGCAGGTGGTCATTTAACTTTCTTACTGAAATATTTACGACAGCAGTTTCTGCTCCAGTGACAGTCTGATATAAAAATATTTCACAGGTCAAGAATTTGCGTTACAAATCTGTAGAAACAAAATCTTATGAATATAGCAGTGTCCAAAAAATTTTCGCCGGCATTGTGATACATTCACGCATTTACACACATTTCATAACTCTTAAAGTACGATTCTTGGTTTCCAACACCCTGTTTCACAAGTCAGAGTCCCTAACCACTATTCATTATTCCTTACCTTATTACACATATACATATTCGTAGACATTCTTCAATATTTCATCATAATAAATACGTAGCATAATCAAATTCCTCATATAGCATCATCTCATTGATCATAAACATATCTCAACAGCATAATACACATCGTCGTCATAATAATAACAACATAACACCTCAGTCAAATCTCAAAATCGTCGTTGCTTTCTGCAATAATTTCAAAACCTAAAGAAAATTCTCTGCTCATTTCAATAGTGTCATCTATCTCAAATGTACTTTAAAAATCATGATCTCATACCAAATACATCATTCAAAGCTCTCATAGTATCACAGTGGTTCTGAAAACATATATGAACAGTTCACAAAGTACAGATAAAATACAATTGCATAAGTGTGAAGTTATCCAACTGTGTAATTGTGTAAACATCTCTTACTGACATAGTAAAAAATGTTTATCTCTCAGTTAAATGATCAGATAGCTGTGTAATTTATGTGCTAGAGGAATATGGTACCGATGTGTAAAGTAGTATAAGCAAATACCATATTAGCTAGGGCTCCTTGTGCTTGCCAAACACATGGTACACAAAGTAGGCATGTACACCCCTGAGGATTAATGTAATTATACCCTCAGGTGTTACAGATTACAGCAATGGAATGAAATGTATCACGGAAAACTTTCTTTGTAATTCAAAAATCTTGAAAAATAAATGGCTTAAGTACAAAATTAAGCACTCAAATGAGTGTCCTGTAGCGCTAAATGTGCGTTTTGCTGTAAGATAATTCTATGGAAGTGTCGTAGTTATCGTCCTCTGTAAGCAAAGTTCTGCTGAAGTCAGTGTACTTACCTCATCATAAACGAAAGTGAAATGCTTTGGGTATAGATATCGTAGTTATTACGTACCTTACCGTGATCAACAAAGTACTATAATGTAACGTATTGTTGTGCTATGAAAGAGGCTCTCACATTGTAGCTATACCACAAAAGTTACTACTAAAACATGTTTTACTTTCCAGAATAATTCAGAAAAACTGTGCAGATATAAAACAGAAACACCGCAAAAGCAACATTGTAAATTGTCACACATTAGTAGCGTCGTGATAAAATCGTGTAGCTGTCAAAGAAACCAAATGCTAAGTCATCTTTAGTCCCACAGAAAGTACTCCAAATACAGAATGTATTTTCAAGTGAACCAAAATGTTGCATTAAAATCTCATTAGCAGTACTGGTAAATGTTCTAAGTATGTGAGCCTTATAGTCGTTATGTAATCGTGCAACTAACAAGCAAGAATGTACAAATAACAACACTATGTCGTCTGTTCACTATAACAATGCATTCGTGATTTCTGTTGAAATAAGTTCTTTTGGTTCTTGACTGGATATTTAACTTCAAACATGGTTGCATGTTAACAGTTTCTCAGTGTGACAAATTGTACTAGTAGCGTGAAGTGAAAAATTTTATGGCGAAGACTAAGTTAAAAAGCAGATTATCTTTCAATAAAGGGTTTTACATGTGAAGTGTAGTGTAAACCTTTACTCTTCCTAGTACGCAGTGTTTCAGCTTCGACGCAATTATCATGTGGTATACGTCGGTAAAGAATACTGGAATTTTTCTCGAGGTTAGCGTCTATGTTATTTTTCTCTGAGCCAGCGGGCGCACGTGGCTGCCTGCAGTGCGAGTCATTGTCTGTTTCTCTGTTGGCGCGCGTCGTTACTGGGATTAGGAGACCTAACTTCTACAAATTCGCCTTGCCGAGAGGGCCCAGCCCTGTTAGAATCCCGCCAGTTCTGATGGAATTCAGGTCTGTCGTTCTGTTGGAAGTTTACATAGTTTCTTGTTTGTTGGTCACGTGGTGGAGAATTTCCCTCGGAATCGTAACTGCGCGCTGAACTGTTGTGTCTGAAGTTATTCTGTCTCCCTTGATAATAATTGTTTTGGTTTCCATATTGTCTGTTCCTATGGTTGTCTCTGTCATATTCATTACTATGGAAATGCGATCTTTCTCTGTAACTATTACTCTGCCACTAATTGTCATACGGGTGGTGTCTGTTTTGGTCACGATTTACGTTGAACGAATAGGCTTGCCATGTCCAGTTATTGTTTCTGTCGTCATGGAATTGTGACGGATGTGACCTGTAGTGATTGTTTTCCTGTTTTCACATCCCGCAACTGTCTGTGTCAATTTCTAATTCTTGTAAGAGTCCCTGAAAATCTTCAATGTCGTATTTGCAGCGCCCTGCCAAAATAATATTTCTTAAATGTTCAGGCAATTTCATTAAGCAAATGCGGATGAGTTCTGAAGGGCTGTATGGGTTTCAAAGATATTGATTCTTATGCAACATGTCTTCAAAATATTTGACAAGACTGGAAAATTCAGATTGTTCAAAGTGTTTCATCATCATGATGCTATGTTTTACTTGGTCTTGTGTAGCTTGAGACCAATATGCTGAGAGGAACGCATGGTAAAATTCTCCTACACTGTGACAATCGTGAATGACCGATCGCATTCTTTCAGCTGGTTCATTCTCTAAGTAGCCACACATAAATTCTAATCTGTGCTCTAATGACCGGTTGGAAGGGAAACAACGAGAGAATTGATGGAGCCACGCTTGTGGATAAATGTCGTTGCCAGAATTCTTAAATGTTTTGAATTTACGTGTAGTAATGAACAGCTTATAGTCTAAATCATCATGTCGGCGAGTCGCATGTCGATCATTGTTACGTCGTGTCGGCGGTTCCATTTCACAATTCGGTGCACCTTGCCAATTTCTTTCATAATTTCCGAAATGCGCTGTGTTATTATTTTGTGGCTGTTCCGTATTTCTATGTCCCTCTTCCCGTATTGGGGCGCGAGTGTCCTCTGAAATACGTAATTTTTGTATTACTTGTGCCAACTGATCTTGTACTTCCCGGATTTCTCTTTTGCACTGTGTATTGATTTGACTTTGATTTTGTTTGAATTTTCTAATTTGTTCATACTCTTCTGTGTCAGTGAAGGCTACAGGTCTTGTGTCATTCAGATCATCGTCTACCTTTGTAGATAAGTTAGTGAACTGATCCGAAAGTTTGGCTACTTTCTCCGACAGTGAACACATTTCCTCAGTGTGTTTTTCTGAACCAATTTTCAGAGTATCTACTGTGTCCTTTAAGTTTTCCTGAGTTTTTGCAAGTTGCGTAACCGAATCGGTAGATGCAACTGGGTCAATTTTAGTTTGCAAGGCCTCATGATTTTCAAGAACAATAGTTTGCAGTTCTTTTATGGCTGCTTCGTGATTCTGTAATGCATTTTCATGACGCGAAAAAATAGGTTGGAAATGCTCACAAATTTGTGTTTTTACGTCATTACAGACTTTTTGACATTTCGATTCAATGTTATGTGACTCAGCAGTTAAATCTTCACGTGTTTGTTCGAGAGCTTGTTTCAATGAGTCTAACTTTTGAAGCTTTTGCTGTGTTTGTCTCTGATTTTGTTCCATTTGTTGCATTAATTGCAATAATAATGTATTAGTGTCTGGAATCTGTTTCTCTATGCTTTTTGGCAGTGCATTTTCACCGGCAACATTTACATTTTGACAAGCAGAAAATGTGTCTTGACTCATTTGAGAAAATGGTGAGGACCCAAAACCTGAATCTACAGTATTTGCAATATTGTGTTCTGTCATTTCGGATTCCTGAGGCGAGCTGTTGCCGACCGATCGATCGATAATGCTTCCCTGTTCACTACCTGTTTCACTGTCTACACCATTATTTGCCGCCCGCTCCATTTCCCTATGCACAATTACCAAATTACTACTTCGAATGTCTGTTAATTCACTACACAGTGGTGCTGATAAGCTAACCTCGTCGTCACTATTATTTCTCAGTTTACTTTGGAGCCTAGTGTTACGTTTTTCACACGCCTTTATTGTCACAATATTTCACACGATAACACAGAAAAGCACAATTTGAAGAGCAAAAATAAGAGAACACATTAACATAGCACTGAAAATAATATGTAGTTAATTGCAAGCGCAGCTGCGAAATACTTGGTGCAAATCTACATGCATGCCACAACTGTTTTACTGTACAACAATGAAAGACTGCAACTACAAAGGAGATTCTCTCTACAATTACGCGCTAGCAATAAACAATAGCTACACTAATTACACAAACTACAAGAAAAATCAGAAGATTCCAATGAGGTATCCTCGGCTAAGGGTCGACATATGAAACGTCCCCTTTGAAAAATTATACATGACTGTGCTTAAACTGACACAAAATATTTTTAGCGCAACGCAATCTGACTTTCAAAAATCCCTACAAAAGAATGGCCCTGACTAACATTAACCTATACGTTTCACTAATCACTTACCTCACAAAAATCTTCGTTATTCGAACTACTGCAATACAGCGAGCGCCTCTACTGCCAGCTAAATAAAAGATTCAAACTACGGAAGCCACTAACTACTGATAGGCATAGTTAGCAAATGAAAGATTTTGATAGAGAACAAACAATGTATTTACCTTAATAGTGTTCAAAAGTCATAATATATATATAGCAGTTCATGACATCCAGTCTTACAAATTTCAAAACTCCGCCATCTCTCTCCCCACATCCACCACTGCTGGCGGCTCACCTCCAACTGCGCAACGCTACGCGCTGTTCACATCCAGCTGCCCAACTCTACAATGGCAGACAACAATGCAAACTAGCCACAGACTGCACACAGCACAGCCAGTGATTTTCATACAGAGCGCTATGTGGCGTTACCAATAAGAAAAGCTAAACAGCCTACTTACAAAGGTACTCTTTTAGAAACATTTTCTTTAAATCCAATGAAATTAAATGACTTCCCATCACAAAATGCTATTGTCTTTCAATAGTAATGCTGGTGATAAAATAGCCTAAACCTTATAACCAAGAACTCCGCAGTTAGAGTATCGATGTTTAGTCCACGATGATATCCGCACGGAGGCAGTAAGTCTCTTTTTGTCTCCCTCCATATGTAATGGAAATGGACAAAGTTTGTGATATTGCTCATTGCTCTCTGTCACACATAGTGCTTGTGGACTACACACCTAGACACAGTTTTTCCGAGTTTGTTTGATAAATAAATGTCACATTTCAGAATCCAACAATCGTATTACTTGTGCTGCACTCTCGAGATGGTTACCTCATGTTTCCTGATTCATTCGCCAGAAAACATCATACCTCGTGGTCTGGATGTGTCAGTGATGCCTGTGTTCAAGACTCTCTAGTGGACATGTTAGGCCTGATGTGGGCGTCCGGGTCTAGGCGGTGGTTAGGTGAATAACAAACGATACACGTATGTTCAGAGAGAATAATTTGGCTCACCTGCCATGATTCTACCGCAAAAGGGAACAGAAGAGTAAATTTACGGCGCCTGAAGGCTGCCGACAGACAGGCAGAGGCCATGCTGCCCTAAAGAGGAGCGGAATGGTACAATTAGATCACACGAGCGCTGACTCAGAAGAGAGCGAGCGGTCGGAACCGCAGCCCACTCACCAGTCTCCCCTGCGTCCCCCACGTGACCATTCTCATCGCTCTGTTTGACTGCCGGTGGTGCTTAGGACGCTCTCCGAAGTCATTACCCTGTCAGCAGTACCTACTGTGAGAATCTATGCACGTGAACTGGGCATGGATAGGTGGAGATCTTCAGTCATGCCCGATCTTTGCCGATCCACGCTCACCCACAGTTCTGTAGAGAAACCTTTCAACTTAGTACAAGAAACAAGAGATGGAAAAATTAAAGCTTTTAAATCATGAATAAAATTCCGTTTCTACTCGGTTTGTGTGTCCACTATGCACAGTTCGCTACCCCTTACTAGTCTCTAGGTGTGTTTTAATTGAGTACAAAATAGACAAAAATACAAAAGCAAATGCCCCTTGGGGAGGATGGTCCATATATAAAAAAAAGAGGCTTACTAGTGGAGCAGAGGGAAGTGGGGCAGGTTGTTTACAAGAAAACTCTTAGCAGGAGGCAGGGTAGCAAGATTGGAAAGTGCGCTGAGGGGGGAAAAGGCATGGCGTACCTCCTAATATCGTGTTTGACCTCCTTTTGCCCAGCGTAGTGGCACTTCGACATGGCATGGACGCAAGAAGTCGTTGGAAGCCCCCTGCAGCAATATTGAGCCATTGCCGCCTCTATAGCCGTCAATAATCGTGAAAATGTTAACGGTGAAGTATTTTGTGCATGTCGGGAAATCTTGGTGGTGAAATCATTCGCTCGAATTGTCCAGAATGTTCTTCAAAACTGTCGCGAACAATTGTGGCCCGTTGGCATGGCATATTGTCGTCCATAAAAATACCGTCGTTGTTTGAGAACATGAAGCCCATGATCAATGGCAGAAAACGGTCTACAAGCCAATTATAGGTTCATTTAGACGAGAGCATCCACTCTATTCCATATAAACACACCCCACATCGTTATGGAGCCACCAGGATCTTGTACATTGGCTTCTTGACAAACTGTTCCATGGCTTCGCGGGGTCTGCGCCACATTCGAACCCTACCATCAGCTCTTAGGAACTGAAATCGGTACTCATCTTACCAGGCCACAGTTTTCCAGTCGTCTAGGTCCGACAGACATGGTCGCGAGCCCAGGAGAGGCCCTTAAGGCGGTGTCGTGCTGTTAACAAAGGCACTCGCGTCGGTCGTCTTCTGCCATAGTCCATTACCGCCAGATTTCGCCGTACTGTCCTAACGGATACGTTCGTCGTACGTCTCATATTGCTTTCTGCGGTTATTTCACGCAGTTTTGCTTGTCTGTTAGCACTGACAACTCTACACATTCGCCTCTGCTCTCGGTAGTTAAGTGAAGGCCGTGGGCCACAGCGTTGTCCATGGTGAGAGGTAAGTGCCTGAAATGTGATATTATCGGCGCACTGTTGACATTGTGAATCTTAGAATATTGAATTCGCTAACTGTTTCCGAAATGGAATGTCACCTGCGTCTAGCTGCAAGTACCATTCCGCTTTCAAAGTTTGTTAACTCCTGTAACCATAATCACGTCGGATACCTTTTCACATGAACGTACAAAGATATCTCCACCAATGCACCGACCTCTTATATTTAGCATACGTCATACTACCGCCATCTGTATATGTGCATATCGCTATCCCATCGTTTTGTCACCTGAGTGTATGTTGACTTCACAAATGGTATTGCGAGTATTTTCTTGTCAATGTGGCCACTTGACTGAATATACGAGCATGAGATGTGACTGCAAGCAGGGAGGCACTGATGCGACAGTGGTGCGAGGGCATCGCCAGTGTTGGTGTACTGAGTCCGCAAGAACAGCAGGCAGAGGACTGAGATGGGTCGGCTAGGCTGACGCACTGACGGGGCCTAGTGCAATGCGGAACAGCGTACTCGGGGGTTACAGTGCTGGCGCTGCAGGGACGATTGTTAGCTGCGGTGGTCCAGTCCCGCAAGTTACGAGAGACTGTAAGACTCCAGTCAAGGGGCGCCTCGGGGGAGGATCATAACGGCCATTACAATGCAAAGGTGGGTAGAGGAGGAGGTTCATTGATGCAAATAAAGTTTATACTATGTTTGAATCCTTCCGTGGCACATAAAGACAGACATATAGCTGAATAAACTGAAAATTAATTACGCACTTCTTATTGTCACCTCTAGTCCTTTTTACCACAAAAATCCAATTTCTACATTTCATCATTAAGATACCTACAAAGATATATTGTCCAACATGTCGTTCCGGCCTATTGTTCAGGCACAGGTTATCTTGGCGTTTTAAATCTCGTGTAGTATCCTCTTTTGCATAGGAAATGTACGATCAGTCCAAATATAATTAAAGTTAAAGAACAGATATGGTGCTAGGGAGAATTCCTCCATATATGTATTCGTGACTGCTCCAATCTGTGATGTGCTCTACGGTGTGGTCAAGGGTAATTTGACTTTATTTCTGAGGCAACAAGTGATCAATTGATAGTAAGAAGAGACTTTCGAACTATTCGGTAGCATAGGCAAGTTAACTGTTGTAGCACCATAAAAGGCGTCTCTGGCAAATAGAGCAAAAGATTTTACGCTTGTATTTTATAAGTTACATGACCAGGTGACTTAACAGTGGGTGTGATTACATCACAATAAGAGCCGTTAAGTAGGATTCCACTGTTAGTTGAAGTAACTCGATAAGTTTGAGTCATAAACGCCTGATAATAACAACGGAGAAGCGCTGTTACAGTTGTTGCCAATGGGTACGAACCGGGATTCATGGTTTGCGATAACTGTATGGGAGCAAGGTGTCTTTGTTTCCTATAAAAATCAGCAATTTCATGGTCCACAGCATTATTACGGAACGGCTGGATAGAAAAGTTTAGAGGCGGTAGTTTCCAAACTCGGAATTAGCGCAAGTAACATGTAGAGACATCAGAGCGATTGTCACGTTCATCGTCCGTAGCAGCTGTAGAATTGACGAGTGAACCAATAACCAATGCCATTGATTCAGAACACGGGGAAGGCTTTACTATCACGGATCTTACTACCTAAAACCAATTGTCGGAGCTTCAGCTCGACACCAACTCCCAAGATGAAACTATAACTTAACAATATAATATTCAAAATATCCACGGGTGTACTGCCGGTCTTGTGCTTAGTGATTTCACGCACAACTGATCGACTGGATACTCACATGATGAACAGAAGCTGTAATATGACAGCGAGAAATCACCTCAAGACACAAAGGAATTAAAGACATTAGTTGACAGTAGGCACTGATTTAATTCAAAGGGGAAAGTTGAAAATTTGTGCCGGATTGGGATTCGAACCCGGGTCTCCTCCTCACTACGCAGATGCGCTGACCACTGACCACTATGCCATCTGGACACAGTGGTCATCGCAACTGCATGGACTACCCTAGCACGCCTCCCGCCAGACCCAGGAAGAACAGACACTACATATATACTGTATAATGAAAGCAACGACGGCCAACGACCCCTTCAGTGTAGATACGCACCAAGTTCAAGTTCTTAAAGCAATAGGAGAAATCCCACGAGTTATGAGGACAATGGGCAAGGGGCACTACTTTAGTACTCTGAGGATAAGTTGAGAATTTGGGCCTAACGCGAGGCGTGGCAGGGTAGTCCATGGAGCTGCGAGGCCACTGTGTCCGGATGGCATAGTGGTCAGTCGTCAGCGTATCTGCATAGTGAGCAGGAGACCCGGGCTCGAATCCCAATCCGGCACAAGTTTTCAACTTTGTCTTGAGTCATAGTAAATGCAGGATCAAAATGATCCTGAACATGTGCAGAAGAACAGACAACGCGTATGAAGTCTCTTCAGCAGGATGCAGAGGAACAGAAGCACTGTCTTGCCTTTTTTTACGAATTGCGGTAGTCAGTGCGCACGTGGAGACGAAATAACTGAGCGCCGAAGTTTGATTGTCTTCCAGCTGAAACGAGCAATCAACGCAATTGGCAGAAACGAGTGATTCCGAAATCAGGTGGCTTGTCTGCACAACTATATTGGTCATTCTGAAAAGGAATCCAGTACGTAATTCTTTCAGGACTTATTCACAAATGAAAATAGAATTTCCACAACACACTTGTATCAGTTCGATAAACGAAAGATAAATATAAAAACATGAGTGATACCTTCCATCATTTACTACCAAATAACTCTGGCTCTCTGCCTAACTGGTCGGTTATGAAGCATTTCATACCTTAACGATAAATCGTCGAAGAATAGTTCAACGAATTACACATCATTATAGTAGATATAAAGAAATGACAGGAACAGTACTTTCAGAGTGACGTAACAAGTCTTCTCAGTAACAGGAGGAAACTAACAGAATAGATTTAATGAGATGGAAACAGAGTAAGGAATAAAAGGAGAAGGTTTCAAAGTGATTGTGACAACATGCGACTATAAACACCCATCAGGGTTTCACCGGCAGATCGGGAATAGTACGTCATGCATGCCTTGTCATTTGTGTGAAGTAACCGGACCAATGAGAAAAAAGTCCCTAATCTTCCTCGTGTACCGCAGTTATGAATCGACTTCTTTACACTAAAGAGTTATCAGGTATTCCACCTAGGTGAGGCGAGCTTGGTCCTCACGGTTGGCATCGGTATCATCAAGGTGGTATAACAGCAAGACTATACTTTCATATATTTACTCAAGTCTCTTCCCGTAGCATCAGGGTGGTACCAGAAATCATGACGACTTGTACATTAACAGTTTAGGCAACTACTGTCAGGTTTTTTGGAAGCAACTCCTAATTTCAGCTGCACATCTAAATTGTAGTGGGCGCAATAGAAGCGTATTCACAATCAAGCCTGTAACATGAAAATGTGTAGCTGCAAGTAATAATTTAACTTATGGTACTTATTTCATTGAAAAGATACCGTGAACCACACTATAGTACTTAAAATGGACAATATAATCAAGGGCTACTAAATCCCAACAACTAACTAACCAAAAGGGAATCGTGTACCACTAAAGGAGTATGCTCACATAAGGAGTTTAAATTATCACAAATAGGGAGGCAAATCACCTGTGCATGACTTCCTTCTACCTTACCATATAACTACAATCATGTACTTTATACATAGACTTCTCATATTAATTTCATGGACATCACAGTCTACATTCTAATAGCTTCTACACAACTGTAAACCAGATAATTATTCACTTTACAAGTTCCTCATTATATTGTTCACATGGAAAGTACTGTAACTCTTAGCTTACTTAGTTCGGCTTAGCTCAGGGGAGAAGAACTGTAAGGACTTCGTTTTAACACACATGAAATTAAATATAAAACATGCAGCAAAATAACATATGAAACAGCAATTAATGAAAACTCAGTAATACAGAAAAATACAAATGTAGAACTCGAGAAAAATCTTGAAGAAACACAGTGAAATATGTAATCACAAGCAGCGTAGTAACTCGAGCAGTGGCGTGAGCCATTAGTTCGTCATTATGCAGTTATAATAGTCGTAATATGACCATCTAACTGAATCATAATAATCCCTTATTAATTCCTAAATCAGTGAAAATGCATCTCTTCCTTGAAGAGTGTCAAATTGTATATTCCTTTACATTACGTAGAAATTGTACGTAGTCAACGCTACTTCTCACAAATTGATTTTTTTCGTGTCTCTAACGCTTTCGGTACGCGTTACGCATATGAAAACTTGAGTGATACCCAGCCGTTTTTATAATAAATTCGTGTCCTATTTTGGAAATAGTAGTACTGCAGTAGTTTTTCTCAATGACTAATAATCCTTGTGCAGAATCGTAGCTCTTCGATGAGTAAAAAAAGTTTTGTCCTAACAGTTTCTCGTACTCTTTCTATTCTGACCTACCTGCAATAACCCTACGTCCCCGTAGCATCATTCCGATGATCTCGTGGTACAGCGCCAGTCCTCTGGCAATTGACTTACCTGCATTATTCAGGGATTCATGTTGAATAATTCTGCTAAATTTAGTCAACCACTTAAAAAAGTAGGTAACACTTGAAAAGTATAAACCATTCCTTGTTACACTATTGGGCAAAGATTATAGTTGTAATTTATCGTAAGAATCGAAGTTCTTCCAGTGATCAAATAACTGAGTTGAAAACCTTTCTCGTGTAACTGTACATGCTCGTGTATGCGGAATTGTAGTAAAAGCTTACGTTGTGCTGTCTATAATATCGTTAATCGCCTTTCTTGTAAAATTATTCAGATACGAAGCCACATGAATCTTCCAAAAACTAGGAGAATATTTTTAATCACTACATAAGATTATTTGTATAGTATATGATACAATGGCAATTGACCAGTACGCTGTGCAAGCGTCACCGTTAGAAGTGAATGGTCAATGGCTTCACGGTAGCCTATAGCAGAGATGTAGCATGCTCCATATTAGCACAAAAGAATGCGCCGCATAGTGTAGCTCAGTTCAGATCAGGTGCGTGCATCACGTCACACAACCTGCAGCTACGGGCCCTCTGGGTATGTACCGAAGATAATGAGTAATCTCATTTAAACGGAAAAAAAGGAGGCAAGACTCAACCTTGATTATTGGAAGTCATGTTATGAAGTAGAGATCATTTACCAACATCCTCGAGCAGGACTGTGCACAAAGGAGTGTCAAATCAATAATCAATAAATTTAAATGGGCGAAGAAAAACAGTAACTGAAAAATTATAATAATGTGTGAAACGTCTCCTTAGAAAAATTAATGAATTACTGTGCTGATAAACCTCTTGCATTATTTGATTTTCAAACAGCTGAGCAGAACTGAACGTACTCAGACATTTTGCTCTTTACCTATTCTGATCAACACTAAACTGACATACAATATTTTTAGCGCAACGCACTTTTAATAATCCCTACAAAAGAATGGCCCTGACTAACAATAACCTATACCTTTCACAAATCACTTACCTCACAAAAATCTTCGTTACTCAAACTACTGCAATACAGCGAGCGCCAATACTGCCAGCTAAATAAAAGATTCAAACTACTGAAGGCACTAACTACTGATAGGCATAGTTAGCAAATGAAAGATTTTGATACAGAACAAACAATGTATTTACCTTAATAGTGTTCAAAAGTCATAATATATATAGCATTTCATGACATTCAGTCTTACACATTTACTGTCCTGGTGGACACACGTGCAGATCATCCACTCTCAAAACTCCGCCATTTCTCTCCCCACATCCACCACTGCTGGCGGCTCACCTCCAACTGCGCAACGCTACGCGCTGTTAACATCCAGCTGCCCAACACTACAATAGCGAACAACAATGCAAACCAGCCACAGACTGCACACAGCACAGCCAGTGATTTTCATATAGAGCGCTACATGGCGTTACCAACATAAAAACCTAAACAGCCTAATTACATGTGTACAAGTATTCGCCTTTTGGATGTTGAGTGCTTAGTGTATTTGAATTTGCAGTTGACCATTAAAATACATTGATCATTTATTGGGAATGTTGTGTACAACTTCGTGTACAACGCTAAGGAGAGATGGGCTACACAGTGGTATGGGAACTGCTGTCATATGAATGCTGGACAGCAGTAGCAATGATTAGTGAACAAGTAAGAAAGGAAACAGGAGATTTACTTAACTTGTACTTGTCCAAACGTACGAAGACTCATTACAACTGATTCAAGAAGAAACAGAGTGCAGCTATCCCAGTGTCCACAAGGAAAAGTCTCCCTGTGATAAAGCACGAAAGATGAAGACGAAGCCACCAGCAGGCGGTGTCTGCCCACTATCACATTTTGAAGTGCCTCGGAGCGCTAGTGGGCTGAGCGGCTGTCACTGGCCGTCCTGTATTGCGTCGGCAGAGGGCGCTGAAATTACAGAGCTCAGCAGGTGTGGCTCAGCGAAAGCACACCATTGGCTCCATCAGATCCAGAACGACCGCTATCGGTGTCGAACGGGAACTTTCAGTTCCGTTACCAACGTAACGACACCAATATGGTGGTATCGATACATGATACCTCAAGGAATATGCAAGTCAGAGTTACGAGTATTTTAATCCGCGAGCGACGAATAAAATCCATTTTGTTTTAGTGTGTGGGGGGAGGGGGGGGGGGAGGAAGGGGCGGGAGGGGGAGGAAGGGGCGGGAGGGGGAGGAAGGGGCGGGGGGGGGGGAGAGAACCTTTGACTAGTACTGTGAAAGGGATGCCGGATTCCAAATATTGTATCGAGGTCAGAATAAATTGTAAATGCGGTATTAATTTCAGTGGTATCCTTCTCGCTGTAGCTGAAAGAAGTGGTCTTCCTCCAAAGAGAAAGAAGGACGAATTAGTTACGTCAGATGAATCCAGACCTACAGTTATTTCAAGCTCGATGACAACTTTTAAGTATTCAGTACAAGGTATAAGAATTAGGGAACACACTCGGTACTGAACAATCCAATGAAAAGTAAACAAAGTGATTAATTCAGTAAGTAATTATTAGCATCAAATGCATGCCACCTAGATAATGACAGATGCCGGGGCATAAATATTCACGTAGATAGTGACAGATGCTGGGGCATAAATATTATTTCCACGGTTGGAGCGCCACGTGCAATTGACAGGGGAGGGGATGGGGTGGAGTGGTAGCGCTAGGTTGTGGGTAGCATTATCTAGTGTGGTCCCATTGGCTGAGCCATGACTAAGGCCCGCCCATCGCAAATCGCCGGGGACAGCTGAGAGGGACGAAAGTACGGCCGTACGGAATAGGTTCCCTGATATCTGAGTGGCTCAAAGACTTCTTAAGTAATAGTAGCCAGATATTGTCCTCGACAGCGAGTGTTCATCAGAGACAAGTATACAGTCAGGAGTGGGCCAGGGAATTGTGGTAGTACTGCTTTTATTTTCTGTATACACAAATCATCTGGTGGGCTGGACGGGCAGCAGTCTGCGGTTCTTTACTGATGATGCTGTTGTGTACAGGAAGGTGTCAAAGATGAGTGTCTGTAGGACAGGGATTAACAACTGGCCGGTTTCGAGCGCTACTCGCGTCTGCTCAGGCACGTGCTCGCGAGCAGGTGCAAGGTCGCGGAGTAGGGAGGGAGGGGAGGGAGGGGAAATGCGCGAGCACGTTTGAATGTGATCTAGCGTTCTTAGCAGATTTAACTAGCCATGTGAATGGTTTGAACATTTTACTACAAGGTAAAGATCTGCTAATTACTCATTTCATAGATCGAATACGAGCTTTTAAAATGAAATTGACACTTTGCGTGAGTCAGCTGGAAACAGGAAACCTAGCTCATTTTCCTAAATTATCATCCATGCAAGATGTTCACAAAGACTGTGAACGTTATTCACATAGTTTAGTTGATCAGCGCTTTCAAGATCTGACAGCACTAGACAGTGATTTTGATCTGTTCTCTCCATATTCAGCGAATATTTAAGAGATTCGTCCTGAGCTGCAGCAAGAAATTATTGACCTGCAGTGTGACAGAGAATACAGAGACAAATTTCAGAACAAGTTTGGAATTCTACACACACTTCCCTCAGGATAAATTTCCTCGTTTGCACAAACTGGCGGCTACAATAATATCAATATTCGGTTCCACGTAAGTTTGTGAACAACTGTTCTCTGCAATGAAATGTAACAAGACGCACCTGAGAAACGCATTGTCTGATCGAAATTTAAACTGCACGCTGCGCCTAAAATGCGCTAGAACAATTACTCCGAACATAGACGCAATTGTAAAGGGCAAAAAATTCCAGGTTAACCGAGAATCCCACACTTCAGTGACACCTTTTATTGTGTAACAGTTCACAAATTAATGCGAATATAGAGGCATACACTAAGCTTATAAAATTATGTGGCATGTGTACATTCTCCTTTATTTGATTCATTTGTCGCAGTAATAATTCGTGAGTGATATCCCTGCAGGTGGCCGCAGATTTACATTGACTGGCGGCAGCTGTTGTGTGCCCCACGTGACTTTCCCCACTCTCCGCTCTGGTCCGGTAGTGGGGGTAGCTTGCTCGCGCTGCTCCGTGCTCGCGCCTTGCTGCTAACAGCTTGCTCCGCGAGCACGTATGTTGTGAAGCCATGCTGTAGGATGATACAGGATGATTTAGACAAAATTTATCTTTGATGTGATGATTGGGAGCTGTTTCTTATTGCAGAAAATTGTAAGTTAATGAAGATGAGTAGAAAAAACAAATCCGTAATGTTTGGATACAGCACTAGCAGTTTCCTGCTTGACTCAGTCAACTCGTTTAAATATCTGGGCGTAACGTTGCAAAGAGACATGAGGTAGAGCGAACACGTCAGAACTGTGGCAAGACAGGCGAATGGTCGACTTCGGTTTATTGGATTTTGGAAAGGTGTGGTTCATCATCGGAGGAGATCGCATATATGACGCTAGTGTTAGATACTCTTCAGTACTGTTCGAGTGTTAGGGATCTGCACCAGGTCAGATTACAGGAAAACATAGGAGCAATCGAGAGGCGCAGTGCTATATGCTTTACAGGTAGGTTCGAACATCACGTCTCAAGGAGATGCTTCGGGAACACAAACAGGAAAGTAACGTTATTTCTTCTTCTTCTTCTTCTTCTTCGAGGAACACTATTGAAAAAATTTAGACAACCGGCATTTGAAGCTGACCATGGAACAGTCCCATTGCCACCAATATACAGAGGGGTCCAAAACAAATGTAACCACTGTTTAAAAGTCCTTAACTGTGAAACTAATTGGCCGGCCAGAGTGGCCGAGCGGTTCTAGGCGCTACAGTCTGGAACCACGCGACCGCTACGGTCGCAGGTTCGAATCCTGCCTCGGGTATGGATGTGTGTGATGTCTTTAGGTTAGTTAGGTTTAAGTAGTTCTAAGTTCTCGGGGACTGATGATCTTAGAAGTTAAGTCCCATAGTGCTCAGAGCCATTTTGAACCAAACTAATTGATGGGGTTCTGTCATCTTTGGTACTGTAATAGTTTGTACTTCCGTCAATCGCCACACAAGCGTTGTATTGCGTTGTTTTGTTTTGTCAGATGGCAGTCGCCAGATAGTCAGTGTTTTGTTCTTAGTTGCATATCGTTACTCGAGTAAAAATGACTGGCGCAAGGCTTACTTTCGATGAAAGGAAGTCAGTTTTGAAGTGTTATTTTAAGTACGAAAACATTAATGAGGTTCAACGGCAATGGCGAAATGAGTATGAAACAGAGCCACCGACACGTTTAACGATTCGTCGCATTCTAGACAAATTTGAAGCCGAAGGCTATGTTAAAGATGTACACAAATAACGATCTGGACGACCTGTAACAGTAACAAGTCCAGCTAACTCCCGTCGTGTGTTACAACAATTCACTCGCTCACCACAGAAGTCTGTGGGATAGTGCGCCCGTGAAACTGAAGTGAGTCGCTCAAGTGTTCGGTGAATTTTGAAGACAGAAAAGTGGAAGTACTACATCCCACGATAGCTACACGCAATGAGTGAGGACGACCCAGATCGTAGAATGGAGTACTGAGAGTGGTTTGCTAACGTGGTGCGCAACGATGAAGAGTTTGGAGAGATGATTGTGTGGTCTGATGAGGTACAGTTCAAACTCAGTGGTACAGTAAATCGCCACAACTGCATCTACTGGGCCGCCGAAAATCCGAACGTCCTTGTAGATAAAGCCGTGAATTTGCCAGGAGAAAACGTTGGTGTGGGTTGTCTTACCGGGGCTTGATTGGGCCATTCTTCTTTGACGGCACAGTTACTGGTGAGGTATACCTTCAGAAGCTTCAGACAACCATTTTACCTGCCATCCGAGACTTGTATGGAGACGGAAGAGTTTATTTTCAACAAGATGTTGCCCCAGGCCACTACCAAAATGCTGTTAGGGCGTATCTCGACGAAAATCTACCAGGAAGGTGGATAGGCCGTAGAGATGCTGTGGAGTACCCACCACGTTCCCCAGTCGTAGCTCCTCTGGACTTTTACCTGTGGGGAACACTAAAGGACGTCGGTTATCGACAAAAGCCACGCACACTGGATGAACTTCGAGAATCCATCGTACATTCATGTACAAATATCCAACTGAACACGTTGCAGTCAGTAGTTCGTGCTGCAGTTCGGCGGCATCGTTTGCGTGTGGATGTTAATGGCGCCCATTTCGAACAGCTACAGTTATATCTTTAAGTTGGACTTTAAGCTACACTTTCACCAAAAATGAGACAACTCCGTCAATTAGTTTGCAAGTTATGGCCTTTTAAACAGTGGATACAGTTTTTTGGACCCCATTAAGTTAGCTTCTCTATTAGCAGAAACTGTAAGGGGGGCCACAGTCACACAATGGGTGATGCCAGTGGTTAATGGTTCCAGGCAGACAGGTTTTTTAGGTTAAAGCCAAAGTCCACACAGACAACAATCAAGATAAATAGAATAAAAGAAACTGCATGAACAGTAAATAGGGGCAAAGCTAAGGGCAGTATCAACTTACTTCATCAAAATATCAGGGGAATAAAAAACAAAATAGATGAGCTATTTTTTTTTTTTTTGGTGTTTAGATGATCTCAAAAATAAAAGTAAGATTGATATACTCTGTCTGTGTGGACACCATGTACTGTGGGGATTTATAGTGTCAGTATAAATGGGTATAATTTAGCATCTTACACTTGTAGATCTAGGAAGGATAAAGGAGGAGTTGCCATTTTCATAAAACAAGGGTATAAATACAAAACTGTAGAAGTAAGCAAATTTTGCATTGATCGATAATGTAGTAATGATATTAGGAACGGTGTACAGGTCCCCATTAGGAGACTGGGAGCTTTTCATAAAAAAGTTTGAATCCCTATTATGCTGTCTGTCAGCCAAAAAGAAGAAGTTATTAATCTGTAGTGTTTTTAATGTAAGTAAGTAAGTAATACTTTCTAAGTAATTCTGATCGGAAAAGTGAACTATAAGTGTTATTAACAACATACAACTTAGAATAAGTGATCAATGTCCCTACACGCATAGCTCAAGACAGTAGCAGTCTACTAGATAATGTATTTGTACAGAATGAGGATGTAAAACAAACACATGCTGTCCCTGTGGTAAATGGATTGTCAGATCATGATGCACAACTGATTAATTTACAAATCCTAACAGGGTGTACAGTTCAGAAACCATTAAAGTAAAAGTGTGAGGTTGCTCAACCTGGTATCTATAGAGCACTTCAGAGAAAGTGTAAGAAATGTTAATTGGAGAGATCTATATAATGAGCCATATGCTAATGATAAATTCAACATATTTCTTAATAAATTTATATCCCTTTTTGAACATTGTTTCCCAAAGAAAATGACTAATTGTAACACCACACACTTTTAAAAGAAACCTTTGAATACTACTGGTATTTAAGCGCCTTCAGAAAGAAAACCAAAACTGTATGACACAGCAAGAACTAGTAAAGATTCAGAAGTAGTTTTACACTATAAAAATGATTGTAACACACTGAGAAAAGTTGTAAGGAAATCAGCAAATATGTATGTTAGAGAAGAAATTAACAACTCTAGCAATAAAATCAAATCAATAAGGAATTTGTTACATGGAGACAGGAAAAGTAATCACTGCGGTAGGTAGTATTACTATTAAAGAGAATGAGACCATCCTAACCAACAGTACACAAGTAGCTTAAGTATTTAACAGCCATTTCTTAAGTGTAGGAGAAAAAATTGGTGAGAACAGTTCAAAAGAAAAAGTTGGGCAGTATATGGAAGAGGCAGTTTTGAAAAATTTTATTCAGATTAAGTTTCACCTAACAACCTCTTGAGAAATAAGTAAAATTATTAAATCTTTGAAAAATAAATGTTCTTTTGGAGTAGAAGACTTCTCTAATAAGATATTAAAGCAATGTGGAGCAATTACAGCTGATGTTCTGGGTCACATATGTAGTGCATCACTAACTCAAGGTATTTTCCCAGACTTGTAAAAATATACCATGGTCAGGCCTCTCTACAAAAAGGGGACATCACAGATGTCAATAATTATCGGTCAGTATCCTTGCTTACAGCATTTTCAAAAATCTTCGAGAACATAATGTCCTCAAGAGTGGTTAGCCATCTCAGTAGTAATGTGATACTTAGTAAATCACACTTCTGATTTCAAAAATGCTGTTCCACTGAAACAGCAATATATAATTTCACTGTCCACATAACAGAGTCTTTAAATAGTAAAATGTCACGAATAGGAATTTTCTGTGACTTGTCCAAGGCATTTGACTGTGTGAACCATGACATTATGTTACAGAAATTACAATTCTGTGATATAAATGGAACAGTATACGAGTGGTTTAAGTCATACCTACAGAACAGGAAACAAAAAGTTTCTTTATATGAGTCAAGTGATTTAAATAAGTTTTCCACTTCATCTAACTGGGATGAAATTACATTAGGTGTTTCGCAGAGTTCAATCATGGGTCCCCTTCTTTTCTTGATACATGTGAATGACCTCCCTTCTTACGTAAGTCTGCAGGCTTTCGTGGCTATTGTCACTGATGTTATTAGGTTATTAGGCTGTGCCATGTTTCTTCTAAAATTATCGACGTTTCACCCCTCTGTTGGGCAGTAGTGGACACCAGAAGATCCTGAGGAAGATCCCAGCAGAGGGGTCGAAGCGTCGATCATTTTAGAAGAAACATGATGCGGCCTAATAACAGAGAATATTTTAACTTCAGCGACCTCCCTTTTTATCTGAAACAAGAAGCTGAACTGACACTGTTTGCTGATGATACAAGCGCTATTACTAATCCAGTAAAAGAAACTCCAGTTGAGAAAGATACAAATAAGGTCTTTGGAAAAGTCATTAATTGGTTTTCTGCAAATGGTCTTGCTCTAAACTTTGAAAAAAAAAGTACATCCAGTTTTATGCTGCAAAAAGTACAGTTCCTTCAATAAATATAACACATCAACAAAAGTCAGTAGACAGTGTAGAGCGTACTAAGTTTTTGGGTGTACATATAGATGAGAATCTTAATTGTAAAATTCATA
The DNA here is from genome assembly GCF_023864275.1 of Schistocerca cancellata. NCBI lineage: Eukaryota > Metazoa > Arthropoda > Insecta > Orthoptera > Acrididae > Schistocerca > Schistocerca cancellata. Next base: position 317,570,439 of record NC_064630.1, on the reverse strand, counting down.
TTTTGGATCTTGTAAAGCGACTAGGTTCAGCAACATTTGCAATCAGAATAATCGCCAATTTTGAGGATATAGAAGTTATTAAGCTAACATACCTTGCATACTTTCACTCTCTGATGTCATATGGAATAATATTTTGGGTTAACTCAACACTTAGACAAAAATTATTCACTGCAGAAAAGCATGTAGTTAGAATAATGTGTGTGGTTCACAGTCGCACGTGTTGTAGGCATCTGTTTAAAAGATTGGGAATTCTTACAACAGTCTCACAGTACATTTACTCACTAATGAAATTTGTTCTCAACAACATGGACCAGTTAAAAACGACAGTGACATTCATGATTGTAATACCAGAAAAAAGAAAGACTTACACTATCGTTTACTCAACCTATCTTTGGCACAGAAAGTGGTAAAATATGTTTCTATACATTTTTTTGACAAATTACCAGATGAAATAAAATGTCTGACAGACAGCAGTAATAGCTTCAAATATAAACTGAAATCATATCTCCTTGATAACTCCTCCTATACCACAGATGATTTCTTGAATAGGAATAAATAAATCAATTAATATAGTATATGCACATTGTGCCATTTAAGGGAATGGGGTAAGTAATAGAAATATTCATCTTTAACACTGTAGTATATATATATATATATATATATATATATATATATATATATATATACACTCCTGGAAATGGAAAAAAGAACACATTGACACCGGTGTGTCAGACCCACCATACTTGCTCCGGACACTGCGAGAGGGCTGTACAAGCAATGATCACACGCACGGCACAGCGGACACACCAGGAACCGCGGTGTTGGCCGTCGAATGGCGCTAGCTGCGCAGCATTTGTGCACCGCCGCCGTCAGTGTCAGCCAGTTTGCCGTGGCATACGGAGCTCCATCGCAGTCTTTAACACTGGTAGCATGCTGCGACAGCGTGAACGTGAACCGTATGTGCAGTTGACGGACTTCGAGCGAGGGCGTATAGTGGGCATGCGGGAGGCCGGGTGGACGTACCGCCGAATTGCTCAACACGTCGAGCGTGAGGTCTCCACAGTACATCGATGTTGTCGCCAGTGGTCGGCGGAAGGTGCACGTGCCCGTCGACCTGGGACCGGACCGCAGCGACGCACGGATGCACGCCAAGACCGTAGGATCCTACGCAGTGCCGTAGGGGACCGCACCGCCACTTCCCAGCAAATTAGGGACACTGTTGCTGCTGGGATATCGGCGAGGACCATTCGCAACCGTCTCCATGAAGCTGGGCTACAGTCCCGCACACCGTTAGGCCGTCTTCCGCTCACGCCCCAACATCGTGCAGCCCGCCTCCAGTGGTGTCACGACAGGCGTGAATGCAGGGACGAATGGAGACGTGTCGTCTTCAGCGATGAGAGTCGCTTCTGCCTTGGTGCCAATGATGGTCGTATGCGTGTTTGGCGCCGTGCAGGTGAGCGCCACAATCAGGACTGCATACGACCGAGGCACACAGGGCGAACACCCGGCATCATGGTGTGGGGAGCGATCTCCTACACTGGCCGTACACCACTGGTGATCGTCGAGGGGACACTGAATAGTGCACGGTACATCCAAACCGTCATCGAACCCATCGTTCTACCATTCCTAGACCGGCAAGGGAACTTGCTGTTCCAACAGGACAATGCACGTCTGCATGTATCCCGTGCCACCCAATGTGCTCTAGAAGGTGTAAGTCAACTACCCTGGCCAGCAAGATCTCCGGATCTGTCCCCCATTGAGCATGTTTGGGACTGGATGAAGCGTCGTCTCACGCGGTCTGCACGTCCAGCACGAACGCTGGTCCAACTGAGGCGCCAGGTGGAAATGGCATGGCAAGCCGTTCCACAGGACTACATCCAGCATCTCTACGATCGTCTCCATGGGAGAATCGCAGCCTGCATTGCTGCGAAAGGTGGATATACACTGTACTAGTGCCGACATTGTGCATGCTCTGTTGCCTGTGTCTATGTGCCTGTGGTTCTGTCAGTGTGATCATGTGATGTATCTGACCCCAGGAATGTGTCAATAAAGTTTCCCCTTCCTGGGACAATGAATTCACGGTGTTCTTATTTCAATTTCCAGGAGTGTATATATATATATATATAATATTAAAAATCTTGTACCTTATGTGCATTACTTGTGCACTTGACAAATTCTACATCATAACGGCTTCCGTACTGTGCGAGTGATCAATGGAACAGGCAACCAAGCAACTGACTCACTTAAGGACCATGAAGGTAGAATACGAGAAATCAGCGCTCATACGGAGACATATAGATAGACGTTTTTCCCTCGCTCTATCTGCGAGTGGAACAGCGAAGGAAACGACTAATAGTGGTACATATTCACACCACCACGCACCGTACGGTGGCTTGCGGAATATGGATATTGATTTAGATGCAGGTGTTGATGTTGATGTGGAGATTACTAACAATGTACACATGCTCGCGTAAGTGATATTTAAGCTATCAACAGCACGTTCGCGCCGTTTCGACCACTTGCTACACCAATCACAACGACGACTTACCTTTGATGCTTATACAGATATATCAATATTACCTAAGAGTTGTAATCGTCGTTGTATAAGTGTATTCAAAGAATATCAAAATTACACAGAAATCCATGTTGCTGAATTACCAAGTGTACAAAATCAACTTACCTAATGAGTAAGAGTTCTCTTCACTAGCTCAGATAGTCGTCTGATAATTCGTAGACATAAATGGCAATCATTCTTGACAACTGTGGTAAATATTTCGTACTTGTGTTTGTCTTTAGAAGACACAGCCAAAGAAAATGTGTACTTACGTAAAGCTAGTTGATTTTTGATAGGTACTTCAAAGACACGATATTGTTAACTTCTCAAACTGCCTGTTTAACTTCAGTATTATTCATGAACTGAGATAGTTAAGTATTTGCACTTTGAAGTTTCAACCTTTAATTCACAATTTCAAAACTAAAAATCTATATGCCTCGTCCCAAAGAAAGGCGGCGCTGGTTGCTTCATTCAAGGAAGGTGAGGAGGCAATCCTAACGTGCACCCCTACTTGAGGGTTTTCTAATAAAGTCAACCACTCGGTATTTTGATTTCTCTCTTGATACTACAATAAGTGTAGTGTTGCGCCCCAGTACGTATGTTCTGCACGACGCAGCCATTATTCGGCAGGGAAAAGCTTTGAAATCTTCACCGTTCTTTTGTCGTAAAGTGGACAAGCGGTCTCTGTAATAACTAACTCCTGTCGGAGTAGCGTACTGTGAACTCGTTTGCCAATGTATTGAATGTTAATGCATCAAGTGGTTTCACATACAATGTCGGGAAAAATCGTAACACCAAAAAATAGTTAATGTAGAGTAACGAAATTTCAGGAATACATTTGTCTAGGTAACATATTTAAGTGCTTAACTTTGCAAAATCACAAGTTAATGTAAGCGTGAGAGAAGACATTGCAAATGTGAAATACTGGTACATTAATAGCCAGTGTAACCGCCAGAATACTGAATTCAAGCATGCAAACGTGCTGTGCAGGTCCTGGATGTCAGTTTGTGAGATGGATTTCCATGCCTATTACACTTGGTCGGTCAGTACAGCGATAGCTAATACTGTTTGTGGATGACACTGCAGTTGTCGTTGGATGATGACCCATGTGCGCTCGACTGGAGACAGAACTGGTGAACGAGCAAGCCAAGGCAACATGTCGACACTCTGTAAAGCACGTTGGATTACAACAGCGGTATGTGGACGGGCTTTACCATATTGGGAAACACCTCCTGGGATGCTGTTCATGAATGGCAGCACAACAGGTCGAATCACCAGATTGATGTACAAATTTACAGTCAGGGTGCGTGTTATAAACACGGGAGTACTCTTGCTGTCATACGAAATCACACGCAAGATCATAACTTCAGGTGTAGGACCACTGTGTCTAGCACGCAGTCAGTTTGGTTGCAAGTCTCAAGTGGACTACTCCTAACCAACACACAGCCATCACTGGCTCCGAGGTAGAACCACCTTTCATCAGAAAACATTACAGATCTCTGCTCTCTCCTCCAACGAGCTCCCGCTTGACACCACTGAAGTCGCAAATGGCAGTGGTTTGGGGTGAGCGTTCACGTCGAGTAACTCGTCCTTGGTGTGGATATTTTTTCACTCAGTGTATGTGCGCGCATCATCGGAAAGTTTTGAATTTGTTATATTCAGTAGGAAGCAGTTCAGCAAGGAGCATTTGCTTCCTGTATCTCGGGTATCCTACGATTCAGATACTCAACAAAAAGGTGGTAGCATTCTCATTAGGTTCACGCCAAAAAGTGGGAACAAAAGAGATAGCACGGAGGGGAAGGGAAACGTGAGAGTTTGGTGGTGGCTGTGATTCAGCTGCAATAAATGTAATGTGTTCCAGTAAACCACCTAAGCTAGTCTCACTGTCAGCCTCGCAAACGGTGTCGAGGGTACGGGGAGTAGACAATCCCACGTCTTCCAGGAGTGTGACTTTATGACTACTGGCTTCCCTCCTGTACATACCGCGGGGCAGGGGCCTCCCGCTGGCAGCTGTTCAACTGTCTCTGCACTGAGGTGACAGAAGTCAGAGGATAGCGTTATGCATATATACAGATGGCAGTAGTATCGTGTTCACAAGGTGTAAGAGGGCAGTGCATTGGCAGAGCTGTCATTTGTACTTTGGTCAGTCATGTGAAAAGTTTTCCCACGTGATTATGGCCGTACTACGCGAGTCAACAGACTTTTGACGCCGAATGATACTTGGAGCCAGACGCTGGGGACATTCCATTTCGGAACTTGTTAAGGAATTCAGTATTCCGAGATCCGCAGTGTCAAGGGTGTGTAGAGAATACCAAATATGAGGTGTTGTCTCACATCGCGGACAACGCAGTGGCCGACATTCAATTAAAGACCGAGTAGCGGCGTTTCCATAGGGTTGTCAGTACTGACAAGCAACACCGCTTGAAAGAATCACAGAAACCAATGTGAGACGCACGACGAATGTATCGGTTAGCAACAGTGCAGCGGAATTTGGCGTTAATGGGATATAGCAGCAGACGATCAACGCGAGTGTCTTTGCTTACAGCACAACATCGGCTGCAGCGCCTCTCCTGTGCTCGTGACCGTATCGATTGGACTCTAAACACTGGAAAACCGTGGCTTGTTCGGATGAGTCCCGATTTCAGTTGGTAAAAGCTGATGGTGAGGTTCGAGTGTGGCGCAGACCGCACGAAGCCACGGATCCAAGTTGTCAACAAGGCAATGTGCAACCTGGTGGTGGTTCCAGAATTGTGTGGACTGTATTTACATGGAATGGACTGGGTCCTATGGTTATGTTCGGCTAGTCGGAGACCATCTGCAGCCATTCACGGACTTCAGTTTCCCAAGCACCGATGGAATTTTTATGGATGTCAATGTCCATGTCACCGGGCCACAACCGTTCGCGATTGGTTCGAGGATCATTCTGGTCTATTCGAGCGAATTATTTGGCCATCATGAATCCCATCAAACAATTATGGGACATAATTGAGAGGTCAGTCAGTGAAAAAAATCCTGCTGCAGCAACACTTCCACAATTATGGACGGCTGTAGAACCAGAATGGCTCAGTATTTCTGCGGAAGTTGAAAATGGTTCAAATGGCTCTGAGCACTATGGGACTTAACATCTGTGGTCATAAGACCCCTAGAACTTAGAACTGCTTAAACCTAACTAACCTAAGCACATCACACACATCCATTCCAGAGGCAGGATTCGAACCTGCGACCGAAGCGGTCACGCGGTTCCAGACTGAAGCGCCTAGAACCGCACGGCCACACCCGCCGGCTCTGTGGAGCACTTCGAACGACTTTTGGAGTTGCTGCAACACGCAGGGCAAAAAGACGTCCAGCACGATATTAGAAGGTGTCCCATGACTTTTTCCGCCTCAGTCTAAATCTTCGTACCCTGTTACAAACTCAGTCTCTAGTAGATCTGCCTGCCACACAACCTCTGCGGTTTGCAGGTATTTTAGGTTGTAAGTTCCTTATTGGCCTCTAATAATCGACTGATTATCTCTTCCAGTTTCTGATGTTTTCTTTTTCTCCCCAATGAGGCGCCCTGCCTGCCTCTGGAAAGCTTTTGCCGGCCCGAAGCGCTGGCTCTCTGACACTCATCGCTCTGCATAGGCACGGTTACTAAGAAAAACCACCCAAAAAATTCTAACTACGGGCGACTGCAGAAGTCCGTGGCGGTGCTGTAGCTGATGACACCGCATGGCCGGCGAGACTTGACTTCGTTCTTAACGGAGCGCGACGATGCGGCGATGACGGCGAGATCGACGGCACGGCACGGCACGGCACGGCGGTGTAGATGGCGGCGGCGGCGGGCGCACGTCGAGCAGAGGCGAGGGGGCGGCGTTCTGGCCGATATCCGTCGGCCGGAGCGGAGGCGGCGTCGGCGGCAGCTGCTCACGCAGGACTGCATTCACAGTGACGCAGCGCCGGCGCATACTGTACAAAGTGCCTGCGCGGCGACGTTAGTGACGATGTGCAACGAGTCAGTTTACAGGATATGTAGACATGATTAGTGTTAACATACATGCACACTTCGTCACTTTATCTCTACTCGTGCAACGATTAGGAGGAGTGACCAGGAGAAATGATTTTTAATTAGATTTAAAACTTACTTCGCTACTTGTTAGACTTTTACGCTAGTGGGCAAATGATCTACAATTTTTTTATTGCAACATATTAACCTCCTCTCTCAGGCACTGACAACTTCAACAATGGGTAACAAAGGTCTTTTTGCCCTCTAGTGTTGTAGGTATGTACGTCACTGTTCTTCTCAAATTGTGATAGATTATCAAAATATCCACGGGTGTACTGCCGGTCTACAGTGTCCAACGGGCACAATATTTCGGCGATCATACATGTCGCCATCACCAGGTGAACTGACGGACTGAGCTCCTGTGGACGTGCCGGCACGGAGATCCGTACGCTACGGCTGCTCAGGAGGAACTGGGTTCGGTCGCGGCGGCCGATTAATGGAGAATACTACGAAAAAACGGAGGGAGTCGCCTTGGGTAGCCCAGTCTCACCGGTGGTAGCGAATTTGTACATGGAGAACTTCGAGGAGGAAGCCCTGTCGTCATCCGAATGGAAACCTACTTGCTTTTTCCGTTACGTGGACGACACGCTCGTCATCTGGCCACATGGTATGGATAAACTCCTTGACTTCCTTACACATCTAAAATCCATACACCCCAACGTCAAATTCACTATGGAGACTGAAACGGAGGGTAAATTACCTTTACTTGACGTCTTGGTCAAGAGAAGGGCTGACGGCACCCGAGGTCATGGGGTGTATCGGAAGACAACGCACACTGATCTGTATTTGCACGCAGACAGCTGCCACCACCCTTCACAGAGGAATGGGGTACTTAAAACTCTGGTACATAGGGCGCGCACTATCTCTGACGCAGAGAGTCTATCCCAGGAATTGGAACATCTGAGAACTGTATTTCGAAAAAATGGGTACTCAGAGTGGCAGATTCAACGTGCTCTCCGCCCAACCACTACAGCACAACCTGTGGAGATGGATGAGATCACGAGGGAGGAGGTAGGCACTGCGTTTATTCCATATACAGGCGCACTCTCGGGGAAAATCGCCCGCATTTTGAAGAAACACCTGGTCGGAACTGTGTTTTGTCCTCCGAATAAAACTCGTGCACTGGTGGGGAGCGCCAAACATGACCTCGGTTTGAGGAAGGCCGGCGTGTACCAGATTCCGTGTCAATGTGGCAAGTCGTATATTGGTCAGACGATGCGTACCGTCGAAGATCGATGCCGTGAACACCAGAGGCACTCTCGACTGATGTATCCGAGCAAGTCGGCGGTCGCTCAACATTGTTTGTCGGAAAATCACGCTATGGAGTATGAAGGCACGAGGATTCTTGTACAGACGTCGAGATACTGGGACAGCGTTGTTAGAGAGGCCATCGAAATTCGCACCAATGACGGTCTCATAAACCGTGACTGTGGCTATAAGCTTAGCAAGGCTTGGGAACCAGCGATTGGGTTAATCAAGAGTAAATCGAGCAAACGTATAGTTGTGACGACCACGGCGGACAGACCGATCACACCAACGTCACCTCAGACGCCGTCGCAATCTGTCCTACGGCGCGACCGTGGCGCGGGGCGCGGACGGCGGAGTGAGCGCGCCGCGAGCGGAGGGTATTTAAATCGGCCGCCGCCGCGACCGAACCCAGTTCCTCCTGAGCAGTCATAGCTTACGGATCTCCGTGCCGGCACGTTCACAGGAGCTCAGTCCGTCAGTTCACCTGGTGATGGCGACATGTATGATCGCCGAAATATTGTGCCCTTTGGACACTGTAGACCGGCAGTACACCCGTGGATATTTTGATTATCAAATACGCCGGGAGAAACTCAAGAATCACTTTGTGATAGATTGTTTATAACGAATATCATTAGTGAATATATTGTATTGTGTCGGCGCACTGAAGATGCCTAGCTCCTTAAAGAGATACATACTGACGTCCGTGGGTGAACACCGCATATTAATGTTACTGATCGCTTTTGTGTAGTCAGTACTTTCTTTATAAGTGATGAGTTACCCCAGAAAATTTTCTGTACGATATCATCGAGTGTAAATATGCAAAATATGTCATGAGGTTGACATATTTGATTCTGACATTAGTGACAGTAAGAAGAGCAAAATAGCTGAATTTAATTGTTTCAGAAGCTCAGTAATATGCTTCTTCCAGTTCAAGTTTTCCTCAACATGTACACCCAAAAGTTTCGAGAATTCAACCCTAAGCGGCCTACTGCCACCAGACACAGCAGTGTTGGGTGTATGAGCCCTTCTAAGCGCCAGAAGACTGAACAACCTGCTTTTCTCCTTGAGGCAATGAGTGGCAACGACCCGCAATTAAAAAGTCAGCGTCACGCGGATCGATCCGTGAGCTGCGATCCCACTTCTGACACTATTTTTATTCAGTACTCTACAGCGGACATGATAGGCAGGATATGGGAGCCTGGGTGTAAGCGGTGGTTAGGTGAATAAGAACACGGTACACGTTTGTTCAGATAGAATAACTTGGCTTAATTGCCATTATTCTACCGCTAAGGGAACAGAAAAGTGAATATACGGCGCCTGGAAGTTGCCCATAAACAGGCAGAGGCCATGCTGCCCGAAAGAGGAAAGGGAATAGTACAACGGGATCGGATGAGCGCTGGCCGAGAAGAGAGCGAACGATCGGAAGAGAAGCCCGCTCACAATGTCGTCTCGCCTACGTCCCCACGTGGGCATTCTCGCATCTCTGGCTGTCGGGGGTGCTTTAGACGAGCGTGCCTTTCTAAGCGACGCTCTCCGAAGGCGTTACCCTGTCAGCAGTACCTACTGTGAGAATCTATTCACGTGAGATGAACATGGGAGCGTGGAGATGTCCAGTCATATCCTTGCCTTACATAGCTGCCCGGTTCATTTCGTAGGTAGTGGATGACAGAAATATGGAGCTGCTGAAAGTTCCAATGAATGTGTACGTTACGTTGACCAGCTCCCTCGAGATTCCTGCGCAGGACCAATAATTTAGCGTTAATGTATCCTTATAATCGTGTCATTCGAGGCGCAAATTATGTGGCAGCGAATATTTTCACCACCACCCTTCCTTTCGGACATACACTTGCGGTTCGACGCGGAGGTAACTGGTTGTGAAAGACATATTCACCGACAATATATCGTCAAAGAGAGGATGAGAGGTTTGATGCCGAGTTCTTGATCTACAGAATAAAATAATTGTAAATTTGTGGTAAGATTTCATGGGACCAAACTGCTGAAGTCATCGGTCCCTAAGCTTACACACTACTTAATCTAACTTAAACTAACGTACGCTAAGGACAACACAGATCCTTGCCCGAGGATGGATTCTAACCTTGCTTTGTAAAGCAAATTTGACAAGGCGCCTCAGACCACGCGGCTACCTATCTCGGCCTTGATCACCAGATTTTGCGCCAATGTCCTGGAGTAAATACCAGACCTCTTCGTGGTGTCTCGTGGAATAATATCAAGTAACCAAAAATGTTGACAGTGGTCTGCCCATCGGATGGGGACATTAAGCTGAGTGGCAGTCATGTTGCAATTCTAGAAGAGCATGTGCTGGCGCCCCCTCCCTTTTCTCGTTATCGTCGTCGTCGTCGTTATAATCCTCATAATGATCGTGGCAGACATCGTCATGGTCATCATCACCACCGTCTCGTCATCTACATCTACATCCATACTCCGCAAGCCACCTGACGGTGTGTGGCGGAGGGTACCCTGAGTACCTCCATCGGTTCTCCCTTCTATTCTAGTCTCGTATTGTTCGTGGAAAGGATTGTCGGTATGCTTCTGTGTGGCTCTAATCTCTCTGATTTTATCCTCATGGTCCCTTCGCGAGATATATGTAGGTGGGAGCAATATACTGCTTTACTCCTAGGTGAAGGTATGTTCTCGAAACATCAACTGAGCGTCTCTCTTGCAGAGTCTTCCACTGGAGTTTATCTGTCATCTCCGTAACGCTTTCGAGATTACTAAATGATCCTGTAACGAAGCGCGCTGCTCTCCGTTGGATCTTCTCTCTCTCTCTCTCTCTCTCTCTCTCTCTCTCTCTTCTATCAACCCTATCTGGTACGGGATTTACGGAATTAACTGCTTCCAGTTGCTGACCTGCTATTTTGTAGCTAAATGATAAGGGATCTATCTTTCTATGTATTCGCAGCACATTACACTTGTCTACATTGAGATTCAATTGCCATTCCCTGCACCATGCGTCAATTCGCTGCTGATCCTCCTGCATTTCAGTTCAATTTTCCATTGTTACAACCTCTCGATACACCACAGCATCATCTGCAAAAAGCCTCAGTGAACTTCCGATGTCATCCACCAGGTCATTTATGTATATTGTGAATAGCAACGGTCCTATGACACTCCCCTGCGGCACACCTGAAATCACTCTTACTTCGGAAGACTTCTCTCCATTGAGAATGACATGCTGCGTTCTGTTATCTAGGAACTCCTCAATCCAATCACACAATTGGTCTGAAGTCCATATGCTCTTACTTTGTTCATTAAACGACTGTGGGGAACTGTATCAAACGCCTTGCGGAAGCCAAGAAACACGGCATCTACCTGGGAACCCGTGTCTATGGCCTTCTGAGTCTTGTGGGCGAATAGCGCGAGCTGGGTTTCACACGACCGTCTTTTTCGAAACCCATGCTGATTCCTACAGAGTAGATTTCTAGTCTCCAGAAAAGTCATTATACTCGAACATAATACGTGTTCCAAAATTCTACAACTGATCGACGTTAGAGATATAGGTCTATAGTTCTGCACATCTGTTCGACGTCCCTTCTTGAAAACGGGGATGACCTGTGCCCTTTTTCCAATATTTTGGAACGCTACGCTCTTCTAGAGACCTACGGTACACCGCTGCAAGAAGGGGGGCAAGTTCCTTCGCGTACTCTGTGTAAGATCGAACTGGTATCCCATCAGGTCCAGCGGCCTTTACTCTTTTGAGCGATTTTAATTGTTTCTCTATCCCTCTGTCGTCTATTTCGATATCTACCATTTTGTCATCTGTGCGACAATCTAGAGAAGGAACTACAGTGCAGCCATCCTCTGTGAAACAGCTTTGGAAAAAGACATTTAGTATTTCGGCCTTTAGTCTGTCATCCTCTGATTCAGTACCATTTTGGTCACAGAGTGTCTGGACATTTTGTTTTGATCCACCTACCGCTTTGACATAAGACCAAAATTTCTTAGGATTTTCTGCCAAGTTAGTACATAGAACTTTACTTTCGAATTCATTGAACGCCTCTCGCACAGCCCTCCTCACACTACATTTCGCTTCGCGTAATTTTTGTTTGTCTCCAAGGCTTTGGCTATGTTTATGTTTGCTGTGAAGTTCCCTTTGCTTCCGCAGCAGTTTCCTAACTCGGTTGTTGTACCACGGTGGCTCTTTTCCATCTCTTACGATCTTGCTTGGCACATACTCATCTAACGCATATTGTACGATGGTTTTGAACTTTGTCCACTGATCCTCAACACTATCTGTACTTGCGACAAAACTTTTGTGTTGAGCCATCAGGTACTCTGTAATCTGCTTATTATCACTTTTGCTAACTTTTTTAATATTTCTATTTACGGCTGAAATCATCGATGCCGTAACCGCTTTATGATCGCTGATACCCTGTTCTGCGTTAACTGTTTCAAATAGTCCGGGTCTGTTTGTCGCCAGAAGGTCTAATATGTTATCGCCACGAGTTGGTTCTCGGTTTGACTGCTCAAGGTAGTTTTCAGATAAAGCACTTAAAAAAATTTCACTGGATTCTTTTTTCCTGCCACCCGTTATGAACGTTTGAGTCTCCCAGTCGATATCCGGCAAATTAAAATCTCCACCCAGAACTAGAACATGGTGGGGAAAACTACTCGAAATATTTTCCAAATTATCCTTCAGGTGCTCAGCCACAACAGCTGCTGATCCAGGGGGCCTATAGAGACATCAAATTACCATGTCTGAGCCTGCTTTAACCGTGACCTTCACCCAAATAATTTCACATTTCGGATCTCCGTCAATTTCCTTCGATACTATTGCACTTCTTATCGCTGTAAACACGCCTCCCCCTTCACTGTCCAGCCTGTCTCTGCGGTATACATTCCAATCTGAGTTTAGGATTTCATTACTGTTTACGTCTGGTTTCAGCCAACTTTCTGTCCCTAGTATTATATGGGCATTGTGACCGTTTATTAATGAGAGCAGTTCTGGGACCTTTCTATAGACGCTCCTGCAGTTTACTATTGGCACACTAATATTGTTATTCCCTGTTGCATTTTGCCTACTCCTAGCATGCCGCGTCTCAGGAGGCGTCTTGTCGGGCCTAGGGAGGGAATTCTCTAACCTAAAAATCCCCCATGTGCACTCCACACGTACTCCACTACCCTTGTAGCCGCTTCCGGCGTGTAGTGCACGCCTGACCTATTCAGGGGAACCCTACATTTCTGCACCCGATAGCGGAGGTCGAGAAATTTGCACCCCAGATCTCCGCAGAATCGTCTGAGCCTCTATTTTAAGCCTTCCACTCAGCTCCAAACCAGAAGACCGCGATCGGTTCTGGAAACGATACTGCAAATAGTTAGCTTAGATTCCACCCCGCGAGCGAGGCTTTCCGCCTTCAACAATTCCGCCAGCCGCCTGTACGAACTGAGGATGAGCTCTGAACCCAGACGGCAGGAGTCATTGGTGCCGACATGAGCAACAATTTGCAGTCGGGTGCACCCAGTGCTCTCTATCGCCGCCGGCAGGGCCTCCTCCACATCTCGGATGAGACCCCCCGCAAGCAGACAGAGTGAACACTGGCCTTCTTCCCCGACCTTTCCGCTATTTCCCTAAGGAGCTCCATCACCCGCCTAACGTTGGAGCTCCCAATAACTAATAAACCCCTCCCCCCGTGTGCCTGCTCGGACCTTGCTGAAGGAGCAGCCACATGTCCACTAACAGGCAGAGCGGGCGATGCCACACGGCCAGCCTCCACATTGACCCTCCGCCTCGTGCGCCGCGAACGCCGCTGAACCCGCCACTCCCCTTGGGGAGAGGGTGGTCCAACCGCGCCCGGTACCCGCGAAGATGTCTCGACAGCAGGGACAGTGGGTGAAGCACGTAACACCTGGGGTGTACCTTGCGACGCACCAGACTCCCCACTGCCGCTACACTCGGAGGCAGCAGCCTGAAGACGGCTGACAGCGGCCATCAAAACGTTCAGCTGTTTGCGACCAGTGGTCAGCTCCTCCTGCGTCCGTACACAGCAGTCACATCCTATCCATCCTAAGGAATCAATTTACTGAAGAGAGTTAATCAACTTTTAACTAGACTGCTAATTCACTAAAGGCGGCTGATTATTGACTTAACTGTGATTGCTAGCCACTTCTCGTAGAAAACAATGAAATTAGCACTACCTGTCTCTGGACTGTATTGAAAACAAACACTAGCACTACTGGCACTATGGTTGACTAAAGGGACTCTCTCTGACTGTATTCAAAACAAACACGAAATCTATGGAACGCTATTAATAGCACTCGACAATTACAGCTTCCTAAAAGCAAAAACACACGGAAGAAGAAGTGACAAGTAAGAAAAATACAGTTAATACTTATATTAAGGTAGCTCGCTGCACAGCAGACGTGAAGCAGACGGCGGTTAGGACGACACTGACACTACTGGCACTATGGCTGACTAAAGGGACATCAACAAAAACAACAACACTGTACACATTGAAAGGTAACTAGTTTGGACTATTTAACTTATTGAGAATGTTGGAAAAATTTGGTGTACTAGCAACACTCATTTTCCCAAACAAAACATAAATTATACTAAACAAGTTATAGATTGAATACCCTAAACAACTACAGGTGATTTAATGCTCATCTGGGTGGATCCTGGTTGGCAAAGACAGTTTAATTAAGTGATCAGTGAGTCAAGCACTCTGGCCCTAAAAATGTGGATAACGCAAGCTGAATTGATCTGACTCTGGGGAGACTTTGACTGATCTAAACTACTGAAGTTTCTCTACATAGGTGCAGCTGCGAGCAAGTGGCGATTGAGATCTGTACGCCCTGACAGTGCCAGAGCGGCAGTACGTTACCCTATTTACTTCGTTTGGCGACCTGACTCGCAGCTGGCGAGATGTGTGCGGCAGAGGTGGTGAGACATGGAGGCGGCACCTGTGAATCGATCGCAGCCAAGAAAGAAATACAAAAATCTCACGGTCAGGCAGACACATCGCAATTTACTCTCTACTAGAGCTCTGAAATCACGGAAGATTTCAGTGTGTGAAACACCCGTTCGCTGTTCGTACCAAGGACCAGTTTGGCTCACTTGTACGACAGAGCGCACAAGGATACCAAACGTCGAGATTGGTAAACCAAAAATGAATAAATGTGCCCTCAGCAAACAAGTGGTCCGAGACGTTTGAAGTCACACCGTCGGTAAAGTAAGAACTTCACCACAGCTCCCCAGTCTAAACTACTCGCAAGTGAATTCAGTCGCAGGACAGGTCCCAATTACCAACCACACACGCCAGAGCTTCGACCAGAAGTCCATTACCAGATCAAAGTCCCGCACCCCAGTGCTTCGCACCTCTCCAGAAAAAAAAATTCCGTTTTCCTGCAAAGTGCACAAACGACACTGCCTTCACCCCATCGTGAGCCAATCACAAGGCTCCAGAGGTGTTAAATCTCCCCTCCCAAACGACAGCATAAACTCACGTTTAACCAGGGAAAGAATTAAGAAACCTCCGTCTCTAAAAGTAAAGATACCACCAGTTACTGGCTTTTTTAAGTTTTTCCAGAGGGGGAAGAGATGATTTCCTCAAGTCATGTCACTTCCCACAGCAACAAGCGAGCAGATACAATCTCAAAGATCTTTATCTAAATCGCCTGTGCCTTGGAGCTTGTTAGTCCTGCCTATGAGATGTAATAAAGATTCTATCTCTAAACGTTTCTCAGATGCCGCAGTTTTCTTATACCACAGAGGCACCTGAGGGAAGTGGTTCACTGGCCTATTTGCACTATTGGTGAACACAAAAACATGTGAATTTTTATTGTGTGTGGCTCTGCACACAATGCCAAGTTTACAACTCCACTGGGTAGACGCGTTCCTTTAGACAGTTGCCCCTGCCCAGGCTTCTGCTGGCGCCACAGCTGGTATCGTGGCATTGTTCTGCTGGAGCTCTGTCTTGAAGAGAGGCTACCCTGTACAGCTGTGGGCCTGTCCAGCAAGATTTACTAAAGGATGGGCTCACAGCCAGTTGGTTTCAACACCCAACAAGCTGTTTCTATGAGCTAAGAATCATATAAATACATCATGCTTTTAGCGCCCTACTAGGTCTCATCAACGTCTGCTCAGGCCACTACCTTTCTGGAGCCTCGCTCAAGGTGCATCACGATGTAATAAAATCTTTAATAATTTCCATATGCGAAAAATAGGTGAGAGAGTAACTTGTCCCCTCTCTCTCTCTCTCTCTCTCTCTCTCTCTCTCTCTCTCTCTCTCTCTCTCCTCCCTCTCCTCCTCTCCCCCCCCCCACCCACCTACACAAGATAGGCGTACTCAAGACACTTAGCATGCAAGCCACGCAAATAGCCTAAATTCGAAAAGGCTTGGACTAGGTTGTGGACCACGTGACTTATTTTCAGTTTAGAATGAAACAGTGAGAAGAGTTGCCCAGTTACATTTTCTTGCCCACCCGGTTAGCCGTGCAGTCTAATGCACTGCTTTCCGGATGGGAAGGCATGCCAGTTCCGCCCGGCGGATTAGTGGCGAGATCCGGTGTGCTGGCCAGTCTGCGGATGTTTTTTAAGGCGGTTTTCCATCTGCCTAGGCGAATGCATGCTGGTTCCCCTTATTTCGCCTCAGTTACACTATGTCGACGATTGCTGCGCAAACAATTTCTCCATGTACGTATACATCATAATTACTCTACCACGCCGGCCGCGGTGGTCTAGCGGTTCTGGCGCTGCAGTCCGGAACCGCGGGACTGCTACGGTCGCAGGTTCGAATCCTGCCTCGGGCATGGGTGTGTGTGATGTCCTTAGGTTAGTTTGGTTTAAGTAGTTCTAAGTTCTAGGGGACTTATGACCAAAGATGTTGAGTCCCATAGTGCTCAGAGCCATTTTTACTCTACCACGCAAACATCGGGGCTGGTGTGAGACGTTCCCAGAGGGTTCCACTGGGGACCGAACCACACAGTAACCCTGGGTTCGGTGTGGGGTGGCGATGGCGTGAGTGGACTGCTGTAGCCTGTTGTGGAGTTGTGAACCACTGAGGGCTACAGCGGGGACGAATCCTCTCCGTCACTTCTAGGTCTCTAGTTCCACACACTACACTAAATTTTATTAATTTAATATAGCAACATAGATTACATTATGCTGACGTAATACACTTACACGTACAAATAACTTACAGGACTGCAGCCAGATGACGCCTTCGAAAAGCGCTGATATTTCGACAGGAGCACACACTTTCATGTTTAAGGCACAAATATAACAAGAGAGCGCTGTACAAGAAAATACAAAACTTCGGTACAGACACACACACACACACACACACACACACACACACACAAATACTAGCGCCACCTCTCAATCAAAGGTGACGAACGTCACAAATTATCGAAAGCGAATATTAAGAATCAAAGGGTGAGGCAGCATCATCTCAGACCCTCTTTTGTTTGACCAAGGAGAAAACGAGATTCCATGCGGAATTCAAGCAAAAAGTTCCATCTGTTTTTATAAGGTCACTCGCTACTGCTTCCTTAATAGCACTATCCCAAAACCTGGAATTGCTTGCTAGAATTTCCCTGTTGTTACATTGCACAGCAAGAATGGTGCCAGCAGTATTCTGCAATAGCAGATTTCCTCGGCTGTTGTAAGCTTGTGTGACGTTTATCTTTAATACACCGGTCCTCTTCGGTCTTGATGGTCTAACCCACATGAGACGCCACATCTGCAAGGAATACGATAGATATCGGCCATACGCAAACCAAGATCATCCTTTATGGATCCTAAAAGGTATCTGTCCTTAGATGGCGGTGAAAAACAACATTTCACGTCATATTTGCAAATCATAAGACCTCCCTGTTGGAAATTGTTCTTGCGTAAGGCAAAAAGATCATAGAGTTTGGTGTTACTTCGTTATTATCATCACTCACTCGATTCTCAGTTGGTCGGTAAAGCAACTCGCATCTGATTTGTCTTTATGTATAACCTTTCTGATTAAAGATGACTTCGAGGTGAGCTAACTCGGCCGACAGACTGACAGGGTCTGAGATGACTTGGGCTCTATGAATGACGGTTTGAGTTGCCACTTCACGCTGAGCAGGATGATGACAGCTATCGGCCTGTAGGTACACATCAGTGTGTGTCGGCTTCCTTCAAACTGCATGTCCTGATGTAACATCTACCTTCCACCTGACAAACACTACAAGGAAGGGAAGCAGCCATCTTTTTCCACCTCCATCGTTCTCCCATGTCATCTCAGGCCCTGAATGTTTGTTTGCTGAGGTAGCCCACTTAGAAGTAACCAATCATCAGGATGTTTATAGTGAAAAATCAGACGCGCGTTGCGTTATCTACCAACAGTGAATTGGGTGAATGATGATGATAACGACGTGACACCAAAGTCATTCATTACGTACATTTTTAACCAATAAACAGCTTTCGCCGTCCCTCTTGTATGACAGGCAGGCCGTGGATCACGGAAAGATGGTCAATAAGAATTTTGAATACCAACCACAAACGGAGTACATATTTGAAGAAAGCTTGTTGTAATGCCTGATTTATAATGAAATTACTACAGTGTAAAACCCCATTTCGAATAATTTTGCGTAATATGTATACTATTTAATGATATTTCTGTTTGAAATTTACTAACATCGATCCCAGACTAGGCGTTTTGGAGTCTTTTTACAATATTGGTACATTCAGGCTTTTGTTTCTAAAGCTAATCAATTACTCACATTTCTGGAAATGTGATGCAAAAGGAGAGAGCCAGAGTTGCGTTTTATGTGGATGTTTCTTTAGTCGGTGCCTGGTTTCGAACTACGCCCATTCTCAAACCAACCTTTGTACAAAAGTCAGAATTACAACATCTCTAAACACAAGTTTACATTGAATACGAATGCAAAGCACAATTGGATAGTATATCGCAAACCAGTACATACCAATGTTTGCCAAGAAAAATGTGCGTCCCGGGGTCAGGGATTTTCTCTGCCTCGAGATGACTGGGTGTCTTGTGATGCCCTTAGGTTAGTTAGGTTTAAGTAGTTCTAAGTTCTAGGGGCCATTTGAACCATAAAATGTGTGTCCAAAAAAGCAGTAAATGAAATAGGTAAATAAGTATATGGTGTCAACTAATGTTCGTAAATGAATGATATTGCTCAGATTGGACGTTACTAGGAGACGTAGTATAGGTAGCGCCCTCTTCCGAGCCGTGATTCTTTTATTTCAGGAAAGGTTGTTTTCATAGCAACTCACAATCTTAAAAAGAAGCAGTGTGCAAAATGATTATTAAAATACGTGGCACGTACATGCGTTCTATATCTACACGAAAAAAATACAGTGTTATACTAAAATATAGCGTATAGATCCAAAAAGGACAAGCTCTACATGCCATAAGCCATGAAAATGTCAACATATCATCATAGAACCACAATGCAGCATTTCTACATTGTAGCTTACGTAGCGTTACCACTTCGTAGTACTTTTGTGGCCGAACATGAGCATAAACCGAAAACAAATATTTAAAAGAAAAGTTTGAAAAACGCACCATTAAAAGATACTCAGAAGCCCAATCATTTGTACCTTTCTGAAATAAAAAATGGACCAGTCTGTGTCGTGCATAGAGAGAGATACAACAGTAGGATCACATGCAGAATTAATTAAATAAACAGTAATTATATAAGAAATTGCCAGGAAGGAGGAGGGGGCCAGAAATAGGAATAGGTGCGTGAACGGGAGAGGGGGGAAAAGAAAAGCGGCACACAAAGGATGTGGATGAAATAGATGGGATGAAAGGGTTGGAAAGCGGTGGGAAGAACACAGGACGGTGAGCGCGCGGGGCGCGGAGGGGGGGGGGGGGGGGAGGGAATAAGTGGCAAGGGGAATTCTGGATTGTAGCAAATTATGCTGTAATGCTTGTTTACGAATGTGCAAACCAATGCTGAGCGTACAATAAAGCTCTGCATTACAATAAATATTTTCCATAATTGTACATAAAATTAGTTTTGGAAAAACTGTGTACCATCAAATAAAATGAAAAAACGCAGTGGCTGGGATTTAAGGGGAGTTTGAACGGAAAATATTTTTTTTCACATTTTCGGATTTTTATCTCATTACAAAATTTGCAATTTTCCGAATAAAATGATTATATATATAATCACTTATAAACTCATATGGGAAGTATTTCATTTTATTTTTTTAAATATAATCTATACTGGTTGAAAATGTTAATATTTTTCTTGCATTGCTTCAAGATCAAATAAAATCAGTAATTTTTTATTGGTAAATCTCTCAAAAAGTAAAGTATGACGCCAAAACGAAGTGTTTTTAAGAAACGTGAGTTTTGTGGTAATAGATTTTCATTGTGTTCAACATGTGGCGTGTCAAGTTACAAACAATGAAATGCTGGAAAACTCCTCAGTATCTAGGGAAACGGCCATTAGTGCAGCGAAGATTAAAATAAAACCTTGTGATACACAGTTTTCTCAAAACGAAAGTAATTTAAATGGTAGGTGAATGTGGAGGGCCATTTAGTTTACATGAAGACAGTGAGGTATCAAATGGACTAGTCAGGAAACTTATCACTAATTCTGCCAGTTGTAAATATACACATTCATTTTGGAATTCTGGTAAGTGTAAAGATAATTATTTTGAAGCAATGTTAGGTGTTTTTATGAATTGAGAGCTATTGGCAAAGGACACACTACAGCAGAAAGAATGTGTGCTGTGATGAATATGCTACGTCCACCTTGTAAAAAATTGAAAAGTATGCAGGATTTATTGGAGCTGCTGTGGAATCTGTTGCATGTGAGTAATGAAGGATGCTGCAAACGAAGCTGCTGAAATGAATGATGGTATGGCTGACGTACCAGTAGCTTTTGATGGCACTTGGCAGAAGCGCGGCTTCAGTTCTAAGAATTCTGTTGCTACCGTGGCCATTGTGGATACTGGAAAGGTAATATATTTCCAGATTTTAACCAAACATTGTTATAACTGGAAATCAGGGAATGAAGAAGGGCATATCTGTGACAGAAATTATGAAGGAACAAATGGTAGTATTGACGCGTCTGCAGGTATTGAAAGTTTTAGTCGATCTGTGAACGAAAGGGGATTGTGTTACACTAAGTTCTTGGGTCTAGTGCAGCAGGGGATACAACCCGTCGGCTTTGAACAATGACGTCAGAAGTCGCCAGGGACCATGTATTAGAAAGATGAAAGAGCTGATGAGAATGTTGAGAAACAAAGGAATGCGAGAGAGATAAACATTGATCTTGTCAAAAGCCGAGAAGCGATTCTTCGTAGTGTTGTAGCTCCCTCCAGTAGCTAATAAGTGTTTTTTGGCTTTTTAAAAAAAAATCTCACGAGATAGAATAAACTGATCCTACTTTATTAAGCAATAGTGTTTTTTGGCTTTAAAAAAAATCTCACGAGATAGAATAAAGTGATCCTACTTTATTAAACAATCAGTAAAAAAATGAAATGAAACATAACAGCAAAAGCTGTTATGTTTTAGTTTAGTTTTTTTATTGATTGCTTAATAAAGTAGGATCACTTTATTCTATCTCGTGAGATTTTTTTAAAATGCCAAAAAACACTTATCAGCTACTCTGCCTTGGACGCTAATAGTATCCCATTCGTTACTTGAGCTATATAGCTATACGCAACATTTTTATCTTGCTCGCGAATTGACATATATAGTGTTAGTGTGAAGGCGAAGTGAAGTACGGGATACAAATTATAGTTGTGTCGTCAGTGTAAAGGCGAAGTGAAGGATGTTGTTGTGATGGGGGTTTCGGAAGTACACATTCGAAAATGTCATGCTGATACTAGAGCTGGAAAACGAAAAAAGATCGCCAGCTCCCACCCACCTCCCCAGGAGTCGGAACTCCCGCACCCATTAGAAGATACAGATGCTTCAGTAGCTGATAAGTGTTTTTTGGTTTTTTAAAAAAAATCTCACGAGATAGAATAAATTGATCCTAAGATACAGATGCTTCAGTAGCTGATAAGTGTTTTTTGGCTTTTAAAAAAAAAAATCTCACGAGATAGAATAAACTGATCCTACTTACGAATAGGTGGAAATACACGTACGTTACATTTGCAACCTGTTTCATTTTATATGTTTTGATTGTTTATTTAACCTTTGTCTTTCACTTGTCTTTTGCTGTTATGTTTTAGTTTAGTTTTTTTATTGGTTGCTTAATAAAGTAGGATCAGTTTATTCTATCTCGTGAGATTTTTTTTAAAAAGCCAAAAAACACTTATCAGCTACTGAAGCATCTGTATCTTAGGATCAGTTTATTCTATCTCGTGAGATTTTTTTTAAAAAGCCAAAAAACACTTATCAGCTACTGAAGCATCTGTATCTAATATCAAGCGATCGCTTTTAGATTCACATTCAATTATTTTAATGATAGCGCTTATTAGAACACAGAACTGCTTTATTATCTATGCCTCGAAGTGAAGACATTACTATCTATGACTAAGGAATGACGTCATTGTTCAAAGCCGACGGGTTGTATCCCCTGCTGCACTAGACCCAAGTTCTTAGGTGATGGAGACTCAAAAGCATTTAACAGTGTAGTAGTCGCTCAGCCTTATGGTGAGAAGATTATCACAACATGGAACGTTTTGGTCATGTCCAGATGAGGATGGGCACCAGGTTGAGGAAGTTGAAACAAAGTTTGAGAGACAAGAAACTTTCTGATGGTAAAACCATAAGAGGCAGGCTGACAGACAAAATGATTGATGAACTACAGCAGTATTATGAGATTTCTATTAGAAATAAAACTGAGGATTTTTTGAAAATGAAGCAGGCAGTAGCAGTATGGGCTACCTTCTTCCACAGACTGTCAACTGTTGAAAAACCAGTACACCACTTTTGCCCTCCTGGACCTGACTCATGGTACAATTAAGCAATGCCTAGTAGTCAGACAGTTCATACAGCCATAAGCATTCCATCTCAGCAGCTGTCATGGATATCATAAAAACTATTTACAGAGACCCGGCAAATCCTGTATTACTGAAGAAGTGTCTGCATGGTCAGAGTCAAAATCCCATTGAGTTCTTCAATAATCTCATATGGACTCGCTTACCAAAAGATGTTTTTGTTGGAATGAAGACACTAAAGTGGGGGGGGGTCAGTGATGCTATATTTCCTTTAATGATGACAACACTGGTAGGGTGAAAGTGCTGCAGCAAATGGGAACTCGTCCTGGAACAAACTGTACCAGAGAACTGGAACGGATGGACAAGGTTCGCATTGATAAAGTAGAGTGTGCAGCACTGTTGGCTACTAAGGAGTCCAGAAAGAAGAAGGAAAAAAACTTGGAAAAAGATCAAGAGGATGATATACAGTATGGTGCAGGGTGCTTCTGAGTGACTGAACATAAAAAATTAAGCGTACATTAAGTGAGCTACTGTCTTATGAAACTTTGAAAGCCGTTCCTGAAAATTTGTATTTTCTGTTGCATTTTTCCCTAAATCTCAGAAACAACATCGAGTAGAGTATTAAAATTTTCGGAGAGTAATAACATACATATCCTGAGTCTACTGAACTAAAAACAGAACATAATGTTATGTATAATTAAAATTATTTAGGATAACGTACAAAAGAGGTACACAAAATTTTAAAAGTGTAATTAAAATTGTTATTTCCGAAAGCAGTGGCTAAAATGCAATTCTTGTAGTCCAATAGACTCAGAACATACAGTTTAATGTCCTGTAAAAGTTTCATGTCAATGGCTACAGAGGTTCCTGAAATACAGGGAAGCCAAGTCACTAAATTTAACATTGTCGGGATAAGGCGTTCCAACTCCCCGTAACTCTATCAAGCATAGGCTGCTCTCAAGACACAGGAAAAACGTTTCAAACGATATTTTAAATGTCCACAATGTTGTGTGAGTAGGGCACAAATCTTTTAGAGAAGGTATAATCTTATCAAATGTAGACTTAACAAGTGGCACTCACAGCTATGTAATTATTCATTAAAGTAAATTATAAAATTACAAATAAGGAAAGAAATAGGAGAGGGGGGAGGTTAAAGTATTTGGACACACTGTCATTCTGATGTTTTGTACTTAGGTTGGTTTGAGAATGGGCGTAGTCCGAAACCAGTGACCAACTAATAAATATCTATTTTAGTTGCAAATCTGACTATCTGTTTTTGCATCACAGTCTAAAATGAGTTGCTGTGCCACGTTACCCAGCACGCTGGAGTTATACATCTCTAGGACTTTTTTCATGTATCTGATGCCTGACAGATAAATATATCAAAAACAGTTTCTAATCACAACAAACGCACCTCTGCAAGTACTCGTATTTAATGTCGATGTGTCAAAAGCCAATGCTTCAATAAGAAAACTGCAAAATCTCTTTGCAAGAGCGTTTCGTAGATAACTTCTGTCTGCTGATTTCAGTATTAATTTAAATGACCGAAAACGTACCACTTCGAAGAAATAGTGGATTTTTCTTTTCCTTTACTTTCAGGCACATTTATGTGTAAAATTATAAATTATTGAATTGCTAAATTTCATTTTCAGATAACTGGTGATAGATTCTGTGCATGGAACTTAAGTTTTATTTTAACCACTACTTGATAAGAAAGTGGATATCTTCTTCTGTAACAGTAATGTTCAGGTATTGACATGTGGTACGTGCTCAGGTTTTTGTGTAAAAACTGTTGTTTGCGCTTATTAACCTCCAGCGTTCTTGCAGCACAGTTTCGTAGTTGCCTCCATTGTTGATAGCTAGCAAATTTTGGCATGCACTTTCTCAAATACTGTGCTGGAATTCGTTGTTTCCCCAATGAATCATCACTTTCGCACGGCCAGTGTGGCATCTCCATACACAGTTAATTTACGCATCCGCAGAATGTAACAGAAATCCGTTAATGTTTGTTTGACAGATGACAGTATACTGTATTTCCAGTTACTTCATACATGCCATTCCGGGGCAGACTTTTTATATCGCGTATATGAATTGAAGACATTGTACTTGCTCCTATCTGCGCTGAGAGACTACTGGGACTGATTGCCAGGAACAGCTTCACTTGCTCTGCTGTCTCTCCCGTTAAGGTGGTTTTCCGGTCTCGGAGCCTTATTATATGGTCATGTTCAACTTTCTTCTGCAAAAAATTATTTTTCCATGCAAATCTGTACTAACAAAGAAACGTACATATATTAAATACTATGTAAATAATTTTTGGCCGATAAATTGACGAGACCATGCAGCACGAAACGGGTGCCAAAATATCTCTGCGCGGATTGCTCAACTGCACGGTTCGCACGATTGAGGGTGAAGTACAGGTCTACAATCAAAATTGAATTCTGTATAGCGTGAACCTCTAACATCAATTCTTTTTTTTAAGTACGTTTCAAAATGACGGCCACTTGAAAACGTAGGTACTGAAAGTCGATCTATTTTGTTGCCTTCAAACGTAAATAAATAACAAAAATTACGAAAAATGTATTGTTTTTTGAAATTCACGCCAAAATTACAAGTGTCTATTAAACCCAAAACGGCACCCAGTTTTAGTTAGTAGTGTTTTTATTCAAAAAATCGTGCGAACCAGTGTAACAAACACTGTCTAGAGAAATACACAGTTAAAGCTTTGAGGTCGAATTTACTGTATATAAGTTCAATAAATTTTCTACTATATATAAGTTCAAAATTTTTCAACTTACCATTAGTCTGCTATTCCTGGTCCATACAATAAACCTTCCTCTTCATCGAAGATCTCACTTTCTAAAGCGCGAGTCTCTCTAGTCGTAACTGTAGCCTTGACGTTACTCCGGAACCAGCTACGATCCGAACGCCTGAGTCGTTTTTCGTCCCTTTTCGTGCCTAATGAACAAACCTCGGTGCCGATAACGACTCCCATGACCTTCATGTTATGTAGGAAGCCCTTAAATCCGTCGTTAAAAATTGCGCACGCCCAAATTTTTTCAATCTCGACGACTTTTATACTCGAAAACGTGCGTTTTGGAGCATAAGATCAAATTTATGAATTCAGCGGTTCATTGTTGTTCTGCTTATAAACTCCAAGGCGTTCTCCATCAAATTGCCGTCAGTCATGTATTTGTACACATCAGCAATACCTTCAATAACTGCACTCCTCGGTGGTGGTTTATGATATAAAGTCTCCATTGTCTCGTTTGTCTCAGCTTGCTTGTGATTACACAAACTTTCAGAACAGTAACGGTCCTGTAGATTGAATTCGTTGAGCTCCTGTGCTAAAGTGTCACTATGAACACTTTTTTCATCTCACTTTTGTCAAAAGCGTATACTTGAGACATCTGGTGGACAAGAACAATATTGATATCGTTATTTTCTTCCACATAGAATGTTTAGCTTCACAGACAAGGAGATTTCTATAGGAGTCGCAAACGGCTCAAATACCGAGTGTGGCTAGAGTGGGAAGATGCGCGCTTCAACTGAAACGTGATTTTCAGGTATAAAGAATAATTTCCCGATAAAATCCTTTTGACTACATATTTCTTAAAAGGCTATAAGGAGTCAAAAGTGAAACTAAAAAAAATTTTTTTTTAATCCCAGAGACCGGACAACATCCTTAAGTCACTCGACCATTGTGGTTTGTGTAATGAGAACGCTTCGAGAAATTGAAGTAAACTGCCTGCCTACATTTGTTGATAGATACTAAATTAATTTATCATGTGGAAGTAATATTCAGTAATTATGATAGTTCCCTTTTTTCTAGATTTTCCTCTTTTGAAGGCTTGATTCTGCTTAAGCCAAATTTCACATATGTCATTTTTACATTTAAAGAACCCAAATTTTGGGGTAGTCTGAGAAAAACAATAAGTTTTTTTAAAAAGTGCTCTACAAGAGCCACGAAATTTATACCTGCCATTCGGACATAAGCCTGCAGTATTTTGTCCTTGTAATAAGACAAAAATTGGATTTACTTGCCACGACAGAGCTACTGGCAGGACTGGGGCAGATGCAGTGGCCATGGACAGAAAGTATTGGAATTTTGCATACATGGCATACGATATAGTAGGAAGAATACACGATTAAATCTTTAAGTGATGTTGAGGCATAGAGGGTGCGAAATTTGGAACACAGAGCTGTCACCTCTGGCAGGAAAATTGGCGCAAGCATGGCTGGGTATCGAGTCGAAGGGAACTTTGATAACAGACATGGGTACACCATTTCATATTTCTCAAATATATGATAGAATTCATCAACCATAATGACTTGCAAGCAGTGGCGTGCCAGTCTCTCGCCAACCCATGACCAGATGAATCCAGTGGGTAACAGGTGGCTGGCCGGGGTGGCCGAGCGGTTCTATGCGCTACAGTCTGGAACCGCGCGGCCGCTACGGTCACAGGTTCGAATCCTGCCTCGGGCATGGATGTGTGTGATGTCCTTAGGTTAGTTAGGTTTAAGTAGTTCTACGCTCTAGGGGACTGATGACCTCAGAAGTTAAGTCCCATAGTGCTCAGAGCCATTTGAACCATTTGGTAACAGGTGCCGACCAGGGCAACAATCTCTGTATCTGTCTAGGTCAAAATAACATTGGAAACATTAGGTCTTTCGTTATCTTCTTGAAAAATAACTTCTTGTAGTACTGGAAAATACAGCACATCCGGCCTTAACGTGTTATAAATTTAATGACTGCTATTTACATTACCCGCTATGCGAATCAGAGGTGATAATGTTGTGCACCCAGTGGCATCCCTTACCATCACAACAGGTGCTGACCCTCCATACATGCATACATGGACATCTCCATCGTGATGCTGTACGCAGAACAGGGGCTCGTAAGAAAAGACGTCACGGTGCCACTCCCTGTTTCCAGAGCTGTCTTTGGACACAAATTGTTGACACACCTCCACTTCTTTGTCAAGCGAAGCTGCGATAATGGATGCAGTGCTGAAGTCCATAGTGCTCCAAACGTCGTAAGACTGTCCCATTTGCTGACACAAGCTACATTATGTGACTGTAAAATCCTGTATGGGCAAACGAACAACGTGTCTGTCCTTTCGAGCGCTAGTCGTGTGGTTTATTGAGATCATGCATGGCGCGCAGTGTATCCCTTCTGAAGCCAAAGATTCCAAATTCACTTAAGAGTTGTGGGATATCAACTAATGTGAGCAATAATATCGCAGAACGATAAACCGCAGTAACGATAGGCCACGGCCCCTGCTCCTGTCTAATTCCAAAACTTGCTGCCTGATGTTTAACCTCTTTATACTAGACTTACACGATCTTCACACAAGCAAATGACAGTCAAAGGCGATTTCTGAATGAGAAACTCGATTTGTAATCTCTCCGTATATGCAGAATGTAGGTCGCGGTACTCCTACCTATTTTAACGTGTTTTTATTAGATTACTTTCTTGTCTGTCTGTCTGTGCAGAACAAATTTAGCAGCTGATTTTAATCTAACTTCCCAAAGAGCTAGTGTCATGAAATTTTAAACATAGTTCAGAACTGGATGACAATGCAATATTAACTAGCTTTCTTGTCTGTCTGTTCGGCAGGGTTGGAGATGAAAAGGTCAGGTTATACCTGACAACTCGTCTGCACTGCAGGACCTGCAAGTGGTGTGGATTATATCAGAATGTATTGCAGGCTGTATGTGAGCAGACGGTTTTGATGAGCAGAGAGGGGAGAGGGGGAAAGAGGAGACAGGCAGAGGAAGGTGGGAGGAGATATGTGAAATATATGTGACACATGCATACAGTGAGCGAAGCTGTGGGTAAAAGGGCAGTATATACATAAACAATTATTTAAATAAAAATATAATTTCATTAAAATGTTTTAAACTCCTTGAGGAATTTCACACACATGACACCAGAAGCAGAAAATAATTATTTAAATACAAATAAATTTTTATATAACAAATTTTTAAATCGGACTGGAAAGTATGAAATATTTTCTCCTAGCCACATAGAGTGTCCTAACCCCCATATGGAGAGTCCTGAAAACTTGTAATTGTGAATTTTTAGTAGCTGTGACAAATACTTTTAAGGTTTATAACGATAAACGTGGGGTGCATATCGTAGATAAGAGTTACATGGACTAGTCATGCGGTAGGTATGTATTGTATGCGCCCCTTGATTTTTCGTTATAAATCTTGTAAGTATTGTCATAGCTATCAAAAATTCACAAGCACAGATTTTTAAGACTGCCTGTGTGGGACTAGCAAAAATATTTGTATACTTCTTAGGCCAGCTGTAAAACACACTATATTAAAAATGGCGTGGCTGTCATATGGCATTCCTTCAAAAAAGTCATGGTTTTTCTCAGGCTGGCACAAAGTGTAGCTTCATTCGATATAAAAGTGACCTATGTGAAATACATTTAAGTAATCATTGTGCTGTAATGATGAAATATTAAGCTCGTAGTACATTCTTCAACGATATGACGTTAGTTGCATGCCGCCTTCAGTGTGTTGTATTTTTAATGCCATACTGAGTGTTAAGTTTTTATGTTCCGATCCACATGACCAAACTTTTGCAACAACAGACTCAGGCTTGCTGACAGCGACACAAGTTACATGCACCTACAGAACCACGGTCTTCTAAGAAAGAACATAAATATGCGCACAGAACAATTGCTACACACTAGTGATTTGCCATTGAAATGGATACCAGAGACAAGATCACTGATTTAGTTAATAACAGTCTAGCCTTTCCTGTGCGTGTAACAACCATTTCGCTGATACAATAATCGATGAAACCGAGTAGAGTTATACCGACAATTGATGTAGCATATGAACAGTGCTCAGTTAACAGGGTAGATTTTTGGGTGTTCACATTGATGACAACTTGAACTGGAAGAAGCATATTACTGAGCTTCTCAGACAACTAAGTTCAGTTTCTTTCGCTCTTCGTATAATCGCTAGTCTTGGTAATAAACAGATCAGCCTCCTAAAGTACTTTGCATATTTCCACTCAATAATATCTTATGGAATAGTTTTCGGAGGTAACTCACCACTTGAACATAAAGTATTGATTGCGGAAAAGAGAGCAGTGAGAATAATTAGGAGTTAGGTATTTTAACTGCACCATCAGAGTACATATATTCGCTAATGAAATTCGTTACAAATAATCCATCTCAATTCGCGAAGATCAGTGATGTTCATA
This sequence comes from Schistocerca cancellata, assembly GCF_023864275.1. NCBI lineage: Eukaryota > Metazoa > Arthropoda > Insecta > Orthoptera > Acrididae > Schistocerca > Schistocerca cancellata. The sequence continues at coordinate 317,540,507 of NC_064630.1, read as the reverse complement.
CGTACAACACTAGAGGGAAAAATGACCTTTCCTATCCGTTATTGAAGATGTCAGTTGCTCAGAATGGAGTACATTATGGAGCAACAAAAATCTTTGACCATTTGCCCAACAACATAAAGTGTCTGGCAGGTAACAGATCAAGTTTTAAATCTAGCTTAAAATCATTTCTTTTGGACAACTCCTTCTACTCCATGGACGAGTTTCTGTTTCAGAAATGGTAAAAAAATTGTACCTCTAAATGTGTAGAACTAAAAATTTCAGTAATATTACTTTTAGCACTATTCATTGTGTGTGTGTGTGTGTGTGTGTGTGTGTGTGTGTGTGTGTGTGTGTGTGTGTGTGTGTGTGTGTGTATCTTGTAATCTGACTTGTTCCACATCATATCGATAAAATAATAGGGAAAATGATCTACGGAATATGGCATAACTAAAACTAAACTAAAACTATTCACAGTAATTATATGTGAGAGGCTGCGGAAGCCTTGTTTGAAAGAAAGATATTTCGTTAGAAAACGAAGGGCAGTGTCAACCTGAACAGAACCGAACACCAGTGAACAGGAGATACTACTGTCCATGCAAACGAGTTGTCCTTTCTTTCCGTGTTGTGAGCTGCGGTTCTTGCCGCACAAAAGCAGCTTTTAACGGAAAGCGTCGGGATCTCGCCCAGGCCGGCTAAGATTAACATATGCAAAAGAACGGTGCTAAAAATATCCACGGATATTAATACCGGTCTAGTTTATTCTCGCCGGCTGTTTTCAGTCACGCTTACCGCTCCACAATGGAGTTCATTCAGACGTGTTAGCTTCCGAATCTGTTCTTCCATTCAGGCATTCATGGCAGTGTTGCGCATCCGTCCATAAATTTGGCGAATAAATACGGATTGTATGTATAAAACTGTGTAGACTGCTCAACAGAGCACCAGTTGTAAAGCAAATTCCCGCAATAGTTACTTCAACAGATCCGATAAACGCGTTAGTGCTAATGCAACGAAATGTTCTAACGAATTTCTACCGATATTATGTCTCCTGAAGAAAATCTATGGCCCACTTTGCACCAGGATATCAATGCGACGTGATTGTGACATGTTAAGAGAAAATAAAGTTTTATCAGCAATCCTGCTAAGTCAAACTGAATCCATCAGCAGGAGCGATAGGAAAAATAAATTTTCTTGGCTGACATCCGTACATTCAGTTTCCCACCACAATAACTCTGTATCTTCTACAACAGCCCTCACGGTCCCAAAAACGTGTGGAATACTAACTGAAATACTTCAACCGTCCAACCGTCGCATCCAGAATAAAAGACGGGGATTTGATTGACATTACAGCTGAGAACTGAACAAACATCCACAAGCACTGTTGTGGTCGCCCCGCACATGTTGATGCTCTTAGCATGACAGCTCTATTTTTCGTACTTCGGAATGTTTTATCAGTATGGCAGTCGTACTCTTCGTAAGTGTGTTAGTGGTGGTTGCGTTACGATTATGCGACCATTTAATCCAGAAAACAAAATAACCAGTAATTATTTTGTTCAGGCTGTTGGAGCGTCATGTAATCATAGCCAACAACAAACACAGAAATCACACATCGATGGCAGTGTGGGACGGCCGTGTTCTCTTACTGTCAACGCCCACGTTAAATTAAAATCTGGAGACACTAATAACAGTCACACACAAATTCACAAACGACATAAATCAGAAATGATCTTAAAAACTTTGAAAAACTAACAGTTGTATTCACAAATAGAAACATTTACTCTAATACTGCACTAGCTAGTAACATGGGTTACAGCTGTTTGTTATTTGTTATTGTGTCTTCAATTGCTCATTTTCTTTAGTTAATACAGTTAAGTAAACCTCCAAAACTAATAAGAGAGTTGCAGTTTCTTCGCCGAGAATTAATTTGTTCAAGAACATTGGAAAAACTGGTACAGTGATGTTTATGTCAGAATTGCTAATTACTAATTTGGAAAAAAAAGAGAAGACCAGCCAGTTCAGTTACTCTGTACAAATATAGACACTGTCACTGAAGAGTTGGGTTTTATGTGTCAACGGCGTTGGTTTAACACTGGATATAAAGTTTAAACGTCAATGTCCAGATTATAGTAGACACGATCCTACGGTCAGAATAAGCTTGTACTACACTCCAAAACACATTTATCTTCCAAAACCATTGCTACTTCTGAGCATATATTCGTCCCGTTCAAACTACAGCAATAAATAAGATGTTCGTAGATAATTAGTAGTCGGTTCGCTTCTGTTGGGTAAAGTTGAGTAATAATGGTCAAGTAGTTTAAAATAACACAGAATGTGGTAGTAAATTTCTCTCTGTGTGTTATTACGAAAAAGTGTAAGCATTAATAAAATAGAGGGCGCCTACCGTTCTATACATGCCCACACACTGGGCTCCATTTTTCTGAGGTGTTTCGAGTCGACATAGTCATACACTACACATTTAATCAGCACAACACAGCATACAGCATCAACGTGACAGAATTAGAGCGAAACTGTCCGAACGCCCAACCACCAATTAAGAATCTCATGAACCACTTACATTATAAGACTAAGCGCAAAACTCCTAAGCCAAACCACAAACTTTCCAAGTGTCTCAAGAACTGAGGAAACGTAACAGTGTTGACGCTGATCCCTCAGCCGTGTTAGTGCTAAGCTTAACTTATTTCTACTTCGGTAATAGTAACACTAATAACAAATGTCCCAATGCCACGTTTCATAGTTTCCCTTTTGTCCATTCATTTCGGTATTCAAACCACAACCACACAATTATAATGCGTACCACACTTCAGCTTTATTCAGACAGTAGTGTTACACATTGTCCATAGGCCAAAGTAAGGCATCTGTAACGACTTACCATATGACCCTATCAAGAGAACAATGTAAGGCACACCATCCCTTAACCCTCTCAGTAATAGCGTCACTCTTGCAACTTCTATAGTTTAACTTTTCTGTCTGTCTATGTAGTGTTACTGTATGCTCGTTAGTAGCTCTATGTGACCATTTTCTATCTGTATCGAGTCCCTAAGTGTATAATTACGTCCAATCCCTATAAACACTACGCATCTGACCTCCTACAGGTAGGCATGTTACATGGGAACTATTGCAGAAGACAAACTCTTACGGAGTTAGTTACCTACTTCGTCTTCCGTTATAGTAGTTGCATATCTTCATCTACAAACACTATGTGATCAAAAGTATCCGGACAACCTCAAAAACATACGTTTTTCATATTAGGCGCATTGTGCTGCCACCTACTGCCGGGTACTCCATATCAGCCACCTCAGTAGTCATTAGACATCGTGAGAGAGCAGAATGGACTGCTCCGCGGAACTCACGGACTTCGAACGTGGTCAGGTGATTGGGTATCACTTGTGTCATACGTCTGTAGGCGAGATTTGCACGCTCCTAAACATCCCTAGGTCCACTGTTTCCGATGTGATAGTGAAGTGGAAATTTGAAGGGACACGTACGGCACAAAAGCGTACTGGCCGACCTCGTCTGTTGACTGACAGAGACCACCGACAGTCGAAGAGGGTCGTAATGTGTAATAGGCAGACATCTATCCAGAGCATCACACAGGAATTCCAAACTGCATTAGGATCCACTGCAAGTACTATGACAGTTAGGCGGGAGGTGAGAAAACAAGAATTTCATGGTCGAGAGGCTGTCCATAAGCCACACATCACACCGGTAAATGCCAGACGACACCTCGCTTGGTGTAAGGAGCGTGAACATTGGACGATTGAACAGTGGAAAAACGTTGTGTGGAATGACGAATCACTGTACACAATCTGGCGATCCGATGGCACGGTGTGGATATAGCGAATGCCTGGTGAACGTCATCTGCCAGCGTGTGTAGTGCCAATTCGGAGGTTGTTGTTTTGCGTGGCACTATCACAGCACAAGCCTGCACTGATGTTTTAAGCACCTTCTTGCTTCCCACTGTTGAAGAGCATTTCGGGGATGGCGATTGCATCTTTCAACACGATCGAGCACCTGTTCATAATACACAGTCTGTGGCGGAGTGTTTACAAAATAATAACATCCTTGTAGTGGACTGGCCTGCACAGAGTCCTGACCTGAATCCTACAGAACACCTTTGGGATGGTTTGGAACGCCTACTTCGTGCCACGCCTCAACGACCGATATCGATACCTCTCTGCAGTGCAGCACTCCGTGAATAATGGACTGCCATTCCCCAAGAAACCTTCCAGCACGTGATTGAACATTGCCTGAGAGAGTGGCAGCTGTCATCAAAGCTAAGGGTGGGCCAACACCATATGGAATATCAGCATTACCGATGGAGCGCGCCACGAACTTTTAAGTAATTTTCAGCCAGGTGTCAGGATACTTTTGATCGCACAGTGTAAATACTCCGTAAACCAACGTTCGGTGTGTGGCGGAGGGTACCTTCAACCTCTAGTAGTCATTTCCTTTCCTGGTCCATTCGCAAATAGAGAGAGGGAAAAACGACTGTCTGTATACATCCTCACAACCTCAGTTTCTCCTGTCTTCGTGGTCCTAACGCGAAATGTACATTGGAGGTTCAAATGGTTCAAATGGCTCTGAGCACTATGGGACTTAACATCTATGGTCATCAGTCCCCTAGAACTTAGAACTACTTAAACCTAACTAACCTAAGGACAGCACACAACACCCAGCCATCACGAGGCAGAGAAAATCCCTGACCCCGCCGGGAATCGAACCCGGGAACCCGGGCGTGGGAAGCGAGAACGCTACCGCACGACCACGAGATGCGGGCAATACATTGGAGGCAGCAGGATCGCTTTGTAGTCAGTCGCAACCGCCGGTCGTATAAATTTTCTCAGTTGTGTAGAAAAGAACGTCTTCTTGCATCCTGGGTTTCCCATTTGCGTAAACGAAATATCTCCGTAATACTCGTGTGTTGATCGAGCCTATCGCTTAGCAGTTTAGCAGCACGCCTCTCAATGGCTCCGATGTCTTCCCTTAGTCCGGACCGGTGTGGATCTCAAACACTTGAGCGATATTCAAGAATGGGTCGCATTACTGTTCTATACGCAGTCTCTATTTATAGATTATCTACACTTCACTACAATTTTCTGCATCGATCTTAACACACCTCCGCTCTTCACAGCAGCCTACAATAGTCTAACAACGACGACTTCGCTCTCTCGTGTAGAACTGGCTATCTTTGACTTCAGTTTAATTTAGTAATGTCGCCGTATCTGAACTTCCCCTAGTAAAATATTTACAAAATTGTGTAAAGTCAATTGTCTATATAAACTACAGGTAATGTAACAGGAAAAAATAATACAGTGGCATATCTACACCGGTACAAATAATGATTTTACTGTGTGTGTAATAATAAACGCTGCATAAAGAGCGCTCAATTCAAATTTAAGAAAAGTTTTACTGTAAACTATGTAATAAGGCAAAATAGTGTTGTGTTATTATTTAATTTTCGCGGCTCGTTTGTTTTTCCACCCTACCAGCTGGTTGCACCTGCGCTGGTCAGGCACTTAAACTCGCCAGTGGGCGCTGGTATCGGCGTGCTGGCAGAGGCAGTGCCACGACGAACGTTGTCAGGGTGGAGTGGCAGCCGTTGACCATCTGGTGGTACAACGTGACAGCAACTTGATCCTCAATTCAGATCCGGATTTCGCGGGGAGCAGCAGCGGATAAATACTTGCACACGATACCGGGATATGCAGGGAGTACTGGTTACTTCCGGAAGCCGCTGGCCCTGTGAGTTAGCTGCCGAGAAGTGGAGCATGAGCAGACGTCTGCGGGCGGTCGGTACCACCTGGACATGAAGTTGGCTGTACGGAGCGGAAGCGGCGACATCAGCTTGAGCCAGCGCAGCGAGCTGCTGTGGGCAGCAACGACAAGCCTCGGGTTCGGTGCTGGGCCTAGCATTCCTCATCTGCCGTGCTTGTTATCTGTGTGGCTCGGAAAGGAGTTGGCCGCAGTCACTAGCTGAGGAAGCTGCTCAAGGGGTTGTCAGTTTGTTGACGCCGACGAAGGCATACGAACACTGGCGAAGTAGTACACGGTAGGGCAACTAAAAGTGGGCAGGACGAGTGGATGCGAATGGACGTGAATTTATGGCAGCATTAATGGAGAAGGTAAAGACCTACAGTTATTCCCTACAGGATGGAGGAAAGACCCACATAGCCGGCCGAACCTTGGAGAACATTTTCACAATCTTCATGCCCGGCAGAGGTCAGTCTGATTGCGGTGCCAGCTAGCCACCTATGTCACCTGACCTGTCAGTGTGCGATTACTTTGTGTGGGGAGCCCTCAAGTCTAAGGTGATCGCAACAGCCCTCATAGTCTCAGGAACTGCAGCAGAACACTTCAGACGAGACTGCAGCAATTCCAGCAGTTCAGCTTTGATCCGCCTTCAACAACTTGCGGACCAGGTCCCAAAAGTGTCAAGAGCTGAATGATGGTCACTTCCAGCATCTACTACAGCCAAATTAGTACAGTATTTCCTTTCCTCTGCTGCGTTTCTTTGTACGCTGGAACTCCGTTCTCCGGGCTGCTTTTATTTTCCCTACCCTGTACATCGTTGTGGAACCGGGGAAGCAGCTTGTGGCAGCACGCAGTTGGACTGCGAAGTTCATCACCGAGTATGGCTGGTTGTAATACAGGTATCGTGGCAGCAGACTGTGTTTTTTCCTATGGACACCCATAAATTCAAGATTTATTTGTGTTTATGTGGCTGTGTCAAAAAGTAATGGCTTCGAATTTTTATGCGAAAATTGTTAAAGCTTTTTCAATAAAACAAACAACACTCTACATCTTTATTCCTTATATCTACGTATTTGCAGCCATCATCCGCTACAGGGCTCTGAAATGTAGCACGTAACATGGCGATGTTTAACATAACTATGTCGGTGAGATTGAGTTCGTCCACACAAGGAACTTCCTCTCGTTCACCATGGCAAATCAGATCACGCACGAGCGCTGCGACATCTGCAACAATCCGACACCTTGCGTTCACTATCAGCGATCATACAGTTCCAACTTTGCTCCACGAGATTTTCATCTGTTTCCAAAATAAAAAGAACATCTTCGAGGACTTCACTTTCATAGTGACGAAGCGGATCAAGCAGAGTCAATCGTTCTACTGTAGACATGAATATTAAAGATGTAGAATGCTTTTAACGTCTGTTTTATTTATAAAGTCTTAAGCGTTTTCATTTCCAGGGCAGCACTTTTCAGCAGATCCCAGTATATGACACCGATATCTGTTTTATGCGGAAGGTCGTGTTGTACGCAATTGCCACATCGGGTTTAGAATCGATACCAATCACACTTGACAACCTGATATTTACAGTGTGAAGTGGCGCAGTGCTTATCACTCTGTGTCTGACAATCCTGATTTAGGTTTTCCGTGATTTACATTAAATCGTTCCAGTCTGATGCCGGGATAGTTCCTTTGAAAAGGGCATGGCCGATTACATTCCCTATTCTTTAGTAATCCGAGGCTTCGTCACGTCTCTAATATCATGCTGTCGACGGGATGTTAAAATCTAATCTTCCTTCGTCCATTTTACATGTGACTGGACCGACACACCAGCTACAAGGCAAATACGTGGCATCCAAGATGATTCACCAGTAAACTACGGCAATAATTCTGCTCTGTTTCATGCCAGAGTCCTGAAAGAAGGGTACATCTAAAAAACTGATGTAGTTATAAAACTGTAAATTGAGATATACTCTGTTAAATAATAACTTCGTGTCATGAATTTATCAAGATACAAACAATTTAATTTCATTAACAATAGCAATACAAATAAAGTCACAAATAATTTGGTCATAAACACTTCCTTAAAATTCTGTCATCCCGTTTGTGTCAGTAAGTGTCAAATGCCCACCGCCAACTGCAATAAACGTTTGTAGTTACTGGCACAAGGACTTCTGGACAGACTAAAGCGATTCTTGGAAAAAAACATGTTGTCAATGAAGTGAGTGATTGATTATTTTTGTAAATTTTTTTTGTTTATTTATAGACGCAATCACATTCTTATGACACAGTCATAACCGGTTTCGGACATACAAAGACCATCTTCAGATTCTATAAGAAAAGAAAATTTGTATTAAAACCTAAAAATAAGTGCAATATTTAACCAGGCCTATTAGCAATCTAACTGAATTTATGCGAAATACATATGGTTCATACCTAAAGGCCGCATACACTGAACACAGGTTCATGCGCTATGAAACTAGCTGCAAAATGTAAAACCCCGCTCTTATATAGATATAAATATTTTTTAGATTTTGTTGCCCCTCTTGGCGCTAGATTAAGCGATTCTTTCCTTATCAATGCACTTGCTGCAACAACGAGATGTTTCAAATCCTCTTGGATCGTCGGAAACTGTGCACAGACTTCATCTTTGAGCTTTCCCCACAGAAAAAAGTCCAGTGGCTTCAAATACGGAGAGCCTGCAGGCCAACTGATAACGCCCTAGTGTCATATACAGCGACCGGAAAGGACCTACGCTAGCGCTTTCCTTGCGACAGACGAATAGCGGGACGGGCACCTTCGTACTGGTACCACATATACAAGTTGGGAAAAATAAAATTGCCCCAAAAAGTATTTACCATGAGACAGATGCGAGATTGAACGTCGCTAATGAACATCACAGAAAATCCTCGCATTTGACAACTTTGTTGTCGATGCAGCGTTGTGCTCGATTTATGAAGCTGTGGCATATGGATAGCATCTCTGCCGGAGGGATAGCAGTAGCAGCGTTTTCAGTGTTTTGCTGTACCTCTTCCACTGTTTGAATATTACCTGAGTACACCTCTACTTTCAGTATGCTCCGCGGGTAAGAAGCACAGCAAGGGGTAAGGCAATCGAGTTACTAGTAGATTGCACTGTCTGAGCGGATTGTCCTCTCCTCACAGACACTTGTGACAAGACTGTCAGTGAGTGCTGTTTCTCCGCCTTGCTCATAATATCCATGCAGTCGTCCTCTGATGTAAGCTGATCTACATACGGATTAAATAGTTTCTGAACATTCTGGTTAGAGTTAACAGTTTGGTCAAATAATTTTGTTACGATGCGGACATCAGACATTAAGCACCAACCACCAATCTCGAGATTATTCAACGGCTCTTCAAAGTGCTGAAGTCAATTTTTTGATACATAATGGAGCATTCTATTTTAGTTCACGTACCTGACAGCTGCATCAGGCCTTATCTGAAGAAACGAAAAACTGAGGATCCAAAAGATCAGGTTCCATTTCACTAATAAACCACCGGCAGAATTCAACAAGAGAAAGTTCGCCTGGGCTCTTTAACACACTAATAACAGTAAATTCGTAAGGATACATATATAGGTCATTTTTATGGTTGTGTACAGCAGAGCCAACTGGCAGAATACCTTGCGTCTTCTGTACTGCCACTGGCTAAGCTCCTGATGAATTGACACATGATACGGTAGGAGGCCGTTTGCGTGCAAAACGCGAACAATCCCGGCCTGGCATGTTCCAGAGACACTGGCAATTTCTCTTAAACTAAAATATGTATTGTGAGGAACAGCTGGCAGAACATCTATTTCGTTCGCTCCTTACCAGTTGTCTAGTATTCCATTTGCAGAATTATCATTCTTGCTGGACAAAGTATGTCGTGATACCTTTGTGTGTACTGGTCAACCGTTCTCTTCGCGTTCCTTCTGAATTCTACGTGAAAAAGTAGCACATCAAGTTTTTCTTGATCTTATCTGACATTGTCAATGTGGAGATACGTGAGCTGTTGATTTAGAACATGGGTGGATAAAAAAATCGTGAGTCATGATCGCTAATTTTCTTTATTGACTACCAGTTTCAGCTCATTCACATCTTCAGATCAATCTGAACTGTTGCAACAGTTGGCTTACAGTTGACTCTTTCTCTCTCTCTCTCTCTCTCTCTCTCTCTCTCTCTCTCTCTCCCCCTCTCTCCCCCTCTCTCCCTCTCTCCCTCCATCCCTTCCTCCCTTGTTCCTGTTATGATTATTAGAAGTGATACCTTATTTACACGCACTCATGGGCGATCCAACTATCATTGCTGTCGATAGTTTGCATACAGATGTAATATGGAGGCTCTAATAGTATTTGGTTAGTGGTACACGTTGTCAGTTTACATAACCAACTACGATTTTTCAATTTAGGGTGACTTAGCTCTAAGAATACGACAATGTGTAGTGATGGTCGCATACTGAACAATATTTTAGATATGGAGGTCGGAGTCTTTCTCGCTCTGTAGAATTGCAATAAATGTGGTGTATCTGACATTAGAATACAGTGCTAGTGCGGGCACAAGTGTTCTGGACTACAACGTTCAGCGCACTTGATTTCCACAAGGCTCCACAGCAGACATCAGCCACGTGTTCTCAAGTTGACCCAACGACATCATAAATTGCGAAGGGGTTCATTGAGATTACACCATGGATCAGTGGAAACGTATCGAATGTGAGATGGAAGTCTCTCCTTACGCCAGGTAGTTGTTAGTGATCCTGCACTCAATCATCCAGGAGAACGGCAGCTCGAAACGGCCACACGGGCGCAGCCCGGAGCTGTTAGTACTATGTTACGGTGGAATTTCATCTGGACATCCACGTGGCCTATGGTAGTAATCAAAAGCAACATGAAAAGTATTGTGGACCATCTGCATCCTCTCATCTCTTGTCTTCCCCGACGGCGAGGACATCTTCCACTAGGATAATTACCACGTGTCACGAGGCCAGAAACGAGCTACAGTGATTTGAGGAGCATGATAGTGAACGTAAGTTGATGTCTTGAACATCAGATTAGCTTGTTCTGAACTCGATGGAAGCCATCTGGGACACTACCGGGCGTCAACTCAGAACCCACAAACCACCGACCCGTGACTTACGAAACTGCGTGACCTATGCCTAGACATCAGGTGCTGCGTACTTCCGGAAAACTACATATCCCTTTTCGAAACCATGCCACGCAGCACTGCTGTTGTATTGCATATCGAAAGTGGATCAAGAATCTACACTACTGGCCATTAAAATTGCTACACCACAAAGATGACGTGCTACAGACGCGAAATTTAACCGACAGGAAGAAGATGCTGTGATATGCAAATGATTAGCTTTTCAGAGCATTCACACAAGGTTGATGCCGGTGGCGACACCTACAACGTGCTGACATGAGGAGAGTTTCCAACCGATATCGCATAAACATACAGCAGTTGACCGGCGTTGCCTGGTGAAACGTTGCTGTGATGCCTCGTGTAAAGAGGAGAAATGCGTACCATCACGTTTTCCAAGTTTGATAAAGGTCGGACTGTAGCCTACCACGATTGCGGTTTATCGTATTGTGACATTGCTACTCGCGTTGGTCGACATCCAATGACTGTTAGCAGAATATGGAATCGGTGGGTTCAGGAGGGTAATACGGAACGCCGTGCTGGATCCCAACGGCCTCGTATCACTAGCAGTCGAGATGACAGATGTCTTATCCGCATGGCTGTAACGGATCGTGCAGCCACGTCTCGATCCCTGAGTCAACAGATCGGGACGTTTGAAAGACAACAACGAACAGTTCGACGACGTTTGCAGCAGCATGGACTATCAGCTCGGAGACCATGGCTACGGTTACCCTTGACGCTGCATCACAGACAGGAGCGCCTGCGATGGTGTACTCAACGACGAACCTGTGTGCACGAATGACAAAACGCCATTTTTTTCGGTTGAATCTAGGTTCTGTTTACAGCATCGTGATGGTCGCATCCGTGTTTGGCGACATCGCGGTGAACGCACATTAGAAGCGTGTATTCGTCATCGCCATACTGGCGTATCACCCGGCGTGATGGTATGGGGTGCCATTGGTTACACGTCTCGGTCATCTCTTGTTCGCATTGACGGCACTTTGAATAGTGGACGTTACATATCAGATGGGTTACGACCCGTGGCTCTACCCTTCATTCGATCCCTGCGAAATCTTACATTTCAGCAGGCTAATGCACGACCGCATGTTGCAGCTCCTGTACGTGCCTTTCTGGATACAGAAAATGTTCGACTGCTGCCCTGGGCAGCACAGTCTCCAGATCTCTCACCAACTGAAAACGTCTGGTCAATGGTGGCCGAGCAACTGGCTCGTCGCAATATGCCAGTCACTACTCTTGATGAACTGTGGTATCGTGTTGAAGCTGCATGGGCAGCTGTACCTGTACACGCCATCCAAGCTCTGTTTGTCTCAATGCCCAGGAGTATCAGGGCCATTATTACGGCCAGAGGTGGTTGTTCTGGGTACTGATTTCTCAGGATCTATGCACCCAGATTGCGTGAAAATGTAATGACATGTCAGTTCTAGTATAATATATTTGTCCAATGAATACCCGTTTATCATCTGCATTTCTTCTTGGTGTAACAATTTTAATGGCCAGTAGTGTTTTATGCAAGTGATCATAACATCCACCTCACCAGTGTATGTCAGCAGCAAACACAGACGTTTACGTTCGACGCCATACAATGAATCCGATAACCCTAGCAGAAAACTAAATTAACCGTTTATGGGTCGCGGGAAAGCGTTCTGCTGCTTAAGACGAATATGAGCCGTCATCACATCCATTAGCACGTAGCCCACTGAAGATGTGTCCTACGGTGGGCGGAAATCTTTTTATTGTGGGGTACCCAACTTCATAGGAATGATGTTCAGACTGTGTGCTGCAGTATTTGCGTTGATAGTAGTGTTAGTGTCATGACATGCCTTTAGACGCTGGTACTGATATGGCGACGTAGGATTGAAACACAATCGTCAGGCTTGCATTACATTGCAGACAGTCAACATCGGTCTGGTCAAGGTGGGCAGGACTTTACTCGTAATAGTGCACCTGCTCTTCGCGAGTTGTTGTTGTTGTGGTCTTCAGTCCTGAGACTGGTTTGATGCATCTCTCCTTGCTACCCTATCCTGTGCAAGCTTCTTCATCTCCCAGTACTTACTGCAACCTACATCCTTCTGAATCTGCTTAGTGTATTCATCTCTTGGTCTCCTTCTACGATTTTTACCCTCCACGCTGCCCTCTACTACTAAATTGGTGATCCCTTGATGCCTCAGAACATGTCCTACCAACCGGTCCCTTCTTCTTGTCAAGTTGTGCCACAAACTCGTCTTCTCCCCAATCCTATTCAGTACCTCCGCATTAAAAGGAATACATAGAGATATTACTTCGGCATCGGGGTTCAAGAACATGATTCGGAAGTTCGAATTAACTGGCGAGTTGGGAATTGCTCCTGGGAGTGGCCGACGACCAATTGCGCCACAAACTGTTGAAGTTATTGTTGCCATGGCTGAGAATACTCGACGCAGTGTGCGATCTTCGAGCGAAGTACGAGATGTGTCGTGACAGCTGAACATCCCACGGTTCACCGTTATTTCGAGAAACGGTAAAGCAATCTCAAGTGCGGTTCCAAGCTGTGATGGATGTATGCGGTCGTCAATTGAACAACGTTTGTAAACTGGAACGTAAACGTGGTACGCAATTATAAATGTTCCCTCTGATGAGGAAATTAAAATGTATTTCTTTCTATGGTTTATTCGTTAAGTTTCATTGTAACCCCGTAAGTCTTACACACACACACACACACACACACACACACACACACACACACACACACACACACACGCACACACACAAACACACAGATGATCACACGCACAGTTCTCTTACATGTTCGTCTGGAATGCATTAGCCCAGAAATGAATTAAGTCTCCTATCCACTTGATCTGACCAAGGTTTCCGAGGGATATACCTTGGTTATAAGGCAAATGGTGAAACTGGACATACTATCTCAAATATTCATAACTGGAATTTCCCTGTGCTCCGCCACCACCCCGCCTGGTATTTGACTGAAAACAAATGAGCTCTATAATGGTTCGGATTTCTTACAACCATTTCATCCCGTTGATATAGAAATTATATGTGAAGAAAAAAAACCACGCGGAAACATAAGTGAGCTTATTCAGTCATGCCGCCGCGAAAGACTCCGAGGACTTGAGCAACGACAATCTCATTGTGTATCATTCTAAAACCAGTTACCTAACATGAAATCATTAACAGGTATAATGGATTTCTTATTTATAAACTGAGACGACATATTCGTCTTGACAAGATGACTGTTGTATCACTAAAGGCAAAACTGCGTTGCCGGCCGGTGTGGCCGAGAGGTCCTAGACGCTTCAGTCTGGGACCGCGCGACCGATTCGGTCGCAGGTTCGAATCCTGCCTCGGGCATGGATGTGTGTGATATCCTTAGGTTAGTTAGGTTTAAGTAGTTCTAAGTTCTAGGGGAATGGTGACATGAGATGTTATGTCCCACAGTGCTCAGAAATATTTGAACCATTTTAACCAAAACTGCCTTCAGTCCGAAAGGTGACTTAGATGTGGTATGCCCTTGCCTAGCACAAGCTTTCGAAATGACTACCCAGCCAATTATGCGGGCACCTACAATGTAACGTGAACTCGTAAGCACGGTACAACCGGCAATTGTGAGACAAACAAAGCATTTCTTAAGGTGAAAGAAGCGATAACTGGCAGACAAAATATTAGAGCCGACCGGGGATTGTATTCTCGACATGTAGATTGGGAGCCTGACATTTCCTTTTATTTTTACAGTTCATTTTTCTTCCATAACAAACATAAAAGCTATTTACATCATTATTAACACACTTTTTCCATTAATTAAGCCTAAATAGGTATGGGCTACTCTATATAACAAATTCTACTGGACAGCTCTACTTATTTCATGTTCTTTAAGCACAGAAAATCGTAATACTTGGATATTCTTGCACAACTGGCATTAAAATTAATATTTGAAACATATTTCTATTCTCTTCGTACCACATTTCAGTTATTCGCATAATGCTCCTTATGTCTTCCAATAATTATATTATATTTTGTGATAGAATTAAGAAATTTTACCTTTATTGAAGTGAAACGTGGACGATAAGCAGTTGATACGAAGCGAGAATACGAGCTTTTTGAAAAGTGATGCTACAGAAAAATATTACCTGGTAAATCGAGTAACTAATGTAGAGGTACTGAATCGAACTGGGGTAAAAAGAAATTTACGTTACAGTTTGGGCAAAAGAAGGCATCACTGGATAGGACACATCCTGAGGCCTGAAAAAAATCGGCAGTTACAATGGAGGAAAATGTGGAATATAAAAATTGTAGACACGAGATCAAAGAACGAATGGACGCTGCTTCCAGTAGTTTTTCGGAGATGAAGAGGCTTGCGTAGTACAGAGTAGTGTGGAGAGCTGCGTCAAATTAGTCATTGGACTGAAAACAACAACAACAATAACCACCACCTTCACTAACCATAATTTTTACCCGTTTAGCCAGAAACAAAATTCGCTGGTATATTTAGAAATTCATAACTATGAAACATTCAAAATCGAAGTATAAATATTCTTTATTCCAACTGAATGTAAATATCATTAACTTAACAGATATTATTATCAGTAGGAGTAAACAAAATCTAATTTCTGTATGGGATATGTGAAACATCAGCTTCGTGGCTGTTAAAAAGTGCTTTAATTTCCACTAGCGTTTACATTCGTTTGCGCAACTTCAGGTGATAGGTGTCGGACCTTGGCGAGTGCTGTGATACACTTGAGCAAGGTCCTAGAACCAGTCACCTGAAGATGTTCGGCGAACTTTAGCGCTAGTGGAACTTCTGAGATGATTTTTTACATATAGATATTTAAAGTAATAACAGCTGTTGCAGAACTTGCACAAAATTAAATAAATTAAAACTAATTAAATCTTCTCTGGCAGAATTTATTTTCTTGATTAAGAGCAGTAGAAGAAATTATTTGCGCTTAAGCCTATGCCCAGGGTAGCAGAAGTGTAGACTGTCCCTGTGCCACATTCTCACGAGGGGACCTTCTGGGAGGTGCATCGAGTTATGAGCTCCCACTTCGCCTGCTTGTAGTGTGGGTAAGCATCTATCAGACCCTAAAATTGTAGGTGCCAATGCGCCCTCATTTTTTAAATATTGTGTGTTAAAGTGTGGTCAGCTCTTTATATACGGAAAGGTTTCACTGTTGTGGCAAGTGGGCGAGTAGCCAAGTAGCGAGCGAGCGAGACTCCCGTCCAGGCGACCCTGGTTCGAGACCCGTCTACGCTACTTTTGTTTACTTTTTTTCAAATGCCTGTTTTAATTTATAATTAATCATGAAAATTCCGCAAGGAATTGATGAAAAAGAATTACAAGCCTCTATAAATCAAAATTACACATTGAATGTCAAATTTTGTTTCAATGTTTTGCGTTTTTTTTTTATTTTAACAGTATTCCATAACGTCAATGCAGTGGCGTTTCCTGCGGACTTGAGAAAATACAGATGCTACTGCGACGAAAATGAATGTGCATTCGTACAATGTTCGTGGTGTCGAAAGTACAAATGTTTTGATTGTTTTTATAAAAAGTATCATCCGTCGGAATGTACTCGTCAAAATATAGGAAATATCCATTAAATGAGACATATTTTTAATCCCTCATCCGTTGGTATTTTTTATAATATTCCCTACCTCAACGGAACAAAATTAAAAATACAACGAAAAAAAACTGAACAATAATAAAATTATTACGGTTAATTTCCTCTAAAATAAAAAAACGCGAAAGATTGAAACAAAATTTGACATTCAATGCGTAATTGTGATTTATATAGGCTTGTAATTCTTTTTAATCAATCCCTTGCGGAATTTTCATGATTAATTATGAATTAAAACAGGCATTTGAAAAAAAAGGAAACAAAAGTAGTATAGACGGGTCTCGAACCAGGGTCGCCTGGACGGCAGTCTCGCTTGCTTGCCACTTTTTTTTTATTCCACAAAAACGAAACAAAAGTAGTATAGACGGGTCTCGAACCAGGGTCGCCTGGACGGGAGTCTCGCTTGCTTGCCACTTTTTTTTTTATTCCACAAAAACAGTAACAAAAATGGCTACAATGAAATGACATAAATAAGGTGACAGATAATTGCAGTCATAAATTACAGCATTCAAAGAATGAGTCTTTAGCAGTAGCACAATTTAGCACCTTCACTGTCACCTTCAACTGGTGGCAGTTCAGCATGCACACTTTCTTCTTCTGCAGCCGGTTCCTCATCGTCATTTACATCATTAAATCCTTGATGTGTGTTCCTTCCAGGGTAAATTACGTGGACAGAAGAGCAGTCCCGAACAGCGACATCGCAAAACACTTCACTGCCTTGTTATTTTTGTCAGTTCCAGTTCCTAACCTATACCCATTCTGTTGAAGACAATTCGGAGCATGTTACCATATTTCTTATTGTGATTCTGATATTTAAGTATTTTCTCGAATTCATTTTCTATATACATCTTGTATTCAGTATGTTCAACGCTCCCAATATTGTGAAAAACATAACACGGCTACTCGCTTACTTGCCACAATAGTGAAACTTTTCTGTATATAAAGAGCTGCCCAAACTTTAACAGGAAATATTTCAAAAACGAGGCCGCATTGGCACCTACAATTTTAGGGTGTGATAGGTGTCTATCCACACCATAAGCAGGCGATGTGTGAGCTTATAACGCGATGCACTTCCCAGAAGATCTCCTCGTCAGTAATGAACTTGCGAAATACTTAACAGTAATGAATAAGACGAATCAAATAAGATGGTTGTTTCATAGCATACCCGCATCCGATGCCTTAGCATCACTCGGCTGGTAGCCCAGTGCAGTTGTCTGACGAGGCTGTTGTCGCTGTGCTTGTTGCAGGTCAGCGGTCTGAGGTTCGAGACTCAGCTGCGGACGTTGAACCAGTTCCCAGACACGCTGCTCGGAGACCCCGCCAGAAGGATTCGCTACTTCGACCCGCTCAGGAACGAGTACTTCTTCGACCGCAACCGTCCCAGCTTCGACGCCATTCTGTACTACTACCAGAGCGGCGGCAGGCTGCGCCGGCCCGTCAACGTGCCGCTCGACGTCTTCTCCGAGGAAATCAAGTTCTACGAGCTGGGCGAACTAGCCACCAACAAGTTCAGGTGCGCCTCTCACCACACACCACCCCAGAGTGACGCCCACAAGCGTCGGACGTCGCGATCCTTCAGACGAGCGTCACTGCTACTCAGGAACCCTTCCAGTCGCTCTTTCTACGGCCGATTCACTCCAGACACAAAGTTTCTATTATTCCATTCACACAGATAACCAGTCAGACTGGAGCGCTGTAATAGGTTTCAACCAGTCAGTCTGGAGCGCCGTTATATTCAGAAATTTCTCCGAGCTTCACTTCTCAGCAGCGTAATAGGGCAGGGCGAAAAGTTCGCGGCCTGAAAGAAATTGTTCTGTCTGTCGTCTGCCTTAAATAAGTTGACATTTGACGTTCAAAGTCCAAAGATCCACCGTTATAGTGAAAGGTACTGCCCGCATGATCTCCATGATAACATAAAGTTTAAAGTCTCTCTCTGCCACAAAAATCACGTTAAAAAGTCTCTTTAGTACCTCTAAGCGTGTAAAAAAATATACTTTTCTTCTTTTTCTTTTCCCTATTTTAACGGCTTCCCGGGATGGCTTTCTAGTTTCAGTTCTTAGTCCTTCACTGTTTCAGTATGTTCCTTTCTCCTGTCTTCACACCACTTCCTGCCTTTTTAAAACTTTTCCCACAAGTATATCTCTTTCCAGTACTACTTCTTATCTTTCGTTATTCCTTTCCAAATCTTTCCTAACCTCTTTAATCCAAGCTGTCGTTAAATTGCTTTCTAATACGCAATCATTGCTTGCTTAAGTGTATACAAACATCATGCTATGCACACAAGGCAAGAAGAGAATCTGTGACAATTGAAGATATTTTACATACATACCTTCATATTTGCAACCAAAAAACGAGAGATCGGCTTTGCTAGTCTATTGTCATCCGTTCTGCAAATATGTCCAAAAATACTAATCACTGCTTCTACGCTGCTTGTAATATATTTTATACGTTCTGATAAATTTCGTCGTTGCTTCTTAGTTTCCAAAATGCACAGTTTTTCTGAAGGCCTAATATTATCCATATGTCTGCTTTCTAAAGTTTCTAATTTATCAAGCTTATAATTTAATACTAGATATTGGCCAGCATACAGGAGGGATTCCGGTTTCACTACTGTCTTGTAGTTGTTTATTTTTAAGTTTTTTCGACGAGCACTTTCCAGCCTTTTTCGTCTCTTGTGTCGCTTCCCATAAAGCAGATTTTTCTAAATCGTTTACTTAAATAGTCTACCTGAAATGTTCGGATTTTTTTACCGTATCTACTTGTCCACTACCTGTTATTAAATATCTGGAAACCCATTTAATATTTGCAAATTAATTTACTTTCTCTGCAGAGGTTTTGTTCCTAATTTCAACTGGAGTCAAACAATGAATTATTTTTTAACGCCTAAATTTTTCCCATCCGGGAAATAGCTTCAAAATAACTGGTCACCAATTCGAACAACTAGTTTACTGTTGCCGGTCACAATTCATTTGTGTTTCCACAACGCGTTTCAGATATTTAAACCTCCATCATCAGGTGGATTTGTGTGCGTTAATGCGACATGTACGTGCTACGTTTCTGACACTGGAGGAAACCCTGGCACTGAATGGAAGGAGAAGAAAAAAACAAAACATTATTTTACTATATGGTTAATAGGTTTGTGGAGGTCTTTGATTTCAAAGATGAAAAATATATAAATGTGGAAGCAAAAATTTGCCACTGTTGACAACATTATTATTATAATACACTTTCATTGCGCTTAATGTTTCTAATAAGCCGTGCTTGCTTACTTAATCTAAGTAAACCATGAATTACGTTGATATGCCTACGAACTGTGTGTAATTCAACTATCGTGTTAGAAAGTTGCTACGAAAGCAAAGACAGCTTCGTAGCAAATTTAAAGGTAGTCAAAACATTAGACATGCAAAAACTGAACGAAACCGAAATTACTGTAAGGAGAACCATGCGTGAAACGTTCAGCGAATTCGAAAGTACAGTTTTGTCTATCGACTTGACAGAAAATCCTAGGAAGTTTTAGTCTTGCGTTTAATTGGTAAACGGATCCAAACACTGTGTGATCTTACTTACATCGAAACGGAGGATGACAGAGAGAAGGCCGAAATGCGAAACGTCTTTTTCTTAAAATGTTTTTTTTTCTTAAGCACTATGGGACTTGACATCTGAGGTCATCAGTCCCCTAGACTTAGAACTACTTAAACCTAATTAACCTAAGGACATCACACGCATCCGTGTCCGAGGCAGGATTCGAACCTGCGACCGTAGAAGCAGCTCGGTTTCGGACTGAAGCTCTTAGAACCGCTCGGCCACAGCAGCGGGCCTAAAATGTTTCACTGAGTATGATCTAACTGTTTTTTCTACTTTATATCGCCGCATGAACGTCAAAATGACATATCGAAATAAGTGACCACAAGGTAGAAAAGCAACTAAATCCGCTCAACAAAGGAAAAGCCTGTGGATATGGTGGGATATCAGTTTGATTCCACATAGAATAAGCAAAAAATGTTGCTCGTCTTCTAGCAGCAATTACTGCTCCTCCAGCAGATCGCTGTAGGAGCGAAGCGTTCCTGGTGATGGTAAAGAAAGGACATGTCGTTCCCGTTTTCAAGAAGGGACGTCGAATAGACGCACAAAATTATACGCCTACATCTCTGACGTCGGTCTGTTGAATTCTGGAACATGTTTTGTGTTCGTTCATTATGGTATTTCTGGAGACGGAATATCTCCTCTGAGGGAATCAACATGAAAATGCTTCAAATGGCTCTGAGCGCTATGGGACTTAACATCTGAGGTCATCAGGCCCTTAGAGTTAAAACTACTTAAACCGAACTAATCTAAGAACGTCACACACATCCATGCCCGAGGCAGGATTCGAACCTGCGACCGCAGCAGCAGCGCGGCTCCGGACTGAAGCGCCTAGAACCGCTCGGTCACAACGGCCGCCGAATCAACATGAGTTCTGGAAACAATGATCGTGTGAAACCCAGAACCCCTTTAAATCCACGAGAGCCAAGAACAGTCGATAGAAAAGCGCAGATTGATGCGATTTCGGGAAAGTGTTGGATACACTTTCGCACTGACGCCTAACGAACCAAATATCAGGCCATATTAGACCAGCTGTGTAATTGGACTGTAGAGTTATCCAGCGACCGTGACCATGACTATGACTTTTCTCTATATATCGACACATACTTATAAGTGACCTAATGGATAACGCAGTTAGTTCCACGAAACTTTTCGCGGATGATGCTGGAGTACACATAGAAGTCGAAACACTAGAAGATTGTAGAAAAGTGCAAGAGTGCCTGCAGAGGAGCGCCGCCTGTTACAAGGACTGGCAGTTGACCTTCAGCTTAACCAAATGTTGCACACTGCGCATGGGTGAACATAAAGACCTATTATGTTGTGGTTACACGAGCGCAGAAAAATCACTGGGAGCAGTCGCATTCGTAAAATACCTATGAGCAACCGTTCGGAGTGATTTAAAGTGGAACGAGCACCTGAATCTAATCGCAGTTAAGGCAGATACCAGACAGATTTATTAGAAGAACTTCTCAGGAACTGTAGTCCACCCATAAAGTAAGGAGCTTACAAAACCCTTATTCGACCAAGACTTGAATATTACTCGTCACTCTGGGATTCGTACCAGATAGAGTCGCTAGAGGATATAGAGAAGATCCAAAGAAGAGAATCGTGTTTCATTACAGATTTACTTATGTTAGTAAGCGCGGAAGCATCACGAAGACTAACTCCAGTAACTGACGCTGTAAGAGACTCGTTCTGCATCACGGTTTCGAGAGCGTACTTTCTTGGAAGATTCAACCAATGTATTGCTTCCTTCTACGCATATCTAGAGGAAAGACCATGAAGTAAAATTAGAGATATTCTAGCACTCACGGAGTAGCCTACATCCGTTCTTCCTGTGAACCATTCGCGACTGAAAAAGGAATTAGGAGAAGTGACCGTGGTATACAAAATGCCCTCCGCCACACACCGTAAAGCGATTTTCAGAGTATATGCGTGGATGCAGACAGAACAACAGAAAAAGATGCCTGTGATTACTGTAGATACCTTTACTATTACATTTATGTATTTGTTCATGTTTGCTAGTAAACTTCTCCACAAAACTACGAGCTAAGTACTGAAATAGTGTCTTGCTTTTGTCTTCTGCTATTAAAAAGTGCCACATGTTATCTCATAGTCGTAAACACGACACATACCAATCGTATTAATTCACATGTCCACCTGATGATGGAGATTTAAGGCTCTGCAATGCGTAGCGGGATTAAAATAAATGGTGAATGGTAACAGTGAACTTGTTGTTTCAATGGATGTCGACAACTGTCGTGGCAATGCCTAAGATAGAATGTTAGCATTTAAAGTTATAACGTCATATCTCAAAAACTACTAAACTCCCTGAAATATTTTGGTTTTGTTGGTTAGCGGAAATTTCACATGGAAACGGGGTTCTCCAAAATTGCCTATGGTATTGTACTTGACGTGTTAAAATTCAGAAGATGCTGTTTTTCTTCTGTTATCTTTCTGAATTTTTGTCGTACAGAACTCGAAAGATTAAGTATGATCCCCCAATCTCTTTCAAAATTTCCATAAAAATTCTCACGGCTTAAATTTCTGTCACGTCTCCCCTATACCTCCCTACCAAATACAGCCATGGCACATTGTAAGGCACGCGAAACTAAATATAACACGAGTACCATACTACAACGACTCGCTGAGAAGTGGCAGGAAGAATGTCTTGGTCAGTGGAAGTGGTAACACAGTCGGATCCGACAGTGCTGAGCTGTACTGGTGGCGGGAATAGTCTAACGCGCTAGCTGTCTAATGGCAATAAGTTTAGATCCTACTGTAGGCAAAAAAGCAAAAGCAGCTTGAAGAAGTCACCTTTTAAGTCAGTAAACATTTTCCATTTCTGAAACTCAGTCTATATCATACATGAAGTGTGATAGTGATTACGTGCCTCGATCTGTTAGTGCGGGTGTCATGTATTCAACGCTCCACTCAAAACGCAACGCCATACAGTAATCAAAGTAGTGGCTTGAGGACTGTTTCCCTGTGTACCAAAACAGTCGAAGTCTGTGTCATCTGGCAGACAGGCTGTGGTCAGTGTTCAGAGACATAAAAGGGCGTCTTAGTACTGTGGTTCATGCAGATATAAATTCTTAACGGTCGAGTAGTACTCAAATGTTCTGAGCCAACTGTGCTGCAAATGAAAGAAAACCATGTTTCATCAGGTCACTTCACGAACCCACCAATGTATCAAAGGATGTAAAATAAGAATTGTTAGACTTTCCGCACTATCCGCCAAATCTGTGGCCCTCTGTGAGTGCTACCTACTACCGCGTCCTAGGACCTTTTGGTGCTACAAGCATTTAGCAACCAGTCAAAAATTTTCGGCTACATTGGATTTTAGACGTTCCAGATTCGTACTTCCACGAAGTAATCAACTAGGGAAAAAAGTTATAAAGAGCACACTGAACTAATAGGTAATGTGTCTAATTATAAGAGCGCTTTTGACGTAACAATAACTGTTTGGCCGCCAGGCCGAGAAATTTTCACCTTGACGTGTGCTTTCTTTGAATATCTGTTGTGCGTTATTTGCCATCGCTTATGCTGCCTATGGGTGAGTAGGGTTAATCATTAGAATTACATTGATGCCAGCACCTTAATTCATTCTTAAGTTATCGTTACCACCATTGCCATCTTCCTTTTCTGCCACTGACTAAAACTACTTCATGAATGGCTATTCTTTATGCATCTAAGTTGACAATTACAAGCGAACAGTATATCCAACCCAGGCAACTGTATGGAACAACCACAGCAAAAAAAAAAAGGTAGTAGCAAACAACTGTCAATGTTAGAAGCTACTTCACAATGGAAGATCGCTATAATGCATGACATACTTTGGTATGGCTTTAGAAAAAGTAAGACGAGTCTTTTTTCTACAAAAATTAGAGATGGGCGTCTCTGTAATGTTAAAGAAGGAAATTAATGATGCATTTAACAATAACTGTGTAATAAGTTCTAGTACGTCATCTTCGAGAGACATGATGTCGACATATCTATCATTTCTCCCACAGAGGAAAAATGTCATAAAATTATGCTCAGTTAGTGGTCCTTATCTGCAAGATGGCAGAATATATGACATCAGCCTCTGAGTGAGAATCGAAAAATATATATACACGACATATCCACGCGCATCGTTAGATACCTTTAAAGGCACAGTCATAGGAACTTCCTTAAGTCTTCTCAGTTCAATGCTTTCTTAGTTAAGACTTGTACAATGACATTGTTTGTAGGAACCCATTTTTCTACACAATTCTACTGACTTCATCACAGTGCTTTGACGCACTGCCTCTGGAAGCTATGAAAATATTTCATCTTCCAGTTTTTCTTTCGACATGTACATGCTGCCTCATTTGCGTCTCTGTATCCGCTTGGCAGGCTGCGAGTGAGAGGCTACAATGAGTCCCTTTCCAGACAGAGGTGCTCGAACCTCCCTGTGCCCGCAGCCGCAGACGGCTTGCGAACGTTGCACGCCCCGCCGCAGCGCCGCGCTGCACGCCTTCCTTACTTCAGGCTCCAGAATAGGGCTTACCAAAGCCGAGGAAAAGAGTTGTGTCTCTAATGAGCTCCTTGCAAACGGGGCGCTAAATGCTAAAGAAAAAAGAAGCCCTCAGTCTAATTGTGACTCGGCCCCCTCACTTTGTTTCTGCCTGTACGCTTTTCAAATATTTATCCTTGTGCCTTCTACTTTCCCCCCCCCCTCCTCTTCTGCCCATTGTAAAGGTTTCTGTTCCACATGTTAGTGCACCAAAAAATATTTTTTATGTCCTTGAACTTGGCCAGTGCCTTCTTTAGAACGACGCAGTCGTATTCATTTGTCTTCTCACCTGTCAGGTCTTTCACCTTGACTGACTAAACGCTGTGGCCGAGCGGTTCTAGGCGCTTCAGTCCGGAACCGCGCTGCTGCTACGGTCGCAGGTTCGAATCCTGCCTCGGGCACGGATGTGTTTGATGTCCTTAGGTTAGTTAGGTTTCAGTAGTTCTAAGTTCTAGGGGACTGATGACCACTGCAGTTAAGTCCCATAGTGCGTGGAGCCATTTGAATTTGAGTTTTTGACTGACTAAACCGCATGCGCTTGACTATAAATAAGCTACTCTCTTCCCGTTCGGTGAGTTTCCTACATTCATATCTACACTGACAAGCCAGAACATTATTACCTCTGCCAACCGCGAAGTTTGACGCCACCAGGTGGCGTTGAGGGAAAGCGGAACAAAGACGGCTGGGGCATCATTCTAGCTTCGATGCGGACCGCAAATGAGGAAATTCACTGAGGTCAGAGACTTTATTATCCGGAGATGTAAACTTTTATCTAGAAAACGGCGAATCTGGTCGAATGTTCACGTGCTACTGTCGTGAGTATCTACGGAACATGGCAGAACGGCAATGAAACTACTACTAGGCGCTAAGATTAGATTAGATTAATACTAGTTCCATGGATCATGAATACGATATTTCGTAATGATGTGGAACGAGTCAAATTTTCCAATACATGACATAATTAAGTTAATTTAATAACATACTTAAGTTAATATAACAACTCTTTCATTTTTTTTTGTTTTTTATTTTTATTTTTTATTTTTTTATTTTTTATTTTTTTATTTATATCTAAAAATTCCTCTATGGAGTAGAAGGAGTTGTCATTCAGAAATTCTTTTAATTTCTTCTTAAATACTTGTTGGTTATCTGTCAGACTTTTGATACTATTTGGTAAGTGACCAAAGACTTTAGTGCCAGTATAATTCACCCCTTTCTGTGCCAAAGTTAGATTTAATCTTGAATAGTGAAGATCATCCTTTCTCCTAGTATTGTAGTTATGCACACTGCTATTACTTTTGAATTGGGTTTGGTTGTTAATAACAAATTTCATAAGAGAGTATATATACTGAGAAGCTACTGTGAATATCCCTAGATCCTTAAATAAATGTCTGCAGGATGATCTTGGGTGGACTCTAGCTATTATTCTGATTACACGCTTTTGTGCAATAAATACTTTATTCCTCAGTGATGAATTACCCCAAAATATGATGCCATATGAAAGCAACGAGTGAAAATAGGCGTAGTAAGCTAATTTACTAAGATGTTTATCACCAAAATTTGCAATGACCCTTATTGCATAAGTAGCTGAACTCAAACGTTTCAGCAGATCATCAATATGTTTCTTCCAATTTAATCTCTCATCAATGGACACACCTAAAAATTTGGAATATTCTACCTTAGCTATATGCTTCTGATTAAGGTCTATATTTATTAATGGCATCATACCATTCACTGTACGGAACTGTATGTACTGTGTCTTATCAAAATTCAGTGAGAGTCCGTTTACAAGGAACCACTTAGTAATTTTCTGAAAGACAGTATTGACAATTTCATCAGTTAATTCTTGTTTGTCAGGTGTGATTACTATACTTGTATCATCAGCAAAGAGAACTAACTTTGCCTCTTCATGAATATAGAATGGCAAGTCATTAATATATATTAAGAACAACAAAGGACCCAAGACTGACCCTTGTGGAACCCCATTCTTGATAGTTCCCCAGTTTGAGGAATGTGCTGATCTTTGCATATTATGAGAACTACTTATTTCAACTTTCTGCACTCTTCCAGTTAGGTACGAATTAAACCATTTGTGCACTGTCCCACTCATGCCACAATACTTGAGCTTGTCTAGCAGAATTTCATGATTTACACAATCAAAAGCCTTTGAGAGATCACAAAAAATCCCAATGGGTGGTTTTCGGTTATTCAGATCATTCAAAATTTGACTGGTGAAAGCATATATGGCATTTTCTGTTGAAAAACCTTTCTGGAAACCAAACTGACATTTTGTTAGTACTTCATTTTTACAGATATGTGAAGCTACTCTTGAATACATTACTTTCTCAAAAATTTTGGATAAAGCTGTTAGAAGGGAGATTGGATGGTAATTGTTGACATCAGATCTATCCCCCTTTTTATGCACAGGTATAACAATAGCATATTTCAGTCTATCAGGGAAAATGCCCTGTTCCAGAGAGCTATTACACAGGTGGCTGAGAATCTTACTTATCTGTTGAAAACAAGCTTTTAGTATTTTGCTGGAAATGCCATCAATTCCATGTGAGTTTTTGCTTTTTAGCAAGTTTATTATTTTCCTAATTTCAGAGGGAGAAGTGGGTGAGATTTCAATTGTATCAAATTGCATAGGTATGGCCTCTTCCATTAACAGCCTAGCATCTTCTAATGAACACCTGGATCCTACTATATCCACAACATTTAGAAAATGATTATTAAAAATATTTTCAACTTCTGACTTTTTGTTCGTAAAGTGTTTCGACGTCCACAACTCTTCACAGAATGTGGGTTTCGGAGGATTGTCTGCACTGTAAAGTAGAATAGATGACGACCTGTGGCATCCCTAGCGAAAGAGCATAATGCCGGTGGACGCACATGTGTTTCGGACTACATCATTCAGCGTACACTGTTGAACATGGAGCTCCGCAGCAGACGGCCCCTGCGTGTTCACATGCTGGCCCAACGACATCGTCAATTAGGGTTGCAATGGGTGAAGGATCATCGAAGCTAGACGGTGAATCAATGGAAACATGTCAGCTCGCCGGATGAATCACGTTTTTGCTACACCAGGTCGATGAGCGCCTCCACAAACGCCGTCATCAAGGCGAACGGGGGCTAGAAACGTGTACCGCACCACGGACCCAGCAACTGGGATCAGTGTTATGCTGTGTGAGACATACCCCTGCTCTTGCATAGGATCTATGATAGCAATCGCAGAGAATCTGACGGCTGCTGAACATCTGCGTCGCTTTATGCTTGATGTCTTCCCCGAAGGCGATGTCACTTTTCAGCGGAGTAATTGTACGTGTCTCAAAGCCAGAACCGTGATGCTGTGGTTTGAACTGCATGATTGTGAATTCACGTTGACGTCTTGGTCATCAAATTCGCCTGATGTGAATCCGCAGGAACCGATCTGGATCGTTATAGGACGCCATCAGTGCGTACACAAATCAATGGTCAGTTATTTACGGGAAGTACATATACTTTCACAGATCTACGAACGACCTGTAAAATCGACGATACGTAGAAACGGTGCTGTAATGCGTTACAAACACGGCCAAACAAGCTTTTAAGCAGGTGATCATAGTCTTTTGGCTCGTCAATGTACATCCATACTCAGCAAGCCACCGTACGGAGCATGGCGGAGGGTACGTTGCACCACTACTAGGCATTTCCCTTCCTGTTCCTCTCGCAGATAGAATGAGGAAAAAACGACTGTCTATACGCCTCCGGAGAGCCTTAATTTCTCTTGTGTTCGTGGTCCCTATGCGAAACGTACCTTGGTGGCAGTAGGATCGCTCTGCAGTCGTATTCAAATGCGGGTTCTCTAAATTTTCTCAACAGCATTCTTCGAAAAGAATGTCGATTTCCCTCCAGGAATTCCCATTTGAGTTCCCGAATCATCTCATCAAGACTTGCGTGTTGATCCAGCCTACCGGTAACAAGTCCAGCAACCCGCCTCTGATTTGCTTTGATGTCTTGCTTTAATCCGACCTGGCACAGATTCCAAGTACTCGAGTATTAATCAAGAATGAGTCGCGTTATTGTACACGGTCTTCTTTCCAGATGAACTACACTTTCCTAAAACTCTCCCAATAAACCGAAGTCGATCATTCGCCTTCCCCACCACTAAACGGGTTTTTCAGCGACGTGGTAACCCTTATGCACTGTTTTCATGAGTAAAGGACCAACAACCAAGGAAAACATAAAACAATAAACACTGATGTGATTATCACAATAGGCTGCCACAATGGGCTGGAAAAAATTTGTCACATGCAAGCCAGTTTCATTGCAAGCTCATGTGTCATATATACTTGCCGTGTCAATTTATAGTGAAAACTGACATTGACGAAACAATACTATAGCAGAAGCGAAAACACTTCATTAAACATGAGTTCTCAATCGAACTGTTTGCTTGATTAACAATATTATGAAAAGGATAGATTTCCAGTCACTGCGAAGATGACACTGAGTTGCAGACAGGCACAACGAAAAGTGTGTTATACGCTGACCTTTCGGCCAAAGACTTCTTCAGAAAAGAAAATACTCACACATTCATACAAGCACACATACCCAACATACGGGGTCATGTGTGCAACAGGTGTATGTGTTTTCTTTTTCGAAAAAGGCTTTGGTCGAAAGCTCAGCCAGCGTATAACACTCTTTTCATTGTGCCTGTCTTCAACTCAGCGGTTGATCTTTGCAGTGAGTAGCAATCTATTCTTTTCATAATATTGTTGATATTCCAACTTGGACTTGTAGTTGAGAGCCATCACTGACTTCGGAAGAAATATTGTCCTAGTTGGTATTTGAAATGTAAACTTTTGATTTAATCCCCATGTAATTGGGCCAAATTTCACCCAATACATATTTTAAATCGGCCGTTGTGCCCGAGAGGCTCTAGGCGTTTCAGTCCGGAACCGCGCTGCTGCTACGGTCGCAGGTTCGAATCCTGCCTCGGGAATGGACGTGTGTTATGTCCTTAGGTTAGTTAGGTTTACGTAGTTCTAAGTCTACCCCTAGACGGACCTCAGATGTTAAGTCCCATAGTGCTTAGAGCCATTTGAACCATTTTTGAACCTATTTTAACAAGAAATACAACACTACCACACTCGTACTTATCACAGAAGGTGTTCTGCGAACCATATCGTATTTGGATGCAATACTAAACTCGCCCCTGCGGTAACAGACAAATTCTTTAAGGCTTCTCTGGCTGGTCTCGTTAGAGTCAGCTAACATCAATCGCAAAATGTTCCAGTGCTGGTCATACATCGACCACATTTCCTAAGCATACGCCATCGATGAAATTTGAGGCCAATTACGAGGGCGTCCCGAAAAGTAAGGCCCCCGAATTTTTATGTGAAAACTCTTATAGCTTTTTAAAAAAACTAACGTTATTAACATTCTACATCTCTATTCTTTATGTCTACATATTTGATTCTGGACACAGTCACTCTGGCGACGAATACATTTCTCCCAACACGAAACCAATCTGTTGATGCCGTCACTGCAGAATGTTTGACTCTGTTGACGGATCCACAACCTCAGTTCTTCTTTTACCGCTTCAGCAGGATCAAAGTGAAGTCCTCGAAGGTGTTCTTTAACTTTTCGAAACAGATGAAGATCGGATGAGGCCAAGTCGCGAGTGTACGGAGGGTGATCGATGACAAAGAAACGCAGGCGTCGGATTGTTCCAGCGCTCGTGTGTGGTCTAGTATTATCATGCTGAAGGAGAGGACGCTCCACGTGTGGACGAACTCTTCGAATTCGAAACTTGATTACAGCACGTTGTTTCTCACGTACCGACATAGTTACGTTAACCACCGCCATGTTAAACGCTAGAAATCGGAGCCCTCTAGCGACCGCGGGCTGCAAATATGTAGACATGAAGAATAAAGATGAAGAATGTTAATAACGTTTGTTTTATTTAAAAAGCTTGAAGAGATTTCGCATTAAAAAATTCGAAGGCATTACTTTTGAGGACGTAGATACTTATAGATAAGCCTATACAGTGTGTTCGGAAATTCCCGTTACGAACTAGTAGTCACGTCCCCCTTTCGAAAACATGTTTGCTAGGTGGGTATGCAACATGTTAATCATGGTGAGGGTGGTTATGTCGGATCAACTGATGTCATTCGACGTCTGTCCTATCTCTCTGACCTGGTTCGTAACTCATTCACTTGTCTGTGAGTGTCTGAGCACACATTAGCAGAATGCACCAACATGACCCTTCTGAACGGCGAAGCTCACAGTAATGGAAGAACTGCTCGTTGCCTTTATCACGATCGTTCTCCACAATGTCTGAGTGCGTCGCATACCGATTCCGCCGAAATTACGCAACGACTTCGAGAAAGGGTAACTTCACTGTCAGCAGACGTGATTATGGTGCTCCAAGGAGAGGCCGCACGCCCGAATTAGAAGAGCCTCTACTGCATCACGTTGAAGACAACACGTCAGCGTGTACACGTGCAGTTTCTTCGGCTATTAATGATTGGGACTGTAAAACAAGTGATGTACTGCGTCACACACAATCGATTGTTTGTAAAGGTGGTCGCGTTACCAATGTGTTTTCAATTGGCTGTAGCACGGAAAAGTACGTTCCGGACATGGGTTCCCATTCAAAATATTATGCACTTATTCTCCCCTACAAGTCCTAGAAGTTTTTAACTGGAATTTCCGAACACCCTGTATTTCAAGTACTTTCGTACCAACTAAGACAATATTTCACCACGAAGTAAGTCTTGGTTTTCGGTATTAATTACGATACAATCCGTATATAGCAGGCAGTAAGTATAAGATCAGTCTGGCGGCTGTTACTGTCAGAGTGAGACAAGGCAACTGGGGTGGTCAGCTTGGTAGAACGACGTCGAATTGTCTTTACCGAATGAAGAGAGAAGGAGGAATATTCACAGACTGAAACCAGTCAAAACTCATGCTTTTGAACACGTTTTCAGTTATGTGGCCTCATTATCTGCAGTGCACAGGAGACCCCACTTTATGTGCTGTTCGCTATCGTTATTGGTAGCAGCGTTTGCGGTAGACCTAATGTCAATAGAGGATCCATCTCTTTTTCGGGCGAATGTTTCTAAAGGGGACAAGATACAAAATTCGAAGAGAATCTAAATTACCTTCCAGACGAGGCCGTCAGTCCTTGGAAATTGGAAATTTGTGGTAAGTTCCTGTGGAACCAAACTGCTGAGGTCATCGGTCCCTAGGTTTACACACTACTTAATCTAACTTAAACTAACTTACGCTAAGGACAACACACACATCCATGCACGATGGAGGACTCGAATCTCCGACAGGGGGGGGGGGGGGGCGCGAACCTTGGCAAAGCGCCTCAAACCGAGCGGCTACCCCGCGCGCGATATGTGTTTGGTTCTACATGTTTAGGCGGTATACTCCTTATGTATCTCCAATGCAGGGAACTCGAATGCCTTCTGCAGTATCGTGCAGTTGATGATTGATGATTCTTTCATCTATTGGGGGCAGTTTCCTAACCAGGTGCCACAGAGTGTCCTAGAGTTCTGTCCTCTGTCTACTCGTTCGCCCTCTTTGACAATACCATTGGCAGAAGTAGGGTAACACCATTTACAGGAGATCTTCGGCAGCCGGCAACTCATACTCTGTTGAAACTTCTGTCGACGTGGAAAGTAAACCCTATCGTTCCTTACAACATTCATTGACAGTCTTCACAGAGATGATGTATTGGTATACCCGGTTTCACTTTGCTAATTAGTAAAATTCAGATCCATTGCCAACTATATGATGATCGGCCTCATTACGTTGCATGGGGGTATGAACACATCAGTTAGTAGAACATGTATTAACTGGATAAGTGTGAAATTAACATGAAAAGTGACTAAAAGTTGGTAAATAGTAGCCGAATGCGGTAGAAAATGAGCTGAGTAACATCAAGACAATCTATAAATTACGCATACAATTGCAAAAAGTGATTCGTTATTTCTTCGTAGCAATTCCACATCATTTCGACGTTTCTGAAACTTATTGACCTTTCTACGCCACGGCAATAGATATTGCTATAAACCTATTATACGAGAACCTAGAGTTCGTGTTCTTGCAGAACATCTTTAACAGCAAAAATCTTAGCGCAACAAGTGATCAGCCATATTTCTAGAACTGAATCTTCTAGGCCTTGTCTGGGGCGCTATAGGGAAGAATTTTATTACTTGCAGACCATATCCCCGGAAACTTGATGCACAAGAAGCAACTTTGCAATTAAGATGGATTTCATTCCACGTAGAGCTCATTGTCACAATTATTACCAGCACCATTCATATCGCCTTATACTGAGTGGCAGCTAACGCTAATTAAACCACGTGCTTGTTTCAAATGCGTAATAAGATGTAACATCAAAACCTCGTAGAGAATGGAGATGTAGTGTTTTACAAGTGTCGTGCCATGCGATCTGCACTACCTCACATGTGACACACAACTTTTTTTGTTATAGTAATTTTTGTGACTTGGTTTCTAAGAACAGCTGAGTTTTCTCACGGTATTGCACGCTACGCCCAAGTCAAGTCATTATAATGCTGTATTCAAAACTGGACCAATCACTCATCCTTCAGACTGACACTTCCCCATTCACACGTAATGACAAACAGATGCTCCTGAAAGATCACCCATCAAAATTGCTCTGGGCCAACATAAAAAGTGACTGAGAGTCGTCGTTTTATTTCGCCTGAAATACAGGAACAGATAATGTCATTCACGAATATGTAATAATAAAGCGGGGTAGGCTTTAGTCCTTCATTTGCAATCCAGTCGGATTGGACGACTGTTCCTTGAAATCTCCGCTCTCATTAATTTTGTGAGTGGTCAGATTACATAACAGTGATATTTTTACTTAAATTACTGCATAATGAATCACGAATCTCAAGCAGATCAAGGGAGCAGACTTAGTGATAAAGGCACTGCAGTCATATTCACTACGAATGATAACTAAATCTCAGAGCGACAATTCGGATTTAAACTGCCCAGAAAATGTTTTGCCGCACCAGTGTAACTGAAATGTGTGTGCGTATAGATTCAAGGAAAGCAGCTAATCAAAGAACCAGCCTTAAGACACAGAAATAGTAATCATTTTAACATCAAGATAAAAAAATAACACACATTAATAAAAAGAAAGGTAGGTAATTCTAAAGTGAACACAATCACATACAGATACGTATGCAGGCTGCTCAGAAGCAGTCTGAAAAGCTTGAAGGATAATGCAGGGGAGGATGCGCTGAGAAATAGTTCTTAGCAAAAACTTTGATACGTTGCTCCATTTCCCAGCTATTCACCGTTGAAGTTAACCAATCATATCGTTGCACGAGCAAATTCAAGCGCTAAACCGAGGTAATGCGCACACATCTGCGTATCCGTGAGTTAACACATGTTCAAATGCTCATTACCAGTTAAAATGTGCCTGCGCCTTTCTCTGAAGCGATAATTTTAAACTAGATAAACAAAAGCTACGTTTAATCGGCTTGAAGAAACCAAACGAAGAACGCCTTTGACGACATTGTCTAGGGTAGGCTGCGCGGCAATCAGGTTGTGTAATTTCAATGCTAAATAACTCAGAAACGATAAACGTATTGAATGTTTTTCTTACCACTTACTTCTCAGCACAACCTCCCCTGCAACAGTATTACAAGCCTTCTAGGCTGTTTCTGACCACCTTGTTTACATTGTTTCAAACTGTTTGTAAAAGACGTCTTCGTGTGATAGGTAAAGTCATGGGGAACAACTTTCGTTGGAGACAAAATATTCGCTGACGCTTCTTCGCGACCCTAGGCATCCTTTAGTATTCGCAGGCCATGGGATGACGAGGTTTCGCCAGATTAGCGGCGTCTACTAACCAGGAGTGCAGCATTCTACCTACCCCGAAAATTCATAGAGATTTCCAGCAAGAAAGTCATCAGAATGAGAGTTTATAATTGGAGGAAAATGTTTCAGAAGCGAATGAGGATTTTCAGTTTTTCACGGCCTACCTACTGCGTTTCGTGCAGACAAGATAATAAGATGATAGACAACACAAAGATGATAGACAACACAAAGGCCACAGATTGCTTTCGTCTTGCCGTCTCTTCCGAGCATAACCAGTACGAAACGAGCCTAGCGTCGCCGGGAAGTGTCAGCGAATATTCTGTGACTAACAAAAGTTGTTCACCATGACGTGATTTGTCACATCTAGACGTATGTCGCAAAGACTTCGAAACAAAACATTTTTCTCGATTTACTTCAATTTTTTATGCAATATTGTAATAAACTTTCAGAGTGTCATAAACTAAACAACTGTTAAACAGTTATGTACAAGTTCTTAAGACCGACAGCGAGGAAGTAAATGCTCAGTTGTGAAAATCTGTTTTTTTTCTGTTTTTTTGCTGCAGTTTTAACAACGATAGCTCGGCGTTTAAACCACCTGAGAAATTTCTCCCACACATGTTCTTCCCTGTTATATATAATTTTAAACAAAAAACTGAATACACAACAATGTGTCGTTTCTGTTTTCTTCTTCACAGTCGTTTTTAATAGTAAACAGGAAATTTATGGTTCAAATGGCTCTGAGCACTATTGGACTTATTATCTGAGGTCGTCAGTCCCCTAGACTTAGAGCTACTTAAACCTAACTAACCTAAGGACATCAAACACATCAATACCCGAGGCAGGATTCGAACCTGCGACCGTAGCAGCAGCGCGGTTCGGGACTGAAGCGCCTAGAACCGCACTGCCACATCGGCCGTCGGAAATTTATGTTTAGGGCTTATCGACTTAGTATTGTTCAAATGTGTGTGAAATCTTATGGGACTTAACTACTAAGGTCATCAGTCCCTAAGCTTACACACTACTTAACCTAAATTATCCTAAGGACAAACACACACACCCATGCCCGAGGGAGGACTCGACCTCCGATGGAGTATTACCAGTAGAATACTACTACGGAATCTGAATCGTCCGAAATCCAAACCCTTCACAGATTATAACTGTGTGAAAAACTCTCATTGAAGCTATTATCCTCACAGATACAGGTCTCTTACATTCCATGTATATCAGTGAGCCCACCGATTTATCGACTCATCTTAAACGATTTCAGATTTAAAGATTTTTTTTTGCAGTACCAGTAAATAAGGTTCAAGGTCAGAGAGAGGGAGCAAGAGGAGAGGACACAGAGTGAAGTGAGAAGGAAATGGAAAGAGAAAGGGGATGAGGGGATGGTGACAGAGAGGGCGGGAGGAGGAGATGGATAGGAGAGGGGGGGAGGATGTGGAGAGGAGAGGGGGAAGAGGTGATGGTGAGGAGAGGAAGAGGAGTTTATAGTCAAAGAAAGGGGCACATGGATCCCCATACATATTTAGCAATTGCAAAGAATTTCGGGGTTCGCTAATATATAAAAAAGTGGATTTGTTACGGCAGTAGTTTATCTAGTTAACGAATTTTTAGTTCATTTTTACCCACTGTGAAAGCAAAATCTGCAACTGGGGAACCCTGAATACCATGCTGCTCCACCTCGTGCTTCGTGAACCGTCCTCGGCATGTTGTCTACAGGGTGATCGAAACGTTGGTGGTCACGCCATGGCCACACTCCCACAGTGTCCTGAGGTAATTCAGCGGGTGGTGAACATCCCGCCGCCGACGTCTTACTGGCGTCAACTTGTCCCTAGCATTCTCAGCCGAATTCGTTTCAGCATATAGCACAGGCCATTCCATGAGGCTGATACCTGCTTCATGTGGGCAGGTCGTTCTCGTGCAGTACCGCCTTGAAAGACGAACCTTTCGGCGAAATGTTGACTATAGGGCTGGGCAGTAGTTGGGAGGGCAATGTCCATATAGTGAACAGCCTTCATATTATCCTCGACAGCTATGAGTAGCGTCCGACATCCGTACATGACACCGGCTCAAAACTTGATTGCATCCAGACAGCATTCCTCATTGTCTAAAGGCAGCACGCAGATTTGTTCCAATCTCCTTGGGATACCACTAGCCAAACTGTATAGGTAATTGTGGTCGTTTTGGGTTGTTAACTGTGAACGCCCACTAAGTGACTGATCTTCATTGTTTTTTGCGTCTCAAGTTAGCGGATCAATGTTCACATGACGTCGCGTAAATAAGTGTACGCCGTTCGGCGGGCGGGCGACTGTAAGTACTGGTAACCCACCTTTCCGTCAAGCGACAATGAGCGCACGGTCCTAGTTTGGATTTACCTTTTGAGGTATGTTAACAGGCTGAAAAGTGTACGCAAGTACTGTTCACGACTGGAGACAAGTGCACTCTACTGTCAAGGAAAACGTAAGTTAATGTTTACCTGTGCATAGCTATGTCCATTCAACAAAAATGTGTTTAGAAAGATGTTCCCGGTACAAAAATAGGATGTATACAAGTATAAGGGGGGGGGGGGGGGTTCAAAAACTTTTTGAAACACTTTATTTTTCCATTGTTTACCTCTATCACATAATTATATGCCTCTTAAGACAAGTGGCCAAATCTGTCTCTGTCTCATTTCCCTACCTATAATTGTCGATTTCGATGGGACACTTGTTTAATAATCCGTAGTCATTTAGCTCATTTTATCACGTCTAACATATAGCTCTACACTGGAGAGCCTTTGCGTGCCTGGAACTCAGGCAGTCTTCAATTATTTGTGGTGTATATTACAATATTTTTGAGACTGCCCCTGTGTTGATGTCTATATTAGCAAATTATTGGGCACAGAAAATCCCATGATAACTCGAAAGGTTCCCACCACATGTCTTCTAAGAACTTCCCACAGATAACTGGTCTTGATCATTCTCTTTAATCCTTTTCATTTAGTCATTACGCTCGTGAAAGG
This sequence comes from Schistocerca cancellata, assembly GCF_023864275.1. NCBI lineage: Eukaryota > Metazoa > Arthropoda > Insecta > Orthoptera > Acrididae > Schistocerca > Schistocerca cancellata. The sequence goes on along the minus strand of NC_064630.1, from coordinate 317,503,028 downwards.
CGCGGCAACATAGTAGCGTGTAGAAGCCTGTGTATCACCAGTGACGGAGACGACGCGTCGTGCCAACTAATTCAGACAACACAGTAAGCGGTAGGCATCATGGTTCACGATCGCTCCAACGTCGCCACCAACTTACGGAGAGTAGTGAACGCTTGCTTCAAAGAGAACACCCCTCACTCTAAGGTATCAAACTTGTGCTCCGCTCCATACGACAGAGGTCGGGTGGTACATGGCTGATACTGGTTTCAAGCGTTGGTCACGCCCTACTGACGTAAAGGGGTAAAAGGGGGGAGGGGCGTTTGGGTGCTACAAAGTCTTGATGATTATTCTTTAAGCGAACACGTGGATGCACGTCATCGGGCAGTACAGGGTCATTTATTTCACCGTGTACAAACTCTTAGGGATTGATCGTTGAGAGGATACGGAACCAAACAAGTCCTAATGAACTCATGTCCGAAAATCTATGGACTCCATGCTGGAGACCATTTATTCAGTTATTCATTGTTACAGAGACTGCAGTCAAACACGCTCTGTACCATGCAGCCACAGCCACAGTTACAGTACGCAGGATTTCCTCCTAGAGGGTGGTACTGTTCCTCACATACGATGCCCTCCTGCCATAGCAATTTGTAATGTTGTGTCCAATTCACTTCCCTTGCTAACTCACTTTGTAGGGGATGTGATACAGTGCTGTACTCAATGGTTCCTTATTCGAATCTAGTGCTTGCCCACATGTTGTTTAATTACGGAAAGGCAAATAGAAATGAGCGGCGGGCAACGACTTTGTGTCAGGAGACCTGTCCCAGACGACAACAATCACAGCATTCAATGTCTGCAACAGTGTTTCACCGTTTGTGTGAGACAGTCGTCTCAGGAAGCAGTAAGTCATGAAGGACGTGCCCGAAATGTTCGGACACCAGACTTGGAGGAAAATGTGATTAACAGTGTGGAAGGCGACAGCAGTGTCAGTACCAGGCAGTTGGCCCGCCAATAGGGGTTAAGCTAGACGACCGTGTGGAACATTCTCCATAACAGTTGTTACTATCTTCATCACTTACAGCGTGTGCAGAGCTTACTGGCGACAGACTTTACACATCGAGGGCAGTTTTGTCACCAGGTAGCCACTATTCGGGGATTTGTGTCATCCATCCTACTCACCTTATGCGGAATGACGTCTTCAACTTTCATAACAGTCATCTGTGGGAAAGTGTGCAGAACCCCTATGGCATGGTGACAGCGAATCTTCAGCATCGGTGCAGCCGGAATGTGTGGGCAGGGGCAATTGGCGCCCGTATTTTGGGACCAGTCTTCCTTCCACGTCACCTAATAGACCGGAACTATCTGCGTTTATTGCGGGTGACTTTGCCTGCCCTGCCGGAAGAAATGCCATTGATGATTCGAAGGATTATGTGGCTGCTATATCATGGTGCTCCAAACCACTTCGCTATTAATGTCCGGACGCATCTCACTCGTGTCTTCCCTGGTCGACGGATGGGACAAGGAGGTCTTTGCGATTTCTGTTTACGGGACCATCTGAAAAGTGTCGTGTATGCAGAGCCCATTCCATATGTGGAGACACTGTAGCAGCGTATTCATACTACCTTTGACACTGTTCGGATGCAGCCTGGCAGATGTGAATTGTGAGACAGAACATGCTACGACACGTACACGCAAGCGTTGAGGCAGATGGAAACCATTTTTAACACACACTGCAGCTGTGGCTGCATGCGTATTACACCGCAGTCTCTTTAAGGATTTATGATGGAACAAATGGTCTCTAGCATCGAAATTATGCATTTCCGGGCATAAGTTCATTAGAACGTTTTTGTTCCGTATCCTCTCACCGATCAGACCCTAGAGTTTGTACACAGTGGAAAAGATCACACGGTATACTGGTATACCTGTGCGCTTCGCCGCTGGAAGACATTGACATGCATAAGTTCACTGGACGAACTATTATTGATCCCGTTAAAAGAGCATACTGGTCGCTGTGGGGTCCTGTACATGGCGTAGAACGGGTACCAGGTTGTCACGTGACCCTCCATCGCTGACGTAAGATTTGGCAGTGAAGAGAGACGCACGTGCCTTTTGGCTGTATGGAATCAGTGCAGCAAGATGACTGGACGCGGAGACGTGACAACGCTAGGAAGGAGCTATGGTGTTTTAACGTGCCAATGATCACATTATAAATGAAGTTGTCCGATTTTTTGGTGTGTCGACGCGGAATATTCAACGATTCTTCTAGGAATGGTGTACCACTCAGCATGTAACACGGCCATGTTCACAGGGTTGCACGCACACATTCCTCGTTTGACGAACACTCAGTCACTCTACACCAATTCTATCGCCCGTTAAATCACTCAATTTTAATTCCATATGAAACATCTGGAACTACTTGGAGTACTGGGTGAAACGTAACCATTGTCCACAAGGTTTGGTAGCTCAACAGGATCTAATCATGAATGAATGGCTTCAGTTGGAAATGGTGGACTGTCTTCGTCACCAAATTGGGACTGTTATCAAGGCCAGAGGCGTTGTTACACGCTGCTGGTATGACATCTCCTACAGCGGGCTGACGTCCGGTGTGATTACCATTGGTCGTATTTCATTTCATCTCACGTAACCATCTCCAGGACAAGCACTAAAGGGTACAGCAACTAGTCGCAAATAATGTTCATTGCATATCCATATTTCTGTCATTGTGGGTCCATATTCAATGCTAGAAGACACATAAAGAGCCAATTATAATAACGTAACATGCATACCTCATTATATGTACAGTTCTTTAAGCTTTAAATGTGATTCAGACACAAAACACACATCGGTATACGTAGGTTAAAACAGGGAAACCAGTTACGTATACACATAGTTCCAATTGGATTATTCATGTCAAAGGTTGAGTTCACACTGACGCTGCTGTTTACAGTTACAACGCAGCTAGCCTCAGTGTACGTCCTACCAATCTACTGAGCCCTCTTTACATGAGTTATGTATTAACAACATGTATTAATTTTATTTTACAATTTGCACGTTTTCTCATTTTTTTTCTTATCTTATGCTTTAAAAAAACTTTTTGTTGTTGTTGTTGTGGTCTTCAGTCCGGAGACTGGTTTGATGCAGCTCTCCATGCTACTCTATCCTGTGCAAGCTACTTCATCTCCCAGTACCTACTGCAACCTACATCCTTCTGAATCTGCTTAGTGTATTCATCTCTTGGTCTCCCTCTACGATTTTTACCCTCCATGCTGCCCTCCAATACCAAATTGGTGATCCCTTGATGCCTCATAACATGTCCGACCAACCGATCCCTTCTTCTAGTCGAGTTGTGCCACAAATTTCTCTTCTCACCAGTTCTATTCAATACCTCCTCATTATGTGCATCAAATTAATAATGTGGTTGTAACTAGAACAGTGACTAATATTTTACAGTTACACTGTATGCTGTTGTAATTGTAAGAAGTAACCAATGGAATCGGTTATTACTGCACACTACACAGTTGAACATAGTTCAAAAAATATAAAGCATCTTGTTCAAAAGACCTAAGTTCGTAAAATTTTTATGACACCAGTGTTACATACTAAGAACAATTGAAGGAACTGGAGCAGAGAAGAGTGGTGTTATAAGTTACCGTGCCAGCAGCGCTATGTCGAAAGGAGCAGAAAGCTTTTTGCTACATGATGTCCTCTCTCTTAAGTTTCACGTAAAAATACATTATAATTTAGACAGTTCGGTGTAAAAACTAATAAACTTTCAACTACATCATGTAATAATGTGGAAAATACGTTATATCTGTCTCCATAAACTTTGTATTCAGTGCGAACTGGAAGGAATGTTATCATAACTAGGTCGTCCGTTATTGTCATATCAGTGCGTTTGTTGGGATCGGCCCATAGTAGCCGTAAGCCAATGATTTTTGAACAGTTTCCAAAATTGGTAGCAATGGTAGGCTGCTCAGTGAGCCACCAGAAGCTCGCATTTTGACACTCTAACATTGTTTTAGTACCAATTTTATTAACATGAGTCTTTTGAACGAGATATTTTCTATGTTTTAAACTATGTTCAGTTGTAAAGCGTGCAGGAATAACCAATGACACTGGTTGGTTAACACAATTACCACCATGTGTAACTGTCTAATATTAGTCACTGATTTCAGGTGCAACCAACTTAATTGTTTTACGTACATAAGCTTTTTTTTAAACATGAAATAAGAAATAAAATGATAAAACATACTAAATGTAAAATAAAGTTAATACATGTTTCAAAGCACCAGACATATAAAGAAGGCGCTGGAGATTGGAATGACGTACGCTGAAGTCAGCCATCTGTGTTGTAACTGTAAACAGCGGTCTCAGTGTGGACTCAATCTTAGACATGAATACTCCAGTTGGGACTATCTCTCTATATAAAAGTCCTTTTAATGTTTTCACTTACATTTACTGGCATGTGTATTACCATTTACCCACATTTAAAGCTTATACAACTGTGCGTATAATAAGGCATGCATGTTACCTTATCGTAACTGTTTTTTATATGTCGTTGGCATTGAAGATGACAACAACGACCGAAATCTGAAGATGCGGTAAATATTATCTGCGATTGACAGCTGTACACTTTACTACTTGCAATAAATTCAGTAGCTGGGAACATCTGCTTCCCCATGGAATCGAACCTGATGTTCTACTGGAATATATTTAGAAATGAAACAGATATAAGTCTGCAAAATGTAAACTGAACTACCCTACCTCTGAGAGAAAAAGTGTCTCCGGAAATTGACAATTGTTTTTGCATCCTTTTAAAATATCTTATAGCTCGTTTTAAAGTGTATCTCATTGTTGATGTCGTATGTTTATAGAAGATACCACGCAGCTTGGAAATTCCATTTTAAAAAAAAGTTGACTTAGCCAGGTTCGAAACTACCCTTTTTACGTTCTATGAACCTATTTCCGCTCTGAAAGTACTGTTGTCGAGACCATGAAGGAGGAGAAACGCTACCGTGAAAGTAGAAAAGGGTACACGATGTCCATTCTTAAAGGTCACAGCAACTCCGCCTGCACCCAGTGCCTTGGCACGTGGCATACTCATTTAACACAAAGCTGTCGTAAGGGCTAAAACTAGAACACAGCGCCTTAGCGAAACGAGTAAGTCTTTTGAAATTTAATCGCTAGAGGAACTGAAGCGAAATGTTAGCGAAATCTTGCTTCACGATTTGTGTCCACGAGTATGGAACGCTGCCAGTAGTCCTCTGACCGGCTCGTTAGCACCAAGGGAACAAGCGAGCAACCGTCTTCTGTCCATTCCGCAACAGTCCATGCAGATAATAGAGACCTGTTTGTGTTAGGTTAGTCAAACTGCGTCTGAGTAATTAAATTTTTACCCGCACTGCTAACATACCATAGCTCATACTAAGAGCCTGTACACGTGCTGGTCTTTCAGTCTTCGAACTACCTAATGCCGTATTTCCGCTTCGGCACTCGATACACATCGCTGAAGGTCGACCTGGTACTTGCTAACAGTATGTAACTGGGTAAGTGCGACGCAGCTGCAGGACTGTGCGATATTTAACGCTACTCTTTTAAAATAACACTGATACTGAGTCGAAACTTCAGTGGTGACACCTATTTATTTACAATTCATACAAAATAGGTAAAGGATTCAAAGTTTTTCTGTACTGTCACGACATTGTGTGTATGTAGAAGTCAGAGGATAACCTTAGCATCGGCAGTTATGTTGACTGAATGGGGTAGTCTGTTGCCGAAGAATCTCTGTAACAGTTCTCATGCCGACGTCGAATGTCACTACTAAGGCAATCACGCCTACTCGTCATCACTGATTTCTACGAGATTTATGGTATGTGCACGCCTTAGCCAGAAATAAAAGTGACAAAAACGGGAGATGGCCAAGCCTTTATAAAAAATAGTATTTTCGGCACGGGTGCGTCGAGGCATGTGTCATTTGTGGTAGAGTAGTATTTAGGTAGCGGCTGGCGCAGTGGAAACGATGCAGAACGGTAATCCGAGGGTCTGGGAGCTTTTTAGTGTTTACGTTACCTACACTACAAATAAACCGAAATAGTGCTCATTAAATTGCATATATTAATACTTCCATAAAATGCGCGAAGCGGAAAGACAAAGAAACTGGTACACCTGCCTAATATCGTGTAGGGGCCCCGCGAGCACGCAGACGTGCTGCAACACGACGTGGCATGGACTCGACTAATGTCTGAAGTAGTGCTGGAGGGAACTGACTACCATGAATCCAGCAGGGCAGTCCATAAATCCGTAAGAGTACGAGGGGGTGGAGACCTCTTCTGAAAAGCACGTCGCAAGCATCACAGATATGCTCAAAAATGTCCATGTCTGAGGAGTTTGGTGGCCAGCTGAAGTGCTGAAACTCAGAAGAGTGCTCCTAGACCCGCTCTGTAGCAATTCTGGACGTAGGGGGTGTAGCTTTGTCCTGCTGGAATTGACCAAGTCCGTCGGAATACACAATCGACATGAATGGATGCAGGTCATCAGACAGGATCCTTACGTTACGTCTCACCTGTCAGAGTCGTATCTAGACGTGTCACCGGTCCCATATCACTCCAACTACACATGCCCCACACCATTACAAGCCTCCACCAACTTGAACAGTCCCTGCTGACATGTCGGATTCATGAGGCTGTCTCCATACCCGGACACGTCCATCCGCTCGACATAATTTGAAACGAGACTCGTCCGACCAGGCAACATGTTTCCAGTGATCAACAGTACAGAAATCGACTTCAGACGGTGACACGGTTTAAGGTAGCAGCTCTCTCTCCCTAAATCCGTACACCTTGGCGAACCTTTTTTAACGACATGAATTTACTTATCATCCATTAAAATGACCGCTGTCTGCAACAAGCGTGGTAGAGTAGCGCGAAATTTTACTGAGGGACGAGGATTCGATCCAGCTGTAAAATGGATTTGGTTTTTATTCTCTTTTTCTTTTTTTCTCCTTCACTTCAGTTTTTGGTAATAGCTTATTATCGCTTTCATTACGTTGGTTACAAATTAGATGTCGTAGAAACAAAATACAATTAATTTGATGCTTAACACACATCAGTCACGTACAAATTTCTTTATTGTACAATACAAATTTTTAGAATTAGCCGCGTAGAAACATTGGTAGCATAAATTGTTCTCGCACCATAAACAGTGTGTGAATGACTCCTTTCCAACGTGACATTTAATTTTCAATAAATTTCGGAGAGAAATTTATATCATAAGCACCTCCTGAAATAATGGTATTTCGTTTATTAATTTTTCAGCCATAAACCAGCATCCCAACTTAAATTCACAGTCCTCTCTCTTATTTTCGATCATATACACCAACGCATTTCGCTGCAAATAAAAATAAAATGATCATGCAACCAACGTCGAATGTAAGACCTACAGTTTGCCTAACTCTCTCTATCACGCTTTTTATACCATTCGTAACGACGTCGCTATAGTAACCATTCAGTTCTTTCTTCAATTTCTATAGGTGTCCTACATCTTCTACCTGCGAGAAAAATTGTTCTCGCTATGGTTTTTTTTTAAACAAATGTGGTAGAATAACCGAGTAGTGCTGTACAAAGCAGCTACCTACTTTCAAATTCGCACACCCAGACATTACATCACTATACCTTGCAGACTGAATGTACAGATATGTCTCTAACAGAATTCCGTCTCGTGAATATTCTCGATAGAAACTGAATGTTACAGAAATGGAATTTGACAACGCTGTAAACACGCTCACGACAAATATTGTAATTCCATATTGTTAGATGTCCTGCCCGGTTGATGTAGTGGCTAGTCTTATAGGTCATAATACCCAAACTGTAGAGTTCGGGTCTGGGTCTAGATTTACTTATTTTTTTATTTGGCTCATTTTCATCTGCCCACTAACTCTGCAGAAGACACTGTTACTTTAAACGATACATGTCCCACAAATACAGTTTCCTTAAAGGTGAACATAATACTTAGTGGTCAGATAAGTAAGAAATATTCAGTGAAGAGTAATAATGAGTTCAAATTAATTACCTATCACAGGGCAGAAATTACTGCAAAACATATCAGTGTGGAGTTAGTTACTTTCTTTCATGTCCCTTGGATCGTTTCCCAGATAAATCGTAATGATGTGAAACTAATGTTTTGACATTCACACTATGCATTAATTTGTAACTACAGCTACGTGCTCAACATTTAATAGGGTTTTTAAGAAAAATATACAGATGTTAGTAATTCCTGCTTATCACATTTCGCACACTGCAACAATAGCAATTCTTCTACGGAGTATGGGGAGTTGTCAAGGAGATGTTAAACATACGTAGCACATTCAGTAAGAGCGGACAATTGACTGAATACTAAGAGATATTATAAGTCGTTACACGAATAGACAATAAAAATAGTAAATGATATTCTTAATTACCCGTGACCACCCTAATGGTGATGCAATTACCTAAAGAAATGTCATGAAAGTTGTGAGCATCATAGTAACAACAGTGGTTCGTGTATAGCAGTTGAATTGCATAATTGATACGGTTAGTTTAGTTTAAAAATAAAATCGTAAATAAAACACACTACTGAACAGATTTATAAAATGTTGATCTCCTTAATGGCATAAATTATCGTCTTTTCTAAATACGACTTCTCAAGCTTCCTGCGCAAATTGCATACGGTTACCGTCATTTCTGAGCCATGTTAATTTTAGCACATCAGAACTACGTGGCCTGTATCTTACGCGGATAGCGAACACAAGTCACTGGATTTTTATTCGTCCTCTTTATACCTGTTACTCTTAGAGAAACGCTCTAATATTGTAATATTGTGTGGTGCTCAGGTAGAACATCCGCAGCGTCTGGAAACCACCCGACTAAGGGGTTCAGTTGCCCTTTTATTTTTATTATTTTTTTTCTGTCAACTCATCGCAGGGCCGTCCTGGTTATTAACGCATCTGGCACGGTTAAATTAAGGGTGACCGGATGCCCTTCCTGTCGCAAAACTGCACTGTACCCCCCAACACCACCAACACCAACACCCAGCCTCTGGGACGGAATACGTGTACCCTAACTGTCTGCGTGTAGTGTTATCCGTGTGGAAGTGAGCGAAAGCTTTCGCAGTGTTTACGAATCCTGTAACTGATGCTGGGTTTTGGTGCAAGCCTCGTAGTAACCTACTGGGATAGGGGTAACCACCTAAAAGCATATCCATGCTGGCCAGCACAACGACCTTCGTCGTTAATCCGGCGTGCGGGTTCGGTCCGGGGCTGACACACTTCGCCATCCTAGAAGCGGCCTTTAACACTCACAGTTGTCCGGAAGGAATTAAAAAATTGTTCAAATGGCTCTGAGCACTATGGGACTTAACATTTGTGGTCATCAGTCCCCTAGAACTTAGAACTACTTAAACCTGACTAACCTAAGGACATCACACACATCCATGCCTGAGGCAGGATTCGAACCTACGACCGTAGCAGTCGCGCGGTTCCGCCGGGAGGAATTAACTGCAGCAGTGACGAAAATAAGCCAGCTGACAATTCTGAAGTACTTTCTGTTGACAGTGCTTCACAGCTTCAATGCCTTTAAACAGTGGCATCATGAAATCACCAAAAGCTGCTGTAATGAATATTTGTTTCTACACAAATATGTTCAGTCACTGGCCACCTCTAAGTCAGATTAACTCTGCATCAGTTTAAAGAAAGATACGTTTGCGTGTAATACATGATTGGTTTTCTTAGTTGTACTCTTTGTCTCACAAACGTGCTGTAGAGGTGCACGTGGTTTCGATCTCTAACTCTAAGGTGTGTGTGTATGAGGCGGGTGGGGGGTGGTGGGGAAGCAGTTCTTCTACTTGACTAGCTGAGAAGATGGCGAAAATGGCGTTAACTCTCCACCATGTCGCCAGCTGTAGTGGAGCAGCGAGTAGGGATCAAGTGAAAGGCTGCTGACGGATCAAGGGGATTCAAGTGACTATCATTTATTTCTTCATACACAGCTGTAGTGTTGTCGCAGATAGCGGCCAAGATCAGACCCTGTTCCTGACAAGTGTCGAGAGTATTGAACTCAGCATGCAGTCTTCGCTGGCACGGGAAGCTCACGGCGTAAGCAGGTCATAGCGGTCGGTAGCGGTCTGCTGTCAGGACTCTGGCAGCGTAGATGTTTCAAATGGCTCTGAGCACTATGGGACTTAACTTCTGAGGTCATCAGTCCCCTAGAACTTGGAACTACTTAAACCTAACTAACCTAAGGACATCACACACATCCATGCCCAAGGCAGGATCGAACCTGCGACCGTAGTGGTCGCGCGGTTCCAGACTTAAGCGCCTAGAACCGTTCGGCCACACCGGCCGGCTTGGCAGAGTAGAGACGCAGAGTAAAGGCCACTGCCCGCAGCTTTCATGGCCTCTAAACAAGGTGCAGGCAGGCGCTGGTGCATGGCTCGGTGGAGGAGGCACCGGAGCCCGGGGGGCTGAGGCGTGGACCTCAGTGCAGGCAGCAGCAGTTTGCAGTGGTAGACTGTGTCCGCAATAGGTGAACAGGCAGCAAGAGAGCAGAGGGTAACTAGTAGACAGTCTGAAGTAGATGGAAGTCAACTAGAACGTGACCCTCCAGCTGGAAGGCACTTGTCCTCCTGACATTGACATTCAGACTTAGACGCAACAGGTGGACCTGCAGATAAGTGCAGACAGCATCTAGCAGCGACGGCTAGGTGGCCCATTTCATGACGATGACCAGACGCAGGTACTTCTGGTAGCTGGCTGCAGTTGACAACTGATACTGCATGGATAAAATAGGCAGTATTTATGGGGCTTGTCACATCAGTGTTTTGAAGGGGCACGGTTTTGCATCACTTAAGCCACCACAGAGACGTGGGTCGAGGTCTGGTCGTGTTGCAATCAGGTCACCATCTCCACAGTTGCTTCCGCCTTTCGGTTGTGCTCTGGTTGCGCCGCCGGAGTTTGATGGTGTGTTAAGTTCACCTATGACGAAGACCATGTGGTGATTCTTGCTGTGTCAGCATAGTCCTCATATAGTTTCTCCCGCAAGAACTTCACTGACGCTCCTTGCGTCAGCCCGTTATGATGTCTTTTTCGTTAACTCAGTAACGGCAAGTGAAGACTCAGTGGTGCAACACTGCGTTTTTTAACTAATACATTTTAGGTCAGTTTATTTTATTTTCATCAATTTTCTAACTGGCTTGATGCGGACTGACACTAATTCCTTTCCTGTGCCAGTGATTCTCCTCCGTATAGCACTTGCAACCAACGATCTTAATTATTTGTTGAATATCTTCAAATATCTCGCCTCTCCAATCGTTTTTACCCTCTTCAGTTCCCTCATTTACCGTGGAAGTTGTTGATTGTTGTCTTAACAAACATTCCACTATGCTGTTCCTTCCTCTTTTTATTCCACACGTTCTTCTCCTTGCCGATTCTGTCGAGAACTACTGAATTTGATACCTTGGCAGTAAACTTAATTTTTAGCGTTCTTCTAAAGCACCACATCTCAGGCGCTTAAATTCTCTTCCTTTCTGTATTTCTCAGTCCATTAATCACTTCCATACAAAGCGGTGATCCAGCCTAAATTCTAAGAATTTCCTTCCTCAAATCAACGCCGATGCTTTAGATTAGTAGACATCTTTCTCCCTGGTACGTGCTCTTTGCCTGTCCTAGTCTACTTCTCATGTCCTTGCTTCTTCTGTCATGTGTTAATTTTCTTCCAAGATGCCAGAATTCCTTACTTTCTTCTACTCCGCAGTCCGCAAATTCTGATGCTCATTTTATCACTAATGTCATTTCTGCTACTCATTACTTCTGTCGTTCTTCGGTTTACTCTCAGTCCATTCATTAGATTTTTCATTCCATTCAACAAGCCCCACAATTCTTCCTCATTCTTCTCACTGAGGGCAGAAGTGTAATCAGCAAATCTTATCGTCAACACCCTGTCTACATAAGATTTAATCCCAGCCCTGAATCTTTCTTTTATTTCAGTCTTCTCTTCATCAGTCATTAAATGCTAAAATCGACAGTCTATTATAACATTAAGCATACTGTCTGACATAGTCATACTATACCATGTCAGTTTATCTTTAACTTTGAAATAAAAATTCATTGCAGCCGGTTTGGTAGGTCCCCGAATCCATTTTTTAGTTACTGACAGTGTTACAAACTGCTGCAGCTATGCAGAAACGATAATTACGTAACTCCGAATTCCACCTACGACTCACACAAAATAATTGTGTAGTATGTGACTTCTAAATATACATCTGCGTACACAGTCCGCAAGCCACCATAGGTATACGGTGGTGGGTACCTTTGCAAGTGTACCTCCACACACAAAAATTAACAGGGGAGCTTATGACTACTAAATGAGACATGAATCACAATTTCTTTGATTTGTTCCGATGAAATTAATGACAAAACAAGTGACAAATAGTGTCAATATTAATGTAATAAGACATTAGCTAAGGGTCTATTTGGAAGATGCTAATAATCACGAAAGTGAATTAACTGTAATCATGAAGTGCCCAGTGAACGTCGAAATGTTAACTGAAAATGGATAGTACTACAGAGGGAATACGACAAACCTGCGGTCGGAATTGAAAGTAAACTACTCATTGGCGTTAAAATGCAAGCCTTCAGAATGAAGCTTGAGTTAATCGAATTACTATAAAACAACTTTAATGACCCTACACATTGTCTCGCAGTTGTGGCTCGACCGCACCATAGTAGTTTAGGTGGGGGCTGAAGTGACTACGGAATCAACCATTCGGGGAACCAACGATTCTCGCCAGCGGCTAAGCGCAGATCAACCCGATAATTTTCTAATTCCCCAATACATCAGGCCAGGTGGTGCATCGGGCCGCTGACAGCTCTCAGTGGAAATGTGCGCTGACACAAGCTCCTGAAGATGCAGTGGGGTCTGATCGGATGTTAATTAAAAGGAAATCTTGTATTGCCATGTTTGTCGTCTCTCACTGAATTTCTGTTGGCTGGGCTCTGGATCTTCCAAGGGCTAACTGATAAACGTGCTCCTTTGAAACTACAGTACTCTTCCTCTGGTTAACCAGTTGCTTATGTCCTACCATCCTCCACAGAAAAGTTTACGTCACAGTATCTCTCTCTCTCTCTCTCTCTCTCTCTCTCTCTATCTATCTATCTAACTATCTATCTATCTGATCAACGACTTGATCTCCATCGTCAGCGTCCTATGTTTCTTTCTAACTTACTAGTTGATTTACATTAGCCAATGCTGGCGGTTTTTACATTGCGTAAAGATTTGTTTTTTGCTAAGTCAGAACGTCAGCAGTGTTTCACGTTTTGAAACGCCCAGGACTGCAAGTCCTCAATACTACATAGAGTTATTTATCTCTAGCTTTCGGTGCTTTCTGAAGAAACGGCCAGGTTTCTATATTTTAAGCGCAAAGGTGCCTTCTGCTAAAAAGCGAACCTTCTCACTCCACTCAAAGGTCGTAAAATATTTTTGCCGAGAGTTTGATCCATGGTAGATGCTATCTATATTCCTACATAAAACGGGATTTCCTAGGGCGCGCCACTAAGAAATGGAGTATGCCCTGTAGGCTGCTGACTCTCTTCTGTCTCATTGGGCCTTCCACGAATTGACTCTAAGGTAAGTGGCGTGGTGGGGGGGGGGGGGGGCGGGGGGAGGAATTCTATTGTCCCTGGCGATCCTGATGCTTTCTCAGCATTCAGAATGCTTCAAAGTTTTGTTTCTTGTACAGTGCATACAAATTCGAATTAAGAGTAAGAGAATAGTATGGTTGCATTAGTCAGTTTAGTCAGTTACCGGCAATCAATAGTACTACGGTGTGTATATATATATATATATATATATATATATATATATATGTGTGTGTGTGTGTGTGTGTGTGTGTGTGTGTGTGAGTGTGTGTAAAATCTTATTGGACTTAACTTCTAAGGTCATCAGTCCCTAAGCTTACACACTACATAACCGAAATTATCCTAAGGACAAACACACACACACCCATGCTCGAGGGAGGACTCAACCCTCCGCCGGGGCCAGCCGCACAGTCCATGACTGCAGTGCCTGAGACCGCTCGGCTAATCCCGCGCGGCGCTTTATGATATTCCTTAGTGTCACTTAAATATTTCGATGAAATGGGTCTTTTATTATGAATTTGCATACATTACGTGATTATTTGCTGAAAACGATCCTGTAGCACCTTGTACGGCTGCTAGTCATTCGCTTTCAAGTTCCATTAGCAAATGGAGCGAGGGACACACACTGCTTATATGCCTCCGTACGATCCATGATTTCACTTATCTTGTTTGTAGCGATTGCTGGTTCTCTAAACTTTCTGAATAGCATTTCGCGAAAAGAACCTCTTCATCCCTTTAAGAAAACCCATCTGAGATTACATATCACTTCCGGAATACTCAGGTGTTGATCGAAGACACGGTTAACAAATGTAGCAGAACACCTCTCAATCGCATCGATGTCTTCCTTGAATCCGTACTGGTGGTGAACTCAAACAATCGACTCGAGATCGGACAAGTGTTTTGTACGTGGTTCCCTTTGTACACGAGCTAAATTTCCCTATAATTCTCCCAATAAACGAAAGATGACCATTCGCCTACCCTACAACCGACGTCCCAATGTCGTTCCATTCAATGACAACGTAGTGGCGTCAAGCAGCATACTACTAGCACTCTAATGAAACAAAAAAATGGCTCTGAGCACTATGGGACTCAACTGCTGTGGTCATAAGTCCCCTAGAACTTAGAACTACTTAAACCTAACTAACCTAAGGACATCACACACACCCATGCCCGAGGCAGGATTCGAACCTGCGACCGTAGCAGTCCCGCGGTTCCGGACTGCAGCGCCAGAACCGCTAGACCACCGCGGCCGGCTCTAATGAAACATTATAGGATTGTTTCTGCTATTCGTCTGTATGAACTTAAGATTTTCCTCATTACTTTCAATAAAACCACATCCGTTTGATTTTGGTATAAACGCACGCGTAAGAGTACTTTCGTGCATTTCCATTCAACGTGTACATCTACATCGATACTCCGCAAGCCACTTTACGGTGCGTGGCTAAGGATATACTGTAGTATTACAGCCATTTCCTTTTCTGTTCCACCCGCAAATAGAGCGAGGGAGAAACGACTATCTATATACCTCCGTATAAGCCCTAATTTCTCCCATCTTGCCGCGCGGGGTAGCCGCGTGATCCTAGGAACCTTGCCACGGATCGCGCGGCTCCCCCGTCGGAGGTTCGAGTCCCTCCCTCGGACATGGGTGTGTGTGTTGTCCTTAGCGTACGTTAGTTTAAGATAGATTAGTTAGTGTGTAAACCCAGGGAGTAACGGAAAACTGGAGAGAGATAGCAGAAGACAGAGACAGATGGAAAGCTCTAAATGTGATGGCCCGCGGTCCACTGGCCCTGATCGTGTGAATGATAAATGATGTAAGCCTAGGGACCGATTTGGTCCCATAGTAACTTACCACAAATTTCCAATTTTTTCTGGCACCTTATCTTCGTGATCCTTACCGGCAATGTATGTTGGCGGCAGTAGAATCGTTCGGCAATCAGCTTTGAATGCCGGTTGGCTAAATTTTCTCAATAGTGTTTCTCGGAATGAACGTCGCCTTCCCTCCAAGGATTCCCATTTGAGTTCCCGAAGCATCTCCGTAACGTTAAGTGTTGTTCGAACTTACCAGTAACAAATGTAGCAGCCCGCCTCTGAATTGCTTCGACGTCTTCCTTCAAACCGACCTAGTACGGATCCCAAACACACGAGCAGTACTCAAGAACTGGTCGCACCAGCGTCCTATATGCAGTCTCCTTTACAGATGAACCACTCTTCCCTAAAATTCTCCCAATAAACCGAAGTCGACCATTCGCCTTCCCTATCACAGTTCTCACACGCTCGTTCCATTTCACATCTTTTTGCAACGTTACGCCCAGATATTTAAACGACTTGGCTGTATGAAGCAGGGCACTATATCCGAACATTACAGATTTCACCTTCCTACTTATCAGCATCAACTTTCATTTTTCGACATTTAGGGCTGGTTGCCATTCATCACACCAATTGGAAATTTTCTTAACTCGTATCTCCTTACAGTCACTCAACTTCTACACCTTATCGTACACCACAGCATCAGCAGCAAACAACCGCAGATTGCAGCTCACCCCGTCTGCCAAAACATTCATGTATATAGAGGACAACAGCAGTCCTGTCACACTTTCCTGGACACTCCTGACGATATCCTTGTCTCTGATGAAGACTCGCCGTCTAGGACAACACACTGGGTTCTACAACTTAAGAAGTCTTCGAGCCACTCCCATATCTTTGAACTTACTCCATGTAATCGTTCCTTCGTTAACAGCCTGCAGTGGGGCATCGTGTCAAATGATTTCCGAAAATATAGAAATACGGGATCTGCCTGTTGCCATTCATCCATAGTTCGCAGTATACCATACGAGAAAAGGGTAAGCTGAGTTTCATACGAGCGATACTTTCCAAAGCCATCATGATTCCCTCCCCCCTCCCCTGCAGCGGACCCACCGTAACACACACACACACACACACACACACGCGCGGAGGAATGCGGAACAAAGGTAGGCTCCCTCAAAGGTTTCCACTCCGCGGTGGCTATTCAGACGGAAGAGATCGGGCGCGGCCGTAAGTTATCGAGCGGGGCAAGGACATAAATTTCGCGAAGAGTGCTCCGGAGGCAGCTATTGAGGCGCGCGCGTGCCTTATCGCGGGGCCCGCACCGCCGCAAATTGGGCTGCGCGGCGCCACGCCGGCTGGGCTGGCAAGCGCGCATCACCGCAGCCGCTGCGTCTCAACTGCGCAGATAGCGGCTTCCACACCGGCGAAAGGTCATGAAGCTATTATTTATGCTAATAATTATGTGATCAAATTGTCGAGTGCTGGAGAACCTACTGATTTTTCGTCCATTTCAATTCGTTTTCTTCCACACTTGAAGCATTACGTATTTGCCTGTTACTGTGTCGAACTTGGCCTTCTCAAACATCTTCGCCCCTCTGTCATCAGTCTTGCGAGCAGCCACGACTTCTTTTCCTGTACCAACCTCTTCATCTCAGAGTACACTTGCGCCAAACATCCTTAAATTTTTGTTTACTATATTCCAGTCACCGTGTTCCTCTACAGTTTAAACCCACTACAGCTCCATCAAGTACTGCGGAAGTTATTCCCCGACGTCTTAACTTATGTTCTATGAACGTAACCTTTCTTACTTTCGGTGTTCTCCATATGTTCCTTTTTTGCCAATTCTGCGGAGAACCTCCTCATATATTATCAGTCCACATGATTCCCAAGGTCCTTCTGCAGCACCATTTCTGAAATCTTCAATTCGCTTTCTCCCAGTCCATGATTCACTCCATACAACGCTGTGCTCCAAACGAATATCATCCGAAATTTCTTATTCTATTAAGGCCAATGTTTGATACTAGTAGTTGTTTTTGGCCATGAGTGCCCTCTATGCCTATACTAGTCAGCTATTTACGCCCGCCTTGCTTCGTCCTTCATGTGTTATGTTGCTTCCAAGGCATCAGAGCTGCTTCACTTCGTCTACTTCGCGGTCACCAGTTCTGATGTCAAGTTTACCGCTAATCTCTTTTCTGATACTTCTCATTACTTTAGTCTTCATTGGGTTTAGTTTCGATCCAAAGCGTGCGCTCGTTAGACTGATCATTCCATCCAACGGGCTCTGCACTTTTCTCCACTGTCACTGAGGTTAACACCGAGCGAGGTGGCGCAGTGGTTAGCACACTGGACTCGCATTCGGGAGGACGACGGTTCAATCCCGTCTCCGGCCATCCTGATTTAGGTTTTCCGTGATTTTCCTAAATCGCTTCAGGCAAATGCCGGGATGGATCCTTTGAAAGGGCACGGCCGATTTCCGTCCCCATCCTTCCCTAACCCGAGCTTGCGCTCCGTCTCTAATGACCTCGTTGTCGACGGGACGTTAAACACTAAATCTCCTCCTGCTCCGCTGAGGTTAAGCCGGCCGCTGTGGCCAAGCGGTTCTAGGTGCTTCACTCCGGAAACACGCGGCTGCTACGGTCGCAGGTTCGAATCCTGCCTCGGACATGAATGTGTGTGATGTCCTTTGGTTAGTTAGGTTTAAGTAGTTCTAAGTCTAGGGTACTGATGACCTCAGGTGTTAAGTCCCACAGGGCTTAGAGCCATTTGAACCATTTGAACTGAGGATAAGTAATGTGGTCAGCGAATTTTATCATTGACCACCACGCAACTTTTCTTTTATTTCTGTCATTGGTTATTCGAAGTATGGATTGAACAGTAGGAGCGAAAGACTGCGTCCGTATCTAACACTATTTGTAATCCGAGCACTTCGTTTATGGTGTGACATTCTTATTTTTTCCTCTTGGCGTTTGCAAATAGTGTAAATAACCCGCCTTTCTCTACACTTACACCCACTTTCCAGGGAATTTAGGACATCTTGCGCCATTATGCATTGTCGAAAACTTTTTGTAGGTCGATAAACACTAATGAACATGTGATTCATCTTGAGTCTTCAGTCATGCTTCTGTTATCAAGCGCAACGTGAGAAGTGCTCCTGTGGTGCGTTTATTTTTCTTAAAGCCAAACTGATCGTCGTCAAAGAGAACTTCATTTTTCTTTTCCATTCTTCTCTGTGTTTTTTCTTGTCAGCAACGTGGATGCACCAGGTGTTAAGTTTATTTTGCGTTAGTTTTTTCTCTTATGTACTCTTGCTATCTTCAGTCTACCGGCTTGTAATTTATGACTTTGTAAGGTATTCTGCCACTGTTCACTAAGTCGACACCTTCTCTCCACTTTTTTCTCTTGTCTTCAATTTTGTTTCTTGCGTGCAGTGTGTTTAATTCTTTCCTAATGTCGCAGTTTATTAATCTGCTCATTCTGATACAGTCTTTGACATCCATAAGAAATCTTCCTTCGCTCCCTGCATCTTACTTTTTTTTACTTTCATAGATGATCCACGATTCACTACCGTAGAGTGGTGACACGACGGCCATTTTTCCATAAAACTTTATTTATGTCATTTTTGTGTGTTTTAAAATATCTGTTTATTATTCCACATATGTTTTCAAACTTTGCTACGTTTTGTTGCATCTTTTTTATGTTCGTAATTGTGATCATATTCAATATAATTAAAATGACTGACTTGTTCAATTACTAATTGTCCAACACGATTTTCCTCTTATGGGATATATTGTTACAAAGCAGTTGTTTTAGTTTTGTTTGTGAATATAGTCATCTTATAGTATTCTGCAGTTTTACATAGAAGGTAAATTCCTTTATGCAGCTTATTCTTTTTCTCTGTTAGAATTCGAATCGTCTGCTTATAAAAAAAATTTCAGAGTAGTCTCTTTGTCTATCCTATTATCTGTATGAAAATAGGCTTTCTAGTCACGTAGTAAATCACCTGTAATAAACTTTAGAAGGCATAGGAGAAATTCTACCCTTTTCTGATCGCCCCGCTTGTGATGAAAGGTGCTACCAGCTCTCCGTTTATATGTCACCTGATTTTCTGTGTGTCCGCATTGGTTTCTTCAGATATTTATTAAGTGAAATAATAGGACTAAAAGCCGGCCGGGGTGGCCGAGCGGTTCTAGGCGCTACAGTCTGGAACTGCGCGACCGTTACGGTCGCAGATTCGAATCCTGCCTCAGGCTTGGATGTGTGTGATGTCCTTCGGTTAGTTAAGTTTGAGTTCTAGGGGACTGATGACCTCAGAAGTTAAGTCACATAGTGCTCAGAGCCATTTGAGCCCATAGGACTTAAAAATAACATGCGCATTACTGTTAATGGTAATCATGTATACATATCCTGTAAATTGCTTAGTTCCACATCAATTTTCTAAAAAGAATCGTTCACATGATCTATGGAATGTGTAACTAACTGACTAAATTCGGCAACGTATTTTATTCATTTTGTTCCATAAATTCTCTCTCTTAATTTCATCAAAGGATTTTTTCCTAATCACAAATTCTAAGTAGGACTGTCATCAAATCCAGCATTATTTTCAGTCTGCTACTTCATCACAAATACTGTGTCTGTTGTCAATCTTCCTCTGCGGAAGCTCATTCCTTCTTAATTCAGTAAACACTCGTATTACCTTCAGTCTGCTACTCAGGATATTAGCGTAAGTTTTGTGGGCTCTTCCAGTAAACTAATCCATTTACAACTGTATTCATTTTAGACTTCCGAACCAGAGTCGATAAAAACAGAACCTTCAAAGGATCACTTTGTTGTCCGTCTATTAAGATACCGTTTTCTCAGGAACGGATAGAAGTATCAAGTTGAAATTTATTTCAGACACTAACATCTACGGTCCCTTGGCGGTACGTCTATAAGCTTCTACGGCAGTTCAATAAGAAATAGATACGGTCATTTACGTCATATATTTTGGTACTCGCAAATTTGCTCATCAGAACCTGTAGATGAACTACCTGTATACGCAATTAAGATTGTACGGAACACTCCGAGCTGAGTCCTACTCGCACTTCTCCAGTTTTTAAACACCGACATAACTTTTAGATGTTTTCATGCTCTTAGTATGACTCTCCTTTCCTAACACGTATTGACAAAATTCAGTAGTCCCAGATGGGGGACAAATATCACCATATTTTAGGAGTTCAATGGTAATGCTGTCAGTGCCTGTATTTTCCGTCTAGATAGTGTCATTTATTAAAATACACTACTGCCCGTTAAAATTGCTACACCACGAAGATGACGTGCTACAGACGCGAAATTTAACCGACAGGAAGAAGATGCTGTGATATGCAAATGATTAGCTTTTCAAAGCATTCACACAAGGTTGGCGCCGGTGGCAACACCTACAAAGTGCTGACATGAGGTGAGTTTCCAACCGATTTCTCATACACAAACAGTAGTTGACCGGTGTTGCCTGGTGAAACGTTGTGATGCCTCGTCTAAGTAGGAGTAATGCGTACCATCACGTTTCCGACTTTGATAAAGGTCGGATTGTAGCCTATCGCGATTGCGGTTTATCGTATCGCGACATTGCTGCTCGCGTTGGTCGCGATCCAATGACTGTTAGCAGAATATGGAATCATTGGGTTCAGGAGGGTAATACGGAACGCAGTGCTGGATCCCAATGGCCTCGTATCACTAGCAGTCGAGATGACAGGCATCTTATCCGCATGGCTGTAACGGTTCTTGCAGCCACGTCTCGATCCCTGAGCCAACAGATGGGGACGTTTGCAAAACAACTACATCTGCACGAACACTTCGACGACGTTTGCAGCAGCATGGACTATCTGCTCGAAGACCATGGCTGCGGTTACTCTTGACGCTGCATCACAGACAGGAGCGCCTGTGATGGTGTACTCAACGACGAACCTGGGTGCACGAATGGCAAAACGTCATTTTTTAGGATGAGTCCAGGTTCTGTTTACAGCATCATGATGGTCGTATCCGTGTTTGGTGACATCGCGGCGAACGCACATTGGAAGCTTGTATTCGTGATTGCCATACTGTTGTATCACCCGGCGTGATGGTATGGGGTGCCATTGGTTACACGTCTCGGTAACCTCTTGTTCGCATTGACGGCACTTTGAACAGTGGACGTTACATTTCAGATGTGTTACGACCCGCGGCTCTACCCTTCATTCGATCCCTGCGAAACCCTACATTTTAGCAGGATAATGCACGAACGCATGTTGCAGGTCCTGTACAGACCTTTCTGGATACAGAAAATGTTCGACTGCTGCCCTAGCCAGCACATTCTCCAGATCTCTCACCAACTGAAAACGTCTGGTTAATGGTGGCCGAGCAACTGGCGCGTCACAATACGCCAGTCACTACTCTTGATGAACTGTGGTACCGTATTGAAGCTGCATGGGCAGCTGTACCTGTACACGCCATCCAAGCTCTGTTCGACTCAATGCCCAGGCGTATCAAGGCCGTTATTACGGCCATAGGTGGTTGTTCTGGGTACTGATTTCTCAGGATCTAAGTACCCAAATTGCGTGAAAATGTGATCACATGTCAGTTCTAGTATAATATATTTGTCCAATGAATACCCGTTTATCATCTGCATATCTTCTTGGTGTAGCAATTTTAATGACAAGTAGTGTATAAGTCACCAGCTACCGTATTCTAGAGCATTCCAGCGAGTTATTTAAAAACTTAGCATTCCTTCACTATAGCGGATAGAGGTACCATTGCCAGATACAAAAGATTAACACCATCAAAATATTAATATTAAACGTCGACTTACGAAGCAATATAGTTTAATAGACAGATACAGGACAGGCTGTCATTACAGAAGGTTCAGCTACAGCTAATTCTCCTTTGTTGTAAGCAGCGGAATGGGAAAAATCAAGTCGAAGTTGGAACAACTCCTCTGTGTTCAGCTTTTTCAGCCTTCTAGAAGCTCATAAGCGACGTACTCTGCAGAAACCAACCCACCACTTCCCCAAGCCTCTGCTGTAGAGACTTAACCAGTATTTCAAGGTGCCATTTTAACGGTGGCTACTTCCTTTGAACAACATTTCTGAGTAGCAAAAGTTCTAAGAAGTTGACTGTTATATTTAAATCCACATGAAAGAAAATTCTAAATGCTTCCTGATAATTTAAAGTTTTTAATTCAATACTAACAGATAATGTAATCTTCATTGTGGGGCGTCTCCGCCAAAGAACCTTTAACGCCTGGAGCTGAGAACATTCTGAATCGTTATAGCTCGACAGAAAACCAGACATGTGTTACACTGCGGTTTCCATTGTAAGATAGTGGGATCTCACTTTGTTCATGCAAAATGAGGTTCCTTTATCAGCTGAACGAGTCTCACTATTGAAAGTTTTTCCAGTCAGTAGCGAAAGCTGTGCTCACTTGTTATTCGTCAAAGGAGGACAACGTACGTAGAATGGAGAGTAATGTTCAGGCGTAAAAATCGCTTTGGTTTAGCCGAATAGTGTTTTCTAGAATTATTACCCTTCACAAAACACATAAATAACTTGCTGGATTAAGTCAGAACCTCCTTAAGGCCATTCGTGGACGATGCCGTTGTATATGAAAGAGTACCATCGCTATAAAATTGCACCAAAAGACAGGTAATTATGCGGAGATCGACGTTTCGTACAGAGATTAGCAGATAAACTTCAACATATACCAGTGTAAATCATTTTGCATAAATAGACGGGAAGATCCAACTTACCCAACTTTGTGTTCAAAATGGTGCTGAGTAGATATTTGAATCTCTAACGAGTTCTCATAAGGGAAAAAACTATATGAAGACGATGTCGCCCGCAGAGAGAAGCAAGTAAGAAAGAAAATAATACGCGATCTGTGGCGGTTATTTGTACATTCGTCCAGTTATTGTTCAGTTAGATGATTGCGGAGTACTTACTGGAAACAGTCAGTTCCATTAAATATCCAAGGGCACGGAGCGATTTAACGTGGAACTACCACGTACTGTTTACCGTACGAAAAGCGGATGTCCAAACTGAAACACATTGGAAGTGGAAGAATCCACAGAATGTACGTTCGGCCTATACTTGAATATTGCTCTTCAATCTGGTACAAGATGCAGAGAAGAGCTGCGCGTTTCGTCACCGATTCGTTTAGTAAGCGGTACACCAGACCATAAAGATCAAATTAACCAGATTTAAATATTGGAAAATTGCTACAGTTGCTTGTTTTTTCATGTTCGCCACAACGCCTTTCAAGAATTTATTCTCATTTCCGAGTGCATTTGTTTGTGAATACTTCCAGTTATGCTCGCATATGTGATTTTCTGCCTTTCTTGAATTGTAGACGCATTTTTCAGGTTCTAACGTATTGTGGCTCCTGCAGTACAGAGAATGTCACACACAAATCATTATTAACACTTTGTTTTTGTACCGGTAATCAATACATGCTACAAAGATCTTCCAACACTGTAATTTCACAAAGAGTTTGTTCACAGTCAGAGGTGTTCCAGCGTTTTTGGACAGTTGCCAATTATAAAATATATTTTTACTTCCATTGACTATTGAATTAATGATTTCATTTTTTGTATGGGGGAAATAAACATATTTATCAAAATTACTAAATATTTACGACAATTACTACAGTTATCATATGCAGGAGAAAGATTTGAAAATGTTAACTGATTCGCTACCTAGGCTGTCATTGAGAATTTTTTCTCGTTGTTTTTGAAGTGTACAGAACTTTCAGGTTCCTCCATTATATCGATTGCATATGATTTCTGGATGTGGTGGAGTATCTCAAGACCTTCTTCTATGTTTTCGAATGGATGTTCGATGTTTTTTACATGTTTCGCTATTGCTGATTTTATAAATCGGTTTTCTGTGTAACAGCTGATGTGTTCACTGTATCTAATTTGAAAATTCCTGGCAGTTTTGTCGTATGAAGTAGCTTGAACAAGTTTTAGATGTGATTTTGCATAGTTCTGAGTCTGAGAATTTATCTTTTGTATTATTTAAGGTGTGGCCTAATTTCTGTTGTTGTTTGGGGAGAAAGCCAGTTTCATTTTATTTAAGTATGTTTGCTAGTTTTTTGAGAGATGTTACTTGGGTAAGATAAGCTGGTCACACATTTGATTGTATTGAGTGTCCTTCTAAGCAGATAGGAACATCTTTCTTTGTTTGCTAATTGGTTCTGCGCTTTGTCTATCACTGCGCTGGGGACGTCATTGTCACTGCCTGCAGTTTGCTTACTGTTGCCTAATTCTTTCTTCCTGTCCTCTTTGTTCGTTGGGATTTTGTTTGCTCCTTGACCCACCGTTATATATGCAGTTTTCTTGTACCTGTATGACATTGTGTCCGGGATTGTGTTGCTGGGCATTATCTTTTTTCTGTATATTTGGAAATTGTACCTGATGTTCTGGTTTTCCGTGCACAAATCGAAAAAATTAATGCTGTAATTCTTTTTGCATATTGCAGTAGCCAATGACTTCCCCAGCTCAATAGTAGACAATAAGCAGCGAAAAATGACACTGAACACGTCAACTGTTGCGCACAAAACCAGTTTACAAAATCAGCAATAGCAACACGCGCAAGAAACACCGCATACCTATTACAGAACATAGAAAAAGATCTGAAGGTACTCCACAACATCCAGAAATCACATACAATGGATATAGTGGAGTAGCTTGAAATTTTTGTGCACCACAAAGTCAAACACAAAAAATTCTCAGTGACGATCTAGCTAGTGACTTAATTTTTCCAAATGTTCTCCTGCACACGATAACAGTAGAAATTGTCATAAATATTTAGTAGTTTCCATAAATATGTACTTACCCTTATATAAAAAAAATCTAATCCGTAATTCAGTAGTCAATAGTGGTAATAATGAATTTTATAATAGGCAACTTCATGCATACAGCATAATCCAAAAATACTGTAACACCGCTGACTTTGTACATAGTCTATGCGAAACCATAGAATTGTAATATCTTTCTAGCCTGTTTTGATTACCGTTACAAAAAAAAAAATAAAAAAGCATTGTTAGAGCAGATTTGCGTGTGTGTCACATTCTGTGTAACGGAGGAGCCACAATACATAATAAACTCAAAAAGACACCTAAAATACAAGAGAACCTGACTTCATACATGAAAACGTCACCAAAAATGTCATGTACACAACACACTAGAAAATGAGGATAAATTCTGAAAATGCGTTGTGCTGAGCATGAAAACATAAGTAACTGGTGCGTTTTTCTTTATTTAAATTGTGAATGACACACTTGCAGGATTTCCTAAAACATCGATTATGATAAAGGAAATTAAAATTAATCTGACTAACGCTCATTCGAAGTCCTTCCATGCATCATTCGCAAATGGAATAGGAAATAGGAGAGGAGGGGAAGCGGCTGGAGGATGGCGAAAACTGTAAATGTTTCGCAAAATACCCTCTGGCACACACTGTAAAGTGCTTTGCGATGCATAGCTGCACACTATATGGTCAGTTGTGTCCAGACACCATATATATTGCGGAACGGAGAGCTAGATGTCACGAGAAGCGGACTCGCCATCGTAAAAGATTGCGGGGAGTATCTTGCTGTCAGTAGACAGGCAGTTGATAACAGATTGGGTCGGTCAGGAGAGCTCAGTTGACTTCGAACGTGGACTAGTCATTGGATGTCACCCAGGTAACTAATCCATCAGGTACACTGCAATCCTTCTAAAGCTGCCCAACTCGCCTGTTGGTGATGTGACTGTGAAGTGGGAAAGTGAAGGAACAACCACAGGTAAACCAAGGCCAAGTAGACCTCAAGTACTGACAAACGGCGACCGTCGAACACTACTGAGGGCGGTTGGGAATATCGCAAGATCGCCGGAAAGATTCACTCGTGAATTTGGAAGGGCTATCAGCAGTCCCGTCAGCGCAATGAATGAGTGCAGTCAGTTGAAATGAATCGAGTATAACGGTCGAACAGCTCTCCCTAAGCGACACAATTTCTGTTGTCAGTACTAAGCGACGCTTGTGGTTGTGCAAAAAGCTACGCCACTGGACAGGAGATTACTAGAAACGAATGATATGGAGTCATGAATCATTCTACACTCCGCGGCAAGCCGATGGAACGGTTTAGTGCCAGCAGTGAAGTACGAATGTCGTGGTGTTACGGTTTGGGATTGTTTTTATTGGTTAGGGGGTGTCCGCCCTATTGCACTTACTGAAACGCTAAACACGGAAGGACAAGACCACATTGTACAGCAATGTGCAGTAGAGGAACATTTCGGAGATTGTGATTGATTGTATCAGCGTGACAGTGCACCTTGTCATACAGCAGTGGTTTCTGGACAGTAACACTACTACCTAGAGTCCTGACCTGACGCCAACATGACACCTTTCGGATGAGTTAGAATGTCGACTTCGCTCCAAACCTCACAGTCCAAAATCGCTGTATTCTCTGGGTTGGGTTGCTCAGGAAGAATGAGCTGGCATCCCTCCACAGACATTCAGGCACCTCGTTGAAAAGGATTCCCAGAAGGATTAAAAAGGTCATAAAGACGAAGGGTGGACGCACCCTATATTAATGTCCCACGAACCCTTCGCCTGGGACCATTCTCTTGCGTGTCAACTGAAATATTTCTTAAACTTCTGAATAATTTTTTCGTTAGACGTGTTCCAGGCACTATTTAGCTTACTGAAATGAAGGAGCTGGCTACTTAGTTAGTCACATGCTCTATAGATCATATGAACGATTCAAGTATCGAAGTGATTTAGAACGAATCAGTTTCAGGATATGTATACATGACTGGTGATAACATTAATGAACACATTATGACTTTGTTCCTACCCATGCAACTACACTTAAAAACAAGGTGCTTTTTTTTTTTTTTTTTTTTTTTTTGGTGGCTACCAATTTTTAATCCTTCCTGACCTGAATTTTTTCTGGAGGAAGGAAAACTTTTATTTATGTGATAATGCTGTTAGGTGATTTTTAATGATTTTAGATGCAACATTTATACAAAAATGTGTACCTATTTCCAAAACATACTCTTTACTCTTGGCTTCATTTTATGAACCAAAATATTTAATTACGAAGCATTCACTGTTGTAATAAATAGTAAAATGATCATTCAGTAACTGCCATGCAAAATAACACTAACAACATTCAATTATACAGTGGAATAGAGTAAACCGACCACATCCGTCAATTCTTGTGGTCACGAGCTGCTGCGCACTGCTACATTCACTGGCTGGTTATGTTTATAGTAATGCCCAACAGTTGGTAGTACTTTCGCATGATGAAAAGGTTAAACATTCACAAATGTGTACCTTTGGTTTCCATTGGGAAAAAATACTTCTGTTGCAGATAAGATATGGTAAAAGTTAATGTCCACAATTGTAGCCAGATGGTCTGAAACGGTTAAGTAAAAATTAGTCAGTGGAATACAAAGAGTTGCCCAGGAGAAATCATTTTAAATTATATTTTAAATTTGCTTCGCTAACCGTCACAAATTTTATTTTATCGGGCAATTGATCAGCAATTTTTATTGTTGCGTACTGAACTCCTCTCTGAGCCACTGACAGCTTTAACAATTGCTAACAAAGGTTATTTTTACCTCTAGCGTTGTAGATATGTACATCGCTATTCTTCTCAAATAGTGACGGGTTATTTACAACGAATTCTATTGTATTGTGACGGTGCAGTTAAAATGCCTAGCTCCTTGAAGAGGTATAGCCGTGTGTGAACAACACATATTATTCTTAACTGCTCGCTTTTGTGCAATCAGTATTTTTTTTTTAAGGAATGAGTTACCCCAGAAGACTATTCCGTAGGACATTACTGAGTGGAAATAAGCAAAATGTGTCAGGCGGTAGATACGTCTATTTCCAAGATTAGCAATTATACGAAGTACGAAAGTAGCTGAACTTGACTGTTTGAGGAGCTCAGTAATTTGCTTCCTCCAGTTCAAGTTTTCATCAACATAAACATCCAAAACTTTGGAGTATTCTGGAGCTCTGGAAGGTGTCTGTGGCATATAACACACATCAGTACCTAGCTCAGCAAAATTTGATACTCAGTGCCCCATGCACAACAGTCTGCTCAGTAGTGTACACGATTCCACACGGCGTAAGATGTTTTAGACACTGACTGTTACCTGTCAGCAGATCTCTGGCACCTCAACTAATGAAAAATCAACGTACTTGAAATCTGCATGGTGTAGCTTCCCTTATGCAACATACCACGTATCATCCATCTTTTCTCTTCTCTATTCTGTATAATTGGCTTGGATACAGTCCATAGCCAGGTTCGGAAAGTATAAAGTGTCATGACAGCTGCCGGCCGATGTGGCCAAGTGGTTCTAGGCGCTTCAGTCTGGAACCGCGCGACCGCTACGGTCGCAGGTTCGAACCCTTCATCGGGCATGGATGTGTGTGATGTCCTTAGGTTAGTTAGGTTTAAGTAGTTCTAATTTCTAGGGGACTGATGACCTCAGAAGTTAAGTCCCATAGTGCTCAGAGCCATTTGACCATTTTGCACATCGCCAATTTTGGGTTCCGATATTTACGAGAATGTATTTCGTGATTTCGTAAGTGTGCCCCCACTTTATTCGTGCCTCCGTGCCGATGAGTAATCATGTCTTTACTCATTTTGTAATCTAATGAAAGAAAACAGCATGTAAGAGAGGAAATTGTTCTCTTAAGCCCTGTCCTTAATTACGAGCTTTACATTAACCTGAAAGATTTAAAACAAGTAAACAAGTTCGAATCCTGCCTCGGGCATGGATGTGTGTGATGTCCTTAGGTTAGTTAGGTTTAAGTAGTTCTAAGTTCTAGGGGACTGATGACCTCAAATGTTAAAACCCGTTGTGCTCAGAGCCATTTGAACCATGGACATTTAACGCTGTGGAATTCCGAAGAACCCAGATTTTGGCATATGATGGAATCCTTGGCATGAGAAATGCAGAAATAGAGGAAATGCAAACACTGTCGACTCAACCCAGGTTGGAAACGAATTGACTTCGAGAACAGATAATACGACCAGAGACAAAATGTATTTGGTACTACGAGTCATTACCAACTTCTCCGCTGACAATAAGGAATTGGAAGAACACGAGAACTACAGAGCCGGCGCGAGCGTGGGGGAGAGCAGACAGGCAAGTAACGAAACGCTTCCATTATTCCGAGTCTGCTGAGGGTAAGGAATATGAAAAATACCGACTTGGATCTAATCGGGCACGAAGTACAGTGTTATTCATAACTTTCTCTGGAGTTTAGGAAGACGACAGAGCGAAAACTGCTAGACATACAAAACACTGACACCTAACATCGGATAAAGCATCTCTGCACGTTTTTAGTTCACATTACAATTGATCAGTGTGGACACCATTTGTGGAGCTGGAGAGTACGTGCGTAGAATTCATTGAAGTTCCTGCTGACTAGGAAGGCGCAATGACTCAAGCCCGCTTTGGAAATCAGTTAACTGGGTAGCTTATCTGCGCCCGCGAACTAATTCGAGGCAACAATACGGAGCGGATGATTTTCTGCATGTTCTGCCACGCTTGCTCCTTAGCGGTATGCTTTGCAACTATTTCATGACGTGTATTACGAATCGAAACTTACAAGTGGACTGCGCCTACTCGTCATCACCGATTTCGTTCAAATATATGTTACATGCGGGGCTTTGTCAGATATGAAAAAGACAAAGTGGGAGCTCCAGACGGCAAAGCGTTCAGAAAAAAAATAGCATATCCTGTGCGGATCGGGAGCCATTTGTGTTAGCGTAGTTTGCAGGCAGCGGTCGGCAAAACGGATAAAGTACGGAACGGTAATCGGGGTCGTGAGATCGAGTCATTGCCTAGGAACTTTTTTTTATTTTTCGCTTTTTATATTACTTACACTACACATAAACTAAGATAATGCTCAATACGTTGTGTCAGATTTTTTGAAACCCTATCTGCAGGACAATTTTTTTCTTCCGTCAACGGACTTTGGTAGAGGACAAACAATTCTACAAGTATACGATGATATTTTTCAAGATGTGGAACGACCACCGTTGTATAGTAACTAAGTGATTCCACCCCAAATGAACAACGATAGTGCAATGCGATGTCTTTATTTGATCAATAAGCGTCAAAACCGCTCTTATCTTGTGGGGAGAGAAAAAGAAATCACATCCCGAAAGGACTGCTTTAAAGTACATTCCTTTGTGCATCACTAGCTGTCTTTACCAGCGTTTGGCTAAATGACATTTTACTCTTCGTTTGCAGCCAGACTGTGCGATGAGAGAAACTTATCTTGAATGTAAACCAAGTTTGTTCTTGCGTAGAAACTTTTAAAACAACCATGTAATTGCAAAAATTCGGCTTTTATATAAGATGCCAAGCAAATCATTGCTTTCTCTGGTTTTATGATGGATATTACTCCATCATGTATAAATTTTTAACTGTAAAATAATAAATCTGATTTTATTCACCAAGATCTCCTGTGCGTCTTACAACCCATTTCTGTAAATTGGGGCATACATAACATGTGCAAATTGCCAAGGAAATTACCGATTCCCCTATTTTTACGATGCCTACTACCCCAGACGTATAAATCACGATCCTTAGAAGTATCTAATTTTATATGAAACTGCCGTGCATGCTTCACAAGCGCTTCCTCAAAATTTATTTACGATCCCAAATTTTCCACTGCCTTTACTTTTCATGCCTTTTACAAAATATTAATAAATAAAATATACTGAGCTTTATTTCGGTTTATATGCGGTGTAAGTAACGTAAAAACTGAAAGATTATCAAAGTTTCCACAGAGGGACTCGATCCGACAACATATGGATTACCGTTCCGTACTACTACCGTCGCGCCACTCGCTGCTTGGAAAATACGCTAACGTAAATGGCTCCTGCTTCGCCCGACGCGCGACAAAAATGTTGTTTTTTTTTTCTAAACGCTGAGCTATTTGGAGATCCAAGTTTGGTCACTTTAATTTCTGATTAAGTCATGCATGTACCATAAATCTGCACGAAATCGATGACGACGAATAGATGCGGCCCCTTATTAGCGAGATGATCAATACACCGACACTCGCATTTTTCTGTTCGCCTTGCAGTTTTGTCGCGGTCTCTTCTGAAACCTCTGAGGTAACCGTGCATGGCATTGTATAAGTAGGGAAGAAAACAAGCGGGATACGAGGCGTTTCAGACTCTTCGAGTCTTGCGTAATACTCGTCAGTGAAAAGAAAACCCTAGAGTGCGAGGTCGCAAAAGGCCAGTGATGTTTATGGCATTTGACGCCCCACATATCGTCTACCACGCAACCGACAATATTTCCTGTCAATGGCAACAGGAGGCGGGACTGGAGGTATACAATGGTGAGGACAGCATGAGGCTGCGGAGCATAGTTGAACTGCTTAACCACCAAGTAATTGACAATAGTGCTATTGTACTACAGTCCGATCCATGAACGCTGGCGGTTAGCGCATGTCGAGGTACGGACAGGAATGGCATTGCTGATGATTCCAAGCGACAGTTGCGGTACGTGCATGCACGTACTCTGCGCATTAAGGAAGCGTATATCCTGCAAATTATGTCTCTCGCCTGTTTATGCAGAATTTATCAATTACCACTACCATCAGCGATAACAATTCGTGACAAATGAAACTGAAATTCACTAAACAACTCGCTACGATAATGTTCAATGTTAGCATTAGCTACGGCATTCGGAGCAGAACGCTCAGAACGGTACTGATCGCTCATTGGTTATCGGTGTATGCGAGACGGAGGTCCGCAAAACAAGCCTAATGTCGAACGCCATGGTTCGTGACTCCAACTACTGTGGTGTTAATACAAAGCAGAGAAAGGGCAACGATAAACAAAGCAAACTCGGCATTATATATACAGCAACAGTTGTTGAAAGTAACATGAGTCAGAAAGGAACCCAAGGAATTTCGCAGAGTAGAAAGAAAAATGGTTCAAATGGATCTAAGCATTATCGGACTTAACATCTGAGGTCATCAGTCCCCTAGACTTAGACCTACTTAAACCCAACTAACCTAAGGACATCACACACATCCATGCCCGAGGCAGGATTCCAACGTGCGACCGTAGCAGCAGCGCGGTTCCGGACTGAAGCGCCGAGAACCGCTTGGCCACAGTGGCCGGCTAGTGTAGAAAGAAGTAGCAGATAAAATATTAGCGTTGGCCATAGTGGCCGGCTAGTGTACAAAGAAGTAGCAGATAAAATATTAGCGTTTCTTCAAGATGAGTGAGTGGAATGTGTGGTATCGTACACGCCCGACTATGCGGGAAATCTACATGAGGAGTACAATGATAACGATAAGTGCTTAACAAATGAAAATGATACTGAAACAGGTGTTGAGCCGTGTAGTTCCATCATTCTTGTCGGACCGGGAGCCACAAATGACGTCTCAAGTAAAACGTAGTAAAGGACAATCGTTGTCAAAGAAGCGTACATGAAATATCATCCACAGCTTAGCAAGAAAACAATTAGCAACAGATTTCGAATAAGTGCACAGCAGTTTAACAGTGTAGTTCACTACAAAAATTACGGATATTCAAGGGAGGACAAGGCGTTTGCGCGTTTCAAAGGTGCTCGTTACAATTTGCAGGTTGTAAAAAAACTGCGAGCGAAAAAGATGACAGTGATTTCAACGCAAGCAGTGGATGGTTGCTAACTTAAAACAGTGCTACAGAACTGGAAGACATAAGATGACGAAATTTCAAAAAATAAAAAAGTGTCAACGTGACGATGCGCAGCAAACTGCGGGATCAGCCTCAAAATTTGTAGATGACGTAAATAAGCTTATCCCCATGGTTCAGTAAGGAATTTGCTTTCAACTCCGTCCAATCGGGATTTGATGAGGAAACGTATACGGAAAAAAAATCCAGGAAATTAGAGGACCAAGAGAGCTCTATCAATATCAACTAATATCAGGGCCTTAACGCATTTTACAACTATGCCGGCTGTAGCTTTGGATGGTAAATTGGCTGCGAAGTTATTTCGTGTGCTGCGAGAAGTTGGAGGTGTTCTGCCTCCTACGATTCTCTCTCGTGTGCCTGACCTTGCAGCGGCAGTAGGTAATATTTACGACACAGCAAGCAAGAGTGGTAAAATGGAGGTAGGAGATCTACAACTTTGGTATGAACACTGTTTTCGGCCAATAGTTGGTCGAAATAACTTGCTTTTCCTTGATTTCTGGTCTGCATATAAAAATCCTACTCCTTTAGAGCGAACTAACCTTCTTGAAAAGTGTTTCACGTTGTAATTCATAGCATCTGGAACCACTGGACACATTCAGACTCTGGATGTTTGTTTTTTCCATGGAGATGAAACACATTATCGCACTATCTGCAACGACACCTTACAGGATAGCCAGTTTCACGATAAACTGCGCGACAGACAGTTTCGCATTCGATTGCTTGCTATCACATTCCAACAATTCTCATCATCCCGTAGACTAACATGATTCTGTATGTAGTGTTTAAGCGTAGGTCCTACACGGTTTGTAACTCCCAAGGAGTCCGTCTTCGATCTTGATGGTGCGAACCCCTGTGGTCACTGTGTCGCGTTGTTTTTCATTCGGTGTCCATGGTGCAAATTAATGGTTTCTTCTGAACATTTCTTGAGTGTCGAGATTGACCGTTTTGTGAATGTAAAAGTGGCTTCCGCGGCCGTTATCACAGTCGATAAAATTCTTCACATTCTGCGGATTGCGTCTTGCAATAGTCGCCAAAACGTCGGATTTTATAGTTGACAATGCGGTCCCTATATCAGAAGAATTTTATTGACTTTGACTGCATTTCGTGAAGTTTAATACGTACATTCCATATTAATAAAAGCAAGTCTTCTGGTCCAGACTGTATACCAATTAGGTACCTTTCGGAGTATGCTGATGCATTAGCTCCATACTTAACAACAACAATATACAACCGTTCGCTCGACGAAAGATCCGTACCCAAAGATTGGAAAGTTGCACAGGTCACACCAATATTCAAGAAAGGTAGTGGGAGTAATCCACTAAATTACAGGCCCATATCGTTAACGTCGATATGCAGCAGGATTTTAGAACATATATTGTGTTCGAACATAATGAATTACCTCGAAGAAACCGGTCTATTGACACACAGTCGCCGGCAGGTGTGGCCGAGCAATTCTAGGCACTTCAGTCTGGAACCACGCAACCGCTACGACCGCAGGTTCGAATCCTGCCTCGGGCATGGATGTGTGTGATGTCCTTAGGTTAGTTAGGTTTAAGTAGTTCTATGGGACCGATGATCTCAGATGTTAAGTCCCTTAGTGCTCAGAGCCATTTGAACCGTTTTTGAACACACAGTCAACACGGGTTTAGAAAACATCGTTCTTGTGAAACACAACTAGCTCTTTACTCACATGAAGTGCTGAGTGCTATTGACAAGGGACTTCAGATCAATTCTGTATTTCTGGATTTCCGGAAGGCTTTTGACACTGAACCACACAAGCGGCTCGTAGTGAAACTGCGTGCTTATGGAATATCGTCTCAGTTATGTGACTGGATCTGTGATTTCCTGTCGGAGAGGTGGGAGTTCGTAGTAACTAATGGGAAGTCATCGAGTGAAACAGAAGTGATTTCTTGCGTTACCCAAGGTAGTGTTATAGGCCCTTTGCTGTTCCTTACCTATATAAACGATTTGGGAGACTATCTGAGCAGCCGTCTTCGGTTGTTTGCAGATGACGCTGTCGTTTATCGACTAATAAAGTCATCAGAAGATCAAAACAAACTGCAAAAAGACTTAGAAGGAATATCGGAATGGTGCGAAAAGTGGCAGTTGACCTTAAATAACGAAACGTGTGACGTCATCCACATGAGTGCTAAAAGGAACTCGTTAAACTTCGGTTACACGATAAAGTAGTCTAATCTAAAAGCCGTAAATTCAACTAAGTACCTAGGCATTACAATTACGAACAACTTAAATTGGAAGGAACACAGAAAATGTTGTGGGGAAGGCTAACCAAGAACTGCGTTTTATCGGCAGGATACTTAGAAAATGTAACAGACCTACTAAGGAGACTGCCTACACTACGCTTGTCCGTCCGCTTTTAGAATACTGCTGCGCGGTGTGGGATCCTTACCAGATAGGACTGACGGAGTACATCGAAAAAAGTTCAAAGAAATGCAGCACGTTTTGTATTATCGCGAAATATGGGAGAGAGTGTCTCAGAAGTGATACAGGATTTGGGATGGACATCATTAAAAGAAAGGCATTTTTCATTGCGACGGAATCTTCTCACGAAATTTCAATCATCAACTTTCTCCTCCGAATGCGAAAATATTTTGTTGGCACCGGCCTACATAGGAACGATCACCACGATAAAATAAGGAAAGTCAGAGCTCGTACGGAAAGAGATAGCTGTTCATTCTTTCCGCGCGCTGTACGAGATTGGAATAATAGAGAATTGTGAAGGTGGTTATATGAACCCTCTACCACGCATTTAACTGAGATTTGCAGAGTATCCATGTAGATGTAGATGTAGATCTCGATCTCGGCACCTCCCGGACATTCTATTTGTGTCGCACTCCTGATGCACACGGAGAGTCATTAGCCGCTAATGTTTTTCCTGTCATAATTTTTACAACAGCACTTTCAAATGAGCCTTATGGAGACTGAACTTGCGACTTCGCACTCGAGGGGTTCCGCGTCAGTAAGGAATACGTACGGTATGCGTCGACTCTACTCGAAACAGAAAAGAGCGGGTCTTCGGTGGCAAAGGATGTGCTCCGGTAAGCAAGGCGCTCCAGATCGACGGCGGCAGCCGCGGGGAGAGTGGGCCCGTGTTGTCCGTGGGCAGGGCAGCACGTGGCCGCTCCGGCCGTGGCGGCGGCTGCGGCGGTGGCGGCGCGGCGGCGGCGGGCCCCGTATTGATCGGCCGCCGGAGCATAACGCCGCGCCGCGCCGCCCTCGCCCGCCCTGAAGGACAGCCGCCTGTGTCCTGCCCTGCCCTGCGCGGCGCATCCCTACACACGACAGCCGCTCCGCTGTCTCCCACCCCCTACCGTAATTACGAGTACCGCCAAATTCCCCGCGTCCGCACGGCTTTAGCGCCAAATCGCTCTGTCGCCGTCGCCGACAGCAGAGCTAGTAACCGCGTCTTCGTCTCTCCGCGTGGAGCGTCGCTGACACTGCGTTTGTCGTTCATCTGCACCTTCAGCGTAGCGGCCGTACAACGTATCTCAGGAGAACTAATAAATACTTTAAGAGGTGGTAGTATAGATTAATTCGAATAAAACGTCCCAGAGTTTTTAGTTACTGAAATACTCCTGTTTGAATGAACAAGTGGTCCCAAAAATCATTAAATAAGTTTTTTTCTAAAAGAAAAAAAAACATTTCTTAACTGTCTGTACAAAGGGTTAACATTCTTCAAAGTACTCTCAGCTAGAACCTACACATCTTTTTTCCACAGTCTCTCCTACGCTTGGTACGCCCCCGTCGAAGGCCTCGACGGGAATTCGCTTTAAAGGTGTTGTCGCAGCCGCTCGGATAGCCTCGGTGCCGTCAAAACAGCGACCTTCGAGTACGTTCTTGACCTTGACGACCGTAAAGAAGCCGGTCGGAGCGAGGTCAGGAGGCCGCAGCGAGGTCGGGGCTGTGGCGGCGTTGCCACGTCATGCCTCGCCAGGAACTCGACGCTCAGCTGGACGCATAGTAGTGATGCAGCAGCCATGTAGCGGCGATGTGTTTTCGCACGCAGATGACCCTTCCCGGTAGTCGTTTGCAAGTACAAACTCTCTGTGAACTGCACCCTTTGCGTCGGAAAAGACGGTCGACATTGTCCTCAATTTGGATTTTCTCATCCTCCTTTCCTTCTGCTTCGTGATCGACCGTGTTTTTCATTCGGCAGTCTGACACTTTCTCTTTGTCTCGTATTCACATGTCCGTGTTTCATCGCCGCCGATAATAGCGTTGTCCAAATTATCCAATTCTTTTCCACACATTCCTTAAGTTCACTCGCAATCAACAGTAGACTGGCCTTTCGCTCCTTCGTCAACAGTTTGGGGACCAGGTTAGCTCACAACTTTTGCGTGTTCAGTTCTGCCGCAACGATCCGATTCTCAACGGTTTTATAAAATTTCACTGTGTTAGCTAACAACCAAAGACTCGTCCGACAGTCAGGATTCACCAAACCACGCACACGTGCCCCACTTTCGTCACTTTGTCTTGTTGATGGCCGTCCAGAGCGGGGGCCATCGTCCATCGTGGCCCCTTTCTGACCTCCCTTAAACTTCTCCATCCTCGTAACTTACGGAAGAGCTGGCTCCCCGTAGGCTTCTTTAAGCCGCTGATGTGATTCTATGGCGATTTGGCCTAGTTTTGTGTAGAACTTTATCGTCCAACATCGTTTTAGTGTATCCGCCACGACATGATCTCTAAACAAGGGTGCACTAGACCAGTGATCCTGACCCAACCGATGCTCGAAGTAGTGTGATCAAAGGTGCGCTGCAAAGTTTAGGCCTCGCCCCCCCCCCCCTCCCGTCTCGAACCCATACGGCCAGAACGTGGTGCGACCTTTGGGGGCGGAGAAAAAAAAGTTCCACATCCTATTTACAATCAAATGCGCTTTCCAATTGTCTTGAGAACACAATGTGTAGCTCTCCCCTGGTCGCTTTATCGTTCTTTTGTGAGGGCAACACTGTTCATAATCCGAACGAGTGATTCATTTTATAGTATACTTTTTCTTTGTAGACATCGCCATTAAACTATGCCCGAAGCCGCTAGGTCCGGAGGACGTCGTCGCCAGGGAAAGTGAACAATTAAGCAGATACATCTGATCCATCATGTAAAACTAACATTTCCCAGAAGGAAACGGCAAAAATGATCACGCTGCTTGGAGCCAAGGTCCCTGAACCTTTCTGTTTCAGACCTTTGCCCGTGGGGTTCGTTGAAACGCCAAGCCATGAGCGAAGTAGTATTCTCAAAGGACGAATTGGTCTTTCGGATTAAGATTAGTGCCGCCCTCGCATGACAGTGATGGACCTCAGAAGAGCTACAAGTCACGTTATCAAGAGAATTTGAAAGAGCACTGAAGCAGGAATTGTAATTTACGAAAATCAGTTGTGAACTTTATAGTCTGCATATGCTTAACACTTTCTGTGATTATTTCTATGGATTACATTCAAACAGTTTTTTTCTGTAACCGATAAAAATTGGGCTCACGAAATATGGAATGTTTCATTCGAATCAATATTATCACTCCTACAATATTTACTTGTCCCATGAAACAACCTCTATTTGGTTGTCCTTATTGTGACAATAGTCGGGTTCGGCTACTTAGCTGAGTGGTCAGACATGTGAAGGATCCAGCTGAATACCCAGTGCTGTCAGAGATTTTTCCTTTGTATTGGCGATTCGAGCGGGGTGATATTAGCGTTCAGGAACTTTTTCTTCGCTGATGAGTGCGGAAGGTGGGATGGAGAAGGGATATTTCTTCTTCTGATTGGTTTGATGCGGTCCGCTCCACGATTTCCTCACCCGTCCCATTGCCTTCATTTCAGATTGCACCCACACGCAACTTCCTCAATAAAATGTTGCATTCGAATCTAAGAAGCAGGTAAAACTTAAAGTCATGAGGAGTAGGAGAAACGAGATTCTGCTACCACGGGAGTAAAATTACGCATGGTGGACGAAGCAAGGAGAACGTAATAACTTGACTAGTGGAGGGAAAGTACACTTCTCGCTAAACGGTGTTCACTAGTATTAAACACAGGCCTCAATTTGGGGAAGATGCTGCTGACAGCTGACATTATACATGTGAAGCAGAGCATAGAGCATCACATGGTAGTGAATCGTTGACTGCGGTAAAATCAGAAAAGCGAGGAGTCAGAGTGTTCGAGATGGGGTACTAAGGATGATGTTGACAAGAAGGAGGGACGTGATCGTAGCACTGAAGGGGAACACAGTGACTGGAATACAACCAACCAATAACGAAGCCCATGGTGTAAGTACCACTCTCATACAAACCATTGGCTTAGGAGAGGAACTTGTGGGACGTCGCATAACATCAGTCAGACGGCTGATGATGCCAAACAAAAAACAAAACAGAAAAACTAGTCTTCGCCAACTATCTTTGCCCTTTGTGACTCCCTCCAGTGCTACGGAAGTTATTCCCTGATGACTTAACGTATGTTAATTCTTCTAGACGAAGTTTTCCATGCATTCCTTCACTGGACTAGTCTGAGCACAACTTCCTTTCTCATCAGTCGACTTAATTTTCAGCATTCTTCTGTAACAATGCACCTCCAAATCTCCGCTTGTTGAATCTTTAGTTGAGAAATGGCGAGTCTTGTATTAGGGTGGACGGCTATTCGAATCACCGTCCGGCCATACAGATTTACGTTTTCTATGGTTTTCCTAAATCGTTTAAGGCAAATTCCATGATAGCTTTATTTAAAAGGCCACAACTTTTGTTCCTTCCTCCTCACCCTACCCATTGTAAATTTAATTTATACACGTCTGTCGTTAGAGACAATGTAAAATACGGAGAATGCCCGTTTCGATGTAAGGGAGGTCCTGGTGTCCGTAATGACGATATGTTACATAAATCAATGAATTAATGTCCGAGGTTGTATTCTGTCGTGGTTCTCGTCGCTGAAAGCACGTTAAATTGCAATTTTCCGTCATTCCTTTCTTCCTTCCTTTTTTTTCTGGCTTCTCCACTGCCCGTGAGTCACTTCCATACAGTGCGGTGTTCCAAACCACACATTCCCAGAAACGTCAGTCTCGGGTTAACGCGTATGTTTGGTACCAGCAGACTTCTTTTGCTAGGAAATTTTCGCTTTGTCCGTGAAAGTCCACTACGTGGCCTCCAGTTCCATTTTTATTTCGTCGTTAATCTCAGTTCTGCTATCTTCAGCACCTTCGCGTTTCTTGTGTCTACTCTCCACCTGTAGTGTATGCTACTAATGAAACCTTACGGACTGCCCTGTCCTCTACGATTTTGTTCATTCATATAGGATTACGAGATCATTTTCTGGACATCAGTTTCCTAAAACAAAATGGCGCAATTTTCCAAAAAAACTCGAAAAAAATCACCTTTAAAAATTAGAAAATTTTGGATTGCTGTTAAGTATAAAAAAATTTGGAAGTTATTAACGTACTCGTTGATGTCCGAACGCATAGCGTAAGCATCTGGTAACAACGTAGTCGCTAGGTTGAATCTTTGTAGTAATAACATTTTTTAAATTCCATATTTAATAACAAACGGAAAAGTTCGTTAACAAATACTGAACCATAATTTTAAACAAAATAGCGTCTTTTTATTTTTAATTACTGGTCGTATGATAACAAAAATTTATAAATAAATGCGACGTCTTATTCCTAAAGGGAAAAAATATATAAACCAGTAATACTATTCAATCACTAGAATTAAAGAGTATTTCATTTTGTTAGACGTTTCTCATTTTGGCGTCAAATTTTAATTTACTGTGAACATTGGTGATTTTATGCTATTCTTCTTCTTCATTTCGTCAGCGCCTGCCTATGACTCCACTGTAATAAAGTTCCGGCGTTTCTGTTTTCATTTGACATTAGTGACCGGATGTCCCTGTCGCAGCAGTCGTGTGCGCCACCTGTCTCTGAACCGTGTAAATCTTGTTCTGCGTGTGACCGTATTTTGACTGTTTCTGTATCGTATTTTCTGAGGCAGAAAGTGGGAACCAGCCCAGTATTTGCCTAAACGAGTTTAGGAAACAGTCGTTCAAGTTGGCCAGTACACCCTGCACGAAGTCGATCCGGGTCTACGGGTCTCGTTCACATCATTGTCTTGCAAACCAGCGCACTGCGCATTACGCTGTATGAACGTCTTTCTCATTTTTATACGATCAGCAATTAAAAATTAAAAGGTGTTGAATTCTGTTTGTTAATAAATATGAAATACAAATAAAAGTTAAAAATTTAATTTCTAGACTTTTATGCTACGCGCTAAGTACTTGCTAAATTGTAAAAATGTTTCTTATTCAACAACTCTAGAGAATCCTGTAATGTTCAGAGACTATTTTTCCAAATGCAAGGTAGTTGTAACCCTTAACGATGTTCAGAACTATTTATTTTTATAACGGACAATGTATCAAATAGTTAACGATCTCACATGGTTGAACTTCTGTGTGTCTTAAATTACGATGGTGTATTTTCGCGATTCTTACATGAACACTGTGAACTTGGTTCTCTATGCCCTATAACGTAAAGATTGGCATCTCGTACATATTTCAAAGATAATGTAACCAGCGTGTTAAATAAACAGTTCCAGTACCAGGTTCATTGACATACCACACATTACACGGTGCAGACTGTGATATCTCTGTGGCGATATTTGACGATCACTTTACTTATGTTTTTGTAGGCTGCTGCTTATACACAGTGAAGCGAAGAGTAAACCTATGATTAGCTCATCCATTTTGTTTCACATCCTTCTCCTGTTAACAAGTCATTCCAGTAGCCAGCTAATTAATATATTGAAAAAATTTTCTCACTTCTACTTACGAAACATCAGGTTTATACACTGAAAGCCAAAGAAACTGGTGCACCTGGCTCATATCGTGTAGGGCACCCGAGAGCACTAGAGGTGCCGCAACGCGGCGTGGCATGGACTCGACTACTGTCTGAAGTAGTGCTGGCCGCAACTGACGCCATAAATCCTGCACGGCTGTTCATAAATCAGTAAGAGTACGAGGGGTGGAGATTTCTTCTGAGTAGCACGTTGCAATGCAGCCCAGATATGCTCAATAATGTTCATGTCTGGGGAGCCTGGTGGCCAGCGGAAATTTTTAAACTCAGAAGAATGTTCCTGGAGCAACTCTGTAGCAATTCTGGACGTGTAGACTGTCGCGTTGTTTTGCTGGAATTGCCCAAGTCCATCGGAATGCACAACGGACATAAATGGCTGCAGGTGATCAGACAGGATGCGTACGTACGTCTCACCTGTTAGAGTCGTTTCTAGACGTTTCATTGGTCCCATATCACTCCAACTGCACACGGCCCACAGCATTACAGAGTCCCTTGCTGACGTGTAGGGTCCATGGATTCATGAGATCGTATCCATACCCGTACACGTCCACTCGCTCGATACAATTTGAAATGA
The DNA here is from genome assembly GCF_023864275.1 of Schistocerca cancellata. NCBI lineage: Eukaryota > Metazoa > Arthropoda > Insecta > Orthoptera > Acrididae > Schistocerca > Schistocerca cancellata. The sequence continues at coordinate 317,460,449 of NC_064630.1, read as the reverse complement.
GACTCGTCCGACCAGGCAACGTGGTTCCAGTTATCAACAGTCCAATGCCACTGTTGACGGGCCCAGGCGAGGCGTAAAGCATTGTGTCGTGCAGTCATCGATGGTACATGAGTGGGCCTTCGTCTCTGAAAGCCCATATCGATGATGTTTCGTTGAATGGTTCGCACGCTGACACTTGATGATAGCTCAGCATTGAAATCTGCAGCAATTTGCGGGACTGTTGTACTTCTGGCACTTTGAACTATTCTCTTCAGTTTCATTGGCCCCGTTCTCGAACGATCTTTTTCCGGCCGCAGCGATGTCGGAGATTTGGTGTTTCACAGAATTCCTGATATTTACGGTACACTCGTGGAAAATCCCCACTTCATCGCTGCCTCCTAGATGCTGTGTCCCATCGCTTCTGTGCCCACTACAAGACCGCGTTCAAACTCACTTAAATCTTGATAAGTGTACTGCCACTGTAGAAGCAGTAACCCACCTAACAACTGCGCTCGATACTTGTCGTCTTATAAAGGCGTTGTGATGATGATGTTTGGTTTGTGGGGCGCTCAACTGCGTGGTTATCAGCGCCCGTACAATTTCCCAATCTTTGCTCAGTCCAATTTCGCCACTTTCCTGGATGATGATGAAATGATGAGGACAACACAAACACCCAGTCATCTCGAGGCAGGTGAAAATCCCTGACCCCGCCGGGAATCGAACCCGGGACCCCGTGCTCGGGAAGCGAGAACGCTACCGCGAGACCAAGAGCGGCGGACTTATAAAGGCGTTGCCGACTGCAGCGCCGTGTTCTGACTGTTTACATATCTCTGTATTTGAATGCGCACGCGTATATCAGTTTCTTTTGTACTTCAGTGTATAACCGAATATACACTGAGGTGACAAAATTCGTGGGATATCTCCTAGCCGGCCGCTGTGGCCGAGCGGTTCTAGGCGCTTCAGTCTGGAACCGCGCTGCTGCTACGGTCGCAGGTTCGAATCCTGCCTCGGGCATGGATGTGTGTGATGTCCTTAGGTTAGTTAGGTTTAAGTAGTTCTAAGTCTGGGGGACTGATAACCTCAGATGTTAAGTGCCATCGTGCTTAGAGCCATTTGAACCATTTTTGGATATCTCCTAATATTGTGTCGTACCTCCTTTTGCCCGGTATAGTTCAGGAACTCGAGGTGGTATAGACTCAACAAGTTGTTTGAAGTCCTCTACAGAAATACTGACTCATGCTGCCTCTATAGCCGTCCCTTATTGCGAAAGGAACTGACCTTCCGATTATGTCGCATAAATGTTCGATGGGATACCTGTCGCCTGATCTGGGTCGTTCTGGGTCGTCAAGTCATTCGCTCGAATAGTCCAGAATGTTCTTAAAACCAATAGCGAACAACTGTGGCCCGGTGACTGCCATCTATAGAACTTCCATGGTTTTTTTGGGAACATCAATCCCGTGAATGGCTGCAGATGGACTCCAAGTAGTCGAACATTTATATTTTAATGATTACTTGTGGTCTACACAAGTCAGACGGTTTTTGACATGTAAGTAAGGGAAGAAATTATGTAATCCTTACATTAATTTCATTTTGCCCTGATTTTCTGCTGTTTGTAAATTTATTCCAGTTCTTACTCATGAAAATAGCCTCAGGCTAAAATATACGTCTTGTAAGAAAGCATATAAGGCAGTCAAACTGCGGTTACATATTTTTCATTTTGTTCTACTCTTGATTAATACTGCTATAGGAGACTGATGTCCAGGTAGTGTGCTTCGAATGCTAGAATTACGAAGAAGGGAGAACAGGGCTGTCCCGTAAGTTCCTCTTATCAGTAGACTGCTCACCCCCTTTCATGAACTTTTGCAATTCTTCCTCCATTGAGGAGCTGCTTGTGCGAAAATTAGAGACTTTCTAGTTCCGAAAGCTGACAATGGCTGCGGAAAGCGCTGTGATGACCAAACGCCCGTCCAAACCGCATCCGAACAGAGCAGGATGACTTGGCGAATAGTCTGCCTCCCTTAGTCCTAATGAGACGATCGCAGAGTTAGTTTAGGTAGTTACTGCAATTACAGTCTCTAAGAATGGCACCATGACAACTGCGGCGTCGTGAGTTGTTAATAACGGGGAAGTCTCGCCACTGGATCTGCGGGTGTTGCAACTTCCATAAAATTCCAGATCAGAGCACACCACTAAAGACCGCCGAATCGACTAACAGTTAGCGTATCAGCTGTCTTAGGCAGTGTCAGTTCGGATTCCACCTACAAAATTTTAGTTTGTTCAGGGATATTTTCTGACTATTACGGTATAAGGGACCCTTAGCGTCCAGTGGCTCGTTACAGAGTAATAACGTAATTATTTTCTATTCGGTTTGTTACCACAGCTATCTTTGTTTCATTACAATTACCTTCACAGCAGATATGAACCTCCTGTAATAACAATCGCCAGAACGTACATCGCAAATCACAAAGCGATGCAAAATGTGAAAGTTCTCTGACGTGGTTGACATAGCTGCGGGAAAAGCTGAGCGCAACGCCGTTGTTCTGCAATTGCATTGCACTCAGTGAACCCACACGCGAGGTGCATGTCGACCCCCAACTCTCTGTCAGTAAATCTGTCCACGGTACTGCTATGTATCCCTGTTGAAAAACAAAACCGCGACAGAACTGAGTAGTGCTGAAAGCAAGTTTGAGGCGCACAGTAAAGTGGGAAATACTGTTTACAACAGCAAACACCGCGAGTGAAACGAACGAGTTTGTTTCCATACAAGATACACAACGCTTATTGTCGACATCTGTACGGTTGTACAGATAGGTTCAGTGCAGTGCAGATACAAAGGTAAATGGGGGCAAGAAATACAACGAGAAGCAATTACTATGTAACGAGCCACCAGAGGCCACGGTTCCCTTCCACCAAAACATGCAGAATATATCCCTGAATAACTTCCGAAATTTTTCACTGTTCACTTTCACCCTGTATACTTCAACGCTCTAAAATACTCGTTTGTATTCCTTTCCCCGAAATCATGTAGTTACGGTAAAAACTAGTTTGCTCTGTCAGCGTTCAGCTTGCAACTAAACTTACTACTAACAACTGCCAGCTTCGACAACGTCTAGCATAAGCTACACGTTAAATAAAATCCTGAGAAAGTGATTTATCTAAAGTAAATATACTAAGTGTGAGTTACCATTCCTGGCAGCTTAGAATTGTGTGCCGGACCGGGACTCGAACCAGAAACCTCTGCTGTTTGTGACTAATCCTTCCATCGAACTTTATTCTTTATTTCTTTCTTTCTTTCCTTTCCGTATCTTTCTTCGCCGTTTTTCTTCTGCATTTCTGCGAGGATGTCACGTGACAGTGCTCAAATTCCAAAAATGAAAAATTTTACTCAGTCTTTTTAATTACAAATGGTGGCCAGTTGCCTGTACGAACACATTGAGCAACATGCTATCCCAGCATGACTCACTATCCCTCCCCCATTCGTCTACCGTCCTCATTACTTAACTTCCGCCAGTATCTTTCTCCTACTTTCTAGAATTCACAGAAGCTGTCATTCATACCTTGCTTGACTAGTCCACGTCAGCCACTTGATTTCAGCCTCTCAGGAAATTTCAGTAAAGCGCTGAAGAGCGGAAGATACATTTATTTTTCAATTGCCTGCATTGTTGCTGTTGTGGTCTTCAGTCCTAAGACTGGTTTGATGCAGCTCTCCACGCTAATCTATCCTGTGCAAGCTTCTTTATCTCCCAGTACCTACTGCAACCTACAGCCTTCTGAATCTGTTTAGTCTGTTCATCTCTTGGTCTCCCTCTACGATTTTTACCCTCCACGCTGCCCTCCAGTGCTAAATTTGTGATCCCTTGATGTCTCAGAACATGTCCTACCAACCGATCCCTTCTTCTTGTTAAGTTATGCCACAAATTTCTCTTCTCCCCAATTCCATTCAATACCTCCTCATTAGTTATGTGATCTACCCATCTAATCTTCAGCATTCTTCTGTAGCACCACATTTCGAAAGCTTCTATGCTCTTCTTGTCTAAACTATTTATCGTCCACGTTTCACTTCCATACATGCCTACACTCCATACAAATACCTTCAGAAACGACTTCCTGACACTTAAATGTATACCCGATGTGAACAAATTTCTCTTCTTCAGAAACACTTTGCTTGCCATTGCCAGTCTACATTTTATATCCTCTCTACTTCGACCATCATGATTATTTTGCTCCCCAAATAGCAAAACTCATTTACTACTTTAAGCGTCTCATTTCCTAATCTAATTCCCTCAGCACCACCCGATTTAATTCGACTACACTGCATTATCGTCATCTAAATCGCTGTGCTCCACTTTTGCCTCTGATTTATCTGGTCTTAAAATTATGATAAGGGGTTGCGACTAATTATCAACGTTTTTTCTGCGTATCATTTTCTTATCTGCACCCTGAACTCATTCATCCCATGCAGAAGGAATTATTCTGTTAATAGCTTCATGCTTTAGCCTCACTATAACAGCAATGTCCTGTTTAAACATAACCTTTGAATTGTGCCCATAACAGTTCTAAAACATGATTGTAACAATGATTTGGTGGTGTTCTAGCACAACAAATCAAATTTATAAAGCTTTGAGTGACGCTTACACACTGTCGTGACAGAAGTCATGGAATAGAAATACGCACATATACAGGCGACGATTGTATCGCGTACACAAGGTATAGGAGGACAGTGCATTGACGCAACTGTCAGTTGTACTCAGATCATTCATGTGAATTTATGTTTCAGACGTGATTTTGGCCGCACGACAGGAATTAGCAGACCTTGAACGTGGAATGGTAGTTGGAGCTAGACACATGGGGCATTCCATTTCGGAAATCGTTAGGGAATTTAATATTCCGACATCCATTGTGTCGAGAGTATGCCCAGAATAACAAATTTCATGCATTACCTCTCACCACGGGCAACACAATGGTGGACGGCCTTCACTTAAAGACCGACAGCAGTGGCGTTCGCGTAGAGTTTTTAGGGCTACCAGACGAGCAACACTGCGTGAAATAACAGTAGAAATCAGTGTGGGACGTATGACGAATGTTTGTGTAAGGGCAGTATGCGAAATTTGTCGCTGACGGGCTACTTGCATCAACTCTCCTGGTTCCGTGACCATATCGGTTGAACCTTACACTACTGGAAAACTTTGAGCTGTTCACATGAGTCCCGATTTCTGTTGGTAACAGATGATGCTAGGGTTCGAGTGTGGTGCAAACCCCAAGAAGCTATGGATCCAAGTTTTTAACATTGCATTGTACAAGCTGGTGGTGGCTCCAAGGTGGTGTGGACTGTATTTACACGCAATTAACTGTTTCCTCTAGTTCACCTAAACCTATCATTGACTTGAAACGGTTATTTTCGGCTATTTGGAGACCCTTTGTAGCAATTTAATGGACTTCATGTTTCCAAACAACCGTGGAATTTATATGGATGATAATACGCCATATCACTGGGCCACAGTTGTTCGTGACTGGTTTGGAGAACATTCTTGACAATTCTTGAGAATGATTTGGACACCCTGATCGTCCGACATGAATCCCGTCGAACATTTATGGGCATAACCGAGAGGTTAGTTCGTGCGTAAACTGTTGCACCTGCAATACTTTCGCAATTATGGACGTCTATGCAGGCAGCAGGGTTCAGTATTTCTGCAAAGGGTTTTAAAGTCTTGTTGAGTGCATCCTACATCGAGTTGCTCCACTACGCCAGAGAAAAGGTGGTCCGACACGATATTAGGAGGTATTCCATGACTTTCGTCACGTCAGCGTAAAGTGATACGAGATTCGCCAGGCGGGTACGTGTTTGGTTTGCAGTCAGAGTAACCTTTTCATAAACAAGCAGCACGGACGCAAATACGAAACTATTTCTAAATCATAATGCGAATCTCTCTAAGTTAATTTCGTTTCTGAAAAGGGCACCATTTCTCTTTCTGGAATGAACGCCAAACCAGGCCAATAATGTAGGAATAGGAGTATGCAGTACCCTCTGTCATACACAATTCCAAGAGTTGTAGTTTCGATTATAGACTTGCATTAATAACGAAATGAAATGTCACATTATGAGATTCGACTGCTATTAGGGATAACTACTCCACTTTGCTGTCTTGTCTGGGGTTAGAATGCACATTATTATTTTGTTTACCGCCGACCCGATTTAATATAATGTGTCACTAAATTGAAACTGATCGAAGAAATCATTACTGTTATTTTATTCGGCCCTTGCAAGAGCACGAAGGACGATTTGTTAGCTTTTTTTTCTCTCTTTTCAAAGTTGCTTCGTCCTGCCACTTCGTGTCTGTAGTCATTCTGCTACCAATGAGTTTTTGAGTTTGACTTATTGCTGTGAAGTGTTCGGATATAAACTTGTGACAATCGACCTTATGGCAGTATGATGTCTACATATACATGACTCCTTTGCAATTCACACATAAGTGCCTGGCAAGAGGTTCATCGAACCACTTTCTCTACCATTCCACTTTCTAACATCCCGCAGAAGAAACGAACACTTAAATCTTTCCGCATAATTCCGATGGGTCAAAAGGATCACTCTTAAGAATCTTTTGCGTGTCGGCTGACCATCTTACTTTGGTTTGTGGGGTCCCATTTATGACGTGGAAAATTTTGTTGGTTACGAGAAGTAACAAAACTAAATTACCGACAAATCAAAAATAAAATTTCACAAAATAAAAATTGTTCTCGAAGACTGGCAAAAAATGAGAGAGGTGGTTGAAACTAAACTAAGTCTTGAAATTAAACTAAATCTTTCTTCTCAAAATGTTCTATGTAAATTAAAAAGACAAACTAAAATTTATTAAGAGTATGACACTTCGTGTGGCGTCATGTATCGTAAGTCCTAAGCTATATAAGGCATTGGCCTCCTACTAACAAAATGTGTACGGTAGTCCAAAATGTTTCGAACGGCACAAGTATTTCTTCCTGGGGGAGAAAACCATCCAAGCTAAAGCGCGTTGACAGGATTTTACTCCGACTAGGTAACTAGAAGGAACTATAGTAGAGCCGAGTAACAGGTTTCATTCAACTCAGCTTGTTGTCCCTAACTTCCAGACACTTCTCCTGCCAGTAAAACATGGCCCTGTGCGTCAAAGATGATGTAGCTGTATGTCAGGCGATCCTACACTGAACTACAGATAGTACTGTACAGATCTCCATGTCTGGGGTAACCACAAGTTCATTGCCTCCGATGTCCTCATGTCCTGGTACAGAATATCACCTCCCTCCATAGATATTTTAGGCAAATGAAGGGGCTCGAACAGGAGGCCTTTGCCTCTTGCTTGCAAATGCTCTATCGACTGAGCTATCCGAGCACGGCTAACGACCTGCTCTGACAGCCTTACTTCCACTATACCTCTTCTCCTACCTAGCTCAGTGAGCAGAGCACTCTCCTCTATAAAGGCAGTATCGAGTCCCGAACCAGCACACAGTATCAGAAGGTAACAAACTAGTTTACACTCCGCTGCAGAGAGAAAATCTCGTTCTGAAAGGAAGAGTGCCAGGTGCATTTGACTGGTTACTGCGTACTTTTGCTACCTTCTTAAAGAATTGTCCGAAAAAGTTAATTGTGGATAATTTCTAACTTAAATACTGTCGTTACTTCACTGGTGCTGTAAAAGGAAGAAGGTAATATGTGTAAGTTGTTCGACTCAAACAAATAAACAAACTGCTGTAAAAGCGTTCAAGGCCACTCACAGCAATTTGAGGACATTGTTTCTATTTTATATATTACACTTATTTCATCCTGTGGAGCGATGAATCGATGGTTAAGGTGATGCCTTGCAGCTGCAGATCACAAACGCCTGCACTTTAGGTGACAATCGTGAGAAACAAGCTTTGCTACCAGAGTTTAGCTTACCACTCAAAAATGTTTGTATATACCTTCTCAAATTAATACAGAGCAGCATACAAAATCCGACAATTTTTGCGATCTCAATATCTAAAAAGTAATTAATTTGGGACTAGGCTCATACAAACAACCTTTTAATTTCTTCGCAAGTAGTTTTCAATATTTATTTGTCAGTAAAGGAGCACGAATGAAGCTCATATGTGGATCGTACAGTTCTTCAATAATAAATCTAGCGGAAGACACTCTTGTTTTCTTGGTGATCTCGCACCAGCTGTACCGTGTACCATGTTTCGATCAGGCGATTTGTTTAGTGCACGACCTCGCGAAATGTCACAGTGCTTTTATGAAGAGGTGGGCCGGAAGAGGGAAGAGGGAGAGCCCCTTCTGCTGAAACATGATATGAGGGTGTAACCCATCTATCTCAAGATACACAAACAGTTCACAGTTCTTGCATATCCGCACCCATTAATCGCGTGAATGATGTTTTCTTTTCATCAGTGGCCACAACTGGTGAGGTGATATGACGTTTTTTCATGTTTGAAACAAAACGTCGAACGACACAATGGAACAACGCAGAAACAATCAGCAATTGATTAGTGAGTGATCGTATCCTGTTTCAGGAAAGCCGTGGCATAAGACATAAGACACTTCTTTCTATGAATGTGTTTAACAGACGTAGTCCCTTCCAAAGTTGTAAGAAAAACCATGGTTCTCTTTTTTTCGCCGTCTCTTGACTAGTTCTATGCGGCCCGCCACAAATTCTCTCAAGCGGCAACTTCTTCATCTCACAATAGTACGTGCAGCTAATTTATCTATTATTTGTTGCATATATTGCACCCGCCGTCTTCCCCCACAGTTTTTACTATCGACAGCTCTCTCAAGTTATTTCTTGATGTCTTAGCAAGTAGAGTTAAACTTGTCCCTTGTAGTTCTCAAGGTTTCTCACATATTCCTCTCCTCCACGATTCTGCGGACAACCTTCTCATTTTTTTACGTTATCAGTAGGCCTAAGATAAGAAATGAGGGGGATCTCCACCAAAAATCCTCCATACTCTGCTTTGTATGTTCCGTTCTTTGCTTATGGAAATCTCGATGTCGACGGGACATTAAACCCACTCTTCCTTCCATCCTTTGTTTATGTTTAGAATCCTTAAGGCTTTTAGTCTTCCTAGTAACGAGGTAACTAGCACAGTATGCCCTTTTGGATACTCTACTAACTGGTCTCTACTTCAGACTTCTTCCATTCCTGTCCTTTCTCATACTTCTTAATTCCGTACCTTAAATGTATGTTTAATTTTTAACACCCTTCTGCACCATCATATATCCAATGCTTCCAATTTATTGTTCTCTGCTTCTCCCACAGACCATCCGTCTCTTCGATGTAATACTGTGCTCCAGATGTATAGAGCCTCTACAATCGCAAAATAAATTCCACTATAGCAATCGCCCGCAGCTCGTGGTCGTGCGGTAGCGTTCTTGCTTCCCACGCCCGGGTTCCCGGGTTCGATTCCCGGCGGGGTCAGGGATTTTCTCTGCCTCGTGATGGCTGGGTGTTGTGTGATGCCCTTAGGTTCGTTAGGTTTAAGTAGTTCTAAGTTCTAGGGGACTGATGACCATAGATGTTAAGTCCCATAGTGCTCAGAGCCATTTGAACCACTATAGCAATCTATTTGCTTTGGCAATCAGAAAATGGTTCAAATGTCTGTGAGCACTATGGAACTAAACATCTGAGGTCATCAGTCCCCTAGAACTTAGAACTACTTAAACTTAACTAAACTAAGAACATCACACACATCCATGCCCGAGGCAGGATTCGAACCTGCGACCGAAGCGGTGGCGCAGTTCCAGACTGAAGCGTCTAGAACCGCGCGGCTACGGCGGCCGACCGCTTTGTCAATCCGATGTACACTTTCTTCCTAGATGGAAATATTCGTCCACTTCGACTGTCTGTCCCAGTTTTACATATTGTGAGTGTCGCCATTTTCTTTTACTACTTTTCATCAGCTTCCTCTTAGCTTTGTTTTTCTTTAATCCATACCACGTGCTACATAGGAGATCCACTGTATTTAATATGTGTTCAATGTCTCTCAATTTCAACTAGGAAGGCAATATTGTATGAGAGCATTGTTATCTTTTCGTCTTCCACTTTTGCTTCTAATAATAAATTTCATTCATGTTTTCTATTGTTTACGCTACACGTATAAGCAAAACAAAAGTGAAGGTAAACTGCAACCCCGCCTTTCACCTTCATGGTACATTTTACTTTGTTTTTTCTTTTTCGTAAATATAGTAAAATAATCGTCTCCCTGCGCCAGCCACGATCAAATCCACCCGGATAATTTGAACGCAAAAAATAGGTCATTTTCGTGATTTTTTTCACCTAAAATAAAAATTTATGCTAAATTTGATGGTATAGTTCTATAACTTACACTATTGTCAGTTAATAAATCATTTTTGTGTCCACATCGTACGCTGCCTGCAACCGATGCACCAGGCGGAAGGACGCCTTGCAGCCGGAACATTAGTTCTAGACGGAATTTCCCGAAGCCCTAATATTGGATCTGCAACAAAATAATTTTGCATGAGTCATTTTATATACATTTTGTACCAGTACATATCGTAATTGATAAATAATAAGTTCTAACAAAATGCTGGTATGTTGAAGCAAATTTTAGTTTATTCACCTACAAAATCTACCACCGAAACTAGCCTCTGATTTTGTCTCGCTGTTAGAAAATTCAATTTAGAATGCCGGTATCAAGTTCCGATGAAAATTGTAGTACCGTTCTCAAGTTCTGTTTCCCGCCAATCTGAAAAATACGGCTTCGAGAAAACATTTTTGAAGTTTTGGGTTACGCTTTTTGTAGTTAAGTTAAACATACGGTACCTATAGTCAGCTATCTCTGAACCAAACAGCAATCCTTCCAGATAGAAAAGGACGTGGCCATTGTGGTCCTGTAGGCCAGTTTGGCAGTTCCTGTCATCCGCTGCTCGACTCGCTCGATGCGCTTTTCGTTCTTATTTGTACAGAAGTTGTAACGGGCTTGTCCGTTCGCATCTTCGAGCACGTTCATAATTCCCATAATGCCTGTTAGGTCGTCACTGAAATTACTTGTCGATTATTTTTCCTCGCTGTGAATGGTTTTCGGAGGCACTTTTTCTCAAATCTCCTTGTTATTTGATAAAGGAGTTTCTGGCGAACTTGGGATGAATACTGCAATAAAGCAGACATCCTAGACAACACTTTAAGCAAAAAAATTGACTTTCAGAAATTTTCAAAGGAGACTACGTCCTTAACGACGGGGGTTGGTGTGCCGGTCAGCTTCCATGTGGTTTTTAGATTTCCCACACCCCACTAGGTGAGTACCCGTCTGGTACCATAGTCCCGCCTCAGGTACACGATTTTTAACGGATTGGTGACAGGAAGGGCACCCGGCTGCTCCTTACCTGCGCCGACGCGGGACAAAGGCACAAGAAATAATAATAGTAGTGGCGGTCGTAGTAGTATTACTAGTAGTACATAGTCTACATAGTCTAAGATGTACTCCACATACCCAAATGCCATATAGGTATCCTTGCCTTTATTATTCTTGTCATTACTGAGCGCAGAGTCAATTTTAGTTCTTTGTAACCTTTAGTTTTGTAGAAACAAACGATCTTCAATTTTCCTGAATGTAATTCTATTCGGGTTTTTCAAAACGTGAGGCATAAGCCTTAAAGGTCAGATATTTTTCACAGTTGTTCTCCTCATACTGCCTTTTCTACTTTCATCGCAATACTCGTTTTATGGTAATACCTGTGTTTTTCGGTACATGATTCGTATGTTTCATGTGTTTGTTCTGCATCGATCTCCTGATTCTCGATTACTCTCTGTAGCGCAGACCTTCTCTGTACTCTTTTTTTTTTATTAATTGAACACAGAATGCTCAATTCTGAAACTCGTAGTTGAACCGCTTTGCTAGCAACCAGTTCATCTTACCACAGGCTCATTCGCAATAGACGTGGTGTCAACATTACAATAATACACTCCTGGAAATTGAAATAAGAACACCGTGAATTCATTGTCCCAGGAAGGGGAAACTTTATTGACACATTCCTGGGGTCAGATACATCACATGATCACACTGACAGAACCACAGGCACATAGACACAGGCAACACAGCATGCACAATGTCGGCACTAGTACAGTGTATATCCACCTTTCGCAGCAATGCAGGCTGCTATTCTCCCATGGAGACGATCGTAGAGATGCTGGATGTAGTCCTGTGGAACGGCTTGCCATGCCATTTCCACCTGGCGCCTCAGTTGGACCAGCGTTCGTGCTGGACGTGCAGACCGCGTGAGACGACGCTTCATCCAGTCCCAAACATGCTCAATGGGGGACAGATCCGGAGATCTTGCTGGCCAGGGTAGTTGACTTACACCTTCTAGAGCACGTTGGGTGGCACGGGATACATGCGGACGTGCATTGTCCTGTTGGAACAGCAAGTTCCCTTGCCGGTCTACGAATGGTAGAACGATGGGTTCGATGACGGTTTGGATGTACCGTGCACTATTCAGTGTCCCCTCGACGATCACCAGTGGTGTACGGCCAGTGTAGGAGATCTCTCCCCACACCATGATGCCGGGTGTTGGCCCTGTGTGCCTCGGTCGTATGCAGTCCTGATTGTGGCGCTCACCTGCACGGTGCCAAACACGCATACGACCATCATTGGCACCAAGGCAGAAGCGACTCTCATCGCTGAAGACGACACGTCTCCATTCGTCCCTCCATTCACGCCTGTCGCGACACCACTGGAGGCGGGCTGCACGATGTTGGGGCGTGAGCGGAAGACGGCCTAACGGTGTGCGGGACCGTAGCCCAGCTTCATGGAGACGGTTGCGAATGGTCCTCGCCGATACCCCAGGAGCAACAGTGTCACTAATTTGCTGGGAAGTGGCGGTGCGGTCCCCTACGGCACTGCGTAGGATCCTACGGTCTTGGCGTGCATCCGTGCGTCGCTGCGGTCCGGTCCCAGGTCGACGGGCACGTGCACCTTCCGCCGACCACTGGCGACAACTTCGATGTACTGTGGAGACCTCACGTCCCACGTGTTGAGCAATTCGGCGGTACGTCCACCCGGCCTCCCGCATGCCCACTATACGCTCTCGCTCAAAGTCCGTCAACTGTACATACGGTTCACGTCCACGCTGTCGCGGCATGCTACCAGTGTTAAAGACTGCGATGGAGCTCCGTATGCCACGGCAAACTGGCTGACACTGACGGCGGCGGTGCACAAATGCTGCGCAGCTAGCGCCATTCGACGGCCAACACCGCGGTTCCTGGTGTGTCCGCTGTGCCGTGCGTGTGATCATTGCTTGTACAGCCCTCTCGCAGTGTCCGGAGCAAGTATGGTGGGTCTGACACACCGGTGTCAATGTGTTCTTTTTTCCATTTTCAGGAGTGTATGTCTGTCTCCAGGAAGAAAAATGGCACACTGTATACCTTTATCCTGTGCCCTGGGATAACTAATTTGTTGACAAAAGCTAATACAGCTTACAAAATCACATGTAAACAACGTGCGCTTAACCATAGCGCACAATTTTTTCTTACAGGCATTGACAACTTACAGGTTATGGGCAGTTTTTTTATTTTATTTATAAGATGTATATGTTTGACAATGTTGACTGGAATACTCTCTTTCAAATTCTAAAGGTGGCAGGGGTAAAATACAGGGAGCGAAAGGCTATTTACAATTTGTACAGAAACCAGATGGCAGTTATAAGTGTCGAGGGACATGAAAGGGAAGCAGTGGTTGGGAAGGGAGTAAGACAGGGCTGTAGCCTCTCCCCGATGTTATTCAATCTGTATATTGAGCAAGCAGTAAAGGAAACAAAAGAAAAGTTCGGAGTAGGTATTAAAATCCATGGAGAAGAAATAAAAACTTTGAGGTTCGCCGATGACATTGTAATTCTGTCAGAGACAGCAAAGGACTTGGAAGAGCAGTTGAACGGAATGGATGGTGTCTTGAAGGGAGGATATAAGATGAACATCAACAAAAGCAAAACGAGGATAATGGAATGTAGTCGAATTAAGTCAGGTGATGTTGAGGGTATTAGATTGGGAAATGAGACACTTAAAGTAGTAAAAGAGTTTTACTATTTGGGGAGCAAAATAACTGATGATGGTCGAAGTAGAGAGGATATAATATGTAGACTGGCAATAGCAAGGAAAGCGTTTCTGAAGAAGAGAAATTTGTTAACATCGAGTATAGATTTAAGTGTCAGGAAGTCATTTCTGAAAGTATTTGTATGGAGTGTAGCCATGTAAGGAAGTGAAACATGGACGGTAAATAGTTTGGACAAGAAGAGAATAGAAGCTTTCGAAATGTGGTGCTACAGAAGAATGCTGAAGATTAGATGGGTAGATCACATAACTAATGAGGAAGTATTGAATAGGATTGGGGAGAAGAGAAGTTTGTGGCACAACTTGACCAGAAGAAGGGATCGGTTGGTAGGACATGTTCTGAGGCATCAAGGGACCACCAATTTAGTATTGGAGGGCAGCGTGGAGGGTAAAAATCGTAGGGGGAGACCAAGAGATGAATACACTAAGCAGATTCAGAAGGATGTAGGTTGCAGTAGGTACTGGGAGATGAAGAAGCTTGCACAGGATAGAGTAGCATGGAGAGCTGCATCAAACCAGTCTCAGGACTGAAGACCACAACAACACAACATGTTTCGAATAGTAGACTGATGCAGTAATTTAGCTGGGAATAGTCGGTATCCTTGATTTTATTGCAGACGTTTTATTTCCAAATATATAATTACGCTTTAGCAAAAAGTGCATTTTCTATGTTTACGGCTTACCATTCTAGAATTCACAGGAAACACAACGCCCTCCAGAGATTGTCGTTCTGACTTATTCCCAAAGTGTAAAGTATTTCCCGCGCTCAACATACAGGGTGACAATTATTGAACTATATGAAAGAGACGTAAATTAGTTACAAACTACGGCTTGCACACACTTTATTCAACATATAAACGTCACTACAGGGCATTCGGATCTGGTTATGAGATGTTCGATACGCCTGCCATCATGGGCGATGATGTAGCGCAGACGAAAAGCGAAATTCTGCATGATCTGCTAAAGTGTCGGAAGATCGATGCTGTCGATGACTAATGGCCATTGGTTTTGGGGTTGCTCCTGTACAACTTTGTTTTGAATATTTCCCCACAAAGTGAAGTCGCATGTCTTCAGATTCGGAGAATATGTCGGCCAATCGAGCCCCATACCACTGACCTCTGGGTACTCCAGAGGCCGAATGTGATCCCCAAAGAGCTCCTCCAGGACACAAACACTCTTCTGCTTCGATAGGGTCGGGCTCCTTCTTACATTAACCACACCGTGTCGAAATCAGGGTCACTTTGGATAATGGGGATGAAATGATCTTCCAAAATGAAGTATCTGCGGTAGCAGAATAGAAATTCGGAAAACAAGTCCGAAAATAATATGTTGGACTCACCAAAACAAAACAATAACACAATCTCCAAAAGAACAGCAGGTTTGATTCCAATCGCAGATCGTCATCAACATGAAATAACGAATAATAAAAGAAAACACCCGTCTCTTCACGTGGAGAGATCACAACGAAACTATTCTACAATGTCAAGATCTTGGTGGACTATACCAAGTTTACCTGCAAGAGATCGGCCAGCTAGAAGAGGCGTCTGGCTGCCTGGTTGGCAACTCTGTAGACTTCCAAGCGGTGCGTCGAACTTCCATTTGCCGACGTGCGCCGCCTTATAAAGCTCATTTGGTGGATGTACGAGGGTTGGAACTTAAATAGTGACAACTATTTATTCACAACCGATACAATTGAGTAAATACGTTTGCACCTGTTACTGTCCTTCGAAGTAGCCACCAGCGTTGTGTAGAACCTGTTGCCAGCTACGTGGAAGTCGTAGTATACCGTTAGCAGAACCTTTTCTGTTGATGGTGCCAATGGAGCGTTCTACTGCTTTTCGAATCTCGGAACAGTTCTGAAGCGAATGCCACAATGTGGTTCCTTCATCTCCGGAATCAAATCAAAGTCACAAGGATTTAAATTTGGGGAGTATGTTGGATTGTACAGTACTTCCCAGTCCCATCGACCGAATGAGCAGCCACAGCTTGCGCTGTACGCGCCCGCGCATTGTCGTGCAAAATGATAGGTGAGTTGTGCAGAAAGTGTCGCCGCTTCTTTCGCAAAACTGGTCGCAGGTGATGGTGACTTTTATTTGATTCCGCAGAAGAAGAAACAGTATCAAAGTAGTTCCTGGGCTAGCTGCGACCTCTAGTAAAGCTGTTCTGCAGGCACCGCGAAAGGGTAGCGGTCCCTGGCGGCCGTTGGTGGAGACCTCGTGTTGTGTTGTGGATGCTGGTAAATATTTGCGTTAACAACACACACGACGTAGGTTTTCCTGGTGAATATATGCCCTGTGACGAAGGCTTCCCGTGGTGGTTGGACGTGAAGTGGGATGCCGATGCAGTAGGCGCTACGATGTGAAGTGGGCGGCCTCAGCAGACCTCCTGGGGTGTGACCGGCGGTGATGGCGGAGGCGGCGGTCGGGCGGGAAGAGGAGCACCGTCATCACCAAGGGCCAACAGCCATGGAGATGGCAGAGGAGCCAGCTGGGAGCCACACCAGGGGCAAAGCTGGTTGGTGTGCTTCTGGCACACTGTGCCATCATCGAGGGTGACTGCCACCATAGTGTGGCCGCTGAGTGATGAGACCCTGCCAGGCACCCACTGGGGATGATTCATGGTGAAGACCATCCAGATCGGAACCTGCAGAGAAAAATGGGCCCATGCCTAATGTGGAGGAGCTGGGTGGGGAGAAGATGGGAACAGGAGAGACCAGGGGGACTGATGAGGGCGGCTGTTAAGTTTTTCGGCTGGGGATGACCCATCCTGAACAATGGGTCGGTAGGAGGAAAGAAGAATGGTAAGGGCGTCGTCCAGGGAGTGCTGGGAACACAATTTCGACATCTGGACTCTGTATGTATGGACAAACAATTTGGCTAATCAGTTAGATGCAGGATTAAAGGTAGTGGTACGAACAACTGGATGCCCTGGGAGGTGCAGAAAGAGGTAAATTCAGCAGATATAAATTGAGGGCCATTGTCATTCAGTAATATCTCTGGAAGGCCCTCAATGGAAAATATGCAGGAAAGAACTTGGATGGTATGGGCATATCTCGTGGACGACATGTGAGGGACATAATGAAACCCACTGCATGCATCCACAAGGATAAGCCAGGAGCAGCTGAGCAACAGGCCTGAGAAATCCCAGTGCAGAGGGGACCAAGGAGAAGGAGCAGGAGGCCATGGGAACAGGTATCGACGGAGTGCTGGCTGACGCCAGTGACGAGGGACATGAGGAAACCATGCACGTGATGTCGGCGTCCATGCACGTGATGGCGGCGTCCACGCTGGTGGGCAAACCATTTCGTCAGGACAATCCCCCAATGACCAATGTGTAGGAGCTGTAAGGCCCACTGGTGGAGGGAGGATGGAACCACAACTTGCCAATGATCATTATCACCCAAGATGAGGAGAAGCTCATCTTTCACAGACAGGTCCTGGCAGTGATACCATCGGCCCGGACCTATGGCTGCGGCAGTTGATGACGGTCCAACGGCCACCCATGCTAAACATGGGGCATCAGCGACCAGAACGTTGGGTCTTTTGCCATGTGACGTGTGAACAGCTTGGCGTCCACCAGAAAATCGGCTACTGCCTCGGCAGTGGCGTCATCCAGGAGGAAACAGACAACTGGGTCAACAAAAATGGTTCAAATGGCTCTGAGCACTATGGGACTCAACTGCTGTGGTCATAAGTCCCCTAGAACTTAGAACTACTTAAACCTAACTAACCTAAGGACAGCACACAACACCCAGCCATCACGAGGCAGAGAAAATCCCTGACCCCTGGGTCAACATCGAACTCGGAATCAGTACCCACCAGGAGACGAGAGAGAAGATTAGCATTGGCAAGGAGAACTGTGGCCCGAAAATGGATGTCATAGGAATATTCTGTGAGGAAAAATCCCCAGCACTGGAGGTGGTGAGCAGTCCTCGTGGGGATGGCAGACATAGAGCTGAACAACGAGACCAGAGGCTTGTGACTGGTGTATGTGGTGAAGCAACTGCTGTAGATAAAGTCATGGAATTTCTTAAACCCAAAGGTGATAGCCAAGGCCTCCTCCTTAATTTGGCTGTAGTTATGCTGAGCCAGGGATAGTGTTTTGGAGATGATGGCCACCTGGAGCTCGACTCTGTCAATGATGTGCGACAAGATGGCTGCCGCACCATAGTCTGATGCATCTGCAGCCAAGGTGAGAGGTTTGATGGGGTCATAAGGGACAAGGCAAGCTGGCATCAGGAGAGAAGACTTCAGATGGCGGAAAGCCCTATCACAAGCAGGCAACCAGTCCAAGGTAACATTCCTATGGAGGAGGCAGTGAAGGGGTTCCGCCAGAGCTGTGGCATGTGGGATAAAACGGCGGTAGTAATTGAGTTGCCCCTGGACTGACTTGAGCTGGGAGATGTCCTTTGGGAGCGGCAGCCGCTGAATACCCTCGAAATAGTTGAGTGTCGGTCCAATGTCATTAGTGCTAAAAATATGGCCGAGGCAGGTCACCTGAGGAACAAAAAGAGACATAGCTCCTTGTTGCAACATAAGCCGGCACCCTGAAGAACATAGAAGAGGCGCTGGAGGTCCTGGGCAAAATCTAGGCTGGAGACGCCAGTGACTAAAATGTTATCAAGGTAGTTAGCCATCATCAGAATGTCTCTTGTCAATGTATCCAAATAGCACTGGAAGATGTCCAGAGCACTGACGATCAGAATGGGAGGTGGTTGTAATGGAAGAGCTCAAAATGGGTATTGATGACAGAGATCGATTTCGATGTCTCATCCAAAGGCAACTGGAGGTAGGCATTCTGCAGGTCACTTTTGGCAAATACCTTGCCACCAGCTAACCTGGACAGGATATCATCAACCTTGGATGTGGGATAGGAGTCAATAACAGACTGAGCATTGACAGTGGCCTTAAAATCCACACAAATGCAAAGAGATCTGTTTGGATTCTCAAGGACCACAGTGGGTGTAACCCAACAACTGTGGTGAATGGGGGTCAGGATGCCCTCAGCTTCTAGGCAATGAAGCTTCTGCTGTAGCTTGTCACAGAGGGTGAACACCACCGAGAGAGCCTTGTGGAACGTTGGGACCACCTAGGGGAGGAGTTCAATATGGGCTTCGAACCCAGAGACTCCCAGAGATATGGCAGAGAACATGTCTGGGAAGCCATCCACAATCTGCTGTAAGTTAAGTGAGTGACTGCCGACAACTACTGGACAGCCAAGCCCAGTAAGCGAAAAAATATCCATTCCCAATAGTTTGGTGGCCTTGGGGCATCGAGGACCAAAACCCAGGTCTTGACATCGTGGATGAGGTACTGGACCTGAGCCAAGAACAACCTCTGTAGTCGGACGACGTCGTTGCTATAGCTCTTCAGGGAATTATGGAACGGATGAAGTGGCAGTGAACCCAAGTGACAGTGGGAATCACCATCGATGATGGTGGTGGAGGACCTCACATCCACTCGAAAAGGGAGAGGAGTGCTGTCCACCCACACAGTCAGAATGATCGCAGCTGTCGTGTGCAGAAAAACCGACTGCACGAAGGGAACTGGCGGCAGCAGGTCCGTCTTATTCCCCGTGGAGGGTGGAGGCGTCCAAAGCAGTGTGGTCCACAGCCATCAACGATGACGACCGACAGACCTCAGCTTTGTGACCCTGCTTCTCGCAGGCCAAACAGTTCACCCTCTGGAAGCGGCAATCTTGCCTCTGCTGTGTGACAAAGAATTGACTACAGGAGGGCAACCATTGTCACCGCTGCTGCGGCGGCGGCCGCCGCTGGCGTAGGTGGGGACCGGCGGCCCGGATCTGGAGGCCGGGTGCGTCCTCAGGAGGGGCCTCATGGCGCTGCGGGGGACAGGCTGGGAAGATCTGTGCCGGGGACTGCACCGTGGAAGCAGATCGAAAGGACTGCTCATATTCGCGGATAATGGATAAACAGGTGTCTAAAGAGGGATCTTTCAGCTTCATAAGATCAGTCCATAAGGTATCATCCAGGGCATGGACAAGAATGAGTGCCAAACCATACGACTGCTTGCAGTAAAGTTTGCCATAGAAAAAACTACAGCCACGTAGAGACCTTGCAGTGTAGCAATCCATTCCCTGTATGACTGCATGGGAAGCTTCTGCCAACAGAAGAACTTGTGACGTGCCACCACCACATGGACTTGAGAGTCAAAATATTCCAATAGGCCAGAAGTTAACGCCTCGTAGGCGAGAGCATGAGGTTCTGTATTGTGATGCAACTGTTGCAGATGATGATAAACTTCTTGGCCCACATAGGCTAGAAAAAATGCGAGATGTTGAACTTCACCAGTGACATCATAAGCAATATAGTGTTAATCCAGACGAGCCACGTAGTTGCCCCAAGGCTCAACGGATCGTCGAACTTGGGAAACGCAGAGAGCGCGGTAAGGAGCCCCAGAAGCGGAGAAACTGGGTGGGACCCCGGCACTGACAACTCACTGCGAGGAGGGGGGGGGGGGGTGGACACCGTTTGTAAACCCTTAAGAATGAGCTCTTTCGTTTGTTGCATACGTTCCAACAGCGCCATGATTCCCCCTGTGGGTTCATCAATATCTGGAGCACCGTCTACCATAGCGGACAACAACCAAGCAAATGAGGGAAACTCGTAAACCAACTAGTCGCCACTGAAGTATCTGCACTAGCAGAAGAGAAATCGGAAAACAGAAGTCCCAAAATAATTTATTGGACTCACCAAAACGAAACAATAATACAGTCTCCAAAAGAACAACATACTCGATCCCAACCGCAGATCGTCACCAAGATAAAATAATAAATAATGACAGAAAAGACGCGTCTCTTCACGGGAAGATGTTTGTCGACTATACCAAGTCCATCTGCAAGAGACTGGCCAGCTGGAAGAGGCGTTTGGCCTTGGCTGCCGGGGTGGCACCTCTGTAGACTTCCAAGCTGTGTGTCGAACTGCCTTTTGCCGGCAGTTCGCCGCCTTATAAAGCCGGTTTGGCGGATGTATCAAAGTAGTTCCTGGGCTAGCTGCGACCTCTGCTGAAGCTGTTCTTCAGGCTCCACGAACAGGTAGCGGTCCCTGGCGGCCGTTAGTGGAGACCAGGTATTGTGTTGTGTTGTGACCACCAGTAAATATTTGTGTTGATAATACAGACGACGTAGGTTTTCCTGGTGAATATACGCCCTGTGATGCAGGCATCCCCTGGTGGTTGGACGTGAAGTAGGATGCCAGTGCAGTAGGTGCTACGATGTATGAAGTGGGCGGCCACAGCACAAAACCTTCACGTACCTTTCGATAGTCACCGTGCCATCAGGGAATATCGCACCGATTATTCCGTGAGTGAACATTGCACACCACACAGTCACTTGTTGAAGGTGAAGAGACTTCTCGATAGAAATGCGAATCATCAGTCCCCCCAGATGCGCCAATTTTGCTTATTGACGGACCCATCCAAATGAAAGTGGGCTTCGCCGCTAAACCAAATCATATTCACATCCTGTTCGTCAATTCTATGGGCAATAGAGTTGGCAAAACTCAACCGCTGTCCCATGGCCCTGGGGATTAATGGCTGATGGGTTTGAATTTTGTATGGTAAGAGATGCAGGTCTTAAACAACAATTTGTCGCAGTTCTCCTGGTTGATTTCCACCTGTTGTACAGCTCGTCTGATCGATTTTCCGGGGCTGGTTTGAATCACAGCGCGTTTCCTTGATGTTCTCAGACGTTTTCACACTTGACGACCGACATTGGCAACACTGTCATCACCAAAATTACCCATTCTCTCAAACTTGCGAATCGGATTCTTGATTGTTAGCACACTTGGACCGGTTGCATTCAGCTTGAACTCGGTCGCAAACTTACTTTGATCCTCAGCTGGGCTGTTATTGCTCGCATAGTAGACCTTCACAAGCGCTATACTCTCAGCCACGCTGTACTGTGACAACAAGAAGACCCGTGCGCATGCGTATACTAGTTCCCATCACGCCATGCGGCCATACCTGCAATTTGAGCGTCCTAACGCAACCCATTCAGATGTTATGACGATCTTATTTCATATAGTTCAATAACTGTCACTCTGTACAATAACAAATATAAGAAAAGTAATAAAAATCAAAATGGTTATAAATATAAAAAATAATACAGTTACCCTTCCCTGCTTTTACTGTAAAAGCAAATGTTTTTTATTCTTCGGCAGTATTACTCTTACCATTACTGATACTATAAGGTGCATTCCTAACTTTATTTTTTATGTTTATTCTGCTGACGTCTTCCCACATCCAGCTTCTGTGGAGTGAGATGAAGTCGCCAATAACCATAAATTCTGTACCAACTGCAGCTAATCGACTCACGAAATTGTTGGTTCCATTTAGGGCCTAACATATAATTTTTATCAGCTAGGCAAGACCACAATGTATTTCCAGTAATTTAAATTATTTCACTTTAATTTAGTTCACTATTTTTAAGAACTGCTCCTGACTACTAAAAGAGGCTCCCGTATGTTTCTTTCTTCCTTGGCATCTATCGTCTGTGGTCACTCCGTGGTTGCCTAGCCGAAAGACAGATGGGAGAAACCTTCCTGTTATCTTGGAGAACCAAATTGTTCTATCTACTAAACGACTGATTATCTTTATTTTATGATTATTAAGCATAGCTGAATAACTGTGCAACAGTAGCTACTGATAGTCTAAAATAAACCCGTAAGCAAGCATCTCAACTGCATTACTCTAGAGTTCTCTAGTGCCACTACCGGCTACGTACTCAGAAGAAGAACGTGAAGTGACTTGCGGTTCAATATGTAAACAAAACAACTGTAGAAATGATGGAGATCCTATCATTCAACAACGTGGAAAGTTATGTTAACATGGGAACAGCGTGTCATTACAGTACTATGAAAGAAATCTGGAAATTTTTACTGATCTTTAGCACTAACCAAGAAATAATTATACAATTTCTTCGTGTACGCACACCACTGTAGTTTATTGACAGGATGGGAAACGAAGCACGTAACAAGGAACAAGTAACTACTCCTCCTGCATGCGGGTAACAAGCTAAATATCAGTGCTGCTAAGCCAGTTAAACTGAAAAGTAATGATCAATGGTAAAGGAAAAAATACGTGGCCATTATAAACGTAACCTGATATTAAGGAAGCAACTGAACATGTCACAACTAACGGACATTAAGGAAGCAACTGTACATGTCACAACTAACGGATATTTATGTCAGGCCAGCACTCGAAACAGGACTTACTTTTCTCGCGAGTAGTCACCTAGCCAATAAAACTATCTGAGCCCGCATCCATGAGTGACTTAAGACTCATTGTAGCTGGAATGGTGAACCGCCCACGTTTGTTGGGAAATAATAAGAGGAACACCAAGGACAATGAAGGGGTTAGAAAGACCTGGAGGCGTGCTTCGACAGACATTATATCAGAAGTGTTACGGTGGTGTTTATGTAGATTGATGAGCGAAAACAATACACTGATAAGATAAAACATTCTGACCACTGCCCATCGCCAAGTTGGATGCCTACTACTGGCGTTGCGGGCACGTGAGGCGGTAACAAAAGTATGTAAGCAAAGCAGACACGAATAGGGAATCACCCTAGAGAAGATATGACTGCAGATGGGGAAATCCATTGAGATAAGTGACTATGACAGAGGGCAGATTATTATTAGGTAGAGCCCGTGACCGAGAATCTCGATAATGGCGAAGCTGAACGAATGTTCACGTGCTACTGTCGTGAACATCTATGAAAAGAGGTAGAAGGACAGTGAAATTACCACTAGGCGCTAAATGGTTTGACGTCCACGACTCTTCCCAAAACGTGGCATTAGGGGGCTTTTCCGCTCTGTAAAGAAGGACAGATGGTGATCCATGGCATCTCGGCAGAAAGAGCACAACGTTGGTGCATGCAAAAATCTTTTGGAGCACACTGCTCATCGTACTTTGTTGAAGATGGAGCTCCACAGCAGACCACCCCAACGTGTTCACCTGCTGACTTGTATCGTCAGTTACGATCGCAGTGGTCACTGGACATTCGGGCTTCGACTGTTGACCAATGGAGACGTGTCGGCTCTTCGGAACAGTCACATTTTTTATACACTAGTCAATGGTCATCTCCACAAACGCCGACATCGAAGTGAACGACGGTTCGAAAGTGCAACGCGCGGCGGACACAGGCAGGTGGAAGCGTTATTACGCTATGGGAGACATTCTGCTGCGCTTGCATGGGACCTGTGACAGTAATCGAAGACACGGTGACAGCTGCGAACCACCTGCATCCCTTCACGCTTGAAGCCTTCCACGTGGGCGATGTCGTCTTTCAGCACTATAATTGTCCCTGTCTCGCAGCCAAAACCATGGTACGTTGTTTGAGGAGCATTCTAGTGAATTCACGTTGATGTCTTGGCGACCAAATTCGCCTGATGTTAATCCTGTGGAACCCATCTGGGTTACTACTGGGCGCCGTCAACGCTTACGCAAATCAGCGGCCCTTAATTTACGCCTGGTGCTGTCGTTGGGTTCATAATGCATTAAAGGACGTGCATAAGCGAGTCACAGACGAATGGGACATTATTCTAGTGACAGTATGGACCGAAAATCCACTGACGTAAACGACCTTGACGAAGGGCAGATTGTTGGGTCAGAGTCTTGCTCGCTCTGCAAAGCAAGCTAGCGGCGATCTGTCACAGATCTGTCGACAGGGTACAGTGCTGGTGCAGGCATATGAGTTTGAAGGCACATAATTAAACGAACATCGTTCGACCTGCGGCTAATTATAAAACGACCCGTTCCCATGTTGCCTCAGCTTACTGCATAAGTCATCGATCCCTAATCTTACACACTACTTAAACTAACTTACGCTAAGGACAACACACACACTCTTCCCTGAGGGAGGAGTCGGCCCTCCGATGGGGGAAGCCGCGTGAACCATGACAAGACGCCTTTAGATCGCGCGGCTAACCCGTGCGGCCAACTAATCGTCAATAACGATTGCAAAAGGTACAGAATCATCGAGATTGGACTAAGGCTCAATAGGACCGGGTGGCCTGTCGGCTGAATCACATATCGTATTAACACAGATCGATGGTCCTGTCCTGATACGCTATCATCCAGCCGGTTGGCTGCTCGAATCATGCACTGCGCACAGTCGCACGGCGGTGGTTTCAATATCGGTATGTATACGACGGCATGCTTACCCAATATCCTCCAAAACGCTACGCATAAAAACGTACTTTTCCGCTCCTCATACCTTGGGCTCTGTTGGTGACAAAAAGGTAGGGTGAAGAGTTTTAGACAGCCCTCGGGCTAGGGATCATTTGTATAATCGACACACAACTCTTCTTAGTGTCGCTAACCTACAGAAATAGATCAAAATATGAATATTACACATTTCCTCCTGCTCATACAAATGGAGCAAATCCATTGGTTCTTCTTGCATTTTATATGGTTTGCGGTAGGCTTATTGGAACTTACAGAGGCGATTCCTCGGAAAACCCCACAAAAAGCGTTTTTAATTATATTTTCGTCATGACCAGAGGACGAAAATTTAGCCGAGGATTCCAAGGCGGCTGTGCACAGCAAATGGTTGGAATTTTTACAGATGTACGAGGGTAACTCCAAAAAAATGCACACTATTTTTGTAAAAATACAGTTTTCATTCTGCATGTGTGATAGTTTAACAGTGTGTAGATACATCCTTCCCGCTTGTTTTCAAACTTAGTTTATCTGTTCCCGTGAGTGGTGCCATCACAGCATGTCTTCAAGATGGTTGCTACACTTGACGTTCGTCATAAGCAACGTGCTGTCATAGAACTCCTGTGCTGTGAAAACGAGACAGTGGCAAACATCCACAAGAGGTTGAAAAATGTGTATGGATATGTTGCTGTCGATCGCAGTACAGTTAGTCGGCAAGGAGGGTACGTGATGAAAGCGGGCACGGCAATATTGAGGATTGTCCTCGCAGCGGCAGGCCTCGTACTGCACACACTCCAAACAATGTGCAGAGAGTTAACGAATTGGTGACTGCTGACAGACGCATCACAGTGAACGAATTGTCACGCTACGCTGGGATAGGGGAAGGAAGTGTTTGCAGAGTACTGAAAGTGTTGGCGTTAAAAAAGGTTTGTGCCATGTGGGTTTCCAGGATGTTGACAGTGGCTCACAGAGAAACAAGAAAAACGGTATGCAGTGAACTTTTGGAACAGTACGAGAATGGTGGAGATGTATTTCTTGGAAGAATTGTGACAGGATGATACATGGCTCCTTCATTTTTCACCAGAGACGAAGAGGCAATCAATGGAGAGGCATCATGCAAACTCACCCAAGAAAAAAAAATTCAAAACCACACCTTCTGCTGGAAAAGTTATGGCTACAGTGTTTTTCGATTCCGAAGGACTCTTGCTTGTGGACGTCATGCCAAGTGGAACCACCATAAATTCTGATTCATATGTGACGACACTGAAGAAACTTCAAGCTCAACTGAATCGTGTTCGACCACATCGGCAAAAGCAGGATGTTTTGCTGTTGCACGACAATGCACGGCCACATGTCAGTTAAAAAAACCATGAAAGCGATCACAAAACTCGGACTGACAACACTGAAACACCTGCCTTACAGTCCGGTCCTGGCTCCATGTGATTATCATCTCTTTGGGAAACTGAAGGACACTCTTCGTGGAACAAGGTTTGAAGATGATGACTCCCTTGTGCACGCTGCCAAACAGTGGTTTCTACAGGTTGGTCCAGAATTTTACCGTGCGGGTATACAGGCGTTGGTCCCAAGATGGCGTAAGGCAGTTGAGAGGGATGGAAATTATGTGAACAAATGAAAATATTGTTCCTAAAGGATGTATCTACACACTGTAAAACTTTAAAACATGTAGAATAAAAGATAGATTTTTAAAAAATAGTATGCATTTCTTTTGGGGTGACCCTCGTATTCCTAGGTTCCCGATGTCGAACAGCATTGAAAATTTTCTTCATATCTTTATCCGTTTCCAATATACGGAAGTTCAAAGTTACTCTTCCTGTACACGTAAAATACACATGTACAATCCGGTGCGAGGGGAAGATGTGGTTTATCAAGTGATGTAGCGCGGGAAAATATTGCTGTAAATTTTCTCCGTTGTCATCTGGGGACCCCTCGTTGTGGTACCGAAGCAAAATTGTGTTTCACGCAAAATCCGATCTGAGATATAAAATTAGTTTTGCATTACCTCAATTTCGCACAAGTAAACTATCTAAATTTTACTGACCAGTACATTTATTTTCGTATGATTTTCATGCTCTGCTGCAGCAAAGGAAAGAAGGGAACCAGCGAAAAAATGTTTCTATCAGAGGACAAAAAATCCGAATATATTCTGTTTACTTAAAAGACAGTGACTGAAAAGCAAGTTAACAGCTGCCTCATTCTATCTCCCTCAGCACTTTTAAAAATTTTCCCGAAAATTCTGGCTTGTGAACGTACTGGCGTTTTTTTTATGTTGAGAGAGAAGAAGACATTGGCACTGGCAAAGATACGGAAAATTAATAACTACAGGAAAATTGTAAACAATGGTTGCGTTATAGAAAGTGCGCAGGAGACAATTGCAGTGTAAGAGGAAGATAGAGACAAGTTGGCAGTGGAACATTGTTATCAGTGATGCACCAGTGCTAGGAAAAAAAGTGAAGGAGACAATGTTGGGGGAATAAAGAGAAAAAGAAAGTGGAAGTGGTGAGAGCTATTGATAAAGAGAGAGAGAGAGAGAGAGAGAGAGAGAGAGAGAGAGAGAGAGAGAGAGAGAGAGAGAGTATATGGCAATGACAACGAGGACGAGAGAGATAGTGACAGGAGAGGAGTCCGCAGCAATAGGAAGGAACGAATGAAATACTAACAGTAAGAGAGAGCAGGAGGGAACAGCGACAGTGAGAGGAGACTGTCGTAATAGGACAGAATGTATCTACATCTACATCTACATTTATACTCCGCAAGCCACCCAACGGTGTGTGGCGGAGGGCACTTTACGTGCCACTGTCATTACCTCCGTTACCTGTTCCAGTCGCGTATGGTTCGCGGGAAGAACGACTGTCTGAAAGCCTCCCTGCGCGCTCTAATCTCTCTAATTTTACTTTCGTGATCTCCTCGGGAGGTATAAGTAGGGGGAAGCAATATATTCGATACCTCATCCAGAAACGCACCCTCTCGAAACCTGGCGAGCAAGCTACACCGCGATGCAGAGCGCCTCTCTTGCAGCGTCTGCCACTTGAGTTTGTTAAACATCTCCGTAACGCTATCACGGTTACCAAATAACCCTGTGACGAAACGCGCCGCTCTTCTTTGGATCTTCTCTATCTCCTCCGTCAACCCGATCTGGCACGGATCCCACACTGATGAGCAATACTCAAGTATAGGTCGAACGAGTGTTTTGTAAGCCACCTCCTTTGTTGATGGACTACATTTTCTAAGGACTCTCCCAATGAATCTCAACCTGGTACCCGCCTTGCCAACAATTAATTTTATATGATCATTCCACTTCAAATCGTTCCGCACGCATACTCCCAGATATTTTACAGAAGTAACTGCTACCAGTGTTTGTTCTGCTATCATATAATCATACTATAAAGGATCCTTCTTTCTATATATTCGCAATACATTACATTTGTCTATGTTAAGCGTCAGTTGCCACTCCCTGCACCAAATGCCTATCCGCTGCAGATCTTCCTTCATTTCGCTACAATTTTCTAATGCTGCAACTTCTCTGTATACTACAGCATCATCCGCGAAAAGCCGCATGGAACTTCCGACACTATCTACTAGGTCATTTATATATATTGTGAAAAGCAATGGTCCCATAACACTCCCCTGTGGCACGCCAGAGGTTACTTTAACGTCTGTAGACGTCTCTCCGTTGATAACAACATGCTGTGTTCTGTTTGCTAAAAACTCTTCAATCCAGCCACACAGCTGGTCTGATATTCCGTAGGCTCTTACTTTGTTTATCAGGCGACAGTGCGGAACTGTATCGAACGCCTTCCGGAAGTCAAGAAAAATAGCATCTACCTGGGAGCCTGTATCTAATATTTTCTAGGTCTCATGAACAAATAAAGCGAGTTGGGTCTCACACGATCGCTGTTTCCGGAATCCATGTTGATTCCTACATAGTAGATTCTGAGTTTCCAAAAACGACATGATACTCGAGCAAAAGACATGTTCTAAAATTCTACAACAGATTGACGTCAGAGATATAGGTCTATAGTTTTGCGCATCTGCTCGACGACCCTTCTTGAAGACTGGGACTACCTGTGCTCTTTTCCAATCATTTGGAATCTTCCTTTCCTCTAGAGACTTGCGGTACACGGCTGTTAGAAGGGGGGCAAGTTCTTTGGCGTATTCTGTGTAGAATCGAATTGGTATCCCGTCAGGTCCTTCCTCTGTTGAGTGATTCCAGTTGCTTTTCTATTCCTTGGACACTTATTTCGATGTCAGCCATTTTTTCGTTTGTGCGAGGCTTTAGAGAAGGAACTGCAGTGCGGTCTTCCTCTGTGAAACAGCTTTGGAAAAAGGTGTTTAGTATTTCAGCTTTACGCTTGTCATCCTCTGTTTCAATGCCTTCATCATCCCGGAGTGTCTGGACATGCTGTTTCGAGCCACTTCCTGATTTAACGTAAGACCAGAACTTCCTAGGATTTTCTGTCAAGTCGGTACCTAGTATTTTACTTTCGAATTCACTGAACGCTCCACGCATAGCCCTCCTTACGCTAACTTTGACATAGTTTAGCTTCTGTTTGTCTGAGAGGTTTTGGCTGCGTTTAAACTTGGAGTGAAGCTCTCTTTGCTTTCGCAGTAGTTTCCTAACTTTGTTGTTGTACCACGGTGGGTTTTTCCCGTCCCTCACAGTTTTACTCGGCACGTACCTGTCTAAAACTCATTTTACAATTGCCTTGAACTTTTTCCATAAACACTCAACATTGTCAGTGTCGGAACAGAAATTTTCGTTTTGATCTGTTAGGTAGTCTGAAATCGGCCTTCTATTACTCTTGCTAAACAGATAAACCCTCCTCCCTTTTTTTATATTCCTATTTACTTCCATATTCAGGGATGCTGCAACGGCCTTATGATCACTGATTCCCTGTTCTGCACTTACAGAGTCGAAAAGTTCTGGTCTGTTTGTTATCAGTAGGTCCAAGATGTTATCTCCAATAAATGAAGGGGACTGTGGCCGTGACACAAGAGACAATGACAGAGAGATACAAAGAGATGATGACAATGAGTTGAGCCGACTGAGTGAGTGAGAAACGGCAACTGCGAGTGTATAGGCATGAGAAGTTACAACGATGAACTAGTGGGTGTGAGTGAGTTACAATTCGGGAAGCTTCTGGGAATCTGAGGTGAGCTGCATGTTAAAAAAAATCGCAGATATATTCGACATGCCAAAAAATTTTAAAGGTGCTGAGGAAAGTAGAATGAGGCAGCTGGTAACGCACTTCTCAGTCAGAGTCTTTTAAATAATGCTGGTAGGAGATTCACCGGCATTTCTTGGGATAAGATGTAGTAATTGAAGGCACTTTGATAGCTGTGGACTAAGTGAACGTTACTGCGGACCATCTGCATCCCTTCATGTCGGATATCTTCGCCGACGGCGAGTACATCTTCCGTGCCGCAAAGCCAGGATGATGCTGCAGTAGTTTCATAGTTAACTCATTTTAATGTGTTGGTCAATAAATTCGCCTGACCTGAACGCTACAGGACACATTTGTAACGCTATCGGGCGCCAGCTCAGCACCCACAAGCCACCGACCCCAATTTTCGGGAACTGCACGAATTTACTAAAGACTTGTCGAGTCCACGGCACGCATAATCGCTGATGTATTGGGTTTCAAAGGTAGACTAACACGATATAAAACAGGTGGTCACAATGTTTCGGCTCTTCAGTATACGAACGAATTTTATCGTGACGAACACATAAGTGCGAAATATAATTAAAAAAATTCTAGGTGTGTTTCAAAGAACTCTGTAATGACGCTTTTGACATAAGCGAGTAAGGTTTCAGATTTTCATTCCTTTCTGATAGCAGCATCAGCACTGGTGGTGTAATTCCCTTTTTACATGTTGATTCGCAGGTCACTTGACAATAGTCTAAGAATGTTACATGCAGTGATGATAAAGTACTCTTCAGAAAATCAGTGTAGCTAGTTATTTAGTAGTTGATATTATAACTGATTTTTTGTTAGAAATTGTAGTTATCTTCCACGATACAAACCAGATACAGACAGACCAAGATCTTGACGCTCTGTTCAGAGACAGAAAATATGAAAATAGTGTTCAAGTTGTATGCGGTTCGGTGATCTTGATCTGAGTTTGTCGGCAAGCACTCTCGTTTCTCTGCTGTTTCGTTGTGCCGACTCGTTGGCAGCTGCTCCTTATTCTGTCAGTTCGCAGGACGATCTGGACGGGAAAGTTTTTTCGGAATCTCTGTAGTAATTCGACCCTCTTTCTGAACTGTGGAGTAAACACATATTTTATCATTGTTTCCAGAGTCATTTACCGTTCAGAGAACGAGTCTCTTGTAGTAAGCAGCAAAAAATAAAGCAAGCTCTTCCTGAGTCTCACTCCCGTTGTTTATTCGACGATCGTTCTCGCGTTGTTTGCTTTCATAATCTTGAGCGAACTGTTGTTTTGATGGTGCTTTTTCTGTGGCGTCTTCTTCTATCCTCTCGTACGACTTCTATGTAGCTACTGTCATATTGACACTCGTTATACACTTGGCACGTAACGGGTACGCGGTCGTGGCCTGATAAAGGACTTCTATTAATACGATCTGTGTAGACGACAGATATTTTTTTCTATTTCACACATCCTCATGTACTTCACCAACCTCTGTACTCAGTGGCCATCTTATGGTGTGTGGTAGAGTATATTTTCTTTCCCACTCTCATTTCCACGTCCTGTTTCAGCATCGAATGGTGCGCGGGAAGAATCTTTGTTGGTAAGCATCCGGGTGAGCTCGAATCACATTTTACCTTTACGGGCTTTTCGCAAAACATACGCCCGAAGATACAATACATCGGATGATTTTTCTTGTAATTTACTCTTTCTGAATTTTAACAGAAGTGCACACCGCAATGCCTCTTTTGTGGTGTCTGCCACTGGAGTTGGATCAGCATCTCCATGATTATCATTATGTCTGCCAAACTGAAGGATTAGCCACAATAGGAGACAAAAAGTCCAACAAAAGTAGAGCAATGCATAACTTATCATCGAGTTGTCAAACATCTCATCATAGTATCGTGCTTGGGTAGTAATTTGTTACAGTCAAATTCCAAAGTAATGTTTACAAGCCCGGTATTAAAAGGCGTCTTCCACAGTCTCTAGCAGGTTGCTTGAGTACCATGTGGTGTTGTTATGTCAATTGGGGAACTATATATAATAAGACAACAACAACCAATAATTATATCAGATGATGTTACGATAGACATCTCAGCAATGAACAATTGAACTCCATTAAAAAAGAACTGGTAACAGCGCGGATTCAATCAAAGCACACTACAAAAATAATTACTTCATATAACAATAATTTGCTCATGACAATAAAATATAAGTAAGTCCGAAATTATTAAAACTTCTGGAAAAGTACAGCTAAAATAATAAAATAGTATTAAAAATTCCAGTAAGAGGTCGCTGCATTTTAGTGCCCAAGAACAACTCCGAATTAAAACTACTTTGATGCAATCTAAGCACACTGTTATTAAGAACTCTGTTTCAGGGTGACACTGTTTATAAGACAAATTCAAAATATCGTTATCAGCAGCAGTATCATCATCATCATCTATGTCAGAGTTTGGGTCTTTTGGTCCGTTCCATCGCCTTCAAACTTCGCCAAGCCATTTCTTCATTGGTCTTCCGGAAGATCTTTAGCCTCACGGTTTATATTACTTTAATGTTCTAGTGAGTCTTGCATCTGGTATACGCTTCAAGTGGTCTTTTCTTCTCGTTTGATATCGTTTTATCGCGTCAGTTACGTTTTATATGGTTCAAATGGCTCTGAGCACTATGGGACTCAACTGCTGAGGTCATTAGTCCCCTAGAACTTAGAACTAGTTAAACCTAACTAAACTAAGGACATCACAAACATCCATGCCCGAGGCAGGATTCGAACCTGCGACCGTAGCGGTCTTGCGGTTCCAGACTGCAGCGCCTTTAACCGCACGGCCACTTCGGCCGGCTTACGTTTTATATTTTCAGTTCAACTCAAATGTCATCGTTTCTCTTTTCATCCATTTAATTGTATCTAGCCATGTATCCGAGCAAAATTCGTTTCACATGCTTCTTCTCTCTCTTTATCTGTCTTCCTGAGGGTCTAGTTTTCGCATCCATGGAGCAGTGCAGAAGTAGACATAACATTGCAGACCTTCTATACGGTATCTCAGTCGACATTCCGTCCCAACGTTCTGTTCTGGGTATACAGGATGTTACAAAAAGGTACGGCCAAACTTTCAGGAAACATTCCTCACACACAAATATAGAAAATATGTTATGTGGACATGTGTCCGGAAACGCTTAATTTCCATGTTAGAGCTCATTTTAGTTTCGTCAGTATGTACGCTCAATGGAGCACGTTATCATGATTTCATACGGGATACTCTACCTGCGCTGCTAGAACATGTGCCTTTACAAGTACGGCACAACATGTGGTTCATGCACGATGGAGCTCCTGCACATTTCAGTCGAAGTGGTCGTACGCTTCTCAACAACAGATTCGGTGAACGATGGATTGGTAGAGGCGGACCAATTCCATGGCCTCCACGCTCTCCTGACCTCAACCCTTTTGACTTTCATTTATGGGGGCATTTGAAAGCTCTTGTCTACGCAACCCCGGTACCAAATGTAGAGACTCTTCGTGATCGTATTGTGGACGGCTGTGATACAATACGCCATTCTCCAGGGCTGCATCAGCGCTTCAGGGATTGCATGTGACGGAGGGTGGATGATGTATCCTCGCTAACGGAGGACATTTTGAACATTTCCTGTAACAAAGTGTTTGAAGTCACGCTGGTACGTTCTGTTGCTGTGTGTTTCCATTCCATGATTAATGTGATTTGAAGAGAAGTAATAAAATGAGCTGTAATATGGAAAGTAAGCGTTCCCGGACACATGTCCACATAACATATTTTCTTTCTTTGTGTGTGAGGAATGTTTCCTGAAAGTTTGGCCGTACCTTTTTGTAACACCCTGTATTTCCTCAGAAACAGTTAAATAGGTCTAACTTACTGTGTATTTCATTATCCTTCCCACTCCCATCGCCTCCCCCCCCCCCCCCTAATAGTAATATTAGACCCTATATACGAGGAACGTTCCGAAAGTAAGTTATGTCATTGTTTTTCATACGGAAACTTTGTCAAAAACAAATACACAACATTATCATGAACTATACACCTTGCACTATTTTCGAGTTACTTCCAACCGAAATTGACATATTTGCCGTAGAGTGCAATCAGTTTGAAGAAGCCACTCTGGTAAAACTCAGTGCCCGGCGATACAAGGAACTGTCGCACAGCCTAATCCACCTCGCTACAAAGTTGGTGAGGAGTTCTTGTAGTATGGAGTTTAGTCACTCCACCAGTGCGGTTAAAAACTGCTAGATAGTCGTCGATACCTGTGAACGTGCTGGACTTCGTCTTTCCACTGCGTTCCACGTGTGCGCTTTTGGATTTAAACTGGGAGTACGGACAGGCTAGTCCAACAGCCGAATATCCTCTCGTTCCAAGAGCTACTTTGAGTTGTTCGATGCGGTCGCACATTGTCACCCACAGAAAAGATGTCAGGGCTGAATATACTTTCGAAATGTCTTAAATGAGAAAGTAGTACGGTATCACAATAGCTCCGGCCCGGTGAGTGCACTGAGTCCAAAGATCTGGAGGTCAGTACGCTCACATAATAACACCTGTGCCACCAAAACGACCATACATAACAATGCTCCTGGTTCCCACCCCTCGCCATTAGACGGTAGGTCAAGAATCACTACTCAGACTGAATCTGCTCTCATCCAGGAAGAGCGCGCGTTCCCACTCCTTATTGCTCCAGTCCCCTTGCTCTAGACACCGAAAAAGGAATACAGCGTACTGGTCGTTGGGCGGAGAGATCATCCGCGAACAGTGGCTGTGGAACTGCTCGCTGATTAACACACACTCTCTTCCCGTACCGCTGTGGCCGAGCGGTTCTAGGCTCTTCAGTCCGGAACCGCGCGACTGCTACGCTCGCAGGTTCGAATCCTGCCTCGGGCATGGATGTGTGTGATGTCTTTAGGTTAGTTAGGTTTAGATAGTTCTAGGGGACTGATGACCTCAGATGTTAAGTCCCATAGTGCTCAGAGCCATTTGAACCATTCTTCCCGTACCTTCAAATGCCTTGTGTTGCAGAGCCAGCCCATTTGACACTATAGTCACGTTGAACTCACGACATGTTATATTCAGCTCTCTGTGCACGACTTAAGACCACTGGCATCGATGTCTGTCTCCATAGCTTAGTAGTCAGCGTGGCGATTCCATGAGAGGCGCCCAGTTCGATTCCCGTTCGCTTCAGAGATTTTCTTCTCTTGGGGAATCGGTGTTGTGTGGTCTCCTTCATCATTTCATCCTCTTCGACACGCAAGTCGTCAAAGCGGCTTCACCTAAAACGACTAAACCAGAGAGCCAGGCTGCCCAGCCTAGCCACATGCATTATGATTATTTCCAGCGAGTAGTTAGTACGTAATCTTACTTTATCTATCTCATCCTAAGGTTTTGCAGAGCAACGTGTATTTATTAAAAAGAATAGGTGAAAGTGGACACTCTTGCCCATTACTTTGTTAGGGGACTTATGACCTAAGATGTTGAGTCCCATAGTGCTCAGAGCCAGCCATTACTTTGTTTACTTCAGTCATATATGTCTGCTATTATCTTTATTTGTATTTTGTTATTCATATATAAACACTGTACAGCTTTTATAGGATGAGATGGAGTCCCTTTGTTTGTTTCGATTTACGTTATCAAACACTTTTTTGTAGTCAATGAAGGCAAGAAAAATTGGAAAATTTAATGTATGGTGTTTTTCTTTCATAGAAAATATAGTCTGAGCATAATCTTAATTCACGGAAATTATGTTGGGAATCTAATAAAAGCAATACAGTAGAGCCTGTTTTAGCGCAGTTTTCACCCCATCTCTGTCTGCATAATGAGGGTCCAGGACGATTTACGAGCCTCCTCACTCCACCTCCCTAGCATAATTCGCGGCCCTATTATCATAATTTATTCATTACCTTCTTTGAATTAGCATAATTTGTAGCCCAATCAGCATAATTTATCATTACATAAAATTACTGAAGATCAGCAACATGGCTGCCACCATGAATTGTTGTATGAGTCCGCCCAAGGTCATTCCTGTGATGTTATATCTGTGATAGGGTTCCAACTCCACCACCTCTTCTCCCTAAGAGGAAGCAGCTCCTGCATCTGACGTATTATTACATGATACAGTACTGAGAGAACATTTTTGTAATGGTTTACAATTCCCACAGAGACTTTGTAAACACAATTACACTAGCCGCTCTTGCCAGTCGAACGGTCTAGGGCGCGGCTACCCCCGTCGGAGGTTCGAATCCTCCCTCGGGCATGGGTGTGTGAGTTGTCCTTAGCTTAAGTTAGTTTAAATTAGCTTAAGTAGTGTGTAAGCCTAGGGACCGATGACCTCAGCAATTTGATCCCAGTAGGAAATTTTCAAAAATTTCCAACAATTACACTATGATACATTTTGGCAATTACACTGTGAAGGTGGTTTTACATTTAAAAGATTTTTTATGTGGTAGGAAGGAACGGGACAGTCACGAAGTTATTGTGCAAAACGCTGGCCCCACACAAAAATTCATTATATGGAAGACAGCAGCCGCAACGCCATACAAACCACGTCTCCCAGCCACCAGCACACGTGTCTCCTGAGCCACAAGCTCCATGTCTGCCACCCTTACAAGTGTGATGGCCAGCTGACAGGCCACCCAGTGTACGAGCAATGCCGACAAGTGCAGGCTGCTGAAATTTCTCCAAATAGGGTTGCAGGACTGTGCAGTTCATGGCTCCCCCCTCCAATCCCCCCCGTTGCTGGCTCGTTTTGCGGCAGGTGGAATCTCCTTGCCTCACTTCCCTCACCGCATTAATGCAGCCATTTCGTGCCAGCAGAGCCGCACACCACGAGCCGCTGTCAAAAACCAGTTCGCCAGCCCAAAGCAGGCGTATCTCGCTTCCCTGCAGTTGACAGCCCTTAGCAGCTGAAGTTGTCACACTCTAGTCCCCAGCAGTTACATAATAAATGCAGTGGGAATATCGAACTGACAGCTGAATTTGCAGACATGTAATCTAAGAATTATTCATTGGTTGACTGTGAATTTAATGTACGGCCAGGACCACTGAATATTTTTAAATATTTAAAAATTAACTGATGATGACAAGGGAATTTTATGGCAAAGGGGTGACACACCACAGACGAGTTACATATATGGACCCATAACAACCACCCCTCCCACAAGGTCAAGGGGATCAGCAGGATGGTGATACAAGATGATATCAAGGCTAGGATCTCAAGAAGCCTCCACTCCAGAGGTCACGGGGGAACAGCAAAAGGTCCTCAAGGCTAGTCCCTCCACAGCCTCTCCCCCTCTCCCTAGATCTTAGGGTTTCCACTACTTTAACTGATGGTCATTCTGTACAGGTGTGTGAATGCACACTAACCTGTCCACCCTCCTAAAAAGGGTAGGATGTTGGAAGGATACATTCGCAACCATGTCACACCATCTGGGATAAACAAACATGGCGTATTTATTATAAACAATTGTCCCTACACAGCTGAGACTCTGCAACGTGCATCTGCAGGTGAGCACTGGCATTTCATTGAGCTCTCAAGTTTCAAGTCCACTTTGGCTCCATCCTCCATGACACCGGTTTTGGTGGGCCTCCACCAACACCCCGAGGTGTGCCAGTGCTATGTAAGTGAATGCAGATCATGTAATTGTGTATTGCCTGCAAGACTCATCTTCATACTATGACACTAATTCTATTAGATCCATTAAGAGTATACCCATTCATCAATTATGCATTTTAACTTTACAGTTCGTCATTTATGTTAGTAGTAAATTCTACATTGCTTAGTGTGATCTGTGTTTTTAAGTTTCATGAAACAGGGTGCAGAGCATGCGTTGACAAGTCTTCTACATAGACTAATCAAGCAAAATGTCGTGATTCTCCGGCACTATTAAAGCAATAATACCCCCCCCCCCCCCCCCGTGGAAGGCGGTGTAAAATGCTGTGGAAAAAATGAGCCAAAAACTCTCTTTCCTGAGAGGAGACTCGCATGCTGCAGCAAATCTTTTAACAGAGACTGCATTAACCCCAATTATTCACCTTCTTCAGAGGTATATTGCATGATATCGGGCCCTTACCAGATAGGAATGGAGGGGAACATTGGAGAGCTGTTCGGAGAAGGTTAGCTCATTTTGTGCTATCGCAAAGTAGTGGAGGGAGTGTCCTGGATAAGATGTGCGATGACAATATTTTCCCATATAGACATGCATGTATGCTTCTGGGTCGTTTATCGAACAAAAATACGAGCTTTGAAACTCAAATACGTGAACCCACTTGGCAGATGTAGTCGCCATTTTCGAGTCACAGGATTGTTATAGGGTCATTACAGTGTACAATAGGTAACAACGGAAACTCCTTATGGTGTGTGGAGAGAGTACATTAGACCGCATCCTTGCTCCTTTCACTTGGAAAGAATGAATGACAGTAAACCCCCATATGGTCTAATGTGTCGTCGTGGTCAGTTGGCATGACAACCCTGGCGTGATATACCATGAAAAATCTGCCAACAGGAGATTGTTTAGCATATTCACAAAGTTCCCGCCCTGACTAAACGATGCAGTGACAAAACATACCACTTCTTGTTAGACCTTCTGTTAGTCGAACCTCATAAGATACCAGAATGACGAATAATACCAAACAAATCGGCTGAAAAAGTGTTTTCTGACCCACATCTTTCATGGTTGGATTAAATTTCCTTAATATTCTTCTAGATGATTCCACAATATGCTTCTTCCTGTTTTTTTTTATTTTTTATGTAGTCATTCCACTTTAGATTTCTCCAGATGGTTAGTGGTAGCGTTCTCGCTTCCCACGCCCGGGTTCCCGGGTTCGATTCCCGGCGGGGTCAGGGATTTTCTCTGCCTCGTGATGGCTGGGTGTTGTGTGCTGTCCTTAGGTTAGTTAGGTTTAAGTAGTTCTAAGTTCTAGGGGACTGATGACCATAGATGTTAAGTCCCATAGTGCTCAGAGCCAAGCCATTTCTCCAGATGGTTACCTCCAAGTACATTTTTTTACGATTTCTACTGTTTCCAGCAATAGTGTAATCATGCATTTGCAGGTTTCTAGGCTTATTTATGCACACTACGTTATATTTACCTACATTAATTGTCAACTCCCAATCCCACTACCCGCCACTGATTCTCCAAAACTCTTCCTTTAATTCGCTACTGCCTTCTTATTGACGACTGAACCATCTGCAAACTGCCTACTTCAATATCTAAACACTAATCCACTATACGTTAATGATCTGACAATCTTCGTTGAATGTACTTTCTTTGCATTTTTCAATAGCACTTCATGAGTAATACATCGTATTTTTTTCTAGAAATCCCATTTTAGTTCCGCAGACATTTCCGTTACATCTTTTCCAATGGAGTACAATGTTCTGATACATTCCCAGCAGCCTCGTAGAGTTTACATTGTTATCCATTGCATCCGTTATATTGCTGTTGTTTCATGGCACATCCACAACAAGCCAATCACGTAAGGCGAATTTATTCATAGCCAGAGATGTGAACTGATACATATTACGGTAAGCAACCTGCGCGTGTTTCGTGCATGTTCCACTCCCTTCGACCCCAAAACACTTACTTAGCGTGGAAATTTCGTGGTGTTCATGTGCAACACTTAAACTGTAGCTTACCAGGTATATTGCTTCACTGTACAGTAAAGCGATCCAGTCTGCAAACCTCGAGTTCACTTACAGTGGGTGTAGTATTCTACTACATAACTCAAAGTGTATAAATCAAGATTTTGCCGTCAACATATTAGTTTACTGCAATTTTGCTGTATCATCAAGATGTATGGAGCGAACTGCCTCAATTCTACTTGCTTATCTGTAACCGAGAATACTATCGGAAATCCTAAAAGAATCTGTTATACCAATCGATTTTGACACAAATTTTCTTGCTTTCAGTGCAAAGTCACTTATTTTGACCACAACATTGTGTGAGAGATTCTTTTTAGCACATAATTCCAACATATTAATAGCTTGCCACTATCAAGTTCTGTCATATGCTTTTATAAAACATAGAGAAAAGTTTTGCATTGTATATTTATTACAGTATTGAGCGTAAGGTACCTTGTTTGAGAGCGTCGATAAAATGTTAATGGAGACACGTATTCTAATTACTTCCATTTATTTGCTTTTAAGTGAAAAAATATTCAGACGCTCTATTGAGCATAAGTTTTTTATACGTAATACTAGGAACTTGTGGCAATTTCTTAATAAACATTTAAGAATGGCAACCTGTGCAGATGCAAGTCTGACGAATCTACCGTGAGGGTCAGGGGGAAATGAGGATATTCTGTTAATACTGAGTGACTGTCGTGAAACTGGTTAGCACAGAATAGAACTACTGAAAGTAATATGTGGATCTACCGAAGGTAATATGCAGAATTATGGAAGTTAATATGTCATACATGTTGTGGATTTTGAAAGCAAACTGTCCATGACTTCGAAAAAAAGCAAATCTTCAAAGTGAAACTCTGAGATCGTAAAATTATAACGTGAATTCAAATTCCATATATCTCACGTGTTAGCAGGTCCATCTCACAACAGCGTAGCTGTCGATAACTGAAGTCTGCGACCAGTCAGTGGTAGAGCCAGCGGCCCTCTCCTGTGATTAAGTTTTGGATTGCCCGAAACTTTTCTAAGCCCCCAAAAGCTTCAGATCAGCTATTGGCAGAAGCCAATGAAGACGGCGGAGTGGCAGCAGCGCTCCAAAATGAGAGGCGAGACAACAAGATCTGAACATGAAGTAGAAGAAGAAGAAGAAGTGACGTGATTACTGTGTGACAGTGAGAGCGTCAATAAGGAAACCTCGCTTTACAACATTTTTCAATAGATGTTCAATTTGATTGAATCTTCTGACGTCTAACCGATCAAAATACTACTCAGAGAGTAGCTACGGTTTACTTGGTTAACTAATGATTTCCTTTCTTCCATTCCCCTCTGAAAAAAGCCATTCCTCGATATTCATGGCTCCTTCCATGACCAATGATGCAGTTTCCCCCCCAGCAGAGTCGTGCTTCTGTGTCACCATGGATAAAGTTTAGACGAACCAGTGTCCGCAGATCTTACGTACTTCAACAAAAATTTTTGTACGCCCTATCTCTTCAGCGGCACCTCATGGTCTTCAGAGGGCTAGATTTGGGTTCTCTTTTAACTTGCAAGATAGCAATCTCTAGCTTACATCCGAAATGAAGACTTTCTAAGTCTGGCTGACAATAGCGGATTTCGCTAAAAATTCCTCTTGACTACACGTCGTAAAAACATTTCTGCCAGCGGTGACAACAGGATGTCCTAAATGTAGTCCATTTTCACGGCGGAGCCGTGGGGTGTCACAAACCTGCGTACGGGACCTGGCCGTGGCAATGAGTACCTCCCCTCACAGCCTTCTAAGGAGGACTCAGCAGGGTCCAAGTCTTTTCTGGCGCTCAGCCCTGCACCTGTGTCACCCAGTGTGCTTCCAAAACATTCCCTTATTTCCAAAAATAATTCACACATCTTTTAGATTGCTACAGAAACTGAAAGTCACTCACACATTTAATATCAATTCATTTCTCTGAAAATAACTACGCAGGTTGGTGGTTGGTCTATAAAAAATGTTCAAATGTGTGTGAAATCTTATGGGACTTAACTGCTACGGTCATCAGTCCCTAAGCTTACACACTACTTAATCTAAATTATCCTAAGGACAAATACACACACCCATGCCCGAGGGAGGACTCGAACCTCCGCCGGGACCAGCCGCACAGTCCATGACTGCAGCGCCCAAGACCGCTCGGCTAATCCCGCGCGGCAGGTTGGTCTATACTATGAAATGTGTGTATTTACACATGTGTGATTGTCCCACAACAGTATGCATTTCGTTTGAATACACTGCAAAAAATATCTTTTTTTAGTAATAAGTCTCCACCAGTGCTATAAAAGGCAGATTAATACCACTTTCTTAAGGCCAAAAATGTTGTATCATGGCATGTAATAAGATCGATAAGACAGGCAACTTACATGAGTCTTTTTTATGCATAGTGTTACTTTACACCTCAAAACCCTTACTAAGAGTGGAAATTCAGTTGCAAATACACTGAGGTAGCAAAGTTCATTGGCTACCTCATAATATCATTTGTACCTCTGTTTGCCCCACGTAGTGCAGTAACTCGATGTAACATGAATTCAACAAGTCGTGGGAAGTCCCTTGCACAAATATTGAGCCGTGATACCTCTACCGCCCTCCGTAACTGCGAAAGTGTTGGTGATGCTGGATTTTATACATAACTGACCTCTCGCTTATGTCCCATAAATCTTCGGATTCATGTCGGGTGATCTGGGTGGCCAAATCAGTCGCCTGAATTGTTCAGAATGTTCTTCAAACCAGTCCTGAACGATTGAGGCCCAGTGACATGGTACATTGTATCTATAAACATTCAGTCGTTGTTTGGTAACTGGAAGGCTATTAATCGCTGCTAATGGTCTCGATGTAGCCAAATGTAACCATTTCTAGTCAATGATCGGTTCATTTGGACCGGAGGACCCCGTCCATTCCATGTAAACACAGTCCTCACCATTATGGAGCAACTATCAACTTGCACAGTGCCTTGTTGACAACTTGGGTCCACGGCTTCATGGGGTCTACGACACATTCAAACCCTGCTGTCAGCTCTTACAAACTGAAAGCAGGACTCATCTGACCAGGCCACGGTTTCCCAATCGCCTGTAGGTCAACCAGTGGTAACGACTCCCGGAGAAGTGCTGCAGGCGACATGGTGCTGCGAGCAGGGTACTAGCATTGATTGTCTGCTGCCATAGCCCATTAAGGCCAAATTTCGCCACACAGTCCTAATGGATACGTTTACCGTACGTCCTACAGTGATTTCTGCGATTACTTCAAGGTCTGTGACTTGTCTGTTGGGGCTGGCAATTTTATTCAAATGCTTCTGCTCTCGGGCGTTAAGAGAAGGTTCGTAGCCTTTGCGCTGCCGGTGGTGAAATTTAATGCCTGAAAATTGGTTTTCTCAGCACTCTCGTGGCACTGTGGATCCCAGAATATTGAATTACATAACGATTTGCGAAATTGAATGACCCATGCATCTAGCTCCTGTTACCATTCCGCCTTCAAAATCTGTTAATTTACATTGTGCCGCCATTATCACGTCTGAAACATTTCCAAATGAATCACCCTACCACTAATGACAGCTCTGACAATGCACTGCCCTTCCTTACCTCGTGTACACGTTACTGTCGCTATCTGTGTGTGTGCATATCGTTATCCCATGATTTTTGTCTCCTCATTTTATTTAATAATGTATCAACATCATTGCATGTTTAATACGAGATCTTACTCACAAGCAAACATCAATGCTCGCCAAGGAATCTCTACAGAACAACCAGTGTTACAAACAAAATAATGCTAACCAACTATTAATGTAGGAATTTATCCCAGCGTAGAAGTCAATATAATGTGTGGATGACTGTATTCAAAAGAACTAGGACTGGTTATTTTACAAAATTATACAGGTAATGTAGACTTATAAATAACATTTCGAACTTTGGTACGAAGATCTAACTAGCCTCGTCTACAAGTGCTGCATTACCTATAAGTTCATACCAGCAGTGTGAATATGGTAGTAATGTTTATTTCTTTTTATACTGCAACAGAACAATTAACTCACATCAGCATTGCTACATGTGTATTTTATATTCGAAATCTTATGTATTTTGAAAGATATTACAGGCAATTTTTATTTTTAGACGGACGGCAGATTTCTTTTCATTTTCAATCGCAGATCTATAATCATACTTGCGTATCATGTCAAGCAAATATCCATG
This sequence comes from Schistocerca cancellata, assembly GCF_023864275.1. Taxonomy (NCBI): domain Eukaryota; kingdom Metazoa; phylum Arthropoda; class Insecta; order Orthoptera; family Acrididae; genus Schistocerca; species Schistocerca cancellata. Next base: position 317,416,224 of record NC_064630.1, on the reverse strand, counting down.
TCTTTATTGTACATGTTGTTTTACTCTACACAACAACGAAGCTACTTCAGGAGAAAAGTTTAATGTATGGTCTCTCTACAGTGCTATTTACAGTAAATGCAGGTAGCTTGTATTTCCTTGTTGTATCCAGATCTTCCCATACTCAATGTTTAAAGCAATTTGTAAGCCTTGCGTTCACATGTGCTATAGCCTGCTCTTATTTCCAGTGGCAGTGTCCTTCCTGGCAAATATTTTTGCTATATACTCCAATCTTCGTATTTTGACTTCAACCTGTTCCCTTTCAAGTTCCCTTATTATTATGTGCAGAATATTAAGTATATTTAGGTAAATAATTTCAGTAATGTGGAATGGTTTTAAGGTACTCTTAGAAAGTCTTCCACCAGGCCAAACACACATTATCCATTCCATACTTATAAATTTTAGTGACTAGTGTGCCAATGCCGTCTTCTTTAGCAAAGGAAGGTTTAAAAATTTCCTGTAGATCCTTATCAGGACACATTATAAAAATGGTAGATACCGATAACTTTGTTTACTTCTGGGCATGTGATTCGTCATATGAATACATGCAATAACATTACCATTTTCTTAGTAGCCCTTGCACATGAAGTTGTGGTTTGATGTTAGTCACACATCTATGAAACTTTGACAGCTGCAGCTGATCAGAATTCTTCGTTATTAACACATAATAAAGTAAGAACGTGTGTAGCATTCGTTAGGTAGTCATTAAATGAAATTTTGTGAGAACCAGTAGGTGCTAGGTAGTCATGAAATGAAATTCTGTGAGAATCAGTAGGCGTAAAGCTTAGTTAAGATAGTTAAAGTCTACTACAATCCATATATTTTAGTGTATGTAAGGGTTGATCTTCACAGTAAGCATTGTGCATTTACAGAAGTTTTTCTGGGCAAAAATTTGGAGGAGGAAGAAGAAGGAGCGCTCCAGCAAGCACTTTTGTAGATACACTAGTTGGATAGGAAATCCATATCCCATTTGGATGTTAAGGAAACCAAGCCATACAAGCTAGGGTAACAAATAATATGTGTATTTTTGTACAAAAATCCTTATTTATTTGCGTTTGCATATAAATTTACACACGTATATTTATGGAAAAAATTTAAATACGAAAGGGGAATACAACATATCTGCATTTACTGTAAATACTAATGGAGAGTGATCACACATTGGTGGACTTGTCGAAACTGATGGGTTAAGGGAATTTACTAGATTAAGGTATATACAAAACATATGTTTTAATTCTCCATTCCCTATTGGATCTGCTTAAAAATGTAGGAAATAAAAGGCAAAATTAAAATCTCACATACTCTCGGTTACTAGTATGTCTTGCGTATACAGGTCCTCTTTAGAAGACTTGTCACATTTTCTAAACGTTACCATAATAAAACCTGCTGCTTTTGCAGCATACTGCAATATGCATTACATTTGGATCTGCACTACAGAATTCTATATCATCTGTTAACAAGGGCTTCGTATTGTGGGAACAGCACACCGGAGGCAACGTGTACACACTATACAAACAGCAATGCGATGCCTTATCGAAGTGTATAGAATGGATGTCAGACAAATATCTCACTCCACTGCATTATAATTATAATTCATCGTCTACACCCACATGTCATATTACTTTAGTAATATTGCACTGAATTACACACACACACTTTGAAAAAGTATTATTCATAGGAAGTAATTGTAATTTGTGGCAGGAGCTGTGACACTTTAGTGTAAGCACCATGTATAAATGAGGCATGACAGCACATACGTATACTTTAATTAATAGAGGAAAGAGAGAACAATGGAACTGGCACAACGTAAGTCTTCGCCGGCATTTTTAACAAAATGGAAATGTGTGACTGCCTAACATCAAACCACGACTGCTGCAAGCATGAAAAAGATGAATAAAGAAGCAGTAATGTTATTGTAAGTAGCGATATGACTGTTCAATATAGAACCGTTCTAATTGTAGAATGAATATGCATAACAAATGTATATGTTAAATCACAGGCACATAAGTGAACGAAGTTATCAGCGCTATTTTATCGATTTTATGATATGTTCTGATACGCAACTACGAGAAACTTTCACGTCTTCCTTGGCTAAAGAACACGGTGTTATCACACTAGAACTACAGTATACAACTATGGAATTAATTATGTGTGTTTGACCTAGTGGAAGGCTGTCTAAGGGTACTTTAAAAAATTCCCTGTTAAAGAAATTACTCCCATTAAGTATAATCAGCACGCTGCGTGTACAAGTAAAGAAACTAGAAACGGAACACAATGATGTCAAGAAACGAAGACAGGAGTGTATTTTAGTATTCTGATCAGGCAGTTCTGAAGTCCTGCCAAAGGTCATGAAATAGACGTTATTCATCCTCTTGTCGTTATCTCACAGTTGGGTTCTTGACGGATATCGGTCACAATTATGTAGTGAAAATGATAGCCATGAAGGAGAAATATAAACTCCTACTGGAGAAAATAGTAGGCCATAGCAGATGTGCAAGCAAGACTCACAAATTACTTCAAACTTTGTGTATGGAAACCTGGACACAACACAGGAGTACACTAACCCTACATTAATCGTAAATACCAATGGAGACTGAGCATACATAGTTGTTTTGATTTGTGGAGTAACATTATGCATACAATAAACACATGCAAGTTGCTTGTCATAATATGTAACTATAGTTATAGATCTCTCACCGTGAATAAAGAAATTCAGTTTTCCATCCAAAAATAAAAAATGAATGAACTATCAAAATACACACATCAACAAAAGTGTTGCATCGCCCTGATATGTCATGCAAATCTGTTGCTATTGTGGCTGTTCCTGTACCACTCAGAGGATCATCCATGAAAATGTTTGTGAACATGCATACAGTACTGTGGTATAACGCCATTTTCGAATGAATTGAAGCATTTCAGTTGAAAGTAACGACCCACAGGGATCCATTATAGACGTCTGTGGACCAAACATCCATCATCCCACAAAGGCCAAGCGTGACCAATGATTGGACCCACATCTTAAAGTTAGGTGCAAAGGCTAATCAACGACAGAACTTGCTCGTCATGTCCATCAGAGTCAAAGTGATATGGTGTAGACTTGGAATTGGTTACAGTTTACACTTTCAGGGCTTGCACTGCACAGGTCATCAAAATTCGACAGGTGCACAGTATGCTATATGTCTATGAATTCTGAGCTAAAGGAACCGTGGGCTTACTATTCCAGAACTGAATTCGATGTTCGAATAAGCTACAGGGCATCATGTACCGCATCAGACTATTAGGAGAAGATTGCACGATGTGGATCTCCATTCCTGGCAACCATGCCGAGCTCCACATCATGCACAATAAAATCAAAGACCATGTTACAGATGGGCAAGAAGTCATGCAGAATGGGGCCCTAGGATTGGCGTCAGGTGTTGCTTAGAGACGAAACTCGAATCAGTTTGTACCCTGATAATCGCAGACAATGTGTTTGGAGACAATCCAATAATATCGAATGCCTTCAACACTGTGCCCCACATGGTGCCAATGTACACATCTCTTGGATGCTGGGGGCAATCTCACTACTCTTCAGTACAGGGACGAGATTTTGCAACGAACAGTCGAAGAGTATCACCAACATATTGATGACAATTTCATCTTGATAGATGATAACTCGCATGGTCATCATGATGTTCTCATGAACACATTCCTTCAGCATGCTAGTATAACCAGAAGGGAGTGACCTGTTTGTTTCCTGCATATGAACCCAATCGAACATGCGTGCAATCTATTGAAAAGATTCAGACGCTGATAACGACCATGTGGTCTGCACGACTATTGCAGAATCAGTATTGAAAACGAGGACAATTTGGTCCAGGCTAGTTTGATCTTATCAAAAGTATGATAACATGGACTCAGACCGCATGCCAAGCACGGGGTTGCTCCACCTCGTCCTGACATTACTTAAGAGTGAAAAATCCCTCATGGGAAAAAGGCGATCTGGGCGCCATATTTTTTGTATTTTTGTTCTGATGATAGGACACATTAAAAATTATATATATATGCATGCTTTGGAGCCAACTCTTGTTTTTGGTGCCATGAGTTTAGAAATAATAGGGTGATGTAAACATTTTGTAGATGTGTATAAATACGATTTCGAGTGTAGAACTCTTACGTAGCATTATTGATGTAAATTAAATGTTCTATAGTTGTAGAAAGTTATACATGATACATACATTCACACTGTTGGTTACTTACATGTTTAGCTGCATGTTTAGAGCAGAGTAATTAGAAATTTGTAGGTTAGCAAGCAATGTCATTTACACATCTAAATTGTTTGTATAATTTTGTCAAATAATTCGTCTTAGTTCCACTAAACAAGATATCAAAGTCATCCATACATTATAGTGACCCACCCGTCCATACTAGGATAAATTTATGCCTTAACAGTTGGTTGGAATTACATTGTTTTTAACTTTAGTTGTTCTATACAGATGCCTGGATGAGACGTGACGTTGACTTGGGAGTGATATCTCATATGAAAAAGATACTGTGTATGATATGTTGATAAACATATGCCACTAAATTTCCACCCTTAGAAGTTGTTTTGGCGTGTGGAGTAATACTATGCATATAAAAAACAATGTACTCGTATGTTGCCTGTCTTAGAGATCTTATTAAATCCCATGACATAACTTTTATAAACACGTAACGTTAAAAATCTTTCCTCCCTGTTCTATAAGAGTGTATGACAGAACTTGATAGCAGCAAGCTAATAAGATGTTGGAATGATGTGTTAAAAATCTTTTGCAGCGGATTGGAGTCAAAATAAGTGACTTTGTACTGAAAGTAAGAAAATTTGTTTCAAAAACGATTCGTATAACAGATCCATTCAGAATTTCCGATGCTATTCTCTGTTACAGATAAGCAAATATGATTGAGGCAATTCACTTCATACATCTCTGTGTTACAGCAAAATTGGAGTAAACTAATCACTGACAGTAAACTCTTGGTTTATACACCTTAGGGTTATGTAGTAGAATACTATTCGCACTGCAATTATAGTGGAGGTTTTAGTGTGTTTTGCTTCATTGTGTAATGATGCAATATAGCTGGTAAGCTACAGTTTAAGTGTCATATATAAAAATCACCAAATTTTCTCCGTGAGTGAGTGTTCTGGAGTCGAGAGGAGTGGAACATGCACAAAACACATGCAGTTTGCTTATCATAACATCTAACATCACAAATCTCTGACCATGAATAAAAATGCCTTACATGATTGGCTTGTTGTGGCTGTCCAGTGAAGCAGCCACAGCAACGTAAATGATGCAGTGGGTAATATTTTAAACTCTATGAGGGTGCTCGGAATATATCAGAATACTATACTCCATTCAAAGATATGTAACAGAAAATCCTGGTAGCCTTAAATCTGAATACTTGGGAAAAAGACGAAGTTTTTCTCATAAAATGCTTTTGGGTAAATGTAAAGAAACTGCATTACGAAGACTGTCAGACCACTGATACATATATCTAGCGAGGAGATCGTAATAATAAGATAAGAGATACAGAACGTGTTCAGACGAATATAGACAATGATTCTTTTTTCCTTCAGTCAGGGTGTAAAAGTGGAATAGAACAGAAAATCGATAATGCTGTTACTATATATACTCTCCACCACATTGTGTACGGTGCCTAGTGGAGTATATGTTTAGTTGCAGGTGCAGGCTGTTCACAGTTGGTGTGGTTGTCTATAACAACGCAGTAGAGAGCTAAAGGTATAGCTGTGGAGGATGTTGCAGGTACTAGGATTGGGAGATGTAAATAAATATAGCGTAGTGTGAATGACGGGGCCTATAAATCTACAAATATATTATTACACTGTAGTTGGAAACAGTAGCAAACGTAAACAAATGTACTTGGAAGTAATCATCTAGAGAAATTTAAAGTGGAATGACTGCATAAAAAGAATGAAACGTAGGGAAAAATATATGCCAGATGCAGTTTCATTTGGAGGAATCTTAAGGAAATGTAATCCAACCACGAATAAAGTGGATTACAAAGTGGTTGTTGTTCGGCCGATTTTTTTAATGTTGCTCCTCAATCTGGGGTCGTATCACGTTGGATTAATAAAAAATCCAACAAGGAGTGGCATATTTCGTTAGGGTTCGTTTAGTCAGCATGAAAACATTATGAATATTCTAAACAAACCTTTGTTTTTGGATGCTGTAAGGCAGGCATTGTACGTCGTAGTGAAGTTGTACTGCTGGAAAAATCCGAGAGAGTACATTCTGGGTGATATATTGTATTCTTTCACATACATTTCACCAAATATCCACGACAGTAAATTAGAGTTAATATGGGAGTTTGCTGGCAATCATTCCTTCCACACAAATGGAGAAGGGATGTGGATTAATGTACTCTCCGCCACACACCTTATGTAACGTCCAGTGTTATGTATTTTAAACTGTCACGACCCTATAACAGTCCTGTAACTCGAAAATTACAAACAGATCTTCGGATTCTGTTTGTGTATTGGAGTTCCAAAATCTGTAATTTTGTTTGATGAACTACCCAATGTGAGTATGCACTGGACATAGGCAAAAATTATCATCCCAGGTTGTAAATCATATTTGTGCCACGTTGTCCACTATTTCACCATAATACAAAATGAGTTACCCTTCTTTCAACTGTTTTCCGACGTCCTCCATTCCTATCTGGTGGTGGCCCCGATACCATGCAGCAGTACTCCTAAAGGAGATGAATAAGTGGGGTGTATGTAGGCCCTGTTAATAGATTTACTGGAGTGAGTAAGTGTTCTGCCAAGAAAACGCAGTCCTGCTCTTTTTTTTCTACAGAGTTCTTAGATATCCTTCAACATGATCTACACACTGTTGCTCACATAGTGGGGGAACAAAATATTTTGTTTGATTGATCTATGTAGAAGATTCATCAGTGCAGGCCCTGTACCATGTTTCGTGTTACTTAAAACACAGAAGACACTAAGAAATGTAGAATTTATTCGTAACATGAACAACTAACTGGAAAGTTACAGTGCACAGTTGATGATGGGCTATACTCTTAGGTGAGCAGATGAAATCAGTGTTATAGTATAAACATGTGCCTGGGAGGCAATACACACATGCTCGCACGACCAGCATGTTTGCACACAGCGCTGGAATATCTAAGGGTGCTAGTGGAGCCCTTCCAAACAGGTCTGCTTGCTAGTCATGCTTTAAATTCACTGTCAGCCACAGAAAAATTCTCGGATTATGTGCCTATAAATTCAGCTCTCAGTCCAAAAATCTCACAGTAGCCACTGGAGATCAGAGCTACAGCATGTCATCAACTGGAGGAGGGAGAGATGCCACGTGCTGTGTGGTGGTGAATTGGTTTTTGGCAGTGCTGTCTGGTGAACTGACACAAAAGGGCTGCATTAAGGCAGCAAAGAACATGTGACGAGTGACTGTCAGCTACTGAAAAGTGGTCCAGTGATGTGGAGGGTGGAAGGGATAAAACGTGAATGCCGAGTCCTGCACCCTTGCGTTAGAATGATTTTGGCTGTCTGCACTTGATAGCAGGGGTTATGTGAGCAGCAGTTTGTGTTAGCTACCCAAGACATCTCATCCAGCTGCAGATATGGAGCATTTGGCTCAGAAAGCATATTGCAGTTGGAGGATGCAGTGTGTGTGGCCCCAAGGCCAGTGTTTTGCATAATAAAGACTCTGTAACTGTCCCATTCCTTTCTGCTACATAAAAAAACCATTACACAAATAGGCACCTCCCTGTGTAATTGCCAAAATGAATCACAGTGTAACTGTGTCTAAAAATTCCCTAAATGCTATTGGAAACTGTCGCATAGTTCTGTTCTCGCTATTTTATCATGTAATAATGCATCAGGTGCAGGAACTGTTTCCTCTTGGGAGGAAGGGCAGATTGGCAGGGACCTACCTTGAATTGTGAAGTCACAGTAGTGACCTCATATGACAATTTAGAGTGGCAGCCATTTTGCTAACCTTTGGACATCATGTGTAATATTAATTATGCTAATTGTGTCATCAACTATGCCAGTTCAGAGAAGGAAATGAATAAATTATGTCAGTTGGATCCTACATCATGCTAATAGCGTCATGAATCAACTGAGAGTGTGGGAAGAGTCGTAAAACATCCTCGATGCCCATCGCACAAATGTAGATGGGGTGAAGACAGCACCAGAACAGATACTGCTCCATTACTGATAAAATAGTTTCAGCAATTGGCGATATTCATTTTTCTAAAATTATATCACACATTTTATAGTATGTATTTAAAAGGCTGAAACCTTTGTATTTCTGACATAATCATAAAATCGAGTATTTTTATTTTTTGCAATATTTAGCTTTATTTCATCATTTATGTTCTATCACATCCTGAAGTCTTTCTGTTCTTGGTATACAATATTATATCATATAGTTCTTCCCTTGCCATTAAGTCTACATTCATATCTGCTTCAGTCTTACCTATCTGTGTAACTCGTACACCTGTCCAGATTCTTGTACACACTGCCGGAAAAAATTAGCATACATGGGAAGATGGAGTAGATTTTGATCCGATGACGGCGTATGCCATCTGGTGGATAGTAGATGTACTGATAATAGTTTCAGAGTCATCACGAACAGACAGCGTAGTGGCATAGCTACCAGAGTGCATCTGTATTTATCCTTTAGTAGGGAATTGCCACAGCCAGAAGGCTCGGTGTGATGCATACATGTGAAGCAAGCAGGCAACAATGCCACGGAGATGCATTCTTGCTTCCTACAAGCAAAAAAAATTTGGCTCTGAGCACTATGGGACTTAACATCTGAGCTCATCAGTCCCCTAGAACTTAGAACTACTTAAACCTAGGACCCGGCGGAAGTTCGAGTCCTCCCTCGGATGTGTGTGTGTGTGTGTGTGTGTGTGTGTGTGTGTGTGTGTGTGTGTGTGTGTGTGTGTCCTTAGGATAATTTATGTTAAGCAGTGTGTAAGCTTAGGGACTGAGGACCTTAGCAGTTAAGTCCCAAAAGATTTCACACACATTTGAACATTTTTTAACTTAAACCTAACTAACCTAAGGACATCACACACATCCATGCCCGTGGCAGTATTCGAACCTGCGACCGCAGCAGTCGCGCGGTTCCGGACTGAAGCATCTAGAACCGCTCGGTCACAGCGGCCGGCTCCTACAAGCGACCGAGAGAGTTTGGAAGGAGTCAAATTGTGGCTTTGCGAGTGACAGAATGGTTCCTTCGGAGAATTGAATGAAAAGTTGGACGTGCTTCGTTAGTTGTGCAACGATGCTGGTATCAATGGGCACATAAACGTTCTCACATCCATAGACGAGGTTCTGGGCGTCCAAGCAGGATCGTCTTGTTGTAAGGGCAACAGTGGCAGATCGTACAGCTACCACAGCGCAGGTAAGATGGCTTGGGAACCCAGACGAGTCAGCACAAGCTGTTGCAAACAGGTTTTTAGTAGTGAGACCGTGGACAGGCACTTCTCTAGACCGTCTACAACTCACACCACAGCACTGACGTGTACGGCTCGATTGATGCCGTCAGAGAATCACTTGGAAGGTCATTTGCGTGCACGACGTCACCTCGTGAGCGCGGTCCCGTGTAGTGCATTCATCCAGAACAGACCGGCCCACTCCAGACCTTGTAGTCTGGGGTGCGATAAGCTACAATTCTCGTTCATTTTTGGTGTTTCTGGAGGGTACGCAAACCAGCGCTTAGTACATTAGAATGTTGTTAGACCCGTTCTTTTGCCGCTCTGGTGACAAGGAGTTGATGTGTTGTTCCATCAGAATAATTCTCGGCCACACACTGTCCGTGAAACTCAACGTGCTCTGCAAGACGTTCAGAAACTTCTCTGGCCAGTACCATCTCCGCACTTGTCTCCAATCTAGCACGTTTTGGGATACGATTGGACAAGGAGTGACTCGTCAGCCAACAAATCTTACAGAATCAAGTGAACGGGTTGAGCAGGCATGGCGTAACGTTTCACAGGACAGTATTCGCCACCTTTACGGCTGACTGGAGCCAGAGTCAGTACCTTCATTTCGGCCAGTGGAGACTGCACCACATATTTATATGAGTATTTCAGTATGGCTCGATAGCTGGTACCTCAGATCCGTTTATGGTATTTATATATAAATGTAATCATTTCATGTGCTCCATAGGCACTGTTGCAGCAATAAAGGTTGAATGAATTGTAAAGGTCTAAAATGGTGTACTTACTTATTTTTTCCGGCCGTGTAGTATCGTAACAGTTAGTTTCAATTATTGTGTTTATTTCTAGATTAGATTATTCTTATATTCTTTGTGTATTCTGTATGATTTGTCTTCCTTTCTCGTGTTCAATATTTGTAATATATATTTCCCAACTATGATTTGCAGCCGCGCGGGATTAGCCGAGCGGTCTAAGGCGCTGCAGTCATGGACTGTGCGGCTGGTCCCGGCGAACGTTCGTGTCCTCCCTCGGGCATGGGTGTGTGTGTTTGTCCTTAGGATAATTTAGGTTAAGTAGTGTGTAAGCTTAGGGACTGCTGACCTTAGCAGTTAAGTCCCATAAGATTTCACACACATTTTTTATGATTTGTAACTCGGCTGCCTTTCCATTTCAGTAGAGATCATTTCATTTTATATCCTAGTCCCAGATCTTGAACATGTGGGTAATTAAACATTTTCAATTAGGTGAGCTTAATTTACATATCTCATCATCCCAGTATCGCAGACCGAGTGAGGTGGCACAGTCGTTAGCACACTCGCTTTCGGGAGGACGACGGTTAAAACTCGCATCCAGCCATCGTGATTTACGTTTTCCGTGGTTTCCCTAAATCGTTTCAGGCAAATGCCGGGATGGGTCCTTTGAAAGGGCAGGGCCGACTTCCTTCCTCACTCTTCGCTAATCTGATGAGACCGATGACCTCGCTGTTTTCAACCAATCAACCAGTATCGCAGACACCTTAAAACGCCTTTTCACTCTTGTGCCGCCTATTTCTGTTACTTTTTAAATGGTGTTTGCTTCACATTGTTCCATTCCTGGGTGATGTTATCCGTTTTAAAATTTATGTACTCCTAAGGCTTTTCTGATGTAGTAACCGGATGCTTTCTTTCTCAAGTAAATGTCCTTTAAATGTTGTGTCAGCATTATTCTAGTTTTGGTTAAAAGTTAACTTCCACTTTTAAGTAGTTTCATTTTTGAGACTAACAGGAAATGGTCCGAGAAGACATCCAGGTATCTGAATACGCTTGTTTCTTACATAGATGCCAAATCGTCTTACTTTCTGTTACTTAGTTTGTAAGTGTGGCAGAGCCTCTAGCTGACGAAGTATGTGGATCGGTTTACACCAGAAGAAAGTTTTTTTTTATCCTTAACTCATTATTTAAGAGTTCCTTCAGTGTATATCCACTATTATTTAATACATTTTCATCTTCAGAAACAGTAATATATGTCACGGCGGTATCACCTGCTCTTGCGTTTAAATCTCCTGCTATTATTTGATAATCACTTTTGTTCATCTTACATAGAGTTCTTTGCACAATGCCATAGTCGTCTTCAGAGTTATGGTCCAGTTATGGATAGGTGACTTCTTCATACCCTTATTCTGACCATAAATATCCGTTCAAAAAGTATTTTGTTCGTCACTCTTCCACAGATCAGCAACTTTTGAATGAGGTCTTTCCTCTTGCAGGATTCCACTGTACATCACACTGCATCTGTTTATTGTTGTACAACCTCTTGATATGTTATGATGGCTTCGTCAGTATTTTGTAAATTTACTTCATATTCCAGTTTTGTTCATTTATCTCTGAAACTGCGGACATTCCAACTAGCCAGTTCTAACACAACGTCTGTCCCAAGTCGTTTGTTCCTGTTGTTGTTTGTTGTTGTGGTCTTCAGTCCTGAGACTGGTTTGACGCAGCTCTCCATGCTACTCTATCCTGTGCAAGCTTCTTCATCTCCCAGTACCTACTGCAAATTTTCTAACCTATTAAGGGATCTGACATTCCACGCTCCGATCCGTAGAACGCCAGTTTTCTTTCTGCTGATAACGACATCCTCTTGAGTAGTCCCCGCCCGGAGATCCGAATGGGGGACTATTTTACCTCCGGAATATTTTACCCAAGAGGACGCCATCATCATTTAATCATACAGTAAAGCTGCATGCCCTCGGGAAAAATTACGGCCGTAGTTTCCCCTTGCTTTCAGCCGTTCGCAGTACCAGCACAGCAAGGCCGTTTTGGTTATTGTTACACGGCCAGATCAGTCAATCATCCAATCAAGCCTCCCCACCAACGGCAAGGTCCATGGTTCATGGGGGGGGGGGGGGGGGGGGGGGGGGGTTGTACGCCAAAGGAATCCCAGAACATCTGTTTTTCTTTTCGAGTTGTCTCCCTCTTTATGGTTGCCTTCACTATAGCTGTGTATCCATCTCTCTAGTTTTTGTAGCATTTCTTCCCCGTTTTTCATCAGGAGTGTCTCCCTATGCCATAGAGCCCAACTTTCCGCCCTATGTTGTGGACTGCTCTTCATCTGACTCCTTCCCAGGATATGGAGCTAATAATTTAAATACAGGTGACTGGATGACTAATCTGAGAAAGTTATTGATTGTTGTTATGTTACATATTTACTGACTGTTGTTACGACAAATTTGTTAATATATAATTTTAGAATTCACATATCGCAGCTCCATAGAAACCAAGCGACACCTGCCAGATCTGGGTATCGCGCTTTAATGTAGGATGTGTAAACGCCAGACTGCAACTCGCTGTAACATAAGATGTGCAATATATCTGACATTTCGCCTCGTGATGGTATATTAGCCTCCGTTCCTTCTGTATTCCTCCTCTTTATACTGTATTCTTTTCTTTATATTGTGATGTTTCATTTCGACACATATGATGATGTCCAATGAGCCAAAACTAGTCACATGTGAAGTATATGAAAATATTTGCTACCTAGACTGATCTGTCCCAAATGTAAGCTATCTTGAGAGGAGCGAACAGCATACATGATAATCGTCTTCAGATTTGCTTACCCCGAGTTCCAGTAGATTTCGTCCTCTCACATTATTTCTGCAAACTAAATGTAATCAGTGGTACTGCTCCAGTCACCGTACGTATCTCCCATCTCCCTTCTCATTGGCTAAGTTTTCAATGTCTGGAAGTATTGAAACATGTCCAACCTAATCTTTCTTTTGTGGGTAGCAGTTTTCCAAAGAGAACACTTTTAATGATAGCTATCTTTTACTCCGAACCATAAACAAGACTAAGGACAAATGGAACAGCAGCGCTGCATCTCCAGAAAAGCGTTCCCTAAATAGAAGAAACGATGGGAACAGTTTACTGGCAACTGAGGGGTCTTCCCCGAAGCCTGACCAACTTGTGAGTACATTAGCATAGCTTTTACTAGGTGTAAACATCTTAATGACTGCCCCTGCTCTTATTTTTATATGCGTACGAAATAAATTTGCAATAAGATGTCATTATGTTGCAGCTGAAGTCAGTTTCATTATTTTGCGAACAAGACGGCCTATATCAGGTGATCTAGGTTGTTTTGTTCTCTAAATGAATTTACATTTCCACAATTTAGCTGTGCAAACCATAAAATATTTTCGTTTTCTGCTTCATACAGATTTGCTGGCTGCATTTGTACCACCTATTTTTAAAAATGTATTCTATGCTTACGAATGGTCCCAAGATTATTTGAGAATGTATGTTGCTTATACGCTATTGCTATGGTTTACTAGCTTAGTGACAAAGATACTGTTTCAGAAGGATGACTCTGTGCAGGTTACGCCATGCGTTCTTTAATACAAGATGTAACGGGTATAAATGCAGATATTTTTTAATGTGATACCTTAACATGTACACACACCAGAGCATTGGCTGTTTGTCTCTGCATTGAACAGTCTTCTCACAAACGCATCACTTATTTTGCTACCTGATGTTTACTACACCTGTCAGTATAGCATAACCATTTTGCGTCCACACATCCCCACTTCAATACATAAACTGTTGCCCAGGGCAAAAAATATTTGCTCTTGCTTTATGTACTTGCAGATACTAACCAATTAAAAAATGTGCTACTCCTAATAGCTATAATTATTGGTCTGCAAATGAAGTAAATACAGATGTAATGTTGTTCATTATACTGATATCAGTCACCAGCACAAATATCGGAGTTTATACCCGTTACAGCCTGTACACAGCACTAGCTTGAAAAGTGACACTGATGGCACGTTTTAAGCAACATCAACGAGTTAACTTTAAATGCATGATATTATCGCCGTGAGCTCTCATGGTGTCTTTTCCTAGACCATTCACAGGGATTAAAAAGAAAATAGCTTTTAAATAGTCTCTCCAGAACAAATATTTTGCCAAATCTTTTGCATTTTGTTATTAAAAGTCGTGTTGTATTGGCTGGCATTTTTTCGCTGTGCATGATAAGTGCAACACGACTTTTATTGGCACTCAATAAATACTTGCTAGTGGGTGATAAGTTGTCATTTCATGCAGCCTTCCTGAAATGTACCCTGTAAATTAAAAATGTCATAATCACGTATTCAGGTAAACAATGACAATAATGCAATAATGTGTATGGCTGTGCATCTCTAATCGTAAAGGGATATTTGTATCAACATCAAATGTTCAATCACGTAATGTGCATAAACAGACGAAAAGACGGCACCATGGCTGAGAAATATCTGAAATGACTTTCAGTCATCAAATGTCTAGGAATCTTCATTCCAATTGTTTCAAGAGCTGGTATACAGGGTGATTCCGTGGTGATGCTACAAACTCTCAGGGATGACGGAGAAGGATAAGGGGCTTGGTCTGGAAACGACCGAGTCGAAGGTTAAAAGTGAAAATCGTTCTGATAGGGGACTACGTGTACCAGTTCTGTTGTTGCTAAAATTGTAGGGAAGGCAACGTTCAGAGTTGTTAGAATGGGCCAAACCAAGAAAGAAACATCTAGTAAATATGGGCTTTAAAATGCATACCTTAAGAGCTATGAAAACTTGTTCATTCTTGCTACTGTGAAACAGATCTCTTGTACTCAACAAGCGCTCGTAGCTCTTAAAGTACGCATGTTAGGGCCCAAGTTTACTGAACACTTCTTCCTTGTTCTGGTGACCATACTACCTCTTCCCAAAATATCGGAACCAGAGAGCTTGCAATAGAAGAGGTCCACTGCCAAAGGTATCAGAACGAATTTCGCTTGTAAATTTCGGTACTCGGTCGTTTCTGGACCAGGTCCCTTACATCAGATTGATATATTTACCATCCTCCATCATCCCTGAAAGTTTGTAACATAATCAGGGAATCACACTAAGCCGCGGGTAGCCGCGCGGTCTGAGGCGCCTTGTCGCGGTCCGGGCGACTCACTTCGTCGGAGGCTCGAGTCCTCCCTCGAGCATGGGTGTGTGTGTTGTCATTAGCGTAAGTTAGTTTAAGTTGCGAAGCTTAGGGACCGATGACCTCAGCAGTTTGGTCCCATAAGACTTCACCACAAACTTTCATAAAAAGAAAACCACCCTATATTTAGTGGTGTGCCAGGCAGGTACCAGACGCAGATTTATTGGAAGAAAGCAAATGAAATATAATTCATCCACCACGGAGAAAAGGAATATAGCACTCGAACGGCCGATTCTTGAATAATCTTCTTTAGTGTGGAACGTTACGAAGTTGTATAAAATGGAGAGGTAGACAAGATTTGAAAAAGAGCTACGTGATTCGCCTAACAGATATGCTCAACAAATCCCAGTAGTAGTCGATACAGGAATAGCATTGTGCATCACTAAAGAATTCTTGTTAAAATTCCTAAACGATTAAAAAACACACACAACACTTATTACCACACATAGGGTGTCTAAACAAAAGTGTCACGTATTCCTATACATGATAGTATTGGCCAAAAGTAGAAAGAAAGTTTGTACAATCATATAACCGAAACCAAAACTCGTTGAGCTATGGGACTATCAGTTCTCCCATTACGTAAAAATAGACACAATAGGCAGTAGCGCACGACGTTAAAACACATCCTGATACATACTTCAGCCTTCCCTCGCGATGAATCACACACTCATTCAGATACACCTGCTCCATTCCGATTACGTCACATAATCATGTAACGCCTACAAACTGTAGATGAGTTGGGCATACACCAATACCTTTAAGAATCACCATAGCCAGTAGTCCAACCGATTCTGTTCGGGTCAATGGGGAGGCCATACTACCGGATCTCTTTGGCCAATCCATTGTTGTTAGAATTTTACACTGACGCACTGTCTATCGCACGATCCGTAGAAATGGAGCTGGTGCCCCGTCGTGTACAAACCAGAGCCATTGTCCTTCTGCAAGGCTAACGTTCCCCAATAACGCTGGTGACTCGCCGCGCACATAACACTGATACACAGCGCCTGTTAATGTGTTTGGTATACTGCATGGCCCTAAGAGTCGAACACCGATGATTCCTGCCCACGCGTTGATACTGAAACAATCCTAATGCCTCTCCTCCACGATTGCTCGAAAATTTGTATTTGCATTCACATATGTATCTTGGAAATTTCCTACGTCATCTCACGTGAATCCTGCCTCATCTGTATTACTGAATCCTACATATTACTCGTCACAAGTAAAACGGCCCAAATCTCAACAGCTGTTTGTTTCCAGATATAATTGTGGGAACTTTTCTTCTAGTTTTGACCAGTAGTACACTACGGAGGTGTATGTGACACTTCTATTTTTAAATACCTTGTTTATCTAACACGACTATAAAATTAGAAAAATTCGTGTTCACACAATGACCTACGGACAGTCGTTATTGGCGAATGGAATAGGAAGGGAGAAATGATACACTGCACGTTGGCCTACAGACTACTGAGACACACATAAAACTGACGGATAACGCATGAAGCTCCATGAGGCTGATCGCGGAATAGGCTGACGGAGGAAATAAGAAAGAAAGACAGACGAGTATCACCTTTCGTCACGGGTTCGTTTAATAAGCACGAAAGCGTCACCGGGATGCTCATCCAGCTCCAATGGCAGACGCTATGAAGGACGTGTTGCGCTACATGGAGTCGTTTACTCTGAGGGCCTACATTCTTAGACAACTGAGCCAATACACACGATGAAAGACTGATCCGATTTCGCAGGCCTATATATTCTACATTACTGAAAATTGAAAACTAAGGTATATTTTTACTGACAGATACAACTAAGAATTTTTTATTTTCGTGACACCCATGCGTTACTAAATGTGTGTCTCTTTTACACATAGGACCAAAGTTTTAATTAGCTTTTCAGAAATGTTACATGTTTCCAACACCGGAAGAACGAAAAGCATAGACACGATATTAAAACTTGTCCTGTATTTTTACAGACATATCCGGAGTTACTGCATTAACTGTTGATGCTGTACAGTGTCGTGATCCATCTAAACTTGTTGGAGTGGAGGCACACAGATAGTCTTTCAGAAAACCTCACCAAAAAAATCACACAGATTGAGATCAGTTGACCATGGAAGCCCATGGGGCAGTGCAAGATCCGTACTCGTTTTCGACAGGTGCATTTTGTGAGGCAGATCATTGTTCAGAAATGCTTTTACATTTTACATGATTGTTTAATTGAATTGCAAACGTTGAGGCGGAGAAAGCAAAACGTCTTTCTGTATTACCGCCATCTCGATTCGATGTATATTGGGTAATAGACGAGCGAGTGAGCTAGCTACACCAGGGAGAGCCCCATCAGCAGCCACATATACTGGCAATTAACCGTCTGACGATGGGCTAGGGTCCAAAACTAGTAACGCTACAGTGAAATCACTTTCAAAAAACTTGTCACTCGTAGTTCAAATGGTTCAAATGGCTCTGAGAACTATGGGACTTAACTTCTGAGGTCATCAGTCCCCTAGAACTTAGAACTACTTAAACCTAACTAACCTAAAGACATCACATACATCCATGTCCGAGGCAGGATTCGAACCTGCAACCTTAGCGGTCCCGCGGTTCCAGACTGTAGCGCCTAGAACCGCACGGCCACCCCGGCCGGCCACTCGTTGTAGTATTTCCTAAAATGTTGTCTACGAAAAGTCTCTCTTCATAGATATGCAATAAACAGGGTGGTTCGGTGATGATGTTACAAACTTCCGGTGATGACGGAGAAGCGTAAATATATGAATTTGAGGTAAGGGACTCTGGTCCTGAAACGACCGAGTCGAAAGTTGTAAGCGAAAATCGTTCTCACACCTCTGACATTGGACCTCTTTTGCTGCAATCTCTTTGTTTTCCATATCTTGGGGAGGGGGGGGGAGGGAGGGGGAGAGGGAGGTAATATGTACCAGAAGAAGAAAAAAAGTCTAGTAAACATGAGCCCTAAAACGCATACCTTAAGAGCTACGAACACTTCTACAGTAGAAGATATGTTTTACAGTAGCAAAGACGAAAAAGTACCCATAGCTCTTAAGGTGTATACTCGATATTTTTTCTTGTTTTGGTCTATAATACCTCTTCCCAAAATATGGTAAGCAAAGAGTTTGCAGTCGAAGTGGTCCGCTGTCAGACATATAAGAACGAAGAGACATTTACCCTTCTCTATCAGCACTGAAAGTTTGTAACCTCTTGACAGAATCACGCAGTATCACTGTGTGAAATCTGAAAATGGTTCAAATGGCTCTGAGCACTATGCGACTTAACTGCTGAGGTCATCAGTCGCCTAGAACTTAGAACTAATTAAACCTAACTAACCTAAGGACATCACACACATCCATGCCCGAGGCAGGATTCGAACCTGCGACCGTAGCGGTCACGCGGTTCCAAACTGAAGCGCTAGAACCGCAAGGCCACACCGGCCGGGTGAAATCTGAGGAATCTTTTTGAAGCGCCCTTCGCTGCTTCTCTTACGCAGGACTATATCTCACGAAAAGACCACGAATGAAAAATTAAGAGAGAGATTCAAGCTCACGGGGAGTCTTGTAAAAAGTCATTCTCCTCGTTCGCCATTCGCATTTGGTATAGCAAAGTGGAGAAGTGACAGAGATACATGACGTAACTTCCCCCACCGATCATAAGGTGGCCTGCAAAATTTCAAATGTAGGTACCAGTCGAAACATATCTTGATAACGAAATAAGGCAGAAAGAGTTTGATTCTTGAACAAGGTAGATCTGGGAATAGATTTTTTGTCTCGCTTAGCACACGAACTGTGCCCATACAGATTCCTCCACAGCTGTGTCCACAGCCTTCATGTAATTATTAAACATGGTCGTTTCCACTTCGGATTGTGAAAAAATATTGCATTTCTTATTTATTGGCGCTACAATTTAGAGTATCATACATCTGCAGGCAAAAAATCTCAAATTCAAATATGCACACAGGCACAAATATAGCCGCTAATCCAATCACAAAGTGGGTACGAACGGTTTCCAAATCATACAATACACAAACAATCACAAAATCAGATAAACACAACGACAATAGCGTATTTTCTCACGTTCCTACGGTCCCACTTAATCGATGGACAGCAAATGTGGCATGTAGGCACTATGGAGACAATTTTGAAGACAGTATGACCCTAGCGGTGCAGATATAATAAACAAAGCTGGTACGGAGCCTCTCATGTAATTTATCACACCTGTGACGATTTGTAACACCAATTCAAACATATTGCTGCATTAAAGCTAAAATGTATAACTGAGATTTTAAAAGGAGCTGATAGAACAATAAAAGTAATAAAACCTAGTTAAGCTCATACTACAGCAATAAGTAAGTGGTGCAGAAAAACATCTCTAATTTGGTAGCCTTAAGAAATCAGGGAGTTATATTTGTCTGTGCTGCGCGCGTGAAAGGCAGTTGATGGGAATCGAGACGGGGTTTTCTTTGCGTCCCATTTGGGACTGGAGCAGGAGAAGACAGAAGTAACACCGATACACGAAGTATCCTCCGCCAAGCTTGCAATGTGTAGATGTAGATGCAGAATTAGATGTAGAAATAGTTGTAGATAGCTTCCGGAGTGTGTCTGGATGATCAAAAGAAACAGAAATATTTAGATCCTTGAAAAAGACAGGTGTCAAAATAAATTTTTAGTGCAACCTGGTCTCGCTCTGGTCATATACTGCACCAACATTATGGATATTGAGTACCATTTATTATGCAGACTACTATTACTTTTTAATCTTCCTGCATCTTTGTGCCATCGTCAGTGGGTGTTGTCCTTACTGCACTCTCATCTCTCACACACAGATCTTTATCCATTAATTTTTTTGCATTACTGGAAAGTGTCAAAGATCCTTAAGGCTGAATTCCTCACTTCTTTCTGCGCCGCACTAAAGCTGAGTGAAGGCTAGTGTAAGTCATTTCTGCTACTAGTACTATATTTATGGTTGTCACTGCCGTTTTCAAAATGTGATTGATTCTCGGCATCAAATTTCGTAAGGGACTAAATGCACTGCGAGACTGTTGTCTCTATATCCAGCATTACAAAAAGCCGTCTACGAAAGGCTCCGGAATGGACACCACACATCCTTATTTATACACTGCTATGCTTTTTCTCTCAGTAAGGAGTTGCCCAGAATAAGGTACCATAAAACAGTGAATGAAAATAGGAAAATTTGGCATTTTTATTTTCAAAATAGCATAACCGAACACCTGCCACAAGGGGACGAATGAATGGTCCCACTGAGAAGTAATCACCACACGTGTTAAGACATTTATCCCACTGGGAGACGAGAGGATCGGTTCCTGTTTAGTAGAACGCGGTCGGCCGCTGGCGGATCTCCAACCGCACCCACTCTAACACTTCCTCGTCCGACTGAAACCGACTTGCACTCATGTCTTTATTCAGGTCGTCAAATACGTGGAAATCTAACGGTGAAAGGTCCGGGTTGTATGGAGGATGTTGGAGTGTTTTCCACCCAAATCGCTGAATCGTAAGATTAGTCCGATGGGCAGTGCGAGGGTGGGTGTTACCTTGAAACAGGATACTTCTGTCCAATAGCATTCCCGCTGTTTCCGATTTCATGGTGCGTCGCTGTTTCTGCAAAGTGTCTTCGTAGTGCTGCGCGTTGGTTGTAGTTCCACGATCGAGGAACTCGACGAGCTGAGGGTCCTTGCAGTCGAAGGAGGAGGTCATCGCCGGCCGGGGTGGCCGAGCGGTTCTAGGCGCTACAATCTGGAACCGCGCGACCGCTACAGTCGCAGGTTCGAATCCTGCCTCGGGCATGGATGTGTGTGATGTCCTTATGTTAGTTAGGTTTAAGTAGTTCTACGTTCTAGGGGACTGATGACCTCAGAAGTTAAGTCCCATAGTACTCAGAGCCATTTGAACCATTTGAGGAGGTCATCGTGAACTTACCGGAACCTGTGTGAACTGCTTTGAATTTCTATGGCGGACGAGGCGGGGGCTCGTCTCCACCGTTGGCTTTGCTGTTTGCCCTCGGGCCGTCTGAATGCTGTCGAACAGTATCATCCTGTCACACGGTAACGCCCGCCCTCACATTACCAATCGAAGACAACGCTTCAGCGATCTGGTTGGGAGACACTGCTCGTATTTTCACGTCTTTGGCGACCTGCAGAAAGACATATGTTGAGGTCGCTTTCCGTCGGAAAGAAACTGCAAGAGTGGATGCAGTAGTGGATCTGTCAGTGGCCGACCGCTTTGTACGAAACAGGAATTGCTTGTCTCGTCTCCCAGTGGGTTGGATGTCTTATCGCGTATGGTGATTACTTTGACTGGAACCGTTCCTTGGTCCCGTTGTGGCGGATGTTCCGTTCTCATTTGACTGTCCGTCATATATAAGCCGTAATGTAAAAGTCGCAGAGATTAGACGTTGAAGATGATGTGTAAAAAGTGATTCCCAGTTCAGGTTCTTGTCAATATACACTCCTAAAAAGGTAGAATATTCAGATTCATTTACTAATTTGCCTTGACACTTTTACCGAATCACACAATCGGAAACTTCT
Organism: Schistocerca cancellata; assembly: GCF_023864275.1. Taxonomy (NCBI): domain Eukaryota; kingdom Metazoa; phylum Arthropoda; class Insecta; order Orthoptera; family Acrididae; genus Schistocerca; species Schistocerca cancellata. The sequence goes on along the minus strand of NC_064630.1, from coordinate 317,394,244 downwards.
AAAAGACTACCTTACAGTACTTGAGATTCTAAAAAAGAACACGTGAACACAAGTACCAACTGACGGAAGCACAAAGGTGCCAACTGTTAGGGCCTTAAGAAAGAATGGTCGTCTGCAATTTAATCCGCAAGCACGGCTGCTGTTCGAGATTCAAAGCCAAATTATGATGGCAGCACCTGCAAATCCTACTCTAACCGCGTTAATGCCTACGCTGCAGAGCGCTGGCGCTGAGCCGCTACGGAGAGGAGACGGCGCTGTCACTGTTTGCCTGTTCGCAGGGAGGATGAGGGCTTCATCAAGGAGGAGGAGAAGCCGCTGCCGTCGCACGAGTTCCAGCGGAAGGTGTGGCTCCTGTTCGAGTACCCGGAGAGCTCGCAGGCGGCGCGCGTCGTCGCCATCATCTCCGTCTTCGTCATCCTCCTGTCCATCGTGATCTTCTGCCTCGAGACTCTGCCCGAGTTCAAGCACTACAAGGTGTTCAACACCACGACGAACGGCACCAAGATCGAGGAGGACGAGGTCCCCGACATCACGGACCCCTTCTTCCTCATCGAGACCATCTGCATCATTTGGTTCACGTTCGAGTTGTCAGTGCGGTTCCTCGCCTGTCCGAATAAACTCAATTTCTTCCGGGACGTGATGAACATCATCGACATCATCGCGATCATTCCGTACTTCATCACCCTAGCGACAGTCGTGGCCGAGGAGGAGAACACGCTCAACGTGGTGCGCGCCCCCGTCAGCCCTCAGGACAAGAGCACCAACCAGGCCATGTCGTTAGCTATTCTCAGAGTCATTAGGTTAGTGCGAGTGTTCCGAATATTTAAGTTGTCCCGACACTCCAAAGGGTTGCAAATCCTCGGACGAACTTTGAAGGCCTCCATGCGGGAACTCGGCTTGCTCATATTTTTCTTGTTCATAGGTGAGTACGACACATTCCACAGCTCGTGCATGGGCGGGCTTGCTTCTAGTGTAGTAAGTCGGCTGTGAATCAAGATTTGTGATTAAAAGAAGTATAAAAAAGTGACGAGTGATTACCCGTAGGCTTGAACGCTCACCAGCAGCATGCTCCACAGTGCCGCATCGTATATAGATGCAGCAACCGCAATGTGTTACACCCAAGTGTTACTCATCTATTCTCAGATGATAAGTCTCTTTAATGAACAGTTGCTATTTTCTTCAGTGTGTCTCTGTAATAATAAAATCTATGCCTAAATCTCAATTTCTAAACTTTGCTCAGATTGCTGTTACTTCTAGCTGTAGAGGCTTCGGGTCACTATGCACTGGTATTATTTCTGTTTGCTTACGCTTTGTTAAGAATCTTTCCAGTATACACTGTGAATTTAGTTTGTAATGTTAAAAAACGACGAGGCTAGGGATAAAATATAATTCCCGAATTCTCTATGATACGCTATAGTACTACCTGATGAAGTTGATGAATAAAAATCATTTCTCGTAGCTCAACCTGCTTCAGTACCCTGCAGCAATTTAAACACAGTTTCCTTTGTGCGGTATGAATAAACTCTCGAACAAGAATTTTTGTTTTGTTTCGTTATCCAGTTACATACGATCAAGTATTAAACAGGACTGTAATAGTCAGCTCAGGAACAAAGTCGCTTTCACTAAAAGGTGATCAATACGAAGGTACATACAGGGTGAACATTGATAAAACTGACAAACTGCAAGGACGGATTTCTGATTGGAAATGGAGGAAAAAAGGTACTATGAACATGTGTTCAGAAATGGACGGCGTGCATGCAATGGCAATAAATCGTCCCGGAACAAAGTACAGACAGAGCTGCATAGCGTCCACGCCGCAACAGATGTTCAAAGTGGTCTCTATCGGATGGCAGGTGAAGGGAATAGTAGCGGTTGTCGTGCATGATACAAATAATAGTAGTTTGGCTTACACCATGTTGGCGGGGCACTTGCCTGGAACTTGTGATGAGGTTCGTCTCAGTATCCTGTAGAAACTGGTCCTCCAAATCTAGTGTACGCACATTCTGCCGCCTCCCCGCACGCTGATCTGTCTACAAGGACCCATGACGACACAAAAGCCCAATAAGGGCTTGAAAGGTTGTGTGATGTGGTTGGTGTCTGTGAAAGTACTTCTTTTGATACACGCGTGCTGCCTCTCGACCGTTTCCAACTGCTTGGCCGTACACAAACACCATCTCGGCTGGTTCCTACATGAGTACCTAACCACTCTCCTGCTTACAGTACACTGGGTCAGTCACACAACCTGCAACACACAAGCAACAGACGGCGCGTGGTGAGGAACTGTTACTCGTCAGCGCCACCTACCATGGCTACGACGCATTTCCGTACACATGTTCATTAGACCATTTTTCCTCCATTCCCAGTCAGTAGTCCATCCCTGCAGTTTGTCGGTTTTATTAATGTTCGCCCTGTTTATATGTCTGGAAGACACGAAAAGAAGCTGAAGACTGAGCAAATTATACGTGACGTAATTATGAAAAATGCCATATTTGCTTTCTCCCTGTGTATCACTATGCGTTTCTTGTTCTCTTAAAACCATCTCTGCTTTAATGAAAGACTATATACACGGGCAAACAGTGTATGTATCATAGCACTTGACTAGCCTTACGGTATGCGTTCTTTTCTATTTAACAGTACTTCGCCCGAAATACGCTTCTGTCACCACAGCAGCATGAATACTGAAAACGTGTTTCATGCTCCTTAAAATCTTATTGGAAAATCATTGTTATAATCAATTAAACTTCAGTGAGAGCTGGTTTTTATTTTTCAGTCTCATCAGGAAGTACAAATCATGATTGAATAAATGTCCACGTATCATAATTCTTACATTATATTTCCTTATTCTGTACTACAATTAGTATCTGTGATAATTATTACTATTTCGTCATAATGGAAGTCATAGGTTATTGGTTTATTTTTATTTTATAATTTTTAAAGTTGTTAATAAGATTAAACATTAACTTTTTAATGGTAAGGGGCGTACATGTTTGTGGTAAAGTTAAAGGAGTTGTCTCTTACATCATGAAAAAATTAAAAGTTAATGTTTATTGTTTCATAAGAACAACGCACTTCCAGCTTCAAGCGAAAATCTTGATCTTATCTAATGTACCAAAATGACGACATTTGTCATGTTCAACAAGATTTGAGCTAGCCACAGAGCAACAATGAAAGAGATTTCTTTCACAGACTGTGGACAAACCTATAATAAATAATTGTAAGATATACCTGAAATTTTAGTACTGAAGCTACTGAGAAGCTCTCACAAAATCTTTTACATGGCTGTAGCGTTGGAATATCAAAATCTCCAAGAAAAATCAAAACCTTGCATTTTCAGCAAATATTTATTCAAAAAGAAAAATATGTAACACGCCAAAGCAGCAAGAAAATTAAGTTCGCTTTAAAATTTTATTTTCTGCATGACACAGATTGCATCGACAGGCAACAACTTGCTAAGAAATGGAAATTAAGACAGCCAAAAATATTCTGTTGTACAAAGCTAGCTGCATTATGTTCGTCAGTTTACTTACATTGCACAATACAGAGCCGTTTCAATAAATGCTATTTGTGCTGTTTAAAATATGCTCTTTTTATATGTATATTTATAGTGAAATATTGAGTTGTAACTGTAATTCTGAAAGCCCAGTTCTTATATTTTCCTAGGGGTGGATGCTTAGAAACGCTCATACAGTTGGTTTTGTTTAACAGCTAAGAGTCCTGCCGAAGTCCAACATTAGTGGTACACTGCTAGACACGTTACAAAGCGATGTGGCTTATTACAGCATTTGGGCGGGGATGGAAATGGAGATTTTTATTTTATTTGGAGAGTCTTCGAAAGGTGTATTAAAGCTTCACAAAAAAAGTTAATATTTTATCGTGCCGTCCAGTTCATCAGGGTCGGAGCAATATCACAGACGTAGTAGTCAATGTCTTGTGGGCTATTCAAACCAAGAATCTCGACAGGAACGATGTGAAATTGAACCCAAAATGATTTGAGGCCAGGCGCACACTATGACGCAGGCAAAGCCAAGGTAAGGTAGGGCAGGGCAAGTGCAGCACGGGAAAAGCTACGCGATACAGTGTGATGGCGCATTGGGAGACAGTATTTGCCTGTGAAGCAATGACTCAACTCGTGAACCTTAGTTAGGACTGTGATAATGAAAGTGATATTTTTATTTTATTGTATGATACTTAGAAACGGAAGGATTCAGAATGGAAAGGCAGATACACGAACAAGAGAAAAAGATCAGGTGATTTTGCACTGAGGTCTGAAGTTTCTAATAAACGGTTTACTTACTAGTTTGATGGGATCGGAGTCAGTTGCACGAGGTTGCTCATACGAAACCACGTACGGCTGAACTGCTTCAATAACATGGTCCTCCATTTCCAATGCAAACCACGTGACATTGGCACAGTAAACTGTCTCGAAAACTGAGTGGCTCAGGTAGAGCAGTCGCAGTATTATGCTGTCCTGTCCAGCGCCTCCACTCGCACTGTTTTATGTTGAGGACTATATATCTTGGCAGTTTCAGGAGCGGAGTGCTTTCAACTACGAGTATGACTGCGTGATAAACTGTAATGCGTCAGACCTATACTATCTAATTTATGACGCTGCTAACGTCACCAAGCGTTTGCACCGTAACCGTAACCGAAAGATTTGCGTATTCTTCGTTACTTTGTGTTGTGAATTGCTCGTTTTCTTTCATCATTTTCAAATGAGTGAAGAGTGTAATCTTAGTTCAACACAGTGTTCAGCGATCCCTACGACAATGCTATAGTACTGCTTTTGCACAAGCAGAAATTGCGGGTGTAGGTTTCCAGCCCTGCAAGAGGGAAGTGGCGCTTCCCCCCCCCCCTCCCTCCACCCCGTCCCTCACAACCACACACACACACACACACACACACACACACACACACACACACACACACCACTCCACTCCTCTTCACTCTCGCGGCAAGTTCTCATTTGTAAACCCTCGCGGCAACCTGACATCTTGTAGTGGCCGCGCTATATATATATATATATATACAGCTCAGACACATTAATTTGACAACCGCCTACCATCGACTTCAACGTGCAATAACCAGTTAAATACTGCAGATGGCAGTAAGCGAGCATGTTTGGTTGGACGCGGAAAACAGTGCTGTCGTTGTAATACGGAAACGGAGCGATTTATCTTATGTTCAGAAAAGCATCATCATTGGCTTTCTGGCCAAGGGTGGAAGCGTTTCCGAATGGGGTAAGTTTGTTCGCCTGCCGCCATGGTTAGATGCCACGCATGGCAGAATCGGCGACTAAGGCGCTAGAATTTGCACGTCAACACGGCAAATGGACGACCTTGAGTGGTGAAGGTGGCCTTTTCAGATGAATCACGTCTTATGCTCCATCGGACAGATGGCTGGCCGTTGGAGTGCACGGCGAGAAACGTCTGAAAGTAAACACTCTGCAACAGTCGTCGGAGCGTTATTGTCTGGCGAACGTTTCCGCGGCATTCCCTAGGTGCTCCCGTCGTAGTGGATCAACGATGGATCAAGACCACTGTGCTTATGTCCTTGGGGACCATGTCCACTCCAACATGCTGGGTTTTTTTCCCTCTGTACGATGGCGTCTACCAGCAGCTCGCAGTGTGAAGAGCGGCAGGGTGAGTTTACCGCGCTCCCTCGCCACCAAACTCAGCGGATTAAAATCCAGTCGAGAATCTGTGGAAGCATGGCTATCGAGCTGCTCGCGCCGTGGATCCTCAACCAAGAAACCTTGCACAGCCGACCACGGCACGAGTTGACACAGCTCCAAATCCCTGTCTGTACATTTCGGAACCTTAGTGACTCTCTTCCGGCATGTCTCGCATCGGCGCGCCTAGCGAAAAGTGGTTATTCAGGTTTTTGAGATGGCCACATTAATGTGACTGGACAATGTAGGAGCCCGTGGACCACAAAAGACTTGCCGCAATGTTCTGCGTTACCCTGTATAGCCTGCGCCGCAGTGTGTGCCTACCCAAACCATGAATACCCCGCATCTGGATGGCCAGAGAGGAATCTCAAACCCACTTCTATCACATACTGCTGCAGTGTGTTATCCGCTACGCTCGATGCAATTGCGAAAGAGACCACGCACAGCATACTTGATGACGTGCTGTCGACTACATCCGGAGTGTTTGCAATCTTCAGTAACAAACGCTAAACAAGAAGTCTGAAGGAATTCAATCAATAGCAGGTCTATACCTTCCCTCTCCAGTCATACGACAGTGTTTCGGATGTAATGAAGAATGTCACAAGAATATCTTTGGAGCAAAGACATTTACTTGGTTATCTGCTATGAGATAAGTTTAAAAAACCAAAATTATAGTCAAGCATCAAAATAATTTTATTGTCTCCATCACATATGACTCTGAAGAGGGCCGGGAACCAGGTAACAAAGACGGAAATATTGAACCTACCTATACAGTCTACTTGGACCAGCGACGTCATCCGAGTAACGGCAATAATTCACTCGACGAATTTCAGTAAGCGCAAAACACGCACCAGTATAAAAAATTTTAGTTATTCTCATAACATCACGTTCATTGGCTTCGACAACTCAACCAAACCGTCACGTTTTAACCTGATTCAGAGGCGAAACTAGGCGTCGGTCACAAAGCAGTTCCACACGGATTATTACATTCTCGTTCCTCGCTAACGTTGTACTTTCATAACCAGTCGTTCTAGCCAACTACACATGTCGCTACGTGAGTGGTGAATTGGTTCTATTACTTCACATTCCTCCCGAAATATTACTGTTGTTTTCAAATATCTTTTCACTTTGTCGCCTATCTCTTGTCGCCCATAACACTTGCGTATGGTATAGCTCCATCCTTCTTAGAGGGTCCCATTGAAAAACTAAACTATAGTAAAAGTAGATTTTTTTTCGTTGTACTTATGACTTCAATCGTCCCTGACGGGACCATCTCCTCCATGCTGCCCACATCCCACTCGCCGTCCTGCTCATCGCCGCAGATGACTAAGTTACCATAACTGAGATTTAGTATTCACATTCGTTGGCTTCATCTAGTTCTCCGTCTACACGGCAGATCATAATTCAAAAGAAAACATTGTGCATTATAGACTGTGAAATTTTGCCGTTTATTTGGTATTGACTATTCGGCTGTATAGTCGTTATTAAGTAGAATACAGGATGTTACATCTGTTGCGGTATGTTGCGTAGAGATAGTCGGTATACTGCTTAATAATGAATACACAGTCGAAATTGGCCAATAGCAACACAACGGAAAAAAATTTACAGCCTACAACGGGGAATGCTTTCCTTTGAAAAATATGTCGGGGTGGCGTACCTGTGTAAAAACGAGATTAATAGATCAGAATGTCACCACAACCTACATTCCGCAAAAGTAATATACGAGCAAAATAAATGTTTCCAGTGTCGTCTTCGATCACTGTTTGCGCAAACATGACGTCACACGCTACGACATAATTACCTCACAAATCAAAGGCAACATCGGGCATTGGTAGGTTCAACACACCCTCAGAGACCATGCCGCGTACAGATGCAAGTAGTAATTCTTCTCGCTTATCATCCGAGAGTAGTACAGGAAAAAAAGTGTCAAAGATCAGTGCGAATTGTGTCGTACTTATACAAATGTACATACTGTATGCGGTTTCACGCTACAAGCTGAAAGATCAGCATTGTTTCGTAACATAACGTCATCTTGTGGTTGTTTTGAAATTCCTCCTCTTTATTGGAATTAAATCGTTCACATAGTAAGAATAATCTGGAAAATGAACACAGAAATTTATCTGGGTATGAGAAGCTGTTAACCAAAATACGAGGAGACGTAAGGAGACGAATATTCTCACTTATTCTTTCCTAAGATTATACTGGTGTTCGTCCAGTATAACTGCGAAAGAATACAAAAGAATGTATGAGCGTTTTTATCATCCACATAAATACTTACGTTAAAATTAGATTTGCGAAGCAATTTGCTGCTTTACAAGCACTTGGCAAATGGCTAGTGCATAGAACACGCCGCATGCTCTACTACTGATTAATTTGTGCTAAGAAATATTCCGAGTGTGTGTATCAGAAATTGTAATATTCGATTAACTGAAAATTCCTTAGTACAAGGGCAAAACAAGAAGAAAGGTTGAACGCTGCAAGGGGGCGCAGCAGTTGGAGCGGCTGGTGCGAGACGGGGGTAAGCCTGCCCAGGCACGCGCTGCCGCCGGGCCAGGACCGCAGACCGCGCGCTGGCTTAGTAGGGACCCGCGTCCAGACTGAAGCTCAGAAGAATGCTTGTCTGGACAATGGGAGATGTGACCCAGTGTTCCGCATTGTGCAGCGTGGCAACGCCGCGCCCCGGTTACCTTGGCTCCCCAGGTGACGTAACGATCGCCGCCTGGCCAGCAGCCAATGACGTCGCACGGCTTCCGCCGTTGCCGTGGCAACCAGGGAAGCTGCTCTGCCTGGCAGTCAAACGTGGGTGTCTGAGCTCCGTTCTGACAACCGCTTCCCGTGTTTCTTTCTCCATTGTCTCTCAGTGGACGAGTTTTCATATTTTAATCAGTTTGTCGGGTGCCAGAACAAGTTCTCCGCGGAATACGGTTTTTCTCTGCACTCTAGTGAAGCTACGGTGGATGACACGTAATAGACCTCACGCTTACCGCCTAGAAATTCGGCTTATTAAGACTCTCGCTTTGCCTTTCGAGTAAGGTGATACATATATTTTCAAAACCTAACTTTTGTTTCTGATGAAAGTCAAATAAAACATGATTCACGGAGAAACTGACGTGAGTTGCAAACACCAAGAATGTGCTTGTTAAACAGATACATTTCGTGTAACAACGTACGACAGATGTTCAAAAATTATTGTCCCTTGCAGAGAGAAACCCATCTCCTTAACCTGAGACACACGTATAACTCTACTCGAAGGTGGTGGGTTCGAATCACGTTAGTGTAATAAATTTTCGGAAGCAGTATTTGACGGAAACGTAGAGGAGTAATAATAGCGCGAAGTTCCTGGTTACCTGACCTTGCGTCACTATCTTGGGATAACCTCTAAAACGTCGTAGTGTCTCATGAAGTGAGACTAGTGTCATAGTTGATGCTGCTCGGTTTTTCGGACGGGGACGTAACGCTTGGCGGTACTTTCCATACTCTTCGAGAGGAGTGGGTTATGTGCAGGTACTGGGTTTCCCTCCCTCCCTTCATTAAATCTCTACCTACACTAAGGCAGCTCTATACATAAACACTACTCAAAATCATCTACACAATACAGAAACATTCTCACCACTGAGTGCCCTAAATTCATATGTGGCAAGAAATACACATCTTAAACGTCATCCAGGACAGCAATGAGGTGACCTTGAGCTGCCCCAACACTAATTTCGAAAGTATGGGACAGATTTTTATTTCCAGCTTAGGAAAGCTTCGGCTGTTCCAAATAACCTCTCATCTATAAGGGGCGTTCAAAAAGAAACGAGCCAGGAGCATAATTACAGAAATCAGTACCTGTATGTTAGAAATACTAACCCTGGCCGTTGAGATAATTGTCCCACTGTGACACAAGGCAGTCAATGGCTGTCTCATAAAATTCCCGGGGCTGTGATGTTAACCAGTTTCGCACTTAACAGCTGGACGTCGTTGTCGGAGGTAAATCGCTTGCCACTCACAGTCTTTGTAAAGGGATCAAAAATGGCATAATCACAGGGAGAGAGGTCCGGACTGTATGGAGGGTGGCCGACAATCTCCCATTTGAATTTCTGCAGATTGCCGCAACTGTGTTGGTCGCATGAGGCTTTGTATTGTCGTTGAGCAGAATGACCCCACAGGTCGTTTTGATTTGATCGCTCGGCGTAGGGTGGTCAAGGTTTTTGAGTAACGCTGGGCATTCACTGTGATCAAGTGCTGCGGGAAGTGAATCAGAAAGGGGCTATCTTGGTCAAAGAAGAACGTCAGCATAACCTTTCCGATTCACCTCGGACGACGACATCCAACTGACGTGCGGAACTGGTTAACATCGCACCTCCGCGAAATTTATGAGACAGTCCTTCACCGCCTTGTGTCCCAGTGAGACAAGTGTCTCAACAGCCAGGGTCAATACTTCTAACATACAGGTACTGGTTTCTGTAATTATGCCTCCGGCTCGTCGCACTTTTTGAACGCCCCTTATATCATAAGCCCTTAACTGTTGCTATAGTTATGGGCTTGCGAAAATAAATTTCAGAATTAATGTTATTCAATAAAGACAACCCACATGGAATAAACATTTTTCAGAAAAGAGAAAACTACAGCACCAGTTCTGTTGTGGTGTAACACTTGTGCAGTAATACATCACATTGGTTCAGTAAGAACTCCTTCTGTAACAATGTTCTCTTCTTTCTAACGAAACCAGCCCTAAATTTTGGAAGCGTTACTGTGTAATACTGTTTAATTACAGAGTTTTCTTTTTCTATAAAACTGGGCAAATTACGTCGCGCTGCTAAAGCTATTACTGTTAATATCGTCAATAAAAATGGCGTCCTTGGGTTATTTCCAGCGTACTGGACTATACAGCTATGGCTCGAGCACTCTAGTCTGTTTCTGAACAAATGTTTACGTTTGTGTTACATAGCATACACTTTTCCACCTTTCAAGTCATCATTAAAATTGTCTCTATTGGGTCCAGAAATATACTCATTAAATTCTATAGTTACGCGCATTAACGTTTTGTTTTTCATATTCAGATGATACATATATAACGTTTGTCTCTGTTGCTCAATGCTATTGGAGAACCGATCCAAGTCTTTGCTCGGAGATTTTACTGCCACATCTGAAGTAAAAGAGAGTCTTACTTGACAAATAGGCATATAAATTATTTCTACATTCATGCATTTTTCCTGACGTTAACAGGGTCATGAGACCCTCTAGTTCATCTAACTAAACATATTCTACAATTATACCAACATTGAATATTACACTACCCGGCCTAGTAGTTTATGATTAAACAACATCACAACACTATTAGTGCCTAAGTAAAAATAAAGGAGTTGTCAGAGTATTAAATATAATGATGACCGACCGTGTTTGTGTGTAAGCGCATTGATTACAGTAAAGTTGCAGAATAATAATAATAATAATAATAATAATTAATAATGATAGAGTAACAAAGGCAGTGTGTGCTGTGGACTGTTTCAGTAATGAATGACAAGAAAATGGGAAGGGGATCGGTGACGGAGTGATTCCTTTCTGTTGCACAAAAGTCATGTTCTAGCGATGGAACCGATAACTTAGACCGTTCCCGCAGGACTAGCCAGAAAATCACTAGATCAGTCCTCGAAATATAGTGCAGGGGTATGGAATCGTAAATCCTGCCGGACACCCGGAACAAACTTGACCAGGAAGTTCATCAGAACATTTGGAGCGGGAAAGCTAATTGATCTAAGATATAAATAGGAAAAATTAACGTTGTTTTGAAAAATTTCGTTTGATCTGGTTTTCTCAAACTTGTTGCTGTACCTAAACAAGTTTATCATTCTCAAAGGCTAACTAAAGAATAAATAAAGAATCTGTTTACGTTCTTACGTCATACAGGTTTTTCGCCTCTCCTAGATTAATTAGCCTTTCCACTTAACGTTTATTTTATGGACAGGTGTGGTCGTTGGTACTATACACTTCGCTCATTTTATTGCAGGTAATGGTGAAACATAAGGTATATGAGGCACGACGTGGTGACTACTGGAGAGATTGCAGGCGTGGGAACTCTTGAAGTAGACTCAGCGTGTCAGTCTCGCTACTAGCAGGGTAAAGGGTCACATTAAATCAAACCGAGCACAATCAGACAAATTATTTTTTTATTGCGAGACCTGCCCTCACACATTCACATTCTTACACACACACACACACACACACACACACACACACAACCCAATAGCAACATACCTATGGGTCGAGTCATTTTTTGTGGCGGACAAAAATTTTTGAACAAGTCTAGCAGTGCGTTCTCGTGATGTACAATGCGCGGTCACGGATTTCATCCAGCCCCAGCACTTGTAGAATAGGGAGCCGGCGTTGAGCGGGCGCTAGCAGCTAAGCGGCGCGGCGCCTGGGAGGTGGAGGTGAATGGTGGAGAGCGGCTCAGCTGGCCGCAGCAGTGTGTGGCGTCTGGCTGTTGCAGGTGTGATCCTCTTCTCGAGCGCCGTCTACTTCGCAGAGGCCGGCTCGGAGCAGTCCTTCTTCAAGTCGATCCCGGACGCGTTCTGGTGGGCGGTAGTCACCATGACTACCGTGGGCTATGGTGATATGAGGTAACCCAGTTGCTCAGCCTTGCCTCCGTATCTTACAGGTGTGGTTCTCTTCTCGAGCGCCGTATACTTCGCCGAAGCCGGCTCGGAGAACTCGTTCTTCAAGTCGATACCGGACGCGTTCTGGTGGGCCGTTGTAACGATGACAACCGTTGGCTATGGTGACATGACGTATGATGTACTCAATTTCATTCACGATTTAGTTCATTATATACATTTTTACTTTTCCCTCCAAGTAGATTGCAATGCCAGATACTTTAATAATTAAAATACCCAGGTGTTTCAGATTAATTACTTTTAATTAAGACAGAGAGCAGAGTTAGTAGTGAGAGGACTAGAAACCACTGTGTTGCAAACGAAGAAAATTCTTTGTTGGCGCGTCGTGGACCGCGGACATTTGTGGGGAACCCGTGCTGGGTGGTAGGGCGCGCGCCCCTGGCAGACGGGCTACCCACCTTACGGACGCTTCTCGCGGCCAGCCTGCCCGCCAGGGGCACGCCGTCCGGGCGGTGCGTACGGCTGCTCGCTCTACGTTTCTGCTTCATGACTTGACTTGACGGTAAACTTCCTTGCCCCAGTTCCACATCTCTTCATCATCTCTTTAACTCTTTTCTATCTTCTGCCCTATTTATATTATTCATTGTCTATCTTTTCTCTATTATACGTGTTGAACCACAGCCCTATCTACACTATATATACATACTATATATATATATGTATACATATATCTTATTATCGATGTTTCTGATGTTGCGTGCGAACGTTGGCCCCTATTATCGTATTCGTGCTTGTAAATATTGGTTGATAGACGTCGATGTGGTTGATTCTTTATTAAATTTCATGCAAACCTAGCAACTGAAAATCAAACAAAGAATTTTCTAAGTGGAATGTCTTTATTAATATAAAAAGAAGAATATTCTCCATATCATTTCTTTCCGCTGAGCGAAAACAAATGAGAGAGAGAATATTTTTTTTGGCAGATTTTTTTTTCTTTTCTTTGCACTGTGTAGTGGTAATGCATGTGAGCACAAGTCTTTTTTTTTCTCAGCATACGAGCTCAAGTTTGCGCGTGCGGTTTTAGCTCTTGGCTTGAATGACTTACAGTTACGTTTAGTGTGTGTGCGTGTGTAATTCTGGCAGTGGTGTTGTATCTCATTCGTGTATGTTTGTGTACGCTGCATGTGCAGAGGGAGAAATCTGTTTCAATCGGGACATGAAACAAACCTCGCTATCACTGAATGCCGCTACCGCTGCCTCTGATGCTGTTGCTACCGTATTTTACGTCTCACTGGATGGAAACACCAAATACGCACTCCCATCCGTATATATAGCATGTGGCTGCAGTAGTAGACACTGGCACAATACGTGCGTGTCCAGTTCCTCTGGTTTGCTGTGCATTACTTTGTTTGTCACTGCTGAGTTTTGTTGTTTTATTTCTCTTTTGGTATTTTCTTCTAAGTGTTGCTTTCGGTGTTGTGGACTCTTGGTGCGTGTGTTGTTGTGGCTTCTTTCTGCCCAGTTTTCGCCCTCTCCCGGCCTCTCTCTCGCCTTCTGCCCACGCCCCTCTCTTCTTCTCTCTTCTCTTCTCTCTTCTCTTCTCTTCTCTTCTCTCGCCTCCTCCCGACACGACCACAAGATCACGCTTGCCCAGACACGGACACCGGCCGACCGCGCACTCGCGCCCACGCTCACGACGCACCTCTTGCAGGCCCGTCGGCGTCTGGGGCAAGATCGTCGGCTCGTTGTGCGCCATCGCCGGCGTACTCACCATCGCCCTGCCCGTGCCCGTCATCGTCTCCAATTTCAACTATTTCTACCATCGCGAGACGGATCAGGAAGAGATGCAGTCGCAGAACTTCAACCACGTCACCAGTTGTCCTTACCTGCCCGGCACGTTGGGTGAGTTTCGCGCGCTGCTGCCACTAAACAAGCACATTACGCTATTGCGTTTGTTTTACATTTGCTGCAAGTAATATGAACCCTACATTGTTATGATGATTACCGTCTAGATCAGTGATCGTCAAACTGCAGGCAGCATGTGACCCAGATCAAGTAATTGTGCGGCTAGCGGTCTTCAGCCGCATTTTATAACAACATGCATCTAGCAACTGACAGCCGAATCGAAAAACATCAACTAACGTCGAGAGCTTCTTAAGAGTGTAGTTTCCCTGCTCAGAAACAAAGAAAAATTCCTACAAGTTTAATAGATTTTGGTGAATTCAGCCTTGAACTATGTAAGACTGAATGAATTTTATCCATAGTGGATGCTGTCGAACTCCGTGACTGTTCCTTTACGGGGTTGTTGAAAAATATCCGCTACCAGTCACAATAAAAGGTTGTTTATTCGTCACACGATCAAAAAGATGAAACATAGTGTATTTCACGAGTGCACATCATAATAGTGTAATATGGAGCTATACTTGGTAAAACTGATATATGGACGTGAAAATAACCATAAGTGTGTAACTAAGTGGCAAAACTATCACCACAGCATAACTGTAATAATGGTGCTTCATCTTTTTTGATCTCCAACAGTACAAACATGTACATGAATGCATAAACACCTGAAGATGGGCGCAAGCCCGAAACCGGTCGTGTGACGAATAAACAACCTTTTATTGTGACTGGTAGTGGATATTTTTCTACAACCCTATGTAAGATTGGCCGCTTATCTCAGGGACAGAGGGGTAAGTAGTGCGGCCACTGCGGGGTTAGACGATGTGAGAGGGGAATGTTTTATTGTCAGTCTTACAGTACCGATAACTTATGGGCGTTCGTCACTCATACTGGTCAGCTGTTATGGTACAACACGCAGGTAATACGGATTCGGGAACACGCATTTTGGAAATGGTCGTCTTCAAATGCGGAAGATATTTGCAGTAAGGAATGTAAAATTAAGTTAAGGCTGTTTTAATATAACTCAATCGGAGAAGAACAATAACATTAAAAACATTTAGTAAACATTTGTGATCATGTCTCATATTTTACAGTGTATTTAAACAGAAGTACATAATCAATTAACCATGCGCTCACGCAGACAACACGGCAACTCATTGTCATCTAGCCAACAATATCATATCTTTGAGGTCGCTGAGGATGGCAGCAATCTGAAACACAGAACAGTCGACACAAAGTTTTCGGAAAGGTGCTAACTTTTAACGAGCAGTCCGTGGGAAGCGACAACCAAATTATCACGCCCTTAGTACAACTAGTCCATTGAGGGCTCATATCATAGTAGTATGTTACCAATTAGCAATAAGATCGGTACATATGCTGCCCGGGGTGCCGCCTCTCAATGTCAGTATTCGCTCTTGAGCTAAAAAGTTTGACGACCACTGGTCTAGGTATAGCACCTGCAGCGGTAACCCGAGGTATCTCAGGTTATGGAGTATAATCTTGATCATTTTGTGCTCCACAGCTGAATAATGTAAATGATGACAAAAATCACAACGGCTCTACTTCAGGTACGTTCTAAATAAACATCTTCAGGTCACCAAAAGTTCACCAGCAATCTCTGTAGCTAATTTTAACGAAGTGACAGAAATATGCCGGTGTCATGGCTCACAGTCGCCACATTAAACGTAAAAGGCATATTCTGGAACACGACTCGCACACTTATAACGCTTCACAGACCCTCTGGCACACGCACAGCCATCAGTACACCCATGGAACATAACAACTTGCTGACCTATACTTAAATGTTACGGCAAAGCCACTCAGTGTGACTCCATGACACTTCCTTGGATCCTAGCCTCTCTTTAGATACGGAACAAACCTATAATCTAATGAATACATACAAGGGGACTTCAAAACGTAAGGTACATATTATTATGGCAGGGCAGGTAACTACTATTGAATGGTGCACCACACTTCAAAGCGACACAGATACGTTACACTATTTTTCAACATGTTCACAGAATCCCTGAAGACAATAGCCGGAACGTTCTATCATTCGTTCAATATCTCGGTTACAGAAATTCGCTCTTTGGTCACGGAGCCATTCGAGAGCAGCTGCGTGAACGTCCTCATCAATGGAATAATGTTTTTCCCCCTAGACATTGTTTCAGCTTGCCGAAGAGATGTAAATCTCATAATGCATGACCTGTATTTCTCTGTGAACATCACCCACATCTGTTCGGCCTTGGTCAAATTGTTGACTTCATTTCAGTACGGGGCTGGACGAGGCGTTGCATTTGGTCTGTAAACTGCCAATATTCCACTGTAAATTTGTGCGCAATTTAGACGTGTTGCCCAGAAGAATCGTACTGCCCGGCGCACTTCAACTTTCGAGTCTATTTTCAGTTGCCATTTCAGTCGCACACTGTGATCACCTGTTATCCGTACCGCAGCATAACCGTGTCTATCGGAGACTCTAAACATATATTCCCTTGTGAAAGTGGGGCACTCTTGCTGCGCAATGATTTAGCACGGGACGAGATGACTGTTTTCTGACGTTTTTTGAAGTTCCTACGTTTTATGCAACACACCAAAACAAATGCTTTCGATAAACTGTAATAAAACAGATCAAACAATGATAGTTCTTATTCAATTTGCAGAGGACACTATACGCAGAAACTGCACAACAACTTCCCCATAACAAAAAGTAACCACGCCCACACAAAGATATTTCATGAAAATTGTTACAATTAGAATTTAAATGACCTACAGCATTAGGAAAAGAAAGTGGACTAAAATGAGCTTATCTAGCACTTTATTCTGTGATTTCCTTCAGCATTAATTAAGTCCCAAGTACTTACGGCTGCAGTGTGAGACGGCAAAAGGCGATAAAACGAAGGACTGGTACTTGCAGATACAATGCAAATAGTTAACTCAGATGTACAGTTTCAGTCCGATCATCTCTGTAAACACTCAGTAGTGAGCCAGTGGGTGTGTTGGACCTTCCATCGACCTACAGACCCCCTTGAAGATGTCCCCCGCAGACGAGGACGAAACGTTGGGAATTGACACAGAATTCATCAACCGACCACGGCATAACAGCCCGGATAATTATAATGGACATCTGTAAATATTGTAATCATACACAGCACAACATTAACATTATGGATAAATGAAAAATACATCAAAATACAATGACACAATATTCTTCATCCAAGATCTGTAGCTAAATGCTCTCAGGTAGAGCCAGTACCGAAACGAAGAGTTTTATTTCCTAAATTTTACTTCTGGATAAGACAGCTAAAGCTTTCCCGTTGGTTTCACCTAATTAGAAAGATGATTTCAGATGCAGAGCATTTTCTCCAGTGCGATCACCCTAAGCTCAGTTTAAAAATTGGCTGGACTCGTAAGTCTGAATAATTTCAGTATTTTGCCATTCTTTTCAGAAATTCAGATAATGAAATAATGATTCTGACAGGATCAAAATACATAAAGGCTAATTCCACATAATAGTAATTGAATAAATTGCTAACGTAAGAACGGAACATTCGGTTGTAAAATTTAAACAATATATTTAGGGAGAAGATCACTAAGTCTGCATCATTATAACGATTTAAATACACTGATAACCCAATGCATTACAAGCTACTTTTAATATCGTGTTAGTCCACCTCTGAAACGCAATCCAGCAGTGATTCTGCGTGGCAAGGATTCGGCAAGTCCTTGGTAGGTTTGCGGAGGTATGTGGCGTCAGATGTCTCGGCACAGTTCCCGCTATTGACATAAATTTCACACCGGCGGTTTGCGGGCACATAGTTGGCGCCCCATAGCGTCCCTGACCTGTTCTATCAGGTTCAGATTAGGGGTATTTGATGCCCAAGGCATCAAGTTCATCGTTTTGATTCACTTGCGACTGCAGACGATTCTGACCCTATGAAACAGACAGTTATCCTGCTTTCGCAGAAGAAATCGAGCTTGAAGTGATGCAGGAATAGTGTTCATTCCGTTTACAGCTTCCATTGTGCCTTACATTATTAGCCCAGGTCACATCGATATCCGGTAGAACGTGCTCCACAGCATAATGTTGCACCTATCGGCCTGCAACGATGCGCTGTGCATGTTTCGAGTAGCCGTTCTCTTGCATAGCAGCTTTTTTTGGACACGACCATCGACCTGGTGAAAGAGGTAATTCATCCGACCACGTGAAACGTTTACTTTCATTCACGGTCCACTCTCGATGATCTCGTGTCTAGCAAAACTGATAATGTCGTTGGATGAATACAGGAACATAATGTCGTTGGATGAATACTGGCCGTAATAACGGCCTTGATACGCCTGGGCATTGAGTCAAACAGAGCTTGGATGACGTGTACAGGTACAGCTGCCCATACAGCTTCAACACGATACCACAGTTCATCAAGAGTAGTGACTGGCCTATTCTGACGAGCCAGTTGCTCGGCCACCATCGACCAAACGTTTTAAACTGGTGAGAGATCTGGAGAATGTGCTGGCCAGGGCAGCAATCGAACATTTTCTGTATCCAGAAAGGCCCGTACAGGACCTGCAACATGCGGTCGTGCATTACCCTGCTGAAATGTAGGGTTTCGTAGGGCTCGAATGAAGGGTAGAGCCACGGGTCGTAACACATCTGAAATGTAACGTCCACTGTTCAAAGTGCCATCAGTGCGAACAAGAGGTGACCGAGACGTGTAATCAATGGCACCCCATACCATCACGCCGGGTGATACGCCAGTATGGCGATGACGAATACACGCTTCCAATGTGCGTTCACCGCGATGTCGCCAAACACGGTTGCGACCATCATGATGCTGTAAACAGAACCTGCATTCATCCGAAAAAATGACGTTTTGCTATTCGTTCACCCAGGTTCGTCGTTGAGTACACCATCGCAGGCGCTCCTGTCTGTGATGCAGCGTCCAGGGTAACCGCAGCCATGGTCTCCGAGCTGATAGTCCATGCTGCTGAAAACGTCGTCAAACTGTTCGTGCAGATGGTTGTTGTAAACGTCCCCATCTGTTGACTCAGCGATCGGGACGTGGCTGCACGATCCGTTACAGCCATGCGGATAAGGTGCCTGTCATCTCGACTGCTAGTGATACGAGACCGTTGGGATCCAGCACGGCGTTCCGTATTACACTCCTGAACCCACCGATTCCATATTCTACTAACAGTCATTGGATCTCGACCAACGCGAGCAGCAATGTCGCGATACCATAAACCGCAATCGCGATAGGCTACAATCCGACCTTTATCAAAGTCGGAAACGTGATGGTACGCATTTCTCCTCCTTACAAGAGGCATCACAACAACGTTTCACCAGGCAACGCCGGTCAACTGCTGTTTGTGTATGAGAAATCGGTTGGAAACTTTCCTCGTGTCAGCACGTCGTAAGTGTCGCCACCGGCGCCGACCTTGTGCGAATGCTCTGAAAAGCTAATCATTTGCATATCACACCATCTTCTTCCTGTCGGTTAAACTTCGCGTCTGCAGCACGTCATCTTCGTGGTGTAGCAATTTTAATGGCCAGTAGTGTAGAAAGCCTCCGACCTCCATTATCATCTAATAAAACAGAAATTTGTATCTGGCGTTCCCCAAGGACATGCTTTAGGCCCTCTGCTCTTCCTAATCTATCTAAACGGTTTAGGAACCAGTCTGAGCTGCCCTCTTAGATTGTTGACAGATGATGCTGTCATTTACCGTATAATAAGATTATCAGAAGACAAAATATATGTTTGATGTGAAAGGGAGCAGTTGTTTGTGAACACAGAAGAGTATGAGGTTCTGCAGATGAGTACGAAAAAAATCCGTTAAATATCTGTTACACGATATTGTTGTTGTGGTCTTCAGTCCTGAGACTGGTTTGATGCAGCTCTCCATGCTCATCTATTCTGTGCAAGCTCCTTCATCTCCCAGTACCTCCTGCAACCTACATCCTTCTGAATCTGCTTAGTGTATTCATCTCTTGGTCTCCCTCTACAATTTTTACCCTCCACGCTGCCCTCCAGTGCTAAATTTATGATCCCTTAATGCCTCAGGAAGTGTCCTACCAACCTATCCCTTCTTCTAGTCAAGTTGTGCCACAAACTTCTCTTCTTCACAATCCTATTCAATACCTCCTCATTAGTTACGTGATCTACCCACCTAATCTTCAGCATTCTTCTGTAGCACCACATTTCGAAAGCTTCTATTCTCTTCTTGTCCAAACTATTTACCGTCCATGTTTCACTTCCATACATGGCTACACTCCATACAAATACTTTCAGAAATGACTTCCTGACACTTAAATCTATACTCGATATTAACAAATTTCTCTTCTTCAGAAACGCTTTCCTTGCCATTGCCAGTCTACATTTTATATCCTCTCTATTTCGACGATCATCAGTTAAAAAAAATTGTTCAAATGGCTCTGAGCACTATGGGACTTAACTTCTGTGGTCATCAATCCCCTAGAACTTAGAACTACTTAAACCTAACGAACCTAAGGACATCACACACATCCACGCCCGAAACAGGATTCGAACCTGCGACCGTAGCGGTCACGCGGTTGCAGACTGAAGCGCCTTTAACCGCACGGCCACACCGGCTGGCCATCATCAGTTATTTTGCTCCCCAAATAGCAAAACTCCTTTACTACTTTAAGTGTCTCGTTTCCTAATCAAATTCCCTCAGCATCACCCGACTTAATTCGACTACATTCCATTATCCTCGTTTTGCTTTTGTTGATGTTCATATTATATCCTCCTTTCAAGACACTGTCTATTCCATTCAACTGCTCTTCCAAGTCCTTTGCTGTCTCTGACAGAATTACAATGTCAGCGGCGAACCTCAAAGTTTTTATTTCTTCTCACTGGATTTTAACACCTACTCCAAATTTTTCTTTTGTTTCCTTTACTGCTTGCTCAATATACAAATTGAATAACATCGTGTTAGTATTTTGCAGCTGTGACCTATTAAACTGATAGTTCGGTAATTTTCACATCTGTCAACACCTGCTTTCTTTGGGATTGGAATTATTATATTCTTCTTGAAGTCTAAGGGTATTTCGCCTGTCTCGTACATCTTGCTCACCAGATGGTAGAGTTTTGTCAGGACTGGCTCTCCCAAGGCCGTCAGTAATTATAATGGAATGTTGTCTACTCCCGGGGCCTTGTTTCGACTCAGGTCTTTCAGTGCTCTGTCAAACTCTTCACGCAGTATCGTATCTCCCATTTCATCTTCATCTACATCCTCTTCCATTTCCATAATATTGTCCTCAAGTACATCGCCCTTGTATAGACTCTCTATATACTCCTTTCACCTTTCTGCTTTCCCCTCTTTGCTTGGAACTTGGTTTCCATCTGAGCTCTTGATATTCATACAAGTAGCTCTCTTTTCTCCAAAGGTCTCTTTAATTTTCCTGCAGCCTGTATCTATCTTACCCCTAGTGAGATAAGCCTCTACATCCTTACATTTATCCGCTAGCCATCCCTGCTTAGCCATTTTGCACTTCCTGTCGATCTCATTTTTGAGACGTTTGTATTCCTTTTTGTCTGTTTCATTTACTGCATTTATATATTTTCTTCTTTCATCAATTAAATTCAATATTTCTTCTGTTACCCAAGGATTTCGTCTTTTTACCTACTTGATCGTCTGCTGCCTTCACTACTTCATCCCTCAGAGCTACACATTCGTCTTCTACTGTATTTCTTTCCCCCATTCCTGTCAATTGCTCCCTTATGCTCGCCCTGAAACTCTGTACAACCTTTGGTTTAGTCAGTTTATCCAGGTCCCATCTCTTTAAATTCCCACCATTTTGCAATTTCTTCAGTTTTAATCTACAGTTCATAACCAATAGATTGTGGTCAGAGTCCACATCTGCCCCTGGAAATGTCTCACAATTTAAAACCTGGTTCCTAAATCTCTGTCTTACCATTATATAATCTATCTGATACCTTCTAGTGTCTCCAGGATTCTTCCATATATACAACCTTCTTTTATGATTCTTGAACCAAGTGTTAGCTATGATTAAGTTATGCTCTGAGAAAAATTCTAACAGACGGCTTTCTCTTTCATTTCTTACCCCCAATCCATATTCACCTACTATGTTTCCTTCTCTCCCTTTTCCTACTGTCGAATTCCAGTCACCCATGACTATTAAATTTTCGTCTCCCTTCACTACCTGAATAATTTCTTTTATCTCATCATACATTTCTTCAATTTCTTCGTCATCTGCAGAGCTAGTTGGCATATGAACTTGTACTACTGTAGTAGGCATGGGCTTCGTGTCTATCTTGGCCACTATGATACGTTCACTATGCTGTTTGTAGTAGCTTATCCGCACTCCCATTTTTTATTCATTATTAAACCTACTCCTGCATTACCCGTATTTGCTTTTGTATTTATAACCCTGTATTCTCCTGCCACCGAACTTCCCTAATTCCCACTATATCTAACTTTAACATATCCATTTCCCTTTTTTAATTTTCTAACCTACCTGCCCGATTAATGGATCTGACATTCCACGCTCCGATCCGTAGAATGCCAGTTTTCTTTCTCCTGATAACGACGACCTCTTGAGTAGCCCCCGCCCGGAGATCCGAGTGGGGGACTATTTTACCTCCGGAATATTTTACCCAAGAGGACGCCATCATCATTTAACCATACAGTAAAGCAGCATGCCCTCGGGAACAATTACGTCTGTAGTTTCCCCTTGCTGTCAGCCGTTCGCAGTACCACAACAGCAAGGCCGTTTTGGTTAATGTTGCCGGCCGGTGTGGCCGTGCGGTTCTAAGCGCGTCAGTTTGGAACCGCGTGACCGCTACGGTCGCAGGTTCGAATCCTGCCTCGGGCATGGATGTGTGTGATGTCCTTAGGTTAGTTAGGTTTAAGTAGTTCTAAGTTCTAGGGGACTGATGACCTCAGTAGTTAAGTCCCATAGTGCTCAGAGCCATTTGAACCATTTTGGTTAATGTTACAAGGCCAGATCAGTCAATCATCCAGACTGTTGCCCCTGCAGCTACTGAAAAGGCTGCTGCCCCTCTTCAGGAACCACACGTTTGTCTGGCCTCTCAACAGATACCCCTCCGTTGTGGTTGCACCTACGGTACGGCTATCTGTATCGTTGAGGCACGCAAGCCTCCCCACCAACGCCAAGGTCGATGGTTCATGGGGGAAGGTGTTACACGATAAATCACACAAATTTAAAGGCTGTTAATTCATCTAAATACCTAGTAATTACAATTACGAACAACTTAAATTGGAGCGATAACGTAGATAATATTGTGGGGAAGGCAAACTAAAACCTGCGTTTTATTGGCAGAACACTTACAAGATGCAATACTTCTAGTAAGAGGTTTCCTTCACTAAGTTTGTCCGTCCTCTGCAAGAGTATTGCTCTGCGGTATGGGATCCTTGCCAGATAGGATTGACGGAGGACGTCGGAAAAGTCCAAAAACGGGCAGCTCGTTTTTTACTATCGCGAAATATGGGAGAGAGTGTAACGGATATGATAAGCGAGATGGGGTGGCAATCATTAAAAGAAAGGCGTTTTTCGTTGAGTCAGGATCTTTTCAGGAGATTTCAATCACCAACTTTCTTCTCTAAATGCGAAAATATTCTGCTGTCGCCAACCTATATACGGAGAAAAGACCACCGTAATAAAATACAGAGGGGTCCAAAAAAATGTATCCACTTTTTAAATGTCCATAACTGGCAAACTAATTGACGGAGTTGTCTTATCTTAGGTAGTGTAATAGTTTGTAATTCCGGCAATCGCCACACAAGCGTTGTATTGCGTTGTTTTGTTTTGTCAGATGACAGTCGCCAGATAGTCAGTGTTTTGTTCTTAGTTGCACCTAGTTACTCAAGTAAACATGGCTGGCACAAGGCTTACATTCGATGAAAGGAAGTCAGTTTTGAAGTGGTATTTTAAGTACGAAAACATTAATGAGATTCAACGGCGATGGCAAAATAAGCATCAGAGCCACCGACACGTTTAACGATTCGCCGCATTCGAGACGAATTTGAAGCCGAAGGCTGTGTTAAAGATGTACTCAAACAACGATCTGGACGACCTGTAACAGTAACAAGTCAAGCTAACTCCCGTAGTGTGTTACAACAATTCACTCGCTCACCACAGAAGTCTGTGAGACAGTGTGCCCGTGAAACTGGAGTGAGTCGCTCGAGTGTTCGGCGAATTTTGAAGACAGCAAAGTGGAAGTGCCACGTCTCACGATTGCTACACGCAATGAACGATGACGACCTAGATCGCAGAATGGAGTACTGCGTGTGGTTTACTAACACGGTGCGCAACGATGAAGAGTTTGCAGAGGTGTTTGTATGGTCTGATGAGGCACAGTTAAAACTCAATGGTACAGTAAATCGCCAAAATTGCATCTATTGGGCCGCCGAAAATCCGAACGTCCGTGTAGACAAAGCCGTGAATTTGCCAGGAGTAAAAGTGTGGTGTGGGTTGTCTTACCGGGGCTTGATTGGGCCATTCTTCTTTGACGGCAGAGTTACCGGTGATGTTTACCTGCCATCCGAGACTTGTATGGAGACGGAAGAGTTTACTTTCACAAGATGGTGCCCCAGTCCACTACCAAAATCGTGTTAGGGCGTATCTCGACGAAAATCTACCAGGAAGATGGATAGCACGTAGAGGTGCTGTGGAGTATCCATCACGTTCCCCAGACCTAACTTCTCTGGACATTTACCTGTGGGGAACACTAAAGGACGTCGTTTATCGACAGAAGCCACGCACATTGCATGAACTTCGAGAATCTATCGTACATTCATGTGCAAATTTTCAACTGAACACGTTGCCGTTAGTAGTTCGTGCTGCAGTTCGGCGGCATCGTTTGTGTGTGGATATTAATGGTGACCATTTCGAACACCTACAGTGATATCTTTAAGTTGAACTTTAAGCTAAACTTTCACCAAAAATGATAAACTCCGTTAATTAGTTTGCAAGTTATGTACTTTTAAACAGTGGATACATTTTTTTGGACCTCTCTGTATAAGGGGCAATCAAAAAGTTTCCTTTCGTAAGCACTACAGTCCAGAATCGGTATGCCAACAGGCAAAATCGCCGTGAGCGTTGACGCAGTCATTCCAGCGACGCACCAGGATTAAGATACTCATTTGGGGAAACACCACGTCCTGCCGCGCGAAGAAGTTCGTAATTGCTTGCTGCATATCCTCGTCCGACACGGAGAAATCGTCGACGTTTTTAAGGGACCGAAGGCGATATAATCGCATGGGCAGAGATCAAGGCTATAGGGCGGGTGCTCGAATGTCTCCCCCACGAGTCCCCCAACTGAGTCTGGCCTCGCAGATCGACCAGGGTCTTGTGTCAAATGGCGACCACCACGAAACTTTGCGTAACATTACGTAACGGTGGTTTTCGATAGGCATGCTGCCCTATAAACATTCTTCATTCTCCAGTGGATGTCTACCTTCGGCTGCTAAGAAAAAAAATAACAGCACGTCGGCCCTGTTTGGACGTAATTAGTAATAAGTTCACCATAGTTCACGTTTCCACCTATAGCGCAAGTACCTCAGGAAGACAATAATGCCTCACTGGTCCCTTGCCTACATTTCGGTGGAGATGCACCCGCATCGGAGTTGGGCTACATCGCCTATAGCAGCAGCAACGCCCTTAAACGAAATTTTTTTGATTATCCCTTACAGGGAAATCAGAGGTCGTACAGAAAGATTCAAGTGACCTTTTCTCCCACTAGCTATTACTGAGTGGAACGGCAGAGAATTAGTCTGAAGGTGTTTTCGAAAGAACCCTTTGCCAGGCACTTAAGAGTGAACTGTAAACTGTTCATCTAGAAGTGCATGTTGATAACGGTGGTGATCCGTGAGGCTCTGTCTCCAAAAGATGCTGAAAGTGTTGACGAGCTATCATAATCGCAAACTTCCGCCACGACATAATAAAACTTTTCTTTTACTCGATCTTCTGCCATTCCATGCTGCCTGCCACGAATTCCTCTCCTGTGCCAACCTCTTGATCTCAGAATACCTCTTGCATGACAATGTCTTCAGTTATTTACTGGATACTCCCAACCTATGTCTTCTCGTGCAGTTTTACCCTCTATAGGCCCCTTAGTACAATGAAAGTTATTCCTTAATGTCTTCACACTTGTCCTATCGCCTGTCCGTTATTCTCCTCAAAGTTTTCCAAATGTTCCTCTGGTTGCCGCTTCTGAGGAGAATCTCCTCATTTCTTATCAGTCGTCCTAATTTTCAAGACGCTTCTACAGCATCACATCTCAAACGTTTCGATTTTCTTCTTTTCTAGTGTTCCCACAGTCCATGATTCATTTCCATACAATAATATGCTTCATAGATACATTCTCAGAAATGAATACCTCAGTTGTAAACTGATAAGAAATAGTGAGGAAGAGAAATATTGCATTTAAGACATAGTACGTGATGATCTTTATTCATACTGATTGATGGTTCCACGATAAACCAAGAAATGACAGTTCTATCTCCAATTTCATATTCTCGCTAGTGACAGCTTCGCCACGAAGTGCGCATGTAAACCAGAGGTCTCCTGCCTTTTAGCTTACCTGAGACGCATTGGAAGATGACTAGTTTTTTGGGCCGTACGTAATAAATTAACACTAACAATAAACGCTCGGCAAAAAATTTAAAAAATTAAACGATGTAGATTAATTGCCATCGTGAAGCTGGACTATCAAATTGAAAATACTCAATTTCTCATAATATTACATAAAAGGAATTTTTTGCAATTTTTTACCCGTTGTGTGAGAGACGCTCTACTTCGTGGGTCACACTAATCCGCGGGTTGGACACACGTGATATAAATCGGGCGAGTGTCAAAAACATGGCTGCCAGTAGTTCAAAATGGTTGAAATGGCTCTAAGCACTATTGGACTTAACATCTGAGGTGATCAGTCCCCTAGACTTAGAACTACTTAAACCTAACTAACCTAAGGACATCACACACATCCATGCCCGAGGCAGGATTCGAACCTGTGACCGTAGCAGCAGCGCGGTTCCGGACTGAAGCGCCTAGAACCGCTCAGCCACAGAAGCGGGCGCTGCCAGTAGTCTTACCGTGTGCGGTGTTCGTGCCAGGAAAAAGCATTGACGATTTGTATAAATCCGAGGATGATGCGGGTAAACAAAAGTCAAAAAACAACCTAAATATTAATAATTAATAGTGCAAATGAGCCTGAAAAGTTGTTCCTGATCAGGTAAATGTGAATAATTATTTAAGCAAGTAAACTGCATTATGTTGTCTCCCTTATCAAAGTTTACGTGAATTTACATAACAGTGTAAGGACATCCTTACACTGTTTATGTGCTATAGTAATGCGGAAATAAAATTAACTTTACATTGCGTTGAGTCGTAGATTAATTTTTGAGATTGGTATACTTTGTTACTGTAAAAATCAGTAATCCAAATCTTAGTGTCACAAACTGAAATAATTAGAACCTTTTAAATTTGTGGTTTTGGCATCGTTCTAAGAAACAATGTTAACCACTCACTGACGTAATTTTAAAAATAAAATTTTGAATGGAATTTACTATTTTCAAAATATGTACTTTCCCTACAAAAACTTGAAAACAATTACTTATCTGAATAAAAAATCACAACGGATGAGTTTCAAATATTTTACTTATGAAATTTTGTTGAAAAAGTTAGTGCACAATTTCTCATAACAATCAATTTGTCCCATGCCACTGCTTAAAACTGAGATCTTCAAACTTCTTCTTCAGATTAAGTTCGATGTTTTAATACTAGCAGATTTGTTTTGGCCAGGAACGCCATCTTTCGCACTTCTAGTCTACTTGTTATCTCCTGTCTGCTTCGTCTAACATGTGTTATTTTGCTTCCCAGGTAACACAGTTCCTTCCCTTCTCCTACTTCGCTGTCTCCAAATTTTTATGAGTTTATCGTTAATCACATATCCGCTACTCCTCACTGCATTCATCTTTCTTCGCTTTACAGTCAGTCCATAGTGTGTGTTCATTAGATTCTTCATGCCATTCAACAAGCTCTGAATTCTTTCTCATTTTCACTGAGGACAGCAGTGTTATCAGGAATTTTATCATTGATATCCTTTCACCCTTGATATTAATACCACTGCTAAACCTAAAATTTACTTCTGCCATTGCTTCTTCGTTGCGTAGATTGAACACTAGGGGCGTCCCCATTTTTCTTGTAAGAACATTTCGTTCTTGGTCTTCCTTTCTAATTATTCCATTTCGGTTCTTGTATATACTGTATACTACCCGTCTTTCCCTACAGCTTATATTTATTTTTCTGAGAACTTCGAACATCTTGCACCATTTCACATTATCCAGTAGTTTTTCTAAGTAGACAGATCCTATTGAATGTGTCCTGATGTTTCTTAAGTCTTGCTCCCATTATGAAGCTCAATGCCAAAATTACTTCTCTGGTGTCTTTACTTCTCCTAAAGCCCATCATACTTAACTTTATCTAACAGACCCTAAGTTTTCTTTTCTGTTCTTCTCTATATTATTCTTTCCAGAAACTTGGATGCATGAGCTGCTAAGCTGGTTGTGTGGTAGTTCTCGCACTTACCTGCTCTTGCAATCTTCGATATTGAGTTGACGATATTTTTTACGAAAGGCTGACTGTATGTTTCCAATCTCATGAAGTCTACGCGCTGAACTGAATTATTGTTTGTCTGCTCTTCCCCCACAGAATTAATTCCGAAGTTCTGTTCTATTTCACCGCAAGTCTTCCAAAGCTCTATTAAACTCGTGCTCTAATACTGGATCCACTATGTCTTCCATACTGACTCCCACTTCTTCTAATACGTCACCATTACCGTTCCCCCACGTCATAGAGACCTACTTTGTACTCTTTCCACATATTCGCTCACTCCTCTGCTTGTATCAGAGGAATCCTCTTGTACTCTTAATTTTTAGCTTTTGTTTTTAATTTAGCAGAAAATTGTTTCTACCTTTCTATATTCCGAATAATTCCTTCCCACGACCAAAATTACAAAATACATTGAGAGCCATCATGACTTATAACAATTCAGCCACCGCCTCAGAAGAACCGTCATTTCTTCTAACCGTTACGATACATCTCTCGGACCTTAGCTGGTGCGTTGACATGCTGGATATATAGGCAGTTAGTGGTATGCTTTAGGTGAACATATGTATGTATATGGTAGTAGGCACCTGTTTCGTCAGCCGGTTTGAGACAGTCCCACGGATAATAAACGCCCTACTTAATTGCATGCCCTGAGGAGAAGTGGAATCGCCTCACTTTCTCGTATCATGCCATCGGCGTATTCTCTCTCTCACCAGCACAGGATCTGTGGTTAGCGTTGCAGAATATCGACGTGATGGAGGTTTGTTTAAATTTTCTGTTACCGTCCGTATGAAAATGCACTCTAAAATCAGTAAACGACACACCAAGAAGGAATTGTCCGAATGGGACTGAAATCTATAGTTGTGGTGTACGTGTACAGACAAAAAAATTATTACAGTTTCAGAAAAATTGGATGATTTATTCAAGATAAAGAGCTTCACAAATTGAGCAAGTCAATAAAGCGTTGGTCCACCTCTGGTCCATATGAAAGCAGATATTCGGCTTGACTTTGATCGGTATAGTTGTGGGCTGTCCTCCTGAGGGATAACGTGGCAAATTCTAATTGGCACGTTACATTGTCAAAATATGGAGCTGGTTGAGGACTTGCCCAAAACGCTCCAAATGTTCCCAGTTGTGGAGAAATCCGGTGACCTTCATGGCCAAGGAAGGGTATGGCATACACGAAGACAAGCAGTATAAACTCCCGCTGTGTGAGTGCGGGTGTTCTCTTGCTGATATGTAAGCCAGGTTGGCTTGCCACGAAGGGAAACAAACCAGGGCGAAGAAGACCATCGACGTACCGCTGTGCTGTAAAGGGCCATGGATGACAACCAAAGAGATCCTGCTATTAAATGAAATGGCACTCCAGACCACCACCTCTCGTTATCGGACCATATGGCGGGCGACAGTGAGGTTGGTATATCACCGCTGTCTGGAGAGCCTACAGACACGTCATCACTGGTCATCGAAGCGCACTCATCAGTCAGTGAGATTCCAGACTGAAGAAGTTTCTTATAAATTGTAATCATTTGTTTAACTGTAAATGTACATCATATCTATCGAATTACGTCCGATTCGGATAATTCCTATGTGGTGCGACGTTTCTCTTTGTCTTACAATGAACATACCTGCAAACCACCATACGGTGCATGCTACTGCTAGTCGCTTCCTTTTCAGTTCCACTCGCAGTTGGTGCTAGGGAAAAACGAATGTCCATATGCCTTCAGACGAACTCTGATTTCTTTCTCTTGCTTTTGCGGTCCATAGGCGAAATGTACGATGGTGGCAGTATAATCATTCTGTAGTCTGTTGTAGATTTTCTAAACTTTCTCAGTAGCATTTCGCGAAAAGAACGTCTTCTTCCGTCTAGCGGTTCCCATTTGAGCTCAACGAGCATTTCCGAAATACTCTTGTGCTGCCCGAACCTCCCGATAACAAATATGGGATCAGGCCCCTTAATTTATTATATGTTTTCGTTTAAACCGAATGGTGGTGATCCCAAACAACCAGAAGTGAAGAACTGGTCACACAAGTGTTTGGTACGTGTTCTCCTTTATAGATGAGCTACACTTTCATAGATTTCTCCAGATAAATCGAAGTCAACCACTCGACTTCCCTACAACCAAACATATGTGCTCGTTCCATTTCATTTCGCTTTACAACTTTTCACCTAGACATACACTCCTCGAAATTGAAATAAGAACACCGTGAATTCATTGTCCCAGGAAGGGGAAACTTTATTGACACATTCCTGGGGTCAGATACATCACATGATCACACTGACAGAACCACAGGCACATAGACACAGGCAACAGAGCATGCACAATGTCGGCACTAGTACAGTGTATATCCACCTTTCGCAGCAATGCAGGCTGCTATTCTCCCATGAATACGATCGTAGAGATGCTGGATGTAGTCCTGTGGAACGGCTTGCCATGCCATTTCCACCTGGCGCCTCAGTTGGACCAGCGTTCGTGCTGGACGTGCAGACCGCGTGAGACGACGCTTCATCCAGTCCCAAACATGCTCAATGGGGGACAGATCCGCCGGAGATCTTGCTGGCCAGGGTAGTTGACTTACACCTTCTAGAGCACGTTGGGTGGCACGGGATACATGCGGACGTGCATTGTCCTGTTGGAACAGCAAGTTCCATTGCCGGTCTAGGAATGGTAGAACGATGGGTTCGATGACGGTTTGGATGTACCGTGCACTATTCAGTGTCCCCTCGACGATCACCAGTGGTGTACGGCCAGTGTAGGAGATCGCTCCCCACACCATGATGCCGGGTGTTGGCCCTGTGTGCCTCGGTCGTATGCAGTCCTGATTGTGGCGCTCACCTGCACGGCGCCAAACACGCATACGACCATCATTGGCACCAAGGCAGAAGCGACTCTCATCGCTGAAGACGACACGTCTCCATTCGTCCCTCCATTCACGCCTGTCGCGACACCACTGGAGGCGGGCTGCACGATGTTGGGGCGTGAGCGGAAGACGGCCTAACGGTGTGCGGGACCGTAGCCCAGCTTCATGGAGACGGTTGCGAATGGTCCTCGCCGATACCCCAGGAGCAACAGTGTCCCTAATTTGCTGGGAAGTGGCGGTGCGGTCCCCTACGGCACTGCGTAGGATCCTACGGTCTTGGCGTGCATCCGTGCGTCGCTGCGGTCCGGTCCCAGGTCGACGGGCACGTGCACCTTCCGCCGACCACTGGCGACAACATCGATGTACTGTGGAGACCTCACGCCCCACGTGTTGAGCAATTCGGCGGTACGTCCACCCGGCCTCCCGCATGCCCACTATACGCCCTCGCTCAAAGTCCGTCAACTGCACATACGGTTCACGTCCACGCTGTCGCGGCATGCTACCAGTGTTAAAGACTGCGATGGAGCTCCGTATGCCACGGCAAACTGGCTGACACTGACGGCGGCGGTGCACAAATGCTGCGCAGCTAGCGCCATTCGACGGCCAACACCGCGGTTCCTGGTGTGTCCGCTGTGCCGTGCGTGTGATCATTGCTTGTACAGCCCTCTCGCAGTGTCCGGAGCAAGTATGGTGGGTCTGACACACCGGTGTCAATGTGTTCTTTTTTCCATTTCCAGGAGTGTATAACCGAAGTGACTGCATCAAGTAGCACGCCACTAATACTGAATTCTGTCGTGTCATTTGTATATATAAAGGACAAGAGCGGTTTTTTTTTTTTTTTTTGGCACCCCAACGATACCTTTCTCTGCGATGCACACTCACTGTCCCCCACAACGTACTGATTTAATTACTTAAAAAGTCTCCGAGTCACATATCTGGGAATCTATTTTGTATGCTCGGACCATCGTTAACAGTCTGCATTGTGGCACTGTATCAAACGCCTTCTTTAGATTTAGGAATAAAGAATCTGCCTGTTGCCCTTCATCCGTGGTCCACAGTATATCGAGCGAGGAAAGAGAAAGCCGAGTTTCGCAAGTGTGATCTTTTATAAATCTGTGCTACTTTTTGAATAGAAGCTTTTCCCTCTCAAGGAAATTTGTTATATTTTAACATATAAAATGCTAAAAAATTTTACATCAGACTGATGTAGCTTTGCGGATCCGTTGATTTATCCTTTTTATATAAGGGTACAAATCAGTCTTTTAAGGCCAAATGAAACGTCGCTTCATTAAATAAACAGCAAAACCGACAAGCAGACTAAATAATTCGAATCGAAAAGCCCATATCAGACTGGGAGTCTAATTACATTCATTTTTAGTCCACGCGACTTTTATCCATATTTCGAGTGTCGAGTAGTGAAGTTCCTCATTTGATGCAAACCTCTAACTCCTGTAATCTATGGTGAGCTGAAATGTATACTCGTACCCTGTGTACCGCGTAGCGAGATCGATCTGGGCGGTGTATCTGCGCACTGGTTGTTTTTCTCCAGAGTGATAGCTGCGACTGTAGACGGCTACACCTGTCATAACACGGTGTTGCCCAGGGCATTCGCCTTGAGCGGCAGTAGTTTTCACAGAACTGATGTACTCAAGGCACACGGTGCCACCTGATAAACAAAGTGCCTGCACGATCTCCTACATGATGTGTTCTACACGCCGGTACCTATCAACAGACCGCGATCAAAGCCATTGATATTCTGTTCACTGCAGCAACAGGATCGTTCTCGCTCACTCACAGCAGCTGTTTCAATTGTTCATGATTGAATTTCATTAATGGTGCTATTAACAACGTCGGTGATTGATCAAAATCTGCAGTTCGCAACATTATCATCACTATCATCAAAATAATCACAAATAACAAGAGCAGCAGCAGCAAGCAGCAGCGCAGCATGACATACCTGTACGCTAGTCACATAAGGTAAGCTTGGAAAGATTTGCGCGGGGCTATTTTTACTATTCAGCAAACGAAGAATATAACGTGATCAAATTTCTTTGGTGAGTGTTTAAGTGTAGTCCACTAGCAGAATACTTGAAGTACTGAGTTACAGCTCTCGATTCATCGTCCAAAGAGCACAGCTAAGAAAACTCGAGAAGCCTCCCTTGTAAGTATTAACCATCTCCTTTGTAGCACTTTGTATAAATGTATCCTTTAATCACCAGAACACTCGTGATCATAAAGTTGAACCCGATTATACGGGCCAGTTCGAGTGTTTTCGGCGATTTTTCCCGTTACTTCAAACGTATGCTAAGTATATCAATAATTTGCGCAAAGCTGCTTTTACACAGTGTCTGTTTGTTACATTACAGCCAGGAGTGCATGCAAGCATGCATGTCTCAAAAAATTTTCAAATGTGTGTGAAATCTTATGGGACTTAACTGCTAAGGTCATCAGTCCTAAACTTACACACTACTTAACCTACATTATCCTAAGGACAAACACACACACACACACACACACACACACACACACACACACACACACACACACACACACACACATGCCCGAGGGAGGACTCGAACCTCCGCCGGGACCAGCTGCACAGTCCATGACTGCAGCGCCTCAGACCGCTCGGCTAATCCCGCGCGGCTGCATGTCTCAAAGACATAGCAATGTAATGTACAGATACTGCATAAACAGAGACATTGTGCAAATCATGGTACATGTGCCTCGACGGGCTAAAATCACGATAGTAAAAAAACAGTTCTCTCTATCTACACGAATCACAAAGTGCGATCATAGGGGATATGGACAACATTACATGTGGCAGTTTGGGTCGGTCCTGGAGGCGTGCACGGATATCCGAAATTGTTAATGCGAACTCTCGCGATAAGCAGGAAATCCGAGTTCGAGTCCCCGTCTGGCACAAATTTTTCATTTGTCGCTAGTAAAATGTATAGCTGACGTCATAAAGTGTTCACTAATTGCGAATCCATTTCGTAATATTAAATCAATAATTAAAAGGTATGAACGTGATCGGTGGACCACAAACCGACAGCCTGGCCTAAATGTTCAGTTCACTCAAATTTCGGTACATCGTAGTAAGCGATATAGACCTGAAACCTGAGGCATTATTTGAGCAAAACTAGTACTTCAATCGGCCATGCTAGAGATGACAGGTATTCTCACAGGATGTGAAGCGACTCGCGGTTATTAATACAGTGATATAGAATTTAAATCATATCTCGCGGCACGCCGTTTCCCTCTGTGATATACCGATTCAGAAATAAATGAACAATAGTTCCCCCAGTTTTTTTACCACGGTTTTCAGGACATCTCCCATGGCTGTAAGACATTATCAGCTAGCAATCATCTCTCAAATACTCCCAATTAAGACTACCTCTGCACCACTATCAGCTCGCCTAGTATTTGGCTGAAAACACAGTGATTTTAGATGGGTCGTTGCTCGAATAGCCCTCTCAACACCTTATGGAAAGAATGAATAGCACGAAACAATAAAAAAGGAGTGGTACTGAAAATACTCAAACCTTTTCTTTATTTTTTCGCGGGACAGTGGTAAATTGGGGTTGTGACGCAAATTCCGGAACTACTAATCTGCATTTATTCTCAGCTGGGAACCCTTCTGTCCCATACCAGCTTGGTATTTGGCTCAAAATAACCGTGACTCTGCAATCGACTATCTCAAACAGCCCACCCTACTCCTTGGAGTATAGAATGAAAAGTGCACCAATAAGAACATTAACCACATGCATAGGTCACATTAAATACGATTGGTATCGACGATGATACACTGAACATGTCCAGCAAGTCATCGACATTACTTTCTAAAATCATAAACAAGTAGACATAAAGGAGGCTTTCAATTATATTTTTATGAGATATGTTGTTTAGCTTGAAAATAAAAATAAAGCCCTTCCCCCCTCGTTTCCTATAACTTTTTGGGGATGTTTTCCTCGGTTGAACGGCGAACAGTGAAACTGGAAACCCTAGCCTAAATATTCCCAATAGGTGCTCGGTCAGCCTCAGTCCCACCTCGCCTCGCATTTGGCTGATAGGACGGTGACTATACAGTGTGTCACCATCGATTAACTCGCCCTACCTTTAAATATAAAGAATGGAATGCATATAAAGAGCCTTTCGGTTTGTATACATACAAAACGTAAGTGCATAATAAGGATGTCAACTTTATAATGGACGAGAACTCGATCAGTTCGCTCTACCTTTAAGGGTAAAGAACGGAAAGCAAATAAAAACTACGGCCAAGTGCAAGTATATAACTCGCGCTCTGACGGTTTCTTACAAACTTAATTATGGTTCAGGGAGATGATTATATTTGAGTGCCGGAGGTTGGAATCCGCCCTCGGGCATAGGTGTGTGTGTTGTCCTTAGCGTAAGTTACTTTAAGTTAGTTTAAGTAGTGTGTAAGCCTAGGGACCGATGACCTCAGTAGTTTAGTCCCACAGGAACCTACCACACTGCCTATATTTGAGCGCAGAAAATGTTATAGGATTCTTTGAGAGAAGAATTATATAAGACAGTATATAGTGCTCCGAGCCATATGAACCATGGCGTCTAGAGAAACGAATGGAGGAAGAAATCCATCTCAGGAAACGCCATCCAACGACGCTCCAGAGCTTCGAAGTCATAGGGGTCGATGCGAGTCGTCAGTAGTCGTGAGTTTGTACAGCGACGGATTGTAAAATGTTAACTTTCACGGCCTGGATTGTCACAATCAATAAAATATTCCGGGCTATTATGCCGTGATCGAATGAATTACACTTTAAAACCCGACGTCCGCATCTGCGGAGAACATTTTTCAAGGGGAATCGTAGCTTTGTTGAATGTCCGATTCACACCCTGGCTCGCTACTGACATTAGCGAGTCAGGGTGTGAATGTTACAACTCGTATGGAAATAAATACGTTAGCTAAACGTTGTAAGTAGATTCAGTCTAGAATAAAAACTGATGTGTAAATGTACTTAAGCAACAATAATTTGTTATCTTTCGGAGCACACCGTTCAGCGTACGTTGTTGAACATGGATTTCCGCTGCGGACCACCCGCACATGTTGACATGTTGACCCAAAGACATCGTTAATTACGATTGCAGTAGGCGCGGAACCATCGAGATTCGACCTTCCATCTATGGAAACGTGTCAGTTCTTCGGGTGAATCCCGTTTTTGCTGCACTAGGGCGTCTCCGCAAACGCCGTCACCGAGGTGAACGACGGCTCGAAACGTGCAGCGCGCCAAAGACAGCGGCTGGTGGGAGCAGTATTGTGCTATGGGGGATAATCTCGTGCGCTTGCAATGGGCCTGTGGTAGTAACCGAAGCTGCGAATCACCTGCATCCGTTCAAGCTTGATGTCTTCTCCGACGGTGATATCACCTGATCAGCGCTATAATCGTCCGTGTTCTCATTTAAAAGACTCTGACGGGTAAATGGGTTACCAGCTGCCTCCTTCTACATTCCACATCACCTTTAAAAATTTTCTAAAAAAATTTGGCATACCAAAAAATTCGCGGTTTCTTATGCTGAGAGATGAGGAGACATTGGCAGCGCGAAAGAGACGGAAATGTTATAAATACTGAAGGTAGTAGGCAGTGTTTGTAGTTCAGAGAGAGAGAGAAGGAGACAATAGAAGTGTGAGAGAAAGAAAGGGACACAGTGGCAGTGGAACGTAGTTGACAGTGAGAAAAGAGTGAAGGAGACACTACCATTGGGCGAGGAATAAAGATAAGGAGAATGTGGAAGTTGGTAAGAGCCAATGATAGTGAGAGACAGAGTCTATGACAATGACAACGAGGTAAAGAGAGAGTATGTGACAGTAAGAGAGAGAGAGCAGCAGTGGGAAGCAGTGAATAGGACAGTAGCAGTAAGAGGACAAGATGGAGACAGTAACAGTGACAGGAGACAGTAGTAGTCGGACAGGACGAAGGAGACGGTGGCTGTGAGACACGTGACACCATATTCACCTTTCTTTGTGTTCCGATAGCAGCAGTTTTCCGTTAGAACTTAGTATGATGGCCCGTATTGTAGAAACCCAGAGCCGAGAGACTTAGCGTTTAGTTTCAAAAGCACTAGGTCTTTGGATCGAATCTCCCTACTGGCCATTTTTTTCATTCCCAATTAATGCTTACAACAAATTTATTATGACTGTGCAAATTATTAATATTTCATTTGTCATTTTTATAATGTCTATCCTGAAAACAGGAGGAAAAAATTTTAGTAAGGAGATTGGAAATTAAAAAAATAGGGTACACAAAAACTTTCATACCAATCATTAAAGCCATTTTAATAATGTTATTGTATCAACATTTGTGACAAGTATAATGTGTATCCTACAGAGCATTGCATGAATTTGGCTGAAACTGATTGTAGAAATATGGAAAATAATTATTTTTGCGAATACAGAATTTTTAATAAAGGCCGAATTTTTTCATGTGCGTAGTTTCTAGTGGGTCTATTGCAAAACAAACTTTTTACATTATAAATGGTTCTCAGTCATCATAATTTTATGGCATAACACGCACCTTTGTTGTTAAAATTACACGGGTATGAAAAGCGCATTGGCAGTGAGATTCGAACTACAGACGCTCGCGCTTATGAAACTAAATGATGACGCTCTCGAAAGCGTAATGCTTGAATTCTAGCGACCATACGAAGTATATACTGAGATGAGAAGCGTCACAAGATAACGATGGACACATATACATATGGCGAAAGTATCGCGCTCACAAGGCATAAAACGCAGTATATTGGTGGAGCAGTCATCCGTACTCAGGTGATTAGTGTGAAACGGTTTTCAACATGATTATGGCCACACAGTGAGGATTAACGGCCACTGAACGCGGAATGGTAGTTGGAGCTAGACGCATGGGACATTTTATTTCAGAAGTCGTTAGGGCATTCAATATTCAGAGATCCATCCATAGTGTCAAGAGCGTGCCGAGAACACCAAATTTCAGGCATTACCTCTCACCACAGACAACACAGTGGCCAGCAGCCTTCACTTAATGACCGAGAGCAGCGGCGTTTGCGTAGAGTTGACAGTGCTAACAGACAAGCAACATTGCGTGAAATAACCGCAGAAATCAATGTGGGACGTACGACGAACGTATCCGTTAGGGTGTACAGTGCGGTGAAATTTGGCGTTAATCGGCTATCGCAGCAGACGACCAACGCGAATGCCTTTGCTAACAGAATGTTATCGCCTGAGCGCCTATCTGGAGTCTTGACCATATCGGTTGGATGCTAGACGACTGTAAAATCGTGGCCTAGTCAGATGAGTCCCGTTTTCAGTTGGTAAGAGTTGATGGTAGTGTTCGAGTGCGGCGCACAGCGCACGAAGCCCTGTGTCTTCTCGCCCAACTGAACCGATCATTGACTGGAAATGTTTATGTTCGACTACTTGGAGACCATTTGCAGCCGTTCATGGATTTCATGTTCTCAAACAACGATGGAATTTTTATTGATTACAGTGCGCCATTTCACCGGGCCACAACTGTTTGCGATTGGTTTGAAGAACATTCTGGTCAATTCGAGCGAATTATTTGGCCACCCTGATCGCCCGACGTCAATCCCAAGGAACATTTATGGGACATAATCGAAAGATCAGTTCCAGCAGAAAATCCAACTAGGGTATCACTTTCGTAATTCTTACAATCATTTTTGAAAGGACCTTACTCCAAAACCGTAGTCCACAGCTCGTAGTCTAGTGGCTAGCGTTGCTGCCTCTGGATCACGGGGTCCCGGGTTCGATTCCGGCCGGATTGGGCATTTCCTCTGCCCGGGGACTGGGTATTTGTGTTATCCTTATTATTTCATCAGCATTCGTGAACGTGGCGAGATTGGACTGTGTAAATATTAAGACTTCGTACGGGCGCTGATAACCTCGCAGTTGAGAGCCCCACAAACCAAACATCATCATCCAACATCTTAAGATTTCAGGAACCAAGAAAAACACACTGCGAGTAAGTGTATAGAATGGAAGAGGATAGGCTTTCCATGTTTAAAGAACAGAATGAGATGGACATTTTTCCATTACTGCAGTTGCTAAGATTTTCAATTTCTTTGAAAAAAATAAGTCCACATCGTAGAATAAGGTCCTTTTCTTAAGGAAGTAAGTCAGTTGTGTGGTCAAGTTACGTATTTAGCAGTGTATTAAGTTGTTCCTTTTGTTTTAGTAATACTTTTTCACAGTATTTTAACTCTAATCAAAGGAAATACAA
Source organism: Schistocerca cancellata (assembly GCF_023864275.1). NCBI lineage: Eukaryota > Metazoa > Arthropoda > Insecta > Orthoptera > Acrididae > Schistocerca > Schistocerca cancellata. Next base: position 317,354,359 of record NC_064630.1, on the reverse strand, counting down.
AATGGTTTCATGATCATCAACAGCACTGTTACGCACGGACCATTTCATCAAACCATCACAGAAATACTTACATTCATGGAGAATATAATCAAGTGAACGATGTGGGTCTTGCATTTTGTTCCCATTAACGGTCCTGTGAAATCCTTCTCAAAATTAAAAACAACAGATACTTGCGGAAATAAGATATTTGTGGTATTTTCACTTCGATCGAACTCAATATTTGATGCCGTCTCACATCTCACAACACTGTTCAGAAATAACAACAGTTGAGCTACTAAAGCGAAACGTAATGCATAGTGAGTTAGGTTTTCGATAGATGGCATGCGGAGATGATCACCGTTGAAAGGGCATTATTCCAGAAGTAAAGCCCTGTCGCTGTAACGAAGTCGCAAAAACACATGTACAATGTGTGGAATAAAGCCCTTTTCGTATAGAAAGATATATGTATGTGTATAGAAACTGGCACTGTTCTTAACACAAATTTTTTTCAAAACTTGGACCGAGCGAAGTGACGCAATGGTTAGCACAATGGATTCGTATGTGGGAGGACGACAGTTCAAATCCGCGTCCGGCCCTACTGAATCAAGTTTTCCGTGATTTCCCTAAATCGCTTCAGACAAAAGTCAGGATGGTTCCTTTGAAAGGGCACGGCCTATTTCCTTCCCCGTAGTTCCCTAGTCTGATGGGATCGATGACCTCGCTGTTTGGTCCCCTTCCCCAAATCAACTAACCAACCAATGAAAACTTGGAATAAGCCCCTTTCAAAAATGATTGTATCAGGCATGAACGGCATAGACGCAGCCTGGCTCAGTATACCTGCACGGGACTTCCAATGAGTTGCTGAGTCCATGACACGTCGAGTTACTGTACCACGATGGGCAAAAGGAGGTCTCACACGGAACCGGGAGGTATATCATTTCTTTTGTCAACTCATGGTATACGCACATCTAAAATTTTCAGACTCGATTTTCTTGAAAACGTTTGAAAGTTGCTTACATACATTGAAATCCAAGTCGTGCTCAACACACTCTGTCAATATGAATCAAAACGGTGAGGGGACGTTCACAACCGGCTCGGCCATAGGCGAGGATGGCGGGCGGGCGGTGGCCTGGTGTCTCGATGACTAGGAGGTCCTCAGCTCACCAATGACCCACTATGAGGCGGCTAGAGTCCCTTGGTAGGCAGTCCTGTCCCGATGACAGTAGAGTGGCGGTGAAATCGCGCTGGAGGCTGGCATAACCACGGTTAACGACTCTATGACCAGTGTGGTCGGTCGGCCAGTATTTGTACTCTTCAGAGAGGGCCTATTGTGTTGCGGCTGCTAAAACTATGTACGCTGCGCGTCGAACTCCCCCGGTGCTGGTAAAAGTCTGGGCATTGGGCCAGCGACGCTCCACGAACGCTATGGAGCATCGCTGGGTCAATGTGTTCCCGCAATTGGCCCGCTTTACGGCATCAAGCCCTCCTGCCTACGCTTGTTACTCTACAAAACCTTTCTAGGTAACGCTACTCTGGAGGCTTGCGTGTCAGGCGTCTTAAGTGTAGCTCTTCCGTGCTGGTGTCTGAGGTTAGTGCGTGTATGGAGTGTCTTGTTTCTCATACTGACGGTAGTGGTGGTAGTGGTGGTTGTGGTGGTCATGGTGTTGGTTGTGACAATGCTAATGATCATGATCGTGAGGTGGTGGCGATAGAGGTACAACAGAGGGAGAAATTAGATCCGCTCCTCGTACATAGCCTAATCACCTTGCCTAAAACCAAGGTCACCCACTAGCTTAACATCTTCATCCAACGGATGGATAACCAACACCAGTGTCATTCCATGATACAAAATTTAGAAATTTAACCCAGGACGAGGGCAAGAGAATTGTTGATCAGTTAGCTTACGTCACCTCACCATCTCTTCCTCTTGTTCTCCAATATTAATGGTGTTTCTTCCGCTGGAATTAAAACCGCCACCCTGCGAGGCGAGCTCCACAGCACAAGTGTGTTAGCCACTTCGTCTATGGGGGAAGATGGAAGGGCTGTTGAGTTGAGTGAGATTCTGCAATGCAGTGACAGGAGGTTCCCTTCAAGAAAGCCTTGGTTGTGTCACTTCTCTAAAGATACCGACATCGATGGGAGCTAAGCTCTAATCCCCTTTCCGCATTAATTTTATGTCTCTGCTAGCTGAGTACTTGGCATTGCATGGATATATGTTTATTCCCATCCCCTGTTAGATAATCTCCTCCTTCCTCCCATTCTTCCTCCTCCCATTTTCTGTCCATCTCCACCTTCCTTTTTCCCTGTCCGTTTGCTCCTCTCCCACCTCTCTGTCCATTTGCTCCTCTCCTGTCTTCTGTCCATCTGCTCCTCCCTTCTCTCTGTATTCTTCTGGTCCTCCACTACTCTCTGTCCATCACCGCGTTCCCTCCTCTAAGTCCATCACTTCTCCTCTCTCCCCCCCCCCCCCCCCAGTTATCTCCTTATAACTCTCCTCTCTGCCCCTCTCATCTTCTTCCTCTTCTCTGTTTCTCTGTTGGTTTCCTCCTCCCTCTCCCTCTGTCCACCTCCCCATCTCTGACCATCTCCTCCTCCTCAGCCTCTGTCTCCAAGATGTCACCCACACATGATTATCAGGCTTGCGGTTGTTTACAGACAGTAAATAATATTTGTACCAAGTGTGAAATCTATTCAGGGATTCAGGTGAAGCATTTTATCAGCGACTTTGTCAGAGTACCAATATGTCATGTATATACACTCCTGGAAATTGAAATAAGAACACCGTGAATTCATTGTCCCAGGAAGGGGAAACTTTATTGACACATTCCTGGGGTCAGATACATCACATGATCACACTGACAGAACCACAGGCACATAGACACAGGCAACAGAGCATGCACAATGTCGGCACTAGTACAGTGTATTTCCACCTTTCGCAGCAATGCAGGCTGCTATTCTCCCATGAAGACGATCGTAGAGATGCTGGATGTAGTCCTGTGGAACGGCTTGCCATGCCATTTCCACCTGGCGCCTCAGTTGGACCAGCGTTCGTGCTGGACGTGCAGACCGCGTGAGACGACGCTTCATCCAGTCCCAAACATGCTCAATGGGGGACAGATCCGGAGATCTTGCTGGCCAGGGTAGTTGACTTACACCTTCTAGAGCACGTTGGGTGGCACGGGATACATGCGGACGTGCATTGTCCTGTTGGAACAGCAAGTTCCATTGCCGGTCTAGGAATGGTAGAACGATGGGTTCGATGACGGTTTGGATGTACCGTGCACTATTCAGTGTCCCCTCGACGATCACCAGTGGTGTACGGCCAGTGTAGGAGATCGCTCCCCACACCATGATGCCGGGTGTTGGCCCTGTGTGCCTCGGTCGTATGCAGTCCTGATTGTGGCGCTCACCTGCACGGCGCCAAACACGCATACGACCATCATTGGCACCAAGGCAGAAGCGACTCTCATCGCTGAAGACGACACGTCTCCATTCGTCCCTCCATTCACGCCTGTCGCGACACCACTGGAGGCGGGCTGCACGATGTTGGGGCGTGAGCGGAAGACGGCCTAACGGTGTGCGGGACCGTAGCCCAGCTTCATGGAGACGGTTGCGAATGGTCCTCGCCGATACCCCAGGAGCAACAGTGTCCCTAATTTGCTGGGAAGTGGCGGTGCGGTCCCCTACGGCACTGCGTAGGATCCTACGGTCTTGGCGTGCATCCGTGCGTCGCTGCGGTCCGGTCCCAGGTCGACGGGCACGTGCACTTTTCGCCGACCACTGGCGACAACATCGATGTACTGTGGAGACCTCACGCCCCACGTGTTGAGCAATTCGGCGGCCTCCCGCATGCCCACTATACGCCCTCGCTCAAAGTCCGTCAACTGCACATACGGTTCACGTCCACGCTGTCGCGGCATGCTACCAGTGTTAAAGACTGCGATGGAGCTCCGTATGCCACGGCAAACTGGCTGACACTGACGGCGGCGGTGCACAAATGCTGCGCAGCTAGCGCCATTCGACGGCCAACACCGCGGTTCCTGGTGTGTCCGCTGTGCCGTGCGTGTGATCATTGCTTGTACAGCCCTCTCGCAGTGTCCGGAGCAAGTATGGTGGGTCTGACACACCGGTGTCAATGTGTTCTTTTTTCCTTTCCAGGAGTGTATAATCACCAGACATACGTGTCGTACAGTGATATAATTTTACAAGTACATTCAGTGGTAAGTGCGAATATTGTCTGTAAAAAGTGTCGCAAGTACAGTTAGTAGAAAGGAACTAATAAATTAAAACGTCATGTCTGACGTGGCAGTTTCCCTGCATGAACAGCAAATATGTAGTACACAGTACACCTTTTTCCTTTCATCATTTTGTGGGGCTCGTAAGCGATAAAAAATTTATAAAGTCACAGTCAACAAAATTCTTCTGGGCTTGAGGCCGCATTGTCATCTGTAAAATTCCGACGTTTCGGCGACTGTTGGAAGGCGCCTTCCTCAGGTTTAGCAGTACACCCTGAGGAAGGCGCCTTGCAACAGTCGCCAAAACGTCGGATGTTTGCAGATGACAATGCGGCCTCAAACCCAGAAGAATTTTATTGACTGCAACAACGGCTGCGGAAGCCTACGTTTACAATTTCGTAAAGGTTTTAATTTATGTGTAAAGTTTATTACAAGTCACTAAGTGATCTCATTCTCAAATACTGTGAGAATAAAGTATTCGCAGGTAGTGGGCTAAACTTCTTTTTCACCCCACATCTTTGACAGGTAGGTGGTTCTTAACTTCACAACGGTGCTTTCCAGACAGTAAGTGATACGTGTATCACGCTGGATTGAAGTTGGTCCAGTGGTTTAGGAGGAGATATGGAACTTACATACATACATACATTTTTATAATACGTATGAATTTTCAGATCTCTTTTAATGAAAGCTATTGCGCAAACAAATATTTCATATATAACTGGGATTTAAAAAATGGTTCAAATGGCTCTGAGCACTATGGGACTTAACTTCTGTGGTCATCAGTCCTCTAGAACCTAGAACTACTTAAACCTAACTAACCTAAGGACATCACACACATCCATGCCCGAGGCAGGATTCGAACCTGCGACCGTAGCAGTCCCGCGGTTCCGGACTGCGCGCCTACAACCATTAGACCACCGCGGCCGGCTAACTGGGATTTAGTAGCAAGTACTAATGATGAATCACGAATAAAGAATTAATTTAAAAAGTTATACGTGCCTTCGCAGATTTCAAACAGGATTTAACTGGCAAAATATGAAGAAGAATACATCGAAATTTAGAATCTTGTGGCCTAGGATGCAATTTGTAGCTTAAGAATGCAAAAGTCTGGGATGTGAGTTCGGTTTCTAGTCGGATTTCCAGTTTTAACCTCTCAGAGATATTATATGAAGACAGTTTGAAATAAGTACGAAAACACAGACACGGATTATTAGAAAGATAACTGAGCTGTTACTCTATGCTGGAGCTGCCTCCGGCTTAGAAAAGAGTTTAATTATGGGGCCATAAAGACCATTGCTAACTGACCTAGTAAGATGAATTGTGTAACCGAATGGAAAGTGCCTCTGACAATTACCTAAGATAATTTCTTTCTGTTCTACAAAACAACTGAATGATAGTTAAAATACGCAAGTAAAGTCCTTACATATTTTGTTTTTGTTGTTGTTGTTGTTGTTGTAGTAAAACAGTGCTCGCTTACATAAACAAGTAAACGATAGTCACGTATCTCCAGTAAACGTACACGTTCTACATCAGTGCTAGATGCATGGGTTAATTAGTGCAGCATGGTATTAGCTAACTAACCAAATAGCGTTCTGGTATCAGAGGCTCAGGCTAAGGCGGATAATCCACAAAGCCACCGCCTGTGGTAAGGAACAAAGGGGATGGCAGAATGCGTAACTTAAATATATAATTATTTCAGACAGATACAGTTGCGAAAATTTTAACAGCGCGTTATTTTTTTCACAATTGAATGTCAGGATATCATTACGACTGAACTTAATTGACTGGTATTTCAGGTGTTTCCTTTTATCCTCAATGGCAGCTACGTACAGTCTCGTAGACTAGCCCTAACTTTCTTCACAGAGACAGTTTGGATGGTTGTCTAGTTTATAGCTTTCATTTTGATATATTTTTTTCGGTAACTTCACTTTCCGTCTTAGTTGCATGAATTCCGACCATACGGATAGCGCTCTTCTCGAGATAATGTGCAAAAATGAAGTTTATAATCAGTTTGGATAAGGTAATTGTGTAAAAGATTGAAAGAACACATTTTAAAAAGTTTGATTAACTATAGTTTTCCGGCAGCACTTTTCTGGGCATGAAATAGTTAACTGCTTTTAAATTACAATTAGTGTCTTGGTACGTTTGGTACATCGACTCAACATGGTACACTCTTAGGGATATTTTTAACAAATTAATTTTGCTTCAGCTATGTAGCCTTAAATTTGGTCACAGACATGTAGATGATCTTTTTTCATACCTTTAATCTCTATGCTGCTTTTTACTCTTGCAAAAATAGTGCACAATAACTCCTCAGTTTTGAAGGGCGCTCATTCTGCTCCGAATCGCCATCAAATCATAATCAAGCCACATCAGTTATTATCACTAACGTTTCATAACCATGTTTCAATCTTATTTCGGTGATTGCCTCTTACTTTGCTGTTTTTAAAGAAAGAAGTACCTGCAGCACATTATCACCACATGATTTCTTCAGTTTCCTTTAGTATCTTTTTCTTCGTTTGTGACCCATTACAGCGCTGAAATATATTCGTTTCAGTAGTCCGTTTAATTTACATAACTTACCCTTGTATAATTTTGTCTACTTGCATTTATTGTTTACAAACTCCAGAACTTAAGAAAAGTTATTTTAATGTAGTCTATCTGCTCAAATTCAGTTAATGTTACCCTCTTATTAAACTTAATTGATCGTGATCATATGTCTAATACATTAAGCAAAAGGACCATGACATGTTTTTCTGAAGTATCTTCGTATTAAAAGGAAGAACTGAAACGACAAAGGAATTCGAACCAATGTACATCAGACAACAGTACCTATAAGGGGTAGTCAAATGAAAAAGAGACAGATAGAAAAAAAGTAAGCAAACACGTTATTATTTCAAAAGTAATCACCATAATTGTTAACACATTTATCTGATCTGCATCTACATCTGCATCGATACTCCACAAGCCGCCTTACGGTGCGTGGCGGAGGGTACCCTGTACCATTATTAGTCAGTCTATCACACTTCCCTCAGATACTCCTAACGCCTCCTCGCCGTCGAGAAGGACATACTGGATTCTATTATTTAAGAAGTCTTCGAGCCACTGACATGTCTGTGAACCTATTTCATATGCTAGTACCTTCGTTAACAGCCTGCAATAGGGAACCGTGTCAAATGCTTTACGTAAATCTAAAAATATGGAATCCGTCTGTTTCCCTTCATCCATAGCTCACAGTACGTAATGTGAGAAAAGGGGCAAGCTCAGTTTCGCACGAGCGATGTTTTCTAAAAACCATGTTGATCCGTGGACATAAGCTTCTCGGTCGAAATAAGATTTATTATATTCGAACTGAGAACATGTTCAAGGATTCTGCAACAAACCATATCAGGGATATTGGTCTGTAATTTTGCGGGTCCGTTCTTTTAACCTTCTTATAGACAAGAATTACCTGCGCTTTTTCCAGTCGCTTGGGACTTTGCTCTATGAGACAAGGTGGCCAATGCCTTCAAGGAAACATGTTTGCAGTTGTCTATGGAACTGTGGTTGTACCCAGGTGTGAATCTCTTCGTCCGAAGTACATAGACGGCCACGAGTGTCTTTCTACACAGCTCTGTAAATATGGAAATCGCATGGGAAGACATTGGGACTGTCCGGACGGTGTGCAAGGGCTTCCCAGCTACGTTTCTGCAGCCTAATTGAAACAACCTAGGTAACATATGGGTGGCATTATCCCGCAACAGATTGATGCCGTCCACTTGAACACTTTGCAAGAATTGAAGTGGACCATCAAGTGCGAACGCTCAGGAACGTTGACTGACGGCATTATACTGCTGTGGGATAGTGCCCGCCTAAGTGTTGCCAAAATTGTTCCAACTACGCGACAGACGTTTCGCTGCGGAACCCTTACACTTTCTCCATACAGTTCCGATGTCTCCCCAAGCGATTTCCATATTTTTTGGCTCTGAAGAAAGACATTCATGGCAGTAGATTTGCTTCGGGCGCAGGGGTGCACGCCTGGGTGCAACTACGGTTCCGCAGGCAACAGCAACATTTTTCCATCTGACTGCCCCTTACAGAGGGTGGTCAGAAACACTCTGAAAAGCTCGTAAGGGTGTTTCATGGTAGGTTTCGCTGAGAAATAATGGCTAAGAAAAAAAAATTCGATACGTTGCACCGTTTCCGGTTTAATTAGCATTTACGTTAGCTAATCAGTTCGTTTGGCGTGCAAGTTCAAGAACCTGCACGCACTAAAGTGCGGTAATTCACAGACATCCGCGTGTCCGTGAATTACCTCTTGTTCAAATGCTCCTTGGCAGTTAAAATTCGCTTTTTAGAACGTGACAAATTTAAGCTAGGCGAATAAAAGTTACGTTTGTTCGGTTTGAGAAAACCAAACGAAGAACACGTTCGGCGATATTGCCTCTGGCAGGTCGCTTGTATTTGACTAACTTCACTGCTAATTACCTCGCAAACGACGAAACTTACCGATTTTTTTTACTTAACAGTTATTTCTCAGCACCACATTCCTTGTCAACACAGTTACAAGCTTTCCGTACTGCAAGATACAGTCGCCAGCCCCAGCCAGACAAATAATTTCATAACAAACATTATAAAACTGTCAAAATTCATGAATGAAAAATTACGTGTGAAATTTTCATTTAGTTTAGAATATAAGATGAAATGGAATCAGGCGAAAATACACTATTAGTATCAGTCATATCCTATCACTATAAATTTGTCTGTTGTGAAACACGGTGAATGCAATAGACTTTGTCACACTAACGCATACTAGCCGACAAGACAGGTAACCTCTAAGTTTTTTTAGTGAGCATTAAATGACTGCTGCCCAGTACATTGTTTAACACATGAGAACCACGACTCTATTGCACTTGTAACAAAACTTTTACTATACACAGTCACATAAGACGTAAAAAAATGTATTTAAGTGAACAACACATTAACTGGCACAAAAGGGTTTATGGTACGTAAGGATACAGTATTGCACTTGTAGTCAGACTTTCAATATGAAATTTCACTAAATAACAACACTTTTAGTATGAACCAACTTACAGAATATAAACACACTACTCTTTCATAAAAATTAACTGATTACATACTTGCACAGTATCATAAAAATAGAATTCCTTAAACTGGTTTAGCCTACAAATCTCTTTGCAAAACACTTCTCAGGCAGAAATTTGTATAGCAAATAAAATATGCTCGGTAGTACTTCTTTAAGCAAAGATACGTAAAAATAATTTAACGTTCAATGAAGTTATTCGCTTTTATGAAAACGTATGCCTGACACACTTAACACAAATTAATACCTACATTGAATTAACGTCGCTAAACAATAGCTCATGCAGAATGTAACCATTCTAATTCACTACATTGCCTGGAGGTGATCGAATAGTTGAAACCCTGTGTCTGTGGAGCTGCGCAAGGTCCAACTCGATTCAGGACCTATACAGAATACAAGTAGAAAACGCTGCGCGTCCCGAATTTATTCCCGCGCAATCTTGCAATCTTGTGTAGGTAGCACTTGTGTTCACTTGTCCAGTGCTGAGGACGCATTCCAGTAACAAGTCTATATGATATGTGCCCTGGCAGTTGCCGGTAAACATTGCCTCGGACAACGACACATTTTTCAGTTATTGTTTGTGTGGCCTTTTTAATAAATGTCAGCAATCCTGTGCAGTTGTCAGCACAAAAGAAGGTAATCAGCAGCCCAGCAGGCACGGTTATGCCATTCTTAAGCGGTGTAACGACATATATCGACTGAAAACTAAACTGCTACTGATGTTTTCCGAAATTTTTGGCTACAAAAGTTTCTCCTCGTGGCTACACTTTCGTATATGGCTCTCCTACTACCTTACTACAACAGTTAACGACCGCAGAAGTATTTCCTACCTTACTGCAGTGCTACACTGTGGACAATTATTGTGCTATAATGCACAGTATTCTGCAATAACGGACAGTATTGTGAAAATGTTGTACAATAATGCACAAAAATTAATAAATCAGATGTATGGGCAGCAGGTACTAATAGTCAAGTCGCGGCAGACCGTTTCAGATGACTGTTGCTAATGAAAAGGAATTGCAATTAATTTTGTGAAGATTGTGCACGAAGTGGAACCAGGCACAACGGAAACTCGACCTATTTGACGGTGCCAGTAAACAGTGCTTGGCCGGATCAATTACATTTTCCAATGAGTACAATACCGTCCGTATTATCGTTCACTACAACACTTTGTGCTTTATATATGTGTGATGCTATTAATTTTGCGTTATGCAATAGCGATAACGACGGAAGCGACAAATATGACTATGATTTAGATTGAACAATGTAAACTATCGAGTAAAACATTTCACTGCCGCAATTCCAACATCTAATGCGTTATAAGTGACCACTAAATGAATTTTATCCGAAGTTTTATTAGAATCCGCTAAATTCATAAATACTGGTCCTCCTACTTGAATTTCATGGTACCTGCATCTGATTCGTAATCAGCGACCCCAAAAACCCAAAAAGATCACAATTTTGCAGTTTGAAGCGATCTGGCCCAATGCGCGATGAATAGAATTATGTAGTCGTGGCTCTTCGTATAACATTGTCTACAAACCTCTTCTAGGCGACGGGAATAAGAATTCCAATATATGCCACGATGCCATGAGCAAATGCCAATTCCATCTGACGCTCGTTTAATACACTTTAGGTATAATTTGGTCTCGCCCATCTCTCTAGTGCCTTCCCCTTCAATGGCTGGTCACAGACTAGTAGTTGTTAGTGTAGAAGCGCCAACTTCGCGCCCTACCGCATCTTCTATTGGCGTGTTCGACTCACAGGCCCAGAGGTACTGCCCTCCACCTAGAATTCTAATATCCCTAAGCACGAACCAGCTGTATTATACAGTAGTTTCATACATTTCAAACATTAAAGGACATAGATGTCATAACAATATTCACTAAAAATACATAAATGTGAAAACATACAAAGACATGCAGTATGGGTCTTGCCCCATGTAAGAAGAAGAAGAAGAAGAAGAAGAAGAAGAAGGCCAAAGCTGATTTTGTCGGTTCAGGGCATACATTTTCATACATTTTAATTTCATGTGGCAGTTGTGGTCTCTCCTCCTATTGAACTAAATATTTTTGACACTATTTTCACCTACGTTTAGACCAGGAGCGGCCAAGATTTCGGCTTGTGGGTCTTGCTACCCGAAATTGTCTGATCGCGAGGAGGCGGAAAAGGAAAAAACGGCAAACGCGCCGCATTTTAATGGCAGTGCAGTCGCACTGCATACTACGTTAAGTTCGAACTTAAATAGTGGAACACTGCTGTGGAGACACTATGCAATGGAATCTAATATTGTCGCTGATAGAACACATTGTTGACATACCTACCTTGCCTCCGAGCAAATGGACTCGCCCGCCCCACGTAACTGGCGTGTGCACAATTGAGGAAAACACAGTCACCCGTGAGCGAGCTATCTAACGTAACGGTGCCACTATGTTTTCGAAACAGGAACAACGAAGTTGGATCAAGATTGAATGAGCCAGACGTCGTACAGCACTACATCTTCATCAATGTCTTCAAGAGGCTTGCGGGGAATCGGCATTGCCATACAGAATAGTGGCACGTTGGGTAAAAGCCTTCAATGAAGGTCGGCAAACTGTGGCAGACATGAATCGGGCAGGTCGTCCTAGCGTCTCTGAAGAAGACGTGCATGCTGTTGCCGTGTTAGTGGACAGTGGTCGACGCCATACCATTCGTGATCTCGCCAGCGAAACCGGATAAGAAATTACGACTGTGCTTCACATCCTGAAGGAATGCCTGGGCATGCAAAAAATTGCATCACAAAGGGTTCCGCAAGAATTGGTGGAAATGCAGAAATGGATGCGTTACGGCGCTGTTCAGACGCACTTGGAGAGCTATGATCGCGAAGGAGAGGCTTTCTTACGCCTTATCGTAACACTGGATGAGACATGGGCCACGTCGTTTGAGCCAAAACTGAAGCGCCAGTCCAAAGATTGGCGTCACTATGGGTCGCCGCGAAAGTCGAAAGTGCGTCAGAGCGCCAGTATAGTGAAAGCATTAGTGATTCTCGTGTACAACTGTGATGGTGTTATCCCGACGCATTACGCTCCTCCACGGCAGACCGTTAGTGCACAGTATGACTGTTCGTTTTTGGAGCATCACCTGCGACCAGCTTTGTGAAAAACGTGGTGACACTTTCTGCACAACCCAACCATCATTTTGCACGACAACGCGCGGGCGCATACAGCGCAAGCTGTGGCTGCTTTGTTCGGTCGATGGGACTGGGAAGAACTGTACCATCCACCACACTCCCCGGACTTAAGTCCTTGTGACCTTGATTTGATTCCGAAGATCGTGGCAATCGCGTCAGAACTGTTCCAGAGATTCGACAGGCGGTAGACCGCTCTATTCGCACCATCACTGAACAGGCTCTGCTAACGGTATACTGCGCCTTCCACATCGCTGGCAACGCGCTGTACACAACGCTGGTGACTACTTCGAAGGAGATTAACAGGTGCAAACATGCAATTCTTTCGGTTGTGAATAAATAGTTGCCACTATTTAAGTTCCAACCCTCGTAATTGGTTTGTATTTCACATTTCTCAACAACATAGTCCACAAATAAAACAAATTTTCCGTATGTATTATTTATTTTTTTTGTCGTACTGAAGACCTAATATAATTTTTTTCGTGCAAACTGTCAGCATATGGTCAGACACAGCCAATTCCAAAGAGGTTTGTTCTCAAGTTGCCACATAACCGTGCCTTATTTGGTTTCATAATCGAAGAAAGATCTTTCACACATATATGTCGTTTGAAATATTGTATCACTTTTGCAAGGAGTCATTATGGAGGCTTGGAAATTCTGTATTAGGAAAGCAATGCAGACGTCCTGGTCACTTTTAATGTATCATTAAGACTGGAATTACTTTGCAGGTCAGTCAGTCACAACGACGTATGCACAGGAGCAGTTCCATCTGAAACGGCAAACTACCTCTAAAACAGCGCAGAAACAGATGTATGATTGTGATTCTTCAATTTCTCCAGGCGTATTTCATGACGATGTAAATCGCGGGTGAACTGCGTGGTGTAAGTGTACAAAGGACACAATATTTCGGCCAATCGACCTTGTTGCCATCATCATGTGTGCTGATGTGCTGCCAAGGGACGGCAAGCGTGAGGTATATGTGAGATTCCCCCTCCCCCGCCCTTGGGCACTCCTTCTGCCGTCCGCGCCGCGGGCGCTCTCTCGGCAGTCAGCGCCGGGGTTCGACGCCCGGGTTGTGGCCCCACGTCTGAGTGTTTCCTCGTAGGCCCGCACCGAGGGAGGTTTGCCGGCGGCGTTTCGGAGGTTCCTCCTCCTGCCCTCGAAGTCAGTACATTCTGGAATATTTCTATCTTCTCCTTAATCCGGGTTCCCAAGCTTCGTTAAGGGAAAAGCCGCTGTCACGATTCAGTTCAGGTTTTCTTACTCTGATCTCTATAGCTTCTTTCATGATACTGCCCCAATATTTCTGTGTTAGGACCTTGGTATTGTCATAATCCATGCCGTAAAGTTCTGACAGGCAGTGCTCGGCGATTGCAGACTTACTAGGCTGTTGCAATCTCGTGTGCCGTTTGTGTTCACGGCATTGGTCTTCAATGGTGCGAATTGTCTGACCTATGTATTCCTTACCACATTGGCACGGTATGTTGTGAAACCCTGATTTACGTAAATTAAGTTCGTCGATAACACTGCTAAGAAGTGCTCTGGTTTTAGTTGGAGGGCAGTCCGCCCCTGGTAGCTGAGTGGTCAGCGCGACGGAATCTCATACTTAACGGCCCGGGTTAGATTCCCGGCTGGGTCGGAGATTTTTAACGCTCATGGACTGGGTGCTGTGTTGTCCTTATCATCATCATTTCATCCCCATCGACACGCAAGTCGCCGAAGTGGCATCAACTCGAAGGAACGGCAAACGGTCTACCCGACTGGAGGCCCTAGCCACACGGCATTTCCAGTTGGAGGGCAGAAGAAGGTTTTTACTTGATATCTGCGTAAAATGCGGAATGAATGCCATGGCCGTGTTTTCCTCAGGTTCTTCATTAGTTTCCACCGGTTTTGTTGCGAGTGTCAGACGTAGAGCATCCCGGCCTTTCCTTATAACCGTTCCTCAGAAACACGGACTTCAGATGGGACAATTCTTGTTGGAGTTTTTAGCACGCCGTTCTTCTGAGCAGGGTGGTGGCAGCTATCTGCGTGTAGGTATAAGTCGGTGTGAGTTTTCTTTCTATACACGCTGTGCCCCAACCTGCCGTCATCTCGTCTTTTGACGAGAACATCCCAGAAGGTGAGCATCCCATCCAATTCTACCCCCATGGTGAACTTGATATTCTCGTGTCTTGAGTTGAGATGTGTGAGAAATTCCGTCAGCTTATCTCTTCCATGTGACCAAATACGAAACGTGTCGTCGATGTATCTGAAGAAACGGGTAGGTTTTAGTTGCGCTGCCATGGAGTCAGCAGTTTATTAAACTGGAAGAGTCATCCGAAGACTTGCAAAGTAGTAATTAATAACATCCCTCTGAAGACGTCGGCACTAAACAAGGTACTTTCCAGAAAATATGTCTGTTCATTCATTCATTCATTTCTATTGTTCATACATATAGGGTGATAATTATTAAACTACATCAAATAAAATCGTCATGACTTCTGAACGGTTTGCGTTAAAACGTTTAAACTGCACGGTTTGCAATGGGGCATGATGGGAATTAGTATGTGCACTCGCCTTGTTATTATCGGCCATTTGCACGTGAAAATGGAACGGTACAGGGTGCCTGAGCGTATATGGGAGCAATAACAGTCCAAATGCGGCTCAAAGTAAGTTTGCGACCAAGTTCAAGCTGAAGACAACCGATCCAAGTGTCGTAACAATCAAGAATTTCATACGCTAGTTTCAGACAACGGGTAGTGTTCGTGACGACAGCGTTGTCCAAAAGGGGTGAAAACGCCTGTAAAGAGCAAGAACACATGCGCTGCGTTTCAAACCAGCCCCAGGAAATCGATCAGACGAGCTGCACAACAGCTGGGAATCAACCGGGAGACACTGCGGCAAATTGTTGTTAAAGACATGCATCTCTCCCATACAAAATTCAAACCCACCAACTATTAAGCCCCAGGGCCATGTAACAGTGGTTGTGTTCGCCAACACCAATATCTACAGAATTGACGAACAGGACTTTGATATGAATATTGTTTGGTTTAGTGACGAAGCCTACTTTTTTTTTAATGGCTTCGTCTATAAGCAAAATTGGTGCGTTTGGGGGACTGAGAATCCGAATTTCGAAATAGAGAAGTCTCTTGACCCTCAGCGGGTGACTGTGTGGTGTGCAATGTCCAGTCGCGGAATAATCGGTGCCGATATTCCTTAATGGCACGGTGACTACTAAACGGTACGGGAAGATTTCCTCCCCATTATCGAAAGTGACCCTGGTTTCGATAAGGTGTGCTTAATGCAAGACGCAGCTTGACCCCATCGAGGCAGGAGAATGTTTGATATCCTGGAGGAGCACTTTGGGGACCGCATTCTGGCTCTGGGGTACACAGAGGCCACTGACATGGGCCTCGATTGGCTGCCGTATTCCCCGGTTTGAACACACGCGACTTCTACTTTTTGTGGGGGGGGGGGGGGGTACATTAAAGACAAGGTGTACAGCAATACCCCAACAACACCATTTCTGAGCTGGAAACAGCCAATCAGGAGGTCATCGACAGCATTGATGTTCCTCCACTTCAGCGGAGTCATGCAGAATTTCGCCATTCGTCTGCGCCACATCATCGCTAACGATGGCAGGCATACCGAGTATGTCACAACCAAAGTCCGAATATCTGAAGTGACGTTTATATAATGAATAAAGTGTGTGCACGTCGTAGTTTGTAACTAATTTACGGTTTCTTCCTGTAGTTCAATAATTGTCAACTTGTATGCAGATATACAGTTTGCCGCAAAGCCATTCATGAAGAAGAGTCTCGAGGAATGTGCAGTAAAGATGTACATAAAAAGCAGCCATTGCATACTACTTCTTTAAGGTATATCAACGACAAATTATAATTTGCACTAGGGATGTACTCCTAGATTGCTGCATGCAGGTTGTGCAAAATTAAACTGACTTAGTATTACGAAAACAGTCATAATCGCGTTGTTTTATTTATTTAGTGCCGACCGGTTTCAGCCCAAGCAGGGACCATCTTCAGGGAGAACATATGGTCGACTGCTGGTGGCGTCACGTCTACCGAGGAGTGGCTGTTTTCTTAATACTAACTTAATTTTATATCAATCGCTGTTACTCCACAACCATATTGTCCAAACATCTAAAATTAAACTAGCCTGTAAAATATTTACTACAATGCTGATGCGAAAATAACCGTTGGATATCACAGAAGATGACAGTGGGCACGGTTGACATCGATACAGTGCTGTGCTAGATTTATCAAATTGTGAGATATCTGTAGCAGCTTTACCTGAGGGAGAACAGCAGTACCGTTTTCATTGTTCTGCTGTAGCTCTTCCACAGCACGAGAATTACTTGAGTGCACCCGACTTTTCAATTTGCCCCACAGGTAAAAACAAAAGGGAGAGGGCTCAAGTGATGTATGTGGTCAGGAGATAGCTCTGCCTCAGCTGATTGTCCTCTCCCCACCAAATACCTCGCGACAAGGTAGTCAAGCCAATATGTGCTGTTGCTCCGTGTTCCTGAAAATAGCTGTATGCCAGTTAATCTTCTGTGAGTTGATTCACATTTTGATTAAACAGTTTCTGGACATACCGGTTAGCATTAACAGTTTGATGAAAGAATCGTGTTACTATGCTGTCACCAGACATTGTACACCAAACTCCAATCTTCGGATAATGCAACAGCTCATGAAAGTACCGATGGGAATTTTCTGACACATAATGACGTATGTTCTATGAGTTCAAATACTCTGCGGGATGCACCTGGCCTCATTTGAAGAAATGAAAAACCTAGAATCCAAACAGTCCAGATTCCATTGCACTCAGAAGCCACTGACAGGACACTAAAATCGAACGTTCGTCTCGATGCTTTAACCTCCACGCAACTATAAATTTGCGAGGATACAGATGCAGGTCCTTTTTGAAACTTCATCGAAAGGACCATCTGTTAATTCCCACTTGCACAGACAAACAGTGTTGAGATTTCGTCGGACTTCGTTCCAGGTTTCCCTTCATCGGAAATAAATTTTCCTGGTGTTCCAACTCTATTTTGATATTTTTCATGATGAATAAATCCGCTCCGGTTGCACTTGACAGATCCTTTATTTGGATAAAATAGTACGCGACCTGGGCTTCAGGATGTGAATCCCATCTTCAGACTCTACAAAAAACAAGGAAAGCTAAGAAGGATTCCTCAAAAAATTAATTAAATTAAAAGGTCCAAACAAACGTGAATATCAAATGGTTCAAATAGCTCTAAGCACTATGGGACTTAACATCTGAGGTCATCAGTCCCCTATACTTAGAACTACTTAAACCTGACTAACCTAAGGACATCACACACATCCATGCCCGAGGCAGGACTCGAACCTGCGACCGTAGCAGCAGCGCAGTTCCGGACTGAAGCGCCTAGAACCACTGGGTGACAGCGGCCGGCCGTGAATATCACATCATACCTTCATTGCGTAGGACAAAGTTGTACCAGTCATGTAAAAAAATTCAGAAAATTTATCAAGCATCATGCGAGAACCATGTGGGCTGTAGCTGAAAAGTTTCTCTGAGTCAACCAGCACCGCAACGGGTAAACCGAGCCTAACCGAATAAACAATGAATGTAACAACAAACAAGAACACGTGGCCAGCGTAATTTAGCCTGTGAACCAACTATGAACGACTAGATATGTGGCATGGACTTAGGAAATTAAATTGAAGGCATAAATGCCATAGAATTCTATTTTTCGAACCTCAAAAGCAGCTTTCCACATTAAGTTTTCAGTCCGCCGCATGTGGTGGAGGCCCAGCAAGACCACTGACGCGCGAACCGCAGTGAAACGCCCTTGTACACATATAGGTCAGAGAGTGGCTGTCACCGGAACTCACACCGAAGGCGGGAGGGACCCCCGAAGAAATCGTAGCCAGCAACACGACTGCATCCCCACGTTGCTTCCAAACGCCACCCACTAGAAATAGTGCTAAAACTACCCTACTTTATGCATGGCATTAGCTAAGACAGGCCTAGTACAGAGCAAAAAGACGTCTCATTGCGGTTCGTGCGGCAGTCTATTGACCGGTCTTGCTGGGCATCCACGACATGGAGAGGGCTGGGAACTTACATTATAAGCTATCTTGAGATTCACAAACTATCATTCCACGTCTTTTATGCATTCATTTTAATTTCTTAAGCCCTTGCCGCACGTCTAGTCGTTTGCATCTGGTTCATCGGTTACATCAGTCTGACAATGTGTGCTTTTTTATGTTACGTCCATGGTTTTTTTGGTTAGGTCCCGTTTACCCGGTGTGGTACAGGTTGACTCAGAGAACCTTTACATCCCTCGCCCGCACGGGATCTCGCATGCTGCTTGATATATTTTCTGGATTTTTACATGACTAGCACGTACACGATTTTGTCGTACGCAATCAAGGCAATCAAGGTATGACCTGATGTTCACATTTGCATAGGCCTTTCAACGTTAATTAATCTTTTTCAGGAATCGCTCTTAGCTTTTTTTTCGCACCTGAAGATGGGATTTACAGTCTGAAACCAGGGGCGTGCGTACGATTTTATCCAAACAAGGGATTCGTGAAGTTCAACTGGAGTGGATTTAGGTATTCAACACGAAAAAATTTAGCAACAGCTGTGGACGCCCTGCAAAGAGTCTATTCTGATAGCTATGGTTTTTATTCGCTACACAGGCCGTTTCGCACCATTTTTCCACTAAATTTTACATTGCAAATTTCGCAGGAGGTTTTGCCAAAACATTTCCAGCGTTAAAGTATTGCACAAACAGTTCCTTTCTCGTTTTCCACGAATTTTGCTTAGCATAACGCTCAACAAGGAAGACGAGCTGTATTATCATGAACACCATTATATGGTCACAGAGAACAACTGTTCCACTCATTCACTCAAACGTAATGACACAGCGAAGTGCTCCGCACCAGAGCATGTCGCAGACGCACATTCACAGACGTGTGTCAACAACTGATTAGTGCATCGAAATCACGGTTCCAGCCGTGTCCTTTGACGGGCAGTTCATGTGTTCGTCACCAAAGGTCAGTTCTGCGTCAGTCTTAAAACAATTTTTGGGTGAGTTTGATTTTTCCCAGACTATATATTAATATTATAGGAAAGAAGCAAATTTGAAAAAAAGTCACTGCTTGTTTTTTATAGCACTTGGCTGCCGTTCTTGTCTAATTCTTCAAACTAAATAGTTATTGAACTTTACGCAGAACACTATCAACTTTACGCTCCAGACACATTAATGTGGCCACAGACTATGTTTGACGTTAATGTGCAATGACCACTCACAGGCGGCAGATGGCAGCACTAGAAATGTAAGGTTGCTATAGTGTGTCGGGGAGACGCGAAAAACAGTGCAGTCGATGTAATGTGGGAACGGAGCGATTTATCTGGCGTCCAAAGTGGCATTATGATTGGCTTTTCGTTCTGGGCTGTAAGCATTTCCGAAACGGCCAAGTTTGTAAATTGTTTGCGTGCCACCATGGTTAAAGAATACCGCGCATGGTAAAATGGCTCTGTCCAAAATCGGCGCCGAGGTAACTGTAGTGCACCACGGGTCGCAGATAACAGGGGTGAACGACGGCTGTGGAGATGTGTGCAACTGTTGAGCAGCTGACCAGCGAGATGAACCAGGTGGCTATCAGCAGTCCCCCCTCAACGATCGCTCAGCGAGCACTTCCGCGTACAGACTCCCATAGTAGGCACCTGTCTCATGCACCCATACTGACTGCTGATCATAGGCGATGAAGGCTGCAATTTGCACGCCGGTACCGCCACAGAACATCCAGTGAGTGACGACAGGTGTCCTTTTCAGATCACATTTTTTGTCCATTGGACAGATGGACGTCTAAAAGTAAACACCTTGCAACAATCATTGGAAGGGTCCAGGCCCCAGGTGGCAGCATTATGGCCTGAGGAACGTTCTCGTGGAATTCCCTGGCAGCTCTCACCGTTTTAGAAGACGCAATGGGACAACACAGGTACCATGTCCACCCCTGCATGCAGTTTGTTTTTCCTCAGCACGATGGCATCTAGTAAGAGGTCGATCCAACGTGTCTTAAAGCTCACAGTGTCTACGCGTGGTACGAAGAGCATCAGAATGAGTGTAGCTACTCAACTGGCCAACAAACGCCCTGCATTTAAATGGAATCAAGAGCCTATGGGACAACCTTCACAGGGCTGTTCGCGCCATGGCAATCGAGAAACCTCAGGCTTTTCACAGGTGAACATATTGGTGTGACTAGACAGTGCGAAGTCAAAACCTGTTCAACACCAAACTGAATTTACATCCCAGAACCCAAATATTCTGATTAATTATAGAATGAGTGGTTAATAAGCTACTGCTTTAGTTAGTTTTTTAATATCTAGTGAGTTTGAGTTTTCCAGCTGATGACTATCGTCAACCTACACAGACTTTTACACAAGAATATAAAACGCCTTTCTGAATCCTAGACAATGATACATAGTCTATATAGAAGTAATTATTTTGTTTCTAGTGTTGTGTTGTGAATTACCGCATCAACATGACGTCAAGAAGGCAGAAGACCAGACGGTGGCCTGTCTGCATCGCATGTTTTTCTAATAGTGGAATTACTTTTATTACCTACTGGCATTAAATTCAATAATAGTGCACTTGCTCCTTATGTGTTTGCTGTATTTAGTCGGTATATAATACTTCTCTCCTTTTATTTTACTTTTCTTTCTTTCGAGTTAAAAAAACCTATACGTACAGATTTCTAATGTAGCGATGTAGGCGGTAACCGCTACTCTGGTTGCGTAACGAAAGGCGCTGGAGGCTCCGTAGCATTGTCAGATGAAGTGCGCGGATAAGATATCCTCCCCTTAGTAGGCGTTTATTCAGACACCCACAAATCCGGTACCACTTTCAGACACCTACATAATTGATGATGAAGGAACAAAGATTTCATTCGGCCCAAGCTGAACGTAAAAGAAGGAGAAAGCAGTTTACCATAATTTTGAAAAAGAGGAGAATAATATACCCAAGACAACTACAGTTGAGCATCACGGAAATACGTGGCTCATCACACGTTCGGATATATCATCAAAGAAAAATGGTTCAAATGGCTCTGAGCACTATGCGACTTAACTTCTGAGGTCATCAGTCGCCTAGAACTTAGAACTAATTAAACCTAACTAACCTAAGGACACCACACACATCCATGCCCGAGGCAGGATTCGAACCTGCGACCGGAGCGGTCGCTCGGCTCCAGACTGTAGCGCCTAGAACTGCACGGCCACTCCGGCCGGCCGGATATATCATCATTCTTATCTATAGAATGTGGACGGGTGATGATGAAACTGCCAGTAGACCGCAGCACGTTTAAATACCAATAACTCGTCCAAAATTGTGCAGGTCGAAGGTTTACTCACTCTGTAAATCACAGAACACCACAGTACGGTACGTTTAGACACAGGAGTGCAATACAGCTAAAGAACCAATGTTTTGTAGCATGCCAGTCACGCAAATTACAAATAGGGCTACACACATACACAATCCACTTTTGCTGAAACAATGACGCTGTCAGTTATTTCAGTGGGGGTGGGGATAATGTGACTACTCAGTGGAACAATGAAAACTCATTCCTTGGTCAACTGAATCACACTTTCTGTGCACGATACATCCTCTACCGCGGGAACGCCCTCTGGAGACATACACTGTCTGCAGGTGTTCTGCGGTTCTTACTGAATATAACGTCATGATACCCATGTGCAGGTTCCTGCTGGCCGGCCAGTGTGGCCACGCGGTTAAAGGCGCTTCAGTCTGGAACCGCGCGACCGCTACGATCGCAGGTTCGAATCCTGCCTCGGGCATGGATGTGTGTGATGTCCTTAGGTTAGTTAGGTTTAAGTAGTTCTAAGTTCTAGGGGACTGATGACCTCAGATGCTAAGTCCCATAGTGCTCAGAGCCATTTGAACCATTTTTGGTTCCTGCTGTGAAAAGTAACGGCGTCTACAGACATGTCTTCGGCCTGCAATCCCATTGAATGGGGTAGAATTTTCTTCGGTGATGAGTCCTGCTGCGAACTGAGCCCCAATGACCTTTGGTTGTCATCCGCAGCACCATTACAGCACAGCGGTATGCCGACCGTATTCTATGCCTCGTTTTCTTGTCCTTCATGGCAAGCCAGCCTGGGCTTACATTTCAATAACATAATGTCCGCTCGCACACAGCGAGGGTTCCTACTGCTTGTCTTCGAGCTTTCCAAAACGTGCCTCGGCCGTAAGTCGCAGGACCTCTTCCCAAATGAGTATGTATGGAGAATTATGGGTAGGGTTCTTGAACCAACTAGGGAATCTGACGATAGAACGCACCATTCGGACAGAATTTGGATTGATATCCCTTAGGACGAGATCTAACAACTTCATCAATCAGTGCCAAGCTGAATAATTACTTCCATAAGGGCACAGCTGGACCAACGCGTTATTGGTGTGTTCAATTTGTGAAGTTCTTTCCTTTAATAGATCATCCATTTTTTCTGAAGTTATAATTTATTTTTATTTATTTATTTATTGTTCAGTGGGACCAAATTAAGGAGAAGTCTCCATGGTCATGGAACGAGTCAATACATGAAATTATAACACGATATTAGAAACAGATAAAATGAAATATAAAAAAAACATATTCAGGTGACAAGTCGTAAGTTTAAATAAAGAAAATCAACAATGTAACACTGGAATTTGCTTAATTTTTTAGCTCTTACAGGAGCTCCTCGACAGAATAGAAGTAGTGAGCCATGAGGAAGCTCTTCAGTTTAGACTTAAAAGAGTTTGGGCTACTGCTAAGATTTCTGAGTTCTTGTGGTAGCTTACTGAAAATGGATGCAGCAGAATACTGCGCTCCTTTCTGCACAAGAGTCAAGGAAGTGCATTCCACATGCAGATTGGGTTTCTGCCTAGTATTCATTTCTTCGTCTGTACATGTACATCACATGTACCGATTTCCGTCCTATTTGAATAAATCCTTCGTTGTGTGTCGTTTTTAGAGTGTATATGTGCGTAAATTATTTGGAACACAAAAGAGCTGTATATGTTATTAATGTTCCACGTTTTACAAGGTTATCTGTAGAACCACATTATGGGATGGAAGCTAGATTCGCCTTATCGACACAGAGTATATGTTTCCCCTCATCACAGATCCTTCCAATAATCACTTCGCTTGATCCCAACTAATTAAAAAATGTTCAAATGTGTGTGAATTCCTAAGGGACCAAACTGCTGACGTCATCAGTCCCTAGTCTTACACACTACTTAAACTAACTTAAGCTAAGAACAACATACCCATGCCCAAGGGAGGACTCGGGCCATCAGCGGGAGTGGCCGCGCAGTTACTGATGTGGCGCCTCTAACCACGCGGCCACGCTGCGCGACCCCAACTAACTAGAATTAGCCATCCTAAATTTGCCCAGGATTTTATTTTGCAGTTGGCAGAGGTATTGAAATCGGATAAAAGTTCTAAATCATGACTAGAAGAAATGTAACAGCAACATTTGGATAGTGACACCCGTTTCCTGGAAGACAGAGACTAGTGCAATTCGCCTTTCACAAATGTTAACGTAAGAGGTCCACTTTCATTCCGCTACTCTCTTCGGAACGTTTTACACGGTCCAGTCAGCTTAATATGACCACAGCCTATGTTCGACGTCACTGTGCAATAACCACTCACAGACTGCAGGCGGCAGCACTGACAGTCAACGGCGTATGAAGCGTGTCGGCGAAGGGGGGGGGGGGGGGGGGGGGCAAACAGTGCAGCTGTAATGCAGAAACGGAGTGAGTCATCTGACGCCCGAAATGGCATTATCATTGGCTTTCAGGCCAGGGGTGGAAGCATTTCCGGAAACGGCTAAGTATGTAAACCGTTCACACGCCTCCACTCTTAAAGTGTAGTGTGTCTGGCAAAACGGCGCTATCCAAAACTAGCGCCTAGGCAGCTATGGCACACCACGGGTCACTGATGACAGAGGTGAATCTATTGAGTAACTGGTCGCCCAAATGAACCAAGGGGCTACCAACAGCGTCTCCTCAACCACCATTGCTATGTATGGGCTTCCACAGCAGGCGTCAGGTTCATGCACCCATGCTGACAGTTGTTCATCGGCGACGAACCTGAAATTTTCAAGCCAATACCGCATCTGGCCGTCCACTGAGTGGCAACAGTCCTTCTCAGATGAATCACGTTTTATAC
The DNA here is from genome assembly GCF_023864275.1 of Schistocerca cancellata. Classification (NCBI taxonomy): domain Eukaryota; kingdom Metazoa; phylum Arthropoda; class Insecta; order Orthoptera; family Acrididae; genus Schistocerca; species Schistocerca cancellata. The sequence continues at coordinate 317,329,675 of NC_064630.1, read as the reverse complement.
TCAATCGGACAGATGGCCATTGGCTTGTGCAGCCCTGCAATAATCGTCTGAAGGGTTCACGCTAGAGCACAGAGCGTTATAGTCTTCGGAATATTTTTGTGGCATTCCCTGGATGACATCGTCATTCTGGGAAGCACACTGTATCGCCACAAGTATGCCTCTATCCTTGAGGTAAATTTTTATCCCTAAATACTGTTTGTTTTTTCCTTGGCACGATAGTGTCTACCAGCAGGACAATGCAACATGTCGCATAGACCGCAGTGTACCATGAGCACCAGATGAGTTTACTGTACGTCCCTGGCCACCAAATTACCGTAATTAAACCCATTCGAGAAACTTTGGAACTACCTCGTTAGCCTGTTTCCGCCATGGATCCTCAACCAAGTAACCTAGCGCAGCTGGCCACGGCGCTGGAGTCGACATAGCCCCACATCCCTGTAGCTACCTTCCAGAACCTCACTGACACTCTTTCTCCTCGTCATTGCTGCAAGAGGTGGTTATTTAGGCTTTTCAGGTGGTCACGGTAATGTGATCAGTCCGTGTATTTTCATATAGACATTAAGTATTGTTTTTAAATCATAAAATCTTAGTTTGCTTGAAATTTATACATATATATGTGAATATATTATCTGTGTGGCCTAAGTACACCCTATCTACTCTAAAATGTCGTGTCTCCCTTCTGTAGTGGGGAACTGATCAGTAGATGCCACGAGAGGCATGGAGAGGACATGCAACGGTAACAGCAGATTGGGTCGGTCTGGAGAGTTCGTTGACTTGGAACGTAGACTAGATATTCCATGTCACCTGAATAAGATATAGATCGCCGGCCGGGGTGGCCGAGCGGTTCTAGGCGCCACAGTCTGGAACCGCATGACCGCTTCGGTCGCAGATTCGAATCCTGCCTCGGGCATGGATGTGTGTGATGTTCTTAGGTTAGTTAGGTGATGAGAAGTTCTAGGGGACTGATGACCTCATAAGTTAAGTCACATAGTGCTCAGAGTCATTTGAACCATTTTTTAAGAAATAGATGAGGAACCGTGAATCTCTTCTGATATTGCCAAAGTCGACTGTTGGGAAGTTGCCTGTGGAGTGAAAACGCGAAGGAACAACCACAGGTAAATCTAGACCATCGAGATCTCATGTTACGACGGATAGGGACCGCCGAGTATTGCAGGGAGTGGCCGTGAAAAATCGCAAGGAATCAGCGTAAGGAATCACTCGCGTAAGTCCCAGCCATCAGTAGTCCACCTTGCATTCTGCTTCAGTGTTTCATCACAATCTCATGTTATAAATATTTACTGCCATTACGCCCTGCCGTTCGCAAATGGATCATTCATTCAGTATATCACTAAACACTGTAGAATAATCTTCTTCACAGTTTCTCTGTTAGTTTACAGATGTGAAGTTTTCGCAGTGCTGATATTTCTTTCGATTCATCATAATATAGTATAAATTGCAGCCTAAGAGCTCATTTATTCATAGCGTCAAGGGAATATCTGTGAGTATTTTGCTTCTTCTTCTAATGCTTGAAATCTCGACATCGCGTAACATGCTTGCCATCGAGTAGTTTAAAACTTTGCTAGGACCTTCTGTCGGCATTACCTTTCCTTTCTCCTTCTTATCGATACTAAATTCAATGACGATTGTAGCAAGCCGTCGTCCCCGTCCGCAAAGTTATTTCCGGTAATCACTTGTCCATACTTCTGCTATGACTTAACAACATATCGTTTTTGAAGACGAACGTGGCTGTACCTATTCACCTGATCCAGGCAGTTCCCGCTCGTTGCAGAACAGCTGTTTTGTAGAATCATAACTCTAAAAAAATACACAACCGAGTGTAACAAGATTCCAAGTAGAGTGGATAACTCTCAAACAACACCACGAAAGATATCGATTGGTACAAAAAAGTTTTATATTTGAGTAATCTATCGCATCTCTGCTTAATATCTTTCCTCTTTTGTTTACGAAAGGCAGAGCATGTATTCTGGATCTGCTATTGACATATTACTTTTGTCACAGTGGACCAGGTGGTCTAGCGGTAAAGTGGGATCCTGGAGACCATAAAGTCGCGGGATCGAATCCCTATCAGACACCGGACTTTTCCAGTCTGCCTTTACACTAGGCTTCACCTCTTAGTGATGAGAAGATACACCAGGAACGACACGTGGTTCGGATTCCACGTTAAACGTTAGGACACCTTTCCCTGGCACGATTACTAGGATAGGTTAAGGGCATGCAAGTCGCCGCAGGCAGCTGAATATCTACAGCTATACTCTGAAACCACTGTGAAGTGCATGGCAGAGGGTACGCCCCATTGTATCGATTATTAGCTCTTTTTCCCGTTCTATTCACGTATATATCGCGGGAAGAATGATTTCTTAAACGCTTCTGCGTGCTGTAATTAGTCTAATCTTGTCTTCACAGCGACAAGTTGGGTGTTGTAACTTATTCCTAAACTCATCACTTGCAGTTGGTCCTAGAAACTTTATCAGTAAGTTTTAACAGGGTAATTTGCGTCTAGCTTCGGGTGTCTGACAGTTCATTTCTTTCAGCACCTTCGTGACCCTCTCCCACGTGTAGACCAAACCGGTTCGATGGGCCAACATAGGCCGTTGTGAGGTGGAGGTTACACCATTAAGTTAAGTAGTGGTTTAGACTTTGTACATATGTACTGTTTGTGTTTTCCTTTTTTTCGTTTATAAATGTTTATCTATGGTGTTCTTTTAATCATTGACAAAGGTCTTCTTAGGCACTTGTGGGTTTTATTGTTCTGAAGAAGGCGTAGTTATCTACGCCGAAACCTCGGTTAACACTAGGTGCTTTTTACGCAATCGAGGAGGGTTTCTAGTTTTTTAATATACTGTTCACTCTTCTCATAAGCCTGGAAACCATACTAAACATAAACAATACCAATGCACTCTGGTGGCCGTTCTATCTATGATAGAGAATGGCTGCTGTAAACATTTGTATACCCGAGGTATAAGTCTACTCCCACCTACATAGGGAGAAATGATCATCTCGATAAAGTAAGAGGAATCAGAGCTCGCACAGAAAAATTTATGTGCTCGTTTTCTCGCGCGCCGTTCGAGAGTGGAACGGTACAGAGACAGCTTGAAGGCGGTTCAATGAACCTTCTGCCAGGCACTTTATTGTTAATATCAGAGTAATCACGTAGAGTAGATGTACATTCATATCCGACCATGACTTCTTGCTGCTCCATTTTTTTAGGCAGTGTAACTGTGTCAGCGGCGTTGTGAAATATCCGAAATTTCATTATATGCAGAATTCGCATCTGAGTTAGTTTCCAGTTTATCCACAACTCACCGTAAATCCTTCGACTCAGAAACTCTCCTCAGGGGTTGAGAAAAAGCACAGGTCACATCCGTCTACAAGATGGACAGCGGAAGTGATCCATAAAACTATCCTCCAACCAGCCGGAAGATGCTAATAGCTGCAGAGTGAAAATCTCATTCTGGAAATTTCAGAAATATTGCACATAATTCCAGTATGTGTAGTAAAATACTACTGGCAATCAGCTTCACAAATATCCAAGCAGATCTTGAAGACATTTCAAAGTAATACAAACACGCCACATAGCTTTAAATGTGCAGAAATGTTAAACTGTGCACTAAAAAAACCGCAGGAAATTGGTATCCTATAACAACAATATCAATTATTCACAACTGAAATCAATCATTTTATAAAAGACATCATATTTACGCCAGTGACTGTAACACTTTCTTTATTTCACGATTGCAATTTCGGCCTTAGGTCCATTATCGAGTGCAGATTTTTGTGGGTTTAAGCCATGTCAACTTAAAATGAGCTGACAAATTTATATGCCTTTGTCAACTCATTTTAAGTTGACATGACTTAAAGCCACAAAAATCTGCACTTAATGATGGCCGAAGGTTGAAATTGCAATCGTGAAATAAAGCAAGTGATACAGTCACGGGGGTAAATATGTCTTTTATAAAGTTCTCATGACTGTGAATCCCAGGTATAAAAAGTGAAATCAATCAATTGTCTGCGTCTAAAAATCATCAATGACATCATCTGTTTACCCCCCTCCCCTATCATACCATGTCGCAGTTGTCAGAGTTCTCTGAATGGGCCAATTGCGGTATGTATAAAATGGCGGGAAATTCGATAGATGGTGGGAAATTCGAAGCAGCCAGGTTTTCCCCCAACCCCATCACGTCACTGTGTTCTAAGTATAACCTGGCAGGAAATTAAAAAAAAATACAGAATGGTGCATTGCCCTGTTGGTGTCAAGTTCAAAAAATTCAAGATGGCGGAGATGTACCCGTTCTGGCATAGGGAGGGCATTGTCCTACCTGAGACAAAACATGCTTTTCTCCATTCTAGTTCTACACCACCCTATCAGACAAAAGATATTTCTGCAGTGATAGTCTCAATCTGTTGGCTGTTCCGAGGATACGTAAACATGTTTTCACCCCACGGGTAGTAACCACTCTGAAATTGCCTGCTATTTGTAGCTGAACTGCTTTCACGACATGGTAAACCACTTATCATCCTTTCCCCATTCAGGTACAAAGCTAATATCAACGCAGACATGTAGGGACGTGCAGGGTTATTTATTAATAGCAATCATGGCTATCAGGTCAGATGTCAACAACACTTCGCCGACGAGATAGCGCGCGCTGGTCAACAACCACGCCTCAACGCACAAAAGCGCTGCTAACCAGAAGTCCGGCCGGCCGCTGGCAGCTGGCCACGTGCTCGACAGTTTACACTGCGCGACCATCACCCTCCCACAGCAGCTCCGCACTCAGAAGGGAGTACGAATAGTGTAGCACGATCCCGTTGACTACCACTACCGCCACGGATATCTGCTCGGCGTGAGCAGTCCATTGCACTCCTTTTACCTCCGCATTGGAACTCGCAGAATGTTTATGTCACTAGGCCGTATCACCAGTTAGGGATGCAGATAAATACACTATGTGATCAAAAGTATCCGGACACACCCAAAAACATAAGGTTTCATGTTAGGTGCATTGTGCTGCCACCTACTCCACATCAGCGACCTCAGTAGTCATTAGACATCGTGAGAGAGCAGAATTGAGCGTTCGGCGAAACTCACTGACTTCGAATGTGGTCAGGTGATTGGGTGTCACTTGTGTCATACGTCTGTACGCGAGATTTACACACTCCTAAACATCCGTAGGTCCACTGTTTCCGGTCTGATAGTGAAGTGGAACCGTGAGGGGACACGTACAGCACAAAAACGTACAGGCCGACCTCGTCTGATGACTGACAGAGACCGCCGACAGTTGAAGAAGTTCGTATTGTGTATTAGGCAGACATCTATCCAGACCATCACACAAGAATTCCAAACTGCATTAGGATCCACTGCAAGTACCATGACAGTAAGGCGGGAGGTGAGAAAACGTGGATTTCATGGTCGAGTGGCTGCTCATAAGCCACACATCACGCCAGTAAATGCCAAACGACGTATCGCTTGGTGTCAGGAGGGTTACAATTGGACGATTTAACAGTGGAAACCGTTGTGTGGAGTGACGAACCACGGTACAATTTGGCGATCCGATGGCAGGGTGTGGGTATGGTGAATGCCCGGTGAACGTCATCTGCCAGCGTGTGTAGTGCCAAAGGTAAAATTCGAAGACGGTGGTGTTATGGTGTGGTCGTGTTTTTCAGGGAGGGGGCTTGCACCCCGTATTTTTCGTGGCACTATCACAGCACAGGCCTAAACTGATGTATTAAGCGCCCTCTTGCTTCCCACCGTTGAAGAACCATTCGGGGATGGCGATTGCATCTCTAACATGATCGAGCACCTGTTCATAACTAACGGCCTGTGGCGGAGTGGTTACATGACAATAACATCCTTGTAATGGACTGACCTGGACAGAGTCCTGACCTGAATCCTATAGAACACCTTCGGGATGCTTTGGAACGCCAACTTCTTGCCAGGCCTCACCGACCGACATCGATACCTCTCCTCAGTGCAGCACTCCGTGAAGAATGGGCTGTCATCCCGCAAGAAAGCTTCCAGCACCTGATTGAACGTATCCCTGCGAGAGTGGAAGCTGTCATCTAGGCGTGGTCCAACACCATACTGAATTCCAGAATTACCGATGGAGGGCGCCACGAACTTGTAAGTCATTTTGAGCCAGCCGTCCGGAAACTTTTGATCACATTGTGTACCTTGTGTCGCAGCATTGTGGGCTACATGGCTTTACACCTACCCCTTCTCTGTTTTCAGAACTGTATGATGATGTATTGTCCTGTGCGTCTTTACTGACGCGAATCAATCCCTGCCCGGTTTAACTCAATGTGGAGGCTGGCCGTGTGGCATCGCCCGCCCTGCCTGTGAGTGGACATTTGGCTGCTCCTTCAGCAAGGTCCGAGAAGGGGGGAGGGGTTATTAGTTATTGGGGGGTTTCAACGTTAGGCGGGTGATGGAGCTCCTTAGGGAAATAGAGAAAAGGTCGGGGAAAAAGGCCAGTGTTCACTCTGTCTGCTTGCCGGGGGGTCCCATCCGAGATGTGGAGGAGGCCCTGCCGGCGGCGATAGAGAGCACTGGGTGCACCCGACTGCAAATTGTTGCTCATGTCGGCACCAATGACTACTGCCGTCTGGGTTCAGAGGTCATCCTCAGTTCGTACAGGCGGTTGGCGGAATTGGTGAAGGCGGAAAGCCTCGCTCGCGGGGTGGAATCAGAGGTAACTATTTGTAGTATCGCTCCCACAACCGATCGCGGTCCCTGGTTTGGAGCCGAGTGGAAGGCTTAAACCAGAGGCTCAGACGATTCTGCGGAGATCTGGGGTGCAAATTTCTCGACCTCCGCTATCGGGTGGAGAAATGTAGGGTCCCCCTGAATAGGTCAGGCGTGCACTACACGCCGGAAGCGGCTACAAGGATAGCGGAGTACGTGTGGAGTGCACGTGTGGGTTTTTTAGGTTAGAGAATTCCCTCCCTAGGCACGACAAGACGCCTCCTGAGACGCGGCAACAGGGAATAACAATATTAATGTGCTAATAGTAAACTGCAGGATCGTCTATAGAAAGGTCCAAGAACTGCTCTCATTAATAACGGTCACAATGCCCATATAGTACTAGGGACAGAAAGTTGGCTGAAACCAGACGTAAACAGTAATGAAATCCTAAACTCAGATTGGAATGTATACCACAGAGATAGGCTGGACAGTGAAGGGGGAGGCGTGTTTATAGCGGTAAGAAGTGCAATAGTATCGAAGGAAGTTGATGGAGATCCGAAATGTGAAATAATTTGTGTGAAGGTCACGGTTAAAGCAGGCTCAGACATGGTAATTGGATGTCTCTATAGGCCCCCTGGCTCAGCAGCTGTTGTGGCTGAGCACCTGAAGGATAATTTGGAAAATATTTCAAGTGAATTTCCCCACCATGTTATAGTTCTGGGTGGAGATTTTAATTTGCCGGATATAGACTGGGAGACTCAAACGTTCATAACGGGTGGCAGGGACAAAGAATCCAGAGAAATTTTTTAAGTGCTTTATCTGCAAACTACCTTGAGCAGTTAAACAGAGAACCAACTCGTGGCGATAACATATTAGATCTTCTGGTGACAAACAGACCCGAACTATTTGAAACAGTTAACGCAGAACAGGGAATCAGCGATCATAAAGCGGTTACTGCATTCAGCCGTAAATAGAAATATAAAAAAAGGTAGGAAGATTTTTCTGTTTAGCAAAAGTGACAAAAAGCAGATTACAGAGTACCTGACGGCTCAACACAAAAGTTTTGTCTCAAGTACAGATAGTACTGAGGATCAGTGGACAAAGTTCAAAACCATCGTACAATATCCGTTAGATGAGTATGTGCCAAGCAAGATAGTAAGAGATGGAAAAGAGCCACCGTGGTACAACAACCGAGTTAGAAAACTGCTGCAGAAGCAAAGGGAACTTCACAGCAAACATAAACATAGCCAAAGCCTTGCAGACAAACAAAAATTACGCGAAGCGAAATGTAGTGTGAGGAGGGCTATGCGAGAGGCGTTCAATTAATTCGATAGTAAAGTTCTAGTTCTATGTACTGACTTGGCAGAAAATCCTAAGAAATTTCGGTCTTACGTCAAAGCGGTAGGTGGATCAAAACAAAATGTCCAGACACTCTGTGACCAAAATGGTACTGAAACAGAGGATGACAGACTAAAGGCCGAAATACTAAATGTCTTTTTCCAAACCTATTTTACAGAGGAAGACTGCACTGTAGTTCCTTCTCTAGATTGTCGCACAGATGACAAAATGGTAGATATCGAAATAGACGACAGAGGGATAGAGAAACAATTAAAATCGCTCAAAAGAGTAAAGGCCGCTGGACCTGATGGGATACCAGTTCGATTTTACACAGAGCACGCGAAGGAACTTGCCCCCCTTCTTGCAGCGGTGTACCGTAGGTCTCTAGAAGAGAGTAGCGTTCCAAAGGATTGGAAAAGGGCACAGGTCATCCCCGTTTTCAAGAAGGGGCGTCGAACAGATGTACAGAACTATAGACCTATATCTCTAACGTCCATCAGTTGTAGAATTTTGGAACACGTATTATGTTCGAGTATAATGACTTTTCTGGAGACTAGAAATCTAATAAATCTACTCTGTAGGAATCAGCATGGGTTTCGAAAAAGACGGTAGTGTGAAACCCAGCTCGCGCTATTCGTCCACGAGACTCAGAAGGCCATAGACACGGGTTCACAGGTAGATGCCGTGTTTCTTGACTTCCGCAAGGCGTTCGATACAGTTCCCCATAGTCGTTTAATGAACAAAGTAAGAGCATATGGACTATCAGACCAATTGTGTGATTGGATTGAAGTGTTCCTACATAACAGAATGCAGCATGTCATTCTCAATGGAGAGAAGTCTCCCGAAGTAAGAGTGATTTCAGGTGTGCCGCAGGGGAGTGTCATAGGACCGTTGCTATTCACAATATACATAAATGACCTTGTGGATGACATCGGAAGTTCACTGAGGCTTTTTGCAGATAATGCTGTGGTGTATCGAGAGGTTGTAACAATGGAAAATTGTACTGAAATGCAGGAGGATCTGCAGCGAATTGACGCATGGTGCAGGGAATGGCAATTGAATCTCAATGTAGACAAGTATAATGTGCTGCGAATACATAGAAAGAAAGATCCCTTATCATTTAGCTAAAAAATAGCAGGTCAGCAACTGGAAGCAGTTAATTCCATAAATTATCTGGGAGTACGCATTAGGAGTGATTTAAAATGGAATGATCATATAAAGTTGATCGTCGGTAAAGCAAATGCCAGACTGACATTCATTGGAAGAATCCTAAGGAAATACAATCCGAAAACAAAGGATGTAGGTTACAGTACGCTTGTTCGCCCACTGCTTGAATACTGCTCAGCAGTGTGAGATCCGTACCAGCTAGGGTTGATAGAAGAGATAGAGAAGATCCAACGGAGAGCAGCGCGCTTCGTTACAGGATCATTTAGTAATCGCGAAAGCGTTACGGAGATGATAGATAAACTCCAGTGGAAGACTCTGCAGGAGAGACGCTCAGTAGCTCGGTACGGGCTTTTGTTAAAGTTTCGAGAACATACCTTCACCGAAGAGTCAAGCAGTATATTGCTCCCTCCTACGTACATCTCGCGAAGAGACCATGAGGATAAAATCAGAGAGATTAGAGCCCACGCAGAAGTATACCGACAAGCCTTCTTTCCACGAACAATACGAGACTGGAATAGAAGGGATAACCGATAGAGGTACTCAAGGTACCCTCCTCCACACACCGTCAGGTGGCTTGCGGAGTATGAATGTAGATGTAGATGTAGATGTAGATTTAGATGTACGATACCGTCGTGGTGTCTCTCTCTGGCGTGTTGGGGCATGCAGGATCCTAAGGAAGCAAACCTAGAGGAGAATGTGGAACGATATCACGTCGTGAATGTAGAGTTCGTGTAAGGACAGTGAATACCAGAGAAATTACTACTTGTACAGAAGCATACATCCATTCGCCCTCGCAACATTCAAGAGTAGGGTAGAACTGAAATCAAAGAATATTTTACCGAGAACAGCGAAATTTGTGTTGAAATCGGCGAATGCAGTACAGAAATCAATCAGTTTTCTGCGTCAGCCTTTGAATTACTGCATCAGATTTGTTCCCAACCATTGATCATATACAACGAAGAATCTAATGTAATTATTCACTCAGCAAACGACACAAGACAGCAAGTATGACACAAAACGCTTACCTCTAACGGCTCCTGCTTCACCAATGTGTTGTACGTTGCATACATAACATCAGGCTTCTCCATAAAATTTCTAAATGGAGACATCCGACGTACATGCAGCACATATTTTATTTTCACGCTGATTTTATTTAAAAATCAACGAATATTGTAACCAAATGAAAAAAAAATGTACCTAAAGCTTTGAATTTCGCGCCAAACCTGGTCCATACCATAACATTCTCGTCTGGGTTATACATAACTGTTACGATTGTAGCAGGGCCTCTCTGATTTTGTTAGATACCTGTTGTCATGCTTACTTCATAAGCACCCCAAACAAACCTCTACAATTAATCAACTGGCGTGTTCTACATTATTTCCTTAACAGTACAGTACATTTATCGAGAACCATTCCAACAAATCTAAGTCTTCCATCTGTTTCTCCTGTACTTCACGAACTCTAAGAACAATTGCACTGTAACTGTGTCAATTCATGATAATAGTGACGTCTTGATGTGTCTTACATAATTTCAAATGTTCTTCGGCACTTTATCTCTGTTATATTTACCTATTCAGCTAGTGATATATCTTCCCATTCTCTGGATGTATATACAGTGACTCTGCACACAGTGTTCACAATTTTCAAACATGGTTTTGATTTTGACGAACGCCTGCAGTAACTGACACCTAATCATTTCAATATGCAACGTCATTCAGTACCCATCTCACCAACGAATGCTATGAAAGCATATCCTGGACGGAAATAGACGTGTGTAGGCGAACTGAGTTTGAGGTTTGAACTTAACAATATGGTACTGACGTACTAACATCCGAGCGGAAAGGAACAGTAAGCTCCCCTCTCTCTAACAGTAACTGCCAATCACATGGTTAAGGACATGTGTGCGTTACACTCTCATACCAACGGAGCACGATTCTGCCTAGAACCACAAATAACCATCCTGCTGGAAGACAGAACGCAGTTCATTTACTTGATTGCGAATGCCCCACATCTCAATATACATAAACCATGACACAAACATCAAACCCTCCCACAGTATTTCTAAATCATTTCTGATGAATGTGGGTGTGATTCCTTCAATGACACGTTTGCGTTGGAAGTCTTTTGCTGGACAAGGTTGCGGATGACGCTGGTAGAGAGGTCTGCTGGTATGATTTACACTACATTCCACACGTAGCCGCATATCGCTCATGCTCACGAAGCAGTTCCACAGCAGTTACTACTTGAGATATCTAGCATCGTATGTTTACAGAAAAATCCCATACATTAAAGGTGTATATAGGATGTCCAATAGTATTCGAAATGCATTCATATCAGAAGAATTTGATGGTTCAAGCACCAAATCAAGTGCTCTTCAAATCATTATAGCACAACTTAGTCTTGTAGCACAGTCTGTTACAAGGGTCTTGTGGGAAAATGTGCTGTAGTAGTTCTTAAAGACGTGTTGTTGATGTGGCTCAGTTGGCAGAGAACTCGTGGTCGTTGTTGCTGTTGTTGTTGGAGTTATAGTATATTCATGCACAGATTCAAACAGTATGACCCATGACTAATTCAGTAAGTTAGTAGCAGTAGATCTATACAATAGGCTGCAATAGGTTCCCAACTAGCTACAGTAGTAGTGGTAGTAGTAGCAGTAGTACTAGTGAAGAAGAAGAAAAATAAAAATAATATTCATAACCATTCATTCTAAACTAGCTGTATTGCAAATACCACTCACACTTGTGTTGTGTAGCAGTGTTATTCTTTGACTAATACCGTTTCGCTATAGGGATGTCTTGGTGTGATGGAAGACAGAGGTAATCCAATCTTCGTATAAACAGAAAGTGAATGTACAGGCCAGCATCGCATTTCATAAGATTTTTAGCTGATTCCTCACAGAAATAAAACATCCAACGTATAAAGCAGATATTTAAATGGTGACAGCTGAGCAGTTTGAGACGCTGTCCACCATGAGGGGATCATGTTGTCCATGAAAACTTACAGGACCAGCCCCACACCCAGTCTGTGCGCTGAGGCTGGCGAACCATCGCTTACCATGCGGTGACAACGACTCATGGTGCGTCAGGCGTTTCAGCTCCTTGCTACTCCAACTTCCCCAGCAGACCAACCTTTGCTCTTACGGCTACATAACGCCTCATTACGAATGGTCCACGGGCAACAACGCCATTTGGAATCCGTACGAAATGTGTGCTGGAGTCTCTTGGTGGGGACATCCGATGTGTTAACCGACTGCCGCACTGGTTACTGCAGAGGCCCAGAGTGATTTCAGATTTAGTGCAGTGTAGCAGAGATTGCACTCCTGCTTCTGTTTTTAATGCGATGTTTTTCGACATTTTAAATGAACACAACAACCTTGTAGCTATCTTCAAGGACGGGCTTAAAAAGGGGGACTCAGTTGGTCGCTGTGTTGCTTTCCCTGATCATGTCCTCAAGAGTTGGTTGCCTCCAGATTCCACTATACTTAATACCGAACTATCCGCGATTTTGAAGGAGCTGGAGCAGATAAGATATGCCATGCCTGCTAAATTCCTCGTCTGTTCCGTCTCTCTGAGCGCCCTTCAGTATCTGTAACGCTTATATAAAGCTGATAAAGTAGTTCACGATATCCAGAATGCTCTCCTAGGGCTACAACGGCTGGGGACAGAAGCGGTATTGCGGGGAACGAAAGGGCAGATGTAGCAGCCAAAGAGGCATATCTTGATCGTCGTTTCGTTTTGTGTGCCATCCCCCTGCACGAAAACGTCTCGTTATTGAGGTACAGAGTCCTGCGAAGATGGGAAGACGGGTGGCTGGAAGTGACCGATAACAGGCTGCATCTAAATAAAGCCCACTACAGGGCCGAGGCGTACCTCCTCCCTTGTTGTTCCAGCGAGAGGATACTCCGGTGTGTACTGCTTGTGGCGTTCAGATAACTGCGCGCCACATCTTATTAGATTGTATTTCATTTTCGGAGCATTGACACTGAAGCGAATGTGGTTAGAGTTTTCAAGTTTGGTGATATGTCTTATTTCCGCAAATTTTAGGGAGATTTTCTGAATGTGTTAACAGGGTGACTGGCTCATCCATGCTTTTTGAAAGTGATCAGCCAACCACATTTTCCTGTGCGTTTCTTTGAAAGATATGAGTGGTATGTGCAACATGTTCATAATAGAATGGCGGGAATATCTAAAGCTTACACGCTTCCATAGTATTGCTGAATCATGTTTCAGTGAATGCCCGTGTGTGATTCCTTCTTGTCACGACAGTGGGTGTCAGGAGACGTGATGTGAAACGAATATGTGTGCTGTCCAGGTGGAAATTGTACAAGTCTGCTAGGTTGTAAGACACTGAAATATGTCCGACTGCAGTGAAATACTTCCAACAATCGTCGAACTTGGAGCTACTCAAGGTCGTGAGGTGCCTGATTTTCATGAAAGTTATTCTGAAATGTTTTGGGCGAGCTTTGGACTTTGGGTATTCCATATGAAGTGGGACTATAAATCATTCCAACTCCCATTCCCACCCGAACTGTAATAAATTACCTCAATACTGTAACAAATTGCCTCAAAACCGTAAATAATATGATCGATCTTAGTGCAGTCTGAATGGTAAACAATCGAAGATAGCAATCCTGAGGGTACTTGTACAGTCTGCATGGGTCACATTTTACAATTCAAGAAGGCATTGCAAGACACTATCGCCGGCCGGGGTGGCCAAGCGGTTAAAGGCGCTACAGTCTGGAACCGCGCGACCGCTGCGGTCGCAGGTTCGAATCCTGCCTCGGTCATGGGTGTGTGTGATTTCCTTGCGTTAGTTAGGTTTAAGTAGTTCTAAGTTCTAGGGGACTGATGACCATAGAAGTTAAGTCCCATAGTGCTCAGAGCCATTTGAGCCAACCAAGACATCATCGATTATGTCCGATTCAAAGACCTGCGATGGTGGGCTGAGGATATGTGTACAGGCTGCAACATTGTCAGTACAAAATACGTGTTCAAGTTTCCATGGCCCTGCAGCCTAACATACCCACCACACACCCGCAGCATCCAGGCTTACTAGCCATAAAGTGGACCCACCCTTTGTGCTCTATACATCCCAGTGAAAGATTGGTCATCATCAAGTGTCGTCAGAGATCTACCACCACTAGAAGGAAAATGACTCCCACAGTTGGATATAGGTACTAATCCATTCCTCTCCCTCAATGTTTTTATAATTATTATTCTGTGTTTTCATGGCGTTATTTTATTTCTCCTTCAGTTCTCTGATGTAGACAATACACTGGCTGATACATGTGAACAACGGCACCACTAAACATGCTAACATGTTGGAGTGGAAATCAAGTCACCATGCAGATTCGTTTCAGAGTGCTGTTGTTCAACACTACTTATCAATTGGCCACAAACAGGTCAAAGCATATCAACGTCAGGGTATCACCTAATATAGACATCACAATTATAGTAGAAAACGAGAATTTCTGGCAGGGTACAAAGGTGCAGTTAATTCATATTATGTAGGATCAACTGTGCAGCAAGCTGAAATACATGTAGGAAGGCATGATAACCGAGTGCAATCCATTCGCTCGAGACATCAGTATCATTGGCAGCAAGAGCGTGTCCTTCATTTGACATGTTTGAAGGTGATACGATGATATTAACATCTCAAAACCTATCACAGGGAGTATATATAAAGCGTCCAAATGTCATAAACCTTGGTGGCCTGTTCAGTGTAATATGGATGACCACAGATAAAATTAGTCTGTGGCAAAGGTTTGTTAAATGGCTCTTCGATGATTTTGTCAAGTATTTATTGGAACATAAATTTCATGATGATGATGAGGAGGAGGAGGAGGAGACAGATGCGTGTACAGGTGTATGTATGTGTGCTATATCTAAGTCTGCTAGTGATTCTCTTATAAACACTAATTAATTATATGTGAATTTTACAGATGGTATACTAAGTCTATTAGTGCTCCAATTGATTTGCGTGAAATTTGTGCTGAATTTAAACCATGTAAAAACAGTTATTTCGAAAATATTGCAGTGTGGTGTAGAGGATTGATGTAGAAGAAAAAGAATGACACTGTTTAGCGATAATGAGTTATTACTCAAAATTCATCATGTAGAAAAATGTATATCAATACTGTGTAAAAACTGTAACGAAATATACTTAAAGTACGTCCACAAGCCCTTCTTAGATCATCGTCAGTAACTGATCTTCTTGTCATTCTGATACAATGACACTGCATGCAGTATGGAAGGTCACGAAGAGAGAGAGAGAGAGAGAGTGTGTGTGTGTGTGTGTGTGTGTGTGTGTGTGTGTGTGTGAGAGAGAGAGAGAGAGAGAGAGAGAGAGAGAGAGAGAGAAATTGTAACACAGGGAATTTTGCTACAATTTTACTCTAACAGGAAGCATTCTGTTATAATTTTTTGCTGTGTCATGATTGTAAAGAGGGTAATTTGTTATAATTTTTGCTGTAACATGATGATGTATGAGCGAATTTGTGAACTTTTAGATTGAGATAACCCAGTATAAGTGGGTATATCTACCATATCACATGCTGAACTGCACAACCGTGTTGTCTCAGGACATGAATGCACACATATTTCTATTCTATACACGCTTTAGTATCACACGAAAACTATTTGAGGAGTAACATTTGTTAGTGTTCCCCAGACCTACTTTTTCTACCAACACTTCACACATGCACTGCATAATAGGTGTTAAAGCATAAGACAACAACTAGAGAGAGAGAGAGACTGTACAGTCTAAGTTGTTGCTGTGTCGAAGAGACTTAGTACATGTTGAATTGTTGTTGTTTTGTTAGAGAAACTTAGAAGTTCTTGCATTTTCTGCTGTTGTCGGACATAGCAGTTCATTATTATTAGAATAGTCAAATTGTGTGCAGAATGTGGTTGCTCAGAAATTAAAGTACACTGCTTGACAATTACCGAAGAAAAGAGACATTGTTTGAGAGTACTAATTGGAGGTAATGATGGACAAAATGAAACACAGTGCATATGTAACAGAGGTGAATTGGTATATTTATAACGAAAAATTATATAGATTTCACCACATGAGGAAGCAGGATAGCAGACATAAATAACATTTACGTTTGGCACGGGTCAGACTCCCCTAATAAGTTGACATCGGACTCTTAGTAAGGAATACACCCTCTTCAGACACTAGTGCAATTTCTCACCAGTTATTCATGTTGGCTACCGTATTGTTGAGCTCACCATGGGGGGTTAATGTCCCACTGCTCTCTAAAGCTGTTTTCAGTTCTTGTACACTTCAGGGAGGAGGTGTTCACTGAGCAACACGTCCGCCAAGAGCACCCAAAGGATGCCCTACAGGGTTTAGGTCCAGGAAGTATGTAGGCCATTCCATAAATTCAATATCTCCACTGTCCAATGTGACCATTAATTCAGCTGCTCTGTGTAGACGGGTATTGTTGTCCATAAGCAGAAAGTCAAGACATACCACACCCCTAATAGATGTAAACGATCCAGAACAGTCTCCTTGAAATACCTCTATGCTATAACGGTACCTCATCCAAAGATATGCAGTGGTGTTTGGCCATGGTACATAATGCCTGCCCGCACCACAACGGCTGGGCATACCGATGACGTCCATGTATGTTCTGTGGTGTGTAACATGTTCTCCTCTCTCTCCACACTAACTATTCGACAGAATCACTTGCCACAGTCAAGCAGGATTCGCCAGAGAACATCACACTTGAAATTGCTGAACCCAACTGCTGGGGATTCGCATCTACCCAGGAGTGACATATCTGTTTCTTTTCGCCACTAAGGCTATGTATCGATCCTGTTGTGGTGCGTTGGTCCGTCTACAACCACCTACAATTCCTTAGTGATTGGTTTTTGTTCCTTAGCCGTTGTCAAGGAGTGTATATCTGAACGATGCAAGTTGTCTATGGGAGCAAAGGAGGAAGGCCACCCCCTACCAACGGGATGGTACCGCTTGATACCCAGATGGGATAATACAATGCGGTGCTGTATCTGAACACAATACTCGAACTATGCAACATGTGGCATCATACCAGGTGCAATACCCATCATGAATATCTTAACTATGCAATCTTTAGTCTGGTACACACACACGATCCCCAGCATGGTGCAGAATACACACTATGTAACACCAGGTATGATACAAGGCACTGAACAGGGTGGCAGCTAAAAGTGGGCTAAAAGTGTGCCTCCCACAAAAATCTTACATGGTTAACCGGTACATATTTTAATTTTTGAGCAACCACATTCCCCACGCGTTTTGTCTCTTCTGATAAAAGTGAACTGCTGTTTTCAACACCTCAAAATGCATGAATTCCTAACATAGCAACAACAATTGAAAATGTATGAACTGTTAAGCCTCTCTCTGACATTGCAACAGTTTAACTGTTAAGTTTCATCTCATGTAAAATGTGCTAGGTCTTTTCATCACAGCAACTGAACTATAAAATCACTCCAACATTAGAAATGTATGGAATACTAATAATCCATCTCAGAACCGGGACTGTTAATGACTAATAAAACACACCACAACTTGCGTGTGTGTGTGTGTGTGTGTGTGTGTGTGTGTGTGTGTGTGTTTATATATAAGACTTTAATCATTGTTAATGTACATGTTTGTATTTTATGAACAGTATAAAATAAACCATTTTTATTTAAAATCATTGTCTTTTTCTGCTGCACCACCCTTTTCTTCACTCTGCTGTGTGTTCCGAAAAACTGTTTTTACATGGTTTAAATTCAGCACGAATCTCACTCAAATCACTTGGAGACTTAACATATTCCATCTCTAAACTATGCATGTACAGAATTAGTCTTTGTAGGAGTAATACTAGCAGTCTTAGGTACAGTACACACAAACACACACACACACACACACACACACACACACACACACAAAATTTGACAATAGCATTGAAGAGCAGTTTAACATACCTTTCCGGCAGGCTGATTCTCTCCCTGTGGTCATCAATACTGCACTGGGTCTTTAGATGCTAATACCATCGTGTCACCGTCTAACCTGTCAACGATTCACATGCTGTTTCTGCCAAAATATTGATGTCTCGAGAGAATGGATTGTAATCTATTCACATGGCTTCCTCAATGTATGTCAGCTTGCTGCTCAGTTCATCCCACTCTATATGAATTAACTACACCTTCGTACCCAGTCAGACATTCTCTATTTCTACTACAACTTTAATGTCCATGTAAGGTATTAACCTAACATTAACATGCTTTAATCTGTTAACAGTCAACTGATAACTAGCGTTGAACACAGCATTCTGAAACCAATTACCTGAGGGTCGATGAGAACAGGTCTGTATGCTGACTTTATTTGCACTCCAACATGCTGGAAGTTGAGTCAGGGAGTGTTTATGCATGCTGACATATTTCGTGGTGTTCAAATGAATCTGGCACTGCACTGCCAACATCATGGAGATGTGGGAGAAATAAAAGAAAATCATGAAAACGCAGATAATGAATAAAGATTAGTGGAAAGGAATGGGTTACTCCTCATATCTTATTGTGGGACTCAGTTTTTCTTTGTGGATGTGGTAGATCTCTGATGACACCTCATGATGATGATCAACCTGTGATTTGGTGAACACAGCACAAATGGTGTGTCCATTTGATATCTAGTAAGCTTGCATGCTGAAGATGAGGGCTGGATGTGGATAATATAGGGGCAGTTTGGCTGGCCAGTTTGCAAGCTGCCACCGTGTACCAAGGTTCGCCGTCTTGAATGCTAAACTAATAATCATGCAGACAGCACCAGTACCTCTCAGGATCGCTGTCTTGGATTGCTCACCATACAGACTGCACTAAGATCACTCATCTTTTTTTTTACAGTTCTGGCGCAGTTTGTTACAGTTTTGAGATTTACGTCTTATAGTGGAGGGATGTGGGAGTCATTCATATCCCCAGTCCATATGAAGTACTCCAAGTCCGAATTTCGTCAATAATATCTGAGTTGCCATCATAAAATAAAACTTCTCACGATTTTGAACAATTTAAAGTTCGACAATTGTTGCAAGTATCTCACAACAGTAAGACATATTTCAATGTCTTACACCCCAACAGGCACTAGAATACTTCCTGTTTATAGGAAGAGTGATTGGAGCTGAACGTTTTCTCTACATAGATACGAAATTTCTATCACACCAAGACATACCTACAGTGAAACATCAACACAAACCAAAAGCGTGTGTGTGGTCATTTCAGTACAGCTAGTTGACAATGAATAGAATTTGATTTGAACTGAACTGAGAGAGGAGTTCTAGTTAAAGAATAATATTGTCATCCTTAAAAATATTTTATGGTCATTGTGGTACAGTAGTTGATAACCGACAGTTACTCTTATGCATCCTCTACTGCTACTACCACTACAGATAGTTCAGAACCAAGTGCAATCTATCTACCTGATTTAGCCAGGGGTCCCATTGTAACATCTGAGGTCATCAGTCCCCTAGAACTTAGAACTACTTAAACCTGACTAACCTAAGGACATCACACACATCCATGCCCGAGGCAGGATTCGAACCTGCGACCGTAGTGGTCTCGCGGTTCCGGACTGAAGCGCCTAGAACCGCTCGGCCACCGCGGCCGGCACAACAACAACAACATCTAGTAGTAGTAGTAGTAGTAGTAGTAGTAGTAGTAGTAGTAATCTACTAACTTAGTCACATCGACCATACTTCTTTAAGAACTGAGCGCATTTTTCCGCACAAGTGCTATTAAAATTGACGGTGGCATGAGACTCAATTGTACTATAGTCGTTTGAGGAACCTTAGCCATCAAATTCGTCTGATATGAATGCATCTCGATTGCTATTGGATCCTGTCTACACTTGTAAATTATGGGAGATGCGTGTAAACATATGATGCCAGATGCGTCAGGAAGAAACCATCGGAGAACCGATTCACCGATTCGTCTGCATGCTCGATCTGCTAGAAGTCGTAGGCTTGCATGTAAAATGTGGTGAAGTCGTGGCTGCAGACCTCTCTATCATTCTCATCCGCAATCTTGGCCAGCAAAAGACTTTCAGTGCAAGCGTATTTTTGAAGGAACCACACCCACATTCATCAGAAATGATGCCGAAATACTGTGGGAAAGTTTGATGTCCATGTCGTCGTTTATGTTTATTAAGATATGGGACATTCAAAGTCCAGTATAATGAACTGTATTCTGTCTTCCGGCAGGATAGATGTCTGTGGTTCAAGGCAGAAATGTGCTCCGTTGGTTTGAGGGTGCAACACACAGAGTTCCTTAACCATGTGATTGTCATTTATTGTGAGGGAGTGATCAAGGTGAGCTAGTGTTCTGTTCTCCTCACAAAATTAGTGCAATCTCAGGAGTATTCTGTTAAATTCGGACCTCTATTTGAGTCCAGGATACGTTTGCATTGCATTGTTTGGTGAGATGTGTATTGATAACAGTCGATTTTTTAAAGTACCACCGATAGTGAATTGTGATAAATGACAAGATGACAGTTTACTGTAGGCATTTGATAAAATCAAAAGCATGTTTCAAATAGGTGAGTACTGCGTGCAGTACCATTCTCAAGATTTCCAGAAAATTGAAAGGTGTGTAGCTATCTAAATACGTAATCATAATGTATTTGAGAGATGAAGTGCACTTGAACATGTGAAATTGAGTAAAACATATGCCGTTACGATTATCATCAAGAAAATCTTTCAAAGGTACAGCAGGATCGTTCTTTGACTTACTAAAGTACAGGAAAAGCTGATGGAAGATTGAGATTTGTTGGAATGGCTCCTGGAAAATTTAGTGGACTGTAAAGGAAATAATGTGGAAGATGCTTGTGGATGAATTTTAAATGTGTGTTTGGAGCGCTTTGAAGTAGAGTCCACAGGAAATATTAACGCCATGGACGAGTGCCCCCTATATGTCGCGAATGAGTAGCGTGAAGTATTGTGAATGTATAGCTAAGGGTATAATGTTTCGCAAGGTGTGCCAGTAAAGGGACTCTAGGAAACAGGAGGAACTGCATTTTTGTGGTAAGGATAGTTGGGGTACGTGACCAACAGCACAGAAGCCTCTGATGGAGCCGACGTCAGGCGGAGAGCGCGTGATTGCGTGGGACGCGCGTCATGCGAGCTTGTATAAGCGGCGCCGGCACTGCTGGGGATTCGCATTCCGGTTCCGATGCTGGACCTGCGTTACTATGCCCCCGGGACGGGACTTCGTCTCTCGTGCCACTTCGCTGCACAGGGTGCGTGCAGGATTGCACAACATAGTCACTGTGTTGGTGCCTCGTAGGGGTCACCGTAATTTCCAGTGCTACGTCGTTGTTCAGCCTCAGTTATTATTCAGAGTCCTCATTCTACTCCCACCAAGTTCCATTATCTGAAAATATTCCAGCATAGGCACTAGGTCTACGAGTTGGACGAGCCACTCCACAATTGGAGACAACTTCAGCTCCCATCTTGATCCGCTCGCAGGTCAAGACACCTAGGTCTGACGCGAAATTCATAGCTTTAGGTAAAAATTTCATTGATCCCGATACAGTATTTGTTGATTTAGAAATCCAGTTAATACGAAAATTCAATGATTTTCTGTATATATGCCGGATGTCTCCATATAGAAATACTATGGAGACGCCCTGACATGTATGCAACGTAAACATTCATGAAGCAGGAATCCTTAAATGTAAAAATTCTCTGACATGCTTGCTGAGTAACTACTTTCGATTCGTTGATGCTTATGTTCAATGGTTGGGGAGCAGATTTGACGCGGAAATCAACTGTGCTTCCATGTGGTCCTGCGTGCCCCAGCACACCAGAGAGAGACACCACTATGGTATTGTACTGAACGAACGCGGGCGAGGAATGATTCGCGTCAGTAAAGACGAACGAGACAATAAGACATCATAACTCTAAAATTAGAGTAGATTTGTGTATGAATCATGTAGCCGACAATCTTGGGACATCATGTCAGTAGGGAACAGAGGACGGTTACCTGCATTCCGAATAGCAACACATTCTGCGCACTCCTACGCGCAGATACAAGCAGTGAATAGGACCGCTAATGCTGCACACCCTGAAGTCTGATCTTGTCTGCTATTTGTAGCTGATCTATTTTAGCGACTTGAAACACCAGTTAACACGTGTTCCCATATAGGTATAAAGCTATTATTTGTTTAGATATGAGGTGACCTACAGGGCTACTTATTAACAGCAGTCGTGGTTTTCGGGTCACTTGTTCGAGGTATAGAAACCAAGACGGCCACCGGTTTTACCCCGATGTTATACATACTACTTGTCCCAAGTCAAAGTCCATTAGTGCTTCAATGCAAGTGACTTTAATTCAGTTCAAAAACAGGGTGTCCACAAAGTTTAAAAATGTTGTTAGACCAGCTCTCCAAAGTTTAAACAATTTCCACTCCGATGTTAAAGTTTAAAAAATGCTGAAACAAGCCACAAAATTATGGGGAACTACATAGCTATACTTCCGGTGCGCATGTCACAGGACGCTAATATTAGCATCGGTGCAAGTACACCACCTTTGGACTCGCAAAGAATGGTGTACGGTAGTCTAGCGTGACGAGTGACGGTACATGCCGGTACAAGCCGAAGGCAAGAGACGAGCATCACTAAGGCAATGCATCCCACTTATGGAGGAGGAGATTAGCGTTTAACGTCCCGCCGACAACGAGGTCTTTAGAGACGGAGTACAAGTTCCGATTATGAAAAGATGGGGGAAGGAAATCGACAGTGCTCTTTCAAAGGAACCATCCCGGTATTTGCCTGAAATGGCTTAGGGAAATCACGGAATCTAAATCAGGATCGCCTGGAACGGGTTTGAACCGTCGTCCTCCCGAATGCAATTCCAGTGTGCTACCCACTGCGCCACCTCGCTCGGTCCCACTTATAACGTGCAGCAAAGTGGTGGAGATATTTTGAAGTGGGGGACGCATACACAGAATGAAATGAGGCCCCTGTTACGCTTCTCATTGCCTCTCACAAGCATGAACTATATACACTACTGGCCATTAAAATCGCTACACCACTAAGATGACGTGCTACAGACGCGAAATTTAACCGACAGGAAAAAGATGCTGTGATATGCAAATGATTAGCTTTTCAGAGCATTCACACAAGATTGGCGCCGGTGGCGACACCTAAAGCATGCTGACATAGGGAAAGATTCCAACCGATTTCTCATACACAAACAGCAGTTGACCGGCGTTGCCTGGTGAAACGTTGTTGTGATGCCTCGTGTAAGGAGGAGAAATGCGTACCATCACGTTTCCGACTTTGATAAAGGTCGGATTGTAGCCTATCGTTATTGCGGTTTATCATATCGCGACATTGCTGCTCGCGTTGGTCGAGATCCAATGACTGTTAGTAGAATATGGAATCGGTGGGTTCAGGAGGGTAATACGGAACGCCGTGCTGGATCCCAATGGCCTCGTATCACTAGCAGTCGAGATGACAGGCATCTTATCCGCATGGCTGTAACGGATCGTGCAGCCACGTCTCGATCCCTGAGTCAACAGATGGGGACGTTTGCAAGACAACAACCATCTGCACGAACAGTTCGACGACGTTTGCAGCAGCATGGACTATCAGCTTGGAGAACATGACTTCGGTTACCCTCGCCGCTGCATCACAGACAGGAGCGCCTGCGATGGTGTACTCAACGACGAACCTGGGTGCACGAATGGCTAAACGTGATTTTTTCGGATGAATCCAGGTTCTGTTTACAGCATCAAGATGGTCGCATCCGTGTTTGGCGACGTTGCGGTGAACTCACATTGGAAGCGTGTATTCGTCATCGCCATACTGCCGTATCACCTGACGTGATGGTATGTGGTGCCATTGGTTACACGTCTCGGTCACCTCTTGTTCGCATTGACGGCACTTTGAACAGTGAACGTTACATTTCAGATGTGTTACGACCCGTAGCTCTATCCTTCATTCGATCCCTGCGAAACCCTACATTTCAGCAGGATAATGCACGACCGCATGTTGTAGGTGCTGTACGGGCCTTTCTGGATACAGAAAATGTTCGACTGCTGTCCTGGCCAACACATTCTCCAGATCTCTCACCAATTGAAAACATCTGGTCAGTGGTGGCCGAGCAACTGGCTCGTTACAATACGCAAGTCACTACTCTTGATGAACTGTGGTATCGTGTTGAAGTTGCATGGGCAGCTGTACCTGTACACGCCATCCAAGCTCTGTTTGACTCAATGGCCAGGCGTATAAAGGCCGTTATTGCGGCCAGAGGTCGTTGTTCTGGGTACTGATTTCTCAGGGTCTATGCACCCAAATTGCGTGAAAATGTAATCACGTCAGTTCTAGTATAATATATTTGTCCAATGAATACCCGTTTATCATCTGCTTTTTTTCTTGGCGTAGCAATTTTTATCGCTAGTAGTGTATTAGCGTCGTTCGTGGTCAGTTATCAGCTGCTTTGTCTCACTGAACGAAGAAAAAAAAGAGGAAGCCACCATTAATAAATGTATGTTGACAAATTAAAAAGCGTAAGAGTCTAACAAGAACTTCCTAGTTACCGCAAGCATTCACCTTGAATGAGATTTTCACTCTGCAGCGTAGTGTGCGCTGATATGAAACCTCCTGGCAGATTAAAACTGTGCGCCGGACCGAGACTCGAACTCGGGACCTTTGCCTTTCACGGGCAAATGCTCCACCACCAGAGCTACCCAAGCACGACTCACGACCCGGCGTCACAGCTTCACTTTTGCCAGTACCTCGTCTCCTACCTTCCAAACTTCATAAAGGTTCTTCTGCAAACCTTGAAGAACTAGCACTCCTTGAAGAAAGGATATTATTGAGACATGGCTTAGCCACAGTCTGGGGGATCTTAGCCACAGTCTGGGGGATGTTTCCAGAATGAGATTTTCACTCTGCAGCAGAGTATGCGCTGATATGAAACTTACTGGCAGATTAAAAAACTGTGCAGGTTTAATCTTCCAGGAAGTTTCAGCACTCACCTTAATCATTAAAACAGTGGCGCTCCCTGCACAAAATTAATCATTAAGGTATCTAAGGACATCTAACGACTTGAAATTATATTTAACGTCCCTGGTGTTTCCTCAGAATAGTTACAAAAACTACTGCCAGACGCCGCCTCCGTAGTTGAGTGGTCAACGAGTCCTACTGCCATGTTGAGCCACGGGTTCAATTCCCAATACTGCCAGCGAATTTTCGTTGGTGGAAATAACGGAATGGGGCGACTTAGCGTCAGGATTTCGCGAGGAGTTCCTTGAATAAGAAATAGCAGCTCCATGATAGAGGCAAGAATTTGAATGGTAGCTGTAGTATTCAGAAATGGAAATATTGCTCACATTGAATTTTTCAGCCTGAGTAGGCGGTGTGTAGGGATAGCCAGTCAAAAATGGTTCAAATGGCTCTGAGCACTATGGGACTTAACTTCTGAGGTCATCAGTCCCCTAGAACTTAGAACTACTTAAACCTAACTAACCTAAGGACATCACACACATCCATGCCCGAGGCAGGATTCGAACCTGCGACCGTAGCGGTCGCGCAGCTCCAGACTGTAGTGCCTAGAGCCGCTCGGCCACTCCGGCCGGCAATAGCCAGTCAAGGCGACTGTTCGCGATAAGCAGCAAATCCAGTTTCAAGACTGGCTTGTCGCTGATGTTTCATGTGTCACGTCATATTCATCACATTGCAGCTTTAGCATTTCAGAACAATTTCACTAATATCATTTAATTCCTTTGCATTTAGTCCCTACTGACTCAATTCATTTTTAAATCTTATTGTAGTCACTACTGTTGCTACATAAAATTTGGTAAAAATCTGAATGCTTATTCGTTATTGAGGCACTTGGTGTTAGGTGATTTGCAATTCAAAATACGAGTACATTTAAGAGATGGGGAAATGCCATTTGGCCCTCAAAAGGAGACAAAACTGTTCTATTCTGGCCGCGCGTGTGTGTGTGTGTGTGTGTGTGTGTGTGTGTGTGTGTGTCTGTGTCTGTGCGTGGGCGCGTGAAATAAATATTTATCATTTCTCTTCATAATTGTTCATGCGGATGAGGAACAGTACCAGCAGGTTATACACAAAATTGGGAACGCCAAAAGGAGTGCTTCACAAGCTGTGTCACAGACACACAGCTGCTATTTCGACCTTAAAACAGTCTACAATAGGCCTTTCCAACTCTACCCCGTAGGGCAAAGTGCTCGTGAAGAGTCGCATTTCGTTGCTCGGCTCCCTGCTTGACAGCAACGTCATTAAACTTCGGACAGTGCCATGGTGTCTCTTATTGCTAGTTCAAGATCTTTATGCAAGACGATGCAGCAATCGGTGATCCACTTTACCACATCGCAGGAAGATGGGTTAATAAAGGGAAGTATTCTTGGTGTGATCTTTGCGTGTCAGGGAGGAATCACCCTGATTAAAGAGGAGGCTTAATGACAATCGAGTAACGAAATTGTGTATTTCCTGTTTTCGTAAGGAACCATTTGAATAATATACATGTGTACACATACATTACGTGATTTTTGATCAAATCATTGTGCAAAAATATAGGTTTAGAAATTAGGTTTCTTTTATAGAATATAAAATGAAATAAAATTAATTATCATTCTAGTTGCGTCCCATACTGGAACTTCGGAAAAGAAATTAGACGTAATTAATTCAAAATTGTACTCTACTAAAGGATGGTATTGCAGCGCATTTGAACTTCTTAAAGTGATGTTACATGGGCCTGTAGTAAAACATCGTCTCAAGCTAAACACAAATGTGGCCGAGGTAACGTCTGCGTTTACGTAAATGTTTTGCTGCCAACATCATATGTCATGAAAACAAAAAAACACAAAAAAAGATGCGGGAAGGTACCAACTTCAGGCTCCAGCACTGAAGAGCATTCTGCGTTCGACTCGGGTCTGACTCCAGTTACTTGTCTTGTTACTTGTTAATAAAATAAAATACTATGTCCACAAATGTGGAAAAATGTTCGCGTTATTGGCTTAGTTCGAGGTTTTTTTCTGCTGCACAAGTTCTGTTAAGATTACATTTGCTTGGTCTAAACACTAATACGTTTGAATAAATGTGACAGTCTAAGCATTGATTCAGAATTCTGAAACACTGTCTTGTGTGACGGTTTTGAGACGACCCTATTTTTTCAAGTGTAGATATTCATGAACATGTAATAAAATTATAATAACGCATGTGGAATAGTTTTTTCTCTCCACATAACCTATCATGAAAGAAGTACAAGAAGATATCGGTGGCAGCTGTAAACCGAACACTTACAAACTGGCTGCTTCCAAAATGTTTGTTGGATCGATCAACATCTAAATGACAGAATATGTTGAAACCGCGTGCACATATGCTAGAACACAAGTTGCGGAGCGCATCTTGGGGTCAAACACACTTCGTTGATGCAGACTTGTTTAACTACGAGTAGTTGATACTAGCAAATGGAAATACTGGTTTCAAAAGTACCATAGAGCAACACGTAAACATCAGCTTTTGTTACACATAGCAAAAATCGATCATGTAGATGCATGCAATGTTGGTGAAAGTGTACGGAAAACAGGGTACGAATATATAATGAGTTTACAATTGGTTTAAATGCTTTCGAACAGGAAAGATCTTGGAAATGCGCCTTGTTTGGACTGGCCGTAAACAACAATTACGAAAGATAGCTTCGATGAAGTGCGGCAGATTCTGGAACGAAATCAGCCACTAAGTAAAACTTATTTGGACAGCTATTTCATCATTGTGTTAACGCTTTTGGTATGGATAATGGCCCGACTATTTAAAGATATTTACCTGTAGGGTGAGAAATTTAGAGCGTGGTAGATGTAGGAAATCCGTACGTCATAACGTGCTGCCGTTTATGCGACATCAAGGGAGATATTTAAGTTTTCCTACTTTCTTTCATTCTATTCACCAACTAGTATCAACCAACTACGTGAACGTTTCTTGTTTATCTATTAATTTCCGTTTTACTGTTATCCTTTCAAAATCATCCCATGTTGTCTTCCTTTGTTTTATGCCCGTATTCTTCATTATATTTGAGCTGGGTTAGCTTTTTGAAGTAGCTTTTTGAATTTAATACTTCAGTCCTAATAAAAGATTTTATTTTCAATTTCGACTGATGTTTTCTTTTACGAATTCTTTTCTTTTTTAATGTATGAAGAAATATTTCTTTTCTTCGTTTGCACTAATGCATTCAGCAGAGGTGTCCGAAAAAACTCATTTCCACTTTATCATTAACTTTGGTATCGTCTGTAAATTTTGGTGCGTATCCTTCCAGCTTCCCATTTCCCGACTTTCATTTGTTTTCATTGCACATTCGCCTTGAGTAGTGTGTTAGCTGGATTCTATGAAACAGGTCATACAAATGACAAAGGAAAACCGATAACTCTAGAAATTGTAACAACCTTTGTGATCACTTTACTCGATTATCTTGCTAGTGACCACATTTCGTCCGTTAAAACATACACTTAACATTCAGTTGCAAAGAAAATAGCAGCTTGTTAAACAAACCTCAAAGGAAATGGGTTTGTTTCCTGTCGTTACTCGCGCTCAAATACCGATTTTCTCGAAAGAAAAGGAATGAAGATCATAGTTTAACGTCCTATCGACGTCGGGGTCATTAGAGACGGAACACGAGCTCGGATTACGGAGGGGAGGAGAAGGGCAGTGTCCTTCCAAAAAAATCAACCCTGCATTTGCCTTAAGCGAGTGCGGTAAATCACAGAAAGTCTGGATGGACGGACAGGAATTTGAACCGTCGTCCTCCCAAATTCAAGTCAAGTATGCTAACCACTGTGCCACATTTCACGGTAAGGATTACGAATCCAATTATTGAACTGGAGAGTATTGCCGTGAATCGAGCTCGAAAATGCATTTAGCGAAGAAAGATCTACGTACTACTCAACTTCAGTACCTCCTCCTTTATTCACGAGTGGTGTGAGGTGACAGCTAACCTAAATCAGCTTCGACACAAACTTCCAGCTTCCAAAGTTTGTAGCAGGGTTTATGTTACCACTGTTGACCAATGGGAAGAAATGGTAATATCATCTCAGTTGCAAACTCGAAAAATTTGAGGTTACGAATTTTGATGAGAGAACTTGGAACATCACAGATACAACGTCTCCGTTTTCAATTCAGTATGTACTGAATGGAAGAGGAGGAAGCAAAATGTGACCATCATTCATACGAATTTCCGTCATCACCAACCGGAGATGCTTGTTCATTCTGCTGAGTATAATATGAAACTTGTAACCTTGGACAGAGCCGCATACAGCTTTTCCGCAAAGCAGCTGCGAAAATTACCGAACTGTCAGTTTAATAAGTTATCGTCGCAATATAATAACACGAATTCTTACAGAAGACTGGAACAGCTGGTAAAACCTGACTTCGAGGAAGATTAGTTAGGGTTCTGGAGAAGTGTAGGAACACACGACGCAATACTAACCCTCCGACTTATCTTACAAGACAGGTTAAGGAATTGCAAACCTGCGTTCATAGCATCTGTAGACTTAGAGAAAGCTTTTGATAATGTTCACTAGAATACTATCTTTTAAATTCTGAAGGCAACAGGGGTAAAATACAGAAACCAGAAAGCTGTTGCAAGAGTCGAGGGACGTGAAAGGGAAGCAGTGGTTGAGACAGGGTTGTAGCTTATCCCCGATGTAATACAATCTGTACACTGAGCAAGCAGTACAGGAAACTAAATCAAAATTTGGAACAGGAATTAAACTTCAGGGCGAAAAATAAAAACTTTGTGGTTTACCAATGATACTGTAATACAGAGACTGCAAAGGACTTCAAACAACAGGTCAACGGAATGAACAATATCTTGAAAGGAGGGTATAACATGAACGTCAACAAAAACAAAACGAGGATCGTGGAATGTTGTCGAATTAAATCAGGCGATGCAGAGAGAACTGGATTAGGAAACGAGTCACTTAAAGTAGTAGATAGCTTTTGCTATTTGGCTAGTAAAATAATTGATGACGGCCGAAGTAGAGAGGATATAGAATGCGGAATGGCAATGGAAAGAAAAGCGTTTATTCAGAAGAGAAATTTATTAATGTCGAATATCAATTTAAGTGTAAGGAAGTGTTTTCAGCAAGTGTTTGTATAGAGGGTAGCCACATATGGAAGTGAAACATGGGCAATAAACAGCTTAGGCAAGAATAGAATTGACACTTTTGAAATGGGTGCGACAGAAGAATGCTGAAGGTTAGTTGGATCAGGCAACTAATGATGAGGTACTAAATAGAACTGGGGAGATAAGAAATCTGTGACAAAAGTTGACTAAAAGAAGGGATAGATTGAAGAATTTAGCATTGGTTGGAAGTTTATGAGATAAAAATCGTTGTGGGAGACCAATATATGAATACAGTAAGCAGGTTCCGAAGAACGTAGGTCACAGTAGTTGCTAGGAGATGAAGAGACTTGCACAAGACAGAGTTGCTTGGAGAGCTGCATCAAACCAGCTTTTGGACTGAAGACCACAACAACCACCACCTTAGATATTCTTTGGAGTGAAAGCAGTGCTGCACATCAGTTTACTCGGACATACTATAACATGCGTCAAGTGACAGAAAAAAACGGCACCAATGAATGAGATGATCTGAGCACCCTAGCTATGAACATTCCATCGTCACTAAATATGTTAAGAAGAACAAATGAATACTTCGTCCATAAAGGATGGCATTAAGAGGGCTACGGCTGTTGATAAATACAAGATCGCGTGCTGAAAAGTAATACCTCAGAATTTTAATGCTGTTCTCAATATCGTTTAATGTATTACATGCTATGTATATTATTCGGTCGATTTTCCCGCTTTGCTGACGCAAGTTGCAATCCTCTGCTCTGAACTGCAAAATGTAACGTGGCAGTGTGTAACGCTACTGTGTCAGTGCGTGAGAAACCCTCAAAAAACTGAAAGCACGAATTCGAAGAGCCCACATGGAGCAGCCTTTCCTTCAGCATGACAATGCCAGACCACACATGAGAGCTGTCTCTTCCCAACATTCGACGCCTTGGGTTCATTGTCATCGACCTTCCTCCATACGCTCCCGACTTGGCCCCATCCGATCTTCATCTGTTTCCAGAACATAAAGAACACCTTCGAGGACTTCATTTTGATAGTAATGAAGCGCTGCAAACAGAAGTAATGTTCCAGCTCCGTCAACAAAGTCAAACATTCTACTGTGACGGAGCCGCGCGGGATTAGCCGAGCGGTCTAAGGCGTTGCAGTCATAGACTGTGTGGCTGGTCCCGGCGGAGGTTCGAGTCCTCCCTCGGGCATGGGTGTGTGTGTGTTAGTCCTTAGGATAATTTCGGTTAAGTAGTGTGTAAGCTTAGGGACTTATGACCTTAGCAGTTAAGTCCCATAAGATTTCACGCACATTTGAACATTTTGAACATTTTCTACTGTGACGGTATCAACAAACCTGTCTTAGGTAGAAATGTGTTCGTTGCCAGGGTGGCTATGTTGAGAAATAAATATGTATACATGAAAAATAAGGATGTAGAATGTTAATAACGTTTTTCTGCTTTAAGAATTTTCACATAAAAATTCGAAGCCATTAATTTTCATCACGCTCTCGTAAATAAAACTTTATGCGTCAGTCATTTATTTTGCCACTAAGCGTTTCAGTGGTTCATACACCATCATCTTCAGATGGAGAATTATCGAAGAGCGCACCTACCTTTCCATAACAACAGGCCAAGTGAAAGGCAGGCTATGTTGCGTCTTTTGTTGGTAGTAAAATTCTGCCTTTAGAAAACGCACTGTTAATCTTAAGAAATCTTGAATTTGTGAGAGTAAAGTGTACTTATAAGGGAAATAGTCAAATAACGGTTGCATACTACGGCTTGTTGCATGTTCTCTCCACTGTACATTATGCTTACACTGTCACTTCAAAGGTTTTACACATATCATATATATTCTTTCTTACACTGCAAAACAAAGATAACTGGAAGGTTCAGTTGCTGGAACTTGGCTTTTCATTAGCGTACATCACAACTCAATTGTTATATTAAATGAGTATTACATAAACAAGTTTCTTTTTATCTTACAAAATAAGAATGGGCTGCAACAGAATATGGACATTTCACTATTCATTTCTTAAATTTAAGTCCTTGTATATAAAACAGATTACAACAGATCATAGACATATATTTGAACAAGTATCTTGTGGTGGCCATTTTCGCAACGGCTTTAGGTAATTTTCGGTAGTTTAAACGAAAAATGCCTTTTGAACGCTGCACACTTAGTTTTTTTGTGTAACTTATGCACTCAGACGCGTTTCGCCTTATTTACAAGGCATCTTCAGTAGGTATCCTGAAATATTATACGATTTTTTCGTTTGCACATCTTCTTCACTTGTAGGTTATTGCAACAGTTCATTGCTGATTTTATAAAAAAAATTAAAAGGTACTTTAGACCAGTTCCAATTCAGTATATGTGAGCCAAACAGTGTGTGTGTGTGTGTTTCTTTTCTTGTTTTGTTTTTCATTATTCATTTATATAATTAGGAGAGGAATGAGATTTGTGCTCATCTATTGAGATTTCCGTCTATTATACGATGAATCAGCAATTTAATAGTGTCTTCTTTTCAGTCTTTGTTTTGCTTATGTGACAATTTTCTTGTAAGGTCTTACAAGGAGATTCACGCGTCTATAAAAAAAGTCTGTATAGAAGTTACTACTAAATACCCAAATGAATATGAATAACTAATCATTGTTTGCACCAGCTGCAGACAGAAATCCCAAAATGTCCGCATAACCCATTCCTCTCCTAAGTATAACATTAAAATGAAAAATAAAATTGAAGAATAATAACAATAATAAAAGAAAGTAAATAAATAAAAACACACATAACGTACATCAACACTCATATAGCCAACAATTGGAAAAACTTACAAAAACGAATGGCACGCTAGACGCAGAAAATGGAAGTTACAGTGCTATATTTCGGAAACAGAGATACCAATAGGAGAAATGCATGTTTCAACCAATTTTCCACCTGAAAGAAAGCTGTTTGTGTCACAAATAATGAATTAGAAGCTGATCTGTAAGTTTCTTTCCATTTTATTACAAAATCTTCAATGAACTGTTTTGCAGCTATAGACTATACCTGAAAACGATAATCTATGTGCACAAACGAAAAAATTCGTGTAATATTTCGAGACAATCACTGAAAATGTCTTTTAAATAAGTCGAAACGCAGTGCACAAGTTAAATAAAAAACTTAATTTGCAGCATGGAAAAGGCGTTTTTCTTTTAAACCTCTATGACGTCTATATATGTTTTAGTTTGAATTTGTTGAAAAATGAATGAAAGAGTTATGAAAACGGTTTAAGTACTCTGTCAAAGCTTTTGAAAAAGTCGTTGAGTAATTTTTTGTCAAATCTCTTTCCGTGGGTACAGGTTTCCAGTTCTTCATAAAGAAACGTTTCGTGTCCTTTGTTCAGTGTGTGCAGTACCCGGAGATTGCATTGTACACTGTGAAATGGATGTCCTGAAATTTTTGTGTAGGAAGCTATTGCAAATTTGTTTGGTGTGCTGTAGGGATAAACTGTTGGACCTAACGAGTGATATGCTGTTGTGCTGTGAAGTGAAATTCTGTTTTTGTTGGTGTTACTCCCGTCTAGTAAGCCGGCCGTGGTAGCCGAGCGGTTCTAGGCGCTCATTTCGGAACCACGCGGCTGCTACGGTCGCAGGTTCGAATCCTGCCTCGGGCATGGATGTGTGTGATGTCCTTAGGTTGGTTAGGTTTACGTAGTTCTAAGTTCTAGGGGACTGATGACCACAGCTATTAAGTCCCATAGTGCTCAGAGTCATTTGAACCATTTTGAACCCGTCTAGTAAAGGGGCCGCTGTATTCAATATTTGGCTCATTTACTTTATTTAACGTTGCGGATGGATGTCCTTCCCTCCACCACCTATCTATGAGTTGCGTTAACTTTGTTCTCTGTGTGACCATATTTTAACTGTTTGCGTATTGTATTTCCTGAGTCCGAAAATTTGGTGCCAACCACCATTTGTCTAAACGACCTTGGGAAGCTGTTGAGCCCAATCTTCCAAGAAAGACAGTTGTATACAACGCATAGCTCTGTCGTATTTGAAGTATCACCTGTTAGCGAAACACGTTGCAGCCATGTTGACAAGTCACGCGTATGACTTCGAACTTTGTTGCTGTCGCCCAGAAATGACAATGGACTCCCTACGGCCAACCTTGCAGGCACATAGGAACA
Source organism: Schistocerca cancellata (assembly GCF_023864275.1). NCBI lineage: Eukaryota > Metazoa > Arthropoda > Insecta > Orthoptera > Acrididae > Schistocerca > Schistocerca cancellata. Next base: position 317,295,210 of record NC_064630.1, on the reverse strand, counting down.
GTGCACATGTCGATCAAGTGACCGTCTTTACTCTGTATACACACTAACAAATATACTTCCACACACATTACACTTCGGATTTGTATCGGGGACTAACTGTCCAGCAAGGAGCGCGAGGGTGTGCTGAAAAGTAAAGCCTCCGAATTTTTATGCAAAAACTCTTAAAGCTTTTGAAATAAAACGAACTTTATTAACAATCTACATCTTTACTGGTCATGTTTGCATATTTATTTCTCAACTTAGTCACCCTGACAACAAATACATTTCTCCCAACAAGAGACAAGTTTGTTGAATCCGTCGTTGTAAAATGTTTGGCTCTGTTGATGGAGCCACAACCTCACCTCTGCTTACACCGCTTCATCACTAATATCGTGAAGTCCTCGTAGCTGTTCAAGTTTTGGAAACAGATGAAGATCGGATGGGGCCAAGTCGGGAGTGTATGGGGGAATGATAATTAAAATAAGACCCTAAGCTGTCGACAGGCGTTGATATACATCAACGGGGACAGTTGAAAATGTGTGCCCATACCGGGACTCGAACCCGGAATCCCTGCTTACATGGCAGACGCTCTATCCATCCCTTTTTTTTATCGTTATCTTTGGTCGTTGCGGACGTCACATGACATCCGCTAAAGTTCGTTTTGTTGAGCCTTCCACTCAGTTTTTTTTATTACAGAGGCCAACCAGCTCTCTGACCGAACACGCTGAGCTACCGTGCCGGCGTCCATCTGAGCCACCGAGAGCACAGAGGATAGTGCGACTGCAGGGATTTATCCCTTGCACGCTCCCCGTGAGACCCACATTCCCAACTTAATGTCCACACATATCCAAAAGAACAGATACCATCTTCATATAGTTAAGGCTAACCGGCCATTGACCTTCTTCTTCTGTGCGGATGCACACGCACTGTCCGAAGTCTTACGGGACTCAGGAGGATTGTCTGCCGCGAGTAATGAAGTAGTGGGCAGGGGCACTACGAATGTAGTGTGTGGACATTAAGTTGGGAATGTGGGTCTCACGGGGAGCGTGCAAGGGACAATTCGCTGCAGTCGCACCGTCCTCTGTAGGCCTCGGTGGCTCAGATGGATAGAGCGTCTGCCATGTAAGCAGGAGATCACGGGTTCGAGTCCTGATCGGGGCACACATTTTCAACTGTCCACATTGATGTATATCAACGCCTGTCGACATCTTAGGGGTCTTGATTTAATTATCCTTTTATTCTAGAGAGCTGCATGGTCACCGATGATATCTGTTCTTTCGGACATGTCCTCATATACGTATGGAGGATGGTCGATGACGGTGAACCCAACGCGTCGAATATTGGGACAACACAGCTCTCATGCGTGGTCTGGCATTGTCATGCCGCAGGATAGATTGCTCCACGTGTGAACGAACATTTGGAATTCGAAACTCGATTACAGCACGCAGTTTCTCACGCACCGACATAGTTACGTAACACGCCGAAATGTTAGACGCTAGAATTCGGGCCCCTCTAGCAACAGAGGACCGCAATCTGTGTCAGCGAAGCAGAAAAGTCTACTGAGTAATATGTATGGCACGTAATACCTCAGCCTATGTTGATAACAGAAAAAAAGATTCCGAGGCATTACTTTTCAGCATGCCGTCGTGGAAGTAGATGCTTCTGCTGGTCCGAGCCAAGGTTCTCAGGAAGTTTCTCTTGGTTGTAAGTCAAAGTCGGAAATACTCTCCCAGATATTCCCAATTGGGACTCCCTCTGCCACATAACCAGCTCGACTGCTATGTCACTGAACTGGGTCTATAATGGGTCATTATTGGAACAATCTGCCCTACCTAAGGAATGGAAAACGTGTTTAAAAAAAAATAAACAAACACACTGTTGCACCATCTGGAACACCTACACTGCATCTGACGAACAAGTTTTCGACTTCGGCACATAAATAGATGCTTGGAAATCCACTAGACATTTATCTCAGATATAGTGCCCTATAAATGAATTAAAAATCGCTATAATCTCGAGATTCCAAAGAACGTTTTCGAGATGTATACTTTGATTGTAAGCCGAATGCTAGAAATGGATATTCCGTAACGATCGTTTCGAATTGGTATACCCTCTACCCCACTCCCAGTGTATCTGGTCTCCAACAGCCGCAGTGGTTATGGGAGTACATAACGAGTACGCACGAAACACTCTGCTCTTCTGCGTGTTCACTTCTCAGGAGAAGAGTACGCTGCTTTACTCTATAGAAAAAGAAATCCAGTACCGTCAGCTTTGTTCTTACGAAGAAACAAAGAGCAAGTTAACCGCTTGATGTGCTTCCTGTAGTGTTGACTGTTGTTGCTAAAGAAAAGTTGTGTAGATACCATTTGAGACTATTTCGTTCCTACGAATTACTCGCACGCTGCCGACGTCCGCAGCAACACTTCGTAAAGCCGCTTGTGGCGCGCGGCGAATCCTTTTTTTTTTTTTTTTTTTTCCAAAACGATTGTACATTTCTGACGAAGGTTAAGTCTGTCGGCTCTTACTTTAGACAGCAGACACGTTTTTAATACGTTGCCTCTTCCCAATGCCTTCCAGTTGTTTGCTTCGCAAGGAAGCTGTTCTCGCTTTTTAGGAGAGAGGCAGCTGCTTAGGTGTTGGCGTTGGGTGTGTTGCTGGCGCTGATGTTTTGTACATAGCGACCTGATTTTGCTGCTCAGTGACGCGTTGGGCTGCTGATAAAAGACTTGCGCCATCTGCTTACCCCTTCCTGCAGGCGAGACGCTTCTGTGAGCTGGTGATGCTCACCCAATGGGAAATCCTGCGGAAGATACAAGGCGATTCATCGCGCCACGTTCTTCACTCGTTGTAGGCAGCCGATGAAGCACTGGGGCGCATTCCCCCGTGAAGCTACCTTTCTGCAGATTTTTCCTAGGTCGACTACCTGCTATCCAGGTTTTTTTTTCTTTATTGATCATTTTATTCCCTAACATGAGAGGTAGCTCACAAAACCTTCGTTTGCCCAATACTTGAATATTGTTCGTTACTCTGAGATCTGTAGTAGATATGACAGATACAGGAAACAGAGAAGAACTAAAGAAGAGCAGTGCGTTTCGTTGAAGTTTCATTAAGTAAGCGCGAAAATGCCACGAAGATGTTCAGCCAACTCCAGTGGCAGATACAACAACAGATTCGTTGCTCATCACGATGTGGTTTACTGTTAAAATTCCTAGAGTGTATGTTCCTAGGAGATTCAGCTAATATATTTCTTATTTATTAAGTATGTCTCGCTAAAAACACTATGAAGGTACAACTGCGGAGATGAGAGTCACGTAGAGGCGTACCAACAGTTATTCTTCCCCTGAATCTTCTGCGACTGTAGAGCAAGTAGGCGACTGTCATATCGGTACCCTGTCCGCCCCGATAGCTGAGTGTCACGGTAGCTCAGCGTGTTCGGACAGAGGGCTAGCTAACCTCCATAACAAAAAAACAACTGAGGGAACAGATCAACGAAGAACCTGAACGGGTGTCATGGGACGTCCGCCCCGAACAAATACGACGAACAATTAGAACAACGTAGAATTAACAACAACAAGAAAGTGGTCAGCGTGACGGATTGCCGTCCTACGGGTCCGGGTTCGGTTCCCGGCTGGATCGGGGATTTTCTCCGCTCAGGGACTGGGTGTTGTGCTGTCTTCATCATCATTTCATCCCCATCCGGAGCGCAGGTCGCCCAATGTGGCGTCGAATGTAATACGACCTGCAACAAGGCGGCCGGACCTACCCCCCAAGCGGCCTCCCAGCCACTGGAGCCAAACGCTCCTTTCCATTTCCATATCGGTGCTCTTTATCCTGCCTGCATTTTTTATACGGGCTGTCCCATTTATCTTGACCACGCCAAATAATATTTCGTCCAGAATCAAATAAAAAATGTACAAAACAAATTATGTTTAGCTACTACTTTAGCCGGCCGGTGTGGCCGAGCGGTTCTAGACGTTTCAGTCTGGAACTGCGCGATTCCTCCGGTCGCAGGTTCGAATCCTGCCTCGGGCATGGATGTGTGTGATGTCATTAGGCTAGTTAGGTTTAAGTAGTTCTAAGTTCTAGGGGACTTATGACCTAAGATGTTGAGTCCCATAGTGCTCAGAGCCATTTGAACCTTTTGACTGATAACCTCAGATGTTGAGTCCCATAGTACTCAGAACCATTTGAACCATTTTTTTAGCTACCACTTTGAACATTAAACAGTATGATTATCCCACTTACAGCTTCATTACAAAAATTTGAACAGCAGTACGTCTTTTTTATACAGCAACCTCATTTTTTTCTGTAATTCACATCCTCTCCCAAAGACCTGTTCAGAAACGTATTACAGTGTACTATTTACTTAAACATGGCGCTATTAAGAACGTAACAGAAAACTGATTTTTGACTGTCCTTCGCTAGTAATCTGTGCAGGTATCTACGGTGAGGTTATCTCGTCCATTTGCTAGAGTTGACAGTGGAAAAAATGGAACAACAAGAGAAATTAACGCCAGTCCTGTTAATCGTCTTCAGTTGACGTTACGTGTGAGCACGACGTACACCAAGGAAGAGAGAGGTTAGAAACCCTACTCACTTAGGAGGCTTAGTGTATTTACAATACTGGTCACGTAGTGTAGTGCTTTTAAACGGCATGTAGCATTTCTACCTTCTCTTCGTTGGTTTACGCTGTATGTTGTACTCACACAAACTGGTGTTCTTTTCCTTCATGATTCCATTTCTTTACTGTCAGCTCCAGCAAGTGAACGATCTACGTTATCCCCTATACCTGCACTCTTACGTTTTTAATAACGTCATCCTTGCGTGAATGGTACTCTCTGATACGAGAGTAAGTTGATTACCAGTTAAAAACTTGAGATACTACTAATAAAAGACATACTGTTTATCATATCTCCATAACTGACACGTTACAAATCATTACGAGATGTCGTATTCATGATCTATGGAACAAGTATTAATGTAACGAGCAAAATGGTTCAAATGGCTCTTAGCACTATGGGACTTAACTTCTGAGGTCATCAGTCCCCTTGAACTTAGAACTACTAAAACCTAACTAACCTAAGGACATCAGACACATCCATGCCCGAGGCAGGATTCGAGCCAGCGACCGCGGTCGCGCGGTTCCAGACTGAAGCGCGTAGAACCGCTCGGCCACATGTAACGAGCAAAGTAACAACAAAGGCACTCATGCTGTTTGATGTTCCACTGGTCGCTAAACGACATTTGCTTGGTACACTTTTTTATTTTGTTTCTGGACACAAATCTATTTGAGGTGCTCAAGATAAATGGGACACCCTGTATGTCTGTAGAACGTTTACTTTATTAAACGAGTTTAAAATACGATGAGGCGTTGATATCTAATAATAATGTATTATTAGTTCTTGTTGCAAAAGTTGATGATAAGAAACTGAGTAGTATGGGGCTTGATGTGGATCAGTATATTGTTGTTGTGGTCTTCAGTACAGAGACTGGTTTGGTGTAGCTCTCCATGCTACTCTATCCTGTGCAAGCTTCTTCATTTCCGAGTGTAGTGTATTCATCTGTTAGTCTCCCTCTACGATTTTTTCCTCCACGCAGCCCTCCAATACTAAATTGGTGATCCCTTGATGCCTCAGAACATGTCCTACCAACCGATCCCTTCTTCTAGTCAAGTTGTGCCACAAATTCCTCTTCTCCCCAATTCTATTCAGTTCCTCCTCATTACTTACGTGATCTACCCATGTAATCTTCAGCAGTCTGCTGTAGCACCACTTTTCGAAAGCTTCTATTTTCTTATTGTCTAAACTATTTATCATCCACGTTTCACATCCATTCGTGGCTACACTCCACACAAATACTTCCAGAAAAGACTTCCTTATACTTAAATCTATACTCGATCTTAACAAAACGAACAGCATAGTGAACGCATTATTGCAGCAAAGATAGACAGGAAGCCCACGCCTACCACAGTAGTACAAGTTATATGCCAACTAGCTCTGCAGACGAAGAAGAGATTGAAGAAATGTATGATGAGGTAAAAGAAATTATTCAGATAGTGAAGGGAGACGAAAATTTAATAGTCGTTGGGGACTGGAATTCGATAGTAAGAAAAGAAAGAGAAGGAAAAGTAGTAGGTTAATATGGAGTGGGGGTAAGGAATGAAAGAGGAAGCCGCCTGGTAGAATAGTGCACACTGCATTACTTAATCATAGCTAACACTTGGTTCAAGAATCATGGAGGAGGTTGTAAACGCGGAAAAGGCCTGGAGACACCGGAAGGTTTCAGATAGACTATATAATGATAAATCAGAGATTTAGGAACCAGGATTGAAATTGTAAGACATTTCCAGAGGCAGATGAAAATTCTGCCCACAATCTACTGGTTATGAACTGTCGATTTAAAATGAAGAAACTGCAAAAAAGTGGGAATTTAAGGAGATGGGACCTGGATAAACTGAAAGAACTAGATGCTGTACAGCGGTCCAGAGAGAACATTAGTGAACAACTGACAAGAACGGGGGAAGGAAATACAGTAGAAGAAGAATGGGTAGATTTGAGAGATGAAATAGTGAAGGCAGCAGAGGTTCAAGTAGGTAAAAAGACGAGGTCTCGTAGCAATTCTTGGGTAACAAAGGAGATACTGAATTTAACTGTTGAAAGGAGAAAATATAAAAATTCAGTAGATGAAGCAGATGAAAAGGCATACAAACGTCTCAAAAATGAGATCGACAGGAAGTGCAAAATGGCTAAGCAGGGTGGCTAGAAGACAAATGTAAAGATGTATGAATATCAAGAGCTCAGATGCGAAACCAGTTCTAAGCAAAGAAGATAAATCAGAAAGGTGGAAGGAGCATATAGAGGGTCTGTACAAGGGCGATTCACTTGAGGGGAATATTATGGAAATGGAAGAGAACGTAGGTGAAGATGAAATGGGAGATATGATACTGCGTGAAGAATTTGACAGAGCACTGGAAGACCTAAGTTGAAATAAGGCCCCGGCCGTAGACAACATTCCATTAGAACTACTGATAGCCTTGGGAGACCCAGCCTGACAAAACTCTACTGTCTGGTGAGCAAAATGTATGAGATATGCGAAATACCCTCAGATTTCAAGATGAATATAATAATTCCAATCCCAAAGAAAGCAGGTGTTGACAGAAGTGAAAATCACAGAACTACCAATTTAATAAGTCACGGCTGCAAAATACTGACACGAATTCTTTACAGACGAACGGAAAAACTGGTAGAAGCCGACCTCGGGGAAGATCAGTTTGGATTCCGTAGAAATGTAGGAACGCATGAGGCAATACTGACCCTACGACTTATCTTAGAAGATAGATTAAGAAAATGCAAACCCAAGTTCGTAGCGTTTGTAAACTTAGAGAAAGCATTTGACAATGTTGACTGGAATACTCTCTTTCAAATTCTGACGGTGGCAGGGGCCAAATACAGGGAGCAAAAGGCTATTTACAATTTGGACAGAAACCAGATGGCAGTTATTAGAGCCGAGGGGCATGAAAGGGAAGCGGTGGTTTGGAAAGGAGTGACACAGTGTTGTAGCTTGTCCCCGATGTTATTCAGTTTGTACATTGAGCAAGCAGTAAATGAAATAAAATAAAAATTTGGAGTAGGAATTAAAATCCATGGAGAAGAAATAAAAACTTTGATGACATTGTAATTCTGTCAGATACGTCATAGGATCTGGAAGAGCAGTTGAACGGCATGGACAGTGTCTTGGAAGGAGGCTATAAGATGAATATCAACAAAAGCGAAACGAAGATAATGGAATGTAATCTAATTAAATCAGGTGATGCTGAGGGAATTAGATTACGAAATGAGGCACTTAAAGTAGTAGATGAGCTTTGCTATTTGGGGAGCAAAATAACTGATGATGGTCGAAGTAGGGAAGATATAAAATGTAGACTGGCAATGGCAAGAAAAGAGGTTCTGAAGAAGAGAAATTTGTTAATCTTTCAAAATGTGGTGGTACAGAAGAATGCTGAAGATTAGATGGGTATATCACATAACTAATGAGGAGATATTGAATAGAATTGGGGAGAAGAGAAATTTGTGGCACAACTTGACTAGAAGAAGGGATCGGTTGGTAGGACATGTTCTGAGGCATTAAAGGATCACCAATTTAGTACTGGAGGGCAGCGTGGAGGGTAAAAATCGTAGAGAGAGACCAAGAGATGAATACACTACACAGATTCAGAAGGCTGTAGGTTGCAGTAGGTATTGCAGTAGGTACTGGGAGATGAAGAAGCTTGCACAGGATAGAGTAGGATGGAGAGCTGCATCAAACCAGTCTCTGGACTGAAGATAACAACAGCAACAACAACAACACGCTGTTCGTAGTAGCTTATCCGCGCTGCTATTTTTTTATTAATTATTAAACCTACTCCTGCATTATCCCCATTTGATTTTGTATTTATGACCCTGTATTCACCTGACCAAAAGTCTTGTTTCTCCTGCCACCAAACTTCACTAATTCCCACTATATGTAACTTTAACCCATCCATTTCCCTTTTTAAATTTTCTATCCTACCTGCCCGATTAAGGGACCTGACATTCTACGCTCCGACCCATAGAACGCCAGTTTTGTTCTCCTGATAACGACGTCCTCCCGCATAGTCCCTGCCTGGAGATCCGTATGGGGGACTATTTTATCTCCGGAATATTTTACCCAAAAGGACACTATCATCATTTAATCATACAGTAAATCTGCATGCCCTTGGGAAAAATTACGGCTGTAGTTTCCCCTAGCTTTCAGCCTTTCGCAGTACCAGCACAGCAAGCCCGTTTTGGTTAATGTTACAAGGCCAAATCAGTCAATCATCCAGACCAGGCTGTTCCAGCTCGTCGGCTCCGTTGTGAGCTGCGGAGCGCTCCGTGCTCCAGGGAGCCGTGTCGCTCACTGTGACGATTCAAGTGGGCCGGCACGTGGCACGGCTGTTGAGTCAGGCGGCAAGGCAAGCGTTTTGAGGTGCCGGCTTTGTCTTACAAGATCGACAACGTCATACTCTTAGCTGCTAAGACGTCGTGACATCCTACACCAGGAAATACGATGTTCAGGAAATAAATATGAAACAACTGGTTTACAAGAAATGGCATACTAAATTTATTGTGCCTCTGTAGCTTGACATTTTCTTTTCATCACAAGATCGGAAATATCAAGCGTCAAAGTGTTCGCAGCGTTAATGCGGAGCATGGCCTTCATTGCTGCATCCTGAAGAAACGATCATTCCTTACTTTTTACTCTTTTCATCGCTGAGAAAAGCTGCTCACAACAATTCGTAGATCCAAACATGCACATGATCTGACGGCATTGTTGTGAAGCTTGGGAAATGTTTTTTGCTGTAATGAACGATACTATCGTGACAAATCCAACGTGTTGTAGTACCTTTCTTTCAACAAAGTTGAATTTTGCAAATTAATAATCTCCAATAGAAGTGACGATGACAAGTCATCGGGGGAAACTGAAAAAGGAGTGCTGAACACCTTAAGTTCCATTTCCAAACTAGTGAGGTCTCGGAATCGTGTTTCAAACGACGTGATGAGCTGTTTTAACTTTGCTTGGTAATCGCCGAAAGTAGTACCTTCAGGTAGTTTTAAATAAGCAAGACGATTGAAGAAAGTTTAATGCCCATTACTCATCCGCCTCTCAAATAAACGTAACTTTTCCATGAACGCTTTGATCTGGTCGTGCATGTCAACGATTAGCTGCCCTTTGCCCTGAAATGACAGATTAACATTATTCAGATGCATAGTTATGTCAGGTAGGAACGCCAGGTCTGATACCCATTTTATATCTTTCAGACAAGGCATTTCTTCCCCTTCGATTTCGAGAAAAAGGGATATTTTCTCACGAATGGCAAAGAAAACATCAAGAACTTTTCCCCACCTCAGCCAACGAACTGTACTGTGGTAAGCACACTCCGCTTCCATAACTTTCAGGAATCCTTTGAATTGGCGATGATTCATACCGTGATGCCGCACAAAATTCACACATTTCACGCCATCTTTCATTACGCAACCTAGCTCTACTCTTTCAGCACACAGTACCTCTTGGTGAATAAAACAATGAAGAGTCAAAATGTCTTTCCCGAATTCGTCCCTGAGTTTACTTTTCACACGAGACGCAAAACCTTGGAGACGCCCCATCATTTGTTGTGCACCGTCTGTCGCTACAGAATGGAGCTTATCCCATGGCAAATTCATATTGTCCACTGATTCACAAACAGCTTCAAAAATGTCACGTCCTGTTGCGGTGTAATCGAGTGGTACCACATCCAAGAGTTCTTCAGTTGCTTGCAGCTCCATGTCGACACCACGCGCAAAGACTGCAATACGAGAACAGTCCGATATGTCGGTGCTTTCGTCAAGCGCTAGCGAAAATACAACAAAGCTCTCCGCCTTTTTCCTGAGCTGTGTCCCTAAATCCGCTGCCATGTCCAGGATTCGACGAGACATTGTTTGCTTCGACAGGCAAACCCCTTCAATTGCCTGCACCTCCCTGGGAAACAAACATTCTGCAACCACTACCATGCACGATTTTAAGATTGGCCCCACCGAAAACTGCTTGCCACTCGTCGCAACGATGTCAGCGACCCTGTTGCTTGCTCGAATTGCAGATTCAGTAGTGTTTTATCCGCTCCCATTCGCCTGAAAATTAGAAACGCATTACAGAACACGAACTATGTTGCATGTTTTGATACCCTCCGTACTACGAAACCGTTTCTAAACTTAACATCTCCTGGTATGTCGTTCTTAAGCCTGGCTACCATTTCTCTGCGTGCAACGCCTTCTACCAGTTCGGAGTGCGCTGCGTGAATACGTGAATAATGTTGTTGTATATTGGACCTCTTCGCAGAATTAAATACTTTATGACATACAAGACACTGCGGACGACCATCCCTCTCAATGAATAGAAAGGTATCCTCCAATAGAGGTACAGGGCTGCGGCGGCTAATCATAGCTGTCATTGAACACGGATTATTGCGTCAGTTGCGGCTGCATGTGGCCAGGGGGCAGTGAGTTCGCTTTCCCCCTCCACGCGGGCTCCGAGCTGCTGCAGTGAGCGCTCCGGAGCGCTCCGGCTCCCTGGAGCTCGTTTGGAACAGCCTGATCCAGACTGTTGCCAACTACTGGAAAGGCTGCTGCCCCTCGTCAGGAACGACACGTTTGTCTGGCCTCTCAACAGATACCCCTCCGTGTGGTTGCACTACGGTACGGCTATCTGTATCGCTGAGGCATGCAAGGCTCCCCACCAACGGCAAGGTCCATGGTTCAAGGGGGGGGGGGGGGGGGCGGGCATCAGTAAAAGATTCTAAAAGGAGAGTCGGCTATGGGTATTTTACAGGCGAGAGGTGAGGATGTGCGTAATAGATTCCTGATTTATGGAGAGACAGAGAAGGGACTATAGCTGGTAGGAAGTACTATGTCAAAGTACTGTGGTCTGTTAACGCTTGCATGGGACCAGATGCGAAGTGGAAGTGAAGATGAGAATGTTGGTACAGGCGAAGCAATTTTTGCCTGCTTCCAGTTACTTTATTACGTTTTACAAAGCACTTGTTAGGTAGGAGTCCTTTCACACACGCACAATACATAACATTCAGTAACGCTCAGAACTGTTTGTACAAAACCGCCTTTTTCTTCGACGACTTGGACTGAACGGTGACGACGTCAAGAGAATGTTAATCGTACCTGTTGGAACAGTTCTGCACTACTGGATATAACTGTCAAAACCTTGTGACTCATATGGATTCTGTTCCTACCGAATGGTACTTCAGTCATAAACCCTTTCCCTAATTACCATGGGTTGATAAAGGAAAGAAAAAGAGAAAGATTAGATATTCTCTCTGAGCGCTTTGTCTTCAGTAATTCAAGTTCTATATTGTATACGTTCCAGGGAAAGTCATTGTCGTGGCCCACATTTCATCACGAGTACCCACTGGGTTAACACTTGAGAAGGACAAAGAACTTAAGGAGACAAATTTTGATATTTTATGTATGAAGGGAGACAGGGGGAAGGGGGGGGGGGGGGGGAGCGAACGTTCGTAAGATATGTGGGTACCACACTTGCAGATATTCGCAACGAACAAGACAAAGATCCCATCTTAAAAGTCATCAAACTGAAGTGGCAATATGGCGAAGTAGTCAATATCAGGCAGTACTACTTAATTAGGAACAACGTATTGTCCAGACAAACCAATATGGATGAAAGTAACTGGTTAGTGTGTGTGGCAGACAAGTTTGTCAACAAATCACTTGTAATTCTAAGTTCTGTTGGTGGTGTGACGTCACCTGCAAGGCTGGATTCGCATCCGTAAATGCAGGAAATCAGCAATGTGAACATATTCCCCCTCCCGAATTGGGTGATGATTGAGGGATGGGAAAGCTTCGACAGTTCGAGTTTTAGCTACGACTTTACACGGTCTGAACAGCGAGAAGATTTTATACAAGGATGCCGCCGCGATAAGCTTCGACGTCACTTAACACATCTGTTACTCCCACTCACATAAACATAATTTCACAGCGAACAAGTCCAGACACAGCACGCATAGCATGCTCATGTGCAGGCATATCACGAAAACCGATTGTTGCATCGGAATCATGTTTTCCAGAATTTTCTGCGATAACAGTTCTCGTCTTCATTAACAAGGATAAGTTCCATTTCAGTCTTATAAATATTTTCCGGACCAGTTTTACTTTTCTCAACCTCTACGATACGTATTATTCACTATAGTAACATAGGTTGAATGAACATACTGTCTCTAATGAACTGCTGTTAAAGCTTTTATTAAAACTAAGCCGAAAACTTCGTGAAAATCCGTAAAGTTTATTCTCACTGTTCCTTTTATTAAATTTTTTCACGACTTGCACGTTGTACATTGTATTACTTTCAATTCTAACTGTAGCTTATTCCTTTGCTTTATAAAATCCGTTTTTCCTGAATGTTTCGTAATAATCTTACTGAATACCTTGCACGAGGAATGTTCAACAAGAAATGCAACGTATTTTTTTCTGAAAGCCGGTTGGCTTTATTCAGGATATCAGTACTCCATATTATTCCTCCACCTACGACGGCGTTACGCCGTATTACTACAAGGGCCTGCGTACCGACATGGTACCTCTCTACTGGTCGACGTCGGAGCCGAAGTCTTGATGCATCAACCTCCCCGTCATCCACGTACTGCTTCATTGGGCACAACAGAGGTTCTTCGTTGTTCTTTATGGTCTTCCGTTAGTTAGCGAGGAACCCATCGGGTACCCACTTTTGAGTACCCCAACTGGTGGACAAGCACAACCAACAGAGTCATCCAGTTGAGCAGCGAGATATTTAATTGTGATCCGTCGATCGCCTCGAATGAGAGTGTCCGCACGTTCCAACATTGCACTAGTCGCAGCTGTGTGGCCCGCCGACCGTTAAGCGGCAGATCGGACAGGTTTGAGCGACCTTGTTGGAATGATGGTAGACGCCTCGCCAAACGACTCGCCGTGCTTTTGTTCATTCCCAGGACTCCGTAGACATCTTGTAAGCACCTACGAACATCTGCTATACTCTGGTTTTCCGACAAAAGAAACTCAGTGACAGCTCTCTGCTTGCTACGATGCCATTTTTAAGGCTACATAAAGCGTCGCAACCTATCAAAACTTTAACAAACTATAAAGGCTGAAGCGGGAATATGCCACGATGTCCCTCAATAAATTCCGCATCTTTTCAACGAAATTGGCCGAGGGAAAAAAGTGTTGCATTACTTATTGAATACTTTCTTTAAATCTTGCCTGTCTCCTTTCATCTGAAGCAGAATACTTACAGCATTTTGCCAGTTTAGGTGATTCGTCTCCCTCCGCACACATTCACAATTTTGCTAGTGTCTTCCGTATTATTTTTCCTCAATTTTTGATCATTTCTACTGAATCGCCATCATTTTCAGGCGGCTTCCCTATCTTCATATCTTGAACGGCCTTATAAAGCATTTCGGGGCAACACTAAAATAGAGGTCAGCCACATAAATATCACTTATGAACGGACACTGTAGATCTTAGTTTGCATTCAACAATTGGCCGTCATGGTATTTGTACAAGTGGCTATGTCGCGCCAAAGATGTATGCATGCCGTTCCTCTCTGTTCCAAAGACACCGGAATTGGCATGTTTTGCTCTCTGCTTTCAGGTCAACACATGAAGAAGAGCTCTTTGTCGGAGTCGTCGTCAGACATCATGGAGCTTGAGGAGGGCATTCTGCTAACGAGGGACATCACCAAGAAGCAGAACTGCAACCCGCGACACAACAACAACATCAACGCGATGAGCATTGAGACTGATGTCTGACTACTGGGTAACGTATTAAACACTCAACGGCCTTCACTAAACTAACGTTGTAAATTACGCTCCACCTGTCGGTCAGTTCCCATTGGTTTTTGTAGAATTTATACAGTGTCTCTCCCTCAATTTCTTACAGTGAAACTAGTTCACAGAGCTACATTTGTAGTTATGTCTCCAGCCGTTCTTGACCGGCAATTATTTATCCAGTACAGTGTATTTTCAGATGCAATGCAGCACGTAGCTAATACACTACCACAACTGAATATTCTTAAATGATCAAGCAGGAAAAACTCATTATGGAATCATAAATCCTTCGAAAAAGAGCCTTTTGGAATGTGACAGAACATATGCTTCTCAGAATTTATTTATTTATTTATTTATTTATTCACTTAAGAAATTTTGCTTCGTTAATCTTGTCTTAATATAAAACACTAAACGTAACACGATATGTACATCTTCAAGTCAGACAAACAGGAATCTGAGCCGTAGTATACCAGAAAGACTCTACAAGGATACAAAAAAATTAGGAAACGATAAGAAAGCCAAGCAGTTTCTCGTATGAGTCAATGAACTAAAGAAACCGTGCATTCATTTGACGTTCTCTTTTCATGTGTGTTTCCCAAAGGGACCCCGCCACTCTTAAGAATCCCACGGTCCACATTCTTTTAGTTATTTGTTGCCGTTTGGTATAAATACTATGCAGCCACTGCGTTATTAAATAGGTAGTACATCCGATGATTTAAAAATTCGTGTCGAGGCATACCGAGCACATACTACAAGCGTTTTTCGGAGAAATTGTAATCATTCCTCTACTGCTCTCGGTTCTACTTGCATGTTACAACAAAACGACTATGTTACAATGTTTTAAGAGAGATGTGAGTACAGGAAGCACAACATATTTTTACTTATCTTTCGTATCGCTGATTTCCAAGAAAGTTCACTGTAGGTGCTCCATTATAGCCTAGGATTCATCTTAGTCTCTGTATGACTGTGGAATGGTGATTATAGACATTTTATGAATTAATTTCTTCCTTTCTCAGACTCGTAAATTTATTCTCTTCTAGTTAGAGTTTGGTACTTTTGGCCATAGAACGAAAGATAATGACTCACTTAGGCAAACTCATGTTCTCAACTACCCAACTGAACTGACACTAAAACTCAAAACAGCTTTCCGTGAAGAATAGCACGCTCGTCAGAGGTAATTATATAGGCCAATGATTTTACACCATGTGTTTACAAAAATTAAAATTCTCAAATAACTGATTCAGAAAATGTTTTTCTGGGTTAATAGTATGTATTCAGATGTGAGATACATTAATAAAAATTCACTAACTTTTTGAGACGCAAATTGATGTTGGATCAAAATAATAAAAATATAAAACTATTAATATATGATACGGACGTGACAGAAACAAACTAACAAGGGTTATTTACATAACTATTACTTCAAAAAGTAATCAGCATTATATAACTGAAATCGACGTACCAAAATGGCAAAATGAATAGATCCATACCGCGTAGCGATAACAAATTAAGAGAGCGAACGACATCTGACGGATCGAAATCCCGTGTCCCTAAAAACTTTACAAAAACTCTCAGTTTTATGTTCAGGATATAATCTCATACACTAAGTTTACATGCGGCACATCTTCCGAAAGACTAAAACAGAATTTCGAAAACAGTTTTACGCTGTCGTGTTTACATGTTAATGTCTGAAGCGGATTTGGTAGGTCAATTAAATAAGGTGCGTGAAAAACAGCTGTTACAGCTTCTTATTTAGTCAGCACAATCACTATTTCTCTTCAACTAGACGAAGTGTAAATAGCTTTAGCATAGTATTTACACGTATCCTTCACCGTATGAAAAGCCGGTCCATTCACAGTAGCCGAAAATTTTTAAAACAAGGACAAAATCCGACAGCCCAAGCACATTCCAAAATCAGATGTATTTACATGGGAGCGAAAATCTATTGAGGAATTAGAAAACCGGCAACTAGAAGCGGATTTCCAGAATCGATTTTGAAGTGTTTATATGACCACTCAGACGCGTATGGGGAAATCGGTTTACGAAATCCGGTTTTGGGAACACCATGTAAACGGAGTGATAGAAACCTCATGATAGTTTTGTAAATTTTTGTGTTTTCTAAAATTCGGCGATAGTGGTGATACTAGTGAGAAGTTGGTGTTCCCACCCGCTTCGCCTATTGCACATAGTGATCTGCTTATCGCGATACCAATCTCGCGAAAATAATGTATGATTTCATCCATTGAAAGCTATGGGGCAAGTACTCGTGCGTGGTTACTTCGGGCGTTAGGCACGTGCAGATTCAAGGAGAGGGGGGGGAGGAGGTAATCAAATTGTAATGACTTCCCCATAAAAAGAACAATCACTGAACTAACCGCTGTTGTAAGCTGTTAACATTATATTAAAATCTTTTTATTCTTATTATTATTAGATTTCTATGCATCTCAGGCAAATCAAACGTAATGGTGATGACAAATTATTTATTTTCCTTGAGGTGTGAGTGAAAGGTAGCGATACACTTTGTCCCTCGACTCCCCTCCTCTCCCATCCCCCTCCGAAAAAATTCCTGAATCTATACCTGGCTTTGAGTACCATATGCCGCACGCAGAATCCGTAATTCGATATTCTGGGGAAGGGCAGATGCCACGGATTGCAGGTTACAGAATTGACGACGTCTGTACAGTCGTGTTTCTCCCTATTCTCTCTACTCTTATAATTTGTTAAATGACCTCACTTTATGTTCATGGGTGTGAGCGGATACATTGAATTCGGGGATAATCAAGTGCCTGTGCGGTGCGTCCTTCGTGAGATGGTCCGCGTACACCGCCGTGACATAACGAAAGAAAATATTGTGCACATTATTTTCCGGTTGACACTGAAAATAAGTTTAGTTTAGGTAGGTGAAACTATGTGAGAAAATACTACTGATAGAGAATACAGTACGTAAGTTTGTAACAACATCCGAAGTAAAGCTGATAATAAACGGTAAGAATTAAATGTTGGGTACTGAGGTTTTGGTGAAGCTCGAGCGTGTGCTCTGAAACCAGCAGGTCTTTAATTTTGAAATAAGTACACTCAAATGCTGAGGTTAAATGTTGTTGGGACTGTCTTGCGGCTTAAGATATTTAATGTCATTAATTCAGTCTGCTTCGTGGACTCTGGTAGGCGCGCCGGCCCCGGATCAAATCCGCCCTGCAGATTAACGACGACGGTCGGTGTGCCTGCCAGCCTGGATGTGGTTTTTAGGCCGTTTTCCACATCCCCTAGGTGAATACCGGGCTGGTCCCGCCTCAGTTACATGGCTCGCAGACATCTGAACACTTTCGCATTATTCCATGGATTACACTAGTCGCAGAGTCCGCAGCTCGTGGTCGTGCGGTAGCGTACTTGCTTCCCGCGTCCGGGTTCCCGGGTTCGATTCCCGGCGGAGTCAGGGATTTTCTCTGCCTCGTGATGACTCGGTGTTGTGTGATGTCCTTATGTTAGTTAGGTTTAAGTAGTTCTAAGTTCTAGGGGACTGATGACCATAGCTGTTAAGTCCCATAGTGCTCAGAGCCATTTGAACCATTTTTGAACTAGTCGCAGACAGTTGGGGTACACTAATTCCGTCCTGGGGGATAGGGGTGGCGGCAGGAAGGGCATCCGGCCACCCCTTAATCCGACATTGCCAAATCCGATTAACCATGCCGACCCTGCGTACCTGCGGAACAAAGGCACAAGCGCAAGAAAGAAAGAAAGAATGTCATTAATTCAGTGTTAGAGAGTGATACTTCAATATAGCCATATGTATCTCCGTGACGTCAGTACCCGTTCAGTTCAATCAACAAATGAAACGTGTTGATCATCTGTCTACACAGGTTTCGAAGGTAAAAGCCGCAGTCGCTTGCAGTGAAAAGGTACCAATGACAAAAATTCAAAGTTCTCCTCTAGACTTCGGAAAGCCGTCTGTGGTCCCACGAACCCCCTGCTCCTTGGCAAATACAAAAAAATACGCACGTTGATGCCCTGAATTTCACCTGAAAAATGAATCAATTAACGCATCACCCATCTGAATTTCTGTGCCATAAAATTTTAAGATTTCTTTGTTTTACGATTCGTGCATGGACGTAACTGGTCGTTAATAATTCTCATCTCCCCAATCCTCTTGCTCCCCACTCCAACATACGTACGCATAATTTCCTGTTACATGTTTCGCTGTAAGTAAGCTTTGTTCTCGACTGGCCTCTTACACTGTTGTCTTTTCCCTTAGTTACCCCAACCATGTATTTGATTATAGGTCACTGAGAATATCTTCCATCACGTGTGTGTGATGTGAAAGTGTATCGCATTTCCGGAGAAAACAGTTTTTTTACCCCACGATACTCGCTGTTAACAAATCAGTTAACGCCTTTTATCCACTTCACCGGAATTCAACTGTCCTCTCCTCAACCGTGTCTCGGCGGTGTTGGTTATACGTAAACCGTGAGTAACAAAGTACGGATGGGTTTACGTAAGCAGAGGTGGGCGATAGGCGTCTTGTGTAAGGGGCCGCGGTAAAAATGGCACAACAGCACTATGGGGAGTTGTTACGGCAACGACAGTACCATGACCACGATACATCTGCAACTGTTCACCGATGCCAAATACAGACGGTATTCATGTCTGTTAGGATGTGCGAAGGATGTCAGATTACACGATTTTGAGAAAGTAATGTTAAATACGATTGGTGAAAATTCCCTTTTCAGTAGTTTTCGAGTTGCATGGTATGTGGACATAAGACAAATAAATGCCTTTTGAAGACAGTGCTCTACACCTTTTAACAAGTTGACAAAAATGATAACATGTAAAGGCCACAAGCTGATACACGGGAAATATATATCTAAAACTAGTTTCCTTCAACATTTGAAGATATACTTTTTCACATCTCAAACATGAGTTTAAGCCTGTTTCCATCGCTGATGTAATCATTGTGTGTTGTCATTAAGATACAGGTTGGTGATACTTTGGTAAGTATCTGTACAATGTCTGACAAAGAACGTGAAGCACCCAGAAGGCACGGTCGAATGTCAATGTAACTTCGTAGTCCGCAGCTCTTACTACACCTTTTAGGTTATAGAAGGGGACGTGAACAGTGTCGGATGTTGAGAGACACTGTGAATGATGCGAAGAAGCCGCGTATTCCTGCGAGAGAGCGTTATCAGGACCTGACGGAGTTTGAAAGGGGCCTCATTGTGGGCCTCCATTTGGTCAGCTGATCGAATCGTACAATATCCAGATTTGTGGGGCATTCAGATGCGATAGTGGCCCAATACGGAACTCCATGCGAACGATAGGGCAGACATAGCCGTCATCGAGGTTGCGGTCGATCGTGCCTGAGCACGACAATGGGGCATCGCGCTACAGTGCACCAAGCATACCACAACCTCTTCACGTCTCTTCCTGCCATCCGAGAACAAGTAATAGTCTCCTTCCAACATTCTGTTTCATCCAATGCCTTTGGTCGGAGACTAGTAGCAGGCTACGGTCGCAGGTTCGAATCCTGCCTCGGGCATGGATGTGTGTGATGTCCTTAGGTTAGTTAGATCTAATTAGTTCTAACAAGGGAACCTCCCCATCGCACCCCCCTCAGATTTAGTTATAAGTTGGCACAGTGGATAGGCCTTGAAAAACTGAACACAGATCAATCGAGAAAACAGGAAGAAGTTGCGTGGAACTATGAAAAAAATAAGCAAAATATACAAACTGAGTAGTCCATCCGCAAGACAGGCAGCATCAAGGATACTGTGAGCTCAGGAGCGCTGTGCTCCCCTGGTTAGCGCGAGCAGCTGTGGAAAGAGAGGTCCTTGGTTCAAGCCTTCCCTCGAGTGAAAAGTTTATTTTCGCAAAGTTATGATCTGCCAGTTCGTTCATTGACGTCTCTGTTCACTGTAATAAGTTTAGTGTCTATGTTTTGCGACCGCACCGCAAAACCGTGCGATTAGTAGACGAAAGGACGCGCCTCTCCAGTGGGAACCGAAAACATTTGATGGCAAGGTCATAGGTCAACCGTTTCCTCCACAGGAAAACACGTCTGATATATTCTATACGACACTGGTGACGGCATGTGCGTCACATGACAAGAATGTGTTGTCGTCCCACCTAACTTGTACACTTGGCGAATGGGTAAAAAGATTCTTCTACCTTGCCCAATTTAGGTTTTCTTGTGGATGTGATAATCACTCGCAAAAAAGTGATGAAAACATAAGAGTTTGTCACATAAACTGCAACAAATGAATGCAACAGTTTCACAGTCGCACAGTTTTCCCTGTGCTCTGTCAAAACATATGTTTTTAACGTTATCAAATTTTTCCACGTGTAGACCGTCAAATCCTGCGTATATGTAAACAAATCTGAACATGTCCTGGAATTTTGGAGAGTGAAGTTGATTGTATAAGAAATTAAACTTTTCTCTCGAAGGAAGACTTGAACCATGGATCTCTCGTTCCACAGCTGCTCGCGCTAACCAGGGGAGCACAGCGCTCCTGAGCTCACAGTATCCTTGATGTTGCCTGTCTTGCGGATGGACTACTCAGTTTGTATATTTTGCTTATTTTTTTCATAGTTCCACGCAACTTCTTCCTGTTTTCTCGATTGATCTGTGTTCAGTTTTTCAAGGCCTATCCACTGTGCCAACTTATAACTAAATCTGAGGGGGGTGCGATGGGGAGGTTCCCTTGTAAGTTCTAGGCGACTGATGACCTCAGAAGTTAAGTCGCATAGTGCTCAGAGCCATTTTAAACTAGCAGCAGGAAGATAGGAAATTACTGTGCCATACGTTGGCTGACTTTAGCACTCCAACACAAACGACTGTGTTTTTATTGGTGCCGTGACTGGAAAGCAAAGATGGCTGAAGAACGACGTCGCCCTAGGATCAGCGATGAATCGCGGCACTGCGCGATTATTCAACACGACAATGCTCGTCCATCACGTATAATATCTACATTGCTATCAAGTCTTTTTACAATACCCCAAAAGGAACATCCAGCTTCTCGTAGCTCAGTTACACGCCCTCGTTCAAAGATAGTCAGTTACTGATAATGGCATCTTTGCAGCCTTAAAGGCATTCTTGACTTGACATCAACTCACCGCGTCCAATCTCAAAGATAACGCTCACGACCGTATTTAACGCGAATCTGATTTGCTTCCTCATAGTTTCGATACTAGGGTCACTCTTATCTGACGGGCATGAACTGAATAGACTTCATCTTTCAAATGAAGAAACGCGCCTGCCAACTTTCGATTATGTCGCATAACTCCTTGGTGGTGCGATTTTTTTCCGCCAGTGTATTTCAAAATTCTTTTGATCTATTTAGTATTATGCGAAACCTTGCAACCTAAAACACAAACATTCAAAATTATTGCAAAGCTATAAACATTGAGCAATAATACGGACCGTCTAGCAGCCGCTTTAGAGGTCAAGCGCAGCGTACATAATGTTAAACGTACACCTACTACAACTACTGTGCATAATTAAAGATTATTCTTCCTGGCATAGGACTGAAACTAGCATAAATAAACCTGTTTCAGACATAGTTTCCGGAAGGTTTTGCTGTGGTGTAAGGCATTCGGCTCACAAGGGAACCACACGGCTGTCCGATTTTTATAATTATTTATATTTACGGTACGTAAAGTTCAGAACTAAAATAACAATCTGCCGCAGTAGTTCGATGCAACTCTCAAAAATTCTCGAGAAAATCAACTTTGAAATTTTTCTAACGTCTGTAATACCATAAAATAAGATCTCTTATCTCATCAAGTAGTGTTGTTCTTGAAACGTCCCCATAGAAAAATTATACATGACTGTGCTTAAACTGACACACAATATTTTTAGCGCAACGCAATCTGACTTTCAAGAATCCCTACAAGACAATGACCCTGACTAACATTAATATATACCTTTCACAAATCACTTACCTCACCAAAAATCTTCGTTACGCGAACTACTGCAATACAGCGAGAGCCACTACTGCCAGCTAAATAAAAGATTCAAACTACTGAAGGCACTAACTACTGATAGGCATAGTTAGCAAATGAAAGTTTTTGATAGAGAACAAACACTGTATTTACCTTAATAGTGTTCAAAAGTCATAATATATACACTCCTGGAAATTGAAATAAGAACACCGTGAATTCATTGTCCCAGGAAGGGGAAACTTTATTGACACATTCCTGGCGTCAGATACATCACATGATAACACTGACAGAACCACAGGCACATAGACACAGGCAACAGAGCATGCACAATGTCGGCACTAGTACAGTGTATATCCACCTTTCGCAGCAATGCAGGCTGCTATTCTCCCATGGAGACGATCGTAGAGATGCTGGATGTAGTCCTGTGGAACGGCTTGCCATGCCATTTCCACCTGGCGCCTCAGTTGGACCAGCGTTCGTGCTGGACGTGCAGACCGCGTGAGACGACGCTTCATCCAGTCCCAAACATGCTCAATGGGGGACAGATCCGGAGATCTTGCTGGCCAGGGTAGTTGACTTACACCTTCTAGAGCACGTTGGGTGGCACGGGATACATGCGGACGTGCATTGTCCTGTTGGAACAGCAAGTTCCCTTGCCGGTCTAGGAATGGTAGAACGATGGGTTCGATGACGGTTTGGATGTACCGTGCACTATTCAGTGTCCCCTCGACGATCACCAGCGGTGTACGGCCAGTGTAGGAGATCGCTCCCCACACCATGATGCCGGGTGTTGGCCCTGTGTGCCTCGGTCGTATGCAGTCCTGATTGTGGCGCTCACCTGCACGGCGCCAAACACGCATACGACCATCATTGGCACCAAGGCAGAACCGACTCTCATCGCTGAAGACGACACGTCTCCATTCGTCCCTCCATTCACGCCTGTCGCGACACCACTGGAGGCGGGCTGCACGATGTTGGGGCGTGAGCGGAAGACGGCCTAACGGTGTGCGGGACCGTAGCCCAGCTCCATGGAGACGGTTGCGAATGGTCCTCGCCGATACCCCGGGAGCAACAGTGTCCCTAATTTGCTGGGAAGTGGCGGTGCGGTCCCCTACGGCACTGCGTAGGATCCTACGGTCTTGGCGTGCATCCGTGCGTCGCTGCGGTCCGGTCCCAGGTCGACGGGCACGTGCACCTTCCGCCGACCACTGGCGACAACATCGATGTACTGTGGAGACCTCACGCCCCACGTGTTGAGCAATTCGGCGGTACGTCCATCCGGCCTCCCGCATGCCCACTATACGCCCTCGCTCAAAGTCCGTCAACTGCACATACGGTTCACGTCCACGCTGTCGCGGCATGCTACCAGTGTTAAAGACTGCGATGGAGCTCCGTATGCCACGGCAAACTGGCTGACACTGACGGCGGCGGTGCACAAATGCTGCGCAGCTAGCGCCATTCGACGGCCAACACCGCGGTTCCTGGTGTGTCCGCTGTGCCGTGCGTGTGATCATTGCTTGTACAGCCCTCTCGCAGTGTCCGGAGCAAGTATGGTGGGTCTGACACACCGGTGTCAATGTGTTCTTTTTTCCATTTCCAGGAGTGTATATATAGCAGGTCATGACATCCAGTCTTACAAATTTCAAAACTCCGCCATTTTTCTCCCCACATCCACCACTGCTGGCGGCTCACCTCCAACTGCGCAACGCTACGCGCTGTTAACATCCAGCTGCCCAACACTACAATGGCAGACAACAATGCAAACTAGCCACAGACTGCACACAGCACAGCCAGTGATTTTCATACAGAGCGCTACGTGGCGTTACCAATATAAAAACCTAAACAGCCTACTTACATAGCCCCCTTGCTCCCCACAAAAAAATTTACAAATTGTTTTGGGCAGTGGCCAATACAGATTTGAAAAAATTTTTCATAATTTCAATAACAAAGAAATCAAATGCACACACTTATTGATACAATGTTGGTCAAAAGCTAAAATTTTCTCACAGTCCATAAAGACAGTCCTGATCATTCATCACAGTAACATTGCAGTGTTTTTTTTTTCTCAAAGTCTGAACAGTAAAAGAAAATGCACACGGAAGTAGTGGATTTCCATGCAGTCTTGAAGAAGTAGTGTTGTCCTTCCAACGGAAAGACAGTACTGACTCTTGACATGCAGACAAGTAATGGGCCACAACAGAGCAAACTCACAGCAGAGTCAGTGGAAGTTTTGAAGAATATAGGTCATCAAAGAGCAGACCCACTGTAGTCCTGATAGAGAGTATGGTATTGGTGAGTCATCAAAGATGCAGACCCACTGTATTCCTTGTAGAGACAGCCAGCTGCCAACTGTTGCGACTGTGCAGGTGCAGAATCACCATCGAAGAGTCTTGCGGAGAATATAGCAAGTCCAAAAACCACCACTTGTGTACTCACAAAGTTTTTGGAATTGTCCTTAGAACCAGCAGTGCTGTTAACCAGTCCCTTGCTGACTTATCAAGACACGTGGGAGCACTAAACAGTCATCTTTTTTTTTTTTTACATATTGTGCATGTACTATGACCAACAGAAATGTGTGCAGTGAAATGAATGCTTACAAGTTACTTAATTTGCTGAACTGGTGTCAATTACAATATTATAACATGAGAATACAATAACAAAGGTACAAAATACATCATTAAAGGACATAACAATACAGATAACATTTGCAGTAGTACAGGCTTTACAAAAGAATAGAAATAAACATATAAATCAGTGTTACAGGAATTATGACGTAAGTAAATAAATAAAATAATGAGAATAGTTTACGAAACATTAATTTCACACATGAGAATTGAAACAGAACAGAATTAATAATGTGTAAACATCTTTACAAAGAAAATGACATATTATAAATGCAAATTATATTTGAGGATAACAGTATTCCTTGCCATAGTGAATGTAGCTTAGTACTGGAAAAATTCTAGAACATAAATCTTATTAACTAAACGCATGAAGACAGGAAGAACACAAATACACAAGGGTACACAAACACATAGAGGGATAACACAAAAGGAAAGGACAGGATTTGTTTTACTGCAGTATTTTGCATGGAGATCTCCCTTCGTTCATCATTATTCCCAAAAAGTCCTATCTAAGTCTACTTTCTGTATTCTATTCATCCTCTTTCAAAATGCTTTTTTGGTTAAACCATTTTCTTATAGCTTCTCAATGCATTTCTTCCAATTCATCACAACTCATTATCTTGTATAGCCTACTCAATCTTAAGCTAACTTAAATCTACTGAATTCAGATGCATAAACTAAGGGACGAGGCAATGCAGCAGCACAAAACAATTAACACAAACAGCAATGACAAAATAGCAAATTGGCAAAGCAAGCAGCAGTAAATCTAAATTTGGAGAGCAAATGCAACATTATCACTAATATGAGCCAATGCGCAGCAAAAAGAAAAATAAATCAGTAGTAAAACTGGCTTCACAGAGTAATACAAAGTGAAATTTAGTAGCACTATGCCTGGCAAGCAGCAGCAGCAAATGCAATAACTTATACCTAAACATGACAAACCCACAAGCAGAAAAAATATTACAGTAAAAATGGCCATGTTTAATACCTATGTCACATCTTATTACTAGGGTGATGCATCACCTTAACTTACACTACTAAATAAGTTACCCAGTCATTGACAAAAATTATGTATGCAATTCCTGTGAAAGGATTGGTTCAAATGGTTCAAATGGCTCTGAGCACTATGGGACTTACAGCTGTGGTCCCCTAGAACTTAGAACTACTTAAACTTAACTAACCTAAGGACATCACACACATCCATGCCCAAGGCAGGATTCGAACCTGCGACTGTAGCAGTCGTGCGGTTCCGGACTGCGCGCCTAGAACCGCGAGACCACCACGGCCGGCCCTGTGAAGGGAAATGTCTTTTTTTGTGCTCGAAGTAGATTATTTACTGGATCTGTAGGCATAAAATATTTATATTAGTACATCTATAAAATTTTATTTTAATCAATGCTGCAGTGCAGCTAGAAACTAGATATTAAACAAAATGAGCAATCTCTCAACTGCAAAGACAATAGATGTAAAATGTTTCTCATCATTTCATTAGGCATTTTAGTAAATATCATAAATTAAGAGCTCCACAGTGTAATCATATGTTTTCAAGTTTGAGCGTGTCGTATTTGCCATGCTTTCGACAAAGAAATGTCAATAGCGAGGATAATGGCCTCTTTTTTTTTTCTCCACCTAATGGCTTTCTTTTGTCAGACGACTATCTTTCAGCTGGGCGCCCAAAACGCATTACGTCAAGGTCACTTAACTTTCTTACTGAAATATTTACGACAGCAGTTTCCAATACAGTGACAGTCTCATATAAAAATATTTTCACAGGTTGAGAATTTGCGTTACAAATGTGTAGAAAATAAAATCCTATAAATATAACAGTGTCCAAAAAATTTTCGACAGCATTGTAATACATTCACGCTTGTACACACATTTCATAATTCTTAAAGTACGATTCTTGGTTTCCAACATCCTTTTCCACAAATCAGAGTCCCTAACCACTACTCATTATTCCTTACCTTATTATACATACACATATTCGTCGACACTTCTTCAATATTTCATCATAAGAAATACGTAGCATAATCAAATTCCTCATATACGGTAGCATCATCTTATTGATCATAAACATATCTCAACAGCATAATACACATAGTCGTCGTATTAATATCATAACATCTCAGTCAATTCTCAAAATCGTCGTAGCTTCCTCAAATAATTTCAAAACCTAAAAAAAATTCTCTGCTCATTTCAGTAGTGTCATCTACCTCAAACGTACTTTAAAAATCATGGTCCCATACCAAATACATCATTGAAAGCTCTCATAGTATCACAATGGTTCCGAAAAATATGAAGGGTGCACACAGTACAGACAAATACAATTTCATAACTGTGAAATTATCCAGCTGTGTAATTGCGTAAACATCTGTCACTGACGTAGTAGAAAAAAATGTTTGTCTCTCTCAGTTAAATGATCAGATAGCTGTGTAATTTATGTGTTAGAGAAATATGGTACCGATGTGTAAAGTTGTATAAGCAAATACCATATTAGCTAGGGCTCCTTGTGTTTGCCAGACACATGGTACACAAAGTAAGCGTGTACCCCCCTGAGGATTAATGTAATTATACCCTCAGGTGTTACAGATTACAGCAATAGAATGAAGTGTATCACGGAAAACCTTTGTATCATTGTACTTCAAATAGCTTTAAAAATAAATGTTTTAAGTACAAAATTAATCAGTCAAATACATGTACTGTAGCGCTAAACTGTGCGTCTTGTTGTAAGATAATCTCTGTGGAAGTGTCGTAGTTATTGTCCTCCGAAAGCTAAGTTCTGCAGAAGTCAATGTACTTACCTCATGCTAAACAAAAGTGAAATGCTTTGTGTATAGATATCTTAGTTATTACGCTTATTGCCATGATGAAGAAAGTACTGTGCTGTACCTTATTGTTGTGCTACATAAAAGGCTGTCTCATTGTAGCTATACCACAAAAGTTACTACTAAAACATGTTTTACTTCCCAGAATAATTCAGAAAAACTGTGCAGATATAAAACAGAAACACCGCAAAAGCAACATTGTAAATTGTCACTCATTAGTAGCGTCGTGATAAAATCGTGTAGCTGTCACATAAACTAACCACTGTGTCATCTGGTATCTCACAGAAAGTACTTTAAATCCAGAATGTATTTTCAAGTAAACCAAAATTTTGCATTAAAATCTCATTAGCAGTACTGGTAAATGTTCTAAGTATGTGAGCCTTATAGTCGTTACGTAATCGTGCAACTAACAAGCAAGAATGTACACACACAATAACACTGTGTTGTCTGTTCACAATAACAATGCATTCGTAATTTCTGTTTAAATAAGTTCTCTTGGTTCTTGACTGGATATTTAACTTCAAACATTGTTGCATGTTAACAGATTCTAAGTCTGACAAAGCATACTAGTAATGTAAAGTGAAAAGTTATATGGCAAAGACAAAGTTAAAAAGCAGATTATCTCTCAATAAACGGTCTTACATGTGAAATGTGGTGTAAACCTTCACTCTTCCTAGTACGCAGTGTTTCAACTTCGACGCAATTATCATGTGGTATACGTCGGTAAAGAATACTGGAATTTTTCTCAAGGTTAGCGTCTATGTAATTTTTCCCTGAGCCAGCCGGCGCACGTGGCTGCCTGCGGTGCAAGTCATTGTCTGTCTCTTTGTTGGCGTGCATCGTTATTGGGATTAGGAGACCTAACTTCTACAAATTCATCTTGTCGAGAGTGCCCTGCTCTGTTTGAATCCCGCCAGTTCTGATGGAATTCAGGTCTGTCGTTTTGTCGGTAGTTTACATAGTATCTTGTTGGTCGGTCATGTGGTGGAGAATTTCTCCCGGAATCGTAACTGCGCGCTGAACTGTTGCATCTGAAGTTATTCTGTCCCCCTTGATAATAATTGTTTTGGTTTCCATATTGTCTGTTTCTATGGTTATCTCTGCCATATTCATAATTACGGAAGTGCAATCTTTCTCTGTAACTATTACTCTGCCAGTGGTTGTCATATGGATGGTGTCTGTTTTGTTCGCGATTTGCGTTGTAAGAATAGCCTTGTCGTGTCCAATTATTATTTCTTTCATGGCGGAATTGTGACGGATGTGATCTGTAATTGTTGTGTTCCTGTTTTTGCGTTCCGCGATTGTCAGTGTCAATTTCTAATTCTTGTAAGAGTCCCTGAAAAGCTTCAATGTCGTCTTTGCAACGTCCTGCCAAAACAGTGTGTCGTAAATGTTCAGGTAATTTGATTAAGCAAATGCAGATGAGTTCTGAGGGGCTGTATGGGTTTGACAGGTACTGGTTCTTGTGCAACATGTCTTCAAAATATTTCACAAGACTGGAAAATTCAGATTTTTCGAAATGTTTCATCATTATGATGCTATGTTTTACTCGGTCTTGTGTAGCTTGAGACCAATATGCTGAGAGGAACGCATGGTAAAATTCTCCTACACTGTGACAATCGTGAATGACCGATCACATTCTTTCAGCTGGTAAATTCTCTAAGTAGACACACATAAATTCTAATCTGTGCTCTAATGACCAGTTGGGAGGAAAACAATGAGAGAATTGATGGAGCCATGCTTGTGGATAAATGTCGTTGCCAGAATTCTTAAATGTTTGAATTTACTTGTAGTAATGAACAGCTTAAAGTCAAATCATCGTATCGGCGAGTAGCATATCGGTCATTGTTACGTCGTGTCGGCGGTTCCATCTCAAAATTCGGTGTACCTTGCCAATTTCTTTCGTAATTTCCGAAGCGCCTCGTGTTATTATTTTGTGGCTGTTCCGTATTTCTATGTCCCTCTTCCCGTATTGGGGCGCGAGTGTCCTCTGAAATACACTCCTGGAAATGGAAAAAAGAACACATTGACACTGGTGTGTCAGACCCACCATACTTGCTCCGGACACTGCGAGAGGGCTGTACAAGCAATGATCACACGCACGGCACAACGGACACACCAGGAACCGCGGTGTTGGCCGTCGAATGGCGCTAGCTGCGCAGCATTTGTGCACCGCCGCCGTCAGTGTCAGCCAGTTTGCCGTGGCATACGGAGCTCCATCGCAGTCTTTAACACTGGTAGCATGCCGCGACAGCGTGGACGTGAACCGTATGTGCAGTTGACGGACTTTGAGCGAGGGCGTATAGTGGGCATGCGGGAGGCCGGGTGGACGTACCGCCGAATTGCTCAACACGTGGGGCGTGAGGTCTCCACAGTACATCGATGTTGTCGCCAGTGGTCGGCGGAAGGTGCACGTGCCCGTCGACCTGGGACCGGACCGCAGCGACGCACGGATGCACGCCAAGACCGTAGGATCCTACGCAGTGCCGTAGGGGACCGCACCGCCACTTCCCAGCAAAGTAGGGACACTGTTGCTCCTGGGGTATCGGCGAGGACCATTCGCAACCGTCTCCATGAAGCTGGGATACGGTCCCGCACACCGTTAGGCCGTCTTCCGCTCACGCCCCAACATCGTGCAGCCCGCCTCCAGTGGTGTCGCGACAGGCGTGAATGGAGGGACGAATGGAGACGTGTCGTCTTCAGCGATGAGAGTCGCTTCTGCCTTGGTGCCAATGATGGTTGTATGCGTGTTTGGCGCCGTGCAGGTGAGCGCCACAATCAGGACTGCATACGACCGAGGCACACAGGGCCAACACCCGGCATCATGGTGAGGGGAGCCATCTCCTACACTGGCCGTACACCACTGGTGATCGTCGAGGGGACACTGAATAGTGCACGGTACATCCAAACCGTCATCGAACCCATCGTTCTACCATTCCTAGACCGGCAGGGGAACTTGCTGTTCCAACAGGACAATGCACGTCCGCATGTATCCCGTGCCACCCAACGTGCTCTAGAAGGTGTAAGTCAACTACCCTGGCCAGCAAGATCTCCGGATCTGTCCCCCATTGAGCATGTTTGGGACTGGATGAAGCGTCATCTCACGCGGTCTGCACGTCCAGCACGAACGCTGGTCCAACTGAGGCGCCAGGTGGAAATGGCATGGCAAGCCGTTCCACAGGACTACATCCAGCATCTCTACGATCGTCTCCATGGGAGAATAGCAGCCTGCATTGCTGCGAAAGGTGGATATACACTGTACTAGTGCCGACATTGTGCATGCTCTGTTGCCTGTGTCTATGTGCCTGTGGTTCTGTCAGTGTGATCATGTGCTGCATCTGACCCCAGGAATGTGTCAATAAAGTTTCCCCTTCCTGGGACAATGAATTCACGGTGTTCTTATTTCAATTTCCAGGAGTGTATGTAATTCTTGTATTACCTGCGTCAACTGATCTTGTACTTCCCGGATTTCTCTTTTGTACTGTGTATTGATTTGATTTTTATTTTGTTTGAATTTTCTAATTTGTTCATACTCTTCTGTGTCAGTGAAGGCTATGGGTCTTGTGTCATTCAGATCATCGTCTACCTTTGTAAATAAGTTAGTGAACTGATCCGAAAGTTCGGCTACTTTCTCCGATAGTGAACACATTTCCTCAGTGTGGTTTTCTGCACTAAGTTTCAGAGTGTCCATTTGTGTTGAAATCGAATCTACTGTGTCCTTTAAGTTTTCCTGAGTTTTTGGAAGTTGCGTAACCGAATCGGTAGATGCAACTGAGTCAATCTTAGCTTGCAAGGTGTCGTGATTTTCATGAACAATAGTTTGCAGTTCTTTTATGGCTGCTTCGTGATTCTGTAATGCATTTTCATGCCGCGAAAAATTAGGTTGAAAATGCTCACAAATTTGTGTTTTTACGTCATTACAGACTTATTGACGTTTCGATTCAGTGTTATGTAACTCAATAGTTAAATCTTCACGTGTTTGTTCAAGTGTGGTGTCTAACTTCCGAAGATTTTGTTCCATTGTGTCTAACTTTTGATGCTTTTGTCCCATTTGTTGCATTAATTGTAACAACAATGCACTGGTGTCTGAAACATGTTCCTCAGTGCTATTCGGCAATGCATTTGAACCGGCAATATTCGCATTTTGAAAAACAGAAAATGTGTCTTGACTTATTTGAGAAAACGGCGAGGACGCAAAACCTGAATCTACAGTATTTGCAAGATTGTGTCCTGTCATTTCAGATTCCTGAGGCAAGCTGTTGCCGACCGATCGATCGATAATGCTTCCCTGTTCACTAATTGTTTCACTGCCTACACCATTATTTGCAGCCCGCTCCATTTCCCTATGCACAATTACCAAATTACTACTTTGGACATTAGTTAATTCATTACTCGGCGACGCTAACACACTGCTTTCGTCTTCACTGTCATTTCTCAGTTTACTTTGGAGCCTAGTATTACGTTTTTCACACGCCATTATTGTCACAATATTTCACACGACAACACAGAAAACCACAATCTGAAGAGCAAAATAAGAAAACACATTAACATAACATTGAAAATAATATCTCGTTAATTGCAAGCGCAGCTGCGAAATACTTGGTGCAAATCTACATGCATGCCCGAACTGTTTTACTGTACAAGAATGAAAAACTACAACTACAAAGGAAATTCTCTACAATTACGCACTAGCAATAAACAAAGGCTGCACTAATTACACAAACTACAAGAAAAAATCAGAAGATTCCAGTGAGGTATCCTCGGCTAAGGGTCGACATATGAAACGTCCCCTTATAAAAATTATACATACAGCCAGTGATTTTCATACAGAGCGCTACGTGGCGTTACCAATATAAAAACCTGAACAGCCTAATTACATTCTTTGGTAGAATGGTCGCCTGCCACGAAGGTGTCCTGGGTTCGATTCCACTTTGGGATAAAATCTGAACTTCACTTATCATAAATATAAAAAACTACATAAATCCGATTGCCGTGGGATCTCCTTGTCAGCTGAAAATACTCTGTCACATATATGCCATTCTGATTACCTTTATACTTATCCATAGAATGATGCGATGTAACTGTAATAACGTGGAGTTCTACAGGAGTACAGATTTTCCACTTTTGGCGGTATACGAAAGATATCAAGACTATGAAAAACCCATCCCGATGAAAGATGCTCCGTTCTTTAATATGTAAAAAAATTAAAAGATTTGTACTGAGAGCAATCCTTTGAGGAACAATGATATGTGGCAAGTAAACACCACATCAATGATGGCTCTATTCTTAATCGATTGTTTAATCCAGTTAATATGAATAGAAAAAACTGTGCCGGTC
This sequence comes from Schistocerca cancellata, assembly GCF_023864275.1. Lineage (NCBI taxonomy): Eukaryota > Metazoa > Arthropoda > Insecta > Orthoptera > Acrididae > Schistocerca > Schistocerca cancellata. The sequence continues at coordinate 317,262,160 of NC_064630.1, read as the reverse complement.
GCTGTGGCGGAGCAGTTCTAGGCGCTTCAGTCCGGAACCGCGCGGCTGCTACAGTCGCAGGTTCGAATCCTGCCTCGTGCATTGATGTGTGTGACGTCCTTAGGTTAGTTAAGTTTAAGTAGTTCTAAGTCTAGGGGAGTGATGACCTCAGATGTTAAATCCCATAGTGCTTAGAGCCACTTGAACTATTTTGAGAAAACTGTAACTGAGTACGTCAATGCAACTCCAGTTTCGAAACCGAGACAATGTGGTACACAGTGTTAGAGTATAATAGGAGTGACAGCGACCTCTTGTCAACAGTTGCTGCTCCAAAAGCCGAACGTTTAGAAATTCTTGTGTATGCGGAATCGTGTGTCAGCACACGCAATGAAACTGGAGAAGAAGTTCACATGAGTAACGAGCCCGAGATGCAGACAGAACTCCAAAATTCTCATAAATGAGAACATGAACGTGTGTATCGTAACTCTTCTTTTGAAAGCTACCTATTGACTGTGCTTCGTTTAGGTAATTGTCGTGCTAATACTGATTCTCGTCCTTTCACAACACCGTTGATCCCCCTCGGTTTTCGCAGATATGCATATAAATATAATGAAATACTACAATCAGAGACTCCACTTACCTTCTGCCTCCATATCGTCCTGTCTCGAAAGTTCGTATGAGAACTCCACTGTAAAAAATACTGCCTTCTAGTCGAACAAGCGGTGAATCCGTGACAAGTACCTATTGAAAAGTGAAAAATTGACTCCCTGAAGTAATGGTCTCACATAACACATACCATACAGTTAGAACAGTGCCATGACTGCAATAGATGTCCACTCACTTGTCTACAGACTGAATTTTTTCCCATAGCTTCGCTCACAGAGGAAAATGTCACGCATATTTCACACATGTACAGGGTTATTCGTAAGTGCCTCCGAGGTTTCAGAAGACGTGAAAACTGCAAGAGAAACGCAAAAATCACATATAACTACGGATAGAGCATCTCTTCAAGTTTCGATTCGTAATATGTGCCTCGGTGTAGCTACATTAGCATACAGATTTTCCATAACATGTAGAAAAATCGTTCGTTTCGTGTTCTCTCATAGAATTAGTTCGCCGGTGTAGGTAGGCAAGTCAGTGAACAGACCTCCAAAGCGAACTGCTGTAGCATCTTCGCCTAAGCGATCTGATTGAATTGCACGCACTTATAACGTCGGTCTCGTCACATACTGTGTCCATACTGAGTATATTTAATGTCAGTTACAAATTTGGAGATGTGCTCTGTCCATTGACATGTGTCTTTTTTTCTGTATGTCTTGTAGTTTTCGTCTTCTGAAACCCTGAAGGTACTTATGAGTAACCCTGTATGTATATATATATATATATATATATATATATATATATATATATATATATATATTTCATATAGTTCACACTTTTTTCCTTTGCATTAAATCTTACCGATAGACATCCGTTTCGTTTGAAGCATATTGGTAGCAGTAACTGATTGTCAGTTGAAGAAAAAGAGCTGTTGCTGGCACCTATCCGCTTCTCCACTGTTTTACACCATGATACTCCAGAGAGTTAGTTAAATGTATCTGTGGTATTCGGCATGTGGTGTGATCTTTGGCCCTGAAACACGTTAACAAAATTATTGGCTCACTGCAGCACTGATTCCCGTGACTTGGGTGACGCACAGAACTACATAAGAGACAGGTTGCGTATCATACATTGGCGAGTACTTCGAGACAATTAAATACAGGCTAGAAATTCTAACAGGTCATTTTTTCATGTCGACCAGTCTTATCCCAACTCCGACCCTAGGGGTAGCAGGAGTATCTTATTCCTACGGTATGTTCATACAAATAATTAGTTATGTATAAACCAAACTTGGCTGAAATTCTTCCAGATGTTCCTGAGTTATGTGTCAGACAGAGATGTAAGTACCAAATTTGGTTGAAATTAGTCCATTGTTTTAGGACGACATATGGGAAGCACACACATACATGATTTATGCAAGTTTATAGACTGTCTTGGACAACAATCTCACTATCTTGTATTTGCTTCTCCAACAACAAAACAGTCCTGTAATCGTGCTCAAAGGCGGTTGTAGAGATGCTGGCTGTCTCATGGGAACTATTATTCCGCTCTTTCGCCTCTCGACGAAATTGATGCAGTTCAGGGCAGAATTTGCTTAGTCATGCTTCATAGCTAGCAAGTGGTCAGAGGTCAGCTAGTAGTAAATGACCAGAGAAGTTCACTCGCATCTTGGAAAGCCGAAGAACATATTTCTAAGGGCGAACCGAGCGTGAGACAGTGGAAGTTAGCTGTCCCTCGCCCCCCCCCCCCCTCTCCCTGTAGAAAGTTATCTTCACAACCAAATGCACTTACTGCCCCGCGAAACGTATGTAATGGATACTGATTACTAGCACATGTAACCAGGGCTATTTCTCATTCACAGCGAAACTAACACGAGCTGCCTGCCTCCCCCCTCCCTCCCTGCGATAATCCCCGCAGTAGCTGGTGTTGCGCAATGGTAATTGCCAGTTGTCAGATCGACTTAGCAATCACAAAAGACCTTTACTGGCGCCAAGACAGAATTTGCTCTCATCATAACTTAGTGCCACTAAACCATGAGATATTCGGTAATTCAGAATAATTTTCTGGTCATTTCGTAAAGGTTTTTTATGCAACAGCCCGTATTTTAAGTTTGCAAGCGCATAATCTTCCCAACACTTTACAGCTCCTTTAATTGCATTTGCGGATGGCTGTTCTTGTAAACAAAAAAGACTTACGATTTGAAGATTCTTATTTCAGAAGGACATACAAAACAAAAAAATAATACACGATTCATCGACTACAAAAAACGTTATCAGGCATTTCATGGCTCTATAGTAGATTTGCTACACTGTGTTTCCCAACAATGAGTTTGTTATGCAACGATCCCGAACAGCTCTCTGCGGGCATTTTTGGGGAAACAAGGATTACCTCCGCCAGTACGATTAGAAAACATGTTTGACGAAACAATGTTAACAAAACAATCAATGGTGGCTTGTTAAGCATTACATATTATTAATGAATTACTTGTGGTGATTTACGGTTCTCCGAACAATTTTTGTAACGAAAATGCCTGGAGTTAACAGTCGGCTGAAACGTTCTATTGGTCTCTTTTTCAGGATCACAGTTCTTCCTCCTTACTGCGTATATATGAGAAAGAAGAAGCGAAGAGATCGTTAATTTGCAACGAGCCAAATCTTTTGAAAGGATCCGGGCAGCGACAGGCGGAGTGAGGTCTATCCGGACAGCCTAAGGTACACAACGCTCACTTTATCCATACTATACATAGGGCGCATTCGCTGAACGGTGACGTACTACTTCACTCACAAATTCATTAGCACCTAAGGCTGTCAAAAATCTGAAAACTATCAACCAGAAAAGTACTCATACAAAGCGGTAACCTACATCTTATACCAGAATTTCAGTAGGCAGTGCTCTTCGAGAACGAAACTAAAAATAATATTCGCATACATTGATGTGCGAAAGCTGCAACTTAGAACGATTGAAGGACACTATAAAATATTTGAGCTGCTAGTAGTGGAAAAGCAGTGAAGAATAAAACACTCGGAAAGAGAGGTTTAATATTGTAAATAAAATGAATAATTCTGTAAGCAATTCATATAATTATATGATTGCAAGAGTACTCTACTCATCATCTTAAATAGAAAACTTACGACTCTGTATTATCACTCGTGATCGATCTTCTCTTAGATATTTATTTTAACAACTTAGTTTTCTGAGCAGCTGGATTACCGCATTCTTGGAATTACAGCAGCTCACATATAATGAACAATTAGTGTTGTTCTGAAACGAAGAGAGTAAAGTCAGATTAAATTCCTACGTGCTACAAGAAGTAAGAACTGCCAAGAACGGATCCGTAACGACATCTAATAAACGAATAAAATTGTAAAACACGTCCAAGCTTTAGTATTGGCTGTTTCATTCTCTTACATGTCTAAGTTAGTTTAATTTTGAAGATGATGTGAAGTTAAATACGAAATAGTCTGGTTCAGCTCACTGAGGAGGACGAAACTACAGTTGTCAAATTTTACTGGTTGGGAAGTGTTAATCTCCAAGATTGAATGCCTAACTGCCCCCCAATACCCACCAGAGAAACGTATATTACATCGTATATCTTGATCTATTCATCAACCACAAGACCTTTTGGGATCTTTTAGAAAAGTGGAGAAGTAGACTTCAGTAAGAAGGAGTTTCTCTGGGTCAGAGTAATTGACTCCGTGCTCGTCTGCAACAATAAAAACTGATGACACATTTTCTTATATTCCCACCAGCCCCCAGTATGGACTTAAAGTTTGATTCACATCATGTGTGAATGTGGTCTATACCATTGATCAAAAGGTCTCTGGTTTCCAGTCGGTTGCCAGTTTGAAAACACTGTATCATGCCGAAGGGTGTCCTACGCATCATCTTCAGGCGAAGTGTCGAGATACTTTTCTTTTTAAAAAAGAGGTGGAGCCCATCCACACCCACACCGGCATGATGGCCAACACAAAAAGTCTGCTGCCATCTCTGCATAAGAGTTAGTATTCACTAAAGTGAGGTCTCGCAGGACGTGGGTACTGCGATGTTTGTGTACGTCTGGTTAAGGTTCACCATTAATACGCGCCCATCTGGTGACAGATTGGGCCGAAAGTTGAACGAAGGGTAGCGATTTGAAGGGCAGAGGGGAAATAAGTGCCAAGGGAAAGAAAAACCTGCCTGCGACACGTCATGCAAGGGTAGGGTTTGTCAGTAGTGGGTATCACACAGGTCGATACCTTTGACGTTGTGCGGTGGTGTTACTCGGCGGCTGCTGCTGGGTGCTGGTGTTGGTTTCTCGGTCAGCGTCAGCGGTCCTGTAACAATTAGGTTCATCATCGTTTTGTGTCCGATAGGTCATATATCGGATTCACAGTGTAGGGTAGTGTTGGCGATTTGTTTGTGTGTTAGGTGCGAGCTTGTCGACTTCCCTGCTGTAGCCTCTTGTGCGGCTTTAATAACAGCTGGCATATCCAGTCAATGTTGCTGATATCCAGGGACTTGCCGATGTAGTCGCTTGTGGGTTTATGTTAGATTACCATTGGTGGTTATGCCCTAGCTAGTAGAGTCCTTGGCCGCTTGTCTTTCCGCCTATGGATGTGATCATTGTTTCCCAGAGTAAGGATGAAAGTATTGCTAGAGTGTCTCGAATTCCTGTATAGTCGTGTGGAGTGTTTCTTGAGTACTTGGTTGAGGATTTCAAGGCGGTATTCTTTTTGGAGATTCACGGTGCATGTGTAGCGTGGAGCTTTGCTAATGATGCGTAGCACTTTGTTCTGTATGACCTGCAGGCGTGTAGGAGCTGCATATCCCCAGATGAGAGCTGCGTACATCATCAGAGATATAATCAGTGTCATGTACATCGAGATACTGCGGAAGCAGTAAAATTTATACTAGCGCTGTGCCCATCCCACTTGGCACCGGGTGGCTGGGTGCTCTCCGGCCAAGGGGCGGGGAGGAGAGGAGAGATGAAGTTGCAGTGGTAGGGGTAGCAGGTGCACTGTTCACATCTCTTTCTGGATATGCCGGATGCGTCTTGCGTGCTGGATGGTTCTCGGCGCGCTCTCTTCGTATTGTCGTTAACGCAGGAGTCCATGCTACACTCAGCTGGTATCCTGGATCCCTACTAACCAGATTCTCGTGAATCCGCATTTAAATATATTCCTTAATTATACTGTAGCTGATTGCTCGGCACAGCACCTTGGTGTTCTGAAAGTCAAAGGTGGTCAAAGGCTGTGCCTTCTATCGGTGATATACAATTTTGTGTTCCACTCGCAGCATTCTGAAATACAGTGCTGCGTTTTCCCATTGTATTGGTGGCCACATTCACAGGCGCGGCTGTATATGCCAGGAATGTTCAGTTCTAGTGGGTCTTTCGCAGAGCCAGGGTCCTTTTTCGCCTTAGGCGATGGTTGGAATTTGGTTTCTATGTTGGATTTTTCAAGGAGCCTGCCAACATCCAGCGCAACGAAAGACAGTGCTAACTGGCGTGGTCATCTGTGATAAACAAAAGCCATCCAGCCGAATCACAACACCATAATAAAGTATTCGATAGAACGGGTACAGTGAAGCACAGATTAGCAGGGCATTCAAGAAGAGAAAATATGCAGCAAACTGGGAAGAGGAGGAAGAAGATGAGAGAGTCAGTTTTCTTCTGTACTTAGCATCGCTCTGAGCCAAAATTGAAAGCCTACTTGAAACATCCAACATAATAACCATCTCCCATCCATTACCTAAAACGAAAGAGTACCTTGGATCGGCACAAAACGCTCTGAAGTTGAACGTATCTGCGATAAACAGCACCGCCATCGAATTTAGCCACCAGTGCATTGGGCAAAGGCAGCCATATATTTCGAAACGCTATGAGGAGCACATAAGGCATGTACGATTGGTACACAGAGAGAAATTGCTGGCAGCGAAGCATAACATCAAAGAAGACCACACCTTTAACTTTCATAACACAAATGTGCTATTCCAAGCAGCCGACAGTTGGGACAGCGTTATTAAGTAATATATTGAACTAAGGATTCGAGATAATATGGCTAATAGAGACGAAACATACCAACTGAATGTGGCATGTAATCCCGCGTTGGTGGCAATACGACGACAAGAGCGCGCCCAGCACCGCCCAGAACGCAAGACGCACCCAAAATGCCCAGACAGAGACGCGAGCGACGCACCCGCTACCCCCACCACTGCAACTTCATACCCCCCCCCCTTTCCTCCGCGCCCTACAATCGTGCGGAAACCATCCGCACTTAGTCAGGTGGAGGGGGCATAACGCTAGCATAAATGTTACGACTTATGAAATATCTCGGCACTTCACCTGAAGATGATGAGTATGACACTCTTCGAAACGTCATAGTATTTTAACACCGCCACCCAGCTGTAAACAGAGAGCCTTTCACCAATATTAATCAAGTTTGCTATAGCGCACTTCGTCGCTTTTGGCAGAAACTAGGCCCGCTCAAATACTATTAACACATACAAGTACTGAACGCAGTGCGACCATGCAGTACCGATCGATTTTCCTGTCTTACTGAATGAAGTAAATGGTACATATATCATGTTCCATCACCCCCTAAGTCGATTCCTTCACATAGTTTGATAATATACAGCGAATGTGATAGAGTCTTTCGCAGTACTAACATATTTGTGCAGCAAAATTTTCAGTTGCTGTTTAAAGGTTAAATCCTGATTTGCTAGTTAGGTAGTCTGCTCATAACAGGATGGCGTCCTGTATTAATTAGCGTCATCGTTGCAAGATTTATAAATGGTTATCTTTCCGAAGCTAAGACACTGTATTCCTTAGGCAATAAATGAGACAAATTTTCACTCTACATATCGTGTTTCTTGTTTTGCATAAAGCTGCTGCCAGATGTCGAATGAATTTCCGTGCAGGGATACGCAGAGTGACTGGCTGCATGCTTGAAGTGTTAGTCTGTGTCACGTGGGGTAATATGGCATTATTGTAGTACGCTAACAAGCCTGAGTCAGATTTTAGACGGTTTCCCACAGCCACTCCTGTAATTACTGCACAAACGTTATCTCTGTGTAAGTAAAGCTGCAAACAAACTGTCAAAAATTAAATTCTTCATTTGTGTGGCCATAGTGACCGTAGTTGCTTTATAATTCATGTGGGTATTTTTCATTCGTCGTTGCAACTACAAAAATGCGTGATTTTTTTTGCCAGACGCGTTTCGCTTTATTGAGGTAAAGCATCATCAGTGGTCTGTAATTAAGTTTATTTACATTTTGATTTGCTTTTTAGATCGAAAAACAGTTCGTTAAGAGTAGGTTGGTTTGACCTTACGGTGATTTTTCTGCTGCTTTCTCGCTTACGTCGGGAAATGCCGTCTGCTAACACGTCCTTCTTTTTCTGTGTTAGACACTGACAGTTTTCGTCTACTTTTTAGATGTTCTGCAGCACTATGCATTTCTCACAACACACTTTTATGCACGGCACTGTATTCTGTTTGTTTTCGTACTTCAGGTATGTGTTGATGTTTGTGTTTTGTAGTGTTGCCAACATAACCTTTCTACTACTTTATCTTTGACCTACAAATATTCTTTTTTAAATTAGATTATAGTATGTGTGTGATTCTATTAGATTTTATTTCATTTATTTATTTATTTGTTTATTTATTTATTTATTTATTTATTTATGGGACGAGAAACCATGATGAGTGGACATACGTATATAGCAGCGTAATGGAGTGAGGGTTAGGGGAGAGGGTGAGGAGCGAGAGGTGAAATGAAACTGTGAGGGGTCGGGGGGTTGTGGGAGAGTGGGAGGGGGTGAAGGATGGAAAGGGCTCTTTTCTTTTTCATGTGATTTCACACCCTCCCACTCCCCCTCCCCTCCCCCCCTCCGCAATCACAGTTTCATTTTACCTCTCGTTCCTCACCTTCTCCTCTAACACACACTCCATTACACTGCTATATATTTATGTCCACTCATCATGGTTAATCCTCCCAAAAAATAAAAATAAAAATAAAATAAAATCTCCATCGCTATTTCTTCTCTACTCTTACATTACACACATACAATAATCTAATTTAAAAAAAGAATATTTGTAGGTCAAAGACAAAGTAGTGGAAAGGTTATGTTGTCAACACAATAAAACACAAACATCAACACATACTTGAAGTACGAAAACAAACAGAATTCAGTGGTGTGCGTAAAAGTGTGTCGTGAGAAATTCATAGTGCTACAGAACATCTAAAAAGTAGACGAAAATTATCAGTGTCTAACACAGCAAAACAACGATGTGCTAGCAGAAGGCATTTCCCGATGCAAGCGAGAAAGCAGCTGAAAAAATCACCGTAAGCACAAACCAGCCTATTCTTAACGAATTGTTTTTTGATCTAAAAAGCAAATCAAAATGTAAATAAACTTAATTACAGACCACCGATGATGTTTTACATAAATAAATCCAAACGCGTCTGGAGGAAAAATCACACATTTTTGTAGTTGCACGACGGATCAAAAATACCCTCGTGAATGTCAAAAATTAGATGAAATTAATTAAATGTACTGAAAGTAAATGAATAGATTGATGGGGATTAAATCATTGATGATGCAGTGACATCAAATGATATCAGTGCAATCCTGTTCTGAATCTGCAATGTAATGAATATGCACTCACAACTGAAACTTTGTGTGAGGCCAGGATTAGATTTACGCGAGACACGGTCCCCAACGACTCCGTTCAACCAGTGTTGTTATTTCCACAAACCCTGAGAGGAACACTTTTGTTAATAGTGAATGGATATCATAGATGTTAACGCCACTGACAATAAAAATTTATCTAAATTGTGGTATTATTTTAAAAATTTGAGTCATGCCTGCAGGCGTGTTCAGATGGAATGATTAAGGTGATTGATTGCGATAAGCCGGAAAGCTGGCTGTGATGCGATATCTGGCACAAATTTGCAGTTGAAGCTATACATAGGTGACCCAAAGATTTATGACCCCTGTTAAATGCGAGATTCAATGCCACCTAGTGCCGTTCCGGGCACGTGGCGCATATATAGGTACGGCACAGACGAATAGGGAATTTGCAAATAGTTCACAACAGGTGTATTATTTGGATATTCAAAGGGAACAGATACTGGGAAACCATAGAGCTGCATCTTAGAGATACCAGTTCAGAAGCGATCAATATACAACATGTAATCAAAAGTATCCGGACAACTGGCTGAAAATGACTTATAAGTTCGTGGCGACCTCCATCGGTAATGCTGGAATTCAATATGGTATTGGCTCACCTTTAGCCTTGATGACAGCTTCCACTCTCACAGGCATACGTTCAACCAGGTGCTGGAAAGTTTCTTGGGGAATGGCAGCCCATTCTTTACAGAGTGCTGCACTGATGAGAGGTCTCGACGTCGGTCGATGAGGCCTAGCACGAAGTCGCCGTTCCAAAACATCCCAGAGGTGTCCTATAGAATTCAGGAAGGACTCTGTGCAGGCGACCCCATTACGGGGATGTTGTTGTCGTATAACCACTCCGCCACAGGCCTTGCGTTATGAACAGGTGCTGGATAGTGTTGAAAGATGCCATCCCCGAATTGCTCTTCAACAGTGGGAAGCAAGAAGGCGCTTAAAAAAGATCAATAAGGTCCTGTACTGTGATAGTGCCTCACAAAACAACAAGGGGTACAAGCCCCCTCCATGAAAAACACGCCCACATCATAACACCATCGCCTTCGAATTTTACTGTTAGCTCTACACACGCTGGCAGATGACGTTTACCGGGCATTCACCATACCCACAGCCTGCCATCGGATTGTCATATTGTGTACCGTGGTTCGTCACCCTACATAACGTTTTTGCACTGTTCAGTCGTCCAATGTTTACGCTGCTTACACCAAGCGAGGCGTCGTTTTGGCATTTAAAGGCATGATGTGTGGCTTATGAGCAGCCGCTCGACCATGAAATTCTTGTTTTCTCACCTCCCGCCTAACTGTCATAGTACTTGCAGTGGATCCTGATGCAGTTTGGACTTCCTGTGTGATGGTCTGGATAGATGTCTGCCTATTACACATTACGACCCTCTTTAATTCTCGGCAACCTGTGTCAGTCGACAGACGAGGTCGGCCTGTACGCTTTTGTACTGTACGTGTACCTTCAAGTTTCCACTTTACTATCACATCTCAAACAGTGGACCTAGGGACGTCTAGGAGTGTGGAAATCCCGCGTACAGACGTATGACACAAATGACACCCAATCACCTGACCACTTTCGAAGTCCGTGAGTTCCGTGAAGCGCCCCATTCTGCTCTTTCACGATGTCTAATGACTATTGAGGTCGATGATGTGGAGTACCTGGCAGTAGGTGGCAGCACAATGCACCCAATATGAAAAACGTATGTTTTTGGGGGTGTCCGGATACTTTTGATCACCTAGTGTACCTACATAGTAAGATCTACCAGATCCTTTGCACAGTCAGACAGTTGGAACCCACAAACACAATGGATACACGAGCCTGGCGTCGATTCAAAGTTCCTAATACACTAGCTCACATGCCATAAAATAATTTTAGAACAAAATAGTCGGAGGTAGACTCATGGACCTTAGTGCCTCTTAAAGCCCGTCTCCAGAGCGAAATTAAGTGAACATAAGTCTCATCTCTTACACGCAGTGATGAAGTGAAGTTCGCCCGACGGCAATAAGACTTCAGACATACTCAGAAAAAAATGCGGCATTATTATATTGGCGACACGGTCTGTCAACGGACAAATCCACTGATGTAAGGGCCTTTATTGAAAGGCAGATTGTTATAGCCCAGCACCTGGGAACATGCATCTCGGTGAAGTTGGACGGCTAATGTCGTGATGATCTACGGAAAGCGGACGAAGGACGGTGAACCCACGAACAGGCGACAAGGTGTTGGACGTCCACGGTGACCACGCCACGCCACGCCACGCCACGTCACAGAACGTCGAGGGCGGAAGCTCGCAAGCTCTGTCTCTGTAAAGCAGGACAGGTGGCGACTCGTGGCAGTTTTGACGACAGAGTACAAAGCTAGTACAGGTACAAGTGTTTCGGGGCACACCGTTCACTGCGCACTGTACAATATGGGGCGCCACAGCAGACGACCCCTATGCTGACCCAATAACATCGTCAGTTAAGATTGCAGTGGGCGTAGTATCATGGATATTGGACCGTGGATGATGAAACACGTCGTAAGGTTGGATAAATCTCCAGGTCGGTAGCCGTGTCCTAAAAAAGGCATCGGGCAATGGACGCAGGCTGCCCTCAGGCAGTGTTCCATGAATCTGCTTAATATAAGACACAACTCTGGTACACAGAACTCACTGAGATAATGTTAGACAGCACCCAACAATGTATTGCAGTTAATATTACCTGTAGAACTTGTAAGTAATGCCTGGTGGTGTCCAACAACAGCAGTTCATGGTGATACTGTGAAAACAGTGATACGTTTGTTGTAGTATAACTCGTTACAAGGTCTCGTTGTCGTACGATTCCCGTATTTTATGGATAACAGTAGCCGTTACTGGTGCTCCATGTTCCAGCACGTGCTTTGTGGCATCGTAAGGAACGAATGGTATGAGACGCCCTTGGAAGACATTGTAGATTTCGGCTGCTATGAATTACTGCTACCATTTTCAAACGTTCTTCAACTTTCATTTAACGAAAACTGCTTGATACATTGCTACAAATCAATGTCCAGTCATCAGTTGATCGGAATGTTCATTCTTGTTTGTAGTACTACTGAACCCTATCTTGACTAAAGTGATCGTTTGTTTGTCGTGTCCGCGACTGAACAAATTTTGTTATTCGCATCTGACTTTCAGTACTGTGGATGTCAGCCCCAGTGAACTTTCGACTCCGATCGAAGCAGCTTGAGGTTCAATACAGCTCGAATAATCGTACATCCAGAGTGTTTGTGTTCGCTACCTCGAAGTAAAGAGTCCCTCGACGCTACGTCAGCGAGAGGTTGCATAGTTTTGGTACTTAAGTATTTGTTTAAATTAAAGCTGTGACTGCATCTCATAAATGCCACAATTTTTGTTGAATCTTTCATGTCATGACACTTCTCTGTCAGATATTTTAATAATTACATTACTGCTAAAATTTAAAATGTGGGAACTTTTGTCGATATCGTACTTGTATCTATACGGTTTGTCACCTTCATTTCCGTTCTTTTTTTTTTCTCCATCTGGTTTAACATTGTGTTTTCCATTATCATTATGTTTTCCAACGCCATCAGAGAGCTCCTTAGTTCATTCTTTGGATACACTTTTATAGAATAGGGATCCCATTATTTATTTATTTATTTATTTGTGTTTTGAACAACCTTTGAATCACCTTGTAGAGTACCGAGGACAAATTCTCAAAGAAGATACCATCCTTCCTTAATGTTTCAGTTCCACGCTAGATCGAGCCTCAAATTCTTTGTATTTGAAGAATAACGTTTTATCATGTGATCCTGCAAAAAGCACTCATGAACCGCACAAATCATCGAACAGTTGATGACCTAGGTCATTCAGTGAAAAAAGTGTTGACGTTGCAGTTGATCGATTAACGGTAGTGTATCGGACCACCAATTTCTTTATAATTGATTCGTCTCAAACATGTGTCAGTATTACATCCTGTGCAGTTCAGTTCTGAACCAAATTTTGTAAAAAGCAAGAACATAGAAAACGAGAGCTAATTGTGCATTCTCCTGTCAATATCAGACATAAGCATCCAACTGTGTTCTCCCTAACTTCTGTCCACAAAGAGTATTTAGTAAGGCAAAAACACCATTGTTTAGATCTATAAATGAAATTTTATTTTCGTCCCGATAATCTGTCGGCACTTTTTGACAGACAAGAAACCCATGTATAAAGGGCGTTAAAAAAGTATCGTATTCCTATAGGAGGTAGTACTGATCAACACTAGAAGAAGAGTTCCTATAATTATAAGTCTAGAAACCAACAGCTGTTGAGATATGGCCGTTTTACTTGCGACGTGTAATATGTAGTATTCGATGGTGCAGATGAGGCAGGATTGGCAAAAGATGGCATAGCCAATTTCCACAGTACGTACATGTGGTCAGGTGCAAATCTTCAAGAAATCATGAAAGTGAACCATCAGGATCGCTTCAGTATAATTGTATGGGCAGGAATTGTCGGTGATAATCTCATAGGGGCACAGGGCCATACACTTTACCTTATGGAGTAAAAGGTGCCCTGTATCACGGATTCCTGCAAGACGAATTATCACCACTACTGAACATCGCTACATTTTCAGAAAGGCAGCGGCTGTGGTCTATGTAAGAAGGGGCACCACACCATTTTCTACGAAGCGTGCGACAGTACCTCACCGCAGCACTACATAGGGGATGGATCGTTCGAGGAGATATGGTAGCATCGCCTTCCGTTAACCCGACCCGAATCCATTGGTTTTCTGGATATGGGATCATTTAAAGGCATTGGTGAATGCCCAACCTTTTGACAATGTGTACACGTTACAGGAGCGAGTGAACAACGAATACGATGCAGTCCGAATGAAGCCAGGCATGTTTGATAGAGAGTGTGATTCACTGCGAAGAAGTGCTGAAGGACGTGTCAGCATTTGTGTTAACCACATGCAACTGCCTATAGTGTCTATTTCTACGTAGCTGACAATGGGAATGAGAGGACAGATTGGCCTCTACCTCAACAGATATTGGCTTCCAGGAATTTTACTATAGGAACTTTAGTCGATTTTGATGTAGCTGAACTCAACGCTCTTTAGTTGACGATCTCGCTTAGATAACAGCATAAACTCGTCGTTGTGTAGACTTCATAAGACAACAGATTTTCGCGGTAATCGAGCTCTAAATATCTGTCCACAACTAACGTGTATTTTTCGTAGGAAGGTCTAAGGCAAATTATAACAGAGCGTGCTGAAAAGTAAAGCCACCGAATTTTTTATGTGAAAACTCTTAAAGCTGTTTAAATAAAACAAACGTCATTAACTTTCTACATCTGTATTCTTCGTGTCTACATTTTTATTTCTCAATTTAGTAAGCGTGACGACGAACACGTGTCTCCCAACAAGAGACCACTTTGATAGAACCGTCGTCCGCAGCTCGTGGTCGTGCGGTAGCGTTCTCGCTTCCCGTGCCCGGGTTTCCGGGTTCGATTCCGGGCGGGGTCAGGGATTTTCTCTGCCTCGTGATGACTGGGTGTTGTGTGACGTCCTTAGGTTAGTTAGGTTTAAGTAGTTCTAAGTTCTAGGGGACTGATGTCCATAGATGTTAAGTCCCATAGTGCTCAGAGCCATTTTGACAGAACCGTCACTGGCGAATGTCTGATTTTGTTGACGGAGCTATAACCTCATTGCTTCATTACTATCAAAGTGGACTCCTCGAAGGTGTTCTTAAAGTTCTGGAAACAGATGAAATCCAAATTGGGACTGTATGGAGGATGATGTATGACAATGAACCCAAGGCGTTGGATTGTTGCAGATGTCGCAGCTCTAGTGCGTGGTCTGGCATTGTTATGCTAAAGGAGAAGGTGTTCTAAGCGTGGACGAATTCTTCGAATTCATGCTTTCAGTTTCCTGAAGGTCTGGTTCCCACACACCGACATAGTTACGTTACACATCGACATTTTACACGCTACAAGTCGGAGCCCTCTAGCGATAGAACGTTGCGACTTTCGTCAGCGAAACGGGAAAGTTGACCGAGGAATATGCACGTCATATAATACCTCAACCGATATTGAGAACAGAGTTAAATTTCGAAGGCATTACTTTTCAGCGCTCTCATAATTTCATGGTATTCATAGTAGTTTTTCTTGATATTCTTGGTTAACAAAGACAGTGAAATAAAAGCAAAACTTCATAATAAGACCCACATTTTGTCTTTATAGCATATTTTTATTATGCCTAAGAACATACCGAAGTCACAGCTTATTCACCTCGGTCTTCTGGTGTTATGTACGGACCGTAATTGACATCACAAGAGGGATGGTTCAGCCACCTAACCGGGAAGATATTTCTTACTATATGTATATCGCCCCCTTTCCTTGTGAAGCATGAGCGTTATACATTAAGGGTAATGTTTTGTCATGAGTACGTGGGAAGCGTTGTGTCCTGTTCGTGTTCTTGATGACTGAGTCGATGAGACTCAGGTCCCCTTAAGCGGACGTATCGCCATCAACAGAGTACAGGCGCCAGTTCTGTGAGACAATGCGGACAGGTTCGTTGTTTAAACCACAACACTGTCGCATATTCTGGAGACATTAACTTGACGCAACCACATCACATCACCTTATCAGCCGAACAATGGTGAATAATATTTCCAAGAGTTAAGTCGACTACCTCCCCTCCCCCTCCCCTATTACAATCAGTTAATGGGATTGAATATGGAGAAGGAGAAAGTCTGTATAGAGTTAGGGAGTGTGATATTGCTGATGGTGATCTGTCCATTGGGTGAGGATGGTTCAAATGGCTCTGAGCACTATGGGACTTAACATCGGAGGTCATCAGCCCCCTAGAACTTAGAACTACTTAAACCTAACTAACCTAACTAACATTCATGTCCGAGGCAGGATTCGAACCTGCACCTTAGCGGTCACGCGGTTCCAGACTGAAGCGCCTAGAACAGCCCGGCCACAGCGGCCGGCATTGGGTGAGGACATAAAGCTCTGAATACAAGTAGACTAACTGCCAACATCTTTCTCTTTCTGTAGAGATGTAGTGGCTTCGCAAATTACGTCACGTCCAAGGAATTTATCAACCACTCGGTCATAATTCGGGCGCGCATCGGGACATTCTCCAATGCATAATTACACTCCACGAAGAAAACCACCTGTGGTCTGAGCTTGAACTTCTAATAAGCTGGATCTATCCGCTTATATAGCAGACCATCGGCGTGTAAAACCCTTTTCTGCAGTTTCCAAAAATTGTGTTGTACCGCTCACATTAACCCTTCTGCAGTATGTTGTGCTGTTGGTAATATTGCTGTAAGCGGAATAGTGACTCTCTGACCATAACGAGGAGCAGGTCCAGGAATGTACTTACCTGATTTTGCTTTCGTCCGCCGTTGAATTAACGAGTGATCTGCTTTACCGAGTCCTTCTATCCACTATTGTTGCAGTTAAAGACATTAGTACTTTGTTGATCAGGTTAGCTGATCCTAGCGTGGGCCGATTTTTACCAGACCAAAGCACACACGACAGACGCTTGAAAACGTGACCCATTATAAACCCAGCGCAGGTGGTATGTGGTTCCCAAAATCACGCATCGTTTAAATACGCTGAGATACCCCTTCCCGTTCACTGTCGTCACTCAGGCGACTACAAAAGGCGCTGACGACGTTGCTCTCACTGTTCCCTTCACTGATACACTAAATTTCCTGCAAATCATCTATCTCTTATGCAATTGCCACACAGTAATTTTCTCTGCAGTTTGTCAAATTGTATAAGAGGGCAGTCAAACGAAAACGAGAAACATGATTAAAAACAAGTAAGTAAAAGGTTTATTATGTCAAAACTAATCACCATAGTTGTCAACACATTTATCCCTCTGTGAGACAAGACGGTCAACGCCATAATGGAAAAATATTTGCGGTTTCCTATCGAACCATGATTTTACGCAGCCGTGCACCTCTTCGTCCGAAGCAAATCGACAGTCACGAATGTTTTCCTTCACTGCTCCAAAAATATGGAAATCGCATGGGGAAAACAACCTCGGTAGCGTATGGGGAAACTATTCTTATTTGGGACAATCAGTCTGCTGAAATTCTGACATTATGAATTTCGTATAGAGTGTGGTCCATTGATAGTGACCGGGCCCAATATCTCATGAAATAAGCATCAAACTAAAAAACTACAAAGAACGAAACTCTCTAGCTTGAAGGGAGAAACCAGATGCCGCTATGGTTGGCCCGCTATATGGCGCTGCCATAGGCGAAACGGATATCAACTGCGTTTTTTTAAATAGGAACCTCCATTTTTATTACATATTCGTGTAGGACGTAAAGAAAAATGAATGTTTTAGTTGGACCACTTTTTCGCTTTGTGATAGTTCACGCTATAATAGTCACAAACGCATAAGTACGTGGAATCACGTAATATTCCGCCAGGGCGGACAGTATTTGCTTCGTGATACATTACCCGTGTTAAAATGGACCGTTTACCAATTGCGGAAAAGGTCGATATCGTGTTGATGTATGGCTATTGTGATCAAAATGCCCAACGTGCGTGTGCTATGTATGCTGCTTGGTATCCTGGACGACATCATCCAAGTATCCGAACCGTTCGCCGGATAGTTCCTTTATTTAAGGAAACAGGAAGTGTTCAGCCACATGTGAAACGTCAACCCCGACCTGTAACAAATAATGATGACCAAGTAGGTGTTTTAGCTGCTGTCACGGCTAATCCGCACATCAGTAGCAGACAAACTGCGCGAGAATCGAGAATCTCAAAAATGTCGGTGTTGAGTGCTACATCAATATCGATTGCACCAGTACCATATTTCTATGCACCAGGAATTGCATGGCGACGACTTTGAAAGTCGTGTACAGTTCTGCCACTGGGCACAAGAGAAATTACGGGACATTGACCGATTTTTTGCACGCGTTCTATTTAGTGACGAAGCGCCATTCACCAACAGCGGTAACGTAACCCGGTATAATATGCACTATTGAGCAACAGAAAATCCAAAATGGCTGCGACAAGTGGAACATCAGCGACCTTGGCGGGTTAATGTATGGTGCGGCATTATGGGAGGAAGGATAATTGGCCACCATTTTATCAATGTCAAAATAAATGGTGTAATGTATGCTTATTTCCTACGTAATGTTCTACCGATGTTACTACAAGATGTTTCACTGCATGACAGAATGGCGATGTACTTCCAACATGATGGATGTCCGGCACATAGCTCGCGTGCGGTTGAAGCGGTATTGAATAGCATATTTCATGACAGGTAGATTGGTCGTCGAAGCACCATACCATGGCCCGCACGTTCACCGGTTCTGGCGTCCCAGGATTTCTTTCTGTGGAGAAATTTGAAGGATATTTGCTGTCGTGATCCACCGACAACGCCTGACGACATGCGTCAGCGCACTGTCAATGCATGTGCGAACATTACGGAAGGCCAACTACTCACTGTTGAGAGGAATATCGTTACACGTATTGCCAAATGCATTGAGGTTGACGGACATCATTTTGAGCATTTATTGCATTAATGTGGTAAAAACGCTGTAACAGCGTGCGTTCTCAGAAATGATAAGTTCACAAAGATACATGTATCACATTGGAAGAACCGAAATAAAATGTTCAAACATACCTACGTTCTGTATTTTAATTTAAAAAACTTACCTGCTACCAACTGTTCGTCTAAAATTGTGAGCCATATGTTTGTGACTATTACAGCACCATCTATCACAAAGCGAAAAAAGTGGTCCAACTAAAACATTCATATTTCTTTACGTACTACACGAATATGTTATAAAAAATAGGGGTTCCTATTTTTAAAAATGCAGTTAATAACCGTTGGACCTATGGCAGCGCCATCTAGCGGGACAACCATAGCGCCATCTGGTTTCCCCCTTCAAGCTAGACACCTTTCGTTCTTTGTAGTTTTTTCGTTTGACGCTTATTTCGTGAGATATTTGGCACGGTCACGATCAATGGACGACCCTGTATATGAAATAGCGATGTATAAAGTATGTTCCTCCTAATAGTCGTCAGGCGGTTTTTCTACGGTGTTTTGGTAGATACCTGCAATTTCATTTCGCAATGTGTAGCTGGAGCCAATCCAAACAAGTACTGCACATCGCATCTTTCATGAGACGCCCAATGTCGATGGAAAGAGTTGGTTCGTTTGTCATTACCAACCAAATAAAATGTAAGCTGAATTTTACTTGCCCCCCTGGATATAGCGGCCCCAAATTAGTCTAGTGCAATATTCGTACTCCAGTAGCGACACAACAGAGCTGCTGCATGGTGATGGCAGTCAGTGCGGGCCAAGGACGTGCTGAAAACTCGTCATTCTTCGTGTTTTACTGTCCTTGTAAATACATATCGACAAAACGAAACAGCAAGAACAGGCAACCTTTGTCAATGATTTTTAAACGGACACAGTTGCCTCATTTGGGTGTTGAAGGAACCACTCGACACAGCTGAATTTAACAGGGTTAAGTCAAAGTGAAAGTGATTTGTGGAGTAAAGTTTTAAAAATGTTATATGACCCTTCCTCTTTCCCATCTATGGTATGGCTCTGATCACTATGGGACTTAATTGCTGAGGTCATCTGTCCCCTAGAACTAAGAACTACTGAAACCTAACTAACCTAAGACATCACACACATCCATGCCCGAGGCAGGATTCGAAACTGAGACCGTAGCGGTCTCGTGGTTCCAGACTGAAGCGCCTAGAACCGCTCGGCCATTGTGGCCGGCTTGCTATCTGTGGAAACGTGTTGCAGTTGCTTACTCTCTCACAAAGAATAACAATAGGGCTCACCAGAATTTTCCGGCTTCAAGGCCGAAATGTGAATAACCAGCAGTTTGCCCAACAGATTAAAGCTAACTAGGGCGGGACTCGAACCCAGATATTTGCCCTTCAGCTGAAATTCTCTTATCGACTTTGCTATTTAGGCACGGTCAGCTCTCCACTCCACACAGCTTCAATAGTTGCAGTACCATTCACCTAGTTGAAGAATGGTATCTTGCCCCAAAAATCACTACAGGCTGGTAGTTTAGGGATAACAGCAGCCTATGCTGATTTAGAGACTGGATATCATTCATTAATTTCGTTAATTATCTAAAGGCTGTAGAGCACAAATTAGAAGCAGCCGTATCTTAAGTTTTCGTGCGCGATAATCACTCCTGAATGAGACGATAGTGCGGAAAAAAGTCTTGATTCCAAAATAAGTAATTCACTCTGCAGCGGATAGTGGACTGCTGATAACTTTCTGACAGTTTAAAAGTGTTTGCTGGACCGTAAATCGAAGCCGGAATCTTGCCTTCAGCTTTGCAGGTAAGATCGCAGCCCGCGACAGACAAGGCTCCGGGCTCGAGTCCCAGTTTGGAAGACAGCGGCTCTCTTTCAAAGAGTTTCGCAACAGTACATACTCTGCTGTAAGTGAAAGATTGTGTCTGTTTTGCCAATTGTTGAATGGTGCAGGAGAAGCTGTTGGGTGGCTCCTCTACGTTTCACGTGCCCTATAATATTAGACAAATTTTGCGTCATGAAAGATCGTGATTTCAGTCATCTGCGAGAAAGGATATTGGATGTTTCTGCTACAATCACACCGTTCATGACACACTGAAAGTGGGAGTAAACAGGACGTCTCTCGGAGGCTTGTCAAAATGCACATTAAGAGTGCCATTACACGTCAGTACACTTCCTGAGTTGATTTTACTCAGCTTTATGCTAGCAAATATAACATGATGTGTCGTTCTTAATAGAGACAAATCTTCAGATGTTAAAGTAGCTGCAAGTGTACACCAGGAGGGTTATACATGACAATTACTGCTCGCAGTATATATATAAACAACCAAAGGGATAACGTCGGATGGGTTCCATGAAGCTGTTCGCCAATGATGATGTCGCATACAGAGAACAAGGAGCGCTAGTAAATTGCAACAAAATTCAGGAAGATCTGCAAAGGACTGACGTTTGATGCAGGAACTTGTAACTGACAGTTAACATAAACCAACCTGCATCCACATCCATACTCGTCAATCCCTTTGGAATGCATGGCAAAAAGTACTTCCCGTTTTATCAGTTATCACGCTTTCATTCCGCGGGAAGAACGGAGGAAAAATATTTAAACGCCTCTGTGAGTTCCGTAATTAAGTGTACTCGTGCCATCGCGATATCTACGGGAGAGGTGAATGGTGGATAGTATTATGGTCTCTCAGTAATTATTTAAAAATGGTTCTTGAAACTTTATGAGTAAGCTTTCTCGAGATAGTTCACATGTATCTTCAAGAGTCTGCCAGTCCAGTTCTTTCAACATCCTCGCGACACTCAGCCATGTGTTAGACAAAGCCGTAACCATTCGTGGTGCCCTTCTCGGTATACGTTAAATATCGCCTGTTAGTCTTACTTATTATGGCTCCCACAGACATTAGTAATATTGGAGGGTGGGTCAACGAGTATTTAGTTACCAATCTCCTTTGTAAACTGATTGCAGTCTCTTAGTATTCTGCCAATGAACCGAAGTCTGACACCTGCTTTACTTACGACTAAGTCCATGTGATCGTTCCATCTCATATCATTACAAATTGTTACGCACTTGTTTTTGTATTTGATCTATTATAATTGTGCCTCTTTGATACTGTAGACACGGTATTTACCTTTTTTTAGTTTTGTGAAGTGTACAGTTTTACATTTCTAAACATTTAAAACAAGCTCCCAATATTTTGCCAACTCCGTAATCTTATCAAGATTCATCTCAGTACTTCTACAGATTTTTCCGGCCAATACTTCATCATAGATAAATGTACCATCTGCGACATGTATAGAGTTACTGTTAATATTGTCTACAAGGTCAGTAATATACAATATGAACAGCGGGATTCCCAGCACTCTTCCTTGGGAGATATCTGAAGTTACTTCTACATCTGAGGATGATTTTACATCAACGATAACATGATGTGTCCTTCCTACGTCAACGCAGTCACAAGTTTCGCTTGATACCCCAAGCGACCGCAGTTTTTACGATAAGCATATGTGTGGTACTGATTCAATGCTTTCCGGAAATCAAGAATAACTGAATCTACCTGACCACCTTGATCCATGGCTTTCAGGATGTCATGCAAGAAAACAGCGAAACGGGTTTCACACGATCGATTTTTTCGGAATTCATGCTTGCTGGCATGGAGTACATCCACATCTAAATCATACTCCGCAATTCACCTAACGGTGTGTGGTGGAGGATACTTTTGTACCACTAACTGAGTCCTCCGGCATAGGGCCTGAGAATAATTATTGTCGGTAAACCTCTGTATTGGCTCTAATTCCTCGATTTTTCTTATTGTGGTCTTTACGCGAGACGTATTGAGGGGGTTGGGGGGGGGGGGGGGGGGGGAGTAATATGTTGTCCAACTTTTCCGGAAGTGCTTTCGCGAAATTTCAGTAGAAAATTTCTCCGCGATGCACGATGCACGACTCCTCTCTTGTAACGTCTGGCAACGGAATTGTTGAGCACCTCCGTAACGACCTCGCGCTGGCTGAACGATTCCGAGACAAAACGCGCCGCTTTTCGTTGGATATTCTCTATCTCTTCTATCAGTTCTACCTGATAGGAATCCCAGATACATGAACAATAGTCAAAAATCGGTCGAACAAGCGCATTATAAGCCATTTCGTTCGTGCATGATTTACATTTCCTGATGATACTTCCTCTGAATCTGAGTCTGGCATCTGCTTTTCCCACTATTTGTTTTATGTGGTCATTCCACTTAAGGTCATTCCGAATAGTTACTCCTAGATATTTAACGGTGGATACTGTTTCCAGCGGTTTTTGTAGCTATACACTGCTGGATTTATTTTCCTTTGTTACGCAATATGCTACATTTATTTAAGTTCAGGGTCAACTGCCAGAGCCTGCACCATTCACCAATCCTCTGGAGGTCATTCTACAAATGTTCGAGATAACTCATTGAGTTTGAGCTCAGAATATATTCTAGGATTCTACAACAAATGGATGTCAGGGATAGGTGACGGCAGTTTCGTGGATCACCATAGCTACCCTTCCTGTAGACGGCAGTAGTCTGCTGCCCTTACTTTCAGTTACTGCCCCATAAATAAATAAGCGTGTGGACACTAGCCCTTGTACCACTAACAATGTCTTTGGGCCTTGTGAGATATGTTTCGATAATATTCTGACACGGCAGTTGTTGAAGGCTTCTTGCATTGCCGCTCTGACTGCCAAACGTGTCTTATTCAGCATATCTCTATCAAATGTAACACATCGCGCAGAAATAGGCTGACAATCCCATTATTTTATGGTTATACGATTGGCGAACAGTCACGCGAAGCAGTTACAGCTATTAAATATCTAGTAGTGTACGTACGACGTGATTTAAAATCTAACGACTACATAAACCAAATTGTAGGAAAGGCAGATGCCACACAGGTTGAATGGAAGAATACTCCGCCAGTGTGATCCTCCCACAAAGGAAGTAAAAACCCTTGTTCGGACGATACAAATGTATTCCTCGTAACTTTGGGACCCTTGTACTGGTAGGATGATAGAGAAAACAGAAAGGATCCAAAGAAGAGAAACATGTTTCTTCATACGGCCTTTTAACCTTCCCCCAACCCTAGTGGCAGACGTTATAAGAGAGGCGTTGTACTTCACCGTATGGTTCACTGGTAAAATTCCAAGTGCTTACGTCCGTAAAATAATCTAACAATGTATTGCTTTCCCATTTACACTGTCTGACCAAACGTATCCGGACAACTCTTAACGGACATTAACATATGATGAGTCCATTCTTCATTCTTATTATAGCTTAAACTTAAAATAGATGTCTTAATGTCTGCAAGGAATAGCAGCCCATTCCTCCTCGCGAGGCGAAACCAGAGACGATTGTGAAGCTGGAGGCTAGAATCCCAAGGGTGTCCGACTGGGTTCAGGCCGAAATTTTTGGCCAGTCCCTTTCAGGAATGTTATTGTCTACAAACCATTCCCTCACTGATGCTGGTTTATGACAGGGTGCATTATCATGCTGAACAATCTGAACAATCAATCGTTTCCCAACTGTTCCTCTACAGTAAGCAGTTCACAATGCCGTTAAATATGTTGAAATTAAGCTTTTTTTTCTTTTTTTTTTTAAGCGTGATGAGGGGGCCCTGCCTTAACCACGAAAATCACCCTCATGCCGTAAATCCACCTTATCTGTACTCCATTGTTGTAACTACACACGAGGGCAGTTAGCATCCTCTAGGCATTCGCCAAGCCCGCACTCTTCCATCGGACTGCCACAGCCTAAGTCATCACTTGAAATCACTCGTTTCCAGTTATCCACTGTCCAATGGCGTCACTCTTTACTCGCTAAGTATTGACTACAGAAAGACGTGGCTTATGAGGAGCTGCTCAGACGTTGTGCTCCTTTCTTTTCAACTCCCGATGCACAACTATACTGCTGGTAGCACTTTGGCACCCACCAGTGATTCTTTCCGCTGATTTCAGTGAATTTTTAGAATCACCCTCTGCAATGCTCGATAGCCCTTGTCCGTCAGGACATAAAGTCCGCCAGGTCACGGTTTAGTTGTTGTGGTTGCTTTGCGTTTCAAGTTCGCGGTCAAAATAGTATATTGGTAGACTATTTTGCAAGGGTTGAGACGTCCCCGATGGACATGTAACTCAAATGACATACAGTGACTCGTCCACGTGCGGAATCAGTGAGATCTCCTGATCGACCCATTCTTTTGTCAATGTTTCTCCACTGACGACACAATACTCCTCTTTTTACCCTGGCGGGTTCACCTCCAAGTGGCAACTAGTGGTCATTTCATTATATGAGTGACTGGATACTTTTCATCATGTAGTGTATCTTGCTAAAAGATCCCAAAGATAAAATAGAAAGTTTCGTGCTCACGTAGAGGCTTTCCGGGCACCATTCGCGACCGGAATATGAAAGGAGGGAGGTGACGCCGGCACACGAAGTGTCCTTCACCAAACATCGTATGGCGGTTTGCGGAGAACAAACGTAGGTGTAGGAGGCAGCAGTGGGGGTGGGAAGGGGAAGTGAGGCCGGCCTTGGCGGACCCACAGGTTGGGCGGCTCCTACGTCGCGACCGCCTCTTAGCGCTGCATCGATCGTCGCGCTACTACGGCTACTACACTCACGTGGCCGTCTGTCCCTCTCCCTCTCCTTCTCCCTCCCCTTCAACCTCTCTCCCACGCCCCCCTTTCTCTTTCTCTCTCTTTCTCTCTCACTCTCTCTCTCTCTCTCTCTCTCTCTCTCTCTCTCTCTCGTACACACACACACACACACACACACACTCTAGACGGAATTCACATCACATTCCTGACAAATTAAAACGTTAGTATGACTCCCGCCTCGACGCCACCTCTAAAGCACACAGAATATGCAATCCCAGACCCATTTGAAAGTAAATTTGATTCCATCAATAAAAGAACGATGGCACACGTGAGTTAATTCTAACTGCATGCACATCTAAACCTGTACTCCGCAAGTCACCCAACTGCGATTGGGTAGAGTACTTCTATTAATATTATATTTTCCCCCTTCACAGTTCCATTCGCGACTGCCGGTAGGAAGAACGAGTGTCGGTAAGCCTTCGTGTTAGCTCAGATTCCCTGAACCTTCTAGCTGCGGTCATATAGTGATACGCAAGTGAGAGGAACAAGTCGAAACACACTTTTCACGATGCACAACACCTGTCTCGTAGTACACGAAATGTATTCGCAATTGCGAATATGGACTGTCATTAGCTGTATAATGAAATGAGGACACGGAAAATTTTTGCCAGACCGGGACTCGAACGGGCATTGCCCGCAGATCGCGAGCGGCTACTTTAGGCTATCCGAGCACGCCTCGCGGCCGGAAGCAGACTTTCACATGTTGTCAACCTTGTGTCTACAACTTGCACTTGTACATCCAATACGTACATTCCTATACAGGGGAGATATTTTACTTGAAAGCCGTTGCACGGTGTCGGTGGATAATTACGATATTGCAGCGCCTTTGTTGTTCCAAATTCCGATGCAAAGTGCCTTCGGACTTGTATCATAATTCGGAATAACAAAGGCACTGCAATATCGTACCTGTCTTGTAGCGTCCGCAACTGTAGATTGTAGAGCATGTCCGTAAAGCTCCCGCGTCTGATCCCGTGACGAAATATGCCGCTCGTCGTTGGAACTTCTCTCTCTGTCTCCCTCCCTCCCTCCCTCCCTCCCTCCCTCCCTGCCTCCCTCCCCTATTAATCCTATAATGCTACCTGATAAGGGCTATACTCAAGAACCGGTCGAACAAGTGTTGGTAAATGACTTATTTCGTGCATGGATGATGTTTGATTAAGGAACTTCTAATAATTCCCAGCCTGCTACCTGCTTTTGTTACAATTCTTATTACGTGGTCATTACACGTTTAGTTGCCATAGGGCGGTAGGTACGGTTACTCCCATATGTTTTTCGTTAGTGAGTCGTCCCAGTGGTTGACGCCAGTAGTTTGTCGTACAGTAGTCGATTTCTTCACTTGCACTGCGTTACGTTCAGCGTCAACTGCCAGTCCCTGCACCAGCCATCGATCCTCTTCTACAGTGTTATGGCATTGCTACCTTTTTATAGACAACCGCATCAGCTGTGCACAGCCTTTC
Source organism: Schistocerca cancellata (assembly GCF_023864275.1). Taxonomy (NCBI): domain Eukaryota; kingdom Metazoa; phylum Arthropoda; class Insecta; order Orthoptera; family Acrididae; genus Schistocerca; species Schistocerca cancellata. The sequence goes on along the minus strand of NC_064630.1, from coordinate 317,235,275 downwards.
GGAGCTTTCTGCCTTATTGTCTAGATCATTTATACACACTGTAAACAGTGGCGATTCTATCACACTTCTTTGACATACTCCTGAAATTCCGTTTACATTTGTCGATTTTGTTCGTTTACGAGTGACGTACTGAGTTCTGTCTGCAGAGAAGTCTTGAATCCAGTCACACATCTGGACCGATAATCGGTAAGCTCGTATTTTCTTTGTTAAACGACGGAGTGGAACTGTATCAGATACCTTCCTGGAGTCAACGAACAAGTCATCTACATACCTGAGGGCCGATGCTACTGCGCTGTGAATCTCTTGGAGGAACAGAGAGAGCTAGGTTTCGCAAGGTCTCTGTTTGCGGATTCAGTGATGATTTCCATAGAGCAGACTTTCGTTCTCCAAAAACGTTATGATAAATGAGCATAAAATATGTTCCACAATTTTACAAAATACTGACTTCAGCGATATAGACAAGTAATTATGTTCAGTTCTCCCACAACGTTTCTTCAAAATGGGAATGAGCTACTGTTTTCACTAGCCGCTGGTTGCCCTTCATTTTTCCAGCGATCTACGCTAAACTGCTGATAAAAGGGGGGGGGGGGGGGGGAGAGAGAGTTCTTTCACATAAGCTGTGCATAGTGCAGTGTCAACCCGAGCCCCATTGACAAAATATTTGTGGTTGTTCACGGGTAATTTCCGAGTGTTTCGGTAGCGGGGTCCCTCGTTACCGTTACACAATTATGATTTATTCGGTTTGTTATTTCAATTTCCTTTATTTCTATGAAAATGCCTTCACAACAGAGAAAACGATTAATATTCCACCCACAGTGATACGGAAGGATCCGGTTTCTCGTAGGCGCCTACATACAGATCCAAAAATACTGTGACGTAGTTGTTGTCGCTGCGGGACATCTCATCATACTGTCGTTGCGCCTCCATTCCATTACTGCTATGTATCGCTGTTAACGTACTGCCGGCAAACGCACCCAAGACAGAACCGAACAGTACTGAATGAAGCTTGAGCGCGAAAAAGTAAAGTCAGCAGTAACTTTTTCAGCAGCAAGTAGAGCAGCAAGTCTGTCTGCAAACAAGACGCACATTCCTTACCATCGATATTCCTATTGTTGTGCAGGTATTGCAGTACAGTACAGATACAAAGATAAGGGGGGGGGGGGGAGCAAGAGAGGGGGGGGGGTAGGGAAGACCTCACATAAAACTAATTTTGAACATAAGTTCATCGTTTAGTTTCTAATACGGATCATAATATTAATATGTGAACATAAAAATTAAAATACTGATTTGTTTTAATACTGATTATACAAGGAATCGAATGAAACGTACAAAATTCAAAAAGTACTCTGCCACAGATTTGCAAAAAAAAAAAAAAAAAAAAGTGTGCGAATGTAGCTGTTAAGAAAGGTAAAAGGAAGGAAGCAGACATATAATTTGGCCATTTTTGATTTCGTTAGTGCTGGCAGCAGCGGAGAAAATCAGCACTACCTGAAGATATTAATTTGCCTCTGAGCACCGCCAACGTCAAGCTTGCGGTAGACGCGAAATATTAAGACTTTTGTCTACTACCAAATAACTTGTGTAAGCACTCGCTGGGGTGTTTACATTAGACCAAAAACTTACTCAAGCTTATTTAAAGCCCATGGGGCAAGTTTATTTGAGGAGCTTGCTGCAACTACTTGTTGCAGAAGTGTAGTTATTCTTAAAAGTCAGAGCAGTCGCCACTGTTGTTGCATTAATACTAATGAATAAAAATCGTGGCAAAACACAAAAATAAAAATAATTTTAAAAATGCTAAAAGAGTACATATTTATGTTACCAAGAAACACTTTTCAGTTAACTAAAATCAGAGGACTTCCCTTAGATTAAAAACTTTGAGGATGTCGCATGCAAATTTCGAACATCTCTTGCCTATTGCATAATCAAATATTTGATAACAGGAAACAAAAATGAGGCTTGGCATCTCACCAAGAGACTGCGGTTTAATTACCCTTCGGTTTTTGCATGCTGTATTTACTGCTTTTTATCACAAATTTGATACACTTGTGTTTACGGCAACATTAAAAAATCAGCTAAACTTAAAGGTGTCTTTACGGCCATTCTACTCCCCTTCCGGTGAAACGAAGTGATTGATACACCAGTTTCGCACTTCCTTGACTGGTGGTGCCAATTATATGTGTTACGGGGTCCCAATGATACACACGTTTCGGCTCATCTGTCTTTATGCCATTCCCCTTTTCGACAATAACATTTTGTATTGAACACATGCAACTGCAGTAAGTTTGGAAAAAAATGACATTCGGCAAGTACTTGCAGCAAGATGCAAGGAACTAGGAGTAGTTTTCTCCCTGCAGTGGACTGTGCACTGGTTTGAAACTTCCTGACAGATTACAACTGTGTGCCAAACCGGGACTCGAACCTGAGAAACCGCTCTGGCACACAGTTTTAATCTGTCAGGAAGTTTCATGCAAGAAATTGTTTCAACTAACTTGCGAACATCTTAGCGGACTTCGGCGGGGAGGGGGGCGGGTGGTTTCGGGAGAGTGGAAGGCATTTGCAGATGTGGTGTTTCCTAATATTCCAACCAATTCTGTGACTGTATGGATAATGCGCCACACCACAGCTGGTAGTTCGATAGAATGCCTAATAAATACGATTTCAGGGTTACGATGTTAGAGTGGTTGCGAGATAGGCAAATAAACTGCAGCCATTTAGTAAGAAAGGCTGAACTTTTATCTAAACTAAAGCATAACAAACCAGCCTTGAAAGTGTATGTCGTGGATAAAATCCCTGAGAGCAGAGGCCTCAAAGTAGTCCATTTACCGCCCTACAACTGCGATCTAAACCCGATTGAAATGGCATGGCCCGAAATAAAACACAATTTCGGGGAGAACACTGTCACTGGTGACATGTCGAAGAAAAGACCAGAAAATGCTGCTTTCCTTTCAGTTACTGGACTAGAATGGCAAGGTTACTGCAGGAAAGTGCAACACTTGTATCAAGAGTACTGGATACGAGATGGAGTAATGCAAATGGCCATCGATGAAGTTATCAACACTATAGTATAAAACGGCGGCGATGATGATGATGATGATGATGATGATGATGATCTTGAATCAAACACAAATGACGGTGATATTTAGTGAACATAATTTTGACAGTTCTTTCAGGCACAGTCAATTCCACTTTGTAAACATAACGGCTGTGCTGTATTTAATTTTGTAATGAAAACATCTCACATCTGAGGTTACGTTACATGATACAACGTCATCAACACTGTGTTGTCACAAGGGCAAAGACCATTTGCCACCCTTAACACAGACTTTATTTTTCAACGTACTTTATCAAGGACTCGCTCCAAATGATCGAACAAAGAATTATTTCAATAAATAAAATTGAACGGTTTCAGACCACACATAATACTAGTATTTATAAGTGCATGTCGTATCACAGAAACAGATACGTGAGACAGGTGGGGAGGAGGGAGGGGGGGGCGACTTGGCCGCGCGGTTTGAGGCGCCGCCTTGGCACTATTCGCTCGGTTCCCCCCGTCGGAGGTTCAAATCCTCCCTCGGGCATTGGTGTGTGTGTGTGTGTGTGTGTGTGTGTGTGTGTGTGTGTGTGTGTGTGTGTGTGTTGTGCTTAGCGTAAGTTAATTTAACTTAGATTAAGTAGTGACTAAGCCTAGTGGCCGATGACATCAGCAGTTTGGTCCCACAGGAACTTTTCCAAACAAAAAAGAGAGGGGGGGGGGGTGATTGATGAACTAGGGTAAGGAATAAACGTATGCCTTTCCGTTCGGTTACCCATCTGAGTTGTTCCTTCCGCGATATTCGCGTACAATCCACACGCAAACTATACGATTAGGAATAGTTGGATGACTTCATAACGCTACATTTTCATCCTCTTTGAATAGAAAAACAGGATTGTTCATAAGTAGCTTCAATTAAACTATAAGGCATACAGAAAATACACATATCGATGGACAGAGCATCTCCAAGCTTCGCCTCTTAATATGATTTTTTTTTCGGGCTCTTGAAGAACTGCTCTCGCAAACGCTCCATCTTCTCTGCTGACAGTACTTTGTTACGAATACTTCAACAATTTACTGTTAAAATTTAGGCTGTCGAAGCACGCGAAGAGCTTTGTATGCGATCTTATTTCGCTCTGTGGGTATCAACTGGCATCAGAGACCGTCAAACTACCATCTAGCCTAGGAAAAATCTACATGTGCACTCCACAAGTACACTGGTACCCGAGTAGCCGGTATGTTTGTGTAGTACACCCCTGACCTATCAAGGGGAGTGCTAGAAATCTCAACTGAATAACGCAGGCTCAGAAATCTGCAGCCATGATCGTCATATAATCGTCGGAACCTTTGGCTGACACCCTCCACTCAGCCTCAAACCAAAGGACCGTGATCGACTCTGGATGCAGAGCTGCAAACTGTGAGCTCTACTTGCACCCCCCCCCCCCCTCCCCCAAGTGAGGGCAGCAGTCTCACCATCTCCGCCACCCACCCGTAGGAAATGAGACATCATTGGTGACTATTTCAGCAACAACTTGCAGACTACTGCATCCTGCACCCTCGATAGCTGCAGCATAGTCTCGTCCACATCTTGGATGACGCCCACAATCAATAGAGTGGAGATGCGACTGCCTAGTGAGTGTTCCTTCCGACATGTCCGAAACACGGGGAATCCGCAGCTGTGATATGTATTATAAATTGAATGAGGAGGGGAGAAAAAGGAAAAGACTTTTTTCGGAATCAGCGGCGACGAGTGAAAATTTGTGCCGGACTGGGATTGGAACCCGAAATCTCCACATTCCTACCTAGCGCCACCCCTCCATGCACGCTACTTTGAGATTCCCGCAGAAGGTCTAACGTCATTGGGTATCAGCTTGACTACGGGCTCCCGTCGGGCAGACCGTTCGCCGGGTGCAAGTCTTCCGATCTGACGCCACTTCGGCGACTTGCGCGTCGATGGGATGAAATAATAATTATTAGGACAACACAACACCCAGTCCCTGAGGGGAGAAAATTTCCGACCCAGCCGGGAATCGAACCCGGGCCCTTAGGATTGACATTCTGCCGCTCTCAGCACTCAGCAACTGGGGGCGGACGGTATCAACTACTTGGGTGGTGGATTCATCGCCCATCGAAGCGAATCAATTATATGAATGCGTGGGGTCTGTTCTTTCGAACATATGCAGCTATTTTTATAGTTACATAAATTTCATTCTTTCATTTCCTGCTTCCTTTCAGTGTATGTCTGCGCAGACAGGCAGGTGCCGCAAAACTTTCTTTTTGAGCAGTTCAGAACGCGCTAAAGAAAGACCGACAGAATGTTCCAAACTGCCCTCTTTCCCACAAACCGATATTCTGGGGAACCGTGATGTAGAGAGACTAGTTGTATTGCCAAAGCAAGCAACCTTAGATTTCTTTTTGTAGGGAGATGAGAATATTGTTCACACTACCCCAGCTGATAGGAGAAAATAAATGACTGTAGCATTATTCTCTAGTTTTTTATCCATTTACACATCAAATATTTAGAGGAGTCTGTTACTCACTGTAACAGTGCTCTGATAAATGAACCAGCTGCAAGGTAAAGGGTCTGAATACCTGCTGTCAGTAGACTTCTTGAGGAACATATCGACAGCTTGTATCTATTCTTTGAAGACATCGTATTATGTTTCACATGTGGCTGTCTCACAGAGGCATTTGAAGCACGAATACGCAATTCATTTCGTTTTCTTGTGTCTTATTAGACCTACATTCTCTTTCTTGTTACGCAGCTCATTACGTATTATACAGTCAGCTATTATTGCCTGACAAAAATAACTGATACGATACTGATTGTTACTGCCGCTAACCGTATCAACTCTAAACGATTCACTTAAGATGTAGTACTAATATTCCGAAACATTCCTTCATAGGATTTAGTTGTCTTAAGAATTATCATACTTTAGAGAACTATTTGTATTACGTGTTTATAGTAGAGTTCCTAATTCAGCGTAAGAGCTGTATTTTCGCTGACATAAAAGAAAAAGGAAAATTAAAGTTCCATACAAACGAGCAGGTCGAGAAATTTTCTCCTTCTTTCGTAAACGTTGTAATTTATGATACAAGCCGACACTAAATACCTTCACAAGATTGTGGATTCTTTTTCATCGTTACCAGCCACAACATTTCCAACAACAGACGTCCCCTTTATATTAATGAACGCTTTATTCATCTATTTATACTGTATTTTACTTGCTGGAATTCTGAAGTTATCAGTTTCTGATACCATCGCCGCCGTATCGCCTAAGTTTGTGTGCGCAGATACCTGAATGGTTAACTTCAACGCTAATTACGCGCAACATATAGAATTTTGTTCTCAAAAATTATTTCTCAGCCCAACCTACAATGCAACAACATAACAAGTTTCTCGGAATCTTCCCGACGACGGTGTGTATCTAGCTTGTCATACCTGCGTCTTGTGTTGATCTCTGATACGTTACCTACTAAAGAGACAACTACCACTTTAGTTTGCCGAATAACTGGTCCAGTTAACAATGGAGAGTGTAGTCTCTACGCCCAGTCACGAAATGCACTCTTTTTTGACGGAGACTGGGCCATTTCGCCATCTGTCATACTAACATACTCTTTGACGAAAATAATTTTTCTTGTTATGGCACGTAACTATGAAACGGTAAAAAAACTATAAAGCGTATGTTTGATACGCCTTTGCAGGAGTCGTGTTCAGTGCGACTATGCTGCTGTGTTCCGTGGATGGTTTTTTTCTATATACCGTTTGCTTGTCATGTGACAATTTACGTCATATTCTGGTATGTCAATAGACAGCAGTCAATAGGCAGATGGAGGGATGGCTGTATGGTAACCAATTGGCAGAGCTACTGTAGCAGGTTATTGGCAGGCATCAGTGAATCGGCAGTTTGCACCCAGGGGCAGTATTTTCCTGTAGTGACACTTTGATTCCGCATGGCAGTTCCATTGTGGGCGCTTGTATTTACTATTCATTCCGGATCTTGCAAAGCTGCTGGCTGGAGAAAACACGGGACTCTTGGTCTGAGACTGCTGGCAGCCAGGACGTCGGTAATTTGTAGTCGTCCCCCTCATTCATCTCTGTTTTCCGCTGCTGCACCCACGGCTGCCGAGCGAATACACGAATTTCTGAAAAACTGATATATTGCCCCCAATCTAGGTAGTGTTCAGTTATCGCTTATTTGCTGCGTTACCCCAGTCGTACTTTGCGTTCATACGCCGACGCTTGTTAATCGGTCTCCTGACGTCGTGTACGTAAACATCGCTGCATTCGCATCGAAGTTCATTAGCATCTGTAGCGTGGGCAGCAGCTACAGATTCCTTCGCGGCCCACAACAGATCTCGGGTGTTGCGGCCGCTCTGAAATACAAGCTTAATTCCTCCGCGGCGCAGAACCTTGCCTTATGCTGCCACTGATACTTTTCACGTAGGAGAAGGTAGCAACGGGGAGTTGTTCTCCTGTTCCTTTGTTTAGTGTTCGCTGTAGCTCGTAGCTCATATTTTTTGTTGCTGTGTCCATTCGCACTCAATTTTGTCCTTTGCTCGTATATTTCATCTGAAATTATCACCGTCGCTTATCCGGTTAGCTATGCTGTCAGCGTACCCAGAACATCGTTCTTTTGTGTTGGGTGGCAGTGCGACCCTGTACCCAGCTAATTGCATCGGCTTTCTTTGTACTTCAGGTCTCAGTTCGTTACAAGGAGTTCTACAGCGTGGCGCAGGTAAAAGTACCTCCTGTAAACATAGAGGTACTGCAGTGAAGTTACACAAACAAAAATCTGTAAAAATAAAAAATGCAGCGAAAAATACATTTATAGAAGATGCTGAAAGCGACCCGTTGTAACGCCAATACACAGCTGTGCACATCTAAGCATATTCAGATACACACGGCGTTAAGTTCAGATACCGGTGGCGGCAATTTCACGGTCTTTCAGTTCCTGTATTGTGTGCCGATTTGTTTCGTAGCCCTTGGTCTTCAAGAGTGCTCACATGGAAAAAAATCACAAACTGTTAGATACAGCGAACGTGGCGCCCATAAAAGGTTACTGACAGTTCGTTCCTCAGTGAAGACTACATGGACTCGTTTCAAGGATATCTTAGACGTGTGGCATGTTGCTCCTCTTGCTGGAAGAAGCAGCTCTGTCTTTCATATTCAGTGAGCTGAGCACAAAATGTATCAAAAATTTCCATATATGCAACCGTGTTGAGGGTAGTGTCAAAAAATTACGATCCAACGATGCGCATTCCTGTTACACCGCACCAAACGCCGATTTTTTTCATCATGAAGTGTTCTGTGGCTTCAAATGAACGGAAAAATGAAACCATGCTTCATCACTCACGATGTAACGGAAAGGGTCTAACAAACCATCTCTGACGCATTTGAGCAGCTAAATCGACAGCCAACGCGTAATGGAAATATTTTAGATCTGGTAGCCACAAACAGACCAGACCTCATCGACGGTGTCCGTGTTGAGACAGGGATAGTGATCATGATGTTGTCATTACGACTATGGTTACGAAAGTTAAAAAGTCGGTCAAGAAGGCTAGGAGAGTATTCTTACTAGAAAGAGCAGATAAGCAGTTGTAAGCATCCCACTTAGTAAATGAATCGACTTCATTTACTTCCGGTACGATGGACGTGGAAGAATTATTGGCAAATTTTAAACACATTGTAAATCATGCATTGGACAAGTATGTGCCGAAAAAGTGGGTTACGGACGGAAAATACCCAACGTGGTTTAACAGCGCAATTCGGAGAATGCTCAGTAAGCAAAGACAGTTGCACTCGTGGTACAAGAAAGATTGGGAGAAAGAGGTCAGGCAAAAGTTAGTAGAGATTCGTGCTGCTGTAAAAAGAGCGATGCGCGAAGCATTGAGCCACTACCATCGCCATACCTTAGCAAAAGATCTTCCTGAAAACCCAAGGAAATTCTGGTCTTACGTAAAATTGGTAAGCGGGTCGAAGGCTTCCATCCAGTCACTCACTGATCAGTCTGGCCTGGCCACGGAAGACAGCAAAACGAAAGCCGAAATTTTAAATTTAGCATTTGAGAAATCTTTCATGCAGGAGGATCGTACAAACATACCGCCGTTTGAGTCTCGTACAGATTCCCGTATGGAGGACATAGTGATAGACATCCCTGGGGTTGTGAAGCATCTGAATGGGTTGAAAATAAATAAATCAGCTGGTCCTGATGGGATTCCAATTCGGTTTTACAGAGAGTACTCTACTGCATTGGCTCCTTACTTAGATTGCATTTATCGCGAATCTCTTGCCCAACGTAAAGTCCCGAGCGACTAGAAAAAAGCCCAGGTGACGCCTGTATATAAGAAGGGTAGAGGGACGGATCCTCAAAATTACAGACCAATATCCTTAACATCGGTTTGTTGCAGGATTCTCGAACATATTCTCAGTTCGAATATAATGAATTTCCTTGAGACAGAGAAGTTGCCGTCCATGTATCAGCACGGCTTTAGAAAGCATCGCTCTTACGAAACGCAACTCGCCCTTTTTACACATGATATCTTGCGAACCATGGATGAAGGGTATCCGACGGATGCCATATTCCTTGACTTCCGGAAAGCGTTTGACTCGGTGCCCCACTGAAAACTCCTAACTAAGGTACGAGCATATGGGATTGATTCCCAAATATGTGAGTGGCTCGAAGAGTTCTTAAGTATTAGAATCCAGTAGGTTGTCCTCGATGGTGAGTGTTCATCGGAGGTGAGGGTATCATCTGGATTGCCCCAGAGAAGTGTGGTAGGTCCGCTGTTGTTTTCTATCTACATAAGTGATCTTTTGGATAGGGTGGATAGCAATGTGCGGCTGTTTGCTTATGATGCTGTGGTGTACGGGAAGGTGTCGTCGTTGAGTGGGATACAAGATGACTTGGACAGGATTTGTGATTGGTGCAAAGAATGGCAGCTAATTCTAAATATAGATAAATGTAAATTAATGCACATGAATAGGAAAAAGAATCCTGTAATGTTTGAATACTCCATTAGTAGTGTAGCGCTTGACACAGTCACGTCGATAAAATATTTGGGCGTAACATTGCAGAGCGATATGAAGTGGGACAAGCATGTAATGGCAGTTGTGGGGAAGGCGGATAGTCGTCTTCGGTTCATTGGTAGAATTTTGGGAAGATGTGGTTCGTCTGTAAAGGAGACCGCTTATAAAACACTAATACGACCTATTCTTGAGTACTGCTCGAGAGTTTGGGATCCCTATCAGGTCGGATTGAGGGAGAACATAGAAGCAATTCAGAGGCGGGCTGCTAGATTCGTTACTGGTAGGTTTGATCATCAAGCGAGTGTTACGGAATGCTTCAGGAACGTGGGTGGGAGTCTCTGGAGGAAAGGAGGCGTTCTTTTCGTGAATCGCTACTGAGGAAATTTAGAAAACCAGCATTTGAGGCACAATTTTACTGCCGCCAACTTATATTTCGCGTAAAGACCACAAAGATAAGATAAGAGAGATTAGCGCTCGTACAGAGGCATATAGGCAGTCATTTTTCCCTCGTTCTGTTTGGGAGTGGAACAGGGAAAGAAGATGCTAGTTGTGGTACGAGGTACCCTCCGCCACGCACCGTATGGTGGATTGCGGAGTATGTATGTAGATGTAGATGACGGTATTCGAAAGCCTCGTGCAGTACTCTGCACGTTTTGTGACTGCCATTCTCCAGTAATTGCTGCACAACCGCCATATGATATGGCTTCAAGTTACGACTTTTCGACGCCCACTGGCAACTACTCCTACTTACCTGTTCCTGTTGGGCCAATGTACATGTAGACTTCTTTGGGCTCTGAAGAATTCTTCGGCGAATGTCTGTAATAACGTCTGGTGTGAGAACTGAAGGAATGTTGTTTTACATTTTGCAAAGATCCGTAGGTGCACCAGTTTTTATACAGACTCTGTATTGCTCTCTTTGTTGGTAGTCCTCTGTCCGGATGCGTGACCCCTAAAATTTCGCGAGTCACCTTAATCGAACCTGTTTTCACATATGTTTCCACAATGTCAGTTCTTTCTTCTATCGAGAAAGTCATTTTGCAGACCTCAAAGAGAAACGTATTACATCACTGACTAAATAAACTGCAATGCTGACAGAAGAATGCTAACAATTGATTATTGCATAAAACTGTCCATTCCTGTAGCTGTTTACTCTATTTCAGAAGTCAAAATATTGCATTCACATTCAATGGGGAGGCGGGCTAGTTTTAATTGCACCACCATTTATTTACTACTGCATCTAGGAAAGAAATTGTGTCATTAATCAGCGTGAATAGTATGTTTTAATGTAGGAGGTTAATGTACTGATGAAACGTGCGTAGTTCTGATTCTCCATACGAACGTATGACGGAAGCCTCTTCCACGTGTCTCTGGCAACTCTGAACCTGACAGTTCAGACACCCTGCTAATACGGTCGAAATGTCGACTTTATAGTTTCTTTAGTGTTTCATAATGATGTGGCCTAATACCCAAAGGATATTATTAAAATTATCGCTGACTGTGGACTAAACTCCGCCCGAACAGACTTCGGAAGACCCAAGGGTACCGACGTGCTGCAGTGTCATCCTCAGCTGACCGTCGTATCGGATGCAGTAATGGAGGACGTGGGATCAGCACACCGCTCTCGCGGCCGTTGGCAGTTTTCGTGACCTGGGGCTGTTACAAGTGGGTCAGGTAGCCCCTTAGTTGGCATCACAAGGCTGAGTGCATCCCGGTAGGTCAACAGCGCTTGGCAGCTCGGATGGTCGCCCATCCAAGTGCCAACCACACCCTACAGTGCTTAACTCTGGTGACCTGACGGAAACCGGTCTATCCATCGCGGCATGGCAGTTGACCGCTGATCACGGACTGCTAATGAGTATACTCTTGTTTCAACAGATATGATGTACTGCAAATGAACGAAACGTCGGGGAATATGAAACAACTGAGCAGTAAGTTGTTGATGTTACAACATTAGTCATACTCAAATTTAGCCAGGCAAATCAGCTTCAGTCTGCTCCCGTAGTCTACGCATAGCAGGGAACGGCATGTCTGAGTACAATTCGGCAGCTGGCGAAGGAGAGTCTCTTAAGACAACTTGGTTGATCCAGTGTTCCTTGAAGTCAGGAACGCATCTGATACAGTTCCGCACTGTTGTTTAAAGAACAAAATACGAACTTACCGCGATGAGATAAGATTTGTGATCGGATTCTGGACTTCCGCGCAGACGGAATACGACTCTTCGTCGTTAACGGAACAAAGTCAACAGTAGTAGAGGTAATTTCGGGAATACTCCAGAGGAGTTTACAATTTTTATTAAATATGTAGTGCATAATGTCGGGGGCTCTGTGGGGCTTATCGTCGACGATGCTCTTGCATATTGGAAGGTTACAACTCCAGAAGAGTGCTGTGAAATACAGGAAAACCTGACGGCGATCGACGATTCGCGCAGACAATGACAGCTGAATCTGAACATAAATAGATTGCACATAAACAGACGCAGAAATCCACTACTGTTGTTGTAGTCTTAAGTCCGAAGGGTGATTTAGCATACCTTTCCCTGTTGATCGATCCCGTGGGAACCGTTTCATTTCTGCATTACTAAAGCAACCTACGTCCGTTTGAACCTACTTACTGTATTCAAGTCCTGGTCTCCCTCTCCAATTTTTACTCCCCACACTTCCTTCCATTATCAAATTGATAATTCCTTGGTGCCTCAAGTTGTTTTCTATAAACTGAGCTATTCTTTTAGCCGATTACTGGCGAAATATCACTGGAAACAGTAACTACAGTAGAATACCTACGAGTGTCCATCGGGGCGACCTCAAGTCGTATAAGCGCGTAAAACGAATTGCAGTAAAAGCAGACGTCATGCTGGGATCCATTGGGAGAATCGTAAGAAAATGTCATCCAACCACGAAAGAAGTTGCTCAAAAAACACGTGTTCGACCGGTTCTTGAGTACTGTTCATCGGTCTGGGAAACTTACCAGGTTGGATGAATGGAAGAGATAGACAAGATGCAACGCAGAGAGGCGCGTTTCGTCACGGGGTAACGTAGTCCGCGTGAGAGCCTCACCGAAACGATCAACGAAATGCAGTGACAGACGCTACAACGGAGTCGTCGTGTGTGACGGAAAGTTTTCTGAAAGTCGGGGAGCAAACGTTCCAAGAAGAGTGAAGCAGAATTTTGCTACCTCCTTCGTACGTTCAGCGAAATGACCACGACGAGAAAATTGTGGAACTATGTGCTCATGCATAGCTTTGTCAACAATCATTCTGCCCACGCATCATTCGTAGTTAGAGCAGAAAGTGAGACGTAACCTCCGCCTCAAAGCGTATGTTGACTTGTGGGGTGTAGATGTAGACGAGGGACTAACTGTAATATAGGTCAAACGGAAATAACCAATTGGTCAGATAATCAACCTATTGCTGTTCAGCCACTCTAGCATTCATCGTTTCACCATCGCTCTGAATACCGCACGTTCCACCATGGACGGCCAACTGCTATTGTCCGCGCCATTGTCATTGTTTGCAGCTACGGATACCCTTCAAACTTCGGTCTGCAGTTTCTGTAGCCAAAGGAAAGCTTCAAGGAGCTGACACACACTTGCGGTGACCAGCCATGTCTGTAGTGCCCCTTCACAAATGATTCAAATGGCGCTGAGCACTATGGGAGTTAACATCTGAGGTTATCAGTCCCGTAGACTTAGAACTACTTAAACCTAAGTAACCTAAGGACATCACACACATCCATGCCCGAGGCAGGATTCGAACCTGCGACCGTAGCAGCAGCGCTCAAAAAAATGACTCTGAGCACTATGGGACTCAACATCTTAGGTCATAAGTCCCCTAGAACTTAGAACTACTTAAACCTAACTAACCTAAGGACATCACACACACCCATGCCCGAGGCAGGATTCGAACCTGCGACCGTAGCAGTCCCGCGGTTCCGGACTGCAGCGCCAGAACCGCTAGACCACCGCGGCCGGCAGCAGCAGCGCTGTTCCGGCCGGCTTGACCGTTCACAGAAAGTCTAAATTTTGGAGTAGTTGTTCCTTTGTTTCATTGGTCGAAGGTAGGAAGGAAGGAAGGGTAGAAATAGTCAGGTTTAACGTTCCGTTGACGGCGAGGTCATGAGAGACGGAGCACTAGCTCGATTTGGGGGAGAATGAGAAAGGCAATAGGAGCCTCCTTTGAAAGGAACGATCCCGGCATTTTCCTTAAACGATTTAAGAAATTCAAGGGAAAGTTAAATCTCGATGGGTGGTCGGTGAATGGGAGTCCAGCGCCGTACCACGGCGCCACCTCACCTACTCGCTTTGGAGAATTACTCGTACTAAACAACTTATGTTCATACGTTAAAAAAGGGAAGACGCTAACTGTGTCTGATTCACAACGCACATAAAAAATATGTGCAAACTGCCGTATTGTGATTTCGTCGTGTGCGGCGTACCACCAGTTTGTAAACGTCATCAGTCAAGAATGTATTCAAAGATGGATACTCTTTCAAAACAAACATTAATAAATCATTCACTTTACAATGGAATGTGCGCTGTTTTGACACTCGCTGGCAGATTAAAACTGTGTACCAGACTGGCACCTTGCCTTTCGTGGGAAATGCTCTCATTGACTGATCTATCCAGGCATGCCTTAGGACCACTCCTCATAGCATTGCCCGCAAGAGGTAAGGCTCTGCGTTCGAATCTCGGTCTGGCATGCAGTTTTAATCCGACAAGAAGTCTTTTTTTCTTAATTTCTGACGTTTTAACTACCTTTTTTACGCAGCTTATCTACAGAGTGATTCTTATTCATGTTTAAAAACCTACGAAGCGACTTGATGACGCTGAGGCAAGCAGTTAATATAAGGCACTTGGGACGGCAAATCTCGGAAAAGACCACAAAATTGGATAATAAATGTTACACATCTGACGTCACCATATGACGTACTTCGCCGAAAATGTAGCGGTTGAGCCTACCGGTCTGTCGCACCTGGTCATCCCAGCCCAAAAGTATTCACGTCGGTGTGGCCTTGGGCTACGTGCGAGGCTTACCGAATGGGGTTCAGCGTTCGGGTCGTGCGTCTGCCAAGCAGCAATTTTTTTTATTTTCATTGAGTGAGACAATAATGTGTTAATATTGAAGAATTAATTTATTTACCGGTCTCGCCTTCTCCGACGGTTTATTGCAAAATACAGTACAACAAAAACCTACCGTATTGCATCACAAATGAGTATAAGCTCCCGAACTGCGTCCTTGCAAGTACATGACCTGTTTTCTCTACAACGTAATATCTGTAAACAAAAACAAAAAAAAGAAGGGAGAAAAGGAAAGAAACACGAAATAAGAATAGCTTTTGCCTGGTTACAGCGAGGGCAATAATTTTGTAATTTCTAAACTTACAACAGATCGCACTTGTGAAAGGTGCTCGAAATGTGCACTGTTCGCTTAAATGCAACTGTTTCATCGCTCAATCATCCCTTTACGCACGTGCTCAAAAATACCGTCCATATTTTGGATGTGACGCCACATTTCAACATTTGCCATCCAATTTTTGGGTATTTCCCGACATTTCTGGCCCCATGCGTCTTATATTAAATTACCTGTCTCGACGTCATCTACGTCGCTACGAGGGTTTTTAAACGTTAACAATAACCAGCCTGTATAATGGGCTATCAAATGAAATCGAGACATATGGAAAAAAGTGTCATAACTGTTTATACATCCATCCCACTATGAGCAAGACGGTCAACGCTTACATGGTAAGATGTTTGTAATTGAAACTTCCTCGCAGATTACAACTGTGTGCCGGACCGAGACTCGAACTCGGGATCTTTGCCTTTCCCGGGCAAGTGCTCTACCATCTGATCTACCCAAGCAAGACTCACGCCCCGTCCTCACAGCTTCACTTCTACCAGTACCTCGTCTCCTACCTTCCAAACTTTACAGAAGCTATCCTGCGAACCAGGAAGTTTCATATCAGCGCACGCTCCGCTGCAGACTGAAAATCCCATTCTGGAAACATCCCCCAGGCTGTAGCTAAGCCATTTCTCCGCAGTATCCTTTCTTCCAGGAGTGCTAGTTCTGCAAGGTTCGCAGAAGAGCTTCTGTAAAGTTTGGAAGGTAGGAGACGAGGTACTGGCAGAAGTGAAGCTGTGAGGTCGGGCGTGAGTCGTGCTTGGGTAGCTCAGATGGTAGAGCACTTGCCCGCGAAAGGCGAAGGTCCCGAGTTCGAGTCTCGATCTGGCACACAGTTTTAATCTGCCAGGAAGTTTCATATCAGCGCACCCTCCACTGCAGAGTGAAAATATCATTCTGATGTTTGTGATTGCCTACTTTAAAATCACTATTACTGTTCATCACTTATTAGTCATGTTCAGAAAAAGGCGAACACCTTGAACGACTTGAGACAGGAAGTTCGTATTTACAGAATATGTACATTAGTACGTGCTGCAGAAAGGATTAGCATTTCAGTCACCTCGGTTCAGCATGTGTCCTGTTGCCTAGCCGGCACAAGGTCTGCCGTGGGCCCGGATAACTTGTTCCATGCGTGATGGCATCGACGCGGGCGAACGAATGGCGTCCTGTGGTATAGCCATTTATGCTCCATTCACCTGCCGGCCAGAGTGGCCGTGCGGTTCTAGGCGCTACAGTCTGGAATCGCGCGACCGCAGGTTCGAATCCTGCCTCGGGCATGGATGTGTGTGCTGCCCTTAGGTTAGTTAGGTTTAAGTAGTTCTAAGTTCTAGGGGACTTATGACCTCAGCAGTTGAGTCCCATAGTGCTCAGAGCCATTTGAACCATTTTTTTTTCCATTCACCTGATTCCAAAGTTCATCTGTGGTGATTGGCATTGGGTCACCGCGCTGAAACCTTTGTTTCAACATATCCCACACATTTTAAATTGGCAACAAGTCTGTTGATCTGGCGGGCCAGGGCAAAAGGTTAACATACTGTGACATTGTCTTGTTTAAATATGGCTTCTGGGGTGTTGTGCAGAAAGGGCATGGCCTCAGGTTGCAAGATGTCTTTCACGTTGATCATATTGGTCACAATGCCCTGAAAAAGCGCCAACTGCAATTTGTGGTTGTACACAGTAGCGCCCCGCATAATGAGGCCCTGAGGCTTGAGTTGTGCGAATGCAGTCACTGTGATGCCGCTCCCCCTGTCTGTGGCGAACCAAATTGCGGCCATCCTTTCCAAACAAACAGACACTGGATTCGTCCGAAAGTCCTATGTGATGCCATTCCTCTCCCCAGTTGCGTCGTTCCATATACCATTGCAGTGTAGTATGTTTCTACACATTCGTCAAAGGTAGGCAGAGAAGTGGACGACGCGCACGTAAGCCATGCCGTAATAAACGGCGACGGTTTGTGATCCCTAATAGAGTACGATGTGTTATACTGTTCCACTAGAGGCGAGTAGGACGCAGATCTGTCCTGCAATGCCATTCGGACGAGGTGTCGATGTTCTCGGGCGGTGGTCTGGGTGGTGAGACGTGACCCAGTTGAGCGCGCGATGCCGATGAGTGCGGACAACGGAACGCGCGCGTCCGAGCCAGCCGGCTCGGTCGCGCCGGGGCCGGCCGCTGGCCGGTCGGTGGGGCCCGCCCCGCCGGCCGTCCCGGCGGCCGCTCCCAACAGGACGGATACAACGGCGACGACCCCTGCAACGACAACGGATTATGACAGGCAACATAATGAGGACAGGACCACGACGAGCGATACGCGAATGCAGAGCGGAGGACAACATACGTCAGACCCCTCTGACGAGAGACATCAGCTAACACAGAACGATCGGCAACAACGGGAACTGAGACGTGAAATACAACACATGATTCTGCAAAGTCAGCAAGTATACGACAACCGCACTAGTACAGTTCCTCCTTCACAGCATGAAGAACAAGTAGACGACGTGGAACAATTTTCTCCACCAGACGACGACGACGACGAAATGGAGGGAGTCTCCTCTGAAGAAGTTTGGACCATGCAGCCCACCGACGGAGAGGGCGATTTTACACTCGTTCGCCAAAGAAAACGACTCAACGCTTCTCCTAAGCAGAACAACTCTCGGAAGCGACAACGTCCAGAAGAACTGAAAACTTCCAACCGTTATGCGGGTATTGCGACGGAAGATACTACAGATGCTCCAGAACGTATGGACCAGACGAGTGATGTCAATCTCGAAGCAGATAAAGAGGGGACAGATGGCTCTGGCCGGAACTTACTACGCAAAGTCCCGCCCGTTACTATTTACCATACCAAGAACTACATGGAACTCAACAAGGCGCTGAAAGCGAATATTGACGGCAGTCTTAAGGCCATCTACCAACGAGACAGGATCAAATATCACTTTGACTCCTATGAAGATCAACGGCGGGCCATCAGTTTCTTTGTGTCGAATGACATCCACTTTTTTACACATCAGGCCGCGGAGGACAAGGACCTCAAAGTGGTTGTCAAACGTCTACCTGCCGAAGTTACGGAGGAAGAACTGAAAGACGCACTGATAGAGAAGGGTTTCCCTGTCATCCACGTCCACCAGTTTAAAAATCGAGACGACAAGACGAAGGAATTACGACCTCAAGATGCTTACTGTGTCACGTTGCCAGCCCAAAAGGAAAACTACAAGATTTACGACATCAAATACCTTCTATATACTAAAGTCGTTATTGAAACCTACAACAGACAAGAAGGACCTGTTCAATGTCGCCACTGCCAGCGATTCGAACATACAGCTAATTATTGCAGCTTGCCTGCTCGCTGCGTTCGATGTGGAGGGCAACACCGATCTTCAGCATGCACTCGTCCTCGAGGGGCTCCGCCGAAATGTGCTAACTGTGAAAAGGACCATCCTGCCACGTGGCGTGGCTGCCAGAAGTACCAGGAACTTCTCAGGAAATACACACAACGGTCTTCCCCGCAGCCCTCTCAACGGAGGACTCGTGTAATACGGAACTCCAACCTGACGCCACACCCTCCGCCCCACCGACAGCAACCGCCACAAGAACGGCCGGCGGCGACGCGGCAGCCAGTAACACAGCCTCCTCCTGAAGCACTTCCACCTCGACAGCACCGCCAGCATTATTCATACGCCCACGCAGCGTCACCACGCAGACCGGAACCGGAAACCTACGTCTCACCAGCTCATTTGATGCAATCTATAGCTCCAGCGCTCTCTGATGTCGCGAAACTTCTCACCGCCGTGCAGCAAACACTAGTGGGGATACTTTCTTTAATCGAAAGTGTATTGAAGGCCTTTGGAACACCTTAAGATGGATCGCCCTGGGATCACGAGAAACCTGAAAATCTCTATATGGAACGCCAACGGAATGAAACATAAGAAAACAGAATTCACTGAATTTTTACAACGTCACAAAATCGACATCGCACTTGTATCGGAGACGCACCTTCGTCCAATAACTGAGCTCAGATTTCGTAACATGTACGTCTATAGAACGGACAGACAAGGCCAACGAGGTGGAGGGACCGCAGTTCTGCTTAAAAGGGAACTGCGGCACCATCATGAAACACTAACTCACCTCCAACATCTGGAGGCAACAGCGGTAACGGTTCGATCGACCGCAGGCAACATCACTTTCATTGCGGCGTACAACAGCCCCGGTAAAAACCTAGAGCCAGACGACCTACGGAGTATCTTCACCAATTTTGACAAAATCTTCCTCGGAGGTGACCTTAACAGCAAGCACGTCGCGTGGAATTCCCGGCGTACGAACCCTCGTGGACGAACTTTGATTGCCATGGAAGAAGAACTGGGCATCACAGTCCATGGCCCACGAGAGCCCACACGGATTCCTTACGTCGATCGGCAAGAAGCAGACGTTCTAGATATTGCTGTCATCAAAAATATTGAGACGAACCTCCAGCTCCGCACCGTCGACGATCTTTCGTCTGACCACCGACCTGTTATCAGTATAGTGGAAAACGCAACGGCCAACCTTCCGCCCCCAACCTTACAAACTCTGAACTGGGGTCAATTTCGGACATATCTTGACAACAATATCTGCCCGACGCAGGACGTTTCAACGCCGGAAGCCATCGACTTCGCGGTACAATCTTTGACGCAGAAGATAAAGGTAGCCAAACGGAGGGCAACTACTCACACAGTCTACCCTGTAGTAGCTTTCGACGAGTTCCCGCCTCTACTCCAAGAACTGAAGACACAGAGAAACAGGAGCAGGCGACGTTGGCTCCGCCATAGAAACCCGATCGATCGACGAGAAACACACGTCTTAACACGAGAACTGCACAGGAGAGTGGCCGAGTGGCGACAGCAGGTCTGGGAAGATAAGATGGATGAGTTCTTACTTCGAACCAAGAACGAATGGCAGGTCGTCAAAAACATACGACACCAGCGGCCACCTAAACGAGCCATCAGAGGACCAGATGGCCTCCTCTATGACGAACTCGCCCAGGCGGAGCTGTATGCTACGCCTTACCAAGACCAGATGTCTACACCAGCGACCCCCGTGAACGACGTCCGCCTGCAGGAACAGGAAGCCGTCGTTACAGCAGAATGGACTGCTCTTCGTGCTGCGCCTGTGCAGAGCCGCCCACAACTCACCACACCAGCAGAGATCCGTAAAATTATCCGGAAGACTCGGAATAATGCGCCGGGCAACGACTCCATCAGCAACACCGATTTGAAACAGTTGCCCAGGAAGCCAACTGTGCTCCTTACCCGGATTCTCAACAGCTGCCTTCTGCAGGGATATTTCCCTACGGCATGGAAGACGGCTCGAGTAGTTCCAATACCCAAGCCAGGTAAAGACCCAGCAGAACCCAACAGTTACCGGCCAATTAGCCTCTTGCCGACCCTTGACAAGGTGCTCGAGAGAGTGCTGTTGAAGAGGCTCCATGACACGCTTACAGCGCATGATGTTATACGACCCGAACAATTCGGTTTCAAGGACAAGTTATCTGCCGAACTTCAACTTCTACGGATCACCGAACGGATACAAGAAGGATACAACAAGCAGCACTTCACGATTGGTGTCTTCCTCGACATCGAAAAAGCTTACGATAAGGTGTGGCGGCCCAACCTTATCGTCAAACTGCATCGCACTACCCCTATTGCGGATTGTTACATTAGACTCATAGACAGCTTTCTGCAGGACAGGAAACTGTATGTCCGAGTCGACGATAAAAACTCCGAAATGAAACTGATCTCCGCAGGAATTCCGCAGGGCTCTGTCATTTCGCCTCTACTTTTCAACTTGTATATAAATGACATCCCCACAGTCCCCCTTGTTACGGCGAATTTTTATGCGGACGATACGGCCTTTCTGACAACTGGACGACACTTGGACCAGCTCGTCGCTAGGATGCAACAGCAACTTGCTGTAATGGAACGCTGGGCGCTGCACAATAAGATAACGATCAACCCGACGAAGACGGCAGCCGTTCTGTTCACACGGAGGAAACCAGTTCTCAACGACAGACTCCAAATAGCTGACCAATTCATCCCATGGTTGCCGGGAGTGAAGTGTCTCGGTGTCTACCTTGACAAAAAATTACTCTTTACGCAGCATATTGACGACAAGAAGACGGCAGCCCAGAAGATGGCCAGGTCGTTGATTCCGTTCCTGAAGAGTAAGGATCTCAACCCTAAGACTAAACTCCAATTGTATAAGGCAACGGTGGAACCCACAATGTTGTATGGCTCCACCTCGTGGGGAACTACGTGCGTCTCCAACTACAACAAACTCCAAGCGCTGCAAAACATTTGCTATCGATGGATCACAGGAGCTCCATGGTGGATAAGAAACGTCGACATCCGCACCGCACTCCACGAGACCACCATACAAGAGAAGGTCCGTGACAAGGCTCTACGAGTTTTTGACAAAATCGATGCCCTTAGGGACGAAGTTCGACAATTACAGTCGGTAGGAACGGTAAACCCTGCAAGATGGCACAAGTATCGCGTACCGAAGTCAATAACGTTTCACCCCCCATAGGCAATCTGTCATAACACGAGGAAGCAGTCACACATAACAGCCTTGACACATTTCACCCTCCACGGGAGATAGACATCACCAAAGACAGCAGGCTAAAGGACCCATTGCGTGCCCAAGCCTAACTGAATGCGTAATAAATAAAGTGTTTACCTTTTATCCTTACATCCCATCCTAGAAGAATAAGTCATCAAGGATGATCTCTTCAGTCCACACTACACAATTAAAAAAAAAAAAAAAAAAAAAAACGTGACCCATTTCGTCGTGTTCTATGGCCTTCCATGAACTACTCTGCACTCACCCGTTGCACTGCCGAAACACTTCCTCCCGCTCGAGCAGCAATTTCCCTGATGGATGCATCATATCCTCCCACTCCAATAATGCGCCCTCTTTTAAACTCACTGATTTGACGGTCTGTTCGCACATTCGTCTGCGAGGCATCCTGCATGTCTGCTCAAGTCACGCTGATCCATTACCTTCGCGTTTCGGCAACAATGAGATCCATAGACAAATTTTACTGGTAGGTGGAGTTGCGCTGCAATATCTATGTTGATGGAACCGTGGCCGACATTGTTCAAATACTATTCATTACTGCAGAACAGACTAATGTACAAGTCCTGTGAATATGGAAGTCCTATCTCTAGTCGTTCAAGGTGTTCTGTTTTTTTTCTGTACGTGAGTGTTATACTGAATCGTGAAGATGAATAATTAACATTGCAATTTA
The DNA here is from genome assembly GCF_023864275.1 of Schistocerca cancellata. Classification (NCBI taxonomy): domain Eukaryota; kingdom Metazoa; phylum Arthropoda; class Insecta; order Orthoptera; family Acrididae; genus Schistocerca; species Schistocerca cancellata. The sequence continues at coordinate 317,212,543 of NC_064630.1, read as the reverse complement.
TGTATACATCACATTTATTGCAATGACGTGAATATTACGACAGCAGCGGCGTCAGTGTCCAGAAGCACCTAAATTGCATTGAGACACCCCAAAAATAAAGTCTGGATTTTGTTTCGAAATGACTCAAATACTTTTCTTTAAACTCCACACTTTTTATTACAAACTTTACTGCCATACCTACAAACCTCACAAATCTTTCCATGTAACTTGTCAAAATCTTGGAAAATATATATTAACAGCACGTGCTGTTCGTTAGAAGACAATCACATTACTAAAACAGTCCGTAACTTAACAAAGCTTTACCAACAATTCCCTCTCTCTGCCACACCTTGCGCCAAAACTACTGCCAAAGACAATCATGAGATAAAGGTAACGTTCAAAGATGTTTCATCAATATTAAACTGTAAATTGTGACACTCACTGAGAGTTGAATTTCATCTGTTATTACGAAGTATAATTTGTATTAATATTTCTAATTAATATTTTGACCAATTTTCTTTGCATTAAATGTAACAATACCTAGATGATTACATTTTTTAAAATGCACACCGAATATTTTCATAACTATCCAACACAATGAAGAAACAGAAATAATGGATAAATACAATCAAAAGCAGTTTCCCAACAGAAACCGAAAATAATGCAAATGTCGACATAAAGTGTTTCGCATGATTAATTAAAAGTAAGACCGCCATCGATAGTCAATTTGATTTGGAAGAGAGAAAATTCCCCTAGGGTTGTTATACTATGGAACCATGATTGAATCCACGCTTACACCTCTTCATCCGAAGAGAATGGGCGCCTAGGAATGTCTTTCTTCAGGGCTCCAAAAATATGCAAATCGCGTAGAGAGAGATCGGGACTATATAAAGGATGTGTAAGGGCTTCCCAGCAAAACTCCTGCGGCATAGTCGAAACAACACGTGAGCCAGCTACGGGTAAGCCGTGACGATCTTTTTCGTTGACTGCATTGCTGATTGACTTTCTGGAACACGACGCCACCATTAACGCACAACGGTACGTGGATACGTTGCAAACACTGAAACGTGCCATCAGAATCCAAACGACCAGGACCGTTGATAGGCGGCATTCGTCTGTTCCAGGATAATGCATGCTCACTTGTTGAAAAGGTTGTTTCGATTATGCTGCATATGTTTCGATAGTAAGCCCTTACACACCCTCCATACAGTCCCAGTCTCTCCCCATGCTGTTTCCATATTTTAGGATGGTTCAAATGGCTCTGAGCACTATTGGACTTAACATCTGAGGTCATCAGTTCCCTAGAACTTAGAACTACTTAAAGCTAACTAACCTAAGGACACCACTCACATCCATTCCCGAGGCAGGTTTCGAACCTGCGACCGTAGCGGTCGCGCGGTTCCATACTGTAGCGCCTAGAACCACTCGGCCACTCCGGCCGGCCATATTTTAGGAGCCCTGAAGAAAGACATTCGTGGCCGTCGATTTGCTTCGAAAGAAGAAGTCGGGCCTAGGCACGAACATGGTTCCCTGAAGCCAATGACCGTCTTGTCGACCGAGCGAGGTGGCGCAGTGGTTAGCACACTGGACTCGCATTCGGATCAAATGGCTCTGAGCACTATGGGACTTAACATCTATGGTCATCAGTCCCCTAGAACTTAGAACTACTTAAACCTAACTAACCTAAGGACAGCACACAACATCCAGTCATCACGAGGCAGAGAAAATCCCTGACCCCGCCGGGAATCGAACCCAGGAACCCGGGCGTGGGAAGCGAGAACGCTACCGCACGACCACGAGCTGCGAACGACTCGCATTCGGGAGGACGACGGTTCAATCCCGTCTCCGGCCATCCTGATTTAGGTTTTCGGTGATTTCCCTAAATCGCTTCATGCAAATGCCGGGATGGTTCCTTTGAAAGGACACGGCCGATTTCCTTCCCCATCCTTCCCTCACCCGAGCTTGCGCTCCGTCTCTAATGACCTCGTTGTCGACGGGACGTTAAACACTATATTTCAAATCAATTCAACCGTCTTGTCTCACAGAGGAATAAATTTATTAACTCTTAAGGTGATTACTTTTGAAATAATTGAAAGTTTACTCACCTTTTCCATCTGTCTCATTTAATATAACAATTTGTTTAAATCAGTGAACAGTAAAATGCCTTAGTATAACGTCTAGGTAATTGTTGTTGATGTTGTGGTCTTCAGTTCTGAGACTGGTTTGATGCAGCTCTCCATGCTAATCTATCCTGTGCAAGCTCCTTCATCTCCCAGTACCTACTGCAACCTACATCCTTCTGAATCTGCTTAGTGTATTCATCTCTTGGTCACCCTCTACGATTTTTACCCTCCACGCTGCCCTCCAATGCTAAATTTGTGATCCCTTGATGCCTCAGGACACGTCCTACCAATCGATCCCTTCTTCTGGTCAAGTTGTGCCACAAACTTCTCTTCTCCTCAATCCTATTAAATACTTCCTCATTAGTTATGTGATCTACTCATCTAATCTTCAACATTCTTCTGTAGGACCACATTTCGAAAGCTTCTATTCTCTTCTTGTCCAAACTATTTATCGTCCATGTTTCACTTCCATACATGGCTACACTTCATACAAATACTTTCAGAAACGACTTCCTGACACTTAAATCTATACTCGATGTTAACAAATTTCTCTTCTTCAGAAACGCTTTCCTTGCCATTGCCAGTCTACATTTTATATCCTCTCTACTTCGACCATCATCAGTTATTTTGCTCCCCAAATAGCAAAACTCCTTTACTACTTTAAGTGTCTCATTTCCTTATCTAATTCCCTCATCATCACCCGACTTAATCCGACTACATTCCATTATCCTTGTTTTGCTTTTGTTGATGTTCATCTTATATCCTCCTTTCAAGACACTGTCCATTCCATTCAACTGCTCTTCCAAGTCCTTTGCTGTCTCTGACAGAATTACAATGTCATCGGCGAACCTCAAATGGCTCTAAGCACTATGGGACTTAACATCTATGGTCATCAGTCCCCTAGAACTTAGAACTACTTAAACCTAACTAACCTAAGGACAGCACACAACACCCAGCCATCACGAGGAAGAGAAAATCCCTGACACCGCCGGGAATCGAACCCGGGAACCCGGGCGTGGGAAGCGAGAACGCTACCGCCCGACCACGAGACGCGGGCGGGCGAACCTCAAAGTTTTTATTTCTTCTCCATGGATTTTAATACCTACTCCGAATTTTTCTTTTGTTTCCTTTACTGCTTGCTCAATATACAGATTGAATAACATCGGGGAGAGGCTACAACCCTGTCTTACTCCCTTCCCAACCACTGCTTCCCTTTCATGTCCCTCGACTCTTATAACTGCCATCTGGTTTCTGTACAAATTGTAAATAGCCTTTCACTCCCTGTATTTTACTCCTGCCACTTTTAGAATTTGAAAGAGAGTATTCCAGTCAACATTGTCAAAAGCTTTCTCTAAGTCTACAAATGCTAGAAACGTCGGTTTGCCTTTCCTTAATCTTTCTTCTAAGATAAGTCGTAGGGTCAGTATTGCCTCACGTGTTCCAGTGTTTCTACGGAATCCAAACTGATCTTCCCCGAGGTCGGCTTCTACTAGTTTTTCCATTCGTCTGTAAAGAATTCGTGGCTTATTAAACTGATTGTTCGGTAATTTTCACGTCTGTCAACACCTGCTTTCTTTGGGATTGGAATTATTATATTCTTCTTGAAGTCTGAGGGTATTTCGCCTGTTTCATACATCTTGCTCACCAGATGGCAGAGTTTTGACAGGACTGGCTCTCCCAAGGCCGTCAGTATTTCCAATGGAATGTTGTCTACTCCGGGGGCCTTGTTCCGACTCAGGTCTTTCAGTGCTCCGTCAAACTCTTCACGCAGTATCATATCTCCCATTTCATCTTCATCTACATCCTCTTCCATTCCCATAATATTGCCCTCAAGTACATCGCTCTTGTATAGACCCTCTATATACTCCTTCCACCTTTCTGCTTTCCCTTCTTTGCTTAGAACTGGGTTTCCATCTGAGCTCTTGATGTTCATACAAGTGGTTCTATTATCTCCAAAGGTCTCTTTAATTTTCCTGTAGGCAGTATCTATCTTACCCCTAGTGAGATAAGCCTCTACATCCTTACATTTGTCCTCCAGCCATCCCTGCTTAGCCATTTTGTACTTCCTGTCGATCTCATTTTTGAGAAAATTGCAATTCACAAAATGCGAGAAGTGCATCTCTCATGCAGTTAATTTAAAAAGTATAATAGCAAGAAACTCTCACAGCTTTGATAACGTCCTAATTTGCGCATTATAAAAAACAAGTGTGCACTCACAGTTACCAGTATTTCACTTATTACTACAGCTGTGAACACTGCTCTCAGATATGGTAACCATGCGAATGGGTGCCTTTTCCAGTTTGGAATGCTACTGGTCGGGCTACAGGCCGGACAATCAGGTAGGCAGGTCCTCACGCAAGCAACTAGAAACCATCCTGCCTTAAATGTAGCTTGCAAGCTCCAGAATTTCAAACCATTTTCGAGACTCTTAGTTCTCATGCTACTCTATTCTCCGAATGTGTGCTCTGACATTTGAACCTTGCTATATATAAATGTATAAGCGTTTGCTAAAACTTTATGTGCGAAGCGGAAGGTCATGACCCCCATAATCCTCTTCCCCCCGGCCCCCTCCATACCCAACCCCTTCAATTCGCGAAGGATTCCTGACGGGTTTGAAACGAACTGTCATTGATAAGCCATGACACTCGTCTTTGACCTATGTCCTATAGGATCTTTTAATGGCCGCTTTTCTCACGCCGTGCTGCATAGCTGTGAGTGGTACTCCTTTCCTTGTAGACACTATAGAAAGTCCGTGTTCGTACACCAACATGTCGAACAACGCCGTTCATAGTGTCGTCATGGGCATGTCCAAACACGATAATTTGTTTCTGCTAATCTGTCACGTCTCGACGTCGAACATCTTTACCGAGCCTATTTCGATTGGCATATACACACGACTTCACTGTCATGTCTTACAGCAGCAATGGACGGTCGCATGACTGCCTGTCACCGCTTCTGCACCACTACGGCACTCCAAAGCGATCAGTGTGGTCCTTTAAGAAGGTATCTAATATTTTGTTGTACTGTCTGCTTACCTCAGTAGATGTCCTGTAGCCTGGCACTATGTTGTCACAGATTGCTAATTCGTGTGAAAGCAGCAAAAACATTCGCTGCATTGGCGTGCCATCACAGATAGTCCGCGGTTGGGCGCCTAGTGGAGGATTTCGGGCACCTCGTTCATGAACAACGCTGCAGCTTCCCAAGTAGGTGACGAATCGAAAGCACTAATTCTGAAATTATTGGATTGTGAGTATGGAAAATATAAATAATCCCCCTGCCCCTTCTATGAATGTTCTATCGACGTCATCGGTGAGTACGCGAACGCACTGATTACTATAATTTCTTAACTGAATATCTTTGCTGCCCTCATCCTCATATTTCCATACCTTTGCGATAGTCCTGAAATATTAGTCCTATTGGACTGAACGTGGGCATTCTTTTTAGGAATTTTTATCATGACGTCGTACGGTATATTTCAGTGTTCCTCATTCCACATTTTACTTGAATAAAGGCACTTAACTAACTTCCTCATCTCTGTGAGTTTCAAAAAATATAAATATTGTTAAAAACCTATTATACCTGTAGTCAACTTAAGTTCTTCACTGGTCTGTTCATGGATCTCAAAGTGGATGATGTTTTTATCATTCACTGTAGATTATTCATATGATTTCTCATACTCGTTCTCCATGGAAAAATCATACAACTACAAAGCAATTTATAGTAGCCAAAGCGATCAGCTTTCTTTTACAGACATACTTTTAGCATACAGACGAAATGAAGTGTAAAAGAAAGTTACCGATTAAGTAGCGTAGAAAATGGGACGCACATGTTCATATTGCCTGTGTCTCACGATTAACCGCTACACGTCTTGCATATTATCAAACGGATTGTTCAAGCAATACAGAACTTCCTCTTCCAAATGCTGCAGCCTATAATGTTTTATATGTGCGGACTCCTAGCACTCCGAGTACAATGTCACTCTTAAGGAACTTTCCTATAAAATAGTCTAAAGCGTTATAGACTATCTACATCCACATCACTACTCTTCAATTCACATCCACGTGCTTGGTTCGCGTAAGCACTTTCAGACTACTTCTCGGCCGTTCCACTCTCGAATAGCACTTGGGAAAAGTGAACACTTAAATAGTTTCGTGCAGCTCCGATTTCTATTATTTTTTATGGCGGTCATTTCTCCCTACTTAGGTGGCAGTCAACAAAATATTTTCGCATTCGGAGGAGAAAGTTGGTGATTGAAATTTGGTGAAAACATCTCGCTTCATCGAAAAAAGCTTTTGTTTTAAAGATTGTCACCCCAGATTGCATATCATATCCACAACACTCTCTCCCCTACTTCCCGATAATGCAAAGCGAACTGCACTTCTTTAAATTTTTTCGATGCCCTCCGTCAGTCTTATCTGGTAAGATACTCATACCAAGCAGCAATACTCTACCAGAAACGGACAAGCTTACTGTAGACAGTCTCTTTAGTAGGCTTCTTGCATGTTGTAAGTGTTCTGCCAATAAAATGCAGTCTTTGTTTCACCTTCCACACAACATTTTCTATGCGTTAAAATTTAAGATTCTCGCAACTTTTGTCCCTAGGGATTTATTTGAATAGGAAACCCTTAAATTTGTGTTGTTTATCGTGTAACCGAACATTAAAGGATGCTTACGAACATTTCACCTGTCAGAGTCGTATCTAGATGTATCAAGGGTACCATATCACTTCAGCTTGAACAGTCCCCTGCTGACATGCAGGGTCCATGGATTCATGGAAAGCCCATATCGATGATGTTTCGTTGAATGGTTCGCACGCTGGGACTTGTTGACGGCCCAGCATTGACATCCGCAGCAATTGGCAGAAGGGTTGCACTTCTGTCACGATGAACGATTCTCTTTAGTCGTCGTTGTCCCGTTCTTGCATGATCTTTATCCGGCCGCAGCGATGTCGGAGATTAGATGTTTTACCGGATTCCTGATATTCACGGTACACTATTGAAATGGTTGGTTGGTTGGTTGGTTGGTTGTTTGGAGGAAGAGACCAAACATCGAGGTCATCGGTCTCATCGGTTTAGGGAAGGACGGGGAAGGAAGTCGGCCGTGCCCTTTCAGAAGAACCATCCCGGCATTTGCCTGGAGCGATTTAGGGAATTCACGTATAACCTAAATCAGGATGGCCGGACGCGGGATTGAACCGTCGGCCTTCCGAATGCGAGTCCAGTGTGCTAACCACTGCGTCACCTCGCTCGGTTTTGAAATGGTCGTACGGGAAAATTCCCACTTCATTGTTACCCCGGAGATGATGTGTCCCGCCGCTCGTGCGCCGACTATAACACCACGTTCAAAATCACGTAAATGTTGATAACCTGCCATTGTAGCAACAGTATCCGATTTAACAACTGCGCCAGACACTTGTCGTCTTTATAGGCGATGCCGGCCGCAGCGCCGTGTTCTGGTTGTTTACATATCTCTGTATTTGAATATGCATGCCTCTACCAGTTTCTTTGGCGCTTCAGTGTAGATTAAAAACAGCAGAAGGCCTACAACACTTCCTTGGGGAACGCCAGACATCACTTCTGTTTCACTCCACGACTTCCCGTCAGTTGCAATGAATTCTGTCCTTTCCGACAGCAAATCACGAATCCAGTAGCACAGCTAAGACGATACTCCACAGGCATACAATATGATTATAAGCGGCTTGTGAGAAACGATGTAAAAAGCCTTTTGGAAAAATACAAATATAGTGTCTAATTGAGATCCCCTGTCGATAGCACCAATTATTTCGTGTGAATAGAGCTAGTTGCATTTAACAAGAACGGTATTTTCTAAGTTTGACAACCTCGGAAGCCGGACGCGGTATGCTGTTCCTCAGCGCCCTGTGTGACGATGAATAGGTCGATAGCGACAGGCTTTAACATCACCGGAATAGAACAATTAACATGTCAACAAATCATCACAAAATATTTTTTCTTAGAACGCGGTGCGGTTGAATCATACTGCTACGTCCCCTGGGTCGTTGGATTAGCGAACTTTGGTTACAAAATAAGGTATAGCTGCCGGCCGCGGTGGCCGAGCGGTTCTAGGCGCTACAGTCTGGAACCGCGCGACTGCTACGGTCGCAGGTTCGAATCCTGCCTCTGGCATGGAAGTGTGTGATGTCCTTGGGTTAGTTAGGTTTGAGTAGTTCTAAGTTCTAGGGGACTGATGACCTCAGAAGAGAAAGTCCCATAGTGCTCAGAGCCATTAACCATAAGGTACAGCTATCAAAGACATAGACCCCATGATGAACATCGACTCTACCTACTACTGTTATCCTTGAAAACACCAGTCGTTACGTGAAACGTAATATTTTCCGATGAATCAGTATTTTCCTCAGTAAATGATGGTGAAGCAAGAATATATATGCCACAAAGTATCCGTTTCGACCTCTTAGCTTGGACGTGTATCTGGTAATTTGAATCCGTAGGTGTTCCCGTATACTTTAAAAGCGTAACATGATAGATGGTCGATTTGATAGTACCCAGTGTGTCCAAACTAGGACTAATACTATAAACCCATCGGTGTGACAACTATATTCTGAAATATTAATCAGTTTACATCAGGATCAGCCTCCAACGCACTTGTCAGCTCTAGGGCGGAAGTTGCAGAACCGAATGAGATACCTTTTCACGACTGGTCGCCTCCTGAACTAGAGGTCTTATAAAACTGTGCGTTTTGGAAACACTGTGAAAGTATTACGAGAATGGTCGGAAGAATAAACTGAATCAGATATTAGTGAGACGGCGGCTGAATTTAAAGTGTTGAAAGAAGTAGTTTTCAAACGCCTTTCTAAGTTTTATACCTTTGTTTTGATTTGCTTTCTTTTTACCGGAAGCTCAGTTTCAATATTAGTTAAAGTAAATCTGCATTCAGGGCTGGTTCGAGAACATTTTCCTACACAAGCCATCTTTCTCTCGACGACCTTGCTGCCAACCCCTCCCCCCACCCCCCGCCCCCACCTCCGTTTCTCTCTCGTAAACTTTCATTCATCTGAGTTTTCGCTTCTAATTTCGATACACGCTGTATAAAAGTTTCACATTAGGTCTCCACTGGCGCCCCTCACATCTTGGCATGCCAAGCGACCTCTACTAATAGTGATACGTACTGTACAGAAATCTTACAGCTGTAGCACGTATGGCATGCATGCATGTATTGATGTGTCCTTTTTGAGCACTTGCAGTGTGAGTTAAGCTTGGAGACAAGCTCTATTCAATGATGTGTGTCTATTTCCTGCATGTCATGCAGTTTTTGCGAGTTCGTCTTCTCAAAACCTGGGGGTACTTATTAATAACCGTGTATGTCCCAACACTTCGCGCATTGGAAAGTGAAATGGTGGGAAATAGACTTTTCATATAGGTACTTCTGACTACGGCAGTAATTAAAGTGACCATACACTAGTATCTTTTAATACAGAAACAAAATTGCAGTCAGAGACTTAAACCAGCCCTACTTGCATTCTCAGAACCGTTCAGTAGAGCACTCTGTGAGCAGAACGATGAGAATTATGTACATTGCTCACTATGTCAACATCGACATGCCTCGAAGGGTCATTTCAAGGACAGAGCGTGCAAGCATTGTCACTTCACGAGAAAAAAGTAAAACTTATTGTGTAATCAAATAAATAGACAGTACTGTCGAACTCAGTACTATCTTGGAACTATGTTCATTGACTCTAATCAGTGTAGTCTTTACTAATCATGCGAACGCCCATAAAACATCGCTGCCATTTTTATAGCTTCTGTCTTATCTATAACAACATTCACTAATAAATAAAATTTCTTTCATACTTTACTGCCTCATCCTCTTTAAGTTGACAGCGCCTGTATGAAGACACATTCAAGCTTACACACGCCGACAACAGAGCATAAATTAAACAGTAATAAATTAAAACACCAATAATAACTATTAACTAAGTAGTTGGTGGAATTCCTGTGATATTTATGATCACTGTAATTACGTCAAACTGGAATCATGAAACATTACTGTTACAATTCGACTTCTCTAATACATTGCCCCTACGTCTTCCACAAGGCTGGAGTTGCTGTCTTTGCCTGCGTCACTTTTTAAAGTTTTCACACTGCAAGTTTAATTTAATTTGTATTACGTCATATCCGTCCACATAAGAATGTTTCTATATTCAATTAATTAGCTTGGCTACACTGATTTAGTCAATCTCGTGCCGTTCAGAGTAGTCGTAAATGTGTTTTGTTATGGTCCTGCTTGCTGTCAGAGATGTACGAGGGTGTGCCGAAAAGCAGTGCCTCCGAATTTTTTATATGGCTGCTCTTAAAGCTTTTTTAAATAAATCGAACGTTATTAACATTCCTTATCTTTAGTATTCATGTGTGCATATTTATATCTCAACATAGTCAATCAAGCGACGAATACGTTTCTACCACCGAGAGACCAGTTTGTCGATACCGTCACAGTAGGATGTTTAACCTCATCTCTACTTGCACCCCTTTGTCACTATCACAGTGAAGTCTCCGAAAGCGTTCTTTAAGTGTTGGAAACAGATGAAGATCGGATAAGGCCAAGTCGTGACTATATGGACAGTGACGGATGACACTGAACTCTAGGCGGTGAATTGCTGCAG